>NW_027211692.1:9637500-12572500 GCF_022749685.1 Semicossyphus pulcher
GCACCAACAAAAGTAAACGTTTTCAATTTTACACTTCATGAGACAAATGTCTCAACATCCTCTCTGGATTTGCATATTCGTTCTGTAAAGACGTTCATGGTTCCCAGATGATGTATCCCAGACAGGATGAGAATGTGGGGAGTAGAGAGTGGGGGATGACATGCACCAAATGATTGGCGGACCGGTAGTCGAACCTGCGATCGGTGCATCGAGGTCTGCGGCCTCCGTACATGGGGCATCTGCTCTACCAGCTGAGCTAAACCAGCGCCCCATATTCCCCTTAATGACCCGTTAAAAGTGGAGATTGCCATCATGCTGTCAGAATGTTGCTTTATGATCAAATACCTGCAAAGCTAGTGGCATCTCCATCTACTTCAGCTGTGCTTTTAATGCTTATTAATGCTAATGTTAGTATGCTAACGTTTAGGCTTTATTATAATTTTAAATAAGTCATTACAGAGAAGATTAAAGGAGCATAGGAGGTGAGACTTTTCAGGCTTTCCCCCATCAAAAATTTTATGGCCAGAAATCTCACGAGAACTGCATCCATCACAGCACATACATTATGCAGATAGGCACATATAAACCCATATTCTCATTCTGCATCCCCAGTCGTGTGCACCTTCCTTCTACCTGTCTTATCCACTCATCCTACCTCTTCTCCTTTTAAACCCGAGCAGCAGTTGGAGCTGGTGGGCAGCAGCGGGGCTTAAGTGCTTCCTGCAGGGCCTTAGGACAGGAGGAACCGCCGCTGGCCCTCAGCCTTTAGGGGTGGAAAGTATGTGTCGTAGGCTGCGCTCCCACCTCCCACCTCCCAGCCTGGGAACGGAAGCTGGGAGCCGCCAGGGAAAACAAGCAGACAATCAGGTAGGGCCTGAGCCGGGAGTGAGAGAGAGAGAGGAGAGGAGAGGAGAGGAGGCGGAGCTTGGAGTCTACGTCAGGTCCTGAAAGGCTCAAGTGAAGCTCGAGGAAAAGCACACAGATGTAATGTGGTCTGGGATGGAGGTCTTGTTTATGTGTTTGTGCGAGCATTTCCTCATCCATCAAAGAAAGTGAAAGGATGTGTGTGTTTGCAGAAGGATCGTGTGAGTGTGTGTGTGTGTGTGTGTGTGTGCGCATCGCTGAAACATAATCCCTTATTAAAGTTCAGAGAGTGTTTGTACAGTGTGAGCGGGTTAGTGTGGGTGTGTGAGAAAGCCGGGCGCTGTGTGTGTGTGTGTGCGTGCGTTTGCGTGTTGTGTGTTTGGTTAAGGACAGTGGCCAGCAGGGGACAGGGTGGGTTCAGGGCAGGGGAGAGGGGATGCCTAAAGGGAGGAAGAGTGTGGTGTTCAGTTTCCACGAGGGGGGTCCTGTCGGCCAGCACGTAACAGAGCGTGTGTGGGTGGGGGGCACGGACCTCTGTCTCTCTCTGTCTCTCTCTCTCTCTTTCTCTCTCTCTCTCTCCCTCGGTAAGTGAATGAAGCAGTGTTTCACTGTAAATGAGCAGGAGACAGAATGAGGGAAATTTCCCTCTAATGATATTTCTGAATGGCTTTTGAAGGGAATAAGAGGCAGGAGTGAACTAAAGTGAATCATTTCTATTGCTGTGTTCCTGCAGACATCAAAGTTTTAAATATAATAAGTTGGGTCAAACATTTATAGCATTTGTAAAAATGCAAAGAGGAATGATTCAACCCACCAATCATGTCTTTGATCAACATTCATTTGGTCTCATTCATTTTCATTCATCTTAGTCATCTGTGACCAAATGATTTAACTCAGTTTTACCCACATTAAACTCAACTTTGTAGACTTTTTTTTATGAATATTGTCTCAATGTTGAAGTAAACAAGCTTTCTTTAAAGTCACATTTTATGATGGAGTTTTTAGAAAGATGTTTTTTCTTTTGAAGTTTTGTGTGAAACTTTGCTCAGATATTAAAGTCTATAATCTATCTAGATTTTAAGTCACTATCTATCACTGAATGAGGTAACACAATGGTGATTAATCCTATGGCCTGCTGATGAAAGCCTTTGCATTTGCAGTATTACAGACTGGGTGTCTGGTGCGACTGTCACAGAAAAAATCACAAGCAGCGCTCAGTTAGTGACGCATTTCCATCACCCAGCAGTGGTTGGTCTTCCAGAGAGGGTAGGCGGAGCTAAGCGGCTGCTTTTCCGGCCTCTGCAAGCGTTGCGAGTAAACAGTAATCTACTATGCCTGAACAAACAAAGAAAAGATCGATGACTACAGATACAACTTAAAAAATAAGTGAAAATCCAAAGAAAAAGAAACAAATTTGACGCTCCGATGAAGGCAAACTGTGCATTCACACCGAACAAGAATAGACGCAAATCTGCTGCGAGTTTTCATACAAAGTCAATGTAATGATGCGAGTACACGCTAATTCGCTTGAGTTGAAAAAATTGAACTTCCTCTGCGAATTCGCGTCACGTGGTGTAGCAACATCGAGATTCTCCTGACGCCGATGGTAACCATGGAGATAAGCCCCGCTTCCTTTCCTCCATTCCTGAAGTGAAGGGCGAATATTCGCCTGTTATTTAAACGTGAATTTTGATCCAGCGGTCAAACTGGAGTGAGTAACGCAAGGCGAATATTCACTTTGTGTTCGGTGTGAACGCACAGTAAAAAGGAAAGCAACTGTCACCGAGGAAAATCAAGAGTTACAACCGTGGATGTCACACATGCAACACTGTCTGGATATCAGGGAAGTGTGCTTAGGTGCCGCCAAAGAGAACGAAACTGAGATCTTCGAGATTACCACTTTAAATATCCCCAAAGTTGTTTGTTTGACAAAAATGATAACTTTCCATTCTTTACCTTTTCATCACAGGCTTCATTTAGGAGTGTTTCCAGGACATTTTAATCTTCCTCAGCAGTTTCTCAGTTAAAATTTCTATCTCTGAGCACTTTTCACACATTTTTCCGTTTAAAAGTTGAGACTGAAAGTTCAACCAGTTCCTGGCGTTTAATTTTTTTTTCTTTTTGACTTAGATTGGTTTTGAATTATTCTTTCATCCACGAAATTACACAAAGGCCTCGTAATGATCCTCATAGTTCAAGATCAGGAGCAGGTTTGCTGATTTATTAACTTGCAGTTATACAATCAGATTGTTACTAAATGTAATCAAGGCGTTTAATTGTTTTCAGAGTATCGTGGCCTTGATTATGTGCTTGGCTTTACCTTCAAAGACAATCCAAATAATTCCAAAGAGCTTTTATGTTAAGAGGATGTTTCATAAGAGAACGTTGTGCTGGGCACTTCCACTGAACACCTATGAGATTAAAACGCTCCACTTTGTGTGCAGAACATGCATGACTGACACTGTCAGTACCTGGTTGTAGAGGATATATGATTAATATAATATGAGAGATGCTGTTCTTTGTTTTTCTCTGTACTTTCCGTGAACTCACCACCCCTCCATCAGTTTGAGGTGGCCCAAAGAGGTTGAACATGCTTGAAAGCTCTTTATGGCCACATTCAGCCATAAATCTGTCACTTTCCTTCCTCCCAGTAGTGATGCTGCTTTTGAGAAGGTATTGAATGCTGTTCATAATTATCTGGCCAGAAATCCGAGTCTTTAACAAAAGGCCTTGTAGGTAAATCAGGGGTTTATGAGCCAAAATGGAGTTAAGAGTGGTGATAACTGATACAAGCACACGCGGCCTCACTCTTTCACCTTGGTTCACTTGCTCTGCACCTGTTTTTGTGAGCAATCCTAATCAAATCAGCAGTCACGGCTGGTTTAGATCAGTTGCTCACGTTGAGGTGCGGAGTTTTCAGAGCAGAGGTTGGTGAGGTCATTGGAACCGGTGCAATGACTCGAGTCGTGTTACAGAGTTTGCTCGCCGTTCTCCTCGGGACGGGGTTGTTTCCTTTTTTCCCTGCGGTACAAACTGAGCGGAAACAAGTGAATTACATGAAGCAATAAACCAATTACACAGTGTTATGGATCACACAGTCGGTTATGTTGTTGTATTTATTAGCATTTCATTTACTTGTCTATATTACACAATAATGATTTTATTTTGGCGGGTTGACAGACGGGTTGTGTGTGTTATGCATCTGCACGATATCCTTTCTGTCTGTGTTTGGTACGTGCTGCATTCACTGTCCCGGGTCGCAGTGGGACGCCAGTGATTGAAGCCGATTTGAGTGAGGGGAGAGAAGGGGACGGACGGACAGAGAGGACGGGGTGGGGGTGTGGACGTGACATCCCCAGCTGGCCTGTGACATCACTCCGGCGGGGACAGGAAGTCGGGGAATTGGGAGGGCAGGGTGCTGTAAGTGACATCAGGGCTCTGTCTGGGTTTCATGGTCCTCCAGCTGGGTAAACTGGACAGATTTAGACCCCCCCACAACCCACCCTCTCAAACGCCGACCCCTCCGTCTCCGCCTTTGTCTTAGGCCCACCACCCTTTTCTTCGACACTGTCTAATCAGTGTGTTTGTTTGTGTTACAGACACTACCTGCCTTCCCATGAT
This sequence comes from Semicossyphus pulcher, assembly GCF_022749685.1. Classification (NCBI taxonomy): domain Eukaryota; kingdom Metazoa; phylum Chordata; class Actinopteri; order Labriformes; family Labridae; genus Semicossyphus; species Semicossyphus pulcher. The sequence goes on from NW_027211692.1 coordinate 9,641,986, forward strand.
GCCATGTGTTTCCTCATGCAGTCTGCCCTTTATCTAACTCTCTCTTTTATGTGTGTGTGTTTATGTTTGTGTGTGTGTCTGCTCCTCATCCGCTCTCTCTGACCCCGCGCGTCCGTTGAATGTGATCAAACAGACCCCCTGCTGGCTTACATGTACACACATATGTGTATGTACATACAGTACATACAGTACACAGTGCCTGTTCATTCTCATGAGGAGTTTGCCCTTTTCTTTCTAAGGACAGAGCTGACGTAAACCGAGTAAACTCAGCACCTGGTTAGGGCCCGAATGTCACAATAGCCCCACAAGCACGCACACACATATTGTGTTAGGGTTATTCTGATGCTTGTTATGCAATTTGTGCCAAAATATCTAATTTTATTTTGCATATACAGTTTAGTACAAAAGGATGGAAGGAGTATATTGGAGTGTGAGATGTGGGACACCATAGGAAATCTTTGGCTTATGACATACAAAGATGATACTAAACCTGAGGAACATTTTTAGGGTTCTTTAAAACACTTTTTTGAATTTTATTTGATGATTTTGAAGAAATTTATTTCCAAAATACATCAAAGTAAAGGGAATATTCCTGACCATATTAAAGTAATCTCAAAGATTTTCATGTAAATAAATGTCTGTTAAGTCTCTATCTATCGCTGAATGAGGTAACACAATGGTGATTGAGCCTATGGCCCACTGATGAAAGCCTTTGCATTTGCAGTATTACAGACTGAGTGTCTGTGGTGACTTTCGCAGAAAACAATCATAAGCGACGCCCAGTTAGTGACGCCTTTTCCATCACCCAGCAGTAATTGGTCTGCCAGAGAGGGTAGGCGGAGCTAAGCGGCTGCTTTTCCACTCTCTGCAAGTGTTGCGAGTAAACAGTAATCTACTATGGCTTAACAAACAAAGAAAAGATGGATGACTACAGATACAACTTCAAAAATAAGTGAAACAAATTGGACACTGGGATGAAGGCACACTGTCAGCGAGGAAAAACAAGAGTTACAACCGTAACAAAGGCAGCCAGCCGTAGACATCTGGTTAATTAGGCAAGTGTCCTACCACAATTACCATATACTGACATTAGTTGGCGCTCAAGAGAACAAAACTGAAAACTTTGATTGTCAGTTTAAGTCTCACTTTAAAGCTAATTCACAGGTCCGTTCTTATCCAACTCAACAATGATCAGATCTTTGCCCTCCTAAATTTCTCACTTGCAGAGGTCGATACGATTTCAAGGTACCAATTTATGGAATAACTTTTCTGACATTGCAAAAAACTCTTTCGATTTGTTGTTGTTTATGTGTGTTTCATTTCAAGTATTCTCAAGAGCACACATACTCACACATACACACACATTACACACTCACATTCTATATTTGACTTTATTTAATTTGATACTATTTGTATTATTGTTGTCAGTATATATATTTTGGTATTAGTTTGCCATCACTTTTATGTTGTTATATTATTGTTTGTTTCATTTTGTGTTTGTTTGTGTTTTGTATAAATTTTTAACATTATTTAGGAGGAGACTTTATATAAGCCCACTGGGGGTGTTTTGTTTCTCCATGCACTGTGCGTTGTTACATGTTATCTTTGTCTTTTTGTGTATTGTAAAATTCTGCATAAATCAAACAGAACATTTTGGCCCCACAACACCAGATTAGCAGAATATAACAAGTTAATTTTGCTTTAAGAAATGTTCTTGCCTTTTGACCACTCGCTGTACTTTTACACTACATATCACATTCATCCTTTCACACTGATGGCAGAGGCTGCTATGTAAATGGCAAATCTCCAATCAGGACTCTGCAGCAACCGGGGATCGAACCACCAACCTCCTGATTGAAAGATCACCAACACTATCCAATTCTCCTTGGGGACACCATAAAGTCATGGACGAGCCCTGGTCCAAGCAGAGCCCTGGTCCAAGCAGACATAAAACAGGAAGTCACAACTTTGTATCAGACAAGTACAAACAGGCCGGACATACCACTGAAGTGATGACAGTTACAACACTGCAGTGTTATTAATAATGTGATCGCTTAGTGGTGGTCATACTGATGTGTGTTTGTGATGTCCTTGTGATTGCAGAGGTGCTGGTTTAGCTCAGCGGTTGAAGTGCACGGCCCTTCACACGCCGGCCCCTGGTTCAACTCTGACCTCAGGCCCTTTGCTGCACTTATCCTATTAGAGCCTTTGATCTGAAATCAATAAAACATTTGGAATAATTAAAGTTCCTTCTAATTTTCACCATCCATGTGATTTGAACTAATAAATCTCAGCTGTGTGCTTCTTGAAGAAAAAAATCGGATCAGATGTTTGCAGGTTGATCTTGCTTTTTTTGAAGAACCAAACATGGCACACAAAGCGCACATGCACATGCACACAGTTTATACTATGACAAAAGAGAGAGAGAGAGAGAGAGAGAGAGAGAGAGCTGCCAGTCACTTTGAGCGGCTGGCCGTTGGTTTGCACATCTCCGCGTTGAATGTGAAACACATGTCGATGTGTGGGTGGGAGTCAAGAGAATAGAGGAGAGGGTATCCATGTCTCAATATGAAAACGCCCTGTCTGTCCATCTGCAGGAACATTTAATAAGACTCGCACACCAGCAGGCCTTTTTTCCATCCCCTCTCTCTCTCTCTCTCTCTCCATCCCTCCATCCTAATGCTCTCGTATCTTTGATCTCTGAGCTCTGATTCTTTTCTATGCAAATTAAGTTAACTGGAAATGAAGAAAAAAAACGTGTGTTACAGTACAGTTGTGAATGTTTGTGCCTGTGTAATGTTTCACCTTTCACCGCACCCCCTTTGTTTGTTTAGGTGAGTAAATGTTTGCGCAATAATCTCTTCTATCTGTCGTACGATGTAAGATTCTCCACGTACGTTCCGCCACATGTGTTTGTTTGAGACGTGTTATTGTGAGGTTGAACGCGGCCCCCCTGGCCTGCCCCCCTTCGGTGCTCTGGTGTGTGTCTCGAGGCTCTGCAAGTGGGTTTATGATGTCTGGCAGAGAGTGTAGAGAGTGCAGATGGCAGGAGCGAGAGAGAAAAGGAGGGAGAGAGGGGAGAGGGAGAGGTGTGTGGTTGCATTAATATGGTCTGCAATTCTCGTTAGCACTAATCAGGGGCTTCCTGTACCAAGAGGAGCAGGAGTTCACCTTCCCAAGCATCACACAGACACACACTCACACGCGCACGCTTTCAGAAAACATTAACACACACCTGCACACTCTTGGCTCCCTCCCATCTCTCTCTTCCTACACACTCCTCCTGAATCCTGCCGCTCCATCTCTGCGTTCTTGCCCGTGTATCCCTCTCTGTTTGTTTGGCTCCTCGCGCTCTGAAACCGGCCATAAAATATGTTGGAAGAAACTGAAAAGTGGGGATTTTTCCACTCTCGGGGTGACTTACCATATGCTCAGAGTCACGTGAGGCAGCGGCGAAGAGTTCACTCTCCCCTCGTCCCAACGTGAACTCTAAAGGGGTCGTGAACTTCGGGTGGAGATCAACAAAGCACGGCCTCGTTGGCATGAAGGTAACCCAGATGACATCCTGGTATGCGGAGCACAATGACGCACCCGTGAGGAGTAATTCATTCCCTGGCATTGGCATATTGCAGGAAAAAAAAGAGCCTGACAGGAATCAAGTCATGTGCATGAGTGTGTAATAGCATCTGTGAGCGTTTAGCAGCAGTTCAGAGCCTGTGTGGCCATGATGGCATGTGGAATCTTTGGGCAATATGTTGACCACAGAAACAATAGAAACAAGATTCCACAATGAAAATGTCATAAGTGCCCTCGCCCTTTTTTCCTCCCCCTCCTTCCTTCCTTCCATCCCCTCCTCTCCCTTTCTCCTGGGTTTAACAGAGCCCCGGGGTAAGATAGATTAATGTATTTAAGATGTGGAAATCAGATATTGAAATCTTTGCCCTCGCCATCCTCCCCCCTTCTTCTCCTGCTTCTCCCAAAGCCCCTCAACGCCCCCTTCTCCCTGCACTGCTGCTCTCTGTAATAGAGTTTAATAGTGCAAAGGGAGACAGTGTGATAGATAGACTGCGAGAAACTTTTTTTATTCAAAGTGCACACTTTGTGTCAAATCTTTCTTTTTCTTTTACTGTGCCCTGGGCTTTGCAATTGATAGCCTCCTCAAATCTCAACCACCGCCACCCTCCTCCCTCCTCTTCTCCTTCTCCTTCCCTCCACACCTTCCCACCCCACTGAACCCCGGCCAGCCACAGCTGCCTGACCAGATGTGAAAGAGAAAAAGAAAGGGAGGAGAGGGAGAGATGGAGGACAGGGAGAGGCCACCTCCTGCGGGGAATGAGGATTGAAACAAAGAGAGAAATGGAAGGAGAGGAAGTGAGGAGATAAAGAGAATGTGAAAGATGGAATAACATAGCTGGTAATTAAATGTGAAAGAGCACAAATATGGCATGAATTATCCCTCTTTAGACAATACCTGCCGTTGTCATTAAAGACCACCTACCAGGCCTCAGTGCGGCCAGTCATCAAATGTGGCCAAATTCATTCTTTCTGCAACTTCACACCTCTTTTCACACCTCGTATCCTAACTGAAGACCAAATAAGAACAAAACCCCTAAAAAGTGACCAAAACAAATCAGCCGTCAACATTTTGTTACTAAGGCTGCAGATTAGTGGAGTCAGCATGTATCCAGGCTCCTCCGTGGGCAGAGCTGATTTATGTAGCAGCTCAGCGCTCTAAGCCCAGAGTCGGCGCTCACACCGTACTCCTGGGGGCCGTCTGATTAGAGATGGAGGAGAGAAACCATGCGCTCACACACCCGGCCATTTGGTTCTCATTACACACATGTTCTTGCACACCCAGGACACACTCACACCTCTCACACATGCACATTAAGAGCACACACACACACACACACCAAAAAAGATGCAGACTTGTGCAACATCAAGCATGGAGTGCCATTTACCTGTGTTTGTGAAGTTGGGCATTGGAAGAAGAATTAATTGTGTGACGGTAGAATAAAGAAGTGGAAATTGAATGAAATGATAAACTATGCAGCAGAAAATATTGATGAAGTGTCCTGATATAAAAAATGTTATCAGTGTTCTTCTACTCCTCTGATGTCCTGCTTTTCATCTGCTCTGAACTTCACAGTTCTTCCTTTTCTTTTCTGTTCACAGCACAAAGTTCTGTCCAATAAAAGCTATAAAACAATGCAGTCTTCTCTGTGTATGATGCTCATTTGTTTTTGTCCTTTATATGCCTCAAACGAGCGGACTGTTTTCAAGCTAAAATCAAGCAAGCAGTATCAACTTTGTGCATTTTCAGAAGGACCTAGCACAGGATGGCACCCCATGCTGTTTAACACAAGTGTTAATATGAGAGGACTGTAAACACCCGCCTGTAATCACAGGCCACAGCATGAGGTTCCTTTGACCGCAACAAGATGAGGAGATGCATGTGTAAAAGGTAGTATTGAGAGAGTCTAAAGGGGCAAAAGGCTAAATTACAACACAGAATATTATATTTAACAGCTGACAATTGCATGATATCCAAGGCAGGGTGTGTGTGATCACGAAAGTCTCCGCTGTGTTCTGGATCATGCACCATTTTAAGTATGTCATTAAAGGGTGGTGTGGTGGTTTGATCCGATACCTAGTAGCCAGAAGGTTCAGAGTTTGCTTCCCTGGCTGGTGCCTTTTCTTCAATGATCTAGTGTAATGGGAAATAGACAGAAAAACAGCTGTACTCTACAGGGCAGCAGGGTGGCCTGGTGGTTAGGAAAGCTTCCAGTTAGCTCATTGAATAAAGCACCCCTCCCACGCATCAAAGATTACATTCGCACGCTGCCAGACAGTCAATCATATTCCCCTGTCCAGTGCCATTATTTAACATTACAATAGCGCAAAAGTACATATATTTCAAAAGTCAACATTTTAAAGTAATCTGATTACAAGTAATCTGATTAACAATTTTAAAAGTAATCTGATTACAATTTCAAAATTAAATGGACATCTAGTTTAGTAGAATGGGGAAATCTGGCATTGGCCAGGCAGAGGGTGGAATCGATATACTTCAACAAGTTAGTGTTGCAGTGCTTCGGAGTGGCCTGGTGGTGAGCACCCACGCCTAGCAGGTACAATGTTCTGGGTTCCATTCCACGGCTGGGGCCTTTCTTTCAATTATCAGAATGTTACAGAAAAAACATACACAAACAACAGCTTTCATTTAGCTGAATGAATAAAGCACCTGTCTCATGCATCCAAGATTACATTCACACGCTGGTTCAATTTCCACCTCTGACAGACAATCATATTCCCCTGTCCAGTGCTGTCATTTAACATGACAACTGTGCAAAACTACATTAATTTCAAACATCTGAACTATTTCCCTGAGGAAATGCATCAGGTTAGCTCAATGGATAGAGCAGCAGTGCCATTCAGAATTTACATTTGGTCACCGGTTCAATTCCCACCTCTGGCAGACCATCAGTCATAATCCACTTTCCAGAACAGTCATTTAACATGACCTTTGTGCAAAAAGATATCCTCAAATCACTGAACAATTGTCTAAAGGAAGGGCATCCAAATAGCTCAATGTATAAAGCAGCCGTTCCATGAATGGAAGTGTACATTGCGCCACAGGTTCGATTCCCACCTCTGCCAGACCATCAATTGTGTTTCCCTTTCCAGAACAGTCATTTAACATGACCTCTGTGCGAAACCAAGATCTTCTCAAATCACTGAACGATCATCTTAAGGTAGTGCATCCAAATAGCTCAATGTCTAAAGCAGCTGTTCTGTGAATGAAAGAGTACATTTAGTCACAGGTTCGATTCCCACCTCTGCCAGACCATCATATATGTTTCCCTTTCCAGAACAGTCATTTAACATGGCGTTTATGGAAAACTATAATGTCCTCAAATCACGATCGTCGTAAGGCAGCCATCCAAATAGCTCAATGGATACAGCAGCTGTTCTATGAATCGAAGCGTATGTTCGCACACTGGTTTCGATTCCCTCCTCTACCAGAACATCGATCATGTGTCCCTTTCCAGAACACTCACTTAACATGACCTTTGAGCAAAACCAAGATCTCCTCAAATCACTGCGCTATCATCTTCAGGAAGGGCATCCAAATAGCTCAATGGGTAGAGCAACTTTCGTGAATCAGAGAGTATGTTCGCACACTGGTTCGAATCCCACCTCTGGCGGGTCATCAATCATGTTCCCTTTCCAGAACAGTAATTTAACATTACAATTGTGCAAACTATATTCAGTTCAAATCACTGACGGATCCCTGTTAGGGTGGGCATCCACTTGGCTCAGTAGATAGAGCACCTGCCCTGTGTATGAAAGCGTAAGTTCGCACCCTGGTTCAAATCCAACCTTGGGCCAAACAAATAGCAATCTGGTTGGTGCCTTTCTTTACATTATCACAAGGTAATGGTGAAAAGTATATATACTTAACATGGTCATCCTTCAGAAGTCTTTGCAGGCCAGTGTGGTGGCATGGTGGTTAGGATGGTTGACTCGCACCAAGAAGGTTCCAGGTTCAAAGCTGGCAGGTACTGTTCTGTGTTTACCTTGCTTGGTTGGTCAGTGGTGTAGTGGTGAAGACAGTTGACTGACATTGGTGGTCAGTCAGTGCCATGGTGATGGTTGACCTGTAAACAGAAGGTTGTGGATTTGTAGCTGGCAGGTGCTGGTCGTCATTGGTCAGATGTCGGGAGAGTCGTAGGCTCCCCTGTCCAGTGTCAAGAATGTTACGTTCGAGACTAGGGAGCAGTAGGGAGCAGTAGGCTGACCCGTCCCGTCTCAAGAATGGTACGTTCCGACACCCGGCTCACACCCGCCTCTGGGAGAGTAGGGAGCAGCAGGGAGCAGTAGGCTGACCCGTCCCGTCTCAAGAATGGTACGTTCCGACACCCAGTCAACCCCCACCAACCCATTCATAGGGAGTACAAGAGTAGGGAGAGTATCCTAACACAGTTAACTACTGCATGGTGGAAGACTGTAATGGTTGGGGGAGTAGAGACAGTACAGAAAGTAGAATGACCTGTGGATGCACAACTCCTGACTCAGGGTGTGTGCTCTCCTGGCCACAGTTCTGGAGTTTCAGACGGTCCCCATCACATACGTAGCTTCAGCCTGCTGCGCCTCTGGGCAGATCAGTACAGTACAGTACAGTACATACAATAATTACAATGATACTCAGATAAAGACCTTCTAATCTTAGTGGAAGAAGAGGGAGGGCGGAACTTGCTAAATATTTAATGAAGCAAAGACGACATGACACTTGTTTTATATTTTTGGGTGTTTTAGAATTCTTATAACTTGCAGTGTGTTTATAGTTATTCTCATTAATACAACTTACTTATTATTTAATGTATGAAAACTGTGTGTGTGTGTGTGGTGGGGAGGTTGATGATATATATACACCATAAATAATTTTTCTTTTAAGTCATTCTGACATTGTCACATTTACACTGTTATTGTCCATAAAGGTAAATAAAGTTTGTATCGTTCAATTGGTCAGATCTGACATGTCTCAGTACTTCTTCAGTTAGTATTTGATGCAAGGATGGTATGATTTTTGTCTGTTTGTGAGGTCTCTATGACAAACAATGTGTCCTATATGTATACTGCAGCACCTGTTTAGGATGCTGCCGTCTGTTCTGCTATGGTCCCTTGTGATCAGGTCAGAGTGTGAATAGAACAATGAGGTAGACAGGAGCTGGGAGGCTTCTGCAAGGGGACGTAGAGGAGACAGATCACGCTCTCTCTCTAAGGGGGTGTCGCTGTCTGACAGGAAGTGTAGGTCAGTGCTGGACGTGTGTGCGTGTGTGTTTCTATGTGTGTATCTGTCTGTGTGTGGCCAGGTTTGCACCGGCAGGTCAGGGCTGTACAGCCAGCAGGAAGTGACCCAAAACATGGACATAATATTTTAACCCCATGTGCACTGTGGCGTCTTCTACTCTGATGTTCCTGATAAGTTAGTAAAAAGTAAACAGAATTTTGTTTTTAATCATGTAAAAGTAAAGTGGATTTGTCAGCCAATATGTCAGAATGTATGAATTTATCGGAGAAAAAGTTATTCAAAAGATTAATAATGAAACCATAGCTGCACGGTGATGTAATGTTTGGAAGGGGATGAAGTAACAAACTGTATACGTGAGCATCCAAATACACATAAGAATATTTGGAATACTTGAGCGGAGGTGCTCTAAATTTAGCTTCCCCTTGACTTTCCCTCGCCCCCTCCCAACACTTCTGCCTTCCAGGCTGAAACAATGGACCCCCTATGTCCCTCCCCCATCCTCCCCCACCCAACACACACACACACACTCCCTGTGCCATTATTGGATGTGCTACCTCTCCCTCTTTAGGTGTGTGTATGTGAGTCCATGTGGCCTCTAGAGTCCCATCAGGAAGAGCCAAGCATTTAGCAGCTCCTGTGCTCACTTTGCAGTGTCGTTTAGTGGCGATAGGGACACGATGCCTTGGCGGGCAGGATGTGACTCCTGGGGGGCGAAGGAATTTTTCAGACTGACGTTATGAGGGCAAAAATATGCTGTTAGAGCGTACGACACTTTTGGACAGGATATCTCTGCCTGTCAGCCGACACGTTTACATCAGTCTTGTCCAACTCTGATTGACCCAGTAACTCGTCAGGTTATGTAAGCAGCGCGCCGACTATCCAGAGACACCGTGCGTCAGCTCCGTGTGCATATCTGCGTGTCTTCATCCTGCTGCCACTCTGTAAGGGCACGGCTGTCTACAGTAGCACACAAGCAGGAGTTGATGGGGTGATCTAAGGTTCATCCTGTTTTGGTTGCAACCTTGAAAATTGTCATTTTCCTGGAGTGTCTCGGTACAAACAGATGGTTGTTATCATCAGGGTTTGTGAGGAAGCCTCGCTGGCAGCTCATTAGTTCATCCTCTCCTCTCCCCGCCGTCCTCCTTACTGAACATTAAAGTTTTACCCTGTTGTTTCCCCTTATAAGGAATAGTTAGAACAGATGATCAAAAACTTACATAAGCGGTCAGTTAGCTTAGCTTAGCACAAACACAGGAGGCAGGTGGGAAAAGCTTGTTGCTCTATATTTTTGTTTAATCCATACAAAAAAATCTGAGTGTAATTAAGACAGTGCTGATATCTTGGATGGGACAGGTATCTTCAAGAAGTCTCTGCTAGTCCTCGACCCGAAATACTTTGGCACATTGCTCCCACATTGATATTTTTACACTTGCGGCGTGTGTGTAAGGTCAAACTAACTTGCTGTTGTTACCTTTGGACAGAACAAGGATAGCTTCTTCCCCCTTTTTCAGGTCTTGATGCTAAACTAAGCTAACTTGTCGATGGTTCTAGTTTCATGTTGACCGTCTTTGTGGTTTGTATCAATCTTCTCATCTATGCTTTCATATCCTAACAACTGTAAATAGATCAGATGCGTGTATTCTTCTAAATTTCATGTCATTTATCATGTTGACACTTTAGGTTTCCAGTTAAAGTGAAAATAATGTTTTGTATGCTTGCACAGCATGAGTTTGTAATGACTGGATAAGGAGGATGCCCTCCTCTGTATCTATCTATGTTACTCATCCTTCTCTCATTCCCACTCGTCTTATTCTCTCCGGTCACTTCCTTTTTCTCCATGTTCTGCTCCCACTGTACAAATGTGTGTGTTTGTGTGTCTGCAGCGTGTGTGTGTGTCAGTGTCCATCTCTCCGTGGCAGCATTCCAGTAAAACCGAGCCAGTGAGGGGTCTCTGTCTCACATCCCTCTTCAATCAAACACAAACACACACGTCCGGCCAGCCTGGCCCACGCTATCTTTCCCTGCCTCCTAGTGCCAGATGCACACACCCTGCACTCTCCCTCTTCTGCTCTCTCCTCCTCCTCTTCCAACATTCCTCCTCTGCCTCCTCTCTCCCCTCTGCTTGCTTTTCCTCCTCCTCCTCCTCCCCTCCGGTTCAGCACCCCTGTGCATCACATTGTCTCCCGGCTCTTCATCTTTCTCCACTTCCTGTGTCCTGCTCCCCGTGCCCCCTGCACCCCCTCCTCCTTCCTACCCCGCTTCTCTGGGCTCCTCTCTCTCCTCGCGACGTGACTTGTTGCACAGACAGTGGGGCCGCTGCCAGTAAACTGGGGCAGAACTGGCTGAAGATGTGCTCTCGCTCTCTGTGGTGTCCATGCACAAGCGTGACTGTGACAAACCCAAGAAAACAATGTGGAAAGTTTTGAAGATTGGCCCTCTAGCAGCTCTAAACTTTCTAACACATTACATCTTGTTTGCTCGGCCAAAGAATAATTGTGAACATTGCTAGCCCAAAAAAGTCCCACAAATTGTTGTTTTAAAAGTTAGATTTTGTCTGAATTAAATGATAAAGTTATCAATAATAAGTGAGATTTAAAGGTGCTGGCAGGTGGAAGGATTTTCTTTGTTACTTTCAGACTGAGCCAGGTTAGTTTTTCTCCTCGTCTCCAGTCTTTAACTAACTTTGAGCTGTAGCTTTCTATTTCTACTTTCTCTTTAAGAAACCCCGCCCCTACAAGCCCGCTTTCTTCTGATTTGCCAGCTCTCCGAAGCCTGCTGAGGCTGCACTTTGTGACGTCACAAAGTGCAGCGTGTGAAAAAAACTGTCTGAAACTTCACGCACGTTTAGTCTGGACATCCAACATTGTAACATTATGTCTTAAAGTGTGAAACAGCGGGAGCAATGAAGCTGTTCCGCAGGGTTGTGGAGACCTAACACCACACCTGTACACTTTATGTTGGTTTTTCCTCCTTTTCTAATTTATGATTTTTTCCACTTTAAAAGTTTTCTTTCATTTTTGTTGAAAATTTTTAACTTTTGAACTTTTTTTTGTAACAACGTTTGATCCTAATTTGCTCCAACAAAATGCTTTCATGCTTTCATGACATATTTTCCCACTTTGGCTGAGAATTTTGTTGCTTTTAGTTTCGCTTATCGTCACAAGTTTCTCCACTTAAACCCACTAACAATATTTATAGCTGTTCGGGGCATTGCGCTCATGACTCAGCGGGAGACACTTCTTCTTTAAATGCGATCGTGGGAATGAAAGAAGAACAAGATTTGCCTGTAAGAGAGCAACACAGAGAGGAGGGGAGACAAGCTGCAGCTGGTACAGGAAGTGAGGATGATGCCAGTGGAGGGCATGAGAGCAATCAGCCGAGCGTTCTCACAGCAGTACACGCATACACATGAAAAACCAAAAAAAACACACACACACACGCACTTGTGGCATAGCGAAGCCTGATTGTCCAGACATGTTGTTGTGTGCTATCAGGAGGTTGAAGATGGAGGCCGAAGACGTGGGACCATCCCTCTCTCTGTGTTTACTCTCCGTCTAAACAGCAGAGCAGCCACTGAGGCTAATGGGGTTCTAATCTACAGCTGGATGACACACACACACACACACACACACAGGCGTCTTCGGAGCTTCCCAAACAGGCTCGTGACCTCTCTGTGCCACATGTGCATTTACAGCATACCCTCTTTTATACATTTTACTGTAGTCTGGTGAGTTTTATATAGCTTACATTCATTTGGCAGATGCTTTTTCTTGTGTTGCTGAAGTACATTATCGACGTATGAAAAGGAGGAGACGAGAAACAACATTTAAACATTTAGATTATTTGGTTTTATAGCACCTTTAAAACAAATGAAATGCATTTGAAAGTTATTAGTATAAAGCAAAAAATGTATTATTGGGTTACAAACATTTTTACACATAACAGAGCTGGTACCCACATGAAAACACTCGCTAAGAGAGACGTAGAGATGCACGAAACAACACCCTCCTTTCTTCTCACCTTTAGAGTTCAAGTATCTACACACAAATGAACACACACACATGCACATGCACGCACAAAGTGAAAGTGATGAAGCACTTGGAAATATATCACCCTTGTCAAACTAAACAGAATACTAATGGAGCTGCTTTTAAGTATGTAACTCCACGCTGGGAAGGTAATGGACACCCTTGCTTTTAACAGCTCAGTGACTTTCTCTGCTCTGCGACACAAGGAAGTACACGCAGGCACACACACACACCTACACACGTTTGTGCCCGGGCTCAGTCTTTCCTGAGAGTGCGTCACCGAACACAAAAGCGTCAAAGCTCCAGCGATAGATCCGGCACTCTCACCTTCACACTTTGTGTCATAGAATGAACGCATCTCACTGCCAGCACTTTCACATGAAGTAACTCTGGTAAAGTTCACAACAGTCACACATCTCCTATCACCACGACACACACCTATCATATAGAATGTGTCTCTTAAAGAAACACACACTCCGTGGATCACCTTCTGAACTGCGACTGTTTGCATGCCAGCTCATTAGCTCAAACTTTTCCCCCTCCAGGCTCTCAGAATAAAAGGCCTTTCCCCTGATAGATAAAGATCTCCTTATTACCTCTGATGTTTGGGCTGCCTGTATATATTCATACGTGTGTGTATTTGTGTGTGTGTGTGTGTGTCATCCATTCAGGCTGGCTGGCCGGCCGTCAACCCCTCTCCCCCAAGGCCAGGCAGCTTTGTCCAGGCTTGTCTGGCCGCTGCACTCCTGCAAAATGTATGATGTTTGGTTACATATGTGTGCTTCTCCGTGTTGCTTCCAGCATCTGTGAATGACACATTCATGAACCTCTGCTACCATTATCACCCCGTAGGCTGGTATGCAACACCAACTTCCTGTCGAGTTTAGCTCACACTCGAGGTCAGCTTAAAGGTGTTTGTGATCCTGATGCACAGGAAAAGGCTGTGCTGCTTTTTCACTTTTATGTTTGTCTCTTTAGTCTTTTATTTGCATGTTTCTAGCCTACGTGCACAGGCAGAAGGCAGAAAGAGCGTATGCTTTGTGTGAGCTGACAGAAACAGGATGGGTGGATTTGTCACTGCAGGTGCCCACATGTTAGTCAATCTGCTGGCAGGAAATTGCACTGGCATAGACGCACAAACACAGACATTGCCCACAAAATACACCCGATCTATCAGCCGGGCCCCTTCAAGCAGCTGAGGCAATACTTCCTCCTCGTACTTCACCCTGCTCACTGTCTTTACCTCAGCTTTGTGGCACAACCAAACAACTCAGCACCATCCAAATCTGAATCCAAGTCATGTTTAAGCTCTAAAAAATAAAACTTAACTGTTTATTTATAACTTTACAAATTTTTGAAGTTGTAAAAGGTGAAGTTTCCATAACTACCTAAGGCTGTGTACATTAACAGCATCCACTATGGATCCAAGTGGCAATGACCAGATGATGAAACATTCATCATTTAATTCCCTGAGATTCATTAATGTCATTTATACAGCAGCATTCATATGTTTGCTAAAATTAGCTACTTCTCGTATAAGAGCAAGTAAAACCCTTCCTGGATGCAGTCTGGCACCAGACGGCAGACGGGATGTCGCTCTATATCTAATAGATAAAGGAATATGTGAGCGAGGGACAGGATTTTGGATTCACAAGCAATCTGGTTTTGTTTTGTAGTCCGTTTGTAGTCCAAGGAGTATTGACCAATCACGTCTGACCGAGCTTCGGTTGTGTGCAGGTAAACAGTCTGTGTTGAGAGCAAAAGAGTTGGAACCATAGACTGTATAAAAAAAAAGATGGACGACATGACAGCTGCCTAAAAGTGAAGTCAAAACATCTCTATCGCCCCCTGCTGACTGGCTGCAGTATAAGTCATAAAGCCCGCCTCCTCCATGTTAACAGATGGGACATGAATCAATCTATAAAATCAAAATACACGGCAGATACATGTTTCTCAAACATGGTTTCTGTCATGATAGTTAGTTCTTATCATGCTGATTTACGTCCAAGTGTTAATTTTTCTGACTAAAGTTTACTTTGAATTAGTTATTTGATGCTGTAAAAAGGATGATTGACAGCTCTGTTGACAAATACGGCTCCTGCAGCCGATCTGTTCCGGATTAGCAGAGTGGAGGAGGATTAGCAAGAGGAGACGTAACTAAAACAATCATTACAGTCATTGTTTACATATCTGTGAACGTCTGCTTCAGCCAAACACAAAGAAGCTGTTCTGCTGTTAAACACACCGGTGTGCGGGATCCTTGCTGTTTTTCCGGTAAGTTAAGTGTGCGTTTTGGTTAGCGGAAGTGTCATCAAGGCGTCACCATCGCAAGATGGCTGCGCCAGTCAAGGGGGCTTTTTTGGCATCAGTTTTGTACAATGAGAGCAGATGGAGACGCGTTGTCCATCTTTATATACAGTCATTGGTTGGATCTCTGAACAGTTAGGGTATTACAAATATGTTGCTTTTTATAGTGTTTTATTTGAGCTTTAAACTGGCTGCTTGTGAAACAATGAGGCCGTAGATCTGATCAACTCAACTTCCATTCTTGTGTGTCATGCTGCTAGTCGTACTGTAAACAATGACCAGTGCATGGAAGAGTCTCTTTGTCTGGATAACCGTTATTAATTATCAGGATGTTTGTTGTAAATATCATAGATGATAGCCAATGGACTCCAACATTGTCTTTGCTCTAACACTATAAGGTGATAATACATTAATTTTGTGTTTTTGGCTTGTTACACTGCCACCAAGAGGCCCCAGAAACTATTAATATCCTTTAAACTATTAAGTTGGGAAGTTTGGGACTTTATTATTTCTTATTTTAAAAAATGAAGTCTCTTTTAAGCATGTTGCAGTGGAGACAAGGAATATTGAACAGTAAACATCCTTGCAGAAAGGATCCAGAAACTTTGTTTCCTTTACTGATCTTGTGGAATGACATGCTGCCATATGTATTGCACCGAAACATGCCCTTTCCCTTGTAGAAAGCTGTAAAAACACTGTTCTTCAGTGCTGTTTCAATGGACCTCTGAGATCTGAATGTTGGTCAGAAATCCACACAGTTTTATGTCTGTTTTTGTCCTCACAGCGGCTCACATCTATCGCAGCAGGTGAACTAGGTTTGATATCAGGGCAAAGTAATAACTCTGACACATCACTTAACTGTATGCATACTTGCGCGCTTGGCCGTCGTCTCAGCTGCATTATATCTCAGCATTATTCAACTTGTCAAAAGCTGAACCAGCCATAACAGCAGAGGATCACCAGGGAGTACGGTTGGGAAACGAAATTCACGGAAAGGAGGAGAGGGAGAGAGTACCATATGTGGGTGAGAAACATGTTCTCATGCAGGCTGTTTTTCTTTTGTTTCAGCTGCACGGCCACACCTTAAATGAGGACGGGGAGCGAGGGAGCATACTGGACAGAGGAGGAGAGGGGAGAGGTAGATGGGAATTCATTGAAGAATTGGGCATAATGCGCTCTGGGCAGTCCCCAGCCCAGCTGTTTTCCATTCAGTGGGAGTCCGAGCGGTGAAATGTAGCAGGGGTGGGGGAGAGAGACAGAGGGAGAAGTGAGGAAGAGGAAGACTGAAGAACATGGCGTGAGACACAACATGTAAAGGTCATGATGAAGGCCGTTCAAGTTGACTGGTGTGTCTGCCTCCCTGTTGTTACTATTTCTCTCGAAAAACGTAATTGTACTTCAATACTTCAATTTCAAACCAAAGCACACTCCCTTTAAAGGAATGGAAGCTTTATTTATGTATTAAGTGTGTGCTTTTCTTGGCAACCAGCATGGTTTGCACTTATTGAGTGGTTCAAAGTGTGAAGGATTCAAACCACTTCCTGTTTGAGGCTTTTATTATGTGGTTATTCCTGATGCACCTCCATCCTCCTGTGGCACCTCTTCATTCCAGCATAGAGAATCAAACAAAAAAGCTTATTTTCTATGAATATATACAGTCATTTGGAGTAGCTACATGGTCACATTCATGCAAGAAACGTCCAATTGTCAAGTGGTTTGATCTGTAATCTTGAAAGCACAAATCAAATCAAATTCTCTCACTCCATTAAACACATGCCAAGTTCTAATTGTCCACATACTTTAATGCACCTGTGCATTTTCACTTCTATCTATTTTTACCTGCTTTTGCACCCACTGCATACAGAGGTCACTGAACGTCACACAGAAACCTACAGTCAGCGTCTCACTGTCCTGTTAAGAGTCGAAAACACAATGCCAGCCTTTTTAAAACCATGTGATAGAGAGCTTGTGCTACTATCACAGAAAAAGTAGATTATTTACATCTATATTTAATATCTTAATATATTCAGAGTGTATAAAATTTGCCGTGTCCCATATATTTTCCAGTTTTTGGGACTTTTTTAAGCTCTTATATTATTTTTAGGAATGCACTGATACCACTTTTTTTCAGACAAACTACAAGTACTTACATTTGGGTACTCGCCAATACCGTGTCCCGGTATGAGTAATTAATGCTATCATTACAGCTCTCATAATGACTTTAAAAGCATGTTTTTCTTTTATCAGATGTTCCTCACCTCCTGACTGTGACAAAGTAAATCGACAGAATGATGCAACTGTTGCTGATATTTAAACACTCACCTTTGTTTTACTTAACAAACAAACATGACACTGCCAAACATTTTACTCTCGTGTAACCTGTAACACATTCAGTGCATTTTAGTATAACACAACATACCACATATGTAAAAAGGGTCACATGATGAGCACTCCCATTTCTGAGCGCACCTGAACGCAGCACTACACAGCTCATCCCCCGAAACACGGCACTGAGGGAGACATGCCCGGACTTGTTTGTTGCACCGACTACGGGACATCAATGATCGCCTCTTTTTATTGTGTGTATGAACATGAATATGTGAGTTAGTTTGCCTCAATGTTTATGTTACACTCTGTTAGCTTCAGTTTGGCCTTGAGTTATGTTAGTGCTGTCTGTGAGGACTAAGCTTTTTTCTGAAAAGTGACATTGCTCCTTCTCCGCCTGGCTGCTTAACTTACAGGAGATTAACGTCAAGCTGTAAAGTGGTATTGGGTGCGGTTGTAACGGCGTAGTTTTTCGAGTACTTAAAGATCCATTAACACCCGATACCCGAGACTGGTATAGTATCGGTGCATCCCTAATTATTTTACTTATTCAAAGGGAGTTGTTGGAATCTTTCTGCCATGAGTTCTGGGAGGAGCAACATGCACACCTGTGCTGGCTGGACTCAATTAGACACAGCTGAACTCAATCGCCCCTCAATCAAGACTCGTATAAACAGGGGGAGAACCCATTGTTCAGTTTGCTCTCCCACTAAGCAGACCTGTGTTCTCCTTTGCCTGTCAAGTGCATCAAAAGAGTTATAATAAAAGTAAAAAATAAAAATAAAATAACGCAGACAAATATATATTCAAATTATTTATGGCTATGTTAATCTACACTATCTTGCTTTAGTTTTACTGAACATAAAATAGCTACAAGAACAATAGGAAATCAGGATGCCCCACTCCGTCTAATCTCTGGACGCTGCTGAATGAACAGCATTACTATGACACAGTGACTTATTTCCGAATGTTAACGGCTGCAACCCTGTGACGATTCCCGAGCCACTAAGGCATGGTGACACAATACTGAAGTGACGTAATAAAGAGGGCAGCTCTGGGCGTCTCTGTGGATCTTTTCTGTTTGCTGGAATTGCAGATAAGTCACATGAGTCTAAAAATAGGCCTGAACCTGGAATTGCTGTTTAATGACTCGAATACACACGTCAGTGACTGTTTCACACACAAACACTGACATACGCACAAACATCCACTACACTGGAAACCAATAAAGTCATAGTTTTAGGTGAAAAACATCTGGAAACTTTCCCAGCATGCACTGCTCCCTTCCTGAGAAGTTAGTCACTGCAAGACAGAGACATCACTCGCATTCAATCTTGTTGACATTTTCATCCGACTTGAGCATTAAACCAACACGAGCAGAACAACTCCACACACGAACACGTCCAGCAGAGAGCGGAGTGGAGTCTCTCTCTGTGGGGCAGCGGGCTGACTAAGACCTGGCACCAACCCTGTGGCCCCCTCTTTGACATTACCAGCCTGAACCGGGGCACCCACTGCCCGACACCGGACACCTCAGACCTTTGCCATTTAATATGTGATGCATCCGAGTGGCAGAGAGGCTGAGTGGAGGCCCGGTCTCTCAGTAAGAGCAAAAGGGACAAAGGTTTCGGACAACTGCTCCTGAATTTAAGATATATTACGAGTCATTTTTCGTACCTTGGTGCTCATTTCTATTTGATATGATCAGATTGTACCCTGAGTTACAACGACCGATGGAGCCAAAGTACAAATCAATCGCAAATTTCACTGGTTTTAAACAAACTCCTGGCATGGCTAAACTTGAATGAATGGTGAAATGACTGTTGTCAATGTCCATCACAGTTGAAAGATTGATAACCTAGTTGAACTTTGACCTACTGTACTTACCAACAGCTACATACATGACGTTTAATGCACAGTGAGGGATCGTTACACTCTTGAGGCCATAAAGCGAGGGCACCAAAGCAAAGTCGTCTTTGAAAAAGGTTGAACTATAATTCGATTTCTTCATGACTTCACCTGCTTCATTAGCCAATCAAATACATGCCTGGTAACATACTTTGTAACCTGATATTCCTGCCATGGAGGCGATGGTTTGGTTGCAGTTTGTTTATCTGTTTGTCATAAAGAGTAAAGACAAACGACTGGCCCTGATTTTCTTGAAACTCGGTAAAGAGGGTAGCATAGGCCAAAGAAGCACCCGTCTAATTTTGTACCCATTCTGGATCTGATTCTTAAACAAGCAAATACAGCCAATCTGACAAACATATCTCGAGCTCCAGAAAAAATGAAAGAGACTGCTCCAAATTTTCCTTAAATCAGCATCTCTCTCTACACGTTACAACCAGCCCAATCCAGATCTGAACCCCATTGAAAACCTCCTGCATGTGATCAAGATGAATAAAGAAGGTAACAAGCCAATCAAACAAAGCCGAGCTACGTGAATTTTAGCGCCAAGAGTGGCTTAAAGTCACCCTAGAGCAATGTGTAAGACTGGTGGACAGCATGCCAAGACGCATGAAAGCTGTAATTAAAAACCATGAACTTA
This sequence comes from Semicossyphus pulcher, assembly GCF_022749685.1. Taxonomy (NCBI): domain Eukaryota; kingdom Metazoa; phylum Chordata; class Actinopteri; order Labriformes; family Labridae; genus Semicossyphus; species Semicossyphus pulcher. The sequence continues at coordinate 9,662,009 of NW_027211692.1, forward strand.
TTTTCTTTGCATTATTCGAGCTCTGAAAAACATATTTTTTTAATCTTTTCGTTATCTTAAAGTTGTAATTTTAAAGATCTCAATTTCCTTCTCTTTGGCGACACCTATGGTGATAAACGGTAATTGCGGGAGCACACTTCCCAGATATCCAGACAGTGTTGCATGTGTGACGTCCACGGTTGGCTCCGGTTGTAACTCTTGATTTTCCTCGGTGACGGTCGCTTTCCTTTTTAGACTGTTTGCCTTCATCTGAGCGTCCAATTTTTTTCTTTTTCTTTGGATGTTCACTTATTGTTGAAGTTGTATCTGTAGTCATCCATCTTTTCTTTGTTTGTTCAGCCATAGTAGATTACTGTTTACTCGCAACACTTGCAGAGAGCGGAAAAGCAGCCGCTTAGCTCCGCCTACCCTCTCTGGCAGACCAACCACTGCTGGCTGATGGAAAACGCGTCACTAACTGGGCGCTGCTTGTGATTTTTTCTGCGACAGTCGCAACAGACACCCAGTTTGTAATACTGCAAATGCAAAGGCTTTCATCAGTGGGCCATTGGCTCAATCACCATTGTGTTACCTCATTTGGTGATGATAGTTAACAGACATTTATTTAAATGAAAATCTTCGAGATTATTACTTTAACCAGTCGTTATTTTCTGCTAATAAAGGGAATATTTGATTTGGAAGTGGTGAGAAATGTTGTTTACAGTAAAATAAAACACTAACCTACAAATAGAAGAACCAGAGAATAACATATTTCTTCAGTGGTCTCTTAATTTTTATCGGCGCTGTATAAATAGTGGTTGCACTTGCAGATTCGCATAGTAAATTAGAATGGATGCCTTGGTGGACATGTTCACTCTCTGAGCATTCTTTCAGCTGTTTACGTCAAACTAAAGATGAAATAATTACCTTTAAACACATCAATTAGTTACTCAAACTGGACTTCCTGGATGATATTTTATGTCACACCTGAAGCTACACACCCTCCACAACAACCTGGGCCTTCCAATTTTTTTATGCAGGTCTATTTTTGGCCTAAACACCCAAGTGGTTTAGATAATCTGCACTATTGACAACAGACCGATCATCATGTGTTTCTCGCCCTGCAGGACTTCAGCGTAGTGGAGCAGCCATGTTCCTGGATCCCAGCAAGTTACTGAGTCCAATGTTCTCAGCTCTTACAGAAGGATTGTGACAAGTAAATCTGCCTCTGGAAACACACACTCGCTCTGAAAGCTCTGGAAAAAGCCAGTTAGTGGACTTTCAGTTGTCAGATACATTTCGATGGCCGCAACTATGAAAATGAAGCCCACGTTGTAATCAGCTGGAATTTTCCTTTAACTCAGAGTGCCTGCGTTCCAGGTTTGGGGAACAGAACGAACCGAGACATGTGATGAATGTCCTGCTGCTCCTTTTGTTTTCACCTACTGTTCACACAGCGCGCGGAGGAAGGTGTCTTTCATTACACCTGGTGAACTTGATCTCTCAGGAAGCACCTCCGCCTCATGAATGCTGATGATTTACAGCAGCTGAGAGGAGAAAAGATAATTTGTTTAATGTCAGGACGAGATTTGTGGCACGTTGCTTGATTCATATCGAACATCTGGAAGGCACTATGATTTCTTATGTGCGGCTGATAATAAGGTGATTTTCACACAGTGGGAAAGGACGTGTGTGTGTGCCTGGCTGGCTGCTTTCGCTCCCGCTGACAGAGTAATGGATCTGTTCATTGTTGCATGTGGACTGTGTGTGATGTATGAGATTCATTTGAAATTCTCTGTCTTAAATGAGGCACTCACACGTCTCCATGTGGGAGGATACGGACATGAAGGCGAACGTATGAAAGGAAAAAGGACTAAAGTAGCTCATATTTGCGGTCATCAATGCCGTGAAATGGTCCTGATCGTGGTCTTTTGTCTCATATTTTTCTCTTTTGGTCTGTGAAACTCAAATCATGCACATTAAACGTGTCGAAAACACAAATTGTTGCTGTGCTGGGCTGAAGACTTTTCCCTGCAAGATTTTAAAATGTGGTAAATTAAGTGTAATTAAATTGAAGGAAATATCAGTTTAATAATTGTGAAAAGGTTTTATGTAATAGGCATTTTTTTTAATGTGTATTTAAATTTTGTATGTGCAAAAAAACCTAAATAAATGCAGTAATTGGACACATTTCCTTATGAATCCATTATGCAATTCACTTTATTGCCAAGTTGATTTTGGGTATAGATACAAACAAAACAAACATAATTCACATTGGCTTTTAAAAAAATAAAAGCCTTATCAACATGATTGTATCAAGACGCCATCATTAAATGGAATTATTATAAAAACCCACAATTGAAATTTACACAAAAATTAACTATAAAACATTTGGACATGCAATAAATACATTCATTTCATGAAAGCAAAAGTAAAGATCAATATGGACAATAAGGCAATGCAGGAAATGCACAAATACTGTGTGGCTTTAATGTATTGCTTTTGGTTGTTTCGGTGCATAAACTCCACAAACCTTAACACTGGACATTATCGATGTTTCTGCTGAAATGAGAGCATGTTCTACGCTGAAAAGTCTCATTTCACTTGTAAAGTTGTGATGCATGTGTTGTGTTATGTTGTTTTTCCACTGAGCTGCAGCTGCTGCTGTCTGAGCTTTCATATCCTTCAACCGCAATCTGTACAACCACCTCCTAACGTCACAGTGATCTTCATTTGGTCATAATCCATCATCTTTTACGTAACCTTTTCCAAAAGTAGAATACATGTCGTGTGTGTGTGTGTGTGTGTGTGTGTGTGTGTGTGTGTGGACCCTGAGGCTCAGGTTTTAGTGTGTGTGTGGAGAAAAGCTGTCAGTGGAATCCCCTCTTTTTTTTTAATAATGGCTTTTTCTACAAGAAGCGACACTCCAAACGGAGCAGGGCAGCCTAATTAAATCTGACCTAATCTGCAGCAGCAGTCTGCCATGCAGCTGTGTGCATGTGCGTGTGTGTGAGTGTGTCTGCATGAGTGTGTGTGTGTGTGTGTGAGATATACAATCAAATCTTCTCCCTGACCAACTTTAACATCTAAACTCCTGCTTGTTCTGTCCTTGCTCTTTGAATTTAAACCTCTGGCACAGAATTTGTTCATGTAAACTAAATAGATTCAAGAGTCGTTCTTGCGTGTGTTCAAGGTGAAGACAGAAACAGATCCGAGCCAAACAGATGGAGGACGGCATGATCAGCCAGACCCCCTTTTCCTTAATCGACTACAAAGGGCCTACTGTGGGTCATGTGCTGATTGGGTGATAATTGTTCGGTCTGGAAAAAAAGGAACGACATCTCCGAGGGCACGCTGACATGATGTTAACATCAAAAATGCATCACGATGACCTGCAGGAACCGACAATGAAAAGGCAAAAAACTTAATTTCCTCAAACGAGTGGGCGAGGAAATCGACCAAAGAGGTGTGAAAAACCAGCAGAGCAGACACCAGCCTTTCCTTGTTATTTACTAAAGGTTACGACTATCAAACACAAGCCAGTTCTCACTCTGTTTCTGCCTCTCTCCCTCTCCACTCGTCTCTATTTCTTCTTCTCTCCATCTCAGTGCATGACTTGGCTGGAGCAGCCGAGGCCCCGGCTCAATTGTGCAATTTCATACGTGTTTACTTTACTGGCATCTTTCTGCACATATTTTCGCCTGAACATTTCCCCTCACATTATTCTGCATTTCCTCTACAACGATATGCCGTCTTTAATCTCCCTTTGAGAGCCCGTTCTTGGCCCCAGGATCAGAATACAATAACCATGTCAGATTTTTTTTCATTTGGCCCATCCTAGGCGGTATTTTAGCACATGCCACAACGTTCATTTTGTAAATTGATCAGGGCTTTAAGAAAAAGAAAGTAGCTCTTCACATAAACATTTAGACAACTGTCTTCTTCAGCATGAAAAACAGCTGGAAGTAAGTGGATCATGGGAGAGGAGGAGGGAGGGAGGGAGGCTGCGGGTCAGCGGTTTGTGCGGAGTGTAAGCGGAGAGAGGGGACAGAAAGAGGTGAAAAGGGAGGATGTGAGTGGAGGTAATAAGGGCGCAGAGCGAGCGTGGCCAAGCTCTGCGCTGGAGGGAGGAAGAGGAGGAGGAGAGCGGAGGAAGCAAAGTGCCAGAGGAGAGGCAATTGTGGGTCTTCTAGGGGATCATGAGAGTAATAAAAAAATCACAATACGATGATTTTTCCAGAAAAGTGCAGTTCGGGGAAATAAATCTAAAGCAGCTGCTTGTAATAAAGACTCTTGAAAGTGTCAAACCTCTGCCGTGTACTTCGCTTTGCTACACTGTGGGAAAGGCGTTCAGACATGGAGATGGACAGGTGCAGTGTGTGGACACTTCTACACACACACACACACACAGAAGTTATTGCAGAATCATTGACGCTTTTATTCTGAAGGCACATTTGTATTGTTTGACTTAAGTGTCAGATGTTGGTTTACCGCCAAAATAAAGCTTGGTTATTGATATTATTTGGCTCGAGCTTAGATTAAAACATGAGTCCTCATAAAAGAAATATGCGCACTGGACAAACGCGGCGTGTCTGCGCTGCGCTCTTATGACTACCACATGGACGATGGCTTTCAGAATAAGGCAACGTTGGTCAGAAGCTTAGCGTAACAATGCAGACCGTGGAAACTACAAAGACAAAGATGGTTGCTGATTTTTGTTTTGAGCATCCGCCATGTCTGCTAAGTGCTTCAGTCCTTTTGGCACACATGGTGAAACACAGTAAACGTCAAACAGATCACAGATCAGCCCGTCGGAGTCGCACAGGTGACCTCGGCCTGCCGCCGCTGCTAGAAAACTTAAAGGCATGCTTTGCATTTTTTTGACGTTGAACCTAAACCCTTTTTAGGTCTACACGGGGACCGCTGGAAGTCATCCAGATCCTTTTTACATCTATATTGTTAGTGTTAGAAAAGTTATGGGTCTGGGATGGCTGCCATAACAACATTAGAAAGGAATGAGATGGCCTGAGGAAATTAAACTAAATAAAAACATCGACCCACATCGCACAGTCGGTGGTTTGTCTTACTGCGCTAATTTACATTAGCATTTATTTATTTTCATTACATGGATTAATTACACCGATAAATTGTTTTTAATGCCTAATTTTATTACTTTCAGAACATCTTTATCTAAACAACTTTGGTGGCAGTGGGAGGTTTTCTGGGTTGGTGTCTCATAAGAACATTAACAAAGGCAGATGGCATGTAAAGCCCATGGGATGAGCGGCTACGCCAATAAATTGAAACCAGATTCAAGTCATTCTACTAATTGAGTCAACCACAAAGAAAAGAAATATTGCTCGTTTTTTTAATATGATTTACATTACAGTTTGTAGGCCCCTCATATTAATCGACTTTAAAAACAAAGGCACATGGTGAAAAATATTGTAATAAATTCCTCCGACCGAAAGGATGCCAAAAAGTTTTATCCACACATCCTGAAAGTGTAACAAAATGTCTCAACGGCTTCCTCACCGCGCAGCCCTTGAAAGCCCACAATGTCGTATCGCGGTGATACTGAGCAGAGGTTTAATTCCCAAAGAGCGAGCAGGGGAAGGAAAAGAGAAGATACAGTCTGGTTGTTTTCTGAATGCAGAGTTTTAGAAGTACGAACAGGCTTTCATACTGAGACAATGGCTCGCGTCCACCCTGCTGCGTTCTCCCTGCTCCTCTCCCTCCCCATTCTCCGTCTCTCTATCTGCCTCTGAGCACAAACACGCGGCACATCCTGCCCGACACGACACACCAGCCAAAAGTTCACTTCCTGCTCCTCAGCTCGTCTCCTTCACACCAGCCCTATTCCCAGGACATGCATTAACAGCCCCTCATTCACTCTAATGGCACAGACACACAAACAGACAAGCAAACGCTTCCCCTTTCTATAGATACCCGATCCACCCCCTCCGTCTGCATTACACATTAATGCAATTAAGCAAATCTCAAACAGTTCACATCCTACAGAAATGTTCAGGCACTATCTCGCTCTTCCCTCCTGCACAGATTCGGAGTGACAGTGGAAACACTTTGTGTTGTTTTAATGGTGTAAGGCAGGGGAAAGGAGGTGTCGGATTTTCATTGAAACTAGTGAATGAGAAAGACTGAAATTCCCACGACTGACATCCGCCTGTTCCTGCACTCTCATCACGTATGCACACGAGATTTTACGGTTAAAAATGTTTCCTTTCAGCTATTCTTTCCTCTTCTTGTAAGAGATCTAAACAAAACTTGAAGCATCATCCAAAATAAGCTGGCTTCCTGTGTGTTTGTGTGCATGTGCAGTCTCCGTCTGACTCAGTTCAAGTTCAACAACCTCTGGAGAAAAAAGGGGTCAAACAATATGCGGCTAGTTTTCATGCTAGCCTTGCAAAAAAAACGCTGCTCGTCTGCTTAGGGAAGTACTGAAAATACATCATGTCTTGTCGAGAAGTTTCAAAGCAGAACACATTTACAATTTGCTGCATGAAACAGAAGATCAATGCCACCGTGTCGCTAAAGTGTGGTTCAGGATTTCACAAACAGCCAGTTAAGATGCTACTAAAACGACTTTGCCTCCTTTGAAAACAATGGAATTGGTCAGACCGACAGAAGCCTCTTGGAGGACACACAACAGAAAATGTATACCGCATAGTACAAATAAAAAATGTTAATATCACATGTTATTTCTCCCCCATAAAACTGTAACAAGATGTATAAACACAGAAATAACCACAGGTTTAACACAGGACAAGCGCCCTGTAAATAAGAGAATAAAAAAGTGTGTGTGTAAGAGTGTAAGTGTGTGTTGGCATCGTTATTTAAAGGTTTAGTAAAGCTTAGCGTCCCCACGCTGGGTTCAGTCCTGAGGTAAGCACCAGTTTCACGTGCGCTGCTTTCATTTCAAATCAAAATAAAGAAAGTAAGTGACAGAAAACAACATGTTTGATATGATCATATGCTACAGAGAAGAAGCCCTTAAATTATTGTTACATTAAAAAAAACAATCCCAAAAGTAAGGCACATTGTCTCTGTAATTTTTTTAAGCCTTTAAGATTCACTACGTCTATCACAGTGTATTTATGGCTTTAGTCTTCACATTCACCCACTGAGGTTGCTGTTGGCACTATAGTGGTCAGACATTTCTAATCTGGATCAAGGACGAGTAAAAGCAGAAAAAGAAAAGAGCAAGAATGTTCTGTGGAATCAACATTAAAAGACTAAAATGTGCCGTCTACCCGCAACCTTTAAGTAAGTGCTCTTTTGTTTTCACGCTGGAGGAACTGCCGGTGAGCCGGCGCAGAAGTATTCTCTGTTTCCGCGCTTGATACCAGCAAGAGGAGGAGGAGGGGAGGGAGACATTTGCTGGGCTGTGATGTGGTGTTAATAAGGGGATCAGAGGGGTGAGATGGCAGGCATGAAATGGGACATGGTGCCGGCGAGCAGTGCGAATTGTCCAGGAGAAAGTGAGATTTCACAGGGATTACTGAGGCACAGCAGCTGGGGTGTGCTGTTCACCCGCCGGCTTCCAGGGAAGACCCACAAACCCCTTCTTATGTTCGTATCACGGGCAGATTAGCAGCCGGCTATGTGTGTGTGAAGAGAGAGGGGGGTCTGTGTCTGTTAGTGCAGCTCTCACTTTGGCCTGTCAACAGTAGCAGGGACGACAGGGGGGATCTGACTACTGCTACATGATTAATCATCAGGCTAATGTGAATTTAGTCATTGCTCAAACGACAGATTTTAAGTGTCATTAATTCTGACCTGTCCCCTGCCTCCCTTCTCGGCCGCATCCACTATTGTTAATACCACAACATTTCAGAGGCTACACCCATTCTTCGAAGACTCTACAGTCATCATAAGCAGGGATCAGTGTGTCATCAGTTGGGTATGTGCAATCATGTCCCAGTTCTGAGGTCACAGGGCCGAGCTCGCTGCATCTCAATAACAAGTGAAGGCTCAAGGATGTTAGTAGAAATGCAAAAGGAACTTTTAGCTTAGCTTTAAGCTGACTTTAAGGCTGATTAAGCTACCATTAATTTCACATCAAATGAGATCTTATCTGTAGGGGCAGTGGGTCACTTTAAGAAATGTGGAGGAAATAAATCGGAGGATTTAACTAAACGCTGAAGCAATTTCTCTTATCGCTCAGTCATTTCCTTTGGGGGAGAGGACGAAGGATTTGGAGAAGCTTGGAGAGTGAGATACATAAAATGTCCAGTACCCCAAAAACAAAACAAAAACATAAAAATACATCCTCCCATCACTTTAAAGTCCAGAAGAGTTGGCTTATTCATTTGGTAAAAGTTCCGCTCAGGTCTGGACCGAGAACCCTGAATCTTGTCCTTATGTGCTTTTTCTCTGTTTTTGTACACAGGTTTAGGGTCAGATTGCAACGCTTCCTTGCAACAGTTTCTCTTTGGATTTCACCATCATACAAAAATAAATAAAACAATTTCATTTTGGTGTTCAATTTTGTCACTTTGGCTCAACGGCTGTGATTGTTTGTTTGCATACACTGTACATAAATACTGCACGTCTTTGTGAGAGTGTCCCTTGGTCACAGAATGGCACAGCTCCTTTAGGAAGGAGGACTTTAAGACGCATTAGATGCATAGAAAGGCACTTACAGTCTACACATGGTGGTGTGCATAGGTAGACCAATTCATTTTGGCCTGAGTCTGAGGTGCAGAGGAGATATTGAGTTGAGGTGAATGGCTTTTGAATACTGCAAGTTGTGTGTGCACACAGACCTATTTGGTGATTGCCATTTAAACCAGTCATGTGGTCTTAGCTTGGGGAGTAGCGGTCAATGGTACGGGCTTCAGAGAGGGCCTGTGTTGGAGGGGGGAGGGGTTGGCCCAGGATGTCCATCTTGTCGTGGGAGAGGCCCAGGTGCTCCGAGGCCAGTTTGGACAGCGGGTAAAGGCTCTCCATGGCCTTTGCTTCGGCTAGTTGCTGGGCTTGGATGAGCTCATTAGCCTTCTCCAGCTTCAGCCCCAAATGCTCGGCTGCGTATTTAGTCAGAGGATAGATGCCCTCATTAAAGTCCAGCTTCATTTTTCCATCCGTTGTCAGGCCCCCTGCTGAGCCCCCGCTGCTGTGCATCTTCATGTGGCTGATGAGGTTGCGCTGCTGAGCAAACTTTCCCCCACACACCTGACATTCGTAGGGTTTCTCCCCGGAGTGGATGCGCATGTGCTCGGTGAGGCGATACTGGCGGGTGAAGCGCATGCCGCAGGAGTCGCAGGCAAAGGGTTTAAGGCCCAAGTGGCTCCGCATGTGGCGCGTCATGGTGCCGCGCTGCGTGAACTTCTTACCGCAGATGCTGCAGGGGTAAGGCCGGGTCAGCCAGTGGGTCTTCTCATGCTGCCTCAGAGTGGCGGGGTCTTTGTAGGACTTCTCGCAGGAGGAGCAGCGGTAGGGTCGGATCATCTCCACGATGCCACCTCCACTCAGACCCTGGCTGGACTTGGTCTCCAGGTGGGACAGACTGTTCAAACTGTTGCTGCTGTTCAGGCTCCCGTAACCGTTTGTGTTGCTGCTCAGGTTTTTGGTGCTGCTGTTATTGCTGTTTCCCATCTCCCCTCCAGAGTTGCCGTACAGCTCTTCCTCCGTGTGCGTCTCCACGTGTGCATTGAGCTGCTCCGAGCTCGGGAAACCTTTGTCACAGGGGATGCAGACGTACAGATTGTCTCCGAAGCTCTCCGGCTCATACGGCATGTGGAATCTCCCCATCGCTCCAGGAGGGGAGGGGCGGCCTTCGCTGCTGCCCGTCTCCTCTGTGCCGGACCCACTCTTGTCATCTGCTCCTTCACTGTCCTCCCCGGCCTTGTGGTGGTTGTGATGCTGGTCTCCATTTTCACCTCCCTCCTCCTCATCCTCTTCGTCCTCTTCATCTTCAGCTGGGTATGGCTCAGGTTTCACCCAGCGGTAGATGTTGCCCATGTCTCTGCCGGCCTCTGCACCTTCAGCTGGGTTGTCAGGGCTGGGAGGGCACAGGTAGCGATCTGTTCCCTGGGAGCCTGAGCGGTGCAGGTGGGGGAGGTGTGGGGCAAGAGGCTGGTTCAGATGGGGGAAAGGTGGAGGAGTGAGGGAGCTTGCCTGGTCAGTGGACTCCATTTTCTCTGAGGGGAAGGCCCTGCCATTCGTCCCGTGCATGGGACTGGTGCGTCCGCTCAGAGACCCGTCTCGCTCCTCATCGTTGTGGGTGTTTGCCAGATGAGAGGGTGTGTGCTGGGACTGGGAGTTGGGACTTTTCTTGGAGAGATCGAGGCCATAGTTGGGGGAGCAGTTCCTCTCTGGATGGGCTGTGCGGCTGAACTGGGCAGGCAGAGCCGGCTGCAGGGAGGGGAACACCTGAGAGCCCTGGTTGGAGGTGGGGGCATATAGCTCCCCAGCATGGATGGCTAGTCGATGGGGAACCAGCTCCTCTAGTGGTGGTGCCCTGGCTGCATGGCTGTGGCAGGACTGAATGACAGGAGTAGAAACCCTATACCTGCCCCCGCCTAAGCCCAAACTAGCGGGCCCCATCTTTGGGTAAGGCAGAAAAGCAGGATTTGGGCGGGGAGGGTACTTGCCATTTCTTTTCAGCTTCTTTTTACATAAAGCCACCAAGTCAAGCAGCTGCAGGTAGCTGGCTGCTGCCAACACGGCCCCCAGATTGGGTTCAGCGGGAGAGGTGGGGTCTCCGTCGCTAAGGCGGCCCGTGTAGATGTAGTCCAGAATGACCCTGAAGACCCCTGGACTCACCATTTCGTGGTCGAGGTTGATGAGATTGTCATGGACCACCAAAGATTTCAAGTAGAGGCTGCTGGCAGCCAGAATGTTCTTGTGAGCTCTGAAGAGGGCGTTCTGCACCACGATGATGACATCACACAGGAAGCCCTTGGTTCGCTGGCTGTTGAGCTGCAGGAGGAGATCCCTAGCATGACTTGGAACGTCCATGGCATCCAGCATCGTCTTCAGTCCGCCACCTGGAACAACAGACATCCATTAAATGTCATGCAGCAATTACAATATCTATACATAAGAAAACAATGAATCTGTTATTTCCTGTGCCAAAAGAATTATTATTTATGCATTTTATAAAGCTTTGAAAAGTTTTACACATAAGCCCATGTTAAAATATATTTCAAATGTTTCATTGCAAATAAGAAATTAAAAGAACCTTGTAGTATTAATATGTAGACAAAAAAATACTTTGCATACAGACACATTAATGTGGTTTAATTTAGATGATCTAAAAATACAAGATTTTATTTTGAAACAAAGCCCTTAATTAAATTGAATTTTAATGCAAACTTTTTAAATTGTGTTTCCATGTTTGTTAATTCATTTGAAAGTCAAGCTTTAAATATTTACATGATCATGTTAAAGTCATAGTTTCCACTTGTACAGGGTGCAGAACTACGTATGGAAAGTGCACGTGAAGGCCTCTCAGTTAAAGTTAACTTTTGCAAAAGTTTGCAATTATCATTCACATCATTATCGGAAATCCACACATTCACTTCCTTTTTCAGTGCGCAAAACAAAAAGAGAGCAGAATTCAGAGAAATTCAAGAAAGCGCTTATATATATTCTGTAGCTGCTGGCCTGCTGATAAAGTATTCCAGAGGTGGTGTGCAGAATATTAAACAAAGCAAGGGATGAATGTTTCACAAGCATGATGAACAGCAGGTATAAACCTGCAGGGAAAGGACACATCCAAAAAAAGGTAGCTGCATCGGCTCCTCTTTCTGCCCAGTCATATAAGGAACAGGGAGCGCACTGGATGTAAATCAGCACAAAAAACGTATGCACACACGCTCACACAATCATGCACACTCAAATATCAACACTAATTGTTCCATCAAGCCTAAAATAAACAGCTGCAAGCATGAAACATCATGTATTGTTCACGCAGTGGCATCTGAGGATAGTTTACTTACGAGATTAAACGTCTCAAGTCGTCCCTGAGGGCTTAGACGCACTGATGGGAAACAAGCAACTAAATAAATATCATGTCATCTGTGTGATCACGGTCTTCCTGACACCAGCTCATTCACTTCTTGTTTATTTCATTCAGTGTTCACAGCCCGCATAAGAAAGGGGAAGTGTGAATCTATATTTACAACAAGAAAAAACTTGAATAATGTTTAACTGAGGAATTCTGGATAATTATAAATAAAATATCACACGTCTATTTCTGTCTCTTACAACATACTGCCGCTTCAACTGTGTCTTCTCCAAAAGAAAGGTCACCCCTGAGTGCAATTTGAGCGTTTTAATTTGGTGAATGCATGTTCAGCATCAGGCTGGGAAGTAACATCAGAAGGGAAAGTCATCATGATGAAGTAGGAAATGAAAAGTCAGAAGAGGTATGACATTGAGCGTGTGATCGTGCAGATAGCAGTCATCAATATGAAAGAAAAAAAAGGTTAAAATTCCAAAAATTATCCCAAAAAGTAATAATTTTATTTCAAAAGGTGCTTTCCTAATATTTACTCATATTACTCGTACGCTTAAGGGAAAACTATAAATATAAAGAGTTGTGTGTGGCAGGTTTAGGATGGTTAACGCTCCGTCAGGTTTCCCGTTGTCATCTACTGTTTCCACTCCTGGTTTCCGTCTGGCTTTGATTACTCAAAGCTCATATTTTACTATAAAGTCTCAACGTCGGTCACATCAAATGTGTTTAGAAATGAGGGGTTATATGAGGAATAGGCCCAAGAACTTTCCACAACTTGCTGAGCCTTTGCGTGAGCGGGTGTTCGGTTCACTGTTACTGGTAACTGCGCGGAGCAGGGTGACAAGTTGTGTACTCGCACACACACACACACACACACACACACACACACACACACAAGCAATGTACATTCTCGTCTGTATGCGGTCTACAGCGCCCAATTGTGCAACACAGGTCAAATGCATTAGAAGTCAGAAAATTAGGCTTTTTAAATCCGGATTCAGACGACAGGTTTAAAAGAAGAGCGTTAAAGACATTGAAATCAGATTTGAAAGCACTTTTGCACATTTCTAAAAATCTTTCATGATACAGGAGAAAAAGTTGACGCGTAAAACAACAATTTTGTGCACCTGCAATGTTCTGTGCAGACAATTCTCTACAAAGTATTTTTGTCTTGTGGTGACAACAGTCAGAGTGGCTGTGGGTTTCCCATCAACACAAAAAGGATCTCTTTTCTCTCACAGTCTAAATCGGCTTTTCGAGAAGCTGCTGTACCTCTTAAAATATCTGCGCTCACTGTTTGATGTCGCCTACCGACAAAAAGTGAAAGGCCACAGTAAAACATGTTCTATAACACTCTCGATCTTGATGGCGTGTGTTAGCTCACTGCATCCTGTTAGGAAGCCATCGACGATTGCAAAGATATTAAGTCAGAAAACAGCCTGCTACATAATGTTCTTGTAAACACAGGCAAAGCTTGCACTACACTTTGTGTTCTTTCTTTCTTACGTTAAACAAGCAAAATACATCATTTTCTAGGTTGCTCATACAGCACAGTGGCCTGAGGGAAGGATAATCGAGTTCCCCTGGCTGTTTTCATCTGAAAGCTTTCTTTCTAATGGCCCGTCACCATGCGGAGGAAATGAAGATGTTACAGATGTAATCAGTGGTGACTGCGACAAGTTATTTGCATTAGATTAATATTCATCGCTCTTGTGTTTTCTCTGTTTTGTCACTTAGGTGGTTTGGGGGTGACGCACGAGACCAAACTCCCTACCTCTACATGCAGCCTCAGTCACATAAACACTCCACACATCTGCTCAAAATGTTGTGTAGACATTTTCTTTCATCTCAATTTGCTGCCCATGCTCAGGTCGCCCTGTATATTTTAGAGCCTGTTTCACTTTGTCAACGTATAGGCTATCTTTAAATTATGAGGAAACACTCCAATACAGTCAGAATACATTTCCACTGTTTTATATTCAACTAATTTATTTTTGCACACGTTTGTGACTTAAAAGAGGAAAATGCACACTCAAGACGCCTCACTTGCAATAAATAACAAACTGTGTTTCACAATAAGCTTAGAAAAAAGCGCATCCTGTGGTGCAGATGGAGTATAGCAAGAGGTGAAAAGTTGGGTTTTAGTCAGCAGACATCATGGGGAGTCAGAGTCAGTTTCCTGTTTGACTGCTGTAATTGCGTATCTTGAAAAAAAAGATCACACACCTAGAAAATACTGCAGAGTAACAGCTTCTTAATCTTCAGTGAACTTGAACAGGATATCAGATAAAATAACATAATTATGATATAGTATTAATCAGCACTTACATTTATGTTTCAACAGTTTAAGTTGTCAATGTTTGGATCCCAATCATTTAATACTGTGCAGGATTTCCTGCAAATCATTTGTATTATTTTATTTGCATAACTTATTTACATTTTTGATGATTGATGGGCAATGCTTTTATTTGAAAATGTAATAAAAATATACTGCATTTAAGTCGTATTTGCATCTATCAGGGTTCAGCAAGGAGCAAGACTTTAAATGAATTGCTCATTTAACGTCACTTTCTTGTATCTGACTACTTAACGTCGCGTTTTGCATGCAAACATTAAACAGTCTGCTGACTTGGTGTTTCTCCTCTCTGTCTGTTTCTCTAATCTAGTTTTACTCTGCAGCTCTCCACAGATCGTACAGTAAACCGAATCACATCTATTTGAGCTGCAGCGCCTCATCCTTAAAAGTTTCACATCATCTCCGCAGCCCTAAATCACCCCCAGAAACACGCAGATTTCTACTTATTGTACATGAATGTGTATGAGACAGCTGTTTCTTCTTCTGGCCGGTCAACAGCACCGAGAAGCAGCTTTTTACATGGAGAGGCGATAACATGAAGAAAACCAGAAATTCATGCATTAAAAATATTTCTGAAATACTTTCTATTGTGTCAGTGTTCGCCTGAACTCAGTGCTGACATTGTAACACACACTAAACGGCCTGTTTTATATTGTCCAAACGGAACATTGTGATTTGCTGCTTCCTTCTAAAATTTATTACAGGATTATGAAGAAGCTCAGGTTCCCCTTTAACAGAGGTGGACCTTGCCTTTAACTTTTACAGGCAGCGTTAAATTATAACATCAAAACACTTCTTAAAAATAATAAAACGCGAAGCTGAGATCTTGAAAAAAATTATTTTGCAGAGTGAGAAATAGTTTTGTTTTATTTTGTAGTCCAACCGGAAATTTTAGATCGTTTTGCTTATTTTTGAAGCATGGTGTCTCGAAATCTGCTACTGATACTTTAAACAGATTATAGGATTTTTTTAACAAACTAATTTTCCCGCCTGTGCATAATTAATTTTTGTAATAAAAAGATTTAGTAGACTCGAATTAAATGCGGTAAATATGGCATATAAATATTCTACAGGAATTAAAACAAGGCAAAAGGAAGCACGATTTAAAATACGTACTATTAATTATTTAACGACTAAATTTAAAAGTATTTCCTTCCTGACAGCACAGCCTGTAGCTACGCTTTAAAGAATAAAAGCCTAAACATCATCCCTGCCCTGTCCTCGCGCAGCAGCGCCTCAGCTCTTACCTGCATGCCCGATGTCTTCTGCCATCCGATCTAAGTCTCCCTTAATGATCATCTCAGCAGCCTCCAGGAGTCATATCTGACGTTTCAGCTTTGAACTGCCAGCCTCCAAAAAACCATGCCAGTTTTCCGCGCGCGTCTGCCAGCTCTTTTTTTATGATTATTAATTGATATGAATTTCTTGTCGCTCCTTAGGTCCGTCCTCCCACCCACTTTCCTCCCTCTCTCCCTCTCTCTGTGTGTCTCTCTGCCCCTCCTCTCCCCCTCTTTCTCATCCCCTCCTATAAAAAAATACGTGCTTAGACCAGCATCAGTTTCCTCCTATTTTTTTCTAGTAATTTCCTTAGCTATTTTTGAGTCGGAGCAATAACGCGCACCGGGATGATAATGGAGCCTCTATGCGCCTTAAGTGTTTTAGCGCCCCGTGTGATGTCAGTCTATAATAAAACTAAAAGGTAACATCGAGGGCAGGAACTTTAAGTGACCCCGACTTGAACTTCTCAACACATCGTCTTAAAGAGACAGGCAGCTATTGTACACACACGTATATGTTGCTTATTTACGATCGGCTGCGTACTTAAGCTGTGGAGAGGAGTTTGTCGATGGAAAACTACTGGTTGTTAAAACCTTTTCTTTATGTCAACGACCTTTAAGAAATTAATTCCCCCAAAATCATCCCCTTCCATATTTAGTCCCTTTGGCCAAAATGTCATCAAATTTAATCATAACTCGTGTTTGCTTTTTTGAAGAGTTTGATTTAGAAGGTAAATTCATAAATGTTGGTATTATGAGATTGCTATTTTAAATGAATGCAATAAAACTGCTAAATAAATGTGTGTTACACCTCCCTAAATAACTCATGGAGCTTTAAAACCCCCCTGGCTTCACTTGAAAAGCAAAATTAGAGTAAGGTGTAAAGTATAGGGGGTTGGTAAAACGCAACACTGTAAACACCTCTCTCTCTCTCTCTGTCTCTGTCTCTGGTGAGACACCTGCTTTGACGTGGAAAAAATAAACCTTCACCCATCAGCCGCACATGCGGATGAAAGAGAACAGTTTACTCTTTCTCTGACTGTGTTGTAGGTAAATGAGCAGACGCCCTTTAAAGTGGCAGAACAAGAGCATAAGGCCGTATTTTGATGTTAAAATAACGCCCCCCCCTACTTAAAAAAGTGCGTGTAAATATTCTTATCATAGTAACATAGCATTATAATAATTTCCATTGTCTCCATGCAGTTACCAAACTCAATTTAAAGCTAATTATTAAGACATTTATTTTACGTTTATATCTTATTTTAAGCCCATAAGACTACATCTTAAGCTAAATATCATCTTAACAAGACCTCCTGAGACCTGAATGATTTAAACAAGCATATATGAAGATTCAAACCTGAAACACTAAAAATATCCAGTACAACCGACTGCACACCAGATGAGCTCGAGGCCGGACATGCCCATATGATCCAGATGCTGGAGCCCTGTCTGTACTGGAAGCTACATCAGGACCACGAGTTAGAACAAAATGACATTAAATACATTAAAACCTGGATTTTTAAACTCGTCATAATAGTCCAGGGAAAGCAGCTCACTGTGACACAGTGTATCATCACACGTCAGCTTTGATGCCCTCCGTGCCCGTCTGTCGTATCATAGTCTTACCTCGGACTCATGTCTGGTGCTCTGGCCGAATGTCTGCTCTCCTTTTCGGCATTCCCTCATCCGGACCTCCGCAGATTCCTCCAGATCCGACTCTCTCCAAACTTCTCTTCCGCGTATTTTCCCTGCCTGTTCTCTCCCGGTTTTCTCCCTCTTTCACTCTCTGCCATACACCGGATTTTCTCACGTGTTAACGAGACTATCTGACACTTCAGACTGTGTAAGGGTCCGGTCGGACCAAACCTGCCGGCGGAGACTTTACGCGCACAGCGACACCCAATGGCGCACTCAGTCCCACTGGACTTACTGTCATGGAGGACACGCAGCTGTGGATAGGGGGGACGCTGGGGGGTGAAAAGGTATGAAAGCTATGACCTCTAATTTGTGAGTATAATATATTAAAAAAACACAGTAAACTATAACCCATACAACCTATAAATCCGTCATACAGTATATTTATAAGGTGTTAATGCAGGAAATCTGGCTAATGATGGATTATGTCAGCATAAAAACACACTTGTGTGTCAATTTAGTCAAGGTAGGCTGATTTGTACTACTTCCTGTACCACCAGATAATTTACTCTAATAAAATGCTGCATATTTTGTTTGTGTTTTATATGTTTTGTGTGTAAAATGCTCATTTGAAAGTAATAAAAGGTAGAGTATTTGCACAATATTTTCCTGAGAAAATCTGCAGTAAAAGTGTAACTTAGTACAAAATGATGAAGTGAAATACAAGTACATGTAATGGTACTTTTAACCACTTAAAAAAGTCTATAAGTGTTGTATCCTGATAAATAGGACTATCTGTAAACTAATAGCACTCCAACCTGTCATATAAAAAGAAAAGATGCCCTTTGACACCATGTTTGCCTGTTCAGGGGTTATTTTGGTTGTAACTGTCACTAAAGGCTAAATAATCCACGTCTGAATAGTTGAAATAACTCATCTCCAGAGGTATGCTGAGCCAGTGTATTGCTGGCTTCAGCTTCTGTAAAATAGATACCTTTAAATGATTTCAGTACACTGTAGTGAGCAGGAGTCATTAACTTTGTACAAACATTAATACTAATGTATATTTAATCATGTATTTTGATGTCTTGTGTCAGAAAGGCCTGTCTCTTATTATTCCCTCCAGTGTTTCCACAGTCACCCTAAGGTGTTTGAAAGGCCGCAGATTGAAACTGATGAGAGTAATTATTTTACTATCACAGCCGTCGTTAACGGACAGCCGCTGTGATGCAGAGAAACACTTACCAGACTGAGGCCTGTTTGTGTCTGCTGCCATCACAACAGCAGCTGACAATCTCATAAAGCACGCGGGGTCTCTTCCTCTCAAAATGATCTGAGTCCAAGGTGCTGCCGTTTGACTGAGGTGATCCGAATCACCCCCGTGGTCCTGGTGGAGTGGAGGAAGGTATTGTCTCCCGCTTCCATGTTCCCTCGATGAACTGCTGATAACCTCGCAGACCTGTGCAGGAGAATGGATGTGTTGTATCAAGGATGTGACAGCGGGTTTCAATTCATGGTCCAAAATAGGTTTTTCCAGCTACGGGACCACGTCAGGTTTGTTCTACAAGACTGATTTCCTTCTGTTTAAATTAACACACATTTAAAACAGACTAACTAGTGCAGGTGGTGTTATTGTTGTTGTTGTTGTTACTGCTACAGTTTTGTGGGAATTTATCTTATTATAATCTTTATGTATCTTAATGGCTTGATGTATTTCACAATATCTCTTTGAAGATAACAAGGGCAATTTGAAAACAAAGAAATATATGATGTATATAATTGCATTCAAGACATCTGATGGGTTACACATATGCAGGATTTTGAAGTTGGTAGCTGATTACAGAACAACAATCCAACTAATCAGTGAAATATGTGATGTTTTCTGTTTAATTGGCTGCACTTAGATTAGCCTGTGCAGCAACATAGCTTTGCTTAGAGTCCAGGTTTAAGTAGTCATGTCACAGAGAGCTCAGACCTTTGCATAAAAAAGATGGGTTACAGCCAGGAGTTATAAAGAACTGACATATTGACATGTTATGTAATAGTAAAACCATGCGGCGCACAGCTAGAACAAAAAGCAAATAAAGGGGTTTTATATGCTAACAGCGGCCTGTAAAAAAAGTATGATTCTATAGAAACTAATGTTGGTTAATTTGTGTTTTCTTACATGTCTGTGGGTACAGCTGTTGTCTTCCCAGACACACTTTATCTCTCTAATCAATCAGCCCCCGGAGGCCTGCGCTGGACATTCAACTTCAGCCTGTCAAAACACAACTTAGCATACCGTAATCTGCAGCGCTGCAAACCTGAAACGCTGAACTTTTAATGAACTGAAAAAGCCTTCAAATTGCTGCTTGTAAGCAATGATTCAATTAAAGCTGCGAGAGCCCGAGCCACAAGCACAGTCCAGAGAGCCCATCCCAAAGACCATGCATGTCTACTTCCCCCAGAAGACCAACACTCAGTGAGGAGAGAGAGCTGGAGATAAGGCAGGCCGGTCAGCCAAATCCCTTCACAGTCTGCTGTCACCCTCTAAATCACACACCTTTCCCAGCCTTTCTCCAAATGCAGGTTTTTACATGCGACATATATCTTGCAGAAGCTTTGTGAGCTGGATATGGAAACACAATGAGGAGGCGAACTTTCTGAATGACTGCAGCCAACTTTTCAGACATCTGTGAGCGGATATGTTGCAGGGTCACAAAGTCTCTTGGGCCCAAAGCACCTCGTTTCAATTTAGCTTTGAGAGAAGAATTTTGCAATCACCTTATTATTGCTCACTCTCTGGCTGCCAGCACCGGGACAGAGCACGACTGGACAATAGACAGGACGGGCTAAAAGTGATCTTAACACCTCACAACAGACCATCAGAGTGCAATGTCCCACACTTTTCTCAACTACTCACACAAGACCTTTTGCTCTCTCGTATTTCTTTCATTCTAATCAATCATCCCTCTCTCCTCTCTTTCTTTCTCTCTGGACATGGCCACACATATCTCCAGATGCTTGCTGTGACCGCCCAACCAAACCAGACACGCCCCCCTCCAGCTTCAGATTCCCTTCACCACCAGAAATTGAATGCTCGGCTCAACATTTACACACAGACCTCTCTTAATTCATCCTAATGAGCACTTTTGCGACAGCTTTAGAGCATAGGCGTGCAAGGCATGTCATTTGAGCGAGCGGAGCTGTTGTGTGCGTTGGGTCGCTATTCTTGTTTGCCAATCTGCCTGTGATGGAAGATTATGGTGCCATGTTGAGAGCCAGATCAACAATACTTGATTTATAACACGCCTACTTGACTTTTAAAAACATTTTTACACAAAGGGAAAAGTGTAAATGCAAAATACAGTAGTTTCTGGTATTCAGTATGTTCATAGCATATTTCGTTTTTGCCCAATATTTTTGGCTAGGTTGCTTTCATCAGTAATCAGTTATCTACATTATGATAAACAGACAAATAATAATAATAAAAGGTATTAAAAGCATTCGCACAATATACAAAACAATAAACATACAGTTTTATTACTTTCTTGGCAAGAGTCAGGGTTACGAGAAGATTTATACCTCTCTCAGGTCTGTACAGTAAATACGAAGCTACAGCTAGCAGGCAGTTAGCTTAGATTAGCTTAAACACTAGAAACAGGAGGAAACAGTTAGCCTGCCCTTGTCCAGACTTCAGAATATCTGTCAACCAGCCTCAATTAAGCTCAGTAATTAGCACATTTTAGTGGGGCTTTGGACAAAATTAGACTAGCCGTTTCCCCCTGCTTCCTGTATGAAGCTAAACTAAGCTAATCACCTGTTGGCTCCAGCTTCGTTGTTAGCTTACAGAAACGAGAGTGGTGTCAATTTTCTCATCTTACTCGATAGAATGTGAAAAAGCGTGCTCCCAAAATGTCAAACCATTCTTTTAACCCCCCGAAATTTTCTTTGTCGTATGAAGAGAAAAGAAATTAAATAAACCTTTCATAGCTGAGGGATAAGGACTCGTTCTCTGGCAGGGCTGTGCACGGACATTTTCGGGGGCAGGGGCTCAAGAAACAAAAAGGGCATGTGTCCCGCCAACATGCACTCCCACCCTGATGTTGTCACACCGCCGCCATCCATAATCATACATTATATTGATAACATGGGAACATGTTTATATTCCACTGAACCACATTATTCCAGATTTGACATGTTTTCATGAAAGTAATGCAGTCAGTATTCAGTTGTTTCGACTGATTCAGTCTCGTTACATCAGTGGTGTCCTTGAGAAAGACAGTTTGGAGGGATGCAATTTAATGGCATTCAAACAAATCATACCTTTCCAGTATGTAGACTTTATAAATGTGGCATGGTTCAAGCTCTACAGATTGTATCACCCTGTCTACAACAGAAATTCACATCGACATCACACATACCATACCCACAAATTAATTGCATGTTTGTTGCCGTGCATGACGGAGAAAACGTCTTTCAATGAAAATTAGACTAGCTTGATTTCTAGCGAGTACAGACTACAGATAACGAGGAAATTACAGCCAAGTCCTTCCAAACATAAAAAGTAAGTGTTGTTTTGGTTGATTTCATAATTAAAACAGTGCCTACCTGGGTGATATCATTCACTGTAACCGAACTGGGGTGGGGCTGGAGTGATGAGGGCGTTTCACGACAAGTCAAGACACGTTGAAAAGTTAACTGAGTGAGACAAAATCACTCGGGAGGGGGTGGGTTGGGGAATGCGCAGTACTTCCTAAATCGATAAGGCATATTTTTTGTGGATACTACTGTACTTTACATTTCTGTCTTTATATTGGTTAGAATAAAAAAAATGTAAATTAAAAAGTAAATGAAGGACAATTATCTACTCTGGGGGCAGAAGGGCAGGGGCTCAAGCCCCCCTTTGGTCCTATCTGTGACTTGCCTGTTCTCTGGGCTAGGGTACATATCAAACTATAAGAAGCTGACAAACAATTTTAAACGGTCCTCCTAGAAGCTCCATTTTTATTGCACTTTAAGAAAAATGTGGAAATTAAGATTTAAGAAAGATAGATTAAAAAAACAGCTAGTGGACGGACTTGACACCAACTAGTCAAGACTTTTTGTTGTTGTCTCCATCATCTCCTGAGAGACGTTTCTTGCTTTAGTAGCTAAATGCTCTACTACGTTCAAAAAAGATAGCCTGCAACTTTGTCTGTTTACTTTTTAGTGCCGAGTGAGCAGCAAAACAAAAGAGATCCGGATTAGAGCACAGAAACAAGCAAGATAAGATAAACCAAAACAATGAGCTGAAAGATGCTAAAATGCTTCGTAACAGATGAGGGATGATTGTTACTTCCAGTGAGCCCTTTCAGATGCACGTTTTTTGTGCTCCATCGTAAATATGGGGGTTTATAGCTGCTTTAAATTTCTAGCACTTCATTGCATTGACTAAAAATTACCTCACAGCACATTTGAATATTTATTCTAAGAGGGTCAAGGTCAACCTAATTGACAACAAGGCCTTGTGAGCTTAGTACAAACTCTTGCACTACAGTGTTTATTAGAGTGTAAATGAGTGTGTCTTTGTGTGTGTATTTGTGTGAAGGCCAGTCCAGTGGCCGTCTGTGCAGCACATGGCTGTCCGATACATGGTCTCTGCTCCCTGGTCTCTCCTCATTAGCCTCACACAGTGCAGCCATTCCCCTCTCGCCCCCTCACCTCCCTCCCTCCCTCCTCCCCCCGTCTGTACCTTCCACTCACAGCGCACACAAGGGGAAGAGCGAACCTTTTGTTTTCTGTGTCCGACCTGCGTTCCAGCCCTCCTTCTCCTCCTCCTCCTCTCCGCCGACTAAATCTCTTTTCCGGCTTGATACTGCTGAAAACCATATGGTGTGTGACATCATCAGGGCAGGAAGCAGAGAGAGGGGAATGGTGGAGAGCTGGGGAGAGATTGGCTTGCCAGGTCTCTGTGCAGTGATGTCAGCAGAAAAGCACTCTGGGAGGCCCGTTGGGGGGTGAGAGCAGAGCAGGTTGGAAATTTTATCTTTTTTTAGTTGGATTTTACTCCCACCTGGATAATCAGGGGCTGAAGAAGGGCGAGTAGAGGGGCAGCGTGAACCATGAAGTTGATTTTTTAACATGACAGGTCATTACTTCCTGTGTCTAGTTTACGTTAGGTGCAGGTGCTGCTGCAGCACATTTCTCCAAAAAGGCTGATTTCCTGTTGAGTTCTTGTGATGCTAAAACCTTCTGCAGATCATTTAACTACTTCATCCTGGCAGTCCCAATCTGCTCACCAGGCTTTATGTCTGTCATAACCCTCCCTCCCCTCCTCCTTTTGTTCTCTGGGTGAACTCTCCAGCTTTGTTGTGCGATCCTGGTCTCCATACCATCACTAGAGACACATCCAGCTCTCTATCAGCACACACAGAGACACACATAAACACTCAGTTCTTCACTCACACAGTCAGCATCTTTCTCCTCCGCACACAAACACACATGCACTGAAATACCCTTACTGATTAATGGCAGAGCTGGGGAGGGTGCCAGGCAAGGAGAGGAGAGGACAAGGAGAGGAGAGGGAGAGGCTGCTGCAGCTGTGGTTTTGGAGTCGGTCTCTGCGCCCCCTTGCTGCCCCCTCTCTCCATCTCCTCTCTGGCTCCTCCAGGGACACACGCCTTGGCCAGGCCCCAGGAACCAGGGAGTCAGGACCAGGCTAAGGGGGAGAAAAAGGGGGGAACAAGAGAGGGAAGGAAGAATATCACAAAAGAAAGAGAAAAACAGAGCTGACCTAATGCGAAAGTATTGTCAGGCAGCACCTACATAAACAGGAGAGTGCATGAGATGTTCCTCAAAGGTTTTCACGGGCAAAGAAAAAGCATCAGATTTCCAAAAACACTTGAGCCTGTTTAAGTTTGTTTTACTATTTGATACGGGTGCTGTCATTTGGTTTTATGTTACAACAAAACCAGAACTCTATTTTCTCAGGGTTGGGAAAACACTACGTTTACTGAAGGAGCTTACATAAAGCTCGGGTGGGCAACTGATTTTAGAAGGGGTTTTTATTTCTTGTCAAACTCTCCTTACATACACACAACAATCGATAAATCAGATTCTCTCACAGGATGTTGCAGGATGCCTGTCGAAATTAATAAAATGATCAAAATGCTTACCTGCCATGCTACGTACTTACCTTCAAAAACTGCACTGATCAACCTGGGTGATTCTTCCACAAGCTAAAGCTAGCAAGCTAGTCGCACAAGGGTGGCATAGAAAGTAGTTGGAAACAGTTAATGTTGACAACACTGCGTTCCTCTCCCAAACTCTCTCACAAAGACTCATCCTGCAGCGACGCAGAGCTCGTCCATTTGTTGGGTGGGGGGACATTTTTCTGGTTGGATGCTTTTAAAATCTCTCATACTTTTGCTGGTTTCTCCGAAGTTGCATATCAAGTTTTATCACCGTTTCCAAGATAATAGCATTTTACGCAAGCACTGGCTCTGTTAAATAGGGGGTATTATGCTGTTTCACATTTTAGGACATATAATGTTACAATGTTGGATGTCCGTATTAAAAAGTGGGTGAAGTTTAAAATCTGTAGGTGAAAGTATGTTGGAGTAATCCCCAGGCTTCTCAGCTCAGTCTGCAGGCTGCTGCGAACGCCAGGTTTCACATAGTTTTTTCTCAGCAGGCTTCAGAGAGCTGGCCAATCAGAAGAAAGTGGGCTTGCAAGGGCGGGGTTTCTTAAAGGGACAGAGTTGACATATACCCCTTTCCCACTGAAATTAGAGCATTGTTTTTCAGACCCGGGAAGACACGCTAATTGTCCGATTGTCTTTTTTCCCATTGCCAGTGAAGTATACTCCTGTTGGTCTCTTTTCTGCTGCGTCACCATCTGATGTCACAAAGGTGCCGGAAACAGGGTTAGTAAACAATGTTACATTGGTTAAGTCGTTATTGTGTCTATTACTCATTCAGTCTGTGTATCAAACTCGGCTCCAACAAATTTGGAACAATGTTCGAGCGCTGCTCGGACGGAGACGGGCAGCATTTGTAGCTGAGATGACAAGGAGTCGCAGGAGTTACCGACGGAGCATAGCATTGTGCCGGAAAGGGGGCGGGGATTAGCGTGTCAACACAGGTTTTGTGTTCCCATCAATGCCGATCGGAGCCGAGGCGATAATTACCAGGGTCTACTGCAGAGTCCTTTGACCCGGGTCTGAATGCCGATTGTAACCTTTCCCACTAAGCAAAAAAGGCGTGTGTGCGCGGGTTTTTGTGGGAGTGGGAAAAGGGCTTGAGTCGTTTCAGGCAGAGGCTGAGCACCAGTGTGAGAAAAATTATGAGTTTTTTTAAACTGTAAATTATGCTAAGCTACTCCACAGGTATCACACAGTAAAATATGAATCTTATAATTAGCATAATGCCCCCCCTTTAAGTATTGTACAGGGGCTTTCCTCTCTCTTAATTTGGAAAGCATCACACTAAGGAGGCAACATTGAGGAATTTTCCCAACTGTTAATAAACTCGTGACTACACCAGTTTTACCAATTACGCCTTGAACTCACATAGTAGCAGATGACGCTTAATATCTGCTGCATTTACATGACTTCAGGAAGAAATAATACTCCACCTGCGGGCTGTGAGTTAACAAACGCAGGGTTGTTCTTATGCATGTGTTTGACATTTAACTGTTCGCATTTTACTTCAGCCCAAATGTGGACCTTCCTGGGACAGAGTACAAATGAGGAAAGGGGACCCAACAAATGTAAGAGAACTAATTACATGCCTAATCTTCCCACAATTCAACAGTTGTACCTCTAATTGCCAGCAGGTGTTAAAATCGCTTAGGCGACATCTTCCTTTGCCTGGAAGTGTGGATTTTTTTCGACATCTGCAGATCTAAGTTGTCTCTGCATGGCTGTCAATTTGTCATCATTTCAGCCACAAGTGGTCGGACGTAAATGGGAACCAGGTTCCGTGTTAAAGAAGGATTTGTCAGATTGATTGAAATCATTGCGACGTTGAAAGATATTCTGGTTGACTGTTGACACATTTGTAAAAATATTTTTGATTTGATGACATGTTTCGTTCAGACGTTTGCTTTGTAGTATGATGTTACACAGCCCCTTAATGTTTGGACTATATCAGTTCCCATTGCATCTCTTCTCTTTGGCATAACTGTGTTATTCATAATGGACAGCTTGAGCTGCTGTTTGTCCTGCAATATGAAATGTACTTTAAGTAAAGGCTAATCCGCAGTGAGTGTCCCTGGGGCCTACATTAAAGAGATTATACTTTTCAGGGTGTACAAAATGCGACGTCTAAAGATGATGGCCAGGGTCTTAAGAATTGTGATTATAAGTAGAGGTTTGTCCACTCCTGACCCTTCCACTGCAGAGGGTCTGAGACAGCCCTCTGTGCAGTTGATTGCAAATCATCAGAGCGCTGCAGTTGTACAGGTTATCAAAAAAAAAAAAACAGGAAGTCATTTTCTCAGAAGAGCAATAAAAAGAAACGGTCTGTGTTTCCTGTACCTTTAATCTGCAAAGACAAACTCTGGTAACTTTCCTCCACAATCCTGCGTTAGTCTCTGAAGGACATGAGGAATGATGAGGAGAAGAGAAACGGCAGAATTTACAGGGAAGCGTGTGGATGAACCACAGATAACAGGCAGTAGATGAACTCTACACGTGGCCGGCCTGCTTCTCTTTTGTAACCTTGTCAAAAGCACTTGTAATAAATTCAGCATTAATGTGCACAGAGGCGGAAAACGTACATGTAACAGGGGAGATTGTTCACTGTCGGGGAGGTTTCTACCGGGGGCTCATCCTCATTAAACCTGAGATAAGCTTATCATGCTAACTGTACTGGGTTAACTCTGACTCATCACACGCGGGATCTTTGGGTACGCATGTGCGTGCTTGAACCCAGAGCGTGATCAGCTCACCCCCGCTGCCCTGCGGTCCTGGGTGAGTGTGTATCTGAGGCCTCCTCTCTCTCTGCTCCCCCCCCCCACACACAACTCTCAGTGTTTTATGGGCTGTGTGCTGCGGTGCGGTGACCTCCCTCTCACCCCGGTGCCACCCAGCCGGTGCAGGATTCAGGCGCGCACGGCCCCTGCCAAAACCCCATAGCGCCACATCTGCAATCCATAAACGCCAGCCACTCTCGCTCTCCTGCTCCCTCGCCCACACCGCCTCTGACTCTCACACTCCTCCATTTCACTCTCTCTCTCTCTCTCCTTCTCTCTCTCACCCACTAACTTTTTTTTTATCATAAAATCCAAATTCTATGCATCCCCCTTTTTGCATTCCTCTGACTGCTTCCTCCCACTACTTCTGGTTTTATTCATGCCAAACATCAACTGGCTCTTCCCTTATCTCTCACTCCCTCACTGCCCCCTTCTCTCCTCCTTCCGTTTCTTTATCCACATCCAACGGAAAAATCTCTCACCCATTATATCTTCAGTGGGAGCCAGCTAAGTGTGGTGGCAGAGAACTGGGAACCACAAGACATTCCTGATCCAAACAGCACTAAGTCACCAGCGTTCACGTCCTCTGACGCTGCCAAACACACACTTCACTTATGGGCTGGACTCGGCTTTACCACGTCGCAGTTGTAGTCCCCAAACAGCTCGATGTTTATCTGTTTCAAATTGATAGTGTCAGGGAAAAATGCATCCACACTCAGAGCCATTTTTGTACATGTGTTACTTTAAGCATTCTCCATCGAGGGGGTATTGAATTCCCCCTCCCCTTGCCATGAACTATTGGCCAGCAGAGCACAAAACACCCCTCCCCTCGGCTTTAACAAGATGTGTTCAACACATCACTGTAACTGTGCCCTTGCCTTTACACATGCAACAAAAAAAAAACAGGAAAGTAGGAAATAAATTGAGTGTTACCACAAAACTGTCCAGAGCTCCCAGCTTGCCCCCCATGGGCAATAAAGACATTAGTCTTTCTCAATTGTATTATCTTTCTTCTTCAGCTCTTTCCACTGTAATCATATAAAAATGCACAGAGTGAACTTTTGCTCCCCTCCATTTCTTGGATCATGTTCTCCTCTCCATCCCAAAGTCTTCACCTTCTGCTTTCCCAGACATATTGGCATGCCTCTGTGCTGCAGTCCCAACACAGCCCAAGGATGAATCATGTAGCTGCAAGCATGCAAGAGCTCACTTTTATGATAAATATTGCAATTCATAAATCTGTGCATTCCTAAGAAAGGAGGAAAACTGTGGAGCATTTCAGCTTCAGTTCGAAAGCAACAGAGAGGTCGTGTGTGTTGAATAGAGCTGAGAAGGAGGCTTCAGGTGAGGGTAAGATCACCGTGGAGACAATTTTAAGAAGCACACAACTTGTAAATTATATCAATGTATAACATGGAAGTGTAGATAGCAAGAGTGAGTGAGGAGAACAATTGTTGTTAAAGCTGTTCTCTGCTCTCTCACCCTCACTCTGATTCTTTGATGCCATGTAGCTTAAAATAGCTAAAATGGGTCAAGCAGCGTTGCACTGTGTGTTGTTTCACAGTGAATGAAATTCAACACAAGACTGTTGATTAATTATGTCTCTGCAGCCTGATTTCTGTACAGAGCAGTGAGGCATGTTTGTGATAAAAGATTATATAAATAAACGAACCTGACAGCTGCGATTTGTCAAAATCTAAAAGGCCATAAGTCATTTATTTAGAAATTATGGGGAAGAACTTTTAGTAAAAAGAGCAACTTGGGAGTTATTTTTCCATGATTTCAAATCGTTTATGTCCAAGAGATTGTTTATACAAGGATTTTGTGTCTTTTTAATGTGGCTGCAGCTTAAAAGACACAGACTTCAAAGAGCTGCCAGCGTAACGTGCTCGCTACACGACTGATGTGAAAGCTCTTATTGTTTGTTTGTTGCTATAGAAAAATACCCCATTATTAGTGTAAACCAAAAGCACTCAACACATCTACGGTCATTTGTGCAATGATAATTACTCATATAGTAGAGTTGATGAACAAAGTAGAGAGGAACACTTATTCATCACTGCCATCTAGTGGCCGAAACAGACTCTGCAGGCTTTCATATTTCACTGAGTAAAATGGAAAGCATGACTCAACTAAACAGGAGATACTTTGGATCTAAATACTTTTAATTAATAAGTATTACACTTTTTTGAAAATGTAATGTGACCACACTGATGTAAAGTTTGTCCTGTGTCTCTCTCGCATTGTCCTGTCGTCCCTCCACTACTCCATGTCCAAGTCGTCCATCTCCACGGTGCACTCGTTCTTGACCCAGGGTAGCGGTAAGGGCACATAGGGGTCATACGTCCACCGAGGGAACGCTCTCTTGTACAAATTCATCAGCACGGTGTCTTGAGAGCGCAGCTGGTTATCAAACACACACTTCATGTGACCGTGTGTCCCTGAAAAATGAGATAAGGCAGTCAGACTCACAGGAGAAAACAGCTGACAATAGTGATAGTTAAAGGGATGCGATCAATTTTCTATTATGCTGATGTCTTTTTGAATCACGTTGGTAAAGTTTGTTTAAAATTGTAAACACATTTTAATTTAATAATTTTTCAGAGCCTCTCCTTCCTCCTGAAACCAACAAGCCGTTTTGCCATTCAAAGGTCAGAGCTTAGCCACGATTGGCTGACAGTATTTGCAGTGACCGCGTAGCCCCCGTGCGATCCCGTAGTGGAGCGGCCACACAGCACTGTCACTCCAAAGTTGTAGCAAACATGGCTGCTCTAGGATCGGTTATTCCGCCTTATAAGTACGAGCCAGAATCGCCAGGATGTATCGGAATGATAATTTGAAATCTTGACGACTTGACTACAATCTAGTGCAAGAAGGCAAGTTTCTACGTAGAAACCTGCAGCTGTTCTGAACGGCTCATTTCAGAGGCGACCTTTTTAAAAATGTAATTCTGGAAACACAGAATGATGCAGTTTTCACTTTTTCACTGTGAACAATAAACGCCCAAAAATGTGAAACCCATGCAACATATTAGAATATCAATCCTTTAATAATTTTTACCTAAAGCCTCTTTGATGTGGCCTCTGCGACCCCACTTTGTTCTCAGCTCCACTGGTTTGAACCACATGATGTCATCTGACACAGAAAGAAACACAAGAAGAGTAAACCATGAAGCCCGACGCCACAGAGAGGTTGAGCATTATGTCATGTTCTGTAGTTATAGTGGAAAAAAGTCCGCTCACCCCTGTTAAAGAACATGTAACGGACAACCGCAGAGCGCCGGTTGATTTTGAACGGGTGTCCGCTCAGCACTATCCTCTTCAGCACGACACGCTGAGGGTCACAACTGAGCAGGCTGCCTGTAGCAACCAGGTCCTGGATGCCTAGAGAGAGACAGTGTGATAGAAGAACACAAGCTCAAACACCAGAACAGAATCAGCATACGTGGATTATTAAATAAAACAATTACACAACAGAATGGATCAAAAGTCAAACATAAAGGCAACCAGTCACCCACCATCGTTCCTCTGTTTGAAGAGCAGGACTCCTGCAGGGGAGAAGGTGATGGGAGCGTACACCGACACCACGGTGGGGGCATCTGGCCTGAGGAAGCGCTCCATCTTGTGCTTGTCAGCTGGAGAAGAACCGAGCCAAGTTCAACACTCAATAATTCATTTATTGCTGCACATCCAGCCGCCAAAATTGGCTACAGACCGCTTGCTTCTACAATCAATCTGCTGATAGGATTGATGAGGAGCAACAGCAAATCCATATCGCTGTCATACGAGAAATAATTACTTCTGTATACGGAAAAAGTCCTATAATCAGAAAATCTAGTAAGGCAGTGATCTCACCACCTTCCTGTACGCTGCCTCTTTGAATTATGTTTATCCTGCCCGGTTCTTGGGGATTTGGTGTCTTATCAAAGCAGACTTATGACATCGCCCCAGAAAAACAGGCTTTTCCACAATAGGTACTTGGTCATGCAGTGGCAATGGTTTGTTGTTGCTAATTTGCCGATTGAAAACGAAACCAGTTAGTTCACTAGTTAAACAGAAATGAAACTGTTATTTATGCCTATGTGAGTGAGCCCAAAATAAGTAGTTCCCAGTTCGTGCAGATGGTCTGAGTTTTACCTGAGGTGTGCTGAGAGAAGATGGGAGACGCCCTGAACCTCCGAAACCCGCAGTGGAACACCAGCTCCTCTTTAGATTTGATGGGCTCTGTGTTGCTAGGGTGTCTCCTCACCAACAGGTGCATCACCGACATCTGCGCAGAGAGGAAACAATAAAGAGGCCAGAAAAGTCATTAACAATAATGATCTATTCTCATATGACTTTGTTTCATTTTAAGTGTGTCAAACTCCAGGATCCTACCTTCTGTTCGTGGGGCAACAGAGACACCAGCATGAGAGGTCGGCCTGACTGGACGCTCTCCATCACAGAGAACGGCACGTCGATGATGTGCAGCGTCACGTACCAGCCCACCTGAGGCAGAAAGGGGCAGCAGAGTCAGTAAAGCTTCATATATATGATCAAAAAAACATACATCGCCGTTTCTTTTGTTTGTTTACCATGGCTCCCTCTTCCTCAGCTGCAGCCTCAGCCAGTATGCGGTGGCGAGTGCGTTCAAAGCTCTGGAACTGGAAGATGCGCGAGTAGTTGAGAGGGAGGTTCTCCATGGGGTCCCAGGGAGAGGAGCGGAAACTTTTTAGGCCTCTGTAGCGCTGAAATCTGGACACAAAGGACAGAAACGGAATTAAAGGAGTATAAAGACTATATCTCACAATATATGACTCCTTAAAACCTAAATTCTATATTTCTTCTTTGTTCTACATAAAGAGGGAGAACAGACCTGATTCTAGTCGCCATGTCGAGGGGCGTGTCCACCTCATCAGGAAACATTTCATTGGCTCGGGCCTCGCGGTAGCGTTTCAGGCCTTCTTCTTCTGCAGCTTCATCCATGTGCTCATCATAGCGCTGGTCTGCTCCTGTTCGCTCTGTGGAGCACACCTCTTCCTCCTCCTCCTCCTCCTCATCCTCCTCCTCCACTTCTTCTTCAGAGCCTGATCCTGCATCCTGAGCAGAAACGATATTGTAAAGTTTGCTCCAACATACTCTCTTCCTGTTTCCTGTCTTTGCAGACATTTTTGACCAAACAGCATTTCAGAAAAGATAGCCTGGTCACAAAATGAAGCCAAAAGAGGAAAGAAAGTTTGAGTTAACCAAACCAGCCTCCATACCAAAGTATTTGCTTTGGACAACAGGTGGAAAAATTTAAAAGAAATCCATCCCCAGGAACCCTGTGTGACAGGGCTTTGATGTTCATAATTTGGTGACCCTTTACCAGCAATGCGAGTGGCTTCCACTGTTCCAACTACGAGTTAGTACAGCACATATTTCAAGGAGGAGTTCATCTTCGCAATACTGTCCCAGTTATACTAAAATACATAAAAGAAATACATCTCTAATACAAAGCAACTTTATAATCATACTAATTCATCAAGGCAGCTTCTTGCCTTCCCATTTCCTGAATAGCAGCCTCAATATTAACCAAACACAGACGCACACGTGGGGAACAAGTGCACTCAAAGAGATTCCAAGTAAAGACACTGTAAATGTATTAAAGAGTAAAAGATTAATCCTTCTTATCGGCACCAAATCCACCTTATCTAAAGTTGACAGTTTCTCACTCTCCATTGACGACACCCCTGTTTCCCCCTCCCCTCAGGTTAAGAGTCTGGGTGTCATCCTCGACAGTACTCTATCTTTCCAATCACACATCAATAACGTCACCCGGTCCACTTACTTTCACTTACGTAATATCAACCGTCTCCGCCCCTCCCTCACTCCCCACACCTCTGCTATTCTTGTCCACAGCCTCGTCACCTCCCGCCTTGACTACTGCAACTCCCTTCTCTTCGGCCTCCCCCAGAAAGCCCTCCATAAACTTCAGGTTGTCCAGAACTCTGCCGCCCGGATCATCACCAGAACACCTTCTTCCCACCACATCACCCCCATCCTACAGCAACTCCACTGGCTCCCAATCAACCAACGGATCACCTACAAAATCCTTCTGTATACTTTCAAATCTATTCACAACCTCGCCCCTCCTTACCTCTCCGACCTCCTGCACATTGCCACTCCATCCCGCACCCTCCGGTCTTCCTCCTCCATCCACCTCACCGTACCCCCTGCCCGCCTCAGCACCATGGGGGCTAGAGCTTTCAGCCGCTCTGCTCCCCAGCTCTGGAATTCCCTCCCACCCGACCTCCGAAACTGCACCACCCTCCCGATCTTTAAATCAAATCTCAAAACCCATCTGTTCCGCCTCAACTACTCTCCCCAACTCTAAGCACTGTCCCTCACCCACTCCTAATGTATTTTATCTGGTCTGTTTTACCCTTGTTGGTGTTTTTACTCCCGTTTGTGTTTTTTGTACAGCGACCTTGAGTGTCCTGAAAGGCGCTTATAAATAAAATGTATTATTATTATTAAGAGCAGCTCCGGTCATGTTTTAAGACATAAAATGTTCTGCTTGAAATAATAAATTGTGTCTGATGTATTTTTTCTGCAAAATTTGTTTAATTACCTTGTAGAAAATCCTCCCAAGGCATCTCCTCCTTCTCATGAAAAATTCCTGAATCTGCATAGGCCCCTTTTTGCACTACTGGTGCTTAGCTGTTTAATGTGTCATTTGTTGTATTTATTATATGATGTAAGTGACCTTGAGTGCCATGAAAGGCACCTTTAAATAAAAAGTATTATTATTATCATTATTATTATTATTACTATTACAGCCGAAAACAAACCACGTCTCTGCCATCGTTTAGTGGCAACTTGTGGAAACTTAGCTAGCTTGAAATGTAGCAATTAGTAGTAGTAACGTTAACGTTAGTAGTCAGTAGTGAGTTTGTGAAAATTACGACGACGGTTACAGCTGGCTCGCGCATCGCCGAAGCGGTTGCCATAGGTTACACATAGTGATATGCATAGCGTCACCCCGTGACTGCTTACGTTGTCCCCGATACGTCTTGTAGCACATGAAGAACACCACATGGAGATGTTTACAAGTTTAAACACTTGCTTTTCTCTGGAGGGGGTCTTTAAAGCCAAACAAAAACTAGACTCGCCCAGCCACTATAACAACACTGTATTGAGAACTGTTGTGTAACATTATTCATGTCTGTGTGTGACGGGGAGTTTCCAGAATTTAAACTAAGGGAATCCCGGATTTGCATATATTTGAATTTTTTCCACTCACAGTGTGTTTACAAACGACTCACTCTCAGAGTGTCTGGAAATTCAACTTCCATGAACAATATTTCTTTATGAGGAATTGAATCATCACAGACAACATGCTCTACAGTCCTCCTTAAAATGGCAGATTACATTAAGAGGCAGACACATGGGGGGAAAGCGCCCAGCAGGGGGTTGATTCACAACCTTTCCAACATCCTCGCTGCAATAATAATAATCATTATCATTTGAAGCACCATTTTCCCTATTGTTACCCTGACATAAATACGTAATCCTGTGCGCGAACCCTGACATCAAACACATGCTAATAACAATCACTGATCGTAATGAACCCGTTGCATAAGGAAGAGTTTCCCCGACTTCTTTTCAAGCAGGGCTGGAAATAAATAAATGTTCAACCCCTCCCTCCGTCCAGACAGGAAGTTCTGTTCACAGGACAGGAAGACAGGAGGCTTCTCTCGGGACTCCAAACACTATTGTTGTGGTGAGCAGCCTGGCACTGCAGGCCAGAGGCAGACACTGAGAAAACAAACAGTGCCTCTCAGCGACGAGGTGCACCCACCGTGGGTCACGTATGCACTGATGCAACCCCGGAAACACAGACCCTTATTCTCCACAGATTACTGTCCTCAACATCCTGCGCAAGATCACAGTCCAGCAGTAGATAAAATATTCTTATTGTGTACCTGAGAGTTATTCTCTTCATCGTCACCATCCATGGCTTCATCCAACATGTCATCATTGTCATCGTCGTCCTCGCTGCTTTCTTCATCTATATCTCCGTTCTCCTCCTCGTCTTCATCAACAATCCACGTGGCCTGGTAGTCTGAGGTTCCTTTAGGGACCTTCATCACACGTTTGATCTTCCTGGCCTCTAAACAGCAGAGAGAAAAAAACAAAACAATTGGAGTCTCATCGTATTGTGGCAGGATTAATTTGGAGAGCCAAATTAAAAATAACAACTAATTATATGTCAATCAAGAAAGCCATTTTACTACACAAGACATTTCTGGTTTCCAGATATGACTTTAAAGTAATAATCGCAAAGATTTTCATTTAAATTTATGTCTGTTAAGTCACTATCTATGGCTGAATGAGGTCACACAATGGTGATTGAGCCTATGGCCCACTGATGGAGCCTTTGCATTTGCAGTAATACAGACTGGGTGTCGCCAGAGAGAACGAAACTGAGACCCTCGGGATTACAAATTTAAGCTGTGACAATTAATTGCAGGTGTGATCTGCGTGAGTTATCTGAAGGTGACATCATAGCTGCGCAGAACTTTTTCTCTGACTCAGTGGTTGTGTTTTTTTAACAAATCCAAAAGGACTTCCAGAACAAATCAAATCAGTAGTGACTGCTCTAACACAAGTTCTTCCCTCATACAGCTATAATGTGTAAATCCTGCTTCTGCACCTTCGGCTTCCAGCAGCTCCGTTTCCGTCGGCCACGTCTGCTCTCCGTCCATGGGGTCCACTTCGGCCTCTGTCTGCAGGTTCTCCCTGCAGGATGGGTCTGCTTTCATGAGCACCCTCACCGCAGCCTCGTCTTCACCTCCAACCTGTGGGAAACACAGATCACACGGGTAAATCTAGCCCGGTAACTACCACATGGATTTGTGATTTACTTTCAGTAATTGTATTGAGCCGTTTTTACCATCTCCCAGTCAGCAACTCTTGTCATTCGTTAAATTAAAGTATAACAATCTGACAGTTATTTGCTGATTTCATTGCTTGCTAAGGTAGTTTATTATAGAGGTAGTAAAGCTATAAATAAAGATAATGGTAAAACTATATTCTACCACTTTCTAAATGTTGATATATATATATATGCATAACACACATTTGTCATGTTATATAAGACTATAAAGACTATAAATAATAAACACGTTATAACAACTTTTGTTTCCGGGGAAGCATTTTTGGATTTTGAATTCAACAACAGTTGATCAATAAAATCACTCCGAGTCCACAAAAACGTACCAGCATGTCCACGTCTCCCCCCTTGCCAGGCTTTGCTGGTCTCGCTGCTGTTAAGTTGAGTGGAAGAGGGTCTGATGGAGCATCAATCTGACTGAGCTGAAAGTCTCCGTGTCCACTGATGTGCACCAGTCTGTCAACCTGCAGAGGACGTCCACGCACATACCCAGACACACAGAGGGTGCCCAGGCCGGTGGGTCCCCCGCCTGTTCCCTCAGCAGGCATGTTGGGCGTAAAAGTGACGTGCTGAGCTAAAAGATGGGATCGCCTGGATCGGAAACCGAGCTTTCTCTGTCTCTGAGTGCCCAGGTGTCTGAGAAGAAGAGTGGCATCCTGCTCTGAATCCAGAGGGAAGAGACGGGCGTCAGGGAAACGGATCTCTGTGATCTTTGACAGAGCTCTCCTGGACTCCACCCTCTTCTTCACGGGGAGATCAGACACACCCTGACACACCA
This sequence comes from Semicossyphus pulcher, assembly GCF_022749685.1. Taxonomy (NCBI): domain Eukaryota; kingdom Metazoa; phylum Chordata; class Actinopteri; order Labriformes; family Labridae; genus Semicossyphus; species Semicossyphus pulcher. Next base: position 9,698,873 of record NW_027211692.1, read on the forward strand.
GGGCTGCACGGGGTGACAGAAAGACAGAGGCTTATAAAATGTACACCACAAACAAGTTTTAAAAAATGATGTGTAAAATATTTTGAGTCCAAAAGCTCCAGCAGTGTGTTGAGGTTTACACTCACCGTGGCTGGGGAGACCCTGTGCAAAGAGGCAGGACAAACAGTGGTCTCCATAACTGTCCCAACCTTCAGTGGAGTCCAGTACGAACACAAGACTATCTGCAATCTTTGCCACATCCAGCAGGGAGTGCATGTCAGCTGTTTAAAGATATGCAAAGAAGCTTCAGAATGGGACAATGCTCATAACAAAGACAAGAGAAAAACAAGTACATTTAAGACATATAACATATTGTAATCAATTGTTACTTGGTTTAAATAGTTCTATAATGAGAGTCAAAGTTCTGAGTTATTTTTATTTCTTATATATAAAACTAATAAATACATTCATGTTCAAAAAGGTTTAGCCATAACTGAGGACTTCAGCCTATTCCAGTAAAAATTAACTGCATACAACTTGAGTTTTTTTGACCAACAATAGTCCTGTATCACTCGATCCTTACCCGTGCTGTGGCTTAAAAAGGTGAACCTTTGTTTAAAACGAGGAAGAAGCATCCCAAAACTGTCACTGATGCCACTGATGCACCGCTCCTGATGTACGACACCCCCAGCACCTTCCCCACGCAGCAGTTTGGTAACAGCACCAGCATCGACTGCAGCGTGGAGGGACAGCACAGCGACCAAATGAGGAGGACCGTCCCTGCTGCCGAGACGTCTCTTTTCGGTCAGCACCTAAAAAACACAAAACATGAGCCATGGAATCTCCGCAGAGCTGATTAGGAATTCAAAGACTGCTCTTCATCATATGACAGAATTACCATGTCTTTCTTATTCCTGCGGAGCTGGTTGGCTTTGTGCCTTCTGTCCATCTTCTTTTGCTCCTTCCTCTGTTTTTTGGTGAGGGCCGTCACTGACACTCTCCCTGAGAGAAAGGTCAACAAAATGATTAAAACTGTGTTGTGCAGGATCCAAACTCAAAGTCTCTTAGAGTCTTTAAAAACTATCAGGTAGTATTTGGACTGAGTGCAACACAAGTGGTAAATAATCTTCAACTCTTCACAGTATTATGAGACAGATTTTCAATATCTTTGCTGTCGCAGTTTCAGTGTAATCAAACAAAAGCTCTGCAAAATTGACTGCTCTCGATTTGTGAGGCTCATAATACTCATTTTTCTTAGATTTCATGAAGTTTTTATTCAAGAGATCAATTCTAAGGCCATACTTTGTCCTGTCATTGATACAATGGAATGCATTACAGCCTACAGTGTCTGCATTCCATTAAGTCTTTGACATTTTCATGAACTCAAATATCCAGACAAAAACACAATGAATCACGTGAAAAATTATCTCAGTGTTAAATCCTCACATCTTTGGAATAATAACAATAAAAATAGAACATTAGGCATTGATCATATTTATTTGACAAGATAACCTTGTACAATATCTGATCTTGTATCATTTTTATATATTTATTGCTACGATTTAACCCATTATACTGATATATTTCTATTTGTTTTATCATCAAAGAGTAATTATGTCCTTCCTAAACTCATGTCCATTAAACCATTAACATCCCTAAATGTATGTTTTATTTATTTATTGTTTTTTATCTATATAAATTTCTGTTTCGTGTCATTACCTCAAATGCTTCCATTTCATTGTTTTGTATATGACAAAAATCTTGAAATAGCTTCCTCTATACTTCTATTTACAGTGTGTAATTGAAACCTGAAATCTGACAGCATTTTCCGACAGCAAACTCGTTCAGATTAACATGGTATGACAACTGCTCTTTCTCTCCTGAGGCATCTGGGACCCGATTTGTTCCCAGTGCTTTAAATGGTATCGGTGCAACTCGAGAGATGTAGGCTACACCTCCAGTTAACCAACGCATATTACCAATTTATTTTTTTTACCAATTTCTTCGAGAGTGTAAAATCCCGCCACTGACATGTAATCAATTTTTATTCAACTCCTTAATTTGCCCGAAAACTCAACACGTGTGTGTGCAGAGCCGTCACTACAACCACAAGCTAACAAAGCACAGCTAACACAAGTTGTTGAGAAACGCTTTATAATTGAACACGGCTTACCTTTGTTTTCTCTCTCAATTTCACCTTTCGTCCGGTGCTTGCCATGTTTGTGGCCTTTATTTTTCTGTTTATATATGCCGGGTCTGTGGCCTTGTTGTTTTTCCCCATTCGCAGCCATTTTCACCATGTGGGAAAGACGAGCGATTAACTTCCGTACTCGGAATGACGTCACAGGGGAGGCGTGTCTTCAAACTTTTCGGAGAGTTTCTTTTTCAAAATAAAAGCCGAGGTTTTCCGCACCAATTCAATATTTGCATGACTTAATGCTGTATATTGATTTACACGAGCTACATTAGATTACCATTACCGACAAAATAGTCTGCCAAAACTTTGAAAGATATACATTCACAGAAAACATATGAAAACCACATGAAAAGTGTATTATACATAACCTCCTTCATCATCCTCTGATATTTAATTCAATTTTCATCACTCTAATGATTCATCCTCTTTCCAGTACTTCAGTTCTAGAGTTAAGCTATAAAGAGTAGGAGGAGCAGATGTAGAGATATAAGCAAGAGAATAGAATTTGGGATGCAATAAACTAGATTAAAATTAAGCTTACAGCTCCTACAATTTTTCATTAAGAGAACAGGTTCCTGCCATCCTTTATTTACATGGCCTTCAAGATAAGAAGGCCATATAAGAATAAAGTTACTGTGCGTGGCAGTTACCTAAACTATAGACTGCATTTCTGCTCAACGTTTGATGACACATTTTCTGTTGGTCCACTATAAATTTAAATTAAATAATGACTGCTCATTGGTTTTCATTATCACCATTGTAATAATCAATTTTAACATACGAGGTAAATTTTCTTTGTTTTTATTTTTCAAATTTTGTTTACTTTAAACATTTGTATCCATTTCTTGTTTCGTAATTAAAGCCTTATATGGACAAACTGTAAGGTTCTAGGATCTCCTCTCGTCTTGGACTGGCTCAAATTGTGCAACTCATGCAGATCCAGTCACATGTAACACCCTCTGAAGAGGAAGCATGTCGAAGAGTGACACAGCCTCCCCCTAATGTGGTCCAAAAGCCCTCTCAGAGCCAACTTAAGTAAAACTTTTCCACTTGTTGGCTTTGCAAAAGGCAGTTTGTAATATAGACTGAGTTTTTACAGATTGTATTGGTCAGAGAAAGAGAGTTTTAACTCAGATGAGAGGCTACAGGGGTTTCCTCTGTACACTGTTACATCATCTTAAGAAAAAAAAACCACTAACTGTAGATAATGCATTAGTAAACAATGGCTGACTATCCTTTGCTGCCTGAAGGGAGAAATGCATACTGTTGGTCTGCTGATAAAGGATTCTTCAAGTATGATGTAAGTATGAAACCAGTCACTACTGGAAATGCAATGCATGAGGGAGCTGGATTTGATGCTGCTTAGTAACACTAATTTCTCAGAAATTACATTTTAAAAATGTCTCTACCTTAAAATCACTTATGCCATGCGGTTTAAGATCATTGTATTGTGTCTCTCCTTTCCTCAGGACAAGTACAGTGGAAGACCTTAAGTTGCACTCTTTGGACTTCAGCATCCAGAGGACCCCCTGGGTTCCATTAAAGCTTCTCAGTAGCAAACACAAGGATGCTAGGATATATTAATTCCTTGATGTGGTAAATCAAAATACAGCCTGTCTTATGAATGTGTGTATGTGTTTTGAATTTTGTTGTTAAAGGGGCTGGGTAGGATGACAGCAATATATGCTAAATAATGTACAAAAACTTATGTCAACTGCAAAGCTCATTCACTAGCAGTGAATATGCATTTTGATAAATTTTTCATGTTCATAAAGGCTTTAAATAGAAATGTGTGTCACTTTTATCACAACGTAAACAAACTCACTTGGCCTATAAGATATCTGATATACTAGTTTACCCAAACATTTAAAATCAAATGTACTCTTCAGTAAAGCATTCTCCATTGAAAGTTCACGTTTTTTTTAGCCTATATAGCCTACACATTGTCTGCTTTAGTCAATTAAAGCTGCTATGAGGATCTTTCTGTTTATGTTGATTTGGCGCTCCCTGTGGACAAAGCCATACCTCTTATCTCTTTGCTGATTTTGTCCTGTACATGCTTAAGTCGTGGTTTTCAACAAAAAATCTCATCCTTTCTTTAACAGTCATACATATCGCTCACTTTAAATGTTTATCCTAAAGAATGTAAACAAAGGCAGCGTGCACTTAATCGCTTTGTGTGACACCCACCCCGCCAGCGGTTTAAAAATAACTTTAAAGAAATAATCAATGTTATCGCTGATGGTCTGGTTTGCTCTTGTAGGTCATATAGAGTAATCAGAATCAATTTCAGTCTTTTTCATAACCAGTGAAAAACTCCTCACAGGAGCTTTAAGTAAAAAACAAAAAATGTCCCTGCCAAAAAAACCCGAGGGTAGCATACACTAAGCCACAACTGAATAAAAATGTTTTGTATTATTTCAGTATATAATCTCAAATATATATATTATAGCTTGAGTGTTTTTTAATGATGTCTCCGCCTCTGGATGTTTTTGGGTCAGGGAGAGTTTACTGCAGTTACAGCAGGCAGGGCGGAACTGCTGTGTGTCGAAGGAAGACGGACAGTCAGGGAGAGTCACAGCCCAACTAAAACAGCGGAGTTGTTAACATGTTATTGTTCTAGGCTAAATCCCCAGTTTTCTTAAGGCATTGTGGATACTCTAGCTGCTTGTTTTCTGAGTGTTTCGGAGGTGTTTAAACTTCCCTCACATTCTCCCCAACGTATTTCTACAAGGGAGGCGGCGGTGGAGCGCTCGGCGGCCATCTTTGGACCTGCCTGGGAGTGGGATACGACTATTCTGGCACCCCAGATACTTCGAGGGTGGGGATTTTAACCTATAATAATTCACAAATCGGTACGGTATAATCGACTGACAGCGCTAGGAACCACGAGGATTTATCGTACGAAATAAAGGCGCCGGGGATGAAACAGGAAGAATACTTTTATAATCCCAAATTGTTTTGAATTACACGACATTCTCAACAGTGCTGAAACCTGGCCTGTCAGGAGAGGGTGAGTTTCAGCTAACTGGCTAAGCTAACTTAGCAAACATCACAGAGGGTAGCGTGCTAATTTAGCAATTTCTGGCAAATGACTCTCAAAGTTGATTTAAGTCCGCAACATTCGTGTAGTTATACAACTGTCCGCGTAGTTAAATCTCTGTAAATGTTGCTTTTATTGTTTGTTCTCATGACACGTAACTTAGCTTAGCTCACGTTAAGTTTGGTGTGGAGCTAACATTACAGTTGGCTAGCTGGGAGCTTCTGAAACCTCACGCGCACGCCTAAGATTGTTGTAGGATTTTACCATTTCAGACTCTGTTAGCTTGACCTTCTTGTGTGACAGCTGAAACAGTTTTGGGAAAGTGACAACTTTCAGAAAATCCCACAAAGTGCTTTCTCTAATCCCACTTGTGTTGCAACTCCACTGAGGTGTTACCTAAGTTAGCCACAGGTAACATGGCATATAACGCAGCAGTCTAGGCTGGGCTGCTAGTTTACCCCAGAAATGATAGTTAACTTTCTAATGTTAAAGCACCAGTGAGGAGTTTTGCTGGTTATGAAACAGACTGAAATTAATTCTGATGTCTCTTTATGACCTACAAAAGCAAACCAGACCATCAGCGACAAGATTGATTATTTCTATATAGTTATTTTTAATGCCTGAAACCACTGGTGGGGGATAGGTGTCAGATGAAGCAATTAACTGCACACTGCCTTTGATTAAAAATTTCAGGCCAATAATTTTAAGTGAGTGATACATATGACTGTCAAAGAAAACAGGAGGAGATTTTTTGTTGAAAACCACCACTTAAGCATGTACAGGACAAATTCAGCAAAGAGATAAGAGGTGTGACGTTGTCCACAGGGGATGCCAAAATCAACACAAACCAAAGTTCTTCACAGTAGCTTTAAAAGGGATTTTTTTAAACCCAAAAAACAATAACATCACTGTATTTACAAGTGTATACCTAGTTCTCCACCTGTTTATGTGAGCTGTCAAACTCTGATTTTATTTAGTATAATGTAGGCCTACACATAAACATAATGTTTAATTGGTCATTGTTTTTTGTTCTTTGACATGGGTGGTGAAGGTAAAGAAGACGTGTTTAACACTGTGAAAAACAAACTGCAGAGCCAAACTGTGATTGTGTATTTTCGTTTTAAGAAATCAAAAAAATAACTATCCATAATTACTTATAACTTTAAAATGTATACTTGTTTCCAAAAAGGGATGTCTTTTGTTATGATAGATTATGATATGAAATATCTTTCACTGTTTCTGAATGCATGCCAGTGCTGTTAAGTCAAGACAGACAGATAATCACTAGTCAAAATGCTCAGCAGGGCCCCTTCCTACCTCCCTATAGCTGTGCGAACAGGAAATGCTGAGAAATGCAGCGCAGTGAGGACATACATTGGGAATTCCAGCCCTCCAGCTTTTGTTGTCCTGTCCTGCTGCATTCTTGTGCATGTGTGAGTCTGTGTTGGTTTGAACGAGAGGGTGTTTTATGAAGGTATCAGTTATCATCACTCACTTTGTGATCACGTGTCCTCAGTTGAAAATGCCATCATGAGATATGACAACAAGGCTCATTCATGAGCAACAATGTAGTAACGAACAATGGCAATAAAGAGGCACAGTCCCACATGGTAATGAGGCTTTATTTCAGGGCCGTGGTTGCATCTGTGTGGAAGAGTGAGTTGTTCAGTGTTGTTGTGAGACAAAAGATGTCTGCTTGGACTGGGGGCCGTTTCTCCCAGGCTGGGAAAGAAGTCTTGTGACTCTAGCGTCAGCTCTGCATCTGTTTGCAGCTGATCATCTGAGCCGCATGGACTCAGTAAACTTTCCTTCAGTCATCTTTTACAGTCTACATCTGTACTACAGCAGTTAAGCTGTATAACAAACTTTTTAATAGGCAGCAACGGTTTGAAGCTTACGCTTAACAGTGATCTGACAGAGTGAGCTCACTTGAACTTTAAAAAAACAAACAAAAAACCTGTTGATATCTTGTCATGCAGATAGTTTAGCTTTAACATGGTGAGCTTTGAGATAAGGTTAATCCACACACCCTGTCAGTAGTCAGAGGAAAACAGTTCAAAACTGTTGCCAATGGGGTTAATGGATTATCCTGAGTACAGGACTTTTGTCATTTGTCATGCCATTTTTAATAGGTGATTTAGCACCACAGACAAATGATTTATGTGCATTGCATTTGGGTGTTGCTGCTGGATATCCCAAAACTAGGCCAAGTAGAACCATAACTAGCAGCATGAATTGGCTGGACACCATTATAGATTCTTAGAAATAGTTTTTTGAAGGGGGTATTTTGGTGGACCAACTCTTTAATTGTTTGTTAGAAGGTTTTATGGACAATGTTGGTATGGTATGAGATGTGTGTTTACCGAGTACAGGTTTAACAAGTAGTCCTATCACTGGAATGCTTTGTTTCAGTCCAGGCATCTGTCTCACGAGTTGTTACCTCCCTGTCTTTGTTCGAGCTGGAGATTGTCAGCTGCGCCGTTCTTTGTATCCTTCTCACATCTGTCCGACTACATACCAGTCACTGAAGGTGTGAGGGGAGGTTGTCAGGACACAGCCTACTGGTTTCCTCACTGTAGTTGCTGTTACTATGGAAACAAGAGACGTATCTCTTGTTACTGCAGGATTTCCTGCTGGCCTTTCTCCATATTTGTACCTGATATCATGGTTCAATTAATGGTTTACGTAGCTTTGCTAGTGCAGACAGCTGTTTCACTAACATGTTGTTTCACATTGTCTCTTACTGTAACCTATAGCATTATTAATAATGAAGTACAAGATTACCAAATTTAAGGAAGAATATTATCCAAAGCCATGCATAATAATCTCTTAAACACTCATGGAGAACATAGTACTTCTCAGCTCTCCATTCAGTATCAAAATGTAATCTAATTTAGATTGGAAACACTTGATTACATTAGGCTGTATCACTCTGCTGCTCTTTTGTTCTTCAGTCAACTCATTCTTGTTTTTCCTTGTGCCTTTTAGCTGTGAACACATATGAGACCACAGTCCTGCAGATGAGCCATCGGTGGGGGCTGTCAAGTCGCTGTCGCAGACCCAGATAGTTCCTGGCGGCAGCGGCATTGCCCCCCACTCCCCATTATGCCCAACAGCAGTCGGGCGGGGAGCCTGAAGGACCCCGACGTTGCCGAGCTCTTCTTCAAGGAGGACCCCGAGAAGCTCTTCGCAGATCTACGTGAGATCGGACATGGCAGCTTTGGTGCTGTATATTTTGTGAGTATTTTGCAATAGAAGGCTATGGTCCAGGCCATGATCATGTTCAGACATCAGAGCCTTATTTTTTGTATGTATCAGTGAGGCTTGAAGACACAAAGGGACATATAGGGGTTTGGATATCATTTAAAGGGCTGTCAGAGCTGGAAAGTTAAGTCTAACTATGTTTAGCAAATACTTTCAAGCATACATTTCTGGTGTAGCGCTGTGTATCATGTTTTATAGTGGGAAATAAAGTGAGTCAGAAGGTCAGTGTCATAGAAAAGCATTGCTCCATGAAAAACAAAGGCATTTAGATCCTTTGAAACGTCTGAGAATATTTCTTATAACAGAAATTACAGATTCTTATTCAGCAAGAAAACTGTTAACAGTGTGATTAAATTATTGTTATATTCGTGGTGCTGTATTTTCAATTCCTATTATGTGTAAACTACAGTGTTATTTTTTGTCAGGCAGTCAGTGGAATCCATTGCTTATGTCAGTCAGCTTACAGAGAATTCCCAATTTGATGTTATTATGTAATGCGACTTTGCTCCAACAGTGAGTCTACATAGTCTGAATTCTCATGAGGATCATGTAGTTGAGTCTCTAATGCAGATTGTGATGTCATAATCGTTGAGCTACAGGGTCACTTACAGTGATTGGTGATTTAATCGCTTCGCTTAAATAATACTGATAAAATAAATTATTATAGGTACTTGAAAATATTAGTCACTCAATTTAAACTTAAATCATTGTAAAAGTTAGAAAGTGAAGATGACAATCATACTAATGTGTACTGTGCTTTTTTATTAGGCACGGGATGTGCGGACAAATGAGGTGGTGGCCATCAAGAAGATGTCTTACAGTGGAAAGCAGTCCACTGAGGTATTTTACCTTTCACTAACTGAACTCAGCCAAGCTAGCAGGCAACTGTTACCACGTTTACCCATAAATGTTTAGTTTGTTCTGATTTTATTTTTTACTATTTTCACAGAAATGGCAAGACATAATCAAGGAGGTGAAATTCCTGCAGAGAATACAACATCCAAACAGCATAGAGTACAAAGGATGTTACCTGCGAGAGCACACGGCCTGGGTAAGCTCCACATGAGAATATAGATGATGAATCTGTACAGCTAATATGCACTGATTGATAAAGAAAGGGGGAAAATAGAATGAACACAAACCCATCTTTATGTCATTGCAGTTGGTAATGGAGTATTGTCTAGGCTCTGCGTCAGATTTGTTAGAAGGTGAGTTCTTTAGATCTTTTAATCATTGCATGAATGCAGCTAACTACAAGCATGTAGTGTCTTTGTGTCATGCTCTCTTGATTTACATCGCTGCTGGTGAATGTATCCCCTCCAGTTCACAAGAAACCTCTGCAAGAAGTTGAAATAGCTGCAATTACCCACGGTGCTCTTCAAGGCTTGGCTTATCTTCACTCCCACAACATGATTCACCGGTGAGTGTTTCAAGTGTTTGGGAGCATGCTGGGTACAGAGTGCTTCTGCTCTCAGGCATTTTGTCTTCTGTGTGGCGCAGTAATCATTTCCTCTTCTGTGTTTGACAGAGATATCAAGGCAGGAAACGTCTTGCTGACGGAGCCGGGGCAGGTGAAACTGGCAGATTTTGGTTCTGCCTCTATTGCCTGTCCTGCCAACTCCTTTGTTGGGACCCCATACTGGTACGCAATAAAGTCTGTTTATTAAACAGAGCATTTTATGTTAAATTTCCATTCATATATTTTAATTGAGCCGGATATTTTTGTGTTTTTAGGATGGCCCCAGAAGTAATTTTAGCTATGGATGAGGGTCAGTATGACGGGAAGGTGGACATTTGGTCTTTGGGAATAACCTGCATTGAATTAGGTAATGCAACTTGCATCTATTTTCACACCCTTTTACAGTCATAACAAGCATTCATTTTGCGTCACTCAGTCAATCAATATCCTGTTATGTTGCTCTTTCTTCCTCTCATAATTTCATTTTCCTTCCTATAACCCACAACTTGGTGTGTAGCTGAGAGGAAGCCTCCACTGTTCAACATGAATGCAATGAGTGCCTTATACCACATAGCACAGAATGAAAGCCCCATGCTGCAGTCTAGTGAATGGTGAGATTACAAGTTAAATTATAAGAATTCATATTTGTTCTTTTTAACAAACTGAGTTTATAAAATAACAACAATTCTATCGTTTTATTTATAGGACGGATTATTTCCGAAATTTTGTAGATTCTTGCCTTCAGAAATTTCCCCAGGATAGGCCCAACTCTGAGGAGCTCTTAAAGGTAAGAATAAGAAAAATGCCTTTGCTTCGTGGTTTGCTTAAATCACAATTCAGGATTTTATTGAGAGAGGTCTTTTCTGCGTCTGTCCTCCAGCATGCATTTGTCCAACGTGAGCGGCCAGAATCAGTTCTAATAGACCTGATAAGTCGGACCAAGGACGCAGTGCGGGAGCTGGACAATCTGCAGTATCGCAAGATGAAGAAGATCTTGTTTCAGGAAGCCCACAACGGACCCACAACAGAGGCACAGGACGAAGAGGAGGTCTGTCATGTGACCGTTTCATCCACACTTACTTGCATCTCTCTCTTAATTAATTTGTCATCTCCAGGTTTTTTTATTGTATTATGTCACCCTATGTTATCTTACACCATTGTTAATCTCACCATGTGTGTAATTTCTCAGGAGCCAGAACACAGTGTGGGTCGGACGGGTACAGTGAACAGCGTGGGGAGCAACCAGTCTATACCCAGTATGTCAATCAGTGCCAGTTCGCAGAGCAGTTCAGTCAACAGTCTAACAGACGCAGGAGATGACAAGAGTGAGGCGGATATGGAGGGAGACCACACAGTCATGTCAAACAGCTCTGTGATACACCTGAAACCGGTAAGATGTTCAAGTTCCAGTCTAGAGTGTGGCCAGGTCCTTGTTATGTTGTGTTGCCTCTTTAGTAGTAATTACATGACAAATATTTTTCATTAATATTTCCTGCTTACTGCTTTGTATAACCTATTCCCCTTTGTTTCTTACCTTTCAGGAGGAGGAGACATACAACGAAGAGGCAGAGCCCAACACCAGGCCAACTGAGCCACAGTCCCCACCTGCACACACTCCACGGCCAAAACGAAACCGCGAGCACTTTGCTACTATACGCACAGCCTCAGTGGTAATAACACAGTTATCTTGTTTAGTTGTATCTGCAGACCAAGAAAGAAGATGGCTGAATGAAAACTAAAATGCTTGTAAACCTGAGGCACATTTTCCGCATTTATGGGTGGCAATAATTCTTTGACATATTGTCTGCATGATCATAGAACGCTTTTGCTTTAGGGCTCAAAAGTAGCAACTTGGTATGCAATGAAAAGCAGAGCCATGTTTCAGCTTAAAACATTAACATACTTAGACATGCCTAAGATAAAGTAATTGTCTATATTCCTGTCAAATTCCTCACTTTTGTATAATACATATATAATCCTCTCATATTTATTCTTCTCTGAAAAACTTCTTTTTACCAGCAGCAATAAAATGACAATCTGTGTCTTGTGTTTTCCAGCTCACTCGGCAGATTAAGGAGCATGAGCAGGATTCCGAGTTAAGGGAGCAGATATTGGGCTACAAGCGCATGAGGCGGCAGCACCAAAAACAGCTGATGGCTCTGGAAAACAAGCTGAAGGCTGAGATGGATGAGCACAGGCTCCGTCTGGACAAGGAGCTGGAGAACCAGAGGAATAGCTTTACCCAGGAAATGGAGAAACTGATAAAGAAGCACCAGGCGTCCATGGAGAAAGATGTATGTTTTTTATCTCATTTATGTGTTTACTTAATATTTACAAAACACTGTTTTTTTTACCCAGAGCAAACTGACTCTGATGTGCATTTTTCCCATAGGCAAAAACTTTTAGCAATGATGAAAAGAAGTTCCAACAACATATTCAGAGTCAGCAGAAGAAAGAGCTTAATAGCTTCCTGGAATCCCAGAAACGGGAGTACAAACTACGCAAGGAGCAACTCAAAGAGGTAGGGGCGGTCTCCAAAACCTCTCACTTTACTTACTGTATGTACTACCAAGTCTATTCTTTTAGTGACCTGCAATCTTTTTCTGTTTCAGGAATTGAATGAAAACCAGTCGACACCCAAGAAAGAAAAGCAGGAGTGGTTGTCCAAGCAGAAGGAGAACTTCCAGCACTTCCAAGCAGAGGAAGAAGCCAACTTACAGCGCAGACAGAGGCAGTATCTGGACCTGGAGTGCCGCAGGTTTAAACGGAGGATCTTGATTGCTCGCCATAATATTGAGCAGGACTTAGTGCGTGAGGTCAGCACACTTCTTCATCTCCTACTTTGTGCTGCTCTGCCTCAAATGTTACAAATAGGACTTAATTAATTAACAAACAATAATTGAGTCATCTTTGCTGCCCGACAATCTCATCACCCTGTTTGTTTGTGTCACCATGTGCGCATAATTAGGAGCTAAACAAGCGTCAGACCCAGAAGGACTTGGAACACGCCATGCTTCTCCGGCACCATGAGTCCATGCAGGAACTGGAGTTCCGCCAGCTCAACACCATCCAAAAAACGAGGGCTGAGCTGATCCGCCTGCAGCACCAGACGGAGCTCACCAACCAGCAGGAGTACAACAAGAGGAGGGAGAGGGAACTTCGGCGCAAGCACGTTATGGAGGTTCGCCAGCAACCCAAGAGCCTCAAGGTGAGAACCAATGCATTTAATATACAGTAGATACTCTCATTTAATGCTAAATGACTAATAATTTAATGCTGCTTTAGGTAATTCTACGGTCCGTCTAGAATGCAAATCACTATTTGCATCAGAATTTAGAGTAAAAAGACAGCACACTTACTAGCATACAGGTTTTGGCTCCCCTGTTGTTAAACAAACAGTTAAAATACACATGCAATAGAAGCTGAACCATGTGTCTTATTCTTGTGTATGTAAGGAATGAGAAGCTTTAAATGTTTCACTTCAATACAGTCCAAAGAGCTACAGATCAAGAAGCAGTTCCAGGACACATGTAAGATCCAGACCCGGCAGTACAAAGCACTGAGGAATCATCTGTTGGAGACCACACCAAAGTCAGAGCACAAGGCTGTCCTGAAACGGCTGAAGCAGGAGCAGCACCGTAAACTCGCCATCCTGGCAGAGCAGTATGACCACTCCATCAATGAGATGCTTTCCACTCAGGCGGTGAGTCTGGCAATTGCAGCGATGTTGGATGTTATAGGTGTGAAGTCACCATGAATGCGCCTTCAGAGAATGTGTCTAAATTAGCCGTAGTTGTATTATAATTATTTGATCCTGATCTTCTCTCTGTCCTCAGCTACGTCTGGATGAGACTCAGGAGGCTCAGTGCCAAGGGCTACGAATGCAGCTACAGCAGGAGCTGGAGCTTCTCAACGCCTACCAGAGCAAGATCAAGATGCAGACGGATGCGCAGCACGAGCGTGAGAGGAAGGACCTGGAGCAGAGGGTGTCACTCCGAAGGGCCCTGCTGGAACAGAAGGTTTGCCTCTATAAAATATTCTCATGTGTTAGGATTTCCGCCTACAATTATCAGTAAGATCTGAATTTGTGGGGAATTTTCAAACTAAAAGCCCAGCAAACAGGTTGAAGCACATATTTTAACATTCTTATTTACAAACTCTTCTGTTCTTCTGTAGATCGAGGAGGAGATGCTGTCCTTACAGAACGAACGTTTGGAGCGAATCCGGAGCCTGCTGGAACGTCAAGCCCGAGAAGTCGAGGCTTTTGACTCGGAGAGTATGCGCCTTGGCTTCAGCAATATGGTGCTATCAAACATCTCTCCAGAGGGGCTCAGCAATAGCTTTCCCGGGGCTCCAGGAAACTGGAGTCACCATCAGCAACAGCACCCACCTGGGAGCTCTCAAGGGCCACACTGGGGCAGCGGCGGATCAGGCGCAGGGTCAAGCCACCAAGGCAGCCATCACCACTATCACTCCAGTCCCGGTGGGGCACCTATGCAGCAAGGCTGGGGGCAGAGCATGCAGGGAGGTGGGGCTCCATCACCGTGGGGCCATCCATCAGCATCAGCCCTGGTGTCCCGCAGCAGTGGAGGTGTACAAAACAGCCCCCAGGGGATGGGGAGGACACCCTCAGGAGGGCGCAGCGAGCAGGCCATGAGCAGGAGTACCAGTGTCACCTCTCAAATATCTAACGGGTCACACCTCTCCTACACATAGATCTCCTGTCGGCCATGGAGCTTGAGCAGGGAGATGTAAAATGCAACGAACACAGCAGGACAGAGTCTTGGCTGAGCTCTGCTGCACTGTCTCTCCCTGCCACCCCGTGTACAGATGTGGATGTGTGATGGAATAAATGTTGCTCAGGTCAAAAGGGCTGGAAGAGACGCAGCCCGTCCTCACGGCAGTTTATCGGCACACATACAGATCCTTAAATTTATGTTACATTAGCAATTTGAGTGTCAACACATAATACTCCCTTTTGTTTTTATTTACAGCTCTCTCCTATGGAATTTTAAAACTATATGTTTAGTGCTATTCACAGCCATTGCTCTCATTTTGCACAAGAAACACTGTTAAAATGCCTTTGACATGTGTTCACTATGTCCTTTAGCAATGTGGTATCAAACAATCACAGTACAATGATTTTATTTAGCCCCCCTCTTTCACTCTGCTGATTCATCTTCAGTTTTACACTGGCCGATGGTTAAAAGTGCAGCGGACCTAACTAAAGATGCTTTGCTGTTGTGATACCAGCCTGCTGTAATGGTCATAGTGACAAACGAGACGCCTCTTTTTATTCAGTAGTTTAATTTCAACTTATTTTCTGGGCATCAGCCAAAATGAGACTTTACAAATTCAGAGCCAAATATACTAATCTTAACTGTGTAAGGCTTATGCTACAACACTACTACAGTGCCTTTTAACCTTTGGTTATAGAAATCGGTCTCAGATGTTTATAGTTTTAATATTTTAGGTTTCATCTGATTATAGTCAGTGCCAGTGTTTGTTTAGTTCAGTCTATTCTGTGATTGTACTTTCAGAGGACCCAAAAACTTTTCTCAGATTATTATATTTACTGTGTTTGCAGTAAAGTAGGTTTATGTCTTATAAACAGTGAGAAATAGACAATTACTTGTGTACATGAGTAACTATATTTTTAGGGTCTTTAAAGGGTTGGTACTCTTGGGGTGAACTTGGGAACCCCTGTGTTACAGAGAATGTTATTCAACACATTCACAGGAGGAATTGTGAGGAGAAAAAAAGGAGACTTGTTTGCCTTCAAAAACAATCTTAGTATTGATCTGTTGATTTTTATTAGTGCCTTTTTAAAACTGCTGCCTTTTTAAAAGCACTTTATACAGCTAAATATGTGTAAGTTTAATATTTGACTTCTTCTCGCAAAACACCTGTTGGATGAGTGTTTTGTCGGTACGTATGTAGTTAAGTTGAGGAGTCAAACTAACTGTGCTGTGACTTTTTTTTAGGAGCAATTTCCCCAAGTACAGTCAAGATCTAGTGTATGTAAACATACAGAATGTGAGTGAAAGCTTAATCAGTCATTGAATAGAGGATGTGAGGATGCTGCATGTTTTGGCTTCCACAGCACAAACTGAGTCAACTGAAAAATATCCAATATGTGCAGACAGATAGCTTAACTTAATTGTCATGACCATGACAGCAGGCTTGGCACTACTAAAATAACTACAACACAGTTCAAAATGTTGGGGCCCAGTTAACACTAAGAAAAATTACAAGGTGCTAAGTTAGATGTGTAACAAAATCTCAACAGGACCCAAGAACAAGGGTGACTGAATTAAGCACATGCTTGCATGATGAAATTGTAGCATACATATAAATGTAAAATTGATTCAACACACACACTATTAACAGAGCCAAATACAAAATAATGTGGCAAAAAGCACTTAGATGTTCCTTTGATAGCCCTAGCAGCTCCTCTAATAATATCTGTTTTCTGTTCAATTGTATTTTTTTTTGTTTGAAATATCTTCGGGGAAGTCGGCGGTGCCCTTTTAACCTTTTAACAGCTTCTCTGGTCAAGTCAGGCTTTGCATTTCCACAGAGAATCTGAAACGCTTTGTTTAAAAGGCCTTCATGGATAATACTCCCCTGAATCACAAAGCTGGAGTTAAATGTTCATATGTGTATATTTTATTAAAGAAAACATTTAAAGACTAAAATCACATTTTAGGAAAGTAATTTCTAAAACTAACTTTATTTAACTGGCAGACCACACTGATATTAGCGAAACCTTTCACTTTATCAGTGAAGGTGCTGTTGAGTTGTCTGGACATAGCTCGTTGGAAGATATTCTTGGTTTTGTGCACACAGACAGAATGCCTCATTTGCATGTATTTGCTGTCATCTTCTTTAAATGCCAATTATTTATTCAGGCAGCCATCTCTGAGCAGCATCACTGCAGAGTTCGTTCTCCCATCACTGCACATGTTTGACTTTCTGTCCCGATTTCACCCTTTATTAAGAGCCACCTTTTCACACGTTGGCTCTCTCTGAATGTTATACTGTGATATATTCCTATCATATCCGAGGACACAAAAATGCTGGGGTATTTTACTTAAATAGGAGGGATTTTAATTTTCCACATGTATGTATCCTACCTAGAGTTCAGCATTATATCAAATTACATGGTTTGGCCCCAAAACTCTTTAATTTCCTTAATGCCAAGTGATTAGTTCAAGCTACTGTTACACAGCAGGTTATCGTCATCATTTCTTGTCTGATTTGTTTAATATTTGGTAAAGAAAGGGGAATGTATTTATCATGATAGGACCTTAAGTCAAAAGCCAACGCCAAGTTTGAATGTTAGGCCAATCAAACCTCACATACATGCCAACCTTTAAGTTTGTGTGCACAATTCTTGTTAACTTTAATGTCAATGTTGTGTGTGTGAGGGAGTCTGGAAATTGTTGTCAATCATTGTCAGTCCCTTGACCCTTCAACCAACCTGGGTTTTATTTTGTTTATTTTACTTTTATTACTTTGATGTCAAAATTTGTCCTACTGACTGAAAGCATATGGGAAACTGAAAGAAAATTGGCAACAGAAAATGGTGTTCCTCTCTATGGTCAAACACTGTGCCATACCTGAGTTGCCAAGCCCAGATACCACTGCATTGTTTCATCAACCCCTGTCATGGGGCCTGACGGCGTGAAATGTATGGCTTATAAAAACAAGTTGGTTCTGGTCTAGTGGCCAAAGTTTAAAAGGCTTGTAAAGATGACGTGGTGACAGGCAAATTATGAAAAGAGATTGCATTTCTTTGAAGATGTCAGTATTCTTCTTTGGCACATTACCACTACAACTCATAACCTGTATTAAACTGTATAGATGGTGGAAGTTGTTATTGAATGTCAGAGAGATTATGAAGATACTACATAAAAGATGGAAAAGTACTAAAAGTGGATTTAAATTGTGTAAAAAGATTCATAAAACAGAATAAGAATAGGATCAAATTTACTATTTTGTTTGTATTATATTTACCATTGTGTTGGCAGAGGGATATTGAACAGAAATCAGCTGTAATAAAGTAATTTTAGTATAATTTGCCTTGTGTTGTTCTTTTTTTTTCAGTTCCTCTCCTGTGCAAGTATAGGTTGCCAGAGTATGGCATTGCATGAGAGTATTGTGCTATACATGAAAGAATATTGATGCTACTTCCATTAGATTGCAGAAAAGGCCTGACAGGACCTCTGAATGTCCGAGGACCACAGCTTGGGAGCCAATCAATCAAACTGGTCACAGAAGCGGAAGTACGAGCAACGTGATATGTGACGAGCACTGTAAACAAAAGTGAATTTTAGCTAGCCAGCCTGGATAAGGAATGCCATCTTAACAGTCTTTAAATTGAGTAAGTACAGTGATATAACACGAATCTGCACTTATTTACTTACCTTTCCGTTGGCTCCGTAAACAATATGGGTAACGTTAGCTGTTAATGTTATATGAGAAATATAATAACACGATAAAGTTGCTCCAGTCTGTTCCTTTCGTGTAACTTAAACATATTCATTTTCATGTATTTATAGCTTAAAACTCAATTAGCCAATGTTGAAATTGAAACGTAATGATATTCTTAATAAGCTACACAAACAAATGGCTGTAAATCAGGTAGCGAGGTTAGCTTAGGGTTACTTTTAGCTCGAGTTTAGCTAGTGAGCTAGTTAGCCTACTAGCTGTTATCTATGTAAAGCTAATGTAAATGCGTACACACTCCCAGGAGAGAACGTTTATGAGATGTTGTGAAAGAAAAAACCATTAAGTAGAGTTAACGTCGACGTCAAGCAATATTACGTTAGCTTATCTTCCGTAAGCCTACCGTTTAACTTTACTTGTAACGGCGAAATAAGAGACTAAAATATGAGCGTAGCCACATAATAGCCAACACAATGTTTTCAATGCAGTTCTTTTCTTGGTAGTGTTGTCCAGACATCAAGTTTTTTATATTAAAGCCAGACTTAGTGAATATCATCATTATACATTTTATATGAACAATTTACACAACAACAACATACTACTTTATGTTATAAACTTCAATAAAATGTATTTTTTTCGGTGTTTTTTTTGTGTAATTCTAAATATCTAAAAACCACTTATTAATTTACATGACTTACTGTGGATTTGATATAGGCTACAAAGGGTGGGTCAGCATGAATAAAAGGTATTGAGCAAGTAATTTCGTAAGCAAGATACTAACTTTGTTTATTGATTTGCTATTTAAGTGCATACAAAAAATGATATCTTCGGTATTTCGTTTTTTTTTCTTCATGCATATACAAAACTTTAGTGTATAGATGTATTGGAAATCATGCCATGGAAAATATTCACTTTAATTAAGACACTTTTTTGTCATAGACCCAGCCTAACTCGGCATGAAAACTTAAAAACAACAACCATAGATATTAAAGTGATATAAACAGTGCAACTGCTATTAGTAAATGTCTGGCAGCAGACATTTCTATCCTCCCCTCGGCCGTTCCAAAAAAACAAAAGTAGAAGGCGAGTACTTTGCATGGTCACAGTATACATGGCATCATATTACTTATTCCTTTTGTGTGTCTGGTGTCCTCGCAGATCTCCAGGATGTTGTGTGAAGTCCTGCTGTCATCACTATGGTTCCTGTTTGTTATCTTCTGGGTCGAGACGATAAGTGTTTGGCTGTTTCTGTCCATGTTTTATCAGGACAGAGCGTTTTACCACTGGGGAGATGGGTAAGAGTTGTGTTTCTATGGTTAACTTTTTAATATACGTGTTCTTTTTGTAATATTTTTTTGTCATGGGGAAGTAGAGGAAGAAAACAAAAGTGAAATGACGAAAGTTAGACCGGGAGTGTAGCCTGCGATCAGTGCGTCGAGGACTATAGCCTCTGTACATGTGGCAACCAACTGAGCTAAACTAACTCCCAAAGCATCACATGTTTTAATGGAACCATTCTTTTTATGTTACAGGGTATTTGCAGATGATCCCGGGCAGATGATTTACATGTTGAGTCGGTGAGAACTGCTTTAACCCTGATTAATTGAGTTTAGAACAATTTGAAATATAAACTATGTGTGTTTGTGTGGAAGCTTTAATCTCTTTTCTGTCTCTCCCTTTCTCTCCCTCGCTCTTTCTCTCCACAGAGTCGATACTCATATGCAGACGGAGATGCAGACCTGAGACGGGAAAAGATCCGAACTTGACTGAAAGGACTCACCAGAGGGCTGTTGCAGTTATGTGACAGAGGAACACATAATGAAAAGCAGTAGCTTTTTCACTTTTGCACTGACTGCCTGGCACGCTCTTGTGCTCAGTCCTTGTTAACGTAGGAAAATGTAGACCAACTGTAAAATTATAGGTGGTGGAAAGTTACAGCGTACGTGAAGGCCGCAACTAAGACATGGAGGGAATGTTTGATGTGTATCACAGCCACCACTGTAACATTTATTTTTTCACTTTAAGATGTGGAGGAAGCAGAAGGAACGTAGCAGAACATGCATAGCTCAGAAAAGATAAAGTCAGTGCATCTTCCTTTCTTGAGCTTCCTTTTTGGACCCATACTGAGATAGTATTTTGATTATTCTGGTGTTCTATGCAACTACAGTTGTTTCTGTCTGCAGCAATATTTGTGTTTTAATTATCAGATGGCAGTCAATCTATTATGGGCTAGGTAAATGAATGGTTTTAACAATAAGCAGATGTTTCAGTGTATGTTTGATGCCACAACCTTTAACAATGAGCTAATTGTGAATATTGGAGAGGTTGACTTGGGTTTATATAAAACTCGTAACACAACATATAGATGATTAAGAGTTCATCATTTGATCTGAGAATTTATATTTGTAACACTAACAACCCTCACCTAATGTAGAAGAGACCACAGGTACAACAGTATTTGAGCTTTTAGGGTCATTAAAATACTCTATCTTCCTCCACTTGCTGTAAATTTCCTAGAGCTTTTATCTACATCTAGTTTCCGTCATTGGCTGATGGATTTATTGCTGATTGCAGATTGTATTATTACATAAATGAAAATCCATGCCTAGCTTATATTATATCTGAAACATCAGTATGGTAACTGCAAAAGCGCCACCTACTGATGAAGATAGGAGTCAAGACTGAAAGGCTTGGATGTGGACCTTGTGTCAGACAGGAGCAATAAAGAATTTTTGTGCTTATGGAAGAGTTTTCCCCATGGTAGGAATCCTCTCTCAAAACAATATGTCTATGCTTAATCCAGTAAATAAAAGAAAAATGGACTAATACTGTAAAATAAAATTTCTATATATTTGGAAGCCTGTGAGATTCTTGATCTGAGAGACATTTTTGTATTGGTTTCTGTCAATTAAATGATTTGCTTTTGAACAAAACCAGCATATAGTTTTTGTTTTCGTTTGTGGCTGAAATAAAGAATATGAATATTACTTTTTATTAGCATGCTAAATGTAAGTTCTTTCTTAAAGATCCTGCGAGGAACTCTTGGTTTCTGTTGATTTTGGTGACCCCTGTGGACAAAGCTCTACCTCTTATGTCTTTGCTGATTTTGTCCTGTACATGCGTAGAGGGGCCATATCTTTTAAATTGATATTCTCATATTTTGCCTGGGTTTCAGTGAAAACTGCATAATAACGTGTTTTTTCAGAATTAAATTTTTACAAAGGTACACCCCCGTGGGATCACATGTGTGGGGGAGGGGTTATGAGGACACTCTAAATACTGTCAGCCAATCGTGGCTAAAGTCTAACCTTTGAATGGCAAAATGGCTTGTTCGTTTCAGGAGGAAGGCAAGGCTCCGAAAAAATAATTAATTAAAATATGTAAACAATTTTTAAAATGAAACAAACATTAACTTGAGTCAAAAACACATTAGAATTAAAAAAAATTGATTGCATAGCTAAAATATGTCCCCTTTCAGTGGTGGTTTTCAACAAAAATCTCATTGTGCTTTCTTTAACAGTCATATGGATCACTCACAATTCTGCCCTGAAAATTGTAAACAAAAGCAGTGTGCAAGTAATCGCTTCAACTGACACCTATCCCCTGCCAGCAGTTTAACGCATTAAAAATAAGTTTACAAAAATAATCAATCTTGTCACACATGGTCTGGTTTTTAAGCCCCTTTCCGCCACTTGGATGAAAAAAAAAGCATCCCATAAGTTTTTATATTGGGATATCACAATATTTTGACTTAGTATCTAAATATTTCGACTTAGTATCTTAATATTTCGACTTAGCATCTAAATATTTCGACTAAGTATCTAAATATTTTGACTCAGTGTCTCATTATTTTGACTCATCATCTCAATATTTTGACTTAGTATCTCAATATTTTGACTCATTATCTCAATATTTTGACTTCATATCTCAATATTTCGACTTATTATCACAGTATTTCGACGTAGTATCTCAATTTTGACTTAGCTTCTCAATATTTTCAAAATAATGAGATAAGTCAAAATACTGAGATAATAAGTCGAAATATTGAGAAAGTATCTCAGTATAATGACTTACGGGACGTTTTTTTTATTCCATCAAAGTGGTGGCAAGGGCTTCCATAGGTTTGCTTTTGTAGGTCATATAGAGTAATCAGAATTAATTTCAGTCTATTTCATAACTAGCGGAAAACTCCTAACAGCAGCTTTAATATACCACACTGAAACTGAAACCGCACCCACCAGGGCAGCAGGGGGCGCTCACGAAAAAGCAAATACTCTTTATAGATTTGAACCTTGACGCTCCTTCGGGGATATTATTTTGTCCTGCCGGTTAAAATAATACAGATAACATTGTAATTGAAGTTAGACTTTATAGTTAAATGTTGTCTAACTTGGGACACGTGTTTTGTTTGTAAACCTTCGCATTTGTGTCGGTTATTTGTGCAAACATCGAACTCTGTTGTCGGTTGTGAGCAGTTTGTCAAAAACATGGCTCCAACGATTCAGACACAAGCTCAACGAGAAGACGGCCACAGGTAAAGCGCTCACGAGTTCTGTTTCCTTGCAGGTTGTATGCTTAGGACAAATACAATAACCGACATGTTAAAGAGTTAATATTGAAGCGGCTAAGAGTCGTAAACATTAGTCAATTATGTTGCCTTGTCAGTTGTGTACAATGCTAGTTACAGAAATAAGCATGCCTTACTGCTATGATGCTAACCTGCTTGCTATTGCGTATATTAAATGCTAACGCTAATTACCCATTAACTAAATAAGGAAGTTTAATTTATCCATTCAGTCATTGATGTTGAAATTGTTAATGGTAGCTAAACGTTGTGTAAGCTAGGGAAAGTTAGCCTGTCTGAATGCTAATAGAGATGTAGTTGGTATTCTTTCACAGCTGTATGTTGTTATATTTAATTGTACAGTTAACACAATTAAAATCGTAGTTTAAACTTATTTGTGGAAATATCTTACCACTTTTACAATGCTTTCAAAACATGAATCAGAGAATGAGAGGTTTTTAGAGACCTGAAGTATTTTCCAAGGTAAACTGTATGTTGCATAATACACATGATGACGATGATGATGATGATGATGGTGGTGGCGATGATGATAATGATAACGATAAACAACAGTAAACAAATACAAAACAAAAATAGAATTACAAAAAAGTCCCACCTCAATTGAGAACAAATGCTGCTAAAGCTGTATACATAGACATATTAAAATAAATACCAGTATACACATGCCTGAACACATGAATGGTCATATAGTTATTGTACAATAATATGGCAGACAATGTCTTTATAGCACAGACAGTAGGCATTTAACACAATTAGACAGTTGACATCCAGGGAAAATGCATGAAAATCTCTGAAGGAAAAAGTGCAAAGGCTTCCACAGTCTCCAGAATTTGTCTGATTTATGATTGAGGTCAAGAGTCAGTTTCTGTGCTGTGATCTGTGATGTCCACATGTTGACTGCTGGGTCCTGCGGTGCAGACCATTGCAGCAAGATACACTTTTTTGCCCAAAAATACAGGGATTGTTAACAAAGTTTTAATGTCTGCATCATAAAAATCTTTAGTAGTGCAGTTCAACAGGTAACGAGGAAGACATTGTAAATTGTTTACCGGTGACCTGCTAGACCACTGAATGAACCTCTTTCCAGAATGCTTGGATGCGATAACTTACTGTTTTTTAATAAGTTTGGCGTTACACCTTTTTCTATTTTCAGTGTTGAATTCAGGAAATACATGATTGTCACACTGTGATTGCCAATAAAAACATTGTAAACATCCAGCTATTATCCAAGCTTAACGTGAGGGAATGTCAAAATGTATATGTATGAATGTAAATGTCAAAAATATCATAGTCTAGTATTACTTTTTGTGAGGTTGTAAAAAATCTGACAAATGTCTCCTTTCTCTTACAGTAGGCAGTCCTCACACAGAACTGTTCCAGAGAGGTAAGTACATTCAGCACACCTGTTGTGTGTGTCTTTGAAAAGTAGTTGTAATAATAGTAAGATATGCCAAAGTGTCTTGCTAACCCAAACACTGTATTTCCTCTTGTTCCCATGACAGGTCAGGGGTGGTCTGTAGGGTGAAGTACTGCAACAGCCTGCCTGACATCCCATTTGACCCCAAATTCATCACATATCCATTTGATCAGCACAGGTAATCATCCAGCCTCTCAATCTATGAAGTTCACATGGATGAAAATAAGGCAAAGCTTGATATTAGTTTTTTCTGTTTGGCAGGTTTGTACAGTATAAAGCCACTTCTTTAGAGAAGCAGCACAAGCATGAGCTCCTCACTGAGCCAGACCTCGGAGTCACCATCGACCTGATCAACCCAGACACCTACCGCATAGACCCCAGTAGTAAGTATTCAGTTTTTGTTGCATGTCACATCCTATGATTCATTTCTTAAGAGCCCCATGTATTCAAATGTCCGTGTAGACTGAACCATCCTTTTTTAATTGTCAGTACTGTTGGATCCCGCTGATGAAAAACTGTTGGAAGAGGACATCCAGGCTCCATCCAGTTCCAAGAGGTAAATCTGCTTGATATAGAGCTTTTTTTTGTTACAGATTCATGTGGAAAACTTTTTTCTTAACATTTCCTCTTTGCTTATTAGGTCACAGCAGCATGCCAAAGTGGTCCCGTGGATGAGAAAGACAGAATATATTTCCACAGAGTTTAACAGATATGGTGTTTCCAACGAGAAAGTGGAAGTCAAGTAAGTTCACAAAATGTTTTGCTTTCAAATACCCAATTAGTAAAAATGTGTATGATATTGTGTGTGTGTAACCAAGACGTGATTTGTGTGTAGGATTGGTGTATCTGTCAAACAGCAGTTCACAGAAGAAGAAATCTACAAGGACAGAGACAGCCAGATCTCTGCTATTGAGAAGACATTTGAGGATGCACAGAAGTCGGTGAGATTTGGCTACGCTTCCCATATCTTTGATGTTTTCTATCCTTTGTGCTTCAAGCAGCCTAAAGAGTTAAATGGTCAGTATTATGAACAGATGTATTTGGAAGAATCTCTTGGTTTGCAACTCTGGTTTGGGGGTATTGTAGGAACATCTTTGCGAAATTGGGATTAATAAAGCCGCTTTCCCACTGGTCAAAAAACACTCAGCTTTTTTTGCTTAATGGGAAAGGTGAAATGACTCTGCAGTAGACCCGGGTAAGTATCGCCTAGGCTCTGATCGGTATTGATGACACGCTAATCTCCGCCCCCTTTCCGGCACGATGCTATGCTCCATCGGTAACTTTTGCGACTCCTTGTCATCTCGGCTACAAATTCCGCCCATCTTCGTCGAAGCAGCGCTCGAACATCGTTCCAAATTTGTCGCGCTAACCACCGTAACATCTTCACTGTTTACTCACCCTGTTTCGGGCGCGTGTGTAACGCCAGACGGTGACGCAACAGAAAAGAGACCGAAAGGTCCCACTGGCAATGGGAAAAGAGACAATCGGCATCTATAAGGGGGTCTTCCCGGGTCTGAAAAACCTGCGTCAACGTGCTAATTTCGGTGGGAAAGGGGTATAAGAGAGAACATCTTCCTTCTCTTCAGCTAATGCTGCGGAGCTGCAGTAGAAGCCTGATCTAGTCAGCTGTGAAATTTAAACACTAACCTAATATGAAAATTCTTGGTAAATGTGCATGGTTAGGTTATTGAAAAATGAGTCATGGTCTCTAAACATGTTTTGTTTCTCTCCAGATTACGCAGCACTACAGTAAACCCAGAGTTACTCCTGTGGAGGTACTTCCTGTGTTCCCTGACTTCAAGGTAAAAAATACCTCCTGTAAATGATCTTAATTTCAGTTTAAGGGGCTTTACCTGACAACCTGGCACTTTTTACATTTACATTTACATTATGAATTTATATTATGCTTTCTCTTTCCCCAGATGTGGATCAACCCATGTGCTCAAGTCATCTTTGACTCTGATCCTGCACCCAAAGACATATCAGGACCAGCAGGAGTGGAAATGATGTCACAGGCCATGATCCGGTATTTACATATTTGCGGTGGAGATGTGTTTTCAACACTTAACATGTTTGCACAACTGCTTATTTACATTTAATGTCTCTTCACTACAGAGGTATGATGGATGAGGAAGGAAACCAGTTTGTGGCCTACTTCCTGCCTAATGAAGACACAATCCGCAAGCGCAAGAGAGACTGTGATGAGGGAATGGATTATATGCCTGAGGATCTGTGAGTAAAAATATTACATCAGAAAGATCAGAGGTCCCTTTTTCAGCATTTAAGAATCCCTTTCTTTGCTTGTTTTAAGTTGTACACCAGGAGCTAATATGTATTTTATTTTCTGTGTTTCAGGTATGATTACAAGATTGCCAGAGAGTACAACTGGAACGTCAAGAACAAAGCCAGCAAGGGTTATGAGGAGAACTACTTCTTTATCTTCAGAGATGGAGATGGTGTTTACTACAATGAGCTTGAGACAAGGCAAGTCATTAATCACAGAAGGGTTTCTTTTGTTGTATCTCAACAAAACTGCAACTGGTTTGTTTTGATCAGTCTTAAATGTATATTGTTATGTTTTCGAACGTTTGGTGTGAATTGATCGTGCATATAGCAAACAGCAACGCCATGATATATCGGGCTTTCATGGGAACCTTTTAGGCTTCATACTCTGACAGCCTTTTCTTCTGTCCTGCAGAGTGCGTCTGAGCAAGAGGAGAGCCAAGGCTGGAGCGCAGTCCACCACAAACGCTGTGCTGGTGTGTAAGCACAGAGATATGAACGAGAAGGAACTCGAAGCCCAGGTGAGTGAACTTGTTACTTTTCTCTTTTTCTTGATGTGTCGCAGAACATTTTTTATACTTCCATTTCTTTTGTTGTACTTTTGGACAGAACTTTGTTTAGAAGGAGAACTTCAGATTAAGATTAATGACATCATTTTATTTAACTAAAGGGTGCTTTGAAGTTCAGAAGTTTAGGAAATCATGTTTCAACCTATAAGATGAGACACTCAGACAGTGTTAGTGCTCTGATGACTGATTCACTTTCATTGTGATTTGCAGGAAGCGCGTAAGGCTCAGCTGGAGAACCATGAGCCGGAGGACGAAGAGGAGGACATGGATAAGGACATGCAGGACTCTGGTCAGTTTTTTGTTACTGTAATCTGCTTTGCCTAATTTATCACCAATTTGGTACCTGCTTCACTAAAATCTGCAACATCCGCATTAACAACAGGTCTTAATCAGTTTCTTTTTCTTTCTGTCAATATTTGTATTGTTACCTGAAGGCGATGACAAAGACAAGGGCAGTGGCAGCGATGCTGAGAACTCGGGTAGTGAATCCGAGAGGGAAGAAGAAGAACGGGAACAGAGGGCAGAAGAAGAAGAAGAGGATCAGGACAGAGGGAAGCGGAGAAGGAAAGAGAGCAACAGCGGAAGCGAGAGCGGTGAGGAGAGGACCAGGGAAATGCGAGACGAGGAAGAGATCTTCGGCAGCGACGACGACAGCGACGACGACAATGACAACGACGACAATGACAACGAGCCCAAGAACTCAGCGAGGAGCAGTGGGGGCGAGGGGAGCGGAAGCGAGGATGAAGGAGGGAACAGAGGAGGCAGCAGGAGTCGCAGCGCGTCTCCAGCACGCAGCGACCGCAGCAGCGATCACTCAGAGAGGAATCAGAGTGGAAGTGGGAGCGACAGGGGCTCGGATTCCAGCGATGCCAGTGACAGTGAATAAGGTCTGTGGCCCGGACGAGGTGACAACCATCTATCTCATCTGTAAGTTCAAACATGAAAGTGTTACCCTGTCACTGATCCTGATATTATCTCAGTCTGGGGCTGTAGTTTCTCGATGATTGCAAATGAAATATGTGTGTGATTCTCATTGTATTGGAATGTCGGATATCTTTCTTCAACCCAGTTTTTTATTTGTAGATTAAAAATGAGCACCCGTAGCTTTGTGTTCTGTTTTTGTCTGTCACATATTCGGTTTAGGATCATGTAAAAATGTCTTCGTCCTCTCAGCGTTGTAATACAGCTTTGAACCTGATAATAAAAAGGTGACTTTTTGTAAGAAATTCAGTGGTCAGAAGTTGTAATTTTTCATTTTTTAATGGAGTGTTTAACCATTAAGGAATCCCAAGTAAGTTTACAAATAGCTGGGACATTACAGGACTGTCTGTGCTCCTTTTGAAAATGTGTTTTATTTATGCTCAGTTGAAACTTTACTTGTAAAAACAGGGGACGGTTCAAGTCTAAAATGACTACTTTCAATACAAAACTGATTAACAACTTAAAATGTGATTTTACACAGTATATCATGTATTCGCCATAACTGCACAACAATAGAAAATCACAATTTTACATCAACGTTTCACAGAGAGAATAATGAAAGAATCACAAATGAATATTTAGCGGAAAAATTCTAGCTGTTTCTTCAGCCATTCCTCCGTCAAGTCATCAGCGTTTCTTGTTTCAAAGACCTCAAAGTAAAGCAGAGTTTCATTATCACAATCTGATCAACAATATAAAAGGTTCAGTGTTAAGGTCCTCAATACTCAGGCCAGTTGTTAAAGTGCAGGGAATGAGAATTAAAACAAATGTCACATCTAAAAGTATCTAAGTAGCGTGTGGTGTAGATTCAATCATTGTCTGGTTTTTAGTGTGCTGATTGACAGCTACATCCTAAACAGATAAAAATACTTAAGATGAGTGTCTTTAAATGTATCACATTTACCATTAAAGGCATGCTCTTTAACAAAAATAGATACATATGCTTTAAAAAAAAGTGTCCTATTATTACATTATATACCTACCTCAAGGTCTTTCTTCAACATTGCACTGGAGTAACAAAATTCTACAGGTCATATTTTTGTTTAGATAATTACCTTCGTGAGCTCTGCAGCTTGGACCAGCTGATTCTTGCTGCCTGCATACATCATCTGTTGCTCTGGCTTACATCCTGTTTAAATGACAATGACATTTTTTCCCAAGGGAGCATTTAATTGGCAAATCAAATATACCTCAACAAATCTATTATATCAGAATCAACTTTATTGGCCAGGAGTGTACACATGCAAGGAATTTGACTCTGGTTTAACCTCAAGTTCCGATGCTATCTTCATTTTAAAAAAGGCTGTTAGGTTAATCTGTTAAATTAAACAAAAGTTTACCCTGAAGAGAACAATTAATTTTGAATTTCAAGATACTTACCCATTGGGCTGCAGAATATGAAACACAGAGGGTAAGACACCCTTCCATCAGCATGGACATATTTGTAGCTGTAGGCAATGAATGTGCCCTTCTGTCAAGGAAGTTCAACTTTTATAAGAGTTGAGACATTCTGTTATTTTAGCTTTTTACCACACTAGAAGAGGAAGTTTTAAGAATTTGAAGATTTTACAACAGTCATTAGACATTCAGAGAGGATATCTGGGTTGCCGCTCTGGAAGTTCCTCTCTCAGATCATCCAGTGAGATGTCCTAAAATGTGGAGGCAAAAGAATTGTGTGTAAGTTACTTCAAATGCACTGTGACCCCCCCTCAAAAAACAAAACAAAATTGTACTTGCCTCATATTCATCCTCAAGGATAACCATCTGTTTCTTCATGTCGATTTTCACTAAGAAATGCAAAACGTAATTTAGGATGTTGGTTCTTTTTTCATATTTGTTGATGCACTCATCATGACTTTGTGTCAATAATGTGTCACTATCCCTTAAATCTTCAGTATGTAATACTTACTGAGAATGGCAGCATTGTTGGTCTCTTTTCGAAATCTAAACTTTTTCAGTTTATCTTTCAGACTTTGATCCACCTCGCAGACGACCAGAGTGCTTGACTGCAAAATGGCACGTATGGAAAAAGAAAAATCACTCAAACTTTGTCACTCGAAGAAATGTGAGAAATATGTCAAGATGCTTCTTGGCTTCTGATAAACTACATCAAAGTGTTTTACAGACCAGAAATAGAAACAAAGAGAGACGGTAGCAGACATCTGCTCGCTCCGTGCAGACATTGAGGTCTCTATCCAGCTTGCATGGATGCATTAAACATTCATGGCACTATTCTGACATATTGAGGGCAGGAAATGTTTTTGCCGCAACATGCAAGAATGTAGTTTCCTGTGTGATAGAGCGCGGGGGATGGTAGACTTGTGTCGCAATGGTAAAGTAAGAAATATATATACATGTATATATATATATATATGAATGACAGTCCATCTAATCCAGTCAATTTCAACAGAATGGCAAAATCTTTCAAGCAATTGCATCAGCTTTACCTACCATTCTCAAAGGATCCTTTCCTCCCTTCCTGTCTGATGGTTGACACTGCTGGGCTGAAACGGTTTGGCTGACAGCTACTCTCAGACTGTCAAGATCCTCCTTTAGATGGCAAGGGGAGGGGCAGTTGCACAACTTAAGCATGCATCAGTTGAGCTTCCTGTTTTGAAAAAACACAATATGACTCCTGTGAGCAAGCTCAGCACGGTGTTATATGAAACAGTCTGACCATCAAGAATAAAATATCCATAATGAACCTATGAATTTTAGTATGAAAGAGGAGATTGTGTACTTTCGTTTTATGCTGTTTGACTTTGAACAATTTTTTCTTACCTTATGCTGACAGTCACCGTGACTAAAAGGATTAGAGTAACTTTCACTTCCCGTACAGGAAAGGACATCAAACAAAAACTTGCTGAAAGGTGCAAGTTACAATACCTTAAACGACTAATATAAAACGTACATTTAAATTGACAATTTGCTTTTTCTTTTACTTGTAAATAAAAAAAGATACATGCAATATAATGAAGGCTAAATTAGCATCAAAAGTAAAATATCTCCATAAAAGGGTTCTTGTCACAGTGTCACATTACAACATTATTGTTCTGCAGCGGTATAACTTCATAAATACTTCATATATATATATATATATATACATATATATGTTCACAATCCAAATGCATCTTGCACTTTGTTGTGTTTTGTTTTATTTCTCTGCATGTTTAACACTGAAAATGTCTCCACTTCAGTAACATTCCACACACTGCATGACTGAAACTGGAGGGACAGGTTTGTTCTCCTGGTGATGATGTCACATAAAATTCAATTAAGGTAAATACCTGCTGTGACAACTGACCAATTAAACAGTTGTTTTCTATCCTGTATTTTTGTTGATATGTCTTCAAAAATATCCTAATTTTAGATATTCTGTCGTCTATGATTTAAAATGATCTCTTGTCCTAAAATTACCCGTTGTTCACTCTTCTACTAAACACTCAGTTGTTTACTGTTAATGTTTATAATCCATTAAGAATGTAAGCAATTAGTCAAGTGGTTTGCTTTAATTATAGAGTCTGTGGTCCCTGAGTAAAAATATAAAGCAAGACATTTAAATGTATTTAGCTCACAGAAAATGAGAATTTTCTTCTTTATAAAAATGGTAAATTGCTGGGATAAATTAAAAATCTTAAGGTTTGGGATTGTAACACAAGAACGTGTGCACTCCTCATATTTGCACTATTGTCTGTTGCAGGCTTTTGATACTAGTTTAATATTTAATGTTGAATGTAGGCTTGTACATATTAGTTTAATTTTTAATATTTAGCGTTTAAATGAACAAAGAGAAGCAAAGTTAACCCGAAGTCAAGTTCCTTGTATGTGTGCATACCTGACCAATAAAGCTGATTCTGATTCTGACATGCAACTTGAGGACATGGGACCAAGCAGTGGAGATTTTTAGGCTGGGTTGATATAGACTGATAGATTGTCTTCATCAGAAAAACGATCATCACACGATTTAAAATTTAAAATTTAAAAAATAAACTTTTGGGACAGGCCTACATTATTCAATAATGGGTAATAAGCCAATTAACTCACCATAAACCTAATTTAAATGTTTTTTCGTTATTATTGTTTTATTAATTTTTCAGCATTTAAGCATACCCATAGTTCTTACATTTTCACAAAAGTACGTTTACTTCTCAGGGTGGGAGCATAGACTGTATAAATAAAGTGGGAGCCGATTTAAGTTTCCAGGCTGTGGGCGGAACAAAACACTACGTATCGTCCAGACGTATGACGCTGCACCTACGTCTTACGTCACTCAAAATCGAAGTAGATTTCTCCAGGCGTACTCTCTTTATTTTCTGCATTGCAATAAACATTTTGTACATACATTCTTTAAGATGGTATGCTTAAAACCACGGGAGCGTGCCGCCGTAAAGGAATATCCTTAAGGAATACAACGTATGGGATCGAAATCTACGCTTCTTAAGCTAAGCTTACGTTATTGCATCTATTAGCAAAACTTGCTAGCTAAGAAGCTATTGCTAGCACTTAGCTATCCCTACCCTACCGTCGAGCTAGCTATGCATTAGCACTTTAGCCTAGCCCGCTACCCAGTGACAACTGACAAAGGTAAACAAGAAACCTTTTGACTTTGTTTATTGTACAGCGCCACTCACATAACTTTATGTAGTTATTTAGCTACGACCTGCTGTCGTTAAAAACAGTTTTTTAACCTCCTTGTTAGCACCGCTAAGATTGAAGTACGAAAGAGAAAAAAAGGGCAGCAACAGCGTCAACGAAAAACAATACAAATCCCGAGTCCCTCACCACCGAATACCGTTAGGCCAACCAAGCTAGTGATGGAGGAAAATAAGCTTTATGCAGTACTATTTCACGCAAACTCACTGTAAGGCAATTGTGTTGAAAAGGGTTCAATGTTTCGAAGCATTTTATCCGGTAAAAAGTGGCGACATCTGTTGGACAAACCCTTGATATTGCATTTGTGTAGATGGATTAAATCTAAAACCATGATGAAATAGTCATTCGATATGTGTTTTTTCTGCTTTCGTTGTTGCCAGTTTGTTCGATTAAAGCTTGTATGTAGTACGAGCACTTTTTAACAGTGTGTCGCCTGACAGCAACGAAACTGAGACTGACTGACAAGAACATCCTGTATTCAAAACCACCGCTTCATCTCTGTGATGGGGCCTCGTCTGATGTGGTCACGTGATTCTTGGCGTTTTAAATCGATGCATTGAGCATCTTGATGTGAAACTTTTTATTTGAACTCTTTATTTTTGGTTGCTGGTTGTCTGCATCGAGCGTAACATTGCTGCATCACGATAACGCTGGCTAATAGCTATGCTAAGCGGTATATTAAGGGTTATGTTTGTATGTTTTAACTTACCTAATCCTGCAGTTTGTTCTGAAGAACCACACGCTTATGTGTATTCTTTAATCTAAACCATAGCTCATAATGTAACAGGTGGGACCAGTGGCAGTGTATGCAGTGAACAGTTTTTGGCACGTAACCTTGCTCTTGTTTGTTAGTGGTTGTGTTTGGGTTCTACTTTGCCACACTAGTGGATAACAAGTGTATTATAATTAGCTGTTGCTAATACAGGGCAGCCACTTTTGTGTTATGCATTATTCCGATCGTTACTGACCCGAACGGTTGTCTTTTGTGAATGACTTGCTCCTTTATCATTATGATATGACTAAAGCAGTGTGAGCATGATTGACAGGAGGTCCTGACAGAAGTTCTATGAATTGAAAAAGCTTATTAGTCAAGGCTGACCTTAAATAACCCCTTTACAGTTACTGTTATCACTGAGATTTTCAGAAATGTATTTAATGGGTTTTCTCATCCCTCACTTTGTAGTCAATTTTGTAACTATGGAAAAGTAACAAACCTAAAACCATTTGTATTCACATCCCTTATCACTGCCTTTGATTGCTTATCATTAAAAAAATGTTTTAGTCCTGTTTGTGCTACAATCTCAGTTTCCATAGTATCATATGTGTCTTCACTATCATTTAAGTTTGACCCTTACTGAAACCTTTGAGCAGTCTGTATCATAAAAGACAAAAGAGACTTGTTGTGTCTTTGCGATTGAAAAATATGTGTGTACAAATGCAAACAACACCCTCTAAAATCACACTGAGATTCCCTTGTTAAAATATTAAAGCATGGTTGGGGTCAAAGTGAAAGCAGTAAGACTAGAAAAGTTCTAGAAATTTGGTATAGATATTTACTGTGATAAACAAAATGGGTAAATACCACTTCTAAAACTGATGTACAAAAAGGATTAACTGTAATCTGAGATTTCTCTCTGTGTCTTGTTTTTATTAATAGGGCACGGATGATGTGATCCTGAACATGCCAGAGTGAAAAAAAAGTTTTACTGCTTGGGTCATTACAGTTGTCACTTTCTCAGCCTCACTTCACAAGACATCATCCCAGTAACTCTTACCGCACGCCCGTCTGCAGTTCCTTCTGCACCTGAACCATGTGAGGGCCCCTCGGTCCAGTCTGAGGGGATCCCAGGACTGTTGCAAATACGACCCCGCTGTGCGGGGTGGGACTGATCCTGTCTGTGTCTGAGAGAGCAGTCTTTGCAGTACATCCTCCCCCTCCACACATTCCCGCTCTCCTTAACCAGGAGACACGCCATGATGTTCCGAGACCAGGTAGGTATCCTGACAGATTGGTTCAAGGGCTGGAATGAGTGTGAACAGACGGTGGCACTGTTGTCCCTCCTGAAGAGGGTGTCCCGCACCCAGGCTCGCTTCTTACACATCTGCCTTGAACACTGGCTGGCAGACTGCACAGAGATCCACATCCTGGAAGCTGAGGCCAACAATGCAGGTATCTTGAGTGTTCATATATATGTTCTTAAAAATCTCTGATTTCAAACACTTGTATATCTTCCTTATCAGAGTATGGAAGGAGCATATGTAACCAGTAACAAAAAAATGAATCCATGGAAATATTTTCTGCTTGTCTACTCTCATTAGCAATTGTCAGCCAGTGGCATCAGGAGCCAAAGGAGAAGGTTGTGTCCTTGCTGCTGTCCCATCTGCCTCTGCTGCAGCCCCGCAATAGCGAGGCCAAATGTGAGTACATGAAGCTGCTGCAGAAGGTGTTGAGTCACACTATTGAAAGTAGCCTGTTTGTGGAAGAAAGCAGGCAGCTGCTGTCCTACGCACTCATCCACCCTGCCACCACACTGGATGACCGCACCTCTCTGGCCATGTGGCTTAACCACCTGGAGGAGCACCTATCTAGTGGCTATGCACCCCGGGCCCCATCTAGCCCCTACCACCCGCGTCAGGGCTCAGATGAATGGCCTAGCTCTGCTGAGGCTCTGGACCCCGGCCATGCCTGGCACGATAAGTCCCCTTCATCCAGCACGTCTCCAGCAGGCCAGAACGGACACATGCCCTTCCCAGGCGGGATGTCCTCGCCCATCAACAGCAATAACACCGGTAATCTTAGTCATTCTCCTCAAAAAGAAAGGGGTTATATGTCAGTTTTAGATACATGCCCAATATAGCCCAGATTATTTGATTTTGGTAAAGATATTGTTCACATTTATTTCTGTTCTAGGAATTCCCTAAAAAATTCTGATCGTCATATATCACTTGTTTTCCTTTCCAGGTCTGGGTGGGCAGCTGCAGCCCAGCCCTCTGAAGAAGGCCATGTCTGTTATTCCTTCCAGTCCCCAGGCTTGTGGCTCTGAGTGGATTAGCCAGGATGATGCAGGGGGTCGTCAGAATTTCATTCCAACAGATCACGCACCCCTTTCACCCCAGAGCAGCGTAGCGTCCTCAGGCAGTGAGCAGACAGAAGATCAGGGCTCCAGCCGCAACACGTTCCAGGAGGACGGCAGCGGCATGAAAGGTCAGAGTTCATAACCGTACTGAGCCGAGGGCTCTCACGGCATTTGGCTCCGGTAAAAGGCGCGCACAGCCAATAGCTGTGGTAATATCAGCCAGGATGTAACTTAACTGTTTGTTTGCTTTAGATGTTCCTGCTTGGTTGAAGAGTCTCCGCCTTCATAAATATGCATCACTCTTCTCCCAGATGACCTATGAGGAGATGATGATTCTCACAGAGCAGCACCTGGAGTCGCAGGTTTTTAAGCCTTTTTTTTTTTTACATACACTGGGGCTGGCCTTTGATTATTCCACCCTCCTTATCATTTGTGCACATTACTGTCCCCAAACCTGATGATACATCAACTCTCAATGAGGCATGAAATTAAGCAACACACCCTACAGTTACATTGAGCCAGTCACACATACAAATGGTGCGATTTGGTGTCAGCCCCCTTGGCTTTAATGAAACAAATGGTGATTAGCTTTGTTATTTAGTAACTGTATAAATTGCTTGTTGTTCCAACAAGAAATAACTGTCCTTTGTCTCGTGCAATATGGTAACTTTCCACCCCTCCTTTCTCTCAGAATGTCACTAAAGGAGCACGGCATAAGATCGCCTTGAGTATCCAGAAACTGCGAGAGAGGCAGTGTGTGCTCAAGTCTTTAGAAAAGGTAATCCAGATAATGATAATGTTGTTCTTCTCTTGCTAAAAAGGAGACAACAGTGATTTGTTTTGATTAATTTTTACTTGTACTGATGAAAAATGTTATTGAGTATGGACTTAATTATTATGTGGTACTTATTTTAGTTCCATGGAGATATACCCATTATGCTTTATATGCACAAACAAAGCAGAGCTGGGAACGATTCTGTGTCTGTCTCAGATATATTTTAATAGACCTACAGCTTCCTCTGTAATCACAACATCATTCTTAAAGCCAAGCCAACCTCTGAAAAGCTTTCTGTATATGACACAAATGTTGTCCGTTCCTCGCAGGATATCTTGGAAGGGGGAAACCTGCGTAATGCCCTTCAAGAACTGCAACAGATCATCATCACCCCTATCAAGGCCTACAGCCCCCCCAGTGCGCCACAGACTGCCCAGGACGCAGCCAGCGCCTCGGACGCAGCCACATCTCCTTCGGAAGCCTCCAAAACAGGAGCAGACAAAGAGCCAGGCTCAGAGGGCTTCCAGACCCACAATCCACCTCCCTGTGATGGAGACTCCTCGGCCACACCCATCTCAGACGGCGATATTGCTGGACAGTTCACTCGTGTTATGGGTAAAGGTACGAGCAAGATGTTTTTTCTAGATTGTAATTGATTACATGTAGATTCATGATTTGTCCTAAAGAAAGTGTTCTTAAAACGTGTCTTTAGTCACCGTGCTCAGGTGATTAAATTGTTGGAAGAGTGTTAATGACTTGTGCTTGTTCATTGAGTTAGTGCCCTGCAGTAGGGATGGGCCTCTATACCGGTTTCACAGTGTCACGGGTGTCACGTTCTGCCACGGCATGGATTTACAATACCGTCAGTACCGGGATAAACACACACGTTTTGTTTTAGTGCAACTCTTCCGCAGAGCACACAGACATGACGCACTGCATGCAGAGTGTGTCACTTGCACGTGAACATATACATACAATGTCAGCGGGATGATTGAGTCAGACGTGCAGTTACGCGAGTCGGCTTTTCAGTGAATGTGTCCCCATTACTAGTAGAACTTCTGGTGCTGTGGCCACATGAACGGACCGTGTTTACTTTTAGTGGCTTCACCTGCTGCACACACACGGCATGAGGTTGTGCATTTGGCGACAGGAAGTAGACAGATGCATGAGTTTCCAAAAGTTACCGTCACGGGGCTGGTCATGCTGATTAAACATACATTTGAACACCATTAGAAACGGTAGATGCTAAGTAACCCAGTTGCAGCCCATAGGTCTATTTGTAGCCGCTGAACCAAGTGTGGTAAAAGAAGGATTTTTGTTTTGTAAAATAGAAAATAGACTTTAAAGTCGCAAATAATATTAAGTTTAATTGTTAATTGTTTATATGTACATGATAGGGATGCACGATATTGGATTTTTTGCCGATATCCGATATGCCGATATTTTACAACTCATTTAGCAGATTACCGATACCGATATTTTTTTCCCACACACCTAATTGCAGAGATTATCAACTCTCTTCTGTATTGGACTTAGCGTACAGTATAATGGTGATACTCTTATCACATTTGTTACAACGGTCGGGGTGACGGGTCTTGAGATGGTTAATCAAGTTTGTGGTGTTGAAAGACTTTGCCTTGGCTCCTCCTCGCATCACCGAAGCTGAGCAGTCATTGCAAAAAGCAGTTTTGCTATCTATTTCGGACACTTTGAAAAACTTCCACACCACGGACATTTTGGCTTCTAACTCTCTCACACTGCAGGTAGACACACGTGACGTCATCACGCTGCGACGCACCGGGGACATTGCGCCGAGGTCGGGCATTTAATCAAGTATGCAGCAGCCCATTATTTTATCGGTTAATTATATCTGGGGATATTGGCGTGTTGGCCGATATCCGATAGTTCATTTTTTTAAGCCAATATTGGCCGATACCGATAACGTGCCGATAATATCGTGAATCCCTAGTACATGAAACACATTGATGTGTTCCCTTACATTGGCAATACAGCAAAAAGAGCTAGAATCAGGTTTTGAGTAGAGTACCTTTTCATTTTGTAATACCGCAACATAATACCGATACCGGCAAAAGGAAAAGGAGTATTAATAGATATACATTTTAGGTCACATCGCCCACCCCTACCTTGCTGTTCAATTCTTATTCTCAGTGCAGTGACAGCCAGCTGTGGGTGAAAACGATGAATTCTTACCACAGGTGTGCCTCTGATAGGATGACGTTTTGTTTATTGCACCTTTCTCTTGAAACTGTGTTTCACTAACTCAACCTGACATGTTTCACACCCCCACAACATCCTATGTACACCTTGTCAGCTGGGTGTTTTGGTGTAGGTCTTTTTGGCTTTTTACCCTTTCAACTATGGACGTGTTCCTAAGAAGTTGTTAACACACACATAAGATACAAACAACAGGCAAACAAAATACTGTAATAATGCTATCAAGGCATTTTCCTTCCTTGTCAGTATTAAACATAGATACGTCACAATTTATCCACATAGATCCAGTGGTGCTCATATAAACCCCGGTATTTTGTTTTTGTTCCAGTGTGCACCCAGCTGCTTGTGTCCAGGCCAGACGAGGAGAACATCAGCTGTTACCTTCAACTCATTGAGAAGTGTCTGACACACGAGGTAAGAGGCCGAAGATTATTTGTATGCATGTATTTGTGCATTGTTCTAAATGCACCTATATGGTAGTCTCACAGCACATTCCATTATAAGTATTGAATAAAGAAAATGCAATGTAGAGAATTTTCATGAATTCTCATTAATACAGAATCTGTAGTTTTTCCCTTTTTAAAAATTTACAATAAAAGTTGCCTCTTCCTTTAAAATAATCACATATTCCAGGTGCGTCTGCTGAACGCCTCTTCATGCTCTTTGAAAGTCTGATGCCTTTTTTCTTCTGCTGTCTCCTCCTCTGTGTCAGGCTTTCACAGAAACTCACAAGAAAAGGCTGGTCTCCTGGAAGCAGCAGGTCCTCAAACTGCTCCGCCTGTTCCCTCGGAAAGCGATGCTGGACATGCCTGTGTATCGACAGAAAGGGTGAGACTCTGCTGGCCTTTTACCTTTGATCAGCCTCTCTAGCAGGGGAGATGTCACAACAGCTGAACGTTACTCTCCCCTGCTCCCCTCCCTACTGACTAACATTTATTTTGATCCTTTTTATCTTCCCTTTGTCTCTTTCACTCCTCCTTACTCAATCGAATAACTACCTTTTCTTACCAAGTAGCTTCATGCAGAACTCAAATGATGGTTTTTTTGTTTTTACTCCAGCTGGACCTATGGGTCCAACTCCCTCCCCACAGCAGGCTCTGTGAGTGGAGGTGTAGCGCGGCGGGGCCAAAGGCAGTTCCAGATGACTCCCCGTGGACTCCCAGCTGGGCGCATGGGTCTTCTGAGTCCTGGAGGAATTGGGGGAGCGTCTCCACGTCACACACTCACCAGTCCTGCACTGGCAGGACAGGGTAGACAGGTCAGTACTGCAGACATCGGATGACAGATGTTATGTTGTCCTCTTTTTGGTTATTTTTAATAGGGATGCACGATATTATCGGCATGTAATCAGTATCTGCAGATTATGGCTTGAAAATGACATCACCACTGGCAGATATAGAAAATAGAAAAAGCTTGACGTAATGCTACGACATTAGCTCGGCATGAGTGTGCGCGCGCACTGCGTGCACCATGCCCTTTCTCTCAAGTGTGAAGAAGGGTGCAAGATGAGAGTACAAGAGTACAAGAGTAGGCATGATATCAATTCCACTACAGGGGAGACTTCTGTTCTCTGCAGTTAGGTGGAGAAAAAAAGTATTTGCTTTATATATCGAAATTGGTAATCGGCAAAAAGGGTTGAAAAATTGGATATCGGCAAAAAAATCCAATATCGTGCGTCCCTAATTTTTAAGATTTGAGTTGGAGGCATTTTTGTCCCAAAAGCTGACAACACACACCTCCGAGTAGTGGTTTAGGACAGTTGAACCCCACTTCCTGTTTGCAGCCTTGAGTTTATTTAGCACAAGTTTGTGGTGTCCTGACTTTTTCTTTAACGTCTCTATCTATTATATCTGACAGTATTGACCAGCATGATGACATGCCCAAGGAGTCATAATAACATTTAGTAAACATTTTGTTCTAAATTGAAAACAAGTGAAAAACAGCAGACTTTGTCAGTTTAATCAGCACACACAGGACAGTAAAAGAGGTTAGACATCACATTTTGATATGAATCGATTTATTATCATAGCTTGAAGAGTTTGTGTTTAATGAACAGGCGGAAAGATAAGCAAACCGTGCCACCCTCCCAGGATGAGTGGCGTTTACATAATGAGAACTTGTGTTTTCCTCTGTAGAGCCTGTGGTTTGCCAACCCTGGGGGCAGTAACAGCATGCCAAGTCAGAGTCGCAGCTCCGTGCAGCGGACCCACTCACTCCCTGTACACACGTCCCCACAAACCATGCTCATGTTCCAGCAGCAAGGTAATGTATGAGGTCAAGCCTCTTTTATTCTTTATTAACATGATTGTATGCATTTTAATATACTTTGCCAAAATGTAACTACAGCTGTCAGTCTTGCCTCCCATGTTTGCATTCTACCACACAAGTGTTTCCTACATGTTACCCTTTCATTCTGTAAGTAACATTCATTTTTCAAATGTAACTAAGATGTTAATGAAATAGATATTTTCAAGTGACAGGTTTGACTCTGTTTTAGGCTTTGCCAGCAACAAAAGCTACACAATTTAAAAAAATACAATCAAAATAGATGGAGGCCATTTTTGGACAGATGCCAGAACAGAGAGCTGCTCTCCCTCTGCGCCAAGGACAATATAACAAGACAGCTTAGCAGCATGTTGCAGTAAACAAGCTGTCACCCCTTACGATACACATCACCTTTTGGTTGCCTTCTCTTATGTGCCAGATGCCACACACGAGCATAGCAAATTCATCTGATCCTGGTCCTGTCATTTTTTAACAGTGTCATAATCATTAGACATTTACATAATAGAGCACTCTGTGTGGAAGCCAAAAGTTTATCACTTCAGCAGATGTATAAGCCCATCAATGTTGAAGTTTCAGGGCTCACAGCTTTAGCTGCTTAGTGCTGTAACAACATCCAGAAACATGGATAATACTGTATTTCTATAGTCTGTAGTTCAGAACAGAAGACTTAGTGTATATTAATGTATTGTATTTTAAAAGAAACAGCTGCTTAAATGTTGAAGTGTTTTATGTCAAACTAAGACTTTGACTGAAGTTCAAGTGGTAACCTCGAAGATCCGTTTCGTTCTCTTTGGCAGCACCTATGGCGATAAACGGTCATTGCGGGAGCACACTTCCCAGATATCCAGACAGTGTTGCATGTGTGACGTCCACGGTTGGCTCCGGTTGTAACTCTTGATTTTCCTCGCTGACGGTCGCTCTCCTTTTCAGACTGTTTGCCTTCATCTGAGCATCAAATTTGTTTCTTTTTCTTTGGATTTTCACTTATTTTTGAAGTTGTATCTGTAGTCATCGATCTTTTCTTTGTTTGTTCAGCCATAGTAGATTACTGTTTACTCGCAACACTTGCAGAGAGCGGAAAAGCAGCCGCTTAGCTCCACCTTCCCTCTCTGGCAGACCAACCACTGCTGGCTGATGGAAAACGCGTCACTAACTGGGCGCCACTTGAGATTTTTTTATGCGACAGTCGCACCAGACACCCAGCCTGTAATACTGCAAATGCAAAGGCTTTCATCAGTGGGCCATAGGCTCAATCACCATTGTGTTACCTCATTCGGCGATAGATAGTGACTTAACAGACATTTATTTAAATGTAAATCTTCCACATTATTACCTTCATCGAGCCTATGATTCCAACTATAATAAATCTGAAAATGCTCGTATAGTCTGTCACAATCTTCACTTAGAATGAAAAAAAGGTGTGTAACTGCAGCTAGTGTTGCTTTAGTCTCTGTGCTGAGGTGATTAAAGCGCTGGAACAGTATTAATGAATTATTGAGCTTGTTCATTCACTAAGTGCTGTTCAAATCTTATTCTTAATGCAGTGACAGCCAGCGGTGAAAACAATGATGGATTCTAACCATAGGTGTGCCTCTGATAGGATGACGTTTGGTTATAGCACCATTCTCCTGAAACTGTGTTTCACTTACTCGACCTGACGTGTCTCACACCCCCTCAACATGTTATGCACACC
This sequence comes from Semicossyphus pulcher, assembly GCF_022749685.1. Classification (NCBI taxonomy): domain Eukaryota; kingdom Metazoa; phylum Chordata; class Actinopteri; order Labriformes; family Labridae; genus Semicossyphus; species Semicossyphus pulcher. The sequence continues at coordinate 9,741,820 of NW_027211692.1, forward strand.
TTGTCAGCGAGGTGTTTGTTGGGTATATGTATTTTTGGCCTTTTGTGACTTTATACTTTATACTTGCATTTGGCAGTACAGCTGCAGACAGGAACCGATGGGTGTGACATGCAACACAGGAGATGTCACCCCTTCCATTTAGCAATCAGGAGGCCCCGTTTTGTTAAAACTGAAATAATTCTAGGTTCTAGGTAGGTTTAAGATAAGAGAACTATGTCACATTTTCTATGTAAGTTCAGTTCATAGCAAATCAAAGAATAAAAAATGAATACATCAGGAAGGAGGACATAAAATAAACTGAAAGTAGGCAAGAAACTAGAATTCACTTCTTCTGTACTATCTTCTTTCTTCTGTATTCTAAAAAGATGTATCCCTTAACAACTAGAAAACATCCAACACAGTTTAACGCAGCATTCTTCTGGGTATTTAAAACTTAACTATTGTGGCTGAGTATGAAGATCAGCCAAGGGTCAAACGTATCACCTGGCTGGCCATCACCGGCCTGAGGTACCATTTTCAAGCTTGCTAACACCCTGTCCTTTTCTTATACCAGTATTATTATGTCTTGTGAATGCATCCACTTGAGACGGATTGCAGTTTTACACCCCACATCACGACACGCCTAAAGTGCGTCTTGAGTGACCACTTGTGATCACATTCTGGTTTGTGAGAAATTACACTGTAAGCTCAGGCTCATGTAGAACACTAAATGCACCCATGATTTTATCCACACTACTGGGGGAGGGATCTGTTACCTTACCTTGTGTTGAGACAGACTTCATTTACATCAGATGGCATCATGTCACATAATGCAAATGTATTTGGCACTATCGCTTGAGTTTGATCGTTTTGGCACTTTATTATGCATCAAAATTTGCCTCAGGGGGCTTTACAGTCTATACAGCATCAACACACTCCATCATTTATAATATAATAACATTCACAACTGTATCATGAAACTGTTTTTGTACAGCTATTGTCATTTGGTTTGTAAAAGTTGACTCAGAAGTAACTAAAAGGGCCAGTTCGCAGATTTTCATCCTCAGTCCTATCATGCTATCATGGAAAGCTAATGCCATTATGGTAGGAAAGAAATGCAATTTGGCTCTGTGCCTTTGGAGGACGCTTTCCGCTTCTCCAACGGGCCCTGGAAAACCTCCACCGGACTGCGTAAAACACGTCACCTGGTGGAGGCCAGGGAGCTCGCTAAACTACACCTCCTCAATCTAGGACGCCTGCCTCCGATGTCATGTCTCGTTCAGAATCGTCAGGTTTGAAATATAGACTGCAGACCTGAAGATGTTTTAGACGATCCACCTGTATATTCTTGTCGAATTTCAGATTCTGTACCGCTCTGAGCCGTTGCCTGCAGCGAAAACGGTAGTATTTCACTCCAGCGTCTCTCGCTGGGCCGTTCCTTTCAGAGGGAGGGGCGCAATGCACGCTGGGTGTTGTAGGACTATAGAATGGGCAAAACCACAAGCTGTTTGTACAACTTCCTCCACAGCTATGGCGCCAATTTCAAATATCATTGCTTCTATCGTTTACAGAGAACACCAGCTTTGACTGACAGTGGCTTTTTCAAGGGACGAATTGCTCCTATAAAACTATAATATATATTCACAACAGACAATCTGTATAACAACTCTGTTGGTTGGTTAAAATAATAAGGTTAAACTTCATACTGTAAACCAGCTGGACAAACTAAGTACAACAGTTTTTTGTTGTTGTTTTTGCAGCATGTCTTCCCTATTGGCTTAAATTGGTCCTTACTAGCAGCATTTTCAACATATTAAAGCTTTTTTTGTATGACTATAATAAAATAATCACATAAAATAATTATTTAAACATTAAAAATTTTGTTTTGAACTAGCTTATTTTCCAACTGATGCAATACATTGTTATTTGTATGGTCTGACACTGTTTCTTCTCACTTCCACAGAATGCCAAGTTCCAGGCGCCGACCTGGAGATCAACCCCACGCTGGAGTCACTGTGCCTCAGTATGACAGAGCATGCCTTAGGGGGTAAGTGTCCTCAGCAGCCCTGTCATAAACAGGTACTGGCTGTCAAACCTCACACAGCATCCACCAAGAGAACAACACCTCATTATGTATTATAGCTGTGCAATGAGAGCAAGGACTTTTATGAACAGTTTGTTTCAGTCAGGAAAGCACTGCATACTAATGAGCTCACACACACCTTACTCTGTGCAAACAGAGAAGAAAGAGTCAGTTAATGCTTATCATTCATATTTCATTAGTTATATTTGTTTATTAATATTTAATAACATCTAAATAATACAGTAGGGAGCTTCATCTTGTGGAGAAGAGAGTGAATTCAACGGTGTGCCTGAATGACAAGATTTGCATCATTATGTCAAACAAGTTTAAGGCTCAGTAGCTCTGTGTTATTTAACTGTGTCCCCAGTATTCTGTGATTATTATTCCATATGGCTTATATGTAATTTAGGGAATGTTATCTCTTTTCCTTTCTTTGACAAAGATGGATTAGGTTACTGTGTCTGTTCGTACAGTCTAAACAAAACAAAAAAAAGTAAACTCCCGCACTAGACCTTCATCAGGCAAACAAACAAACGAAGGTCTAGTTCCGAAACGTTGCAAATAAATATTAATTCTGCAAGTTAGACAGTGTGCCGGAGTTTAATTTGTTTAGTTTGACCTGTTCCTCTCCTACGCACCTGTGGGGAAAGGATGTGCAGGCATTTTTCAACATTGTTGCACAGTCTGAAAGTACTTTAAACAGCGAGTTTAGCCCTGTTTGGATCATTTTCTATCTCAAATAGTATACAAACACAAACTTTCCAACGCACTGAAACTAAAAGAGATTTTATAATTCCAACGCTTAAAGAAGTTTAATCATTTACATTTCATTTTTAACAGTTAATTCACATCAAAATGACCTCACTTGTGTTTACACATACCGTCAAGGCAGATGAATGTTCTCCAAATCAACAGTTAGAATATTGTTACAAGACTTTACTCCAGCGAGTTGTATTTTCCCAACTTTATGGAAGGAGCTGCTACAAATCCGGATAATTATCCAATAAATATAGGATATGCTTATTTCAGTTGCAGAGGTATGAAAAGAATGCAGTGAATCTCAGAATGTATTAACACATAAAAAGCATCAATAACTTGTTCTGCTCTGGGAACGGAGAAAAAGGAACTACCCCTTTTAAGGAGGAAATGTGAATGCTGCAGTGTGTTTTATTCTTGTAAATGTCTCAAGTACATATTTTTTCTGATCTCCTCCTCAGATGGAACAGACCGAACATCGACAATATGAAAAGAAGCAAAGGAGAAACACACTTCAGTTGAGGCCTGTTAAGTTCCTCGTCACCCAGCACAAAGATATACGTATGCTTAAGAAAACCAGGCAAAGCAGTCACTACAAAATGACAAAAAAACTGTGTATATGTTCTCTAATATTTTTGTACTTTATTATATACAACTAAGTTTATTAAAAATGGAATACAGATGATTATTATATTGCAGGACAGAGGAAACAAAAAAAGCAAACTGCTCCATGTCACCTGCAGGACTGTGACATGTGTGCAGAGGCTCAGTTTGCCGTGGTCTGAGAGAAAAACGGTGGATTGGTGCTGTCTTAAAGGGTTCTGCCCTATGAGTTACTCTTCTTTTCCTCCTGCCTTGGAGCAAGGCTTCCTCCCACAACACACTGACGGTCACAGCCCCTGCACCACAGTGTGTAGATTCAGAAAATTTCCAGCCATAAGTAAGGCACTTTTATTAAATTATCTTTGATATTAGCCATTAAACTGTAATTGGCCCTGGGATAAGCTCTCCGAGGTTCCACTTGGAGACAGCTGTTGATACACAGAAACACTTCCTAGCCACTCAAATTGTTCTGCTAGAGAGGGCTTGTGTTGGTTAAAAACTTAGACGGCTCTCCTCTGTTCGTTTTATCCTCTCCAGAGAGCATTTTTTGTGGCTGAGGAGGATTGAGGAAAAGCTTGTAATCCAACCATACCCTTTGTCTCGGATGTTTTCCCAGAACACATAATCAAAGTAGAAGCGACTGTCCTCCTCCAAACTTCTACAAAGCCAAAGAGAAGGGTTGTGCGATTGTTAATTTGAGATGGATATTTGTAGTGAAATGCAACAGAATGGTATGATTTTTTTTTTTTTTTTTAAAAGAACAGCAGTTCGAAGAATTTATGCCAGCTGCAATTTGTCTGTTATTTTATGCCCTACTACATAAATGATGATGAATCTCATTTTGTGCCGAGGAATCCCCAGAGGGGTGAATAAGGGCTGGTGGGGTTTGTACTGTGCGAAAGCTGATTTGATACTGGATTGATAAAAGTGAGGAGGGGTGAGTGTTTTCAATTTACACTCTAATGCTGGTTGAGAAAACTAAATGAAACCCATCTCAGCCCTCTAGCCCCCTCATGATTGGCTCTGGAATATGAAGCTTGATCCTGTAATAAATGATCCGGAGCGCAGTGCCTCGCCCTCGCAGTGCCCTTTTCCTCAAACGGCCAACGTGACGATTTGATGAATCATAACTTTTCAAGGTGCTTGACGATGTCCATATTTTTCTGTTTGTGTCTCAATGTGTTTCAGTCTCAGAACCCTAACATTATCACGTGGTATCAGTGTTGAATCAAAAACTGTCTTATACAGCCTCTGTCTTTGAATGTGGCAGAGCGGAGGTGCATGTATGTGAAATATGGTCTTAACTTTTGGATCACTTTTGGTTGCATCATAAGGCAGGGATAACCATTCACATTTTATTTCAGCAGAGCCATAGGAGGTCTGTCTAGTAAAGATGGTTATTTACAGATATCTTTTCCAATTGTATTTTTTACTCTCCCTTGATATTGATAACTTATGCTTATTTTCTATAATCGCATGTTTTTGCCACACTAATACAGCACTGTTGTAGATAGAGGACATGGTGGTTGATGGTGCCCAGGGTCACCAACAGCTAGAGAGAAGCTGAAATCTTGCAACTAATGTTGTATGTTTATATCGCCTAAATGTCACTGTTTACATCTCTCTGGGATAATGCCCAAATCATGTTATGTGATGTCCTGAACAATCCATTGTCTCACTATGTAACACATTAAAGAACTGACGCCTTCTCGCACATGAGCTGGCTGGGTAGAGCCTGAAAACAAAAGCCTTCTACCCCCCGTGGATAGCTGTATGAGGCATGTAACGCCTGCTTTTCTAGTCATGCGGTGACAAGAGAGAATAGCTTTCCTGGCCTTGTGATTGAACCGTTAGCTGTCATGTCCTGATAAACTGTTCATGTGGTGCCTGAAACGCACAGCTCCAGCATCCTCAATACGTCGAATTAACGGTCTTGAGTAGTATTCTAGTCATGGTTTTCTTCAGAGCAGGCTCTTGGATAGAACTGACTTACTAAAAGCATCACACTCTCAAAGGACTTCTGTGAGTTAACAATGCTGACAACTTTAAGACTTGGCTATCTTATTTTTAACTATTCACTATACTGTATATCATTTGTGTTATGTTACAAATGGCTCAGATTATCCTTTTCATAGCCTCTGTAGCTTTGGACAGCCTACAGATTACTGCAAATAGACACAGAGGTACAGAGCAGCAGATTTCTGCAAGTGTCTATGCATAATGAAGAGGCAGCAGAGGGTGACAATGCTTATCTGAGCCACAAATCATGTGATTATGAGTAAACTGAACACTAATAACAGGCCAAGGAATATGTTTACTCCATGTTTACATTCCAGTGATGCATGAAATAGGTTGGGGAAATGCACTTCATAAGTTCAGCCTGGTGTATTTTCACATACAAGCATCCACTAGGAGGTACAGAGCCTGTGTCAAACGGAGACTTCTACCAAGTGGTCTCGAGATCATGTCAATGTCCCTGCCAGGCTTTATTATTAAATCAATGCAGCCAGCTGTAGGCTACATTGAATATATTTGTCTTGTACAATTTATATTTAATTCTGATGACTCCCCAGACATTTTCTAATATTTTATGAACCTTTTGCATCCCATGCTTACTCTCTACTTTTTTACTGTCACTCATATGTGTGAATGGTCTGAAGTGTGCAGCATTCGTCGGATCATTGACAGTCCCAATAAAAGAGGTTCAGTTCTTTTGCAACTTCACTTGTGGTTTGTGTTTTTGTCTCTTTACTTTTGTTACACAATAAACGCTGCTTTTTATCAGCTGCTGGCTATTTTTATTTCTCGCATTTTCCATGTTCAAGACCTTTTTTTTGCAGAGTCCACTTATTATAGTTTTGAAATTTTCATTTTTATTTAGTGTTTCATTTTGGTTTTTGATTTCAGTTTAGTTGTAGTTAGTTTTACGGGTTCATAAGAAGTTTTATTTTATTTTGAAGACTTTACTAGTTTTAGTTTCGTTTTGATTTAGTTTTTCAGGTATTAAGAGGAAATCCTTGATTTAAAGAAGCTGAAAATGGTAGGATGAAAGAATGCATGACATCAAATATGATTTTCATTAGGCCTCTTTATTAGGCCAGTGTCTCTCGAGAAGTCAAACAGAGCAGGACAAAGTGGTAGCTATAGCAACCACTGTGTGAATCGAGGGGAAAACTAAACAGCTTTTACCTGCAGTTATATTTAGTTTTAGTTCGTGTTGCATTGTTCATTGTAGGTTTTATTTCGTTTTTTTGTAATTGTAGTTTTTATTTTTATTTAAGTTAACAAAAATATTTTTTCATAGCTAGTTTATTTTTTACTTTTCGTTAATAACCCTGGTGCAGACGTTACCGAAGAAATTACTCCCAATTACTTTTTTACTTCCGGGTTGCACGCGATTTGAGCAGTTCATTTATCAAGCTAATGTGAGCTAGCCGCCTTTTTGTTTACCGTCATTAGTTTATCTAAGAAGAAACAGAGGTTTTTTCGTCTGGAAACTCGACAACAACTGCTTGGGTATGTTTACACATTTTGTTATGGTTGAGAAAGCTAGATATAAGCTGTCATAAATACAATTTAATCGTTCCTCCTGCAGTAAATAGTGGTCAAGTTAGCAGATAGCTAGCTGCCCTGCTAACTTAGCCTACCGACCATAAACAGCTGCTTGCTAACGATTTTAGCTCCGCAGCTAAGGTTAATGTTGTCGCTTTCAATGTTTCACTATTATGGGGTGATTGATTTGTCGATTTGCCTTGAGAAAGTGATATCTTTTAAGTATTCAGCTAATGCTAACTAACGTTAGCTTAAACTGTTGTGGGGAAAAAGTTAGAATGTTTGTTTTTTTTGATCGACAGTTCCCTTTCTCACGATAATAGTTGACGTGATCTGACAGAGGACAGAGCCCTATCCCTGATACTGAGCTTTATGGCTTCTTTCAGTGCGAAAAGAGACTGTTTAGTTGACACATCAACTGGGTCAAAATACAGAAAACTTGAGCAGTTCTGCGCTTTAGTTATCTGTCAACTTATTGTTGTTTTAAATCACTGTCAAGTAGTTAAACTACTGATGTGTGTGACATCTTCTCATCTTATCAAGACTCAAAATATATAAAATTTTATAGATCAGCAACAGAAACAGCCTCAAGAATGGCCGTTAAGTATAATAAACTAGCGCCGAAACGAAAAGTTATTCAGCCAATCAACAGAATATTTATATAGGCCTTCATACATTTTAAAGACTATTATTTAAGTCATTTGTTAAAGCAAAATGTAACTTTATTTTTTGTATCATTTTTAAAACTGGCAAATGTTAGGTTTTGGATGTGCCATTTTAAAAACTATTTTCTGAACCTAAAGATTCATGTATTAATCTGAGAAAATCAACACATTAAACTATAAAGAAAATACTTGTAAGTAACAGTTTAAAATCAACCCTGCTCTAAAACTGCTTAGCAAAAACTGAACATTATGAAGCATCTTCATGAAGATTAAACCTTGGTTTTGTAGATTGCATCAGTTGTAGATAAGTTTAACCACTGCTAACTGAGTGTATATCACTAGTAATATGAGAATATGTTATGATGAAACGTTTATTGAAAGCTCTAAGCAGAACTCTTTTGTTTTGCAGGCCATTTTAACACTCTGTGGTCACAATGCATGGACAGTGATCATGTCATCTCAACCGAGGGGTGTGGATGGGAAAGTTCCTGCCAGAAGCTAACTGCAATCACAAGTCATCCCTTGGCAACTCCCTGGAGTGGCCAAACTCTCGCCGGTTCACCACATAATCCATCATGTCATTACCAAAGGAGTCAGGGAGCAGAGGGAAAGATCGAGAAAGGGGGGCCCGGCCCAAGGTCAGACAGAGCCGGTCAGAGGAGAGAAGAGATGCAGGCAGCGGACGGAAAGGAGGAAAGGGGAAGAAAAAAGGCCTTGCCTCCCATGAACCAGTATCTGAGAGGCCTGTCAGTGATGGTTTTGAGTATGGTGAGCTGTTGAGTGACCTTGAGGCCAGGGATCAATCTTCCTCCTCTCCTTTGAGGGAGAGCTGGAGATGGCAGGGTTTGGAAGTTGCCGCTTCATTACTTGGACAAGAACGGGTATCAGCAAGGCCAGGACCTGTTAGTTCTGCTACAGACTCACCTGCAACCAGTGAAGGTGAGGGCAGAGGGTCAAGCGCCAGTCGCACTCTCCGCCAAAAAATCCAGGATGCCATGGGGCAATGTTTCCCTATAAAATCACACAGTGCGACAGCACCCGCACCACCTCCACAAGCTCTTTCATCATCAACTGTCTGTGCATCCTCCAGGCGTAAAATCCATCTGAGTGAGTTGATGTTGGACGACTGCCCTTTCCCTGTAGGATCAGAGCTGGCTCAGAAGTGGTATCTCATTAAGCAACACACAGCCCCCATTACCCAGCCCCCCATGCTTGATTCTGCAGTAGTGTGCAGTGCCCCTACTGCAGCCATGGCTACTGTGGTGGAGGATGTAGATGACAGGTTGCGAGAGCGCAGGCGCATCAGCATTGAACAAGGAGTTGAACCCCCACCCAATGCAGAGATCCACACATTCGAGGTGACGGCCCAGATTAACCCTCTCTACAAGCACGGCCCTAAGCTGGCCCACGGGATGAATGAGTTAGCCGGGGCAGACAGAGCTTCCGCCCATCAGCAACAGCAGCTTCTTCTCCAAAGACAGCAGCAGCACCAGCTCCTGCTACAGAGCTGTTTGGACACTCTAGATGAGGTGGTGGCCACAGCCTCCGCCTCCGCATCTGCCTCAGCCTCAGCCTCTGCCTCCGCCTCCGCCTCCGCCTCTGCCTCTGTCCAAACCTGTGACACAATTCCCGACGCTCTGGTTGACCCAGAGGTAACAGCGACCAGCATGCCCTCCAGAGCCATACTTCCGCAGGCTGAGCATCAAAAGTCTCACGATGGCTACCGCATTCACACCCAGATCGATTACATTCACTGTTTAGTTCCAGACCTGCTGCAGATCACCAACCTCCCATGTTACTGGGGGGTCATGGACCGCTACGAGGCAGAGACCCTGCTGGAGGGAAAACCAGAAGGCACCTTCCTCCTGCGTGACTCCGCCCAGGAAGACTACCTCTTCTCCGTTAGCTTCCGCCGCTATGGCCGCTCACTCCATGCCCGCATCGAACAGTGGAACCACAACTTTAGCTTCGACGTGCACGACCCCAGTGTCTTCCACGCTCCCACTGTTACAGGATTGCTGGAGCACTACAAGGACCCAAACTCCTGTATGTTCTTCGAGCCCCTGCTGTCAAACCCCATCCATCGCACACAGCCTTTCACCCTGCAACACATCTGCAGAGCGGCCATAAGCAGCTGCACCACCTACGACGGCATTAACATGCTTCCCATTCCAAATGCTTTGAAAAAGCACCTGAAAGAATACCACTATAAGCAGAGAGTACGCGTACGGCGAATGGACACCTGGTGGGAATGAAGAACAACAAAGACATATAGACTAAAAAAAACTACTACATACAAACACTCCCTGACATGAACGCAGTTCTTGTTCCTCACTCTTATCTGGCTGACACTAACCTACACTGCACTGTACTTATTTATTTAATTCCTGCTGTACCTGTCTTAACAATTGTATTACATTACACTGATGAGACACTATGTAATCTCACTGACCTTGTACACAAAAGTTCTTTAAGCTCAAATTAAACAAACTTATTTAGATCTTTTTGTGTTCAGAGAATCACCCTCACACATCAACTGTGTTCTCGAGTGTGACTAAATCAGCTTAATTATCTGACGATGGGGGAAAGAGTCCCAGTGTGAATCGAGATGATTATAATAGAGTTGTTCATCAGTCACGTGCTGAGAAGGTGGAACACATACTGACAATGTTTTTTGTCTTGTTACTGAGGTGTGGAAGTGCGGCACGTCTGCAGTATTAATCATTGTTTCCCGCATTGAGCCAGGGCTGATTACAAAGGGTGAGAGGTTGGTGCAGATGCTACCTATTTGTATTAAAAAAGCTGAAGGCTTGCACCAGAATAGATACTGAATTTGTCACACAAAGTCATGATTACACGCTCACCTAAGATTTCAGCGTTGCGGTAAAAATGAATGTCTAGTGCTCAGATTCTACATCATTCGGCTGCTTTGTTTTCACCTTTCATTCATCTGTGGTTTCCCCTCTGAGATTAACATGCACGCAGGCAGTGCCAGCGGTCTTCATTAGTTTTGATGTAAAGGATCAAATGTGGCCCTTATGAGCTTGTCAGCAGCAGGTGAAGCAGCTGTATTACCAGAATGCAAATGATGAAGTCTAAACATTTCTGGACCTCATTTTGCTCAAAAATCTGACTGTTGTGTCCAGTTCTAAATTTAGTGCCTCTCAGTGAGGAGGTTTGGTTTGGCTTTTTAGTGTCTAATTGTGGTGTAAAGACCCACGTCCTTAAAGGAAAAATTAATGTTGTTGAGCTTCCTGCTGTGCATATTTTAAAGAGGTTGGGTGTCTACGCACTAATCGATTCAAGCGGTTCAATGACAAAATTACCATGGTGAATAACGATGATGACTCTTAATTAGCAAAAAGAATGAGAGGAGAGGGAGTGTGTTTTGAGCATTTTTCAGGAGCTTGATATTAAGTGAGTCATTGAGACAAAAATCTGCAAACTCTGAATATCTCTGCAAAAAGGAGTCAGTCCTCGGCTAACATGTGAAGGAACTGGATTTTAGGCTTTGCTGAGTAAAGTGTCAAAAGCTTCAGTGGTTAAATCAACAAACATGAGAAAAGTATATAAAACTGAGACCAGGGACCGAAATAATTTTATTCCTCATCTGTCACTGTAGCAACTCACTGAATGTTTCTACAATACCCTGAAATTGTTAAGCTTTAGAAATGTTCAAACTTGAAGAAATGTGAAAGATATCGCATAACCTTAATTCCTGACTTAAGAGTTGCCTTATAAAAATGTTTATTTATAAGATGGCGGCAACTTCAATAGCCAGTGTTTACACTGTATTTGTCAGTGGCAGGTACTACACCCACGTTAAAATGTACTTTAATATAGAAGGTATTTAAAGTGTCGACATTGTGAATGGGGCAGATGGGGAAGGACTCTTTCTTTGAAATGGCATGTTTGAATGTCCTCATAAAACAAATTAATGTGCCCCAAGATTCTCAAAACAACACAAAGAGTAAAAAGCATTTAATGCTAAACAGACTTGAATTCACCCTGACATCTCAGACTCAGACAGACTGCCTTTGTGCTGGAGTCGCTTATTGCAGTGTGAACAGCATTTTGTATTAATGAAACCACACAAGAGAGACCACACTGCTAATTGTTGTATGCACTAAGTAATAATTGCAAAAGACAACCGTTCCAGTGTTAATGGGAAAGCATGGCGAATGGATCCCAGATCATCCTCTGAACCACTCTGTGATGCTGTTGTCTCCTTGAGATGGGCGATTTGATATGCAGGAGGCAAATCATCCATGACAAGCGCTCATCCGCTAATGAAGCTGCTGTAATTTAAACAGCAGTTCCAAGGCAGCATTAAAGTCTGCATCCAGAACACAAAGTCAGGACCTTTGACCTTTGTGTACTTCATTAAGCCACTATAAAAACCTGAAGTATAATATGAGATTTACTGTGTTGAAGGACATTTGACCTGTGATGCATACACAAGTATGCTACACTATGAACACCACACAAGCAATTTCAGCCTCCTGACAGCTCAAGGCGTTTGTATTTCCCAGAAGAGCACAATGCTCTGCAATCTGCTAACTCTGCCAGGAGAGATCCCATGATGAATGTGTTTTTTAACACTTTAGTTTACAGGTCCCATAGTATTCCAATTATTTCCTGTTTTGTATCTGTTATTCAGAGGAAGGTATAATTTGGTACTAATTGGTTCAACCGGTGCACATTGATCAATAATTAACAATGAATTGCTTGTGCAACCTAGGCCTTAGAGCTCAGCGTGTCATGTGAACAGGCAGAAATATGGAGTTTCCCTACAGGCAAGCGTGCATTTTAACATACAATATATGTGCTCCTTTATAAATTAAGTTTAAATTATGCAGCTTCCTGTTAATCATCAACTGCTTATAGAGTCAACACAACTACCTCAACTGTCTTTCAGGTAGTCTACCTTTTCCCTTTACTTATTACTAAGGGCTGTTATAGTGGTATATGGACTAATAATAACACTTTTCTAGTCTTATGACACATCTACACGTCACATTCACCCTTTCAAACTCACATTCATACACTGATGGCAAAGGCCTAAGTGCCAATATCCAATCAGATCTATGCCCATTCACACCCGATGGCTAGTCACTGGGAACAATTTAGGGTTCAGTGTCTTGCTTCGACATGTGACTATAGCAGTCAGGGATCGACTCTACCACTGAGCCACAGCCGCCCCTGTTACAAAGTTATTTCCACTGAATTATGGGAGATTACAGACTTGTAAAATAAGGTCCAGCTCAGTATACAACTAAAGTGGAATAGACCTCTACTACAGGGTGCAAATCTACAAGCCAAATCTTCTGAGACTTATGTCAAAATATGGTTGTCTCTAACTGAAGCGTCATCTCATCTTTGCAAGTAATATGTACGTCTAAATTGAAATTATTTCACGTACTAAACTTGTTTTTTAAACCATAAACACTTGTTTTGTACAAATATATGCTGAGACTGAAATAACATCATAACCATATACACATAAACACATTACAACAAACTGTGATCACAAGGAAGAAATTTGTACTGGAGTTGGATCTGCTTTTTTCTACTTGTTAAGAACGATCAGGATTCGGTCCAAAATTTACAGTGTTCTTTCTTGAGCCATGCTACACCCTTTTACAAAATGTCATAATCCTGCTGATAAACATAAGGCAATGTAAACATGACCTCCTTATGGAAAGTAATTACAAAGCTCATTAATTATTTACATATTAGATATTTATTTATTGTAATAAAAACAGCCCAAACAGATTAAATTCATGTTATACAGTGTTTCAGTGCGAAAATGCTGTATTACATCAGGCACAGCAGGTGGCTGTAAAGAGCTTCAGTGCGTATTCCTCTGGCGGCTCTCAGGCCTGTGTGTTCTCTGTGTGTGGTGTGCTGAGATGGTGGGACTGAGTGAGGCTGCTGCAGCTGGCAGCACCGTGGCACTCATCATGCAGGTATTACTGGTCCTGGGGGAAAAAAAAAGAGGACTTTTCTCTGCCTGGATCAGCGGGCCCAGGGGGAGAGCATGCTCAAGCAAAGCAGAAAGCTGATTGGCTACACATACTTAGTGTGTTTGTGTCTGTTTGGACCTCTTTTTCCCTTCCATCCATTGAGGGAAGAGATTTTCCTCAGAGCCTAATCTCTACAGTTGAGCGTCATGGGGGTGGAGAATAAGCTTGGAACACCTGGGGACAATTACTTTACAAATAATCTGCCGGTCATAATCTAACAAATGCCCCCAAAAAGAGCTTGACTCGGCACAGACTTGGCTTATGTTGAGCCTTAAACATGAATGCTGCCCGAGTCTTTTTGTATGCCCGTGCTTTTGACTGCTGTAAGCAGAGCTACTGTATATAGACAGTGAACTCAACTAGCATGAGACGCTGTATGTATCTAGGCCATTAATTCAGGGGAGAGCGTATCAAACTGATTTCAAATTCTTGCAAGATGCATACAACTAGACATGATTCTTCTTATCTACCCCGAGAGGAGGAATACATCCCTGTGACAGAGGAAACACTGCAGCACAGAGAGGAGGAGTTATTTCTGGTCAGTAAATGAATCCAGCTGAATTTCAACCTTGAACATGAATGGGAACATTCTTGCCTATTTCGAGTCACCCCTTTTCAAACGGAGCATTTCTTGTCAAAAGCAAGTAAGTAATTCCTGACTTATTAAAGTTTCAATTCATAAAAGTCTTACTATTCACCCCCAGGAGGTACATTGTCACACTGTGACACGCGTGCGTTTGATGTTTGTTTCCCTGGAAGCAAACCTTTGACAACACAATATTTCCTTCCCCTCATGTTAAAAATCCAAATGCACTGCAGTTCTGGCAGGCATGTAGGGACTCATACGAGGCCTTGGCCAGAGAAAAACATCAGTATTCTAATTTGCAGCTGCTTGTTTTCTTCCTGCACAATCTCTCACTGCCGCTGTTTTTCACTCTCCTCCACTGACAGGTTGTTGATGGAATAATGGGGGTGTTGGGCATGCTACAGCTAAGCCAATGGATACAACACAGATTGATGGGATTGCAGTGTAAATTACACACAGCAGCCTATATCCTAGGCTTTGGCCCATGAAGTCATTAACCAACAGCCTGGAAATAATTCAGGGATATAACCCGCACAGATGATGATGTTTGGTTATATATGAAGCTTTGCAAATTAACAGATCCTGTAATTTGATGTCAAAATGCAGTAGTAATGTGTATCATAATGTGTTTGTACATAATCTGTCTGTAATGGAGCTACAGATAACACAGATATAATTATAGATAACCATTGTTGGTTTTGAGAAGAATTAATTATGAGCCTTCACAATGACTGCTATAAAGGTCCTTGCATCATTGATAAAAAGGTAGGGGAAAATGTATAATTGCATGAATGATGAATTAAATCGCATAACTCTTGCTCACTGTGACTAATTATGCTGTTGCACAACGGTTCCATTGATCAGTGTGTTACATTGAAAATTACAAATGAGAGAGAAATGTGCGGACCTTGCCAGCTAGTTATTGTAAGACTCATTCCTCACAATGGGCACCTTTTGGACGCGGTGATATTTCCAGACATTCATTTTCCATCATTTTAACATTTTCTCACTGAGTGGACGCATTTAATTTGCAGGGAAACATGCTCGTGGAGCTTAGGCGCCTGAATGATTTGGTCTATAAGCAAAAGGAAAAACACTAACCATAACTCAAATGCTGCTTCATTCAACCATGATAAACGCAGATGTTACTAAGAATAAGGGAGGATTTACTGTAGTGTAGAGTAGTTTGAATTTGGTGGTTGGAAGTAACAAATGGTCCAATTTCACAAAAACAATCAATGTAGCTACAATAACTTATTAAAACTGGTTGATTACTCACTTTATTAATTATCTTTTTTTAAAAATAGCTGAAGTGGTGCACGGTACAAGATGAACGAGATTGCCACTTCCGGCTGCCGTCCTTGTTTGGCAAAACAGGACAAAAACAGTCTTTATTATTCATTGAAGGGAATAGGTGTCTTTAAATGTCCTCCAAAAAATGGAAGGTGTCATAAAACAGAGGTATTAAACTTTAAAGTGATGACTCACTCCAAAAAATAGTAAGGCTGTAATGCTGCATTCATGTGCTACAAGGATAGTTCGCTACAAGGATAGTTCGCTTCCAACAGCGGTTTGTTGAATAACTTTTACATTGCTAGCCATTAACCTTATTTTTGTTATAATTTATTTATATTTATATCTAGGCTACTCTTTATAAACAGCCATTAATGGTTAAAACATTATGCCACATAAAAAATTATGAAGGAGCAAAACATTTATATGCAAATCGGGTAGCAACATTTTATGAATTCACTGTAAGAGTTGATCATTATGGAAGCCTGTTTCTGCCACTTGGATGTAAAAAAAAATCCTTTCATTATTTTGAGAAACTTTCTCAATATTTCAACTTAGTATCTCCATATTTTGACTTAGTATCTCAATATTTGACTTTGTTTTTGAGATACTAAGTCAAAATTGTGGGATACTAAATCAAAATATTGAGATAAGTCATTATTTTTGAGATACTAAGTCAAAATATTGAGATTATAAGTCAAAATATTCCGATAAGTCAAACTATTGAGACACAAAGTCATTATTTTGAGATACCTAAATTTTCCCAGTTGAAACTAATTTTTCCGATTGTCCTGACAGTTCGTGAATGGAGCATCCCACTTGGACAGTACAGTATATTCTCTCCTTTTTGACACCCCCGCCCCAAGGACACGTGAAGCAACAACAAACACAACCGACCACCTGTTGCTAGCCAAAAGCAGTACAAGGTTGCTAACTTACCTGCTAGCGCTCACACACGAGCTAACTTTGGAGGCGCAGAAGTTTGGACCAGGTAAATGACAGAGGATAGAAGATATTTTCCTCTGGTTTGGGTAAAAGCTGCAACGTTTGTTCATCCCTGAGGTATAATTGACTGGATTGTCGGATAAATGGCACACTTTTATGGCGGCTATGCGCTATTAAGAATAAAGGGAGACTACACTAATGCCTCTCAGAGCTGCAGAGCACATAATGGACAATTGATATAATGAGACACTAAAGAAGGTGTGCTATATGAAGAGATGAACTGAAGCCCACGCAGTTCATCCTGAACCCCTGGGCTATATCTGTGAACAACTAAGGACAAAGTAAGTATTTCTCTTTAAATTGTAACTTGCATTGCTTTCTGCACTGAACATTAGCTTAAAAGTACTGCATGCTGCTTTTAAGGTCTTGTTTTCTCTTGCATGTGTGGTTGTTATTTTGCAGGCTTGGTTTGCTTCGTTGAACAGCTTTATAGTTTTGGTTATTGATTGTTGAGCAAGGCCACATCTTGGATTGTGCTTTAGCTTGCTGGATTGTTGTTTGCATTTAGTTTTATTTGTTGATATTGTATGATCCTTCTCTGTGTGTGCCTGCAAGCTAGTTGTTTGAACTTAGTTTCTGTGTGATTAGCTTTTCTTTTACTAGGCTTGTATAAAATAGGATAATAAAATGTGCAAAATCAAGCTCTCTTATCATATTCAAAGCTGCTCTGCCATCAATATATACACACAAGACTATTCACATGAGGTTATGTTATTAATAGCCACTTCTCTCATTTTAAAAACCACTAGATCACTGTTAATGGTGACGGCTGGATGAAATACACATTTAAACGTTAACAGTGCTTTTAAATGTAGATTTCCTGCTTCTTCAGAGCCTGACGTGGCTTTAGGCATAGTTATTATTACTTCAAAGTAGGCTTTATTCTGTGACGCACGTCATTATGAGTGATGCATGTCAGAAAAGGGAGGGTCTAACCATGCACTTTATGCCTCAAAGCAAAAAGTTGCACAGTCTTTTAACTGTATTGCAGCCTGACTGCTGACATGTCTTTCATGTCCAGTTGATTTTCTTTCCGTGATTGATGTGTTTGTTCATCACACATATCATTAGATGGCATGCATTTTTTTCATCACACCTCCTTGTCCAAGTTGATATATTTCCGAAGCTGACTCAAAAACACTAGAACATCCCAGCATGGCGAGTAAACCGATTTAAGAGACCAATTTGCAGCCTGCTTCCAATTTGACTGAAGTGGGAAAGACTACAGACGCACTCACACAGTATGGCTCAGTAAACTCTGTAGCTGGACAGCAGATGGTCCTACTGATAAGGGATTTACTTTGTAGAATTTCAGACTTCTTCTTCTTCACTGAAACGGTTCAATATGTGTTAGCAAACTACAACACTAAATGTGACAACATAAATATGTTGATCAGAGAATTTCCAATTAATTATCCTGGGCACAGCAGGTGTGAAATGCTCTCTAATTATTTCTACAATGAAAACTGGCAAAGGACTCTGGCATTGTGTCTGAAATATCTCATTTACTGTTGCTTACATGCTGAACACTCAATAGTTTATTGTGGGCAGTAACTTGAAATGTGTGACACCTATACATTAACATACTTTTTTATTCTATAACTATAAAGCTTGGCATTGATTGATTTTAATCACAAAGTGGTTTCTGTGCCATGGGAACTACTTGTTTCATTTCATTGTTGGACTTTACTGTGCAAGTATGTAGTGCATAAACGCCACACAGTGAACTTTGACACTAAAATTAAATGGCAGACAGTAAATATAAGAAACGGGCAAGGATGAGGAAGCACTTGGCTAAGTAGTTAAAGCAGGAATCTCATGCTACTATCGTGGTAAGATGTCCTCTCAATGTCACAGTTACCTTATTGTAATACATTTTGACATTTGACCTCACCTATGAATACATTTGTGTTCTACTAACCTCCACAGAAGTTATCATAGATTCTTTAAGAAAACTTTTATAACTGAGGACATCTGGACAGAAAAAGAGCAACATATACGTTCATAGATAATATGATTTATATAATAAAAATGAATTCTTTACCTGCTCAAGTGTCAGAGTCTCTTGTGCACGCTGGCTCACTGTTGTCTTACTGATACACTCGTATCTAACACAGGCATCATTAATGTTATACACAACTCCTGTGCTTTTCCGACAATGACAAATTGAAGTGTGTGCTTTAAAAGACGCCTAATGTAAGTTTAAAGTCATCCCGTTGCTGTAGAGTAAAGTCTGAGCGGCTCATCAATCAAAGGCCCTGCACGCCCTCACAGGTGTTTTTAATTACCGCGGCTGATTAGACCTCTGGTCAGGGGGAAGTTCAGTGGAGCCAAGATGGGAGGTGTCTCATGTGTCAACACTTTGTGGACTAGTAACAACCATGGTGGTGAAACTTTATAGTATTGTTAGTGTAGTTTATTGGGAGCTTAAATTTTTTTGAAGAAAATCATAATTAAGAAAGCGGAAGATGCCTGTCAATCATAGTCTGGATACGCCCACACAGACCTGGGGAGTAGTCTACAGTAAAGGATTTAAAGTGAAAGTGTTGAATGCTGTAAAAAATAGTCCTTCATATCTTTGGTAAAACTAAAAAGCAGGTATCAAGGGTTAGCCATTAAGCTTTAGTTTACAAAAAATTCTTAGAATTATGTTTAGAATTTAATACAACACAAGCGACAATCAAAACAGGAGGGAACGAAGTCAATAAGAGCCAATAAACAGCTTCAGGTGCGATTTATTTTTAATCAACATCAACAACATCAACAAGGTCAATATAGTCATCATCATCATCATGAATATCCTAATCAACATCAACAACATCCTCAATATCACTGTCATCAATAGCTTCAATATGATTAAGGTCAGAGGTGTTCATAAACAGCTGGGTCTTCAGCTTCTTCTTAAAGGTGAAAGGGACTCTGCGGACCGAATGGAGTTTGGTAGCTCGTTCCACCACCTGGGGACTACTGAGGAGAAGAGTCTAGTTAGCGACTTAGGGCCCTGTTGTCATGGCAGTACCAGGCTCCTTTCACTGGCAGAGCGTAGTGGGCGGGAGGGAGTGTACACCTGGATGAGGGCGTTCAGGTAGGCAGGAGCCGTTTCTGTTGCTGTTCTGTAAGCGAGCAACAGGGTTTTGAATTTGATTTGAATCATCTACAGAGGTCTGAATGTGCATGCAGGGAGGCCTGCCAGCAGGGAGTTCCAGTAATCAATGTGTGATATCACGAGAGCCTGTACCAGCAGCTGTGCTGCATGCTCTGACAGGTAGGGTCTGATCTTCCTGATGTTGTACAGGGCAAATCGACATGACCGAGCAATCGAGGCCGTGTGAACCTTAAGGGTTAGCTGCTCAATAATGACACCCAGGTTCTGGGCAGACTTAGCGGGTAAGAGCTCAGTTTGTCCAAGCTGGATATTGATCTGTGGGTGCATAGAGGGACTGGCTGGGATGATGCTAAACTTTTTTTTTAGTATGATCAATAAAACAATATTTACAGGGAAAAACTAAACTGTGAAAGTAAATAATTATTTTGTGTTGTATTGGCTGCATGTCTGGATTACATTACACTAAAAATGGTGCAAAATGAAAGCTACAAACATAAATACAATAAAAATAGTCAGTGCAGATGTAATACATAACACCACACGTGCATGTGTGTGTGGAAAGTGTGGCTACATGAAGACTGCAGCATATTCATGACAGAACCAGAAAACGTTTACAGGCCCATAAAACATAAGAAGACTTTGATACGTCCCTCTGAGAAGACGGACTGTTTCACAGAGAGGAGCTCAGAAGGAGACGGGGTTTAGCGTCAGTTTTTTGTTAATCTTTGAATTACAAATAGATCAATAATATGGGACATTAGAGTGCACGCAGGCTTGTGGGGTAGCAGCATATCATTTCCTGTGAATGTGCCCAGGCAGAGCCCTGCTGTGATTTATAGGTTAGTCGTATTTGCATTCTGTGCAATATTTAATAAGAAGCTGGTGGAGTCCACAGGATTCTGTTAATTTAATCAATTTGATCATTTCTAGTCAGAGTCTGTCAGCCATGTTTTAACCAAACTGCACACTTTTGATGATTGACTGACGCCTGCAAAAATGGCAGCGAAATCCAAACGGAGTTGGGAGCTGTTGAATTTAAGAAGAGTTTCTGAGGGGAGCTGTAAAAGTGTTTATTATTATTTAAAAAATGTGCATGTGTAGTGAAGGGTCAGGGCATCCTGGATAACATTTGGACAGAATAAAGCACACAAAGCTTCAGTGCTCTTATTCTTACCTGCATTAGACAACACCAAAGTGTGTTATGTGAAGCACAACATTGAGGGCGGCAGAGCTGCGACATCTTTGCAACGTCTTTATGGTATGGTTTCACTACACGTTGACAGCAAGTGTAAACTTTAGAGGGTTTTTCAGTACTTAAAAAAATATTAGCTTGCAGATAAAACTTTCACAGAAGTTTGAATGTCTTTACTGCCTTGTTTTTATTGGCTCCTGTGCCTCCAAATCAAAACTTTAAGACTGTGGCTATGGCTTGGCAAAAGCTGCATAATGGCTTGTTAAATGAGCAGGAACTTTGGGCAGGAAATTGTTGGCCATTAGGTAGTATCATAATGGCAACCTTTTACTGAATTAAGTATGCTAACTACTTTGAATGCTGAGCATATGCAGAAGAACACAATATGAAATGATGTTGTTCCCAAAATGTAGAACAAAAACAACCATAATAGAACAATTTAAGACAAAAGTGAAGCTTTGTCTTTGAGGAAGCTGAATTTCAAGCAAGAATACAACACTTGCATACGAATGAAATGGATAAACATGTACCCCGTAATAACTTAATGGCACCATATCTTCAGTTTCCATATAAGATTGTGCTCAGCTTTACAATGGAAGATAGCTAATGATTTGTTTGTAAGGGGGCCGCAGCTGCAGTGCGGCCCCTTCTTGGCATAAAATAATTTTGGGTACTTCACATTAGGCATTTCACATGCCAAGAGGGGCGGAGGGAAAGATAAATCCTACAGTAATGGCACAGAGAAGGTGTGGCAAAGCAAAGAAAGGAATATTTGATTACTTTTATGACCTGGCATGATGACAAGTTTAAGGAGAGACACTGCATCCAAGCCAGCTGCCAATCTCTCGCTCCTGTGGTCGGACAGGAGCGGTGGCGACAAATGTTCCAGGCTCAAAGTCTGCTTTTTGTTTTACCAGTGAGGCGAACAAAGAGGAGAATTGTGCAATTATACTTGGCTATTATGTTTTTTCACTTGCTGTGGTGTTGCATAGCTGCCACCGCTCTGCCTTTCATCTTCACCTGTTCAGAAAATAGTCCCCGCTGCTGCAGAGTTATGGTACTATGGGAACAGCCTATTTGTCAAAGTGATCAATGATACCAATGTGAATATTTTCTATAGATTATTTCCCTCAGCAGCAGGAGACGCCACAGTGTACTTTATGTTTCTGTGTGTGCTCTGGCTTTTATGTTATCTGACAGGCTCTTTTTTAAGCATGTAGAAAATCAAATGGATCTCATGACTTTGGCCTCGCATTAGTCAGATTATCATCTGGATCATGAGCAAACTACACGCTGCCCTGAAGCATTTTAACATCTCCACTCTGTGAGATCACTTAAAGGATACTACTATCTACATGGAGAGTCTATTTCTTATCTAGTTTAACGTATGTTTCAAGCGATAACTTGAATCCTGTTCAATCTGTATGAGAGATTACATCATGTGCAGTAAAAACCAGCTGTTTATAGAAGGTGTTTGGTTGCATGTAATGCTTTTAACTAGGCGTTCGTGTGCGCATGATGGCTGCTTCGCGTTCCCTGCATCTGTTTGGAGCGTCATCTGTGCACGTGCTCAAAGATTAACACTATGCATACGCAAGATTAGAGATAGACCGATATGGTTTTTTCAGGGCCGATACCGATTATTAGTAGTCAAGGAGGCCGATAACCGATATTTGGAGCCAATATTCATTTGCAGTAAAAGTGAAAATATTGGCGTCAAAATTGTGAGCACTCTGCATGCACAGCTTTCACTGCTGATTGGCTGTTACCCGTGCCATGGCTCTGCGTGTAACCAATCAGTGCTGTGGGTGGGACAATGCTGGAGACAGAGTGGTGACTGCAGACAGAGAGGCGCGGCTGCATCAGAAACAAAATAACCCAGTTTTAAATTGATCTCTTATCGGTCTTCGGATTAAAAAAAACAAACATATATATATTAAAAACAAATTATAAAAAAAAAAAAAGGCCGATGCCGATATGCGTCAAAATGCTGAATATCGCTGCGATAATCGGCCCGGCAGATAATCGGTCTATCCCTACGCAAGATGCAGTATGCACAGGAACGGTAGGGGCAGTGTAGGGGGTAGAATAGGGGCAGAGGGGATGTGACCAGGTCAGCACAGCAGCAGGGACAACAAGAGCTGAAGACAAGCTGATAAACCAAGTCCCGATGTGTCATTGCCGCTGCACAGGGACAAACATGCCTGTCAAAATAGCTGGTGACAGATCAGTTCCATTGTAGAAGACGACGCGGAAACCTGCAAAAATAAATGGAAACAAGTCCGGGACCATTACGTCTGTGCATGGAGGAACATGTGGTGCAGAACACGCAAAAGCTCATCTCAGAATTACTAACCTCCTTGATTGTCACCATGTCTGTTGTTTACACCCCGCTCATACAGTAGTTGCATACAGCCTGAGTGCATAGACAAATATGTGAATAATTATGTTCATGACGCAGCCGGGTTGTGTACGCAAACGCAAGGTTAAGCAGCGAGTATATCTCCGGCCGAGTCCCATAGTGCACCTGTAGCCTGTAGCCATTCTGTGTCTGCAGAACCAAAGGGATTACTTCTGCCAAATGTTATCATCAATATCTCATCCCCTGTGTCCAGACTGAGAGGTTTCACTGTTCAAGGAGAATCAGGCTTTCATTTAAGAACTGCAACTCGTCCCTAGAAACTGCTCACAGTAAATCCAAGTGTGAGGGATCCACTCCTTCATTTCAGTAAACACATTCTCTGCAGTAGTCGTGAAAAAGTACATCCTTCTGGCTCAGTTATGAGTGAGAACTATTCAGCCTGGGCTCTCAGTGACCTGACAGTGTAGCTGAAGGGTAGTCAATCACTTCCTTTTCCCAAGTCGTATCAACAAGAGAACAGTGACAGCCCGTGTCCTGTTAGTGTCTAAGGCTCCAGTGTGATGTAAAAGCACAATAGATGAAGATGCTTTGTTCTTTGAAGTGTCACAAATTTGCTTCTAAATTGGAAATTGAACAAAATGAGTTTGCAATTTTAAATTATTGAAATCAAAGGCGAGATTGGCAGTTCACCAAGTATTTTTTATTTTTTTTATCTCCACCCGGACGTAATTGTGCACGTCCTAAGAAACGAACAGGCAACAAAGAGGACGAGCATCATACCGAGTCGGAGATAACTAGCAACAGACACAATTTCAAAAGCACCGGAAAGCCTCCTCTTTCCCTCGAGTCTCAGGGGGCCAAATTCTGCCTTCTTGTTGGTTTGCAAATAACAAGCATGTTGTTGAGGAAAACTTGAAATGTAGAAAACCTAAAACTAGACTTTAAAATGTCAAATAGAATCGTGGCGCAACTACTTGTTAAATAATAAACTCCTGCATTCAGTGTAAGAGTTCTCTCTATCATTATTTCCCTTTTAAAAACAAGGACAAAACTGTGTCTAAGGATTTTTCCTGCTGGCACTCAGCCGTACCCAAAAGAAGGACGTCATGCTTAGTTAATATTTATTTTGTGGTCAAAGAAGTGAGTCATGAGTTTTATAAATGAAAGGTAGTTGTAGTGGAAATGAAACGATGGATCCTGTACTTCTAAATGTCCACAAAGAGATATGATTTCAAACACACGCCCATCTGAGAACTCCTTTTACCTGCTGAGAGAACTGAAAATACATTTGCATTTATATCCAAACCATCATGAAAGGCAGAATCACACACACTGTACATCACACGCCGTTTGTTGATCGTCCTGCCCTCCCAGTCAGGAATTAAAGCAGAGTCAGCACTTTGTTTGTCTCAACACAAACAGCTGCAAAGACACGAGGAGCTGGATCTGTTTTTCTCATGTTTGACAAGGAGGCCAGAAGACCTGCATTCGTGTTGTCGAATAACACTGATTGAATATAGAGCGAGTCTTATTGATCCAACTCTTTCAATCCCAGTGCTGATACCTGGACTTTGGGACTCGGCCGATAGTGAGAACCGCTCTGATAGCAGTGTGTGGAAGGGGCTGGGATCCCTACTACGCAAAACAAGGCCTTACTTAAAGTTATGGAATGGTTATGAAAGGGATTGAAATTAATACTGATGCCTCCATATGAGCTACAAAAGCAATTAAGACCATCAGTGACAAGACTGATTGTATCTTTATAGTTCTTTTTAAGGCCTGTAACCACTGCCGGGAGGAGGTGTCAGACAAGTGACATCAAAAAACACTACTTACACATGTACAGGAAAAGATCAGCAAAGAGATAAGGGGTACGGCTTTTGTCCACAGGGGGCGCCAAAATCAACACAAACCAAAAGTTCCTTTCCAAAAGATTTTCATTTAAAAAAATGTCTGTTAAGTCACTATCTATCGCCGAGTGAGGTAACACAATGGTTGCCGTTGCATTTTGCAGTATATAGAATAATTATGGACTGGGTATCTGTGGCGACATTCGTGGAAAAAATCACAAGCAGCACCCAGTTAGTGATGCGCTTTCCATCACCTTGCAGTGGTTGGTCTGCCAGAGAGGGTAGGCGGAGCTAAGCTGCTGCTTTTCCGGTCTCTGCAAATGTTGCGAGTAAAAAGTAATCTACTATGGCTGAACAAACAAAGAAAAGATGGATGACTACAGATACAACTTCAACAATAAGTGAAAATCCAAAGAAAAAGAAACAAATTGGACGCTCAGATGAAGGCAAACAGTCTAAAAAGGAAAGCGACCGTCAGCGAGGAAGACCAAGAGTTACAGCTGTAACAAAGGGACGGTAGACGTCTGGTTATGTGGGACGTGTGCGCCCGCAATTCCTTTTTAACGCCATAGGTTCTGCCAAATATAACGAAACTGAGAACTTCTAGATTATCGCTTTAAGTATAACATATAAATATATAGATACATCACTGTATTGTTATTTTTTATTAAAATGATAAATTATGCACCGGCAACTTCATCAAAACATCTGTGAACCTTTTCAATGTAGCTGCTAATTCACAAATGAATATTTTAGTAAAATAATTTAAAAAACATGCATTATGGTTAAATCACAAACTAGTGGAAACAAACTTGTATAATCAAATATGGTGTGTTAATGGTAAAAGTAGTCGGTGCACATTGACGTAAACCGTCCATCCATTATCTATACCGCTTATCCTGTTAGGGCTGACGGGGGCTGGAGCCGATCCCAGCTGTAATTGGGCGAGAGGCGGGATACAGGCGGGACTGATCGCCAGTCAATCACAGGGCTGACACATAGAAACATACAAACTCACACTCACATCTACGGGCAATTTAGAGTCACCAATGAACCTATCGAGCATGTCTTTGGACTGTGGGAGGAAGCTGAAGGAAACCATGCATACACGGGGAGAACTCCACACAGAAAGGCCCCCTAAGTCTAAACGAGGATTCAAACCACGAACCTCCTGGCTTAGAATTCAATTGAATAGATTTTTTACGACGATTGGCCCCATTGTCACCAATACCTGATCCAGTTATTGAGGTCCGTACCAGACACATATATGTTATCAGTATTGGGTTTGTCCGTCCCCAATTGAAGGGCAAAAATACAGATTCACTTAAACATGAAAGTACTTCTTCTTACTGTGTTGGCCTTGCAATTTTATTGTTGTTTTCATTTAAAAGAAGATGTCATACATCTGATTATGTTTGTTCAGACGTCACCGAGTTGAAAGCAAAGAATAGAGCTGGTTGTGTGGACGTTTGGGAGGTGCAGCCGTGCGGTGCGTTGGTGTGCTGATTGGGGTAAACTTTGTATATGAAAGATAGGCAGACATGTCTGAAACAAAATAGGCAATAAAGAGTTTCCTCTAATGTAATACATTACAGGGGGACACGGTTCATTGCACCATCAATCAAAGATGGTTTATTTGTGTGATATTTTCATACATTTTCCGTACAGCGACGTGACACCTGAAAAATATGCTTAATAATATTGTGACATTGATTTCATTGGTTTCTTTACCCACTCCTGCTCAACTCATTTGACAGCACCAACAGAAACTAACAGCTGATGGACACCTCGCTCAGACTTATTGGACTTCTGCCTGTGTGTGTGTGTGAGAGAGAGAGAGAGAGAGGTTTTTGTTCACTTTGGTGTATCAAAGCTGAAGACCAGTTGTTGGCTGAATTAAACAAGTCATGAGGTATTATGTTGGATAACGGAGCCAACGTTTGTTCTTTGATCTGGGTTCATGAGACTAGAGTGACAGATAACGCGGTCGTCTATTGCGAAAAGAGAAGCAGACCTTCCTGCACGATTCACAGAACTTGGACTGAGATTAAAGAGTTTGGTGAAAGCATCATTATTGTATCCTCATTAGTAATACAGTACAGTATTTTTGTTTTGCATCTACAAATATGATAACGTCCTTGAGCTATATAGGGCTGACTATACGTATGTGTGATTCAGTGTGTTTCAATAATAGCATACAATTAGCTTGTCTGGGGTCCTGCTGAGTTAGTCTATACAAAGTGTCATTATTTAGATGAATCTGTCCAGACACTAAAACAATCCAATTAAAGCTGCAGAGCTGCACAGTCATGTGTACAGTCAGCAGCCACTTTATAAGGTACGATTATACAATCATAATTAAGGCTGCACAATTATGGCCAAACTGATAATCACAAGATCACGATTAGATTATTTATTAAACTAAGGGACAACATTTTTTTAAAGCACTTCCAATTTAAATAAACAGAGCAACGCTTTCTTGCTTAAAGTGAGGTTCTTTACCTGAATTTGGGGCATCTTCTAAAGCCAAAATGCAAGGCAAATTGCATGAGTGATTTCAGTCTGTCTTTGGGTGTTGGGTGGATAGGGTGTCGTGCTGTACAGCGTCGCTGTTGTAGATGTCTGACTTGATGCTCACATGTCACACTGAACCAAGAAATAAGACGCAATATGCAAGGACTCAAACACTCAAAGTCTGTTTAATCAAAAATGTTCGATACACAGGAGGTCAAAAAACAGGCAGGCAAAGGTATCCAAAACGTCAGGCAAAGAGGCAGGTCCAAAAGCACAAGAAACTGGTCAAAAAACACTATAGAGCAACCAATCCGCAAATGCTGGAACGCTGACACAAGGCACAGAAGAGAGGGAACACTGAGATTATAACTCTTAGGGAGTGAAGACAACGAGACACAGGTGGAGCGCATTAGGGTAATCAAGGAGGCGGGAAACAGAAGGGCAGGAAGTCAACAGACCTGAAACAGAGACAAGGGTTGGTATAAAAATAAAACAGGAAGTACATGACGAGAAACATGAGGGAAGAAAGAAAAGTAACTTAACAAAACAGGAGATGTGACAGGACAAGGACGGGGAGTAGCGACGTTATTCCTCTCGGCCTTCACACACTCATCATACTGCACCTTGTGTTTTTTTCATGTGGCTGAACGCACGTTTCTTGCACTCTGTGAGTATTATTTTTTCTTGCTTAACATCACTTGCCCTAAACCTGAAATGCCTCCAAACGACCGATAACGAGACGTTTCAGGGGACCATTGTTTTGGTTAATGAGTTAGTGATTTGCTCTCTCCCTGTTTGAGCATAACAACAAGCAGCGTTCAAAAGGTGACTGAGCATTAGTAGCCTCCATGACACGTTGGCACAAACAACACTTCAAAATCGCAATAAGTATATTTTGAGCTCGTAATGAAAAACAACATTCACGAGGACAGCCACATATTCTCCTCCGGTTGTCAACAGCTGCTGTAACTACGACAACCACAGACGCATCCGACTGAAAGTCTCCAGTTAACGTGGTCACTCGTTGAACCGAAACACCGGTCTCTGTTGTTTACTCTTCCACTCTAAACTGCTGCTGCAAGGTAGGCGCTAATGACATGATGTGCCATCTCCCCTAAAAATCTAATATAACCCTTGTTTTTATGAAGCCTATAGCGTTTTTTTTTTTTTTTTTAACATTGTCGAATATATTTAAATAATATTAAAGTTTATAATTGATATCATAGTTAAAAGTGGAATCTTGATGGGTTACATTATATAGAAACACTTACTACTTAACCACTTACTATGACATCAGAAGATTTAACAGTTGTGTAATGGGTAGTGGTTGATGAGCTGTCCGTTATCAAAAAATAACAGACCGTATAATGAACCATCCAACACAGCTACTTAAAAGGAGTCCTTTGAAAGGAATATATTGACAACCTACAGCCAATCAGAATCAAGTATTCACCCAGACCATGATATACTATATTCTATATGGTCATACAGTTGGATACCGGATTATATTAGACTGTGTGGGTGTACCTAATAAAATGGCCACTGACTGTATATGTCACAGTAGCAGCCTTTCACTTCGCATCTTTTGAATACTGCTTAGCACATCTTTAACTTGTGACTCAAACAGAGGAGTATCTCACAGTCGGTACTATACTGTTTCAGTTTAAGCTCCGAACTACAGAGAATTCCGGGGGCAGGGTGTTTGCAGATAAAAGGTAACATTTAATGGGATAGTGGCAGTGTGACTCAATATTTAGCTGCCTCTGGGCGGGTTCGGTGCTTATCTCTGACCTGTTTTGTGTGGAATTTGCATGTTGTAGTGTCCAAACAACACTGCTATCTGGGGGATTGGATGAAAGTGCTGTATAGATGTGATCGTGTGAATAATTATCTGTTGTGTTTCAGCTACCTGGTGGACTTATTGTCTCTTACAGGGTGTCTACCTTTTCTTTTCCATACACTAGTTTTTCCTTAAAGTGGAAATAATTAAGCAAGAAGGGAAGTTTAATATGACATGACACTTCAGTCTTGCTCACCTTGTTACAGTTTCACACCAGTTAAGCGACGTATTCTGTCATGTTATGGTATATTTGCAGAATTGTCACACTTTTTTTTATCCAGCAATTCTACTTTAACAGAAGCCAAGCAATTATTTCCTTAAGAGTCTATTGCAGCGGATGGTCTGTTGACTTATATTGTTAATGACAGACAGGACATGTTTCCTATCATAATTGGAAAAAAATAACGAAAGCTGCAGCAAGGAGAAAATAAATCAATAGAAAGAAACTTAATTGCCAACTATTTTGATTCTTAATTAATCCTTTCAGTCATTTTTCAAGCAAAGATGTCAAACATTTGCTGCTTCCAGCTTCTTAAATGTAAGAAATTGCTGCTTTTCTTTGTCATTCATGATGGAAAAATGAAGAGTCTTCTGATTATGGACTGTTAGTGGGATAAAAGAAGACATTTGAGGATGTCACTCTGGACTTTGGTAAATTGTAATTGGCAATTTTCACATTTTTTTGACATTAAATGGACAAAACAGTTGATTGGGAAATAATCAAAATCTTGTATCTATATCAAAAAATTGTGCTGCATACACGTTTAACCTGTTTCAGGTTTCAAGGTCCAATAAGGGGTTTGAGTAATGACTTAATTTTTCAAGGAACATCCGCTCAGGGTCCCGGGGGGCTGGAGCCTATCCCAGCTGTCATTGGACGAGAGGCAGGGTACACCCTGAGCTCGTCGCCAGTCAATCACAGGGCTGACATGTAGAGATAGACAACCTTTCACGCTCACATTCACACCTATTTTAGAGTCACCAATTTACCTGACGAGCATGTGTTTGGACTGTGGGAGGAAGCCGGAGTCCCGAGGTTCGAACTAGGAACCTTCTAGCTGTGAGGCGACATCAAGGACCATATTGAAAAAGGGAAATCTTTATGTTGTAGCACCGCTGCTAACAAAGCTCAAACTTTGTGTCACATTTAAAACACTGTTGTATTAGTATGGTGTCGCAGTACCCCAACTTGCCCTCATGTGACGACAATTGGAAGAGTTACAATCTGATTAAATCTAGTGAAAAACTTTCTGATGCGTGAACCAGCCACTCAGTTTATCTGATAAGATTACATTTTAACGCAGCACTTTCATTCCTGTAGCTGCGAGCTTTCGATTTGCATCAGCCTTTGAAATTCATCCTTTAATAACAAATTTCAATTTCATTCAGGACAAGGAAATATATGCGGTTGCTGTGTTATTCCACTTTGCTGAGATGCTGTGGAAAATGCATTGTGCTATGGATGAACTACATAAAAAAAATGCATATTTGAGTTTGAATGAATAGAATCATTTCAGAGAGAAGGAATAGGAAACCAATCTAACACCACAAACAGTCGACAGTTTCCTTTGACAAAGGTTTGTACCTTTCAGGCAGTACATCAACTGTTACGATCGCCAGTGACAGTCTCATTAAAACGGAGCTTTAATTAATGTTGCTCATTGTTTATTACACGTGTCAAGATGTGCATGAGTGCAACCCCTGCGCATTCCCACGCTGTTAACATGACAATACGCCCCGACGGCTATCTGTAGTTATGATCTAGAAATAAAGATGCCGTTTAATTCATCACGAGGGGTAGGGTTGAACTTAGAAGATGTCTCGGGGACCGATTTTCCCCGTCGCGGAAATCCTGACACAGCGCCTGCAGGTCTGGTCACTTTCATTATAATAGACAGCAGAGAAGATTTCCTGCTGCAGTCACCAGGCAGCTGCAATCAGGAGCGCCGCTCTCTCACGCTCCCGCACAGTAATTAGAAACAGACAGGATGGAGGGAAGCACTCGCAGTTAACCTTCACATCCCCTTGTTTTATTACAAGTTAATTTCCACATCCTATTTTTGGTAATCCTCCTGCACGACATATGTCTTACTTCATGCAATTACCCTGATGTGGTCAGGCTCCTGCTTCAGATGTATTTCACATCACATGTTCGTGTTATTTCTGGTGTTCTTACAATAATTACATCTCTAACATCACAGGTTTGACCTTGTGAACTTTTTATAATGATACTCATTCCACTTCTGGTTATCAAAAAAGACTTTTCAATTGCAATTCAGGATCATGCAAGGTCTCCTCATCCACACCACGGCTAATTTTGTATGCCAACGGGGACGCTTGGCTTGCCGCCCTCGCCGCGTGCACAGAGGGAATCCCAAATTCCCATCGTAAAAAGCACAGGAAGCTGTGACCTCTTTTGAAAGACTATGAATCATCCTGTTATCTCCATCTCTTCAGCAGCAGGGACTCTCATTCCGACGTATCACTGTCGAGTCAAGGCTCGCTAAATGAAGTGGCACGGCAGTCGTAATGACATTGCGATGGCATTCTCGGTCGGTCTCAGATATGCAAACAGTATTATGCACCAAACTGGAGAGGAAGTTGATGCAGGAGGGCGCTTAAGTCGTACAAAAGGTAGGATGATAGAGAGATCTGTTCAGTAATACTCTTTTCAGCCGTGCAGTCCCAGGCTGGGGTAATGAAGCGCAGACAGTCATTAGCATGCCCTATGTGTGTCTAGTCAAATTACCTCTTGGCCTCGCCGCTGCGACTCAAAACAACCAGCCCTTCAAGTCAGCTGATTAAATGCAGCAAATCCCCGCTTTGGCTTATTTTCTCCTAATTGGTGGTGAAACATCAAGCCAAGTTCACACTAAAAATATCACTCCCGGGATTCCCATTAAAGTGCTCGATATTCAACCTCACCAGGGATCCTTTGCATCCGGAAACTCTTGGAGTAAAAAAGGAAATTCTGAAAGACAGTCGCAAGTATAGAAGGTAAACTGATTTTATGGCAGAGCAACAGCTCACTTACATTCATCTGAGTTAGCATATCCTCACTGCAGCCTCATGCAGGGATTTGACTGTTTCACTTTGATCGGTTTTACTCTTTCTGGCATGCACATTGGGTCTGTGTCTGTCCCCAACAGTCCTCCGGATACAATACGATTTACACCACTGCATGCCTCCGAATTCGCCGAATTGAGTTACAGGCAAAAATGAAAGTGAATGGTTGAAACCTTTGCTTTTTTAGTTGTCTAATTATTCAGGTACATAGAGGCCAAATGATTGATAAATGGTGGAATTTGTTCTCCCTTTTCTCATCTGTTTGCAGGACCAGAGTGAGTTGCAAAGGTCACTTCCCTACCTCAGACAGACATAATGGATATGTCACTTTCGTCCATGTTTGTTTTGGACAGAACCAGGATTTTTACAACTGTCGCCCCAGACTTGGTCCTGCATCGTCTAGCGTGAAATAATATTCCAGTGCCTTTCTCTAATATTTTATTGTTTAAGCTTGGAGTAGTTGCAGTAGGGTCCCTATTTTTTGCCTGCCTTACAAAAGTGCAGAATTGAAAAACAGCATGGAAGAACAAATACATGTTCAGAAATGTGTCACCAACAAGCCATTCACAGGCATAAATGATTGTGTTCATGCATGCGCCCAGGGGAAGGACACTGTAAATCACAGGCAGTGTTCACATGTGGCAAAATGCCAAATTGAATTCCTCTGGAAAAAAACAGGTTGGAGCTGGCCCTCTGCCAAAACACTAAGTTAATCTTGCTTATGCCAAATTACTGTGTTATCCTAGCTGGATTTGATATGGCTTATGCTGTGTAACGATGGCTAATAATGGCTGTTATAGATGTATTAGAAGATTCTGGATTAAGAGGACGTTGAGTAATGTACTGTAGAATCTACAATACCATCTAATGTGTGCTAGGCCCTCTCTCCTTCCCCTGCAGAAGATAGGTTAGGTAAGATTTTGACTGTTAATGACTCTGACATTTCCAAATGTCTTGTAAAATGGGGCACATTGGCTCTCTTTGAAAGGGGAGATGGGACACCTGGTGGTCCG
The DNA here is from genome assembly GCF_022749685.1 of Semicossyphus pulcher. Classification (NCBI taxonomy): domain Eukaryota; kingdom Metazoa; phylum Chordata; class Actinopteri; order Labriformes; family Labridae; genus Semicossyphus; species Semicossyphus pulcher. The sequence continues at coordinate 9,775,311 of NW_027211692.1, forward strand.
GAGCTGGCCAGGGGCCCAAGAGATGGAGAAAAAGGCCAACCTTTTAAAAAGAAATGAGATTAGGTCATTCATCCTTGTCTCAGCATTTCCATTGTGCTGTTTTTCTGCAGAGAAGAGATGAGATCACGGCAATCTGAGGGCCTCTCGCACAAAACCTCTAGAAGCTCTAGAGTCAGGTTTCTTCGTGCCAATCGACAACATAGAGCACAAAATTATAGACGCTTATAATCAGAGAAGACAGTTTCTCATGGTGTGCGGCTCTTTCCTGGTATGGATTTGGTCCAGAAATCTCCGACAGTGCAAGGTCAGGTTTTGTCAGTTAGCATATTGATTCTGTCAAGTCATTGTGTGCAGGAAAATATCTTGATAGTCTTTCCTTTGAGTCCTCTGTCAGAATTAAATGCAGGATGTTGCCTTGCATACAGCTATCTTATCTTGCATTCTGCGGGGCTGTTGTCATCTCAGAAGTAAATGCATTAATTCATGTAGTTTAGAGTGCTTAGAAAATGCGCATTGTCTATTGAAGTGATAATAAATTCTTCATAAAGCTCAGGACTCGTCCCCACCATCCTGCAGAACATTTTGTGTTCTTTCTGACTTAAAATTCATATTCCTTAGCTTTGATCAGCTCGCTGTCAGTGGGAAATAACTCATGATGGCATCCTGCTAATCCCTCAGAATCAGTGTTTGCAGTTATTAGTATTCTCTACAAGTATTATAGATTCATAGTATTTAAATTCATTACTACACAGTCAAATAAAGCCCCTGACACCAGCACAGAACTGGACTAAGGATTTATGATTCTTTTTTTTAGTCCTGGTTTGCATTTAAATCCTGCACCTGTCACTTGGTGTCTCCTGGAATAATTATCACCTGACTAAATATCCCACAGGCTCTCTGAAATCAGTGATAAACTCATTCTTTGGGAGACTTAAAGGTAAGGTGCAACATTTCGGCATTCAAATGTCAAATATATTTTTGTTTGTTTTACATAAATGTTTAAAACCAGTGAAATCCAGTGTCAAGGATCACACAACACTGGATCATATGTAAAAATAAATGTGTATGAACGTTTGCCAACTGTTTACATCAGCTAATGCTATTTAGGGCTAATGGATTTAAATGAAATTACATAAAAAAATAGGAATGCATAATATTGGAATATTAGCAACATCTTATATGACGACATTTCATTATGGCCCATTGCCTGTGGCAACACCAATATATGCACATATTTTGTTCCACCTGAATGCAGTGATCGTCACTGTAAATGTGAGGAGGGATCGCCAGCATTTTAAGTGCTAGACTTGCAGGAAATATTCAGTGTAGTTAATTGAATTAGGTCATCTGATTAGTCAACGGGCTCTATCGGGTGAGCATAGGGCAGTGCTATTCATTTCAAGCCGATGCTGATATTTAATAATTAGAATAATGATTGTATAGCCTTAATTGGCGGACACCAGTGACATGCTAATATTAACACGTATCCCTGGTGAATAAAAAAATCAAGAATTTTGGGGGAAGATTTACAATGATTTTCACATCATCATTTTTACATCATTGCACTTGTTGCTGATTAAAAGCATGTTGCCTATAATGATTATGAATAAGTCGATGTGCTACATTATAAAACATGTTTATTATGAAAACTTTGTTTAGTATACAGTGTTAAGAACAATCAAAATGTCCCCATATTTAAACTAGTAATGTGGCCTTTTTTCCTGAATTGCATTGAGAAGGGAATGTTTTGTAAATACTCTACAGAAATAGTCCAAGCTACTGTTTTTGACGAATTCAAGTTGCAAACAAGAAAACAGATTTGATTCCCAAACTTTGTACTTCTAAAGAAGCCAAACAGCTGCAGGGAGTCAGAGCCCTGGTCTACATCGGTGAGTCAGAGCATTAGAGCCTCCAGTCTTGAACCTCATGTCATTCCCATTTAATATTTTCATTAAAGTGATTACACACAGAACCCTTTATAAAACTCATGTCATTGTTATAGCAAATTTAACTCTCCGCCCCCAGGAAATTAACTGGGTGATGTTAACCTTTGGTGTGATAAAGATAAATCCCCAGCTCAGAAGATTCTTCACAAGGACACCAACATTCTGAAATACAATAAATAGATATTTAATGCTTGTGCTAAAAATAATTTGCAGTTAGGCCTCTGCTGAGACCATCCACTGACTAGACATTAGGTTTTGACATCAACCTGACTAAGGTTTTGACGTTGACCCCAAGTTGGGTTTTGACGTCAACTAGACGGGGTTTTGACGTAAACCTGACCTTGGGTTTTGACGTCAAATAGATGTTGGGGTTTTGACATCAAATAGATGTTGGGTTTTGACATTACCCAGACGTTGGAATTTGGAGTCAACCAGAGATTGGGTTTTGATGTCAACCAAAAGTTGGGTTTTGAAGACAACCAGACGTTGGGTTTTGACGTCCACTAGATGTTGGGTTATAACGTCAGATAGACATTGGATTTTGACGTCGAATAGACTTTGGGTTTTGATGCCAACCAGACGTTGTGTTCTGACATCGACTAAATGTTGGGTTATGACGTCGAATAGACGTTGGGTTGTGATGCCAACCAGACGTTGTGTTCTGACATCAACTAAATGTTGGGTTATGACGTCGAATAGACGTTGGGTTGTGATGGCAACCAGACGTTGGGTTCTGACATCAACTAAATGTTGGGTTATGACGTCAAATAGACGTTGGGTTGTGATGCCAACCAGACGTTGGGTTCTGACATAAACTAAATGTTGTGTTTTGACATCAAATAGACAGGTTTTTGACGTCAACCAGATGTTGGATTTTGCCGTCAACCTCATATCAGGTTTTAATGACAACAAGAAAAGACGTTGGTTTTTGACGTGAAGTAAATGTAAGGTTTTGATGATGTTTTGATGTAAACTAGATATTGGAATTTGACATCAACTAGACCTTGGGTTTTGACATCAACCCCACGAAAAAGGGACATAAAGTAGATACTTCAATCTAGACAGCAAAAAACAGATTTCACTGACAAAACTCTGAATCTGATTGGACAGACCTCTTTCGCTTTAACATCAAACTTTTACATCACGTCTGCTGCTATGCCGACAGCTTCTCTTTAGCTGGAAGATCAAATGCTGTGTTCTGAATTGGGATCAGTCCAGTCAGCAAGAAAGTTCTGAGACAGCGTGAAAGTCTGTAATATGATCTGTATAATCACCACTTTGCTCAGGTCTTGGAGTATGATCACAGTAGCTTCTGCCTCAATCTCCTGCTTGTGTTGTGCGATGTTGTGAAGGTGTCATTTCACCTGGCAGAGGAATTATATTCTTTGACTTACAGTGTTTGTGTGCTTCCATCCTGACATTACACAACATTATTATGAAATTGTCAACATTAAGTGGTTGCATTTCCTGTGCAAAAAGTGTTTTTACTTAATAAGAGAATGTTTTAAGTTTTCCATAAGTTATAGTTGGTCATTAAAAAGCAATAGCCACACAGAATCTAATTAATAATAGGAGAAAAATTGTAAGTATTCCTGTGGGAGGCAATTTTCTTCTCTTCATGCTATTTATGGTTAAAAAGGCAGAAATCGCCAACATAAAGCAGCTTGGTGACTTACATGTTGCCAGTCCACATGCTGTCCTTATTTGCAGCAAGCACTTCAAAACCAGAAGTATGTGACCTACAAGCAGCACTTTGGTGACCTAATTAAACGTTCTGTGCCTTTTAGTTTAGAGTCACAACAAAGTTTGAAAGAAATAATTACAGCATTTACTGTGGCTTTGACATGACGGCTCCAGAACAACAAAGCAGTGCAGCGCTGGACGCTAATGGGCTGTAAGTGAATTCATGCTAAAGAATGGCCTTTGGCTTCTGCAGTAACAAAAATTATTCAAAGTAGCAGGTTTATTATTTAAATAATGCTGCACCTCTAATCATCACTTAAAATGTCTTTGTAGCTTTGCCTCTGAACGTTGTGCAGGAACAAGTATTATCAATTCTTCTTCATAAACGTAGGAAGCTCATTACTGAGGATGTCAACGCCACAATTTTTTTCAAACACATGAATCCATTTCACCATAATTGCTGTTGAATTATTAGCAGTGTAGACATTAGCAAATGAAAGTATGAATATCCATTAACTATCCGCACGGGCCGAGTCCTGTGCGGAAAGCCAGCTGACAGGCTGATTTAGATAAATGCATGCATGCATGAGAAATTCTACTTTTAATTGTGCATTTGTGTGAGTGGCAAATAATTAAATAGTTACATCTATTAAACACTGAATGTACAGGTGGCAATGAAATATAATTGTGGATTGCATTTTTTTTTAATGTATGATGACTACATGCGATAATAATAATAATAATTCCTCTTTAATAATTTATTTTTGTACCAAAGTGCACACAATTACTTTAAATCCAGCCCTGCACCTACCACATTCAGATTCCCCAGGCTATGCAGATATATGGTGAAAAAGTGTCTCCTGTCTACTGTAAAATAAGCATATTCTGTCAGTCTTCTCATTACTTCATCCTGCTATAACACCTGCTATGGATAAAGAGCCAATAAAAGAATGATAGCTTTTTGGCAGCTGCATCTGCAGAGCCTGATAAGCTTAGTCTAGGTGGTGTTAGTGAATCAAGACCCTTGACTATCTCCACAAGCCCTGTTGCGGTGGCCGGCTCCTAGATGTGGGCCTGGATAAGCTCCAGCCCGCACATCATTTACAGCTTTCAGGAGGGGATAACCGAAAGGATAAAGAAAGAAAATCAGTTATGATACATGTTCTACGGGTCACCACACCTCCCCTCTCCATTCAGGCGCTTTGTATCCTGCTGTGAAATGTGGCATGCAGTCAGAGTCTCTGGGCTCTGCGGCTGCAACATGCCCTCTGGCAGGTGTGATGATAGTACAGTGTAAGACGGGATTTTCAGAGACCTCAGATGCTAGTTTGTTGACAACATGACAACATGGGGATTGTGCAAGGGGAGTTGAGCAGAGACAGCCTTGGGCTCGATATGACTAACCAGCTTGTGTTTGTGGCTCAGTCTGGAGCGTGAAATCTGTGTAGGTATAAAATTCTGAGTGATGCTAAATTTGACCCAGAACTTTGCATCTTTTCAAAGTGCATGGCATTAAAAAGACATCAAATCTTACTTTTGTTTCATTGTTTTTTTGTTGTTTACTGCAATAACAGCCTCTGTTGTAAATTACATTCATTTACTTAATTAAAAATCTTAATCGTTTTTGTTCAGTGCCAATACTTAATTTCAGTAATTGCTACTCTCTTGTAAAACGCAGCTGTGCGAGTGTTTAAGGGCGAGGTTGCGGTTTGGTTAAAGATGGAAAAAGTAAACACATCTCATCTTTTCCTTTTTTTTGAAAATTCAGTATGTACCATGGTTTATGGCATCTACACATCTATAACAGTGGTTCCCCTTTTAAAATCTGCCAAGTACCCCCAAGAAAAGCCACCATAAGTGTGTGGTTAAACAACATTAACAATGAAACATAAACTTGAAAGTAATTGTGTTTGTTATACGAGTCAGTTTATTGAAGTTATATTAAAAACATGAATATTTCAATCAGGAACGGCTTCATTAAGAGTGAACCGTTATTTCTTTACAAGTCAAAGCTTAATCTTAAATGCAACCAGACAAGTTCTTGAAGATGTTTCACCTCTCGTCTGAAAGGCTTCCTTCTCTCTTGATTACACATCTGTTAGCATACTAATGACCTGCAGAGGCTCGTACATGCATTTAAAGCTCCGTCCACCAGTCGGTTTAGAACCAAAGAAGCCTTTCAGATGAGGGGTGAAACTTCTTCAAGGACTCGGTTGCCTTTTGGAATAAGCTTAGAATAACCATGACCTGAATGACTGAGAACCTTCACAGACATGTTTATTTACAAGTTTGGAAAGATGAGAAAGCTGCAATGCGCTTGGACCATATTGTGATGTCTTCATGTACTCGAAGGGGTAGGCCGCCAGCAGGATAGGATACCCCCGATGGAGTCTAGAAGCGTGGTGTGGAAGAAAGGATGCAGGATGAGCTGAGGAGCTGGACTTGGATTGGAGGGGACTCGGGTGGAGGAGGGACACAATAGAACTGAATCGACAAACTGACAGCGAAGAGAGGAAAACCGATTTAGGATTTGACAGCAACAGGATGATTGGTCGACAGAAGTCGAGGCTCAATCTGGTTGGTTTTTATACTAAGAATAACGTTAACGCCCATAATCAGCTGATCACCAGAGCAGGAAGGACAGAGAGGGGGAGAGAATGTGACATGAATGAATGATGCCTTAATGAATGAATGAATGAGAATGAAACCGTCTTCCTGCTTGAACTTACACTGAGCTACATTAGATTGATTTTATTACAACTATTTATAATATAGCATTAAATATAGAGGTCAAATACTTCTGGTTTTGAAGCGATTGCCATCAGTGCAAATAAGAGCAGCATGTGGACTGGCTACATGTAAGTCACCAAGCTACTTTAAGTTGCATGCACTGCTGCCTTTTTAACTATAAATACCATTAAGAGAAGAGAATTGGCTCCCACAGGAATACTTAACTTGATTCTGTGTGCCTATTGCTTATTAATGACCAACTATAACAATTGGAAAACTTTAAACATTCTCTTATTACAGATACAATCTCGAAAATTAATTTTTGTGCTCCACTGGCGATAATCACTCATTATGAGAGCACTTATCCCAATTTAACCAGACGTCTACGGCTGGCTCCCTTTGTCATGGTTCTAACTCTTAATTTTCCTCGCTTTTGTTTGGCTTCTTCTGAGTGTCCAATTTGTTTCTTTTTCTTTGGATTTTCACTTATTTTTGAAGTTGTATCTGTAGTCATCGATCTTTTCTTTGTTTGTTCAGCCATAGTAGATTACTGTTTACTCGTAACACTTGCAGAGAGCGGAAAAGCAGCTGCTTAGCTCCGCCTCCCCTCTCTGGCAGACCAACCACTGCTGGGTGATGGAAAACGCGTCACTAACTGGGCGCTGCTTGTGATTTATTTTCATGAGAGTTTCACCAGACACCCAGTCTGTTATACTGCAAATGCAAAGGCTTTCATCAGTGGGCCATAGGCTCAATCACCATTGTGGTACCTCATTCGGCGATAGACAGAGACTTAACAGACATTTATTTCAATGAAAAAGTTTGACATTATTACTTTAAGGAATTATGCACGGCTGATATTTTTTAAATGGTACCCCCTGTAGTTCACCAAAGTACCCCCAGTTGAGAAACACTGATCTAGAGTAACACCATGTAACAGTTTAATGAAACCAATTAAAAATAACTTTTTCTCACACTCACTCTCACACAAGATTTACTAAATATGTCCTTGCTTCCTGTTTGTGTTTATGTTACTCTTTGCAGTTTCTTTCTCTGAGATTACAGTGGAAAATTAGCATTTAGCTCGAACTTTGCATGGGTAATGTTGATCAGTATGCAGTGTCCTTGTGAAAGTATCATAATAAAGCTCAAATTTAAACCATGTATGCAACTTTAATTACAAGAGCCCATCATTTATTCAAGATGAACCAGGGGCAAAAAAGCACTCATCACAGTGTGTGAGAACAGCCACTGAATTCTTATTTCACTGTGGCCTCCAGGACACACCTGACATTTGAAAAGGTTGAGCTGTATGTGACACCTCGGAACAAGTTAAGAGAAAGACCTGAAAGTCAAACACAGGCTTTTCTTCACACTTTGAAAACGAAAAAACAGATAAATCTTTGTTCCATTTTTATGTGTTGTTTCCATCACTCCACACAGCTTAAAGCAAGCTTTATCTGCTATCTCTATTGAGATGTTGTTTGAAGTAGGTGCGAGATGGAAAAGTTTGTATCTCGTAGAAAAAAAATAAATCTGAGGCATGAGAGGAAATTGGAAAAAAAAACAACAGAGCAGCTCGGCTTCATATTGCAGCTATTTCAGGCAGAAGTACACAGGTAAGGTTATCAGTTCACTGGTCATATTGCTGCTATGAATTTGGTTTCCTTTTGTACAGGCATATTGGGGTTTTTTTTAGAAATCAATGAATTTTTGATGGAGTTGCTCCATTTATTGTTGGCAAAGAGCTGAATAACAATGACATTACCTGGCATAAACGGCCACATTTACAGAGATCAAAATGTGCACAAACTCAGGGTGCAGTTCTCCACAACTGTAATGCTGAGCACTGTGTGTGTGTGTGTGTGTGTATGTGTTTGTGTGTGCAGAGGCGTGGGCGTGTGCATTTGTGTACTAATGGGAAGCTAAATCACGGCGCCTTGTCTTCATCACTGCCCTGTGAATTACCTAGATGTATTTTTTGGAGCTGCTTTATGAGACTGCTTGGCTCCACTGTCTGCTGCAATCTCTGCCTCTATAACTCCCCTGTAGACATTGCAGGTAAACATTTGGCACATGTGTTTATTTATTTCTCCCTTTTCAGAGGTGTGCTTTGTTGACAAAACTGCTCGAGCATCTGCTCTAAAGAAGAACAGAGCCTGACTGTTAAAGACTTAACAGATGTTATTAGTGTTTCATCACAAAGGCAGGAATGAATATTCATCTGCATATTTTTACAGTTATTAATAAATTACGGCAGCAGTCACCATCAGCGATGCTTCCAGTAATGAGGCTAAATTTGAACAGCCTTGTTTTGTGAAACTGAATGTGGATATAATGATTGCTCTGAACGCTGGCAAAGATGACCATTTGTTTTGTGTCTTGGCTGCAAAAAGTAAAGCGCAAACAGAAAAGAAGAGCATATTTCATGAATCAGTCTCAAAGTTAATAATTGAATTGTTTTAATTTTGTGGTCGGCATCCTCTGCACACACACATCCTGAGTGAATTATCAGGTGTGTCACCTGGTCTAATGGAAACGAGTTCTGTGCTTGTTTTTAGTTGAACCTTTGTTGCTTTCCTCCGTGAAGCAGGTTTTCACTGTGAAACATTAATGAGCTCTTGTAAGGTGGCTAGACATGAGGAAAATGCATCCAGAAATAGCTTCTGTGAAAGATGCTAATCAAGCTAATATGACTGCAGTTGCATAAAGATGATGGCGTAGATCATGTAACAGGGTCTCTGCAATTAAAGTTGTTAGGCTAGGTTAAAGTATCTTCTGATACAAGAGTGGGAAATGGATATGTTAACACACAATGGGGTGCTCTGCTGTACCTACGTACCTGAACCTAAGTGCTCTCCGGCTGTGCTTCGATGACCTGAGGCTGGGCTAATGTTGTTGACTCGTTGAAGCAGCGAATAGGTAACGGTTATCGGGTTTCCATCCTCCTGCCATCACCTCTGGTGTTAGGCTGTCTGAAAAAGCTGTCCAAGGGTTTTTTATTTTTGACAATTATTTTCCTCCGTCATGTCACACAGGAAGTATCTGTGTAACTGACTGGCTAGCTAGCTAGTGTTGCTAATTTATTTTAGCTTGTCATAGAAAGCATGAAGTGTTGGTCATGACAATAACACGCAATAACACTTATAACAGATCTGCTGTAGTGTGTTTAAGGTTCAACCAATATATGTTGCTTGTGAGCTTTCCAACCATATTTCTATGTTATAAATCTATATCTATGTTATCATATTTCTTCTACACGAAAAGCTAGCTACTTTTAACTTCTCTTTAATGTCCGCTTCATCCATAGGAAATATAGGTTTACTCCCTTTAGCCTCAAAAACAATTAAATTTAACTCTCAGATATTTTTTTTAAATGCTAAACTGCTTTAAGCTAACAGCCACATGCAGCCTGTGACAACATGTAAGAATCATTTTAATGGGTACACGAGCCAGGAAGGTTGGAACCGCTGATAATTGATTTGATTTGGATTTATTGATTGAATTAGGACAGTGCATCAACCTTTCAGCACTACGCTTCAAAGTAAATATGCTGAAATTAGCACAATAGCTAAAGAAGCTAGCTAAGAAGGTTGGATCCACTCATGCAGAGTATAGAGCCTTGTACGACCTGCTACGTGAAGTACTACCCACACCATATCTGCATTTCAAATCAGGTCTCTCTCAGCCATTTACTTTGACATATCACTAGCATCATTAACAAAGAGCTAGTATCCCATTATTGTTTTAATTATTTGCATTATTTCACCTTTTCTCACGTAAAAAGCAGCATTATAACCCATCATTCATGTACATTCTTTCTGTTATTATCTGAACCCCCCTGCTGCATTTAATGTCCTCATTGCAAATCACGTTGAGCTGCATTTGTTGTAAAAAAGCTGCCTTACAAATCAATTTTATTATAACTATTATTGTTGGAAAATGAATATTAGTTGGAGTAAAAATTAAATTACATTCACGCTGACTTGTTTGGAGTGGGCATGCTCTTAACGGCTTAATAAAAGCTGCTTGTTGTTGCATTTTAATTTTAATTGTTTGGCTGGATTGATTAAAAAAACAACAAGAATAGACTGTCTGAGATAATACAGACAAAGTGGAGGATATTTTTAAGGTATATTCAGTGAGGCACAATCTATTACAGATAGATGTTATTTATAAGTGAAACTTGAACATCTATTTGAAAATGTGCTCTTCCCCCTGTGGTGATTCGTAATGCATTAGGTGTTGATCTAAACCAATTTTAAAGCTTAATTATCTTGTCAGCAGTAACACTGAGAATGAATGTGAGTGCGCATGAAGTGATGCAATCATTCATACAGCTCAGCAACACCTGACAACGATAACCTCGCTCTGCTCAGCCCGTCTTTTTCTATTTCTGAAGAGGAGAATAACACGTCACACTGCGTTCGTCTGTTAATACAATCGCGTCTGATCAGGACAGATTGGAAGAACTCATTTTGCCATGCTTGATAAACATGTAAATACATGCAAATTTCTGAAGCGCCGCTGTTACACTTAAGATTTTCAGTCCACATTTGCTCTGCAGTAATGGATTTTGACCCTGGCGACTCAGCGGGTGAATGAGGGAGCCTCTGTAAGGAGTCCTGTTGCAGATCTGATGAAACCAGAGACGGGGGCGAGGGGAGGGGTAAGACGAGCTTCTTTGATCTCCATCTACTTGAATGAGCGCTGGCATAAATTGCCGCATCCACTATCAGCAGTGAAAATCAAATGAGATCTACAAAGCGTGGGGCCTAGTTCAGCTGATGTGCTCTAACTATTGGCAGGGTCCAGTGAGATATCATTAACGTGGCTGTAGTGGGGAGGGACAGATAAGGCCGACAGACGCGCTGCTGAAATGAGATAGCTGATTGTTTATGTCCCTCTGATACTTTGTCCTTTTATTATGTCTTTTTCAACTCGCTCTCTCTGCAGGGTGACAATGGGAGGTGAACATGGCATGTAGATATTTCACAGGGAATAAGTGGCAGATAACAAATAACATTAACAAACAGGCGGAGTGCTTTGTAGGTCAGCAAGTTTGGCAGTGAGTTTAACTACATCTCTGTCAAACTATCTCTTGAAACCTCTCCGTACACTTTCAAGATTGTTGGCTGACACACTCAGTAGCCTGCAGCGAGTGTTCACAGCTACAGATGTATTATTTTCAGAGCAAACAGAGATTTTCCTGTGAGAAATCCACAATGTGGGCTGCCAAGAAAACATTTTTTTGTTGTTTTTTGTACGAAAAGACGCAGCACAATCAATCTGAGCCATCGCCTTTCCCTGATGATGAGATCACAATCCCTCTCGCTGAAATTTGGTCTGGGATTTTCCGCCTACCCATGTATACTGCACATCAATAAGACAATGTTGTGAGCTCCAAGTATTTATCCAGTGCAAACTTTACCATTGTGAGGGAGTAATGCGCTTTTTCAAGGAAAAATGTCTCTAGACGTCTTAAACATTCAAGGAATCTGCTGAAGATTAAACCGGTGACGCATGTTCATTGTACTTAAAGTCCTTCGAGGTGAAGCTTGAATGCGAGAACCACAAAATGACATAAACAAGCACTTGCCTCAAGGGTCTCAGAGCCCCTGAAGTACGTGGCCAAAGTAGATGATTGGTGGCCCGAATATAAACTTGTGTAAAAAAGGAAACCGAAAAGTCAATTTAACACAACTCCACACAGCCTTCCTTATCTGTGACACCTACATAATTAAAAAGACATTGGCAGAATGAAAATATTTTTTCATCATCTATTTTAATGGAAAACTTAAGTTCTGGGGCGCCCGCTCTACCAACTGAGCTAAGCCAGCGCCCCAAATACAGAGGCTACAGTTCTCGATGCACTGATTGCAGGTTCGACTCCCAGTCTGCCGGTCATTTAGTGCACATCATCCTCCCCTCTCTACTCCCTACATTTCCTGTCTTTCTCCAGCTGTCCTGTCGAATAGGCAAAAAAAGTTATTCGTAAACATATGGCTCATGTATTTTCTGTCACTGTTCGCAGTCACTTAAGGCACCAGTACAAAAAAACGTGAGGCTAATGCTAATTTACAGAATTACATTGACAGAATTATCAACTGGCTGCACACCGTCCGAGGCCTGTCAAGCTTTCAGAACCAAAAGAAATGCAGTTACGGTGTGTATATGAAATCTGCAAGTCCGACGGCAGATATCCTCAAAGTTTAGAGTGGGGTGTCATATTTCTCGCTTTTTTCCGAAGCCAAAAACTCCGTTGTTTGCTCCAAGGTAAGACGCTAACTAACTTGGCTAGGTTAGCATGTTAGCAAACAAAGACGGTTAATTAAAAATGAATCCAGATCCAGTGTATGGATCAAGCCCACGATATGCGAGTGGAATAGTTTAGTTTTGCTAGCAGTGGGCTAAAATATATTGGATCATGAAAGTTATAGGGAGTCATAACTAAACATTAGCTTTAAATAAAACAATATATTGACTTACCCTGCTGTGTGGGAACAGTGTTGTTCCTGTATATGATTGATACGAACATGAATTGTCAAGACGTGGGGGGCCTGACGCTTGCATTGGGACCTGTGAGCTTTTGTCTTGATTTTTATGTCCTCTCCGCTGACAAATTATGTTCTGAATGTAGCTTTCAAAAGCATATTGTTTTCCTTTCTGTCGACATCTTTCAATAGCTGAAAACGCCATAATATTTACATGCTGGTGTGAAAGCTTGACAAGCGTAGCAACAGTAACCAAGGGGGGCAGGAGTTAGCGAAGAGTCAGTTGGTTGACGTCTGGACCAGGCAAATAAGAGAGATAAGACTTTGTGTCCACAGCGGTTCATCTTTATATTTGCTGGCCACAAAGTAACTTTTTGCCATTGGGCCATGGATAATGGAGATTCCTGTAGAATAAAAAAAGAAACACAGTCGCATTGAAATCAATGTCCTACATAGAAAATACTGTTAAATAAAAGAATGAGTTGTTTTCATTATGTCCTGTTTGGTAGAGCATAATAGAGCTTTATAATTTAACTGGAGCCACTGCTGACCTGATGTTTTTTTAAACGACTCAGCATCCCTTCACCTCATCACAACAGCCTCTGCTTGGTTTTATCAATGTGAGTGGGTTCCTGATGTGGCTTAAACAACATTTCAGCAACAAATGGACGCTGCCTGCGCTCTGCTTGCCTGTGTCTGGCCCTGCATTGAAATTCAAGTCCTGTAAAAAGACACAAACACAGAGAGGAAAGATAACAAGCTCCTGCGTAATCTCCCCCAAATGTGTGTGCGGCAGGTGTTTCCTGTAATAAAAAAGATGAGGACAACAGAGCAAGATCAAAGCACATTGCTTCATGAATTCTACCGTGTCATCTTGTATTCAGCGGGAAACGACCTAAAAGCTATTTGGAAAATACAAATAAGGATGTGTTTGTAATTTGATCCTCGATGGGTCATGGGTTTTATTTTAGGTTTGGGCTGATGGCATGCGGCGGGTAAAACAGCATCTGGAAACATTTAGAGAAAAGTTACTCTGCAGGAGTCACGCTTGCCTTTAAGAAAGGTCAGCGGATAAATAAATGAGATGTTAACAGAAGTGGCTTTAAATCGTTTCTATCAGGAGACACAGGGCCACCAAGGAGACAAAATTGAGTGCGTTGTTTTCAGTGGGTGACACCTTAATCTGCAGCAGCCACAAATCTTCTATTCTGGGAGGGAACGGAGGGCTCTTTTCACTCCGCTTTTCTTCCTCGCTGTTCACCACGAGGTGTTTCAGAGTGTCTCTCCTGTCTAGACTGGATGTAACATCTTTTGATCAGAAGAAAAAAGGGGGAAAAGACAGGATACCAACATCCCTGTGACCCATTTAAATCCTGAATTAATTTCACAAAGACCGGGGAGAATTTCAGGCTCATAACACAAAAGTTAAAACAAGAAAGTGATGAGTTTTTTTTGAAGCACTTAAGGGTTGAACTTTGTTGTAATGTTGTTAAAATAGAATAATCCAAGGCCTTTGACTCAAATTTGTTTGGTGACATCATTTAACCCAAGAAAAATTAGCTTCTTACTCCGAGGCTGTGCCGCTCGGCATCAAAAAAGTTTTAATCTCAGAGGAAAAATATCAGACGGTGACTTTTATTTAGAAAGTACAACATCATCCCACGGAAATGCAGCTTTAAACACTGCTTCTGTAATGAGAAATAGATTTGATTCACACAAAAGAACATCCTCCATGTTGAGAGGAAATACACCAACAAACACAATCAAAGCAGTTCCTCTTTGCATTGCACAATCTGCATCCTGAACACAAACAGTTGTTTTACTGCTGCAGATGGCTTTAAAATGCAGGTCGTATCTCTGCAGACAACTTCTGAAACAGGAGGCCATATGATCCTGTCTGCTCTGATTACCTGCTGCACTGTTAAGCGATTACTTTGGCTAACAAGTCAAGTAAAGAGAGGAGTGTAAAGTCTCAACACAGCTCTGAAATCAGCACAGCTGTCTGTTCTTACACCTCGTCCCGCTCGTATCAACGCTTCTTTGCACATTGTTTATGAAGCCGTAAACCGTTTTGCTTGCTGTGTGTCTGCCTCTTGTCTTTTGGCTGTGTGAGATTGTTTGTTTGTGCAAGCAGTGTGTTACAGCGACCGGCCATGGCATCAAAGGATTAAATACCCATTGTTGATTATATATCTGTCCGTTTCTGGAAGGTCTGTTGACTGTTTTCATTTTGCAAAGCGTGCAGGAGACAACTGACACAGAAGAATAACAGGTTTAAATTTGTTCTTTATGCACATTTAACCTTTCGTGTACGGCGCATAGAATTAACAGGGCCGTTGTTTTCAGTGTCGGCGAACAAGCATGAATGAACTAAGGGATATATTTTTCGTATTCAGACAATAATAGAAGAGAAATTGCTGATTGAAGTTGCTTTAAGAGTCCAATCACAGCTGACTCCTGGCTCAGCTGGAAACCCATTCAGGTGCTGAATAAATTTCAATTCAATAATCATCTATTAAAAAGGGAACAAAAGGTACGACGGTGCAAAGAAAACGTGGCCTCATCAATGAGACTAAATGTAGTTTTAATAAACATTTGACTTGTGCTATTTTGTAATCGTGTGAACTAATATGCTGGACTCCTATTTCCACCTTTTCTTATTTAAGCATTTCCTACACTAGAACATCGTATAATGAGTAGACGTGTTATTCTATTTTTACTGCAGTTTGTTTCTGGGAAATACCCCAAAACATCGGCTCTAAAGCGTTTTTTTACAATAACAATAATGTGTACTGCCTTCTTCTGCCAAGTACTGCATGACCAGCCCCAAATATTTATGGTAGGAAAAAGCCTGTTTAAAGGGGTCTGATGCTAAATAATTCATTAGTTTGCTGGCTTCAGGCAACTGTTGGCTAATTTTTCCTTGCAAAACCTCAGGAGGGTTTAAAACAAGCATTACAATATTCTTCCTAATAACAGCTGTATTTTTTAGTCACTGAATTCACTTTGTTTTTCACTTTGATTTTCATCTTCCCCAAGGTAAAACATGAAAAGGAAGTGATTGTAGATTTTGTCACTTTTTTTGTCAAATTTTCTTAAAGAAAAATAAATTCAGGTACCCCCTGCCGTTCTCCAAAGTACTGCTAGGGGTATTAGAGCCCCAATTTTAAGTAAGTAAGTAATTAAAGTTTATTTATATAGTGCTTTTCACGGACATAGGTCACAAAGTGCTTTACATTGACATCACATACAGAGATATAATGCATGACAGATACGATGGCTATCTAAGCCACCCAGATAAAAGCGTACAATGTCTAAAACATTGCCAGATACAACAAATAATAAAATACATAGTAAATTAAAGATGTTATATCGAAGACCTCAGTTTCGTTCTCTTTGGCGACACCTTTGGGGATAAACGGTAATTGAAGGAGTACACTTTGTCCCTTTGTTACGGCTGTAACTCTTGATTTTCCTCGCTTTCCTTTTTAGACTGTTTGCCTTCATCCGAGCGTCCAATTTGTTTCTTTTTCTTTGTATTTTCACTTATTTTTGAAGTTGTATCTGTAGTCATCGACCTTTTCTTTGTTTGTTCAGCCATTGTAGATTACGGTTTACTCGCAGCACTTGCAGAGACCGGACAAGCAGCCGCTTAGCTCCGCCTACCCTCTCTGGCAGATCCTCCTTTTTTAAATAGTAAGACCCTTTTTGTGTAATTGATTTGATCGGGCGCCATTGCTCCAGGGGATTATGTTTCAGCCATTGCAGCTGTATCTTGGCTACAGTGGAGGCCGTCTACTGGACTGATTCCAACAATTTTCATTCCTATGAGTCATTTCAACACCCAAATGTGTAAAAATAGGGCCCAGGTGTAAAAATACCGAACTTCTCCTTTAAGATGAGGCGTAATAGAGGCGTGAACTGGCTGTGTAAAGGGGAGACATACTTCCCATACATTGGCCACAATACACAAGGCAATTCCATTAGTGATAAATGGTTCTTGTTGGGAGAGTGGCGGTGTTTTGGTACAGTGATGGACTTCGAGTTTATCTGAAGCATTTCGAGCAGTTTATGTCATTTTCAGCCTGAAATAACACATTGCGCTCAGTTGAACTGAAATGATGCCAGCAATTCTTAACTGTACACATCGCACCGAGTGTCATCGTATCTAGCATATTTCTTAAAGACCTGAAATGATGACTCTTTTTCATTGTGAACTCTTTCTATGACCTCTCGGTTGCAGGCTAGCACCTTCAGCGCGTCAAAGGAAAGTCATTCAAAGCCTTTCAAGAAGCAGTAAACAAGCAACTCATAAAAGTGAGCGTTTGTAATGTGTTTGATTTCTCCCAAAGATGAAAGACTTCTGTTTCCATTCATGTACAATGAATAGTGCCTGCCCCTCCGCTGCGCTCCGTTCCATTATAACACACACACATATATAAACACAGCGGCTGCTTTTCGGAGAAATTAACACCCAGGCTTGATTTGATAAATGCTTCTGTGCGGCATAAAGCATCTGAATCTCCTCATCTGTGGGAACTATCCTGAAAAGGGCGAACTAAGGTGACAGCTTAGCCAGCTTGTTTACCAGGCAGATGGAAATTCTGTTTTCTATTTATGCCGGGCATGACACACCAACCCCTCCGAGCAACTTAGAGAGTGGGAGAGGGAGGGGGCAGAGGAGACACAGTTGTTTGACAGTGATTATTCCGTCTTAAGTAGAGGGGTGTTAGCATTAAAACTGTTTCACTGCAGCTGTTTAGGCCCCCTTCTCTCCCCAGACTAGACTGCCCTTAGTTATGAGGGGAAGTCCTGACACGCACAGAATCCCTTTTGACAAATTGAGGCCACTGGGAAATAAAATTGCAGTGGTGGGTACAGAGCTATGACACAGTGCTGCGAACCGAGTGCCTGGACTGTTAACAGTTTTTGCGACCGCACTCTGAAGTCCACTTTAGTCTCCGTTCAGCGTATCCCTTCTCCCCACTTCATCCCTGCCCCATACCCCGCCCCCTCCAGGCTCTGGATTAGGATCGTTGTGAGTCAAGAAGCTCCTCCAGACCTGCCAGATTTTTTTTCCCCCCTCACAAATTGACATCAGGACCCTGCCAGGCTATGTGAGATCCAGTCTGCCAACTTTTAACTGATACCCGGCTCTGTGGTAATCGGCCTTGACAGCTCATTGTGAATCAGGCGAAACTTGCATTTGAAATCATGCGCCTGTACAGTAATTACAGCCGGTACAGCCAGCGTGTGACACATGTGCCTCATGGGTAACAGGGTAACACAGTGAGAAGACCGTCCTTCAGTTTTTAGAAAGCTGATTAAGACCCTGGAGGTGCTGGAGAGCATCTGCCTCGCGCAAGTCTCCTTGAGCAAGAAAATTAAAGTGTGACCCTGCGGCCTGGCCTCACCGTGAAGCAAAAAGGACGACTTTAAAGTTCCAATAAAGGCAAAATAAAAGGTTCATTTTTTATCACTTTTATCATTAATTTGGCATTTGTTGTCACTTTTATACCAGTACCTGGCTTAACACTAAAAAAAGTCATTGTGTGGGTTTCCATAATGATATTTTAGAGTTTGTCGTCACCTGGGAAACAAAGAAATAATAACGATGAGTCAACCTGCACTTAGGGTCGTCTACTCGGGCTGTCATGGTAACCGCATGACCGCAATACCGGTTATGTGACGCCATCCGCGGGTTGGACCCAGTGGTAGTCATTACAGCTATTTTTTTTTTTTAATATAGACCCAGTGATGTTGCTAGGCGTCTCTCATTAAAATCTAAAAGGACACAGTACACTCGATATCCATGCGTCCCACGGCACCTCATCTTTCTATAGAAGGAAACATTGTGAACAACAAAGTTGTTTTAAAAATCACAGTAATCAGCAAAAGAAACCTGGCTGTCAGAGCACCTCTGTTTCAACCCTCTGCGCATATAAATGGCGCAGACAAGCCATTGTGCACTCTCGAAATGCTAGTTTAGCCGCTACGACAACAACTAGCCACAGATATCATTCCAACAAATAAGGACACAAACTTAGTAATGATAATAAAGTCGTGTTTCCACCACTCATGCTGTGTTCACTCATGTTAATGATGTCTTACCGTCTGGGGGACGCGTTGTAATGAAAAAACAATACTCCGGCAGCAGGCTGAGGCGGCAGTTAACCGCCAAACCGTGAGGGGGCGCTAGTGTTTCACCGTGGTTAGAAAAATTCAGTGCCGTCACAGCCCTATCATCTACTAGTTTTCTGTCAATTGAAACGCTCCCACGTTTATATGTCCATCCACCTTGACTCTAAATTCTGCCAGTTACCTTCTGGGGCGCTGGTGCAACAAGCTAGGTAGCGCGTTAGCCAACCATTCTTGCTAACGTCTTTCCTGCCACTCTTCCCACTGACTTGGAGTTACAGTTGTTCCCCCCACCCACATGATGACAGTCAAAAATGTGACCATCAAATATTTGAATTAGACATAGTATCACAGTGTTTAGGTACTTGTCAGCAAACAGCAAGGGAAAACGAGAGTAATTTGCTGTCATTTAACAAGCTAGCAGTTGCGTTTTTCGTGGCTCACCTCCTAGCCGTTTCATGTTCATTTAAAAGTAATGTAGCCATGTATAAAGTGTCATATTCCTCCTGCAACTCCCATTAATGGAGGTGGCATACTTATTTTTTTTCATTATACAGCTGTGATAATAAATTAGAAGCAGGTGGAGCGACAGTGGGCGGTACAGCAGAAATAATGGGGGGGTTGTTGCAGCTCAATGTAATAGCTTAGTAAAAATGAATATTAGAATCTCAGCTTGATGCAACATTCACATTGGTCTCTGCTATCTACACAATTACACAGGATTAACATTTTCATCAAGAATTTCATACTGTGTGGGTGGGAGCTGGTTACATGTGGCTCCTGTGTGCGCTGCAATGACATGGCTGGTCCTTTAGCTATAAGTGGAAGGTTATAAAGGGGAAACTGGTGTGCACATGCTGTACAGATTCACAGTGATAGCCTGTGGGGCCTGACAGTACGGTGTTGCCTCGAGTCGGGTGAAAAGTTGTGATGGTTCTGGGGCGCGACAGCTGGGAATAAAAAAAAAATGAAAAGGAAAAAGAGAGGGATGTTGATGATAAAAGAAGCAGGGTGGTGGAGAGCTTTGGCTGGGGGCAGAAGAGTCGTCTTTCAGGGGATTTGACACTTTGCACCCACATCTGCTTATACAGACCTTCATCCCACTGCTGGTGAGGGAAAAAATCATCTAACTCAATAACAAAGCCTTTTTGTTTCCCTTCCCTGAACGTGATTTCTGCTTGTAAGAATGAGGCTTACTTCATGAAGCATCACAGGTTGAAAAGGCTGCATTGCCATTGACGGAAAATACATGCGTCCATGTCTGTCACATTGAAAGCATGAAGGACCACTGTGAAATCCCTCTTTTCAGAAATGGACAGCGACAATTTTCCAGTAAATTATTATTTAAAAGCTGCGCCGTGCTCCTGCTCCTCCTTTATGAGCAGTGTTTTGTTATAAGCAGGGTTTTATTGGTAGTAATGGTGGTGCTGGTGATCTAACAGCTGCTGTAGGCCAAGATTATTTTATAGTGTTATGCATTTGTGTCAAATTGCATTTAAGGCCTGTTATATTGATTTTGTGTGGCGCTTAAGATCACTGGCAGATGGCCAATAGCTCATAAATCTCTCTCATCCTGAGACAAACGCTGTGTCTGTGTGTGTTTACTCCAATATTTGTCATTTATATATATTGAGGGGTGGTTCGGATGCGATTATAGCCCAGATCAATAACACAGGAAGTGACATCAAATGGTGACACGGTCATATGCCTACACTTCATCTGAATGTACACATATTAACCAGAAATGCTTCTAAGCAAACATGATAGTAGCATGTTGGCATGAATCGTGCATAATCATACAACGCAACAAGGCAATTAACGGAGAGTTTTTGACGTCATGCTCAGGGTGGGAAGTAAAGTAATATTCCTCTGTTCATAAAAACAGGGAATCTGACAAATTATTTTACCTACTTTCAGATTGATCTGCAACTGAAATGACAATGGATAGTGAAAATCGGAGGGACGTCTGGCCATATTTGACGGTAAGACAACATGTTTAGTGACCCATTAGCCTCTCTAAGAAAACAGCCTACACCACTTTTTAGCTAACATTACCTTTTGATAGCGTTAAAAGATAGCAAGGTCCTCAATAAAGTCTTAAATGTAAAACAGCAGTATGACTTATTCCTACTGATAACAGTATTTGAGTTGACTTTTGAATAATCTCTGCTCATGGATAGCGAATAAGGAAGCTGTGCATCAGTACAATCTCAATATGCTTTGCTCAGCAGGTGTCATATAAAGTGGTCAAAGTGACCACAATAGTAACAAAAAGCTGTTTAAATCCTAAATGGACGGTAATTATTAAGCACTTTTCTAGTCCTCTGACAACTCAAAAGGCGCTACAGGCCACATTCACCCTTTGACTCACGCATTCACACACTGATGGCTGGGGCTGCTATTCAAAGTGCCAATCTCCAACCAGCATCTAACCAGTCTTCATTCATTCAGGAGCAGTTAAGAGTTCAGTGGCGTGCCCAAGGACACTTTCACATGTAGACTGGAGCAGCCGGGGATCGAACCGCCAACCTTCCGATTGAAAGACGACCGACTCACAGCCGCACTGGATAATAATCATAATAAACATTAATTAGTAGGCTTTAAGAGAAAACATCCTTTTAGCTGTATGGTGGTGCAGAATAAGACATTAATAAGTGCTTTAAAATCACTAATAAAGAGCCAATATTCTATCAATTAACATTTACCTTTAAAGTAATAATCTTGAAGATTTTCATGTTAATAAATGTCTGTTAAGTCACTCTCTATCACCGAATGAGGTAACACAATGATGATTAAGCCTATGGCCCACTGATGAAAGCCTTTGCATTTGCAGTATTACAGATTGGGTGTCTGTGGTAACATTCATGAAAAAAATCACAAGCGGCGCCCAGTTAGTGACATGTCTTCCATCAGCCAGCAGTGGTTTATCTCCCGGAGAGGGTAGGCGGAGCTAAGCGGCTGTTTTTCCGGGCTCTGCAAGTGTTGCGAGTAAACAGTAATCTACTATGGCTGACCAAACAAAGAAAAGATCGATGACTACAGATACAACTTCAAAAATAAGTGAAAATCCAAAGAAAAAGAAACAAATTTGACGCTCAGATGAAGGCAAACAGTCTAAAAATAAAAGCGACCGTCAAGAAAAATCAAGAGTTACAACCGGAGCCAACCGTGGACGTCACACATGTAACACTGTCTGGATATCTGGCATGTGTGCTCCCGCAATTATCACGTATTGACATAGGTGCCGCCAAAGAGAACAAAACTGAAATCTTCAAGATTACTACATTAATATAAAGTGGTGAAGAAAGTGTTGTGGACAGAAGTTAACAAGCTGTCGCCAGCCTTTGCAAAGAAATATGTCAAGGAGAAGTCTGTAAACCTGAACCTTTTTTTTTTACCAAAATTAATTCCCTTTTTGAAAAACCTCCCTGCTGCAAACCTGCTTTTACAGAAGCCAGTTATCCTCTCAATATTTGTTGCTTAAATTCCACTTTAAGGTATTTATTATTCACAGTACAAGAAGTCATGAATGAAAAATCTTTTTGTAATCATAAGCTCGGGAAGGAATGCAACATGAGGTTAACCACACACCACATTCACATCCAAACTGTCGAGGTCGGACAAAAGTGTTAATATAATATGTTATAAGTAATCTGTTAGATGGAGCGGCTGCTGACTGCGATTACCCAAAACATCTGTGCTTTCACTGTCGGCAAAAATGCGGTCAGCACTACTGAACAGCTGTAATGGAGACATCCCTGCAGAACTAAAGCATAACACACTTGTTTACAACACAAAACAAGATTACTACAACCTTAATGATTTCTAATCTTTTTCCCTGGAATGCAAAACAACAAAAACTCTCTCTAGAAACGACCCAAACACCTGCTCTGATATACAGCTGCTCTGTGATCTATAACAGAGCTAAGAGCGAGCCAAAGGCTTTGTAAGATGTTGTTAAGCCTTAAAAGCAAACAAAAAACAGCTCTATTATACTGTAGTATTTAGCATCATTCTAGGATCGCCGCCTCTTCAGATATGTAATATGAAAGTATTTATTATTCATGAAGAAAGCAGTGTAGCACAAAGCTTCTCTCCAATAACAGCAACTAGTGCTCAATCCAGAGAGCAGTGCTCTTTAACAGCTGCTTACCTTTCTTCTTATAATAACAAACCTGTAAACATGAATGTACAATGCCCGATCCACTTATGTCACATGGCAACATCACATTACTGTTTAGAACCGCCAGCATGTTTCTAACCTATTTCCAGCCAGAAAACATAGGCTAGTGCATTTGTGAGAGTCTTCCTTTGCGTGGGCAGTGATCTGAACGAAACACTTGAGGGAATACTTCACTGTCATAAGACGGCGCACAGGTTTACCCTCCTCACCACGCTGCCTCTGCTGATATCAGCTCTGAGAGATGTTGACAGCGATGTGGATTACATACAGAAGGAGGAGAATGAGCAGAGGCTGCTCAGGTGTACCGAAACTCAAGTCAGGCTAGAAAATATAATATAGAAAATATTATATAGAAATGTTCAAAGCTACTTAATTTACTGTATATCTGAATACATATATCTGAGGGATTAACATTGCTTCCCAAGCTAGACTTTTACCTTTTGACCCCACATTACCATTTGCAACTAATTCTACCAAAAAGTCAGATTAAACATAATTTGGTGTAGCAGAGGTTGTTGTTTAAGACCAGCTCCAGTCATGTTTTAAGACATAAAATGCTTGAAATTATAAATTGTGTCTGATTTATTTTTTTTACATTTAGTTACCTTGTAAAAATCCTCCCAAGGCATCTCCTCCTTCTCCCTCATTAAAAATTACCTTGTCTTTCATAGGCTTGTACATATCTGTTTAATATTTAATGTTTAAGTGTACAAAGAGAGAAAAGTTAAACTGGAGTCAAATTCCTTGTATGTGTACATACCTGGCCAATAAAGCTGATTCTGATTGTGTTTCTGAAATTCACAAACGTTCATCACTTATCACCATCACTTAGTGGCAACTTGTTGAAACTTAGCTAGCTTGAAATGTAGTAGTTCATAGTAGTAACGTTAGTATGTGGTGAGTTTGCAAACGTTACGATGACGATGATAAAGATATGCATAACGTCACTGCGTCCATTAACGGGATTGGCTCCTTAGGTTTGTGACATCACAAACCTGCAAATCTGAAAACGTGTTGTTCAGCCTGTCCTTGGTACACTGCAGTTTAAAAGCAGACAGGCCCAGCCATTGAGATGACTGCTTATGTTGTCCCTGATATGTCTTGTAGCACATGAAGAACCCCACATGGAGATGTTTACAAGGTTAAACACTGGATTTTAACTGGAGGGGGTCTATAACAATCTTACATCCCCTCAGACGTATCTTGCGACCCCTGGTTTGGATCAAAACCCTTTAAGATTCAGATTATCCAGTATCAGAATATAATGAGAAATGCATTCATTTGACATCATCAATTGATTGTTTTGTCCATTCAACAGTATCAACTGAAATATGTCAGTAAATATTAATTTACTTTAATATAAAACAAGGAAAGGTAGCAAATCCTCACATTTGAGTAAGAATGGCACGTTTGTCTGATAATAACAATTAACTAAAATATTTTCTTAATTTCTTGTTAATCATTTTAAGGACTAAACAAATACCATCAGTCAGTATTTTAACATTTTTATGCACATCTACTGTGTAATGACCATTTTTCCCCTTGCAGTAAAAAGTCATCTTAAGGCTGTATTTTACTGACAGGGTAAATTCTAGGTGGTCCAGACAGAAAAAAAAAAACACAGACAGACAGTTTCCCTCAATCATTTCAGGCCAACATTTAATTTAGTGAATTCAAAATGGCTGCGAGTGAAGCGGGACTCCGAGTAAGCAGGATTCTCTCAGGACATCCTTATCATCTATTCTTTCATTCGTCCAAGGCGAGGTTTTGAAACCCTGAAATTCATGGGGATTAATGTCTGCTGTGATAACCGACCGGATGTGCTTTTGGACTTGAAGCCGCAATCCACAGGACCGCTGAACCGTGACGCCCCTGCAAACTATTTCATTTATTTTTTAAGGGATGAAATAAAAGGAAATAACTAAATAAAAAAAAGATAAATGGAAGGACAAGAATGATAAAAAAAAAAGAACATTTGGTGTAATTTAAAATGTTGCTCATGTAGGTGAAGTAAAAATTGGGAAACCTTATCCTCTCTGCGAAAGCTGAGGCACTTGATTCTTCAAAGAGGGGGTCAGGCCGCCCTCATCACCACGAGGTGGGTTTCATTAAGTTGTCATCTTCGGCTGCTGCAACGTGCCGCTTGTGAGGCGTCGCTCTCCAGGGTGCTGAAATCCTTCACATTGGCTGACTGTTCACTCGAGCCTGCAGTGAAAATCCACCTTATGTGTTTCTGTATTGCTACCACATGCTGGGCACTTGTTGGCTAATCAGTTAAGCTTGATTTATTGAGGATTGATCAGTGAGATTTCTTTGCTAAATGTAGAGCATGCTTCATGTTTACACGGACGTTTATCACACACAAACACTACGACAACAACACGACTGAAAGCTGGTAAAACGGGTGTGTGATCTCTCCCTGTATGTGTCATTCTATACCTTAATAAACATTTATGTTGCTTATATTTTACTGAATTAATAACCAGGCAGCCTTTTTTTGCATCATGCCTTTCAAAGTGCTTTACATTTAACCAATGAATTAATTAAGACAGCATTTAAACAGTTTTCAAAAGGAATTGAGTTCAAAAACTGATAAGATTAAAGAAATCTCATGATATATATAGTTACAGTGCAGTTCTAACAGAAGATGTCCCAATTCAATAAAGCAAATTATAGAGCAGTAGAGAATTTAATCCATCAAAGGCAGAAGGGTATTGCACATTTCCCCCCTAAATTTAGCTTTGAAAGAGGCTTTAATTGGAGCACGCTGAAGATCAGACAACTGAAACAAATTAGATTTCTAACCTATCAAAGTATCTACTCCATCACATTGGTAAAAATAAACACATTTTCACCATAAATACGACCATTGGTTTGTAACATCGCCACAACAATGTGAAAGCAATGAGAGCTTCTGCAGTCTGAATAGGGAAAATTGACAGATGGTACATTCTGATTGAAGGTCTCTTATCTTTAAGTTGTTTACAGTTTGTGTCAGCAGAAACCATTCAGTTCAGTTCAGATGAACTTTAAAAGAGAAAATACTCACAATGTTAAATATGTCTGCAGCTTATACGTCGAGGTCTTCGAAGGTGAAATACGGATACAATGATGCCTTCCAGATGCCAGCGATGATTGTCTGACCTCCTCATATAACTCACAGAGGTGACTGCTACAGCGATCCTGAGTGATGAATCAGATGCACTATGGTAAATGATGTCTAATGGTCTAAGGTTAGAGGAAGCATACATGATACCTCCATTAAGTGTGGGCAGCAGGATTACCTGAAGTGTTGAATAATGGAGGTAGGCCACCTTGACTGGCACAAAGTCCACCTCCGCTAACATCACAACCTTTTATCTTATAAAACATTAACCACAGGGCAAAAACAATATTTTATATATCAGATGAGCGTGACTGTTGTAAGCCGAGAACAAGACGCGACAGGATCCGACTGGGAAAACAGTTTATTCAGGTCAGGGTTGCGACTATGAATCAATATGCAGATTGTTATTGTGATTAATTGATTAGTCTATAAAAAAATTCAAAAAATGTAAATGAAAGTTTATAAAAAATTCCCATTGTGCTAATAGACGTCTTCAAATTGCTTCTTTAACAATCCAAATCTCCAGTCCAAGACTCTTTATTTACCCTCATTAATGATAACGAAAAGACGATCCTGATATTTAAAGTAGTAATCTCAAAGACCTCAGTTTCGTTCTCTTTGGCGGCTCCTATGGCGATAAATGGTTATTGCGGGAGCACACTTCCCAGATATCCAGACAGTGCTGCATGTGTGACGTCCACGGTTGGCTCCGGTTGTAACTCTTGTTTTTCCACGCTGACGGTCGCTTTCCTTTTCACACTGTTTGCCTTCATCTGAGCGTCCAATTTGTTTCTTTTTCTTTGGATTTTCACTTCTTTTGAAGTTGTATCTGTAGTCAGCAATCTTTTCTTTGTTTGTTCAGCCATAGTAGATTACTGTTTACTTGAAACACTTGCAGAGACCAGAAAAGCAGCCGCTTAGCTCCGCCTACCCTCTCTGGCAGACCAATCACTGCTGGGTGATGGAAAACGCGTCACTAACTGGGCGCTGCTTGTGATTTTTTTTTTTGTGAAAAGTCGCCACAGACACCCAGTCTGTAATACTGCAAATGCAAAGGCTTTCATCAGTGGGACATCGGCTCAATCACCATTGTGTTACCTCATTAGGCGATAGATAGAGACTTAACAGACATTTATTTACATGAAAATCTTAAAGATTATTACTTTAAGAAGCTTTCATCAAATATTTGACTTTCTTCTTCTTAAAAAATGACCATAAAAAGTCATATATGATCGTGAACAGCAACAACCAGTTTTGACTTAAACTATGGTTCAGTCCATTCATCTAAACTTTTTTCATTGTTTTCCATTATTTTTCCATTATGCATCGGTGCCGGATCCTCTGCAGTAAGTTTCCTTCATACTTGGCAGCCATAAGAAAAAGCAGCATATTCCACACAGAGAAAGAAAAGTAAACAGCCAGCACTGGAAGTGCAGATTTTGTGGCTCAGAGACAGCTAATGGAAATTTTTATGCTGCCATTGGACCCTTTACAGAGGAGGAATAAATTCTCAGCGTGTGAAAAAATACTGGTGAACTGATGATTGAAGCAATTAGTGCCATTTAATTTAATTGTCCACATATTCCCATTTAATTGCCCCGCTCATGCATGTCAATCTAGCAGGTCTAAGAAAAGGACTGTGTTTACAAACACTCGATGTCCCTGGAGCCTCGTAGAAATTGATGGTGGTGACACTGCAATGCATTTTCCATTATGAGAAATTAACCTCCAACTGAGAAAGATTATTTGGAAACAAACGTACCTTTTAAACATCACTCACAGTACAGTCTGGAAGGTATTTATGGTAACATGCGCTATTTACACACAGATATTCTTTTATCTCGCGTGGTTGTTGTGGACATAAATATCACCTTCCTTGGAGCGAAAAAGTAGCCTTTATTTGACTTTCACCCAGCCTGCAAATTACACCCCCTACTTTAAATAAAACTGTATTTCCCCTCATTTGTATCCCTTATTTGCACAGTGCAAAGTGCAGCCATTAAAATCTAACCTGTCACATGTAGGGTTTTCACACCCAAGAACGCTTCACTGTGCTCTCCACTGCACAAGAAATACAGCACAGCTCGTAAGGCAGCTTTTGGCAATGAGCACAGGCTTATTTTCGAGGCTCCACAGGGGCTATAACTGTGATAATACCACAGTGACATCATTTGATAAACTAAACGGCATCATTATAACAACTCTGTGTTTTTGTTTGTGGGATCTCCTCGGCGGTGCACACAAACAAAGAAGACAGCGTTGCGGCAAAGCGTTGAGGTTTGTCTGCACTAATCACGCTGCCAAGGCTGCTGATTACATCCACAATAATCAATGTGACATCCTTAATAGAAAACAGAGAGAATGAAAGATGAAAATTCACACCGTCTGAGAGGGATTTTCACCCATAACACACTCACCGACCACATGATGAGATGAGAGATTTGTCTTGTCAGGGCCTACAATTACATTTTTAAGCAGCAGTAAATCAGGTGTGTCCATGTTTGTGGTTGCCGCTACCTATTGGAAAGAGATCAGGATGAAATATTGGTATTGCTTCTCTGGGCTGAGAAGATGCTTGTTTCAGCATGTTGTGCATGTCACCCTTTCCCACCGCAGCCCCAATTAATGCTGCCCTGACAAATCTCCCAGAGAGCGGGACTCATATTTTCAAGCGCTTGAAGGGCGTTCGCTCACCCTGGCCCTCACACTGACCCGGCTCCGGCTCACATTTACAACCTTTTCACATCGCTGGACACGTCTAACCCTCTCTGTATTCACAGACTGACCGCAGGATGTCATATATCTCCACACGGCACTCCATCTGTCACACGTTTACCCATCAAATATATTATAACACTTGGGTTGAATAAAAACAATAAATGTGTCTTGTAAAGCACGAGTTACCAACAATTAACTGCTCAAACAGAGTGATGTGCAATCTTTATGTTGATGTTTCCTGAAAGAAATGTGTAATTTGGAAAGATAATAGATTTAATGTTGATGACAGTGCTCGGTGCAATTGGTCATTTTCAATGAATGAAGTCCAGCTAGCTGCCTTCAACTGCCTTTGTCCAAAGCGACGTACATCTGAGAGTTAATGCAACACAAGCAACGATCAAGACAGGAGGAAACAAAGTCAGTAAGAGCCATCAAACGGCTTCAAGTGCGATCGGACGCTGGTGCAGACAGGCAGTGCACAGGGTGTCAATCATCATCAACAAGGTCAATATCATTAAGTGCAGAGGTGTTCCTGAGAGAGCTGGGTCTTTAGCTTCTTCTTAAAAGTGGAAAGGGACTCTGCGGACCGAATGGAGTTTGGTAACTCGTTCTACCACCTGGGGAGAGAGTCTAGTTAGCGACTTAGGGCCCTGTTGTGATGGGAGCCCAGCTGAGAATGTTATGTGCAATGTTTTTTCATAGCAGGAGAAAGTTATCTGAAAACATTTTCTGAAAGTTGCACATTTCAGGAAGGTTTTATAAATCATGTTCTGATAGTTCAGGCCGTTACTAACATCCTGAATAGATCCTCAGAATGTTGCAGTGAGCATGTTCTACCTTTGTTTTTATGTAACATTGAGCAAATGCTTTATAAAAGGCGTTCTGACATCCAAGGTCTCAATAACATCCTGACAGTATCTTCAGAATGTTGCATGTGTGTCTTAGTTTTTTAATGATCCATCCTTAAAGCGTTCTTTGAATATTAGATTAAAACGTTGTCTTTCAAATGTAATTAGACCTTGTAGGTAATGTTAGCCAATGTTATGGGAGCGTTCCCTACTAGCTGGGAGCACCAGGCGCCTTTCATTGGCAGAGTAGTAGCAGTAGTGGGCGGGAGGGAGTGTAGACCTGGGTGAGGGCGTTCAGGTAGGCAGGAGCCGTTTCTGTTACTGTTTTGTAAGTGAGCGGGGTTTATTCTATACATCACATATCAGCTAAACATGCAAAACTTGGAAACATTTTCTTCAAGCTATTACACAATTCAACCTTTTTAGAGTAATACAATGTATTTAAGTAAGTATCAAATAAACAAATATATTATGTTTTCTCTGTATCTGGCTTTAGGTGGAACTGTTCTTTCTTTAGTTTTTCTTATTTTTTTGGCCTTTGTCTTTTTATTTATTTGATTGGAAAGTGAAGAGTGACAGGAAATATGGGGAGGAGAGAGTGGAGGTGACATGCATCAAAGGGCTGCGAGTCGGAGGCGAACACACTGACAATGACTCTGCCTCTGTACGTGGGGCGCCTGCTCCGTCAGCTGAGCTGAACCAGCAGAGCTGCTCTTTGTACAGCTGCTAATAACATCTGACATCCAAATCAAATCTATATGAGGATTATTATACCTCTTTACCTTCACCTTATAATCAAGTAATTATATACTTACTAATGTAACATGCAGATCACTTATATACCTTAAATAATCACAGATTACTGCTAGGGATGCACGATATTATCGGCACATTATCGGTATCGGCCGATATTGGCTTAAAAATGAAATGATATCGGCCAACACGGCGATATCCGCCGATATAATTAACCGATAAAATAATGGGCTGCATACTTGATTAAATGCCCGACCTCGGCGCAATGTCCCCGGTGCGAAGAAGACTGGCGCGGCGCAGCGTGATGATGTCACGTGTGAGAGTTAGAAGCCAAAATGTCCGTGGTGTGGACGTGTTTCAAAGTGTCCGAAATAGATAGCAAAACTGCTATTTGCAATGACTGCTCAGCTTCGGTGATGCGAGGAGGAGCCAAGGCAAAGTCTTTTAACTCCAAACTTGATTAACCATCTCAAGACCCGTCAACCCGACCGTTGTAACAAATGTCACAAGAGTATCACCATTATACTGTACGCTAATTCCAATACAGAAGAGCGTTGATGATCTCTGCAATTAGGTGTGCGGGAAAAAAATATCGGTAATTAGCTAAATGAGTTGTAAAATATCGGCATATCGGATATCGGCAAAAATTCCAATATCGTGCATCCCTAATTACTGCTTTTATAAACTCTTGACCTAGACAGTCTTTGCCGATTGGATTGTTCAATACTCCATCAATGAATAGATTTGTACAGTGTTGCCTTGCACTGACTTTTCACTTGAAATAGATGTAAAAATTAATCTCACAATATTAATGTGCTTCAGTCAGAAAATCACAAACAAGCCAGCGAGTTGCTTTATCTGAAGACTGGTTAAAGTGGCTGTTGTTGAACTGGTTTGTAAAAAGGGGGCTATTACAAACAGTGGACAAAGCATACATAATATTATTACTATTATTCTCCACTCCCTCTGTGTCGAATATATGTATATTTTTACAAACAAACGTTAACATCCAGATTTATCCTCTAAAAAAGCCCACGGACCTAAAAATACGGCTGTGTGTCTCCTCTCATTTCCTGTATTTTGACAGTTACTACAGAGTTTTTCACTGCTCACTCTGTTCACATGAGTGCACCTGAAGTGGGGGCGTAAAAGTGAACGTTATAAAGCCTCTGACCCGTAATGATGAGCTGGCCATGTGAGCCGGTTTTGATGTTCTAATCTTGTCTTTACTTCAGAGGTTGCCTCCGCTGGTGATATTTGTCACGTTAACCTTCTGGCGTGCAGAAAACTCAATGCAAAAATGATTGTTCTTCAAGGACGAGGTCAAATAAAGCAGAACTTTACTGAACTTGAAGCAAGTGTTTGCACGCTGTGTCATCCGTATCGAACTGGAGCCCACGTTCAAAATGACACGTCTCATATCCGCAACTGTCCAGTCTGTCAGAATGACTCATTCACACACATCAGACGAGTAATTCACTCCACGTTTGTGCCTCAAAAGACTTTAAATAGATCTAGTAAATATAACGTCACCACACGTCTGATGAAGCTGTCGGTAGCATGTTGTTATTGTGCAACAAGCTGCTCAATTATGTGTTCAAGACGAGCTGCGTGTTAGAAAATACCAAATGGCAGTTGTGTATAATTTGAGTTGAAATGAAGTCATGAAGAAAAACAGATTTCAAGCCGTCAAAAAATAAACTTTCAAGCGGGGAAAGTGATGAGAAAACGCCACATTGATCGCCAGATAATCTTCTTTCTTCCAGCTTTGAATGAAGATGAATTAATCCTTTTCAGGCCAGACTTTAACCAGCACATAAAATATGCCTGAGAGGAGACAGACTATGAAAGAATATAAGTGAAGTATTTCAGGAAGCCAACACTGTCTGATGTCGTGCTGCCCAAGTGAATATATCTTTGTCCCATTTAATTCACTGCTGATGCATGTCAGCGCCAGTCTGGGACTTAAAAGCATCATTTGAATTACATTTAGTGATCCCCCATCACATCTCGGAAAGGTCAGAAAGGGAACAAAAAGGTTTCTAAAATATTACACCCCGGCTGCTTTAGAACGCCTTATCTCCGAGTCTCTTCAGTCCTATAGAATAAAATGTGAATTAAATTACAGTTACATTATAACCTCCACTTTCACAGAGTAATTGAGACTCAGACTGCGCTGTGAAAGAGATCAGATACATCTCTGCAGTTAAACTGTGTTGTAACCTTTGCAGTGACCGATCAGTGAGGAATTAATAGAGGAATGTCATGACCTGAATGTAGGCCGCTGCAGGGCGGGACAGGGTGAAAACACGAGCTTAAACCTGACAACCAAACCCCAGTTTCCTCCTGAAAATGCTGCTGCTGCACGCAAATGAAAACACCGAGGCTGCCAACCACACTCTTAAACTTTCAAGGTGATACCTGATTCTTTGTATCAGCAGGAAACTGTTGCCAAGGGAACAGAATTACTTGACTGTTGATAAAGAATGTCAGGCAATCAAGAGGGAGCTGGAGGCGCTGAAGCACACTGTGATAGGGCGGCACCTCCACCTCCTCCTCCTCTCTGAAGGAGGATGTGGGAAACCTGACAGTCCGTCAGCTCTCCTGTGGATGTGGTCAGATTCACTGTGATCAGCGTGGCACGTCTGTTGTCGTCTAAATGTCTCAATCTGAGCACGACTGCCGCGGCAGCGGCGATGTAAAGCAAAGGCATTCATAATGACAGTCATTACCTGGCAAAAATAGACCTGGGAAGGTCACCTGCAAGGCAGAGGCAGTTTTACAGAGAGAGGCGGCTAACAAATGTCAGTGTGCCGTTCTCTGAAGACTTCAGCTGGATACTCAGTTAAACCAAAGATCTATAGCTTGACATTTTCTTTTTCCCTTTTCTGCTGCATGCTTTCAGGGGAGCGCTGTCAAACCTGCACACACCAGCCCCCTGTCTTTATGTAACAGACCTGATGGGATGCTGCTTGCTTCAAGTAGAAACTCTCACATCCACTCAGCGGTCAAGTGAACGAAATCCACCTGGAAATATTTTGTAACAAGCTCTGTGATTTAGAGACAGATTCATACTGCATATATACTGGCCTCCTGGTGCTGGATATTTGTGTGGACACAGAAACATGCATAATGTATACTGGTTCCCACATATAAACTGGTATTTATAGAAGAAGAATGTGCAGGGAGAATAAACGCACGTTGTGCTCAAGCCGTGCGTGCACAGGGTATTCTAATGCTCGCTGCAGGTAATGATGTGCAGATGAAGTGTAATGTGAGAGATGTAATCTCATGGCTTGTTGAGGTTGTTTGCCAATTTCACTAATGATATCATGAGTTGTGCAGTCCTCACAGAGATCTATGGGAGTTGCTGAAAGATGCTTTTTTAAACATTATTAGTAATTATTTATGAGTTCCTTTCATCTTTTACATTTGCACATCACCTCCCTTTGTAAATGATCTTATAGTTGGATTCTCAGTAGTGAAGCACTGGTTCAATAATAATACATTAATCATACGTTATATTTCAAATTATTAATACCTGATTGAGGTATAAGTATTGATGATTAATGAAGGGTACAGGCAGTACTGTGTGTACTGTCAGTAATAAAGCACTTCTTTGCCGTTCTTGACATGTGAAAGGTCTCAGATGTGGTGAAGCGTGCAAAAGGATCGATATGCAAACATGTGATTGGGGGCGTTTCTACATCCGTATATTGGTTATTGTGGAGGTAGGACCCACACCGGGGTCATAAACCTGTTCATGCATATTTGTGGGTTTAAGTCGTGAATCTTCAGAGTGTAATGCACCTCGCGCCTTTGCCTGGTTACTGTTTTTATGACAACCAAATTAAAGGTCATACATGAACTATGTACAAACTCGCATATTTGAGAGCTCTGGCATTAAAATGATAAAGGTCACATCACAACATTCAGTCTAAACTACGTGTGATTTATATTATAATTTAAATTTTGATGCACGTGTCCTACAATTAATTGAGTCATTTTATATTTAGAGACGTCCCATCTGAAATCCTTTCCTTTAGCTGTGACAGGTGCATCCATATTAAACAAGCGTTACCTTTTGTTCCTGTGTAACTTTGTATTCAGATAATGAGCTGCAGAACTTAAATAATGTATGTTTAAAAGATTAAATGTGACTCAAAGACTGGCCTCCAAAAGGTTAGAAAGAAATGAACCACTACTCATACATGTGCATACAATTATTTCAAGTTCGAAGTAATGATGCATTTATATGTGCTTTTTTGAAAGAGAGTCCATTACATGGATCAAAAAGCCAAAGAGGTTATAATGAATAAATTGGATTAAGCATCATTACTCAATAACTGTGATGAAATATAATTTTTTTGTCTTTTTCAAACGTTTAATTCGAGGGTTTGAAAAGTGATGGAAGCAGAGAGCACGGCTCGCTCCGCACTCATCTGAATCACGCTCAGTTCATAAAACTGTAAGCAGCAAATTGGAAGCAATTATGCTCCACTTAGCACAGAATCACCTCTCTGAAGACTCTCACAAGCTAAAATGTTTATATAACATCCGAAGACGGAACATTTCATTTTCATATTTGTTTATTTAATTGAAATTACCATTTGAAGCGATAGCGTTATGTTCAATGAATACCTCCTGCTCTCATCTGACAGTGTTCAGATGACATGAAAGCAATAGTTAAGGTAATACTGAAGAGGGAAAAAAGGCAACTCCTTTTGGCTCCTCTCTGCATGAAATTCATTGACAGTGTGATGTGCAGCCATGTTTCGAAGATTCTTGGCAGGATTGACACTGAAAAAACCACGTGCAACAAAAGAGAGTGCCAATTTACCGCTGCATCAGAATCCTCTGAATTAATAACCTCGACTAAATTACGGTTGCTCAGATTTGGATTCACACAGAGCTTAGTTTGGATCATCCAAATGGAGGTTCATAACTTTTACAACTACACAGGTATTAAGTGACTGGAACTAATAAGAGCTCTTATGTCTAATAGGGGATGTTTTGACGGATTAAGCGTCACATTTGATCCTGTCTTTGTCGACTTATTAAGCAGTTGTCTGTGCTGCACTCTTTTAGGTATATAAAGAGTATTTAGAGCAATATTACACTTTCCATTTATATACCTGTAAAGTCTTCCTTTCAGTCAGTCAACATAATGACCTTCACAACATACACTACATATACAACGTGTGCAGACACAGAAGATCACAAACTAAATCCAAGCCTTTAAAGTCCTCCGCTTGTCTGCGAAAGCTTTCCACAAGACTGTTTTCGAGCCGTGCTGCAGAGACTCCACTCAGCCCGGAGAGCATTAACATAAGGCCTGGCCTTGCAGTTGGTAGTTCATCCAGAAGGCTGTGGATGGGGTTGAGTTCAGGGTCAAGTTTGTCCACATCTAACTCAGACCACTGCTACTTTATCGACCTTACTTTACTCACGGGGGCAGAGGCCTAGTCAGTTGTGTAACAGATGAAAAATATATTTATATAAATTCACGCCCACAAGTTTAAATCAAGACCTGAGATCAGACCATGAGGGAGAAATTAGAAATACAAATTATTTCGCAGAACTTTAAACATCTAATTCAGCTAATATCATTAAACCTAATAATCAGCATAGAGTTTTATTCTTGTGAACGCCTACAACACAGCCTTTGAATAATAAATTCATATAAGGGGGCATCACTGATCCATCAACGTCGAGAAGAACGCCCAGCCTAAATAAGGGACCATGGACATGTTCAGTTTTTTTGCACTGAACATCAGTTTAAAGGACAATTATAGTTCATGATCAAGTCTGCCAAAAACGTTACAGCTAAAGGTGATTTAAGTTGATGTTGCTACATGGGACAATTGACCCCTTGGTTACTGTTGCTACGCCTGTCAAGCTCTCACACCGGCATGTAAATATTATACCGTTCTCAACAGTGAGAGATGTTCCAAGGGAATTAATATCAAATTTCTGGAAAAATAGTTCCGAAATATCAGAGAGAAGTTGACAGAAAGGACGACAATACACATTTGAAAGCTACATCCGGAGTATATTTTGTCAGCGGAGCGTTGAGAATGAACTTACAGTTAACCGTCTTTCTTTGCTAACACGCTAACCTAGCCAAGTTAGTTAGGGTCTTACCTTGGAGCAAATTAAGGAGTTTTTGTTGATCTAAACTGCGAATGCGGTCATCCACAATTTATAATATCTACCCCATGTCCGACATCTCTCCTCTTGAGTTTTTGGCTTTGGAAAGCTACATAAGACACCCCCTCTAAGCTTTGAGGATATCTGCTGTCGGACTTGCAGATTCCATATGCACACCGTTACGGCATCTGAAAGCTTGACAGGCCTCCCGTGCCTAGTTACGGTTGCTAAAGTAGGATTGGACATTCAAGGGCGGGGCTTAGCAAAGGGTCAGTTGCACAGGTAAGCTCCTTTGAGGGGAGGTAAGGCTTTAAGGTTGCACCTTTTTTATAAGTGACTAAGCTTATGTGGTTTGTCACACATCAAGGTCATTGCCACAGTAAACCAATTTGGTCTTGAATAGCATTGTG
Source organism: Semicossyphus pulcher (assembly GCF_022749685.1). NCBI lineage: Eukaryota > Metazoa > Chordata > Actinopteri > Labriformes > Labridae > Semicossyphus > Semicossyphus pulcher. Next base: position 9,812,470 of record NW_027211692.1, read on the forward strand.
ACCTAGAGCATCAGACTTTCCTTTGATCGAAACAAAACGAATGTCTTGAATGATTGTGCTGGAAGAAAGTTTTTCACCCACCCATAAAGTGCGTCGTTCATTTTATTGTATCGCCACCCAAGATCATGTTTCCACTTACAGCATATGAATAAGCAGATGTTTTTAGCAACATGTTTTTTGTTTCATTTTCCTTGGCTCATTTACGTCCTAAAAAGCTGCACTCATTAATCCTACTCTACATCCCTTTGTGTTTATTTGGCTACAATCATGTTTAACTGCCTTGACCCATTTTTTGACAGATGAAGTAAATACTGTATATTCAACTTACTTTCACCCAATATGTCTTCTTGGCTGCATCAGAAGCCATAAATAAGCGGTAGTTTTTCCTCTTTTGACACAGATGAAATACTTAGTTAAAAATGATTTCCCCATTTTTCCTCGTCAAGAAGAAGGAAAGAAAAGATGTTTTATCCCACCTTTACATCACTGAGTAACATTAACCATTTCTAATTATTCCATACTTAATCTCCTTGCCTTCATCTGGTGGCCTCACATAATAAACATTCATCTTTCCTACTCGTATGATTTTAAAAGAACAAGCTGTTAAAGCACCTGTTTCTAGCTTAACGTCGAAATATGCTCAGCTTAGCATCTGCTTAGCATCCCTCTCTGATTCTACAACAGAAAACTTTAAATTCTTTCAACACAAAACTTTCTGAGTTTCTGAGAAGAAGTCTTTGCCAAGAAGGTTAGAAATTCAAATGTGGCTAAGAAATCCTCACACTCAATTCAACCTTTATTACAAATCATATGTTTTATTAAGTATCTACTCTGGTGCAGAAACGAGGGCTCTCTGTAAGGGATTAGCACCTCTTATATCTGACAATATGTAACTAGATCCAGGGTATTGTTAGCTTAGCTTAGCATTAAGGGGGAAATGGCTACTTTGGCTCTATCCAAAGGTAAAAAATCTTTATCTCTGAAGCTTTTGTCACCCAATACAGAATCATGCCAGCTGTTGCCCCCTGTTTCCACACCTTATGCTAAGCTAAGCTAAACATCTCCTAGTTGTGGCTTAATATTTTAATGGACATATATGAGTGTGGTATAATTCTTCTCAGCTAGCTCTCAACAAGAAAGAAAATGTATGTATTTACCAAAATGTTGCTCTGTTCCTTTTATAATGTAAAGAAATATAGTCTCAGTTTTAAAATAACACATACTATTTGGCCATTACAGTCAGTCATAACTGCACTTTACCTGATTTGTAGTGTTGGGCAGCCAATCAACATATATAGTGTGGTATATAATGAAAAAGATGGCTGCATTGAAATCCTAATTTAGCCCCGCTCATATATATTCCTGGCTTCTTGTGCTGTCACACAACCTGCAATTTAACTGAATAACTGAAGCACTATGAGTACAGACTAAATAAGATAGCAATTCAAATCTTGTATTGGATGTGACATTGTTTCATTCACACTGCCCATAGCTACTGAACAAATTGAAAAGTCACTTAACTGGAGGGGCTGAGCACGATTCAGAGAAGTCTGAATCGAGCAAAGACAATTTATACTCTACCTGCTTTTCCCAATGACCTCGATGCTGGCTGCTGTCCAGCAACTTGTCCTAATCACTCACTAACTCACCAAACTCTCCGACTTGTTCGCCGCTGATCGCTTGAATTGGAAGTGTCTGCCGCCAGGAGCTTTCCACTTTTCCAAGACTGTCTGAACAAATTGGTACGTGAGGGGATGAGCTTGTAATTGCTGCAGAATGAGATAAAAAGTTGCTTTACTCAGGCGTGACTCTTGAATTCATTAAACTGAACCAAAAAACTAACAACTGGGTAACATTGGGCCGTGCATTTTCTGCTAATTCTAGTTTTATCTTATGGTGTTCTGGCAAAAAACTTAAAGGTGGGAAAGCCGAAAGTTGGTGCTGTACATTAGTTTGACTGAAGATCACTCAGTATTCAATACATTGCATGAAGAGAGAAAACTTCAATCATTAATGTGCAAAGAGGAGGGTAAAAAAGTTTTGATTTAATTTCCATATGTCAAGGTGGCACTAAGTTGTTTTATATATGAAGTGTGTACAAGGACAGACGCTTAAACTCTTCATTTCTCTCTTCTTTTGTCACTCGCACGGAAACTCTACAGGCACATTTGACAGCCTCTGACTTCTGTTTCCCCTTCACTGTTTTTTTCCCCCAATTTCAGCCTACAAGCTCCCTCTTTTGTCACTTGAAGTAAACACCTTTTGTGCCAGCAATATTCCTCCCGTGGTAAGAGTTCAGAAAGAATCCCTTAGTTCTTCAAGATAAGATGTGGAATTGACGATGGCACGCCATGAGTCAGACCTTGAGCCGGCTATTCTGCCGTGTATGAAGCTCTCCCCTGCAGATGTGTGGTCTGAGAGTCACATCAATAGGTTCGCTCAACAACAGAGAACAAAGTGTATTTTTACTGTGATGTAGGCCTCTTCACATGAATATCTCATTAAATAAACCTGCGCTTGACGCTGAGACAAATTATGGATAAATGCTGGGTAAAGACATAGAAAGCTCTTTAAGATACGGCAATGTGACTAGATTTTAAATTGCGGAATACAAAGAACACTAAAGTCCTGTTTGTTAGGTGAAAAACAAATGGAATGGACTTTATAATCCTTAAAAGTGCCTTTTATCTTACTCCTCTGTCAGTGTCTGTCTCCTGGGAGCTGTCTGTATATTACTAATTTACAAAAGCAAATGCGATTTCCGAGAAACATAATGCCAGATAACATTTTTTAGCAAGAAAATATGAACCTTTTTTAATGAGCAAACCTTAACAAGCCCTGCAAAATAACTACAGAATAGTTGTTTGTCCAATAGCATTTTCTAGTCTAATGTCAATAGCTTTTAATCATAAGGTTTATTCACCATTCAGACAGGGTTGTTCCAGAAAAGACATGTTTTCATCCACAAAGTGTTTATAGTTGTTACTAACAGCCACACTCTAAGGCAGGGTGTAAAACCAACCATCATGGAGGAGATGCAGAAGCTTTTAGACATGGGGATAACGGTGCATATTTTTCTCCTAAAATGCATCCGTAGTGTTGCACTCATGTTCAGGTGCCAGAAATAGTTTTTAAAGTGGATTTCAGGTAACCAGTTTTGGAAAGTTGCAGAAAAGGTCAGACAAAACATCTCCAATCTCGTGTCTGAAATACGTGACGGAGGAGGTTGCAGAAGCTATTTAAGCGTCCAACATGCAGTTCTGATGGAGTGTGTCGCTCGCTGCCTTTAGGTCAGGAAAAAGATGCTGTTGGATAAAATGGCTTTATTGTTGTTACAGCTGCAATCATTTAGTCATAACAGTTACAATAATAGCAAAGTGGTTAGGGATGGATCATGTTCATGGTCAACCTTTGTGACAAGTCCAAGGCTGTTTCTGAAATTAACCATTTGTTCACTCCTTCATTACTCCCTTTCTAATAGACACTCAATGGTTTACTCTAAAGAGAGCTGTAAAACAAGACTTCGGACACTTAATGTTATTTCCCATCATTGCTTACAGGTCCAAAAATGCACAATGGTAATTTTTGACATCTCTGAAATATGACACATAATATTTAAGGTCCATACTGTATATAGGTACAGGAACCCAACATTTGATGAACTGGCAAAAAGTGCATGCCCACAGTGATCATATTGTCCTCTTAAATTACGGGCTAACCATTAGATGGATGTATCAATGGAAGGATAGATAGATGGATCAATGGATGGATGGATACATGGATAGATTAATGGATGGACCAATGGATGGACCAATGGATGGATGGATACATGGATGGATACATGGATAGACCAATGGATAGATCGATTGATGGACCAATGGATAGATACATGGATAGATGGACGGATGGATAGACCAATGGATGGATAGATGGATAGACCAATGGATGGATTAATGGATGTACCATCGATAGATCAATGGATGGATTAATGGATGTACCATCGATAGATCAATGGATGGACCAATGGATGGATTAATGGATGTACCATCGATAGATCAATGGATGGACCAATGGATGGATTAATGGATGTACCATCGATAGATCAATGGATGGATTAATGGATGTACCATCGATAGATCAATGGATGGACCAATGGATGGATTAATGGATGTACCATCGATAGATCAATGGATGGATCAATGGATGTACCATCAATAGATCAATGGATGGACCAATGGATGGATTAATGGATGTACTATCAATAGATCAATGGATGGATAAATGGATGGACCAACAGATGGATCAATGGATAGACTGATGGATGGACGGATGGATGGCATTACAACAGTAGGTTATCAAAGCAAATAAAGCACCGGAGAAATAAATACACAGTAAATAACCCCTAACACTAGGAGAAACATATGTACATAAAGAAAATATAGTAATCCCTTAAATATAGTAAATCTAAAATATAAAAGAGGTCGAGGTGGGTAAGTAAACTGTAAACATGATATGAAGTGAGGGTTGCCTTTTGAACGTCGCCCTCCTCCAATTAAGAACTCATTTGAATATTTATCGCTATCACATTACACGTCGCCTCCATGTCTTTCCCATCAGTGCATTGCTGGACATATACAGCAGTTACATCTCTGTCATGGTGAGTGAAGAGATTTCACGCTTTCTCAACCATCATTGCCACAGTTAATTGCTCCAAAGAGTCACTATGCAGTTAAACTAAAACAGGATTAAACACCATTTGATCTTCCCCCTCATGCTTTACAGTGATGCCCTGCACCAGTGAACGTATACTGTAAAGGCACTAACAAGCATGAGTCTTTCCTGCTTTTCACACTCGCTAACAGAGTTTGGCATGTTGTGTTTTTTTCTGTAAGCAGCCCAATGATACACCCGTCTGTAAAGTGAAACTCGTCATTTTCTCTTTAAGAAGTGGTAACGGTGGCAACTGTGCATCGTCTTTCTCGGACCATTTCAACACCTACAGCTTTTTTATAGCACTTAGCGAAAATATGGACTTGATGTAAGAAGTGATGAATACATGAATGTCTGTCTGTGTTTCCTGTGGCAGAAGGAACATTTTGCAAGAACATTTAGTACAGCATCAACATGTCTCATTCCTTAACGTATGCATTGGGAATCGTAAGCTTATAAATATGCAGTCCCTTTACATATTTCTCAATGTATATTAACAGATTTTGCACGTAACACAAGCTACAGCCAAACTGACGACAAAAAGATAAGAGAGAATACTTCAAAATCAGGTCATTTTTGCGCACCTCAGTCTGATCTTGCGATCCCCTCACGCAGATTGTTTAGAGCTCTGATGATATTGGTCAGGGAGAGCAGCCTCAGTAGCTTTATCCACAGTATAACAGAAGCTATTGAATATTGAATGATCAGCCCCAGGGGAAATTAATCGGGTATCACAGCAAACAGGCTCCATCACAAGTCTGGTTGAAATGACAGTGGCAGGAAAGATAAAGAAAGAGGAGCTGAGGGCTAAAAGCGCCGAGCATACTTACTGTTATCTATTGAAGTTGCAGAGCTGCAGGTGCCCAAGGCTCGACTCCACTTCCCTCTCTCTCTTCCTGTGTACACACTTGACTCCTGTGTGGAAAGAGCGACAACAGCTGTTTAACCTGAAGCGCTATTGTCCAACCAAGGGATTTATGGATAAAGGGACTGTCAACGTAGAGCAGAGAGAGTCGTCGCAGTCGGCCTGTGAGTACACAACAATCTCAACATAAAACCAAAACTATGACGCCTGAACAGCTGCTCTCAAACTTACATGTTGCACAACTTGCAAGATCACAAAACCAAAGCACGCCCTGTGAGAAAGAGGATTGAAATTTAAACCAGTAATTTGTAGGTTTTCACATGTTGAGGGCTTTTTTAATGGCGGCTACAGTACACAGAGAAGCCCAAACAGGCTGCCTCCCAGTTGGACAGCTGCACTAATGGAAACCTGCATCGTCTCAATTATAGCCAAGTCCCACATCTACTCTAAGTGCCAGGTGGAAACAAGACATTTAGTATTTACTATTATATTTCTCCACCGAGACCTAAAAAGAAAACACAGAGCCCAAAGGCAAACTGTGCCACGGGGAGCATGCCACGAGAAAAATATATTAAAATCAAGTCAAAAGATTGAGAGAACATCACGCTATGCATACATATTGACTTTGTATGTTGTGCTTTAGTGAGCACACAGTCAGCTCAAAAACATGCACAGAAAAGGAACATTTTACAACATTATTCTGCAGAGCAACACTACCACTCTCATGTGCATTAAAACACCAGCACCCTTTGTTTTATGGATGAAAAACCCTCCAGTTACACTTTTCCCACCAAAATTAGCACATTGACGCAGGTTTTTCAGACCCATGAAGACCGGCTTATAGAAGCCGATTGTCTCTGTTCCCATTGCCAGTGGGGTATACTCCTTTTGGTCTCTTTTCTGCTGCGTCACCGTCTGACGTCACAAGCGTTACCGAAACAGGGTTTAATAGTGAAGAAGTTTCAGTGGTTAGGTCTTTGTTGTATCTATTACTCATTCAGTTATTAATCAAACTTGGCACCAACAAATTTGGAACAATGTTTGTAGTCTTTACTCCAACAGTAACCCACTATGATGGTGCCACGGGAAACAAGACTAGGTGAAAACCTAGCATGTGGCTGACCGCATCAGGTCAATGTACGCTTTTGTGGGCAATGTGTTACAAGGACTGTCCTTATGAGGCCGATGACAGCGTGTTTGAAAGCAGGTGCGAGCCGAGGAGCAGCCCCGCCTCCTCCGCAAAGAACGTATCCTGAGCCATATAGATAGAGAGTCGCGTCAGTGGAGGTCCTATGTGCTCAATGATCCGCCATTGCGATGTCGCAACTACCGCAACCTTCATCACCTTTTCAGACAGAATTTTATTTGTCTTTTTTTAACATGCACCCTCAAGGTTAATTTTGTTAGCTCTACATGAAGAATGCAACAGATCTTATGTATAAAGGGCATCTATCTGAAGTGAAGTTTCCGTCCCCAACTGGGCTCAATATTTGCTGAAGGGGAAGCTGCCAGTAAGCCTGTAAGCATTCACAGGTGAAAGGGGGCTAAGTGGCAAAGGCAACCCTTTTTTGGGTCTGTGTGCGCTTGGTAAGTGCTTTGGCTCTTCAGCTGGTATATGCTGCATTTAAATGACTAAATAAAATACTAAGCTTGAAAATCTAGCCCTCGGCTTCAACTTCAACCATATCTATGGTACTCCACGTAAAAGCAGAAGGACACCCGCTGATCTCTGTAGATTACATATTGCTCATCAGTGAGCTGCTCAGTCTAATAAGGTGTTGCACCATTGAACACAAGTAATGCATAAATCAGAGTCTGGCCTGCGGGTTGACTCACCCTCCACCCCGCAGTGTTCCCCTGTGATTCTGGCGGCTTTGACATTCACCCGCCTGCCCTCATGGGTGAAGTAACAGAGCGGTAGCTCTAACCTTTACTCAACCAGTGATTTAGCCTGCCTGTCTGCACTGATAACACACTCGATCAGAGTCCGCCTGAGAAGAGGAGATGAGGCCCGCTCTGCGGTGCTGCTGTGCTCAGGTGGGGACTTTAGTCACCGCCACCCATCCACTGTGTGTTAGCGGACATCCACCTTTTATCTCAGCCTTGGTAGCCTCCGTTCCATACGCCCACTGAACCCTAACACTCATCTATTCTACAGCACAAAACCACGGTGTGGAGCCTTGAAACTCACCTACATAAACTCCCACAATGGCAGCCTCCAGATCCAGTCAGATGTCCTTTCACTGACTCCGAGGCTCAATTCATCTGCGGGGGACCTCGCTGTGATTGGATGCTGAGGTTTTACAATTGCTTCATGACTAACAGAGTAAATCCTTGAATATTGTTGACATATGCTCCGATTTACCTCCACAACAGCTGTACCTCCAACAGCAATGACACACTGATTAGCTGTGCCAGTTCTTTAGTAATTGTTTTCTACAGTAAAGCACAATATTTTTTCCTATTCTTTTTTCATATGCACTCAGGACAGTGGTTGACCACACTTGTTAGAGGCAATTACAGTGCCTCAGCTGAGTTTGTGATAATATGATTTATGGCCTAATTAAATGTTCCATTCTTACCATTGTAGAAAGCAAGATGTCCATGTTTTTTATTATAAACTAGGACAATAGGTGCTATATTAACACTGGGAAGTACGAAAACACTCAATACACCAGCCCTCACTTCTATTTGTTCTTTGTACCTTTATTTACAACACCATACCTAGAGAGCAGTTAATTTTGTTCTGAAAAACCAGATGATTTCTTGTCCAAAGTTGACCTTTAACCTTGATCTGTTCAAGTCATTTCTCTAAAGCAGAACCTCAAAGAAGATTCAACTTGTGTGGCATCAATGATTCTCTTAAACTTTATCGTTCTGCAAACGAACATCCGCGAGAAGTCTTTGTGTCAAAGTTCCTGCTGACACGGACTTTTCCAGAACAATCACCACCTAGTAACGTGCCGCTGAGTGTTGTGTGTTCAGCTCAGAGAGGTGTTTTAACTGTGTGTGCTTGCCGTATTTTCGCCCCGCCGACAGATGCTCTCTGAGTCTGTGCCGTGAATGATTACGATTGTCAGGACGCTGGTCTGTTTGCTGAGCGCTGGAGAGTGAGATTGGGAGGCGAGAATAGCCACCCGAGATAGACAGCTGCAGCGCGGTGGTGATTGCCACTTCCTCTTGTGTGATTTTAAATGGAGTTTCTCCGGGTAAAAAAAAAAAACAACAACAAGTGTACCCCACTGCATGTCTGGTGTCCTTCTACCGCACTGCCAATCAAAGGCGTATCCATCTCACATCAGTATGCCAAAGCTTGAGCTGCTAAACTAGCCGTGAAGCAGCGACAACGTAGACAGAGCCTTCATCCTCGCTGCATGATGCTGCAGTCTCTCACTCGTCCTCCCAGTGAAGGACCAGGATAGGACAGAAGAGAGTGTGTTTACACAGTGGTCCAGATAAAGAATACAACATAATGCTTGTGTGTGTGTGTGTGTGTGTGTGTGTGTGTGGGCAATCAGACTCCTGCGATTGGAGTAACAAATTGTCTCCCTTGTAATCAGCCTCTCTTTGCCTGCTGTTCTCATCAAAATTCTTTTGAATGTTCTGTTGCCATGGCACCTTGAAAAATCTCAGCAGCAGATTTTTTTTTTCCTCTTTCTTCCTGAGATAGCAATTCTCGTTTTGCTGTCTGCTTACCTCACAGACAAAACCACTTTGCATCAATCTGCGCAGAATTAGTATGTAATGTAAAAATAGATTGTTGGGTGGGGAGAGAAAAACATACACCGAGAGAATAAAAGGAGGAACGCTGTGTTGTGCTCCTTCTGCTGGGTTTTTTGCTGAATTCATTCTGTGTGAATACAAACTCAAACAGAGAAATGTGGGGTTTGAAATATCTCGCAGCAGGACTGTGGAGACTCCATCAGCAGAGGTGGTTGGAGCCGTGGTCACCTCACCCTCAGTGTGCACACACAGATCCTGGGTGTAATATACAGAACAAACATGGCAGCTTTTAGATAGAAATGCTCCGCTGAACTTTCTAATCTTTCCCTCAAAATACTTTTCCAAGAGTGCAGCTGTGATCAGATATTCTGCCCGACTTTCTGTCAAGAGTTCAGTGGATGAAATCTGACAAATACTGACTTATTTCTATTTTACTGTAAGAATAAGCTCGATCAAAATATGTACTAAGCGTCAAGGCCGCCCATAAGGGGGGAGAAAGGGAAAGCTTTCGAGGGCCCAATGGAGGCCAGCAATAACATGGTTCAACATAAATTCTCACCATTATGTGAATGCATTGCTATTATTAAATCTGGGGAGGGGCCATCCACTGGGCCTCTCAGGGGCCTAACTATTTCTGTTGACGGACCAGGCCTAGAGCCAAACACAGCAATACATTTATATTTTAAAAGGATCTAAAGTGTTGGATACGTGGAACGACAAACCCAGAGCAAATTTTCAGCTGACTCTACTTTTTCATGTAGCATTACAGAGCGTTTTAGCGTCTCTTAGCTCACTGTTTGGGTTTTACAGCCCGCAACTTTACTGCTTTGACACAAAAAGAAATGTGTTTAAAGCTGCTGTGAGGAATTTTCCGTTTGTGTTGATTTTGGCACCCCCTGTGGACAAAGCTGTACCTCTTATCTCTTCGCTGAATTTGTCCTGTACGTTCTTAAGTGGTGTTTTTTAACAAAAAATCTCCTCCTGCTTTCTCTAACAGTCATGTATATCACTTACTTTAAATTTTTGCCCTGGAAAATGTAAACAAAGGCAGAATGCAAGTAATTGCTTTATCTGACACCTACCCCCCGCCAGCAGTTTCAGGCATTAAAAATAACTATATAGAAATAATCAATCTTGTTGCTGATGGTCTGGTTTGCTTTTGTAGCTCATAAAGAGACATCAGAATTAATTTCAGTCTGTTTTATAACCAGTGAAAAACTCCTCACAGGAGCTTAAATTATTGTAAGTAATCTTCCCCAAACCAAGTGGAAAACAAAGTTAGCAACTAGCCTGTAAACATAGCGTAGCATTTAGCTGCAAAAGAGATATTTCTCCGGGGAGACCAGATGAGCTAAAAGTAGAACTTAAATTGTTAGGTAGCCGTAAACAATGCTAATCTGTCGGCTGGATGTGTTCGATGAAAGTTGCTGCTTTTTACATGTCGCATTCACCCTTTCACACACTGATGGCAGAGGCTGCTACGTGAAGTGCCCAACTGTCAATCAGTAATAATTCACACACCGATTGCTACTGGGAGCAATCTGGGGTTCAGTGTCTTGCGCAAGGACACTCCGACATGTAGACTGAGGGAGCTGGGTCGAACCTCCAACCTTTCGACTGAAGGACAACCGACTCTACCACTGAGCCACAGCCGCCCCAGTAGGCGTCTGTGTGACCTATACATTTGCCATAACAACTTTAAGGTGATATGTTGATGTTGTGCTTTCAGGTGCTCCTACCCCTCAAGTGGCCCAAACAAATCATGTAATCTCTTTATTCTGCCTCATGAGTTAACGCTCTGCTACTTGAGCCTGTGGCCTACCGATGAAAGCCGTTGCATTTTTAGTTTTCTTTTGTATTACAAAGTTGGTGTGGAGTTGACATTACCCGTTAGATCATCGTCCATCCACAAGCAGTCAGCCAGAGAGAGTAGGTGGAGCGCTGAACTCTTTCCTCTGGTCTCTGATGAGCTGTGAGCGAACACAGATAGAAAAGATGAAAGACTTTGGATGGTGAAACTTCAAACTCCAAGCCAAAGAAAAAAAAAAAAAGATGTTCAGATGAGGACAAACGGTCAGAACCTTCAGCAAAGGACACTGTTTGGATCTCTGCTACAGTCCCAAAATCACACCTGCAATTACTGCTTATTACTGCTTAGGATGAATCTCCGTCCAGACTGAATGTGGCACCTTCCTTAGAGTGGTCGGGAGGTGTGGACGAGGTTATTTGTGCGTTTAAGCTTTGTTCTCATTAACTGCCTCTCTACCTTTTTTTTTCAGCCTCCCAGGTCGCTCGCCCCCTGCTGCTTTCTCTCTCGCTTTTGTTGCAGCTTTGGTTTGAAAATCTGATTGGCGATCTGTTTTTAAATAGCTTAATTGGAGCTTTCGTAGAATCTATATATCCATACTTTTAACAACCCGAGCTGTGATTATATGTGTATTATTATCCAAAATATTTATAGTAATGTATCAGTTAATTAAATCCTTAAATTCACAGGCCAGAGCTTTACACAGCTCCTGGAATCCGAACAAACTTAAACAAATATGATTTAAACAATGCAAATATGTGTCGTATCTGATGTCTGAGCTAACTTTCACAGTGTTTTCTAGCTGTCAACAGTTCATAAGATGTGACATAAATCTTTATCTTCAAAGCACATCTGTCACGACCTTCAAATCCTCCAAAGATCAAACTTCCAGCTGCTCTTGAAGAACAACAGACACGACTTTGATGTCAAAAACACTCACTCTCAGCCTCCATCAGCGTTACATAAAAAAAACTGCAGCTTACGCCGAAGTTTTCCGCATTTCCAAAGATGCCTTAATTGACCATATAGAAGAAATACAGAACACTTTTCTCAGACTGAGCGCATGCAGAGACTCATTAAGTGTAAAACAACAGACGTGATGGATGATTTCATGCCACGGTGGGAAGTGAAACAGAGTGCTCCTGCAGATGCTGGATTCCTGAGTGCAGGGGCTCCATTAAGAGAGAGAGTGTCAAAAAGTGTGCAGAAAGCCACTTTAAAGGGGTCAGACATCCCATGGCTGCCTTCTCTTTTATTGCCATTGAGAAGGTGTCACTTGGTCCAGGAGGAGGTGATTTAAATTTCATTAGAAAGGAAAGAGAGAGACCTTTTGCGTCTTTTCTTTTTTAGAAGTCTTCACCCGAGACGCATAAATGTGGGACCTGATATTTAAACATTTCCTCTAGCTACTTTAATACAGTGTCAGGTCCTTAATTACACTCGGTGATATCATCTTTAATGTTTTCAAGTAATGGCATCTAAGTGGCTGTTTCAGGTGCCCCTGAATATTAACTATACATGTCATATTGTAATAACGTTAAAAGCTTTTGCAGCTGAAACACGTTGGTCTTTCTCTCGCTACACTTTTGTCTTAAAGAGCACTATTCTTTTTATAACTTCAGGCACACACACAAACGCACTAGTGAGTGAGCTGTACCTCACACTTTCCCAGATGGCCCACGTCTATCTTTAAGGTTTCCCATACAAGGACACTCTGAAGGGCCCTTAAAGCTGCTAAGTAGCACTTGTTTTATTAAGCGCAGGAGCAGGCCAAGGCTATGATACACTACATATAAAAACATGACAGCATGACTGCACCCACTATAAGTAACTAGTAGGAGTGGAATAATGCGTAACATCTGAGTCATTCGTGCGACACTGCAGGTAGCATGAGTGTGACCTACCATTCATGCCTCGCTAAAAACACAGCGAGAAGACTCCCTCTTGGTTTCGCATCATTATCTTTTGATTCTACAGACACAGACCTGCCTGAATAAATCAAAGCAGCACATGTGTGTGTATACGTATGATCCCCTTACAGGCTGACCTCTGCGGAAACACTCGGCGTCCTTCACATGCCTGTTATTTCACCTTGATACGAACACCCATCTGATAAGCCAATTAGAGGCCCTCACAGTGGAAACCACATCTACAGGAGCATCCGCATCTCATGGTAAGTTTAAAGCACATTAAGAGGAACTTTTTGCACCATGAGACCAAGAGAGAGAGAGAGAGAGCGCTAATGTACAGAGTGATTCACCGGTATAAACAAGACTAATCCACTATAGAGTGCTGTATACACTGTAATGATGCGGCTGTTCCTGAAGACAGCTTTTTATTGTCTCTGACATAGAACTAATTCTAATCCCAATTCACACACACACTAGTGAGCCCATTTGGCGTTGTGTTGACCTGATGGAGCATCACTTTATAGCTCCTTTGGGCTCAGCCACGGAGAAGGAATTGTGATTTTCTCCGTCTTTAATGGAAATTGACCTGAGCAATTTGTTAAAAAAAACAAAAAACAGCAACAACAGCGACTATGTTGCATCCAAAATGGCATTTTTTAAGGTGTGGACACATTCAAAGAGCTAAATTAAGCCACCTCAGTTTGCAATCTGTTCCAGGTCATTAAACACACTCACTCTGAGAGTATGAGTGTCCTGGCGGTGTGTACTGGATCTGAGAGCAGGCCGCCCTCTTATGTTTTGCACTTTAGGGGAATGGCTAAGTTTCCTTATTAGAGCGGATGGACCACACTGACCTAATCCGCTATTATGCTTTCAAAGACCCGTGTGCAGTAATTTCATCACTTTGGCGAGTGAAGACAGTTAAGTCGGACAATCTCTCGATATCACACTAATCAATCACTTTTACAGTGCATTACTGCGGGACGGAGCCTCGCCCCCGCGGAGTGCAGCCTGATATAAATAGCAGATTGGCTTCCTTCATCCCTCCTTTTTTTTTCTCCTTCAAATTCCATCAGTATGCTCTGCATGCGTGCTCTGCCCTCACCCCCCTCATGAACACACATGCTCATTCAGATCGAGCTCGCCGCGCGCCACATAATCAAACTTCAACTCCTGCAGCACGTTCTGCGGCGTAATGAAATTTCGGGGAGGCTCTGCGTCCGTTCAAAAAGGCACAAAACTAGTTTCAGCCCATCTGAAGAAAACTCTGCGGTGAATTTCAGTCGGGTTAAGTACGGGAGGCTTTGATAGAGATGTCGCCCCTTCGAAAAAGAGAAAGCGTGCACTCGTCACGCATGAGTTTGTGTCGCATCACACGGATCCATTTTAAACGCCCTGGAGCGGCTCCACCCATTAAGAAGTGCCCTTTAATTACAACAGGCTGCTGCTCTTGTACACACAGATAATGGTGACACCTGTCATGTTGCAGCAGTGAAACAGAGATGACGTGGAAGCTAAGAGGATTTATTTAAAAAATAAATGCTCCTATAAAGTTACTTTTCCTTTAATTTTTTCTTTTAAAGGAGAAGTTCTGTATTTTTAAACCTGGGCCCTATTTGTACAAATGTGGGTGTCAAAATGACTCATGGCTGCAATGGCTGTAACATCATGCAGGGGCAACTACGTCCACTAAAAGTGCTTGTTTTTGCCGCTGACAGGCTCAGCTTGTTACCCCAGGTGTCCGACAACATTACGGAAATTATCCCAACAAAGATCGTCCTGTTTTTTAAGGAGTAAGATCCTTTTTGTGTAACCAGAAACGTCTCGTTCAAGGAGAAGTCTCGCTCTGAAATCTCGTGGGTGTTCAGATGTTACCTGAACAGGGCGGTGGAAACGTGAGTTAGAGTTGGAGAGAGGATTTGTTTACGTTGAGGACTGCCAGCAGGAATATATATCAAAAGCCACGGCTGAATATTTAACTGAATACCTGAATTAGTTGGCCAGGGGTGTCCAGGGATGATACCTCAGACTCTACACAGCGCTGTGTAACCACGTCGGAGGATTTTCCCCCCTCTGATCAACCCCCTCTTTCATGTGCTGAAAATAAACTGGAGGAGGCCAAGACCACAGGGACCTAACGGGCAACTATCTATCGAGCAAGTAGACCTAACATATTTACATGCATCTAATTTCTTTACCTAGAAATGTCACTGTTTCTGGTTACAAAAAGGATCTTACTCTTTAACAAACGGACGATCTTTGCCGGGATCATTTCTGTAATGTTGTCAAACACCCGGGGTAACAAGCTGAGGCTGTCGGTGGCAAAAACAAACACTGTAAGTGAACGCACTTTGATCGGGCACAGTTGCCCCTGGGTTATGTTGCGGCTGTAATGCGGCTACGGCGGAGGACATCTCCAAAGGTTTTTGTTCCTATGAGTCACTTCAACACACACATTTGCACAAATAGGGCCCAGGTTTTAAAATACCAAACTTCTCCTTTAAGGGCATAAAGTGGGCCTGTGGTGCTTTAATGAGCACTAACCTTGTTATTTATGGTACTCATATTTCTAAGCAATCCAACATTATTATATAGTCCTACATTTGGGGGCCTGTTATGTGTGATCTATCATTGTACCTTACATTTTCTTAAATGATGTTGTACTTTTTTACGCCTAATTTATTCAGCTCACAGCAGGCATAATATATTTAAAGCAGCGGCGCTTTAAAGGTGAGTTCAGACTCTCTGCATGCCTCTGTTACCCATCATCTCATATACAGTGTAGTGCAATATACAGTATGTGAGGCTCCTGCAGTCAGATCAATTGGATTTGACAGGATTTGTCAAGTCCACCAGAATTCCTTTTCTCATCTCATGTCCTGTGGCCTCCATTCAGGCACACAGACAATACACTGGGGGATAAATATGCACAAAACAAACCTACAGAAGACGTGTTATCCTCTTCTTAGAGGCACATTATAATGAAGGATGGGGCTGTCTCTGGCTTTCTTCTGCAACTCTGAGAGGATTAGCCATTGTTTTTTTTTTTCTTCTCCTCCTTCCTGGTGGGAAGATATTCATGTCTAGTTTTCAATATGCCGGGTATCCTGTTTCCATTGATCTGAGCCAAGAGGAGTGCATGTTGTCCTGCAGGAGAAGTGAAGCATGAGGAGCTGTGTGAGGCGTGTGGGTGGTCAACTTTATTTGTGCTTCTGCTTATTATGAAGGAGATTTAGAAGGATAAGACAGTAAAAGCATGTTTATTACAGCCTGGGCGAATGAATGTGATTTTTTTTTTTTTGAAAGTGCAGCAGTGACCCAACACCCCTCCTCCCTCCCTCCCTCCCTCCCTCCATCCTTCCCTCCCTCCTCCTCCTCCCTCCCCTCCGTTGCAGCATCTTTGTGCAGGACCACGAGCCCCACCAGCCCATCCCGGAGTATCAAAAACACCTCACAGCGCCTCCTCTCTGTATTACGCTCCAACACTTTCCTCCTCATCCTCGCCACAGAAACACAGAAACTCTCAGCTTCTCTCGCCTTTTGCAGCCTTGAAATGACATCACGTTGCTGCAGTGCTGCACGCTCCATGAAAGGTGTCAGTCGTTTCCTCTGGTAACCAAAAGAAACGTGTCCACTGGCCACTTGGCTCTGGCTCCAGACATCATGGCGTGACAACATGCATTCATTTATATCGGGCTCTTGTTACGCAGGTGGACGCCTGCATGCATGAGGAGTAGAAGCTGGACGGACACAGTGAGGAAGAAATCCACCGCATTGCTTTGTGGAAGGAGCGGACGGAGCGAGTCATGTATGAAAACTAATTGCTCGCATGGGTACGCATACTATTAGAGGAGAAAGAGGAAAAACAGGGTGTCCGTGCATGGGTGGGATTCCTTCAATACGCTTAACATAAAGGGGAAGTTATAGCTACAGTGATGGCAAACAACTGCCAGTGAAACAGGCGTGTAACTGCGCCTTAGAGCTCAGAAAACTGGTGCCGGAGTTTCATCGACCTTCGTGATTTTTTTTGACGGACTTGCAGCCTGAATTTGACGCCACAACCTTCAACCGTCAGAGGCTTTTATTTTGTAAAGCGCGCAGACCCATCGCCCCGGACTGCAGTTTTCTTTCTGTCCTGACACCATCACCAGCACTGCGATTCATAACAAGCGTTATTGGGAATTTAATCCGCTGTATTCTTGTGTTACAAACACTAAACGCGGAAGGAGGGGGGGACTAGATGCGTCGCGTATTGACGCTTTAACCCCTTTGAACGCGGCTCGGACGCTTCAAGCAAGCCTCCGGACTCTCCTGAGCTTTTTTGGAATTTTGGGGGATTTTGGCTTCACATTTCCTGCCTTCACGCCTCAATCGGATCGTACTGGGATTTAAGGTGGGGTTTTTATTATCCCGACGCAGGTAACTGGAAGATATCCCACTGTCTCTTGTTGATGACACTTCAATTCAGCGGCAGATTGTCGCTCATCACGTCCGTTGGATTTTTTCAGCACGAGCCCTCACCAGCCCTAATGATACTGCTTTTTGTTTTTTTACGCGTCAATTTGGAATAAATGAACTCCGTCTGAGATTCGGTGTGAATTTTAACCAGCGAGACAGGCGCGTGGACGGCGGAAATGATGTGCAATAGGATCAACGTTTCGGCATCTGCTTTATTAGTCCCACTTTTGGTAAGTCACTTAGACTTGGTGAGAAATGTGCTAAGGACTTTGCCCTCCTGACGCATGTGTGGATACATGTACTGTACGGTGTCCAGATATGTGATGTGCCGCATTAATTGGCCAAAAGAATGTAGAATAATAGGCCTGCAATATTATCTGTCTGTCTATCTATCTATCTATCTATCTATCTATCTATCTATCTATCTGTCTATCTGTCTAAAGCAGAAACATATCTCCTTATCTCTGTCTTGCATAATGTGCAAATCTTTGCTCCACTTTAAAGACAGCCATTCCCAGTAGTCTGCTGGATAATATGATATGTGTCTAGCTGAGATGTGTTCAGGCTACTTGAGATATTCCCTCCTCACGTGGTGCAGCAGTTATTGATAGTGTTAGTGCTGTTAGATGCAGTCTGATGGGCCCAAAAACAGCCGCTGCCAAACGTAGCAGTGCCGTGGCTCTTTGCTGTGAGATGAAGATGCTTAACGCATGACACATGGCTTGAATTCCCAGGGACCGGAGTGCATGTGGAAATGGCCCGGGCGTGTCTGCATCAGCACGACGCAGACACCAAGACTGTTCATAAATTAGAAGCAGCGCTGAAATCCTCCCATCAGGGCAGATTGCACTGATTGCAGAGAGAGTGGACGTTTTTAGTGTGGAGCCACAGAGCTTGAATTATGAAGCAAACTTGTTAGTGTCCCTGTGAGTGGAGTTTAAAAGCATATATAGAGGTGATTATTTTGTTTTACGGTGAGCCAGGCCTCAGCGGTGTTCGTGCACTCTGTGCGTTGTGTGAGAGTGAGAGGGGCTGCTCATCATCTTTTTTTGACAATCAGCTAAGCAGGTTTAGAGATGATAAAAGGGATAGAGAAGCACTGATGCAGCATGATAATGATCTCCTGGGCGCTGTGAGTGAACGCTGGCAATTATGTTTGTAGCTGGAATTTTTTTTTAGCCTCTCTCATCACTTTCCTGTTAACTCGGTGAGCTCGGCCTCTTCAGATTTAACTCAGCATATGTAGGAAGTTTGTTGCGCTCTAATTCTGGCCGGAGAGGGGTCAGCGTTTGGCTTTGGAAATGTGTGTTCATCACTCAGAGGACATCGGCCACAGCAGATGGGGAGAAGTGAGAGTCCAGGATGCCTGCGTGGAGGTTGTAAATCTGTTAGATTGAGGTGGGGTTAGATGTCAATATGCTTAAACTGTAGAGGAGTAAACATCCCTCATATAGCTCGGCTTTATCCGCATAATACCTTGCAAGACATCCCCCTGGGGAAGGTGTAAGCACTGACCAGCCGTGTTGCTACATCAGGGCGTGCAGTGAGTGCTACTGCAGCTTGCATACAACCAGCTGCATCTACAGCATACACCCTCCTGTACTCTGACTGAGCCTGAGGACTGTATGTATGCTCCTGGAAGAGAAAGCACCGCTCCCTCTTCAGCTGTCTGCTGAAATCACAGTAAAAATGAGAAATGAAAGTTGTCACAAGGTCTTGGCATTGGTCCATATCCTGACAGATGCCCAGTATGTCCACGAGCAATGGAAACATACTGTATACGTCACATGTGAGGGTTTTATGTTGGAAGCACAAGCAGCTAGCTCAGGGGCTCAGGTCACTGTTCTTGTGAAGTGTTCAGAAACAGATGAACCGTGTGTTTTGGAGCAGCTTGGTTAGTAAAGCTAAGCTTTACATCTTAAAGATTTGAACTTAAAAACAGAGGTTCATGAGTTTTTGTTCGGAGAGTCTAGTTTTTATGTATTAAGATGTCTTTATTTTACGAGCTGTTTGTGTCACGCGTGTTAACGACCGCGTCTTTTGCGTGTCACTGTGTTGCAGGCTGTTACAGCAGCAGCTCAGAGCACTCACTGTCATGTGTTAGCCTAATGAAATCAGGCAGGATGGTCATTATCATTATCATGCATTATTGCCAACACTTCCTTGTTCAGCAATGCTACTGCGGGCGGCATCCCGACTGCAGAGCAAATTCATATCTCAGCAGGTTGTGCGTGAAAATAAAGCGACAATGGCACGTGTGCAGAGGTGTCTGCTTTCTAGGTTGCCATTTACAGACCGTGGGGTGAGATTAATGGGCTCTTTCTTCCTTGCCATTCTGTTGCATTGTGTTACAGCAGCTGCTCACGGTGCCGGTGTCATGTGTTAGCATTATGAAATCAGGACCAGAGGAGGGTTATCAGCCACCGCAGGAATGGGAGAATAACAGCACACACAAGCTATTGATCTGTATTTGGGAAGATAAAAGGCTTCATAACAGATTGTATAAACCTGCTTTTGTTCTCTATTCAGGCACTATTAAAATAGCCGTTTAGTGTGAGTCATACTTGCACACTGACATTTGCAAATTTACACATTTGCTCCAACGATTACTTAAAGCTATTTAAAGCTTTATTCAAAGGTTCAAAACAGTATGCAGTAAGTGACTTTGAGCATGCATGATTTTAAGCCACTCCTGTCCACTATTCTGTTGTGTATCAGAGTAGTAAAGAGTAATGAGTTCTGGTTTGAGGTGCAGCGATAAGAGTCTGCTCCCAGCATTAAAGAAGAGTAGTTTGATGCAGCTGAGAGGGTCTGTTTTCTTGTTCCGTGAAGGGGTTTTTCATTTCCACTTTAAAAAACTCAACCTGCTCTTAAATTCATGCATCGTCTGGAAACAAACAACTCGACCATCAAAGCGCATTATAATGCAAACGGCGGCGGACTTAAAAGAAGCGAAGTCTGTGCGCAAACTTGTTAATTTCATCAACCCTGGACCCCGCATGCAGAAAAGAACCCGTAAAGAACGGAGAAAATATGTTCTAATTAAGTTGTTATCGGACGACGGAGTGAGCGATGCTTCTCCCAAGGCGAGTCGAGTCATTTTGTGCTCAAGATGCATGAACGAAGTTGAGGATATAATTACAAGTAGCCAAAAAGATCAAAGGAGTAGCCACCAATGCACTGAAGCAATTTAAAGAGAGCTACCCTTGGAATCTATTTTTTAAGGTTAGTGAGTAATAAAGTGACAGGAAAAAAAGCAAAGGTGCACTCCGAGCACCGAACACTGGAGGTAAATAACACACAGGCCTCCAGAGGCATAAAACACTTTCCAACTTTGCTGCATTATGAATTTCAATGGGAGCAAAAGGTAAGAGCAGTGAAATATTACACTAAAAGGTTACTGCAGGGAGGTTTTACAAGTCGTAAACAGAGCTATTGATCACTTATGGGATGCATTTGATACAGTCTGTATAGATTAGCCTTACTCATCAGGTTGACGACACCGTGCAGCATGTGGGTCATGATGTTGCCTCAAAGCATGATGGTCCTGGGTTTGAAAGCATTAATTAGTTGTTGGCATGAGTGAGAGTAAAACAAACCCCGTGCATTAGGTGCATTGGCCAATTTCAAGGTCAGTGTGACTTTTTTAGACCTTTACATCTGTCCACACTGTACCCTGTGTTGTGCCCATTGCATGCTGGGATAGACTTCCGCCCTTCCTGCGACATCCATTTTCATCGCAGGGCAAACAGTGTTGAAAACAGACGAGCGAACGACATTATTTGCCGTTAAGTGACTCGCACCGCTGCTTGTGTCACAATAAATGTGTTACAGTCAATGAAATGTACTGGCACACGCTTGTTTGTGAGGGCTCAGTCGATTAAGATGAAACAAACTGTCCTGAGCTGCGGTAATAACAAACTCTCCAAACCTTTCAACACTGTAACTTAAAAGTGCAAAAACCCGCTCGTATTCTGACTCTGTAACCTTTGGAAGAACTGATTGCTTCATGGCTCCTTTTATCTCGCAGGCTCTTCGCCCCTCACACATCAGAGCCGTGCGTCTGACTAAGGAAAAGTGTCATTTATTGTCACGGAGCATGAACATGTGCCTGCGGCCTGCCTGTTAGCCGCGGCTAAGTCGCTGCTGTTTGTCTCTGACAATGACTGATAAAACAGGTGAGCATGAGCAGCGCTGGTGCTTACAGACTGACCTGTATGATGAGAGCCTCATGTAAAATGGAGCAACAGGGTGTGAGCTGAATGTAGAATGGGAGCTCGGCGTATTGGGGAGTCCTGGCTGCTCACGTACGGATCTATAGGAGGTTAGAAAGCTAATTCTATCAGGAGCACGGCGGAGGACGTGGTATGATATTGAACACCCAGCTGAGGCTAATGGTAAGCAGGCTTCATAATCCAAACATATTTAACCTGCAGAGAGCGGCGAGAGTCCTGACACACTTTGGAATAAGCATGTCACCCTCTGTAGAGCATATAAGCTGCTTCTTACATCAGCTCTTCTTCATGGTACCAGCCGGTCGCTTGTTCCTTGTGTTGACTCTTGTAAGAATATCGTTGGTGGCATCTGTCTCCCTCAAGAGCCGCTGCTCTGCAGCCTCCCTGCCTCTGTGGCAGCCTCAAACTGTTAGCCCCGACGCTGTATGTCAGGCCTTTATACGGCCATTTAAATACAGTGATGTGATACCATTATGTAAACAAGGAGCAATGGCTGAGCGCGGCATTATGGGAACGTCTTAAGCTGCAGCTTCTGGTCTTCTTCTACTGTTTACCTGAAGGTGACATTGATTTAGATCATGCTTTCAGTAGCTGCATCTGGTCATATTGATCAATATCTTCTGCCAGAACAGCATTTCCCTTTTGGCCCTCCTGAGAAAGCCAATTAAGAGATCTACAAGCTCTCATGCAGAATTTCAGATGCACACAAACACTATCTTCCCCACAGTGCCATTAAATAATGCATAAGAACAATATATTATTGTGCAGCGCTCACTACCACAGGTCCTGCTCGTCCTTTTAAGGCTCCTTTCTTTGAACTAAGAAGCATCGGACACAATGTAGTGCATTTAATCCTCTATTCATTCTTCACTGAGGCATTAGGAAAAAGATAATGCCTCCATGAATTACTCCTACTGAACATGCCACAGTGATGAGAGATCATTCTGTCCTTGCATATTGATTTGTTTGTCAGAAAGTCGTACGTCGGGCTCTTCATCAGAACGAGATGTCTAACTTTGCTGCCTATTAGAGGCTGGAAGACCGCTGAAGCATTAACTATTCCAGTGAAGTGAGCGCTTAAGAGCCTCAACCTTCACATTCTGTTTTCTCTGTTTGGTTGAACGTCTGCCTTTAATAGAGACGCATGCATAATCTATCGCCCCGGTGCAATAACAAAGAGTCTGTGTGATATTTTGCGGCTGACCACATTTTATCTGGTTATCTTCTCAAAGAATCTCTGCAAGTTGTTCCAGGAAAGTTCTGCGATCTGCAAATTTTTTTTTTGTAATGCACATTTGTGTTTGTGCAACCACAATATTGTATTTTTTTTTTTACATATATCACTCACAGACTGTTTCTACAGTGAAGCCTTAAACCTGCATTCTTTCTAATGGCCTGCAAAAACAAATGTGTTTACTTAATTAATTCAATTAAATAAACCTTCTATTGACTCAAAGGTCTCAATGGCCTTCTTCAAAACAGCATGATGATACTTTTGTCAATTATGGTCCCATTAAAAATTGATTGAAGGCAGGGTATGCTTTAGGGCGTGGCTCCCTGCAACTGACAAATTGCTTCCATGACGGCCTGGAAGCGAAACGTAGCAATGCGACGTCCAAATATGGTCACTTCCTGATCCAACAAAACCAAGATGGCGACGAGCAAAATGCCCATCTCGAGGATTCAAAAATTGGGTGTTGATTTTCATTTCTTATACCCCTTTCCCACCAAAATTAGCAGGTTTTTCAGACCTGGGAAAACCCGCTTATAGATGCCGATCGTCTCTTTTCCCACTGCCAGTGGAGTATACGTCTTTCTCGTCTCTTTTCTGCTGTGTAAACAGTAAAGATGTTACGGTGGTTAGGTCTTTATTGTATCTATTACTCATACAGTCTGTGTATCAAACTCGGCAGCAACAAATTTTGATGATGTTGATGACTCGATGTTCAAGTGCTGCAGAATTTGAAGCTGAGATAACAAGGAGTCGCAGAAGTTACCGGCGGAGCTTAGCATTGTGCCGGAGAGGGGGTGGGGATTAGCGTGTCGACACAGATTTTTGTTCCCATCATTGCTGATTGGAGCAGAGGCGATAATTACCCGGGTCTACTGCAGAGTCATTTGACCCGGTCTGAATGCTGATTGTAACCTTTCCCACTAAGCAAAACAACTGGGGTTTTTTGACCAGTGGGAAAGGGACTTTATATAGGGTCTATGATATAAATCCATTTGCTACATCAGGGCTGAAAGCTTAATTTTTAAACACTTTGGTGGCCATTGTAGATTATTAGTGGTCAAATGTAAAGAGCATGCGATACAGGCAATTTAACGCAGCTGAATGCAGTCTTCCTTAACTTTATTTCCAGCCCTGTTTATCCTTTGCGGGTTGCGGCTGGCTGTAGCTGATCCTTGCCTGAAAAGTCCTCTTATTTAAATACTTAATCAAAGAGCTTCTTGAACTTTAAGAGATTCACAATCAGCCATCTTGATTTCCTGCTGTCGGAGCTGACAAACAATGGTTGAAAAATTCAACTGGCCTTGATTAAATCTCTCCCTATAATCTAAATGTCTGTGAGGAGATGCTCTCTGCTGCCTCGCTGCTGCATTCGTAATATTCCAACCACTTGATCATCACAAACATGCGCAGCTTCAGGGACCTGAAAGAAAAACAGCAGCCGAGGAAAAATCCAACGCATTTGGCCCGAATCCATGGAATAAGTTCCTACTTTGGGTGCCTGCTCTGGTGCATGTGTTTATTTGATATTTATCTAATGTGCACACTAGATTCACCAACCGATAATTCACTGCCTTGGGCTTGTTTGAAACACTAACAACCTCGCAGGTTTATCTTAAGTTGTGTCGAACTATGTAAGTGTAAAGCTGCGAATTATTGCTGGTAGAATCTCTGACACCTTTTATAAGTGACACACTGAGCTGCACATCCTCAGAATAGATTTGAGGGACAGCTCAGAGGAAGAAATGAAGCACAGATCATGTAGAATGTAAATGTGAATTTTGGAAAACGGTCAAATTGTGTTGTTCGAAAGCGCCCTACTGATAACTTTGTTAAGTGGAGACTGTGTGGCTTGTTTATTTGGCTGCACTTTCCTTTAGTAAGCAGTCTAACACATCGATCAGCACATTATTACACATACATGAGCAGGAGGACACTTAAGCAGGGTGAGTTTCTTGCTGACACAGCTGCTTCAGAAAATCCATCCCTCAGATCAACATCTCTCGGCTGTCTCTATCCTCGTTCCCAAATTGTTCATTGATGTTTGCCTATTAATTACGAGAGCTGTTGCAGATGCACTGTTTCCAGCACTGAGTTAATTTCAGTAATACTTCATTTTGGGGGATTTTTATGGCCTCGTTTCTTTGGATTGATTTCCGTACCCCGTGAATGTGCCCAGTCGCCTCCCATGTGTCCACGCAAGGACTCGCTGTTTAGTAGTCGATATAAATCCTGCAGAACATGAAATTTTCATGTGTTGCATGCAGTCGCTGGCTGACCATGCTGAGTGTAGGATATATTAGCATAATATAATTTACATAATGCATACAATGTTACATGATTTACATGGTGCACTCATCCTCAGTCCTTATTCATGCCCGGTCTGTCCAACCGTGTTTTCCATCACCCAGCAGTGGTTGGTCTGCCAGAGAGGGTAGGCGGAGCTAAGCGGCTGCTTTTCCGCTCTCTGCAAGTGTTGCGAGTAAACAGTAATCTACTATGGCTGAACAAACAAAGAAAAGATCGATGACTACAGATACAACTTCAACATTAAGTGAAAATCCACTCAGATGAAGACAGTCTAAAAGCGACCTTCAGCGAGGAAAATCAAGAGTTTCAACCGGAGTCGACCATGGACATCACACATGCGACACTGTCGGAATATCTGGGAAGTGTGCTCCCGCAATTACCGTTTATAGCCATAGGTGACGCCAAAGAGAAAGAAACTGTGATCTTAGAGAATATAACTTTAAAGCCAACTGTGTGCAGAACAAATTGCATACAAAGCTCTCACTATATCTTTTTTATTTAGCAGGAAATTAAACAATATCTTCGTCAATCAGAGAGAAAGAACAGATTGACTTTTACAATTGGCCGAACTTGAAACTTCAGAAAGAGAAAGCTAAATATCTTTCTAAAAATGGAAAACTCATTACCATGAGATGTTTTCCAAGACAATTCTGGATCTCTTTCATCACCTTTCACAATTTATTTCACTATTGTGCACCTCCTCCATTTCCCTTCTCTGTTCCAACGTGGCAGACTTGGTAACTCACTCTTAAAGTGAGCTGTTTTTACTGACAGAGTTTGCTGCATTTGTCACATTACCAGTGTGAACATGAGCATAATTGTTGTAAATTTATGGAACTTTTCATTTATTTTGGCGAAATCTGAGCATTAAGTCATTTTACTGCGCCTCCGAATGTGTCTGTCCTTGCTTGTCACTGCTCTTACACCTCCTCTTTGTGTGTTCGCTTATTTTATGGGCTATTTACCTAATGTGTACATATTACCAGAGCCTGCCTGTGATGGGATAAACCAAGGAGAAACTCGGCATAAAAACATCCATAAAATTGCATTACATTGGCTGTCTAATTGTACACAACGCTACGATGTGCTGTGATTAAAACTAAACCATCGCACCGTTTTCCAGGCAGTCAGCTTTGTTGAAAACTCAAAACCCACCCAGCGCCTGAAAGAAGATTTCTGTCAGAAGCTCTTTGCGGCCGCTCCTGTCCTTTTAGAGGGACACTGACAATATCCCAAAAAACTATCTTTATTCTTTTGGAACAGAGCCTCATGTCTCGTGGCCCAAATGCTCGCTGTGCTTTGTGCGGCTGCTGCCAAGTCACAATGCAGCTTCAGGCAAATATGGTCTATAATAAAGAATAATGGCACAGTAAATGTACCTTGTGCTTAAAGCTTGTGGAATACCTGTTTGCTGTAAGGGTAGCATGCGTCAGAAAGATCTACTTTACTGTTGAGTGCAAAGAAATTGCCTGTCTAGCAATTTCTCCAGAAATGACAGTATTTAGGATATAATAGGAGAAGTTGGACTGCCCACTGTGGCCTATATAAACCTGTTCAAGGTTACAAGTTGAAGCTTGTTAGTCCAACACACCAGTGTATTCCCTTAATGGTCACTTAATTGCAGGGAGGATCAGGTCGTTGCCAAATGTCTTCAGTTGATTTGACGCTGGTGTCTTCATTATGGAAACTGAGCAGTGCTCCGTTGCTCGGCACAATCCAGGCTGCTAACGGCAGTAATGTAAAGTTCATGCGAGGGTTGTGTTTTATTTTTCTTGTAGAGAAATTAGGATTTTCCTCCATTAAACATGTGAAGCACTGGCCTTTGCAAAGGTAACACTCTCTCAAGATATGTTAAAATTGGGAATCTCTCTCAGGAGTCCAATTATCCCACAGCACCGGCGTTCCAAACCTGCTTGCTTATATAAGGCAGATCAGCCGAAGGATGGTGGGCTAAGCATGCCGTGTCCTCGATCAAATCCTTTGTGATGGGGGGAATCATCTGTGAGGGCCTGCACTGCGGGCAGGTGGGCGACGTTGACTTACACGAGATATGAACCGGCGAAACAAAAAGCTTCTCCAACTGGAGACTCTGCTGTTGAAAGATAAACAGCAGTGGCATAACAGTCTCAGCCCTCAGCGCACCTGTCTGTCAAGAAGCATTGAGACATGCCAACCGTACTCGTGTCAGGAAAAACAGAGCCCTGCAGAAGGTCAGCCGTATATCATGTTCAGGTGAGCGGTGCTGAGACTTGAAACAAAATGAAAGCTTTATGGGTTGATATCAACATCAATAAACCAGGAAGCAAACTAGCAAACAAACCAGGCCGGCTATGCGGAGTCATAATCTCGTTAAAGAGTGATTATCTTCCAACGGGGAATAGCTGCATGCTTTTGGCCTTTCAGAGGCGTCCATGCTTACAGATATTGATGATGCACTCTGACGAGCTCCAGCAACATCGGGTCATTAGATCAGCCTGACAAACTACTCTCTCCATCGAGAGGCTTGACGGATGACGGCTGGATGTGGTCGTTGTGATCCGGGTGTCTATTGACTAAAAAGGCCTCATTTATGGTGGCCGGGATTAGTGATGAAGGACATTCATAAAGCGTGTCAGGCTCCCTCCGGATGTGTGGATGGATGGCTGGATGATTGAAGACTCCGGGCTTCACCTGAGGAGCTTCATGTATCATTTAACTCTGCAGAGGTGGAAAATATGTTTACTGATTTACTGCAAAGGGATCCGAGCCTTGACCCCAGGCGTACCATCCCCTACCGAGTGTATACATAAACGTATCCACGTGGCAGAGGTAAATGTTGAACTCTTCGCTGCGCTACATTTGTCTGATAGCTTTTGGTACAGGCCTTTAAAATGGACATATTAAATCAACACCCCTGAGAGTCCAAAGGGTCCATGGTGAGTGCTTTAACGTCTGAGGCTTCAGTGCATTTTACTGCTTTATTTAACTTGTACTTAGTAGCGAGGTAAATTAATACAGGGAAGTTTTCACAGCCTTTCCTGGGCTGAAACTGAAGATTACTTTAATGAGCCTCTTCGCTCGATTCTTCAACTAATTGTTTTGTTTTAAAAGGTGAGAAAAGATTAAAAAATGTCCGTCAGACTTTGCCGGAGTTTTAAGTGACCTCATCAAATGTCTTATTTGTCTTAAACACAGAGATACCTAATTTATCATCTGAAAAACAGTCTCAAAGAGTAAATTCTGGTGCTTAAGAAAATAGAGCCACAGAATATATAATCCTTTTTGATTATTCTGTCATTTTTTTGGTCTTTTAAGTTGTCAAAAAGGACAAAAAAAGGGGTGCTGGTTGAGCTCAGTTGGTGGAGCAGGCGCCACATGTACAGAGGCCACTGTATCGCAGGTTTGACTCTGCTGATCATTTGGTGCATGTCATCCCCCACTCTCTACTCCCCACATTTCCTGTCTTTTCAGCTGTTCTATAAAAGCAAAAAAATTATCTTAAAAAAATGATCAAAAATAAACTCCATATTAAAATAATTTCGAGTCCTCAAATGTCTGAGAGTGTGTGTTATTGAATTTAGTTTGCCTAAAAGTCTGAAGCTCAAAGTGTTTTTAGTTAACAATGAATAAAAGTGAACCATGTCATTTTAGAAGCTGCAACCAAAGGGTATGTGTGTTTTCCTTAGAGATGACTTAAGTGCTGGTTAGCGCTGCCGCCTCACAGCTAGAAGGTTCCTAGTTCAAATCCCCGTTCCGATGTAGCAGGCCTGTCTGTGTGGAGTTTGCATGTTCTCCCGGTGCATGTGTTGGTTCCCTCCAAGTTTTCCGGCTTCCTCCCACAACCCAAAGACATGATCGTTAGGTTCCTTAGTGACTCTAAATTTCCCATAGGAAAGTTGTCCATCTCAATGGATCAGCCCTGGGATTAAGTGACGATCAGTCCAGGGCGTACCTCGCCCTCTCGCCCAGTGACAGCTGGGATGGGCTCCAGCCCCTCTGCGCCCCTGAACAGGATGAGCGGTATAGATAATGGATGGAAGGATGGATGACTTAATTGATTAAACCATTAAATATAGTTGCGTCTTGATTTTTGTTTTATAAACTTTTTTAATTAATTAAGAAAATGTCCTTTAAATGTCTGTCACAGAAGACAGAAACTTAATTGTGAGGTTAATTAAGTCTCTGCAACAACGGAGTGTTTGACATCTTCACGCTGAGAACTGACTGAAACAATTAATAATCAAAGTGTTAAATCCCGAAACTTAAATATCATAGTGGATCAAAGCTAAATATTACACTACATATCCTTTACAAATAACTGCAGATAGCAGTGCCGCATCTCTGTGTCCCATTCTTCACTAAATTAGTGATAATAAGAGAAGTATCTTAAGAAAGTGTCACTTCACAGATTAGAGAACTGCCTCTTAAGCTTTCATAGCTTTAAGAAAATCTTATTCATGTAGACAAATCTCAACAAAATTGTCCGGGATCACACTGCAGAGAGGATTTGAGGTTTATTTAAGGAGCATTTAGCTGTCACTGTCTCAAATTATTAATCCTCCTAACCACAGGATTCTTAGATCTGTCATGCTCCGGCTCAGCTCCGAGGTAAGATTTGAATCTGAACAACAATTATTGACTCAGTTTGGCATCTTGTCACCATACAGGCTTTTAATAAAGCACCCAAAAATGAGACAAATGCACAATCTTATCGGTAAACCTGGCAATATATAGAAGTTAAGACAATCACCCTTCCTCCTGTCTCACACTGAGATTGTTTTGCGGGATGATTGGGTGCTGCTTGGTGAGCGCGTCTCCGAGGAAATAAAGCTTCGGTTCAGGATGAAAAGAAGATAACGTCTCAGAAATCCCGTCGCTGAAAGAGCACATGACATTAGCTCAGTAATAGCAGATGGATAGCGCTTTGATCCACAGTTGGGGAGGAGAAGTCGATTGAGTGACTGTGATAAGACATTCAACACTTAAGCGCTTTCACTGTGTCTTGACTTGACTGTATTTAGACTACAAAGGCTTTTTAATAACACTACTATTCAAACGGGGGATTGAAATTTAATTACAACATGCATGTATTTCTGTACTATCATTGCAGCCACCCTGAGAACAGTCACATGTACTACCATTAACATTAAGACATTAGAGTGGAGTACATCACAGCCCTGGTGTCAAACGCAGTCATGCACATGTAGATTTATTCGTCCTGAGCTGTTTGGAACAGGACGTTTGGATTGCTCTGCTGCTTCCTTGGTCTCTAATGCCCTGAGAACCAAATGACTCCAGTGTCCAATAAGTGCAACAAAGATTCTACTGGACTGCAACACACTCATGCAATCTGGGGCTTAAATTGTCTGTCCTAATAATATAATATAATGTTAGCAAATCGCTACCTTGCTATACAAGCTTCCTCTGGTGCACCATGTAGTTCAGACAATGGATCCTGCCTTAGTTCTGCCCTCCTCAGTGACCTCTGCGAGGTCGGAAGAGCTTGACAAAAAGCAATACTGTTTTCATTAAGCCTGGTGCCACAGAGTTTATTAGATGCTGTAAACTCAGGGCATCTCCCAATGCAGCTTTAAGAAGTCGACAGTCAGGATAACAGTTTGGGTTGGAAGACTACTTTGCTAATCAATAATTAGCTTTTTGCACTGTGATATGAACAAGCTAATAAGATCAAAAGATCATTTGATTTGCCCTTGCATGCATTCACACTCAGCACTCTAAATTTTAGCCAATCAGATGCAACCCTTTGTGCTGTACTTAGGCCATGCATTTAAACCATTTGTCCAATCAGATGAAGTCCCAGCTTGTTGTCTGCTACCTCTAGATAAGTTGGTTCCAATTGAATGGCAATTGCATGGTTAGCTAGCATTGTTAGCTTGCTGAAAACCTTGTTGTGAGAAAGACCTGCAGTTTGGTTGGAATTATTTCTGCTGTGTCAAACATGGCAGCAGTAAGACATAGCAGCTGTACATAGCTAATAGCTATAG
Source organism: Semicossyphus pulcher (assembly GCF_022749685.1). Lineage (NCBI taxonomy): Eukaryota > Metazoa > Chordata > Actinopteri > Labriformes > Labridae > Semicossyphus > Semicossyphus pulcher. Next base: position 9,843,703 of record NW_027211692.1, read on the forward strand.
CTAATATGCTCACTTTAATATTTGTTAATTTATCCCAAGGCATATCATAATCACAATATTGATTACTTTAATTACACACTACAGATTTTCCTCATATTATGCAGGCCCAAAATTATATCTTTAAAGCCCCCCTCCAGTGAAAATCAAGTGTTTAACCTTGTAAACATCTCCATGTGGTGTTTCTCATGTGCTACAAGACATATCAGGGACAACATAAGCAGTCGTCTCCATGGCTTGGCCTGTCTGCTTTTAGACTGCAGTGTACCAAGGACAGGCTGAACAACACGTTTTCAAATTGGCAGGTTTGTGACATCACAAACCTAAGGAGCCAATCCCGTTAATGGACGGGGTGACGCTATGCGTATCATTATCATCGTCATCTTAATTTGTGCAAACTCACCACTGACTACTAACGTTACTACTACTAATTACTACATTTGAAGCTCGCTAAGTTTCAACAATTTGCCACTAAGTGATGGCAGAGACGTGTTTTGTTTTTGCGACCAAGGGTGCTGTTGGTAATGTGCATAGTGGGCGGGGCCTATGCTGGTTGGGGATTTTTTTATGAGGGAGAAGGAGGAGAGCCCTTGGGAGGATTTTTACAAGGTCATTAAACGTATTTTACAGCAAAAACACATCAGACACAGTTTATTATTTCAAGCAGAACATTTTATATGTCTTAAAACATGAGGAGCTGCTCTTTAAGATGTTAAGGCAAAACGAAAGGAATGAAGGTAAATTGAGTGATGCTTAAAAATGTGTTTCTTTACAGCACAGACTACTGTGTTACACATCAGAGAAACGGGAAAAGATAATCGTTTCCTCCACTGTTATAGGAGCACAGAGGAAAAATTCGCAGGATTTAGTGTCAATTGATTCTTTTTTTATTGATATGCCAGCCTTTAAGTTTCAATAAACGGGTGCGAGACATGTGACTTTGCTTACAGAAACATGAATATTGTTTACCGCCACATTCTCCGTCTCCAAAGCTGTGAAAGTCTTTAGATTTTGACATGTCAGTAATTTTTTAGATTAGACAGCAGAGCAGGCGAGACACTTGGCAGCTGGCTGTCAGCTGAGTAGCTTTGGGGAAGAGGCTTCATCGTGTTAGACAGTGAAATCCGTTGTGCATTTTTACGCTCCTCAATGATGTCTCCTGTGATCTTTACACACCGCCCCGAGAAAATTAAATTTTTGAATCATACATTAAAGAAATCATGGGGATTAATATGCTAATGTTTTCCTGTGTCTGCTCAAGCTTTGTGACATGCACACAGAACAAATCCCTGACAATATTTACGGTGAAGAAACACACATACAAGGCCTCAAAATGTTCAGTTTTGCTGAAAAAAACACAATGCTTTTATTCTGAAAGGATGTTAAATGAAGGAGCTTTGTGTTGATTTCCTTCTTGAGACCCGCTGATCACTTTTGAGTCTGCTGACAATGGGATTAGTTGAATTTCACACTTGTGGCTCTGTGGCCCAATCTCTTTGGCTTTTTCGTTTCCTCTGTGGGCTTGTTGATGAGACACATCAGTGTTATTTGCTGCGTTGCCATGGCAGCAAACATCCCTCAAACCTGCTAGGTGTGAGTGGCATCGTGGCCGCTCAGCTGGATAAAGTGTGTGCCGTGTAATCGTGATATTCTGTGTTTGAAGCCAGCAGGGACTCTTTGATACTTATCTCTCTTTTGTCTTTGTGCCTGCTCTCTGTGCTGTGTTTCACCATCAAAATAACCTTTAAAACTGTTAGAAAATTAACTCTTGTCAGGCCAAATATGGAAGGCCAGGCATATTGAGTAAGATCTTCTGATTCATCTTAACCTGTGTCTAAAAAACACAAAGGTTCGTGGAAAAATACGCCATTAGAAGCTGATTTAAAAAGGCTCTGTAATATGCTGGCAAGAATTGCAACTTTAAATCAACCGTCCCTTCCAATTAGATGTGCAATAAAGAGACTTGAAGATGTAAAACAAGCCTCATCCAAACAGATGCACCTCCGTGTTTGACTTGAGGGTTAGTGTTTCTCTCAGCATGGCTCGAGTCTAATCGGTGGCCTCACATATGGCTGATGAGCCTACAGCTCTGTCATTCTGCTCCAGAAACACTTCATACACTCCAAATCATTTGGCTCCAGGTGACATAGTTCTTGTGTAACAGAGACGAGCCTGTGATGATGTAGTACACCAGTACGAATATAAACAGAATAGTAGAGTAGTTTTCCTGGACACTGTGGTGTCCTCAGCCTAGTGTTATTAAATTATAGTTTCATACAGTATTACAATGCAAATATTTAATGGTTTACCAAGCGGACTGTAATTATTCCAGGGGTTAGTGAACATTCAGGTTGTACTGCAATTCAGATTGAAAGTTGTAATCCCGAAGATCTCAGTTTCGTTCTCTTTGCTGCTCCTATGGCGGGAGCACACGTCCCAGATATCCAGACAGTGTTGCATGTGTGACGTCCACGGTTGGCTCCGGTTGTAACTCTTGATTTTCCTCGCTGACGGTCGCTTTCATTTTCAGACTGTTTGCCTTCATCTGAGCGTTGAGTTTGTTTCTTTTTCTTTGGATTTTCACTTATTTTTTTAAGTTGTATCTGTAGTCATTGATCTTCTCTTTGTTTGTTCAGCCACACTTGCAGAGACCAGAAAAGAAGCCGCTTAGCTCTGCCTACCCTCTCTGACAGACCAACCACTGCTGGCTGATGGAAAACGTGTCACTAACTTGGCGCCGCTTGTGATTTTCTTTCACGAAACACACCCAGTCCACAATACTGCAAATACAAAGGCTTTCATCAGTGGGCCATAGGCTCAATCACCATTGTGTTACCTCATTCGGAGATAGATAGATGACTTTAAAGTCTGTTAAGAGCTTTAAGCTAATGATAGATTTGGGTTTAGCAATCCCAAAAAAACATATTTTTTTTGAACTTATAATGTTCATAGAGCCTGACTGATATGTGATTTTTAAAATAAGTTTCTCATATCGGCACATATCTGTGAACATACTGAGATACCAATATGTCTGTGGACAATATTGACTAATTAATATCTGCTGAAGGATATACAGTGCTGTATCTGTCAGGCTGTGCTTGTTGAGTTATACTCATGGAAATGTTAGAATATGCAATGCAAAACCAGTAAGCTTAATGACACACAAAACAAGTGTACAGCCATGTTAGTGACTCTCTGAGGCTTTAGTTAAGGAATGCTTTGAGCCAACAATTAACATGCTGATGTAAAGAAGGGATAGCGCACACGCCTGTCACCTAAATAATAAGTAGGATTCATGCTTAAAACCTTATAATGGTGCTAGAAAGAAGTTAAAGGAGAGGGGTATAACGTCAGGGAACCATGACTGTCAGTACCAAACTGTGTTCCAGTGCATGTATTAAATGTTGGGATACTTCACTGGATAAGTAAAGACTAAAGCCTGCTGCTGCTGCTGGTAGATGACAAGTCAAAGGATCATCTGGATTCTTCCTCTGGAGCGATGAATGTCTGAACAAAATGTCAGTCCTGCCAGTAGTCGCTGATACTTCAAAGTGCACTCAGCTAATTTTCAATTGCAGTTAAATTGTTAATGTTTACCTCACAGTGGTTGTGATGCATCATGTGCAGCGTGACATTTGGACATGTTTGTACACGTCCTGATGCCGCTGCTGAAACGATATGTTGTTCAGACCTTGCATAAAGCTGTATATTAGCGGTGCATGATGTTCCAATATAAAGTTGTTTTGATCTTTAAGCTGTAGCTGTTCAAATTACGTGTGCCGTGTTTTGACATTCAGACGTGCTACATAGAGAGATACTCAGTATTTGACACACTTTACATGTGGCTTTATAATTCAGCAGTGCATGTATTCATACAGACTGGTAGCTTGTTGCTGCTTAATAAAGTCTTTGTTTACTGAAAGCAACTAATGCACAGTTTTCCCTCCCAATTATAATGTAAGTAGAGCTGAAGTTCATTGTGTTTCCCATTTAAAACCCTACTGTTATTTAAATAAGTCATTATTTCACAGTATTAGGTCTGACTGTGAGCGTGTCATTGTTAGGGGCTTCCTGTTAATAACGATGGATCAGATTACTGTACAATCTAACACAGACAATTATGTTTACTTTGCGCTACAGTGATCCTCACAGGTGATCCAATTGTGTGTCATAAATGAGCTTTTAGGTAATATGCAGATAAGCAGAATGAAGTTATAGAGTTGTCAGTGAGGTGATGAAGTGCCTCGGCAAGTCATTTACATACATGAGGAAATCAGTGTAGACGCAGAAAGAGAGAAATTAGTGCTGATTTAGGATGTAAATGAAATGAAGTATCTCTGCTAATGTATGCAAATGTATTACCTCTGTTCTGTTGGGATCTCAGATACAGCTGTGGATGGATTTCAACAGATGCAAACATTTTTTATCATCTGTTTATCATCTGTCGTGTGTAGTCATAAATGCTAATATGTAAAGACGAGGAAGAATAACAGTCACTTCCTGTTTTGAATGGAATATATTCACGATTTAAAGTCTTTTTTTAGTCGACTTCTAATTCGCTTAAAGCTTCTGTGAGGAACGTTCGGTATGTGTTGATTTTGGCGCCCCCTGTGGACAAAGCCGTACCTCTTGTCGCTTTGCTGATTTTGTCCTGTACATGCGTAAAGTAATAATCTGGGGGGGTGCTGTTTAGCTCAGTTGGTAGAGCAGGCGCCCCATGTACAGAGGCTACAGTCCTCGTCGCACTGATCGCAGGCTCGACTCCCGGTCTGCCGATCATTTGGTGCATGTCATCCCCCACTCTCTACTCCCATATTTCCTGTCTATCTTCAGCTGTCCTATAAATAAAACCAAAGGCCAAAAAAAAAATCTTAAAAAAAAAAAAAAGTAATAATCTGGAAGATTTTAATTTAAATAAATGAAGATTAAAGATACAATCTCGAATATTTCAGTTTCATGCTCTTGAGCGCCTCCCACTGGCGATAATTGGTAATTATGTGAGCGCAAGTCCCAATTTAACCAGACGTCCGTTGGCCCCGGTTGTAACTCATCAATTTACACTTATTTTTGAAGTTGTATCTGTAGTCATCCATCTTTTCTTTGTTTGTTCAGCCATAGTGGATTACTGTTTACTCGCAACACTTGCAGAGACCGGAAAAGCAGCCGCTTAGCTCCGCCTACCCTCTCTGGCAGACCAACCACTGCTGGCTGATGGAAAACGCGTCACTAACTGGGCGGCGTTTGTGATTTTTGTCGCCACAGACACCCAGTCCATGAACATACAATTCAGTGATAGATAGTGACTTAACAGACATTTATTTAAATGAAGTTCGAGCTTATACCTTTAAATCTCTATCTATCGCAGAATGAAGTAACACAATGGTGATTGAGCCTATGGCCCACTGATGAAAGCCTTTGTATTTGCAGTAACATGGACTGGGTGTCTGGCGTCGCCCAGTTAGTGACACGTTTTCCATCACTCAGCAGTGGTTGGTCTGCCAGAGAGGATAGGCGGAGCTAAGCGGCTGCTCTTCCGGTCTCTGCAAGTGTTGGGAAAGCAACTGTCAGCGAGGAAAATTAAGAGTTACAATGTATCACTCACTTTGAATTTTTTTGCCTTGGAAAATGTAAACAAAGGCAGCGTGCAGTTAATCTCTTCGTCTGACACCTACAGCCTGCAGTTTCAGGCATTTAAAATAACTACCGGTATATAATCAATCTTGTTGCTGATGGTCTGGTTTGCTTTTATATGTTTATATAGAGTAATTGCAATTAATTTCACTCTGTTTCATAACTCCTCATAGGAGCTTTCAGTGTTATTTACAGTGAAATAATAACTTAACATTAGTAGTCAGGAAATGAATAATTATTCTTCAATCTTGACTCCAGATTTTTCCTCTGAACTGTCGCCCGAATTGTTCAAGTTGCTGTTTTCAGTGAGCAGCGTAACACAAAAGCTCCATGAAAGCGCCTTTCTGACTTTGAAGTAGCTAAATTAAAATGACAAAGGCACATGGGAAAGCCATATTAAGATGAATAACAATTAACAGTGTGAGTCAGCTCTTAAATCACTGGGGACAAAAGCGTGCCTTGAATTAGGAAACATGAGACAAATTACAGGCGCAGCCAACTCGCAGTTTTAATTTGGAAATATCAAGATATCATAGCTGGGACACAGTTTTATAAAGGCCTGCTGCCTCACAGAAGAAGGAGAAGCAGGGTTACTTTTCTACATTATAAAGCAGGCATTGCTTCCTGTACGGCTTTTAAAACAGGTAATTATAAAGTTTCCATATTTTACAGAGCGAGATTCCTGATTTGAGGTTATCCCTGGCTGTGTTCCCTGAGACGGAGTCTGTCCATGAATAATTAGCTCAGTTTGAGCTTACTCGTTAAGAAGCTTAGAAGTGCTATGAGCTAAAGTATAAGCCGGCTTAGCGAGGTAAGTCTTGTACACCAACTATTGACCACATGTTCTCGTGGCGCACAGATATATTTTCAGCACCTTTTTAATAGGTTGTTTGCAGGACGCCGATCATCTTACGGATTAGGCCGTTTTTTGAACCTGGAATCATAAAGACGTAAAGGCACTGCTGGAAGTATTACAGAGCACATGAAGGGCTGAGCCGTCACCCCCCTGCTGCCCACAAAGACTCCAATCCCACATCCTGGAAATGCTTGAAATGATTATGATTGGAGCTGAGGCCGGGATTGACATTGAATCAACCTGCTGTGGTTACACCGGCACACACATCTGAAGTCTTTGTGATAGCTTTCCCTTCGTTTTGGTCTGGAATCACTTATGAGAAAGTAATAAGCTGGTGACCCTCGGTGTCAGCCCGTCTAAGCTGTGATGGCAATGTCAGTAAGATAAGAAATGTAGAATGGCCTTGTAGTCCCTGTTGCCTTTTAAAGACATCCAGATTTTCCGAGCCATTACGTCGGAGAGATGAGCACCAGTAAAGGGAGAAAATATCCTCTTTGTGCTGTGTTTCACACCTGCATTGACTCACACAGAAGGGGACCTTGTTTTAGTCAGATAATCAACATGGCTGGTGAGTCTTATGGCTGCATACAAGGGGGAATCATTGGCAGGTCCCATCCTTCAGGTTTCCCTTTGTACTCTGCGTAGTAGACTGCTTCCAAAGACGCTGAACATGCTGCAGCACAGCCCCGGCTGCTGTCTATAAAAACAGCCGCTGCAATAACACGTCACAGTTTGACTTTCTAGTATGATTGTGGAAGTAATTTGACAACAGTTTCCGATTAAACGGGACAAGAATAGTAAACATTTCTATTTCCAGGAGATTGAGAATTAAGGCTTTACCCCCATTAGGAGAAATGGTGCATATCACTACAATGTGCCGCATATAGCAACCGGCTAAGTGCCGATAAATGTACTCTTATGTGATTCAGGCGGAGGTTTCTTCATCCACCATTTCCCCCTGAGATCTTTTTTTAAGATTTACAATGAAGCTCCATCTGTCCGTCGATTGCGAAAGCATAGAAGAACCCTTGAATCTCCCTTAAACGAGAGAACCACATGAGATGTAAAGAAGATAAAGGGGATTCCTGCACCCTGTGGAAGCTGACAGTGCAGCAGAACAGAGGATCTCTGGGTCATTTCACAAGGACTGAACTCACCGCAGTCGCTGCACCCCTTTTATTCATTTAACACACCAAGTTTATGGAGCTGCTAACATTTTAATGTGCAATGCGTCTTCATCCGCACCAAAACGTTGGTTAACAAGAGTACTCTGGTGTCGTCTTTGGCCCAGATTCTGCCTCTCTGCTACGTTTTAAGAAAGTCTTCAATTATGGATGTTTAACTTGTTTGCTTTCTGTTTTAACTTTGTTAAGAGGCGTAGAAATGGCCTCTAGCAAACGAGTCTGCAGCTGGCTAATGTATTTGTTCTACATGCGGTGCGCACAGTATACAACATTTACATGTTAACTAACATTGTTCTGCAGCCTCAGCTTCCCTCAGATAGCACTCAGGCTGGAACGAAATGTTTTTCAGCACTCTGGCTCGCCTGGAAATGAAGATGCATCTAAAGGAGGAATGACGCAGATGTTGCTGTCAGCACACTTCTTTCTGCGTGCGTCTAAATCTGGAGCGGGGCCGAATAATATCAGTTCAGAAACATGCTCCACAGACAGAAACACAGAGAAAGAGGGTTTGGGACTTAATTTTCCATCTTAGATGCTAATTTGACAGCTGTTTCTTTTCAGAAATGTTATCATAATTGGATGAAAATAACCTGAGAAATCCTTTGTGCTGAGCTTTGACTCTCGGAATCTACTGTGGTGTTAATCCACCGTGTTCCTGCTGGAGGTTTGCCAGTATAATACCTCAAACAAGCAGAAGAACGTCATCCATTTAAAGAGGATAAATGTGCCCATTTTTTTATGCATTTCTTTAATGCGACGCACATTTCTGAGGTAGAAAGTGGTTTCTGAAATGCTGCAGTCAGTTGTGATGCCAGCGTTTAGCTACAGGGTCTGACTACGAGATCAGGTTTCACTCATTTCCTGCTTCCTATTGCTGCTAAACCACCAGAAGAGGATCCGTTTACCGTGGCAGAGTTTAACTCCTGAATGTCTCGCTTAATTTCAACAGAAGATTTGAGATGTGGAGGTGGAGGGAGGCACATTTTCAAACCCAGCGTTGCAGATCGCTGCTCCACAGCTCGCCCCGGCTATTGGCATATAGTCACACTGTATCCATTATTAATCACACAGTTCTCAAGGACGACGTCTGTGCAAATTAGTATGCAGAGAACGTGAAGATCACTTACCAGCAGTGACTTCAATATTAAGTATTAAAAACAGCATTCTGGCCTTTCTTTCTGTGTGCCCGGGTCATATCTTTGCACTGCACAAAATGGCCATGGGGATTTAAGCAGAAACATTCCAGCCTGTGCAGTGATTGCAGTCCAATACTCTGTGCATGACAGATAAAGATATTGCTGTAACATTAATATTTTTACCTTCATCCTCTTATCATGTTTTGTGAATAGGGCTCTGTGGAAAAAGACTTTCACTGAATCCCTGAACTCTTTCTTTACAATGTAAGAGCAGCTGTGTAAAAACCTCGGCTAACAGAGAAAACCTCCCCTCAGATTTGAGTTTTATTCCGGTTCAGAGAACAGTCAGTGTTAGCTGAAGTGTACCAGACATACAGAAGACGAGACAATCCCGCCTTACAATGCATTCAGCAGGTGTTCCTTTCAATCCAACGTAGAGTTTTGCTTGGTCGTCTTAGAAACGTAGCTCCATCCTTTTGATATTACTTCTAATTGTTGTTGTCTTACATTAAATAGAAGTGTTTAGAACAAACATTTCATGATAACTAAGATGAGGAGCCAGTTGCACCAGCTGTTCGTAAGTTCAAACTTAGCCTTGTCTAAACAAAAGAGTTAAAGGGTTATACTCGGTATCAAACAAATGACACCCAGTAACTGGCAGATCTCACGACAATACTCCTGCCAAGCTTACACACAGAAATGTTCGCTTGTTTAAAGGGAATCTGCCATTTATCTTTTTCGTCTGTCTGTTCTTCCAGCCACATGTGCTGTCACGTTAGGTTGCTGTTGGCCCCTAAGTACACTACTGTCTTACTACTCTGCCTACGACGACAGCCTTTTATAGCTCACATTATTACACCTTGGCTGGTATTTCAAACCAGCTATGATACACTAGGAGAGCCAAAATGGCACCCTGAAATATGAATGCAGAGGATGTTAAAGACAAGGATACATTTTACAGTATTTTGGCTGCCTTGAATATGTAGTCAAATTTATTGGAGCCAGAGTGTACAGTAGAAAATATGCAGCAGAGTGAGGCCCTGGCACTGTGCACGATGCATTCTGGTACGTGTAGGCACACAGAAAACTCCGCTTACACATCAATATTGATTGGATACCCACTAAAGAACATGCCAAATATTGAGTATTTTAAAACTCACACTCAATAAATTTTTATTCAGGAAATGTTGGAATTGATCAAATTGTTAAATGTTACCCAATTAATGTTCGGCCAAATGTCCATGTGAGTTAAAGCTCCTGTGAGGAACTTTCAGTTTGTGTTGATTTTGGCGCCCCCTGTGGACAAAGCCGTACCTGTTACCTCTTTGTTGATTTTCATAGTGCTGGTTTTTAACAAAAAAATCTCATCCTGCTTTCTTTAACAGTCACATGTATCACTCACTTTAAATTTCTGCCCTGGAAAATGTAAACAAAAGCAGCGTGCAGTTAATCGCTTCGTCTGACACCTACCCTCCGCCAGCGGGTTCAGACATTAAAAATAATTATATAGAAATAATCAATCTTGTCGCTGATGGTCTGGTGTGATTTTCTGGCTCATACAGAGTAATCAGAATTCATTTCAGTCTGTTTCACAACCAGCGAAAAAACTCTCACAGCAGCTTTAAGTTAGCTAAGTCAGTCAGCTTAGTATAGTCAAATATCTCCAGCTCAAATTTAAACCACAGGTCTGCTGCCACCTGCCAAACATTTCTTCATGCATGCACATATAATTTAAGTGATTTAAAGTAAGTGATTGGCAGTTGAGTTTATTATTTTCTTTTGCCACTAAACTAAAGTTATATTACAGTTTGTGATGCTACAGTGACTTTCTATTTACAAGTACATTGCTTTTGATTGGAGGGGGCTTCAGATGTCTTTCAGCAACCTATTAAGGGGGGGGTATTATGCTAATCTCAAGCTTCATATTTCACGCTGATACCTGTGGAGAAGCTTAGCATAATTTACAGTTAAAAAAACTCATCATGTTTCTCACACTGGTGCTCTGTGCAGGTCCTCATACAGCCTCGGCCTGAAACGACTCAGTCAGCTCTGTCCCTTTAAGAAACCCCGCCCCTACAAGCCCGCTCTCTTCTGATTGGCCAGCTCTCAGAGAGCCTGCTGCATGTAGAAAAAACTGTGTGAAACCTGGCGTTCACAGCAGCCTGCAGACTGAGCTGAGAAGCCTGGGGATTACTCCAACATACTTTAACCTACAGATTTGAAACTTCACCCATGTTTAGTCTGAACATCCAACATGGTAACATTATATATGTCTTAAAATGTGAAACAGCATAATACCCCCCTTTTAATGCATTATTTAACCCTTAACTAACTAAGGTATTTCTTATCATTCTTAATATATCAGTTTGAAAATATAAACAGTAGTCACATAAACTTTGACCATAAACTACATAATAGATTTACAAATAGCTTTGGAGGCATGTCCAGTGGCTGTGATTAAAAGCTCCACAACAGTTACTAAACACATCTTTATGGATCTGTCAACAGACGTGAGTAATTTCATTTGTTGCATTATATTTTCTGCTGTGTTCTGCACAAACAATCATTTTCTCCTGGTTGCAATCCATACTAGCTGGCAGGGATTTTTTTTGGGACGTCTGTGGTGTGTATGGATTCTGGAGCTGCCAATATGAGAGGAAGCTTGCTCGTACACGCAGCCACATTCCCTCCAATCCAGAGCAGAAAATGAAAAGCTTCTAATCTATCACAGTAAGAAAAATCTCTTTATAGAGGGCAAAGGTTCTCTGATAAAGTTCCAGTGAAAATCCCTCATTAAAATACAGAAAGCCATTATGGTAAGTTATTAAATTATGGTGTGGATGACTCAAGTCGCTCTAAAGGTCTTCTTTCATGTAGTGAACTGGTTGAAAGGCGAGGCCTTGTCAGTGCCCACTTAGCGGCTGACATTCAGCTAATGAATCGTCATGCTGTAATATATTCACCCCCCCTGCTGTTTCTGAGAACAGGTTGGATTTGGATACGGAGGGAATCGTCACTTTGCTGCAGTCTACTCCCTTTGGGCGTACTGGTGAGGGAACAACACTGGCGAGAAGAGAACGGGCATGCAGCCGCTCACAGGCTCAAAGACTGTGCCTCTTCTCCTTCAACAGCAGCGTGACATGGTCGCCTTTTGGAGTGAAAACCAGAAGCCAATTGACCGGCAGGCGGAAAGGGATTTGGGGAGTTCAAGGAAGTGAAAGTAGACGCGACTGAAGCTCCACTTTCCAGTGGATCTTCACCTTCCTTAAACGTACCATGGCACTAAAAGGTAGAGATGGATCCTGGAGGAATTACCCAGGAACAGCCGCATCTTACAGTGAAAGCATCCTGTTTTTCACCTGGAGTTACACCACCCAACTGCCACTGCGCCTGGAGACGATGGAGAGCGGCTTTAGCAGCACTGTGACCCCCTCACCCGTAAATGCAGTGCACTCTGCATTTACAGGTGGTCTAAAATCTTTTAGGATCTCAGTCCGGGAAGAGGATGTATCCTTTTTTTAGCATTCATGCAGGTTAGGAAGAGAGGAGTGAAAAATGCAGCTTGCTACACGTCCTTTCTCTCGAGATAATGTAGCAAACACTGAGTGGTAGCTGGAGGAAACCGCCATCTGTCATGTAATGTGTGCGTCGTGTGTCTCAAAGACTCATAAAGACGAATGTGCGATGAGAGAAATCCCGAGTAACGGCTCGCGCTGCCTGAGACGACTTTGAACTTGAGATTTTTAACCACATTTTCTTTAAGTTGCAATAATTGGTCAGAGCTGCCACCCTATTACCACCTTCACCCCTTGATGAATTTACCCAACATGCTCTAATTAAATTTGAATGTGACATGGGTGTGTTTCAATCCAGGAGACATCATCAGAGTTTCCCTCCGTCGTTCAGTTGTGACACATTTCCTCCCTCCTTCCTGCCGTTGTCCCCCGGTGACGTTAGCATTGTTTCTCACATTCAGCCGTGTAACCACAAACAGTCAACTAACAACGTGCGATGTGTCACCAACACCGGAGCCGGCACCCCGCTGCGGCTGCCGCTCTGATTTAAGAGATAACGTGATTTGCCGCACAGGCGAGCTGATCCCTAGAGGCGGATAGTATCGTAATGCCTTCAAGTGCAAGACACTTAACCTGGCTACTTAATCACCCATGCTAATGATGTCTGCTGTGAGTCCATATGCTGTACATCAGGGGCCAACAATCAGCGGCTCTCGGCTACGCCATGTGTACTCTATAATCATGGCATGTGTGCTGTCAAGTCAGATATGATGGAGAGCATGTCCAGAAAGTACAAGTACTCTTAAAATACCTGAATGTTATACAATAATGACAGTTACTATATGGACTTTGTGGTGACATATTTATGATATCTGCAGTTTGTAGATGAAGAATAAACCGAATTATATTCTTTGATGCGTCTGGATTTGGTTGTAGAATAGTTTAAGTAATAGTTTTAGTTTAGTATTTTTTCTTAAAGGTATAATCTCAGGATTTAAAAAAAAATAAATGTCTGTTAAGTCTCTATCTATCCCCGAATGAGGTAACACAATGGTGATTGAGCCTATGGCCCACTGATGAAAGCCTTTACATTTGCAGTATTACAGACTGGGTGTCTGTGACGACATTCGCATAAAAAATCTCAAGCGGTGCCCAGTTAGTGACGCATTTTCCATCAGCCAGCAGTGGTTGGTCTGCCAGAGAGGGTAGGCGGAGCTAAGCGGCTGCTTCTCCGGTCTCTGCAAGTGTTGCGAGTAAACAGTAATCTACCATGGCTGAACAAACAAAGAAAAGATCGATGACTACAGATACAACTTCAACAATAAGTGAAAATACAAAGAAAAAGAAACAAACTCGATGCTATGATGAAGGCAAACAGTCTGAAAAGGAAAGTGACCGCCAGCCAACCGGAGCCGACCGTAGATGTCGGTTAATTTGGGAAGTGTCCTCCTGCAATTACCGTTTATCGCCATTAGAGGCGCCAAAAGGAAATGAAAGTGAAATCTTCGAGATTGCCACTTTAATGCTCTTGGATTTGGTTGTAGAATAGTTTGAGATGTTTTGTCTAAAGATATTGTCTGGTCAAGCTTTATTTTATGGATATAGACTCTTTTATCCTCAGGGCAGTTCCAGCTGTTTAGGAGAGCACTTGATCAAATACTCAAAATCAATGCACCAGAGGCAGTGGTATTCAACTTTTACTACCAGGTATTTGAAAAGGAGTTCTTCTTCACCTCCTATAAAGCAACAAAATAAATCTGTTGAACATTTTTCCATTAGCAAATTGGCAAATTGTCCACGTCCTTTAAACTCCACGTGTAACACATTTTCCGAGCTCAAGATGAGCGATGTGGTTTCACTTCAATTTCTCTGATTCGACCAGCAAATTGAGCGCGCCCCTTTAGATTAAATCTCCGATATTTACACTTTTCAGGGGTTTTATTTGAAGGTTTGATATCCAGAAGATGGACGTTCTGTTTGAGGTTCCCCCCTCACACTTCGCCGTGGAGCTTTAGCAATAACGGGACATTGATTTGATCGGTAGCCTCTGTGAGAAATCTCTTATGTATTGTGCCTGAGGAAGCAGTCTGGACTGAAATGAGCCGAACAGATGGTCATATTCTGGCTAAAATGCTGCGCTTTAATTACATAGTATATTTAAAAAGTTAGACTAAAACACTGTTAGATGCCCACTCTACTTTTCTGGCTATTGATTGCAGCTTATGAATGTTCCCCCTCATCTAAGACTTTCTATTGGATTTCTGCAAAGTCATTAAAAGGTATTGAAGAGTGTATCTCTATGTAGAGTAAGAAATCCGCATTGTTCGCTTTGTCCGTTTGAGTCTACACACTAAGTCTTATTTAAATTCCCTTTAACTATCTGATGGAGTCACACAATTAGCATTAATCATCTCTCAAGGCCTGCCATCAGCGGGGTTCTATCAACCCCTTAATTCAATCTGCTTCCTGTCTGTGCTTTTATTCCGCGATCGGGCCGAGGATTTGGACTGAAAAAGACTTAAATGGGAGGATAGAAGAGATGTGGAATCATGTCTGACTTTAATTCAGATGTCCAGCAACTCAAAATATGCGCATTACAGTATTAGGATTATGTTTTGCTCGAGATGCAGCAGTATCCCTCTCCGTGACTCTGCTTTAGGCACACATCTGTATTTCAGTCATGTCCCTGCTCCCAGTTGACTTACTGTGCCGTGGAGGCTGGCCTGTGCTCGGGTTTTCGGTGACATTTAGGTGGCAGGTGGTGATTTTTGTAAATGGCTTGTGACAACTCAGCCATTGTGTGAGGAATCGTGTCACTTAAAATCTGTTTCTTGAAGCCCCGCCCACTCTGTGAAACGGGAGCGCCTCCTCCGCATCGCGTGCTTCTCCTCCTAACAGCACTCAGGAAGGCCGCAGTCGTTTCATGCCGTACAGCTCCCAGTTAATAGAAGATTTCCTGCAGTGTAATATGATGCTGCCAGGCTCCGACTCGGCCCCGTCCAGCAGCTTAGGCTCCTACTCCGTTCAAATAACCATTAAAGACAAAAACAGGAGTGTGCAACCAAGTGCTTACCCAATGTCATACAGTCATTACAGAGCGCCGCAGCTCAATGCAAAAAATATAATCAGAAAATTAGTCCAATTTAACAGTGCATTTGTTCAATCATTACTTGTTTGGCCTGCATGTTAATGCTGCTGAACGCCTTATTGGCTATTACAATAGAGGAGGAGAAGGTTTATCAGGGAAATAGAGGTGCGCTGTTATGTATAGGATAGTATCATGAGCCTTTTTCAGCAGACAGACAATAAGATGGCAGGGAGCTAAAGGTTAGAGCACCAGAGGTTCAAATCCCCGCACTGTCTGTGGACATGTGGGCCGATAAAGAGCCTCCTCCTCTCCCTCAGCCGCCACTGCCGGTTCTGTAGAGGAAGAATGGAAGCTCAGAGAGACGACCGACGCTGAATGAAGATCAGCTACAAGGCTGCGTTCTATAGCTGCCCTTTGTTCCTAAAGAGAGGCGCGGGAGAATATGGAGCAGCTCCATACAGCCATAAAGAGATGAAACAGGTTTTTAAATTAATCAATTAGACAATCTATACTACATACAATCCAGTAACTATCTTCTGAGCGATGAATCATTTACTGTTTTTCAAGCAAAACTGTCATACGTAACCTCGTTCTTTCAGCCCGTCAATTATGAGGAAGGAGAGCGTCTCGTTGGATTAACAGAGCTGTCTTCATAGTCGTCTTACATTTAATGATTTCTCATGAAGCTGCGTGATAACCTGCAGATTAATGGTGAGAATAATCATTTGTTGCAGCCTTAAATCTAAGACATAATTCGTGTTGCATTCATTTTGTAACATTCTTTTGTAACGTAATGACTTAATGCAAATCACAATCAATCAATGTTCACCAGCATCACCATGCAGCACAGTCCAAATGCAAACCTACTGCAACATATTAAAGCTTAATAAATAATACATTACAAGTAAAACAACCACATTAAGGTCATCTGTGTTAAAGCAATGTTTAAATATCATAAATAATACATTAAAACAACTGCATCAAAAACATCAATAAGGTACTAATGAATAACACTTACAGGCTTCATTAATAAGTGTAATGTATGTGGCTTTTTGTGCCACTTATTGTTTCATATGTTAAATATTTTAGTTCTCATATTATATGCAACCCTTCGTCTGGCTTCTTTTGTGCTTCTGCAGCATGTGAATGTCATCCGGAAAGGTCACCTCCTATTTGAATACTAATATAAGTAAGTGTCAGTAATACAACAATATAAAGAAGAGGGTTTAGCTTCTTCTGCACGACACCGAGTAAGCTGCTCTGCTTAATAAAGACATTTAGAAGTGAAAAATCGAAACATATTAAACATTAGGGGGTCGGCGGTTCGATCCCCAGCTCCCTCACATGTCGAAGAGTCCTTGAGCAAGACAGTGAAATTGCTCCTGGTGGCATAGGTGTGTCAGTGGAATGACTGATTGAGTTTACGCAGCAGCCTCTGCCATCAGTGTGTGAATGTGTGAATGTGACATGTAGAGTAAAAGCGCTTTGAGTGGTCGCAAGACTAGAAAAGCTCTGTAAAAGTCTATTTACCATTCTAAGCTTAATCCAAAAGGCACCTGGACTGTGTTGAAGCTTCACCTCTCATCTGAAACATCAGCCTCTGTAGGTCATTAGTATGCTAACAGATGTGTAATCTATTTACCATGAGACCATACACCATCATTAACATGTACGCTTCATGTGTTTGCAGCGAGGCATTGCAGTCCAAAAACATCCTTCAAGCACTGCAAACTTTATCAGGATGAATAATTCCAGAGAAAGGCCTTGAGATGTCTCCTGCCTCACATTCAGCACAGTATGTTTATAAAATGGAGGCCTCACTGACGTTCTTTAATATAAAACGCAGTCATTTCTCTCACCAACGCCCGGCGTTTGTTGCTTTTAAAGATTGATCATGGAAAATGTACTCCACACTCCCCCCATTTGTCTTCTCTCTGATTGCCTTATTGAAATTTTGTTTTCGTTGTATCTGCTGACTGCAAAAGTTCTGTCTGCACAGAGCGCCCTCGGTGATATCAGTTTTTTTCCTAGTAAACGCAGAATAAGGTCCAAACCGCAAAAGCCACAAAATTGGATTGTAGCGGCAGTAATTCCTTTGAAGTGCGAGGACTTTAGAGATCAGCTGTGACTTGTTGGCTCGATAGATGTGGGAGTCTGTACATGTTTAGGGCGCCCGCAGCCCAAATGTAGCTGTCGCACTGTGAGTGATGTAGTTGCATCATTTATTGCACTTGTTGTTAGACAAACCTCACACAGGGCACGTCTCGTGTTACATCTCCTCTGTGGCCATTAAGCGCCCGGTGCCGTTATAATGCTATTGAGTAAGAATAACTGTGTGAAATCATGTCTGTTATCACATTAAAGACACCTGTGGGAGCGAATGGGCGCTGTTAAAAGGGGTGTTAATGATATAGAAGCTTTATTATGTGCAGGAGAATAAAGGCAGGCTGCAGTGTTATGTGCTGCTCCTGACCTATTTGGACACTATAATGATGTCCCGGTGGAACAGACAGTACAGTATAAAATGACTTCACTTGGTGAAATGCCTGGACGTAATGGGGTCCTATAGAGTGGGGGTGCGTTGTCTAGAAGCTCCTGACACAAACAGCTGATGTAGTCCTCCTGAAAGTGTTGGATTTAAATTGGATAATCTCTTTGAACTTGATGTAATCTGAGTCAGAAATGGGCAGCTCTGTCTTAAAACAAAGCTTTTTGATGCAATGCAGCACCTTGCATTATATAACTTTAATAACAGCATCTCTCCACTACTCCTTGACAAAAAAACAAAAAAAAAATCTGTGTCGCATCGTCCTTTATCCTCAGAAAGGTGTCAGCACCGGTAGGAGTTAATATATTTCAAATGCGATTATGTGCTGTCCGATGTAGGGAAGCTACGGCCGGCCTTACAGCGGCACTCGATTTTGTTGTCACTGTAAATCCACTCTGCCTGAAGCGCCTTTGGCATCGCAGCTCGCGTGCACGTTTATACCTCTCTATCTCTTTCACACCCCTGCTTCCTCCCCGTCTGTCTCCTGTAAAAGCATTTGTGCTGATCCTGCACTCACGTTCTGCCTCTTTGTTCCCGCTCGTTATATCACCTATACGCCCAAAAGTTTGACTGGGAAGAAACTACACATCAACCTCTCAGTGTTTTTCTGGGTCAAGTGCAAAATGAAATACAGTAGGACTAGTCAGGGATGCACCGGCGCTGGTTTCTATGGTAACTGCAGGGCTGTATTTAGTGCAGTTGTTTCACTGCGCCCGGCTCTCTGTTTTTCCAACCAGGCGAGGAGGGAAGAGTGAGGACCGTTCCCGAGGGGGCCGGAGCAGAAAGTGGGGCAACATCTCCCATCACCGTCAAACAAAATCTTTCAGCTCCAGAAGGGATCATGTCACGCATTCATTAGCTTTTTTTTCTCACACGCAGAGAGATGATGCAGAGTGATGACACATACAATCAAACATATGAGTGACAGTCAGAGATGTGACTCATCTGTTGACACAAACTCAAACTTCTGACCTTAAAGTCTTTAAGCTGTAAAACTTCTGAAGAAGCGACTGAAAACTTTAATACTGGGTGCAGTGCTGACGTTGCCGTGCAGAATAAGGTAACACTGAAGGACAGACTTTTGTAATGAAAATTAATTAAAAACATTAAAGGTGCATGGGCCAGGCATCCACATAAAAAAATTAATCATCTTTTACTAAACTCTGTTAAACAACTTCACTTGGTTTTGGTTTCACATTTCCAAATTTAAACACTAACTTGTATAATTTAAATACATTGTTTAATATTATTGTATGGGCGGTGTTACAGGGCATAACTACATTTAAGATAATCTTATCGTCTCTTTATGTATGATAATCTGTGGACCCTTGGGACTCAACGAGGGCTGTTTCTGCAGGAAAGGTAGCAAAACAGTGAAAATTTATAATTGAACAAATTAATTTACCCCAACGTAAATCAAAATATCTTTGTCCAATCTTCCTTAAAGGGCCAGTTCACCGTTTTTCAACCTCAGTCGTAACATGCTATTATGGGGGAAAAAAGCAGTTTCGCTCAGTGCCTTTGGAGGACGCTATCCGCTTCTCCAATGGGCCCTGGAAAACCTCCACCAGACTACGTAAAACACGTCATCTGGCGGAGGCCAGGATGCTCGCTAAACTACACTTCCTCAATCTAGGACGCCCGCCTCTGATGTCTGCGGTGTTCAGTTGAAAAAACCACATACTGTAAAATGTAATCATTTGTTTCTACTCTCCTGTTTTCCCTCCCACACATCCCACACTTATAACTGAGTCATGTCTCGTTTAAATTGTCAGGTTTGAAATATAGACGGAAGAATTAGACGATCCACCGGTATATTCTTGTCATATTTCGGATTCTGTACCGATCTGAGCTGTCGCCTGCAGCAAAAACAGTAGTATTTCACTCCAGCGTCTCTCGCTGGGCCGTTCCTTTCAGAGGGAGGGGTGCAATGCATGCTGGGTGTTGTAGGAATGTAGAATGGGCGAAACCACGAGCTGTTTGTACAACTTTCTCCACAATTTCAAATATTATTGCTTTTAACAATTACAGAGAACAACAGCTTTGACTGACGAAATCTTCTATTTTTACATAACTGCATACATAATTACAGTACATATTAATACAGTCCATGCATTCAGTAGTGTATGTTTGTCTCTAGTAACAAACACAGTTTTCACCACCCAGACGTAGATTTTGCGTTGTATTCCTTATAATTACGTCCGTCTTTGTTTGACAGGCCTTCTAAAGGAAATCAATGAACACATTAACTGCTAACATGTTTATCTAATTGAAGATTTGCTGGGGAAAAGGAGCAGGCTACTAAAGATGTAAACGGAAGAATTGTGATTGTCAAGCATTTTTCACTGACACCGAGCGGCTTCAGGGTCACTGATCTAAAAGCTGTCATTGCATTAAGCACAAAAGTGGTTTGGCCTGAAGAGGGGCTGCGTCCTCTGGGATAGCACCGGTGCTAGCATCCAACACATACTGTAGAGGTGCAAGAACAGGCTGACCCCAGTGGCACTGCACATGGCAGCTTGACAAGGTCCATAGGAAGCTGGCTGACATATACAACAACCATCGCACCTCTGATAAACACCTCATCAGGCCTGGACAAAGAAGCAGACACAGCAGCTCTCAAGGCTTATCAGGACTCCTTTCTACAGGCAGGAGCTGGAGGATGACGGTCGAGCTCGGTGCTGCTGCCAACACCCGTCTCCTCATCATCACGAGTGTAGACGATGAAATATCTAGAGCTGGCGAGACATGTAACGGAAGTAGGCTTTAAGTCGGGGCTTTAAAGGCACATCACAACACGGCTACTTGGGGAAGCTGGTGAAGCAGAGGTACAGCCTCAACCACAGATCTTACAGAGCAAGCAGAGAAGCTTTTAGCAAGAGCTGAGGAAGGACAGGGGTCAGGATCCAGGCAGCTGCAGGGGAGGCCTCTCTGCTAACAGGACATGTAGGGGTTAAATGGGTTAAAGGAGGGAAACATGAATGCCTCGCTGATGACCCTGTACCTGACCTCTTAGCCTCAGAAGGTGTGAGAGGCAGTGATGTCTCGCAGGTGGCCTGTGCAGCTCAGCCTGAGCAAACAATTGGGTCACACTCTTTCTGATGTGACTGCATCCTACATTAAAGAGTAACATGCGGCACATCTGCACAGCTGTTTCACATGTTTTCCAAACCTGGACCGCTGGAGTACACCCTGCAGTTTCATTTAAATATTGTATAGACCTGCAGCTCACGAGAGACATGTGACTGGGAACGAAAATTCATTTGTTTCCCAACACAGTCGCATTTCAGCTGCAGATGATATGAAGGAAGAGGGAGAGGAAGTTCAAAGCAGGAGCACTGTGGGATGTAGTATTTAAATGAGGCTGGAGTGGAGGTACGACGAGGGAGTGTCTGCGACTGTTTGAAGTGTGACAGTGTTTCCCTGCCTCCACTTTGCTTCTAGCGTTTCAGCTTCAAGGGTACAACCACAGGCAGGTACCTGTCAGAGGCGCATAACTATTTAAAAACATAACCATTAATTAAACATCGAGTAAACTTTTGGTTCATATTTTATTGCACCTTTTCCTCGTGAAACATTTTTGACATCCACCAGTTTTCTCTTCTATCCCTCTATAACTCAGAGCCTTTCGGAAGTATTTTATTACACACATTTCGTGCAGCTTGAAATCACCGCCGCTCTCCTACTGGCACTCATTCTTGTTCCTTAATTTGAGCAGCAAATGAATTATGAGACGTAATGATTGAATTAAGGGTTCTGGCCCATAAGTGCCAAAAAAACAAACACAATCACGCAATGTGAAATGTGTTATGAATAATGCAAGATGGAGGTAAGAGGAGGGAAATGAGCCAAAGACGGAACTCTGTTGTACGTACAATATAGTGTTAATGGAGAGGAAATGTTACAACAGACACACTCGTGTCGCTTTGGAAAAACAACCATCACAGTTCTTGAGTTTAATCTGCCTCATTATAAACATGAAGTGAAAGTTTTGTGTCTTTAAAAAGCAAGAAGAATCGTCAGTGCCTCTGAGAGCTGCGTTAAAGACGTGTTGCATACAAAAATATGTCCCCCCCCCCTGACATTTCTTGTTCTTTATTTTGTGCTTCTGTTGTTTTTCTAAGAGCGACCAATTGGGATTTCTCTGTAAGACACCAACATAATGCAACATTTTCATGAGATTATAAAGAGAAAATACTAAATCCTGTTAAGTTTGACACGTGCTGCACATGTTAATTTCACAGGAAGCTGTGTAGGATTATTTTCTCCTTTCAAAATAATGATTTCATTGTAGTTTCTCCTCTACACTCGTGGCGCCTCGCCAAGCCTGAGTTCTCACTGATCCAGCAGTCCTCTATGTGTAATATTCCTGCATTTATCGTTATTTTCCAGAGCTCATTCTGCCTCACGAACGCCATTGTCGATGGTATTGTTCCCTGTTTTCTGCTCTCCTGATACCAGCTTAACATTTCCTGCATGTGCTTCACAGTGAATTTGTTACAAAGCAATGGGGGGCCTTTATTGTGAAGCCGTCTCCGTACAATGTCGATTTGAGGCAATTACATGTGTGACAAAGCAGACTGGATCAGCAGACAGCGCGTGCTGATGTTATCTGGAGAGCGTTAATAAAGTTTAAGTAGCTGGATTAAAAGGAAGTGCAGGGGTTTTATAGGTTTGTAAAATAATGCTCCTATATTTTTATAGCAAGGTACAGTGACCCTGAAATCAATGAAAACAGAAGGGTTTTTTGAGTTGAATCGTTTTAATCCGCTACTGAAAACAGTCCACAACAAATGAGTAATGTCCTCCAGTTTATTTATTTATTTCAAGTTTTTTTTTTTGAGCCTTTTATGTCTTTATTAAAAGAGGGAGGACGGTGGATAATGTCGGAAACGAGGGAAGAGAGAGCAGGGATCACAGAGTTGAACCTGGGGCAGCGCACCGAGGACTGTAGCTTCTATACATATATGGGATGCGCAACTTAATCGCTGAGCTAAACCGCCGCACCTATTTTTATTATTTGATAAAAAATAATAAAAATTCAGTGAGCAGCTGCAGGACCATGAAATTACATGAAACAAGAACCTATATACACGTGCCAGATTATTAGGCACACCTAGCTGAAACTACATTCTACATTCCAACAATAAATCCTCTCCTCATTGAAGTTATAATTCTCTGTTTTAAATACACCATTATCAAATGTCAGGCAGACACAGTTAATGTCTTAGCTAGTAAAGGTTAGGATGAATTTAGAAGAGTTAAGAGTAAGACTTAAGTACTTTACTCAGGAGGTGGTGGAGACCAAAACCAGAGCTGAATAAGGTGGACACCCATCTTACTCACATTGTTACACATGTATGTTTTTAATACAAGTCACAGTGACTCAGTCACACAGTGAAATCATTGAAAACAAGTTTTTGGGGGGTTTAACAAAAGCCCTATTGTGATTATTTTGTCCTAATATGGTGCAAATCTATGTCACTGTTAAAGCTGTGTCTGTGTATGATGTATCCATTTCATTGAAGTTGTAGTGCAGACCCTCAGCATGTGTTTACAGCAGCTCTGTTTACACACTGTTTTAATATTATTATAACAAATCATTCTTTGCAGATCCCCATGAGTGAACTACCTTTTAAACAACATTTGTGTATACTCAGCAAATTCGGAGCACACTTTTCAGTAAAAAATATTGTTGCCGCCAAAGGATTAAGTGTGAAAAACGAAAGCAAATGCTGAAAGATTTTGCCAACGCTCGTGTTGTTGAAACAAAGGAACCAAGGGAATGAAGACGTATGAAATATTTATTCATTGTCTTTTTCTTAAGTGCCTGAAAATAGACGGCAGCACAGTTGCACAACAAATGAGTGTGATACAGATAGAATCTCGTACCGATAGAGAGAGGTCATCTAACGGTCTTTACAATGTATGAGATTCATATTAAGTTACAGACAAACAGATCCGAGATTAAAAATGTACCATGTCGTCCAATATTGCGTCCCAGCAGCCTTCTCCATCTTACTGTCAGTAGACTCGCATGTCATTTCAGATGATGACAGAAAGCTTTGATATTCAGAGACTGATGAATGTTTATTCATATGTTCTGTGTATGCTGCCTTCTGTCTGTTATTCATCTTTATAACTCTTAACTCATCTCTATGTTTCCCTGTTTTCATGTATGCAGTGGACGGATTTAGCATTCAGGCATTTGTACTTAAAATAAGTACCTCTACATTATGCTATGTTATACTTGTACATTTACAAAGTGTATATTGTACTTTTTACTACACTTAGAATTATTTGACATAAATTATACATAAGAAAAAAATACTAGAATAAACTAGTCAACAGGATATACATTTAAAAATGTGCATACACAATATTAAAATGCTGAATTTTTACATTCTTGAATATAAATGACAAAATGTTCAAATGTACAAAAACCTTCTGTACTGAATAAACCGAACCATGAGCCATAACTGAGGTACACAAGTAGATACATACATTACTAAATATCTCAATTTAATTTAATTTAATTTCAATTTGAGTACAAAATAGTACCAAATAGTCGTGAAATACTTACTTATGTGCAATAACATTCACTTATGTGAAATAATATTGACTCGTGCAATAATACTTATTTGAAAAAATACTTATATGCAATAATACTCACTTATGTGCAATAATACTCACTTATGTGCAATAATACTCACTTATATGCAATAATACATATGTGAAATAATACTTAGGTACAATAATACTCACTTGTGTGCAATAATACTTACTTATGTGTGTCTTTGTCGTTGCTTTGCTGCTTCTGTTAACACATTTCCCCATTGGTTCAGTAAAGGTTTATCTTATCTTATAGCCTATTATCCAATACCACAATATATGCTACTCTACTGGGATGTATAATAATATAACTATGAAAGGGGCTATTTTCCTGCATAACACGTATTTTTCTTGTAAGATTATTTTTAGTGCTGTTTTCACCTTTATTGTAAGGACAGCTGAAAAGACACAGGAAACGTTGGGAGAAGAGAGAGGGGGGTGACATGCAGCAAAGGGCCCAAGGTCGGGAGTCCAACCTGCTGCCGCTGCTTGGGGACTGTAGCCTCTGTACATGGGGCACCTGCTCCAGCCACTAAGCTCATCCAGCACTCCTAACACGTTTTTTTACTTCTGATATCTGAAGTTATTTTGCTGCTCTTAACTTTTACTTTCTGTAGCAACTAATTGTCAGTAAAACTAAATTCATTTAAATAAGCCCCTGAGGGGTGAACTGGAACAAGTTCTGAACACGAGTTCTTGGTGAAACAATAAAACAATGTCTGATGCGCTGTCACTTTGGATTCGGCGATCCATGTATTCAATGTCAGGCTCCGCCCTCTGTTCAATGTCAGAATTACAAACTAATACATTACAATCTGTGTCACAAGGTGTCTCATGTCAAGATAAAATAAACACAAAACTACTTTGTAGTGTTGCAAAGTAAAGATCCAAATACTTCCTGCACCACTGTATATAAACCCGGTACAGCAAACTCACCAATTGATCCATTCTTAAAATACAGTTTGACATGTTTGTTATTGATTGTTGTATGGAACAGTTTCTACATTATCCTTGTTTTCACATCTGAGTTCAGCAAAGCAAAGATGTTCCTGGAGATGATGTGTCCTGTTTGATTTATAATGAGCGATATTGTCGAGGAGTAATCTACTTCTGAGGCGCTGGGGGCCGAGGGGAGAGCTGTATGACTGCGAATAAAACCACCTCCAGACTACAGAGCTGTCATTAATCACACCCCAGGCTGGCAGTACAATGCCTTCTGCTATGTTCCCTTCAGACTATGTTGTAGGATATTTGTTGGTTGTCTGTAGTTTCCCTCTCCCATCCTCGTCCTCCCTGTCATTAATTAAAAGCATGTTGAGAATTTCATCTCTCTGAGAAATATGCAGACTGCTTCTCCCATCGGGCTGTTTTTTCGGGCCGTCTCTTTTTGTCCGAGAATCTGTCTCTCTCTGTCAGCGACGAGAGCCGACATGCCACAACACGGTCCGGCTCTTTCTGTTTCCCTTTTGACAACATGACAACTTTCTGCAAGATAAAAAAAAGCGAAGATTAGGGGACTAATTTGCCTTGTTGTGGTCATTGTTTAAGCTGCATTCAACACACATAGTCATCAGTGGGTTTGCAGCCACTAAGCTTATGGGAAGTGTGACTTGCTGTGCTGAAATGAGCAGTATCTGACTCTGACAGTGTGTGGTGGCAGACAAGGGATGGCAAAGTGTCACTTTCAAAATAAATCTGTGACAAGAAGAGAGCAGCTAAGTGGCTACGGCTGAAATATGTAGATATTTCGGACGTTTAACTCTTCTGTTGAGGAATGGAGCTACAGCGGAGGTCAGACGCGTAGTAATGTACGTCTGCAACCTTAAAACTAACCGGAGTAATTCTTGCAATGTAAGAGTCTTTCATGTTTCCTGCAAACACACCTCCGTATCCACCTATGCAGAAGCTTTCACAAGACAAGTGCAAGAAGCGGCTGTCAAAAGAGTGCTCCATTAGCGCTACACCCACACTGCTCTCTCCTCACACGTACAAGGTGTATCATTTACGGCTCCTGCGATTGTTTGCGTATGCAGCGAGCTCCTCTGGAATCCTGCAGCAGAAATTGTCAAAGACGATCGTTTCACTCCTCGCCGTCCCGGGCGTTTGAACGCCCGCTGTCGGAGTGCAGCGGAGAATCTTGATTCCATGGCAGACGGATGCCAACTTTCATCCCATTTGAGTTTCCTTCAGAGAGACACTCTTTTGGCTGAGAACATTAATTCAAAGCAAGCCTGAAAGTCAATCTCATCGGGATCCCGACAGCAGAATACCCAAGCTCTCTATATGCAACTTTTGATCAGCTCTATGTGTTTTTATCAGGATTGACATTTTCCTAAACTTAATGAGGCTTCCCTCGTAATTTCATGAAAAGTTAACCGTCTGAGCTTCCTTAAGTGCTTTAATTGATTTTAATAGGCACACGGACTTCTCACATTTGAAGCTACATTTCACACAGCAGCCTCGTGGAGAGACTCGGGCATCCTTCCTGGCTGTGTAGGTGCAGTGTAGTCGTGGGTGGGGATGCGTGCCCTCAGGTGCAGCATTAAAATCATCAAACAAAACACACAATATTCTCAAAGCTGGCCGTTCTCCCCGAAGTTTGGAGGGCATTGTGTGAATATGTGTTTATGGTCTGGTGGAAGCACTCAGATTTCAAGGGAATGGATACGATTTATTAAGTATTGAGTCCATTCAAACTACACGGCCATTTATCAGGCATGAGAACATACTGCAGCAGCAGCGGCAGCAGCAGCAGCCGAGCTATGGAGTAAATAAAACAAGGGAACTCACTCGGTATGCTGCTCAGGTCATCTCACAGGTCAGGCAGCAGTATGGTCTCAGAGCTGTACTCGCAGACTTTATTTTACTTACCCGTCTGACTCTCTTCCTGGTGGTTTAATGTAAAAAGGTTTTTTAAATTTCAGGGTGAATTCTTGGACGGAGACACTCCAGAGATAGCTGGAAGTAAGCACTGTGATGTTCCCAACAGACTGCGGTCATCATTTATAAACTGGAGCTCAGAGGAGTGTTAGGTCTGCTTTTGAGCTTGAGTAGGCGATCTCGAAAGTGTCACTCTAGAAGATTTAGTGAATTCAACAAACATGGAGCTTTAATTTCTACATGTTGATTCACAGTAAATTGGCATTTCACTGGATAATAGCGTCGGCTGTATTCAGCATACAACAGACATTTACAGGCCCTGTCAACAGAGACTTACAGCCTTCCCAGAACTAAGTCACGTGTCCGTTCAATCCCATCTTCTTCTTAAATAGATTACACTTGGGTTTTTTTTTACAATCTAAATCGAGCACTTTCCAAAATCCAGGTTACAAAGGACGTCACGAAGGCAGCAAAATAAAACAGACAACTCAAAAATCAACAAGTTTCCAAAGAAAAAAAGATATCAATACAGTGTAGGCAAAGAAAACATTTATATTGGATAAAGTAATGTTAATAGTCCTTCCATCCAATGTTATCCGATTCACCCCTGATCCGCAAACCACTCACAGTAATTTAAGTCTGTGACCATCAGCGTCTTTGCCAGGATATATTCCCTCACTTTCCTCTGGATGCAGGTGCTATACTGTAGCAATAAAACATTTGAATAAGTACCACATCTCAAGTTACAGGACACGCAGTCTGGGGTTTGTAGTTTCAATCAATGTTTGTGTCTCTGTTGGATAATTAAGCGTCAATGTAACTTCTTTATTTCTTAACGTGATACACTTCTGTATCACGTTTGTGCTGTGTATGCACCCACGGTGGAATAGGGTTGTTAGAAAGATATCCATACACTTGAGTGTTGCGATAATGTCTTTTTAATAGTAAATATATAATATTCTAAAAAACTCTTAATTAATAGTTTATAAGCAAACATTTATTCTTTTTAAATGTTGATTCCTTTAATCAGACTGCATAGAAAGTAGTGCTATCATTGTGTTGGGTGTCACAGGGTTCCACTTTTCTGATTGATTATAAAGTTTACTTTTTTTTATCCATATGGTGTTGTGTTTTTCACACTATGAAAGTTAGAATTTAAACCAAAAGGTCAGAGGACCCAGATGCAGACAATGATGTTATACAAACAAGGCGAAAACAAAAGCTTACTGTACAGAATCCAAAGAAGGAAAAGTCCAACCAAAAGTCCGACAAAACAGAAGAAGCGACAAGGAAAGTAAAAAAGAGTCCGCAAGAGAAAAACACGTCACTAGACAAAGCGTTTCAAAACGAAGGGTATCTCGGACAAAGACAAACGACGAAGAGCGAAGTGACTCTGAGACAGGGGAGCACAAAGACTAAATAAACTTGGGAGGTGATGCTAATTAGACACAGGTGAGAAAATCAAGAGCCAGGCGAAAACAAAAAGTAGCAGGGCACATAATCAAACAAGAAGGAAAACACACAAAGGCATGAAGAGGATCATCACAAGAGACGATAACTGTGTCCCAATCCTGGGGCTGCAGCCTTCGGAGGAGGCGGTCCACGGAGGATGCTCTGTCAATAGCCGTTCACAGCCTGCGAAGACCGTTCAAGCCAAACTGAAATGAGACCGTCTGGTCTACGGAGGATTTCCTGTTTGCGTCACCAGCTGTTCCTGCCATACCGTATACCAAACCATATCTAAGCTAGAATAACTCATAACAGAAAGTCTATCTAAAAAAATCGCAGTAGATCGACCTGCTTACACTGCAATATACTGCACTGCATTGAAGCCCAACCGCTGTATCGTGATACGTATTGTATCGCCAGATTCTTGTCAAAACTCAGCCCTGCTGAGGAAGACAAATTTCTTCCTTGAGGACAAATACACTATCCAACTATTTGAATTCAACCCTTTTAGATCAATACTATGCAAAATAATACTCTTCAATATTGTAAAACTAAAACCCAATGTTGGGGTGACCCGATGTTTTTTAGTAAGGCACTCCGTCGTCCTTCAAACTGTTTGCACATGACTTGTATCTGTCACTATTTGTCCCTTGTGTCAGAGAGATACTTTGATATTGATTTCAGACTCTTTGACGTTACAACTACAGACAGCTACATGCTCTAAACTGAAGATGAAAAGTATTGCCTTGTATTGACAGTGGCAGTGTTTGAATTTGTTTCGACTTTTTCCTGGGCTCACTTGTAGATTTGATTATTAATGATCCAACACGAGCTATTCAGTTACTGCTGGGGCTGTCGTCAGTACAAAAAGTCCAGGTTTAAATAAAGTTTACCTCCTTTTACTCAGGAACTGATCTCTGTATTTGGTGTAAAAGATATTCAGGAGAACACATAAGCTGTTGCAGATATTCTCACAGTCAAACAACATATTTGAATTCCTGGCTGTGTTCTGTTTTTAGATGAGATATATTCCTCGTAGCTTTAATTGAATTCCTCCTCAGCCACACCAAAGACATTTGGA
The DNA here is from genome assembly GCF_022749685.1 of Semicossyphus pulcher. Lineage (NCBI taxonomy): Eukaryota > Metazoa > Chordata > Actinopteri > Labriformes > Labridae > Semicossyphus > Semicossyphus pulcher. The sequence continues at coordinate 9,873,680 of NW_027211692.1, forward strand.
GTTGAAGCACCCTCTGTAGACTTGAAACGTCGCTTTGTAGTTTGTAGTTCGCCTCTTCACAGAGATGTGAGGCTGTGGGTTTCCAAGATTGACAGTAGCTCCATGAACTCCAAAACCAAGTTTCATAAAGAGCGTTAGAGGAAAGTTCTCCAGTCGCTCCTGCAGCTTAATCCACGATCCAAAGACCCGCATCTGTGACATGATCCTGCCGTGACCCCTGCAAATGTTTGTAAGTGGAGCGCATTAAATAGTCCTTCCATCTACAAGAAGAAGAAGCTAGGTGATGATGCACAGCAATATAAAGTGGCTACTGTACGCTGACAAACGGAGGCCCGGCCCTCATTTACTCTTTACAATATTGTGAGACCAGAGAAAATGAACAATAATGTGATGGATGATCATCTGAACTTGGCACAATGCTCCTCTGACTTTCTCTTACTGTAATGTAAAACATGACCTTTACTGCCTTCACATCTGCTTTTAGAATACAGTAACATAAGCCAGTACAAATGACGTGCTTTAAAGCCTGTCTCACTGTGTTATGCTCACACTGCTACACACGATTTAAGGGAAATTGATGTAAAGCAGACTTTGTTTTATCCCACTTCATGACTTTTTTTTTATTGGCACAGCATTCACAGGTTTTTATGCCATGCAGTCGTGTTAGTGAGCAGCTGTATACGTTTAAATAAAGTGCTGCACAATAAATCGCGTTGCGGGGGGTAGCTCGACGGATGGAGGAAGAACGAGGACGAGGCGATGTGCGTTGGTGGCTCAACAGAGCCCAGATTTATTTCCTTGTCGCAGCAACAGCTAACCCGAGGTTGAGGTCTCCCCGGGATAACAACAAACAGGTTGGTTAACTTGCTTAGCTCTCGCATGCGTCTTTTCTTTCGCCAAACTCCCGCTTAAAAGTAGCTTTTATCAAAATAACTCCCTCTTCCCTCCTCGGAACTACTTCTCAGCCAGTTAGCCACGACGGTGGACACCTCCCTCAATAAACAACTGCAAAACAGCAAACATAAAAAGAACTTACACCTAGCGTTACAATGTTATCAAAAGTGCAATATCTAAATTTCAAAAGGAGACGTTTTTAATAAAGGTTAAATGTTAAAAACTCTGAAGTGCTGCAGAGAAGCCTTGTTTAATAAATCTTGTTCTCCTGGTCTAAGAAAACATGTTTGTTTGGCACAGACCCAAACAAATGTCACATTATCATAATTTGAATATCTTTTCTCTCGTAAATGTGATGCAAAATTAAGCATTATTACTAATCGTGAATCATATCGCAATCTGAATATCCCTCAGAATGAAGGCAGGATGATTTCTTCCTCCCATATTTAGCAGCCCCGTTAGTATATCAAGTAAGTCAGGTCGTTGCTGCACTCCACATGTTCACGTCGACAGAAGAGTGTAAGCTTCAGGGCGCAGCAGTTCTCTGTCTCTGCTAATTATTTTAAATCTCATGATGCAGCTAAAGGCCTGTTCAAGCGTCACTGACTGGTTTGCACATACTGTAGCTGCAATCCACTAATTGAGCATTTAAAGGGCCAGATTGTTGTTTCTGCATGTTTTAGCCCATTTACCATATGTCACATTTACTCAGCAATACTGCCGACAATTTGTCTCTCCAAAGTTGCATCACATTGCCTTCAAAACTGTCAAAATGGTTTCCAGTTCAAAACTTTCTTTGGATTAGTAATATATCTCTTGGATATCATATTCATTTTTAAAGTGATAATCTCAGAGAGTTAAGTCACTATCTATCGCCGAATGAGGTAACACAGTGCTGAGCCTATTGAGCCTGTGGCCCACTGATGAAACTTTTTGCATTTGCAGTATTATAGACTGGGTGTCTGTGACGACTTTTGTGGAAAATCTACAAGTGGCGCCCAGTTAGTGACACGTTTTCCATCAGCCAGCAGTGGTTGGTCTGCCCTAGAGGGTAGGCGGAGCTAAGCGGCTGCTTTTCCGGTCTCTGTAAGTGTTGCGAGTAAACAGTAATCTACTATGGCTGAACAAACAAAGAAAAGATGGATGACTACAGATACAACTTCAAAAATAAGTGAAAATCCAAAGAAAAAGAAACAAACTCGACGCTCAGATGAAGGCAAACAGTCTGAAAAGGAAAGCGACCGTCAGCGAGGAAAATCAAGAGTTACAACCGGAGCCAAACGTGGACGTCTCACATGCAACACTGTCTGGATATCTGGGACGTGTGCTCCCGCAATAACCACCATCGGTGCCGCTAAAGAGAACAAAACTGAGATCTTTGAGATAACAACTTTATTTCTCCTTGCACAGTGAATTCATATAACCGAGTGGGAAACTCTGCAATTTCAGGCCTTCAGGCGTCCTTTAAATGCAAAATATTACAATCATAACACTTTCAAAACATCCACTAGTGTTTTTTGTTTATCCTCCTGGTTATAACTTGTGACAGTTTCAGAAATATTTCAAGTTTTCCAGTCTCAGAAGACGTATTATCAATGTGGCGCTAAAGTGTATTTGAGAGAATTCTTTATAAATAATGAATATGCCTCACAAATCAAATAAGCTTTAAAAATTCACGAAATGCAACCCACGAAAATACATTTAGCTCGGGAGTCTTACAGCACATACCTAATCTGAATTATGATGCAATATTTAAGCATACACAAAAACTTATTTACAGAGCTTAATGTTGTTCTCTGGAGCTGTTTGTAGTCTTGACGATATGATAGTCTTACCTGGCTGTTCCCCCGAGACGTGAGCAGACTGAACGCTGTCTGAGGCGACCTAGAGCACTGAAGCGTTTCTTCCACTGGACTAAAAAGGGTATGATGTCTCTGGAGGAGTCAGTCAATGTGGAGAGGAGTCTGCTGTTTCTCCTGCATTGAGAGTAAAACAGCAGAGAACACTGACCTGAACAAAGTCACTTAAAACTCCATCGTCTGCCTTTGCGTGGCCGGATTCCCAAGACCAGAATGTACAAGCCTTTAGCATGACTGCACTAATCTGCCTCGATCAGGCATTGAATATCAGGCATGTGCCGAGATTGGTAACAAGGACAATGATTCCCAAAGGAAGACTGGCCCGTCATGAAACAGAAATCAAATGTATTCTTCCTCCTCCTGTGCAGATGTCTGTTTGGACACATGAGATTGACAGACCGGATTCGGCCCGTTCTCCCTCACTAATTATCATCACCAGTCATGGTAGGGTGATGATTGTTGGCACGACAGCCCATCTCATCCAAAACGACGTGTATCTGTTTGAGGATTGCCATATTTTACCTCCTAAATGCTAAATCGAAAGTGAAAGTAAGCTGTAATGACTCGGCTGCCTGCTCTTTGACTGGATAAGGAGCGCGAGCTGCACATTGATTTACTGGTTTGTCATATTTGAGGAGATAGTGGGAGCCAAAGTGAAGAGCATCTACTGCGGAGATCACAAACTGAAGACTACAGTACATTTGAATTTGAAGGAAGGACCTGTAACCTTGCAGGAACAGGTTGTCTGTTGATAACTTGTGAAATAATTATCCTCCTTTTAAAAGCCCGACCTGTGGTTTCTGTGCTTTCTAGATAAAGGTCTTAATATGCTTTTAAAAACGATCCAAAAAGCCTCCAGTGTACATTTAAAAGGCCGTCTATGCAGGTTTTTTCTGCACCGTGGATTAGGCCGAGTGACAGGGGTCGTGGTAAACTCCTCCTGTCTGGGTTATCAGTCTCTGACAGCCCGCTGCTCACTGATCGCTGCTGCCGTCACAGAAGCATGCATCACACACTTGTCAAAGCGCCTCTCCTCCGCCCACCCCCTTTTCCGCTCAAAGTCAACACCACAGTCTCACCACACATGTATTTACGTGCTCGCAGACTCCCTCATAAGACAAACAGGAGCACATGCGCACACATACAGTACACATATACAGACGCCGTTCCCATTACGGTGACAAATCCTGCCTGAGCTGGCTCCCATCTGTGAGTCACGGCGTGGTGTGTTTGTACGAGTCAAACTCCCCCGTCATCTGCCTCTCGCAGATGGATCCGCGGGGTGACCGAGGGGGCCGTGTCTGGTGGCGACGATCGCAGGGCGCTTTGGATTCAAACCCTCCCATGATCCGGATCAAGTACAGACACATATTTCCAAAGCTGTGAGGTGTAAAGGGGACGACTCTCCAACAAAGGGGTCAAGTTAATCATCACGGCTTGACTGGGTTTAATCCATAAAACCATGACTGCACCCTTACATAGCTCGCTCGGCTCAATCTCTGCGCTGATCCCATTTTCTCTGTATACATATCCGTCCTTTCACCAGGGCTCCTATTTGCCCCATAATGGGATTAACTCGAGTGACACCAATCTGAGATCTCGCTTTAAACTCTGCGGGGTGAATCTTATTTCACTGGTTATTCCCATAGGGGATAAAACACGGCTTGGATTACATAATTAGATTCCTCTCTGCAGCCTAAATGCAAGAGACGACAAATTAATGATAAATAGCTCAGTGGATGCTCTTCTTGTGCGCTGCTGGCCCGGTCAAGATGCCTTCAGGAACACAACAAAAAACTGACAAACATGTTAATTAATGTGTCTGTTGGAATAAGTAGAGAGTGCTGGCATAAATAATGAATGCTGCCAAGCACAGCTCAAATTCATTGTAACCTAACACCGCCTCTATGACTCTTTCCAGCTAATACTGCCGTGTCCAGCTATTACTTATTCCTGCAATAAAGCTCAAATAGGTTTACCCCGCGCCTACACTTAAAACAAAATACGTTTGAGGTTATTATTGTCGAACCCACCAATAACTTTGGAAACACGGCTATTAAGAAAGCTTATTATCAAGCTCTTTTCTGCTCCGTAATAAAATCAACGTGGAACAATTGACCTTGGCGGAACAAAGCCCCTTTCACTCCTCGGTGCTTCATTCTCGCGGTGCAACGAGACATTAGAGAGCCGTTTCATCGCCCCGTCTCTCATTCTCCCACAGCCATTAACAATCAACAATGTTTTTTTTTTTGTGCTCTCAGTGGTCAAAGGCTGCGTAATACAAAGCCATCCTGTTTGGATTTATGCAACTGCAGTGTGCACAAAAGCATATGGTTGTTGGTGATTAATGTGGGGGGTTCAATGAACTGTTACAAACCACATTTGACCTCGTTTATGGGAATGTGCCGGAAGGTTTTTCATCAGGCTTAAAGGTTTTTTTTTTCTTGGAAGAAGCTATGATTTTTAATTTGTCTTTTTTGTTGTTGTTGTTGTTGTTTTTTAAATTCAGTCATCCATATTCATGTGGATTAAAAATCTGCATCATCGCTGTTTAGTCAAAAATATTCCCGCTTGCATTTTTCAGGCTCTTGTATTAATGAATTCGGATGTTTGCCTGGACTTGATGTGACCGATAAAATACATTCATACTGTATTTTTCATTTGATCTCTTATGCTAACGTCACATTTGCATACAAATAATGAAAAAGATGCAGGAGCCAGCTCTAAAGAAGTCAACAGTGTGGCTGAATTAGGAGATAATCCATTACAGGGTTGCATCAGTCTTTTCCGACATTGCAACACCGTAAAAAATCAAGGAAATTGCACAAGAGCTTATCAAAGGGCAGAGTGTGTGTACAGCACGGTATATGCTAATGCTACATATGCAGCCATTTAACATGGAGGTACACCACCTACCATGAAAGGGGTTCAGTATAATGCGCTATAGAAAGGCTTTGTTCTGATGTCGCTCTTATGAGACACACAGGTAGGAGTGTCTTTTCATTAAGCATAACTAACAGCCCGTCGTGGCTCGCCTTTAGTGCTTCATCACAGAACTGTATGGAATACATTATGTAGATGTAATGCTCCTCCGTCTGGGATTAATATGTGCATTTAAGTAGCGTGTGTCTTCATGTAAAGGGTCAATTTAGATCTTTAGAAACAGATCTTTAATGTCCTCTTAATCCTTAATATCAGGTTTAATGGCTCTTTGTGCTTTTATGTAAAGCTGTCATTGGCGTCTGTACCTGACTCCCTGTTGTTTCGTGTCTTTACATCAACTTAAACGATTTGTTCCTATGACATACATCTAAATGCATGAGAGTTACATGAGAAGATGGCTAAACTCTTTGTCTGTTCAGTTTGAAGCAACAGGCAGGAGGCAGTTAGCTTAGCTTAGCATTAAAACATCTGTTATCTAGCTGTTTCCCCCTGTTTCTAGTCTTACTTATAAACTAAGCTAACTGGTTGTATTGATCGACTCCCCTAACTTTCAACAAGAAATATTAGCAACATTTGTGAAATCTGGTACTGTTCCTTTAAGAAAGAGTTTAAAAGTCGTTCATCCCGCCTCTGTGCCTTGATTTAGTATCTTATCCTTTTTTTGCTGTGGTTTTCTGTGCTTGTTTTCTGTGCTTTGCTCTCTCATTTACGAGTTTGCTTATTCACTTGTCACCATCAAAACGTCATTTGATGTAGTTAAATCCCCTAGGTTGTAATTAAATTCCTAAATTGGTTAATAGATGTATAAGATCTTTCTTTATTGATCCCCAGAGCGTAAATTCGGTTGTTGCAACAGCACAAAGACAAGTAGCAAGAAGACAAATACAAATAGAAATAAGAATAGATGAAATAAAATAAGAGGTATATACAACTGGTATACAAAAGTGACAGTTATGGGATAAAGTGACATGTATGGGTAATAGCAGCAGCATTTAGCAGTATGTAATAGTACAGAATAATATGACGTTTAAGGTTCACATATAGTACTATATAAGGTGCAATATAAAAGTGTCAAATAAATGCAGTATGGTATATTACAGTATGTATGTGTATAATATAGAATGACACGGAATATTAAGTCAAGATCCAGCACTCTTCCCTGTAGTATCCGATCTTTATAAAGAGAAAAGACAATATGTTAGTAACCCGTCTAATAATGATATTATTGGCCAATTTATATAACCTGTTCAAAAAGTATGACAGTGAATTGTATCTGTATTATCTTGGCACAGACGCAGCCATGATGGTCTGCTCTGAGATAGTATTGAGGAGTAACGAGAACGACCGATGAGGCTTCTCTTTGGGGAAAAACATCAGGTAGCTGGCGGCTTTGATGTTGCGTGTTGCCATAGTGAGGAGTTTGATAGACAGCCAAACATGACTATCACATACCGGAGAGCATTTTGAGTCGTCTGATCGTGATTTCCAGTTTGCGCTGCATACAAACTTGACAACGTTGAATGCTATCATTTTATATTGAACAGCTAACACTCAAACTTATGAACACACGCAAGTCATCCGATGCCTCAAGTCAAGTCGCAAGTCATGAAAACAGTGACTCGAGTCGGCTTTGTATTATGACTCAAGTCCACATCTCTGTCAATAATGATAATGTATGTATAATAATAAGGTAAGAGTGTATGTTACAGCAGCAAAGACAGAATATCAGATGTAATATGTTGTAAGGTACAGAATGTACATCATATAATATGAACATATATGTATAGAAAACTAGAATAATACTATATAATATACTATATAACTGTAATAATAGTGATAATAAAGTAAAAAGTACATAGTAAGTAAATATATAGTAAGTCATTAGTATGAAGTAGTAGGGACATGAAATTCTCACGTCCTACTAAGCAACCAGTAGCAGATAGTAGTTAATAAATGCTTTTTATAATCCTGCTGCTCTGCAGTTTTAAATGTGGATGAATAGTTAATACGTAAACTGTGGCCCAGATGCCCTGCAGCTACAAGAGATTTGTGACAACCTGGCATCCTAAAAGTCGTCCTCAGTAATGACTTATCAGTAAATGATTCATCATCCATTAACAGGCCCATTATTTACCACTTTCCAAAGGGAGCAGAGTTCCAGAGTGGCTCCAATATACTGTATTTATTTTAGACTCTCTCTTCATTTTATAAGCGGCCCTCTGTGCAGGCGAGCCGACTTCACCTGCCCTCCACGGCCTGACAGCTTGATTGACATTTCTTTGCAATTTCTCAGCAAACAATCTGTTTGACTGCGGGCTTTATTTCATCGCGGCCCTTGCAGCCTTCTCTGCCCCTCCTGAGGATGTGGTGCGCGGTGGTGAGAGAACATTTGGCCAGTAATGTCATTTACCCATGCAGACACATGCTCATATTCTCCAGCTGTCTTTAATTTTTATCAGGCACAGATGTTCTGAACCAGGCACAGCTTTATGTTTTATGGAGGAAAATATAAAGTAGGACATTTGGGCTTCTTTTTTTTTTTTTACCTCCACAATAACATTATATAACAGGGAAGAATTTGAAAGGATTCAAATCTCTATTGACCCCTCAGAGAAAGAAAGCTCCATTAATGGGAGGCAGGAGGTCTTTTTATTCTTTACAGCTGTCAGAAAACAAATCAGTTATTGTCTTCTCATAAAACCCTGCAGTCAACAGCTTTTTCAGGCTTTCTATCGGAGCATTTCCCAATTTATCTTAATGGAAATCTGAAGCTTTTTTGCAGTGGACCAGAGAGGCCTGAGCTGCATCTATATTGAATTCAACATAAGATTGCATAACACATCCATGCTGTAAAGAAGAGGCGAATTATGGTACGGTAACGGCAACAGTTAAGACCATATATGCCCATAATATTCGTTATCAGTAATGCCTTTTTGTTCCAATCGCTTTGAGCCTGATTCATGTTCACACGTCAACGGTGACATGTGGAAATGGTCTATGGCGGAGGAATAAAACAGATCTGGCGTCCGTGGTGGCTAATTCTGATTCAGGGAATTGAGAGAGCTGTGTTAAGGATGTTAGGCATTAAAGAGTTGTCTTTTTCACGGGATTATCTGCGAAGGAGGAAGTCAGTATTCAGACGCAGCTGACTGGCACGGCGAGATCAGCTTCCATCCAAGTAGAACACTTCTTCAGGCATGCAAAACATGCAGACTTAAGTCACATAATCCCTTCCAATATCAGCAGGGTGTCAATACGGCGACATAAATGGATTGAATGCATCGGTTTTGCAGGCTTACTGTTGTTTCTGATCACAGTGTTTGCATTCTGAGCTGGCAGGTTGCTATTATTAGCCACTGCAGTGATATAAATGTTACTGTGGATTCACTGACAATATGATGACAAAACATATTTAGACCATAGCTGAAACGCTGTCCCCTCCAATAAAATGTCATCAAGAGGATTCCAGGCTGAGTTTTATTCTCTGTACCCCAGCGGTGTGGCATTTATGAGGCCTGCAGATATTGGAGTAAATAATTGGACACACAAAGCTAACACTCGAGCACATCTCAGGGGCTAAACAAACAATGGCTCTCTGCACATTTGGTGCCCGAACGAGGCTGTAACTGTGGATCATAACGGGGCTTTTCTGGTGTTTTGTGGAAGCACTGTTCTGTCAGCGTGACTAAGCAAGGCTGTCCAAGCCCAGCTGACCATGACTGTCTGAGAGAGCTCCGAAAACAATCGTCTTTCAAAACAAGTGATGTTGCTAAATGCTTCTTTATACCGCTGCCAGGCATTTGAAGTCCTGCATCAAGCACATTGGAAAGGGCATTCAGCGTTGAATGCAGCATATTTCAGGATGTTCTTAATATATCCTGTCAATATTTGCTGAGGAGCTCATTAAAGTTTCATTGTGTCTCATCTTACAATGCACCTACAGTCTGCTGTACAACTGGTATGATAGAGATTCCATTGATCAGTTGAGGGTCTTAAATGAGAACACATGGAACGTTCGAATGTAGAAATCATGTATCTATGTATTTATTGATCCAACTATTTTGAATACTTTCTTATTCCAGGACTTCCAGGAAACACAGGACGACTGCCAGGAAAACACTCCGACCATCAGGGTTGTGCTCGATAAACAAAACTAAATAACTTTGAGTAAAATTAGTGTTTTAAATGCAGTGAACAGGAAAATCACTGGAATTACAATATGAGTTTGAATTACTATGTAAATGAAAACAGAATTGTCCTATAATTGCATCGTCTGAAATTAAAATGTGATTTGTAATATGCGCCATTATGTTGTTTTTATGAATACAATACTAGAAAAGAAAGGAAAAAATGGGGCTGTTTTGCAGTTAACTTCCTCGTATGCAGGGATCTGCTATAGTTTCCTTCTACCCATCCATCCATCCTGTTCAGGGTCGTGCGGGTGCTGGAGCCTATCCCAGCTGTCATTGGGCGAGAGGCGGGGTTACACTTGGACTGATCGCCAGTCAATCACAGGGCGACCTTTCACGCTCACATTCAGAGTAACTTAGAGTCATCAATGAACCTTACGAGCAAGTCTTTGGACTGTGGGAGGAAGTACCCGTAAGGAACCCACGCATGCACAGGGAGAACATGCAAACTCCACATAGAAAGGCCCACTTCGAGCGAGGAATCTTCTGGCTGTGAGGCATTATCGCTAACCACTGCACCACCGTGCAGCCCTGCTTCTACCCATTTGATTATAATTTGCTGTTTGGATTGCCTTGCTGCGTTTTGGATCATTTGGAAATTAAAGCACTATTTCTTCTTTCGTGTTATAAGATAAGATGTAATAAGCTGCGGGCTCATAAACGACACTTGTGGGTTTAAAATGATCCTCTCCAGCATACTTAAAATACCTTTCACTTTTTATTTCCAACCCTGACAGTGCTATTAGCTGCTGTGTCGCTCATCAGACATTTGTTGAGTCTTTCTGCTGCACCAAACAATAAATAGCTAGCTCAATCAGTTGGCCTGTGTGAAGCACAGTTTAAAACTTTTTTTGGTTATTGCTGGGTTATTTGTCATGGGTCCTTGGTAGCAACACGACAAAGCAGCTGCTCAGAGGCACCGCAGCCTTGGCTACTCTTTTTGCCTCCTATTGTACTGAAACCTTGTCAGTAACAAAAGATATGCTGCTCTATTTGTCATGTAGGTGTACATGCGGGTTGTGCAGAGCTAGCCAAAGTTTGGTGCCTTGTGGGGCTTGGGCGATTTAAACGGGCCAAGTTTGGTGAAGGGACAATAGTGTCCCCCAAACAGCTGATTGGACTCGTTGGTGCCAAGCTGACTCAATAATAAACAGTTGCACAGGCAGGCTGAATATTTGTTTCTGCAAATCATCCAGTGCAACCATTTTAATATTAAATGGTGCAATGCAAACACACAAACATGTGCATGAACTTTACCTTCCCCCCTTTTATTCAATTAATATTCTGTGCAAATGGAAGCTTCGGGGTGTTTCTACATCACTTTATGGTTTAACTTTAGACTGGGAACGGTTTGTGCACATTTCCATAATAATTTAGTTTTATAAAACAGAACAGGATGCACGCAAGGCTCTGTAAATCTGCTGAAAGTAATCCATTTGCATAGTTTAAGCCATGTTTCCACACAGAGTTTGGTGCATTTGGCCCCTGGACAGCAAGTGAGCACACAGACTCCCAAGTTCAGCGTCCTGAGCTCCGTCCAAGACCCATTAGCAATTTTAAACGGCAAAAATAAACACAAGTTTGCTGAACACGAGACACGTTTTATTGACAGCTGGTATTTATAACCCAGGGGTACAGGTTTCAGTGTTTGGTAAAGACCTGCACATTTGCATGGAGAGAATGTTGAGTTTCAGTGTCTCCTTAAACACAAATTAAATTGAAACAGGGACACGATGTACCCGTGGAAGAATATTTGGAGTGCTGTATAATCGTATTTGGGGTGCTGTATATTTGTGCTGTGGGCCTTGGCACCTCTTGCTCTGTTACAGTTTAGTCAGAGGAGGAGCCAGACTGGATTCTCCTGTCAGCCCATTAGGAAGCAGTCTGCTGCATTCAAAGGCGAGCTGACATAATCTGCCATTACAGAAGCTTATGCCAAGTGAACCTTCTGATTATACCTTATATTTGTTCAGGGTCTAAAACATGTTCAGGGCACATGGAGACTGTTCTTGGTGCGTGCACTGTTTGCTTCTCTGGTGCTGAAGATGCATCTATGTTTAGGCGTGTTTATTTTGCATTAAAGCCTGTGTTGTAACGTGCATGTTAAAGCACAGATTCAGCAAACAGCAAAAAGGAGTGTGCATACATTTTGTGGCAGATGTAGCACAGTAGTGTCCTATTAATGATGCATTCAGCTCATAAATCATGACAAGCAGCGATGAGGACTGTGATGCAGAAAACGTATGTAGCTCTGTGAGGGCAGAAGTTGCTGCGTTACAGCAAAGCAGCCCTGCGTGCACACTGTCTCTCATACCTGATTATTTATGTGGTACGGCTAAATGTGCTGAGCATGGCTAAGTGTATAAATAGCTGTACGGACATCATCAGAGACTGCAGCTCACAAGGGAGGGAGGAGAGAGCGTACTCGCGGAGCATCAGATCATGAGCAACAGACACGATCTTCCCTGACTCATCAGAATCGGAGGGAAACTCTGATCCTTGCATGCTCGGAGTCTGCATGTTGGGGGCCCTTGGGTAACCCTGCCGACCTCTGTGGCCACTGGTGCACAACTTTGTGTTGTGCTTATTGCATAATTATTCATAAGAGATGACTAAGGGAATTATTCAATTACCATGTCCCCTTTGGTTTGCTGACTTATATATGTGGGACATGTTTTAGATTAACGCGAACTTGCAAATGTAATTGTTTTTTTCCTTTATTAAAAATAGCCGCATCACCCAAGCAATTATTAGAGCGTATATTATGTGATGTGATGCTCTGAGGCAACTCGTATTATTGCTCAGTGTCACCACGGACACTGTCTGCACCACGGCGACGTTTCCCTCCGATAACAATGGGGTCGTAACATCCGAGTCACGGTAAATGCTGGAGTTAAACATCAGCGCAATTTTTTCCTCATCATTTACACCTCCGCAGCCGCCATTATCTCTGCTTGCTCGTGTGTTTGTGCTCTCCGCGGCGCGGCCCACAGTGCAGGCCTCCACTCTGCCCGGGGTTGTTGGCTTTTGTCTGGAGCTCTTTCTCATCTCTGGAGGTCACATTGGCCGCCCTGGAGGTACTGGTAATGGTCAGTGTGCCAACTGTGTGGGCAATCTAAGAGAGGCATATGCTGTCTGTTGAATAGCACTCAGCGGAGGCAGCATTGTAGCACGGCTGTTTTGTATCTGGTGAGAATCGCAACATGCTCAAAAAGCCATCAGTTAAGCATGCAGTGTTTAAAATCTGGTATTTATGGCGTCTTTTTCTTCCTCACCGCGTCCCTTCTTGTTTTATATTCCGCTCTGATTGCTTCCAGAGAGGTAGATTAAACAGGCAGAATGACCACTCGGCCTTACTCAGACTCCATTTTCTCACCTTTTTGCTTCTATTTCATCCCGCTGCTAGAGTTCAATATCAAATATGTGATTCTTTTTTTTATTCTTATCAAAGGCTTTATAATAGCGATGTGGGCCCCGGCACTAAGATGTTGATTTTAGCCTTGTGACAAGTCAAGCAGAGAAATATGGAAGTGCTGTGTGCCTAGCATTTTCACACATGGTTTAGACGCTGCTACACAGAGGCCCTGTAGCAGGTTCCTTTTCACTCTTCATTAACAATTCTAGAAGGTGTCTCGACTGAGAGGCGATAATGTTTCCATGGACTTCACCAGCCTCGAGTCACACACCAAAGACTAACAGGTACTGCAGGATACAGGCCGCAGCATGTTTCACTTCTTCTCAGTATGGATCCTGTTTTGTTTCTGCTGAATGCCCATCTGCAAAAACACTGCAGAGTGGGCGAAAAGATGTCAGATAAAACATCCATTTAGCCACTATGTCGAGACATAATCCAGGCTTACAGTTATCCAGATGCCTGCCTTGCCCTGCGAGAGCACCAGAGCTCTGAAGTGGTGACACACTGACAAATAGCTGCTTGTCCTTGAGGGTGGACAGAGATGAGAAGGCCGGGGTGCTGCACAGGGAAAATTACCCCCTTTCTTTTTTTTTAAAAGATATTTTGGGGCATTATTTTGGGGGGGCATTTTGCATTTATGTAGAGGACAGTAGAGTCGGAAATGAGGGAGCAGAGAGTGAGGATGACCTGCAGCAAATGCCCGAGGGTCGGAGTCGCTGCGTCGAGGACTGTGCCTCTTTAAATGGGGCACATGCTTTAACCGCTGAGCTACACGAGCGCCCCAAATCATCAATCATATGTACACTGTGCTTATTATCTGTAACACTGTATTTGTAGTCATTTGTGGGAATCTAAAGCTTTGATATTGTTTTGAGACATAATTAGGAAGTATCAGATATTTTGATCATCGTTTCATTGATTTTTCAAGTAAAAATATCCAATCATTTGTGGCTCTTGCTTTTTAAAGGTGAAGAATAAACAGTTTTGTATAAAAATGTTTTCATACTCTGGACACATGGTTGGATACAGCAAGTAGTTTATCTTTCACCTCAGGCTCTGGGAGATTATTTTCTGGCATTTGTCAGTGTTTTTTTGCTATTTTCTAGCTGAAACAACAAATCAATTACTAGGACAATACCAACAAATCAATTACTAGGACAATACAGTGCAGATTAGCTGGAAATGAAAGTAATCATAAGTTGCAGTCGTCTTCTACTTAACAATAGAAGTTCTGATTTAAAAGCTGCAAAGTCCTGTGTTAAGTACTACTTCAGCACAAATGAAGATGTGACTGCAGGCAGCGTTTGTCTGACGACATTTGATCTCTGAAGGATGTTTTCAAGTAAAACTGCTTTTGTTGTCGAGTGTGCAGCCTCTCCTCCTCCTCCTCTTCAAATCGAGCATCCCACCACTGCTGTTTTTTAATTAGCAGAGCGGCAACAATAACTCAAATGTAGAGGAGAAAATCCTCTCACAAGCTTAATTGCTGTGTCACCAAATTGAAGTCTGTGCGTGCGTGCCTCGTACGCGTTTGATGTCTGTGCGTGGGTGTTTGATGAATAGATGAAGGGGCAGTTAGCATGCAGTCACAATATGTAAGATTACAGCTAAGGCGGAATGAATATAGCTGTGGTAATGTTTGCGGCGCGAGCGGGAGTATGTGCTGTGTGTTTTAATCAATTCCTCTGTGTTTGAAGCTTCAGGGAACATGAACATAAGATGGACGTGTCGGTGAAGGGCGGCATGCGTGAAATTGTACTTCTCACATCACTGTCTTAGGTCAGTCGGAAAGCCGGCCTTTACACGTTACATAATGTCATTCTGAAAGGATCTAAGTTACATTAAAAACTTACAACTGACACGTCAATAATTTCTAAGTAACAGTGTAGCCAAAACCGACTTTTTAAGGGATCTCTCGTAAGGAGGACGTGAGCTGCAAACATAAAGAAGAAGAATAGGCATGTCTTATTGGACATAACGGACGGCAGCTAAAAAACCTTTGAAGGTTACTCTCAATGTCAGGGTCTTTTTTAAAGGCCCACCGTGTTTACACTCAGTAGAAGTGAGAGTTCAGGTGGTAAATATGTCCTGCTTGGACAAACAGCCTGTGCTGCTTCGGCTGGGGCCGATAAAAGGAACTATTGAGATCCTAATCAAGATTGTTGCTTTGGCAATTAAATCTGACAGAGGCGAGTCGGAGCTGCTCCTCTGTTGTCTTTATTCCTGAGAAAGAGGGAAACAAGGTGTGTGGGGGGCTTTTTTCTTCATCTACAAAAGCTTCAATTAACCGTGATAGCTCCTTGTGCACTTTTAGTCGTGCACTGGGGAGAGAGAGCAGGAATTGTTTCTCCCTTCATTGTTTTAATGTATATACAGTACTGCAGCAGTTAGATGAGTTTGTTTGTGTCTATTACGCCTATCCTGCTTGTGCTTTTTTGGGGTTTATCCTCCTGCAGAGTTAACTTTTGTGAATTTGTAATGGATGCTGCTTAAATCGAGGTGCGCTTGAAACCCACTGTACCAGAGAAGCTTTAAACTCGCAACTGCTCCGATGCCCATATTTCTGCACAGTATTTATGTGAATGTCGGCTGGTAAAATTGCCCGATAAAGATGTGGGAAGTCTGTAAATGCAGTTAAGTGCAGCGTGATTTCCTGAAGTCAGTCACTGGAATAAACTTGTTGACTCTTCTGTCAGCCAAAAGACATTTTACAGGATGAGTGATACTAAGCATTTAAAGATGCTGGAGGATGGGTGGTTTTTTTATGCATGTAAAGAAACCAAACAAATGAGCTGGAGTGTAAGGAATAGGATTGACTGTGTTATTTCTGCTGTCACATAAGCTGTGATGACATGTCTTACTAACTGGAATAGTCTCTGCAATTGTAACAAAGTGTTACCTAAGACTGTTACCAAATGTAGGCTAACATTAGCAGCTATATTTTCATCTTTACGGTCTTGCAAATTAATTACATTTAATTTAATGCAAAATTTCAGCCGTGCTCAAAAATGATCATTGAAAATCAAACTAAGACACAAGAAAGAAGTGTTGAAGTCCAAATATAAGTATAAAATAACATTTACAAAATCAATACATTATAAAATGGAATCAACATGTAAATATAGCCATAATGCTGTGGAAGGAGGGGTGCTGAAGTGTTAGCCAAGATCGCGTCATGTTAGCAAAACACACTTGTTAGCCTTGGACCCAAAATTCATTTTCTCTTTTAAGACTAAAAGTGAAATTTACGATTTAAGATTAAACACAAACAAAATTAAGCAAACTTGCTAAACTGTTTCATGTTAACAACAGTCTTCTTCATCCTACTTAAAACTTCGCTAGCTCTACAGTGCAGTTAGCAACAGAACAGTTTGTTGTTGTTAGCTTATTTCGATGTATCTTCTATATGATGGTGAGGAAAATGTTTGGGACATAAAGCTTTAACCTGAGTCTTTCATTCAAGTATGATTATTTGACTATAGTTTTTTTCCCCAAGGGGTCTTATACATATATATACATAAAAAAGTTAGCTCGACAAAGGGTCCATAATCCGTCTTACTGAGCTAACCTTAGCTTTACTAGCTAGCTAGCTAAGACTAAAGACCTGCACTTGAGAGCTGTAATTTTATCAGGTTGCTGCTATAATAACGGGCCTTCTTATTTCTGTCTCTGCTTAAATGATTTAGAAAAGCTTCTGTGAGCAGTAAATCAGCACCTGTTAGCATTGTTAACTGCACAATACACCCTTTAATGCAGCATGACTCATCAATTCTTTCATGGGAAATTAAAAGAAGCTATTGTTATTAAATACAATAGCCTATAATTAATCAAACCACACTCAGATTAAAAGTCAGTATCGTAGCACAAAGAGGCACCAACCTATAGAACCTGTTTAATACCTTTGCCTTTTATTTTGAAGGCGGTAAACGTTGATATTTTTCAGCAGTGACACTGAGACACAGATTCAGTAAAGCTGACACTAATGAACTAAAAGGTTGGACCTATTAAAAGTAATTAGCTGTGGTGAGTTGTCTGTGTAGCTCCTACATATAGGCTAGCTTATATGGACAC
Organism: Semicossyphus pulcher; assembly: GCF_022749685.1. Lineage (NCBI taxonomy): Eukaryota > Metazoa > Chordata > Actinopteri > Labriformes > Labridae > Semicossyphus > Semicossyphus pulcher. The sequence goes on from NW_027211692.1 coordinate 9,891,052, forward strand.
TGTTGGATGGATCTGCATTGCTATAATGACTGTCTCAAAATGTCCATGATGTTTTTCTGCCTCCCTTTTATGTGTGTTAGCTTTATTAAACTCTACAGTAAATGCCGAGGATTGTACTGGTGACAAACTTATAAAACATATTGTTCATTATTTTCACAAGGACAACAGCCCATCGCTTCCTGCAAAGCACAAAGGAGGAAAAAACCTTCAGACAGTACATGTACATCAGCACTCAGTATTCATTGAATTAATTCATTGCATTTCTAAGCTGTAATGGAAAAAAATATATGTGAAAGAAGAAAATGAGCGGTTGCCTTGTACAGTCCAGGTGAGTTATAATAAAAGCTGGAGACATATATAAACTCTGGTTGCAAAGCAGGAACTCATCCTTGAAGCAGCAGGAAGGTAAAATATTCTGCTGGAATTTCCCCTGTTTTAAATTTTCTCCAGCACAGGAGCTTTGGGCATAAAGGGATTGTTCCACTGCTGCAGAAATATCAAATCATTTGTATTGAGTCCTGGCTGAATCAAAGATTGAACTATAAATTGAACCTTTTTATGATTGTGACACTATTACAGCTGGTGCCGGATGGCCCCCAATGTTATTTGTGCTTGCACATTAAGGTGTGACCGTTTATTTCTCTCTGCAGACTGCTTTGAAGTGAAACCTGTGAGGAGCTTCCAAAACGACTCGATATTCTGGTGAGTTCCCAAATTGAAATTAAACCCTCTTCACATTTACATAATATACTACCGCACATAACCCATCCAGACTGAGAACCCGAGAAGAAAGTGATGGGGCGAAGGGAAAGAAGGGAAGAGAAAATGATGTTTCTGTCCTCTGACTTCATCGATCAGACATTTTTTTTATTCCACAGGGTCAGTCTGTTTGCCTCACCATGGATGCACAGTCTCACTACATTAAACACAAGGGCAAACCCCACAGTTTTACCCTCTTATCTTCCCTTTTTTCTCCCACATATTTTTACTCAAATTCAGTCCCAGAGGAACGCAAAAACACAGCTTCTCCTTCTTTCCTCGCCTCTCTGTCACATGCAGATTAAACCACATGTTCACATACACAGTGAGAGATGGAGGGAGAGAGGGAGAGGGAGAGGGAGAGTGAGCTTGTGCAGAGTGACACTGTTAGCCATCCTCTCACATGGGCAGGGTTGGGCTGGCGCCGCGGCTGTTTGCCTCGCAGCCTGCGCAATGGGAGTCGGCTCCATTATCAGAGCGGCTGCCTCGCCACCCTGCAGCAAACCCAGCATCCTCTGCTCCTGCAGATTTAATTTCTTATCTCAATAGGGAAAACAGGCTCTCTGATGAACAGCTGAAAACACCCTGGGCTGCTGTGAACACGGGTTGAGAATACATACAATAGATGATATGATAAACTTGTGAACAGGCGCAGCACTGATATTCCTCACAGGAATTTGTGGTTGGTCACAGATATTCAAGGGAATTTGCCTTACACTGTAAATAATGAGTCGTGGAAGGGAAGCTGTCTTCAGCAGCACTTCGGTGGCGATGCAGTTATTTATGGAGCTGCCATCAAGGACGTATGAAGCCTTAACCAGAATCCCTACGAGGTGGGTCTCTGACGTGTGCTGCTGTTGTGTCTATGTCTTTGTTTGTAGACAGATAAAAGCAGCTCTTGAACTTTTATACTCTCACATGACATAAACTCAGCATGAACCGGAGCCACACGCATGCTCCTTTTGTCGAGCGTCTTGCGAGAGCACATTATCAGCTCCCCGAGAATAGAGTCGCGGAATATTCTTAATGACATGTTTTCATAAATGTCTTTGTGCGCGAAAAAAAAACCAAACCCCAACCCTCGCACTGTGACATTACTTTGTTTTTTTCTCCCTAATGTTTTCCCATTTGCTTTGTTTCTGACAAGCCGCAAACTTTATTTCTTGCTCCATTCGGTAAGAAGCCAGCAGAGAGATTTGACTTGTTGTGGCTTTTCTAGACCTTTACTAACAGCTTCATCAATGTCATGACAAACCGCTACAGTGGTAATTGTGTGTCGGCTTTCCCAGGCTCTAAAACTAAAGTTATTATTGGAGCACAAAGAAGGTATGTTGCTGGATATACCTTGTTTTACAGTTATCATCAGTTAGGGCTGCATTCACTGATAGCACTGCTGCCTCACCTGTAACAGCTCAAGAGTACTTTATTAGGATCATTAAAGTTTCATCTGGCTCTTCAGTCGAAGGATGATTCTTTAAACGTCCTTTTCTGTGAAGCACTTCAAGAAGCATTTTTAATTTAAGCTGTTTGCAAAATAAAACATTAATTGTACTGTGAGTAAAAGAAATCCACATATACTGCACAGGCAGCATTTCATATATTCTTAGGAGACATCATCACACGCCAGGCCTGCCTGCTAAACGTTGCAGCTTTGGAAGCAGATAGATTTCAGGTGGCTGGGGTTTACGTAATGTGGCAAAGTGAGAGCACATTGATTTTTCTTGCTTTGAACAGGCAGTCCTGCAGGAAGCGCCTCTGCACAAGATCAGTGTCTGGATTCAGCATCACGGGGAAGCAGAAACCTGCTATAACAGCTGATTTGGCAATTTGTTAGAAATAGGAGGTTAATAATCCATAGTTGGAGCAATATCGAAACTTTTAAGGGTAAGAATGTTACATCAAATCTTTCCATCTTGGACGGACATTAAAGGGGCTGTAAAGCTTCTTATGTTTGAATGAAATGAGCAGAGTGTTATCTCTGAGGGCGGGTTGGGTTGAATATACGGCTCTTCAGATTCTTTGAAACAGAACAAATGAGGTATTTTGATATTGTGATTAAAGTTTTAGCGCACGAGCCGCACACAAGATTTATGGTTTTAGATTAAAAACAAGTTGACGATGTGGTCATGAGATTATTAATTACCCTCATATTCCCTGAGAAGGTTACTGTGCTCTCTCTTTCGGTGGGGAAGAGAGCACGGGAAATGAGTTTGACACCTTTGACATCTTATTACATGTGAGGTCCAGGTGACAGTATTTTCATTAGCTTTCCCTCTTAAAGCTGTTTTATACAGAGAGACTGCACCGAACTGACGCCCACAGGGATCCACGGCTCTCTAATGCGGTGCATGCTTTTGCTATTGTCCTCATGCGTCCCTGTTTGTGCAAATGTGTCCGCTTTGTAAGGTCATTTTTGATGAGGGAAACCAACTGAAAACATCATGACACAAAGATACCACACAGGTCTTTGAGCACCGTGCTGCCCCTTTTCCTCCAAAATTAGCATGTTGACGCAGGTTCTTTAGACCCGGGAAGACCTGCTAATAAATGCCGATTGTCTCTTTTCCCATTGCCAATGAAGTATACGCCTTCCGGTCTCTTCTGCTGCGTCACAAACGCACCTGAATGATGTTACGGTGGTTAGGTCTTTATTGTATCTATTACTCATTCAGTTTGTGTATCAAACTCGGCGCTGACAAATTTGGAATGATGTTTGAGCGCTGCTCGGAGGGATACGGGCAGAATTTGTGGCTGAGATGACAAGGAGTCGCAGAAGTTAGCGACACAGCATAGCATCGCTACGGAAAGGAAGTGGAGATTAACGTGCCGACCTTGGTTTTGTGTACCCATCAATGCTGATCGGAGCCGGGGCGATAATTACCCGGGTCTACTGCAGAGTCATTGGACCCGGGTCTGAATGCTGATTGTAACCTTTCTCATTAAGCAAAACAGCCGGGTGTTAGCGCGTTTTTTGACTAGTGATAAAGCAGCTTTAATGACAGTTAATTGCACCTTGGAGGAAAGCTGGAAAGATAATTTGTAACGTTTCCTCTGTTTATTTGGGGCGAAAACAGATGCACTGATAATCTCGTTAACACCCCTTTAATTTATTTCTTCCGGCATAAACTGCAAAGATGTAAAACACATTTGTTGTTGTTAATTTGACAGAATTAAAGTAGCCTAATTGTGTGACCCTTAATCGCTGATATTGTCTTAAACTGCGTGCTGACAGCCACAGTGTGAGCGCAGTGCACACACAAAGTTAAAGTGCATCTAATAAGCGAGTAGATAAATAAATAAGTATCATGTAATTTAATTAGTGCGGATGCTTTGGGATGCTGTTAAAATGCTTATTTAACAGTTCTCCTTCCCCCTTAGTTTGACAAAGGCTTCATTAGCATCACCTCGGGTTATTAAAGTACCCAGTGTTTGCTATATATACACAGTAGAATCAAATCAATACCATAATGCTTAATAATAATGAACCAGCCTAAAGCAATGTGTTTTATGAATGATTGATTGAACTTCTGCATGTATGTTGGAAAAGAGAGAGAGAGTTATTACTTTGTGAAACAGTTGCCTTGCATGCTCTAAATTAAATACGTTTCTCGAGCCTTATAATAAAGCAAAACCAGTTGACACGATTTAAATATCATGTGAAATTGCATGCCGCTTATATCAACCAATTTCTCCGTGAGAGCACATTCGGCGCACCGAAACTATCAGCACACGGGGATATAGATTTTCTCCTCATTCTGAAATTAGACTCTCTTCATGCAAATGGCTGTTTTGATGTCTTTTGTTGGCATCTGCTGCTTTTCTCAGGGCGCTATAATTAAACAGGAGGAGGCCGCAGCCCTTTCTTTATGCCGAGGCTGTTTGAGGAATGGCTGTTGAAAAAGGCGCTGTGTCAAAGCAATACGAGTTGAACAACAGTTAGATTTCTCACACACAATGGAATCATTTTTAGGAGCGTGTTTATCTGACGAGTCTTGAATTACTCTTCATTACCGCGGCGGAGCAGACGTCTACAAAATGCACCGAAAATCAGTTTGGGTAAAGTTTTGCTGAGTAGCACCGCACCGTGTTTTGTATTAAATACAGAAAAGCGCTGCGGAGAACAGCCTGAAAATGAAAACTCATGCAGACATATTGCTTGTGACTCTTCAGCTGAAAAACGTATCGACCTGTGTTGGCCCTTCTGCTGCTAATGGCTGAGGTCGTGACACCCCGCAATTACAGATAAACACATTACAAAATGAGGGTTAATAGTCTATGTTAAGTTCAATTTGCCCGAACTGGAGCACCTTGAGCTTCTTTCACTTGTTCCCCGACATTTTGAGAGCAGCACTCCATCATAAGATAAAAAATATTTTAGGATTACAGCAAAAAAACATACGTTTACCCTCCACGCGTCACCACCCGGGTTTACACCTCCCCTGATCTGACAACATCCTCACGATAACACTCGTATGTCATCATTAAAGAGCACCGGCTCGGGCACTTTGTCAGAGTTTGCAGTCCGGTGAAGAAGGTACAAAGGGGGGCGGAAAATAGATCCCTTTGAAGAGCAGCAGATTATGATGGAGAGGTGAGTAAACTTACTTCTGACTCGCTGCCCACGTGTGCAGCGCGCCGAAAGGCTTCTCACACAGCCGCAGATTACTCTGCCATCACAAAGACAAGCTGCAAATTGGATGTTATCCCCTTAGATCTTTGTTAAAACTACGGTTACATTTACATTTCTTCTCTCCATACGTAAAAAGATCAAATAAATATGCACATCACTGTACAAGTATGTTTTGTACAGTATGTACGCATGCCAAAGACAAGCTCCCTTCAGCCGTCTTGTGTCTGTATTGTCAGCCGCCTGTTTCAGCGCATTGTTGTAATGTGACGTGAGAATCTGACATAAAAATTCCCACTGAGCTCCGTGACTTGACGCCTCACCCCGACAGATTCTCCTTCCGCAGCCTGCCTCTCCTCCATTTCAGTCAGCCCACATGTGACGAATGTGTCTCCAAAATTAGAAACCTTCCTGACAACTTCTTAGCTTTCAGGTGAGATAACATGCGGTGGCTCACAGACGAGGGTTTTACGTAATAAACCTGGGTATGGTTTTAGAAAGAAAAAAAGAAAAGGGAAAGAATGGAATAGTCAGGGCTCACTGACAGCTGAGAGCCTTCGGAAACACCGGAAATCAGTGTCTGCTTGCACCATCTGCTTATTACCAGGAGGATCGAGGAACTTTCAGAGGCCTGAAGTCGTCCAGTTTTTCACAGGAAAACAGCAAACAGGAAAAATGGCTGAAAACTTGGTCTATGTTTATGAAATAGAAATTTTCCTTCTCATCTTGTACTCCCTAGGATTTACATTTGGATACATTAGAGGGCCGTTACCCCATGTTTCAGTTACCCTGAGTTTAAATTGGAACGGTTAGATTGTTTTCTCCTGTGATTGATAGCACAAAGTTAAGATTCAACTGTATTTGAATTGTACTCTAAGTCTACACTTATTCTAAGCAAAAGCTGTATAAGTGTAACCACAGATTTCAATATAATATTCCTGCAATAAGTCAATGTAAGCCTATTTAACGACCTGGCTGACACCTTCGTAACCCTGCCGTCCCCAGAGCCAGAGTCCCGTTCCGCGGCCGCCCCTAGCCCGCTTTCCCCGCTTCATCCCTCGTGCCCTGCTTTTGAAAACCTCCTCCTCCTGGCAGTTCAAAGCTCCTGTGCTAGCAGTTTAAACACCAACACTCCCCCAGTGTTCAGAGCTCCCAGTCTGCGCGCCTAACTAAGATAACTAGCTAGCGGCAACAAGTGAGCAATCTGTCCAAAAGCAAACTCTTTAATCACGGAGAGTTCAGGCAGAGCAGCCGGAGGACATCAGAGTAAAAACATTTTATCCATAAAAAAATGATCCAGTTTCTCCGCAATTATTGAATAAAGTCCTAAAGTTAGTCAGTTAATCAGTGAAGCCCAGTGTCCTAACACTTTGATAAAGGTCATGAACTTTGAGCTAGCTAAAAAAGCCTGTGCAAACTTGTAGGACGACGTATCTGCAGCTATAACTGAAGTCAACTTTGAACACAAAATTAGGATTATTACATTAAATGACATGTTTTATACCACATTGTGTTTACTTCCTGTCTTGCACTGGCTGCTGTTAATCCCTCAGCCTCGCTCAAAGCTAGGGCAGCTATCTGCAAATGGCAGCTAATATCAGATCAATTATGGGGATGATCATTATTTCTATACTGACCTTTCCTTTCTGCACAATAGCAGTGACTTTTCAGCTTTTACTGAAAACTTTTATATTTGTACATTTGTCACGTACTTCATTATAAAGTTATTATTCTAAAACATAGTATTTGGGAGTTTTTCAGCGTGCCGTCGGGGGGGAACGTACTGTAACTCTTATCTTGGCATAAAAAGGCTCTGCTGCGTGTGCAGTAAACTCTGGGTTTGTTGAAAAAGGCATTTCTTTCTTATATATATATAAAGTTTCTTTTCTTAGCCGAGTTTTTATGCATTAAAAATACTTTCTTTTAATTGGTACAACACTCAAGATTTAATTAACAAGACATCAATGCGATGTAAATGTGTCAGACTTTGCAGAAGCTAATTATGAAACGCCGTCCCTGTCTGTGTCAATGTTATACATTTATATAAAAAAAGGAACATCAAAGCACATATAGGAAGATACAACTAGAGGCTATTACAGAGCAGACACATAGATGCATGTACAATCAGACTGTTACCAGACTAAACATCACAAGTTATTACAACATCTTTTTTGTGTGGCAGACTCATCATACAAAAAAGCGCTAAAAGGTGGCTTATTGTTGTTTGTTCCCGTGCTATTATTAGCTACTCTCTGTTCCTTTCAGTCTCTCTCTGTACCGTCTAACAAGGACAACTCAGATAGTAATTTGAGCTTGCAGCCGGTGACATGAGATCTTCGGTTTAGATCAAAACCGCAGAGAAATAAAATCCGTGGCTGTACAAAGAGGAAGGCGTGGCGGCGGAGCACAAGTTGCCTATATACATCTCCCGTTTCGTATAGACTTTAAATTGTATACTTTTGGTCGCATGTTGGAGCCGCTGCGGAGGAGATAATGAAAGTGCTGTCAGAGTATCGGAAAGAAAAGCCAAACAGCCTCTCTGTGTGAAGCCTTACCAAAGTGCCATGTTTAACGGATCACGCTGTGACTTTCTCTGGAGAATTGTGTCAGTGAGACCTGGCATCTCTGGAGACAGACGTAGCGGGACGTCCCGGGCTGCAGGAAGATGGCAGCCGCCAGATTAAGAGAACGCTGGAAGTGTGGCTTTCTGATCTAAACACCGAACAAATGCCTGTTTGTAACTTTCTAATCGGCACAAACCGCTGCATCAATGCCTCCTGCGTGTCAGCGGGGTTTGATAGAGCAAATGAAATAAATCTAAAGCAGATGAAAATGAATACAAACATGACAGGTCGGGACGAAGCACAGCCGCACTTCATCACAGACATCATGTTCCCTTTGTTTGAAATGAAGCTCGCCTGATTGTGCTGCACGAGGAGAGGAGCTATAAATTATTCAGGTGCTCCCCGTTGGCCGCCCACTTCCAGCCGCTCACTTGCCTCTGACTGGACGTATTCTTCTTCTTCTATTATTCCTCGGTGATTTGCCTGTTTTAAAATGGCAGCAAAACACATGTGACCTCTGAGGAGGACTTCTATTCACTCTAATGTTTAATTTATTCATAACCCCTATGCCTGTATTGCAAAGCTAAGATCATAAATACTGACGAATACCAAAACGAATGTGAAGGGGAAGAGGATTATTACGGCTATATGTAAATAACAGTGTGAAATATGGCCGCTTCCTCGTCACAGTGCGCGCACAGCAGAGACAGGGGTGAGAGAGGAAGAACAGAATGCAGTGGTCATAGATATGAACACCATTTGCTGTATTGTAGCCCATGAAGGACATCTCTCTCTCTCTCTCTCTCTCTCTGCACACAGCACAGCATGTCATTTCTCTCCTCTGCTGTTCCTCCAGTCAGGCTGATGTGAGGTCTGCTGTAACCACCGCCAGGGAAAAAAGGAAGATGGTTGAATGCCTCCTCTGTGAAGCATTTCTTAGGCTTTAAACGCTCACATCTCCATGACTGGCTGTCTATAGTGTGTGAGGGCTCAGTCAATTTTCGCAGATGTATGGTCGTGACATTGGAAAATGGGGAATGACAATAAATTCTTGCAGGATACCAGGCTGTCTCTGCAGATATTTCACTCCCGGCATATTTCAAGTTTTGGGGTTAATACTCCCAAATGCCATTTTTTTGGTCACTGGTTCAGGATGCTATAAAGCTACTGCTAACTGAAAGTGAACATTTTTCTGAAGAAGCTTCACAATAAAAGCATGACTAAAAACACTGGGCGGCTTTTATTGTGAAGAAGCCACAGGAAACACTTATTTCTTTGGTCACTGGTTCATGATGCTGTAAGGCTACTGTTATTTGAAACATTTTTCTGCAGATCCTTCACATTAAAAGCACTAAACTAGTGACACATTGGGAGGCTTTTATTGTTAAAACGTGTCAGGAAACACTATTTTTTTGTCACTGGTTCAGGATGCGGTAAGGCTAAAGCTAATTGAAAGTGAACATTTTTCTGCAGAAGCTTTTCATTTAAAGTGCTAAACTAGTGACACACAGGGAGGCTTTTATTGTGAAAACGCAACAGGAAACACTTATTCATTGGTCGCTGGTTCAGGATGCGGTAAGGCTACATCTAATTGAAAGTGAACATGTTTCACATTAAAAACACTCAACGACTGAGGCTTTTATTGTGAAGAAGGTACCGGAAACTCTTTTGTGTTAGTGTCGGCCATGATTAAAAGTTTGTTTTCAAAACAGTACAAACAGATTTTTTGCGCTTTTTGACAGATGAAAAGTTTAAATTTGTTGAGTTTACTTTGTGCAGCGTGAAATCAGATCACAGTTGCTTATGATGTAAAACAGACAAAACAAATATTGATCCTTTGTTTTAAGAGAGGTTGAGTTTGTTTGGCTGCACTGTAAACTGATACAAGAGTCTGTTGTCTTTTGTTCGTCAGAGTCAATGACTATTGAGTGAAACTTTCAAGTTTAAACATGAATTAAAACTTCTACAGCTCACAGAACTTATAAATGTTGTATAGAACAAGATATGAAATGTAATAAATCTCCCTGAAACGCAGTGCATCGTCTGTGACGAGACTTAAATACAAATTCTCTCCTCTAAATTCACCCATTTTATCTGGATTGCGACATTATGGCGACTGCGTAAGAGAGACTCATGAATATTATCTCTGAAACAAAAACGAACCCCCCTCCTGCTGTAAGCCTAATGTGTCGCAGTATAAGTCATTTAATCATTCACATATTCTGCTCTTGACAGTCGCAGCTTCTAAGTGTATATACTGTTTAAAGCAGACTGCAGGCGGGGAATCGTTTTTTAATGTCGCCTGTCGATTTAATTGTCCTCTGAGTGCAGACAGCCATCCAGGGACTCTCAGACACAAATTGAGGTCGTGTCCACCCACTTTTAACTGAGATGCTGCCCAAAAAAATGGATCAATAACTCCTCTAATCACTTTCCCACTTTGTCTCAGTCTGACTGCAGAACTCTTTCTCCTGAATCCAAAATGAGACACCTCTTTTTGAAGAATCTGTGCAAAGTTTTGAACAGGATATCAAAAATCATCCCGTAGTTAATGTTCAAACGGCAGGCAAAACGAACAAAGTTGAGAGATCTGCAGAGTTGAAGCCAGAAAAAACTGATGCATCATGTCTTTTACTCTGAAGCACTATGATTGATTATGCAAAATAAAAGTCTTGTGTTCACGCCGGGCGGGCACGTTGAATTCAATCAATCAAGGTGGCTCACTTTCACAATGTGGGTCTGCTGCATTTCAGTGTCCCGATGCACCGCTTAACACGTAAGAACGGGGGGCTGTAAACGGTTTAAATTGGGTGTAATTGGCTGGAAAGCGGCAGCCAACACTTCAATTTACGCTGACAGAAACGACAACGTCGGCCTACAAGTCAAAGGTCACTGGAGCTTTCCTAGTCAGACAAGTAATTGCCAGCTTGGACAGAAATGTTCATCACTCTGCTCTGACTGTTTTTGTCTGTATTAGCCATGTGGTCGAGTAAATGCAGCTTTGGAAATGTATCCGCCACATCTGCAGGTAAGAATATCTGTTAAATAGGGACAGACTCCGCCTGCTCGATGCCCCATAGGCATGCACCGGCTTGGTAATGGTGCAGAGTTGCAATCATAGATAGTGGAGGAGGGGAAGATCATAAAAAGTGTTCTGGATCATTTATTTTGCATGCAGTTGAAAACAAAGTCTTTGCTGATTAGAAAAATGATGACTCCAAACTGTCAGTTTTATGATCTATTTCATTTCCACTTATATTGAAAATGACCTCAAGTCTTTATATGAATCAGCATCCTCTTCCTTTGCTAAACATCAGTCAACAAAACTTGTCACAATGTGATGATCTCATGTTGAGATCATGAGTTTCTGTGTCACAGTTATTGGTCATTAGTCATGCATTGTTGCCAGTATTCATATCAGTCATTCCGCTTACAGATCAGAGGCAGGTTACAGCATCAGGCTCATTAGCTCGTGCATGTTCCCCTGTGTCCTCTCATTTTGCAAATAAACGCTACATTCATCACATATATGAACAGGAAACGTGCGCGGTTAAGCTTCAGGAACCAGACATGTTCAAGTCAATTAATCATGTGAAAACCATTACAGCAGGTGACATGCACGAGACGGTTCACTGCACCGCACACATCTTTACTCATCATCACTGCCAGGCATTACTTTGTGACTTTTCCCAGAGGACAATGCTGATCACTGGTCGCGTCTCACAGTCACGCACTGCACCGCACTGGTCTGCAACACTCCGGTCTGTGTGTGTGGACTTCTGTGCCAGCCTGGCGTCAGATCAGAGCTTCATGAGGGGTACGGTTTAAAAAACCCTTCAAAACAATGATGATGGTGTTTTTATTACTGTTTCATGCATGCAACTTGCTCATTAGCCACATGTGCACATAAGCCACACCCACAATAATGTCTTTACATCAAGAATTGCACCAAAAAAAGCAATTTCTTTCTTAATGTAAAACTTTTCATATTTTTCATCATGTGTACACCAGAAAACTTCAGGGTTAGGTTGACGAGTTCTTGTGTTTTTAAATTATTAAATTATGTACAGTAAAAAAAACAGCATTTTGAATCACCTCTTTACTCCAAATAACACAGCTCACACAGTCATATTTTTCTCCCGAACAATTTTTTAAACTGCCAGTCTCAACAGCCAGAGGGAGAAAACCAGCACTTAACTGTGCAACTAGACATTTGAATTCTTGATGAGCATTATGTAACACATGATTCAGGGCAAAATGTTTAATATGCCGAAATCTCTCTGGGTTTTTGTTTGTTAAAGTTTTTCTTTAAATTTGAAAACAATTTACAAAGTATTTAAAGGGCCAGTTCGCCGATTTTCAACCTCAGTCCTATCATGCTATTATGGTGAGCTAATGCCATTATGGTAGAAAAAGATGCTCTCTGTGCTTTTGGAAGACGCTATCCGCTTCTCCAATGGGCCCTGGAAAACCTCCACCAGACTACGTAAAACGCGTCATCTGGCGGAGGCCAGGGAGCTTGTTAAACTACACTTCCTAAATCTAGGACGCCCGCCTCCGATGTCATGTCTCGTTCAAAATCATCAGGTTTGAAATGTAGACTGGAAGATTTTTTCGACAATTCACCAGTCTATTCTCATCGTGTTTTGGATTCTAACCCGTTGCCTGCAGCTATCAATCTCCTTGACTGGAAGACAGTAGTATTTCACTCCAGCGTCTCTCGCTGGGCCGTTCCTTTCAGAGGGAGGGGCGCAATGCACGCTGGGTGTTGTAGGAATGTAGAATGGGCGAAACCACAAGCTGTTTGTACAACTTTCTCCACAGCTATGGCGCCAATTTCAAATATTATTGCTTCTATCGATTACAGAGAACACCAGCTTTGACTGACAGTGGCTTTTTCCAGGGGACAATATCTCCTTTAAGCCTTTAGGAGAGTAAAGTGTGCATTTCATCCCCACATTCTCCTCCCCCATGTCCGCCACCATCCACTGTCTTAGACATTAAAGGCAAAGGCCAAAATAAAAAAAACTATAAAAACTTAAAATTAATTCAGCTTTTCAAATGAAACAAGATTTTAGCTTGCGCTTGTTAAAGCAGCATGACTAAACAAATAATGGGCAGTACCACTAATGGACACCAAAGGTTACATACTTATAAAAACATATTTGCCAAAAGATGTCACAAACTGTAAAACACAAATTGTAAATCTACTGCATTTACAGACAGAGCTATTCACAATTTGCCTCTTTACTAATTCAAACACAATCAGCATCAGCTTGGTCTCGTGTCTTGCTCAATGACACTTAGAGCACATGGAGCCGGGATCAAACTGTCAATCCTGCCATTACTTGTCGACCCAATCCATCTCCTGGGTCTGGGCCGAGGTCTAATACTGCATAATCAATAGTAAAGAATCATTAAGAGAATCAATTCAGGTCCGTTAATTAGTCAAAAAGGATCAATAAACGGTTTAATTAAAAAACAGGAATTAATTATGATTAAATAAGAAGGTCAGAGTGAAGTAGAAGCTAATTATTTAGTGTTCCTGTCTGGGAGTTATTTTTATATTATTTTATTTTTAATAAGGCTTTTGGGTTAACTAACCCATTTTGCAGCTAAAAGTTTGACAGTCAAAGAGCCTTGAAAACATCAGTAGCTTAACCAAGGAAGCTCTATTATAAAATCATCAAATTAACAGTTATATAATCCTGGCTCATATAGTTGGCCTGGTTTCACATATACTTGTATTAAGAGTCATAGTGATGAAAATGAGATGTAATAAAAGCTTGGAAAAGTTTCTCGAGGTTTGAGAAAACCATATTTTATGAGTAGCTTCAATGGAGGAAGTCAGACGGAAAAGTTCTTACGCCTCGATCTTAGAAAAAAGATCTGAGTAAAGAAACACAAGATCCAGATGCACAGACCTGCAAGGAGCTTCCCATTTTTTTTGTTGAATCAGATTAAAAGAACTGAGTGGGATGAATTCAGAGATCCTGGATTCATTATCATTAACTTGCCGAGTTTTTAACTGTATCTGCGAGCCAATCATTAAGCCGAGTGTGCCCGTGTAATTTGTCAGAGGACTCGGTCCTAATAATTCCATTACAGGCTGCACATGGACATCTTTCTCTGTGCAAACCTTCTTTAAACATGTTATCTATGGTTTTTAAAGGCTGGAAAGGCTGGAGCTGGATGTTCGCTGGGGAAATAGATATCCTGTGTGCAAATGATATGACGGAGCTGGATCATCCAATATTATTACCATGCAGAGATAAGTGTGCCCGAGAGTGAAGATCCAAATACAGTGTGGCCTAAAATATAGAAGAGAGCGGTTGGAGGCGAATCACAGCTAAATCCTGCCGTTCCAAAGGTTATTGAACATTTGGTTTGGCTTTCATACTGCGTTAACGGAAAATTTATTCCAAATGATTAATTTAAGAACAGAATTTCTTAAATTTTTTAGTTAAAGCTCTCGTGTTGATGAAGATTATTTTTTCAAAGAGGGAGCAGAAATCGACCCGTGACAAACACGGAACATGAAATAGAGTCGAGATGATTCCCTCCCTCCAGCAGAAATAAATGATCCATCAGCAAGTTATGGTCCAAACCTTTTGAAGGTCAGTAACTGTGACATAAAACCTTTTTGGAGGCTTTCAAGCGGGATGACCTGGTCCGCGGTGTCAACTGCCTCAGCGAGATCAAAAAGGATTCAAACAGAGCAATCACAAGCACAAACAGCAACGCGGGGATCTGAGGGGAGACCGAGCGCGAGGCATGGAAACGTCTTAAAACCCAATTTTCACTTCCCCTCGCATTATTATTCATGGAAGGTAGCAGGTTGGGGAAATCTCCTTATAGCAAAACCTTGGAGAAATATGCAGTTTGTATGAAGTATATAAAAAGCGCTGTTTTGTAATCAGAGACGCGGTGCACATTTTGACGCTTTGAAGAATTATTCGTCCAGGTTATTAAACACGGACGGGCTGAGTGCGGCAAAGATCTCCAAAGTGCCATACGTTTAAGAAAGACATATTTTCTCATTGCTCTGAAATCTCTGAAGGCCCGCCACAGAGCGATTGACATTTCAATACTCTTAAGCTCCGCTATTATTCATTAAAAGGCGGAGTGTACTGGCTGAGGCGTTTTTACCATGTCATAGACTCCCAGTATCTCACAAGCGGCGACTTGTTCCGCCCCACACAACTCCATATCCATTATAGATGTCCGGCTCAGCCAAGCCAGCAGTACACATATGTTTACACTTGTCAAATGCACCACGAGGACTCGCTGAGAGTCCTGAAAAAAACAGCTATCCATCTGAGCTGGATGCATCCTGAAGACCGGGTTGTAACATTATCTCCAAACTTTATCAATAATACATGGAGGGATAAATGTGGCCAAGTGCATCGAATCACAAACAGGCCGACCATCGTAGCCTCAGGAATCTGCACAATGTTAAAGAGACATCTTCAATCATTTTCAGATATGCACACTTCCTGTGAATTATTGAAAATTCTGATCATTCAACATTCATTCACAGTAATTATCTACTTTAATCAGTTAGAATATGAAAAACCTTGGGTCTGCGAATGATAAAAATCCACATCCTGAATTCAGTGAATAAACAGATAAACGGTGAGTTAACGTTAATGTGAGGACAGAGATGATAAGGCTGTCTTCTATGTTGTTTGCAGTGAAGGACAGGAGGTGCTTAGTTTCCCTTTCTTTTTTAAAAGGTTGAATAAGTATCTTTTAAAAGGATCCTTGGTCTGAAATGTCCTTTTTCTCAGGAGAAATATGGTTCATGCGTTGGGTGAAACAGACTTTCCGATTGCCGTGAAAGAACATGAAAGTTGTCCCCCAGTTAAACCCGGGTTGGGTGTGAAAGCTCCCTTTGATTGCATAGTTTCGTGTCCGTGCAGGGCTGTGAGGTGTAACGGGTGTTTCACTTTTAAGACTGTAGCCCCGAATGTGATTAATAGTTGATGTTTTGTGGCTGGTGGTGTGTTTTAAGAAGCTGGGGAGGTTTTTCTACTTCCAAGACATTCAGTGAGACTTTGAAGAAACCTCTAAGAAGTTTTTTTTATCCTAAGTTTTGTGTTATTTATTGAACAACCCAGAATGTGCTCTTGTATTCGTGAAGGGCTGAACCAGTCAGGCACGAGAGACAAGGTGCAAATTAGTTTTTTATTTATATAGGTTTAAAAGTCAGCAAGAAACTAACCACTGGATCTTGAACTGGAACACATTTGACAGTTAAAAGGTTAAATAAATGGCCTTTACTCTCCCAAAATCTGAAATAGACACTAACTGACTAAATATACTTTATATATATAATTCATTTGAACTCATTTTCTTCAGAGACAAGGTCAGTGCATTTCTGCAAATTGTGAAGAGGTGGTCCTACAACAGCAGCACTAAAGTTCAGATCAGAAAAATATTGTGGTTTCAGTTGGATGTAAAAGGTAAACACATTTTCTCAAAGTTCAAGTAACTGTTGACTTTTAGTTGCTAGAAAATCAAACAGAAAAAATGCAGATGAATGACATTTTGCTGATGTGTTTAATAGATATTTTGCCACTTGCACAATACTGTATGCCCACAAACATCTGTTCCACATTATGTTCATAAAAACATTATCCCAGCTGCAATATGTTTCAAAATGTGTCTACTGTTGCAAATTAGTTATATAGAAACATAATTTATAGGTAACAGGCTTGGATGAGGAGACAGAAGATTTATCTCTCTGGCACAAAGAGGGACACAAGGGAACAGTACATCACATTCAACTAAAATGAAGACATTATTATAAAATGTAAATAGAGTCAGTTTAATCCACAATATTACTTCGTTCATTCAAAAAGACAACTAAAGCCTACAGCCATGCTAGCGGCTATGTGAGGCTGGGAGCTAAAGGCTAACACCACAAGCTAGCATACTCACAGTGACAAAGCTAAAATGCCAGCAGCCTTGTTTCCTAAAACTAATGTTTATAGTCAACTAATGTACTAACAGCAAATGTGTTTTGAGGAAAACATTAACTAGTTGTTACTAGACAATTGTTGTCAATTTATGTACCTGGCAGGTCGCAAAAATGTATCTTCAAAAGCTTTTGCATTACACTATGCACTCATAGTGACTCAGCATTTTCTTTATGGTTATATTTAATGCAGAATGAGTCAGCAGTAACTTGGGGATTTTCAATTAGCTTTAAAGCTAAATCACAATCTTTCCTTTACCTTAACCAAAGTGCTTTTGTTGCCTAAAACTCACCACAACTGCTGTGCTAATGCTAACCCTGGACGCTGGTGTTTTTTTCTGTAGTTTGTCACAAAGTCATAGAAAAGCTGTTTAGTAATACTGTATAATAAAGTTGTTTTACAGAGATTGTTATTGAGCAGGTATCATGTCTTACAACATGTTTACTATCTTAGTTGAGCTTAGTGTGTTAGCATGCTAACATTGGCTAATTAGCACTAAGCTGGTCATATCAGACTCTGGTAAGTGATTAGTCATTGCATAGCTTTAGTAATGTGATTTAAGGACACAGGTTACAAACAGGACAGAAGCTTGAGCAGGAAGGAGGAACTCGTGAATAATGAAAAATCAATATGATATATTAAAACAATGTGTC
This sequence comes from Semicossyphus pulcher, assembly GCF_022749685.1. Taxonomy (NCBI): domain Eukaryota; kingdom Metazoa; phylum Chordata; class Actinopteri; order Labriformes; family Labridae; genus Semicossyphus; species Semicossyphus pulcher. The sequence continues at coordinate 9,908,636 of NW_027211692.1, forward strand.
ACTGTTAAAATGTCAATGACTGCTGTGAATGTCACCGAATGACAAAATGCAGGTGATGCTGCGAAGCACAGATCGCCCTCTTTTCCATTTAACATCGAGCCTTCACGGTATTCTTAAAGTGCTGCTTAGTTATTTTAATCTGTTTAGGAAGACAAGACAACAGGACAAATGAAATAAATACATTTTGGGATTCAGCACCAGAGAAACGAGAGCCAGCAGAGGAAATCAGATTAGCTTCCTGTTTCCCTCCGCTGACATATTGTCGACGATCTTATCAAGCCTCTCCTCTCCTGTTTGCGCTCTTCATCCTGACTCTTGCCTTGACAGACAAATCCTGCCGCAGTTGCCAATAAATTCAAGAACAAAACACAAATTACAGACGCCTGAGCGTTTACCAGCCTGGAGAGATTTGGGTTGTTTTCACAGGGGGGAAGGAAATGAAGGGCACTTGTTTTTTAACCTGTTTTGTTGGTAACCGCCGCACCACCACCTCCACAACCTGTCAAACTGACAGCTCTGGCGGCGCTTGGGCACAACTCTGACATTATTTGCAGATGGTAAATAAGGAAAAATATCTGGCGCATGAGTGTGATTCATAGTTAGTACCCGCTCTTGTTTACAGACAAGTTGTCACAATCATTTAGCAAATTACGCTCGTGCTTGGGGCTCTGTAAAACGGGCTCCCCTTACACTTTATTGGGGAAGAGGGGAAAGTAAAAAATACAAGCTTTTTTTCTCAGCTCAGCCTTCAAATCTGTCGACTCAGAACGCCTCTGAGACATCTAATAAATGATGATATACATTTGTTTATTTTCGTATTAAATCAATTTTTACAAAATTTCAAGCAGCTACCACAGAGGCAGCTCCATAACCCCGCTTAGAGGCTTGTATGTTAACAGGATATGCTAATACTTTGTCGTACTAAGCCCTTGTAATCTTCATGCTTGGATTTGTGAACGGAGAGGCCCACGTCTTTTCCACATACTGTAAAAACTGATGGAATAATATAGCGGCAGGAAAAAAGTAGATTCCTCTCGAGTTTTCCAAATGATCCCGGAGAGAATAATTCAGCTGTGTGATGCTGCTGCAGCACAGACGTACAAGTGCACTAAATATGACTGACTGATTACAGAATGAACAGTAAGGGATTAAAGTAAGATTCATACGTATACCCCCTCCTGTATAATGCGTTTTCCTGGAGACCGCAGACCATATGCTTATGTGGCAGCCAGTGAACCGTGAAATCACTGGGTTTTCATGAGGCTCATTTGCATTCTCAGGTTAAAGCTCAATGGGGCAGGAGAGGTAGTTGTAAAACCTTCATTTACTATATCAGACCTGTCTTTTCTTATTACCGCCGAACAGAACGATCAGAGTGTCGCCATTACTGAAGTGATGGCGAATGCTAATAGCATGAGACGGGCAGACAGCAGTACAACTCACACTGTTTCGAGACAATCGCAGGGTGATCTAAATTTGTATCATTCTTCATCATGAGCTGGTTTATGTTCTCGCTGTTTGCAACCTTTTTCTAATGAAGTGCGATATGAATATTCACCCGAGCAATTCCAGAGCAAAGCGAAAATAATAGAAGAAATCTCGAGATAAATTATACTTTTAGGTTTTAATAGCAGCAGCTGCCTGAGCGGTGGGTGTCCATCTTGTTAATCTCATGTGCTTTTGGGTTCTCACAGCCACATGAAGGCTCTGCCACTTCTCAGCCACCACAAGCCCTCCTGTAAATGTGACGTTTCAAACCTCTGAATATTTCCATACACTGCCCCATACAGTCTGTTGATGGAGCCAAATTCTGTACGGTGTGTTTACAGACCTGTGAAAGGATTGCACACCTAATTAGTGGAACCACAGTGCAGAACCGTCCTTTGGGAATTAGGAAAATCTAATCCGGGAAGGGAAAATATAGCTTGATTTTCTAAAAACATAAAAACACTGACTTATCTCTAACACCAGTCGGGTTAAGCTGTGAAAGTAATCCCCTAACCCAAGGTCCACATAGCTTTTCAACTCTATGAAACACCGTTTATTTAGGACACAACCAAAATAAACAGAAACATGACCAAAAATAAGGTTGTAAGTTCCTAAAACACAAAAAAAATCATTTTGTCTTTGTCATGGAAAATGATCTTGACATAAGAGCTGCGACAATTAGTTGATTTATTAAGAAATGATGTCAAACATTTGCTCGTTACATTATTGCTGTTTTTGTTTCGTATCATAGTGAATGAAGAGTCTTTGGGTTTTGGACTGTTGGTTTGAAATAAGTCAATTTAAAGACTTTGGACTCCTGTAAATTAGAGTTGTTTTAATACCTTTATGGTACTACGAAAATGAGGGATGGGTTCTGAAAAATTGGTATTAAACGGGCCCCGGGGCTGAATTATGAAATAGCACAGTATTGATAAACTTCCAACGTTATTGGTTCTGCTTTCTGTATTGGAGAAATAAAGAAAATAAGATTTCTGTTTGTTATTGCTACAAAAACGCTATCTCGCCTTTAATCTCACCGTTTCTAATTTGCAATATGAGTAAGACATTCCTCTGTGATGGATCGTTAAGCAGTATCAAATCTTAACGATACCCATTACCGATATCAGCGAGTACACCAGTCACCAGTTGGATACCCCCCCAAAAATCAACTTGTATCTTCATCTCCAAAACAGAAGCCTAAATAGCATTGATATATATTATGGATGCAGCTGAGAACTACGAACAAGTTCAGGTAAATTATCATGATAAAAAACTACAGTCACATTTTATAGACTTATCCAGTAATTCAGAAATTATTCAGCAGATGAATCTTCATTAAAATAATTGTCAGTTGCAGCCCTTTACACGAGAGTACACCACTACCAATGTAGGAGAAATAGAGACATCATCATTACATTCAACACATCTTCTTCCTTGTCAAAACCTGGCCCGTTAGTTACCCACAATGCAACTGAACTGCAGATAAAGTGTGTTATGTTAGCCGCGGCTAATGTAGCTTTGAGCCCCTAGCCTCAGGCAGAGATGAGGAGCTAAAAAAGTGCTCTTATCTCAAAGTGCTATGAATGAAATCACAGCAGCTGCAGAGCCTGCATATAAACAGACCCATCTCCATGACAACTGAGCAAACTTCATCTGCCAGTGAAGAGCATGTGATGTGGTTTAATGCTACAGAAAAGCCAGCGATTGAAGTTCTGTTAAAATATTATTTACAGATGCTGGATTAACTTAGTGTCACAATGGGATAAGTCTCTGAAAGGGCACAAAAGGACATATTGTTGCTTATTAAACTCCTTATGATGCATTTTATTTTGAAGTATAAAAATGTCAACACGCTCAAAGGCATCGTTAACTTTATTTTTTTATTGGCTCCCTGCAAACGTACATTTAATGATTCATCACTTGCCAGTTGCTTTGGATTAATAACAGAGTAAGATGTTTGATGTTTAGTAAGCTGTGACCTACAACACGGTTTAACAAGACTTTGGCTGATCGTATCTCTAGAACCCGACTGTTCTGACTCAACTGCAGCCAGAATTATCTCAGAGACGCTTCACGGGCCTGCTTGTGCAAAACAACAGCATTTTGGCACAATTAAGGGTGGCTTTAGTTTGTATCTTGGACGGCGGTGCTCTTTATTTACTTTCTTCTGTTGCACTTGGAGCTGAATTCTTTATTCATTGAACTCATGAATCAGTCAACATGCAATTAATTTGCATTGTTTTAGTCATTTTTAGCCATGCTAGCGGCATGACTCTAGGGATGCAGGGGCACTTTCCATCTGAAGGACCAACACTTTGTGCAGGAGAGAATATTTAAAGTCTTGGTTTGAGTGAAAAATTTGTCACTTATCCAGTAAAATATTGCAGCAACTAATGGATGGAGTGCCCTGAAATTTGGTCTACATACTCATGGTCTCCACAGGATGAATTGTAATAATGTTTATTATCCCCTGACTTTACCTTTAGCATCATCTCTTTGTGACTAAATACCTGCAAACCTGATGACAATGCCTTCACCCTTCATTGCACCTTCTGTTTAGCGCTATAGACCAAATGTTAGCATGCTAACATCCTAAACTGAGATGCTAACCATGGTGAACATTATACCTGCTTAACATCCTTTAGCATTGTCTGTGTTAGCATACTGACATCATCGTTCAGCTCAAAGCGCCGCTGTGCCTCAGTTCAGTTTCAGAGAACTGCTGGCACTGCTGCACATTCTGAACTTGTTTATTCAAAGATGCAGAACGTTTCATGTTCAGCCTCTCATATGTAATGATTTGATAATTGTCTCTTTGTTAACACGCTTCTTTATCTCATTGTAAACAGACAAAGGTCATCTTTTCATCCAACAAAGTGTAGTAATAAAAAAAATATGAATGAAATATCTTCTATGAATATTGAACATTAAGGGTTTATTTATCTTTAAATACTTCTCCAGTCACCATAGCAATGAACACACTCTGCTCCCTGGTGAAGGCCACTGTGACTGAAAACTTACAAGTAAAAGGAATTTCTTCAAATAACTGTTTCCAAGATCAAGAGTGAATCTTCTAGCTTAACATGTTTTCACGAGTTTATGAGTCATAAACAGTTGAAGGTTGCCTGTGACTGAGTTGTACACATGTACAGTGGGAATAAGTGTTTATTAAAGTGTTATCACTCAATGTGAGGGGATATATAACTTGATTACAACTAGGATTTACTGTGTTGTTGATGAAATCTTTACTCTTACGATAGAATGTCCGTCTACCTTCTTACAATTATATAACATAGTATAAAAAACAGTTGCTTTTTTATACTTAGGAATGCTATTTATAAGGATTTTAAGTATAACATTTAATATTCTTCTGTTTTACATAAACTTATGTTTTGGATTGTTGGACAAAAAAAGCAGTTTGAGGATGTGACCTTAGGCTCTGAAATAATTATGATTGATGAGTGTTTTCCTCTATTTTCTTAATTTTTAAAAGCCCAAGTCAATAGATTAACACGTGAAGAAGCAATCATTAGTTGGGAAGTTCCACTGAAGTTGAACTGCAATCAAGGAACAAGTAGACCACTTCCATCGCATTCTGAGGATCTGATTGTTACTTTAGCTAAATTGAATTGCGATACGATACAATACGATACAACACGATAGGATAGGATACAATATGATACGACACAATAGGACAGGATACAATATGATACGATATGATATGACACGACATGATACAATACGATACCATACCATACAATACTATACAGTCAGTACGATATGACACGATACGACACGACATGATACGGCACTACATGACACGATATGACATGGCATGTCATGACACGGCACGACACAATATGTCACGATACGACACGACATGATACGATATGACACGACACAATACGACATGATACGATAGGATATGATACAGTCGGTACGACATGATATGATACAAAACGATGCGTTACGATACACTTTAATGTCGATATGATACAATAAGATACAATAAGATACTGTCAATACGATACAATATACAATATGATACACTTTAATGTCCCCGTAGGCACATTTGTTTTGGACTCTGCGCTGAAGTTCCACAGAGGACAAAAATCGTACATACTCCATTGAAAAACACACAATGACAAAACACACAACACAATTCCATGTAACAAATCAAATGTATCCACAAACACCTTCTGACAGTAGCTTCCTATTGACACAACCTCCTTGGCACATCTTACATTACACATTATTGAAAGGACCTCTAACTTAACCTATGTTGACACGATTGGATGAAGTCTCATTAAAAACCTTGTGTACCTTAAGTTAATGCATTAAATTGGTAGTTCACCAGCCTTGTCTGATGGAGTCTAGCCATAACACAAAAAGCTTAATTATCACTGAGAATTCCTTTTTTTAATCCAACCAGCTCTTTTTTTTCCCGGCCCTCTCCTGGTAACTTTGCCCTCTAGCTGCACCCGATTCATGAGTATTGATTGTCTGGGAAGCACACATACACACACCATTCATCTTTTCCTGACCTCTGATGCCAAAGGGTTATAGGAGCTAATAAAAAGCTAATTATTCCATCAAACTGCTTGTTTAAGCAATTCTCTTTTAAACTGTTTTTGTCTTATTTGATGTGAAAAGCTCGGCTCTGATCGAGTCAGACTTAGGGGAGACGAGCGTTCATTAGCGTGTGAAGGTGTTTTGGATTAGCGGAAACTGCTCAGACTAAAACATCTGCCTGTCCTTAATTATCACCTCACTTTTCTCCGTTCTTTCTCCCCAATTGACTGAATTATGCACAATGTAGTTAAAGTGGGTATCTTAGATGTATTTAAACACATAACGCCTACGCTTAGGGACATATTTTCGGTATGTTTGCACTTTCAGGATCATGCACCCCTCTTAGGTAGATGTAATTTAGCTTTTAGTGTAGCAACGCAGCTGCTGAAATCCACAAGAACATATTGCACTATGATTGATACCTTGCCATGTAGCATATATATATGATCCCATGTGTGAATCACGCCATTAATCAAAGTGCTGACAGGAGGACTAACTGACTGTAAAGCCGAGGGAGAAGAGGAATGGTGTGATGGCGTAGGGTTTCCTGGATCTGCTGAGGATGAGTTTGACCTCACAGTTATGACAGCGATCAGGCTACTCTACACCTCCGAAGCGGCTCGCCGTTTCCTGAGCGGGTGGCTCCGTCAGTCCTCTGCTGAGTCATGATGACATTGAGAGTGTCCTTTAATAAGCGTGGCGCTGCTTTATTCTCTGTCTTCATCTCAGGCGCTGTGATCTCAGAATTAAATTCTAACCAAAACCTTTTCAGGTAATTGAAAAATAATTAGAGAATGTAATAAACACAGAAAAACCCTCTCGCATGGCCGCAGTGGGATTAATGTCCCGTACAGCTGCGGCCTGTTAGACGCTCTGGGTCGTTGCGTATCGGCTGTTGAGCTCTGGAGCTGTCATCACTTGTGTCGATATCCAGAGGGGGGGAAAGGAGCACAAAGGCAGGCGACTACATCCAATATAAATGCATTCACTCAAATCTATAATTGATCGAAGCTTCAAGGCTTGTTTTTGTCTCCCAAGATGGTCAGCCCGGATCTCATGTAATGAGACCCCTCAAGGTTTTTCGCTGTTGCAGAGCTCATATCTTAAAGGGAAGGAAAAAGATCTCCCCTCTCTTTAAGCCGGTCGGAAGATAATTCAGACACTGTCGTCTAAATGTGAAAATTATAATCTTCCGCGCTTTGACAAATGCTACGAAATGACAATTCAATTAAATTCCAATCATTAGATAAATCAATGCTCTCATCCGCTTTTCCCGATACTCGCTGTAGGCGGAGTTTTCCGAGGAAATCTCCAAGAAAATCGTAAAAGAGAAGAAAGCTTGTATCAGATATCTCAGCTTCACATGCTAATGAAATAATATTCCCCTGCTTCTGCTTTCCTCCCAGCAACTATTATACATGGACAGATGATGCCTTCGCTGCAGATACTTTACTATTTACAATCAAAGTCGATTTCTGAGGCAATAAAATGCATATTGATGGCAGCGTTGCTCATCTTTCAAGAGAATATGTTGATTTACGAAGGTGAATTTCAAGGTTACGGTTGTTTTCTGATGAAAGAGATTGAAATGTTTTTCATCGCTCCTGTGCCCCGACTGCCCTTTCTTTCTTTTTTCTTTTATGATACACAAATCAATCTGGTGGATTGACGGGCGGGATATAACAGCAGTGAGGTAAATGGGAAGTCTCAGCTGCTCCTGTTGTCATGCTGGAGTATTTTAAGTAACAAATCTGGCAGCACAGGAGGATGAGTGTCTCCCTAACAACTGACTTTGTCTCGTCCAGATAGGAGGGAATCACCGGGATGGATAATGACTGGACGTACTTTAGTTTGCCCTTTGGCCAAAGTTGCCTGTCACTGAGGAATTTTCTGTCTTTCTGCGTCATGTAAGAGCCTCGGGAGGAAGCGAAAGAGAAATAGAGAGGTGAAATCTTCTGTCTGCGAGAGGAAAGTGGAGCGGGAGAGTGGAGTGTTTGATACAGTGAAGGGGAGCCATGTTGGAGATTAAGTGAGACCGTCTTGTCCCGGGCTGACACCGGACTTATCACACCGAGCCAGAGGATGATTTGATGCTTGGAGGAGAAGATAAAAACCGAAAAATCGCTTGTTGGACCATTGTGGATGGGTGAAGGACTTCTTGTTGGAAACACATTTACAACTTCATGCACCACCCAGCGGTTGCTCGGTGTCACATTGCAGTCACACCTCTAACTGTCACGTCGGCTGTCAGAGTGGGCCCCGGCGCCGCCATGCACTCGAGTTTGAGCGGTTAATATGCATGGCAGGATAGACTGAGAAATGATAGACTGTGAAACCCACGACACTTACACTCTTACGTCGCTTTCCTGCTTCATTTCTTCAACTCTGACATGACAGCGCCGGGTCCGGCCTGAGATGAATTGAAAAGGATCGAGATGACGTATCAGAAAGCAAAAGCTTGCGTCATAAATACTTCATTGGGTGCATGAATAGCTGAAGGTGACAAGCCCTAAAGTCCCTCTCTTGAATACAAATTGATGTACAGTAGAGCTGAAGACGGACCTGAGTGCAGAACTCTGTTTTTAATGCATGAAGGCTCTCTGCAGACAAATGTGAGCGATATGGTAATCTCTCTTGGATTGCGTGCCGCTGTGCTGCAGGCGGAGCTGCGACTTGTCATGTAGCTTGTTTTGAATTTTCGGGACAAGTGAGAAACTGAAGGCTTGTGACCTTGACAGTCACCTCTCGCTGTTTGTGAAAGGAGCACTAAGCGGAAGGAAAACCTTGCAGTAAAAATAACCTCTGAAGGGAGTTACAGAGCATCTCGATCGTCCGTCTTCATCAGGCGTGTGCGTGTAACCGCAATAGCCGCATGTTCGAGCATGCAGTAATTATGCGGACGCATTAATCTCCGGATTTTTCTCACTCACCAAATCTCATCACGAGCAGAAGATTCTTTGTTTTGCTCAGATGAATTCGAAAGCTGTGTCAAAATATGATAAATTTTTCATTGTGCTCCCCTTTACACTTTGTTCTGCTTTAGCTACAATGATGCAGTGAAATATTAATGGCAGGGCGCACATTCATAGTCATCGTATCTCCAACTCTGTTTTGCTGCTGCCTCCCCTGCTGCTTATGCCCCTTTCCTGTTGTTTCGTAATCAGATCAGCGTTCATATCGCACCCAAAGCTGCCAAGTGGAAAAAGGAGCAAGCTCAGTCAATGAGATTATGAATGTACGACTGCTTCTGTGTGCTGAGGAATGTTGCCTCCTCAGTAGATGATAAACATCCCCAAAATGTGTTAAAGCAACAACACTGCTGTCGGGTTTTTGAGCTATAACGCATCCTGATCCTAACTCGCTTCTCGTCCTCTAGGTGGTGTTTCCCTGTGACGCCCGTGGGAGTCGCCTGCCTCCGCTCTGACTCTCTGACCGCCGGCTGATGGGGATGCTGATGTGAAAACCTGCGATGGAGACCAGGGCTTGATATCTGGTGAGTTTGTCGTGTTTTCCAAGTCAGTGCTTATTGACTGTGAGCGGTTGCAGCTCCGCCTTTAGCTGGAGCAGCTCTAACTATGCAGAAAATGTTGTGTTAGCAGAGTTGCATCAGCAGATTGAAGGTGCGGTACTATGCAGATCACCAGTGGGAATTTATTGCATAAATGATGCTGCAATTACAGGTGCAGAGCAGAACTGGGTCAAATTAGCAGATGCTTTTTTTGCAGCATTTGTTTTGCACAGTTTAAACAGCCATATGGGCGGAGTCTGTCAAATCAGAAGCCGCCTTATTACCCAGGTATGTTTGGGCAGACGGGGAATCTGACTCAGGCTTCCAGTGGCTCAGGATGTGCTTACACTCACAGTGCAGAGAACATCACATACTGTGCATCTAAACAAAGACTCAAGCTAAACAGAGTCAGTGTCTGCAGGGTTCAAATAGTGCAGGAGTGTGTGGGAGTGTGCTGAATAAACACTGTATGGCTAATGTAGTAAGAACTCTATGTGCATACATACAGTAAGGACAGTATGTACGGCCTGATGGATTCACACTTGACAGTGATAGATAATATGTCCAGATCATTGCACATCATATACACTCACCTGCCACTTCATGAGGTACACATGCACATTCTGATATTATCCAATACATCAGCTCTGACATGAGTTCTCATTTTATGCAGCTTGTAATTGTTGACACTACAGCAAAGGTAAAAACTCCTCTACATGTTTGTTACTGTGGTGGTAGTGGGCAGAGAACGGTGTTTCTAATATTATGCACCTCTTGGTTGCCCACCAACCAGAGCTATTTAAACATCGTTGGCTGTTTCATCGGTAACAAGACGAATGAGTGTCATTCAGTACTTTCTGAAGCTGTTGTCAGCAGTTTGGTGAGATCGGTGCAGCAGCAACTATGATACCTGCGTTCAGCTTTTTTTATGCACGGCTACTTCCTGTTGAAGCGCTCAGCAGCCTCTCTAATTGGCTGCCAGCAACAATGCGATTTATAGCGCGAGATTACAGAAAGTCTTTGCTGTACAATTTATATTAAAGCCTTTCTACTTTTATACTGTACCTGTCTGTCATACAATATTATATTATATTTCTACATTGTATGACCTGGGTTACATTAGCAAAAGACTCAATGTTAGGCCTCTCAGTATAATGCAGTCAGGTCTAACAACACCTTAGTTATCCATTCATCCACTATACTGCTTATCCTGTTCAGGGTCGAGGGGGCCTGAGCCTATCCCAGCTGTCATTGGGCAAGAGGCGGGGTACACCCTGGACTGATCGCGAGTCAAGCACAGCTCTGACAGAGACAGACAACCTTTCATGCTCACATTCACACCTAGGAGCAATTTAGGGTGCTTTCACACCTGACTGCTTTGATCCAGACTTTGGGACTTTATTCGGAAAGTCCGGTTCGTTTGGACAGGTGAGAACACACATTCAAACTCGATCCAAATCATCGGACAATGGTCCACCAGAAAAGACGGGACTCGGCCCGTTTCCAAATGAACCGCAGTCCGGTTCGATTCAGGTGAGAACACAATCGGACTAAAAGTAGGATCAAATATAGGAAGCAAACTGTGCATTGAGGGTTGTTAATGGATGTTGACACTGATGTTGAGGTATTCAAACTGTTCAGTGAAAAACTAAAGGAGAGTGGAGCTGATCGATCTTTGGAACATTGCGGTTAAAAGTTAAAAAAAACTCCAACAACACATTAAAGTCGGCGATCGTGTTGAGTGTGATTGAGGAGTGTGCGCTCTCTCTCTTTGTTTTCCCACATGGAAAATCTGACCAATCAGAAGCAGTTTCTTCTCGCATCAAAACTTTCGGTTTCGCTGGTGAAAGCTGCCGTGTGAACACAAACCAAACTGGAGGCAAAATGCAACATTGTAGCGATTTGGTCTTTGATTCGGCTCAAACAAACGGACTTCGAAGGGTTTGAAAGCTCTCTGAGGGCGCATACACAGCTAAAGTCTGTTTGTTTGGTCCGAATCAAAGAACCATACAACACCAAACCATGTTATCACAATGTTGCTTTTTGCCTCGAGTTTGGTTTGTGTTCACACGCCAGCTTTTACCAGCCGACAAAAGTTTTGATGCGTGGGGAAACCGCTCTCTGATTGGTCAGAATTTCCATGTGGGAAAACTCCCTGAACAAAGCAAGAGAGCACACTGATCAATCACACTCAACATGATCGCGGACTTTAATGTTTTGTTGTCGGAGTTTTTTACTTTTAACCGACATCGTTCCACAGTTCAATTCTCCTTTAGTTTTTCACTGAACAGTTTGAACACCTCCGTGAAATTGTTTGGTCAGCCCATATTTCTATTTCCTCATCGCTCCCCACGTCTGTCCTCTACTCATCTCGCTGCGTGTCTATGCAAATGACAGCACCCATTGACATCCTACAATGCAAAGTGTGATGGTTTGATTCCTGTACTTTAAATTCCGTCTTTTCTAGCGGACCATGGTCCGCTTGTTTTGTCCGCACCAGAGTTTCATTCCAGCGTTCACGCCACCTAAACGAACCGTGCCAAGGGGACAAACGCTCCAGGGTTCGGTTCAATCGGACTAAACAAGGCTGGTGTGAACCCGCCCTAAGAGTCAATGAACCTAATGAAGAGCATGTCTTCAGACTGTGGGAGGAAGCAGGAGTCCACGGAGGGAACCCACGCACGTACGGGTAGAACATGCAAACTCTCTTAAGTGTCATTCAAAACTAATCCTTATTATGTTTGTGAAAAATGGTACTTGTATTGAATAACATTATATTGCACATGAGTAGCTAATGAAGTGGCCTGTGAGTGAATATATAATGTAGAGTACAGATGATGTTTTGGTTATTGTTCCTGAATTGATTCCTGACAGCACACGTCTAAATCTGCAAAATTAACATGTCATTTTCTGCATGTGCATCAGTATAACCGTTAATTATGTTCCCACAGGTGTCCGTAATAACAGCACTGCAGCAAAGTAATATTGGTTAATCCCGCATGACTCACATGGTTTTCTTTTCATCCTCAAAACATGCAGAGGAGGTAGTTGTACTTTTTTCCGCCTTGAGCAGTGCCTGCAGTATTTCTCTCAGACTGCACACAACACTCACCGATAAGGCAGGGGAGCATACATCGAGCCTGAGAGGCAAAACACGGGGCGAATTTAGGCTTCCAAGCACTCGCCTCGCCGCTCGCTGCTGTTGTGTTCGCTTATTGCTTTGAACCTATCACTATTTTTATCGTCTCTTCTATCCTCTCGTCTTCATTTTGACAACTGCTCAGAGATATTTTAGTATCACTCCATCCTCGTTGGATAGTACACCCTTATGTGTGTATGGTTTGTGTGTACCAGACTGCCCACTGCAATCTGTTCACGTCCTGTGAGGTGTATATTCACCACCAGGCCTCTCAGTCAGATAATGCAAGAGGCTACAAAAATGCTAATGCACTTTCCTACCTGAACACACACCAAAGAGGCAGGCCCCGCCCCTCCGCTGCCGCGTGACTAATTTAGCCAAATGCGCAGAATATTTGCCCCCTGTGTGGCACAAAAAGGCTCTATCTGGACTCGTAGTGTAATTGACTGCATCTCTAACTAACCTGAAATGGGCCGTAAAACGCTCTTCAAAACGCTGCGGCAGTATATAAACTCGGCCTCATGTTTCAATCGTACGTTATATAGCTCCAAACTATTAATTAAAATCCTGGTACACGAGAGGATAGAGTTAATGATCTGTGCTGCGTCTTCAGAGGGCATTCAGTCGAGAATAATTGTGTGCATCAGAAGTGCAGTAGGTACCTGTATCCCCTTAACATCTGTCTGCTGTACTCAGAGTGGGTTTGCATCCAGAAAATGTCATCGCTCTACATCCAGGCAACATATCTGATTCAGCGAGGCTGCCGGTAAGCGCACTTTGCTTAGGGCGTAGTTTTAGGAGACGGTCTGGAGAAGGCTCCCCCGGGGCAGTTGAGGAAGAAGACAGGGCGGGAGGTGAGCTTATTTCTGCCTCCTTCTGACCCTTTGCGGTCAGAGCCCCTGTGGTTTCTGCGGTCAGGGGGGCATCTCTCACTGCTGAGAACAAAGAAATATGATGGCTCCCACTTGTCCTCCTCTGGTTCAAAGGGAATGGCAGGGCAATGCTAATTAGCCGGCTTGTGTTAGCGAATTGAACATAACTGCTGTTCCCCTCACTATTCCCCCTCCCCCCTCGTTGTACGCCTAACAAGCAGCGTCTACAACAGTCATGCACCCTGCATAACTCTGCATATTTTGAGCACCGTGAGACATCCTGTTCTGTTTCTGCCCTAAAAAAGACGAATAATTCCCATAGTTGGAATAATCCTTTTTAAGAGAATAAAAATCACCCTTTCCTGTCAAGTGAAGGCATTTTATTTTGTGAAGTGCAGCAGTTTTGGCCTTTATGTATTCTTTGGACATCTTCGCCCAGCTGTTCTTTGCAGTGTAGCTTAATCCTGGTTGTCAAGTTTGAGGGCGATAAGAGGCGTAACAACAGGATTCCCCTTCCAGTTCATCTCTTCTCTTGCCAAATTATGGAGCTACAACTGAGAGAGAGCTGCTCTGCAAGTAAGTAGGTAGTGAATACATGTTTTTAATCAGGGATCGAGGGGAGAGTGAGGAGGAGGTCAAGTTATTACCCTCACAGAATTCCAGTGTGCATGCACGCCTTCAATCCTCCGTCTTATGTTCTGTGGTCTTCTCCTCCTGTTAGAGTAATCTGACGCCCGCAGTCAGTGTTTCCTGGAATACCGAGTATCGACGGCGGTGACGGGCAGTGTCGAGTTGCAGCCCGCGGCATTTTTGAGGTTTACGTTGAGATATCATCTTTGTTCCTGCAGCTGTAATCATCTTTAGAAATTCTGCACTCCGACTCGGACTAATACAAGGGGCTTTGTGAATTTGCAACGGTGCAACTGAAGCCAATTCAAATCACAGTGGAAGGAAATATTGTAAACTCAAACACACCTGCATGCGTGAGAGCACAAGGCAGATACAATAGATGCATAGCTCGGGGCGAGCCGTGCTCGGCGTCTCCATGCTTTTCTCTCTGTTTCTCTCCCTCAGTCAAATATCTTTTTGTTAGTGCAGATGCACTCTGGGTTGCCAAACACATTGAAGAGTGAGTCACTTAAACAGCCTCATCTTGACACACAGCTGACTCACCGTCTATTGATTTCTTCATACATCATATTCTTTTGCACCGTTTGTTGTTATGTATCTATACAGGAGGGGAGGACGTCGTTTCATCTCCTATAAGGTGCATGTGTTTGGCTCAAAGCAACATCGCATTATTAAAACCTCTAGAAGCATCCTTATTAGTTCCAACGCGCACGACCGAGTGTAAGAATCCCTTTACATTGGTGGCCAAGAATAGCAGGATGAGCGTTTGCGAGCACAAACAAGCCTCTCTCCCAGAAGCGGGAAAAAACACAGAACCTCTCATCTGTGTTGTCATACAAGTGTAAAGCCTGGAGCTCATTCATTCAAAATAAAAGGAGCATTACATTTTGATGCAACCTTTGCTGTGGCAGTTGAATCCGAAGAGGCAAGCTCTTAACCTAAAAAAAGGTACCCGTCACCGCAGAGGAAGAAGAAGAAGAAAAAATCTACTCGCAGTTATGAATTTATCATTTCATTCAGTGTGGAAATCAGCAGAGCATCACAAATTACAGACTGAGACAAACCCTGTCTTGTTCCTCTGCACTGAATGTGAGTTATTAAAGTCACAGTGGGTGATTAAAGTTCGGTGATACACTCAGTAGCATCCTAAAGCATTAGGAAAGCCTGTTTGAACACTAAAAATACATTAATTCTGTCCCTGAGGCAACCAAACCCACAAAATATATCATATTAATTATGCTTTGTAGTGTATATTGCATGAATATTGCATGGATGATGTATGCTCACACTCATAAGTACAGTATAGGAAGTACTGGTGTGCTCGATGGAATTGTCTTCTGCATTCATTAATGATTTTTTTTTAAGAGATTCAAAGATTTCCTCTTAAGGTGCCAAAACAAATGTTCTCTGAATTCCTCATTGGTCTTTTATGCAAATAGGGAATGTTGTTTATTTAAACGGCTATTTTTGGATAGCTGCCATCGCTCGAGGGAAAGGCCTCCACCACCTGCAGTGCAGGAACACACAGGAACACGCCGACTGCACTCCCCTCACTCGTCTTTCATCATGTGCGTGTGTGAACATCCGTCCTCCAGCCTCCACCCTCTGCTCCGCGAGATGCCGTTGTGTTGCCAGTATCAGTGTCCATCTGAGCATCGGTCTAAACACGGCAATGACAGGAGCCCCCTTGTTTTTTATATCTATTCATATCATTTACCCAATCCAGCGTTTGGGAGTAGGCCGCATGATAGTGGCAGACGAGGAGCTGGTTATGAGCCACAGCTCATCCATTGTCTAGCATGCTGGAGAAAGAGTGGGAGCCCCTAAAGAGGCCTGGCAGAGTCTCTGCTTCCATCTGCCTGCATGCCTCGCCATGGAGCCCAGCTCGCACCACTTGAGATTATACTCACGTCCAAGCTGTTACTGTAATTTGCATTGGCTCATAGGCAGAGAAGAGTGAGGAGGAGGAGGAGGAGCTGCGCATGAGGCAGGGATGTTATAAGTGGTCCTGGCAGCACAATGAGCCTGCCTGGATGTAGTATTATGGACAAGCAGCATGGACAGAGCTGTATTAAGGTGCAATAATGGCGCTGAGCCGGTTGCCCTGCTGTCCAAGATTATTGTTAGTGCATGGAGTAAATTACAGAAGTGTACAGCTGAGAACATCCCGGTCACATTCAGTATTAGGTTTGTATTTTTCAAGCTGCTTTATTCTCCGTGCATTCGTACGAGTGAATGAAAACATGAAACAAATAAAATATCTGTGACTCTGCAGCACTACACCCTTTTTTTTATGTATTCAAATTATTGGTTAAAGTGGGATGTTCTTTTCTCCGCTATTCATTTAAATGAAAGGTCAGGCACCTGGAGGAAAACCCACGCTAGCGCTTGAGAAAATAAGTCTGCAGAAGAAAGTGCCAGGGCAGACGATCAAACTGAAAGAGACGGAGAAACGCGCTGCCCTCTCCGTTTCAGATCATACATCAAACCTGGGAAGTGATCCTAAAATCTTCTCGGAGAATTCATTCAAACCCAAGGCAGCCGCTTTATTTACAAACCGGTGTTCTCATCTGAGCAGGCGCCTGCATTCACTGGGGAAACGTCGACTACTACTTGATGTCGGATTTTATATTACATTCACGTTTTAACCAAATAAAAGGGACACAAAACAAAAGGCCGCTCTCACCTCAACCCCACTGAGTGTTCTCTGATGTTTCTCTTTTTTCAGGCTTAATTTGTTCTTAACTTGATAGCTTTTGGACTGCAATTTATTCCAGCGGCTAATTGATCAAATTAACTCATTAAGTAGAGAAAGAAAATAAAGAGCTGTTTCTGATAATGCCACCTCCACCAGATAGGTTGTGAAGTAATTACTTATGGTGCAGCCACAGGCACAGTGACCTATAATGGACTGGCCCCAGCTGCTGTTCGTGTAGCCTACAGTACCTAATGTTTCCTGTGCATTAACATTGCCCAGCACAGTTATAGCAGTCAATAGATCATAACCTTTTCTCTATATTTACATCCAGCATATATATTTTAAACTTAACATGAATGTGAAACTAAAACAGAAGTTAGAGTGTCGTGAAGACGAGGATTTAGGTCCAAATGTCAGTTTTTAGAAATGTTTCCGCAAATTTAATAAGTTTTGCACAGCGGTACATAATGTTCTGTGACACTGACTTTCCATTATAGGGAAAGTAAAATGTTTGACAGGGATTAAACTATATTAATTTTGTTCATAGCCATGAACAAAAGTAGATACAAATAATTACAGCAGTGATAAAAGAAAGCAGTAATAATATTTGGGTAACAAAAAAAAAAGCTTTAGTTATTTTATGTCTTCATTGTAAATAACCAAAAGCAAGATATCTATATATTTACATTTGTGCGTCTGGGTCCTGCATCACCCTGCCTGGGGCTTATTTCTACTATGATGACCTGCCCGCTGTGCATTATCCCTTACACGACCTCCACAGTCTGCACAGAGCCTTGTCTTGTAATGTAATAAAACGATCATATTACCAGTCAGAGGACGGAAAATTCAAGATGGCTTTTGAATCCTTTCAAATCCCATAATTCTCTCCATCTGTTGAATGTCTGACCTGGGACAACCTGTGTTCTTACCTTTGCTCTGTCTCTGTCCATTTCACCTTTTCTGTTCTTTAGTCAACTCTACTCAGCTTACATCTCTTGGCAGATCCTGCCCTGTACGTGCATGTGCATGAGTTTATCTAGCTTTCCTTTAACTGGTTAGCATCCAACTTGCTGCCAAAAAATGGAAAATGTAACCATTGGTCTCAGGTCTGAGTGACATTCATCTAAAAAACACCCATTAGAAAAAGTCAATCTTTTTTCCTTATTAAGGTCTGGTTTGCTCAGTTTTAAACAGGCTGTTTACTTTCCAGTTAAAGTCGATTTATGAAGCTCATTATTGGCATTTTTAAAGAAAATGAATAAAGAAAGGGCCAGATTTTCAACCACAGTCCTATCATGCTAATATGGGGAGTTAATGCTCTGTGCCTTTGGAGGACGCTCTCCGCTTCTCCAACGGACCCTGGACGTAAAACGTGTCAACTGGCAGAGGCCAGGGAGCTCGCTAAACTACAATCTTCTTCAATCTAGGACGCCCGCCTCCGATGTCATGTCTTGTTCAAAATCATCAGGTTTGAAATGTAGACTGCAGACCTGAAGAGTTTTTAGACGATCCACCGGTATATTCTTGTCGTATTTTGAATTCTGTGCTCCTCTGAGCTGTTGCCTGCAGCGAAAACGGTAGTATTTCACTCCAGTGTCTCTCGCTGGGCCGTTCTTTTCAGAGGGAGGGGCGCAATGCACTCTGGGTGTTGTAGGAATGTAGAATGGGTGAAACCACGAGCTGTTTGTACAACTTTCTCCACAGCTATGGCGCCAATTTCAAATATTACTGCTTCTATCGATTACAGAGAACACCAGCTTTGACTGACAGTGGCTTTTTTCAGGGGAGAACTGCTGCTTTCAAGTTGAAAAGTAGCAGTATGAGATTTAATGAAGTGTGGCTTTACCACTTGTGAAGCCGGATATATAAAAACTAAAATTACAGGTTATGTCAACCAGGCATGTTCACCAGTATTGTGGCTATTGTGCTTCTATGAGTCAAGCTGACATTGAACTCACCACGTGTATTGTAGAGATTTGGGGAAACGAGGATTTGTGCACAACTACATATATGGGAGCAAGTTCCACACAGCTTTTCAAACAGACATAAATCATTTCAAACACTTACATCTGAGTGTGACTGAAGTTAAACAGATTGAGTCACAATAGCTACATTTAAGGGAAATATCCGGCCGGAACTTCAATGCGCGTCATAGCATCGCACCAATGAGCCTCACGAGTATGTTTTTGAACTGTTGGGGGGCAGCCAGAGTACCCGGAGAGAACCCATGTATGCTACGGGGAGAACATGCAAACTCCGCTCAGAAAACCAGGATTCAAACCTTCTATCTGTGAGGCGACAGAACTAACCTCTGCACCAGTGTGTTTATGGGAGCTACGCCAGATTGGAATAAACCTATATAATGAATTCATTTAAATACCAATAAGAAATCACTTCGTCATTGGGCAAGCGCCAAACAAGAATGAAACAAGATCAGGAAAATCTGAAAATGAACAAATGCCTCATATGCAAATAATCAGCTACAAACTGTTAGAGAAGAACAATTTGTGCACAGAACTCTGACTTATTTGTTTTCTTTGTAAAGTGGCAGTAAACAAGTAAAGGGGCCGGCACATAATGACTGGTTCTTGGTGATAAAATGATGTTGTCAAAAGGCGCAAGTGTTCCCTTTAATTCATTCATTCTCTTGGTATGGAGCCAACTGTAGATAAATCCACACCTTATGAGTATTTACTGCCCCACCGCCACTGTGTATGTATTGACTTTGGAAGGTGCTCTATTAGACGCAGAGACGGGATTAGTGAGGCTCAGACGCCCTGCAGTGTATATATGAATATAATAGCTCCAATAAATGTTTGACAAAAGTTCTGCCTAAACCTACTTTGCTCAGGCTTTCCTATGAAGTGTGTCAAATTGAAGCTCCGCAGTCCATTATTTATGTGCACTGAGTGAATCACATGCAGTCATACCTCGTTCTGAGCTTGTAACACACACTCACAAGTATTACAGCCTTGAGTGAATTTGGGCCGCTGTCTTCTATATCAATTAGAGCCCGGTGAGTTTTTCATTATTGGGTCCAGTTTATACAATAGATTTATTCATGTGGATCCCGCTGGTAATAAATCTCAATTGTTTTTGTTAATGAAATCATACTGCGGTCATAAAGGAGAAAGTACACGTCGGTTATTTACTTTGTATTGGATTCAAGAAACAAAGTGATGAATAAACACTTAGTACGGTTTGGTTAGGAGGCAAAACAAGGCACAAGTTTGCCAAGAGTGAGAGTCTGAAGCCAGGCTAGCAGCTCTGTGAGGCGGCACTAAGGGGAACAAAATGCTACAATCAGCTTGCTGATATACACAAAACTACTATGTTAGCATGTTTATATTGAGCCAGTGTTTAAATCAAGTAGAGCAGCTTGGTCAGAGGCCCGACTCTTCAGAATATGACCCTGTAGGGATCCCTCTAGCATAAATACTGGATGCTCTGGCTCACTGTTATGATGTGGCCTCAAAGCCAAGTGCCGTAGTATGAAGAGCCCAAACATACACACGGGAATTTCATCCAGAAGGACACCTTGAGAAGCCCGTCGTCAAGAAGTAGACTTCTTTTAAGTTATGTAACCTGCATTAGCTTTGTCACATACTTTAGTTTTGTAACTACGGTAATTATGTTAGTAATTGTTTTTGATATCTGACAAAGTACTCATTGTGCTGAAACGCAAACAAACTGTCAGCGTTTTCTAACAATAACCACCTTTTAATCACTGACAGCAAGCTTTATTTTGAAAATCTAACCAGCTATATATTGAAAGTCTAACTGGATGTTGCATATTCATGATGGTTCACTTGAACTATGAGCCCTGCACATACAAAACTGTCACTACAGATGGTACCTGAATAGTCATATTTTGAAGCCAGAGGACACTGACAAAGTGTATTTGAGTGAGCACATGTTGTCTTAGCACGTTAACATGCTAATGTTTCCTAATTAGCATTAAGCATAAGGTACAAATGAAGTTGGAGTTTTATCAGTTTTGCTGTTATTTGGTATTAGATACCATAGACTGTATAAAAAGACATGACAGCTCCCTAAAAGTGAAGCCAAAACATTTAAAGCGCCCCCTGCTGACTGGCTGCAGTATAGGTCATAAAGCCCGCCTCCTCCATGTTAACAGGTGGGACATGAGTCAATCTATAAAATCAAAATACACCCCAAACACATTTTTCTCAAACATGGTTTCTGTCATTATAGTTAGTTCTTATCATGCTGATTTATTTAAGTGTTAATTTTTCAGACTAAAGTTCACTTTTAATTAGTTGATGCTGTAAAAAGGATGATTGACAGCTCTGTTGACAAATACGGCTCCTGCTGTTGATCTGTTCCGGATTGGAATAGTGGAGGAGGATTGGCAAGAGGAGACGTAACTAAAACAATCACTACAGTCATTGAAGTTTACATACCTGTGAACGTTTGCTTCAGACCAACACAAAGAAGCTGTTCTGCTGTTAAACATGCCAACATGCGGGGTCTTTTTTCCCCCCGGTAATTTAAGTGTGTGTTTTGGTTAGCGGAAGTGGCTACGGCGGCTCCACCCGCCAATCTCTGCTGCACAGACTCTGGCTCCAAATGACGTCCCCATCGCATGATGGCAGCGCCCGTCACGGGGTCTACTTTGGCATCAATTTAGTACAATTAGAGTAGATGGAGATGCGTCGTCCATCTATATTTACAGTCATTGTTAGAATGATTCATCCTGTGCATGAGAAAAATCAGTCTGGACCGCATTGTGTACCAGCAGACCAAATTACCAGTCATTGAGCCATGTCATTAGCGTGACTAAAAACCATATTAGATGCATTGTAAATTTCACCATCTTTATCCTTAATGACAAATCACAATAGGTCTTTGTTAATGTGAGCGTGTATGTGTGTGTGTTTGAATAAAATCCAAATCTTTGCTGTATTATAACCGACTTAAAACGATTCTTTATTTGTGCATTAACAGATGGGCTGCATTAAGTCCTTTGTTATAGAACAAGCAGGTCAGTAATCCACCTTCAATACATGACACCAGCTATCATTAATGACGGATCAGTGCGTGGCTGTCTCGTTGTAGAATGAATACAGGAAAGGGTTTCACTTCAGTAATTTGATGCCTTTCTCTCTCTGCAGTGTAAATCAGCTCTTCTCTACAGTCTGCTGTGGCACTGGAGCACATAACAGGCATACATAATACCGCGCAAAGGGTACATACAGAGCAGGATCAATGCGGTATAGGAGCCTTGGGAGGAGGATTTGAAACCAAGTGTGGATTCCTCAGCATCACTGTAGCACACAGTGGCACTAAAGGCACCAACTCAGAGGGTCTATTCAGTCTATTCAGCGAGGAGAGCACTGGGCTGCTGTGGTGAGGAACAAGGAGACAAGATTAAAATAAAGCAGTCAGTGGATAAAATGTAAAGTGTAGAGGACAAACCAAACTGTCAGCACGTGTGAACACACGCAGAAACAACATATAGACGGGACAATCAGCCGCTGCACTGTTTGTAAAAGACAAACTCCTGTCACTGGGTTTCAGAATAACTACGCTGGAAATAGAAATCCCATAAGCTAGGTGTCATTCACAATCTCTGTCTGTCCTCGCATTGTTTTCTAGCAGCTCCTGCTTTTATCACGGCTTGTTTGTTTCTGCTCTTCTTTTCTTTTTGACGTGTGTCGACTGTACTTCAGCTTCCTCTTGGAAGGTGTCAGGGAAGCTGCATGGAGAAAAGAGCGGCAGACAGACTGTGTACTTGTTTATGTCAGGACATGCTAGCTACTAAAATCACAGCAAACGGGAACAAAATCAGGCCGGGCACCGGCAATCTTTTTTTTTTAGATCTTTTAAAGATACAGTCTGCTGTTTTGGAGTCAGAAAAGAAAATCTGTAATGATGTAAGCAGGTTCTTTATATAGAAATAATATGAAGCTAGTACATCTATATGTCAATCTGTTGTTACTTTTCTTGCTGTCTGTACATCTCTCTCTCTCTCTCTCTGTCTGTTTCTTTAGCCCCTTTTACACGGCCAGTTCAAGGCGGGATTATTACGCCTCTATTATGTTGCGTCTTCTATGTAAAAGGCACAGAGGCGGAATGGTGGGGCGAAGTCACTCCGCCTCTGAGCCGGCATCGGAGGTAGTTACAGAGGCGAAACGGCGTCAGTGTAAAGAGCGGAGCCAGCAGAACGGAACAGCGCCGTGTGTGTATGTTTGTTTACACCTCACACACGCTTTGCTGCTGCAACGCCAGAACGCTATGTAAAAATACATAGCGGCTTAACACCGTCCTGGTGTTGCTTGGTCCAATGTAAAACGGCAAAGGCAGCATGACGGTGGAGCTCTGTTACAGCGCTGTGGCAGAGCCGCAGTGTAAAAAGGGCTTTTGTCTGTAACCATTTCTGTCTCTGCCTCTGTCACACTTTCTCGGCCTATCAAGTCGCAGCACACGGCTGTTCACCAATGAGTCTGGTTCTGCTCGAGGTTTCTGCCTGATAAAAGGAAGTTCTCTCTTGCCACTGTTACTATTACGTGCTTGCTCATGGAAGTTAATGTTGGGTCTCTGTCAGTGGTGGACAGTAAAGAAGTAAATTACTTGAGTTTTGTACTTAAGGGCATTTTTTGAGTTTCTTTTCTTTTCTATAATCCGAAAGTACCTGTACCTTGAGCGTCTCCGTGGTTGAACGTCGAGCAAACGCAGAGCAAACGTCTGCTCTTCTTTTTGAGGCAGCTCATGATGGCTGTACGGCTGACATTTTCCCTGGTCATCAGGTTTTTTTGGTCGTTCCTATTATTGCTCCTGTTATTTTAGAGATAGTATTTTAAAAAGCAACTCAAGTAATAACTTGACTGAGCATCTTTCACTTGTATTGGAGTCATATTTGACGAGGAGGATCAATACTTTGACTCGAGTAATGAAGTTGTGTACTTCGTCCACCACTGGTCTCTGTTAATAATATAACAAAGAGTCTTGGCCTGTACATGCACAAGTCGTGTTTTTTGATGAAATATCTCATCATGCTGCCTGTTAACCGTCAAACGTGTCACTGTGAATCTTTGCTGCAGAAATTGTAATTGTAAATCACCTTGTCTGACACCGACCTCGTGCCTTGTGCATAAATAAAACATTTTTTATTAAATATGACCCACAAGACAGGGCACTTTTGTATCCTGTAAAAGCCACTTGTGTGCATATTAGTTCTATTAATTAGAGGTACAAAATGGTCACAAGAGATACAAGATTGTCCTTTTAAGGTACAATCCACAAGGGTACAATTAGGTACCCAGTGCTAAGGGTGCAGCAGCCGTACCTTTGAGGGAGCTGCCACGGTGACAGGCACCTGTACCCCTAAAGGTTCAAGTAAAGTAGGCTTTCTTTTCTGGGAGTGTGCCAGCGATAACAGGCATTAAGAATATTTATATCGAAATAATCAGTCTTGTTGTTGATGCTCTGCTTTGCTTTTGTAGCTCATATAGAGACATCATTTTGAAGAATACTTACAGGTTATATTCTTGTTACTGTTATAGGTACATTAGTTGAATCTGGCACCTGCCACCTGCACTGGTTTTCTTCTGCTACTCCGGCTTTGTGCATGTTCAGGTTAATTGGCGGCTCGAAATTGCCTGTAGCTGTGCATGTGAATGGTTGTCTCTCTCCATGTGTCAGCCCTGTGATTGACGGGTGACCTGTCTGGGGTTTATCCTGCCTCTTGCCCAATGTCAGCTTGGATTGACTTCAGCCCTTCACAGTCCTCTAAGGACGTTAATGGATGGATGGACGTATAATTAAGTGAGACCTTTGCTTGTGACAGAGTATTTTTAATTTGTGGCATTGCTATTTTTATTAAATCAAACATCTTAATATTTCTTCCACCGCTGATAACATGAAACTGTAGTTTATTTTTCATTTCATCACAACTGCTGCAGTGTCCTCAATCCAAAGTGTGAACTCGGAGAGGCCAGCTTCCTCTGTGAGTGTGAAGCTCTGCAGAAGCTCTCACAGCAAATCTAAAATAAGCAAGTGGCCATTGTCAATCGGAGGGCAGCACATTGTCCTATTTATTCTATTAATTGTGACAGCTAGCAGATGGAAGTCTGAGGGAGGTTTTTTTTCACTCAGTTGCAGAAGCAATTTGTGCGTGAAGTGGATTGGCTGGAACAATACCAAATCTAATAACTCTATTACACATCATATGGTGCTTGTGATTAATGAGACTGTTTTAGTGAAGAATTCGGAGGATGTACAGCAATCAGGACTCTGCAGACACGTAACGTGTGTAACTGTGAGACTTTGAAAGAGGGAATCAATCACTTCACGTGGAAAATCACTCATTTATTATTCATGTAAATTAAGATAATTTCACTTTTGATTATTCGAATGGACATATTTAGGAAGCACTACAGTATGCATGATTATTTCTTAAGATAAGGTGTAAAAACATTCTGCAAAAATTAAAAAGATGCTTTGAGAGGCAGAGATTAAATGATTTACGGTTTCCAATTATACGATCCTCAAAGAAATTTGACGTAACTCATCCCAGTAACTCAAAAATAATTATCACTAATTCATTTCGAGTGATGCTAATTATCAGAACACTAAGTTGCAGTAATTGATTACAGTCAGTTACATTAACTTGTTTAGTCTAAGAAGTGCTGCAGCTAGCGGTAGCTGACAGCCTACGGTAACGTTGATTGTTGTAAGGGTGGTGGCTACAATGGCGATCATGACGGTGCATGAAAAAAAAAAAAAAACCCATACAATTTTACATAAAAATATTACAAAAATATTAATATAAAATATTAGCAGCAATTAAATCCAATGTAATGAGGTGTGTCTTATTCGTCAAAGTGAGCATTAACATCTGACATTGATTTGAGGACACTGGGTTACATGACATGGAAGCTATTGAATTTTACAGTATTTGTTTTGTGTTAATGCAACTTTAAAGGTTTATGTTAATCGGTTTCCTCAATTGAAATGAGCAGACACAGGAGAGTTTTAGGCTGAGATAACCTACTTAAAGCTGCTGTGAGGAACTTTAGGTTTGTGTTGATTTTGGCGTCCCCTGTGGACAAAGCCGTACCTCTTCTCTCTTTGCTGATTTGGTCCTGTTCATGCTTAAGTGGTGGATTTTAACAAAAATCTCATCTTGCTTTCACTTCACTTTGAATATTTGCTTTGGAAAATGTAACCAAGGCAGCATGCAGTTAATCGCTTTGTCTGACACCTACCCCCCCGCCTGCAGATTCAGGCATTAAAAATAACTACATAGAAATAATCAATGTTGTCGCTGATGGTCTGGTTTGATTTTAAAGGTCATATAGAGTAACCAGAATTCATTTCACTCTGTTTCATGACCAGCAAAAACTCCTCTCAGGAGCTTTTTATACACGCTGCATTTTGTGACATCACAAAGTGCAGTCACAGCGGGCTCCGTAGAGCTGGCCAATCAGAAGAAAGCTGGCTTGTAGGGGCGGGGTTTCTTAAAGGGACAGAGCTGACTGAGTGGTTTCAGGCAGAAGCTGTATGAGGGCCTGCTCAGAGCACCAGTGTGACAAGAATGATGAGTTTTTTTATCTGTAAATTATGCTAAGTTACTGCACAGGTATCACAGAGCGAAATATGAAGCTTGAAATTAGCATAATACCCCTACTTTAAGTAACATTTAAAAGGTGCATACCTCCACCAGCTGTAGTGAAGCATGTACAGAGATAGTGTTGCATCTTCTGAATAGTTAAATAGTTAATACTTCATTAAATACTTGATTTATATGAAAGCCTTTATCTGCAGATACAGAAAAAACAGGTTGATATTATCATGCATCATTTAATTATTATTTTTATGCTGTTCTTCATCTTCAATAGTAAAATGGATGTTTTGAGGTTCAGACTAAGCAACAATAAAAATATGCCATCTTTATTTCTCTCTCTCTTTTTTTAAAGAATATTTTTTACCTTAAAGGACAGCTGAAGAGAGACAGGACGTATCTGGAGAGGAGAGTGGGGGATAACAGCAGCAAAGGGCCGAGGGCAGGAGTTGAACCTGCTGCCACTGCTTCGAGGACTGTGGCCTCTGTAAACGGGGGCGCCTGCTCTACCCACTGAGCTGAACCAGCGCCCCAAAGCATGCGATCTCAAGGAAATGTTCACTTTTATCTGACATTTTACAGATGAAACAACCGATTGAATAATCAGGAGGGCAATCAACAGATTAATTACAGAACATGTGTTTCTGAGTCTCTGAGACCGAATTCCATTAATCACAGTAGATATGAGGTGAAACTTTTTATCCTCCAATCAATCCAGTGTTATTTCTCTTTCATGTGTGAAAGCTTGTTACTCAACATTTAGCCGGGAGTTTTCAAGGGTACACTTTTGAAAGTTGTACAAAATGATGATTATGACTTTAAAAGCTTCTTTTTGAAAACATATTTTACGCATTGCAGCAGCAGCAGCTATTGAGGGATGATTATGTCAGTGAAGAGAGGTATTCAGAAGAGGTAGCAGGTAAAGGGTAACAATCAATCAGCTGGTGACGTGCACGACTTTACTAACGCGGCACCAAAGTAATCCTGATGTTGTTTAGGGAAGCTCTTACAATCAGAGTTTATGGAGCTGCGATAGTTTGTGCTCCTCAATACTTCCTTGTTGAAAGTTTTAAATGGGATGTAATTGAGAAGACGTCTTTGCGTGCAGACGTAATTATAATATGCAAATGCTCCTCCAGTCGACGACAATACGGCCCATCCCCCTGCGATGAGACACGAGCAGAAATCCCCGGAGGGCCTCAGAGTCTTGGTTTAGGCGTCCACTGCTGGAGACGGAGCTGAGGCCAATGAACTCAGCCTGTCAATAATTATGCCTGCAGCCTGACATGAGTCACACAAGGGCAGCGAGGAGTTCACTGCTGCACCGTCTAATTGGCGTTTACGGTTTCCTGACAAAGTCACGTCCAGTAAATATCCTCACTGTCTCCGCGGCTCGGTGTGGATGTTTTTCTGAGGTAAGGACAGACTCTGACATTGTTTGCGTTCACTGCTGTCAATGTCACATTCAAGAAGTGCTTGGGATTCAACGTGTACTGAAACATTAAAACAGGACTGCAGCTAGTTTCAATTAAACTGCTGATTATTTATTTGAATAATTTGTTTGGTCTGAAAAAGTGAAAATCTCTGATGACATAAAAACATCCAAACAAAATGTAATTTATTTTCAGAGATGACTAAGGAACAAGAACAAAGTTAGATTTCTGTCAATTTCCTTTAAATAATGACAAAGTAAAGGGGAATCATGACAGAAATGAAATACCATGTTATTACAGCATCCCTGAATGATTATATTCCCAGCCGAGGTTATGTATCATACATATCATCCTCCCTCTCCCTTATGTCATTACTCTTACCTTTGTACTGTCCACGTTTGAATTAAGGCACAGTGCCAGAAAGACACTTACAGTTGGTAATACTTTATAAAACTAATGGCAACAAAAATCTAATTATGTGTAGCAGATTGTCTTTCAAAAAGTGGCACTGGGGATGGTGAGCGACGGCAGGCGCTACATTAGAATAGGTTTTTGTTCTTTTATACACTCATCAATTTATTTCTGTCTTTGTTTTAATTTAATGTAGATGTTTTTTTTCCCCCTCCAACTTTGTCCCATCAGTCTTTGCATTCTCTTTCAGATAAAAGGAGCTGAAACTATTGAGACGTTGGCATTTTGACTTAAGAGAGACTTTCTTCATTAATTATTTTGTATATTGTCTAAGTTAAAGTGATTAACTCGACAATTTTCATCAAAATAAATGTCTGTTTAGTCACTATCTATCGCCGAATGAGGTAACACAATGGTGATTGAGCCTATGGACTACAGACTGGGTGTCTGTGGCGACATTCGTGGAAAAAATCACAAGCGGCGCCCAGTTAGTGACGCGTTTTCCATCACCCAGCAGTGGTTGGTCTGCCAGAGAGGGTAGGCGGAGCTAAGCAGCTGCTTTTCCGGTCTCTGCGCGTGTTGCGAGTAAACAGTAATCTACTATGGCTGAACAAAGAAAGAAAAGATCGCTGACTACAGATACAACTTCAAAAATAAGTGAAAATCCAAAGAAAAAGAAACAAACTCGACGTTCAGATGAAGGCAAACAGTCTAAAAAGGAAAGCGACCGTTAGTGAGGAAAAGCAAGAGTTACAACCGGAGCCAACCGTGGACGTCTCACATGTAACACTGATTGGATATCTGGGAAGTGTGCTCCCGCAATTATTGTTTATCGCCATAGGTGCCGCCAAAGAGAACGAAACTGAGATCTTCGAGATTACCACTTTAACACATAGAAATTTCCTTTCGATACTTTGACATCATTAAATAGCTTGTTTTGTCTCACTAACAGTAGTGGTTTTCATCACAAATCACAACAAAGGCAACAAGTCCTCACATTAACTGCCACATATTCTACAGATATGCAAACAGTAACTAAATAAAGTAAAATGATGTTATTGAATCTCATCACAAAGATGATGTTATGGTTAATGGACTGCACTTACAAAGCGCCTTTCGAGTCTTCCCACCACTCAAGGCACTTTACACTTGCTGTCACACATTCATACATTATTGCCAGCGCCATGCAAGGCCCGTCATCCTTCTATACATTCACTCACATTCATACCTGATGGCTTTACCTTGGAGCAACTAGGGGTTCAGTATTTTGCCCACGTATGCTTCAACATGTAGACAGGAAGAGTTATGGATCAAACCGCCA
This sequence comes from Semicossyphus pulcher, assembly GCF_022749685.1. Classification (NCBI taxonomy): domain Eukaryota; kingdom Metazoa; phylum Chordata; class Actinopteri; order Labriformes; family Labridae; genus Semicossyphus; species Semicossyphus pulcher. Next base: position 9,938,294 of record NW_027211692.1, read on the forward strand.
ACCACCGATTGGAGGGCGACCCGCTCGACCTCTGAGCCACAGCCGCTCCATAATTTTTCTTATAATGTGTCGTGTTTGACATTTCTGTAATTTACGAGATATCTTAATGCATGTTTCATTTTTTAAAGCAACTTCTATCTGGTTATTAAATTATAAGAATATCCTGAAGAATTCATGAACACTCTAATTAAAATGTCCGACACTGTGTGGGTGTTAATGAGCAGGTGAACAAGCACACTGTTTTTCTTTTGGTTATTTCTTCTGGTTAATAATAGATGGACCTCTTACTTCATAGATGTCCTGACTTCCTCCAGAGTTGTGAAGATTCGTTGTCACTCTGTTTAGTCGTTCAGTCTTTTTAAAGTGTAGACTGATGCAGTGTTTCACAGTCAAACACAGGACGAGCGTCTTTCAGCTCTAATTTAATTCCTGCTGCATTGTTTATGACGCTCTCTAAGCTTTTTCTTAGAGTCATTTTTTAGTGAACAGTTAATTATTTAAGGATTTTTTTGTGTCCATAAGAGCCTTTTTAAGAAGCAGCAGTTTATGTTCTGTCAGCCTGTTTGAGAACAGCACATTTACACAATTTAATTGACCCTGAAAACATTTGTTTTTGTCTTCATTTCCTGTCTTGAGCGCTCACAGCTTTCTGTCTTTGTTGGCCTGTATGTTAATATGTAGATACATGTTTATGTAGATATGTACTTGTGTTTCTGTAAGTATCCTCTTGTGTGGGGCCTCTGTGTGTTGGAAGGCAGTCACGTGTGCATGTGCAGAAATTTGCTTGTACTGAATGTAAATGTGATGTGAGCATGGTCCCCTATGTTGAGTGAAAGATGATATTAAATAACAGCATCTGTGCAGAATCGGAACGAGACAGAAATTTTGGATGGATGTAGAAGAATATGCACCCGGGATCCTTTTCAAATTGCTTGTTTCCTGTGAGAAGCTTAGCAACATTATTTGCTATATTGAGAAATTTGAGAGCATTTGAGAACCTGGAACCAAAGACAGGCAGAGTTTTGCATTTTCACGTGATAACTAACCTAAACAATTATCCATCCATTATCTATACAGCATTACATACATTAGTATACACAGTCATAAAGCCCGCCTCCTCCATGTTAACAGGTGGGACATGGGTCAAACTATCAAATCAAAATACACGCCCAAAATTTTTTTCTCAAACATGGTTTCTGTCATAATAGCTAGTTATTATCATGCTGATTTACTTCCAAGTGTTCATTTTTCTGACAAGGTTATTTTTAATTAGTTATTTGATGTTGTCAAAATGATGATTGACAGCTCTGTTGACAAATTCGGCTCCTCCGGCAGCCAATCAGTTCCCGGTGAGCAGACTAGAGGACGATCCGCGAGTGGAAACGTAACTAAAACAATCACTACAGTCACTGAAGTTTCCAAATCTATGAACGTTAACCTCAGACCAACACAGAGAAGCTGTTCTGCTGTTAAACATGCCGGTGTGCGGGATCCTTGCTGTTTTTTCGGTAAGTTAAGTGTGTGTGTGGGTTAGCGGAAGTGGCTACGGCCGCTTCACTCGCCGATCTGCAGTCTCTGGCTCCATATGACTTCACCATCGCAAGATGGCAGCGCCTATCACAGGGGCTATTTTGGCATCAATTACGTACAATGGGAGCAGATGGAGACGCGTTGTCCATCTATATATACAGTCATTGGTTTGGACTGGAACACACATGCACGAGGGAGAACATGCAAACTCAACACAGAAAGGACCTCAACATCTGGACCGGGATTTGATCCAGGAACCTTTTAGCTGTGAGGCGACAGAGTTAACCACTACACCACTGTGCATTCCTAACAATAAGCCAATTACCAAAATTGTTGCTGGTTGACCTTCTTGTTAATTGACTTGTACAAAAGGCTCTGAGCCTACTTTCACTTTAATGTTCATTTTTGAGAAGTCAGATAATTTAGTTGTCTTCCACCTTTAGTTGAGTTGATGCAGTGAGGTAATGTAAGGGTTAACTGCTGCGGTGACTTCATCACCGCGCAACAGTTTGTTTCGTGCTCCTCACGTTGTGTGCTTTTTAAGTTGGCTGGTCGAGACATATTATCTACTAACAATTTGTTGTTCTTGGAGTGTGCGTCTGTGACAGAAGTAAGTTCATATAAATAATGAATAATCGTTCAATGTGTGGTGGCCTGGTGTTACCTACGTTATTATGGGCAGTTAAATGCCGTTACAGAGAGTTTATCATAGCGCGAGTGGAGATGGTAGTTACGTAACCATGGTGCTATGAGAGCGTTGCTTTGCATGGAGCCAAATCACCTTTGTTTTAATGCATGCTAGCGTTATTAGAGGGGCATTAGTTACTGGTGCGGTGTTTATATTTGTTATTTATGTTAGATGATTGGATGGATAATTCTGTTTAGATAGGAATGTACTGTATATGTAACACTGTACAGTATTGTACTCATAGTTTTCATTTCTTGTTTATTGGCAGAAACCACACCCACACAACTGTTGTAAATACAAGCACGTTGAACCATCCTTCCTTCTCGACCCTTATTATATTATATTCTCATCCTGTATTAAGTAGATGCTGCATAAAGAGCACCCCGGCCCAAAGTAGCGTTCAGGCCGACACTCTCTGCTGAGAGCGGTGATAAATACGACTAGTGCCTCACAGTCCTACTACTGACAGTTGTCTCACATACATGACTAGTGGTTAATTGAGCAACCGTTTCAGCTTTTATCAAATTCAGTGAATGTTAGGCAGAAAAATTTACAATCTTTGCTCAAGAAAAAGTCAAAAAATGGCAGCATGCATGAAACACAACCCCCACACAGTCGGATAATTGACAACTCCCACTGAAACATCTGTTAACCAGCCCTTAAAGCCAAGAATAACCCCAGAACAAGCAACACTGGTTACAATATACCTCAGAATCAAAATTCTGACACATTAACACACAACATTAAACTGTATCAAACTAACATCTCTTCCTCCTGTACCTAAAGCAGGTATCTGACCCCTAGTGTGTACCTGTCTCTGCTGACGACAAACAGCTGAAATACACACCGTCCCTTCTTCCCCCGAGTGCCACCGCTGTGAGAAAAAAGCAGCTTGTTATCTCACACACCCTCCAGCATCTAAATCAACTTCTTTATATTCATGCTTGTTTTCCCGCCCACTCAAACACACCTCTGATACAGATCCTCTAATACAGATGAGAGTCATCAGTCATCAGAGCGCGGCGGAGCTGTCAGATGTATCTGAAATTCCTTCAGATGAGCATTTAAAGATGCATTATGGAGGCGGAGTTAAAAAAACCCAAAATGAAACACAGCTTTTGTGCAGCTTTGTATGTGCAGATGCTCCACTATATCAGGTATCATAAACAACACTTAGAAGGGAACAGAATTTATTGTCATTGTTTCAAGGTTTTTTCTATTTGTTCTGCGAAATGACTCCCTGAGTTTCTCACATCTTTTCACTGCTTTTTGTTTGACTTCATTAAAGATTGTTGAGGATTTCAGTTTCGTTCTCTTTGGCGAGACCTTTGGCGATAAACGGTAATTGCAGGAGGACACTTTGTAACAGTTGTTACTCTTGATTTTCCTCGCTGAGGGTCGCTTTGCTTTTTAGACTGTTTGCCTTCATCTGAGCGTTGACTTTGTTTCTTTTTCTTTGGATTTTCACTTATTTTTGAAGTTGTATCCGTAGTCATCGATCTTCTCTTTGTTTGTTCAGCCATAGTAGATTACTGTTTACTCGCAACACTTACAGAGACCTGAAATGGCTTTATTAAATCAGGGCATCTCTCGTGAAGAACATCAATATCACAGGAGTAAACGCTGAGGACCCTTGTCGGGTCTTCCTCAGGGCGTGGCTAGGAAGAGTCATGAAAACACCATTGTGTTACCTCAGCGATAGATAGTGACTCAACAGACATGTATTTACAAGAAAACCTTTAATAATAACAACTAACATTTTTCAGGGTTTGTTTTTGATTAATGTCTTAAAGTTGAATCCAAATTCCTTAATTTATGCAGCTCAGATCTCGTATTCCGCTTGTTTCTGCAGGTCTGCAGGGTTTTTTTTATCCATTCAGACTTGTATTAATTCAACCTTTTGTAGCCCAGGGCAACAAATGTCAAAGGAGGCTCGATGGATTTTTGGGTTGTGGGATGGATCCAAATTTAGAAAAACCTGAGCATAGTGCTGAATGTCACGCTCACTCCTGGGCGGCTTACGGGCTCCCAAATCTTCATATTTCAATTATAATGAGTTAAGAGGCTCATCTCACAATGCTCAAAAGTAAACAGGGATCAACTTTAATTAAAGTTTCCGAATAAAGTTTACTTGTAAGAACAAGTTAAAAGCTCTAAAATTCAAGCAGTGTGATGTTTCGCAGCTCTGAATGTTAATTATGTTTATCATATACATTGCATTAGCATCTTTCCATCTGTAGGCATGCAGAGAATGTAAGGACGTGTCATGGGGATTATTGTCTGCATGGGTGTATGGGTGTTTTTTATATTAACTGATCTGAACGTGATCACAAGATAAAGTGGACTAAAGCTGCATGTGTCTGTGCTCCTGCATGACTGGACACTAAAAATCATCCTTAAACTCTGGTTCACCCTGCTGCTCCGTCCTTGTTGTCCACGTATCGATCTGACGGCCACCGCTGCTAAAATAAAGCAATAGAAACAGAAATAGAAACACGAGGCGGAGCTGCCCTTTTCTTTTCATTTACTGGGCCATTCGTACATCTGTTCACGTCCCTTCTTACCTTCCCGGAGCCCATTAAGATTGAAGTCTTGCTTTTTCGGGCAGCTCGACATCATCTTAATGCAATTCAAAGACCTACATTCTACACCAGAGTTGCCGTGGCAACAAAGTCCCCCCACCCCACCCCTCCTCTTCTCTGAGATGCTGAAAGATCAATAGAGTATCCTCAACGGTGTGGCAGGAAATGCTCGGGCACAGATGGTCCTCTGAGAAACGGTGAACTTTGTGGCCTAGTTACCGTCAGAAAACTAACACAATCACGCGAGGTCAGCCTCATATTGAAACTTATCAAAGTCGGGCAACAGTATTAGATTAAATCTGAACCAAAGATCATAGCAATGTTGAAATCCTCTCACCCTTACTGTCACTCTTTTACAGGAGTCTATTAAACAGGAAGTATCTGTACTGCTTTTGAATACTCTCAGCTTTCCCAGCGTGTTAGAAAAAGGAAATTTGGGGAATTAATTTAGACAAGGCAGGCGCACTGTGCTGCCAACAATAAAAGAGCGTTGCTAAATAAATAAATTCTCTCTGGGGGGGTTGGAAATATTCTCACACAGTGAACCAGCTCGTGTTTGTTTCTGCAAAAGGAAACGGGTTTAATCTCAGTAGAGAAGTGACAGAGTGCAGAAAATAACAATGTGTGCATGTTGTTTTTCTTTTATCTTTCTTGTATATTCTTTGGTAAATAAATTGCACAGGAGGAATATTTTTCAATATCAAACCGTTAAGGTTGTTGTAGGTACATCCTCGGAGCGAGAACAAGCAGGGAGGGAGGCGTGAACACAAACAAAGGCAATGTTCGGGTCCAGTTATTATTTAGAGTTATATATAGAAGTAGGTATATAGTAGTGCAACTGTCTGTGTTGAGTAAATTAAATCAACCGGCTTTGGGGAAAATATCCAACTGGTTTAAACTTGTGCTTCAAGCTGTTCCACAAAATGACATCACACAAACCCGGATTTTAATGAGAGCTCTGATTGGACAGCAGTATTTTACAGTTAACGAGGTATCCTGTTGTCTGTGAGACGGTAGTCGGACAGCACTGAGAGCGTGTGTGTTTGTTTGTGTGTGCAGGCACAACTGGGACTTTTCATTGCTGGCTGAGAATTGCAATGCAGGTTGATAAAAAAAAAACGACAGCACTTCTCACTTTCTCACTTCTCTGGCTGCCTGGAAAATTCATAACAACTCTCATCAGACCGAGTTTGTTTGGCTCAAACCGTCTTTGTGAGAAGCATATGAATGAGGTGAGGCTTGAGGGATGAGAGGAAGAGAGCTCAGCTGGTACTTGACATGTAGCATTTAAAATATTCAGGGCGTTTTACTTCTAATCTAATTTAATTTAGCAGTATTTGTTCTCTGAGAATTAGATGCTTTGCTTTGGGCCCAGTGGGGGGCAATAATCGCTGGTGTTAAAGATGTCAGCACCGCCTCAACAAGCTGAAATGTAGATAAAGAGGATCTAAAATTAGTCATGACAAGTTGGATGGAGCATCAAAAATGGCAGAAAAAACTGACATTATTTGTAGTGAAAAATTCATAGCCAGCTCCTCCCGCGTGAATCAAAATAATTATGCTGGACCTCCAGAAGAGAGACACCGCTGATGATTGACACATCGGATCTGGCAGGGATCAAAAGTGTCCCCCTGCGGGGTTGGATGGGGCAGTGGGCTGCGCTCGTTCTCTAAACCTAGATGAGAAAAGACAGTTGTCATCGCTTTACTTTATCGCTGTTAACAGGCTCTCTCATCAACAGAGAAGCTTAAGGCGTTAGCAATCAAGATGGATGCCAAAGAGGGTAAAACCACTGGCAGTGTCATCATCGGCACATCACCGTTTGTGTTCCACCGGGGTCTCTTATGGTTATTGTAGCAAAGCATCACTTTTTACTCCTGTCACCACAGGCGTGTTCTCTCCGAGCCTGAAATCAATACCTCTAAATGGGAATCAGAGAATAAGAACATCCTCAGAGCCTCCTTCGAAAACAAGCCGTATTTTCCAGCGCTTTCACCTTTTCTGACTTTTTGTTGCCCTGATTAACATGACAGCTTTCTGTCTAATTTTGCAGCACGTCTCCGGAGCAAAGCGAAAGCAGGGAGCATGAAAAGGTCATAAAAGTCCGTGAGCTGTGCTGGCCTTTTCTACCTTTAATTCTCCGTCCTGATGTGGAATTCAGAGCGAGAAAAACATCCTTGTTATGTGACGGAAATGTACACTGCGGATACTGTAGTTACATATATAGGAAAACTGTCCTGTGATCATCCGAGAAATTACATGTTTCAGTGATGATGCAGCCTGGTGGCACGAAAAAACATTCTGTTATTTCCATTTAAAGGCTACAGAGGCATGAGCTTCTGACGGCGTTGGCGCAGCCTTTCATCATCCCAGGTGCCATTATTTCTGAAAAGCTTCATTTCATTTTGTGATTGATACCTCGCTGGCAGTCTCAGCAATCTAGGTCAGACTGTGGATTTCTGCAGCAGGCTCTAATAAAGCCTACAATGCTACTTATTAATTCAAAGATCCCTATTTTTTGACTCTTGTCTCTCCTGTTTGTCTCTCACACAGGACCTGGAAGCGGATCAACAATGGAGCGGCTGGTTGTGTGCGTGCTGCTCTGCGCGGCTCTAGTGAAAGGATACAGCTGCCCCGGCCGCTGCATCTGCCAGCACCTGTCCCCAACTCTGACCCTGCTCTGCGCTAAGACGGGTCTGCTGTTCGTGCCCCCGACCATCGACCGCAAGACTGTCGAGCTGCGACTCACCGACAACTTCATCACCATCATCCGCAGGAAAGACTTTTACAACATGACCAGCTTGGTCCACCTCACTTTGTCTCGCAACACCATCAGCCAGATCACCCCGCACGCCTTCCTCGGCCTGCGATCCCTGCGGGCGCTACACATGGACGGAAACCGCCTCAGTGTGATAAAGAGCGACCACTTTAAAGGCCTCATCAACCTGCGGCACCTCATCCTCGGGAACAACCAGATCCACCTGGTGGCTCCGACCTCCTTTGACGAGTTTGTTTCCACCATCGAGGACTTGGATCTTTCCAACAACAACCTGCGCACGCTCCCCTGGGAGGCCATCGCCAGGATGACCAACATTAACACGCTCACGCTGGATCACAACCTGATCGACCACATTGGCGCGGGGACTTTTACGCTGCTCACCAAGCTGGTCCGCCTGGACATGACCTCGAACAGGCTGCAGAAGCTGCCGCCAGACAGCCTGTTCCAGCACGCTCAGGTGCTATCTGACACCAAGGGCTCCAGCTCGTCCACGCTGGCTGTGAGCTTCGGAGGAAACCCACTTCACTGTAACTGCGAGCTGCTGTGGCTGCGCAGGCTGACGAGAGAGGACGACCTGGAGACCTGCGCCTCACCTGAGCACCTCATGGACAAGTATTTCTGGTCCATCCAGGAGGAGGAGTTCATCTGTGAGCCTCCGCTGATCACCAAACATCTCTCCACGAAGCCCTATGTGATGGAAGGCCAGGGCGTGACTCTTAAATGTAAAGCCGTGGGCGATCCAGACCCCGATATTCACTGGCGGTCACCTGACGGCAAGCTAGTGCATAATAACACCCGCACCATCCTGTATGATAATGGCACCCTTGATATTCTCATCACCACGCTGAAGGACAGCGGGGCTTTTAATTGTGTGGCATCCAATGCCGCAGGCATCGCCACAGCTGCTGTCGAGATCAACATGATCCCCTTACCCTTGTTTGTTAACAACACGGGCCACATGCGCGAGGACCCCGGCCTCTCAGACATCACCACCTCCTCCAAATCTGGCAACGACACCAAGGGCTACGACAAGCAGGACAGGAGGGTGATGGTCACCGAGCTGACCTCCTCCTCCGCCGTGATCCGCTGGCCGTCTGAGCGCCACATCCCCGGCATCCGGATGTACCAGATCCAGTACAACAGCACGGCAGATGATACTTTGGTGTACAGGTACGCCGTAAGGAGGGAGGGGGGAGGGGAGGGTGGTGGCGGTGGAGCAGGGACTCGAGGAAAGGTGAGACATCTGGAGCCACCATCTGTTGAATGACACAGCGGTGCATTAAAGCAGACTGACAGATCCCAAAGATGCGAGGTGATTAAGAACGTCCAAAAATAAACACAGACCCTACAGTGTGATCTGACTTTACGAGCAACATTTTCCATAATTTAAAATGCATGTAATATGCTTAAAATATACACGACACTTAAGATATTTATACATCAATAAATTATTTCTGTCTTCAGTTGATTGGAGTCCAGCACTCTACAGGACTAAAGGGCCTTTAAGCATCATTAAAACATAACAACAATAACCAGCAACACGCAGGCCGACTACTTCCCTGCATGTAACTGCTTGTATCATTAGCAAGTGTCTGCAGTAATTGGTTGAAGCACAGAGTGTGATTAGATATGGTTGTGTAATGATAGGCTTGGTTTGCAGTGGCGGAAAAAGTATTCAGATCATTTGTCGACTGTAGGTAAAGTCGAGTGAACGGACTACAAATAATTTAGCACGAGTAAAAGTCCTGCTTTCAAAATCAACTTGGTTAAAACTAAATGTACTTCTTCTGCAGATTCTGCAGTGAGTGATGTGGTATTGTCTCTGAAATGATTAGATTCTCAACAAATGATGGCAACAACAATAAATATACACTTTAAGAACAGAGAACTGAGACCTCAACAAAGACACAGGCAGAAGAAAACAAGATACAAACTACAATTCAATAAAACACCATGACATCCTTCATGACTGCATGACTGAACCCTCCTCAAAAGTAGTATTAACTGTTCTTTTTTTTTTTTACGGTTTGGTAGTTTTAAACAGTCTGTGCTCAGCCCGGGGGTCACGCTCCCTTCAAAGGGTCACAGAGTAAATGTAAAGGGTCGTGAGATGATTGATGGGAGAGAAAAGCGGGAACAAGACAAAGTTCTGCTTTAAGAAGTTTTTTCATGTTGCTGTCAAAGTGAAGCTATATCTTATTAAAGGTGAACTATATGTTATTTTTAAGTAATCTTTAATAACCTTTGCTGTGTACTGAATGTATCACAGTGGAGGAAAAAGTGCAATATTGTTGTCAGGGTTTGGACTAAAACAAAAAGGGAGAGGACCCAAGGTGCAGACAAAACTAAAAGTTTAATTAACAAAAGACAAAAGGGCAACAAACAAAAGCTTACTGTGAAACAGTCCAGGTAGAAATCCAACAAAAATATCCAACTGAAAGGTAAAACCAATAATCCAACAGAAAGATAGGGAGTCACAAGAAAGTCCAGGTACAGGTTCGGGTAACAGGATGACTGACAAGGATTCAGGATAAACATGACGACGAACTGACACAAGGGAGCACAAAGACTAAATAAACTTGGGAGGTGAAGCTAATTAGACACAGGTGAGACAATCAAGGGCAGGTGAAAACAATCTGAAAGGCGGGAAACAGAACAACGGAGGGAAGTCAAACAAGACATGACATACAAGGGGCAAGAACTACAAAATAAAACAGGAAACACTAGGAACCGAACTCAGGACTGACAGGACTACAAAGTAAAACAGGAAATTCTCTAAATGAAATGCACAACTAAACCAGACTAAACCAAGACAGGAACACAATATACAAACTAAACAATAAGAAGTTCTCAGTTTCGTTTGATTTGGCGGCATCTAATTGTGATAAAAGGCAATTGTGGGCGCATACGTCCCAGATAACCAGACGTCCACGGTTGGCTCCGGTTGTAACTCTTGATTTTCCTCGCTGACGGTCGCTTTCCCTTTTAGACTGTTTACCTTCATCTGAGCGTCCAATTTGTTTCTTTTTCTTTGGATTGTCACTTATTTTTGAAGTTGTATCTGTAGTCATCGATCTTTTCTTTGTTTGTTCAGCCAAAGTAGATTACTGTTTACTCGCAACACTTGCAGAGAGCGGAAAAGCAGCCGCTTAGCTCCGCCTACCCTCTCTGGCAGACCAACCACTGCTGGGTGATGGAAAACGCGTCACTAACTGGGCGCCGCTTGTGATTTCCCAGTCCATAATAATACAATATACTGTCAGTGGGCCACAGGCTCAATCACCATTGTGTTACCTCACTCTGTGACTTAACAGACATTTTTTAAATGACAATCTTCGAGATTATTACTTTAAAGTTCATGTAAGTTAAATACTTAAGTCACTTTTCACCACTATTTGGTTGCAAAAAAAAACGATAAATACTGAACAAGCACAAGGTCAATATACTGTAGATGAGTTGGTTATCATAAATTGCAACATACTTTATAAAATATGTGTAATATGTTCAGTGCAATTATCAAGAATAAGGCAAAAATCACTAACAATTAAAAGTGTTCCTGGTTATGTAAACTCGGTGAATAAAACATCTGCAAACCTTTTGAGAGCACCGTTTCCAATATGAGAATAAGTTTCATGTCTTTCTTATATAATATGTGACGCACATGAACTGAATATTGTGAAGGATTTATTCAGGGGTTTATGTATACACAGAGCGAGTTAATAAAAGTCCTTTTTTTTTTAGGTTTTATAAGATATAATGAGTCGCTCTCCTGTATAATTTTCTCATTCAGTTTAGGCACGGAGCTGAGTGTTGTTTTGTCTTTAGGTGCTACATTATTACCTACAAATGATAACCATCAGAGTCCCCCTTTAGGGAGAAGGAACAAGCTCCTAATTATATTAACGCCAATGTTGACCTGAAGACAATGCCTCTCTCCGCTGTATTTAGAGTCGCGTAATGTTGCAGCTGCCAACAAATTCAGCATGACCTTAGGTATTCACACATGGAAACTGCCGCCACATCATGCGGCAGCGCCACTCGTCCTGCGGCCTGCAGCTGTTGTGGCATATCGTTAGACAGCGAGCCTCCTCTGCCTTGTTTATCACCTTGCAGTTTACCCTTGCTGTTATTTTACACACAAACCCAATGGAGCAACTTCTCACTGCTGTTTTATAATATAACATATTCAGCTATAAGTCAGCTATAATGAAGTGTTGTGCTTTTTATGTGGCTCGCAGAATGAGTGATATCTAATGGCGGAGCTGCCATGGCCCTGTTGTCTTTTTGTTGTGTGGACCTGACACCTTTGTGTGATTTAATACACCCTATGCAAATCAGTAAACGTGGGCGTTGTAATTCTGATGATTAATCGTCTACATCTTCACCGCTGCTCTGTGTCTCCTCTCTCTGCAGAATGATCCCATCTACCAGCAAGAACTTCTTAATCAATGATCTGGCTGCAGGGCGGGAGTATGACCTTTGCGTGTTGGCAGTTTACGACGACGGCATCACATCATTAACGGCCACACGTGTTGTAGGCTGTGTGCAGTTCCACACGGCCAGCGAGGTCAGCCAGTGCCGCTTCATGCACAGCCAGTTCCTGGGAGGCACTATGATCATCATTATTGGTGGTATAATCGTTGCTTCTGTGCTGGTTTTCATTATCATCCTGATGATCCGTTACAAGGCCTACAGCAGCCCAGAGGACAGCAAGACCAAGGTCAGCTCCAGCATGCACTCCCAGACCAACGGCAGCCAGCAGCGGCTGCAGCGCTCCGCCTCCAAGCAGCCTTCTGAGGAGGGCCAGCGCGAGGCCTCGGGGCCCAAAGAGTGCATGGCGCTGGTGCTGAGGGTGGATAATGAGAAGAGGGAGGATCCAGCCTCCACCACTGCCATCCTGGAGGTTGAGCTGCCTCCGCTGAATGTAGACAAGATGAAGAGGAGAACCAGCCTGGACGCACAGCGCTCCGGCCCCCCGTCTGAGGACACGCAGACGGACAGTAGCCTGACGGGCTCCACCATGTCCCTTTGTCTGATAGGCCCCAATGCTGGCACCAAGGAGGCCCCCAGGCTCAAAGACAAGAAAAGCGCCCTGGCCAACATGGGACTGCTCCCTAATGAGCTGGCACGAACTAGGCACAGATTCTCGTTTGATGGAGGGGATTACTCCATTTTTCAGAGTCATAGTTACCCCCGTAGAGCGAGGACGAGGTGGCACAAGTCCACCAACCAGCTCAACATGGAGTCCTCACCACTCGCCAACAGGAGAGTTACCTTCAGCAGCACTGAGTGGATGCTCGAGAGCACAGTCTGAGGGGGAAACAGTGTTAACACATGTACAAACAAGAATATGTCTACATGCCATATTACACACTTTTCTCCTGCGCACAGCAAACGATGAACACAAGCACATTTTACTTACACATGCAAACTTTCTGAGAGTTGCCGGAGAAGAAAAAAGTCTCCTTTCATCCTGCCTCCCCGTCATACTCCCAGAGAGGTTTGTTGGCCATGTCCTTTCTTTATGCAGCGGTGCCTTATTCTAAAAAATGTACGAATGGAGGATGCTGCTCACTGTAGTCATGAACCCTTCTCTCCATCATTGCCGCCCACACACAGGATGGGAAGCGTTTCTTTGGATCTTTTAATTTTCTCCTTTTATCTGTGACATGCCAAGGGGGTGTGGCGTTTGGATGTGACTGTTTAATTGTTTCAAAATAAAACGGGAAAAAAAAAAACACAGAAAAAAAATGTTCATCATAACTGTAACGTGAACAGCCAGGTATCCTGTTATGTCAATCATGTTTTGGTTTCTTTCAAAAAAGAAAAAAAAAACTTTTGCACAGAAGACACGAGATACAAGGACAAGTATCACCACCAGTCTATACAATAATAATAAAGAAAAAAAGAGAACAGGATTTTACACATGCCGATTTCTAATGTTAGCATAGAGAGGATGGACCTGGAAGCCAAGCGCGGATTCCTCTTTGATGGTCGGACTGTATGATGTTAAATAGGTATTATTCCAGATGTGACTGTATATTAATCGGTACTGTATCTGGCTGGTCTAGATAAAAAGACAACAAACAAAAAAGACATATATAAGTATATTAAAAACATTGGTGTATGTGTACTAACTATGTAAGTAAGTAAGTCATATGTCACATGACTTTTTACAAAGCATTTGGGTGTTGGCTGCAAGTTTTTACATTAAAAACCTGTGTCATCACGCCTCTCCCTATTTAGTATGTCAAAGTTTGGACCATTTATCCCCTCACGAAGGGTATTAAATTTTTTTGTGTGGGTTAACTGTATCGGTGGCGTCTTCTTCTTGTGCTTTAGGCGCGGCTGTATGTGACGGCTGCTGGGAGGGAGGCACAAATTCAAGGGGATAAATATTTGATTCCTGAGGACTATTAATAAAGCATCCGTGGAAGACGTACAGAGAGTGGGCTGTAGGTCGACGAGGGACGTGATAGCCGAACGTGATGCTGAGTTCAAATTTTAAGAAGAGTGTCAGATCTGTTGCTGCCACTAGGGGGAGACAAACTGCTGCAAAGTGCCTAATAACTTACAGACTGCAGTGAGGGTGCTTTAATAACTGAGCTTGATTCTTCGTCTTTTTCAACCCAAAGGACCCCTCACCTGACATAAAATAAACAAGAGACCCTCAATTTGATTAGTTGTGTCCCAGGATTCTTCATTTGATAACATTTTAAATGTAGATGTTTTCAAACAGAACCTGTATGAAATTCATGATAAAAATAGTCACACATTGTGTCATTGTCGTACTTACCTTGTCCCTACCTTGAGAACCATTCGCAGTAGTTCTCGCCTCAGGATCCACCACCACCTCCTTAACGACAAATCGCGACCCAAAGTTCTTATTTTTTTCAACCAATCAAATTTTATTTTATTTTAAAAATGGTGCGGTTTGGACCTGAGACGGAACACAACATCACAGGATGTCAGCTTCACAAAACACAACCGTATAAAAGTCAACCAAATGACGGCAGTGCACAAGAGGAACAATATTCCCTCTACAATTCATTCAATTAGCAGCCTTTTTTTAACAGATATGAACTGAAAAAGTGCTACATAAATGTAACTACTGTAGATCTCATCAGGTTTCAAGAATGTAACTGTACCTGGGATTACCCAATCAGTGGATAAACTTCACTACTGCCCGCACGTCATAGAAATCTCATGTCCTTCAAAATAAAAGCGCAGCACAGACTTTTTGCCACAACTTTGTTTTTTTCAAGCACACTTCCGCGACCCACTTGAGAGCCATTCGTTAAAAACACACTATAATGTAGTTGTCCGAGATATTTTTAAATGATTATTAATGTATTATGCCAACAAATATAACTGCTGGGAAGCATCTGTCACTGAATGATTAATGATTCAATATTACACAGCGCGTGGACAAATCCTCACAGTGTGCTTTAAAACATTTAATAACCGTTTATGCGCATGAAACATGCAGGATTAAAACAGTTTAGAAAATATGTAGAAAAGCTTTCAGCTGCAGCTCCTCGGCCTTTATCAGCATGTGTTTGCCCAGATGTCAAGTCCAGTTAAGAAGACATGTTTTTAGATAAATAACTTAGAAATATGATTAATAATATAACAGATATAATAAGAAATGTTGGTATAATTACAGCAGTGATTTATTAGAGTGAATTTACTGCTTACATACTAGTTACAGTCGCATTTAAAGACTCATAGTTGTGAACCTACATTTTTACATGTTACAATCCATTATTTTTATACTGCATGTAGATGCTGAACACAAGAGGAGACATATTCTGTTGCTGTAAAAGGCAGAACAGTTGGAAAAGATAGCATCAGGGTGGCCGAGGGATATTTGTTTGCTGCTCCAGAAACCAGCCTCTCCCTCTGATTACAGCTACTTAGCACACGCTGAGATGAAACTGAGCCGCGTGGACAGCCAAGAGATAAAACATGGAGCAGAGAGATAAGTCACACTGGAGGTTTTCAATCCTCTCGGATCTCCTATTTGCATCCTCGGTGACGGGGAGAGGATTGGGCCTAAGAACGGGGTCATCCCTTCCCTTTTTTCCCCCACATCACATTAAACCAGTTTTCAGCCAAAAACTTTCACGCTAAATATCCTGAAAGATTGTTTTTCCATCCAGAAGACGGCTTAACTCCAAAGCGAAAACGCTCCATCTCCTCATACACTACTAATGGGTTCCGTGTCTGGAGATGTGCTGCAGTGCTGACCATTTCTCACAGCACGAGGAGTGTTTCTGTCTGCTCCTGTCCGGAACCATAATTCAACACAAAATCTGCTTAGGCAGGACGAGGCTGAGACTCACCCAGTCTTCAAAATTGGCCCGGGCAGGCGAGCTGGTGAACACTGTGCTGAGCAGAGCGTGTTGTGTCTCATCAGCACTTCTGAGTGACTGCAAAAAAATGTGCCTTGATGAGGTGAGGTTTTTTTTTCACCTTAGATGCCATTATAAGTTTAATGCATAGTAATGAGTGATTGAAAAGTCCAATCTGAACAAAGTTTACTTCTTAAACTCCCCCGTGCTAACCATGCTCTCCTCAACACTATCACTACTGTTTTAACAGCCCATATCCCAACTGTGCTGACAGAGACGCTGATCCAGTATTAAAGTCATGGTTCACTTTATCTTACTTAAATATGATACCTGCCAAAGTAACACCTGAAAACTCACTCTAAACTGCAAAGTTTGGATCCCAGTCGCACTTTTGTGTTGTTAGTTTATACCATGGCCTCAAACCATTATTGATGTCTGAATAACTACAGCACTCGCTCTGAGTCATACCCACTTCACATTTTAATAATTTACTCATAATTTCTGGTATTTTCTCCCCCTGCAAATATAGTTTTTTTCTTGAAAATTGAGTAAATCAACACACTGTTTACACCATCTCTGTAGAGAACTCCTCTCGCTGTAGGAGACTATTGACGGGTGTATTTTATTTATTGTGCTACCAGCGTTTCCCCAGACCTGCCACCATCCTAAGCATTAGATTATGGCTGTATTAAGGAGCTGCTTTTTGAAAGTCACACAATGAAATGATTTATAATGTAGCAATTGCAATTTGCCTTATTTTCTAAACAAGTCTAATGAGTCGACAGCCATGCTAGCAGATTTTAGAGGCTGTACTTTTGTTCTGCTCTGGGCTCAAGGCTAACGTGCTCGCCGTGTTAAGGTTTGTTCATAGCAGCGGATGTAGTTGGTGCAAGTGTTTTCCAACTGCAGCAAGGTGAACTGGTTTACCTTGACGACACGAGGGGGGTATGGTGTAAAGTCTGTCAGTAAGAAGTTTTAGTCTTAGGTGCAGACATCCACAGGTTTACAGGGATCGCCAAAGACATGTGAACAACACTGTGTTGCAATCATGAACTACATTCAAGAAGTGGATTAAGCCACCTTCACCCATTAGATTTATAAGCTATAACCAGACGTCTACGGTTGTCTCCCTTTGTTGCAGTTGACTGTTTGCCTTCATCTGAGCGTCCAATTTGTTTCTTTTTCTTTTCTTGTTTCATTTTCACTTATTTTTGAAGTTGTATCTGTAGTCATCCATCTTTTCTTTGTTTGTTCAGCCATAGTAGATTACTGTTTACTCGCAACACTTGCAGAGACCGGAAAAGCAGCCGCTTAGCTCCGCCTACCCTCTCTGGCAGACCAACCACTGCTGGGTGATGGAAAACGCGTCACTAACTGGGCGCCGATTGTGATTTTTTCCACGTCAGTCTCACCAGACACCCAGTCTGTAATACTGCAAATACAAAGGCTTTCATCAGTGGGCCATAGGCTCAATCACCATTGTGTTACCTCATTCGGCCATAGACTTAATAGACATTTATTTAAATGAAAATCTTTAAGATTATATCTTAAAATTTGGCATTTTGGTCGCTTGGTTTTATAAAGACAGAGACCACATTTGGATGAGAAGAAGGATATGCATTTTTTGCCTCTTTCCAGATTAAGAGGTAGTGTTGCAAATAATTATCACAGGTAGCCACACCCTAAAGCATACCCCGCTTCATTATCCATTTAACTTCAAATTGGGCCATAATTTAGAAAAATAAACATCATGCTGTATTAGATTAGAGTTGAAACCAGTGAATGAGACCATAAACTCAACAGCAAAATGTTTACTGAGGTTATAAAGTGAGAGGCAGGGTCTCTGCTATGGGTCTGAGGTCTTTTGTGACCATCGGAGTCGCCCCCTGGTGGCCACATGAAAGAGTGCAGGTTTAAGGCACTTGTGCTTTAGCTTACAACTCAGAGGCTGTGTCCATTTCGTATATATACAGTTCATGAGATGTACAGATAGATGGATAGATAGACATTGCCATGCTGCTTGCATGGCTAATAGCTGTAGATAAGATTTTGATAATTGCAGACATAATAATGACTTTACTAATTGCAGTTATTAACATTAGCACGAGCCACGTATCAAAGAACTAGTTCTTGAAAAGCCACAGTATGAGGTGCATATATAGTATTTCTTAAATACATTGAAGAAAGAAAAATACTCAGTACATTTTTATAAGTAACTATTTAATGAATAAGTTTACTGGACCCGATTTATGCAGCTATAAAACAGACAGGATTTTGGATTTCAGCCCTCCAGCGAAACACTAATTAACCCTGACAATATGGTTTGAAACCTCCCGTCAATACTGATTTGACCGGCCGAATTTAGTAATCTTTTTTCCACTTCCAAGATTTGGGCAGTTGCAGCCAAGCTCAACACAGCCCACTCTCTGCTGCTTAGAGAGAACACTTAGCCTATTGACACAGACTCTGCAAAGTGCTTCAGGCTCTTCCAGTACACACACGCGCTTACAGAATGGTACACCAACACTTCCCTCAGCATCAGATTATCTAAAAATACACAAATGGCTCAGGCCTACTTACTGTTACCAGGTTCATAACAGACCATGCCTGTTTAAAAATGTGAAACACTAAATGCAGTCTGACAAGTGTGACGGGAAGAAACTGACCAGCGGCACTGAGCGTGATGTTAATCTGGTGTGAGTGGTGCTGTTTATGAGAGTGTAGTGTTAAATCTCTGTACCCAGCCCTCTGTTTGCTGTTACTGAATCTTTTTCTCTGGCATTAAACTCACTAAAAGCAGAACATAACCCGAGACTGAAGTCATACAAGGGATCTGCTTAACCTCAAGAGCTCTTTGACTTGTGCCGCAGCCAAAGAGCACTCTGTAAATCACTTAATGAATTCACTTTGATCATGAATAGCTGCTTATTAGGGTATAAATCCTGCATCATAACAAGAGTGCATGTTCAGGCTGGGACAGGACTGCGGAGAGGTCTTTGATCCATGCTGGCCCAGCTTCTGTATTTCTTTACTAACAGCCTGATGGATATAAAAAAAAAAAATCCCAAGGCCTCAAATCAGGAATGTAATCTCTTTTATGCCCGAGGTTACATCCCGAGTATTAAAATATGAATTATTAACTCACTTATCCAGATTTACACTGCCGGCTCATTACATCGCTGTATTTCACTGCAAACGTGAAAACCTTATCTAAACAGACAGATGGAAACTGTCGATGTTACATTTATAGCTCAGGCCGTTACTATTAATTAGGGATGCACGATATGAGGATATTTTGCCAATATACGATATGCCGACAATTTCCAACACTCTTTATCGATTTCAATACTCATATATTAGGTACTTTTTCCATCTAATTGCAGAGAACATCAAGTCTCCCCTGTAGTGTAATTGATATCATGCCTGCTCTTATTGTAGTTGCCCACTGGCAGATTACATTTGTAGTGTTGAATGAATGAGATTTGGCCCCTCCTCGCATGACCGATGCTGAGCACAACCTTGCTGTCCGTTTTGGAAACTTTGAAATACTGCCGTACCTCAGACATCTTGCACCCTTCTTCACGCTTTTTTTAAAAATTAGTTTTTGGGCCTTTATTGAGAGAGGACCGTGGATAATGTTGGAAACAGGGGATGACACGTGGTGAAGGGTCGAGGGCGGGAGTTGAACCTGGGGCCGCTGCATCAAGCACTATAGCTTCTATATATGGCCGCTGATTTAACCACTGAGCCAAACCGATGCCATTAAAGCATTGTTTTATCGGCGGGAAATATCAGCAGAAATCAAGCCATTATCTGCAGATACCGATAATGTGCCGCTAACATCGTGCATCCCTACTATTAATATTTCTGTTAAAAGATAAGGCAGTCATATTCCATATTCTTGTTCATATATGTCTTGCAGTCCAACAGAGTCGCTCATTGATGTGTTCTTAATCATTTCTGGATATTAACAGATCTTTGACACAGGTAATAAGGAACTGTGTGAAAAACATGTTTTAATAGGTATAAAAGTGAGGCCTTTTTATGGGTTAATAATGAATATTTTGAGTAGAACTGCCAACATTTCCACAACAGGTCCAAATAAACATGTTTATTTGGTGCTACTTGTTTAATCCTGTTTCCCTGCTTGTAAGTCAAATCGAACCATTATTGACAATAACACCTGAACACATTCCCTAAATGTTAGATAACCCCACCTTTAGCAAAATGTAAAATATAATACCATTCCATCTTTTCCAATTTTGTACAGTCCCTTGATGGTCTGATAAATCCATTGGTGGTTTTGGCCTTTCAAATGGAAGTATTAAAAAATACATATATATATTCCAACATTTATAATTCAGAAAAATATTTTTTAAAAACAGCAACATAGATGTTTATTTTTCACCTTTCACAATGTGCTGCATACAAATATTAAAATGTACAAAAGTAAAAAAAAAACATGAATAAAAACAAAAGCAAATTCTATCATAGTTGGTGAGAAAAGATGCGTAATTTTCCTTTCTCTTAGATGTGCTCCAAAAAAAGAAGCAGCAGTCAATTCAGGACAGGGAGGAGGGAGGGGTCTCCTCGTGATGCAGACAGTCTGAGGCGCGAGTCAATGATCAATCAATGAGCCTGCAGCCGACAGGATTCTTCCTGGGCCAGGTGGTGGATACCCCACCATCCCTCTTCAAGCTGTCTGTACTGCCGCGCTTCAAGCAACTGCAGAGGTGGATGAGCTATTGCAGCACAAAACGCCCACAGAAAGAGCCGACAGCACAGGTTTGTTGATGTCTAACGGAGCACAAAACAGAACAGCGCTGCAGGGAGAAGCCCTCAGTGAAGTTTAGAAGAACAAAAGGAATCTGCTGTATTTTTCTGGTCTTTCCCTGAGTTGTTCGTCAGACCTAATCCGTCCATTTCAGTCTGCAGAACTATTGCCTGAGCTCTCCTCACCTGCTGCTTTCCAGTTTTTCCTCTTCTTCTTTGAGTATGGCCCTGAGTCTAAGTCTTTGTGGGAGTTCTGCTTTCGCTTTTTGCGACTGTGAGTCCGTCTCTCCCTTTCTTCTTCATCATTACCGTCCTCCGAGCTGCTGTCCTCGTCCCTCCCTCTGGTTTTGGCACTTTTCTTGTTTTTATGTCGACTTTTAGTCTTTTTCCTCCGCTGCTTGTCTTTGGCGTCGCTGCTGTCATCACTGCTGCTTGATGACTCAGCTTTCTTACGTTTTCCCTCCTCGTCTTTCTTCTTCTTTTTCTTTTTCTTCTTTCGAGATTTTTTTGATCGTTTCGATAAGCTCGCTTCTGTGTCAGACTTTGACCTTTTCATTTTGTGGTGCCCAATCTTCTTATTGGCCCTGTTTTTTTCACTGAATAAAGAAAAAAGAAACAAAATATATTAAGTCTAGACGGAGCATTTGTAAGGTCACGACACAATGCTCTAAAGGGGCAATCAACCAAGTAAAACATCAGGATCAGTTTACATGCACATTGGTACAACTAGGGATGGTATCGTTAAGAACGGTATTACTACTCTTATCGATACTTTCAGGGTTTTCTTATCGGTTCTTTTTGATATTTTTTAAGAAAAAAAACAAAGAAATTACGAACAAATTAAGATTGCTTTATTTTGTGAAATGTAAAATAAACAATTGTAATATAACAATTATTATAAACTATGAGCAAGGGAGTCGAAAACTGTGCATGTCTCTGCTTGTATATGAGGCACTTTAAACAGCCGTTTGGACAGTTCGAATCGCTGAATGTGTAGTGCTCTCTGCCATCGTCACGAGCAGGAACTCGTGTGCGCGTGCATGTGTGTATGTATGTATGTATGTGTGTGCATGCTGTAGCGTGGGTGAGAGAAAGCTGCACCCGCCCCTCGCACACAGGCTCCGCGAGAAAGATCTCTCTTCTGGATTGGGAATATGCATCACAGACAAATGTCTTAATCTTATAGCAAGTTAGAAACAGTTTATGAGATTAAATGTGCAAAATAAAGTTTTTGTAGCAATAATAAACAGGAAACTTATTTTCTGTATTTTTCCAGCACCAGAAGCAGAACCGATAATGTTAAAAGTTTATCAATAATGTGTTATTTCATAATTCAGCTCTGGGGTCCGTTTAATACCGGGTGTTGGTACCCAACAATAGGTACAACTTACTCTTAGAAGTTTTCTAAATCATGAAATAAATGAATCCTTCATGATGTCATCAGTGTTATCTCAACTTTGGTTTGCAGACATTGTTTTTTTTAACAGTCTGCTTTAAAAAACTTCTGCACAACATTCACATAATATCAGATGGATGGTAAAGATGCAAAAGATTTTCATGCCAACGCCTGGCAAGTCAAGATGTAATGATTACAGAGCTTGTTCTGTGAGGATTCAAGTCCTCTGCATTGATTATTTAACATCATATTTATTTGCTTTCAGAAGAATCAGTGCTTCCTAATCGGAAGATTCAAACTTTTATTTTCCATTACTTTGATACAACATAAATATATGTTGTAATATGGGGGAGTGTAGGATCCAGATTTCTGGAAGCTAGACCCATAGTACTGACAAAAAGCCAATGCTAAGTCTCTGGATCGCCGCTTTACAATCTGATGTCCTGTTTATTTGATGCAATGCTGCTTCTTTTCTGCTTACCGATCACTGTCAAACTCCTCCGGGTAAAGCTCCTTGAAGCCACTGTGTCCCCACCTGTGATGTGAATATTTAAGATTACATTTGTCAGTCTCTTCTAAATCACCTATATTTACATAATCGGGTCCATCAGTGTGCACTGCCCCTTATAAATAGTGAGAATAAAAATAAGGAAACTAATTCTCTTTCTTCTATTTACCTTCAAAAATGTAACACTGAGATTTTTCAAAGTAAAGCTAAAACACATTTAGTCAAAGATTAAATCATACACTGTACCTGTCAGGATCTTTGGCCTCAAATTCATACAGCTTGCGGGTCCAGTATCGGGCCTCTCTGTCATCATGTTCCGACGCTCGCTCTCCACTTCCACCTATGTCTCTACGTTGACCTGGCACTCGATCACAGTGCATACTTGCCCTGGAAAAACAACATTCAACAATAAATCAAATACAAACATGTTGTACAGTAACAGCTCTCTAAACTGAGAGCTACATAATGAAACATTCTCCCTCATGATCTTTGTGTAACCTGTTCTTAAATGAATCTGGGATTCAAACATTCAAATGTCTTACCTGTCGGTGTCTGGCAAATGTTTGGGGTGGGACGTCTGCGTTTCCCAGCCTCGCATTTTCCACATCTCCATCTCCTCCTGGATCTGAAGTGGGTCAACAAAAGTAAGTACATTAAAGACTCCACAGACACACGCACACTCTCACCCACACATACTATTTCAATGCTTTACATCAAAGCATCCAGGATTTAAATATTTACTGAGGTTACATACATGCCTTTGGACTTTGAGTAACGGATATAAGTCTGAGGAACTGCAGTATTTCTTTGAGTTATACAATTATCAATCGTAGTAAGTTGTAAAATCTAACATAAAAACTTTCACAAAGACAGGATTTATTGCCAGGCTGTTGTATGAGGCTAAAAAAAAGTTTTAATTGCACCTTATACACAGGAGTATGTTTCACAAACGCACCTTGTTGTGGGCATCAGTGTGGCGGATTACATTCCTCAACAGTGTCTTTCCCATCGACTGCTTTGACATGATGACACCTGACATGAGACACATGTAAGTCATATCGTTGGTTAATGAGCTTAAATAAAAGATTGATAAGGGAGATCATCTTCTGACAACATAGTAACAGTAATTCCTCTGTAAAATGAACACTAAACATCACCTGTTAGCCTAGCTCGTTAGCTAACACGCCTGGAAGCAACTAGATTAACGTGTATTAAATCTACTCTGTGCAGGTTTTCTTGACAACATCAAACTAAAAATACTACTCCAAAACTTCCTCCTTCATTTCGCAAATTTGTACAGACTGTACCTTTCCAAAACGAGTAGCATTCAACAAGGACAAAACACAGCTCACAGCCTCAAACGGTACTTCCGGTCTTGTGAGACGTAACGTTGTCGCACAATCTACGTCACTGATTTCTGAAAAAGCGGAACTGTGATTGGTCCAATAGTCCGCCAATCATCGCAGCAGAAGTTGTGGACTGTTCCAGGTGGCGGATTTTCAACACTGAAAATCTTAGACCGGTAAATTAAACGATCTAAGTAAAACTAAAAATATAGCAGAAGCCCGTGACTATTTAGTTATATATATATATATATATATATATATATATATATATATATATATATATATATATATATATATGTATATAATTGAAAATTCTTAAATATAACAAATAAGACCATTCATTCTGAAGAACTACTAAAATCTACAGCTAACTAGCAATATTGTATAGCCTCATTAAGTCAAATGGCTCTCTGTAATGTCAAAGTGATGCTCATGATGCCCAACAGAGTCAGCACTATAGCTAATTGTTTTGGTTAGCAGCAGGACCCAGATATTTTTCTGTAGTTTGCAGACTGAACAAGGAGAGAACCAAACATAGCAGGTGGAAGGAAGAAGAGGAAGAGGACACTTAGGGGAAGATCATGTTGCTGTTTCTGCTATACGTAAGTAAGCTCCTAAATTGTTTGCTAATAAGTTAGACGTAGCAAATTGATAAGCTATATCCTGGCTCTGTGACTTTGTTTAGGAATTTCTCTGCAGGACATTTTGTGACCAACATGTCTAATGTCTGTGTTTACATGTCATAACACAAAAAATAGTATGAATGCAAATGACAGTAAGAATCACAATCAGATATGCTTCCGGATAAATTTTTACATGAGAAATTTGCCTTAGTTTGATGGTTCTTAAAATGAATAAAAAAGGGAGGTATGGAAAGAAATACACATGGAAAATAAATATTTACAATACATGATATGAAAAAAATAAAACTGCATAAAAGGTGTGTACAAAATGTGCAAAATATTGACCACAGTGCAAATATAAAGTACTCACTGTACAGAGATTAAGCAAATGTCCGAAAGATGTGAATTACATGCTTAGAAAAGATGATTTTTGAGTTGTTTGAAGTCTAGAAACATCCAAGCTATTGCTGTCCCACTTAGTCAGATATAAATAGAAAGACAATTCAAAACTCTACAGTAAAAAATAACATCTTATATTTTCTCCCTGAGTCCTAACCTGTATTTATATCTGACCCAAATACAACAAACTTCATCTACACTCTGCACAACGTCCTCAGAGGGGCACAGTACCGGGATGCTATAAACAGCAGGCGTTTACTGCAAGATCATCCATCCATTCAGGGTTAGATCAGCAGTTCTGGCAGTATGCACATACATATTGGAAGACTGCTCACTTTGTAATAACTAATAAGGCATTTCAGCTTATTAGGACTACCCTAAAGTTATTCAAGCCGGTATTTTAAAGGCTCAACATGATAAAGAGTAAGCGCTACTTAATTAAGGGCAGCCTAATTAGTGTTTTTTATAAGTAGTCAACTAGGTTACATACATGAAGCTGCTCCATATTACCACTGATAGAATATGACTGTTATGCCTCCAATACAACCCAGGGGGAATCAAACTTTCATCTCATTCTATGTATATATGTCAGACCTAATTTAGATCCGTGCCTGTCAGCTTTATGGCACAGTGTCATCTGCTCTGTAGCAGATATAGGGTTTAAAATAGGCAGAGACTCAATCTTACAAATTCCACTTTGAAGCTGCTGCTCAGATGCAGAACTAGGCTGCAGGAGTTTCTCAAGACCGGCCTTGGTGAGCTTTGATACCACACTGACAGAAACAGGCGTGTTTTTTTGAACTGTAAAGCTAGACCTCGTTGGATTTTGTTTATTTCTCCTTATCCATCAATCAACTTTTGTCAGGAGGATTGATGCTCACGTCCTTCAAGTTTTCACGTCAATCACCGCTGATTATTTTTGACCCGAATCATAGACAGCTGATAAACAAGAAGAATATGTTTCATTTTTCATCTTTTTATTTATTTTCTCTCAAAATAGATCACAGGTTCACACTTCACTTCTTTGTTGGTTCACACAAGTCAAACCAGATTAGGAGCAGTTGTGTCAAAGTAGTTTAATGTATAGCCTAACTACCGGAGCTCTGATACTGAACTGCTAAAAACAATGGTTATCATTTCACAATAAGCCTGACACTTCTTGTGTATGAAAGCAGAGAAAGAAGCAGATGAATGCAGTGAGTAGTGATTAAAAGTAACTACATTTATTCTCTACTAAAGGTACTTTTTACTTTAGGTGCCTTTTTCACATTTCAATGGTTTTATATTTTCCTTAATACAAATGTACCTTACAAATATTTTATTTATGTTGCATGAATGGGCTATATGGCAGTGCAATGGTTAGCGCTGTCGCCTCACAGCTAGAAGGTTCTTGGTTTAAATCCCTGGGTTAGTTTGAGCAGGTTTTAGTGAAATGTGTTAAAATGTTTGGCTTTAGGCTTGAATACAAGTGGATCCGAGGTTTCTAAAGATGCTAAAGATTTTTTATTTTCTTTTATAGTTAAAGATTAAATCTCGAAGAATTCAGTTTTGTTCTCTTTGGCGCCTCTAATGGCGATAACAAGACGTCTACGGTTGTCTCCCTCTGTTATGGTTGTAACTCTTGATTTTCCTCGCTTTCTTTTTAGACTGTTTGCCTTCATCTGAGCGTCCAATTTGTTTCTTTTTCTTTGGATTTTCACGTATTTTTGAAGTTGTATCTGTATTCATCGATCTTTTCTTTGTTTGTTCAGCCATAGTAGATTACTGTTTACTCGCAACACTTGCAGAGAGCGGACAAGCAGCCGCTTAGCTCCGCCTACCCTCTCTGGCAGATCAGCCACTGCTGGGTGATGGAAAACGCGTCACTAACTGGGCGCCGCTTGGGATTTTTTCCGGCAAAGTCGCCACAGACACCCAGTCTGCAATACTGCAAATACAAAGGCTTTCATCAGTGGGCCATAGGCTCAATCACCATTGTGTTACCTCATTCGGAGATAGATAGAGACTTAACAGACATTTATTTACGTAAAAAAATCTTCAAGATTATTACTTTAACTATTTAACTAAATTAAAACAAACAAAAAGTCTTGATTATATGAAGATTAAACTGTTATTATAAATTTGACTATTTTAAGATTATTACTGAGCAAACTGGCTTATTTCAACAGTTGTTAAAGGCACAGACTGGTAGACGTTTTGTGTTGACAGAGACTTCCAATCATTTTTTAAATCTTCAGCGTCATCAAAAAGAACCTGACCAGCCACAGACTTTATTTCAACAACAAAAATAAATGTGATTTCAGGGGACAGAATCAGTCTGTGCTTCATAAATCTGTTTGAAGGTCACTGAAATACCAGAGATTTGTAACTCTTTCTTCACAGCATGCAAAATAATGCTCCACAATCAGAATCCATTGTGACCATCCAAACAATCTGTTCTATTTCAGAAACTCATTTGATTTACAAATTGGCTGACTGCACGCCGTCCCTGTGGCAAACCGGCTTTCTTCTCACCTCCCCAGCGGTGGAATGACTTTCCCTACGCGCCCTGAGCAGCAAAGTCACTCCGTATGTATCATCCACGCATGGATAGAATAGAAACAGTGTGTTTTCCCTTATTCCCTTCATCACATCATTGTCTGCTGATTGTTCATTGTCTCCCCGTTCTGTACCTGAGTTTGTCCTTGTCTTTTTAAAGTTGTAGCAAAAATATTAAGGGAGAATCTCAGGAGAAGAAACTATGTCAAATACAGGAAAGCTGTTTGGGGTAAGGTTTTTCAGGAAGCTACTGAATTTGCCAAACTAACACTAACACTCTATGGAGCAGCTCCTCCTGCCTAATATTAATGCAACTTATTCTTTTGAATATAGATGGGTCTGAACATTAATATATCTTAATACCATGTGCCGTGCGTAAATTCAACACCAAATGCACCGATCACTGCGGACGGTAACCCTTTCGATTGTGTCGTGGAGCTTACCGAGAAGTCTCCTCAGTAAGAACAATGCATGCAGCAAAGACATCAGCGTAAGTCTCAGGAGAGCTCGCAGCACATTTGCAAGCCTTCAAAACATCTGGAAGTCAAAGCAGTACAGCCTAAAAACCATGATCAGAGTGTACAACAGCAATGTTAAATCAGTTCTGCTGTATGGCTCAGAATGCTGGTGAGTGGTTGAGAGCGACATGAAAATGATCAATGCGTTCCTCAACAGATGTCTTCGCAAGATATGTCGCATCTTTTTGCCAGAAAAGATCTCCAATCAGGACCTGTACAAAAACTGTCCCAATGTGGTGCTGGAAATTAAATATCGACGTCTCCGATGGCTCAGAATGCACCAGGACCGCATTCCTGAAGTAGCCTCGAGGTGGACTCCACCTGGGAAGAGGAAACAAGGGAGGCCAAAAACAACCTGGCGGAGAACTGTGATCTCAGAACTGAAAACAGCCAACCTAACTCGGGGCGAGGCACAACATGCCGCACAGGATAGGCCAAGATGGAAGCAGATAGTTTCAGCCTTATGTTCTGCTGGGAACCAAGAGGATTAAGCAAGTTAGGTAAGTTATTCTTTGGAAACAATACTTAGAGGTAGTTATTTTTTCTATTATGTTGCATGAGCCCAGTTTGAATTAAGCCAATTAATCCTTCCATTGGACAGGTGGACGTGCACACCACTTATTTCACTTGGTTGGTAGAATCTGCCTACTGTGATGTCACCCACTGGTTATGTAGCCCCGTTATAAAACCTCTGGTTTGGCATTTTAGCCCAATGAATTTTGGGGTTTTTTGGAGCTTGAAGTGACAATATTTTGGATGCTGTATGTGGAAGAAGAC
This sequence comes from Semicossyphus pulcher, assembly GCF_022749685.1. Taxonomy (NCBI): domain Eukaryota; kingdom Metazoa; phylum Chordata; class Actinopteri; order Labriformes; family Labridae; genus Semicossyphus; species Semicossyphus pulcher. Next base: position 9,967,105 of record NW_027211692.1, read on the forward strand.
GTGAAACTAGCCATTGAGCCCATACATTAATAAAGAAAATATTTATTGAGCTGATTATGATGTTAGAAATACCTGTAGGGTCTTTCTCATAAGCCTACATGCAACTTATAGTCGACTTAACTCACGATTATTTACATCTTCAAATGTCTTGTTTTGTCCAGAACCATATAAAAAGATATTCAGTTTAAAAAGTATTTTCACCCACTCATCAATGATCATTGTGTGTCATAAATGTAGCCGACAACTAACTGAGTAATCGCTCCAGCTTTAGTCCGTTCCCCGTGTGGGACATCTAGTCTTTGCTTCTGCAGTTTGGTATACTAGCCTATATGTACAGTGTTATTCTACTGCTGCTTTACTCTGGTCTACATACTGTACATGTCCATGGCTGTATAGGACCCCTCACCACTTAGGTAGTTAATTGGAGCATGTGCTGATGGCACTCATACAAGTCACTTTGTGCGTGGTTGCAGAACTGCTTGCTGCCACGTAGAGACTGACCGTATTTCACACCATGACACCAGCGACATTTCTAACAGCTTAATGACAGAGTGCTTGGCTGAAACGCCTTTGAAAAGAGCACTTTACACTACAGCAGCACATGTCAGAGACAACCTTTTGTTTCTGTTGCCTGCTGCTCAAATCGCAATCCTGACACTTTGTGCATTTTGGTTTCATCTAATGGCTCTGAAATTTCAGGGCTCTCTAAAAATAGTGTTTTAAGGCTTCCTCTCACACTTGCAGCAAATATGGTTTTTGCTGCAAGCAGTGCACAACAATGAGTAATGTGAAAAGAGCTGTAATTGTAGTCAAATGTTTGCATTCCATAAATACCATTTTCTGTTTGCTTATTGTTAAGTAGCCTCCTCTGTCTGTGTAAATATATCATTAATATCTCATATGTTGCAGCTTGTGTGGTGTGTTGTTGTTCTTGTTGTGCAAGCCTGTGATTTTGTCAACAAACAAAAAGACTTCCATATGTGGGTTCTGAATTTAGCTGCGGTTTCATACAGTAAAACAAAAACAGCAAAGGGACAGGAGAGAGAAGGAGAAAATATCTCTCCTCCTCCGCCTCCTCCTTGTGAAAGGAGAGAGCAGAGGGGAAAGGAGGGAGGAGGAACGAAGGAAAGAGAGGGGGGGAGGGTAAACACACCCAGACAGAGCCATGTCTGACATCCTCGCTCAGTGAAAAGAAGGAAGGACTGCTACAAAGCCAGAGCGACCGAGCAGAAGGGACAGAGGGGGAAAGGAGGGAGGGAGGGCTGAGGGAATAAATGCAAACAGACCGGCGGAGAAAAAGATGCACAAGAGCTGCATCAGTTCTTGTCCGCAAGGAACAAAAAACATTGTGTTCGTGAATGGGAGCTGGTGTGTGCAATGAGAAACCAGGCAGACTTCAGTCGCTGGTGTTGCTGAGCACCAATCCTCTCTCCCCCTGTCTCTCTCTCTCTCTCTGTCTGTCTGTCTGTGCCAGCTACGACCTGAGCCCGGGTATGATTTAGGGGAAGGGTTCAGGGATTTGCAGCTTTATGTTTTAGGAATATGCAGCTGGAGAGGATTTGAACGTGCTGTTATTTCTGATTGAACACAGTGTGCGACGTGGAGGCTCCACTGGCTGTGCTTTCAGGGCTGCTCCCCTCCCCGCCGCTTCTGGCTGTGTTTGGGCGATGGTCCTGACTGAGAAGCAGAGCATCACCCAGATGCCGGGCTCCGACTGTATGGGAGGTTAAGCCTGTAAATACCAGCATGGGAGCCAAACAGATGAAATGGTAAGCGCTGATTTTTTATTATCACTTTAACATAAATGGCGCTCGGGGCTGCTATTTTTGTCTGCTAGTGCATCAGTAGCAGAAAAATACAACACATTAGGCCTAAATTCAGAAGACTTTACATTATCTAAATAATCATGAATAACATAAGTGTCTTTGTGTTAGTGTTAGTAATCAATTTCACCATAACAATGGGGCTCTGAATCCCTAACTGTGCAGGTATTGTTCACTGTTTACAGTGCAGTAGGTGTGGGTGTGTCCATGTATCTGCCTGTCGTGCTGGGCTGCTATTGCCTAGCAACAACAGTCCAACTTCCACTACCGGCTCGTCCATTTCACGATTCAGATGAAGATTATACATTTAAAAATTATATTACAAAAACAATTTTTAATTTGTGTTCCTTACAATTTCACAAAGCTTCCTTCTGGCCTGTGAATATTTTAAAAAGCGGCCATCTTTTCCAGATTTGCACAGAGTTCACCAGACTAGCAGCTTACTGTAACGGGCTAATCATTTTAAATAATTTCTAAAAATAAGTTACTGGTAAATGTGTAGACTTTCCTTTTGTAAAAACACCTAACTGTAATGCTAAGTTGCTGAATTAGAAGTATGAGTCCTGCATTTACAATTAAGCCAAAGAACAGAAGTATTAACAGCAAAATATACTTAAAGTATCAAAAGTGAAACCAAGTCCTCTGCGCATATTTCATGGGACATTAATAGATTTGTTTTTCATGTAACAACATTTTTTAGAAGATCCACCGGTATATTCTCGTTGTATTTCAGATTCTGCATGCTGGGTGTTGTTGGGATGTAGAATGGGCGAAACCACAAGCTGTTTGTACAGCTATGGCGCCAATTTCAAATATAATTGCTTCTATCGATTACAGAGAACACCAGCTTTGACTGACAGTGGCTTTTTCCAGGGGCAAATTGCTCCTTTAATTTGATGCTGCTCAAAGTTGTTTAACGTTTACGACTTTTCCCCAATTTATTTAGTTAAATATTGGATAATTTTACCTTTAATTTACCTTTTTCTGACACTTGACAGGTTATTGAACCAAACTGTGAAGTTCAGAGAGTTGACTCTTTTTGGTTGAACTGCTAACAATTCATTTGACACAAGACAAGAGGCCTCGAGCTTATGAAGCTTTTTTGTAAGGAGTCACTAAAAACACTTTTTTAATCTTTTACTATCATTTTATTTCATTTGAGTACTTTGTCATGTTTTAATGTAAGTAGTAACAAGTAACCAGTAACTGTCAGATAAATCTGAAGGAGTAAAAAGTGCAGTGTTTCCCTCTGAAATGTAGTAAAGCAGATGTACAACAGCATAGTAAAGGAATTACTCATTCAAAGTATCTGTAACTGGAGTGGATGTAGTTAGTAACTTTCCAACGCTGCTGATCAAATGATGTTAATCTGTTGGACTAAAGCTCATCTCTTGCAAATCCCGGCGCTAATCTTTGGCTAACCCATATGTTCCAAATCTATCTGGAGCCTTTGTATTAGTTCTTTTTGTGCAACAGTTTAGCAGCTAGTGTCTAAAGTAAATGTGTTGGTTTATTGACCTGATGCTCCCTGAGACAATGACAGAGGATATCTCGATAATGTCATCACTGCAACGACAAGATTAGTGGGAGGCCGCTGCTTTGATCTCCTTTGCAGAAAGACTTAGGGATAATCACAGCAGCATCTGATAAGACGCTCGGCTGACGTGACCTGGTGCAATTACTCTTCCTGAGAGGCACGGAAGACACTATCTCAAGTTTCTCGCTTTGCTGAATCAACTTTTTCATGTGAGCAAACTCTGCTAAAAGTTTGAATGATTTTTGACTTTTCTGTGGATAATTCCAGAGGCAAGACGGTCAGTCACAAATAAGATCCAGATGGGAATATCTGATCGTCTTTTTTAGTACTTTAAAGTGGCAAAGGGCTGAGAAGGGTGACGGGGTGGGAGGCGGGACGTGTGATGCAGGAGTTGGTCAGTGACTTTGATTAGAGAGCGTTAACACTCTTTACATTTCATGACTTAAGACCTTATCGTCTTAGAACATTTAATTCACATCTCAAAAACATGATAAAGTGTGCACTACCTCTTTGAAATAGTGTAACTATAAATCTATTGCCATCATCAGATCATTTTTTTAGTCCAATACTGACAATTCTTTTTATACTATTTAAGAGCAATCGTGATCATACTAAAATACCTGTAAAATATGTCCAACAACCTCAATTCTGCTTTGTTTCTGGTGCAAATTACCAAATGTTAGCATGCTAACATGCCAAACAAGATGGTGTACACAGCATCATACCTGCTTAAAGTGCATGCAGCATGTTAGCATTGCCGTTTTAAGCATCTAGCGTGCCGATATTAGCATTTAGCTCAAAATTAGGAAGCATATGTTCCCAAGGTTCATTGTTTCTTAAAGCCTGGCCCACACTACAAGATGTTTAAAATCTGAATAGACCAGATACATAGATAGATAGATAGATAGATACATAGATAGATAGATAGATAGATAGATACATAGATAGATAGATACATAGATAGATAGATAGATAGATAGATAGATAGATACATAGATAGATAGATAGATACATAGATAGATACATAGATAGATAGATAGATAGATAGATAGATAGATACTTTATTGTTCCTGAGGGAAGTTTAGGGACCCCACACATGACAATATGAACTCATAGTCGGACTCTGTTTGTTAGAGATTCCATTCTCGAACAAACACAGTCAGACTCAAAACACTGGAAATCTCGCGGTCAGACACGACTTTAGAGTAAACAAACATTGCGGACGATGGACAGGAAGAATTGGCGATGATAGCTTTTGCTTTTAGATGATTGAAAATTCAGGAAGAAAAAGGACAAACTGGGTGAAGTGGTGGAGACAGCGTGAACATGGGCTGTACATGTTACTTTACGCTTCGTGTTTGCTTTTGTCACCATGGCTGCGGTTGTTGTGCCTCCTTTTTCAGTCAGCTTGCTTCCCCATCGTTTCGGCCAAAAATCAGCCAGATTACCTTGTAGTGCGTACCTCGCTTTACTCAATATCCTCTTAGTATGACTCATTAAGAAAACCTTTCAAAGGGTCTCAAGGTCTTGAAACTGTAACCTCAATTTTTAAGCAGTTTTCTTGACTTACGACACCATATTCATATTTCCACAGTAACTAAACAGATTTTTACCGTTTGAACTGCACTTAAAACCTCCATCTTCCTTTGTTCTTTTGCAGTTTGGACTGCAAAAGAACAGCCCCTACCAATCTCTTCAGATGTTAGTACAAAGTTGTCTATGAGCAGCCTTACAAAGCTGCTAGCATGATCATAGTCTGTTTGGTGGCGCTGAGACAGAACTTATGTGCACAGTATTACAAGCAGTCACAGGATTATGAACACAATTATACCATGAGGCTGTGAACTCCAAATTGATGGATAATACGAGTGTAACTGTTCGTGTGGAGTAAAGCTATTAGATAAGCAGAAAATCTCATCAGCTACTATCTAAATCTTGCAGCATATGTATGGAACTAACATGTTCGACTGTGCAGCAGCGATCCCTCAGGGGATTCCCTGCTTTGTAAACACAGTTTTATCCCACAGTTAAGTCCACAGTTATTTTTGTCCTTGCGAGTTTCTTGGCCTCGGGGGCAGCGTGATGAGTTGTGATACTTCTCTGTCCCTTCTCTGGCAAAGATTTTAGATCTGTTTCCGCAGACGCAGGCTTGTTTTCCCAGGCGGACACAGAGGCATAAAGAAGGAATCCCCTGCTAAAGGACCATGCATAATGCCATAGGTCGCAGGTCACAGTGGCTGCATCCTATTTCCACAAACACAGTAAAGTAAATATGACAGCCGGCACGAACCTAAGGCTGCTCCAGATGCTCTGAGAAAACACAAAACATATATTCATACAAGCTGCAAGAAAACCAGGCGTTCAGAAACCATACTGGGGTTATGTTTTGAAATAAAGGCCGAAGGCGGAGCAAACTATGTCAAGAATTTCCTGTGGTAAAAAATGACAGAGCTGCGTGCATTCCTGCTCCTGCTGTGTGTTTTCTGAACAGGTTTCAATCCTGTCCTGTCTTGTGTTTTCATAAATTCTCTTAAACAGACGTGAAACGCTGTATTTTTATGGGCACTATGTTTTCAAAACGGATATGGTTTAAAATATTTAGCCCAGATGGGATTAATTCACATTTTGATGCTGCTTTGGGAGATATTAAAGCGTACATCTCCATTTTATGCAGCTAGGTTTATTTATTGCCATTTGTTTGGCAGGAGATGCAAACACACTCACTCCTGCCTGTGCCTGCCATCTGTTTCAGCCTCAGCTCAGCCAGCCCAGCTCACTCCCCCAAAGAGGAGTATGTTATCACCCAGGCCACTGACACCCCCAAAGAGGAGACACTCCACGATCAGTCTGAGGACCGGGGGGAACCTCGGGAAGACAAATCTGAGCTGACAGAGAAGAAATCTGTCGCAGGTTGGTTGGCTGCACATCAACTCTTGTAGAGCGAGGCATGATGCGATGAATCCCTCCAAATACAACAAACCTCCCTCCCTTGTCTGATCTCGTCTGCTTTCCTCTCTTCCGTCCAGAGGAGGTGTCTCTGTGCGGATTGTGTCCCTCCCTCGGGCAGGATGTGCAGGAGGAGGAGAAGTCCTGGGAGGAGCAGCTGGACGCCCACCAGGAGCAGCTGGAGAAGGAGATGCAGGAGGCCAGGAGGATGGTGTTCCGCCTACAGGTAAGGCTGGTGATTGACTTTAAAACAAAGTACTGTGATGCTGCATGAACTGAGGGCACACGGACTACACAGGCACCACAGGAAGATGACAACACAAATATAACGGCTGTCCCTGACGCTTTACAGCAACTCGGACTCAAAAATAAATAAATATATAAACAAAAATGCATTTCAGTCTCATCCAGATTGATTTTTAAGACGAGATTCGCTCTAGACTCTATGGCTCTGTTAAAACATTAGGCAAATAAAGGACGCGTCAAATCCCTTCCGCTACTCGCGGTACATCAAGGCACATGATGATCTCCAGAATGACTAATCAGATCTCTTTTTGTCCCTTTAAATATCACACGATTTTTCATTTCCTCAACAGCTGGTCAGGCTGACAATCTAATCTCGATTCTTCTGCTGTAAAATCAATAAGCAGCTGTTCCAATATTAAAGCGTGTATGCAAATTAATCTCTCTATAAGACATCTTTGACACCTGCTGCCAAATGAATGAATTGAAAATATATGTTCATTAAACAGGGATATAAGATAAAGGATACACTAAGTAATAGACAATATTTTAGTAATTAATATTTGGGAATATCGACCCAGACATAATATGTGACTTTACGTAAAAGTATCACCTTAAAGACCCCCTCTTCATGTGATGTTTCTCATGTGCTACAAGACATATCAGGGACAACATCAGCAGTCATCTCCATGGCTGGGCCTGTCTGCTTTTAAACTGCAGTGTACCAAGGACAGGCTGAACAACACGTTTTCAGATTGGCAGGTTTGAGACGTCACAGACCTAAGGAGCCAATCCCGTTACTGGATGGGGTGACGCTATGCATATCATTATGTGCAACATATGGCAACCACTTCGGCGATGTGCGAGCCAGCTGTAGCTGTCATTGTAATTTTTGCAAACTCACTACTGACTACTAACATTAACTTTACTACTACTGATTACATTTCAAGCTAGCAAAGTTTCAACAAGTTGCCACTAAACGATGGCAGAGACGTGTTTTGTTTTCCCGATGGAGGGGGCGGTTGGGATTGTGCATAGTGGGCGGGGCCTATGCAGATTCAGGAATATTTAATGAGGCAGAAGGAGGAGATGCCTTGGGAGGATATTTACAAGGTAATTAAACATATTTGACACAATTTATTATTTCAAGCAGAGCATTTTATATTCTTAAAACATGACTGGAGCTGGTCTTTAAACTTCCTGCTTACAGGTGACAATATTACCATATTATATTACCATATAACAGTGCTTATGCTGCTCATCATATAAAAGTAGACAGCCCATTCAAAAATACTGCATCTGCTATTTTCCATATTTATACCATTCACTTTTATCTAAATATAAAGTAATAAGTCATTATATTTTGAACTAAGGATAATATATTTGCATGTGTGGAGTCCTCCTTGTATACAACTATATTCTTGATATTGGAGCAACAACAAGTCCACACACTGTGCAGTACCTACAAAAACAGTGTGAAGCAACTTTAAACATTTTATCGCCTGTAGGCTTTGACAAATATGGAAATTAATGAGAATGAAAATTTATATTTTATGTAAAAAAGTAAACAACTAAAGGTTGAACTACTGATATCGAGTGTGTTAGTCAGTAACATCAGTTGTGTAGATGTGAATGTAAGGTGTTGTGAATCAGAAGCAAAACAAGAGCCAAACAAATGCAACACCGTCCAGGTGCTGGCTGGGATGAGTCCAGGTGTGAATCGGAGCCAGAGAAAAGCTGGAGCCGGGCTTTTATTTCCTGGAAGCTCTGGGCCCAGGTGATCTGAATCTGGCCGACACATATCACAGTACCTGGTAAACCACACCGGCTTGTTAGTGTGTTGGGCAGAGACAGCCACACACAAATAACCTTCGCTGCCCACTCCACAGCCCTTACTGTCATGTGTAATACATGTCCAAAGCTAATGCAGTGCTCATGCCTGATGACCAGTTCTGCCTTCTCCTGTTTGCCAGAGTTCAGATTAGTGAAACAAACGTACAGGATTATACATATTAGATTCTACGTTTCCAGACCTCTGAATCACCACCCACATCTCGGATCTGTTCCGCTATTCAGATGAATAAAGTGAAACAAAAAACTGTTGCTTTTAAGCTCTTATTTTCCCACAATAACCCTCAAGGATTTAGATGAATAAATATAGTTTCACGCTACAAAACAACAGAAAGAAAGTGGGCTGACTCTGATGCCTTCTGGTCTGCAATTGAAATTAAACTCTTGGTAAATGCAATACAAATAATGCACAAGAAAGTGATAAGAAAATAGAACGGGAAAAAGATACTATTAAGCAAACAAGCAGATTGGTTAATATTAAACAGACACTGAAAAAAAGCCTTGTAATTAAGGTTTTTATTTATACTTTGGATTTACTTATGTAGGTAGATGTGTGCTGTCTTTGTGTACTTCTGCAGGCTTTTCATATTTTAATTTGATACAGTTCATCTCCGTTTAATTCACTGGAGTTATCATTTGAAACATATTGTGCAGCCAAGCATAAAAATCCCCAAACTGCCGTATTTACAAATACAAATACAGAAATAAATCTGGCTTCTCTGCCATGCATATTTAATAAGAGTGCTTACAGGCCTTCAAACTGTGTCTATATATGTCAGTGTGTGTGTATCTTTGTCCTCAGGCTCTGCTGCTCCATGGCTCGCTCCCCGAGGAGGACCAGGACGGATCTGTGAGCTTCGGCGATAACCGGGCCAACGCCGAACAGCAGCTGGTACAGTGCCCTCTCTCTGCTAACTGGAGAACAGAACAAGTTGCTCTCCGCTCTGTGTGAAGTGTCAGTGTCAGGCCTTCTGTTGTGATGATGTTTGCAGCCATCACTCCTCTCCACAGCGGCTACAGTAGCGCAGTATTGGATCTCTCTGATCTGCTGGCCCGCTGTCATGCGGCCCCACTGCCTCCTCATACGTTCTGACATTTTTCCATTCTCTAATTATGCCGCTCATACCCTCTCTCCCTTTGAAGGTCCTAATCCGCAGTCGTCTGGACCAAAGCGTGGAGGAAGCCCTTGATCTGAAGGTACAGTAAGTAAATGTAATTAGGTTTAATATAGATGAGCTGCCATGCAAGGAGACCCTTTCTCTAATGTCTCTGTTCGTTTGTGTGGCTCTTAGAGGGAGCTCCTGAGACACAAACAGGAGGCACGCCACCTTCAGGCCATTAAGGTAAACCTCTAATTTTGTCCTTGGAGTGTGAATTAAACCGGATTAAAGGATATAATTCAATCTGCTCCTCTCTTGTGTGAGCTCAAAGTGACGATTCTTCACTTCCTAGCACAGACGCTATTTATATTTTTCCTTTCTTTATAAAGGTAATGAAGTGTAGAGGTGAGTGTAGCTGTCCGTGAAGCAGGTGGATGCTGCTGTATCTGTATTCAGGTCTCCTCTGGACGCTTCTTTGATCCCCCTGTCTTTCTCATTAGGATGCTCTGCAGCAGCGCCTGGCAGTGCAGGAAGACGCCGTGCTGCAGCTAAAGCAGGAACTACTGAGGAACAACATGGCCAAAGATCAGCTGGAAGGGGAAAATGTGAGACAAGTGATGATTTCCGTTTGGCACTATAAAATATTTCACCTGCCCGACCCGGTGGACGCAGGTTTTATCATGACGATGTATCTGTTTGCAGGCCGAGCTCAAACACAAGCTGAGCGAAAGGAACAAATTCCTCAGTGAATATGAGGTATCGTCTTTAATTATTTACACCTCAGTGCATTCTCTGGGTACGTTAATGCATGTACAGACTTCTGTCATTCGTCTCTCTTGTCACAACAGCAGCAACTCGGGAGGAAGGACAGAATACTGCAGCAGCAGCAGCAAAAGCTCGACGAGGCTCAACAGAAAGCACATGAAGGCGGGCGAGGACGGGTAGGGATCATGCCTCCTTTCAACAACAATATATGTTTAAATGTAAGGTTCATATATACTACATACAAAAATCAGCCGCCCCTGTTTACGCATTTCCATGTACTGTTGTTTATTTTGCAGTCATTCAGGAGTGAAAGCGGTGGTTACAGTAACTCGGTGGCTTCGACTTCTCCTGCAGCATTCCAACACAGTTCTCCAGTACGTTACCGTTCAGTCTGTAATCAGGACTGTCAAATGCTGTTTGTAGTGTTGATATTGACGGATCCTTCTATGGAAGCTCAGTTTCAAACATATATATAGTATGTATATATATTAAAATGTTTTTAAAATTATGTACCACAAATTAGGGCTGAACGATTTTTTAAATATATCTAATTGCGATTATTATGACTGATATTGAGATTTTGATATTTTCATTTTAAATCATGACTATAGTGTGTTTTCTGCAGGGATCTGTACCAAACAAAGATATTTCATACTTACGTCTGTGTATGATGTGTAGGCCAGCACATCTCTGCAGCACAGTATTTAAATGAAAATGGTAATTTGACACACATTTCATCTTTATTAAGTATTGTGCCTCCTGCGATTTGGAAATTGCAGCAGGCCATATTGCAATTCCAGTTAAATCTTGATTAATTGTTCAGCCCTACCACAAATATTGATAGGGGAATAAGTCAAAATCATGTAAGATGTTTTTAATAAGATAAGTGAAAATGATATGATAAATTATGAGGCACAAACTCAAAATTTCACATTAAAGTCAAAATATTTAGAAACTCTACATTAATGAATAACTGAACAAGGTCAGGATGATGGGATAGGATAATTGTGGTTAGGAATCATTTTTAATCAATCGTTATGACTACTTCAGAACTAATAGATAAATAATCTCACAATTTTTTGTTGGAATTTTGACTTAAACTGACAATTTCAAAAATTTCAGTTTCATTCACTTGGGCGCCCCCTAGTGGCAATATATATAGTAATTATGGGAACACTCTTCCCAATTTATCCAGGCGTCTATGGCTGGCTCCCTTTGTCACGGTTGTAAATCTTGATTTTCCTCGCAGGATGGTTGCTTTCCTTTTTAGACTGTTTGCCTTCATCTGAGCAGATTTTCACTTATTTTTGAAGTTGTATCTGTAGTCATCGATCTGTCATTGCTTTTTCAGCCATAGTAGATTACTGTTTACTCGCAACATTTACAGAAACCGGAAAAGCAGCCGCTTAGCTCCGCCTACCCTCTCTGGCCGACCAGCCACTGCTGGGTGATGGAAAACGCGTCACTAACTGTGACACCCAGTCCATAATACTGCAAATGCAAAGGCTTTCATCAGAGGGCCATAGGCTCAATCACCATTGTGTTACCTCATTCGGCAATAGATGGTGACTTAACAGACATTTATTTAAATTCAGATCTTCAAGATTATCTCTTTAAGCTAAATTTGTTGCTTGTAATGTCACCATTTTTGACGTAACTTTTTCAAATGCGTCCATACTTATCGCCTTAATATGACAAACAAAACTGTCCGAATATAAAGAAGCTGTTTGTCACAGGGGGAGGAGCTGCAGCTGGTCAGGGAGGCTCTGCGTAGTTTGAGGGACAGCTTTTCTGGCCATGACCCCCAACATCACACCTTGGACACCCTGGAGCAGGGCGTGGCCAGTCTCATGGACCGCTTACACTCGGTGGACACCCAGCGCAGACAGGACAGAGGGGTACACAATCGCACACACACATGCAGAGTAAATAATCCCATCTGTCACCTGATGAACGATGAGTCAACAGCAGATGACATTTGACTGTTTACCTTGAGTGTTTGCCTCTTCTTCTAGGAGGAATTTAAATCTCCAGGACGCAGAGCCAACTCCACAGACCGTGACTCCTGGCCGCCGAGCTCAAGTGAGACAAACAGAATCTTTGTTTTGTTTGGGATTTGTCATCCTCTGCAACATCTCTAGTCTGGGTGTTAAATCAAATTGTGCCATTCAATCACGCTGCTGTGTATGGAGAGGGTATTATTTGCAGTGAGGCTGGAGCTGTTTCAGACTCTTGTTTTGAAAAACAGTGTTTTTGTTTTTATTCCCAGAAATGGCACACTCGCACAGCAGCCCCGGGTTGGACACGGCCGTCTCCACTAAAGTGCTTTACTTCACCGATCGCTCGCTTACTCCGTTTCTGATAAACATCCCTAAAAGGTTAAAAAAAGCACTTTCTGATGGGCTTATATAACAGTGTTTTTGTTATTTCCCTTATTATATTGTGCATACATTTAATCAGGCATTACTAGAGCTGCTTTTCAGTATCTGTGCTGGTTAAACTTCTATCCTAGACAAGCTTAATATCTATGTGGGCGTATGTGGGCATGGATCATGACTGACAGTGTGCTTTCACAGGCTGGGTGAGGTGACACTGCGAGACTTCAAGGCTGCTGTGGACAGGCAAGGCAGCTTCAGATACCACTTCAAGGCCCTTGACCCAGAGTTTGGCACAGTGAAAGAGGAGGTAGGCGTGGGAGTAAAATTACAGCCCCTGCTTCTTTTCACATCAGCGTCTGAAGCCAAATATGAGATGCCAGTTATAGAGCAGGATATGCTAATAATAGCCGTGGCTGCACGGCACTTCAAAACACTGCAGGTGGACTCATTTCCATCTCAGAGAATTCAATAACACTGTCCGCACCTTTGTGCATTATAGATGCGAGTTTTTCTTGGATATGTAAATGCGGGATGTTTGCTGTTCAGGTGTTTCAGGACGGAGCGTTCGTGCCTGGCTGGGAGGGGAAGATTGTAGCGTGGGTGGAGGAGGACCACGGAGAGAGGAGGTAGAGCTGAAAACCAGAGATCACCACTACAGACCTCAGTAGCTCCCACTGGACCAGGATTCCACTGAAAATACTTGTGATGCCATAACAGAAATAGTTATAATACACTTAACTGGGACCAATATAATTTACACCACTTTCGATACAAAGACATGTTTTAAAATGAATGTTTAATATGAAGAATTGGACTCGACATTACGGTGCCACTTTTATTTACTACAGGAATGGATATTAGACATTGTTTGAAGCTCATTACTTATACTATGGGCCTGCCAATTAATGGTCAGTAATATGATACTTGAAACTGAATTATCAAAGAAAAGTAATGTGATTTACAAACACATGTTATACGCTGTGCTTTTAAAAGCTGTAATCAGTGCATAATATTCAAACCTTAAAATAAAAGTGTTTACTGACATTTTTCACATGTTCCAGATTGCCAAATAGTGTTGTTGTTGTGCTGCATCAATTTTGATGTTTTAATAAACATGAATTATTGCATGCATCATTTTGTTGTCAATTACTCCCCGGGCGCACCGTAATGACACTGTACACCAGCTCCTAGCTATTATGCACCTACACTCGTACACCCACACATTAGTAAACAAACCCTGCTGATTGTCATTAAACTCAATTAATGTTTTTTGGGTTAGGAATTACATTTGCTGATGCGGATCAACCCACACAGCGCAAAGGCTCGCAACAAAATATTTGTTTCAGTGAAAAACAGCATTTTTTGTTATGGGATAAGATCAGCTTACAGTTTCCCCCAAAACTTTGTTTGTAAGCTGAAGAGGAAAAGCCGTACACAGTATTGTATAGCAGGAACTTTTGAGGTACTTAAAGTGTTAGGAAGATGTTTCATCCCATTCCCAGCATGTGTGATCACCTGTGTGTTCATCTGTGTGTCCATTAGGGCTGGGAAACATCTACTGTCAAAGTAAGCCTTCGTTTCTTCTTATTAAAGATGGCGGATGCTGAGTCTTCATTAACAGTTTTGGGGAATTCTATAAATAAATAGTAGAAATCTTCCACTTCCAGTAAGACGTCGTCCTGCGGAGAGATACATGTGTATGACATTGTGAGACTGAGAAATGTAGAAACAGTCCAATTATGTATTTTTTATGACATCCAACTACGCATGGACGCACACTGGGTTCGAAAAGGGGTTCATTATAAGTGTTCAAGGGAGTGTGCAGGCGCAAACCTTTGAGATACTCAGCTGGCACTCTGACATGGCGGAAACCTTTGGCAACTCCACTGTCAGCTCCACGCTGTGAGGAACTCCCGCTGTATCAGTCTTTACCTCGAGTTGGTACTCTGGCTTCTGAGGCTGCACAAATGTGGAGGAGATGACCTGGATCAAATCCTTCTTTTTGTGCTCCGCAGGTCTCAGGATAATTTGGGCCGCTGGCTCTTGGTCTTGTGTCTCTGAGCGTAGAGAGGAGATCTGCTGCAAAAGGGCAGCTGGGGTCTGACTGGCTGTGAAAAGGAACACTATGGATTATGAGGAAGTGTGGTCGAGGGTGAAAGATGACCAACTGCTGCTGTAGAGAAAAATAGCTCCAACATAAAAGGGCTTGTAGACGGTTACAAGGGTACAGGACTTATGGCTCTACCTGTGTCAGGTTGTTTGGAGTTAGGCCACTTCCGAAACCCAAGTCGGCGGTGCAAGTCTTCTGGACTACTTTCTGGGCTACAGCTGATGACAGAGTACTGCTGGGATAACCTCATCCCGTGCTGCTGCTGCTGCGCAATGCTCAAGGCCAACATATAGATTTCTGTTTTGTCTTTCTTACATTCCTGTAGCACTGCAGGGTTAAACGCCACATCCAACACAGTGTAACAACCTGCAAAGCAAAAACTCCTTTTATTAGCTTTCTTGTTTACAAAATGTAACACAAAGACTTGTTCTGAAGCTTGTGACACAGCACAGCTTTGTCTTTTACCTTGACCTTCATGTGCACCTGTTTCCAGTTTTCCTGCACACACAGGTACAGGCCTGCTGGGATCCTGAGGTGCAGGCACACGTTTCCAGCTGCATATGTTGATATACAGCGGCCCTTTCTTGGGCCCCTGTTGTGGACACAGATGTACCCTCTGTCAGAAAAAACTGTCAAAACCACCCTGTCTCTAACCTATAAAAGGACAAAGGTGAAACAGCTTCACCATGTGTAGTAAAACTCAGATGTTTTATTATGGAGTAGAAAGTAGAGCTGAAGCAATTAGCCAATCAGTTTATTGTAATTATTCATTATGTCAGTAGACGTTTAAGCAAATATGGAAACAATACTTGCTCAGCTTCTCTTAAGTTAATTTTCTTTTAATTTGTGACATTTTATAGACCAAACAACTAAACGAGAAAATAATGTGTAGATAAATCGATAATTAAAATGATCTTTTATTGACAACAGCAAAGGCTGGGTTTTTTTGGGGGCCAGTGCCAGAGGCCTGCAGGTGTTATATCAAATTTTGTGACCCAACGGATTCTGTGTCATACTTTATAGCATTTGATCAATACTGTTTATCGTATTGTATTTTGAAACAATAAGAAGTATTATGTCAGATTCTGTGATAAAACTAACTGCAGGTAAAATATTTAAAACATGTAATCTATAAACAGGCCTCCACACTACAGTTCAGAATCCATCTCTATATTTAGTCTTTTTTTCTCAAGAGTCATCAAAATGTGTGGCCCAATTCATAAAACGTGTTTAAAGACTACTTTTCAATAAAAGCATCAAATAAAGTAATGTTCAAAAAGTTTGCAGAGTGGCGACAAATAATATTCTAACTTCCTGTTTGGGTCACACAATCTGATGAGTCACATAATTTCGTGTAACACCTGCGGAAACAGAGCCTCTCGTTAGCGAGACTCCCTTGAGCTTCTCTGTTTTAAGTGTTTTACAAGAAACATTGTTGATGTAAGCTCGAAAGCTAAAGACCAGTTTCTGATTATTAAGCTGCTGCCTGCTGACTTACCAGTATTTCTGTGAACAAACATGAGTCAAGCTCGGGCGGAGCGCTGAATTCAGCTCCTTCCTTCATCTGCTTCTCAATAAACTTGCGATAGGATGCAGGGTCATTTTGGGAAAGATCATCCAGCATGGACCAAAATTGGTTGACCTGCTGTAATACATCATCTTTACTGCCAGTGGAAGACATCTTAAGGTTTGTCTTTCGGTTAACCAGCACTTAACACTAGCGGTAACGGTAACTAGCAGCCAGCTAGCTAATTAGCTGTCTGAAAAGAAATCAACTAGCTTAACAAAACACCAAAGTTTGTGAGTTCAAGTTAGAAAACCTTTTGGTCTACAGTCTTACAAATGAGAGTTGATATTATAAGAGGTTCTAATTATAAAAAAAATACGCCGCAAATCAACACATAAATGACAACTACTCAATTCCTGTCAAACTAAAGTAAAAACTAATGGCAGTTTAGCTAATGTTGTCTGTTGCCATGGAAACTAGTTAAGAGGAAATGTTACACAGATGCCACCCTGCGGTGAACGGCAGAACTGCAGCTCAATAATCACACTTCACACAGCTTCTTTATAAGAGGCATAATTTATATTCAGTACATGAAAATAAAACATGTAAAAATGCATTTTTAAGTCTCCATTCTGTCTAAATATGTACATGATATAACTGACATAAAGTAAAATAATAACTGTAATTTTCAAATAACTCAAACAGTCGTATTGGCAGCATTGTGTGCTTGTGGTACTCCGTGTGCCCTCCTCAGTAATTCTGCAAAGATAAACAATAATTATTAGCAATCAGTGTAAAAACTGTACTTATTGTTCATTGTGCAATTTTCAATTCCTTTCTGTTGCTGATATAACAATCATTATGATGGCTGTGTGTGGATTTAATAATGGCTCTCTGATATTTCAGCAGTTGTGAGAGAGATATAGTCATATATATATATATACCCTAGTCATATACTTTTACCCTAGTAAAAGTAGCATTTAAACTTACTTCATTATCAGTAAAAGTCCTACCTTCAAACCTTCACTCGAGTAGAAGAACAGAAGTGTTATTGGGGTAATGCTGTATTTAAAAGTACTCATGGAGAAGCAGAATGAATCCCCTCAGTGATATATGATTGGTTTATCTTTATTATTGATGCATCATACCTACTGATTGTGTAAGCAGCTTTTTAATGTTGGTGAAGGTGGATCTAATTTTGACCACTGTACTCTACATAGTGTTGCTTAGTTTAAAATGTAAGGATGAGCTGCTTTTCTTTGTCTTTTTTTTTATTAAGAAAACTTCCTCTGAAATATTGTGTTTTACAGCTGTACTGTTGAAATACTTTTCTTTCTACCACAGAATTTCTAAAAGGTCTGTTTACCTCAATCATGTCGTAGATCCAGCCTAAGAATTCGGCCACTTTGGTGTAAACTCCAGGATGGTTGGGTTCAGCACAGCCCGTCCCCCAGCTGACGACCCCTACCAGCCTCCAAACATTTTCCTCCTGGCACACCAGAGGACCCCCACTATCCCCCTGGAGAGGTAAACACAAACACTGCTTAATACAGACTCACACAGCATTCATTACACCACCGCTTGACCGTAAACAAATCATCCCAGAAGCGAGGATTCATCTTTTAAAACGCCTCTGCAAGGTGCCGCCCGGGCATGCATCTGACCTGACATGCGTCCACTTTTCCCTCCGTGTATCCGGCGCAGAGCATGCGGGGCGTGATCTCTCCATTGTACATGCAGGAGCTGTTACACTTCTTTGTGCTTATTATGGGAACAGGTGCTTCTTTCAGGGTGTCAGGTGAGTGAACTGAAAGGGAAGAAGCACAGTTATGGCTACTTTTTCAATACACTTTGCACACTCGGACTTTCGGATCATGTAAATGTGTTTTAAAGCAGTGCAGCTGCATCTTACCGCCCTCAGGCTGTGTGTATCCCCATCCAGAGATCCAACACTGTGTACCTCCTGGAAGGTCAGACTCGTACTGAGGCAAGCACACAGGCCTAATTGTATCTAATTAAATGGAAAAAAGAGGGCTCTTTAATTTATAACTCTGACAGGTTGGAACATGATAATTTGGATTTAATAATGATTTTTCGTTAAAATCATTTTTGTAGTTACTTTCTTCCACGCTGTTTGAGAGGCATACACACAATACTAATTTAGTGCTGTTGTGGTTTTGCCTTGTAATGTAATGGGCTGCAGTCAAATAGTCTCATTTGCTAAGGAAGGTTTTCTAACAGAGTGAAATGATCTGGAAGTAACTAAATGGCGGCCATTATAAGAGCTGGTCTAAGGTGCTTTTATATTTATTCTTATAAGGTGCACTGGGCCATCCTTAAAGAATGGAAAGAAGATCATGTGGTTCCACAATTAAAGCCATGCACCATTTGCCAATTTGTGAAAACAAACAACATGACCCACGTCGCTAATATCCATCTCGTGTAAGTGCAGTCTCTTTTTTTTTAGCACTCCCATTAAAAAACGTTTTTCTTATTGTAACTTGAAGTAATTATCTCAAAGATTTCAATTTTTGTGCTCTTAGGCACCTCCCACTGGCACTAATCAATACTTGAGAGAGCACTCTTCCCAATTTAACCAGACATCTACAGCTGGTTCTCTTTGTCATGCCACGGACACCCAGTCCATAAAAATACGATCTACTGCAAATGCAAAGGCTTTCATCAGTGGGCCATAGGCTCGGTCACCATTGTGTTACCTCATTCGATGATAGATAGTGACTTAAAGTAAGAATCTCAACCTTTTACCATTTAAATAAATGTCTAAGTCACTATCTATCGGCGAATGCAATGGTGATTGAGCCCAAGGCCCACTGATGTAAGCCTAATTATTAAAGACTGGGTGTCTGTGGCGACTTTCACAGAAAACATCACAAGCGGCGCCCAGTTAGTGACGTGTTTCCCATCAGCCAGCAGTGGTTGGTCTGCCAGAGAGGGTAGGCGGAGCTAAGCGGCTGCTTTTCCGGTCTCTGCGAGTGTTGTGAGTAAACAGTAATCTACTATGGCTGAACAAACAAAGAAAAGATGGATGACTACAGATACAACTTCAAAAATAAGTGAAAATCCAAAGAAAAAGAAACAAACGCGACGCTCAGATGAAGGCAAACAGTCTGAAAAGAAAAGCGACCGTCAGCGAGGAAAATCAAGAGTTACAACCGGAGCCAACCGTGGACGTCACACATGCAGCACTGTCTGGATATCTGGGAAGTGTGCTCCTGCAATTACCGTTTATCACCATAGGTGCCGCCAAAGAGAACAAAAACTGAGATCTTTATCTTGGATGTTTGACCTTCACTGTGCAGAATGATGTGTGTGCAGTTTTACTCTTAAAGACTGTTTTCACATTTATCTGCTGAGGAGGGAACACTCCTCCGTGCCCACAGCGTTTCATCTCCAATCACTTCTAAAACATGTAAAAACAGGCGTGATTTTATAACATAGAAGCCATTCTTATACAGGCTGTGTTGCAGAGAGGGATTAGTTGCTGTGGTGCAACATATGTTTGTATCCTTTTGATTGAAAGTGTTTGTCACTGTTCATGTGCAAGAATCCCTCTTTCTTTATAAGAGGAGGAATATCACCTCGTGGTTGTCTGATGACGACCTGTCTGCTAAAATGCGTCAGAATAAGAAAATTAGATGTGAACTCAGGTCAAGGTGTTGAATCTTTTAGTGTTTTTGAAGTGGCTACCTCGGTGCAGAGCTTGCAGGGAAGCTGCCGGACTGACCTGAGAAATTCAGCGGCGTCTGCAGTTTGATCAGGGCTATGTCGTTGTCGTGGCTCCTGTGATTGTAGTTCTTGTTGTAGATGATCTTCTCCACGGCGTATCCGGTGTGCTGAGCCATTTTAGCCGAGCTGCGGGTGACGATACCGGCGTAGACCACCCAGCTGGACACCTGAGGGAGCCTGTAGCTGACATTTCAGATAAGAAAAGAGGAGGCAGGGAGAGATAAGAGGGCGCTGTCATGTGTCCAGTGTGCTGCAGCTGGTAATGAGTGATAATTGTTCTTCTGCAGATACCGTAACCCCGGACCTTTTTCAGGCCGGTAAGGTCAGCAGGCTTACTTGTGCACACAATGGGCAGCTGTGACTACCCATTGACTGGTGATGATGGAGCCTCCGCAGGTGTGACGGTTGCTGTAGTACAGGCTGACCTGCCACGGCCACCTGCCCAGCGTGGCCTCCACTCCCCCGATTATCCTGGGCAGTTTCGCTCGTGTCCCGCACTCTGCACAGAGATCCATTCATCACAAAGTGCTGCAGCAACTAACATCATTCACTCTGACTCCCACTGATATGCAGCTTTTTCTAAAGCAGTATAAATAAGGAAGTACAGGCTGAGTCTTGGGTACAAAGTCAAACAAAGTGAAGTTTAATTTGCTCACCAAAACACTGCAAAGCGATAACCTTCCCTGTGATACAGCTCCCCCTAAATGAAAATAAATAGAGTAACTAATGATGCATAATTAATGTGTTGGTAGCCACAGTTTTCTATGCATCATTATGAGTATGATGTCCTCTGACAAATTGCCTTACCTGAGTTGCCACATATTTTCCAGGTTGCTCTTGTGTTCTGAGGTAATTTGTACGAAGCCATTAGTGTAGTTTGGCCCGATATCAGTGAGATTCACTCCTTTATGCTTGGTCAATCTGGGAAGAGAAAATATTCAAAGAAGAGGTGGGAGAGAGTATTAATATAATTCAGACTCATAACGTGTGAAGCAATATTGCAAATGAGGTATTAGTGGATCATAAATAAGCCGAGCCTTCAACCTTGGCAAAGGAGGCTAAGATTAAATGATAAGTTAGCGAGTGGGCGCTCCGGCTTCAATCATTTTTAAGCTCCGAGGAGGTGTGTGGTGCTGTCAGGACCTCAGATAACCCAGCTGTCTGCAGACCAGCGTCCCCAGCGAGGAGTTCCACCTCTCGTAGCACACGGGCAGCCAGGTGGGAAGCTTCCCCAGCTGGATCTCCAGGAGGGAGTTCTCCTGGCTGATTCTGTAAAACACTGAACCTGATTGATTGAAAATCGCTCCAGAGACGAGCTCTCAGTCAACAGTAATGAACGAGCCTCTTTTATGAGTGGGAAATGATTGGGAAAAAAAACACAAGAATCTATGCTAATGCAGTCAATACAAACACATCATTATGTGTGATGCTTTCATGTGAGTCAATGGGCCGCTCTCAAGAGTGAACAAAAGGCAACAAGCAGCAGCTGCTGAATGATAATTCTGCTTCTGTTCAACTTGAAATCACTCCAGAGGTGAACCATGACCCAGCGTGATGGATTGCATCACAATGTGCAGCCCCTGTACTGTTTGCTAATTCATAAAACAGAGACGCAAACACCCGTCTCAAACAAACAGCAGAGAGAGAGAGAGAGAGAGAGAGAGAGAGAGAGAGAGAGAGAGGAGGAAACAGACCTTTCCTGGGGTCAGAGATAGAAATGTCCTCCGTCACATTGCAGAACGGCGTCTCCTTTGTGTCCCCGAGTCCCACCGGACTTTGGGAGTAGGACGGCCTCAGCAGGAGTTTCACTGTATGTAGATGAAGATTAAATTAATCACTCTTTTAATTAATCAGTGAGACGGGCTGAAAGAAACCTGTTCATGTTCACTCAATGTTATCAGTTTGTCTGTAGAACAGGCAGACCCTGCCTGGAGGAGCAATTAAACCTTGGAGGATGTAATGAAATACTTTCACATCTACTAAAAGAATAGTCAAGTATCCTGTTCGACTGGTCACGTTCCAACACAATGGCTCCTTCATTTCCCATCACGTTAAATGTACTAATGACAAGTGGTGTGTGAAATGTAAGCTCATTTCTGCCAACATGTTGACCTGATAATTTAGGAGCAATTACACATTGCATAATGTGTCCACCAGGGGGCGTTGACAAGTTTATGGTCGGCTATAACTTGTATGTTAAGTAATTAAAGGGAACCTTGCAGAAATATAGTCACAGTCCCTGTTAAGAAATGATTATTGGCTAATAAGTCGCAGAGCTGCAAAAAATAGAAGCATCTGCCTTAAGAAATACAGGAAGGCCCTACTGCATGCTCGAGGTGTCTGCTACTCCTCCCGTAATATAAGAAAATAAAAACAGTCCCGGGTACCTTTCAGCACCGTAGCCAGACTGACGGAGAGTCATAGTATTCCTGTAGCCTTCATTTCATGAGCTTCTTTAATGACAAAAGCCTTAAGATTAGAGATAAAATTTGTAACCTGCTGCTGTAACTGGTGCAGATTTATCTTTGGAGACTGCTCAAAAACCTGATGTTTTTCTTCTATGTCTAAATCATCAACTTGTCTTTTTGATCCGATTCCAACCAAGCTGCTTAAGGGCCCGATCGGACAGAACGCGTTTTAGCAGCTGGGGTTTAGCAGCTTTTTTGTCATTGCTTTCAAAGAGAGGGACGCTTTTTGCGCACTGCTTTTGCGTTGCAGAGCGCCTCACGTTTTTTTTCGCTCTGATCGCCTCGCGTTTTTGAGGAAACGCTCTGAGCGCCTTTAGTTTAAAAAACTGCAACTCAAAGCAGAAAAGCTCCCGATGTCATTTGCTTTTTTCTCATTGTCCAATCGGATGAACGTAGAGGCGGGCCTTCTGTCAGTTTACAATATAACGGTTAGGTTAACAACAGCTAATGATTCGGTGGTTGCCTTAACAACAGTAGAAAAAAATGGCGCAGCGAGCTGCTCTTTTTTTAACCGTAGGCTAAAACAAAAAAGGCAGTGCGGTGCGCCTCGTGTTTTACAGCCTGCAAAGTGCATATCTTTTATCTTTACTAGATATGATCAATGTGTCTTTATCGACAGGCTATGTACCACAGTCTTTTAAACTAGCTGTAATTAATCCTCCCCTTAAAAAGCCTACTCTACAGACCGATATCTGACCTTCCTTTTATTGCAAAGATCCTCGAAAAAATAATCGCTAATCAGCTATGTAACAGTTTTATCAGTCTTCCCCACAGATTATTACTGTACGGTAGTTGCTAGTGCTAATACTAGACCTGTTCATTACTATTCTGTTCTTGATAATTTTACACATTTGTACCATCATTATTATTGGCATTGTAACCATAAGTATTATCTGTTGTTGTTGATGTAACCAGAAGATATGGTGAAAGATCTCTTCGCCTGTCTCCATCGTGCATCTCCCTCTTGTCCCCATTTTTTCCCGGCCCATCCAGTCATGTTGGGTCTCTCTCTAAATAACATAAAAAGAGTACGGTCTAGACCTGCTCTTTTTGTAAAGTGTGTTGAGATCATTTTGGTTGTGATTTTAAATTTTAAATTTGATTTGATTTGAATAATCAGTTAATCTATTCATTCATTTATCAAGCGAAAAGGCTAAACATTGAGTCGTTCTGTCCTTTCAATTAAGACAATCAGTTTTTTGTCCTTGTCTAAAATTAAGATGTTCTGAATATCTTTTGCTTTTTCAAACTTTTAAACACCGATACTACCTCAGCCTTAAAAAAACCCAGTCTGCTCTGCTGTATCGAGCCGCAGTGACCTGAACATGCAGCCTACAGGAGCCAAGTGCACACTCGTTTCCACTTCCCGGTTACTGTTAAGTTAATTTAGCGATTCTTTCTCAACACAGTGACTCACCTAGAAACCAGACACCTACAGCCAGGCCTCCCAGGAGTCCCACCGCGCACACCGCTGCCAGCAGCCTCAGCAGCCTGTGAGCTAAGGCAACAATTAAGCCTGGAGTTAATGCCTTCTGATCCATGATACGAACTGTTAAACGTCAACTGTTACATATAGCGGTGCTCTGACACACAGCTCCGAGGAAGAGAAATTAATGAGCTGTATTCTGTACATGCATGACACTAAGAGATGAAAGTACACATTTAATGAGAAAGAGCTGCTGTACTTCTCATCCCTGATCCGCTGACTCTACTTTTCCTTTACATTAAGAGAAGCACGATTTGATACTTTCTGTCATTTTTGCTGTTGCAGTCTGAAGTTTGATTCCCGCTGGACCCACTGGAGCTCACCATGAGTCGTTGAGTGAAACCAGCCCTGCACTCCTCTGGTCGCTGCGTCTCCTGCTGCTTTCTCTGACGGGAAGGGATGAGTGACAGCCGCCGGGTTCTCGATCACTGATAATGCGTCTCCATCAAGACTCTAAGAGGTACAGTGAGTTTGCACGTCAGACCTCATTTACAACTTCCTCCTGTTTTATTACTTTTTGACAAGTTTGGGACAAAAGGTACCTGCTGCTCTGAAACAGTGCATCTGGGATTTAATTAGCAGCACTGCAATACTGTGCATTAGCCACCACTGACCAGCCAGGTGTGCACAGGTGTGCGTGTCACTTACCTCCTCAGTGAGCCAGGTGTATCACGTCTTACGCGTCACATTTTAGTCTAAAAATTGCAGCTCATTTCCTGTTTGTGTGTTTGTGAGTGTGTGTGTGTGTGTGTTTGTTGGCCTTACTCTGCGCGGAGCAGCTGCTTCTATACGCAACATATTGAGAGTATTACTGTAATTATAATAAAGCTCTCCATAGATGTGAGAAGCAGACTCGGTATTATACATTTGCAGTGCAAAATCCATCAAAATAAATGCCACACCATCTGCTCTCCTCTGTATTCCTGCTGCGCTTGAGTGTAGCTAAACATGTAATTTAGGAGTTGGAATTAGCACAAGTTGCATTTAGTGAAAGAGCAATTTAGAGATGCATGCAGCTGCACAGAAAAGGTCGTAAGATGCACGTGAATTCTGTAAAACAACAAACTAAATGTGGCAGGAAAAAGCGTAAAAGTAGTTTGACTTTTAGAAACAGCAGCTGTTTGTGGAGGTGACAACATGAGAGAGGTGTCACTGCCAGGATAGCATACATTAGCCAGATGGAGGAAGCTGTAGCGGATATTTACCATGTTTTCTTTGCGTACAGTCCTGAGGAAAAGCCAGCGGTGTCCGTGCTCATCTGTAGGCCTGCGCCCGAGGTAGAGAGGTCCGTCCCGCTCGCCGTTGATGCACCATTTGCCATTTAACAGAATGCAACTCTGGACTTTCCCTTCACAAAGAGACAATGAGGTCAGCAGTGGTGCAGAGAATGAGGCTGTTGTTTGTGCAGGGGGGTCATGGGGCCTGTAGAAAGCAGGCTGAACCAGGTCTTTGTAGGTAGGCCGAGCATCTCCAGAGTATCTCCTTGCTGATAGGACACCGTGGGTTGCTGGGTAACACTTTTTACCCGTGCCAAAAGATTGTCCATTTTGGCCCGAGACGTGTTATTACCTGACAGTTTGTAGCTTCTGAGAAAAGGTCATTATTGCAGATTGTTGAAAAGCCTCATATCATGTCAATCCCCGTCATTTGGAATCCAAAGCTATCATCTCTCAACACTCAGGAAGAAAATGAAGTCTGTTCTGTCTGCCGCTGACAGATGAGACTTTCTCCTCGCTCCTTTCACCACCTCACAGTCGCACTGTTTTTCTGCGTTTCTCATATCTTCTTAGATTTAAATTCAGGTGACTTGAGTGGCTTCAAAAAGGAATCATTAATCTAAAAATAGCAGGAATAATTAACCCCAGAAGGAGTACTCTTTGAACGCGGTGAGAAAAGTGCTTAAAGGAGATCAAAGCCAGTCTTCACGTCACTTCTCAGGAGAAACACTGAATTTTTACAGAACAGAAACGACTAATTCCACGGGCTTAGGCAAAAGAACATTTCACACAAAGGTTGTTTATGTGTTTCCCGTATGTGTGATGTGGGATTAGCCAAGGAGCAGGTGAAGGGAACAACTGCCAGGAGGAAAATTCCTCCTCGTCTGACTGTCAAGAAACGTCCGCACATCTATTTGGCTCATCTAACAGGTGTCATAAGGAGTTATTTGGGAATCAAACACAGAGTAATGAGCATTGCAGCAGTGGTGGAAATTGCATGTGATGGAGCAACAGCTGAATTTTATATCGGCAGGGTTGTGAGGTTAATAATGTTTGACAATATTAGTATTACGCTGGATTGTTCTGCGGCAGAGGCAAACAGAGGAGCGAGGAGGACCACGCTGCTGCTTGGTCCTGATTTCATGTCTCCCTCTTCTGGTGAGACGTGTTTCCTCCGACCGCAGAGTAAACACTGATTTACATTACTGCCCCTCTCTGGATTTAAAATGCTAGGAGGATGAACAAGATGCACAAACCAGATTTGAATTTATTTTTCATTCAATTCTTCCAGTTGAGAGTGTGAAACTGATGTTCTGCGCAGTTTTTTTCTATTTCTACTTTTTAACTCTCGTCCCTGTTTGAGCTCTTACACACGCAGTTTAAATGAAATACACAACTTTCAGTTCCACAAAAGCAAAATACACTACAAATATGACAATGCATTAAATACAGAAACACACACACACCAAAGCACATTGATAATTTAAAGTTTTATGATCACTTCTTCCAATAAATAGATGTTGATCCTGCATGCATCCTTGTTCATATAAAAACATAGTCGGTCAGTTTGCAAGAATTTTATGTTGTGTTTTCCCCGCCTTGTTCTTTAACATTGTTCGTCATTATTTTAAGGGCAAACTGAAATTATCTGGTCCTCATTTAACAGCTCCTATGATACATATAGGTACTGTAATTTCCAATCAGGTGTCAGTCTATCCTGGAGATCCTGGCGGTCCTGGAGAGAACCTGGAAAGAACCTACGCATGCACTAGGATAACGTGCAAACTCCACACAGATAGGCCCGGGATTCTAACCAGGAACCCTGTAGCTGTGAGGCGGCAGTGCTAACCACTACACGGTGCTTTTCGACAACAGGAACTTTCCCCAGGAACTAGGAACCTTTTGAGGAACTCTGCGTTTTGATAGTAGGAACCAGGGTCTAAATTTTTTGTCCGGGGTAATTGATTTACCTCCTGAAAAGTCCCTGCTCAGGGGGGGTAGTACTTTCCAAAGGTCCAATGGAACTTTCAGGGCAGGGTCTGCAGTGCTGGTCGTTTCTGATTGGTCGAGTACTCACAGCGCTTATTTCACCCACCATGTTTAAAAGACTGCAGCTGCAGGCTCACCGTTATCACCGTGCTTTGATCGTTTATAACTATGCTTTGAGATGGATGCTAACAGGCTAACTGTAGTGTCGCACAAATGATGATACCAGCTCGTTCGTACCGTTTTATGGCGTCATCTTTGTTGTATGGCCTTCATCTCCTTCTTACCGCCACCCACTGGACTGGTGGTGTAGTACAGTTACTTTTATTGCTTCTCCGTACATCATTGGCCTGATTTGCATAATCTTCCTGGGACTTTAGGTCGCTGTGGAAACGCAGACAACAACAGGCCACAGGAGACATTTAGTTCTTTAAAGAGAAGATCCTGGAACTAAAAGTTCCTGTTACTTTTGGTCAAAAAGGACCTAAATACAACAGTTCTGCTGCCAACCAGCCTTCATCAAATCACTAACTTATATAAGAGTTGATTAAACTTCATACTCATGTCTAAGGCTGTGTGGTTTGTGGTGCTGTTTGTGTTCCACTGAAATGATTGACAGAAAACAACTGCCAACATTTTGATAAGTGAGGAGGCATTTGAAGACATTTATCAAGCGAACGTGCCAAATGTTTCTGTTTCCAGCGTCTTCGGAAAGAGGATTTAACGCCGGCCTGTTTCGTATCACTGTCACTTAAATATCAGTTGGACAAAATGAGCAGTTTGGACCTGTCAGCTGTGGTTTCTGGGAAGTTCTGATTGATGTGTTTCATGATTTTTTGACATAAAAAATCATCTTTAATCTATATTAATCGCTTGGACACAACTAAAAAGATACTTAACATAATACAAGCCAACTACAGCCTCCAAAATGATACTAAAGTAGCATCAACACCTCTTTTATAAACAATAAATCTAAACGTACGAGCTTCATGAAGGAGGGCTTCATGGCAGGGCTTTTGAATGAGACTGCAGCTCTTTCAGTGAGCGTCGGTTATCAAACATATTTCACTAATTATAATAAGAAACAGCCACAAATCTAGCGAGGCCACTTAACTTCCACATAAGTAAACACTGCATCTTAATAAGTAACTGACTTGACTTTTGCTCCTGTTGATCGTCTGATCCGATATTTAAATTTCACGAGTAAATCCCCGTCATCGTGGCCACAACACTAACAGTCTGTCACCTCACACGGGGAGAAACAGACGGCCCAGTGAGGACTACTTTCATTCATTTATTCATGCAGCACAGTCCAAAGCTCCGCTGTGAAGAGTCTGGCTGCAGCTCACTTTGGAGCTGCTTCTATCTCGCTCCGCTCAGAGGGGGAAGCTCTCTCGCAGTTTGTGTTGTGAGATTTGATCAGCTCATCTCTTATCTCAGCCGTTAGTACGTGTGCCTCTCTCAGCGGCCAAGCCTTGAGCATCAGATGCCGTCTGTGAGTCCCAGCTCGGAAACCCAACAGTCGGTCCAAACCGAACACGAGAGAGAAGCTTCTTTTTAAGGCTCCGAGCGTGTTATCCTTTCTGCCAGAGTCCAGCCCACCAAGTCATTTAAATCTGATTCACTCGTGTGTGGGCCATCGTGAGAGTTGTGCCGTTTGATGCTGTTGGCCGTGACCTCTCAGAGGCGGCCATTAAAAGCTCGGCCTGCCCACAGCTGCAGAGAGAGTGGAGCATGTTAGAAGCACGATTCAAATGAATGGTTCCCAAATCGTTTTTGTCTGACGTAGCACTAAAAATAATCATTGTCAGTAACACCCCCCATCAGGTTCCAAATGTGTTGATCAAGTTGTGAGCTGATCATCATTTTACAGAGTAGTTCATTATTTTGGTAAATACACATTTTCTCACTAAAAGTTAAAAAAGGTTAAAATCACTCTCATATGTGTCAGCAGTTAGCAGCTAGTTATCTTAGCCAAATAGTTGAACTGGCTCTGTCCAAAGGCAACACAATCCACCTAACAGCACCTCTAAATCTCACTCATTAACATGCTATATGTTGTTATCTGTACAAAATAAAATTGACATGAGCTGTTGGAAGTTAAATTGTTCTACCTTTGGACAGAGCAAAGCTAGCTCTGTCCTGTGTCTAGCCTTTACGCTAAGTCTAGCTAAGTTTAGCTCAACAGCTAGCTCCATCTTACTTAGCATGATAAATGAATAAAGATATAATAAAGACATTTTTTCATTAAATAAATGTCTGTTAAGTCACTATCTATCACCAAATGAGGTACCACAATGGTGATTGAGCCTATGGCCCGCTGATGAAAGCCTTTGCAGTATTACAGACCGGGTGTCTGGTGCGACTTTCACCGAAAAAAAGAACAAGCGGCGCCCAGTTAGTGACACGTTTCCATCACCCAGCAGTGGTTGGTCTGCCAGAGTGGGTAGGCGGAGCTAAGCGGCTGCTTTTCCGGTCTCTGCAAGTGTTGCGAGTAAACAGAAATCTACTATGGCTGAACAAACAAAGAAAAGATCGATGACTACAGATACAACTTCAACAATAAGTGAAAATCCAAAGAAAAAGAAACAAACTTGACGCTCAGATGAAGGCAAACAGTCTAAAAAGGAAAGCGACCGTCAGCGAGGAAAATCAAGAGTTACAGCCGGAACAAAGGGAGCCAAGCGTAGACATCTGGTTATCTGGGACGTTTGCGCCCCAATTGCCTTATATCGCCATAAGGTGGCGCCAAATAGAACAAAACTGAGAACTTCGAGATCATAACTTTAACTTATCTCTTGTGTTTTCCAAATGTAAAGCCATTGCTTGAACACTGATAAATGTATGTTTTTAATCAGGGACATTTCAGCCCTCGCTCCTTACTTTGAGCATCTCTTACAGCTCCTCTGCTCACTTTCTGTTCTTCAAGCGCTCTCAGTCGCAGCGTGATTTTGTGGTGTTACAAATGACTCAGGTTAGTGGGAGGTGGGCTGGCGTGTCACTGCCGGAAGTTAGTCATGAATTGTCATTACGACAATAAATGTACTTAAGTTAAATAGGACAGAAAACAGATCTTGTCATTTCAGCGTATCAGCACGATTAAACGTTTGCTGTATTAACTAGTAGTTCCTGTTTGTATTGTACTGATGGATGTACGTACAATTATCACTGGATTACTTAGACGAGGAAAACTTTGAAACTGGAGTTATCGCGTCTTTCCTAAGATTTCCTAGTGGATTAATGCTCATTTATTCACCAAGAACATGGCGATAAATATGGATCTGAAATTATGCGTACCATGTCTGTGTGTTAAGATATAATCCTCCAGACACACACACGTCCAAACCATATGGCTGTGTAAAACGCTTCTTTTATCTAGCAGCTCAACTCGTCTGCTGCGTGGATAAACTGTACTTTAGAAATGAATCATCAACAATGTATTCAAAAAGTGTGTCTTTAACTTTACCACTTTACCAAAGCATGGCTGAGGTTGTTAGCTCTGTGTCAGTGTGTGTGTGTGTGTGTGCGCATGCTGTGCCACAACGCAATCATGTGCTCAGGAGGTAAAGCTCGATGTAAACTGTCCAGGTCAGGAGAGAGCGCAGGGGGAGGGCAGAAACCACTAATCTATACCTCCTCTATCTCAGCATGCACACACACACACACACACACACACACACTGACACTCTCTCACTCTCACTGCCAGGCTCCTCTGTGCTTCAGTAATTGTGCTGCTCTGCTGCCTGCCAGTAAATCCTCTGTGCTTGAGCCCTCCTGAAGGCTGGGCTGGGTGTCAGCTGTGGTCGCATGCTGCCCTCTAGTGGTGGAATTACAGACTGCTTTTTAAATCTGCAGAGGATAATCATGTAGGTAGGTCAGATTTGAGTTGATATTCAGTTTTAAATATAAAATGTATAACGATTACTACTTCAGACAGATATTTTCTTCATTATCTTTAAAGTTTTTATTTTTTATTTTCTTTTATTTAGGCTAAAGAACAACTTGTACAATGGATCTATAAAAACAAACATTGTATAATAGTCCCTGAAATCTCTTCTAAGCTCTTTTTTTAGACTTATTACTGATTTTTTTTTTTTATGATTTCTATTAAATTTCATTATTTTTATTGTTCTCATTTTTTTTTAATTCTACCTATTTTTAATTTCTGTTCTCATTTTCCGTCTGTTTGTTCCCAAGTGGAGCACTTTGGGTTACATGTTTGTATGAAAGTTGCTGTATAAATAAAGTTGAGTTGAGTTCGGAAAAAAAAGTAGCGAAAGTAAATCTTAATCTCTCAAACTTTTTCCTCTCTGTCTCTTACGTCCTGTACTTTTTAATCTCTGTACCGTCCCAAAGTGAGACAGTGACTTACTCTTGTCTCGTTGCTGCACAGTTTCAGAGCTCCTGTACAACACAGTTTGTAGCTTTTATTTCCATTTGTTTCTTTTCCTCGTGCAGCATATTGTAATTACACAACACTACATTCATGACGGGTCTAAGCGCGAGCGCGGCCCCGTCGTAGCAGCTTAACAGTACGCAGTGGTGTCTGTATTGGAAGTGGCAGGATGAATAAATAGCTGTCATGTATGTGTTTGTGTCTTGTCTTGTAGAGGCTAATGATAGTGAGAGTGTGGGTAAGAGCAGAGCTGCTCCCCAGCAGATGGTGGGTAATGTGGTTTGCTTTAGCTGCCCACCACGCTGCCTCTAATTAAACAGAGGAGATTACATTAACACCGGCTCCCACTCAATCTGCTCCTCCACTGAGCGTGGCCGTGCACCCGAGGAGGAGGAGGGGTGGGAGGGGGATCAGAGGTGGAGGGGTTACGGAGGTGATTGTCATTTTTTGGCAGAGTCAGAATTACAATTTGCTTCAAAGCTTAATTAATTTCTTAGTGAGAAAATGAAAGCTGGAGACTTTTAGAGAGAAATGCTTCACATCTGATGGTTGGAGAAATCCTTTGTTACACTTTGTACAACTGCTTTCTTAACGCCATTGGCCAGGAAACATCTGATACTGGATCAGCCGGAGAGCTCTGAGGTTATCACAGACTGGGGAAATCTTCCAAATGATCAGACAGCCAATAATTTATTGAACAATGAAGGATAAAGAAATATGAATTTAATTATAGAATAAAAAGAGATTATCTCATAAAGAATACATCTGCTTAGATATAATCTATGGATATATCTATATAATTGTAACAATGCACAAATTAAAAAGAAAAATGCAGTAGAAATTTTTTTACATTATGTTATTTTTAATTAGAATTCCATCTTTTTTTTTGTGGGGGATGATATATTTGGTTTAGGAGATGCACAGCTGATAGCAAAACAATGTCCAATAAACGCTTTCTATTCTATTCTATATTTTCCCAAAGTCAAACCAGTAGTGGGCTGCACGGTGGTACAGTGGTTCGCGCTGTTGCCTCACAGGCACAGCTAGTAGGTTCCTAGTTCGAGTCCCAGTTCGGACAAAGAGGGCCTTTCTGTGTGGAGTTTGCATGTGGGTTCCCTCCGGGTACTCCGGCTTCCTCCCACAGTCCAAAGACATGCTCATTAGGTTCATTGGTGACTCGAAATTGCCCGTATGTGTGAGTATGAAAGGTTGTTTGTCTCTATGTGTCAGCCCTGTGATTGACTGGTCATCAGTCCAGGGTGTAGCCCGCTTCTCGCCCAATTAGCTGGGATAGGCTCCATCCCCCCCGTGACCCTGAACAGGATAAGCGGTACAGATGATGGATGGATGGAAACCAGGATTCAAAATCTCATAAAGATAATAGCCGTTTTGTAACAGGAACTAAACTCTTTCGTCCTATTTTTTTTGTATTCGTAGTCTATTATTTGTTGTCTCTCAAATCATCACTCAGAGTCCTCGTTGCGTCAAAATGTTGTTGACATGCTGTCAATTCTTAGAAGAGTCATCATTGGCAGCTGAACTTGTGAAATGTTATTTTGAAGATGGCTGAACTGAATATTTGCTTTTGCTTAGCCCTGCCAACAAGTTCAGGAGTTTGAGTCTGGCACCCTCTATTTACCACTTATTACTTAAATCAGTCAGTCCCAACCTTTATCACTTGTGACCTTTTAGAAAAACAAGCAAATCAACTGCCAACCTTTTGTCATCAGTTTGATGTCTGTTAGCTGTGAGCTCTACAAAAAGCTATTCTTCCCTTGACAGGTTGCTTAGTTGAAATAATCTTTAGAAGTGGTAACATAATTAAATATTTCACCAAAGAGCATTCTTCTATGTTGCAGAAATCGTTTTTTTATTGGTTATTCAGCTTGAGACGCCTCAGATCTCGTGGCCCCTGGCTGGGTCCCTAAACCGCAGGTTGGAAATCAGCAGCTAATGTTACGCTGTTGTATAAGTGTTCAAGAGCCGCCAAATGACCTGGTCAGTTTACAGAAAGTCCTTGTGGGCTTCAGCAAAGTGAAAAACGTCCCCTCTAACAGCATTTACACATAAAACACTGTTTACACTGTTGTTCAGCAGCAGTAGCGAGATTGAATATAGTCATATAGTGTAAATTATCACTGTGGCAAAACTGTGAGCCTGAACAACAGAGCAATAAAAAACAAGAGAGCTCGATCATTGCAGGGAGGAAAGTGTAAACCCTGCAGGCTGGAGTTTAGCTGACGGGCTTTAAGTCACATAGCTAGAAAATAGATTACACAATAAAACATTCACAGCGTACTCAGGGGAAACTTTATGGTAAAATGAAGAAGATAAGAAAGAAAACTAAGGGAACACATTGCACTTGCATGATAACCTGCTCAATCCCAAAGGCATTAGGCGAACATAAAAACCCAACATCAAAGGAATGTACAGTAAATGCTGCCAGTACTTGTAATTAAGAATTTCACTTTCCCTGTGCTGTGCAGGGAGCAGTGGCAGACCTGATATACTGAATCTTTGCTTCTTCTACATCAGGGATAAAACACAGGCCAGCTGTGGCTCTGGCAGAGGGCCATCAGAGGTCACCGCAGAGCCTGGAGAGACTCCAGCTGTTTGCAAGTAGCACAGACGACACATAAACTCTATAAACAGCTTAAGACTGTGAAGGTTTGTGGCAGGAGCCAATAAACCGTTAAGAGGGATCAGCATTATTGTCTTTGTCCAGATGATGGCAGGGCTACAGCAGCGCTGTAAAAGTGGAATGTGCAGGTTGAATTAGGACCACAGAGGCTGTAGAGAGAAGTCGAACCATATATGACTGATTCCCAAGGGATACATGTACCCCAGGGTGCTTTATTTTGTATGAAGGAAATTATAATCACCCATATATTGATTCAGCTGTGACGCCTACCTTAAAAACCAGTTGACAAGCAGGAGAAAAGAGTGAGCAGTTAGCTAAAGTAATGAATGAAGGGTTGAAAAGGTAAGCAAACATTATACATAGTTGAATAGTTAAATACATAGATAAGGAAGTGTTAAATGGTTACCTATAAGTAATGGATGTATGGGTGAAATAGTTTGCTGGAAGTAATAGATAAATGGTTGACGTGGTTAGCTTAAAGTAATACAAATAATGTGTGAGCTAAATGTTGGTGATACATGGTTGAAACAGCTAAAAGTAGGGTAATGGATACATTGTGAAAATGTTTAGCTTAACATGATGGACTAACATGTTACTTAACATGTAATGGGGACATGTTTCAAATTCTAAGCTAAAGCTAATAACTTAATGGTTGAAATAGTTGAATAGTAGCTTACAGTAATGAAACATAGGTTGACATAAACTAAAAATTAGGCATACACGATCTGAATAGTTTGCTAAAACTAGTGAAAATAGTTCGCCTAAAGTGTTGGATAAAATCATTAAGAGTAATGGTTAAACACTTGCATAAACTAGCTAATCGTTATGGATATAAATTCAAAATGGTTAGCTTAAAGTAATGCAAAGAATTGGTGAGCTAAATTTTAGAGAAACTGTATATGGTTGAAACAGTTAGCTAAATTTAGGGTTATGGACACATTGTGAAAATGTTAAGCTTAACATAATGGACTAACAGTTCACAAAGGTTTCTAAAAATCTAACTGGGAAATGTTTGAAATTGTTAGCTAAAGCTAATAACTTACTGGTTGAAATAGTTAGCTTAAAGTAATGAAACAGGTTTAAATAGTTAGCTAAATGTTTGATTAAACTAGCGAAAATGGTTAGCCTAAAGTAATAGATAACATGATCAAATAATTTGCTAATAGTAATGGTTAAACACTTGCATTAACTAGCTAATCGTTGTGGATACAAATTCGAAATGGTTAGCTGAAAGTTGCTATATGTGATTGATAAAAGGTTGCAACGTTGAGCTAAAAGTATATCATAAATGGTCAAAACAGTTTAAAAGGTAAGCAAGAAATTAAAGGATGACTGGTTTAGACCGTTGGCTAAAAATTATGGAAAAACAGCTGAAATTTTAGGCTAAAAGGAACGTAAAAATTGTTTGAACACGCAGGGGGAAGTGCAGGATAAGTGTTTGTGATAAGTGTAAATAATGAACAGGTGATGCTTCCAGCTACTGCCCATCCAAGCTTTAAAAGTAGCATCCAAAATGAAGGTATATTAAAAACATTGACAGTTCAGTTTATTTATTTTTTAATTATTCTAACAGCATCTAGTTTCATATGATTGTGCAGTAATAAATAAATGAAAATCAACCTGTTTGTAATATTGCTGGGTGGTGTCGATGAAGGCCTGAGTTAGTCAGTAGGGGGCTGTGGGAGCACATCTAACAAAAGGTTGAGAGACACTGTCACACAGAGTTTCATTATCGACTGCAGACAGCAGAAACAGGAGGCAAATGAGACAAGATGCATAAAATAGTAACTTGTTTTATTCTTTTTTTAACCATGCCACCGAACACTGACGCATACAGAGTTGTGCCTGAATCCACACTGAGAAAACACTTTCACACACTGTGTTACAAAGCTGTAATGAAGAGGGATTTTACTGCACACATGGCAAGAAGAACAACCCTGATTGGATACCAGGTCGAGCTTTGATCTGGCCCTGAGGTAGACAGACATTGACATAATCTAAACAATGCTAATCACATCGTTCTAGGACACATCAAATAAAAGGACATCTGCATTATCACAACATAGAAAGATCAAAGAAAAAACCCTTTTCAAACAAAAGTGCTCTGTTTCTTTTGGTCCACCAAGGAAATCCATTTATAGTGCATGTTCATGTAGAATAGATACAGTGAATGTGTGTGTTCATGGCACTGAGTGTTGTTGGCTACTTAAGAAGGCATTGTTAAAGCCCACAGATGCCAAGATTTGCTATACACACTTTTTTTTTTATCCAAAGATCTCAGTCCATTGTCACTTTGAAGGGAACAGTTTGAAGCAAGTTCCAAGCTATTTTGATGTCAAAGTACACGTTTGTCTCAGAGTACCAGCCACTATCACAGTATGTTGCTTCCAGTTGCAATGTTCAGACAAAGTGGATCTACATGGCAGTCTATCTTTATTAAGTAACAATAAACAAACACCCAGAAACAACTACCAATAGCACAGACCCATGTACTCAAGCACATCGATGCTCTACTTATAAAAGAGGCACAAGGGAGGGATCTTGATCAAATCAGAGACTTATAAAACACACACATTAAGATGTTTCTCAAATCATACCAAATGTAAACAGATAGCAAATTACTGTAATACAAAAATACAACATGTTTTAATCTATAAGGCCTGTATTAGGCTCACATAAGGGAATAACATACAATGACAGTTTGTACATTACAGCTACACTATAACTGACAATAACCTGCTCATAGTGATTCAATGTCAGAATTTTCTTTTCAGGTTTTGTAAAAAAACAAAATTTCTTTTCATGTTTTCTTCAATTTTCTTCTAGAAAATTCTGATTTGTCGAGACATCTATATATAGTCAATGATACAAAACTACACATAAAAGCCATGTTGAGGCTGTTAGCTTTTTTTTACACACCGTTTGACCGTTTAAATTATGATTTCTTTGTTGGAAAACTGAAACTACAGATGGATGAATAAATTGCAGTAGGTTAAAACAAACGGTGAAAAGTGAGGAGGTAGAGCTCGCTCTACTACAAATCATCCCGGGAGACACCGACTGATGAAAACCAGCACATATTTGGTAACAAATAAACAACGTATAAATAGCAAAACCTAAAACATTGCAGGAGAAACTCAAAATTGTAAGCCAGCTACCTTGAACCAATAACACCCACTGCAAGGAAAGACAAGGCAATTAAAGAGATCAAGCTTATGAGGTCAAAACGTGGCAGCCATTCAAGTAAAAACATGCAACAAAGTAAACAACTTCAAATAAAAATCCAACTGCAGGAAAAAAATAAAAACGCAAGATTTTCGGAGAGTAAAGTGTTCAGCCAATCAAGCCTTCATGGAATTATTTTCAACATCTACTGCACAATCATAGAAGATGACTCACGTTGCCTTGTTAAGCAACCCATCAAAAAGCTCCTGCTACACGTACAGGTCAGCAGCCGCAGCCATTGTGGCATTAAATCTAACCACAGTGGAACCATTAGAGGTACAGTCTTATCAAAACTGTGTGCGTGAGGGAGGGAGAGAGTGTGTGTGTGTGTGTGTGTGTGTGTGTGTGTGTGTGCACTAGGGCTCATAAAAGATCTGCTGATGCTTCTCAATCGATTTTTCGACATTTTTTTCCTGCTTCTCAACACGTGAGAATTTGCTGCTTTTTTTCTTTCGTAAAATGGTGAGCTGAATCTCTTCAGGCTGGACTGTTGATGTGACA
This sequence comes from Semicossyphus pulcher, assembly GCF_022749685.1. Taxonomy (NCBI): domain Eukaryota; kingdom Metazoa; phylum Chordata; class Actinopteri; order Labriformes; family Labridae; genus Semicossyphus; species Semicossyphus pulcher. The sequence continues at coordinate 10,005,032 of NW_027211692.1, forward strand.
AAAATAGTTATTTGAAGACGACACCATGACACAGAAATGAGACTGTTTTCAGACTGCGAGATTCATCACTTTGTAGTAAAAGTAAACTAATTGATGATGAAACTGATCATTATTTGCAGCCCTAGTGTAAACACACATTTCTATTCTTGCTCGCTTGTCTCTGCTGTCAGGTAAAAACCTTGTATCTCCCAGAATGACAACTTCAACATCAGCCCTCGATGCATTTTTCGGTTTATCCAAAAAGAGTTTCTTTTTTTAAACCCGCAGAGGAACATTTGTAATCTTTCAGCATGAAAAATCAGCGACACTGGAGTTACGAGGTTTTCACCCAGCATTGACTGCGTGTGTGTCAGACTGTGCTCGGGAGGTCCAAGTCCTGCTCAGACGTAACAGACGTACAGGTAAGTCTTTTCTATCCTCCAGTCCGCCGGCACGTCCTCCGGTTTGTGGCCCTTCATGTGCTTCTGCATGGCGGCCAGGCTCGGGCAGAAGTCCTGGCAGATGGTGCACTGGTACGGAGACGCTCCGTTGTGAGTGCGCAGGTGCTTGATCATGGCCGAGTAGTCTCTGGACCGTTGGTGACACAGCTTACACTCGAATGGCTTCTCACCTGAAAAATTCAACAACTCAGCATTAACCTTGTAGACCCGAAGCCAAAGGCCTGCCAGGTGAAACGGGATTCACCTCCATCTCAGTCCACTGTACTTGTTGTGTGTGGTGTGAGTGTTTGTCCTCTAGGATTAGACCTATATCAGTTTGCCTTCAGTCTGATATTAGATATTTGCTAGTCGGCGTCATCCACCACAAATGCGGCGAGGATTCTCTCTGACGTCAGAGAGGAATCTGATAACAGTCAGATAAATATAACATATAACATTTACTGATGTTGCACATTTTACTGACTTAATTCAAAATGAACTATTGTTGTATAAAGTATTTATTTAATAACCCTCTGTAAGTTTCCTCCTCCATAAAAATCTAAATTTTGTGGTTAGGATTTGTTGTATTTTTATTTCAACTAAATTTCCTACAAAATTTAAATCCTCTCTATTAAAAATACAATTCTTTACTTATAAAATCATAAATTATTTTAGGACATTTTGGCTTTAAATACGGAATTTAAAAAATGGCTTAAAAATATAAATGCATTGGTCTAACTCTCAATATATTTATGATCTACTCAGCTCAAAGCCAATTTGTTCTTCTTCTTTAAAATTAAGTCACAAATGTGTAGTGTCAATTTGTAAAAAAACACACACACACACACACACACACACACACACACACAGTTATAAGTAGAGTAAAGAGGGACTATTTTCAGCTGCAAATAATTTCTTTTGAATATATACCTAGCAGGAGCGTGTACGTGGGAGTCATAATTAACTGTCTTTATTAAGGTGTCTGCGTTCATCATAATGATGGAACATGTAGGCCAGTGCAACAGCGTGGCTTTATTATGTGCTTTGGAGAAATACGGTTTATTAATAGACTTTCACTGCACAGATGACACTTGTCAGTCGGATCAATTCTTTGTCAGTTTTGGTCTTTTGTGGGATTTATTGTCATCTAATCTCTATTTACAGATTCTACATAGAAATGTAGAATCTGTAGGCAGTGACATGGATTTTTAGGGAACACGTGCTCTGGTTTCCGCTTGTAGTCCGAGTAATATTGACCAATCACGTGTCAGCAGGCTGCGGCGCATGCAGGAAAAACAGTCCGTGCGGAGAGCAAAAGCAGGCGGAATGTAATCCACCGTAATGACATCCCGGCTCCCATCAGTCATCTGACGACAATTTACCTTCTTATTAATCTCTATAAACAGACATCTGCATGCTAACAGCTAACAATCCGTTCTAGATCTCAAATTCAACTTGAGATAAATTCCCTTGATGCGTCACGAAAGCCGTTCAGCGTTCAGATTTCCCGACTTCCTCAAATGCATCAAAAATGATCGATCCGCCCTCCGTTCAACAAACGAGCATTTAAAAAGTAGTTTTCTTCTCCTCTTGAGGACAGACCTGACAAAGATTCACTTTTACAAATGTGCATCATGATGTTGAAATTTCGGGAAAAGATAAGACTCGTTAAGTAAAGGCAATCACAAGAAAACGGGTTCTTTTTCTGTAACAATGCAGCACACGGAAAAGGAAGTCTTGACTGGAAGTCGTTTATCGCTAACCGCCGGCTACACGCCCGGCATGTTCACCAGTGTCCCCAGAGGCTGTATCGTCCGATCCGAGATTGTTAGTAGAATAAAGAGGGACTATTTTCAGCTGCAAATAAAGCAAATATTTTTAATATATACCTAGCAGGACTGTGTACGTGGGATTGAGTCATAATTAAGTGTCTGTCTTCATTAAGGTGTCTCTGTTCACCATAATGACGGAACATGTAGGCCAGTGCAACAGTGTGGCTTAATTATGTGCTTTGGAGAAATACAGTATATATTAATAGACTTTCACTGCACAGATGACACTTGTCAGTGGGATCAATTCATTGTCCGTTTTGGTCTTATCGTGGGATTTATTGTCCTGATCCTTTTGAAATAAAAGCTACGGAAAATTTGCCCCTATTAACCTCTCATTTGTCTTAGTGTGTTGTCATCTCTTCCCCCTCACCTGTATGTACACGGTAGTGTGTTTCTAGCTGGTGTTTGAGGCTGAACCTCTTCCCGCAGCCGTTGCACTCGTAAGGCTTCTCTCCTGTGTGGATGCGTTTATGGCCCCTCAGCGTGCCGTCGTCTCTGAAACAGCTCCCGCAGAATTCACACTCAAACGGATGATCGCCTGAAAACAAAGTCGTGTCAAAACAGCAGCCAACAAGCCAACGCAGCCCATTACCGTGACATGGCATTAAAATCCAACTTTATCCTTGTCACGACAGGGTATGGTGCATATGTAGCCGCATAGGTCAAATAGTCACAGAGCCCTTTCCGCACATGCACATCAAGCGGGAAAATAATGTGCTTTCAGACGTCGCTAATGTTATGACACGAGGACACTCCTCTTGGCTGTCTGCTAATAGCTAATAAAAGTCCTCCAGGCATGTGCTGCTCTGTTCTCTATACAGTAGTTAATCTATTTCTCTCCTAGGCTGAGGATTTGACTCATCTCCAATGACCTATGTGCCTCATTATCTCAGTGTCCACAGCAACAGCCAAGTCAGAGGATACATTGCTCTCCTCATTACAGGCCGATTCTCCCCAATCCCCCCACCCCACTGTGGAGCAGATGACATTTACAAAATGTTACTTCCAAGCAGAATGGCATACAAACAAGATACGCTGCCATGGCCAAACTCCCTTCACTTCTGTCTCTTCACATCAATTATGTATTTCTCCTGTCTAGACATCAAGCCGTCGTGACAGCTGGGAGTGTTATTTAAGGTAAAGGAAGAAAGGGGGACATCTTTTCAGTAAATATCTCTCCGTCTCCTGCGGCTCTAAGACTCACCCTCGGTAGAACACACAGACAAGTCATTTCCATTTGCTTTTCCTTCAATATTTATTTGGGTTTCCTCTATCATTTTGGGTGAACCACAGTAGAACTGACAGCCGTGAATTGCAGAAGCCCAAAGGCTGTCTAAGAACCCAAAATATAAACAGGATGAAATTGCCCAAAATATGCACCGGCCATAACGGTACAGTGCTGTCATCAGAGAGGTGAGTCATCTTATAGAGGAGGGGAGAGGAGGGTGAGAGAGGATGCATGCAAATTGACTAAAACCTTAAAGCCAGTAACCTAAGGAAATTAACCCATATACCAAAATAAATACAGCTATTTCTAAATAGAGCACTTTCTCTAATATATGCATGCGTCGAACACCAAACGTCTCCGTTTTAATACAGGAAATAACATTTACACAAAGATGATGATGCATTTGATCCTTCTCTTACCCGTGTGCGAGCGCAAGTGTCTTTTGAGGGTGGTGTGGCTGGGGAAGGGGCGCTCACAGTGGCTACAGATGTAGCTGTGCATGCCTGCATGGACCTCCATGTGCTGCTGCAGGGCCTTCTGGGTCTGGAAGCGCTTTGCACACAGCAGACAGAACACCGCCATGTCAGTCCCTGGAGAACGCACAAGACACAGACACAGTTATTTCAGTACCATACACAGACAGGGCCTTAAGTGGGGAAACTGGGTCACTTCAACTTTGTGTGAGTCCTCTGAGGGAAAAGCTTCTTTCAAAGAGCAAGTGCCTCTACCTAAACTAACTCCCCTAAAAGCCCAGAGGCACTTTCAACTGTGAGTCTTTATACGTTCTATTTTAAACCATGAAAGTCATTGTTTTCTTTAAGAATTTCCCACACAATGCACAGCATGCCAATCACACAATCAATGGCTCCTTCCTGGTGTGTTAGATGTGTAATTATTCTCTTCATTCCCCATCAGGAGTCAGCTCCAGCCTGTGAAGTCCTCTGTCTGTGTGCTCAAAGAGCGGCTGATAGTAGCTCCACCCTAAATGATGCCTACACTATGCGCCTTGTGCAGAATGTTAAGTAGTGATATCAAGCCATTAAAGGCAGGACTGCAGGAAAAAACACAATCCAGTTTAATCCTGTGTGTGACCTGGCATCTCTTTGGGGCTGCTTTCCTGTTGCACAGAGTGTGGGGAGGAATACAGATAGGGAGTCGCTGGCAGGGTAGCTCAAGTCAAAATGGGTTTGTGAAGAAGATCCATTGGCTGTCATACAGTCAACACTTGATCTACAGGCTGTGTACGCCAGCCCTCAAATCTGCTCTGGCGTTCACACGATGTATATTCATACTCGTGGCGAGACAGAGGGACTGGTTAATCAGCGGTATTGGACATAATGTGCATGTCCTGCAGAGTGAGGCTTTAATGTGAGATTATGAGCTCCTTATTTCTCTGTCTGCTCAGGTTGCAGATCATTTACAATGCTAGCAGGTCCCATTGCTTCTGACTCAGATTCAATCAGACATCTCCAGCGGAGGATCATTAGTAAACAGAGGACTGTGCCAGCACTTCATTGGAATTCAAGTGGGGTTGCTGTGTCGCATTTAAAATGCAGTCTGATGAGGTCCACTAAATCAAATCATTTGTTACTGTTATTGAAGTGCCTTGAGGCAACTGGCAATTAAATTGGAATTAACGCAGGGAAAGGGATACAGCACACTCATACTAAGAGGGAAGAGTGTCAGACACTTGCTTTAGGTTCGATCAAGTTAACAGACAAGCCTGTTTAAAGTGGAGAGAAAGGGAAACAAATGAAGCAAATTCACATTTTCATGGATAAATCAGAGACATCCACTGTGCATTGTTTACTAATCCACGTATCGCAATTTGCTCAAACAAAGCAATGCGCTTTTTTTAGACTTCACATTTCACGGATTTGGCATATAAGCATTAAAGCTTCCTCTTTGAAAATGATGCTGCTTCTTTTTGAACCTACTTTTGAAATCCCGTCGACGCTAATGGAACTGATCATTCGTAATGATTAACAGAAAAGAGGACAGGATGAAAGACATTCCCCGATCTTAACAATCCTGCGTGGAGGCGATCCGCTGGAATGAACTGCACCTGTTCAGAGGCTTTAGCCTGTGGACTTTTGCACAAAGGGCACACAATGAGGTCCAGGCCCTCATTGACCGAGCCCATTAGTCATAGGCTCCTCACGCAACTCCTGCAATCCCTGTCTTTATGCTGTCACCTAATGACCAAAGCCCTTTCTCGCCCACAGATCACAATATTTTAGTTGAAGACAAAAGACCCTCCATTCTCAGCGCCTCTGCACCCTCCCCTCACCCCTCATCCGCTGACCATACAGGAAATCCTCTCCCTGTCTAACCAGCTTCACTTTCTGCCTGACTCATACTTAACTCTGCGCCGTGCATCAGTAGAGCCTGGATAATGATCTATTTTAAAAAAAATGGCTAAAGACATTAAACATTTCAGCTCTGCGTGGCCTGATGTGGAGGCTTGATCCACTTTAACTAGTTCTGTCTGGTGATGTTTGCTGCGGCCAGCAGGGGGAGTGCTTTCTGTTCCAATGTGTCCAGGTTGGTTTAGCTGCAGGCAGAGAGCCCTCAACAAACTGAATAACATATTATCCACCTTGTAGATACTTCAAAGCTGCTTTAATCATCGTCTCGCCACTCTCTCTTTATTAACTATTATATGTTGTAAATGCTCGTTTTAATGCAGCCTGCGTACTTTGTTCCGTCTGCTCTGAAAGTTTAACATCCCACTTTCTTTAAACCCTAACTCCCTGACACACTGGCAGACTCTCACAGATGTATATCCTGATCCTTCTGTCACCAACAATACGGAAACTTGAGTAAAGAAATGTGACAAAATATTCTGTCACAAGAATCTCACTCTTGATCTCAGGTTGACACGCGGTGACAACAGCTCAGGAGTCGTTTCTTGGTTTTATTCTGCGCAACCGGTGCTGAAAATAAAAATAACAAATAATATCTTGAAGTGTAAACAGAAAAACCTTTGGAGGCGAGGAAGTGTTTGTGTGCGTTAGTGGTGGCATTTCGCCTCGCTGCGCTCTGTTAACTTTTCAAACAAAAAGGATTTGCAGTTGTAGAGTTTTCCAGTAAGCTTTGGTAATAAGTGCAGAGGAGCTTCTTTATGAGAGAATAAGCCCTAAAGTTGGCTGTCATTGCCCCCTGCTTTCTCACCCTTAACCAGACAATGGGCCTGGGATTTGGGTTTTAAGGCACAGGATGACCCCTGACCCTTGGTCCTCAATGGGGTAAATACCATGTAATCAATGGTATTCCTCAAAGGCTGGCGAGTTGACTGGGCATTGTGTTTAGTGGGAGGGAGCCTGAACAGTGGGAATAATGAGTTACTCTAAAGCAATTCTGCAAGAGGCAGAAAATATAAACATTTACTGTGTGCGTTACATCACTGAGCTGCCTGTCGAATGCACAATTAGGTCGCCGATTCAGGACGGTTTGAGGTTTTTTATGCCGTCTCGACATATCTCCAGTAGGACCGTGTACGCTCATGTGATTTTACATGGTCTGCCTTCATACATCTGCCACTTATTCAGCCCCGGCCGAGGTGGGAGCCAGCCACGCTCTCACGCTGCCTAAGAAACAAAACCATGTGTCTAGGCAACCAGATAGGATCATGGTCCTTGTTGGGGTGAAGTGTTCAAGCTAATCCCTTCATTCACAAATAAGCGCAGCCTGTTTCTTTTCAAGCGCCAAACAAAAGTTTTCCCACCCTGAGAATCTGGGAGTAAACCCACTGCAAATTGAACAAGAGATTGTATTCAGTGACGACCGCAAATCTGTATAATTTCTTCTGTGTTAATCTCAACTTTAGTGTCCGAAGTCCAACAATTAAAGTGATTGATTTGGGAATCATTTGTCTCTGTATTTGTTGCGGTACATGGAAACAAAACACTTTATTTTCACTGTAATTAGATCAAAATCCTGCAGAATTTGGTGATTGTTTTGGAAAATTGCGACGAAGCTAAATAAGATTTATTTAACAATTTGCAACCTTACATCACAGCTGATAACGTCCACGAGCTACAGCATGCAATGTGAAGTCACTATAAACCCTGTCCTCAGGTCGTGCTCAGTACAGTGCACTCACCGTCTGCTGTCTCACTGATATCCCCCAGTTAAACACACACAGTCATGCGGGCTGCATTATGTGCTGGACCTCACATGACCCTGTGCATTCATGCTACTGTATGTAGAGCATGCAGACGCGGCTGTGATGTGGAACAAACGCCGCGGTACCTTAAACAACCCCGGGCGCTCATCAGTCGACTGCTAATCTACCCGAGAGAGGAACAAGCGACTTAATAATTAATGCAACAAGAGATACGTTGCTCGTGTTTAACCACCATCCAATGGATCGGTTCATTGAGGTCACGCGCTGCTTCATTCGCTTCGGTTCCTAGAATGTTTACAATATTTCTCTGCCATAATTCAGTGTTTGGGGAAGTCACAGGGCATCCCAGGATTTGTGTTTCATGACATGTCAGTGCAAATAAAAACCGGGGGCTCAACGTTCAAACAGATCACAGTTCAATTCGGTTTAAAGCTTGTATGAATTACAACTGGGTATTAACAGGAGGGAGCGGTCTGATGATGGACACACAATTAGGCGAGCTAAAAGGTCCGCATTAAGAGGGCTGCATTATAAAGCCCGGGCTCCATCTGAATGGACTACAGGACTGTTTAATTAGGGCTTGGACAGAAGGTAATATTATTCACTTGATGAAGCAGCCTGTAATGTGTGGAAACAGTGCAGCTGCTGTGAGTACACAAAGGCAGCACTCTTACGGCCTTTGCCTCGGAGGCGAGGTGGCAAAAGGCTCTGCCAGCGTGGTTCGAAGCATATACGGTCAATTTCAGTGATAAGCTACAGTCTTGGGTTTTTCCAAAATTGAAAGCTCGACGCCCCAGAGCCTCGACTTGCTCTGATGAAACAAACCCCTTTGTTGTGAGAGCAGTTCGGAGACAGATCCATTCTTTTATTTTGGGCACTGACAAGTAGGTCAGAGGAGACTATGACAGTGCTGTGGTGAGGAGTAAACAGCAGCACATGATGTTGTTTTCCTCTCAGTCCTGGCATCCAACACCAGCAGCAATCCTCCTGCCCCCAGGAAGTCCTTACATACCCCCTTCCCCCCGTCTCTTCCCACAGTCCACCCCGCCCCCACCCAACCCCCTTTGATCTCCAACTTAAGCAACCCACGGCCATTCACCTCTGACATATCAAACTGACTAAAGAGCCTTTAACTGTAGTTAGTGTTGCCAAATTGCTTCAGAGTAAGATCTCCCAAAAGTGGTATTATTTCCCGTCCTGAGGAGGTGGACAGCAGCGTTGCAGCTGCTGAGGTCTGGCAAGTGTTAATCTGCTAAAAGGAAACTCATTTGGCTCACTGGTTATACCACATGGCAAATTAAAGCTGAGGCTGCCCAGTCGGCACTGAGGCACGGAAAGATCCCGTGTTTTAGGAGAAATAAAATCCAAGTTAAATATTTGTTAAACGTAAACCTTCGCATCGAGCCGGAGCGATTCCCCACATAACCTCAAATCAGCTGACAAATTACCTGTAGCCCGTGACAGCGAGTGCTACAATATGAGTCAGTAAATAAGGTCATGCGTCACAGCAGGCCAAGCTGAGATCACGACAAAATGAGAGAGTAATGCCCTTCTGTACCTCGCTCTGGATACACTGCCAAGCTGAAACCGAGCTGTGGATGTTTACAAGTTGGGGAGATGAGGGTAGAAACTTCTGGGCATCGTTGACACCCCTCCATGTCCACATCCATTAAGTATTCATACTGTGTGTGCCACCTGGAGTTACAGTTACATGCCAATGCTCCTGAGAGGGTGATCACCTTTCTCTGACAGTAGCAGAAAAGGTGTGGATTCAGACACTGTCAGGCACATGTAACCTCTGAGGACAATGCAGGACAGGTTGGACTGAAACACGTGTAGTTGCGTCTCATTTCAAGATGATGGGATAATAATAAAGAGTCATGCCTCCTCGCTGTATCACTGCATAGGTTGGCAATAAACTATATTTAAATAGCTTAATTTCGCAGCAATATTTAAATCTGTTTTTAGATTAAAGTTTTTATCAAATTAAGTCAATTTCATCTTTTAGTCAAGTTTAGTTTGCTAAAAGTCTGGGAAAGAAAACTGCAACTCATTTGCTTTTGTTTCAGTCAATGAAAACTGTTAGAGCCAATAAGGGCTTATTGATTTCACAGTGGTGATAACTTTCTAAAATTGGTACTGATCATTTCATTACAATGCGTATGGTTATCTTAGTCCTACATGCATATTTTAGTAATGTGTAAATGTTAAAGGCGTTTCTATGCCTCATATTCTTTAGTTCACTTCTTATTACAGATCCTGTCGTGACGTCACTGTGCCATTGTGTGATTGATGTGATTTGTAACGCAATTCAGTTTGGTATCAGAAAAATCTGGAAGCAACACAGCCTTTTGACCGTGCGTCAGACATTGTAATGCAACCTATTACAACTATGGGAAGTTGTCTTGTCTTGTCTTGTGGACTGATACCAACAAGTGTTACAGTAACGAGAAAGAAAGAAACATATCGAGTGCCACGACAAAAACAACTGACATTTTACCAGCTTTGGTCAACAGATTACATGTCAACTAATCAGCTCCAGCCCATATTTCTTTGTCATTTTAGTCTCACTTACTTCCATTAGCTTTTAACCTTTGTCCACTTTAAAGGAGGCTGCAGCCATTGTTTTCTTGTTTAACTGTTCGCTCTATAAAATGTCATGAAATAGTGAAAAAGGGTCAACATCTCCAAGAGCCAAAGCACAACTCTTTATGTTGCTTTGTGTGTCGAGGCAATAATCAAAATACCCAAATGTATAAATTATGACAGCAAATCTAAGAGTGATATATTAGCAGGACTGGAAGCAGTGAGTTACTTTAACCTTGGAGCAACTATTAATGATTAGCATTAAATTAAGTTTTATCAATCGACTAAGTGATTAATCGCCTGATCTTTTCAGCTCTACTAAAAGAGCCAGCCTTAAGCTGTAAATAATGTTGTCACTAAAGCTTTTTTTCCTCAGACATTTTAAATGTCAGGTGTCAAAAGAAGATGTGAGAACATACCCCGTCCCAAAAATGCTAAAATCACACAACACAAAAGCTGCAAAATATTTATCAACCTCTATAGATTGTTACTTATACATTGTTGTATATAGTTTTATGTTAGGTTGCGTGCTGAAGTTTAGCCTTTCTTTTACGTATTTATTGTTATGTTTTATGTGTTTTTATGTTTGTGTTTTATGTGGCTTCACGACACATTTCCCCTCCGAGACGATAAGTTGAATTCGACACAGAAAGTTAAATTATTGACTTATTAACCATCAATGAGGTCGTTACTGGCAGCTTATAAACCCTTTAAAACTCATCTCTAATGATAATTAATTTCCAAAAGCAAAAAAAACGTATAAATGTTTTAATTAAGAAAAACTCATTTGAAAAAAAAGTCTCTATTTAGGTTTTTCCATCCTTTTGTTCTTTATAAAAGTCATCTGTTCCTTTCCCTTGAAGTATAAATTCCTCTGTTACTAATTGTGTTTGCACATTTGTTACTAATAATAAAGAAGTCTGGGAATGTGGTTTCAGAGAATTGATTTAAAAGTTAAAAACAACTCCAGCTCCACAGGCAGGTTTGTGCAATCACATGGCAAAAAACCCACAACTTTAAAAAGAAAAGAAGGATTCATGCTGATGACAAATCTAGCTATTAAGTTTGAGCCTGAAACACAAAAAAAGTTTAGATGATGGAACAAAAGGTGTTGATCTTGTTGTTGTTATTGTGAGGTAAATAATCCCACCGGTGCTCACAGGCAGGACGGGGTGAGGATAGTGTGTCTGTGAAACTGTAACACTGGCGCTGTAAAGAACGGCTGTGGCAAAGTGGCATGCAGTGGGTCTGGATGCCAAGAGATATTAGTGGGTGATATGTGAGAGGGCCTCCCACCTCCCTGATGATAAATTATGGAGCATCATGACAGGAACAGTTTAACCCAGCCAGCATGACAGGCAAGTTTAGAGGCATGATCACAAGTCCTCTAGTCACGGCTTACTCGACAGCTCAATGCATGCTGGCCAGGTTAAGCATAGCGTGTGTGTGGAGAGGAGAGTGTTAGCGCATGCACATGTTTGTAAAGTACCTGTGTGTGTTTGCCTGTGGGCTTCCAGAGCATCCTCTGAGGAAAATGTTGCTCCACACTGATCACACACCAGCGCCTCTGCAGGAGCTGTGGATAAAATCAAATGTATAAGAAGGTTTCTTGATCAGACAGTAAACACGCGTGTTTGGTAACTGCAGAGCAAGTCAGTTAATTTAGCATTGGAGGAGAGCTGTGGAGAAAGCAACAAGAGAGGAACAAAGGCAGCCGGTTTCAAAAGTCACCAAAGACCCTTGCTTGTCACACACTTGTGCTTTTCAGGTGTTAACACAAGGAAGCAAATGCGCGGAGTACAATGGAGCAGAGGAAAGCGCCGTAAAAACACAACGCAGGACAAACAAAAGCACCAGACAGGGTGCAACGGCCCTTCTTCTTGACAAAAAAGAGCCGAGCTGAAGAGTTTTATTTACCGTGCCCTGTTATCAGTCTCTGAACAGTGAGCAGACTGTCTGCCTGAGAGGCCACAGAAGGACTGGGTGTTCTCTCTACAGCAGACGCTTCCCGCCTACGGCACATCCCTTTATCAAAAAAAAAAAAACAGTTCAGAGTCAACACCCCAAATCCCATCGCATACACTGTAACTACAGCTCCCAGTTCACCTTTGGAATGCCCTTGTCTATTGTGATGAGGACATGAAAGAGACAAGTATGCAGACTGCTTGCAGAAATGTTCAATCCTTGTTCTGCACTCACCTCACACCTGCACAGACAGACGAGTAGGACAGATATGCACACACAAACACATGCACGCACATGCGCGCACACACAGCTGTTTGGATGTGGGTTGGCTCTCACAGAGATGTAAATCGGTTGCAGATCCATACTGGCCCAGGGCTCATTCACTGATCTATTTTCTGCTCAGCTGGCTTTAAATGAAGTTAAAATGACTCATTAAAACACCCACAAGCTTTGGGAACTCTGAGCGCTGCAGCCTAAATGTGGTCCTCTTTCAACTCTTACGATGCCTCTGTGCGCAGACACTGTGCCACTGTTCCCAATGCTGCACATAAATAACGAAAAAAAAAAAGCCTCAATCGGTTCATTTCTAAAAACAACAATTTTTGAAAACAAACCGTTTCTGTTTTGGAGCAAAAATAAAACTTGGTAGCGAGTAGTCTTATAAAGTAGTAACACCAGAGCTATGTTGTAGATGCTGATGTTGTGTGACGCTGTCCAGTGTGGTGTGTTGTTTTGTGTGAGATTGTGTGATAAGGGAAGAAGAGAACATAGTGCATTGTCTTGTGCAGTCAAAGGCACGGAGTGTGCTCTCATCCATAAACCATCAAACTGTCTCCAGACGCGGCTGCAATCGTCCTCCATCAAAACACTTTGTCTGGCATACCAAAATAAGAGCCAGCATCGAGCTGAATACCAAATCAGCCCATTAGAGCAGTGGAGCACTCGCTCCTTAGCAACCAGCGGGATCTAAGGCTGCTATACCGAAATACACAGTGACAAAGAAATGAGATCCACATCTCTTTTTTTTGTAGAATTATGGGCTGACACATTGGGATGTGGAGAGTTTATGCAAAAATTCAAATTAGGTTAAAGGTGCTGCTGTTGTGGATGTCAGCGCCAATTGAAAATCAAAGCGTGTTGTCTCGGTCTCTGAGACAATACGTGTGTTTAGGGTTAATGCAGGAGGTTTAGAGGAGGGAAAGAGGGACGACTCAGGTGAAGTTGAAAGACGCAGATTCTCTCTCATCTGTCAGCAGTATGTCATTCCAGAACAATCCTCAAACAGCAGGCGGAGAGGACCGGGACCTCGCCTTGTCTTTACACAAATTCCATCTGAGGTTTGTGTTTTAGTTTCATTTTTAGTCTCTGATCTGTCTCCCCCGCCCCCCTCCTCCTCCCCCTGTCTCCCCCCCCCTCCCCCTGCTCCTCTTTCTCTATTTTGGATAAAGTAGCTGGGAGAGCAGTCAGGTCTGATTAAGTCTGCATTTGGGTACAGTGTGTTCCTGGACACACATCTGCGAGCGAGCCATCACACACGCTTCGGAACACTGGCAGAACACCCAGGCCTGCCGGCAGCTGATGATGTCATCACTCAGAAGGGGCAGAGCTGGCGAGCTGCCAGAGTCTCCGAAAAAACACAGAAACGATTCAAACGGAGAGAGAGACTGGAGAGAGAGAGACGGAGAGGAGAGGAGAGGGGAGGGAGAGGTACACAGACCTAAGCATGGAAAAGAAAGCATGATCCAAGTATTCGGAGCAGCACTAACCGGTAAAGGAGGAGGAGGGGGAGGAGGGGGTTGTAGTATGAACAGGTGCATTTGAAAGGCCGCACTATCAAGAGGCTTCATAAGCACTGAATACTCTGAGATGAGAGTGTGAGAGTTACTAAGTACCTGTGTGAGACAGCATGTGCATCCTCAGTCGCATGCTGTCCTGGAAGTGTTTGCCACAGTACTCGCAGCCGTGGCCCTTCTCCTCGTTATGCAGCCTCCTGCGGAAAGACAAACACTAATGTGAGCGTGTTAACACGGACGAGAACAGAGCGACAGACGCACTTGTGATAATAAAAGTATCTCGTTTCTGCGTCTTTTCTTTTCTGTAAGGTCTACCAAACCCAGAAGCATCATTGTCCTCGTAACAAGAGGAGCATGTTTTAATTCAGGCAAGAATCCCTCGCTGAATGCAACATCATTAGTGTAAGAGGCCCTTGGAGTTGTGAATCACAACGCATGAATGCTAAAAGAACACAGACAATAGGATATCTGGCTAATTTCAGAGTGCAGACATACGCGTGCCTCCACCCGCCAGCACTGCAAGACACTGGGCACGCACACAAATACACACACACACACACACACATTCACACACACCACTTACATGCACTCAAACTCACATTCCCAACATAACATGCACACACATACACTTCTCCTGTAACCGCGATGAAAAGGAGAAAAGAAGATGATTCGCTGAAGCTGCGCCGAGAGCAAAACCTATCATATCATATCACACACATCCAAGCATGCAAGGCATCTGTACTGTTATCCTTATATCACCCCGCTAACAGCACAGAAAATGGCCTCAGAAGAGTCCACGGTTAAACACTGTGCGGTCAGAATAAATGAGTCCTCAGATGAAATTTAGCACACATGAAATCAACAGCGAGGAAATTTAATAATTTGGGAGCCTCGTGTTTATGTTTTTCTTCGGTTTTATTTTTTGGCTTTTCAAAGCATGTGTGCAAAATGTTTTAAAAGTTGATGTATGCATTTAATGAGCTTTTACGTATGGTTTCCTGATGGCCCAACCGTGCAGCAGTAATGTATATATTACCTTTTTTAATCTCCAATCTTTACTATTTAATTAAGAGTAAAAATACAGAGCATCCTTGTGGTCAGGGGGCACGACTGCTGCAATTCTTTCTCCATCTCTCTTCTTATTTCTCACTACTTTAATAAAGACACAAAAGCCCCAAAATGTTTTAAAAGGCAAAAAAAAATAATTTAATTATTCTTATTCATTAAACTGATGCAATGACAACAATGAATTAAAAGTTAATTAATTAATCCTTTAATTATCCCTTTAATCACTTTTCATTATTAAAGGTAAAAATGGACTAATGAATACGTAGGCATCACCTTCAACACAAATATTGCAGCTTCTAATTTTTGAATGCATTATCTCTATTTTTATGTTTTAATAAGACGACTTGAGCAGAGCTAGAAAAGCAAATCTGTTCACTTCTGAAGTTTTTCACACTCAAACGGCGCCAGGAGACACTTCTTCAACAGCACAACAAAATGTCAATCTGCAGACCAGGTGTATGCTCAGTGACCCGGTTACACGCCTACAGCAACTTCATTACATCCTCAAGCAGCGCCACCAATGCAGCTCCTTCAACCTGCGGACATTTGCCTGTCTCCACGAGTAAGAGCCGCGCATCGCTAACTATCCCACAGGATGCTCGGTTTCACAGGGCCGTTTAAAACTCAACCGTGGCGTGGCACGAGGCTGAAGTGTCAGCCACGGGGAGGGCTATGATCCTAATCGTGGATTAGCTGCATATTAGGACTTTAGGCTTCCAGATTGTCTTGTTTCTAATGATTAGTGATGAGTCAAACACTGTCAAACACGCACAATTATTAACATCTGCAGTCAAATTAATGAGAGTTGTCACTGAGCTAGTCGGTAACTTTCCGTGTACAATGACAAAATCTAAGCTGACAAGCTCGTAAATAAAGGAGGGATGAACAAACACAACAGAGCGAGTCGTTAAGCAGAAGTTATCCATCATGTATCTGAAGCGTCCAGCCCGGTCCCCGCTGAGAGGCTCCTCTCTCTCCGCTGATGCAAAGGAATGCATATCAAATAGCCTGCGAGGCAGCCTGTTGTGTGAGGCACGCTTCTGCACAAATAATCAAACAGAATTGAGAAAATAAGGCTTTGTAAATAACAGCTTAATGCGACACTAAGGCCTCTTTATATCAAATCCCTCACAAAGACCCGATTCAAAACTTCCCCGAGACGTCTCACTGTTAAGACATGAGTGCAGGTGTCCCTGAGAATAAATTACCATATTTGCTGTTGCTCCTTCCAGCTTTTAACTCTCAAAGTATTTTAACATGACGGGGAAGAAAATCCTGAAGCCCAAGGAAGTGTTCAATTCAAGAGACACGTGTCCAAAGCTTTCCCCGAACAGCATAATCAACGACTGAGCTCAGATTCATCAAAGCACGTATGCACCGGCACATCCCTCGCGTCTTTTATTAGACGTAGCAGGTTTGTCTGTAAAAATGTTGCGCAGCGAGTGAAGCAGTGTTGATCTTTCAGCAGAGTGTCATTGTGAGTAACACTACGCCCGAGATTTTGGACTCTAAATGGACAAACATTTAATTTAGTTTCAAACATACTGTGACGCTGCAATAAGAGTAAAAAATGTGGTGTTGATGGATGTTTGTGAGTGATACCTGTGCTGCTCCATGGCCTGCCTGCTGTGCAGCTGAAGCCCACACTCTCCACAGCACTGCTGGCCTTGTGTCTGGCTCTCGTGTCTCATCCCTGCTGCAAACTGGCCCAGCCGGCTGAGGAGCTCCCTGTGCAGCAAGCCCTGGTGCAGCAGGCCGCTGTAGGCCCTCGGGTCCAGCGGCACGCCCAGGGACGGGGCCACTGAGACGGACACTGGCAGCATACCCTCTCCTGTGTGGTTGGAGGGCACAGAGTACAAGGAGGCCAGATGTTTCTCAGCGATCCCGGGGAAACAGTCCAGAGAGTTCCCCACCGCCTGTCCTCCTTCCTCTGGGCTTGTGTGCAGCTCTCGGGCGCTTGTGATCACGCTGCCCCTCAGGGGGGTCCCCGGGCCCTCGTCTCTCGGCTGGTCTGACATGCAACTCCCCTCCCCGGTGCTGGAGGACCTGCCCTCGCAGCCATTGGCATCATCCACCTGCATGCTCTCTGATTTTATACTTCTGGCTGGATCCACAGATGCTGCCTGGGACTCTGAGCTGCTGTGCTGAGGCTGCTGGGAACTCTCCATGTCGACCTCTGTGTCCAGTTTGGTGCTCAGTTCAGGTGCCGCCTCGGGCTCTGGACCAGGAGAGCTCCTCTCCGTCATGTGGTACAGCGCCAGGTGGTGCAGAGCGGTGGGAGTGGTCCGGGTGGGTCCGTCCTGTATGGAATGCTTCTTGGACTTCAACATGTGCCTCCAGTGCCGGGCCCGGCTGTGGTCTCCGTGGTCTCCGGAGCTGTGATTCCTCACCGCCACCTCTTCGCTCTCCTCTGCCTGGATGGTCTCGAGCACCTTCAGGCACTGCTCCTCCAGGTACTCGATCTCCAGGATCTCGGCGGCGTACAGCAGGTCGTCCAGGTCCTCGGCTGTGGCCTGGAGCGAGGCGGTGTAGGCGTACTCCAGGATCTGCTGGAAGGTCTTGGGGGACAGGAAGTCCAGGGCGTAACGCAGGCTGCTGCGATGAAACAAGATCTCGAACATTTTGCTGGTGCAGGCCAGGACGGTGCGATGTGCGGGGAACTCCTGGCCGTCCACCGTGATAATAACATCACATAACGTGCCGGTCAGACGCATCTGATTGGCCCGCTGCAGGAGCGTGCTGGGGTGAGTGGGGTTGTGGAGCTGGAGGACACCCATGTTTGTCAGACCCGTATCCACTCGGACCTTTGCTGAGCCCACGCATGAGGTGTGGCTGTCCTGCGTGCTGCACCTGCCTTCAGCTGGTTGTAGGTCTGTGGTCTGGGTGGAGGGGGAGGGAGGAGGATCAGTATTCTGTCTGGCTTACAATGTGATGCAAAAGGCAGTTAATTATCCTCCACTTTTATCAATCAGTCAGTCGGATTTTTTTAAACAACATGAATCAAAAAATAGAAAATATTCTAAGCAATATAACCCCCTGCTTGATCTCTTCAGGGGCTTTTATTTCATGCCCTCAACATGTTTTCTTTTTTTTTTATTTTAATCAAGAACCAAAGAGAGACAACAGGTCGATAAGCGCAAAGCAACAGTTTCCATTGCAGGTGATTAGTCTGAGGTCTCGTTGAGAGCGGTCACGTCGCTGTAATAACGTCTGCATACTGAGAGGTGACGGTCCAATTTATCAAGCTCCTCACACACACGCGCGCGCACACACACGCATCGGTGCCCTCAACAGGTAGGACCGCTATTAACAAACGCCTTATAGGGCTGATTAGTTCATTTAGGCGGCGCACGTGCATGATTAGACGCGTTAAAGACAATTAAGCCGCTCTGCTGAGAATCCTTGAATAAGTTACCAAACTATCCAATCGATGAAGGCATGAAAATGAAGCGCGAGCGTGGCACTGATGCACGTTTTCACTCTCACATTAAATACCTTAACGTCAGTGTGAGTGATGTTACGGGCTCTGTATGATGATTAGTAGTGTCGGATCACTCAGCAGCACCTCAGTGATGCTGTGACAGGCTGCATCCTCAACTAACCGCAACATCAGAGCGCATCAGGTGCACACGCACAAATCCACCTTTATTATCCAAACACATTGCGACAAATTAACCCTCTCCACGCGCGTTTTTTTTTTAAATGTCTGCACGGTGTTTGAAGGAAGAGGCGCGTGCAGTGCGAAAATAAAAGACCCAATTTAACCTAAATAGTCCAAAGATGTCTGTGTGCGATAGAGTCCGAGCTGAATCAAGTTTGTGAAATCCTGAAGCAGTTCTGCGGCCAAACTTAGGTCGATTTCCACATGACTGCTCTAAAACGAAATTATAACAACCCGCCAAAAAACACTGACATTATTTAAAATAAGACTAGTTGAAATGAGTCTGACACTGAAAAGTAGTTCACCAGAGCAGAATAAACCGAATAAGAAGCAGAGAAGAAATAATAAGAAAGTGTCGGCTGTCACTGTTGTTCTTACCTCTGTCTCCTAACGTCCTCCGCTGATTATCCAGGCAACATCATGGTTACACATTTCACAGTACCCGCTCCAAACTCAGTCCTGCTCCAAGTAAGCAAATCATCACCCAGCCGCGACAGTCAAACCAGCGGGGGAAAAACACCACTTCCGGCCAGAACTTTCAAAATAAAACCCGTCTCCGGCGTCAGAGCCACGTGTTGGAATTAGTCTTTACAGGGATAAGAGCAGTGGAACTGTCTGATTGGTTAACAGTCAAAGAGGAGTTAATGAATGAAGAATGTAGGGTGTATAGAATTTGGGATCTGACGGTCAGATTAAAACTGCAATAAAAATGAGGTGAGCATTTGAAGTCAAAATGGTGTTAAAGCTACATCACATCATGGTGTAACATTAATGTGAATTAAACAATTGCTTCTAGTGTTGGGAGTTACAAAAGTACTGGAGGTTCTTTTGCTAAAATCAGTAAAAAGTAGAAAGATTAGGTCATCAAGGTTTTATTTTTGGCTCTGTTTGTGTGTTTATGGAAACACTCCCGGCCTGATTTTCATGAAACTCGTGAGAGAATGTTGCATGGGTCACAGGAAGAACCCATTCAAGCTTGGATGGGATCTGACTCATGACCAAGTTTTTATAACAGTAGGGATGCACCATATTAGTTTTTTGCCCATATCCGATATGCTGTTATTTTCCAACCCTTTTTGCCAATTTCCATGTTTTTTTCCACCTAATTGCAGAGAGCATCAAGTCTCCCCTGTAGAGCAACTGATACCATGCTTATTGTAGTGGCCCCTTGGCAGACCAGAAATAACATAATGCAGTGCTTTTTAAAATGTACCATTCACTGGGCAATTTAAGAAAAGTACTTCAACTTAGGTTATGTACAAAATGCCATATTTATTTGTATGTCACATTTTCTGCCGATGCCAATATATCATTTTCAAGCTAATATCGGCAGATACCGATAACGTGCCGATAATATCGTGCATCCCTACATAACGGTTCCACCTGTCGACATGATGTTTTTTCAGTCTAAGCATTTGATATTTGTACATATTTAAATGATGATAAAATGTCAAAGACATATTGTGTGTAAAGTCTGTGAAATATTTTAAAGAGTACATCATAAATGCAAGGCGAGGATGATGCTTCAGCCGGGCACAAACGTATTATGACTTCATTTATAAAGTTCTGGAAATAGTAGTTGTGCTTACAGATTTGCGTATCATAGAAGATCTAACTATCGGCCTTTACTGAGGTCTGTGCAAAATCAAGAATAGTCTAAATAAGTTGCATTACTTTATTCTTTTGGATACAAATCTGATATAGTGTTCTGTTATGTTACAAGTGGGTTCAGTTTTAATAGTCCGATCTTTCTGTGTCTTCTGTCAGTCCTGTCACAAAATGTATCACGGGAGTGAGAGTGTTTAGACACAAGCTTGGTGAACACACTTTTGTCTCTTAAGTCCACCAAAAATGTGGGAGTGGTTCTTTGGTGGGAAAAAAAATGCTGAGCACATGGGGGGAAGGGAGAAGAGAGTGACAAAGCTCAATACTGACTGAGTGGAGGATCGAGAGAAGGTGTGAGTAAACCTCTGTTCCCCTCCTGCTGTTGCTTCTAAACACTGACATTTGAGATATTATTTAAAGGCAGGGAAACAACCCCAGAGTGATGATTTGAGACATACAAAGACTGTGACGTCATGGTGACCTAATGCTTTGACACACTCTCCATGTGTTCAACTGAGGTCAACAACCGCAGTGCGAGCAAGGTGCACCTCCCCCTCTAACCTCCGACACTTTCAATTATTAGTTAACAGATCTGTAACGGTGACGCCATTTGTAAACATTTTCAACCCGCCAGGAATCAAATCTGGTGGGTAAGTACTTAATAACCTATTTTCTTTTTTATTTATGTAATATTAACTTAAAAGCAGCCTTCAACTACTTGAATCCTCCAAAAAATACCAACCATGTGTATGTTTTTTAATAATTGAATTTTATGTTAAATTTTCTGGTACTTTATTTCACGTCTTTATTTATTTCTGTAATTATTACTTGGCAGATTAATATTGTAATATTGTATTAGTTATGATTGCGAGCATTTTTTACATTTTGTTGTTGCTATTTTAGCTCGAGCATGACCGAGTATACTGGTAGGGATTAGGGCCTGGCAATATGACAATATATATCATTAAAACAATCTGAAAATGTCTGTTGTATGTGGTTTTCTATATCGTCTCTATCGTAATGTCACAAAACCAGCAGCTGAACTGCTTTACGGCAATTTTTACGTCATTTTGACAACGCTTTACGTTCTAATCCTTGCACGTGGGAGTGAACCTGGAGCGAACCATAGAGGGAGGCGCTGTTTATTAACAGGGACATTAACGTGTAGGAAAGTGAAAACAGAAACTCAGTACTTTTTTCTCACAGTATTAATTCACAAAGGATTATCCAAAAATAGGCTTTACCATGTGGTTATTTCATATGGACTAATTATTCGTTAAATTACCAGAAAACATGATATATCCTTATCGAGATATGAAAATCCTATATCGTGATATAGGACTTTGGCCATATCCCCCAGTGGGAATTGGTTAGGAATATCTTAAGATATGACCATATGCAGCAGTGATAGGCATAACTCTTATTCATATAATAGTGCATCATTACATATTTAGTTGCATTTTGTGTTATTAATCTGAATCAGAAAAGTCACGTAATTATAAATAAATGTGGAGTGCTGAAATATAGTGACGTATCAAGTAGCAGAAAATGCAAATACGATTACCTCAACATACGTACATTGTGTCTGAGTATCTTAGTCACCTTTAACACCTACATTTTTTTAATAATTCCTACTGCGACTCAAAGCTCAACACTTGTCCCGCTTAATAACAGACTTACTTTGAAGGATACATCACCTAACTTCCTGTTTCGTCACGGCTACCTGCTGCTGACTTGACTGGCTGCAAATCATCACCGGGGCGACGTCACGGCTCTGAATGATCGCCCTCTGCTCCTCGTCTCTCCATCAAGGCTGCAATCAGAGACATCTACAGGGCATCTGAACTACTGACAGGCTGACAGGTCAGGACCAGTTTGTTGTCCTGAAATTAGAGCAGAAACTGGTTAATGATATTAAGGTCTAACCAGTTTATTTATAATAAATCACTCGTAAAAATAAAATGAGGTAAGAGGGAGAGTGAAACAGGATGTCATGCCGGGTCAAAGCGGGCCGTCGTGGTTGTTGACACTCTGTTGACACAGCGCCGGTTTGCGGGGTCATGTCACATTAGAGGGACCGAGGGGGAGGAATACCACAGCCCAAAATATCAGGCGCTCACTGGTACATAGTATTTTGACATCCTAGCCTGGAAGTATTAACTTTACTCCCGCACAAACATGTATTATGTAACATGTTTATTTGCTCCCCCCTCATCTATCTGAGCAAGTAGCCCGAGAAATTTCCATCCCCGATATAACCTGTTTGCACTGTAACCTTTCTGTAAATAGTCCTGTGTGTCCATGACATGGCGAAAACAAAAGGGAATCTATAAATATGGATTTACTGCCATCTTGTGTCTTAAATGTGTCACTACATGCTCTATATGTAAGACAGGACACACGGAAAAAAAGCAAATGTAATTGAAACTAATGACAAAATGGGCCAGGACAAAATTAGATTCGGAAACCATTTTTTATTTGTAAATGGGTTAGCACTCAGACTGTACACAACAGATATTTTCTGAGTTTGACCCAATAAAACCAAAAGGAGCATCCAGAGACGAAGGGAGCAAGGTGGTCTGGTTACAGCAGTGGAGTACAAGGTGAGTAAAGCTTTTTTTGCTCTAATAAACCTTAAATCTGTACCGAGTTCTCTTGTAGTTACATCCGTTACCCAAAGCTTATAGAAAAAGTTTGATCGCCTGTCTCAAGTGGACCACCCTGCTTCCTGCCAGCTCGTCAAGCAGTCGCTCTTGGTGAGTGATTTTTGTACAAAAAGACAAAAACTTCAAAAGAAAGAAAAAAGAAATTCAAAGACCACATTACAGAACACTTGATAAACAACTTTTGGGGGAGAGAATTAAAAACAAAAATGTATTTATGCCAGAACAAGCCCCAAATGTAACACTCATTAAATCCATGAGATTTTTTCCCCCCATACAAACATGGGCAGGTCTATCTGCCTGTAGTTATACGTTATGAAGTACTGACTGAATTCATGCCAAGGTTCAAAACACCTTCCTTCAATATAGCTGGCAATATATAGTGCTGTGACCAGAGACGGACAGTTTTATACACTACACGTGTTATAATGACCACATTAGTCCATTTATCATACTTTTCTTCTAGTAATACAATATATTAAATCAAAAGAATAGGCTAAATCTCTCACGACAAAGCTATGCAGATTATCATAGAAACTGATGACAAGACAGTCTATTGACACACAGGCACAGTGCACAAGCTTGCAGGCAGGAAATGGAAAATAAATCTTTGTAGTTTTTAAATAGTACAAAAATGCTTTTTTATTTATTTATTTTTTTTGCTTCAAATGCTGAACTCAAAGTACAAAGCCAGACCTTTGATCTGCTTTAACGTGAGGAAGAAACAATAGCTATCGTAGTTGTTGCCCCCCAAACAAATACATGGTGTATATTTAGCGCGAGATCATATGACGTTTGGTTGATTTGGAGTTCCTAAGTCCTTGGCTGAGAATCGGCAGCTCTGCTGGCATTTTCCTTCTCTGTCTGTTTCCAATGAATAGCCTTTTTTAATCAAATACGTTTTTATTAATTCATATTATTAACTGACACTGTTGGCAAGGCAGTGACAGACTGAATACATTTGATCATCAAATGAGCCAAATCTGATGGTGCACACTGTCGACGTGTGTGTCACTCTCTTTCCCCCTGCAGCTGGCTGTGGGTTGATCCTGTATTTTTATAACCAAAACAAATCTGGTTATAATCCAAACATTGAACTCCAGCCTATGTTTAATCAATGCCAGCGCATCTGTGAGAGATGACACATCCCTGTAACAGACAAAGTGAAAACCATAAACCTTTTAAAGAAAACTTTACAACCACTTGCAGGTCAGACATGCAGGACAAGCTATTTAATGAGACTAGCCCACAAATTAAGAGTCCAAACTTAAAAAAAAAAAGGAACAATTTTACATTTTAACAGTTGAACATGAAAATAAGAAAAATAATTTCTGTATATAGTCAGGTTTTTTTTGTACATTTCTCATAATAATCCAATACTTGTGTGCGACTGCATTTCAAACTGTAAGCACAATAAAAAGTCTAATTCTGTATATTTACCAAGCGATCATTATAATGAGGGATTATTCTTAATGGTCCTGACCGGTGAAATAAAATAACAATAAAAAAATAAAATAAATCTCTTATGACCTAAAGATAAACTCCTTGGGTGTAGTAAACATTTCATGAACGAAACCAGAAATGAAAGCACAGCCAAAGTGCGCTCTAACCTATAGACAGGTGTGTTTGTGTGTGTGTGTGTGTGTTGTTTTAAATATGTAGTTAAGGGCACTGGAAAACAAAACTCCTGCAGTGTTTCTCGCTCGTTGATGCTGCAAAAAATGTTTTGGATTGGGGCTGCGGTTTCCCCGGCCCATCATGCTTTGCTTTCGGTGGTTTTTGTCTGTATGACACTGTTGTGTTCTGCAGCGATCTCCGTCAGGGCGTTTGATAGTTCTGCCTCCCCCAGTTTGCTTTTCTCATCAGCAAAACTCTTCCTGCAACGGGGGGGAAAAAAGAAAGTCCAAAATTAGAAACATGCTCTTCTGCGGTGACAAAAACAAAAACTCTCAGAAACAAACACTTTAGTTGAACACAATTTGAACCATTTATTCTCAATGACGTCTTCACCCAATATGTAAAAAGACACCGTATATATTAAGAGGTCTTTTTACATATTTCTTCACCACCTTGACAACAGTCAGATAAAATTAAACAGATAATGACATACCCACATAGTTCAACCTGTTTCAACTAGCCTCCCTGGTCTAAAACAAACAGTGTTTACTAAATATAATCTATTAATCAGTTAAGCTCTACTTCAAAGAGACTTTAATGAGCCCTGGGCCTGTGCAATGTGATACTAATGTTGATCTTGGAGCAGTGAAGCACAGAATCTAGATCCTGCCTGTAGCTCCTCGCCTCTTCTGCAGTTCAGAGCAGGAAAACAAACACCGTGAAGCCTCTGTTCTCTTTAGCAGAGCTGCAGAGTCGGTGACGGGTTTAGGCAACATTCAGAGGCCCGACACAAAACATTTTGTCCTATATATAAAGCCCCTGTCAGACATGCAATATGTAACACTCATCTGCCTGTTTAAGTGCTTTGTCATTCAGACATGCACAGGTGTTTGTTACAGCTTTATTCAGACATGACAGGAATGTGATGCCACGATGCTTGTGCATTACTGCCATCTAGTGCACAAGAGGGAGTAGTGGCACTGTTGAGTTGGAGAGCAATGAACAGGCCTCTTAAATTCAGTTTTTTAAAAGGTATTATCCATTTTTTATTCTTTAATTAATGACCCTTAAGAGCAAGAGCACTGGTCGCTCCAAGAATTTTCATTTTCATCGTTTCACAGAGAACTTTCTCATCTTAGTTTTCTCATGTGTCAAGTTGGGACTTTGGGCTTTATTATGATTTGCAGGATATTGCTAATTCCATCCATGCAGCTGAATGAAAGTCCTCAGTTGTTATTTTGTTATACGCATATGAAAAAGTTTAATTAGGCAGGTTTTTTTGACTGATTTTATCTTATTTGTACAGGTTGGAACCAAACCAAATTGAATAGAACATTTGTGACATGCATTTTCTGTTCTCTCTGAGGATGTAACTTTGCTGCCACAGCCTTTACATGAGGGCTGGTAAAATTCAGTGTATAAGACGCACTTTTAATACATTTTTTGCATCAAAAAAGTGGACTGCATCCTGTATACTTGTCTTTAGGATGCAGTATTGTACGGTATTTTACCCAGACGATGGCGCTATAATCTAGCTAAAGTTGTTGGTTGTTAAGTGGTGAAGTCACTCCTCCGCAATAAACTGGGTCCAAGCTGCTACAATGTCGCTTATTTACAATATGCCGCTGTGTTAAGCGAGGAACTTAATTATTAACACTTCGGCACGGACATGCACAGTCATGATCGCCATTGCAGCCGCCACCCTCACAACAATTAACGTTACCATAGGCTGCCAGCTACCGCTAGCTAGCAGGATTGCAAACTGGACATGGCGAAAACAGTTGGTAGACTGCAATTTGTGTGTGTTTTAAATGAAAATACATTGAAATGATGTTGAAATAACTTGTATACACGTTTTCCCTCTGGGATACCCCCAAACACAGACTGTGTCTTATATTCCGGTGCAGATTTTACAGTAGGTCGTACCACATGTTGCCCTAAGAAAGAATGAGCAGCCATTCTTTCCACAGGTGGGATAAAAGGTTGGCCATCGGAGAGGGTCGAGACCCCAAAAGTTGTATAAACACGGGGATAACAGCTAACATCTTCAAAGAGTCTCTCCGAGAAGGTATTTATAGTGGTACATGTTTGTAAAAACACACAAAAAAAAATCAACAGAGCTTGAAAGAAAAAAAGCTCAAGCCCTTCCAACTGTCTCACCTCTAAACACCTGGCAAGATCAAAACGGGCTGCTAGACGGTCAGTTTAGTCTAGTTTGTTGGAAAGATGTCGAGGGATGGGTCCACATCTGTCCAAAATCAGACAAGCTGTTCTGAGGAGGAATACAGGAAGCTTTAACTCAAGCTTTGTGCTGTGGTGGTCGCTCTAAAGTTTTATGTTTTTTACAATCTAGTATTGTTGTGTTCTTTAACACTTATTCAGACATGAGATTGACATGTACAATTCCTGTCACATGTATGCTACAAGGTGCATGTCTGAGAGGGGCTTCACTATTCTCGTGGTGAATGTTGCAAAAGCAGAGAGAGCCCACAATGGAGAACTGTCACACACAAGCATAAAAAACATCGTGTCACTCGTCTAGAACAATCCACAACATCTAACTTATAATAAACCCAATATCATTACCACAGTTTACCATTACAATATTTCATATTGTGTGGTCAATGGCAAGATGCGGTGGTGAATGAATGGGCATACAAGTTACACACACTCAATCGCGCACACACACAAACACACAGATAAACCTCTAGAGGGAGCCGTACTCATCGTTGACAGGAGGAGCAGTCTTGGCCAGAGTCTCTGATGTCTCCAGAACTGGGCCTGAGGGGGGGTCTGCTCCGTCACCATTGGCCAGAGAGGGCGGGCTGTCTAAGCTAATAAGGTCTGCGGGGGGCGCGAAGGATCTGTCTGTCCCGTTTCTCAGCTCTAACTCTAAATCGGCACGTTTTGGCGCAACGTCTTGGGTTAGTAAGTCGTACGTGTCTGACGCCGAAAAGAAGAGATCGTTTGAAACCACGTCATGACCTGTGGGCGCAGGAGTAGAAATAGCAGTAACAGGTAGGGGAGAGAGGACGTCTGCTACCAGAGGAGCAGATTCTTCAGCATCCTGGACTGTAAGAGCACCGTGGATCACTGAAGGAGAGTTAGTTGCAGCAGCTTTGGCAGTGATCATGTTGTTATCAGCACGTTTATTGTTGGTGTCAAATGTAGTAAGGCCACGCCCACTGGGAGCGGGGGCAGTTGGATTTGAAACAGGGTTTGGTTTTGGAGGGGCAGTATTTGCTAGAGTGGAGGCAGTTTGTGCTGGTGTCTGTGTGTCTAAGGCTACGGTGTGCGGCTGTGTTTTGAGCTGAGTGACCGGTGGGCTTGGAGCAGGTTTCTTGGTGTCAAACATGGGAGAGAACGATGGGGAAGATGTAGCCAGGGGAGACACAGGGGGGCTAGCTTTAGCATTCAGAGCAGCAAGTTTAGGAGAGTGTCTACGCTTCGGTGGTATCGGTGTCCCAGATTTTTGAGCTTTAGTCCGTTCAGGGGTGCAAGGAGGAGTGGTCATTTTCTCCTGTTCTTCCGGGGCGTTACTTCCTCTTCGTTCTACTAACGGCGCCATTTTAGCTTCGACGGCAGACGTGGAGAAGACGGGGGTTGGCGGGGCCGTGTTTGACTCTGGAGTCGGGGCTGGGGCCGGGACAGGGATGGGTGAGGGGTCAGAGGGGTCGTTGGCAGGGGTAGACAGGCTACAAGTGAGGGTAGTGGTCTCGCTAGAGGGGCTGTCCTGAACTGTTGCTGTGGCTGTGTCAGAGTTGGTGGCTACGGAGGAGAGGGTGTCCAGTGCCAGAGCAGCAGTGAAAGCCGCCAGCCTGAGAGAGCAGGGAGAGAACAGAGACACACAGACTAGACACCAGGGTGACTGTGACAGAGGAAGGGTGGCCCGGACCAGAGCATGCAGAGGGATTAGTTGGTTTTAGAAATTCACACAAACATAGACAAAGCAACTCAAAAACAGAAACTTTTAAGCCTTAAGAAAGAAAAGGAAACAAAGAAAAAGATAGGGCGTCATGCTGTGAGTGAACATTAAAGGATACACCTCATACACACACCAACATGGAGTACACTGACTAAGAAAACTCATGTCGTAAAAAAAGAACCAGTCTTCCTGCAGAAAACTACATCACCACGCAGAACCACCTATAAGGGTTAAACAGTACCAGTGACAATCTCATACTGTGTAATCTCATTTTTCCAGACTGCTGATATGAGAGATGAGGCTTCCTAAGTTTGTCAAATGGCTTCTTATGACTTGACCACACTCTAGAGGACAAAAGCCTTTCGGTGTCTTTAACTGGTATTGCTTCAACCTTGAGAAAACAAGACAGAAAAATCTCCAGAGGCAGGAGAAGAAAACACAAAGTGCAGTAATCCCTCTCGGAGGGAGTAAAAACAGAAAAGCAACACGTCAGTGGACTCCACTCAAGAATGACCTGAACTTTTTCAAGATGATTTCAAAGGGTCAAATTTCATCCTGTTGAATAAGAAAACTATTCTTTGAAGTGGAGTGCAATGTACAACAGCTTCAAAACTAGAGCGGTAAAAGGTTGTGTGCTGTATGCACGTTTATACTCACTCTGGCTCCGTGAGAGGCGTGGTTTCATTGGGTTCTGTCGGTCCTGCGGCGTTGTGATTGGCTGTGCACTCGTCCTCTGTTCTGACTTCCACTATTGGCTCTTTGGATTCATCTTTACTGTTGGATAGAGAGACAAACAGCTTGTTAAAACTTTTATCATGTCTGCTCCAATGAGCAGTGAGACTACAAGAGCAGGAGACAGTGATTATATCAACAAAGGCTGTGAATGGATTCTCTTTTAAACTCAATCAAAGCATCAATATTCGAGCCGGCCAGCTCCAGTGAAGAAGTACATGTGGCTGTATTTAAGTAAAGCTGGTGCGAATCAATACACGATGCAACCTCCCACTCAAAGTGATTCAAAGCTGCGTTATTGTGCACACGAGAGTATCCGTTCGATGTTTCACTTAAACCCAGCATCCTTCATATTTTCAGGAAAAGACAAATCCACTCTAAAAACATCATCTCGTTTATGGACACGTTTTATTGATTTGTGTAGTTTTCCTGTCCCTGAGGATCGTGAATGAGCGGACCATAATGCACTGCTGTCCCAAGACGTGTTGAGTTTTCCTTTATGGAAAACCCTTCCACACTCATCTCTTGCTTTATGGGCCGAAACATTAAACCTTCAGCAGGAATTCTTAATCATCTTCAGTGTCAGTCTTTTATGAGCCTAAAGGGGAACTTAGGAGGTCATTAATTTTAGCATAAGTACAGGAGGTGAGGTAGACATAGGCAGAATTTAACAACGAAAAGATGAATTAGAAAAACCTTATCTAAAACTCATAACAGTGCCAAGAGCTTCCAAAGGTGTTTTTTTTTTAGATTGCCTTGTGTCTATTGAAAACATTTAGTTGTACTTCTGCAGAGCAGGAAATATTTTAACTTGTGTTGATAAGATTTTTTGGGGGGCTTCTTGGGGCAGAGCAACAAGATGTAAACACAACACTAACATATTATCACCTGCTAAATTCTGAATGGCTCACAGGGTAGGATAGAGAAAAGAGTGTTTATCAGGGCTTGTTTGCTGAAAACATCTGCAGCAGTAAGACTGAAACAAAACAGGCAGGTTGTGGGCTGTAAAAACAAATTAATTTCAGAAAGATGCGAAACAGCTCCACAGTGATGAGGGGAACACAGAATCGGGTTATAATTCCATAGTATTTGCCACTGCAGCTGCTGCTTTTATGTTTCACTGTGTACATAATATTGATTAGCGCAACCTTAAAGAGCAGCTCCAGTCATGTTTTAAGACATAAAATGCTCTGCTTGAAATAATGAATTGTGTCTGACATGTTTTTGCAGCAAAATACGTTTAATTACCTTGTAAAAATCCTCCAAAGGCATCTCCTCCTTCTCCCTCATTAACAATTCCCCAACCTGCATAGTCCCCGCCCACTATGCACATTTCCAACCGCCCCCTCCGTCACGAAAACAAAACATGTCTCTGCCATCGTTTAGTGGCAACTTGTTGAAACTTAGCTAGCTTGAAATGTAGTAATCAGTAGTAGTAATGTTAACGCGAGCAGTGAGTTTGCAAAAATGACGGTGATGGTTACAGCTGGCTCGCGCATCGCCAAAGGGGCAATAGGTTGCGCATAATGATATGCATAGCGTCACCCCATGCATTAACGGGATTGGCTCCTCAGGTTTGTGACGTCACAAACCTGCCAATCTGAAAACGTGTTGTTCAGCCTGTCCTTGGTACACTGCAGTTTAAAAGCAGACAGGCCCAGCCATGGAGATGACTGCTGATGTTGTCCCTGAACACCACTTGAAGATGTTTACAAGGTTAAACACTTGATTTTCACTGGAGGGGGGCTTTAACGACGTCTATGATGCCAGTTTTTGAGAAGAAAATGCATTTATGAAGAATTTGAAACCAATAAACTTTATAAAGACAGTTTAATTATAATCTGGGCAAGGGTAACAGCCATTGTTTGATTGCACATCATGATATTGTCATCACTGGTACTCACATGAAGGCTGCCTTGCCCTCCTCCAAGTTGTGTCCTTTGCTCCCTGTGCCGGATTTGCCACAGAGGCACATGATGAGGCCACATTTGTTGACAAAGTAACAGGTGACATCCACAGCGAGCAGCAGGAGTACAAATACTACTACAAGGATTCCTGCCCAGAGCATGATGCCCATGGAGAGCGCTGCCTCATCACCCAGATCTGCCAGACAAGAGACAAGAGCGGGAGAGCTGAACAACTGTAGCGTGACACAGTTTTATAGAAACTGCCAAGAACAACTGAATTAACTGCTGCTATGCTACTGTGACCACAAATACTTCCATAAAACAAAAACAACTCACCTGCTAGGAGCACCGATACGATCTAGTTGTCTCAGCACGATTTATATGCAGTGTGGTTTGTTTGTGGAAACTGTGCCGTTTGATTTTTAATTACTTTTACAACTTCATTTTTATGAGGCTGTTATACAGAATAGGCTTGCTTTAAAAACACAGAGATACATATATTCAACCCTTTATTTGGTATTAGAAAGAAGAGCAAACCAAAGCTTTTACGGCATCGCTGGTTATAAAGAAATGCTGTGGACAAATCAACATGAGGCCTTCCAAATATCACACGAGCCTTTGATGGATCTCCACTGTTTGTGTAAACTCCACTTTAATTATAGCTGAAGGCTGCAGAAGTGTCCAAACTGTGTTCTGTTTCCAGATAAATTTAACTCTTAAGATACCAATAATTAACTGGTAATAAATGTATAAAAACAGGTATTCTTGATGGATATTTGATACATTACATGCATGAAAAATATCAGAGTTTTTTCTTATTAAACAGCACAAAAATAACAGTTTCCTCATGATAATTCTGTAAACGGCTTGTCAAACTGTGCCAATATTATTATTATAAACATTTCTCAGTTAGGCATTTCTGTTTTCAACAATGTAAACGTTAACGTTACGGACCTTTACAGGACATATGCATCATTTTGTGAGTATAATACAGAGTTTATGTAAACGGACAGGCCCAGCACTCAGCCTTTATTCTTTTCTAACTGCTATTTTTTAATACAACCTCATTTCAATTCCACTATTGTTCATTACTTTAAACTGGCACCTCTCTCTGTTGTCTAGTACTGATGACTAGCTGTGCTAATGCTGTGCAGAGTGAAATCTGTGGGAGGCGGAGGATTTCCAGTGCCTTTAGTTCATCATGTCTGGCCGGTCTGTTCTGGAGCTACACAGCACCCTTTTCTCACCCATAACAGAGACACTCAGAGTCTGTCATGGACAAAGTCTGTTTTTAAGGAGTGAAAGCGTCCAGAGAGACAGCCAGGCCAGAGAAAGGCAAGCTCTCCTCAACAGTTACGGCGTGACTTCCCCACGAAAACTATGAGAGCAGGAGTACAGCGATGAGGGACAAGATGAGTGATACCAAAGTGCATGTCACAGATGAACAGCCCTGAGTGGCTGAGGACCACACGAAAATGCACACAGGTCGGGACGGAAATGTTCACGTGGTTCACCACACCAATGTCCAGGACCAGGCAAGAGAGCAGGAACATTGAGAGAGGGCACAGAGAGAGAGAAAAAGGGGAAAAGAACAAAGGAAGAAAAGGGAGGGGAGGGATGAAAGGAAACAAAGAGGGAAAAAAAGAGAAGGGTGGGGAAAACACAGGAAGAGAGAAAGTGAAAATGAGTCAGGTCTGAAAACCAAAAGTGAAAAAAGAGAAAAACTGATTCCTTGAATTGAGGGAGGAAAAAAAACACAGCAACACATCAAAGCAAAAAGCCCAGCACAAAGGGGAAAACTACAGCACGCTGGCTAGATGGTGACTCAGTGATGGGTGAGTGGGAAATGCTTTAGATTGGAGATGAATTAGAAAAGAAGTGAGGGAAGACATAATGGTCTGTTGCCATGTTTCAGCAAAGCCCTCAGCAGTGTCTAGTACCTAAAGGAAATCTGACAGACTACGTGTTTTTAGAGAAAAAACCTTCAGCGGCAGTTAAGACCTCAAGGTGCAAGTTAATCAGCGGTTATCAAGGGTCAATTTAACGGCTGCTTCCACACAGGGACGAACTATCCACTCTATCTGCTGTTTTGACAGTAAACAAAGCTACAGTCATTCAGAGGAAATAATTTCATCCTCTGTGGGAAGAGCCTGTCCCAGTTCTGTGAGCGCAAACTCAAGCTCATTTACCAAGGGCTGTCAAATCTTTAAAGTGAGGAAATTCAGGCGCTAAATTATTCCTGGCTCACCCCCATGCAGGAAATCTATTTTTTCTGTATATTTATTTAGCTTTTATTCGCCCGACTCAGTTAGAGAGTTAAAAATAGAATGTGAAGCTCTGGTTTTGAGCTTTGAGTTTGGATCCTCATTGTTTTTATGGATGTTTAGTTCCAGTTTAGTACGAGTGACCTGAGGGAGGATACCTGGGATAGCTTCTGGCTGTGAGGACGTCCTGAAGGACATGGCTGCTGGCTGGGATTTGCCCTTCTGATTCTCTGCCACCACGTAGACATTGTAGTCAGTGTCCCACTCCAGCCCGCTGAGTACCACGTACTCGCTGCCACTGGGCAGACGGATCTCTGGTTTCCACTCTGAGGCCTGAAGCTAATCACACAGAGGATATACAGTTTATGCATTTAGTGGCTTCATCGGTTATCAAAACTGTTGCTTAATTTTCTGTTTGACATGCATTAACAGTTAGGCTTGAACTTGGCACAATTAGACATTTTAA
The DNA here is from genome assembly GCF_022749685.1 of Semicossyphus pulcher. Lineage (NCBI taxonomy): Eukaryota > Metazoa > Chordata > Actinopteri > Labriformes > Labridae > Semicossyphus > Semicossyphus pulcher. Next base: position 10,038,892 of record NW_027211692.1, read on the forward strand.
TGAATGCTAACAATGTCAAACCTATGGAACATCATAGGAATTATTATGGCTGCAACTTAGGCTCTCTGTTAACTGATTAATAGTTATATTTATAAACGTTGAGAGAAAGAGTAAATATGCCCATAATGATTTCCCAGTTTACTACCATTAAACACCAAGAAAGTCAGTAAATTTACATATGTAAGAAGCTAAAAATCAGGAAATCCTGCTTAAAGAATTCCTTTAATGAGTTCACAAAAAGATCTGACGGTCATACTTACTGGTTTATAGCGGACAAGATAATGCAAAATGGGTGAACCACCATCGTCCTGCTTGATCCAGCTGATTTTGAGGGAGTTTCCTTTGGGTTGAAGTGCCCCTTCCAGTTTTGGAGGATTGGGATTCCCTATAGACACACAGGAGCAAGACACAGGTTATTTAAAAGGTTCATTTCAGAGAAATAGAGGTTAGTTTTATTTGAAGAAGGTTGTGTCAGCCCGTCAGTACCTTTAAAATTGTAGAGCATAGTAAACAAAAATTAAAGTCTAAAGCATAAAATTGAACTCTTTGTTGTTTTCCTTTTAAGTCACTTGCCCTTCCTTAATCGCTTGCCTCAAGACGGTACGTCTGAAGTCAGACTAATTACCAAGTGACACAGCCACATGCTTATCTGATTCACTCTGAGTCGCTGAGTGACATTCAGCAAGCATATAAATGCTGACTGACATTCCCACAGTGTCATACAAGGCTTCAGGGGAAAGGGTTATTTGTCCCTGACTGGAATGTTACTGTAGTTTTTGCATCTCACAGCAAAAAGATGGGTTTGCCTCCGGGTGATTTTAATCAATGGTAAACACTTTACCGAACAGATGGGAAATATAATACAACTTTTTTATTTGTCCAACGACTAGTTGTTTTATCCACTGCAAACACAGTCTCTGATTGAGCTCCATTGATCAGTGGAGTTCCCCAAGGGTCAATCCTGGGCCCTGTCTTATTCTCTGTTGTGGTAATTAGCCACCAGTTTGGCTAAGTCCCCTATCCTTGATTTGCTAGTGCATTTCAAGCATTATGGATCTGTGAAACCTGGAAATTTGTCAACTTTTGTCTGAATGAGAATAGTGCTTGCATGCCTCCTTATTTTCTTTAAATGACAACAAAACTGAATGTTTCTAATCTTTGCCTTAAATTAGACTTTTAAACCTCACTGTAGGTTCATACCTATCCAATACATTAAATATTTTTTACACAACCACAGCATTAAAAGCACTGGCAGGTAAAGTGTACAACATTAATTATCTTATCAAAATGGCACCTGTCCCAGCGTTGCAAATTTTAGGCAGCAAGGGATCAGTCAGTTCTTAAAGTACAGCAATGGAGCCTGGGAAAATCTGTAAGTGAGAGAATCTGAAGGACACTGACAAGGGCCAAACAGCAGGACCTCTGTGGTGTTTCTGGTATGGTATTCAGGTATGTTAGTATCGACCAAGGTCAAGGGCTCCCAGTGCCCACTGATGCATGTGGGTAGCTAAGGCTAGTCCATCTGGTCAAAGAAGAGCGGCTGTAGCAAAAACTGCTGAGTTAAAGCTGGCTATCATAGGAAGGTGCATCACGGCTTACCCCCAGTCCACCAGTGAAAGTGCCCATAATGGGCATTTTAACACTAGAACTGAACTTTAGAGCAATAAAAGAATGGAGCTGGGTCTAATGAATCCAGTTTTCTTTACATGATGTGAATGACCCGGTATGTTTGCATTGTTGTGGTGTTCTGTCTCCTTTCAAATATTGTTCATTGTTCTTCATGACAATGGTAATCCCTGATGGCAGTGGACTCTTTCATCAGAACAATGCATCCTGTCGATCTGAAAGATTTGTTGAGGAATGGTTAAAGAAACATGACAAAGAGTTCAATATTGTGACTTGTCCTACAAATTCCCCAGATCTCAATCAAGTCCAATCCATAAGGCTACACAACGTACAGGATTTAAAGGATCTGCTGCTACTGTTTAGGTGCAAGATACCACCATTCCTTCAGAGGCTTTTTTGAGTCCACGTCTCAACAGGAGAGCTGTTTTGGTGGCACGAGGGGGTCATACACAATATTAGGCAGGGGTTTTAATGTTGTGGATGATCAGTGTATGTAGATTACTCTGCAGACTTCTTTCTGCACTCCTGGCGAGATGCTACACTGCATTTTGTTGTCTCTGTATTTTACTCAATGCAAAGGCAATAAACTGAATCTAATCATCCAATCTAATTTAAAAGTTGGTTTCCAGAAACCTGAGGGTCATTTTTAATCCCCAATTGAACTTTGAGAAACATCTTAAGTCAGTTTTTCAACCGTGTCCTTTTTTTAATTAAGAAACACTGCCAAAGTACACTACTATTTCTTTTCAACAGCTTGAATTAAACATAAATTGGTTTGTCTCCTTGAGTCTCGACTACTGTAATGCAATGTATTCTTGTTTAAGCCAAGAAGCTGTAACCTGTCTAGAGTTAATTCTGTTGCATGATTAGTAACTACATTCGGACATTAGTGCTGGCTTCAGTACACTGGCTTCCTGACAAATCTAGACTTGAATTCCTTCCAATTACTTTCACAATGTGGCTCCACCTTATGTCAGTGAGTTTCTGATCTCATTTAGGCCCAGTACACCTCACAGGTAATGGGAACAAGAGCTCCTGGTTGTTTCCCGCTCAAAGTTGAAGCCTTGAGGTGATCAAGCTCTTGCTGTCCTGAACCCAAGGTTATGGAAATGTCTCCCTCATCGGGTCATACCAGTCAAGTCGTGTGCATTTGTTCTTATTCTTTAACATTATCTCTGTCATTATTTGTCTTTAATTCATCAACTTAAACTGACAATCTTGAAGATTTCAGTTTCGTTCTCTTGGGCGCCCCCTAATGGCGATATACCGTACTTGCGGTAGGACACTTCCCAATTTAATCAGACATCTACGGCTGGCTGCTTTTGTCACGTTTGTAACTCTTGATTTTCCTCGCTGATGGTCGCTTTCCTTTTCAGACTGTTTGCCTTCATCTGAGTGTCAAATTTCTTTCTTTTTCTTTGGATTTTCACTTATTTTTGAAGTTGTATCTGTAGTCATCCATCTTTTCTTTGTTTGTTCAGCCATAGTAGATTACTGTTTACTCGCAACACTTGCAGAGACCGGAAAAGCAGCCGCTTAGCTCCGCCTACCCTCTCTGGCAGACCAACCACGGCTGGGTGATGGAAAACGCGTCACTAACTGGGTGCTGCTTGTGATTTTTTCCACCAATGTCGCCACAGACACCCAGTCCGTCATTCTACTATATACTGCAAATGCATTCATCAGTGGACCAAAGGCTCAATCACCATTGTGTTACCTCATTCGGCGATGGATAGTGACTTAACAGACATTTATTTACATGAAGGTATTACTTGCTTACTTACCGAGCGAAAACAAGAAAGCGGTTTAGAGTGGTTTGTGTTCATTTTCAGATATACATACTATTGCTTGTATATAAAACCCTGATTAAATCAGTTAGTTGATTTAGCCTTTAATGCATGGAATTCAGGCAAAGGTTAAACATGGTAGACAATATGGATGATAATGCACAGGGGTGCTGTTGCTCTCAGCATGAATACTAAAACTCTTGATTGAGAACCAGAGCAAACTGCTGCTAGGAGCAGTTTTTGTGGGAAGGCGGGGTAGACATTGATTATGATTCTCCAGTGATTAGAGGAAACTGTGTTTATTACACACCTGATTTATTGTAACACATCCTATAAGGAGGAAAGGTAACATCCCTTTAGGTGGTGGGCTATCAATAGTATCCGAGTGATGCTGATATTAAACACTCTTGACTGTTATATATTACCTTGAAGGAAGCTCTGGCTCTCTCTCATTTATCCTGCTGAGGCAAATGTCTACATGACTGATTATATGGATTTAGGTAGACATATATTACATGATTGCATGGAAGCAATTAATGTGTTGTTCCACCGGGGGAATCTCTGATTAAAGTTAGGGATCTTCTTTCAAACAGCTGCAACAGCGAGTTACCTTTAGCAGAGTGGAACCATGCAAAAGCAGTCACAGTCACATGAAGTGAAACGTGAGAGGTTGATAGAGAAAGGACAAGAAAGACAGACAACATACAGATACAGAAACATACTAACATGAAATAACAACAAAGGTTTCATAGTATTTCACACAACTTCTAAGCACAGACGTTCCTCTGTTTGAGGTTTTAATATGAAAAGTGACGTTAACAGCTTTATCCTCTTGGCTTTAGAGACTTTATCATTTGCAAGGCAGCTAATTAATTATTGCTGATGGGCCTAATGCAAACATAAACATTCCCAAATTACACCAAACAGCTGAGCCAGAGGGGAAATGTGCTTTTGAAAAACAGAGTTTTGATGTTTGTTTATTACACTGTCATTTAGCCAATTAGTTCACAAGCAGCAAATCAAAAAGGGTATTAATTTTCATATTCAGCTGAATGCAGGTGAGACAGAATCTAGGGGTTACTGACACAGGGGGGTTTGCATTCATGATCAGGCGTACAAGGTTACAGTATTTAAAAAATACACACCTTTTACTATTTTTTATAGTTACCACATATGCAGCTAATTAGTAGGGATGATGGGGTTATCCTGCAGGGAGAGAAATAGCTAAAGCGATAACAACTAATTGTCTATTATCCTCACTACGGAACAAACCTGGGTCTTCTGTGAAAAAATGAGAAATGTCGTCTAGGGACATAAAAGAGAAGATATCAGGCAATCAGTATCAGTTGTCGGCACAAATGACTACCTGAATCTCTGTAATAACACTTCACTGAGGAGTTTAGCACGATTCATTTCTTGCAGACTGAACCATGAAAGGAAGAAAAGAGTAGACATTTGATTTAATGATTTCCACATCGAGGGTAAGAGTCAGACAGAGGTAGCACACATGAAACTGGAGGGCTGTTGTAAGACTTGAAGTGAACTCTTTTTGGAACACTTTTATGGACATAATCCAGTTATTTACTGTGGTTAGTCTAATTAGTAATGATTATAATCCAAACAGACAGCACACAACATTTGCTCTTTTTAACAAACTGACAGCAAGAAGGCAGAAAAACGTTTGATTTGGCCTGCTGTCTTAGTCCTGAATAAGCAATTACGGATTGCATTGTGAGCATGTGCGTGAACATGTCATGTTATAGATCCATTTCACCAGTTAAAACAGCAAAGGTAGTAACAACAGAGAGACCAGGAAGTTAAATCAAAGCTGAAATGCTCTCGAGGCATATTAATGAAGCAAATGAATGAAAAACACGTTAAATATAAAAATATGTTTCATCATCTCGATTTAGGAGAAATTAAATGAACACCATTTCCAAGCGAGGACTGATGAACAGCATTTTAAAAGAGAGGAAAAAAAGAGGTGAAGCACTTACTGTTGTAAGTGTGGCCTGATGGATACAACACAAGGATGAGCACATGGATAAAAAAATAGATGATTAAAATGACAAACAGAAGATATGAGCAGATGATCAGCATGCAGACAACATTGAGTCGTGTCCAAAAATAAAAATGGGATCAATAATGAGTCAGCAGGCACAATGAATATGAAGCCAACAGGGAGCAGCAGTTAAGACTCCCAAACACATGCATCCCCGACCAACAGAGGGGGCTACAAGCTCAATAATGGGCTCAGGATTCACGACAAGGCTGGTATTTAAAGAGCCAAAGAACTCTAATTCATGGAATGCAAGAAAGTAATGAGCCCAATAAAGCTTTATTAAATTACTGAGCAACTTGATCCAAATTAGGAAGACTTCACAAGAAAAATGTTTCCTGGATTCTTTGATTTTAAGGTCCCTCTTTGGAAAAAAAAAGGCTAAATAAACAAAACAAGGAGGTTAGTGAGTCAGTTCCTGTTGTCAGTTTTACTCCAGGACAAACAAAAGACACTTGGAAGAGGACAGATAGACTGAAAAGACACGGTTGGAAGCTTTAGTAACACTGTCCAAACAGACTCAATGCTAACTTGTGTGTTGCTGTCCAGCAGCTGACAAACTCTCCCCTTCAATGAGTTTCTATAAGTCAGTGATGGGATGGACGGGCACTCCAGCCACATAGAAGAGAGGACTTCAGATAATGTGTTTTTGGAAAGCGAGGTCATAAAGGTCTGATAGAAACTTCAGAGTGTGCTGTAAAGCGTGCAACATGTGCCACTTACGAACAGGCTCCGTCTTGAAGAACTCAGCGGGGCTGCCTTCACCTTCACCCTTGCCGTTGATGGCTGACATCTTCACTTGGTAGCTGGTTTCTGGCTTCAGGCCTGTGATAGTCACCTCGTCCATGGAGCCTGTAACAACATAATATTAGAGGCAGCGCCGAGCCCGATGAGAACACCTTGATAGTTCTGATTAGCAGAAAAAACAAACGCAGCCCGAGCTCAAACAATACATGCATAATTAATCCCATCACAAGTAAACAGCGATTAGCTCGATTCTCGTCTCATTCCAACAATGTTTGAACAACAGATAAATCTATTTAGAGATGGTCTAAAAAGGTCTAAACTCAAAGATACACAGAAACAGAAATCACTCACAGCTGTTTCAAAGACATTATCTAAAGAACCTGATTTTATAGGTTATTATTAGGAATTGGTGCAAGATGACATTTTCCATTAATCTTGCATACTTCACCTTAAAAAAGAATGCTATTATTCAACTCATTGGTCATTTTTTGCTCTCTTATTTAAAGACTTTCCAATGTAATTGTATTCAGAGTATCTGCACACAGAAATTAAATGCAATGCTATTTAAACCTCAACAGCACAAATTAATACTTCTTCAACAGCATAACAAACGACCAATATGTTTCAAATCAATCAAAAATGATCAAGATGTCTAACCTTGCATTACATGTATACAACAAAACTTTAAGTACTCATTTTGTCAGCTCTTAATAACAGTTGCGTTGAAATCCCAAAATATTTAACAGCTAAAAAAGGTAAATTTCCCAAATCAACACCATCATGTTTGCGTTGTTTTGTGTTCTCACCATCTTCGACATAAAAGACCTTCTGCACCCAGCTGCCCCGGCCCTGAGTCCTCCACTCTGCTTTGTATCTCAGGACAGGAACGCCCCCAGTGGATTCAGGCTCCTCAAACTGGATCTGCGCGGTGGTGGAGAAGGGTCTCACCTCACTGATGGTCGGAGCTGACGGCACCTCTGGTTAACGGAGGAAATGCAGCGTGATTACAAGTGAAGCTGTAAGATTGCAGCACTCTGCCTCTGTCAGACTGCATTGTTCCTATACAATAACAGAGTGAGCTCACAGCTCCTAATAGATCCCAAATGCATCTGAAACTGCTTCAGATTTGTAAGACATCCATGGGTTATGACATTAAGGCAGTTTCTCTGGCGGTGGATGCAAACGGTTCACATCTTTTCAGAAAAGAAAAAAAAAAAAAGGCAGGAAAAACATTCAGCTGTTTCTTTGCTGCTGCAAGTAAAAGCCATCGCGAGTCAGTCTTAAAAGAGGATAATTGCACAGAGAAAACCACAGAAAATAATGAGCTGCTTGTTTTTGATTTGATGAACCTTTGAGCGGGGAAAAGAACGATTTTAGATGCATTCACAGACTTTGCAGTCAGCAAAGCACAAGCTATTGTTTCAATGTAATGGTGTAACAGGTTTAAAAAGCTGGTTTTGAAGTAGCAAAATTGGTTGAAGTCAGACACTTTTTTGATTACTCTGCCAGCTCAAATTTTGGATTTGGAGAGAAAATATCTGACCTCTAGTAGACACAGTTTATTGCTGAAACACATGTGCATTAGTCTAGTTCAATGACTAAAACGGCACTCTCCATTTTAGAGAAAATTACAATATTTTAACCACTTAAAGGAGAAATTGGCCCCTGGAAAAAGCCACTGTCAGTCAAAGCTGCTGTTCTCTGTAATCGACAGAAGCAATAATATTGGAAATTGAAGCCATAGTAGTGGAGAAAGTTGTACAAGCAGCTCGTGGTTTCTACATTCCTGTAACACCCAGCATGCATTGCGCCCCTCCCTCTGAAAGTAACGGCCCAGTGAGAGACGCTGGAGTGAAATACTACCATTTTCCATTCAAGGACATTGATCGCTGCAGGCAGTGGCTCAGAGCGGTACAGAATCTGAAATACGACGAGAATATACCGGTATAAAAATCTTCAGGTCCGCAGTCTACATTTCACACCTGACGATTCGGAACGAGACATAACATCGGAGGCGGGCGTCCTAGACTGAGGAAGTGTAGTTTACAAGCTCCCGATGATGCGTTTCACGTAGTCCGGTGGAGGTTTTCCAGGGCCCGTTGGAGAAGCGGATAGCGCCTTCCAAAGGCACAGAGTGAAATTGCATTTTTTACCCCCTACCATAATGGCATTAGCTCATCATGATAGCATGATAAGGCTGAGGTTGAAAATCGGTGAACTGGGCCTTTAAACTACAGGGGACTCGGATTTCCAAGTCCCGGTGACTGTTCTGAATCTATATTCAAACAGTTTGACCTTCAACTTGAAAATACAAACTCTACACAATGCACAGTGCACAGTGCACAATAATATATGCTGTTTTACGTTTCGTTCAACTCTGCACTGAGCCTTTTATTTTTTTTCCTAACAACCAGAGGGAAGGAACGTCAAATTATCTGATGTTAAAACAAGCACTGCTCTGTGTAATCTCACTTTGTGGTTGATGTTTTGGTCTAATGTGTTTTGAAAATTGGTGAAAAATGTGTTCCTGAAGCCCGGAGCCTTGCGCAGTCCTTGCGATTCAATTTGTCTGCCACAGTGAAATTTATCTTACTGATTTTTTCGTTGTTATCACTCCAAATCAATGTTCCAGCGCTCTACAGGAGACATCCTCCTTATTATGCATTTTAATTGTGCAGAAAAATGAGACATAAATAAATGCAAAAGAACAAAGTGCTACAAACTGCAGAGAATTCCAACTGACCGGCCTGAATGAGGAGGAACTCCTTGGACTCTGTACCCATCTCATTGGAAGCAGTGCAGTTATAGCTCCCAAAGTCATTTTCAGACTCGGGGGTTATCTGCAGAGGACAAAAAAGCAAATATATGAAGGGCAGTGTACCAAAACAGATGAACACATTTGTGTGTCAAACACTCTGAAGGTGACCTTTTTGTTTGTCCATTAGAGAAGCCTATTTTTATTTGTTGCTGTGAGCTTTCCTGCTGCTGAATTATTCATCAGATCTTTTTTTTCTTTCCACAATGGAGCTGAGAGAAAACCCTTCACTTCAAGTCTATGCTCATGAAATGTTGATGACATAGGGGTTATGTGTGTGTATGTATACCTGGAGGCACTATGTGTACATTTATTTTATGGACTGAAACCCGTAGCTTCTTGTGTTTGTGCATGTACCTGAAGGTAGCTGGATGATGGAGTTCTGAAGATCTTAATGTTTGTGGTGTTTGAGTTTGGGAGCTGGAGTCCATCTCTCAGCCACACTATGGATACATCGCTGGGATGAGCCTTGACCTCACAGCTGATATTGACAGCATTTCTCTCCCAGGTGTACACGGCCACGACCCCGTGGATCTTAGGAGCATCTGGTAAAGAAATTCATTGAATATAGATTTTCTTTTCAACATTTCAGATTTTGTGGCTTGAAAACAGAGCTGTGTGAAAAAGGTGAATTGAATCGCTTAGTTTGTTCTGTTAAAAGAGATGCTGTTGAAGTCAATTTTACAACACGTACTCGTCTCATTATGTAGGCTGAAGCACTTATATTAAGAGAGAAAGAGATACTTACAGCGGACCTCCAGATATGCTGTCTGTTCATCCTCTCCAATGGCATTGCGTGCTGTGCAGAGGTACTGACCAGCGTCTGTGTACTTGACATACTTCAGAGTGAGGGAGGAGACACGAGCATCACTCCTCACCACCACATTTCCATCCAGACTCTAAACAGGAGTGGAAAAAAATAGCGTGGTTTAGGGGGGGAAAAAAACAAATGCATCACATCAGTTATTTTCCACAGCCATGCTGCACATTTACATAGACGCAGCTCATTTCTGCAGAACAATGTGTGACCTGAAAAAAGAAAAAAGCTAAAGAACGCCTGCCTTTAATGAACAGACGTTTCTTTAATGAAAAAGCCGCACACTGCAGGGTGAAGACGTGGAAACATAGGGACACAGTTGACAGTACAGGGGAGCTTATCAATAATAGATGACAGAAGGCACTAGAAACCATCTACAGCTTTTCACACGGAGGGCTTAGCAACTCGTGAAATACGCTGATGCATGACGGCAGACACCGGAGCATTACCTTACATGCCACGCTTGCACTTTTATACTGAAGGCACAGAAGGCTTAGTGTGGGATTTTTTTAAATGTATCTTTTTAGTTAAATAACATTAAGTTAATCTCCTGTGGTAATATTTGGTTCAACTAGATCGCAACACTCTCACTTTCAGGACATGTCCCAGTTTAGCTGATGAAGGGCATATGCCAAGTCACGTAGCATTTGAAACCAGGGACATAACGGCAGACAGCTGCCTAATGACATGTGTAAGTGACCTTCCTGCTCCAGAGATACCTGGTTTCATTAACTTGATATGCAGAGTTACAACATCCGGCCATAAGTAGCTTCCTGACCTTTAGGGTCAACAACTCTTTGTTGTTTTGGTTGCTGATGTCATGTGACACTAAATTGTAGGTGTACAGTTTCAGGCTGTCTCCATTTCTCTTTCTTAAAGAAATATTTTCCCTACGAGGATATTATCTATTATAAAACACATATTGTGTGCATTAATTTTACAGATTTGGGTGAACATCAACTTAAGAGTTTAATTAATCTTCTCATGAATTTCGCTGAATAAATCTCAAACCTATTAATGTTGTTTAGACTATTTTAACCATGCAAGGGTATTGCAATAACATTGTATTCTTTAATACCAGTAAGCTTTGGGTTTTTATGAATTGTTCCTTTTACAAGGTGCTGCAGGGCTGAGCCTTTCTATTGGCTGCTTTCATGGCTCTGATCCAAGCTGCAGGCAAAACAATGGCACGGATGCTTTTACACATATTGAATTAGGGCCCAGTCTGGGCGGCCATGTAAGAGAAACCCTCGTTAGTTTGTATTCAAATTCAATAGACAAAGCATGTCTGGGGCATTCATTATGCATAGCGGGTAGCAGGACCAGGGAGACACTTACATAACACAGTACCCTTTTATTCTGACCCCTGTGCAGCAAGCATTCTCCCTCCACCTCCCTGTGGTGCTGCTCCTGACTCCTGCATCTGTGCCACACTAGGTGCGACCATGTTAGTCAGTGTGCTTCAATATTGAAACCTTTTTAATGTTGTGCGGATGCCAATGGTTCCCGATATGATGCCTGTAATAAAAATATGCGAGAGGGAAATTGCTGTATGTAGTCGCTGCAATTTAATCTTGTGAATCATTAATGTATTATCACAATGGATTTTCAGTACGAATGCATAGAGCACCAGAGTGGCCGTCTATCTAAAGCATTCTTGATGATTTGTTGACTTAACCGCCTTCAAGAAACAGATACAAAACCACTTTACGTGTCTCTGTGAAAACCTGGTACAAAAAAAAAACAGATGAGGGATGAAAATAAAGACTTTCAGACATAAGCTTCTTTAATAAATCAAAGCAAACTGACAGCAGAGCTCTGCAACAGCTTCTGCAGCTTTAGCAGCAGAGGAGAGAGACACTGCTGGAACATCGGAGCATAAAATTGAGAATACACTGAGGACATGTTAAACTTATGTCTCACCAAATCTAAACTGGACCAGCATACAAATGTACCTTCCCATCCCCGCCTTGTCAAATAAACACCAAGCTGCCAACGTATTTGCAAAAAAACATGCTCAGCATGCTCATGCTGCCGGCTGCTCACACTCCTCCCCTGAGCTGTATAATGGGATGTCTTGCATAGAGACATGCTGATCAATTCAGAGTGCAGGTAGACTTTAAAACTATATCATCATGTCAGAAAATTATTACGGTCTGATCCATTAACATAAACCAATGCACTCACATCCTGTAACCAGCAATGTGCTGCAAATGTGCTGCTGAGACGCAACTTGTGAGACAGTGGTTCACTAAATATAGTTCATATTTTGTAGCAAAGCTTTACTCTGCTTTTAAGAACGCTTTGTTCTTGTTGCTTTCTTTGGATTATCTTTATCCCTGTAGAGAAACTAAGGAGCTTGGGTAACATGGCTTTTTGGGGTCATTTTTGTGGAGCTGATTACTAATCCAAATATTTAAAATTGTGCATTTTACCCTTACTCCTGGGTAAAGGAGTAAAGTTAGTCTGAACAAAAGAATTTCAGCGCTACAAATTAAAAATGTAAGTGCCACTATGTGCAAATAAGGGTTTTACACAGACCTAGTCATTACTGTCAGCATGCGCTAGATGAAAAAGGTTTCTCTTCACCTCCTGCAGTGAGTAATGCGCGAACAAGTTCATTGTAAACGTTTTTCAATCGCAGGTGTTAATAATGAATACATGTCAGATGTCAATATTTCGAGACTGTTGAAAACAGGGAATGTAAAAACACCCATTTTCAAAACTCTAACAGAGCAGAGTCAAAGGAAAAGACCAACCCGCCTGCTGTGCAGAGCTCCCTGCAATTTAAAAATAAAATAGCAAAGCTATTTGAGGAACCAAATGGTCTAAAAATATGAATTCATTTCCTGTCAAATAATACAATAGCAAAAATAACACTGGCAACCCTAATGTTTGATCCTGCAGCTGAAATGGTGATGGGCTGATTCTGCTGACGTACTTCGTGAGAGCACAAATTTCTGTTCAAAGCCAAAAAGAATCTACCAGCTCTGTCCTTTAGTAAAGAGCACTCAGCGGAGTGACAAAGAGGTATATATCGCAACAATTTCCTCACATATATTAAACACATTTTCAGTAGTGCAGTCGAGTGTAGAAAGTTTATGTGGGCAGCTCTCGCTTTTGCCAATGTTCACTTTCTCTCAAAAACTCTGACACTCTGCTGCACAAACGCATATTTCATTTTCTTTTGCATACATATTCATTAATCTTTGGTCCATGAATTTGAACTATAGATAACTACTTTTTCATGTCAATAATACACTTTGAAGTTTCAGTCAAGAATTGGCAGCAGATGTAGTGATATGTAGGAGTGAGGACAGAGAAATCTACGAAGAATTTTACCAACAAAATCAATTTTTCTTGGACAAAAAACACGTAGATAAACTGCATGCAGAAGAACTGAGATCAAGTCTATAAATGATGAACAAAAAGCCATTATAAAAATCATATTATAGCAGGAGGATGTATTGTGTTGACTTAATGGCTAGGTGAAAGGTAACACGGAAGTAGACATGAAACCAAACAAGTAGAAAAAGGAGAGGCAAAAACAGACCGGCCTGTTTTGTACTCTCTCTGACCCTTAATTGATCAAGAATTTTGATCTGCATCCATCCAGAATTGAATTAGACTCCCCTGACATGAAAGATGGATTGGTGTAGGAGAAAGTCATGCATTTAGAATACCTTGTGCTGCTCTGGCCGAGTCCATGATGCCTGTAGAGGACAGAGACACAAAACAACAAACAAAAGGCAAAACGCTTATAAGGTAATTCTCATCCTGGCGAAGCCGGGATGCTGCACATTCCATGCAAGTATTAAGTGTCCAGTTTATTTTACGTGTATCCACAGGCCCTGAGCTGAATCTATGATTTTGCTTTAAGTCTGCAGATACAAAAACGCTTTGGATTTCTCTCCTGGTGAAGCCTATTCTGTGACTATAGGAGTTTTCTTTTAAAAGGAAAGATTTTGGGGGATTTTCATGGGGTTATTTTCTGATTCTAACCCCCAAAGAATGAAGTCTATTGGCATCGTGATAGCACAAATGCTTACAGATAAGAAGGTTATTGGTTTATCTGGAAGAGGTGACTCCATTACACTGCAAAAGCAGAGATATGCCGGCCTCTTTGGCAAAAGGCAATTATCGACTCATGATCCAGTTTTGAGGCTTAAAGCAATAATGAGAATATAAAACCAAACAAAAGTGAATTTACTCGAGCACTGCCGTCTTCGTTTGTGCTGTCCTACATAAATAAATAAATAAATAAAGCAATCGAGTCACTGAACAATCCTTACAGTGTTTATCAAAAAGCAACGAGGGGTTTAAAAGGAGCGTTTTTTGCTGCAATTCTTCCTCGACCTCATATGAGACCTGGGGAAAGAAAATCCTTGCCCACAGGTGCCCTGTGTTGTGTTGAATTATTTTGCAAGTCAGATGTTGTACTCTGAATATAAACAGAGCTTGTACTACAGTCTCAAACTGCTGTCTTTTTGCTATGCTTTAACCGAATTTCAAGCCTTAAATAGCCAAAGATAGGATTTGCATGAATTCAAAACTTGAAGTTTCCTTCTTTTAGAAATGGATACAAAGGCACCTCTCCAGATATCTATTTCTAGATATATATATATCTGTATATCTGCAGCCTCATAAGCCTCGCAAATATTAAATTTTAGATGATAAGAATGGATGTGCTGGCAGACCTAGTTATTATTTAAATCATGTAGCGAAGAAAATCTCAGTCTGCAGTTCATATCACTTTCTAATTAATGGCAGTTCATATAGAGGCCCATACTGTGTATTTTAAGTAAATCCTAGTAAATAATTGCTAGAAAGACTCTAAAGCACATTTGACTACAGCTTTGACTATGATGAACATGAATGTAACATTTTATCATGTTGTTTCGAGGAAATAAAAATCACATACATCAAGTAAACTGAGTGATTATCATAATCATGTTCTCCCATCCAACTGAACACAGAATTATTTTGAGTCATGACAGATAAAATCAAACCTCTGCATAACAAACCCTTTGAACTGTACTAGACAACATGCCATGTCAAGTTAAATCACAATGACGCTGAGAAGCGCAACTTCACAAGACAAACAGCTTCGTGGAAAGCATGCTCTATGGATTTCATGATACTGAGAGGAACATGTAAAGCATGAGGATGGGATGCGATGGCCCACATAGCGAGAAAAAAAGTGTTGAAGGATACTAAGAGAAATGATAAACAGCTATTTCATCAGGTGCATCAGCAAGTAAATGTTAGTAAATGAAAGCAATTTGCTGGAATAATTGTAGGGCAAAACAGCGAATCAAACCATCAATGAAATCACATCCGAAATCGCCCCTTTATTACCTTCTCATAACCAAAGCAGCAAGAGCATATGGACTGTTTGAATGCAGGTACTTTATACTGCTGGCAAACCTGCCTCACCATTTACTATTAAAATAAGCAAAATGAGGAAGGCTAAAAGAGGAGTTGATAAGGGACTTATTGGACAAATCATATGCAAAGCTCCCTGCCTGGGTGTAATTTCACTTTGTTCTTAAGAGCTGTGTACGTCCTCTACTGTCACAGAATAACACACAGTGCACCGTACATCATTACAAACAGCAGTTGGCTGCATATCACCGCCGTGCTGAGAGAGAATGGTCGCCCAATTAAAACAGGCAACCTAATAGTCTGGAACATCACCACCTCACCCGCACACCCGTCTGCAGCACTGCCTCTGCAGTAAGTGAGCTGACAAGTATCGCTGCCATGTCCCTGACAGGTGTTTGTTTAAGACAAAAGCTCAATGAACAACGGCAGATGCGAGCGTGCAAAACGGAAGACACCGAAAACACAATCAGTCCTCCGAGCAAACGCGCAGAACAATATGGTGACGGTTCCCTTGGGACTTATCATTTTTCCAGCCCATTGTTATTCCCTTCCATAGAGAATAATCTTTACTCTTTGTTCTAACATGAATGGTGATGTCAGCGTGAAGAGGGCAATGCACAGAGAGAGAAAACATATGAACACTAAACGCATAAATGTACAGAAGCCTTTATTCACTGGGTGACGCCTGACTGAAAACAATGATTATGCGTTCTGTCATCGTCCTGTGTCATTAACTGCTGAGCCTCAAACCGCTGCCAGTACATCACAAAAAACGGACTCGCATTTTAGCAAAGAAAGCCTTACATCACCCCTGCACTGAGCTAGCGGGCGTGTTGTTATAAATGAGTAGCCCTTTGTGTCGGGACAAAACAATGCACTCCCTGCATCGGCACGCATCGCTAAAAGCATCCCTCTGTTTCACATGCACTGCCTAAACAGCTGCCACACAACATTAATTACACATTTTCTTGAAGCATCTAATTATTTCAAAAAAATAATCATTAATTTCTTTGATCTTTAATTTCTGATTGTCGACCTGTGATGTGAGACAGAGAAGGCCTATAATGAGGATTTGTGTCTTAAACCTTGAGTTCCTTTAAGACATAAAGTGCTATCACACAATAGGCGGCAAACTTTAATGGGCTTTTAAGTTTTATAATTAGTCCTCAGTTAAAAAAATCCAGAAAATTACAGCTTGAAAATTCTTTGCATCAAGCAGAATGTTAAATATGTATTCAAAGAAGCAAAACATTCATTATGTAGATAATGTACAAAGCATGGATAAATACTTCATTTACATTTTCAGTTATTAAACAGAGTCACTTATCTGGAGCGACTCGCGGAGAATGCATTCAAAGGAGTGAAACCACCCAATACGGCACGTAAAGTTGATGAAAGTTTGAAAATAAATATATAAACACTTTACTTTAATAGCCGTATAAACAAAAACAGAACTATCCCCCAGATAAGCACCAATTTGAATTTGGAACACAACTCTAAGCAGGCACACACCTACGCGTACCACTGCTTTCCTATTGTATGAAACAGTAATCTCCCTCATCCTCACATTGTGCACCCCTTTACTCACAGTCACCAGACGACGCTTTTGTCTGCACTCACTAAAGATTTTGTGTAGGAGGTTGTTCACAATGAATTTATTTCTCCCCGTTAACCTTAAAAACACAAGAAAAACGGAAAATGAAGCCAGACAAGATTTCCTTCAGCATCAAACGGACGGTGAATGATTAATCTCTCACGAACTAAAGGTGAAACTTCAAGTAGTCTCGGTTTTTATCCTGATTGAATCAAAGTAAGTGACACTGATCTCTCTGCTCTGACATTATGTGGTAATTCCATAAACTAACAGTGCTACAGTGTCTCATCTATCTGCTGCATCACCGGTATAGCTCTCATGCTAAAGGAGAAGATAAATATGTAACCTTGTGTAACAGCTCTCCAGGAAGTGTCCACTGTAAAGAAAGATGTTAGCTTAAAGGTATCCTGTAGAGTTTGTGACTGTTCAGGGCTGTTTGTTAACTTCTTTTGCACACAGCACTGGTGCTACAGAGGTTCACAGTTTTGTAGCACAGGCCACAAAATTGTAGCTTGATTTAAACATTCATTACAATCTCTATAAACAACCACGATTAATGCTGTTCATCATTTTAACAGGTATGACTGGCATAGGATATTATTGTAGCATACAGGGCATACCAAAGCCAAACTTTAACAAGAAATGTTTTTAGACAAATATGTTATTTATTTGCCCATAATGCTAAATTGCGGGGACATAACAAGCATAAAAACATCAATATTACGCTTCCAAAGAGCAAATTTTAGAAATGTTATCTCATCAAAATAATTTAAGAGACCGAAAACTAACCAGGGGTTGACAATGAGCACTATGGGACTTTGCAAATTCACTGGCTCTGCCATTAAAACCACTAGGCCTGAAATAGTTTGTTATTTTGGTGTTATTTTAACGTCAAATTTTGTTTCTCCCTATGCATGGGTTCTTATTACGGAATGTGTGCGCAATTGTGGAACTATTATAAACTCGTGAAAATAGACCAAAAGAATCATATGGGTATTAATAACATCACTGCTGTTATTAGCACTATAGAATAGTTTGAGCATGCAAGAAGTGGATGTAGCCACAGAGACGTCACAAACTGGTTGGTGGACTGCTTTGCATTACTGTCGCCATCTTGTTTTTTTGTGGAGCCATGTGACCATATTTTGGAACACAGGGTAGAGCTGGAGAGGAGCGAGGGGTTGGCAAAAGCTAAGATGTCGGAGGGCGACTTTATTAACTAGCTATTTAGATGGTTAATGACAGTGTGTCACACAGAATGGACATCTACACTCACCGGCCACTTCATTAGATACACTTGAAAAATCTAATGTAACACACCAGCTCAGCCATAAGATTTGCTGTTATGTTGCCTGTAATGTACAGGCTTTTTCCTAAGCGGTCATAGAGGTGTTAATTTAATGACATTTCAGCGTCAAGGTCATAATTGGTGGTGGGGCTGTACTGAGCTGCGTTATATTCAGAGGTGCTTCACTCAGGTCTCCTCACGTATGTAAATAGGGAGGACAAAAAAATTGAGACATCTCAATATAATAATTTAATTCAGTACAACACCACCTTTAACTACGACCTCAGTTATAAACATCATTGAATTTACACATTTCCAACTCATAAAAGCAGAATCCATGGCAGTGCTGTTGTATTGAACTGCATTAGATTGTACAGGTGCACCTAATGAAGTGTCCATTGAGTGTATTTGTGTTGATATCTGACTGGAGTTTATTTAATTACATAAAAACAAAGAGAGCTTGGGGAACATGTCACCAATGTAACGATCCGCAGCAGGGAAGAGCCGACAGAAATCCTGACGCCTACTCACTAACCACACAAGAGGCCATATTATTTGTCTGATATTTGCATGAACTGGCACCAGCTCCACAAGAAGGGCCAATAGTGTAAGTTCAGTGACTGGACTAAGCTAAGATGACACCTAGCAGACACCTTCTGGCATCCACCTGTCACTCAAAGCGACCACGCCCCTAATTATGTACAACTTTAAGCCTGAATATAATTAAGTTGGACATTTTAATATGGACCTCTATTTCTGTGCAAGCCTCAAGCGGCCGTTCGACAAACTGCAGTTTTGGCATTTTCATGTTGGCCTCATTTTTTCAGCCCTGGAGGTATCTGCTTGGTTTTTACACGTGGGTCCACAGTTTTGTTTTCACATGTCGCCACACAGGCATGAGAGTGCTGCACACTGCTGCCAAAGATTTCACGCTGTTCCACTGATGTACAGGTGGCAGTAACTCAGCACTAACTGCAGGGAAAGAGACCTCAAGGATACACAGAAAAGGGATGTGTTGTGCTGAGTAATACTCGATGTAAACAGAAACAATGTTTGTTTACGTCAGAACACTCCACAGGGTACCTTTAACAAACCCTAAACAGATGTGTTGTTGCTTTGTTATATCTTTCTAGCTTTGAAGATGGAAGCAAACCAAAAGAATAGGAACAAATGCTGTCTGGCGCTTAGTTTCTGAGGATTTTCTTTAGTTGGCACCGTTCTTATTATATCAGGACGGAGAAATTAAGCATGAAAAGATGTAGTCCTTCACTAAAGCAAAATGTAAACTACTACTTGTCTTTTTCATGTTTAGCACAGATGTTTTAGTTTGCATCGTATCTGTTCTTCATTGAGCAGTAGCCAACAACTGAAAGGATAATGAAGATCTTGTGACGCCTTCTCTATTACAACCTAGTTGGTATTTTTCACATTACTTAAATAATCCTCTTAAGTGGATATTCGATCCAGGATTTCAACTTAGGTTACATGCTAAACGTACAGCACGTACAGCCACCTATGACATTAGAATGGGTGGTGAGTGGCATTAGATCGTCTCAATAGTTAAGGGCTCACATCCCGTGGACTTAATAAGAGCATCATCTTATCTTCATTCATGTCAGCAGAAATGATCATTAGGAGCAGATACTGATAATTAATTTTACAGCTTTTATCAGACGATGTGCCCATATTATCCTGCAAATCCTCTTCTCTTATACCACCGAGTTTCCTGTCTTACATCGAACAAAACACCGTTGATATGTTTGACACCAAAAGCACCGAAAGGAAATAAAACTTTTTATGATTGTAGGCTTAAAAAGTCTTTGTACCACAAGTCTTCACACAAGATATGCAGCCAATTAACTAAGGAGACAAAGAACTCAACAACACATCAAAATATACTGCTAATTAATCAGATCTGTACTGGTTCTCTGACACAAAACTCTCACATGAATATATCACAGAGAAAACCCTGCCTTTGACATCCTTGAAGTTTGCTCAAAAATTGAACAGTGAACTAACAGCTGCATTTACAACTGAACATGTCCACCCCAAACGAATGTTGTTTCACTTGTCACACCCATCCTGGATGAAATACAGCTGTAATGATGATTAAAGATAGCATGACAGAGAGATGGACATCAGATGAACGAGCAGAACCAGACAATTAAACAATTAGCAGCCGTTTCCTCACATAAGCATGAAATCATTTCCCTTCTGAACCAGAACTATGAAGGAAAATCTAAACAGTCTGGATCTCGTATTTGTAATAAACAGGTGTTTGGTAAGGCTGCTAATCATTTCTTTGAAGACAGCTGTGAAGAGATGCCACTGATCACGAAGCATACTGAACACTAAGGTGTAAAACACACTGCCACCACAGCACAGCTGTGCGTCACATGACATATTGCACGTGACATGCCATGGTGCTGCACATCAAGGACTGCACGGTGTAAGAACTAGGTGGGTAATACACATCTTGCTGCCTGTTTTTTTGTTCATAACAAAGAGACTCTGTGTGCCTCTTCCTCTGCAGCACACACCTGCAGAGTCAGTCCTCACAGCTACAGTATAGCTGACCAGGCAATGTCTTTTATGAGATAAAATGGTGAGATTGTGGGATGTAAAGCTGCAGAGAGTTAACTCCAGCCCCCTGATGAGTCTCTGCTCATCCATTATGACAGCTACAAGACCACAAAAGAAGACAGTCTGTCAGCGACAGAAGAGGAAGTCGAGGTGCAGCAGCTGGGAGGTGTGCTCTGCAAAAAAAAAAAAAGGGCTGCTTCTCGTGGGACATCTTCACAGGATAAAAGGATGGATGTGTTTACTGATACTGTGCGTCCATGTGTGCCTCGGCTCTCACAAAGGCTCACGCAAAAAAAATAGGCCTGTCGTGACGTGCATCATATGGTGGTGGCATGTTTTACACTTGAAGAGATGCTCAACTCAAATCCCTTTTTTGAATATCAAACACTCAGCCCTGCAGGCTTTGACAGGTGGCAGTAAAAAGTTTATTTTTCCATTTTCAAAGAGCACAGTGGCTGTCATCTGCTTGAAATAATGTCACCTACAATGGATTCCTGTTTTCAAGGTTAGAAAAAAGCCCATTAAACCTCTCCTTGCAGCATATTTTACTTCTCCACTATCCACCTCTCTGATCAGTATGTTCCAACCACCGTGTTCTCTTTTCTGTCTGCAGGGGTTGAGTGTTTCTGTGATTTTCAAAAGGTAGGTTTTAAGTGGAACACTTTTACCCTCAATTTTGAAATGACACTGACATAGAGGTTAGACAATCTACACTACTATGGAGATGACAGACAGACAGACTGAGCTGGGCTTGAATCCAGGCAACCTCATGCTGTGATGGAAAGTTTGAAATGATCAGGCAACAGCGACACAGAAATGGTGTTTCCCTTTTGTTACGTTATCAATCACATTTTCATCTGATCTCGTGAGATAAGCTGCAAACGCTTTCTATCACAAGATCAGTGACGTTTTCAGGCTGTTTTTGCGCAGCATGCAGCAGTTGAATCAATTTCATAAGCTCTGATGAGATCATTCCTTGGGGTTTTCAAGAAACAGCTGGGAAATTTTCAATAAAAAAGGGATAATTCGATTTTAGTGGGGTTTTTTCGTCAAATCTGGAGGCATACTTTGCAACACTACCCCAGTACATTTCTGTGCCACACGGATTTCATACCTGATAGATCCTGTTTAGGTGTGCCTGTAGGAAGAAAATGTAGTGCATGTAATGGACTGGCTCCAGAATTCCTCCAAGAGCCACAGTATCTCTTTGAAGCATTTTCCCCCTCATTACCTCCCAACTGTAGCAAGACACCAAGACCTTGAGGACCCTGGCCATGTGGGTAATAGATGTATGGGAATACCAAACAAGTATTCATTGCTTTTGATGGTTTGCTTGTGAAATATGCAAAAACAAATTGAACTGATGGGAGCAGAATATTCATTGATAAACATTATAAATATAACATTTTTAATAAAAAATGTTTTCAATCACCAGCATGAGCAGAATAATGATAACAGTGATTGAAAATGCTAAACAAACACTTGATCACTCAAGTGCTCATTCTAGCAAACAGCTTACAACAAGAAGCAGACAAATTTTAATAATTGCCTCAAATTGCATGCTTATTTTGGGAATGTTATAATTGGGTTTCTGATGCGGATTTTCTTGACATTTGGGAAAACTCAAGTCAAATCTGAGAGTGCTCCACATTACAGGCAGGAGTTTGGCTGAGCTAATTACACGAGATCCACTGGGCCCTCGTGAAGGAGCTGCTAATTTAGGGGAAATAATCAGCGGTAGATAAACCTGGTTGAGAGTGTTCCGCAATGAAACTGCACAAGTCCCCCACCTGCACATGATCAATATACCTCTTGAAATGGGTTAAAGGTATTCAATTCCTCTGCTTGAGACAGCGGCGCCCTGCAGGTTTGTGTTCCTCCCAGATGGTTCGAGTCAGTGTGACCCAATTCCACTACACACACTTATACATCATAAAGTATGCTTGAAGAAATATATAGCGCAAGAGATGGACATAGAGGAACTCATAAATCAGATTACTTAATATACCGTAAAATTCGGTGTATAAGACGCACTTTTAATACATTTCTTTTCATCTAAAAAGTGGGCAGCGTCCTATATACTGGTGTGACCAATATACCAGTATAAAATGCAGAGAGAGGTATGTTATTGTGTTACGGTATTTTACCCAGATGATGGCGCTATAGTCTAGCTAAAGTTGTTGGTTGTTAAGTGGTGACGTCACACCTCCTCATTAAACTGTTTCCGGGTCCAAGCTGCTACAACGTGTCCTATTAACAACATGCCGCAGTGCTGTTTCGTGTTTTCCTTCCTGTTTCAAGCAAGGAAAACTAACTTGATTGTTGCTAACGCTTTGTCACGGACATACAACGTCATGTTCGCCATTGCAGCCACCACCCTCACAACAATCAACATTACTGTAGGCTGCAAGCTACTGCTAGCTACAGCGCAGGTAGTCAAGTTTGCAATCCTGCTAGCTACAGCACTGGTTGCTGGCAGGATTGTAAACTTGACATGACGAAAACAGATGGTAGGCTGTGATTTGTGTTTTGAACGTGTTTTAAATTAAATAAATTGAATTGAATCGTATACACGTTTCTATGAATAAATAGAGATAGAAAACCTTTTTCTCTCTGGGATACCCCCAAAAACGGACTGCGTCTTATATTCCGGTCCGACTTATATTCCAGATTTTATGACAAGTCAAACTCCAACTTTAGAAATGAATCACAAATTTCCAGTTTGGAGGTCTCTGTCTATTTCTATATCCACTATTGTCTGTGTGGACAGCAAAGACACTCATTGGTCATTTGTCGGTTTTTTATCCCCAGGATATACTGGGTACGTAAATAGTTTAGGATTTGTGTACAGTATGCAACTGGGACGCAGATGTTGTCAGTGTACTTTGCTTCAGATGTGCTTCATTAACTCCAGGAGCAGAAAACACTTGCAAGAATCCAGCCCTCAAGCACTTTGGATTTAGATATTTAGCTTCTACTGTCACCCATACTGCCTTTATTGTTTACCTGCTCTCCTTCAGTGAAGACGCGATCACCGAAGCTCCAGTTGATGGTGGGAGTTGGATCTCCTGATGCCTCACAAGTCAGAGTTACCTGCTCCTCCATCTCTGAAGTGCTCTGGTTCACGATGTACGTGATCTTGGGTTTGACTGTAAACATAAACACACAAAATGTATCATAACAGCACTAACATAACATGACAGCCAGGTGGGTCTGGCAGCACAGGTACAGCAAGTACAAGAGCAACCGCGTGGATTTGGGATGAGTTCAAAGGAAAGGGATGAGGATCAATAGCCTGACAGGTGAGTGGGATTTTTATGGCAGCACATGTATTTAAGCTTTTCCAGTTCCAGCAGCAGCAAAGTTGTGATAACCATGTGTGGAACAAACTTTATTCATGTAATAATTATTTTTTTTGCCTATTTCAAAGGAGCCGCTTTTCACTTGTGTTTATAGTCGAGAACTGTCACATTAAAGTACACCACAGCTAACCTGGAAGCAGAGAACAGAGCAAGAACAGCGACATGAGCAGAGTAAAGAAAACCAAAGTGCTGCTTGTGAGCGTCACTCTGCGCTTTCAGTCTTTTCCATCCATGAAAGATGAATGCATGGATCAAGCAAATCATTTGCTTAATGCAAGCCTATTCAACAAAGAGCATATTAATCCCACTTTTTAGCACAAGAATAAGTTGCAACCTTGTATTAAAATGCTTTTATCTGAAATGATAATTATTAAATACACAAAGCAGCAGCTGTTCTGTCATTGTGTTATGTATAAATAAGATTTATGTGATAATGCAACAATTTGTATTCAAAGCCAGGGTTGTCACAAACTGTCAGCAGGATGGGGATGTTAGAGCTGATCCATTTTCTGATACTTGTTTGGGGTTAAGACACTGCAACAACGTTCTAGGATGCAGCACTGTGAGCGACAGGATCATTGTACAGCATAAACAAATGAACAGGGGCCACACCGGTGACGTGTGTCACCAAGCGATGTGAGCAGAGCTGCTATGAGTATTTTGAAGGGGCGTGACATTTTTGAAATGCTTCTGCTGCTGTCTAACAAGTGAATGTTTAAACTTTAGTATTGTGTTCACGCTGTAGAGAAAGAAATCCAGCCTAAACCTTCCCACCGCCGCCGCAGCTCCACACTGACACGTTCCTTTCAACATATTCCTCTTCACACTGGTTTGAAGCGGGTGAGGTTCAGATGGAAAACAGTCTTGTCACATAATAATGCACCAATAAGAATTGAGTAGCATTTCAATGTAAATCATACGACTGTTGTGAGGTTGTTAGCATATGTTGCCACCACTGTCAATCAAAGTAACCAAAAACGCCCACACGATCCTGATGAGGCTGAGTTAAACTCGTGATGAATGATAACCTAAAGCCCGATTCAGACAGGGTGAACATTACAGGAGGGGGTGGAGAATTAAATATTCACGGTGCTTCTCTGTAATTTAACTTATTGCTCCGTTCGGCACTTTAACCATCAGGAAATTAGCCGCCCCCCAGGGGAGCGTGGGAGAGTTGAAGATAGAGACGTGAGGCAAAGATACTGCATGGAGGACATTTGAGTCAAAAATCATACTCCTTCTCTGAATCATAACTGTTTGTACATCTTAGCATACGGACATAAAAAAAGACACCCACTGATATCACACAGAGTGTGTTTATTTACACTTTAATGGATATCACTATCTCTGGTGTGATAATGAAAGCCTTTAAATCTGCTAAGAAATCATCAAAAAGACACTTCAGACTTTCTTCAGCATCAAAGAAATCCAGGAATTCGTCTGTAAAATGAACTGCGTACAGATTAATTAGCACACTTTGAATGGAGCATTTAAAGAAAAATTTAAAATATATCCTGTTTTTAGAAACATATAGGGAAAAAAATGTTGGAGCAGCTGGATTAAAATCATTGGCCAGAGCACGTGTTGTTAAAATCACCCCACCTTCCCCACACTGGTCTAAATGCTGTTTTTGATACATTACCTTCAAATATTGATAATTTAGTGATAATTTGTCTGCAGTGTACAGCGGTATGCAAGAAAATATGAATATCTAACCAGACTTGGTATTAAAAGGCACTAAACATTCACGCCTGGGTAAATAAGAAAAACATGATGGTGAAAACACATTTAAATTCATAAAGCTTTCATATTCAGAAATGAGTGCTTACAAGTAAGCGCATGATTGCAGTTTTTCCCACATTGATGTTAGCAGACCGGAGCTTTGTGAGTGCAAGAAAATATTCCAGATAATGAGGTAAATATTGCTAAAGAGGTAAACAATGTGCCTTGAAAGCTGCCTTGTGTAATTTAATGGTAATTGTTTACCCGTTGAGCTCTAAAGAACCGGGCCCTGGCTACCTCTGTTGTTTCAGAAAATGAACTGCACCAGCACACTCATTGTAAATTTAATTGACTTGACTATGTGAACCGTTATTGTTGTTGTGATTGAAATTATGGACGTCATTACGTGACAAAATAAAGTCAACAACAACCTAGTGGGCAAAAGTGGGAAAAAAAAGAGACATCAAAGATTTCAGCTAAGCTCATCCCACTTGGCAAGTTTTCTAAACCCTTAAGCTTCAGCCTTACATGAAACAGCCACAACCCACACTGAAACAACACCTCATTCTGTGTTCGTTAGAAAACCGACACATATCCATACTATTGTTCTTCCAGCACCCACATACTCCTATACTTTATTCCCACACACTTGGAACAATATGCATTGTCACTTTGGTTCATGTAGGTATGCACATTCTTTCTTACCAAAAACTCTCAGGCTGAGCTCCTGCTCACTTTCCCCGGCCTTGTTCTTGGCAATGCAGGTATACTCTCCTTCATCCAGCTTGGCAACATCCATTATTGTCATTTCTGAGCCATCTTCATTAAAGCTGTACTTCTCTCCTGCCTCGAGAACCGCTTCATTCCTGAGGGAAACAGTGTTGAACATTATATCCTTCTTTCCAATCAATTCAAACACATTTTCAATCTGCGCCATTTAAAGCGTCTCTATAAAAAGACAGCTATTTCTTAATCGTGATCCTTAGATCTACGGGGAAAAAAGCAGTGGTTTCTAGATCGACGAGTGACAAATTGAAAAAGATCAAGTGATGAAGAAGAAGCACAGTGATGAAAAAAGTGGAGCTGAAAAATGTAAATCTCAGAGTGGAAAATGTTTTGGAAAATGATGGGCCTGCTTTTTTGTCTGCAAGACTTTCGACATGTGGTGTTAAGAGTCAATCCGAACGAAAACGGCTCATGTATTTTCATTTTGCACAAGTGGAATTTGGATTTTTTTTTTGTCATCCTAGCCAGCCATTGAAAGCATATCATGTTCTCTGGCCTCTGACTGTCTTAGATTGCTTGTTCTGGGTTTCAGCACAGCTTTCAACACGTTGTAGAGCTGACTGTAAAAGTTGAAAAAATATTCCGAGGAATCAAATCTTAAGACCAACGCAAACAGCAGCTCCTGGGCTGTTTGCACTTTATTTAATGTGTGTGTTTGATTGTATGGATATTTGTCAGACAGAGCTCGAGATAGAATAGTCTTATTTAATATTTATATATATGTTATAGTAACATAAAGAATCTTATATAATAATGTAAATAATGCAAAGCTGGCTGTTAATGCTACTAGTTACTGGCAGTGAGATAAATCTCCCCTTCATGCAGTTCAGCTGAATTACACAAACAAAGAACAACCTCCATAACAAGAATATAATCAACTAAAATGAATGTCAAGCTTAGCTCTTATTTCTTATGCAGGAAGAAATTGATCCTGTGCAATAAGGCAATTTAGAATGTACTTTAAACACTACAGATGGGGAAATCTAAACACGTAGGAGAAACGTTTACTCATTTCTAATTTGAAATTGGCTCATTTATGGCTGACGCAAGTACAACCCACACAGTTAACTATTTCAAATTATCCACGTCGCTGCCAGCTTTCACTTATATCGTTGCTATACTTCGACAACCATTTCAGCTCCTTACCACATTTGGCGCTACCATCGTCAAACACTTCACTTTATCAGGGGCACAAATAGTGGATGACAGAATAAATGACAATCTTACTAGTCAAGACATTCTGTTTGTGTAGCCTGAGTTGTCACAAGCTATAAAAAATAGGGATGCACAATGTTGGATTTTTGCTGATATCCGATATGCCGATATTTTCCAACCCTTTTTGCCCATTGCGATACCGATAGAGTAGCACATGTTTTTTCCACCTAATTGCAGAGAACATCAAGTCTCCCCTATAGTGGAGTTGATATCATGCCTACTCTTATTGTTGTGGCCAAAAACTGCTATACCGCGGACATCTTGCATAGACACGTGCCGAGTTAATGTCGTAGCATTATGTCAAGCTTTTTTAGGGAATCCTCCTCATAATTAAAGTCGAGCTGAAACAGCTTTTCGAGAGTATCTAGCTTCCGTATCGTGACGTATTTCCGAGTGAAACAGGACGTGCACGCGGGACATATCATTGGATGGATTTGATTTGATCACTGAGAAGTGGGCGTAGACAGACGTTCTCCACAGCGCAGTAGCTAGCTGCTGGTGCTCTGCGGCTAAATGTTGCAGATTGATTGGTTGAAATTGGTTGGTTCTAGCCTACGTAAGCACACAGGATTTTTTTTTTTTACAGGAAGAAAAAATTATCGGATTTTGATATAAGAATACGAAGAAATTGATTTTCTGTATTTTTTTTGGCCTATATTGTCAAATAGAAGCACAATATTACCGGGGATGTGATCTAAAAGGATTAAAATGACATTTTTCATTTCACCTCGACTTTAAAGCGTTGTTTTATCGGTGGAAAATATCGGCAGAATAATGATTTATCTGTCGATGCCGATATGTCATTTTCAAGCCATTATCTGCAGATACCGATAACGTGCTGATAGTATTGTGCATCCCTCATAAAAGATAATATATAAATAATTTTCAAAAATATTTTACTTATCTTATTAGTAAGATAAGTAAAATAAGAGTAAGAGACAGTAAGATAAGAATAGTTTGAAAAATAATATTGAATAACAAATTAAAAGGAACACATTCCTTACATCCAACTTTATTCATGTCATTACTATAATTATAATATATAGTAATAATAAAGGAGGTACATTCTATGAATTATTACGGTGATGTGCTTGAACCTGATGAGTGCTGCCGTAAATGTTGAAAGCATCTGTCTCTTCCAGTTGCTAACAGAGTTTTACCTTGTCCAAGTCACCATGGGTTCAGGATAGCCATCAACAGCACAAGTCAACATGGCAGGCTGCCCAACCTCTGCGGTGGCATTCACCTCTGACTGCCAGACCCTGATGGTTGGGAGCACTGTGACATGAGAGAACAACAATTAAAAACTAGAAGAATACATTCCTAGACAGACACTGTGCAGAGCAACATAAATAGACAGTGGGAGGGAAACAGGCAGAAGCAGCGACAAATTCAGAACACTTATTTTAGGCACACTCATTTGCTAGGCTCAGAAGTTGCAGGAAACAGACTTCATTAGCATGGAACATCTTTGATACACGGTTGCTCTGGGCAACTGTTTCCACACTGGTGCTGAGCCTGGTCCCCTCTCAGGATGTGCAGCTTATTTAAGCGTCATGGGACACCTGCCACACAAAAACCTGCACTCAGGAACAAAAAGGAGGAGGAAACAGTGGGAGGGAGAGAGGGGGTTGCTAACCATTCACGACGACCTTGATGACCCGCAGATCAATCTCGCCGCGGGCCATGAGGCGACCCTCGCAGGTATATGAGCCCTCATCTGTCTTCTTTATGCCGCGGATCTGAAGGTGATTGTTGCTCAGTACTTTGAAGCGAACTGAAAGGAAGCAGGAGATAAATACACTGTCAGTTGTGATACGTATTCCACAAGTTTAAATGAGGCAGAAGTCACTCACTTAAAGTATTTGATGATAAACAGCTGCCGTTGTTGCTGCTGCTGAGCATGCTGATGTAATGAAACCCCATATATAAAGAAAGTTTGTCAACCATGGTAAACGTTCACTTTGATCTATGTGGCTGACAACTTTTATGCAGGTCAACATTTTAACTTTAATGTTTGAATTAGTCAATAATATCTCCACTTTATTACAACAGACTTAATGTTGAATTTATGCATTATGTTCAAGCTCCATTAGTCAAAGGAATATTCAATATTTGCGTCTGTCTAGGGAGTTACTGTTACATAAAAACAAGCCTTTTTTTTGGGACCCAGATTATATGCATTTCCACTCTGTCAAATTCATATCTGTGAGTGTGCCCCGACAGTCCTTCAAGCAGCTCCCGAAAAAAGAGAAATATGGCCAAAGCCCACAAGAACTCCCTCAGTTTGAGATGAAATGTGAACAGAATAAATTTAATCATGTAGTAATTTAAAAGACTATTACAACCCACACATGAGATTGTGTTATTATTTTCCCAGCGAGCAATACCAGCAAAACCATACACAATATAATATTGCTCAGTGTCAGGGGGTGAAGAGCAGAGATTCAATTGTATTTTCAAATTCAAAACCAAATTAATTTTTCCTTTCAAAGCACAGGACGAATCCTGGAGGAGGACGGCAACAAAGGCTGAGCGTGAACAGCTCCAAGTCTCTTAAACCGGTCAATCTGCACTTCCAGTTCAGCTTATGATTGTTGTGTTGTATTATGTAGTTGTCTATGTCCATTACAGTGACAATACCTTGGTGACATCTTCAGTTTTAGTTTGGCTATAAACGTTTTATGTTGGTAGTTATGAGGGTTTATTATGAAATCTACATAACTCTCGGTCGTCTCTCAGTCGGAAGGTTGGGGGTTCAATCCCTGACTGCTACAGTCACATGCTGAAGTGTCTTTGGGCAAGACACTGAACCCCGAATTGCTCCTGAAGGCAGAGCCATCGGGTGTGAATGTGTATAGATACTGATGTGAGAATGGGTCAATGTGACGTGTAGTGTAAAAGCAGCTTTGAGTGGTCGGAAGACTAGAAAAGCCCTATGCAAGTACAGTCCATTTACCATGTTCAGGTCATATTACATTGCACTGTTTTTATACATACATCAAATGAATGACGATTTAGATTCCTCCCTGGTTTGCAATATCACAACTACAGCTTTCCCTTTTGATAAACATAACGTGATGACAGCTTTTGATTATTTTGACTCTTTCTCATATGATGGACTTAAAATGGATTTGATGCAAAGCATTCTGCAAACTCGACAATGCAATCTGAATATCAAGCTATGTTTAAAACTATTCATATTCATAAGGTAATGTATTGTGAAAACAACTCATGAATATTAAAAATGTGCCGAGTGAAAACAGATGACAGGAGCTTACAATCAAATCAAGTGAGATATGAATCTGATCCCCATGCTGCTCAGAGAACTCTTACCATCTTTTTCCATCTGTATTTTTGCTCCTTTGTATTTCCACAGGACAGTGGGTTGAGGCGAACTGGTGACATCACAAACAATGTTGGCATTGTCTCCCTCGGTGAACTCTTGGGGCGATGGTGCATTTGTGAAGGTGATTTTTTCTGCAAAATAACAAGCGAAACACTTTTTACTTATTGGTATTACAGCAGGAGTCCAATCTGAACATCACCTGTTGGGCGTGAACACATTTTCATTCACTGCTTACAGACATTCAAATTTGTTTAAAATACTGTCACACACAACATTTTATTATCTTCAATTTATTCTTTTGCAATTCCCCCTGCAATTTCAACTCAAAAATGGGCAAACTGAGAGCGGGCTTGACAATTTTACCAATCATCATACTTTTCGACATTCAAAAGATACCACTCTGAACATTTTTACCACCATCAGTCAACTTTGGTAACTTTAACAAGCTCCCTGCACTTTATTTTATAATTAACCAGAACTCCAGAACTAACAGAAATTTCTCAAACCAGGAATTTAGTTCTCCTTGAAGTCCTTGAATGAAAGACTTGGGCTCGACTCAGGGCCATATTTATAGAGAATAATCAGCTTCAAGGCCCTAAAGCTGCCGTATCTTATCAGTGCCATTGCTTTATATATCTGGAATCTGCTGCAGCTGGCATACTTTAATTTCTTCCAGATGGCAGAGAATGTCATGTCTCTATCTTCTCTGACGACAGTAAGCTTTCTTAATGTAAAAAAAGAGTTGGTGAGTGAAACAGCATTTTAGGATTTTCTAAACATTTAGTGATCCGAGACAAACGCTTATCTTCACAAAACTTCAAACTCACAAATGAAACTGCAATCTTGTTTTGTGATTGGCACTGCATATTGATTTTAATATGCAATATCTACATGGGTGATCACCTCTACTAATATCCCAAACAGGCGCTGAATTAACAGGAAAAGTTGTGTTTGGAAAAGGATTTCATGTCTGACGGACATTTGCTGATGCTTGGCGTTCATGGAAAATAAAAGCCATTACTCACAAGAACTGCACAACAGACAGGATCATTAAGCAGCCCTCTAATGGTCTTCCGACCGTTTATTGAACTGATGAAAAATCCATCCTCACTTGAAAAGAAAAAGAGTAATGTGTTGCCCTTGAGCAGTCAATAAAATACTGTGAGTTCAATAAACAGGATTTTTTTCCTTCTGTGCTCGTAGCACTCAATAATGTGGACGGTTTGGGCCGAGGAAAATACTTACGGAAGATTTTCACTTTGACGGTTGACTCCGCTTGCTGGTCTCCATTGGTAGCGACACACTTGTATGACCCTGCGTGTTCAGTGCCGGCTTTATACAATGTGAGGGTGGAAGATGACTCATCGTTATGGGTTACTGTTATGTCTGGTCTGTTCGGTTCTATCCTGTCACCACTTGGTCCAAACCATTCTATGAGCTTGGCTACACCTAGAACTGAGAGCACAATTAAGAGCAGTATGTTAGAAAGAAGTCATCTACATGCACATATTTAGCTTCAGTGAAGTTCACAACTCTCGAGAGGCTGAATATTTTAGGTCAGTAATGGACCTACATGGAATAAAGCCTCAGGGTTTTGCATTTTAGTAGTTTGACACAGCCAATATGTCAAAAAAGAAAAATGACAAAATATAAGCCTTTAATAATTCATGTGCATGGATACACATACACATACTGGACCCCTAATTCACACAGATATCACTATACGTTTGTACACAATGTGTTTTTGCAACATAATCCTTATTTCATCATTACTTTGTCTGAAAACCAGTTATCTTTGACAGTATGTGTGCAGGAAGAAGTCTTGATACATGAAGACTTTTGACATGTTCCCATTTTTATCACTTCTCTTTTCCAAAACTTCGGTATTTTATCTTTAAAAGAAGGAAAAAATAGAGAAAAATCTGGAAAACGGAAGGCTGGACACAGGTCTGAAATGTAAACATTTGGCACAGTGAAGAGAGTTTAGTAAACTTACCTTCACACATGAAGAATTTGGACTCTCCAAGACTAATCTCACCCTGACTCGGTGTGATCTGCACCTCCAGGGAAACTACAACAGACAAAAATACATATACAATAAAACAATTTGACACTTGAAAACATAATGAAGCCCTGTTTAATAATACAGAAGTACCTCATACTGTTTCAGAGATCGGTCAGCTATTCCTGTTTCTATGAAAGTAGTGACACTTAGACATGTAGTCACAAGTATTTAGTGTAACACATTTAACACACAATGTAAAGACCAGTTCAGTTCAGACTGCAAAAACTTGAGCAATGACATAAGCCGTTTTCACACTGCCAGTTCAATGCGGGATTATAACGCCTCTGTTATGTTCCATCTTCTGTCCTCCGCCTCTGAGTCAGCATTGGATGTAGTAAAAGAGGCGTAACAGAGGCGAAACTGCGTCTGCGTGAACAGCAGGGCGGAACAGCGCCGTATTTTAGTATTTGAAGCACGTGTTTTGCTTCTGCAACGCCGGAACGCTATTTAAAAAACACACACTGGGGCAGCGTTACTCCGGCTTTGCTTGGTCTAATGTAGAATGACAAAGGTGACATGAGGACAGAGCTTTGTTACGGCGCCGAGGCGGAACCACAATGTAATAAGGGCTATTGAATGTAGGTAGCCTACATTACAGCAGTTATTTTCATTGACTGTAGGTGGCGACATCTACATCCATCCATTATCTATAGGCTACTGCTTAATCACAGGGCTGACACCCCCTCACACCCACACCTACGTGCAATTTAGAGTCACCAATGAACCTAATGAGCATGTCTTCAGACAGTGGGAGGAAGCTGTAGGGGACCCACGCATGTACGGGGAGAACATGCAAACTCCACACAGAAAGGCCCACTTCATCCGAACCGGGGTTTGAACCAGGAATCTTGTGGCTGTGAGGCAACAGTGCTAACCACTGCATTTCCGTGCAGCCCGACATCTACATCTTTATACATTAATCAACGATTTCACTTGATATAAAAGGCAGAATGTGCAGGAAATCTGCAAAAAAGGAATGCACATACACATGAATAAACGGGCTCTGTGAGTTTTGTCTCTAGCAGCCACATTACCAAAAACATTGACATTTCTATTTCCTCTTTAGCCTGCAGTCTTCCTGCACTTTCAAGACAAATAACATCCAGCCAGCGCTGCAATTATTCACATTAACATTCAGCAGTTGGTCAGAACCAAAGCTGGACTGCCAATGTACCTTAAAGGATAAAGAATAGCTTTAAAGATGCTTTAAAGAATTGCTATGAAATCATGCTGCCTGTATAGCGAGATAAATGCAGTGCCTGTCAGTGCATTTGATCAAAGACAGAACGAAAAAGACCGATTTCTGTTATTTCGCACGGAAAAAGTATGGCCGGAAACATTTCAGTGCTTAATTAGAACAAAGCTTCACTTGTTTCCTGCAGAGTCTCCCAAGGGGGCAGTCAGGGGTTCCTGTGGTTGACTAAGAAGTGTGACTAAAAGGGCCCAAAATCCAGCTCTATATTATGCATGAGAAGATGCATGAGCGTGAATATGTGTGGACCAAATTCAGTGCACATACACAAATAAGCACACATATAAGGTCTAGGCAAGTTGTGAAGGCACATGGGGAAAGAAGATGATGATATCTAGTGAGGATAGACCGGAGGGAACAGAATGAAAGGTTTTTGCGCTGCCAGCACATGAAGCGACAGATAAGGATTGATTGAGCTTGGCCACATCTGTTGCTTTAAAAGTGACATTCCTGCATGTGAAAATGTAAAGATGTTTTCACTTTGGAATCATACTACAAGCAAAGGTTAAAGATGATTATAATATTCTGTCCTGGCACGTTTGTTTGTCAATTCTAGGGGATTACAGGAA
Source organism: Semicossyphus pulcher (assembly GCF_022749685.1). NCBI lineage: Eukaryota > Metazoa > Chordata > Actinopteri > Labriformes > Labridae > Semicossyphus > Semicossyphus pulcher. Next base: position 10,073,913 of record NW_027211692.1, read on the forward strand.
TAGAATTTCTGAACCTATTCAACTGCTTACATTAGTTAGTTATTAGTTATACTTTATTAGATCAGATTTTTAATTAGATCTTCTGAATGATTCTTATTTTTTGATCAGCTAGATTATCTGTAAATGAATCTAGTGTTAAATGTGCTGAAAATGAACAAATGCTGGGCTAAGGGAGACCACTGTAAGAAGTAAGAAATGTCTATGGTATGGTAGCACTGACTGGTTGCTTGGGGGAAAAAAACAGAAACAAATTACACAAATTCAAATTGTTGGTTAGTCATCATGGAAAATAAAAAGACTGCAACAACTGACTGAATATCTTTCTTTTTCTTGACTGACTTATCCATTATCTGCTTCAGCTCTTTACCCATCAACACTTGATGAGAGGGTATTAATGTACGGACGCCCTTAGAGGACATGTATCCATAGATTATATTTACTCCGTTTTCCCGTGATAATGAGTTATTTCTGGTCGTTTTCTCGAGATCTCGACTTATTTTTCTCGTTATCTCGGGATAACAAAGCTGGTTTTCCTGTGATAACGAGTTAATTTCAGTTGTTTTCTGGAGATCTCAACTTATATCTCTTGTTATTTTAGGAAAACAAAGCTGGTTTTCTTGTGATAACGATTACAGACTACTACATACCATGCTGCCATTGCCCACTCTAATGAGGTAAGTTAAACCTGTTTCTATGATTGTTTTGTGCTTTAACAACTCTGGGGATACAAGTTATGATCATATGACGTTGCAGTGGTTACGCATTCTTATCTTGTGATAATGTGATAAGTAAGTCGAGATCTCGAGAAAAGGACCAGAAATAACTCGTTATGATAGGAAAACGCTGGAAATGAATTATATGGATGCATGTCCGCTAAGGGCTTCTGTATTAATGATTATTCCGATATTGTATTTAATCAAAATCAACTTAAGTTAGAGTTCTTTCTCACTATCTGTGATAAAAATCAATGTAAGCAATAAACCTGAAAAGATGTACGAGGTCCACCGGCAATAAAGCCGAGTTGAACCTCTTCTGTTAGATAACACTTCGGTTGCACAGCAGCTAATTTACCTGTTGTCCTTCTTATATTGGCTGTAAAAGAAAAGGGAATCCGCTAAATGGCGAGTTTAGACCCTGACAAACAGTTGACCTAAATTTGAATCAAAGTGTTTTTTTTCTCTAAAGCTTGATATTAGGCCTGAAGAGTTTGATCCCTCAGCCCTTCAGATCAACAGTGTAAGGTAGAAAATGAATAAAGATTACTGTAGTTTGCACTCTCTGCTGTCACATTATCCCCATTTTAGCATTTCTAGCAGTAATACAAAGAATAGAGCACGACAACTGAATGCATGCATGACAGTTGTTTGAAGGTTTTATTTTTAATTGAGCCAAATTGTTCATTTTGTAAGCAGGATTTGCTGTTCTGAGTGAAAGAACATGAAAACCAGGCATCAAAGGCCCGCTCATTTTATTTTCATACGAACTACTGACTAAAACAATGTTATGCTAATTTTATGGATAAGGATTTTGTTTTAATTGGACCGAGGAAATAAGTACGTTTGGCATTCATTTAGTCTAACAAACAGGCAACTCATTTGCAGAGGAGGCATGATGATGATGATTATTCAAGTCAAGTGAAGATTATTTGTACAGCCCATTATCACATTCAAAGTCTTCAGCCACAGCTATCTAGGCAGACCAGGAAAAAATCCTCAAAAACTTGCTCGACACATAAAAAGCAGCTGAAACCAGAATGGAAAGTGATAACAGAAACACAGAAACACCGTGATAAATGCATTATAATAACTCCAGTAAAGTAAAAGGGTTAAATGAAGGTCAAATGAAATAAGCCCCATTAGATAAGTCCTTGAACGGAAGCAGTACGAGTGTTTCATATTTTTCAGTCCCAGCGGGCCAGAGAGGTGGAGTGGCAAATAGAGAGAAGGGTTAGATGTGGGCCAGATGATGTGTCAGTGTGTAGCGGTGCTAAGCGGAAATTGTTGGGTTCTCTGGTGCATTTTACGTGGTCCTGGAGCGTAAAAGCGTAAGCTCATTTTGCTCAGACACTTATTCCCTTTGACGTTTTTGCTGCGATGATCCGCAGACGGTGCAGACACAAATGAAACAAGACTGGATGGATCAGGATTTACTGCAGCTTCTGTAATGTGACAAAAATGCAGACGTTGCAGAATCGTGCAGGAATATATTAAATGCTCACCACAGCGTTACGTTTGAGGGGTTGATTAAATGCAATACACATACAAAATTAACACTAAGTTGCCAGTTTATTATGTGCGCCTAGCTACAAATAATACATTGTAATAAAGCCGTGCTGCCATTGATCCTGCACACATACCCATTTATCAATAAAGGTAGACTAAATGTTATAAAAGCTCTCAGTATAATCCCACACAAATCGACAGAACCACAAACTACAACCTCCATAATTACTGTCGGGTGAATCAACCCTGCTCTAAAATAGTTTAACTGAACGCTATGACCTTCATCAAGGGAGAACGTTACTGCAGGACTGTTGTACTGGACTGCATTAGTTTTAGCTGAGTGTACTTACTGAACTGCAACTGTGAGTCTACAGTATTTGTCCCACATAATTGGCTTAATAATGGAGGAACAGATCCTACATATTGATGAAATAGCAAGCAAACATGAAAGATAAACTCTATTTCTTGAGCTGTGTTGTATCAAAACGTAACTACATCTACTGTGTGCATTGAATTAATGTCAAAAAGTCAACGAGCAAGATTGTAAAACCTGTCAGTAATCTTTACAATACTACTTTTTCTACATTAAAACCAACAATGCAAAACCATTTCATATCTTCTAAGACAGCTGAAGGTCCCACAGGGAATGACCTCACAGGATCCTCCATCCTCTTCAGTGTCTCTCACTAAATGTTTCTTCTTTATTGTGTAGAATATAAGAATAGAAACTCAACACACGCTTGCACAGTCTGGGAGGTTTCAATATTAAACCATGCTTTAGCCAGAGTGCTAATTGGTTCCTCGCAGATCGAAGGCAGAGCCATGGCTCCTCTTAGCAGATATTTATGAACAAGAGAGGGTAATTGCTCTGCAACCAACAGCTCACTTTTTATAAATTAAAAAGGCTAACCAGCTCCTGTAGCTCAAGTCCCATTAAAGGGTAGAAACTCTTTCAAAGCAGGCGGTGGCCAAATTACAAGAAGCAACTGAGTGTCCTAGAAATTTAATCTGCATGTGAATCCCTGGTGACAAATCCCTTTTAAACCCAAGTAGGGCTGAGACTGCATGGGGACCTCGACATCATAGGCACGAAAGGAGCATGCACTGTAGATAAAAGAAATGTACACGATACTTTTGGGCTTATTTCAATTGTTCCGTTTTTTTCACAATGCATAACATGCATTTTTGTCTGTAGCACAACTTTCAAACATTGTTTTCCCCATATTTAATATGTTTTTTTTTAAGCTATGTAAGCAGCATGTTTCAAGGGATGGTCTGTCGGCCCAATAGTTGTTACACAAAAACTACTGGGTAGATTTCCATGGAGATTTGTATAAACATTACACAATAAGGATGAATCCTACTCACTTCACTCCTACTCTCGCACCACCGGCAAGTTTTGACTTCTTTCACTTATGTCAAAACCTTTTTTCAGACATTTGAGGTTCTCAGACATGAATCCTGATCCTGCCCTATTGCTATAAAGAACTCAGACTAGGAAATGGAAATGTCAATGTCAGACTTGCAGATTCCATATGCACACCGTTAGGGCATCTGAAGCTCGACAGGCCTCCCGTGCCTAGTTACAGTTGCTAACGTAGGATTGGACAGTGGCCGTTCAAGGGAGGGGCTTAGCGAAGGGTCAATTCTAGATGGAACAAAATACTTGTTTTCCCCAAGATGGAACAAGTTTTTGTGAAAGAAGATACATTTTAAAAAGATAAACAAAACTGAAACAAGGGCTTTAAAGTTGTTGAAAGAAGATGGCCCAGATAGCCTCAGAAGGTGCTATGTGCGGCTATTTGGGAAACCTGAACTTAGGTTTATGTAACTTGCATACGAACTGGAATAAAATGCCCAATCCAGTGCAAAGTTTAATAGCTGTAAATGCCTTCAGCACAGGACTGGTGGATGGCCCAATGGAGAAATAAACAATTTGGGAAGATAAGAGTGACCTCATTTTGGTAAATCATGCAATCACCCCACAATTAAACTTGACATTCCTAATTAAAATGCCTCTTCAGACTTTGGCTCTTCATCCAAAGACGGAGCTTTAACAGAAAAACTGAACAGATGAAGATAATAATTCCCTCCAGCCCCAACCAAAAGTAGCCTATCAACCAGTTCTAATGCAAGAAATGAAACCAGGAATGTAAACTCAAAGGTTTATGACCGAAAGGAATTTCTATCAACAAGCTAATTTCAAGACTGACCACAACCCGAGTGGCTTTAGAGTCCATTTCATATCAATAATTTGATACTTACGATATGAGGGGAGGAATATATAGAAACCAAAAAGGATGATTAAATTTAATAATCTCTGCCTGCGAGACATTTATGGATGCAGAATATGTTTGGAACCCCAAGATCAGCTGCCAACAAGCCGAAGAAGAATGCTGGTCCGTCCCAAAATCTGAGCAGCAAATTAAGTCTTATTTACAATCGCACCATGTGTTCTGCTTGACAGATGAAATATGAGCTGAGAAGGATGGTCGGCCTCAATTTTACCGCCATACCGAGAGAAAACACCAGCAATAAATCAAGTCGCTGGTCTGTTTTCCTCCATCTCGACAGGAAAGCACAAGGTGGATTTGGATGCAACGCAGGAACGGTGGCTCTGACATTAGCAGTTCGTTTGTGATGTAACATTTACTGTAGCTGTGGGCAATGTCACATTTGGATGCAGGCTGATTGTGACTATAGGAGACAGCTTGCAGTGTCAATAATTCATGTCTCTGTAGGTCATGAACAAACCCTTAATGTTTGCAGTCTTAGAGCAATCTCATTAAATTTACACCAACATGGAGTAAAAATGCTATTAATTAGTGACAGCTTATTTTCAGCTGTAGAGTTTAATTCTCTGCTGCTATTAAACAAGTATCATACTACAGTGGAGCTAAATATTTTATGTTGTGTTATGTTCTAACTGTATAATTATGCATCCTTTCATATTTGACCTACTACAGCAGTTGAGTCTATATTTAAGGGTCATATTCATAATTTCTTCAGTATAGCCATAAGGCACTTTCGACTTAATATCACAGCGTACACGTGCCCTTGCACGTGCATGAGTGTGAAGGTCTGTGTAGTGATAGCGGAGGAAGAGGGTTATTTCATGAATGAAAATGATGAACACTGATGTCCTGAGGCTCCAGTAATCAGTGGTTGCAGTTGGAGATCCTTAAATAGCCTCATGTTGCCTAAAACCAGCTCGATGGTATCTTAAGTTTTAATTCCCCCACAGGAATACACTGACTTTTTCACTGTTATGTTGGAAATAACTGATAAGATATGAAGAGCAAGGGCACCATATAGATGAGAGTTTATGCAGAGCTGGGCCTGTTTCCTCTGGCCTCTGTGTTTATCTCAGACAACACCTCTGGTGCTACAGTCCGTGCTATTGGATGTTGTAGTAAGCCTCGACCCAAGCCGTGACTCGCTTCGCTTGCCGTGCGGGATTATGTTCATTATCTATTCTGTCAGCGTAAAACACTCTCACACACACGCACACACACACAACCACAACTTTAAGCCTTCTAAATTGACAGTCACAGTTATAAACCTTTGCTTAACTATCTGTGATCTAAAGTAAACAATAGAATCTGATCTGTCCTTCAAATTAAAGGTAAGCGGGGGCTGAGGCAACTCCTGATAAAACTTTTTTATTTTTTTTGTTTTTTTAATTAGCGTTTTTTTTCTACTTGAATTGAAAACTCAAACCTTTAAAAAGAAAAAAACAATCTTTACATAGCAGTTTAACTTATACTGTGTTCATTAACTGCATTTAGAGCTCTGTTTATAAACTGCGAAGAGCTCTTTTTGAGTTTGCAATAGTGTGCAAAACTGAATGAAGACCAAGGCCTTTTTCACAAACATACACACACACACTGCAACATGAACTCGTTTGCCCCTATTTCAAGTCAACCAGCCTTTAACTGGTAGCGTGCGAACCGCCAGAGTGCAAATGATTTTAGAGTTCAAATGTCTGCAGAAATGAAGTGCCTCTGCATAAGTAAAGCTGCCAATGTGCTTTTAATGTATTGCAAGAGTCTGACTCACAATATCTCACAACAAACTCGAGCATGATGCTATTTGTCCCACACGTTCTAGCTGAGAAACGCTGCCAATAACTCACCCACTTGTACCAATTTTTTTTAGAGTTGGTTCATTATTACGAATACAAAACTCATTTTTCAGTGGGGCGAGCTTAAAATGACTTTGCTAAAAAATAAAGTATCGTTTTGAAACGGATGTTTTGTGCAGTCGACACGGGTATGTATTTTTGTACATTCATTTAGATTCCTTGTTAAAAGTGAAAAGATGTCTGTGTACATTATTAGACATTAACAGTCTTAAAGAGATGCTGCATTCTCAGAGTGGTTGTGTTCAGGACCCACTACTTTTAAAGGAACAAGCGAGTATTTGCTTGCTGCTCATGCCTCTCAACCACAGTTATACTCACTTCTACCAGTTGCTATGGAAACGTGTTTCCCAGCTCCCCTCTCCCCATATTTTGACATCACCGCTCTCTCTCTCTCCGTCTCTCTCTCTCTCTCCCCGTCTCTGTCTCTCTCTTGTGATTGGATGCAGCAGTGCAGCCTCTGCGGAGTGACTATTTACATTGAAGAGGTTGTCAAAACAAAGCGCACAACTTCAGCTGATGATCAGTGATTGCCTTCAGTCGCTCAGGCCATGAGGCTCCAACATCCGCACAAGTTACTAACTTATTGCTTGTGCGGAAAAGGCTACAAATTCAACCTTGTGTGCAATATCATTCAGCCAAATCATGTGACGATTATAGTGCCAATTTTAACAATTCATTTGACGCTCAGCTGGTGCCTCCCTCTTTATCATAGCCCCAAGCTGAGGCAACTATATCTGTCAGGCTTTCGACACTTCATTTGTGCATTTCCTTTTTAAACATGATACGACTGCACAACAGATGGCCGGGAGCTCACATTAAATCTCTGTGCATTAGGTTTAAAAGAAATGGGCGTGTGCCAACCCAAAAAGAACCCTCAGTAAACAGTAATTGCCTGGTTCTAAAATATATCTATTTCGAGGCTTTCAGTCCAAATTACCCGTGTAAAACCGAAATCTTAATCCCAAATCTTCTTTTACATGGCACCCACAGCCTTTAAATAGGCTTATAATGTAATTCATATGTATCTAAATCCTTTAGTGCAAGATATAAATGATTAATTAAATCTGAAAATTTAAATATACTGCAATCACAGTCAGCAGATAACAGGATTTTGTTTCATGGCAGCAGAAAGTAACATGTTAAAAAACGAGGGCGTAAAATATCACTTGAATACTGACGTAATGGTCATATTTATGGGTTATATAATAGGGCAGCACACATTAGAATAAGAGGCCGAGGCAGCAGAAGCTGAGCTGCCACAGTGGAGATGATTCAGACTCCTATCTGTTGTTGGAGACGGGCTGTTTGAAAGGTGTTTGGCTGTGATACCAAAGTATCATAAAAAGTGTCACATTTTATGCCGTATCTACTTTATCGTTTTGTCATAAGCCAAAAGGATCGTTTCAGTAACGTGTGCTGTTACGTGATGTGCATCGCTATAAGAAGGGATCGAGCAAAAAAAGTTAACACATTAAAAAGATCAAACACGTCCATCCATGAAAACGCTTTTTTGAGATCAAATCGAAACAGCACTGATCAATTGAAAAGCAACTCATGTTAAAAACACCTCTGACCTTCTTGTAACATAAAGAGGTCTACTGCCGGTCTAAAGCAGAATTTGAGATCGCCTCTAGAAAACTTTCTTGGTTTTTTAAGTCGATCAATCTAATAGTCGATCGACAGAAAATGTAGGTACAACTTTTCTCTTCAATGATAGCACACTGAGTATCTCTCAGGTTCGACTGCTCGCTGAGCGAAACAAACAATTTAAAGTTGCTCGCAGATTAATTAATCATTGGCCCTCATGGAGCTCAATATTTCTCTAAATAAGAGTATAAACAACAGTTCCAAACACCATAGAAGCCAGCTTGTGCATTGTGCAAATCTGTATACTGTGTCTATAAAGACGCATCATTTATTAATGCAAAAAAACAAGACAATCATTTTGTGGACATAAGAGGATAAACTGTAGAGAGTTTAATCATGGGCGTGTGTTCGATATGCATCACTTGAGTCTGTTGCACAACAAAAATGTATTCACTAGCTAAATTCAAAGGGGGAAGATATTTCTCTAGTCAGTTCAGTTGCACATGAATGCACCATTCTTCCAGACTTGGCACTTTCAACTCGGTTTCTACTGACGACCGGAAAGACAAAAATGATAAATACAAAAACACATACAATTTGGGGCTGTGGTTAAATTTATTTGGTTGAGTCTCTGAAATGCATCCCGTATATCTAAAACACTGCTGCTGCCGTGCCGTCATAATTCAAACTGAAAATATGAGTTAGAGTGAACTCTTGCCTGATGGCTATATGGCTGTCTGAGCTACATTCCTCTCCCTCTTTTTGCCGAAGATAAGCTGTGACTCAATGAGCTACGGTGCACTCCACTTCAGTGGCCAACAGAATTTGCCCTCATTCAGGCAATTTAGTGTGAGTGCCCCTCAGCATCTGCCTCAGCTGTGCACCACACAACAAAAGCCCAGAGAGGCGGGGAGCTGAGCGTCTGTGGCCCATCATGCCATGCTGTGTGCTCCTGTAATGAGTCAGTATTTAGAAGGCTGAAAACAAGGCTAGAGGAAAATACAGACATTGTGCTGCGTGCAGGGACACTTAAAATATAGGGGACAGAGAGCTTCTGGAAATTCACGGGAAAGAGATTAATAATAGCTCATTAAATAATTCGGACAAATACAAACCGAAGCAATAACACTCCAGGATAAACATGTTTTGTCACCTACGACAAACAGATATGAGATGCTGGGAAATAATAATTTGGCCAAAAATCCCAGTTTGATTGCGATCCAGCTCGAGGCTCCAGTGGAGCTACAACCTGTGCAAGGACTGAGAGAGAGCAGTCTGTCACTGTGTCTAAAAAAGACATGCATAATCAGTGAAATGGAAAGCTTCTTGGAGGCTGAATTCTGGGGACTGTGCAAACATTTTTTATTTTTTCCCCCGGATTGAATCCTGGGTGGAAACTACATGCAAGAATAAGGAGACTGTGTAGCATGAACAATGCCCGAAATGATAACATCTCTGCGAACATAATGAATCACCACAGACTGCCGCAAAATAACACTCTTTCTTCCAGATTAATCATAACAGTGGTTCTCCAGTGGCTTCCCTGTTAGTGCTAGTCACGACACACGCCCGTGAAAAAGCCCACAAAGCAACAGCCTTCCTGCTACTAGTGAGAAAGCTACTTAGGTTTAGCAGAATATAATAACCCGATGTTGTGCTAACTGGGCAGAATTTCATGCATCTCTAATAATTACTGTAGCGACAAAGAGGCATAAAGGGGCGGCGGGGAGGGCAGGAGGGCAGGAGGGAGGGAGTCACAATGACCACTCAGCCACAAGCTGCCTGAGACTACGCAGAACCCCGAAGCCTGGCACATGCACACAGCTCTCTCTGTGTGTCCATTCACAAGGCCGACAAGCTGGGACGAGCCGGATAAGCCTGCCTGTGACTCCAGCAGGAAGAGGATCAATAAGAGGGAATGCACCATTTCAGATACAGCCAGACAGAGCCAGGGGCAGGGCGGAGAGGCAGAGCGGCACTTGAGTACTCATTATGTTGTGTAGGATGACACAGTGTGTGCAGCCACTTCTGGAGTCATGTATGAATGGAGGAAGGCGTCGCAGACCCATTAGAGATTAGGCCGGATCACTCAGTAATTGGATTAAAGCACTAATGAAGATAAAAACTGGCATGAGCGCGTCTCCGTCAAGGTTATAGAGCTGAGGATGATATCTGTGTGAATGGCTGATAACAGGTGGAGAAAACGGTCGCCATAAGCCCGAACCTTTCCTACTGACCGGAGAAATGTTGAGCAATGTTCACCATGGCCGTCTCTTTTCCCTCGCTTGCTGGCATGGAAACAGTTGGCTACAGTTGAGCATTTTGGACATCATCCACCAACAGTCAATCACAAACTGATGTCCCGCCTCCCATGCTAACAGAGTCTGAAATTAACACCTGCCAAGTATCAAATGCCAGTAAAATGTGTCTTTGCCAGTAAATAAACAAGGGTCACCCACCACAGTGGCCAACACGATGAAGCCTCAGCTGGTGGTTTCCTGTCCGCAGATTATATCCCTGCTGACCGCCAAACACCTTCTCTAACCATAAGCCAGCCGAATCAAAGCAAAACAGTGGCTGTGCATCAAACAGGCTTCTGATTACTGCCTCTTATGCTGGCTCTCTAAGAAACCGCTAAACTGTCATTTCCCATTTGACCGGACGTACGCTGGTTTATATATAACCACATACAAACAGCCTGTATGATAAAAGCAGAAAGAAAAGACGAAGAAAAGATCAGAGAGACTACGTTTAAAATCAAAGCCTCTATCTGCTCCTATCTTTACTGAATTTTTCACAATGTCCCTGACTTAATACAGAACATGAAACAGCCCTGAAATCATGTAGGTTGGTGTTGCAGCAGAGACTTGCATAAATCAGACGGGTCATAAAAAATTAGAACAGCAGGACTGTTACCTGCAGCCTTGAAACAATAACTTCTTATGCATGACCAATGAATTTCAGACGGAAGCTTTTAAATGGCTCTAATGATGGTGAACATTTGAACATTTGTTTGCTGCTCATTGCAAAAGCTTTGCAAAAAAAATATGTAAAAGTATTCTTGTTTTGTAGGTGTTGAATTTAAAGGCAATTTGCTGGTTAGCGAAGCACACAACAGCCCTGCCTGTTTATTGACTATTCCAAATCAATTTTAATTTCAAAACCCCAAACAACACCAAAATAATTGCGTTTAATGGCCAGCTTCCTGCAAGAAATAACCCACTAATTTCACCTTACAGATTGAAAAGTTTGCTACCTTTGTGCTGAGCAACTCTATATGCATAGGATCTCTCGCTATCTAACTAACCAGACAACTTCCATCATCAAATGCCTTCAGTTCAATTCATCTTTCTGAAGAGTACGTGCAGTGCATCTCCCTGCTGGAAAATCGGCCTCTCGCCAACCATATCAGAATAAAACCCTTTGATCGTAACACAAGAGTCATCTACGCGCCACTAAGGAGCTTATTTGTTTTATCCTATTTTAAATTAGTTATACTTTATAAGTCCCCATGGGGACATTTGTCCTTTAAATGTTACCCGTCCTTACTATTGAGTGCTGGGTATCCACAATGCAGTGCCCGGGGACCAGCTGCTGCTCTGAGGCCAGCACCCCGGCCAGGGGGCAATAGCAGGAGCGTCCTGATAACTAATGTGCAGGTCTTTGGGGTTGCAAACCAGAGCACCCAGAACAAATGCATGCAAACACAGGAACAACATGAAACACTTTACACTGTTTACTATTAGGCAGCAGTGCTAACCACATTCACACAAAGAAAACACTTAGGAGTATTCAGTTGATTGAATGAGCGGCTTGATATAGGACTAAAAGCTTTGAAAACATGTCAGATTTAAATATGATTAGCATTGATCCATTTATCACTTAGCAGCATATTGCTTTAAATGTTTGCGCTCAGGGTCATGATCGAAATTCTTATCTCAGACTCTTCATGCTCAAAACTTTCAAAACAGAAGGTCAGATTTCTTTGATGGTCGGGAAATGCTTTTCTAGCCCTTCCGACGAGGGCGGGCTTAGTACTCGGGTAGCATGTCCAAGGCCGTCCCTGATGCCCCTCGTTAATCCACGCCACATCTAATTGTGCTAAGCCATAACAGTGGCAGATTTACATTCTTAAACAACAGCGCCACGCCAACAATTTCTTCAGTTGTTTGTGACTATTTAAAGGATTTCAGTGACAAGCTAGATTATATTTGGTAACACTAGTCAGACTTTAAACTTGACAAACTTGCACGTTTCAGATTGAATCCCCATACAAAGTGACTGTTTGCAGGAGATTAAAAACTGAATCTCCCAAAACTTCACAGAGCTGAAAACTGAGTTGATTCTACAGGGCCCACCCAACCCACCAGCCATGATTTTTGGTTCTACATTTGAATTTGATAAACAGATCAATTCTGTGGTGAGAGTCTGCTTTTTCCAGCTTTGAGTCTTATCCAACGTGAAACCCTTTTTATCATTCCAAGCCTCCATGCTTTTATTCCCGCTCGCCTGGGTGGATGTAGCTTCCTGTACATGAGAGTCAGTCAGTCTTCAATTTCACTGCTGCAAAACGTTAACCTGGTACCTGTAATGTGAGAATGTATCTACCATACTTGCATCCCTCCACTTGTTCCCTGTAAGAATTTATTTTGGAATGTTACTGGTTTTTAAATCACCCCATGGACTGGCTATCTCTAACTCATCTGGCCTCCTAATTCCCTGTTCTTCCCCAAGACCACCCAGGTCCAACTATCAGTTACTTCGTGTCGTCCCTCTGGCTCAACAAATGCTCAGGGGTGATTGTGCTTTCTCAATTGCGGGCCCCCGTCAGTGAAACAAACTGCTCCCCGACATTAGATCAGCACCCCTTAACTATGTCATTCAAAGCTACGCTCCAAGCCTACCTATTTTCTTTGGCTTTCCAAACTACCTAAATTGCTGCTACTGGGGGGTTTAAAATGGTTAGTTTTTGATTTACCCATTGTATCTTGATCTTTGCCGGCCATTTGAATTTGTGCTGCCCGTTTATGTCGTTTCCTAAGGCACACGCCCGTAAAGCACTTGGTCCGCTCATGTTGTTTTAAATGTGCTATAGAAATAAAATATAAAGTGGTACTAGACTGAGATACAAAACCTTTCCCAACATGCATTAACAAAAAGGCAGAGATGCAACCTGGACTGGTGCCAGTCTATCCATGGGCTAGGATACAGACAAAACAGTCAGATGCACAATCTTATAGGAAATGTAGAGTTCTAATGAATCTTGTGAAGGGATGTACCACAGCACCCAAAGGACCCGCACCCAAGCAGGCTGGTTACTAATGTGTTTATAGCTGTTGTGGAGCATCGCAGGATAAGGTTTAAGCAGAAGGGCAGTCAGGGTAAATCATGGTCAGTCAACCTTAAGAAGTACCCTGTTCCGTGTTATTTTTCAGTCAGCCAAGGCTGTTCACAGAAATGTTATGACTCAAACATTTAGCACTTCTGGTGAGACAACAAATTTGACTAGACAAGCAATGACTCATGAACAACCTGTTACTACACCTGCTAAGCAAATCTGTTCATGTTTACTGTTAGCATGCAATATCGGGCCTTTCTTTCCCTGCAAATCCAGTGCACATTCAAGGAGCATGGAAATTCAGTGCACTTAATCATGCCACATACAGTTTTCTGCTTGAAAGAACAACAAAAGCAGACCCTTTCACTCGACGAAGCTTTGGTTTCATTAGAGGCACTAATTGGAAAGCTGGATTCTGTATTCCCCTCGTGTGCCTGATATAGCTGTCTGTACAAAAAGAGCAAGGAAAGCCCAAGGTTGTGTTTTGCATTCTCTGAGACAGACTGACTAGGCGTGGTCTATCTTCACAACGGCTCCACTGAGGGCGACAGATGGCACAGAGGCACCTTATGACACGATAAGAGCTTCCACACACACACACCTTGTTGGCCAATCAGAGGATGGACTTTAAAAATAGACACCGGGACAGGGCTAGCCTCCAGAGAGTTGACTACTCTATTCCTCCGGGCTAGAATCTCCTGAGACATACTGCAAGAGAAGACTTGCCATTAATCTAGGTACTTAAAAGAGGGTTGAGATGAATTAGAGTGTGGTAATGCCTTTTCTCAGATTTTATGCCTGCTACCATACATGTAATATAACTCTAAATACACATTAGTTCAGGCTAGGTGGCTTGTCATTTCATTACCAACGGACATACATGGACATGAGTGTCGTATTTACCTGCATTTGTTTTAATTTATTGCATTAATACTGACGGTTATTAATGGTTCTCATTTGCTTGACCTTCAAATGATTACAAGCAGTCAAGCAAGCTTTCGATACACAAATTTGCCTCTTTCAAAATTCATTCAGCCTGAGGTAGATCTGTGGCAGCGCACTGCACGCTGGGGCTGCATTTCATTTAATGTTCTGTTACAAATCCTGTGAGCTCCACTACTGGAATAAATTTGTCAGGAGCAGAAAAATCCTGGGGAATTTAGAAGTCAGAAATGCAAGTCATCTCAGAAAGTCTATTAATGTAATTTAAAAAAATTGAAGTTATCTTTTATTAAACTGGGAAAATGAACTCTGGAGGAAAGCATTAAGTGGAGTTTTTCATTATCCAATTTACAGATGTGTCATATGTGCGCAAGGTCAAACACTAATTTACAAAGCGCTACCAAGGCAACAGAAGGATACTACAATCGTCGGTGGTGCACAAAGACAAAATGCATGGGGGATATTAAAGATAATTAACATTACACTTCTAGTTCCCAATTGAATTGGTAATTTCTCTGAAGGAACCAGGTTTTAAAAAAGATCCCAAAAAGTCACAGAAGATCCAAAATCAGTGTGCATGAAAATGACCTTGGCATTACAGAATACCCCTGGCATTAACATGTATTACAATAATCTATTAACAATTCAGTCATTCAATCAAGCTGTTGAATTCAATTTGCAACAAGTGTGCAGTCTACTTAAGGAGGATGCATGTGCAATCTCGTTTAGTGATTCAGTGTAAACTCAAAAGATGCCATCGTTCCTGTGATTTCATGTCCAACACGCAAGTTTTAGAACAACAACTCGATGATCGTGAGCTGCTAGCCAGTGGCTACCCTAGTTTTGTGTTTATTGCTCTATACGTGGATGTCACTCTGCAGGTATTAGTCTAGTGACAGCAACAGAGACCCACAGATTATTAAGGGTTCACCTGCAAAGACCTTAGCCTAATTAATCAGTGCAAGTAAGCACAACTTGTTTTTCATCTCTATGCTCTTGTCACTTAGGGTAGCAGCTCTCCTCTTGTTAGTCAAACACGATCTCTTTGAGATTCTAGCAAACAAACCACAGTTGCCTCAGTCCGCAGTATGCTAGCATTGTGGGAAAACATGTCATCCTGTAAGTGAGTAAATATGCAGGACCTGAGGCAATACAGCAGCTCCAGCATATAAAACTCCAATCACAATGTCTCATGTTGCAGAAGAATTTCAACACTACATTCCTCCGAGCTAATTTTCTCATCAAGTTCTATGAGGAAATTTGCTTAAAACCAGTTTGCATATTTTACAACACATCATGGCTATGATTTCTACACACTGCAGTCCAAGAGACATTAAAATTCTCATTTTGTGTAACGATTATACTATGGTAGATCTGCTATGTTAATTGAGTGCCTTATGGCCTTGTTTAGGAAGACATCAACACATTTCCATCTTAGGCCTTATGATCTAATGAGGCACTCTATAAGACTATATCCCTTTAGATGCTGGGCTGGAAAGGTAGCATGAAGTTCCCCTAAATGTAGCTCATCATATTTACTAAAAACAGTAAGTGGTTTAGCTAGAATATGAGGTAGCGACAACACATAAAAGATTCATAGAAATAACATTTCCAACATGCCCAACCATTTCTTTTCACCCAAATAAAACTGCAGAAGGAGCTTCCACATCGTTTATCCCTCATGGCCTCCCCATAATATCAAGACACCTGAAATACATTTTCCAATATGGTGCAGTTTGACCGACATATGACAAATGCCACAACAGCGGATGTCAAATATCCGTAATGCTTCAGCAAGGTGGCTTACATCCACTGGTGAAGAAGCGTCGTGACCCGGTTCAGTCAAAGTGTGTTTTAACAGGGTGTTATTGTATCCATTCAGGCAGAGAAAGCCGCCGTGTGCTGTCATACTGCAGAGAACAGCCCTTCACAGGAAGATCCCCCCTCCCCACTAATGGTGGTTGTTGTGAGGCAATCTCCAATGGGAGTAGGTGCACAAGTCACCAGTATGCCATTGAGAATACAGTTGATGCTTACTGTGTGCCACCAGCATACGTGCAGCACAGTCACTTTTATTACTTAAGATTTGATGCACTGTATTTCTCATTATGTTCAGTTAATAAAGAATGTGGAATATATTGCTTTACAAACTATACAGCAGTAGATGTTGTTGGTGGTTCTTCCATATTTGTGCTAAACTTTTAGGGGCGCACAGATACCCTGTCCCTTCACTGGCCTTTGACTGGTCATGTCAGACAATTTCATTTGCTTCAGAGGGCCTGTCATCTGCCTTTGCACACTAAGGCATCCATGGAAGAGATGCACAATGGGGTTCATGACACATCCGGCTTCTTCTGGCAGAAAGAGCAAGACAGCTCTCGGGCAGTGGAAGTCAATGAGTCATACTGAGCAGAGATCCTTCAGGGAGGAGCGTGAGAGACATGGTAAAAAAAGACGAAGACAGAGAGACGAGAGATGACAAACATACAGCTTAAACACAACAAAGTTAAGATAGATGGATGGATGGATGGATGGATGGTTGTCTCTTCTTGGCCTGTTAGTTTAATCTAATGAATGTAACGGGAGGTAAACCTTTTCTTGGTGCAAGTATGCTTCCTTATTATGAAATAACATTGATGTAAATGATCTTATGTTAAAATTAAAACGTTTAAACAGCAAAACTATTATTAACAAGTTGAAGTCAAATTGCATGAGTTCACAGCACAACAATGAACACTGAACTGTTTGTAGAGCCACATTATTTCATGATTTCAGTCTCGTCTCGATAATTAACTAACCTTTTAAGATTATAATATTTTTATTGTGATGAGATCTTCTGAATGTAAAATGAGAAGCATTAGACATGAAGTGTTTGTGGAACTTTCTCCTTTTGTTCAGCGCAGTCAGTGCACAAACACTTGATAATTTATGAGAGTCATCTGTTCAGTCAACCAAACGAGGTGCAAACAATTTTGCCCATATGGAACCGACATATGAAGAATTAAAATGTGTTCAAACACATTACTTTCTGATTCTAAAAACTTTGCATTGGCGTTTTCTTAATTTAAACCTTCCTGTTAGCAGGCAAACATGTCGACTGGTGGACTGTAACCCCCAGTTTAAAGTCCACTGGGAATTCAACTCCAGCCAACATAAGGAGTAATTGGTGCTGTGTCAAGGACGAAATTCCTCCACTGCTTTCCAACTGCAAACACTTTAAGTGTTTTTGTTGTAATACAAAAACAAGCCTGAGAAACAACTGTTGGCCTGTGAAGGTGAAGGCTGAGCAGTAAACTGTTGAGAGCAGTGAAGACAAAATGAGATCATGCCAATCTCAAACACTGTGCCTTGATATTCTGTCTATGAGTATCACACAGAGTAAAGATGACAAGTCAGCCATTGTCCGAGATGGCAATGGAAACACTAAGTGTGCTTGTCTTTATGCCAAGAATGTAAACAGAGTTTGAGTTTAAAAGAAAATGAATGACTATAATAAATGAAGCCCCTCATTTCTCCCTCTCACCTTAAATAACACAGGAAACACTGCCATATGCCAGTGCACACACTGGAATAGCAACGCCCCATGTCCCCTCATGTCATCTGACACCAGGTTAATGCTGGCCATATGTCTCACACAAAGGTGAATCCCAGGTTTAACTATAGGCTGGAGTTACATTGGAGACACATTAGTTGTAACATCACAGAAATGGGGACGTAGGGCTGCAACTTTTCCAAAAATTACATGTAATTGAATGTAATATTGATTTGGTGTAACTGTATTGCCTACAATTTACTGTGCTAAATAGCAGATACTATTCTTGTTCGGACAATGACCTGCTACATAGATGTATTGTACACAACCTTATGGACCTTTTTCTTATAATGTACCATTTACTTGAAGCATCTGTTCATTGCAACGGTGCTGTTTATTCTTTGTTTGCACAAAAATGTATGTATAAAAAAATGGAGTGCAGTCCATTTGTGAAAGGGGCAACTGCTATGTATAAAGTTAACAACAACCTTAACTTTGTTGGTTACTTTGCTATTTCTGTTAAAGGAAAATGCCTTCACACACTACTTCTACTACTACTGACCACTAAGCAGGGCTAAGCTGGCTAGTCGTTCCTTGTCAGAGCACAAAAAATAACTTTACTAGCTTACTTAATTGATAGGGCAATAGGGCATCTAGAAGGTCAACTTGATACTTTAAATCGTCAAACAGCCTTCAGCATTTCAGAACAACACTCATTCACTGAAAGCATTCACTCACTAAGGAGCTAACTGTAGTACTCTAGTGACCTCTGACTCAGAGATGGACTCTTAATCCCCTCCAATCTCCCGGCTACACCTCCTGTCCAGTGGGTGTGTCTGTTGGGATTCTGCTAAGTGCTCCGTTTAACTCTCCATGAGATTGCCTGTTAATGTTAGCAATCCAGCGCCTTCATCGAAAACACCTTCAAATGATCTTTTATAGCCTCTCAAAATTACTTTCACACCTAAGCTTCAGTGGTTACATCTGATTGGTAGGGGTGTGTGAAAAGGGACGGGGTCTGTGGTAGAAAAAGTGTGAATCTCTCTGTGTTCCACCCTCTCTCTGTTGGAGGAAAAAAGGCTGTCGTGACTCCAAGTGTATTAAAGGAAATGCGTTCCAGCGAGCAGTAACATACGTCTCAGTTAGAAGGGAAGAGGCTGTCAAACTGGGAAAAAGGACATGCAAAAAAGTACTAATGTCCCAATGCCATCTGTTACAAAGCCATTAACAATAGCAATATTCCTCCTCATGCTGCAGAGGCAAATGTAAGAGATGGTGTAATGACCAAACCCATTACCCATTCATTATTCATTGGAATCAATCACCACAGGCCTGCATGTGCTTGTCCAGACAAAAAAGGTCAAAGTGGATGTCAAGGTCTCAGATTGCATGCATCTAAATGTTCAGCCTGGTGTAATACTGATCCAATTGGAATGAAAAAATACCCAGAGATACTCTGAACAGCTGATTATGATGTCTATTCTTAAGAACAGCATGTTAGATAGTTATTCTCAACAAGCTTTTATCTGACTGACGTCACACGTGGCAGATGTAGGCTGTTACTCATTGTTGAATTTGGCACAATTTGGCCAGAAGGTTTTGCTATAAATACAAACTTTATGTCCTGGCCTAACTTTTGACCCCAAGTCTTTGAATAAAATGTATCTGGATTCTCTTGGTCCAGACAAATCCCTCCATATAAGCCACAGCGATTTGCGTCTGGATCTGGTATTACTGAGGACCCAGGGGAGAGCGGTGTCCATGGTGAAGTTGATGGGATCAGTCAATCTCAACAACACTGAAGACAGCATTATTGGGGCAAAGCAATGGACCGCTTAAAAAGGAAAAATTTTCTGAACTGCCACGTACTCTGAACGGGGACAACTCCCACAAAGATGTATCCGCCAGCACCAAACCATCCCGCCCCACACATGCACTGCACAGTTAACCAAAAACTCAATTAAACACTGTGTGGCTACCTTCCTACAGCAATAATGTTCAATTTGATTATGCAAAAGTTAATCGTGATCCATGCCCTGGTGTTCAGAGCAGCTACAAAGTTTTGCAATGAAACTAACAGAGGTTCCATGTTGCCGTGCAGGTTTCTTTCTATCTTTGGACATTACATAATTTTAGATTACTCTGCATGGGTGAGGATGAAATGAGGTTAATTCCCATCCCAAGTGATATCACTCTCTATTTTTTTTTCTTTTCCTTGTAGTCCTCTAAAAATCCTGACATGTACCCAAAAAATATGATCATCTCGAGAATACTGTGTCACTGAAGCGTACCTGTGGGCTATTACATTTATAAAAAGGTGATTATTATACATTATCTTTGCCTACGAGAAGGGGAATTTTCCATGACTAAAGAGCCTTTCAGTAGAGAGCTGGCAGTTTATATGCAAAATGTGAGGGAAATCTGTGCAAGATTACATATTAAATACTCTAAATGCAGTTCTTTCCACGGCTATGCATTTCATCAGACAAAAGCTTTTTCAGTGTTAAAAAGTTAAATAGGTTCAAATATACTCAAATGACTGTAATGGTACATGTGCGGGCTGCCCAAGTGCAGCCTATCTGTGGGAATCACTGACATCATTTCAAAGTGGATCCTGTCTGCTGAATGGATCAGAAACAGCTAAGGCTGCTGCAGCTCCTTGGAGATAGCGCCTTCTTAGTGTGATCTAATTAGAGATTAAAAATAACAGCTTTTTTCCTGAATGAGTGTCACTTCACTACTGTAATGTTTTTTTTTTCAGAATACTATTATGCATTACTTGACTTTGTGTGAAAAGTAGGTATCGCTAAGTTGCCAGGCAATGACTAAGACTGTAAGAGTATAAAGTTAGAAATGGTGACACAGTATGGTGACTGCATAAAAGAAAGCCTGAGGCATTGCAATCCAAATTTTCCCTGGTCCGTGCATGGTGATGCACCCTATAGTGTTTGAATAATGAATGCACCATGATGTGCATGGATGCATGAGAAGATGCATACCCTGCTTCCCATTACACTACATAAAAGGAAGTAGAGAGCTAAATCCCAGCCAACGGCATATTGCTTTATTACTCTAAGATAAGACATGGACTCATTTGCTAACATCAGACATAATTTAAGCTAGCTTTCTGGAGTTTGACTTGAGAAGTCTCATCTGTATCAAAATTGGTACACAGTTCCTGTCAGCATGGATAGTGACATGATTAGAAAGCTTATTTCCTCTTGCTGGGGCCACATTGGGCCACAAACAAGGCTGTGATAACTTAGTTTGGGTCCCTTCCTTCCCTGCTTCTTTCTCTCCTAAATAAGACTTTGAAGGGCAGAAAGGGAGCCAGCAGGTGCTCTCAGCTCATAACAGATGCAAGCAAAATGGGAAATCAGTCTATATTTGCAAGTGAATAGCCTGAGGAGAAACAGGTGATACATTTTGCCAAGTGCACCAAGCACTAACAAAGCCAAAGGTAGGTTTGGGCGATATGACGTCTTCACCGTGCAACGGTAGAGATTTGTCGATAAGTAGAGATTTGGCAGTACCCTTTGGACTGCCAGAGCTATTCGAGGCGGGATATGTAGAAAATTAGGGCTGGGTTCTGCCATTATTTGGTCTGGGCTTTCCACTTATGTATTGCAAGCCGAGTGCCCCCCAGGTCTATAGTTTACCCCCTTACAGGCCTAAGATTCAGGGCCTGATGTTTTAAAAAGTATTTCTAAAATGTTTTTTTCAAACATCAGGTACGGTTGGAAAAACCAGGGGTCTGAGATGAGTCTTTACCCTCAGTGATTTTCAACACTGAGAATTTCAACTATCATAAACTGGCAACCCCCCAATCCCCCTTGATGTAAGGCTGTTTATCAAAAGATACTTCCCACTGGGCCTAGCTACTTTTCTGGGGGAAACCCTGCTTGTGATTCACTCACAATCTCTTAAATGCAGAATCATTTCAAGGTGATGTAACGCTGGCAGACTTGGAACAGCAGGGTTAAGTTGTAAATGCAACAATCATACAATAATTATGAGATCTTCTCTCCTTTACACCTAGCAGAACTTAAAGTCTGCAGTAGACTGCCATAGGTTCCTTTTGTCCCACAGAGAAATGCTTCAAAAAGGAGGGAAGCCATTTAATGGCTACACGTTGCCAATCTAGAGTTACATGTCCACAGGGATCCCATGCTGGCCTCTTTTTTATAATTGATGAATGACAAGGACACACTGTTCTCATTTCCTGTTAGCTCTGAGATATTAGCATGTTTATACTGTGGTAGAAAGTTAGTAGCACTGCAACCAGACAGGTTTGCAGCACTCTTGAAGAGTTGTAACAAGATACACAAAAAGGCGTCTCCCAGGCCTCTCTGTTAAGTGCTGCTGTGTTTAACCTGTTTGGCACTCTTAATTTAAGCCTGATTAATATTAATCCTTCATATAAAAGCTCAAACCTCACAGGAGAGGCATAAGGAGGCTACCACAACAGATACTAATCACTGCAAAAACAGCTACTAAATCCACAGTCTGTGCCTCTTCTGTGTAAAACCCTCAGGAAAGGATGTTTATGTTCCTCCCACAGTACTTCACAGGGTCACGTGCACGTGTAATGTCATCTTTTAACCGTCCTCAGGCAATGCATCTCCTCTCAACTCTCTCAGACCTGGATCTGTCTGATCCACTCCCCATCACTAAAGAGTCGAGCAGTCCTAGCTGCAACAAAACCACATCCCCTCTCTTGCTTCTCTCTCCGAATGCTGCACAAAAACCTTGGCATCTGTGAGATTAAAAAAATAGATGCGCAAGATATGTGAGCTTTAAAACTACAGTCTGATTTAAAGGGAAATGGTATTTCACTGACTGTTTCACGGTTAAGATAGCATACGCATTTGTTGAAACTCCCAGTCTGAAAAAAACATCACCACCTAAAACATGCATGGCTGACAGTTGTTTTCCAGTGTTTCCAAATCCAGTAGTCTTTTCTCTTCATCAGTTCTATTCAGAAACAGATTCTGGTTCAATAAACAGCCTCTAAAGCTGAGCAGCAGCCTGTCAGCACATACTCTGTTCTTGGCAGCTTCAGTTATTTGATAAGACAAAATAAGAACAGAAAGAAAAAAGAAAAGATGCACTAGGCCTAGCCCTGTACCTGCTTTAGCTGGTTTTCCTCTAATGGACCTTTCGTGAAACGTGTGTCCGTCTGATTTTAATGCCATTTTACTGCTGAGTGCTGCTTGACACTTGTAGTAAAGTTTGCAGAAACGCACTTGACATCGTGGTTGCTGCTGTGGTTGATAACAGATCACTACTGATACCCACTCCAACAGTCTTACTTTCTATATTTTTCACATTTCTGGTGTAATACAGTACACAGAGCAGCCCCTTGGCATGCCAAGCTTTGATTATATGAAGTGCTTAGTCTCAAATGTGGGCACTTGATGCTTTTATCTGTTTTGTATATTTAGAAATTCAATACTTTTGGGTTTTGCTAGTTTTCAAAAGAAACTCTTTGAAGAAATCAACTAAAAGAAATTGTACCTTGTGGCATTTTTCAGTGAATTTCTAGCGACATAATGATACCAGCTAATCATAACATTTATAAAGAGATTAATGCCAATGAAAATAAACATTAGCAGCAGCCCTAATCATATGCATTCCTGCTGCAGCCTCTCGGCATGATAAGACTATTTTGAACTGAGATAATATTGGTCTCATTAGGCCAGGGACGACTTGTAAAGGTCTGCACTCAATCAAGCTTTTTAATTGTATAAACTGGTTGTGGCTGTACGTTGCAGTGTTTTATTATTTTTTTGGTGAGGGGTGGAGGTGGACCTCACAAATACATTCTCAATGAGAACACTGCTGGCTGTACACCGCACTATTCAGAGAATACTTGCTCTCTAAAGTCAGACTTGCATTCATTGTGGCTTCCTCCTGAAGCCGAGTCAGATGTAAAGAAGACTGGAGCATCTCTTGGTAACAGGCCTGCGGTCAGCGATGCTTCCATCTTGCTTTGTAAGTGGAGCAGCATTAAGCTACGTCATCATGTCCACATGATCTGACTGATGATGTAACACACGCTAAGTGAAACAACCCTACTGTAAACAAGAGAGCCACGTTTTCGCTGTTCAAGAGAGCCATATGGTGAGATGCAATCACTCCCAAAGGCTGAGGACACCGGATATCATCTCTAAGTTTGCACAGGTTTGCTTCAGTCCTTTCACTTTGGTTTCTGGAGTCTTTATATTTCGTTTTTCTCTCAGAGGCAGTCTGGAAAATGTTCCATACTCCGCTTATCAGTTTGAGGAGTATCAATTAATAATTATGTCAAGGGGCTCAACAGCATGCAGCCGGCAGAGAGGAGAGAGAAGAGAGAGATGCTTAATCCCTTCCTAATCTCAGCAGTTATATGCCATATAATCATCTATTAACAGATTTGTTTCATTTACATTCAACTAAGATATTTACATCTAAAAAAAGTACGATTTCCAACATCTGTGCAGAGCATTACAACCACTACAAATGGATATTTTTTTACAAAACAAATAGGGCTATTTATAGCTTTATTGATGGAAGATGAGTTATGTGAGAAAATAATCTGTGTATTAAAGGTACTGTAGATTCAACAACACAAGAGTTATGCACTCCTTTCCCTATTTGTCTATATTTAGGCTATGTTGTATCAAGGTTAACTCGTCATTGTCATTTTTTTCTAAATAACTATTTTTTAAGCTGCGACTAAAAAACACATTTAGGCTACAATTCATCTATGGATTATTTTTTCCATCCAATCCTCCAATAGGATTGTTGTTTGGCATGAAATATGTTAGAAAAGGAGACAAATGTCATCACTATTTTGATTCAAACCACACTCCCTACTTATTTATAAATTAACAGATTATTGGCATTTATTTAATCAGATTTTTTGTACATCGAATATCTATGTCAGCCTTGAAATTTCAGTATTAGTGACTTAACAAGACATTAATTTTGAGTGTCATTAGTTACATGTTTTTCTTATATCTGCAGATGTTCTCAAACAGCTACAAACTACACAAAAACTTAAAAAGATATCAAACAGAAGGGAGATTAAGGAAAGGGTCTGCTTTTAATTATACCTTATAATCTTAAGATCTCATCTAATTCTTCCATAATGTTTACAAGTAGCAAATCATTTTCTATGCTGTACTATAAAATGGTTTGGTTAAGCAAAAGTGATGGGACATTCATAACAAAATCATGAGTGCATGTGTCAAATACATAAAAAGAATATGCTTATATTAAATTATGGCACAAGAAAAGACTGAATTAAATCATAAGGGTTTTGCACATTCACATTTCTACATTAAAGTGTTCCATTAAACCCAAGAGAAATTGCATTACCATTACAATGCAGTGAGGGCTCCACTCCCTCTCCTGCCTGAGGAACACCCCTGCACATACTGGATTGTACATAAAGGATTAAAAGGCTATCCCACGAAAAACCCTGAGCCTGAACTGAGAGGACTACTCCAACCGTGAGCACGTGTCAAATTACTGAATTTAATGAAAAAAATGGGCGTGCAAATGCTATTAAAAAATGTAATTTGACACACCTCCCCCTCATTTGGACTTACATAAGGACACATTTTTACCAACTTAGAGGATCTCGTTTCAAAGCCTTTATCGTGGCATCAGATTACATAACAGATGATTCAGAGTAGAAGTTGTGCTTGCTGTGTATCAGTGTACCAGACACACAGAAATTAAAACAACACAGTCCCGGAAAAGGAGCACAGTTTACGTATTTTGTCCATTACCCTTCCTTAATGCAATTACATCTTTACTCATTAACAGATTTTGATTCAATACACTACGCGTCTTATTTAGCACATTGTACCTTTAACAGAGAGACCGTGACTAAACCCAGGAGGCAGTGTGTGTATGTGTGTATTCGTGTATTTATGTGTTTATGTGGGGAGCCCAGCATCACTCCCCCATCATCAACAACAACAAGACACGTCCCATCCAAGATGAGACCTAAAACACGACTTTACATAAAGGAAACAAATAAAAACCCTTGCCAGATGTTCATACAAACCTCAACATTAACACTTAATTTATAAAGTCCTGTCCTTACTGGGCAGCATCATGTTTTATTTAATGTGATATAACGCTAAGTCAGCGCACAGTCTGGTCACGCAAGGAGCAGTTATATGTGGTGCACCGAGCGTTTGTGTGTGTCCAGAGAAAATGGTACCCTGCCACATTCGCAGGAAACTGTCTCTACTTTAAACACACATCCCCTAGCTCGTCGCCTGTAAGCTAATTAGCAGCAGTCGCAGTACCGTTACCGTTGCACCTGCTAAACAGAGCGCGTGCGGGCGGAGGGAGAGAGGCGACCGGGGAGGCGAGGGGATGCCTTACCACTATTAAAGGGCAGGGGAAGGGAATTTGGAGAAACATACATATTTATAACATAAAAACAGTACAGCAGTACTGAATAAAATATTTTCTTACCTGTACAGCCCACAAGAAGCAAGGCTAGAAAAATATCCCTTGACTGGACCATTGCAACTCCCGAGTAAACGTTAAACGGCGAAGCTAACGTCAAATCTCCGCTCGGTCCCTACGGTGCTGCCCTCGGGTTTCCTGCCTTTTTCTTAGTAACTGTTCATCCTAATCTACATCGAAATCTGTGCCCGTTGGAAATAACTGTCAGCAGCAGCAGAAGCGTCGTTGATGACAGGAAGCGGCCAGAGATTAGCAGAGATGATGAGCGCCAGTGCTCTGTTCAAAGTCTGACTGACAAGCAGAGCCTTCTCACACACGTGGATTAATCCGCACAAGCGGAATAAAAGGACCTACTGTTAAATAGTGCGCGGGTCTCAAAAGGAAACCAGTGTCATTGGAAAACCCCCTCCATAATAATGATAATTCAAAATATTAATATACAGCTCGCTGGTTTGGAGCGTTAAATATGTGTTATATTTGTTTAAATGAACTATAAGATACACTGCAAGCAAATACCTTAAAAATATTCATTGAAAACTGTTTTTTGTGACAAAATGTGTTTTTCACGTGTCATGTTGTCAACTCAAAAGTGAAAAATTGGCTGTCGAGCTTCAAAAATATTTAAATTTCCCTAAGAAAAAGGGACATTTACTAATAAGACAACCTTCATTAGTTTTAATGAACGACTTTAATCATTATGTCTTAAAGCTTTTATAAGCCATTAATGAAAACCACATTTGGCTTGCCAGTAGAGTTTAAACAATCAGTCAGTTAATCAATAGTTCGAGTGACATACAAGTAATTGCCAAGGATTTTGATAATTGATATATCAGTCATTTCTCAAACCTAAATGCCAAGCTGTCTCCAGTCCCAGCTTGAAGAGCTGCTGCTGTTTCTGCCCGTAAGTGATACTAAAAACTAAGTACCTTTGGATTTTGGACTTATGTTCAGAGAAAACAAGCTATTTGAAGTCATTGAATACGAAAAATTCTTTAAGCCATTATCACAATGTTTTAATTGACTGATTGAAAATAATAATCTGCAGATTAAAGGACTAAAATTGTTGTTAGATCGGTCCTTGTTGCAAGGTTGTGCACTACCCTTATCTATAACTACCAACTTGTTAAGCATTAGATCACAAACACTGAGAAGTGCATTATTACCAAGCAGAAAGGACCCACCAAAGAGTACTTTACAGCCTTGCAACACAAAATTTGTTCTTATTAATAGTTTAGACCAGCTTTAGTTAATAATTTATCATGAATTAAGTGGGACCCATTATTGTCATCACCAATGACAATCAGGGCCCTTGCTGGATTTTAACAATATTGAGGTCAAGAGTTTAGAGTAGCTCATGCACACGGCAATAATTAAAACGTTTTTTCACATCAGTTATATTTGTTAAATATTTTACCTTCAAACATGACAAGGTCAAGGCAGTGTAATGCATGTCTCATAATAATAAACCCATCATGTTGTAATTCAATGACTTCATTGATTTTTTTCACTAAAGAAAGTAAAAGTGCAGTGTACAATTTCTTAATGGACTAGATGATTAAAACCTTCACATTCCTAGAGGTGACAGCATGCGACCTCTGTGTCATGAATGCTACAGCAATAAGCACGATAGATTAAAGCTATTTCCTGTAAAAATCTTTTTTTTCTAGGCTAGGAGTCAGAAGAAGCTCGTATTTTTCATACAAATAAGGTTTTTATCCATTGGCAGTATTCCCTTAGCAGATTTTTAGATTACATTATCTTGTTCACCACTGAGAGTGCTTTGCTTTTATCAAAATACTGTCAAAAAAGTTAAACACTATATTTGAGATACGGCATGTAAAACCACAGTCTCTGCCTCTTCATACTTTTGTTAAACACCGCTGCGAGTCAAGTACTCCCTCTGACCCCCCCTCACCCCTCCGATGACCAAAGAGGGCCTTACGCAACACACTTTTATTTACGGCTGTGAAGTGAATGGTACCTGAGAGAACAAGAGACGCAGCGGAAGAGAGGCTTGTTTGCTTGCACAGCGGGGAGGAAGCGTAGCGTTTGGCACCCTCAGAGAGCTGTTTGCCTTTGATTTGCACTGTTGGCCAGTTGAGACATGAAATGGGCCAAAAATTTAATAAAGGCAAATCAATCTGCGGGCTGGCTGAAAGTAGAGTGGTCAAATATTGCAGTTTTACTGCAACCCGACCTTCTACAGCAATTCCCTCCAAACATATCACCGCAGGGACCCCAAATATGTTCCCAGACTCTCCATTCCTCCAGTCCTCTTTTAACCCCTTGTATGCTGAGAAAGTAGCCAGGGGAGAGAAGGGAGAGCGTAAGGGTGGGTTCAGGCCACTGTTGGGGGAACATAGTGGCCTTAACCCACGTATCTTTGCCTCAGCATCACAGATAGAAACAGTATGACTCAGCTGATGACTCATGCATACAAATGCCCTCTGAAATATACTGTGCTGTTTTATTCAGGGTGCACTGAAGTTGAAAAGCTGATGCTGCTTGTTTTTACATGTTTGGGTTTTCCTTTTAGGGTAGTAGCTGTTCACTAACATTTATATTTCCAAGAAATGTTCAAGGGGGTTCTTTTAAAAGGGATGAGGATATATATATGTAGAAATCTTCTGCTAAAGTGGAATTATTTATAGATACTAAATCTAACAGGTCCCGATAGGCAAATTCTGCTGTGTTAATTAATACATAGTTTAACTGGAGACATCATTTCAATTTGTCCAGAGAAAAAATTCTAAATCACATCATTTGGGAATCAGCAGATTAACCCTGCTGTGTTGCACAGTGGGTGGCACAGTACTGAGGCTACATCATGTGTAACAAAACTAAAATATTAGTACTAACAACAATACCTTTAAAATCATGCAGATACAAATTGAGTGCTTCAATTGAAACCTTGTTTTTTTCTTCTTCACTTAATACCTATCATATATCTGCTGATGCAGATATGTCATTTTTCTGCCGATATTCTCCGCCGATAAAGCAACGCTTTAATTCTGCCTAAATGCTCGATGATTCCCTAAAAAAGCTTGACGTGATGCTACGACATGCACTCAGCGTGAGTGTGTGTGCACTGCCTGCACCACGCCTCTTCCGTTAAGCGTGAAGAAGGGTGCAAGATGTCTGCGGTACGGCAGTTTTTTCAAAGTTTCCGAAACGGACAGCAATGTTGATTTCATTTCACGTATTTGTTCTGTGCAACAGGTCAAATTTGCCCTAGTTGTGGCTGTCTCTGGGAGAGCATCATTCAAGCTTGTGTAAGTTGTACGAATATTACAGTTTTATTTGAAAGAAAATGTTACATACAAGTAAATATGGCATTTTGTACATAAGTTTAAATACTTTTCTTATCAGTGAATGTGCACATTTTAAAAAGCACTGTATTATGTTATTCCTGCATCTGCCAGTGGGCCGCTACAATAAGAGTAGGCATTATATCAATTCCACTACAGGGGAGACTTGATGTTCTCTGCAATTAGGTGGAAAAAACATGAGGCTAATATATCAGTATCGAAATCGGCAATCGGCATAAAGGGTTGGAAAATATCGGCATTCGGATATCGGCAAAAAACCCAATATCTTGCATCCCTACTTAAAATATTTGCCAAATAACTTAAAAACTGTGAAACATATGGGCTGTGGCAGTGGGCCAAACACACATCGCAATCAATAAAAGAACGCCTACACTAACCGTCCTTGAGCAAAGCAATAAAAGTTTTTTCACATGTGAGTACAAAAAGGATGAAATGCAGTTACTATGTGACTGTAGCAGTTTCAACACTTCTTTTTACAAGGTTATTTAAGTAGATACATTAAAGACATTGAACACTGTAGCATTATAGCTTGGAATGCCACATAATCGTATCACAAAGCACTAATATGAGCCATAAACTTATTCTGTCCATTGGAGGTGAATTACAAATAAAACACTCTTTCATCCACTTCAATCTCCCAGAATCCCTTTCAAAGCCTTGCCAACATCTACTGGGCTTTGCGTCTCACGTTCTATCACATATAGCGGTTGTGTTACTGGTAGTAGCCTGTACATGCTGGTGAATTTAATCTGTGTTTGTTTCATTCTCCCCTCGCTTTGGCACAGAGCAGCACTGGAGTGAGTGTTCATTGGTTTTAAAAAACATGTACAGCCCTGTGAAACTTCAAACAGTCGTTTCATTACCCAGCAGGCTGCCTGAAGTTATTTTGTGTTTTCTTTTGCTCTGTTTCTCTCTGTACAGTGAGTCTCCCCCTCTTTCTCCTGCCTCCTCTCATCCTCTCACACCCATTAGAGCCATGACCACACATGCATGGTCTCTGGAGCTCACGCCTACATGCAGATACACACGTGCACCACAGAGAGATCTATTTTTTCAGCGTTAATTACTAAATCTACTATCTGTCTACCTGTCTGTCTGCGGCTGTTTCATTCTGCAGCATCTTTCATTTTATGTGTCGTTACTGGCCATACTGTCAGAACATTTCCTGAGGAGGATACATGTGAACATCCTCCACTGTGGGAGGTTTTAAAATAGCCTCTCTTCCCTCCTCCACTACTGTAACAGAAGGCCATGTACAGCACAGCTATGAACATTAGTTTCCAGGTCATGCCGAGGTCAGCTGCACAATGCTTTCTCTATGCTCAGTGCATATGTGTGTGACTAATGAGTAAAAAAACAGAGAAGCTACAATGATTGGTTCGTTTTGGGAAGACCCTCTGCCTCTTTCTGACTCTTTCAGGGTTTATTACATAATCAATTACTGTTTAAATCAGGCGGAAGAAAATCAAACAAAAACACACTGTGGTGTAGAAATGCAGCACCATGGCCTGGCATAACAATACATCTCAACAGGTCTTTATTTTATCATTAACTTTCTCATTTTCTTCTGCATTTTTTTGGTAATACTTTTAAAAAGACATTCCAGTAACATCATCCTGAAACTTGAAAGTAGCCAGCCACAAAGTGCCAAAGCTATCAGCGCGTTTAATTCAATGTCGTGCAGTCGAGATGAATGACTCGGCGAAGAGCTTTGAGAAAGCTCGGAGCACGGCTCCGTCATTCAATTATCACCTTTAGTGCAGGAAGACTAAGCGTCCTCTAATCTCAGGACTAAGGGGTCGGTATCAGTTAGCTTGAGTGGGAGATGGTGTTGTCAGACAGTGGATTCATTGTCCTCAAAGTCTGTCCTGCAAGGCACACAGGGCTCCTTTGTGGACTGCAGATATTAATCTGCGGAGGCAGAGATCTGGAGGAGTCTGACTAAGCTCACATACAACCCCACACACACACACCCACCAGCACACACAGAGACACACAGACTCAGCCATATGCATATTCATTATGTAACAGCAGAAAGAGAGGATGCAGTGTCCAGTAGAGCACAGCTTCCCAGTCATAAAGATTTCATTCTGATGATTTACACAATACATTCAATCATAGTGCTCGTCCTCGCTGCTGCAGACGTGAGGTGTCGTAGCCAGATGTCAGTGTAATGCTCCAACAAACTTTCATCATCAGCAAGTACAAAGAAGGCTTAGTTCCACTGATGGTTCAGTGTGTGACTGCCAGAGCAGAGACAACACTTCACCTCTGCTTCATCGGAGTCACATAGAACGCAAGGAAAATATTCTGTGAGCACATTGTGACAGAGTCAACCAGCTGACACAAAGGATTCAATTGAATTTAGAAATGAAAACGTAAACCCCAAAATGAAAGCTGTTTAAACTTTTGAAAACGAGTCTCTAGATGGACACTGATTACACTTTAGTTACTTAAATATTGAAAATGTTTGTGTGAGCTCAACTGCAAAGTTCACTTATTCAAGGCCTGGTTATAATTTATGGATGAAATTATGCAGTTAGATACAGGAACAACAACAAACTGCAGCATCATAAATTAGGCTTGAATCGACACCTCTCTCTCTTACACTGTCCCAGTATGATTCAATTCATGTATTCCATTGTGTGGTTCTTATTTCTACATCTTCTGCACTTTAAATCTAATAAATATCCTACATTTAAATCAAAATAGATTCATGGCCTAAAGTAAGCATAACCATTGAAGAGAAAACAGACTGAGTCAAACCAAACTGAGCCAAACGATACGGTTGTAAATATATGTTGGATATTTGCTGCCATCTAGGGATTTAAAAACATTACAGCATTTAAAATGAGCCTTTGATAAAATGGCATCACTTTTTTAAGGCGCCCTGCACCTGTAATGTGGTCTTTCTGACTTTTGGGGGCAGCATATCTCTACTTTAAAAGGAAAACTCTGAACAGATTTTCCCTTTTATTATTCATGCATGGACAGTGTACAAATGCAATTAAGATTTAATGAGAACTAATGTTGATCACTTTTCTACTGTAAAAGTGGTGTAATTTGGAAAATAGAGGATAATAGATTTCCATGGTGTGCCCGTGGTGTCTGGCCCCAACCTGAGTGTCCAGCTGGATGGGAGGTTTAGCGCACAGGCCAGAGCGGCTGCAGTGATATTTATTGCATTTGGTGTGGGTTTGTGTTGGATTTATTTACTGGATCTTGAGTTGTTTTGAGGCTGGTTATTTAAAACATCCCCCCCACCACCACAGCTTAGCAATCTGCATCTTTTTTTTTCTGTGTTCATCTTGTGGTATGTTCACACTTTTTTTTCACACGTCACTTTGTGTCCCGCTGTGCAGATGCATTTGACTACCGGTGAATCTAAACTGGCAGCAGAGGCTGTTTATATTAATTTACTGGTAATCTAAACTATATATATGACAGGTAGTTGTTTAAACAAAGTCTTAAAGCAGTTGTTCTGCTCTCAGATGTTGATTTAATATTTTCCATGATCATTTATGTTCAACTGTCATGTTTTAATCACTATTTTTTTCCTGAAACTATCAAAACAACAGTAAAAAAAAGTAGTCCATACTGTATTTGTGTTATAGTTGTAACATTTAAATATTGTCAGAATATAAGTTGGTACTTTGAGGGGTTATTAACAGCAACCAGAATCCTGTTGCTCGTAGTAGCACTTGGTAGGCATGAGCTACATGTGATGTGACATATAGAGTCAATGTAAATGACCAGCATCATGTTAGTTCTACACTTTTGCTTTGTATAGTTACATCATTAATAGTTTACTAAAATCAACACAGTTTGTCATAATATATAAGTTGTATAATGGAATACGTCGATAAGGTAATTTAACAAGCTAACCAATTTACATCAACAACCCGCAAGCTAGCATAGGTTACCAAGCTAGCTGTACCCTAACGACGCAGCATGAATCTGGCATTGGTTGTTTTCTAACATTCAATGATAAAAAAATGTAATAAATAAAACTGCAAGCTAGGAAATTTACAAACCCGATTAGCCCTGGGAGTTTCGGATGAATTAGCTGTCACACAACTGTATTTCTGTCAACAAAACTAGCTTTTTGTCGTAGTTAGCAGGTAGGCTAAAGTTAGCTAACAATACCAAACAAAGATCTATACATTAATTGAATTCCCAGCTGATACTGACTCTTAAGTTTCAACCAACATTGGTCACATTCCTGTTTGGTCAGAGACTTCACTAAAACTGAAACATTTTCTGTGTATTTGCTTTGTGTATATGTTTTTTGACGTCAGCGTCAGCTAACTCTTAGTTAATGTTAGCTAGTAGTGAAGCAGAAAAACTGTCTGAGCAACAGGCAGCCGAGAACGACAGACATGGTCTTATTTTTTTAAGTTATGTTACAATCTGTTCCCACATTCAGAGCAATAAATACATGTGAATTGCTTCACATTACACTTTAACATTAACTCTATTTTAGTACCTTGGTAGTCATTTCAATATGCTCTTCAAACAACCAACATTGTCATCAACACACACACACACACACACACACACACACACACAATATGCCTCTTTTACACACCACAATAAGAGGCAAACTGCAGAAAAAGACGCCTGAAAAACACCTAAATTAAACCTGATAATGATCCGAAATGAGTTCAGCACAGATGTTTCTTCAGAACAGGTGGCAAAGAGCTACTTAGTGTCAGAAATCCATCAAGACACAAGAAAACAGCCTCCTTTCCCTAGCACTTGTCGTTATTTATAAAGGGTATTAACAATTAGAGTAACGGCCTAATTTTAAGACATTGACTGCAGACTGCTCGAACATCACGTAAACCCAGCTCAGAAAGCACCAGCTTCTGTAATGTGCAGTGACAGTTCGTATCAGATCCTCGGTCTTTCAAGAAGCCTGTCACTTTGGATCTCACTCAAGATGTATGACAAGCCTCTAACATACTCAAACCCCATTTCAAACCCCGGGCTATGCAGAACACTGCGCTCAGTCAGTCATTGAAGGCAGCTTCAAGATGCTCTCTGCAGTACTGAAACATAAAGGAACGTCAAAGTGAAGAGATGAGAGTATGATATGTGCCATTGATCAAAAGGGTAATCAATCTACAGGTAATAGGAAATATAGGGTATCATTGGATTTGATCTGAAGTAGGTCATTGTCTTGCCTCTTTGTGCCGCCTGAATGGACGTCCTACAGTGTAAGAAAAGTGTTATTTTCACTGTATGCATTCATACCTACTTAGGGAATATAGGTGTTATTAGGTGCCCAGTAGGAGCTCACAAATAAGAGCCAGGCCAGGAGTGTGTTTGTCCATTCAGTTCTACTTTAACAGGTTTTCCAATGTGCAGTCTTTATGTGAATAATGTTATGGCCTGGACAAGCCTCTGGAGTCCAGCAGGGCTGTTTTCCTGCAAGCCAACCTGGAAGTTAACTCTGCCACGGTTCGTTGGCTGCAGTCCCCCCCCCCTCTATAACTCAGGTGGTGTTTTCATTGTGCCTTCAGATTGATGCTGAAAATAAGGTTTGTGTTAAACTCAGGCCGACACCCGCTGAAGTACAACTAAGGTTGCGATTGTGTCACAGGTTTTAATATACATGCACGCAGAATGAAATCACAAATCAAGCGGTCAGTTAGCTTAGCTTAGCACTTGAAAACAGAAGGAAACACCATGATTGATACTGTCCAGTGACCAGTACCATTCCAGAGTGTGAGTAATCTGCTAAAAAGGTGTAAAGAATAATGTTTGCTGTTTTAAAGGGCTTATTTTTCCATATTATTGCAAGGCAACAAGTTCAAAATCCAGGAAGTCACTGCACCTAGCCAAGAAATAGTCCCCTCATAAATAGGTATTTTGATATTTTACACTTCTGTTTTTGTAGAGATTTAACAAACAAGATGTAAAGTTTTAATTAGAGGAACAGGTAGGAGGATGTTTATTAATTGGAAAGAGCCGGGCTACCAGTTTCCTCCTGTTTCAGGCCTTTGTGCTAAGCTAACTAGCTAGTCTCTAGGCTGTAACCCAATATATAACAAACACTAGCGCTAGTGTCCCAATTCAGGGGCTGTATCCTTCGAAGGCTGTATTTGAAGGCCGACTGCGTCACAACGACGTGTCGACGGCTATCCAGATGCGTCCTCCTTTTCCCGGGCCACAAAGGATCCATCGGGTGAATTCTTCGCGGACCAAGTATCACGAGATTCATTGCGCGCCAATTCAAACGAGATGGCAGACTCTTACACGGCCAAGGAGTACACTTTTTAATGTAACAGTTTTTGGTTTCAGCTCAAAAAAAGGGCCCTTGAAACAAATTATCTTTCAAATAAGCTAGTTAGCCAACTAGCTACCTGTTGCTTTGGTGACGCAAGGGTAAGGTCGGGAACAGCTGGTGACGCAGACAGGAAGTCTTCGGCTTTAACAGTCTACGCAGGCTTAGAATGGCGCATCTCTGTGGACCGCCTCTGCTGCAGCCCCTGGATTGGGCCACAGATACTGTATGAAAGTAGTAGCTGATAACCCTCCTCATTTAGTTCTTCCTCTCTGGGCGAATAAGCATATTTCCCAAAATGTCAGATGTATATCTTTAAAGATGTATCTAATTTAAGACATCTCCACCATATTCCATTCATATCAGCTGAAGGAAATCACAGCTCAGGAATGCTAATGAGTTCAGATTTAAAGGCTCAAAAGTGGACTGCTCATTAGCTTGGAGGCTACTACATGAAAGACACAGACGACAGAGACACATGAGTTTAATGAGTGATTTCTGTCTATGCCATCACTTGCTCAACACACTTCCACCAAAGCATGTGCACTGTGTGTTTTCATTATCACTGGCAGAGACACCATTTAATCTTATTTGGACTTCAATAGGAGTAATTATTCGTTCTATATGACACTGTTTTCGCCATGTTTCGTCATGCACTAATATGATATTGCATTACTCTGACTCCAAGTCGAACCGGAGCTAAGGACGGAGAGAATTCTGGCATTACTCTCATTTTGCAGCATATGGACTTCAAACAGAATAAGGTGGACTTTGAAGGGGAGGTGTTCATTTTTGGCCCCCTTTATCACGTCCATTGATTGTGTGAAAAAAGATAAGAACAAAGAAATTTCGCCTGTTGCTCATTTCCTTTGACCTCACTCACAATCCGAAGCCTTTCAATCACGTCTTGTCTTTCCTTTTCATCTATAAGTCAACTGACAACCTGAACAACTTTTCTCTGAGACCTAAATCTGAGGTCAAATATGTCTCAATGTTACCGAATTTCTTGTAATAATTTCCACCGTGAACGTTTTAAAGCACTGTGTATATAGAGCAATCCCAACATTTTCTATCCTATGTGAGGAACATTTGAAGTCATGAAAGCATATGTTATCTTTGAAGTGATTCTATACATCATACATTACACTCTCTATCATGTGGTAAGAGGGGGAAATAGCAAAAGTCATTCCGGTTATATTTCAATAGCACTTTGAAGTGATTGTGCAAAATTTTACTAAAGCAAGATAAGACAAAAGGAAAGACAAGATGATGAGCATCAATTCATCTCTGAATACCACTTAAACCTCATGTGTCATGTATGTGTGTCATAGCTGTATTTGAGTGTGTAGGCCTACTTATTTATGTTTGTTCACTGTTTTATTCTTTGTTGTACGTTTATCGTCATCTAAATTTTTATTGTGTTTTTTTATATTACTTTCTGAATAGATAATAGGCAACAAGTGTCACGCAAAGCTTCAATTCAGATTTTAAAAACTGAACAAATGACCCTTTGAGGCAGCTTGCTTTAAAGTTATAATCTCAAAGATCTCAGTTTCGTTCTCTTTGGCGGCACCTATGGCGATAAACGGTTATTGCAGGAGCACACTTCCCAGATATCCAGACAGTGTTGCATGTGTGACGTCCACGGTTGGCTCCGGTTGTAACTCTTGATTTTCCTCGCTGACGGTCGCTTTCCTTTTTAGACTGTTTGCCTTCATCTGAGCATCAAATTTGTTTCTTTTTCTTTGGATTTTCACTTATTGTTGAAGTTGTATCTGTAGTCATCCATCTTTTCTTTGTTTGTTCAGCCATAGTAGATTACTGTTTACTCGCAACACTTGCAGAGACCAGAAAAGCAGCCGCTTAGCTCCACCTACCCTCTCTGGCAGACCAACCACTGTTGGGTGATGGAAAACGCGTCACTAACTGAGCGCCGCTTGTGATTTTTTCCGCAAAAGTCGCACCAGACACCCAGTCTGTAATACTGCAAATGCTAAGGCTTTCATCAGTGGGCCATAGGCTCAATCACCATTGTGTTACCTCATTCAGCGATAGATAGTGACTTAACAGACATTTATTTACATGAAAATCTTTGAGATTATCACTTTAAGCTAAATGCTAATATCGGCACTCATCATTCAACATTTTAAAGTCGCATATTAGAGGCTAACATAAAGTAGACCTACAGCTGAGGCCGATAGAGATGGGAAGTTTTGCAGGTATCTGGACATAAACCAAAGTCTGAACAAACCAATGTGAATGTGACTGTGTATCAATTCAATAATTGTTGACAGAGTAGTATTGCAAACTCATGGTGGCGCCAGAGGAAAATTTAGGAGGCAAACAAGGATTAATCTGCTGGGGACTATCCAGCCATACATTATCTATACCACTTATCCTGTTTAGGTCAATCACAGGACTGACAGACAACAGACAACCTTTCACGCTCGCACCTATGGGCAATTCAGAGCCACCAATGAGGACTCCACACATGCACCAGGAGAAAATGCAAACGGAAAGGCAGTCTATGTCCAAACTGGGGTTTAAACCAGGAACTTTGTAGCTGTGAGGCAACACTGCTAACCACTGCACCACTGTGCAGCCGGCTGGGGACTACAAAAGTCTAAATTAATTCTCATGGCAATCCTTAAAATATTTGTTGGGATGTTTCAGTGTGCACTAAAGTCAGACTATCATTGCAACAGAGCCACGCTGTTAGTTTGGTTATAAAGAGTGAATACAATTACCTGAAAATAAACACATATGAGAAAGAAAAAGTAAAAAAGGTAACAGGGCAAATATGTGGAAAAAAAATTATGTATGTACATGGAGCACTTAGACATCACTGACTAAAGCTAACTGGAAATAAGTAATAATAACAAATACAGCCAAGAAGTTATCAGTCTGGGACGGAGGGGATCAAAGTATCTAAATAATAGTCCCTGATGTTTCCAGATAACCCTGTTCTTGTGCAGCTAAGTCTCCAGCACGTACAAAGTACATGTACAAAAGTCTCTCATCCCAGAATGATGGGTTGGTAGAGGGTGGCATTTCGACACAAGCATCTCTCAGACATCCAACTAAAAGTGTTACAAGAGCTATTTATGTTTCCTCATAATTTGGTATTTCTGGCCGTGATGGTGACTCACTCAGATAATTACAGACGGTTTGACAGGGACTGAGATAACTTTTGAAATTGTACCAAAAACTTCTGGCAATAAAAATGTGCTAATGTAACACATATGAATATAGGTAGATGAGGATTGACAACATCTATTTCAGACAGGATGAAAGTCTTCATATGTCCTTGACAGCCTGACCAAAGTTATGAGACAGAGGAGAAGAATCTTACATTGTCTCAGCTCGTGCCCCGGCAGAGATGAAGTGTAGACACTCGACCCAATCCGGCTTTTTCCAGATGTGAATCATCCTTCCATGGTGTTTCTCCTGTGCAGAGAGACGGGGTTTAGTCAGTGGTGTAGGTTTTGTTTCTGCATCAGGGGGACACATATTACTGTAAATGGTGGGCGTGAATGGTCCTTCCCCTGAAAATTTGAGCGACAAAAATATAATTTCATTCATTCTTTTGAATTCTTCACATCAAAATAAAACTCCTCTGCTGCTCTTATGGTTTAATATTTACCTCATATCTACACCTACAGGTTTAATAAGGAAAGTAGATGAGACATAACACAGGGTAAACGTGTACATAAGCTTTTTAACACTATAAATATGCAGAAAAAAACCCCTATTCAGTCTATTTAGTTATAAACCTGCAGCCTGCTAACTTAGCTTAGCACAAAGACTTTAAACAGGAGGAAACAGCTGCCCTGGCTCTGTCCAAAAGTGATAAATTCCTATAAAACAGCAGGTCTAAAGCTCACTAATAAACAAGTTATCCAGAACATATTACACAGAAATACCATCCTTAGATTGCATATCCAGAAGTGTGAACTGGAATCATGATGTTCCTCTGGGTTTTTGACTGTCTCTGACTTAGAAAATTTGACTGTCTCTTGTTAAATTGGATTGGGGCAGTGTGGAATCAATCAATCAGTTAAAGCAACCGGTACGTAACAATGGCAGCATCCTGATTTGATAATTGGTAATACCTGTCTTCGTACT
Source organism: Semicossyphus pulcher (assembly GCF_022749685.1). NCBI lineage: Eukaryota > Metazoa > Chordata > Actinopteri > Labriformes > Labridae > Semicossyphus > Semicossyphus pulcher. The sequence goes on from NW_027211692.1 coordinate 10,113,893, forward strand.
TATTTCACACTGCAAAATGTCCTTGCGCTATGTTTCTCTCACAGAGAAGAAACAGGAAATGCAAATGATGCCTGCTAATTAATTACACTGTGATGACTCGGCTGTCCGCATGTATCCACCTGGTCCATTAACTTTCAATTCAGGGAGCGGATTTTCACCTCATTTCCACAATTAAAAATGTCAGGATGTATACTTCTCAATTCATTCTGCTGACATTTCTTAAAACGGATTGCCTTCATTAAGCTATTAAATCACCTTAAAATAAATAAATAAATAATGACCCCTGCAGTATTTAGTCAATGCAGAGCCTTTTACAAAGATAACATTAAGATGCTGTGAGATCTAATCAATTCAAACTTAGCCTCTTATATATTTCTAACTGAGCTAAGACTGTGCTCATATACACGTTGGACCCCCCTTAACTCAATTCATCACAAAGAGGTTGGGACAGAATCAGCACATTGGGTGCTTTCTGCTGGATAGTTATGTTTGAGTTCTGGTTAACACACAAGAGAACAATGAGTGACATGAAGTCAAGTGAAAAATAGCCAAGCTGATGGGCCTAAATTTAGCCATTTCACAGTTTTGTGCTGCCCATCAATCACAAGTGTTTCTTTTTCATAACAGAAAAGGCCAATCTGACCGTATAGACAACCTTTGCAAGGTTACAGGAGCTGTCATGTTGAAAGCCCATCAGGACACTGTCAAAATGTCCACTTAAACCACTTTTCTTGCAAATTGGAAGTGTTTGCAGAGACATGCCGCTACAAACATGACATAACACTAGTTTTCAATCATATGTCAGGTTCTTATTGAATACCAACAGAGGCTGTTTAATTACATAGAGCTCTGTTACACAGGAAGACAACTGAAACAACTGACCTGATTATTGCCTTTTAACTAAGTAGCAACTCCTTAAATAGTGTGCAGGTAAAAACACATTTCAGCCTTTTACATTACATTACATTAATTATAACATGAAACTTGCAGAGGTTTAGGCTACAAGCAAAAGTTTGAAAAAACAAGTGGTATTGTTTTGAAGAAATTTCCCAGTTCCTCAAAGATCCTCTCTTAAACAGTTGAGAAAGTATCCAAAGGGCTGCTACACATAGACTGTATAAAAAGATATATATATATATATACATAATGTCATTGCTGCTACCTACTAAAGAAAATACGAAGATAGCAAACACAAAGACTCATCTCCAAAGCAGCATCCCATGGTTGATAGATTAAAACTTATGATAGCCACAGCCAAACTTTTCTTGTATGATATAATCAAAAATAGATGCACTATATCTAAGTTGCAGTAATCATATCTGTAAAGATTTAGTAGCTGCGTAAAACTTTTTAACTTCAAATCACGGCTTCAGATGAGCCATGGCGCCAAATACAGTTCCCATAATACTTTGGGGGGATCTTACTTTGAACAATTTCAGCTAGGTTCTTAATATTCTATGTATTTTTACGTACTGAAAAGTTTGCAAAGTTAAAGATAGGCCGAATTGGCTAACAATTACTGTTTTATCTATATCCATGGATGGACACACAACTAGCACTGGATTAATGTAGCCCTTAAAGAAAACTTTAAAACATGACGAATCTGAGGCAAGTTCTGGAGTTATTAATAATGTCTGATTTAGACGTTTTCTAAGCGAATTTACGTACATTTAGACATGCCGGAAACCGGATTTAATGGCATCCACGTAAAGTGTAAGTAATACTGAATCTGTGTGTATGTGTATAATGTTTGTGTGTTCATATTTCATTGAGCTGTAAGTCCAAGAAGTGCAGCATAATGGCGCTAAATGTTTTTAAAAGTAGGTACCTTAATTGCCTCCATGAGCTGCGTTCCATATCTACTGTTACTGCTCCAACTGTAGGCAGTGTGTACCAGAAGCGAGCTACATCTGTGAAACAGACTACAATGACTTATATACTGGTTTCACAGCACCAGCATGCACCTGTCCCTCTCACCTTGAGCAGACAGCTTGGCTAAATAACCTGTGAATCAGTGGGTGCTTCCCTCTACTGCTGTTGTGTGAAAATATGCAAGATAATATGAGAGCAATAGCTAGAGCACCAGTATATCATGGTATTTCATTGCTGCTTCCCTTCTTACATGACATGCTATTTTAATAAATCAGTAGCTTATGTGACTTTCTTTCATCTATACATTCTATGTGTCCTTGTTATCAGCTGCTATGTACATAGAAAGCCCATGGACATGGTTAATGAATTGTGACAATTTATGCTTTTAAACTGTTTAAGAGTATGGCTTGTGGCTGTGTGGCTTTGTTGTGGAAATATTTGCAGATGTTTTTATTTAAGTTGCATGAAAACGCAGGAAAAAACACATAATAATAACATAATTATGGAGTTCTCCATCACATTTGTCTGTGTAGCTGTCTCTTTTGTGCGCTTTTCAACTTATTTTACCTTAGGCTAATTGGGTGAAGATTAATAAGCATACACAAACATCATAAAACGTCTTATTTTCTGCCACTGTCTAGCCAACAGCTCCGGGACTTTAAAGTGCTATGAGTCATTTTTTTAGTTATTGTTTAGAATAAAACACCACAAGAAGTGGAACATAAACACTTCAGCCCCTAATTGTCTTTGTTCTGCCTGTGCATGAGTAGTTATCAGTGCCCAGAGCCAGACACTGTGACTGGCAGTGCTTATGCAAGCACAGACTTCTTGTTCATAAATTTTATGATTAATACAGACTGTTGTAATCTGGAAAAGCATCCTGGCATGAAGGGTGAGGATTATATATTTTTCATCTCAGAAACTAATTGAAAAGGCCTGTGATGGTGCTGTTATCAGTCGTGTCCCCAGCTGAGTTATAGCCAGGGTGAGATATGAGTGACAGAAAAAAGGGAGACTTAATGAACAGCATGTGACTGTTAAATAGACAGGTGCTGGATTGTAGACCTGGACATGTTTTAATACAGATATCTCATATTAATCCCTATTCAGCCATTCAGATTTGGTGATAATATCTGCAGTCTGTTGCAGGCACCTTTGTAATGCATGAATGAGCTGGAATATTCATTCTTTTGCGATAATACATGAAATATAATTCCAGTTCAGTTACATTTGCAACAAAGGAAACTTATCCAGTCCTATATTAAACTAAAAGGGCCCTCTGAGAGCAGAGACGACTGCCAAGGCCAATAGTCCAGTCCACTATGATGTGCAAATCTGCAAGCACAACCACAGTATACTATGTCTCTATATATTTCCTTAAATAAAAGAATTATGTCATAATATGTTGCGCCTAGTGTATTCAGCTCAGCTATGTATTCTTATGTTCTCCTAAATTGTCATGTACAAAAGTGGAAACATTAAATGTTTTTGGCAATTTGGCCGGCGCCATCTTTGTTTTTTTGAACCAGAAGTGACCATATATGGAAGACAGGGTGGATATGCATTGCTACGTCTCTATCCTTGTTAACAGATCCCCCGTTGTAGCGACTTGTCAATCACAGGTAGCTGCGCCTTCATGCATACCCTGCTTTATTTAACTCTAAATGTGACCATACTTTACAAATTCTATCATGCTGTATTGACGAAGACTTGAACTAATATATTGAGACCGTAAATTCATTAGAAAAATCTTTATTTACGGCCTTAAATCAACTCAGAAGTCAGCTTATTTTACCATCTGATTTCATAACAGTGCAGTCTCCCCCTGCTGTCCATTAGAAATAATGCAGTCAAAGACACTACTGCACTCGCTTCCCTTATAAAACCAATCTTGACTTGTTCCTGAGTTGGATCTGGAGATAATGATCTTAATTCTTTTGACTATTCTGACAAAGTTTCATTAGAAGTGGGACAGACGTTTTAGAGTTGTGGCTCCAGAGAGCGGCTGTGAAAACATAATCACCTTGGTGGAGGTGATAAAATACATTTACAAGTACACGTTTCTTTTTAAATTATATATCTAAATAAATGGTTATAAATGAGATAGTGGTTTGAGTGTAATTATGCCTTTTGTGTACTTTTTTTATAATATTCTACAGCAGCTTTATTTATCCATCGTTCATTTTACAGATGACCTCTGACCTGGATTCCCACATGCAATCACTGCCTATTGTGTTTATTTGGAACGAGTAAGCCTGCAGAAACAGGAGCTGAACACGGATGTCTTCAGCAGTAATCAGGTAAGAGGTTTGACTACACTCGTGTGTCCTTTAGTCCAGATTCTGAAGTATCCTAGTGTTCATGGAAGGCAAAACAGGTCCTTGTATTGACCTGTATTTACTGACCCTGATTGGGTTCAACATCTAATAACCACTGTGGTTTCCAATTATGTTTGCTTGTAACGGAGGCCAGGGAGCTTGCTAAACTACACTTCAATCTAGGACGCCCGCCTCTGATGTCATGTCTCATTCGAAATTGTCAGGTTTGAAATGTAGACTGCAGACCTGAAGATTTTTTTAGACGATCCACCGGTATATTCTCGTCGTATTTCTGATTCTGTCCCGCTCTGAGCCGATGCCTGCAGTGAAATGGTAGTATTTCACTCCAGCATCTCTCGCTGGGCCGTTCCTTTCAGAGGGAGGGGCGCAATGCACGCTGGGTGTTGTAGGAATGTAGAATGGGCGAAACCACGAGCTGTTTGTACAACTTTCTCCACAGCTATGGAGCCAATTTCAAATATTATTGCTTCTATCGATTACAGAGAACACCAGCTTTGACTGAAAGTGGCTTTTTCCGGGGGCGAGCTGCTCCTTTAACTCTTGCTAAGAAAGCAAATACACATATTTCTCAAAATGTAAAACCACTTATAAATATTCTTTCAACTGCATTAGAGGTAGATTTAAGACTTTTGAGAAAAGAAAGACCAGTCATGAAAAGTTACAGAAAAGAAATTAACATAATTTTGTGCAACTGAAATATTTATTGTCTCCTTGTTATCCCTAAGATCTATCTTGGGACCAAACTTTATTTTGGGAAACACTGAAATAACACATCCTTCCTGGTCCGCTTGCATTATTGAATAAAGCAGTGCATTGTTTCCTGTGTAATTCTGTCCACCCACAGGCTGAGCTGTAAAGTAATTCGGAGTGTCTTTGGGTGCAGCTTCGAAATAAAAGATACTTTTGAGAGCCTAAGAGATTGTGCAGTGTCTCTAGGGAGGGATATAAACCATTTCAGAATAATAATGTGCTTTTGCAAAATGTAGTGTGAAATTGTGTATATTTTTTGAAGGCCTGAATCATCTGAAAACTGATACTAACAGTTACAGTGATGTACACACAGCAGTATTTAAAGGCAGGTTCTGAGTCAGACGTTAAGTAATTGGCATATCAATCATCCATGAACCAACACAGACGAGCATACGTTTCAGCAGAGAGTAAAATGGGTATGTTAACTCCATCATTATTTCTCTCAGTGACCTGTTATCTCACACAGAGGAAATATAAAACCCAATGCATCCCAGCTGAACATCCACTGATGGCGTGTGAGCTATAGCGATGGGTTTTATTAGGTTCTATTGAAGAGGGGAGAGCGTATTTAATTCAATTTCATTTTCCCACTTACTGTAGATTAGGACAGGTTACCTCATTTGCTCTCTGTCAGATACAGAGGCATAAAGCTCACAGGCATATTGTTGGTTAGGTAATTTTAGAAACAGCAGGGAAGCTTGACAAGAGAGATGCCAAGATGTAAAGACAGTTAAACTTTGTTTTAATGGATGGCAGTGTTGTTACAGCAGAGTACCATTACAACTGTTTACAGACGTTCATGGTCACCAGAGGATGACTCCTGTGATCTCTTTGCTTTTTTCTTTTGCCAACATGAGGCTCACATCTGTGGTTTTCAGTGAAATACTTCAACGACTATCAGATGGATTTCCCCTGAAATTGGTCCACACTGTACTGTACCCCTCAGAATGAATGGACTGATTTGGCTTTTTATATGACACAATGACGGCTGGGGCGACTCGTCGACTTAATTGACGTCATCGCTTAAGTTGCGGGAATATGTCGATTTTTATTTGAACCCTGGAGCATTTGTCCCCTCGGTGCAGTTGGTTTTGGTGGCGTGAACGCCAGAACGATATTCTGGTGCGGACCAAACAACCAGACCATGGTCCGCTAGAAAAGACGGGTCTCGGTCCGTTTCCAAACAAACCAGGGTCCAGTTTGATTCTGGTGAGAATGTAAACGGACTTAAAGTAGGACCAAATACAGGAAACAAACCATCAAACTGTGCAATGTAGGATGTTAACGGGTGCTGACATTTGCAGAGACACGCAGCGAGATGAGTAGAGGACAGACGTGGGGGAGCGACGAGGAAATAGAAATGTGGGCTGACCAAACAATTTCACAAATGCTTGCTGAAACGCACAAGAACACGGAGAGTGGAACTGATCGATCTGTTGAACGGTGTCGATCACGTCCGCGATCATGTTGAGTGTGATTGATCGGTGTGCGCTCTTGCTTTCTAGTTGCTAGTCTAGTTGTCACGCTGACCTGTGAAGTTGTGCGTGCATGGAAACGTGAGTCACAGTTGTTCCATAACTTTGATTAATCATAGTGCTTTGCTAATGTGGAGTTTATTGTTTAAGCTAGGTTTATTTCTAATGCACCGTTTGGATGGGCCAGCACAGAGTCATGTGATTAGCTCTCAAAGGCGCAGAACCCAATTTCCTCACTATGCGGTACAACAGTTTGATTGGTTGTTTTAGAATGCGTCTTGGTGATCACTGTACAGTCCACTTGTGGTCGAATTGACTAAGACGTATTTAATAACCAAGTGTTAACAGGGTCTTACTCTTGATTGTACACATATGGAAATGTTACATGTTGTGTATGTGCTCGTATCTTGTCTATACTGAGTGGCGCTTTTTGCTCGGTTAAACCAATTGGAAGACAGGGTGCCGGTTTAGCTCAGCGGTTAAATCAGCGAGCATAAACAGAGGCTATAGTCCTCGATGCGGCGGCCCCAGGTTCAACTCCCGCCTTTAGCCCCGCGCCGCGTGTCATCCCGCACTCTCCCTTCCCCCATCTCCGCCACTATCCACCGCCCTATCTCTAAAATAACGGCATATAAAGCCAATAAAAAAAACTATTGGAAGATCCGTGTAATTTCATACTAATTCCTTTCGTTCAGCAGGACATTTTTTCTGTTTGGTAATACGATATTAAGTAAGGAGTCTGTGCTTCTCACACTTCACCACAAAGATCAAGCAGCAGCTTTATTTCTGAAATCAGCAGAAGTCTCATACATATTTAAATATGACCAGTGGTGGACTTAAGATGAGCACAAGCTTAACTAAAACACCTAATCAATATTAATTTACTTAAGAATTTTGTGAAGAAGTGCAGCCTTGTGTAAACTACCATTGAAATGAAGAAACAAATCTCAGTCATACTATTGCAGGTGCAGCCTATGAACATTCAGCTTTCAAAGCAAAAGTCAATTCCTATCCGGGAGCAGAATCCACTACTTTATCTCACCTTTAAAGCCTCCCACTGGACATCCAGCTGGAAGACATCAAACCAAAGGTCAGGTCGAGGATGAGTAAGTCAGTATCTGGAGGCCAGTCAGAGGATGAGAGCGGGGCAGAGATCCAAGCAGAGGCCAGCGTGGCTCGCCATGACAATGCAGATGGCCTCCCGCATGTTTGGTCTAGAGTTTTTATACTCTTCAAAAGGAAAGGTTCTGGGACTTATAACAACAGGAAAAACAACAATTACGTATTTAGGAGGTCTGTGTTAAAAAAGCCATATTTTGTATGACTTAAAACCCCTTTCACTCCTTCTGTTCTGTAGTTATACTCAATAATGTGAGCTGTAATCTGTGGCCCTACACTTCAAAATATGACGTAGGTTCCCTCCTAGCGTCATTTATTAACTAAGTCCTCTCGCCTATTAATCTGATGTGGCATTGAAGTCAGGTGACACGGTATGAAAGCAAGAAAGTCCGCTTGAGGTTGTGGATGGGGGCGATGACTTCTTAGTAATGTGTGTTATGTGCACATGTTAAATATGTACATTAGGGGGCGCTGGTTTAGCTCAGTCGGTAGAGCAGGTGTCCTTGTCGCACTGATCGCAGGCTCGACTCCAGGTCTGCCCGTCATTTGGTGCATGTCACCCCCCACTCTCTCCTCCCCACATGTCCTGTCTCTCTTCAGCTGTCCTGTCCAGCTCAAGCTTTAACGTGATAATTTTTATTTATATAAACGTCTGTTAAGTCTCTATCTATCGCTGAATGAGGTAACACAATGGTGATTGAGCCTATGGCCCACTGATGAAAGCCTTTGCCTTTACAGTATTATAGACTGGGTGTCTGGTGCGACATGGAAAAAATGACAAGTCACACCCAGTTGGTGACACGTTTTCCATCAGCCAGCAGTGGTTGGTCTGCCAGAGAGGGTAGGCGGAGCTGAGCGGCTGCTTTTCCGGTCTCTGCAAGTGTTGCGAGTAAACAGTAATCTACTATGGCTGAACAAACAAAGAAAAGATCGATGACTACAGATACAACTTCAAAAATAAGTGAAAATCCAAAGACAAAGAAACAAACTCGACGCTCAGATGAAGGCAAACAGTCTGAAAAGAAAAGTGACCATCGGCGAGGAAAATCAAGAGTTACAACCGTTACAAAGGGAGCCAAGCGTAGACGTCTGGAATGCGCCTGCTATTGCTTTTCATCGCGAACTTAATGAAACTGAGTGCTTTGAAATGATCACTTTATGGAAAAAAACAATATATATACAGTATATGTAAGTTTGTTCTTAATGTAGCACAGACAACCTTTTTGCAAAACCATAATTGTGTAGAACCGAGCTGTGACAAAATTAGCCACATGTTAATCATTGTTGTCAGCATGCTTTATTTTGAAAACTTAACCGGATGTTGCTCATTTAAAATCACTGACTTGGCAGTTTTATTTTGAAAATGTAACTAAATGTTGCTAACTTGTCTGCTGAGCACAGGTTACATTTTTGTAGTTTAACCCTTAAAAAAAAGAAGAATGGAGGAAGTCTGCCTCAAAGTTTGATCTTGATTTCTTTCATTTTCTTCATTCATTTTCTTGAACACTTAATCTTATAACATTAAAGAAAATATTTGGCTTATTTTGGGGGGTCTAGCTCATTCGTTCTGCTAATTACAGATGTAATACATCATATTTAGTGATTCATTGACTTTAATTGCTTTGTATCACATATAGTTTGTTGCGTATGAGAAGATATTCCTCTGAGATTTAAAACACGTCTCCATTAAGCACAATGATGTCTCTATGTGTCCACCAGGGGATTATGACCAGACTGCTGTGTTTTGAGATACTGGAATTATGTGAACACAATTTAAATGCCTAATGAGTGTGTGTGTGTTCAGTCAAACACGGGAGCTTTCCCCATGATGTTATCCTGATAGGCCTCTCCGGTGTTTATTCTAGCCGACATGACGGACATTATGAGGCCAACATACCAGGACAGAGCATGTTCCTAATGAAGTATTTTGATAATTAGGGTCAGCGTGTAAACACAAGCCGTCAGTCTCCCCCCCCTCTGCTTGTGATTTGAATAATTCAGTGTGCAAATGAGTTAATGAAACCAATTGCAGCGCCTCAGTCATCGCACTGTGTCTCATTTCAAACACGGCCTCTTTTAATTTACAATCATTCGCTGTCTGCTTCGCTGCACTGTGCGAGTCATTATGAGCAGGTATTGTTGTACTTTTGATATTAGAAACTTATGGCGGGTCGTCACGAGCCAGTTCATTCTGCACAGTGAACAGTGCGTATCAGGACGGCCGTATTGACATGCAGAATGCTATATGAAGTGGCAGAAACACTGCTCCACTGTCTGCCCTCTGCTACAACAAGAAAACAGCCACACAAACGGACTCATTCACCACATTTTGCTGCTCTGCCTTTGGGCTGCTTACTGGTGCTGATCCTCTTTGCTTGTGTCACTCGCGTCTTTGCAGTGCACTTCAGGCCTAATGACACGCACGACTGCAGGGCTGCGCCTATGGAGACACAACAGTAGTGCTGTGACTCTTCCCTTAGTCGAAGGCTCTGTGTTTGGAGCTTTGCAGTAAGGACAGCAGCGCCGGGGCACTTCATGCCTCATCCCTCTGTTTAAGCCTTTTTTAAGGAGACAGTGTTTGAGCTTCTACAGGGCCAAGGCATAAAGGTCTTTTATATAACTGGCCTCATTCTCACGGACAATGATTCATACTGTCCTGTTGCATTATTCGATGCTATAAAATCGTGTGTTCAGAAAAAGTCGACATGGTTTTTTAAAGTTGACACACAGCATCAAGTTTCAACTTTCAAAGGAGTTCTTTCAAAATAAAGTTAATTAGATATTTACTGTGAAAACGAACATCAATACTTTCCTTCAGTGTTTCAGCTGGTGGATTAACATCTTGTAACTAAAAAAACTGACGTACTACCCCTCTAAGTGAAAAATTACCACTCATATTTAGAAACTAAAATACATTGAATGCAAACAAACAATTCTTGTAATTTACTGGGTTACACTTATACCCCTTTCACACCTAAATTTAGCGTGTTGACGCAGGTTTTTCAGACCCGGGAAGACCCGCTTATAGATGCCGATCGTCTCTCTTCCCATTGCCAGTGAAGTATACTGCCTTCGGTCTCTTTTCTGCTGCGTCACCGTCTGCAGGGACGCAACTACCTACTTTCTGAGGGGGGGCGAGAGGAGGGGAGGTGAAGGAGTGGAGGGGCGCCTAATCAGTGACGTGCCTCTGTTATTGATCATATCATTTACACATGCACAAACAGCTGTTAAATACAGAAAATGCCGACTCGAAATAATTCCCCCCCCCATCGCTTTGGCGCCCCCTCTAGCGCGCCACATATAGTGCATACCCACTTTTTGCGCCACTGACCGTCTGACATCACAAACGCGCCTGCAACAGGGTTAGTAAACAGTGAAGATGTTACGGTGGTTAGGTCTTTATTGTCTGTTTATTAAATTCAAATATCAAATTTGGAATGATGTTCAAGCGCTGCTTGGACGGAGACGGGTGGAATTTTACCGACGTGGCATAGCATCGCACCGGATAGGGGTGGAGATGAGCGTGTCGACCCGGGTTTTGTGTTCCCATCAATGCCGATCGAAGCTGAGGCGATAATTACCCGGGTCTGAATGCTGATTGTAGCCTTTCCCACTAAGCAAATAAAAGCCAGGTGTAAGCGGGTGTTTTTTGACCAGTGGGAAAACAGGTATAGAAAATAGCAGGCTGATAACAGAATTAACACTAAAGTTTGTCCTTGGTAAACTACAACACACACACGCTGTGTTTTTCACACCTGTAGAAAGGAACACAATGCAAACAGAGCAGTAGTTGTTTCAGTGGCCTTGAGATCTTGTAAATGATGTAACTGTGACGTATGTGGTGCAAATCACACAGATGGACTTTGTCTGTCACCCATTTAACTAACAGTAACAACTAAAAAGTAAATAACCAACCAACAAACTGATATAAATAAACTTAAAGGCCAAAAAAATCATCTTTAAAAAAAAGCTATTAATTAAACTTAACTAAATGGAAGTTGCTTTATGCACCTTTTATACCAACAGAGTGAAACAGAGCGAGCGAGAGGGAAATAAAAATATGAGACCCAATTAAGGGCGGCTGAAACAGAGCTTTTCACACCTGATGAAACCCTGTCTGCTTCCTAAAGAGCCTCACACCGCAGCTCCCATTCACTTATTAAATACAGGAACTTTTTAAACACAGGGGAGGAAAAGTCATCTGTAAGGCCTCGATGAGCTGTGTCCTCCACGCACAGGCACTCATTTACAGTGAATAGCAACAGCCATGCTGTATGGGGTGAATAATTGACACAGGAGCATATGTTATGTGTGTTATATGGCATGGCTGTAGCTCATTTGTGGTAAAGATCAAACAACAGAAAAATCTGTTTATTTATTTATTACATATATTATATTCATATGTTATCTAGTATGCCTTTTAATCTAGTACTCCTGTAATTGTGTAAAGTCTGTAAGGAGGCAGATTGTAACCCGTCTTCCTCAACAGGACAGCACTTTGAGTCAAGTCCTGGTGTTTTAAAAGGTGCTCTAAAAATAAAGTGACTTGACTTTATATAACAGATACTGACTGGTGGCTACTACAAAAAACCCTTCTGCTGTCTGTTAAGAAGAGCATGAGAAATATTGTTGTCTGTTGACAACATGACAGACTGTTTGACATGTTTTTTTTACCCTTTCTTACCCTCCAGTTGATACACTCCTGTGTATCATTATTTCGGGGCCAAATCTTTTGAATGGATATTCTGATATGTTACATGGGTTTCAGGTTTTGGGGTGTTTATTCACAGTGAAAAAGTGAAAACAGCATAATTCTGTGTTTTTTCAGAATGACATTTTTGAAAAGGTCGCCTCTGAAATGGGCCGTTCAGAACAGCTGCAGGTTTCTACGTAAAACCTTGCTTCAACTGAAATCGACCAATCGTCATTCACCGTCATTTACCGTCTGCAGCCATGTTTTCTACAACTTTGGAGTGACAGTGCATTGCGGCCGCTCCCCCACGTGTGCGATCCCATGAGGGGCTACGCGGGCACTCCAAACACTGTCAGCCAATCGTGGCTAAGGTCTGACCTTTGAATGGCAAAACGGCTTGTTGGTTTCAGGAGGAAGGAAAAATAATTACATTAAAATATGTAAACAATTTTAAAAAACGAAACAAACTTTACCTACGTGATTCAAAAACACATTAGAATAATAGAAAATTGATTGCATAGATAAAATATGTCCCCTTTAACTAATAACAAAACAAAGTGGCAACATATAAATCTTTTTAGAAAATAATTCTCTATAACATTTGCAGCTTGATGCGACAAAGCCAAGTTGGTTTGAACGTAAGTCTCGCCTCTGACTGGGCAGATAGCCAATCATAGTGTATGGGGGCGTATGGGGGTGTATACCAGGGGGCGGGGGGTGGGAGATTGGGGTTGGAGCCAGTACTATCATTGTCATTGGGCAAGAGGCCCCCCTGGACTGATCAGCAGTCAATCACAGGGCTTTTCTAGTCTCAAAGTTGCTTTTACACTACATGTCACATTCACACACATTCACACACTGATGGCAGAGGCTGCTACGTAAAATGCCCAACTGTCAATCAGTCATCACATTCATGCAATTTGTGGTTCAGTGTCTTGCCCTGTGTACTGTGTCCAGACATGTCCAGACTGAGGGAGCTGGGAATCGAACCACCGACCTTCCAACTGAAAGACGACCGACTTCACCTCTGAGCCACAGCCGTCCCATACATAGAGACAGAAAATCCCATCCACACCTCTGGGCAATTTAGGGTCTCGCCAATGCTAACCCTGACCCTTACCCACGCATGCACGGGGAGAACATGCAAACTCCATACAGAAAGGCCCCCACCCACCAAACCGGGATTAGAACCGGCGCTAACCACTGCACCACTTTGCAGCCCTAATTAAAGTTCAACCAAAAATGACAGAACAATATAATTTCATATAGTACAATAGAGTCTATAATTCTGGCTCCCTTAAAGGCCTGCTCAGCATAACATTGTAGTGTAGTATTATCATAACAATGCAAATTTACATACAAATTAGGACACTATAAAACAGTTTACAGGCCACTAACTATCTAATTAAACCATCAAATTAGAGCTGTAATAATAACTCATACTCCTGCTCCCGTAAGGCTTACTCAGCAAAATGTAATGAAAAAAAAAAACCATCAGAAAGCTCAGCTCTGATTCTTTTAATAGTCTTTACTCATAAGAGAATACAGAGATTAGTTGTCTTACATGTCATCTTCAGTTTAGGGTCCTCGAGGGCAAGTTCCTTGGCCACCTCCGTCCTTAATGGAGGCTGCATGGGAGACCGTCCGGAGTGCTTTCTGATCTGAGAGTTCAGTTATAGCTGTAATGTAATCTGAGGTCAAACAGTCAGAGCCGTCAATGAAATCTATCAACGACAAGCCAGGGGAGATGCAACAATACCACGTCTCTCTCTCGTCAATTGAAAACCTATTGTCTTTTCATGTACATACAGCAGTGTTTTTTAACAGCTTGAATCGAGGCAGTTTTAGTTCTCGCCGTCTGGTAAACCGCTCCAATTAATTGAAATTGACCGTCCTTTTTTCCCCCACAACATTTGCAGTTTAAAAAAAAATATTAAGACATGATTGGCTGTTCCTAAGCCCTATTATTGTGTCTTTGATTTCAGTAATTGAAAATGAAATGATTTTGATGTGTGAAGGCACAGTCTTAGAGACTAATTTGCGCGTCCAATAGGATTAAAGATGATTGCTACATGCACTGTCAAGGTTAGAGCATTTTATTGGATTTTCTGAGGTTTGATTCTTGCTCGGTCGGTCGTTGTTTATTTTTTTTGCTGCGTAGTCTTTGGAACTGAACAGCACAGATTTATCAAAACTGAAAAACGGCATTTAATGAACTTGATTTTGCTTTATAGAGAGATGAACTACGGCCTCGCACGCAGATCAGGATTCAGAGACCTGATCTTAAATCTCGGCGCAGCTTTAGCGCCTGAACAGCACCTCTGGGACTTTGGGATTTAATTCGGTGTGACTGCTGCTGACATGAGCTTGAACCTGTATGTACTGCGGTACAGGTATTAAAAAAGAAATGGCCTCTGTAAAACGGGCTCTCCCACAAATCAATCTGGCACATGGGCCGAATCATTCCTGCATGCTTTGTTTACGGGATTTTTCTGCCTAATTAATATGCAAATATGTCATAATCCTCGTGAGATTCAACGCTATTTAGAGAAAGTGCTGTAATGTCCTCAAACTGGCTGAATCTTGTAAAATATGATATAAAATAAAATATTTCTTTTTTGCTTTTTTGTCTTTTTTTAGCTCATGTTTGCAATAAATAGTGTTAGCACAGTAACATGATGTTATAACTGGTTTTATTTCATTCATTTCACACATTAATGAGCAGCAGCTTGCAGGTTGTGTGCAGAGTCACGGACAGTTTTGTTGTCATGACCGCGGCCTTGCATTATGCAGATCACTGTCTTGTATGTATGTATTTTCAGCCACGCACTCCAGCTGTGCTAATAATTCCAGTAATGCGTAGCTAGCCATATATCAGCGGTTGCTATGGCAACGTGTATCCATAGACCTTTGTTCTTTTTCTCCTTTTTATTCACATGTTTTCGTGCAGCAGAGCACATGTTTTTGTGGAGGCTGGAGAGGCCAGGTCGAGGTGGATGTGTAATGTAAACATGAATGTATCCCCTACCTATAATCATGATCATATCTTTGTATATTGTTGTATAATCCCACAGGTTAATGCATTATCCATAATAATCAATGTTAAACAATGTAATCCAACACACAGTTGATGTCTTTGAACAGCTCTTTGTATACAGGCTATGTTTTAGCTCATGTTGGGTTGTAGCCTCCTTTTACTACAGGAGGTATCTATCTGCAGTGTTCAGGGGCTCCATGAAAGACTGAAGCAGCAGGGGTGCAACGAGATTGTGTGAAAGCTAGCAGAGAAAAAGTGATGGGTAAACAGTTTAAATATAGCCCAGCATAAAAGTAACGCATAAACAGTTGAACAAATATCTTAAGTCATGATGAAAAAGTTTGAAAAGCTAGAAGTAAGTGATGAAACGCTTAAATACATAAAATCAATGTGTAAAGGGTCATCAAATGTAGCCTATAGTAATGACAGATAAAATGAAAGGAAAACAAACTAGCTGGCTTAATGTAAAGGATGACTGATTGTTAAAGTAGTAGCTCAAGTAACAGATAAGTTGCTGAAATAGTTAGCTGAAAGTAATGGAAGAACAGTTGAAATTATAAGTTAAAAGTATAAGATAAACAGTTCACACAGTGAGCTTAAAGGGGTAATCTCGAAGTTCTCAGTTTCATTCATATTTGGCGGCACCTTATGGCAAGAAAGGCAATTGTGGGTGCTACGTCTCAGATAACCAGACGTCTACGGCTGTAACTCCTGATTTTCCTCGCTGACGGTCGCTTTCCTTTTCAGACTGTTTGCCTTTATCTGAGCGTCAAATTTGTTTCTTTTTCTTTGGATTTTCACTTATTTTTGAAGTTGTATCTGTCGTCATCGATCTTTTCTTTGTTTGTTCAGCCATAGTAGATTACTGTTTACTCGCAACACTTGCAGAGACCGGAAAAGCAGCCGCTTAGCTCCGCCTACCCTCTCTGGCAGACCAACCACTGCTGGGTGATGGAAACCGCGTAACTACCTGGGCGCCGCTTGGGATTTTTTTTACACAAAAGTCGCACCAGACACCCAGTCTGTAATACTGCAAAGGCTTTCATCAGTGGGCCATAGGCTCAATCACCATTGTGTTACCTCATTCGGCAATAGATGGTGACTTAACAGATTTAACAGATGAGTAGTGTTAAGCTAAAAGTAATGACTGAAAAACATTGCTCATATATATATGTATATATATAAAAATGAATATAAGGCAGTTGCAGCTGAAATAATTAGTGTAAAGTAATATATTAATACCTTAAAAGTTAACGGAAAGCATTGTGAAGGGCTCAAATGGTGACAAAAAGTACCCTAAAGGATCTTGCTTGAAATAGTTAGCTAACAAACATTTGAACAGCTGAAGTAGTTAGCTAAAAGTGATGAATAAGTGTTGGAAGACTGTAAAGAATCTACAAGATAATGAGTAAAAGGTTGACAGATTTCTAAAGGACTGTATAAACAGTTGATGTAATCAGCAGTAGGTTCAGTCGAGTGCATGTGACTGTACACAGGCTGCGGGTGCTTCAGACAGAAAAGACGCCCTCAGGTATGTCAGGTTGGATAAACTACTTGAAGCAGATAAAAAAGGTGGAAGTGGGTCAAACCATCCTTTCAAGCACAGAACAGGGCTGAAGTGGACTCAAATGTGAGTGTTGGCGTTTCAGAGTTTGTCTTCCACACATATTGTGATGAAAAGCACTCTCTCACCACCCAGCCAACTTGACATACACTCTACCCTGACACATTTATAACCATTAAGCCTCGGTGAGTCACGTGACTCGTGATTTACTGCAACAACCGGCTGCATGTGTGGATGCAAAACAGCCTGTGCATGCATTGCGGGGGGTAGCATGTGTGTGTAACAATTAGCATGTTTTCTGTCGGGGAAAAGACGGAGAGTGATGGAGGACATTATTGTGTGACATTTATCAAGGTTTGAAAAACACCCGGAACACTGTCGCTTTAAATGAAGATGATTACAAGAAATCTGGGATCACAACCTTCAGTCAAAAAGAAAATATTCCAAAGCATCAGTGTCCATTTCTTTAACATTAAGTTAATAATGTGATCTACAAGTTGTTCGTATGTTAGAGTGACAAAAAAAAGCATCAGGAAGCAGGTGGGTGCTCGTGTCTCATCCCTGGAAGGCATAAGGAATTGATGACCTGTGGTGATATATTTGGAATATAATTTCCCGTTATAATTTGCTATGGGGAGAAAATAGACGGAGATGTGCAGCATTATACTTCATAATTGCAGTTTTAACAAAAAAAACATGCGCGGAGAGGCCTGCACGCACACACACATGATTACAGCCCATTCTGCCCTGTACTTCTGTCCTGCTTTCACATTTCACACACATGTGACTCCACGTTATGTGACATAAATTGCGTTTTACATCCCCTCCTCTCTCTCTGCTCGTTTACAAGGTCTGAGCATGAGAAAATCTACATTTCATTTCAATGCGCCTTGTTCTTGCTCAGCCATCGGGGGTCACTAACCAGGGTCTGATTCAATTATTCCTCCTCTCACAACAGGAGGAAAACATTTTCATGGTGAACGCTTTGCTTAAATAGATTACCATCTCAAATAATTCAATTTCCGTTAATTTGATTGATTTCATACCAAGGGGGGAAAGAAATCTTAATTTAAAACCATTGCATTTCTAATCAAACATTAGCTGAGAAAAGAGGCCCGGCCGAGGATCTTTTATTACCACTTTCTCTGCTAATTTAAATAGAAAACGCTGACGGCCGCCCTCTTTAAATGGCACCACCAGTGTTCGCCGTGTGACCACATCTCCAAATAAATCACCATTTTCAAGCTGCGTGAACATCCATCACGTCATACACACACACACATACACACTACTGCCATGCACAGACATATGACTGGGCATTATCACAGAGGATCCAGATGAAGCAGTTCAGTCATCTGATCCATTTCCATCCATTATTCATCCCGCTCGGGGAGACAGGGACGCTGGGCTTCTCTGCACAGAGAGACCCAGGAACCCCATCTATTCTCCTGAGTGGAGGAAATGCCATGCAGTATAGTGTAGTGAAAAAAAAACAACAACAAAACTTTTGGATCCTGCAAATAACGTTATCGCATATCTACAAATTTGCGGAACAGGAAGTACAAAATGCAGAACTTATTGAGCCTCTCTCCAGCAGGTGCAGGCCGACGCCGCGCGAAAATAAAGCAGCCTGCGAGGAGCAAACACCTTGTGGAGACATTGTGTGAGTGGCAGGCAGAACTGGCAAGCTGCCACAGATAATAACATCTGAAATAAATTTGATGTGTGGAATTCAATCTGTAGCGATAGGGGACGGCCGCGGCATCGGAGTGAAGCTCTAAACGCTATCTACTCATCCATGGAATGAGGACTGACACGCAGGCTCAGAGAATAGATTGTGCAATTAGCAGCCTTTGTGCTGTTTTGACACAATGAAGGAGGGAAATGAGATTCAACGTTGTCATGCTCGCTTCCTCTGTAGCTCCGCCGCTCCCAGAAGATCTCCCAAATGTAGCGTTTCAGGTGAGAATAAGTTTGTGGAGTTGAAACATTAAGAGATAGATAGAGTGCTCACACTTATTAATGATCTCCTACATTTCATTGCCAGTCATACAGTGTGAATTTCTGATGGGAGTCTTCTTCATATCGATTTGGAGGAGCATGCCACCTTTAGAGCACGTGTCAGCTACAATTATAAGATGCAATACTTAGTTTAAAGCAAAGGGGGCGCTCTTTGAGAGGGCTTGAACAAAAAGCCTTGTAAGGAGGAGTTTCACCAAACTTTACTCATTATTCCTTTAACAAACAGGGTTACCAACTTGATCCTCCTTATTGAGCACGTAAAACACACTTTTATTATTTTTTAAAGCAAAAAAATCCACACTGATTACATTTTGTGACAGTTTGATGTAGAAAAGTAGCATGAATGTGTGTTTTCGTCATAAAAGACGCGCCTTTCCTCAACAAACAGACACGTACACGCACACTCCGTTTAACAAACAGCATCTTTACACCGATATTGCCCCGACAACTGCGCAATAAACATAAACTAAATGCAGTTTTATCTCAGCATTATTGCTGTAAAAAAGCTCAGTGCAGCCGGTTGAGTAGAGTTCGGTCTCACTCACATGAACTAACAGCCTATAACCATAAAAGAAAATGACTCTAATATTCCTATAAAGTGTGTGTGGTTCTCGGTGGTGAGTTTATGGTTACCTCACCGCGCTCCAGTGTATTTTACACTTCCCTTGGTATCACAGTAATATTCCTTCTATACTCCTATTGGGAATTATTGCGCGTCTTTGGTGTTCAGTGGCGATCTAACAGTTCTGACATATCTTTTTATTCTTCCCTCTGCCACTGTAATATTCCTATATCATTTTATAGGCCTAGATGTCATTGCAACATAATGCAGCCCAATATGATCGCAGGCTCCCTGCTTGAGCCCTCCCTCCGCCTCTCATGTGTCTACATTTTCATCCCATGGCCGTCTCTAGGTGATTTAGCGCCGCCAGTCTCAAGCAGGTGTCCAACATGGCGATCACGGGGAGCGGATCTCTCGCTATTTCTCTCTCTGTTTTCGTGATTTCGGCGGCGTTTCTGCACAAAGGTAAGTTGTTGTTTTTTTTGCTGTCTTTGTGCGTCTGCGATTCAGAATTTTCCTCCATGCACGGCTAAAAGCCGGAGGAGAAGCGGGGAGAAGTTGTGGTGCGTTTGCGCGCTAGATGCGCACAAGCTTCCCCTCAAATCTCAGCAACACTTTCTATTGCTGTGGACTCCACAATATCCACGCTGTTTCTCCGGACTGTGCTGCTACTTATCTCGTGATTTTAGCGCGGATTAGCTGGGTGTTTAAGTGCAATTACGGCTACGGGAGACGGCTGTAAAAAAGTAGTGTCAGTGCTGCACAATTGCAAAGGCGAAGAGAAAGTAACACCAGGGATAATCGAGTGAGATGGACGTACTGTATTTGAACCTATAGGGCAAGTTGAAGGCTGAAACGTGGCTCTTTAATGACACAACACTCTCGCATCCTTCAGTCATCATACCGCATAACAGTCCCAACTCATCCCAGTGTCTCCAAATCTCCCAACTCTGCGTTTCAGGTGCATCTTTGGAGCAAAAACACGCATTGCAGCTCTAGTCTCGCACAGTGTCCTCTGTCCGCACAACCGCAGCCTCCGATGCCGGAGTGTGTGCGTATATGTATGTGTGTGTGTCCGCAGTCTTCACTTCTCCTCCTGTCAGAGATGTAAATCTGCTGCATGATAAACCATTGCATTTTCCCTTCCGTTATTCCTCCGCGGTTGCATCAGTCGCATGCGTCAGTGTTTTCCCCCTTTTTTTTTTTTTTTTGGTTCCTGGAAAACGTTTCCGCTCACAATAACTGACGCACGTGAAGCGGTTAAAATGTCACTTTGCAGCCGCTTTAAATCCCTCCCAGCTGTAGGATGGACGCGTTGTGTTGTCAATCCCTCTGTGTTGTTAAAAATGGCAAGCAACAGTTGTGATGAGAGGTTTACACAGCACTTGAGTTGTGACTTCTTGGTTTCATTTCTCTTCTTCTGGATAAATACTGCCCGATAGATGTATCTGCAACACCCATCAACAGGTCTGCACTAACCCATCCAAGCCTGTGTGTGTGTGTTGATCCCCGCATATGTGTGTGTGTGGGGAGATTGGCAACATGCTCCCAAAATGAGGTTACTAGTTAAACGTATTTTTTTTCCTCCTACAGCTTTCTGCTTTCATTTCACAGTTGTTGAATTTATTACGGCTGCTGCTGAATAGCAGTTGAATGACATTTACAGCATTGTCTCGCGCCTCCTTGTCACATTAAGTTAATTAACCTCTCAGTCAAATAAAATAATGCATCGCGAAGGCACAATAACCTCCAGCTCGGCACGCAGGGAGGCGCAGCTTCAGGAGGAGTGACGTGGCGTCTTAAATCCCCAAACAGGAGATGATGATGTGACCTCCAGGTTTTTCATCTGTTTGATTGTGTTTGTGCCAGATGCTGCTGGGAGTGGGGAAAAAAAAGGAGAAGGGCCCAGCTCTTGTTTTGTGAAGTGCTGACAGTCTGTTTTTTCTGACAGCCTCCGAATTTTCTTTGTTAATACTCCAGAATCCGATTAGTCTGGTGAGGGGAGATCAGTCCCTCTAACTGGAAGCTGCTTGACACAAGAGGTGTTTAGTTTATCCTAAAGATACCGAGGAAGAGGGATGATTAAAGAGAGACAGAAGGAGAGAGCTGATCCGGGTTTGTTGTTCTTACAGTATGCAGAGCGGGTGATGAATCTGTGCATCCTGTTATGAAACGCTCAGACTTTGCATTCGAACAAAAGGAATCTGTTTAGCAGCGCTCCTCTCCCCGCGTCTCGCGGGGCTCGGCCTGTTGTAGCAGATCAGATGGTCAAATTTCAGAAGGTTGCATAATCCCGCTCTGTGCCAGCTTAGAGTCATTCGTCAGGGCTGAGTGATGGTGAAGTGGATCAATACGGGCTGTCATGAAGCCTCAAGGCGCCGCTGAAGGACGGCAGCTCAGAGAAACAAAAGGAAACGTACAGTTGTTACGGGGCCCTCGGCTGCCAGCTGGCACGTGACACGATGAGTAATTGAAGATCTCTCGCTGCTTACGGTGGGCTCTGGCTTTGAAACAGATACTGCTGAAATCTGCGAGCAGTGTGCGGCTCTACCCTCAATTTGTGTTTGCTTACAGCGTGTGTGTGTGTGTTGGAAGTGTTTTATTTCCTCAGACTACTGTGAGGCTTCCTGTGTTTTTGTTTTATGTCAGTGGTGCCAACATGGGCTCATCCCAGGTGATCCGATACTGGCACTCATTTTCAGGCCCTTGTGTTTCGCAAAGATGCACAAAGTAGTACCAGGTGCTCTGGGCGTCCAATAATGCTGCAAATGGGTTTACAGTGGAGTAAGTTCAAAGCCCAGTGGGTCTCATGCCAACACTAAAGGGTACCTTGTTCGTCTGACTGAGACGCTGATGGTTGTGACAAAGCATTATTATACGCCATCTTGGGGATGAGAACGGTTGTTTATGTTGGCATGAATATGCACACTGGGGCCCCCAGGAAGCACATTCACAGCTGCATGCTTCATTTGACCGTTGGAGATAATGTCGATGAATCAGATAACTAAAAACTTAAAGTTAACAGTTCCTTTACTTCAGTATAGTGGATTCAAAAACAGCAAAATAAACCTCAAGACAAAGTTAGACGACTCATGATACAGGCAAGTCCCTCCGTTAGTGTCCATCCATTCCGCTGTGACCTATACCAGTGCTTCTCAAAGACTCCTAGGACCCCTGGGGGTCCGCGAACTATAGCCTGGGGCTCTGTGAATTAATTTAAATACATTTATAATAAATTATATAATTGTGCTATCACTAAAAACTGCATGTCTACAGATGAGGACGATTTCAGCCAAGGCAACAAGCATATTGTGTCCACTACTCCCACCCACGTTAGCTTTGGACCAATAGAAACTGATGCGATTGTGACACATAATGTCAATCTGACTTAAGTTGAGTCCACAAGCAGTTTGAATAAAATGAGCGTCTGTTTTAAAGTATATATATATATATAAAGTGGCATTAACATGATTCAAAGTGTTTTTCTGTTTATATTTAGGTTGATAAGTTTTACAGCATAAATAGTTCCAATGGCATCTTAGAGTGCAAATGGTAGTAAACATATGATTAATCAGTGTTATGATTATGAGGGAGTCCTTGGAAAATGTTCTCCCCTGTAAGGGGTCCATGGCCCCAAAAGTTTGAGAACCCCTGATACCACTTATATCTACTTGTTCAACATGAGTCTGGTTCTGCTCGAGGTTTCTGCCTGTTAAAAGGAAGTCTTTCCTTGCCAGTGTGCCGAATGTTGCTAAGTGCTGCTCATGGGGATTCATGTTGGGTCCCTCTCTCTAACTTGTGAAGAGTCTTGAGTTAAATTTTGTTATGATTTGGCAATATACAAATAAAACTTGATCGATTGACTAAATTTGATTTGATCCTGCTCAGGGTTGCGGGGGGGGGTCCGGAGCCTATCCCAGCTCTCATTGGGCGAGAGGCAGGATACACTCTGGACTGACCGCCGGTCGATCACGACACATAGAGACAATCACTCTCACACTCACACCTATGAGTCACCGATGAACCGAGCATGTCTTTGGACTGTGGGAGGAAGCCGGAGTAGTCAGCGCATGCACGGGGAGAACTCCACACAGAAAGGCCCCTGTTTGCCGAACTGGGATTCGAACCAGAAACCTTCTAGCTGTGAGGCCACAGGATAAACCACTGCACCACCGTGCGGCCCTCCGTCAGTGTTATTTTGTAATATACAGCATCAAACTCCAACAGTTACTTCCACAAAGAAAAGAATCGAGAATGTTTGCCTCTAAATTAACTAATCAATTAATGGTCTAATTGTTTCAGCTCTATCAGACCCCCCCGCAGCACACTGCGCCACCTCCTCCGTACCAAACTAAAGCCTTCCCCTCTCTTCTCTATGTGTGTAAAATAAGCCTCACCGTGCTGTGCCATGTTTCAGGACAAATTTAATACCGCACTTAATGGCCCATTGATATGTGCCCCGCTCGTGAAGTATTCCACCGCCTGTACATGGAGATCACCGCAGTACATCATTTGTAAGAATAATAAACTCTTCTATTTAAAGAAATTGAATTTATTGCTCATTAAATTTACATTAAACTCTGCTTAATAAGCCTCACTCTAATTGCTAGATAATGCATGGCACTACTTTATGCGGTGGCAGCTAATCATACTGTTAAAAAGGGGGAGGGGCGGGTGGAGAATTGGCAGCTTATGCATGTAAGGAAATTTAGCCGCTGGTATCAGATGTAACAATGTGGCCGTATGCTGCTATCTTTGTACGGAGGACATCACACCTCCAGGCTCCTCTGTGTGTGCGCGAAGGTCTCGCTGGTAAATCGAATGTATTGAAACCGTTACTACTATGTCCACGCTCGAGCTCTCTTTCAGGTTTCTCATGAATTGGACGTGAAAGCAGAGGGTCCTTGCAGCTCGAAAATGAATAGGCAGATTGGTATTTGTCCATCCAGGTCAAAGGTCAAAGCAAGCAAGCCAGAAAGAAGTTGGTTGTGGAGGTTCATGTTTGGAAAGAAAAGTGAAAATCTCTTGCAATCCTTGTCTTTATACACTTTGCTGTTTCTCAAAGAGCTCCATCTCCTCTCAAGAAACATCACCTTGGTGCTTGGTACGAGGGTTTTTGTCCACGTAGCGGGACCTTCAAGTAAATCCTGAATCTGCTAGTTTTTTCCAAGGTCACCGGAGCACTGCTGTGGATAAGTTAGAGAGAGATTTATTAAAAATATGAAGAGAACATTTCTATGTAAGAGATTTGTACAGCGCCGATCAGAAATGTGTCTCTCTGTCTGTCTGTCTGTGTTGAAATGTAGTAAACAGTCAATTAGGAGAAACAGACAGATGACAGGTCCTTTCATGACGGTGGGGACAGAAGCCTCCATTCATGACGCTGCCGTGGTAATGAGGAGGAGAGCTGATGTCTCCGCTTATGAATATGACATTGTTCTCTCTGTTCCGCGGATCTGAGAGACCTCACTCTATTGGATAGGATGCTTAGCAATGACAATCAGGCCCCACAATGAAGAAAAAAAAGCCAGCAAATGTAATGTTTTTGTTTTGAAAAGGGCAGAGAGTGCACATTAGTATGGGTGATGGAGCAATTACAAGCCTCCATTAAGGCTGCGGAGCATTAGAAGCGCAGTACTGTCTAAATGAAGAACCCCATTGGGTGGATGTCCTCCGTAAACCTGCAACGCAACATAATTCAAACAATATTTTTAACAAATGAGAAACAGTTCAGTGGAAATGGCTAAAAGCAATCCTCTCCTAAACCCTCCATGTGCTGAGTTTTTCGAGGAGGTTTTGCAGATAATCCTCGCTCCAACTATTCGCCTGTCTCGCACACGTAACATCACAGGAGCCAGTTTTAGTGTTTTAGGCTGGATGAGATTCTAATTTTGATACCTTTAAACTCCCACTAAATTTTACTACGGTGTTTCGGATTGCCAAATGATTTTTAAAATGAAGTTGCACAGGGACTGAATCCATCTGCTGCCGGGTTCACCGTCTGCTGTCACTACTGCATGCTCTCCTGCCGCAATAGGGTTTAACAGAACCTTTTGATAAATGTGCAACAAGACACTCGACAGCACACGGATGACTCTGGCGACTCTTTGACTTGCCCTGTTGCGCCACCATGAGGTCGGCTAGGCGTGCCGAATGGCGAACATGCAGGAGCACAGCTTGAGAGGAATACGGGTGACGAAGTATAGAGAGCGAGGAAGTTATTCCACTTCCATCTTTTTTTAGTTGCCTTCGATTGCTGTAGTTTACCCACACTGCGACAGTGTCGCAAAGTTAACAATGTTTTTATTATTGTAACCATGACAACAAAGTTCTTTAAACGCTCTCCCTGTGACTGCGGACATGTTGATAATATCAGATGACCTTCTCAACTACTTGGAAGTGCAGTCGGCCTTGTGTGAAGCATTCGGACGGTAGTGATACCTGGTATTGGGGCGGCTGTGGCTCAGTGGTGGAGTCTTTCAATCGGAAGGTCGGAGGTTCGATCCCAAGCTCCCTCAGCCTACATGTCGAAGTGTCCTTGGGCAAGACACTGAACCCCAAATTGCTCCCAGTGGCGTAGCCAACGGTGTGTGAATGTTATGACTGATTGACAGTTGGGCACTTTACGTAGCAGCCTCTGCCATCAGTGTGTGTGAACGTGTGAATGTGACATGTAGTGTAAAAGCTGAGTGTTCGTCAGACTAGAAAGGCGCTATATATCTTTAGTTATGTTAATAACATGCAGTGTTAGTACATATGTTCATCTTCGGCTGCCTTATCGTGTACATACTCAATGACCGTACTAGATTGAGAAAAGTGTCGGCCGATATTTCCAAATAGCTTCGTATTCTTGTCATTTAGTTGTTCTTCTTAACCATAGTGTCTCACGCTCTCACAGTCACATGTCTCTATCACTGATCAGATGTTGTTAATTCTTATTAATTGCTCCAGTATTAAAAACTGCACTGACCGGGTTCAGCAAGGCCGTGCATCATCCGTTCACTTGTTAGATTTTATTAGAAGTTTGGGATCAGAAATTACCCTGATCAGCCCAAAGGGGCACTCATATAATTTGCTCACTCATGCATGTGTCATATGCAATATCTGAGACCCCAACGATCTGATTCTCATAAATATTATACAATATACTGTATGTCAGCAGGGCATTGCAGCACAACCGCAGTTACAGTCTAAAAATAGACAGCGCAGCAGCCTTACTGACTGATCTTGAGTCTTTGTATCTTTGACATTTAATGGACAATCCAAAATATATAGATCCGGCTTTACAGAGACCCGTCCCGTCACAGCTAAAGAGAAGCCAACAAAAAAGAGACCTTGGAGAGTGGATAAGTCTCAGACCAGAACTCACAACATTAAGACTAAATAATAGCTGATCAATGTGGAGAGAAAAGGACTCTTTCTGAGAGCGGAGACTGAATCTCTGATCGATAAATTCAGTTATCGAGCTCTCTCTAATCCACTGCTCCAATGGGAATGGAAAAGGTTCCTTTGCTCTGAGCAGCAGCTGCACAGAGTTTGTCTGCTTTACTAAGAGTGGGCTTATCATTATATAGTCTGCTGTTTTGGTCACCTTTAGAGATATTGAGTTGAGGGGCCGTTTGGACGTCCCAAGCCCCCTTTGGACCAATCCAATCTGCTGTGTCCACTGTGGATTGATGGCAGGCCTGCTCGCTCTCGTGGAAATACGAAGCTTTTTTTCTTCGGAGCATCTTGGCCGCAGACAACAGTGGAGCAGCGGCCCCTCTCCGTCTCCTCTCCGGGCTTGTTTGAGCAGAGCCAGGCCTGATAAAATAAACTCTGTGTACCTAGAGTCCTCTGCAAGCAGCCGCACACACGTCGAAGTAATGCAATGCCGCTGGAGAAAATGAAGAGTACCAACGCCGTAGAAGTCGGCGCCAATAGAATGCAAACACTACCCTAATCAATAAATCTGACATTGCTAATAGAAAGGCAACGTGCTGCTGATGCTGTAAAAATGTAAAGAAAAATCAAATATAACCAGCTTCTTGCTTATATGAAGTGTCATATTAGGACAGGTACCTCGCCTGCTTAACAGCCTCCTGGAATCAGTCACTCCCTTTCTTGCTGAAGAGCTGTTTGCAAATGCATTTATGCAGCCTGAATGAAATATTATTCCCTTACACAGCAGGATGGAGCCAGAGACTCGGGGACAACATTAGAATAGCCCGGTCCTTCCAACTTTCTATGTTTCTTTTCAGCAGTGCCTCCGTTGCATCCTAATGTTTCCCTAATTTTCTTTGAACAATGCGCTCAGGGGTGCCAGCTGGAGAGAGCAAACAAGAATTAAAGATACAACATTAAATACATTAAAGACCAGAAACATAGAAACAGTAGCTGTGACTTACACCCTACCTTACTTATGACTATTATTAATTATTAATAAATTAAACAAGATAAGGTCCTAAAATATTCAGGCTGAGAGCTCCTCAGAAAAGGCCAAAGTCTTGTTCTTTGTTTCCATTTTGTTATGTTTTAAACTATCTAAAAAGTTATATCAGGTGAGCAACAGAGATGCTTGTAGGCAACTTTCATTGACAGATGAATGAATTGTCAAGATATCGATATTAGATATCGGTCCGGTTCTGACTCAAATAGCTGGATTGAGTATCGTAACAATGGGGCTGACCCTTGGCTAAGTAAGCAAGTGCTATGTCATGGGTCAGTAGCGTGCTAGGTGGCCATTTTGCTTAAGGACCTTAAGGGTGCTTTCACACCTGACAGCTTTGGTCCAGACTTTTGGACTTTACTGAGAAAGTCCGGTTCGTTTGGACAGGTGAGAACACATATCCGAACTCTGGTGCGGACCAAACCACTGCACCGTGGTCCGCCAGAAAAGACGGCACTCGGGCTACATAAAAGGCTCGGATGTTTCCGTGAGATGCGCCGATGGATCGCGCACTCGGGCATTGGACACGACGTCACCTTGTTAACAGGTTACTTGAGAGCGCATGTCCAGCGAGAGTGAGAGACAGCGCCGTTGTTCACTGTGCTCGTTTTCAATAGAACCGCGGATCCTGTTCGATTCACATGAGAACATAATCGGACTTAAAGTAGGACGAGTAGAGGACAGACGTGGTGGAGTGACGGGGAAATAGAAATATGGGCTGACCAAACAATTTCAGAAATCCTTGTGGAAACACAAAAGAATATGGAAGTATTCAAACTGTTCAGTGAAAAACAAAAGGAGAATGGAACTGATCAAACTGTGGAACGATGTTGGTTAAAAGTGAAATAACTCCAACAACAAAACATTAAAGTCCGTGATTCTCTCTCCTCTTGTTCTCTCTCTTTGTTTTCTTCAGGAAGTTTTCCCACACGGAAATTCTGAACAATCAGAAAGCAGTTTCCTCGCCCATCAAAACTTTTGGTCTGTTGGTTAAAGCTGCAGTGTGAACACAAACCAAACTTGAGGCAAAATGCAACACTGTAACAATTAGGTCTTTAATTCGACGAACAAACAAACAGACTTGAACTGTCAGCTGAGGCTTGCTTTGCCAACATGTTCTACTGCTACTTGCAAAAACCAGCAAAGTTGTTACATTTTGTTTCACAAGGTTAGAAAGTCAGGCCTGGTGTTGCCTTTATTGTAAAATATTAATCCCTAGCTCTCCCTCACAGTGAGGCATAAAGCTTATTTATTAAACCCTGGTATCACTACCTGGTATCGACCAAAGCCCAGGAACTGGCATAGGTGTCAGTCAGAGAAACTATTTAGATCCATTGTCTCATTCAATTTAATGCAAGAAAAAACAGGTGTGCTTCCTAAAATGTTGAACTATTCCTTTAATTCAACACATTATTGACACTCAACACACAAAGATTTGCAGTCACATTTGTTACAGGATTTTTGTTGAGTATAATACAAAATAGAAAACTCCTGTTTGCTGGGAGGTACGGGTCTGATACGGTGTCAGATAAATGGCTTTCCCCTCCCCATCTTCATTTACTCCAGGCAGTACTTTATATACTAAGAGGATATACTGGGAGATAATTTGTCAGGAAAAAGCAACTCTTGCCAAACCGTTAGCAGCACTACTCTTTAATCAGAGCATAAAAGAAAAGATAATTGTTACAGCATTGACAGTCGATGCAGAGCTGCCTCTCAAGGTGAATCCTCGGAACATTTTGAAGGTGTTTACAGAACAGAGCTGCCGTCTGACAGGTTGGTGCTTTCTGCCCTGGGGGGGCATCATGATCTTGAGTTATCAGCGAGACAATAGACCCATCTTAATTACTCTCAGATACAGCCCTGCAATCTGTCATTGTCAGGCCGATCAGCACTGTGCAAAGCGAGCACTAAGGCTCATTCACCCAAACCAGTAGCCTATTGATTACTGCTCATACTTGAGTCATTGCTCTGCGGAGAGACATGGGAGGCAATAGAGCTAATGGAAGGGGGAAACTCAAAGTCACATTGTTTACATCTAAGATGACAGGTAAATGTATTCGAGAGGAAATATGGCCTTGATCCATTGGCTCCTAAATAGCAGTGTGTCTGTAGCTAACAGGGGAAGTGGCTAAACCGTGAGCTGCCAACGATCAGCTGCCCTGCGGTTCAGATGTTCAGCTTAAAGCACAGCAGCTTCCCTGTTTCTAAATGTAGTCTGTCTGTGCTTTGCATAACTGAACTTTGTGATTTGCTGTAACCCAGATTCATTGATAAAACACACCTATCATTGTGTTTCTATCAATATAGACATAGTTTGGTACTTGTGATTCATTCCATATTGATTCTATTAATATGTTAATCATCCATCCTATACTTGTGAACGCGATATCACATAAATGCCTTGAATTATTAACTTGAAATTTGGCACAAATGTCTCCTTGGACTAAAGGATAAACGGAATTAGATTTTGACTGACAAAGGTCAAAGGTCAAGGCCACTTTAACGCTATGCATCATATGTGGCTGACCTTTGTACTCCTCTGTAAAAAAAAAACCTATGTTGTTATACTGTAATCATATACTGTGTGTTAATATAGTGATAACTTACTTTCACATCACTATCTGCACAGACTTGATGTAAACTGTAACTTGAGTGGTTGTCTGAGACGATAACTGGAGTTTATTTTGCAATAATGACTTGCTGTATAAAACACTCTTTTATGTTTATAGTATACTGCGTTAGCTATCGGAACACAAGAAATCAACGTATTCAACTGTTTTAAACAACATCGAACTAAAAAATTCCACTGCCAGCCTTCAAAAAAACAATTATTTTCACACATTCTATAATATTTTTTAGTTATTTTAGTTTTTGTTTTCTTAAACATACATTAGGTAGTTGTTAAATTCTGGCTGAATAATTAAATCATTTAGTATGAATTTATTTTGAATAGTGATTCTGTGTATTCAGTACACTTTTCCAATGTGAACACGCCATAAAACCTTATGAAAGTTATTGTAGTTGTAGATTTGCATCTGTTCAACTCCCTAAATGACTAGTGTTAGTTCATATTTTTAGGAATAAAGAAATACTTTAGGTATAGTATATATGTTTATCTTAGTATTTGGAAGAATTAGAGATGTCTCAATTGTGTTTAAAGCTGCTGTGAGGAACTTTCAGTTTGCGTTGATTTGGGTGCCCCCTGTGGACAAAGCCGTACCTCTTATCTCTTTGCTGAAGTGGTGGTTTTTAACAAGAAATCTCATCCTGCTTTCTTTAACAGTCATATGTATCACTCACTTTAAATGTTTGCCCTGGAAAATGTAAACAAAGGCAGCGTGCAGTTTTCGCTTCAACTGACACCTACCCCCCGCCAGCAGTTTCAGGCATTAAGAATAACTACATAGAAATAACCAATCTCGTCACTTGTGTTCTGTTTGCTCTTGTAGGTCATATAGAGTAATCAAAATGAATTTCATAACCAGTGAAAAACTCCTCACAGGAGCTTTAACAATCGA
The DNA here is from genome assembly GCF_022749685.1 of Semicossyphus pulcher. Taxonomy (NCBI): domain Eukaryota; kingdom Metazoa; phylum Chordata; class Actinopteri; order Labriformes; family Labridae; genus Semicossyphus; species Semicossyphus pulcher. Next base: position 10,145,275 of record NW_027211692.1, read on the forward strand.
CTTTGTTTACAGTTTTTTTAGTTAAATATCACCGTTTGCTGTATCAGTAAAAAATATATTTTTAACACTTGTGTTTAAAGATAAGTAAATCAATTCAGCTTCCAAAGGTTAACAAACAGTTGCCACCAAAGCCCCCAAAACATTTATAGAAATTTAATTGCAAAATTCTTTTGACACATTTTTTATTCATTAAACCAATAATACTGTATTTAGCTTTTGTTTATGCTTCCATCTGGGAATTGATATATATTTTTATTCTCTTTCCCGTCTGTGTTTTCCCAACGGGGTCTTAAAGGAGCGTTGAAGTTTGTTGAATCTCCGTTAATGAGCTGCGGGCCTTAATGGAGTCAACAGTGCAACTGTTTTCTTTATCATTATGATGTTTGTTTTGTTTTGTTTCTCCTTCTTAACAGCACTTTATAACTTCCCTATTAAAAAGTCTGGTGCAACTTATATCGTACAAAGTAGCTCTGCTGTTTTAAGTGCTCACATTGGACGGATCTCGGTGGCAGACCTTCATTAATGCTATTCATTTGTCAAGATAAGCCGATTCCACTTGTCAGATTTTCACTCAGAGTTAATTCTTTCATCTGTGCTTTGTTCTTTGTTCCACCAGTGTACCAATTCTGCGGGAAAAAAATAGACGAGCAGTCATATTTGCATATATAAATATATACTCAAAAGTGTACTATTTTCTGACGCTGCTTTGAGAATTCACTCTGAAGTTTGTGTCTTATTTTGAAAGGACACACCCACTGACACCACACATTTAGCATATTATGACAAATGATTTTCCTTTTCTGTGACTTTTCAAAAATCCTTTTTTTTTTAAATGATTGGCAGGTTAACAGACACAATCAGGACATTGATGCCGTCCAACTTCACTTCCATGTTCATCAGTCAGCGTTGAACTGACCTGATTTACCAAGAAGACAGGCACACACACCCCAAAGAAATCACTGCTTTTTAAACTCCTAGCTAGTTAAAAGCTGCAGTAGTAGCCATGTTTTTATATACATACACTGTGTGCACTTTGTAGTTGTGGATCTATATATTTTTAGAAGCTGCAGCAGCACTTTAATGACAAACTCAGAAGAATATAAAAGATGCAAAGTGTGCAAGAAACAGGACAGCTAGACAGAATAGAGTCACCTCTGCACACTCAAATACGCTTATAGCTAGTTTAGTGACGGCTTGTGAGCAAGAGTGGCCTTTATCTGGATAAACACTACATGTAGAAATCCATACTTTCATGTGCACACAAGCTGAAAGAACAACCAAAGTCTACCCCTGCATAGATTTTACTCTCAGCTCTCCATACTCTTTTCTGCAATCAGGCCTCATTTACTCTGACAGCCAATGATACTCACATAAATTTAATTGCTGATTGTAAAATCTGCGCCCTCTCTAAAACTGCCTTCCAATTGGTTGGCTGCTGCCCTTCCAGGCAGAACACATGGCAGCACTCATTAACACAGAGCTGGGTTTGCTCAAACAGACTCGGCACCTGTCTGCTTTGACTTCTGTCTTTGAATGTGCCTTGATGTTACAGCACCATAATGATGCAATTTATGGTATGGTACAGCGGCTCAGTGCTGCACTTTTGTGTGCTGAGACTGGACTTTGCTCATGTTGTGTGTGAATCATGTATAGATTCTTTTTACGGGCTTCAGTGTTGCTCCCTCTCTTGATAGTCTATTTAATGGAGGTCCAGCAGCTACAGATGAATATGCCCCTACTATACATGGTGAAATCCGAGGGCCATGTTTCCACACAGCCACAACACAAAACATAAATTTGCTGTCTCATTTTCTGTAGGCGCACTGCTTCATGAAGAGCATCATTATTTGTGAGATGTAAACAGGGTAATTATTTAAATGGTCTTTTAATGCAGCCATAAAGTTTCATTCCTATTTTGGGAGAAGTGACTTTACTGCATGTAGATTCAACCAAATCGAACACAAGTAAGACAAACTTTAAAGAGTGGGTATTATGCTGTTTCACATTTTAAGACATATATATAATGTCACAGTGTTGGATGTCCAGACTTTACGTGGGTGACGTTCCAAATCTGTAGGTAAAAGTATGTTGGCGTAAATCCCAGGCTTCTCAGTCTGCAGTCTGCTGTGAACGCCAGGTTTCACACTGTTTTTTCTACACTTTGTGACATCAGAAAGTGCACTTTTAACTGTAAATTATGCTAAGCTACTATGCTAAAGGTATTACAGAGTGAAATATGAAGCTTTAAATAAGCATAATACCCTACCTTTGTGTTGATCATTATTTTTATATGTAGTTGAAACGGCACCATGACTCAGAGGAAACTCAATGACCTCTGACCTTTTGATATAACACATTTTATCACTCCAGTTAATCATCCTCTGTTTGCTAATTTGAGTTGTGTTGTTAAATTGATTTATACAAGCAGAAATTGATGTTATTTGGCAGCGTGAATAAGGTGTCAAAATTTATTAAGCGTCAAAGCAAGTGGTTCGACTTTCTAGACAAAGTAGGAATGTTGCATTTTATCCCAGAAAAATGCATCTCGGAGAAATACATGAAATAAAATATACATGTATTTACGGCCTTGTGGTCTAAACTGTGGGCTAAACCGAATGAAAAGTTTTGTTTTGTTAGCATAAGTCCGTGGAAAACCTCTGAGGAAGACAGCGCTGCTGTATTCTAAAAACAGATATCAATAAATGTAAACAGCGCCGGCCTAGGGATGTCATTAAAAAGAATAGCATGTCTAGACCTCATAAAACCCAAACATATTGTTATTTCCAAGTGGCAGGAGTTATTGCCTGTGAGCACTAAGATGACATCCATCAATTTAGGGTTTTATTGGAAAATGTAGATAGGCTGCTCGGGAGATGTAAATGATTTACTTAGCATAAAGTTTTGCTTGAACAGGCAGGGAGATAGCGTAGTTAGTGAGGGCAGGGAAGTATGAGTGTGACAGAGGCTAAAGCTGATTTCTGAGCCTGAGAGAACCGCGATGTGTGCATGAATAAATAGGCCGGACCTGCACGACGTGGATTATTCTGCTTCAGATATCAGTAGACTTCAGGGTTGTCAAATGGCATGCATGTGTAATGGGCTGGTTGTACATGATTCCATTTTGTCACTTATACCCAAATGTCATATCTTCTAAGGTTTGCGCTGATTGTTTCTCGCTTTGTGCACAAATTGTCTTTTTTATTCTCTCTGCCTTTTTATATTGAACGTTCAGGCCAATTTAACTGAAACTCCTCACATTTAGAATTCTTTTTATTGAATTTCTGATGACGGCGAATGAAAACTTTGCCTGTAATGAGGACAGTTTATACAATAGAAATCAGAGCACAGGCAAACCGCTTTAAACGTCATTACAGAATGACACAATGTGTGCTGTGACCACAATCTGAATAAATCAAACGAGTCTGAAGATAATTTGGAGTTTGAAGTTCGTAGAATTCCTCACTAAATATTTGAAATGCTGCGGCTTCAAAGTGCGGATCATTTGCATGCAGTTGTGTATCACGCTGACATGTTGGCCTCATCTTTCAGTAAATCTCAAATCTACATTTATTCAAATGTGCTCAGTGCGCTGAAGGTTGACACTGCATAATCCATCAAAATGTTCCATTTGAAGAGAGGAGCTGGAATTATTTGAATCATCAGAAAGCAGCCTTGTGCAGCTTAGAGATATTAGAGAAGAAGCTGTTGAAAGTTTTCAGAGGCAACAGAAAAAATCTGAAAATCTATAGACGTGTATAAAGCATTAAATCACATCTGAGATGAGCTGAGTCTTTTTATATCAGCCCGACCTTGTCTTTCTCTTTATAATACAGAATGCAGTAAATAATATATTGTATGCCAGATGTACGGTAGTTGTGAAATAAAACAGGGTCGAGGTTATCTATGTTTTTTGTGATGCATGGCACATTATTCGGTAAATATCATGCTGCTTCTTGGTTTGATCGTGCTTTTAGTTTGAAGGAAATGAGAGACAAATAGTCACGACCTCCACCCTGAACTCCCTCATTACTCACCTCGTCTGCCCTGAGATAATTAATAATTTATATAGCTATAGACAGGATGTTTTTGCGGCGTTCGAGTGTGTTACAGTCGATGGTAGAAGACAGAGATCGGCTCCACACTGATAAGTAAGTCCTTTCACATTTTTACTGAAAGGATTTTTTTAATGCAACAAATGTAATGTCTTTTGACAATGATCTAATTTTCATACTCGACTGTAAGATTAATTAACACTCAAGTAACACTCAAGTTGAATTATGACTTTCTTTGTGATTACTTTTTAATTTTAATTTTAATTTTATTATAATCTTTGTTATTATTTAGCGCTGAATCTTTTCCTTTTTTTACCTCCTTTGAATTGTATTTTGTGGTCTCATTGCAGATCGCATGTAGTAAAGGGAGAAACTTTCATATCTAGTATTGCTCAGTATAAAATATCTTGTGTAATAATATTATAGTATCATGCAATTTTACATTGTCCATGAAAAATACTTAAAGATTTTCATGTAAATAAATGTCTGTTAAGTCACTATCTATCGCTGAATGAGGTAACACAATGGTGACTGAGCCTATGGCCCACTGATGAAATATTTGCAGTATATAGTATTATTATGGACTGGGTGTTGATGGCAACTTTCGTGGAAAAAATCACAAGCGGCGCCCAGTTAGTGACGCGTTTTCCATCAGCCAGCAATGGTTGGTCTGCCAGAGAGGGTAGGCGGAGCTAAGCGGCTGCTTTTCCGGTCTCTGCAAGCGTTGCGAGTAAACAGTAATCTACTATGGCTGAACAAACAAAGAAAAGATCGATGACTACAGATACAACTTCAACAATAAGTGAAACAAATTAGACGTTCAGATGATGCAAACAGTCTAAAAAGGAAGCGGCCGTCAGTGAGGAAAACAAAGAGTTACAACTGTAACAAAGGGAGCCAACTATGGACGTCTGGTTATGTGGGACGTATGCGCCCGCCTTTCATCGCCATTAGATGGCTCCAGATGGAATGGATCTTAGACATAGCCTAAAATATATTTCTTAAAAAAAATGTATAGTATTGTCCATGATGATGCTTTTATTGCACAGCAATTATATGAAAAAATGTCTGTAAAATATAAAATTATTCAATTAAAAAGACTTGATGAAAAATTGATGTGCATATAAAGGTAAAACTGGCTTCTGTCTGTCTTTTCACTGAAGTTGTATAAAAGCGTCATATGTAACATTTATGTTGTGAATTCAACTGAAGAGTTGGTTAAAATTCTCTAGCTTTGCCATAAAAGTGTAAAAAGTGTACTTGTGTCCACTCTTTATTTGTGGCAGTGAAAAAGTGTGTGAGATTGAATATTGCAGAGAACAAAAATGATGTTTTTCAATAGCAGTCTTTTCAATGACTTCTGTCAAGGTTGCAGTTGGGTCCAACATATTTCTATGTGAGGCTTTCATTCACACAGATCTCAGCTCCCACTTCACGGGTGTACGGGGGAGCTGGGAAGCAGTTTTTTCCTTCCCTTTGTCCAATCTCAAGGTTGAAATGTGTTGTAAGGGACCCATGTGTAAAAAAAAAAAAAATGAATTTGCTGTGTTTTGCTGTGCTTCAGCTAAGGTCAAAGCTGTAGCCTTCATCTCAGTCACATGTCTGCCGTGCTTTATCGATCAAAACTGAATTTTGTTGATTACATTCAACTTCAATGGTGTTGACTCAGAAACATATCAATCTTTGCCTGTATGCCAAGACTTTCTCTTTGTTTTTTAACCATAGTACAACCTTGTGTTTTCATTATGAGCTGATAGAACTGTATGCATCCTCGCACCAAAACTAATTGGACTTAATGAAGCAGAAAAAACATTTTATTTCGTTTAGTCTCTGACATCCAGCATTCAGTCAAGTCAATTTCAACAGCTTTTATCTGCAAAACCTTGGTGAGGATTTGAAAAAAAACCTCCTTTACAGGAAAAGTTTGACATATTGGGCAATAAGCTTATTTGTTGTCTTGTTAAGAGTTTGATTGAACATTTGTACAACTCCAATTTCTAAACGCTTTTTAGAAAGCTACTATCAGGAGGTGGTTAGCTTAGGTTAGCATAAAGACAGCTAGCATGGCAATCCACATAGCCTACCTGTACCTCTAAATCTTACATATTAACACACGATACAATGTTTGTGTCCAAGTACAAAATAATAAAGTGTGATAATGTCTAATCAAGACTTTACATGTATTTGAGCCAAAGAAGGTTACCAGCTTCTCCCTGCTGCCAGGCCTCGCTACAAGCTAAACGTCTGCTGGCATTAGCTGCTATATCAAATTGTATACTGCAGAAACTTGATGTATTGTTTTATGTACTCAGGTTAATGCAATTTTTTTTTTACCTTTGGACAAGACGCAGTTAGCTTTGTTGGTTTATCGTCTTTGTGCTACGCTGAGCTAACTGTCTCTTGGCTTTGGCTTTGGCTTTAGCTTTAGCGCACAGATATGATACTGGTATTGTTGTTCTCATCAAATTTTTAACAAATAAAAAAGCTAGAAAGCACATTTCCTCAAATGTCAAACTATTTCTTTAACAAGAAAAAAAAGGACTGAATGACAATATCAGGGAAAAGCCGCCCATGTAGGAAGAATATAAGACAAAGAAGGTTAGCAGCTTCTCCCTGCTGCCAGTCCTTGCTACAAGCTAAACGCCTGCTGGCATTAGCTGCTAAATCAAATTTATACTGCAGAAACTCAATGTATTGTTTAATTTACTTAAGTTAATGCAGATTTTTTACCTTTGGACAAAGAGACGTTAGCGTAGTTAGTTTACCGTCTTCGTGTTTCCTCAAGCTAACTGTCCCTTGGCTTTAGCTTTAGCGCACAGATATATGACAGTGGTATTGTTGTTTTCATCAAACCATTAGCAAAAAAAAGCTAGCAAGCACATTTCCTCAAACGTTAGACTATTCCTTTAACAAGTAAAAAGGACTGAATGATGATATCAGGTAAAAGGCGCCAATTTAAGAAGAATATAAGAGAAAAGAAGGCTTGCAGCTTCTCCCTGCTGCCAGTCCTTGCTATGGGCTAAGCGTCTGCTGGCATTAGCTTCTGTAATATATCAAATTTTATACTGTAGAAACGTTGAGTTAAACCATTTTTTTTCTACCTTTGGACAGAGCCAGGCTATCTGATTACCCCTCTTTCCAGTCTTTGCTACAAGCTAACCGTCTCCTTGGGCTCGCCACCATGTAATCACTAATGTCTACGGAGACTAGAGAGGTTTTATCGTGTTTACTTTAGCTTTAGAAATGTTTTTATACCTTCGGACAAAGCTCAGGTAGCCTTCTGTCCTATATCCCATCTTTGTGCTTCGCTAAGCTAACTGTCTCATGGCTTTAGTTTACAGATAGCTTTAGCTTTAGCACACAGATATAAGACGGAATCAGTGTTCTCGTAAATCTTTTAGGAAAAAAAACAATTAAGCATATTTTCTCAAACATCAGACTATTCCTTTAACAAGCAAAGGGGGAAACAATAAGAAAGACAGCTACTGAATGACAATATCAGGTAAAAGGCGCAAACATGGAAGAAGAATATAAGATGTTTCTAAACTCTTTGTCAGAAACATGAAGAAAGTATGAACCGATTTATTTTGACACGTTTTAGTGCTTTACTTGTACAGTAGATGTCACTCAGCAGAATAAAAAGACATTTGTTTTTCTCTCTCTGACTTGATAACTTGTTGATTAGCAGCACAGGTAGATGAAACGAGCGCAGGGGGAACTTTCATGGTTACCCGGATGACACATTGAGCCCATGGCTGACGAACTGTTGACTGACGGCTTGCGGGCCCTCGGGGAAGCACCTGTCTCTCAAAATATAATGTAAGTGTTAGTGACATTATTAGGGAAATGCTGTCACCTTGTGCTTCTGCGCCGTGTAAGGTTTGAAATGATGTATGCACAGTAAACAAACTATTAGTGTGATGGCTGACATGTTTTGTCCGGCGATTATGCATAATTATGTTTAATAATTCACTCGACACACAAGCAGACAAACCAACCGCATGTTTGTTTTTGTCTCCAGCCATCGCTCTTTGTGTTGAGTAGGTCACCTCCGAATATTCATCACCTCTTATGTCATCAACACGGACGCAATTTGCCGCAAAACATCTCACTCTTTCTCTCCGTGCATTGCCAGCATGGACCGACGTGGCCATCAGGCGTCAACAATGGCATAATTATGGAGTATTAAACCGTCACAATGACACATCAGTCAGACGAGATATGCAAAACGCCTGTGAGGCCTACTTGGTTCACCCTCACTCGCGTCAGAACGGCCTGAAAAATGGAGGTTTGTTTGCCGCTGGATCATAATTACAATCGCTATTTATGAGAGCCATCAAGCCTTCAGTCAAGAGTTGTTGCATTTGAAGGTGACTCTGTGACGCGGACACAGTGAAACAAGGCTTTCAGACAAGCTGTCTCCTCTCACCGAGCCTTTTAAATCATCATCACTCTAGCCGGCTGTATGATCGTTCACATGATATATCACCTGTTAGAGCAGCGACGAACGCACCACCAGCAGACAGTGACAATGAGTCTGGCAGCCTCGTTTCAGCAGCCGTTTGATGCTTCTGTTTCCCGTTATTAAGCGATCGCTTCCAGCCTGTTGTGTTAAGCGTCACTTAAACTGCCAGTTAGGTTTAGGAGATGTTTCCTCAGGCTTTTTTTTTTTTTTTTTTTCTGTCCTACTTGTTGTTTCAGTGATGTGGCCAGTTGAATTTTTCATGGCTTCAATCAGCTTGAAGCAGCTTGTTAGACTGCAGAATCTGACAGTGCTTTGATTCTGCTGTCCGTCCAAATGTCATCCAGCGAAAGCTCAGCTGTCGACAGTTATACAGGCCGGGTAAAGCGGCTGCTGGTCATACTCAAAAGAAAAACCTGGGCTTATTTGTGTAGTTCTGTCTACATTTCTGCTGTTCTGATTGTGAGAACATGACAGAGACACTTTTAGAGAAGCTTTCACAGCAACAATCAGACTTATTTTGTCTGTGTCTTTTTGTTGTGAGAACATTTTTGTCTTGTTTGACAGTCGACTGTCGGGAGGAGAGGAGCGGGAGAGAGGAGGGATGCAAAAAATGTGTCCCCAACTGGATTTAGTACAGTCACATGATCAGCAGCGTAGACTTTTGATCAGGAGACTGTATTTAGGAATTTAAATTCAAGTACAATTGGAGGTTACACAATTTTTTATTGGCTTTTCAGTGAATAGTATTGTAACACATAAATATTTAGAATTTAAAAGGAAACAGCAGAATAATGTGGGAATAATGAATCGTCATTGATTTGCCAAATCTTTATGATACAACTCTGTATGACTACAGAGATGTCAACAAAAAAACAACAAATCTGGCGGAGGATTATAATGTTGCTCGCCGTCGGCACATGATTCCGCTGCATGTGACCTGGTATAGCAGAGTTGCAGTTGAAAAAAGCTGCCTGTAGTAATCCGGCATAAAGGGGAGTGGATCTGGGGCTGGCAGTGAAATTTGAGCACAACTATAAAAAGACTCTTTGGTACGAACGACTCGGCCCCCGTCGTTCGCACCAAAGAGTCATTCAAAATAATCTGATCGTTCACGAACATCCCAGCACTAGTGACATGTCTTTTGGTACCTTAAACATGGTGACTGATTTTATTTTACTTAAATCTCATTAACACTTTCCAATTCCTGTAAATACTCACTTGATTACCGAATGCTATTGCTAATGCAATATTAATCCGCAGGTGAAAATAGTCCCCAACAAAACGCCCTATTGCGCCTGCTTGATTTTCTTTTGATATATTCAACAATAGCCAGCAGCTTTAGAGAATTACTAGGCATTTTTTCTCTAACTGAACAAATTATATTTTCAGCAGGAGTGTTTCTCAGGTTTGATTGAAGTATTGAAAGACTGAATGATTGATCTGTTTTCTGTTTGGTGACAAGACAGTATCGCTTGCCTTACTCAGAATACAACTGTTTACCCAAACCTTTGTCACCCCGAGAATAACAGTCAAACAAACTACGGTAATTAGCACAATATGTGTTTCTACTTGAGGTGCTATAACTTAAGTCACAGTCTACCAGTTAAAACAAGCAGTGAAATGTATGTTTGCCAGCTTCCAACACTGGGAACAGAAATAATGAGTAAATAGCCGTGAGATGCCAGAATGTTTAGTAACACCTTGTTTCTTATACTTCAAAATAAAGCAGGTTATTGTAAGCAAGTTAAGACCTGTACATGATGAACTACTGCCAGCGCAGCAGGATGCCTGGTTCATGTCCTTGTTTTTTCCCTTTGTTTCTCCCCTCACTCCTCCTCCTCTTATTACAGTGTGAGGGCAGGTGTGTGTCTGGCCTCAGCTGGGCATTATCCCGGCCCAGATTGTCCTTGGACCCCCATGTCTGCCTCGTAACCTTGGCTGCAGCCGCCCCCGACATCCGCGTCTATTCTTAAACCTCCCTTACCTTTGATTAATCCACTTTATTCTGATTCAGATATGATTAAAGACAAAGCATCAAAGCATTTATGGAGGTAATTACTCACTCATTAGCCATATGTTTGACAAGTATGGCCTCCTGGCATTGAACGCATGTCTATTAATCACAAACAGAAATCTGACAAAAGCGAGGATGACGAAATGATGAGATATAAACCCGGACTCAGATTATTTTATTGATGGATTACAGAGCGAGCCGTCACAAAGTAGCACACTCTTTACTTGATGTATGACTGCCGAGAATATATTTTGGGTCATCCTTTGCAGGCGCCATCTTTCTTCACACACCATGTAGCAGTCATCATTATCAGTCTGACCCGCTCGGGGAGCTTTTTCTTCCCACATGTCAACACATTCAGCTTGTTATAACTGAAACAATCTAAACAAATGATCTCACCGGCCACTGAAACGTGTTCTCCCTCCAACATAATACGAAGAAGATCCTCCGCGTCCCCCCCCTCAAACCAGCCGCCCACTCTCCGTCTCCTGTCTTCCTGTGCGATCTCCCCGGGCTGCGAGGACAAGACAGGACAGGACAGGAGAGGATAAATTACCGCCACAGAGCCGCGGCTATCTCTCATGCTTTCATTTGCACCAGCAATTAATCAGCCATCACTGGAGAGCTCCTTCATGTCAGGCTGAGGATTTTATTAGGGATGTCCTTTATGGGCCTTAATGAGACTTATGTCTTCCTTGAGTATTTCATTCTCCGCACACAGCTCTGCTGCTTGTAACCTTGAGGTGAGGAGTTTTTTTTGTGTTTTTTTTCACAACAGGAAAGCTTGGCAGGGCTTTGTTACTCACCTCGCCTTGATTCGCTCTTTCATCCCTCACTGTTACACATCCTCCTGTCTTGCAGTTATCTAATTTTAGACGCAATTAGGCCTGATTTGTTTGGTGTGTATTCTGACGTTCCTCCTCCATCCGCGTTTGAAATGCAGCGTTAAGTGAGGCGATGAAAACGTGGCAGATCACCTTCCTATTTGTGAGATGCAGAAGGAGACAGTTACGCGTCCCAATAACTGCTTCATCATGGATAAAATGAAATGTGTAGGGCAGGATGGGTCAAATTACGCCTCTTTTCTTTCTTTCTTTATTAGGATCCCCATTAGCACGAGCAAAATGATTGGCTGATCCTCCTGGGTTTCATCACACCTTCAGTCATACACACTTAGGCTTTGTTTAGACTGCAGGCGAATTAGATTTGTTTCTCAAATCAGATAGAACAACAGCGATCCCATTGGATTAGTGTGTCCAGACATCACTCACCTATGTGGGCTCCTTTAAAAACAATGTGGACATCACTGGCGCAGCTGTCCAATGGGGAAGCATTAGAAAGGGAGATGGAGCGCTTCTGTTACTCTAGATTCAAAATGATGTTTGTTTGTTAGGTTGCAAGCAATCTCGGAACCCATCGGCGATTGTCTGACGTCGATTTAGCCTCCGGGAGTGACAGCAGACTTCACGGTGCTTACTGTGTAGCCATCAGTTAGCGATAAACGACTTAAGGCCAAGACTTCCTTTTCCAGGCGCTGCCATAGTTCAGAGTAGGTCATGCAACTTTAGTAGACACAATGGGGTTGGAGGTAATTTCATCATCATCATTTATTTATTTAAATCCTTGGAAACAACATTGAGGGGGAGCCCTGATTTACAATCATTATCATCATGGTACAATCATTAGAAGAGGCTAAGGGGTCGCAGAAAGAGAGAAAACGTGGATAAAACAGGAACATTCATAATGATAAGAGATAAAAGGGTAAAGGTTACTTCAAAGGTGTTGAGGTACGACGTCTAAGAATGGATTGTTTATCATGCAAAAGAAGACTTTCTGAAATCAATCTGATCTGAAAACAGCGTCTCTGTGGCAGTTTAAACCAGGTCTCTAACATACTATAGCCACATAAATACAAGAAGAAACTCCTAAGCTCAGAACTGGAAACTGGATTTGTTTTCTCGAATAAATAACAATTCTTCAAACACAAATCCTTCTCTTAATTAACTTAAGTTTTATAATCATTCATATTATCTCCTTCGCACATCGACGACCAAGAAAATAAGGTTTTAAACTCCTCATTCTCTGCCAAGGTTAACCAGCTTTAGATATTTTCACATGCACAGACAAAATGATAGTTCCTAAAAAAAACTTTTGTAACTACAATTTTTGACAATCTTTATTATTCTCTTGAACAATTTCCACGAGCAATGAATCCCACCTGAAGACACTTAAAGCTGCTGTGAGGAACTTTTGGTTTGTGCTGATTTTGGCGCCCCCTGTGGACAAAGCCGTACCTGTTCTCTCTTTCCTGATTTTGTACTGTACGTGCTTAAGTGGTGTTTTTTAACAAAAAAGCTTTCTTTAACAGTCCTTTGTATCACTCACTTTAAATGTTTGACCTGGAAAATGTAAACAAAGGCAGCGTGCAGTTAATCGCTTATAATATAATAATTGCTTTTGTAGGTCATATGGAGTCATCAGAATTAATTTCAGTCTGTTTCATAACCAGTGAAAAACTCCTCACAGGAGCTTTAAGTAATATCATTGTCAGCTGTATTTTTCTGACTAACATCATGCATGTATATAATATTAGTTCCGAGCACTGCAGCCCTTAAACACACCATCTCACATAGATAAGGTATAAACAATGAGCTTCTACATGAGATACATTTGGAAAAGCTTTAGTTATTTCACTTGATAGATTGTGTGTTGTCTCTCTGCCCTTCTCACATTTTAAAGTGGTTTGATTAGTTTAGATGAATTAGAGTGCCTGTCAATCACAGCCTGATGAAAGCACGCAGTCATGTCGAGCGGATACTTTTTTAAGGCTACAAAGTTCAATCATGGATTATTAACATTATAAAAAAAGGTTTACAGAGGCTTTAACACCTCATTTTCCAAACTACATAACGAGCTTTGAGCCGTCCAGATGCTTTGACGCTCGCTGCTGCTCTGAAATAAGGTAACAGGCATATTATACACTTTGTATAACATGAACCGCAATTATACTTTAATCATCACCTGTTTTGGTATTCATTTCTCTTTCATATATTTTACATAAAGTGTGAACATTTCACTTGTTTTGTACAAGACCAGCAGGAACACGTGTGCTTTCTGGCGACGTGGTTAAGTAATTCAGCTGCAGTTGTTGAGAAATACATTTAAAATGCAACAGATGGAATATTTTTGCATCCAGGTGGTAATAAGAGTTTGAGGATTTGGGAAATATCCTCAGAACAGCAGGAAGTGTTTTCTAATGACCATCTGGGCTTTATGAAAGATCTCCAGGTATTTATTCTCAGGGAAATGGATGTTCAGCTTGGTGACTTAAATATGATGGTAAGACATGAGAGACACAGAGTGGAGCTATGCTAGTATGTCTCTGTGGAACATTCTAGATGAATTACTAGTTAAAGCACAAACCAGTGCTGCCTTGCAGACAAGCAGCTGTATACTTTCAAAATAAAATACAAGGAAACTCATGTAAAAATCGTCCCTCTCCTTTTATCAGATGCTGCTGAAGCCGGCTGCTGTGTTTTCCGCGAGCTCAAACAGCAGCAGCAGTCCCAGTGAAAACACTCGGGAGTGGGCGTCACCCGGTTAACCCGCAACCACAGAGTCATCCAGTCAGAGGATATGGAGGCCATCTGGTAGCATTTTTACAGTATGGTGTGGCACTTTGCCCATGTGTGCTACAGGAAGGGTCGTATGACGGTCATGAAAGAGAGAGTCTCTGAATCCTCCGAGGACCCACACATGAATATTCTCAGTCCAATTTTCTGGGTCAGGCGTAAGCTCGACCAGAGTGCGCTGCCCGATCACATCTGTCAGAAGGCTGCGATCAAACTCTGCCGCGACCTTTAGAAACTTAAATCACATCTTAGCAGATCTTTACGCTGCGTTTGCAGTATGTGATGACAACATTTGTGGGGGGAGAGGTTTTTAAATTACAGACACTGTCCTCTGTTTTTTCCAAACACACCATATGCTGATAAGTAGGACACTTTACTGGGCTGCTACAAAGTTTGGAACGGCTTTTAAGTAGCTGGACTGAAACTAGGATGCTGTATCATTATTATGTAATTCAAAGTACAACAAGAGTGTAATCGTTAGTCATGGTACAAAGTAGCACATTCACATATCAGTAAAGGTTTTGAGATAATTCCGGAAACTGGGCTGGCTGTGGCTCAAGAGTTGGAACGGGTTATAAAATAATCATAGGCTTGGAGGTTTGGTCCCCGGCTCCTTGTGTTTGTTTGTCAAAGTGTCCTTAAAGAACACCTTTCAGTCCTAAATCTTTAAATACCAATGAAGCTGTAGGTCCCTTTGTTGTGTCAGTTTGGCGTACACTGCTCCGCTTTCAAGGTAGCAGTGATAGACATTGCAACCTCCAGTTAGATTTCAAATTAAAAGTTGCTGTTTAAAGTTTTTAAAGTTCAGCTCGGCGGCTAAATCGGCGGCCATATACAGAGGCTATAGAGGCTGAACTCCCGTCCTCGGCTGTTTGCCGTGTGTCATCCCCACTCTCTTCCCCTATTTCCAACTCTATCCACCGTCCTCTCTCAATAGGGGCATGAAAGGCCAAAAAAATACTATAAAAAAAATAATAAAAATAAAAATAAATCTTGCTGTGTATCCCCTTTTGGACTGCCTGTTCAAGGCAGGACTGTTACGCTTCTGTAAAGTCTTTAATATAAAACGCACAAAGGCAGAATGGTGGGGCTACATGTTTCTGCCTCTGAGCCCGCATCGGAGGAAGTAACAGCGGTGAAACGGCGTCAGTGTAAATGCCAGAGCCGGCAGGATGGAACAGCGTTGTGTTTCTGTATGCGCAGCTTGTGCCTCTTTTTCTTCCATAACGGCAGGACGCCGTGTAAGATCGCACACTAGGGCGGCTTTCTGCTGGCGATGCTTGGTTCAATGTAAGATGGCAAAGGCGGCATGATGGTGGAGCCGCAATGTAAAAAGGGCTGGTTTAGTTTAAGTACCAATGGTTCAGGAGATGATCCAGCTCTGGGTTAAATAAGCACACTATAAAATAACTCCATCAGTATGTTACACACTGAAGGTATCTATGTTATGTAACCTAAAAAGGGTTCAATATTAACCACTGGTTTCACACAGGGGGTGTTCTTTGTTTGACCCCTCCAACCACCCGTACATCCTCCCAACAGGAAGTATTGTTTTTGCTCTTTAAACTACATCACTGCACTTCTAAACATTACACAGAGAAAAGCCAAAGGGGTCAAACACAGGGTCATAGTTTAAAGCAGTTTGACAAGCTGGGAGTAAGAAAGCTCTGCCCTGAGCAAAACACTGAACCCCGAGTTGCTCCCAATGGACAGGGCAGTGGCGTGCATGCAGCACTGCTGCTACAGGTGTGTTTGTGTGTGTGGACAGGTGAGTGAGAAGCAACAGTGTGCAGCGCTTTGTCCGTTAAGGAAGAAAAGCTCTATATAAGTTCAGCCCATATACATCTGTATGCCTTATAATAAGATATAACATCAGTGAGTGGCTTCTTAGAAATAACCCAGAAATGAAAATAGAGACAAAACAACACTGAGAGAAAGTACAAATGCAGAACTCCCACATAGAAGTCGATATCAATGCGCCTCCACCTCATCCTTTCTCTTACACATTTAGAGAGAAATACATGGAATCCACTTGAGGAAACATTTCTCCGTCGTGATCCTCCGTCTGCATCCTCTTTTAGATTCTTTCACATGCAGCTACTTGGCTTTATTCTAACATTTTGAAGGAGTCTCTACAAGTGTCTGAGGGAACATTGAGAACATGACAACATTGTGCTTTTTACGCATTTATCTGACAGCTGTTGTTGACGGTAACTTTGCCGATAAAGATTTAGTATTCAAAATCTACGGTATCATCAGCCTCTAAAACAGAACAATAAACTGCCTACAATTAAAAAGTAGCTATATAACTCTCCACTGCAACCAACTATGACAATTTTTTATATTATATAGAGATAATAATCCAATAAAGTAAATAATAATACATAATTTATTGCATAAAAAAGGAGAACATTTACATTTAAGCCACACTTTTCTACATATGAATGTAATTATGTCCATTATTTTGAATATTATAAATAATAAGGAGCTTTAGTTTAGTCATACAAGTACGCACACACACATGCGGGTCCATTTCTTGCTGACCACACACTGACGTCCAGCTGTGCTCCCCGTGTGACAGCAGGTGGTTCAGACTTCTACGGCAGCACATTCAGTTAATTAAGGTTACTCATTCTGATCTTGTCAATGGCTCGTTTGCAGATGAAAAACTTCCCTTCTTCTTCTTCCTCCAGCAGCCTGATCATCGTCTTTTAGTCTTCCCATAATGCCTCGGGCCTGTCTGTCGCATGAAGCCGGCATGCAGCCCAGTCCTCAGATGCATAGATTGATAAAGTTTACTCTGAGAGCTGCAGGAGCCGAAAATCAATATTGAACTTAGACAAGCTATTTACAGTACCTTGATAATGTTTGACAGAGGCTGATCCAGCTCTCACTGTGTGGTTAGTATGAGGGAAAACACTGGACACAGACTTATAGAGCTGCAAACCATCGGCTGATTAATCGGACCAATAAGAGGCAGCTATTGTGATGATCAAATAACCATTTTATTCCTTCTTTTCAGTAAAATGGTAAAATTTTCAATAATAGGTTCTCAGATGTGACATGTGTCATGATTGCAAACAGAGAATCTCAGTTGTTGAAAAACATCTCCTTGGACTGTGGTGAATGATTGTTTTTTACAATCTTATTTTGACATTTTAAAGACAAAATGATTATTTGATTAATAGTTGCATCTCTTGAGACTTCACATATCAGAATAGCTTTCGAAGCTTAATCCAAAAGGCAACTGGACTTGTAAAAAAAATGTTCTTGTAGACGGTTCATCTCTCATCCCAAAAGGTTCTTGCTTCGTTGCTATTAGATCAACAGCCCAGGTTAATGACTCTCCCTTGATTACACATTTATAAGCATACTAATGACCTACAGAGGCTTATCTTTCTAGCTCCATCCACCAGTCAGTTTGGAAGCCTATTGACCTGGATTATTCTCCTCTGAACATGTATTTTTAGACTTATATATGAAAGTGTATAAATATATATATTTTCAACCCACTACCCAGATATCCAAACAGTGTCACATGTGTCACGTCCACGGTTGGCTCCCTCTGTAATGGTTGTAACTCTTGATTTTCCTCGCTGACAGTCGCTTTCCTTTTTGATTGCCTTCATCTGAGCGTCGACTTTGTTTCTTTTTCTTTGGTTGTATCTGTAGTCATCGATCTTTCCTTTGTTTGTTCAGCCATAGTAGATTACTCGCAGCACTTGCAGAGACCGGAAAAGCAGCCGCTCAGCTCTGCCTACCCTACCCTGGAAAACGCGTCACTAACTGGGCCCCACTTGTGATTTTTTCCGTTAAAGTCGCCACAGACACCCAGTCTTTAATACTGCAAATGCAAAGGCTTCCATCAGTGGGCCATAGGCTCAATCACCATTGTGTTACCTCATTCGTTCATAGATAGTAACTTAACAGACATTTATTTAAATGAAAATCTTCAAGATTTTACCTTTAAAGTAGTTAGAGTGTTACCAATTTTACAAATGTATTATTTATAAATGTTTCTTTTCTTGCTTACTGTGGGATTATACTTACATGAAAATATTGAGCTCCTTCGACAGAGAACAGTTGACTGAGAGCGTTCCCTCCGTATGTCTGAACCCGCAGAATATCATATAATCACTTTATTAAATCTTTAATATTAAATGTGGAGCTGTGGTGTAGAACAGGAGAGCGACTTTGTGAACCTGCAGAAGAATTTATATCCACACAGGAGCCCTATATTCTATTTATTGTTAAGAAGCAGTTAAAATATACCCTTACCCCTGAGATTCCTCCATGCCCTCACCGACTATATTTTACAATTAATTATGTGTGGAGAAGTGGCATATCTCTGCTGTCTGGCTGGAGGAGAATACAAACCATATACATGTAAATACATGCATTAATAGGCTGGGAGCTTTAAGAGTCCACTGGGGAAAGTAAAGCAGCTGAAAATCAGAAAATTACTTATCAGGACTGTGAGTCTTTTGCTCGTGCTGAAAATGCGTAACAGCCTTTTTTTTTTGCATTTTTAACCCAATTAATTTGTAGTTTGAGGTGTGACAGCAGTAAGAAGCACAAGTGGAGGAGCAGAATAATCAAAAGACTCCCTCCCTGTGATTTAATAAAGCAGAAAGTGCTAATTTCACCTTTGATTGCGTGCGGTATTTACTGCCCAAAGAAGGCATATCTAACTTCTCATCATGTGCCCGGTGTGCCGACTGTTATGTGCTGCATGCGTTTTACAGAGAGGTGCCCTTGGAAGCAGAGAGAAAAACAGAGAGTGAGGGGGAGCGCACAGTGGCCCGCAATGTTTAGACCTTGATCTTAAATAAACTATGTGCAATACAGAAAAGACCAAATCTTGTAGCTTAGCGCTAAATGGGGAGAATAAAGACATGTAGCTAGTCATGTGGTGCATGTAGCCTTTCTTCTTTGTTAAAATCTCTTAAGACATTTAGAACAATTCACCAAACTCCCATTTTATTTTTCAGAAAATATAACCAAGCACCACCAACAGACTTACATTACATCAATAAATATCTCTCTTACTCTTTACTGCTGCTCATCTTCGGCCGGTGCTCCCAGCCGAGCAGCTGCTAGCTTATTTGTAGGCGGTTAGCTTGCTTTTAGCATAGGATTCCTTCACGGATAATATTTCAGGAGCCGTTAACCTAGAGCCAAATTATCCATAGAAGTCTTCTACTCTCTAAAAGAAATGGACCTGATGTATTAAACCTGTAAAAACTATGAATAAAGCAGTTTTCTGTTTAAAAAAAAACAGTGTTTGCTGCAGTCTTTTGTGGTGCTTTGAGGGCTGTGAACGTTAGCTAACTTTGGTAACATGATTTTCACATGTAAAACATGAAACTTATTTATGCTAATGTCGGAGTTTGGTGTGGACCTGAACAGAAATAAGGAAAAAATAGTCATAGCTTCTTATTGAAAAGCTAAATCTGATTGAAATGACAAAATACTGAGTCAGGTTCAGCCCCAGATGTTAGCTACATTAGCTGCCATAAGCTACAGGTTCTAACAGCCCAAGTGGCTGTAGCAGCAAAACTCCTGAGTGTAGCACATTTAAAGCAATGTGTTAGATTTCTAGTGAGCTCAATTTTTTCTAACTTTAAAAAAAAAGTTTTATATTGTTGCTTTATCTCGATTAGTCTATAAATCTTTTGGTCTATGAATTAAATGTAGTCCATTTAATCACCTTGTGTTTGTTGATCTATAAACTACTACACGACAATTAAAAGCAGCAACAAGTGACTTGTATGAAACTTCAAATGTTTGGTTAAATAATCTTCAATTACAGACTAATCTATTAATTGCTAAATGCCTCTACTTTAAACTCTCCCCACTAAGTTTTAGTAAGTAGCCTGTAGTCTCTCTGCCACACAGAAGATAAAACACACAGTCAGAACTGCACTAAACAAACAAGTCTACCAGGAGAACTCATTTACATGATGCAGAGGTTTTCCTTCACAGCTCAAGAAAAGAAAAAAAAAAACGTGAGGCATCACTCAACTTGTAAAAGGAATTTACATCTAAACTAACACAGGCATTCATATAAAAGTGAACCTCGCAGCGCCTTACAGGATTCGGGGGGCAAATAAAGGAGGCAGACTGAGCGACTTTTCAGCTCAGCCACCCACCAGCTGCCGGAGCACAAATAGTAATGTATCATTATGGCTGCGCTGAGGGAAAACACCCTGTGTTTTAGTTCTTTGCGGAGGTCATGTGGCAATCGGTGGGTGTGTTCCTGCAGCTCCCGCTTAGAAAAACAGGCTAAATTAGACCTTTATGATGCAGCCACGTCGGCCCTCTGAAACTCACAATGGCAGTTATGGAGATTTTTGTTTTTGCTTCTTTTCTTTTCACTTGAAGGGAGCTGTGTTTTCTCTCACATTGATTGCGCCGACACTGGAAGCTGATGGAGTTGACCCTGAAATAAATTAGATTTGTCTACTTCTTATTTATGTCCCATAAATATCATGCAGGAGGTTTTTTTTTGTGGTTTAAATGAGGTGATGGAGTCGGAATGAAAAAAATAAAAGAGAGATCAATGAATCTCTATGTTTTGCTGCACGTACTCGGCTGCAGGTTTGTCTGGAATGAGCTCCGTGGCAGATGACTCGGTGTTGTGCCCCCACATGATGCAACCCACCGCAAGTCCATATTTTGCTTTGAACTTGAGCTTTCATGGCAGTCTACCAAATATTTCTCTTTTTTTGTGATTGTTTTGTTGCCTTTCGTTTGTTCTGAAGTTTAGCAGCTACGCAAATATACTCTCTGTAGATTAAAGATATGTATTCCAGCGCATTTCGACGACTTTTCTAATTAGGATTTGTGTTTGGCTTGATATTAAGATGGGATTTAATCCAAAAAATTATAAGTGCAGAGAGTTGTGATGCAGTCAGACAGAACTCTGTATATTCTTATGTTATCTCTGGTGGTGCTTTAATCTTCAGATCTAGGCAGCAAACAGCAAAAAGTGGCGAACGCTGATGATAAAACTCGACAGTGCAAAGAGAGAATTCATCTTAAAAAAAAAGGAGATTGCATGTATGGTGGTGAGGGGATTACTGGTTGTTTGTTTCTTCTTTGAATGTATAACTGTAAGACGTGCAATCGGCAGCTCCGCAGCGTCTGAACGATTGCGTAATACGACTACTTTCCTTTCGAAGAATTGTTCCTTTTTTGGTCCATCGAGCACAGTTGATCATCAGTATGTCCTATTTCCTTTTTCTCTTTTTCTTGGCCCGCGCATTTCTGACATAGAAATATTTGGCTGCCATGTTGCCTGACAGAGTGCTGATGAATTCCTGGAATGAGTTCCATGAAGTGGCCTGTTTTCCCCAAGTGAGAGCAACTGCTAAATATGCATGGCTGAAAAATAAATGAAGCAGGCTTCTGAGGAGATGTTGATGTTCGTGAGGGACGTACGTATGATTTACTAGTCTGTTTTATTTGGCGGTTTCAAAGTTGATGAAGCCGTCATCGGGACTCGGAGCTGTCTGTAGGTGTGCAGCTTTCTCAAAATGGAAGCTGCTTTTCCTCGGGGGCCGGTTAGTTTGATCTTACCTGACTTTAAATGTGTTCAAGTCTGGATTTATCTGTTGATGAGACAGTTTAAGGTGGTCAGAGGTGACAGGAGGCAGACAGATTTGTCTTTGAGTCCCTGCCAGTGTGAGTTGTTAGTGGTTTTCTCTTTACTCCTTTATTTTCTTTTAAAGCTAGTTGTATTTAAAGACCCGTCTCACTTTTTGTTAGCAATTCCTGTCAACCAAAAGGCTACACACTGCAAGAGCATATCCGTATCCAGGGTTAGCATCCCATCTCTCTGCAGTTTTATGTTTAAACCCGTGCCAACCTAAGCACTGAGCAGCTCCAAAGAACCGAGATGATGTAATGGGATAACCAACTGCTCGTTTTATTATTCATAGCAGTGTTTAATTTTGTGTTAATGATCTGGATAAGCTCATGATTTAAAACATGGGTCAAACGCTGCACAGGTGATGAAGAAGCTTAACACTTGCCCATCCCTGTTTGTGGGTGGGAGGCCTTCAAACAGACCTGACAAGAAATGCACCACAAGTACATCCAGATATGGCCTTGGTTAATAAATGTTACGTTGCATTCATACATGGACCCAAACATAATGAGATCTCATCCTAAAGGACTGGTGATACGGAGGTTTGAAATGATGAAATTAAAGGCAAACCAGACAGTTAAGAAGAGCAGCAATAGATGTCATCTTCTACACCACATTCTCATTTTAGGACAGTCAAGAGGCTTGTAATGTTAATCGCTTCACCACAGTGGCCCTGAATTAAACACGTCAAAAGAGATCACATTAATTCGACCTGTAAGATGTTGACGGTCCAATAGGGGATAAAGCCCACTGACTTTGGTGACCCGCCGGTTTGGTTAAATGCCTCGACAGCCATTACACCATTTGCCATGAAGGTATCCATTGTGTCCAGAGGATGAAGCTTAATAACGTTGGTGATATCATGACTTTCATATTGCACACCGGATCAAAATCTCAAGTTTTCCAATACCATCAATTATACTTTATACCTGAAAAATTGATGACGTTTCCTTAAGCCTTAAGCTTTAAATTTTTAGGGCTAGTTGGCAAATATTAGCATGCTAATACAGTGAGCTAAGATAGTGAACATGAAAAACATACCGGCTACATATCAACATGTTATTATTATTGATTTATTTTATTCAAAATGGACCAGTTTACGATAAATGTCACCATTTGATGCGCAGTACCAGATAAGGGCTTTAAGCTAATTTGCATCTGTGCTGCCTTGGCAGGTCAAAACAAAACAAAAAACAGGACACTAACAAACAGTACAGACTAAAACGTACAACAAAGTTATACAAAAAAGAACACACCAAAAATACAAAGCTACACACTAAGTAGCTAGAGTATGTTAATTGCCATATTAGGCATGTTAGCATGCTAAAACTAGCATGTTAGCAAAATGAATGTTGTTTTTAAGTATAGCCTGACAGAGCTACTAGCAAGGCTTTAGTGTAGCTGCTAATCCTTCTCCCCAGTGATCTTCGTGACTCTATGCTTACACATATTCACACAAAGACCGGAGACCAAAATAAAACAGTGCCCTACTTTTTCTGATGGTTGATGGTTTGGACGTTTTGGGCAGTGTTGATGTATAATATATCGGAGGTTAGCTTGAACATCTGCTTGTGCTACATGAAGCTTCATGCTAGCAGGTGAAAGGAAGCAGCTGATATCTATGAAGAGTGGCCCGTGGCTGTCTAAATCAGTCGGAGGGAGGGTTAGTAGTGATAAAGACCACAGTACAAGCTAACATGGACAATCTTATCAAGGACTGAACGTCTTTACAGGATGCTGGATTTCTAAATTAGTTTTAAAGTTCCCGTACAAAGCACCTGATATTTTGACGAGGTTAAGGTCCCCTTTTCTTCTTCTGTGGATTTGATTTGCAGTTGAACATTCCTGTCTTTTCATTTATTTAATGCTTTATTGATTTCCACCAACACTTCCAAATAGTAACACTTTGACATTCTCATGTCTCACTCCAAACACAACAACAGCTCGACGTTATTTATGAGAAAAAGCATCACAAAGTTTTATTCAAAGCTTTCCATTCACACCTCTAGTTCCCAGAGCAGCTCGCAGCTGTCAGAGACGTAGACAGAGTTCAAACAGCCGGAGTTTTTGACATTGTCACTGTTAAAGAAGAACTTAAGATCAATTCTCACTCACTTCACACCTCAGCCATCATGCTGAGCGACTACTTTGTTTGAAATGATATACTTACAGGCCTGCATGGGTTTCATTTAAAACCCCCTGAAAAAAAGTGTTTATTGCAGGTTTTTTTATATTGTAGCATTCAAAAGTGATCTTAGAGTCCAAAGAGGGTGTCCAAAATGTAACAAGTGACTACATGTGCTTTGTGTGCTTGGACAGGATCACCATTCTTCTGTCCTAACAACAATAGTGGCATTGATGTGTGTGCATGTATGCAAGCATGCCAAATGCCTCTAGGGATAAACAGCATGGACGCTACAGTCAAGAGAAGCTTGAAATGCGTTTTAAATCATTTTCGAGCAAAATACAAAAAAAAAACCAAAAATGTAAAAACCCGACCCTTATGTTCTTTTGTTTGTAACATCTGATTCATGTCCAGTATCAACGCAGCCATCAGGGACCCTCAGATGACACCGTGTGGAGATATTTTAAAGCAACCTGTTCGGTTACAATCAGCAGAACATGCTCTTCTTCATCCGTATGGCTGCTGCTTTTATGTAACGTTCATTTGATGAATCCTCTGCAGGCATCAACCTTCTGCTTTCACCATGTTTTGTTTTTAAAATATGTCAAAAAATATCAGGACTGCTTTTAATTATTATAGGAACTATTTTCCCCAAAGTTCTTTTAATTAAGCAATACAGTTACAGTATGATAGAAGACTTCCCTCTCACACTCCCGCCCCTGTCTACCCCCATCATATATATATTTTTAATATATATATATATATACTATACACACACACACACATACACATAAATATACAAATACACACGCTGAGTGGTAATAATCAAAATAAATCTCAATAAAAATACAAGCAATAATAATAATAATAATGCACGTACCTTATCTTTTCCAGTTTTAGGCATGACATCAGGTTATTTCTCATAATAATCAATAAATTGCTCCATAAGTCGTCAGGAACAGTGAAAATGCTTTAACCTAAAGCATGCCTTAAAATGTCTGGTTATGTGTGATAACTGTTATCATCATCATGTTCTTATCTTGTCTGTACACTGCACTATTTTTAATTTTATACTGTCGGCTTTTTGCACTCACGAATATCCTGCACATCTGTACAGTTTTTAATTACACCTGTTGTACACCTGTATTTTCTATTATACATATTGCTTTTAATATTTTTATTCTTATTGCCTATTTTTTATCCTGCTCTATCTAAGTCTTTTACTTATTTTTGTTCAGTTCTGTTTCAACATTGTTGCAACAAACCCAGATTCTGATTTTAATGTTTCACTTATGTTTCATAGTGTTGAACTTTTTTTTTAATTACGCTTGACTGTCAGATTATTGAGAGTGTTATACCCAACAAACACCGCCCAATTAAGCCATCATTAATTAGATGTTTTTATCCATGCTTGTCCCGCAGTAACAAGTCAGAATGTGTGCTTCATTAGATTCCTCTTTAGGGGGCAGCTGTGGCTAAGCGGTAGAGTCGGTCATCTCTAGATTGGAGGGTTGGGGGTTCGATCCCTGACTGCTACAGTCACATGTCGAAGTGTCCTTGGGCAAGACACTAAACCTTAAATTGCTCCTGAAGACATGAATGTGCATGACTTATTAGAGCCTGATTGGACATTGTTGTAGTAGTCTTTGCTATCAGTGTGTGTGTGAATGTAAGGTTGGAAGACTAGAAAAGCGCTATATAAGTACTGCCCATTTACCATTTAGACATCTGCTTCAGAATACTGCCTGATGAATCACACACTAATCTTAAAATCAATCGTATTAATATTATTTTCGCCTTTAGGACAGCTGAAGAGAGACAGGAAGTGTGGGGCGCAGAGAGTGGGGGATGACATGCACCAAATGCTCTACTAACTGAGCTAAACCATTGCCCCACAAGATCAATATCAATATCAATTTAGATTTACTCTCAAAATGTCACCGACTGTTTAACGTTAATGCCAGAGCTAAATATGTGACTTTATATTGAATCACATTTTGCAACAAAACCCCAAATTACACCAAGAAAATCACCAGAAAAAATCCTTAATTTACATCTTTTTTGAGCTGCAGGGCGCTTTCATGAGTCATCTTGGCAGTATACGTTTAAAGGAAGTAGCTTCACCACAACAAAATCCTAAACATGAGAAGAAAAAAAATATATATATATACAATATGTTGTGAAGTGTTTACGACCTCACGCTGTGACAGATTTTAGCAAAATGTGTTATCCTTCATTTACACATGAAGACTGCGAGCCAGTGTAATATGAGGATTTGTCGTGTTATGCTAATATGGAGAGACGTTATAGAGAGCGCGATTGAAATATTGCCCATTCCTACGTTCGTCTCACAGCCCTCATTCTGTCTTATTGATTGTAGGACACTGTTTTCTTTTTATTTCCGGCGGTACACGACACAGGAACAGACTCTCCTGTGGCTTTAAGCTCGCCTCACGCACCCTCAACCATCTCATCTGATATTCTCCTTACTCCTTTGCCCCTGGATTATGAATAAAATAATCATTGTTTGCTCAATGAAATTTCTACCCCACTTCCCTCTGCTGATGATTATCTTGTTTAAAGTATATCAGCTGGAAAATATACTCTGTAATTTGAATGCCAATGACTCCACCAAATGTGTTTGGGGAGAGACGTAATATTGTGAGCCCTTATTGCTTTTTTATCTTTAGAAATGCCTGCGCGCTTTTCCATTCAGACGCTCAAGATTGTATGAAATGTGCAATTAGTTGAATCCTCGCACCTGTGAATATGACCTTTATAGTGTGAGAATAGACTTTGACAGTTGGCTTGTTGGATCATTGTTTTCTGATAAACAAAAACTGAGCGTGTGTGTGTGTGTGTGTGTGTGAAATTATACATCGCATGTGTGGGAGATGGCTGCGTGGCCTCCCTCTACTTCAGCGTCGGCCTGTAGCTCCCCGTGCTCTCGCCGAGGATTTAATGAAGATGGCCAAGTGAGGGTTAGTCACCTCGCTCTTCAGAGCTCACAAAAGCTTTCGCCGGCCATTATGTTGCTCGAGGACTCTTATTTTGTAAACACATATTACTCTGCCTTGTGTGTGTGTGTGTGTTTATGTGTGTGCGGGGGGGGCTCCGGTTTAAGGTGGGCAGCCGGGGGTCAGCGGATGTGTGAATTGAACGACTGTCAGGTTTCAGACTCGAGCCTACTGCTGCTAACGCCGGACCATCTGGCTGTGATGCAGACGGAGCTCTTCTCCAACAGTTTTCTGGAGTTTTCCAGGCATCAGAGAGAGAGAGAGAGGAAAAACACACACCATCATCTGTGAACGCTCTCTAACTGTAAGTGCTGCTTTTTCTCCCCCATGAGCCCACCCGCCCATTAACGACCAGCCGTTAAAATGCTCAGCAAAACGCTCCGGCGAGTCGAACGTTCCCATCAGCAATGTTTGGACTGATTTCTCCCCCCTGAAGTATAATTGAGTAATATTAATATTCAATTGTGAAAACTGGAAGCCTATATAGTTTCTGCATGATATTCCATAAAACTACAGCTCTGTGTTGGAGTTGAAATGAATAATCTCTCCCTGGTTGTGCTGGCTTGAATTTCAGGAGCGAGTCAGACAGATGGTTCTAGCCGTGATTTCAAAGTGATGGAGTAAAAACTAGCTCCCTTCGCCAACTCCAAATCTTTCATCCCAGTGAGTTGCACTTAACGAAAGCAGCCCCTTGTTGCCTAAATGAAAGTGCACAACAAAGCGAATGTGCTGACTGTCACTACTCAGCACATCGGCCTGCTTTTGGTGCCGCACCGAGAAAAGCGAAGCAGCTTTCTGCACTCGACTGCTTCTTCCTGCAGGCTGCCGGAGCCCACAGTCCTGAGAGGTAAATGCATGAATGGGGGCTTTATGGAGATGAGGAAGTGTAATGGTACTCTCTCCTCAATCCCGGCGTCTGGAACAGTGGCTCTCTGTGTCTTTTATCAGAGACATGAAAGGAGGACAATAAGCCTCTCTGCTATCAACAATATGGTGTCATTTGAAGCAGATTATCCCTCTGTTGAAGTAGAGCAAAATAAAAGACCAGGAGACAATGGATGGAGTTTGGAGCCAAGGTTTCTCCTCCCATGAGGAAATCCTCCGTTCTGCTTTGTCTTATTTCAAAAAATCTAATCTGCCAAAGTGCCCGCTCATTGTTATGCGCAGACACATTTCACACTTATTTTCCTTTTAGAAATGCCAAATTTAAAGTTTTCTAAGGGCACGAGAGAACTTAAGTGCTTTAACTTCTCACATTGTCCTCAATCTGAATGAGCCTGAAATGGCTTTCTTGCTATTAATGTAATCCCCGTGCACACTGACACTACTGTCGTTCCGCTCATACATATAAAGGGAGCAATGCAGGGCAGATAGTACCAACAGTATTCATAAACTACAGTTGGGGTAGCAGCTGTCTGAGGCCTGATGAACCTGACCTTATTTAGTACCCCAAACTTAATAGAACCAACAAACTGACGTTCGCAGGTTCAGTTGGTTAAAATAAATGTTTGTGTTATGCAACACACTGTCAACACAGTTGGTGCCGATCAATGTTCAAGCACTTTATAAATAGGAGAACCCTGCGACATAGCTTCAGTTATGAAAAACATGCACCTGGTTATATAAAGGTAGAAATACAGAGGCAGCACCACACCAAGAGTTCATGTGGGTTCAGTTCTTATTAGTTAGATAAACTATAAAATCACTTGAACTGTTAAGGAAGCAATCTCCGGATCTGAACTGTGTAGACCGCAGTTATGCAACATGATTTTTTTTATTAAAGCAACACATGCAGGTATCACGTGCTCATGCAGGGCACCACAGGACTGTGGGAATCATCCCTGATTAATCAGTACACAGTCGTGTGTTGAGTATTCAATACAGTTTCTTAGGAAAATGAGCGGAACGTGGCGACCACACAGTAACTGTTTCTCTCAAATAATAAAAAACGGTTGTCTTCCAGACGATTTAGGTGTTCTCAGTCCATAAAATAGCCATTATTAGCTGTCATGAAGAGCATAGATATTAGGTAGTAAGGCCTCTGGAGATGGTTAAGGTGGATAAATTTGTCAAACAAACAATCCTTTCACCCCTAGGAGTCCGACGTTTGAGTCCTGCGTGAGACCAAAAGTTAAATGTGATTTATTTTACACCAACTATCTGACGTGACTTCGCGTCCTTCTTTTGTCCTTGAATTTCTAACCCAAAGCGAAACCATTGTTCTTAACCAAGTAGTTTTTGGGCTTAAACCGAGCCAATTAGCAGCGTGATTATTATTGTTTCCAGACAATGAAGGTCTGGTAAAATTCTGCCAGTTGCTGTAGACATATTGATAATACTAGATGATTAAGCAGCTTCTAGCCTGCTGGTCTGTGCAGTTGGCCTTGTTTGATGCATTCTAATGGTATAAACATTAACCATCAAATCTTAAGCCGGTGTCTTTTTTTGTCCCATTTCTACGTCAATCAATCAATCAATTCATATTTATATAGCGCCAAATCATAACAGAAGTTATCTCAGGACACTTCAAAGACAGAGCAGGTCTAGACCGTACCCTTTGTAATTTCATTTACAGAGACCCAACATGAATCCACAATGGGCAAGCACTTTGCAACAGTGGTGAGGCAGGAACCTCGAGCAGAACCGGCCTTATTGGTGGGATGAGAATGTGCAACAACAAACAACAACAAATAATACGATAATATAAGAATCATATTCATCACGACACAAGCCCCAGTTACAGACTGGATCACTAATGACCACAGTCAGTTATTCCTTGGGGAACACTTTTTGGACACTAGAAGTGATGCAGTTGGGGGAAGTGCCGTGTGACCGGCCCAAATGTGGTTTTCCCAACATGGGTTCATGTAGCGTTGGAGATGCAGGGTGATGTAGGGTGCAGGGTGACAGTAACCTGGTCTACAAATCAATGAGTTACCTGCCAGGCTAAATGCTTCCTGCTTGCAGCTTTAGCTTGATTCCTTTGTTAAAAGTCAGTCGGAACATGAGCAGAACCAAAACAAATGGTGAATTTTAATCATTCCACTTGTATACAGTTATTAGTCAACAAAAAGTGTTCCAGTCAGCACTACGTAAGACAATTGGCTGCATCTTGTTGAGGTCAAACTCCTTGGAATAACGGTTCTTCAGTTTTTTTTACAAAGTTTAATAGCTGTAATATTAACACGAGGGCATCTTTGCCAACAGCTGAACAGCATGATTTAACACCCCTCCAGTTTAAAACATTTATAGCAGATTGCACTTCTCCCACACATCGCCCATAAACTAATCTGGGTCTTAAAATTGACCGCAGCATCAAATAAAAGTAAACTCTGAGCCTTCAAGTTGAAAAGTGAACTTTAATCTCGCCTCCTTATGAATTCCAGGACGGCCGGCCTGCTCGCGGTTTACACTGTTTTCCTTCAGGTCAAATGTAAAGTTCAGCCATCTATCACGGCCCTCTTCTTCCTCCCTAAAATCATGTGTGGAGAGGCTGTTACCACGTCGTCCATCACCGCTCTGAAACAGGCCTGGAGCTGTAAAAGGTGTTGCTCCTTCACTGTCCAAATTGAGACTGAATGCTGTGGAGTGGCACAGTTTAGCACTTTACGCCATTAGTTATCCTGCTGTACTCTTTGGAGCCTGAAACACAGCTACTGGTGCACTACATGAGAGGAGCAGCGAGTGGAGAGGAAGGTTTTGCATTTTTTATTATCGTTCTGCGGGCTGAATCTGGCTGCTGTTCCCTTGTTGTTTGATGGTTTTGTTTGATGGCAGACAGTAAACATGACGAATCCGACCACATCTGCTCAACAATGTATCACATCAGTCAGTTTGCAGTCTGTCTTTTTCTGACACTGTTAGCTTTTTGTTCAATGTGTGAAGACTTTTATAAATGTATCGCACAGTATTCATCAATGGTGCATTTTTTTATTCATTAATTTTTTACATTTGTTAAGAATGCTTCATGTAAGTTTTACCCTTACGTTTTGTTTGCATTGACTATATTAGTTTAAAAATGATGAAAACAGAAAAATGAACCAATTCTTTACTAAACAAATAAAGGCTACACTGTAGAAGTAATAAAGCGCTAACCTCTCTCTTTGCAATACCTGCACATGTAATTACAAATCCTTTAAATAAGCATAAAGTAAACAGACTGCACTAAAAAAATACTTGTCTTCCCACAACTCAAAGCACTGTGTTATAACTGAAACTAAAGAATGGATGTATGTTATTTGGCTGATGCATGAACAAATACATATATAAATGTGAAAGTCTGAAATGCATACTATGTTATTGTACATCCAAAATCTTATGTATTATAAATTCTTTTAAAATGAGTTATTGTCACAAAGTATTGAAGAGGGGGTATTATGCTGTTTTACATTTTAAGACATGTATATATAATGTTACAATGTTGGATGTCCAGACCAAACGTGGGTGAAGTTTCAAATCTGTAGGTAAAAGTATGTTGGAGTAATCCCCAGGCTTCTCGGCTCAGTCTGCTGTGAACGCCAGGTTTGACACAGTTTTTTCAACACGCTGCACTTTGTGATGTCACAAAGGCTTCGGAGAGCTGGCCAATCACAAGACAGCAGGCTTGTAGGGGGCGGGGTTTCCCTAAAGGGACAGAGCTGACCAAGTCGTTTCAGGCAGAGGCTGTATGAGGGCCTGCACAGAGTTTCTGTTAATTATGCTAAGCTACTCCACAAGTATCACAGAGTGAAATATGAAGCTTGAAATTAGCATAATACCCCCACTTTAAGATAATAAAAATGTTTACGGGTCATTCTAATTCTGACCTGGGCTCTATTTGTACTAACTTTTGGGTCTGTTTGACTACACAAGGTACAAAAAAGATTCGGAACTAGTCGGGCATATCACTTGAGCTGGGAGCGGCTAATAGACTGCAATGGCTGCCTTGTAATCCTCGGGCAACAACGCACAAAATCACATTACATCAGAAAAACTGTTTTTGTTTTTGTCACTGAAACACTCAGATTGTTATTCAAAGTGTCCAATCACATTTTAGAGAGGGTCCCTGCAGAGTGAATCTTTTGTTAAAGAGTAAGACCCTTTTTTGTTTAACCAGACGCAAAACTCTCGCTCCTAAAGAGGTCTCGCTGTGAGAGAGAGGGAGAGCTGTTGAAGCAAGATGATGCTGGGAACATGAGTCAGAGCTGGAGAGAGGAGGAAAGGATTTTTCCAATAATGTTATCAGACACTTAAAATAAAAAGCCGAGCCTATCAGTGGCAGAAACAACCACTTTTAGACGAAGTACCGTTATCTACAGCAATTGCCCCAAAGGATTGCATTGTAGCATTTGAAAGCCGTTTCACAGCTGCAATCTGCGACGATGTAGAAGACAAATTCCGAAACTTTTTGTACCTATTAATTATTTAGACCCCAAACTATGAAAAGGAGAAAAAAAGCCCTGTAAAAAAACAACTGAAGAGCCAATTTAATATGTTTTAAAACGGTTGAAGAAGACCCCCCGATAAAAGAACATCAGGGTGAAGGAAAACTCACAAAAATGGCCGTCTTGAAGAATTTCCTCCGGCCTTGATGTGATGAAATGTTTCGATGTTTGAAGAATGATTAGAATCAAACTTGGAGGTTCGGTGCTGTCGAGGGGATGGGCGCGCGTGAGGAAAACGTTTTTTTTTATGTGTGTATAAACTTGTGAGAAAAAGAGAGAGTTAGAAAAAGAGACGAAGACGGCAGAGAACAAATTATTGGGATCAAGCCAGATGCTTCAGGTCTCCATAGAAACTCCCCACACTTCGCGCTCTCCTCTATTTTCCCTCCATTTCTTTATTTATTTTGTTGTCAGCAGCTCCAGAATAACTTAATTAAAGCCAAGGCAGGCTAGCATGCTGTGTGAGATGACAGGAGGCCTGGGATGATTTGTGATGGATTACTGCATTTTATCTTCCCTTTATTTACCCCGCTGAAACGCACTGAAGCTGCTATAATGCCAAATGAATGTGTGATAAACACTGTTTTTGTGTTTGCTCAGAATGATTTAACAAACAAGTCCTTGCAAATATGGATGAGACTTTTTCCTCTTCATCTTTTACTTTATCCATAATCCATGTTTTTGTTTTGAACTGGTGTCCTGCTGTCGCTGCAGATAAAAGTGGCGGCAGCAGCAGTGGGTACCTGTAAAAAAAAAACTAAAAAAAAAACGCTGCAGCGATAAACACGGCTCTTAATTGGACATCATGGGGGGAGCAGAAGCACATCATCTTTACTTGAACTGATTAACTGGCAAAGTTTGTTTTTCTGTTTATATTCTGTTTATGTAACGTCGTCCCTGTAATGCCACCGACACAAGGTCACCGAGATTTCTGGATGCACAAATTAGCATCATGATAAATTCAAAAGACGGGCACGATTTAACGCTCGAAGGCTTTTAAAAGCGACGCAGAATAGCTGTATACATCTTAAAGCTTCAAGGTTAGGTAGGTCCTCCAGGCGGAAAATATGACTTTTTTTATTTTTCTTCCACCTACACATCTTTCTCAAATCCAAAATGCAGCCCTAGTTTCAGTCTGCCTGTCATATGAAAAACTTTAACTTCAACTGATATCAAAGAGCGACTGCGCTGTCACACGCTGTCAATCAATCTACAGTATCAAGAGCTCTGTCAGTCAAAGCTGAGAAGTTTTTATTTGCTATTTCAGGGCTAAACTATTGAACACGTCTTGGGTTTTTGGTGATTGAAGCTTCAAAATGAAGTTTAGAGTGGATGCACTCTAGTCGCCTCTTATTCTGTGATTGTCGCCGCGAGTCAGAATAACACTCCCACCGTCGACTCGAGAGTTACTTTTTCTTTTAATGGCTGCTGAGCTCGGTGGCAGCCGAGGTGAGACTCTCTGCAGGCCTGCAGTTCGATAATCGGAGCCTATGAGGGGCACTGGGACGGTTAACTGGGGTGGACGTTTGCTCCAAAACATTGTTTTTCTCCTCAGTAATGTCGTATACAGAGCTGCCACTGCCTCCGAATTGCACTTAAGACAGTGTAACTGGGCTCTGGCTCTGTGGTTTTCTCTTCCTGCTAATGGACTGTCCTCGGCCCGGGGTGCTATCCATCACATGCACTACCTGAAGTCTGGAGCCTCTATAAAGATTAGGACTGTTAAGAGAAGATGGATGGCCCCTGTCTCCGCCGAGCATCATCCCCAAATGCCTAAATTAAATCTAGAAATCCTCATGGGGAGTTCAGATTAGCCTCGTAATAGCAGACGCGAGGCCGGGCTAGCCTCACCCCGGCTATCATTACAGTGTCATAACCTGAAATATTTATGGAAAGTGTGAAGATTACCTTAAAGGGCCGCTTTAAGATCAGTCGAAGAGGATGTTAGGAGTCACACCTTGGTTAAATACCCTCTGTGGATCCTTAGATATCGTCTCAAAAGGCAGAGAGAAGAAGAAAGCCACCCCAGCTAACAGGCTCCTTCCTCCCCTCCCTCTCTCCTGTCTTTCTTTTTTTGCCTGCGGGAATTAGTCAAAGAGCGAAACAATCGTTAAAGAAGTCCATATTAGATTGACCTTTGTTTCTCAGCTTACACCTCTTTTGGTCTTTTAAAAGGTTTGTTGGTCCTGTGGCCTTTTAAAGCCAGTGGTTATGGATTTGTTTCCTCTCATTGAGACGGCTGACTGAGGTGGCACGGTTTAATTCGCCCTTTAAAAAAAGACACCTGGTTTCATGGACTCGAAGCTTCCTCCGCTCTGTGGCAGTATTTATTAGAGTTCATGTGGTGTCATGTGCTGACATAGGTGGGCCAGTCTTCACTATACCACCAGGGCAGAGACGGAATGAATGAACAAACACATGAATGAAGCTGTTATTAATTTTTTTGGGGGGGCACACTTATAGCAACTTATTCTGGTGTTAAGATGTTGACCTGATTATGAGACATTTTTAGTGAATACACTTTTATTTGAGTGTCATGAGCTTATTTATACAGACATGGATGATAGAAAGAGTTAAGTACTCTTCCATAGGGCTGAGACAAAATATCGATAAGGCAATATATCTTCGTGCTGACTCGTGCAATACAGTTATCGATATTTTAATTGACAAATATCAGACGCACTTCATGACTCCTTGCGGTGGCCCTGACATGAATGACGGTAACGTGAATGGAAATTAATTGGCTGAAGAAGATATATCGCAGAATGGCTTTATCATGACGTTATCGTGGCCACGTATCGTATCGTGAGTTACCCTGCGATTCCTACCTCCACTTTTCAGTGAACATATTAGTATCTTCATTTCTCTTCTCTTCAAACCTCTTACATGTGCTCAAAGTTTGACATTAAAAGACAATATTTTCCTCCCACTCTTTTTCCACCATCAGTGGCTTGTTAGCAGCTTTTCAGGTCACTGGCTCCCAAAAGTTGTGCTGCGGCTTGAGGGTGGCCTTGGAGAGTTAATTTGCAATAACTAATAAAAAATGTATTTTGTAGGGATGATACCAGTATCGGAGACGCAGAGTTGAGTGTTAAAATGTCAGCAACAGTTGCAGTTGCATCATTCTGTCGAATTTACTTTGTTACAGTCAGAAAGTGAGGAACATCTGATGAAAGTAAAACATTATTTTACAGTCATTATGAGAGCTGTAATGATATTATTAAGTATTCATATCGGTACTCGATATCAGCAAGTACCCAAATGTAAGTACTTGTGCTCGTTGGAATCTGGATTTTGTTGCTCAACAAATTGTTATGTGTATAATGACAGGTTATCTTTTTGCACTACATTGCCGTAGCATTCTTAGAATTTCTCAGTTTATGATACGATATGATCCATACATGCTTCATATTAGAGTTATATTACAGTTGTCTTATTAAACGTTTGGTTGCGGCCTGGGATATTTTTAGGTTTTAAATCAGGCAGCAGCGTTCTTGAGTTTGGCGCTGGCTGCTCTAGATCAACAACAATTGTACAGGTTGTTTTTAATACAATTTAAATACTAAAGCTCCGTGTGTTTGTTTGGTAATGGTACAAAAAGAATTGGATGTAGGTGTAGGAGTATAGTTCAAGGCTCAGCTTTATTGTTATCATACAACACAGGATTGTGCAATGAAATGCTGATAGAGCTCAACACTATGCATCAATACAGTTTAAAAACTGTTTAAATATCTGAATTAGAATAAAATAAAACACTAAACAGGGCAATAAATAAGAACAAAGTATGTTAATGTTGCACTAAAGGAGGAAATAAAGATACAGTTATATCAGTGTGATATAAAAATACTACAGCAAAAAGAAAGTACAGTGTACTGCGATGTAAGTCAGCTGATCGTTTTCTTTCAAAGTTTCGTTTTAAAAAGTTGACTCCAAGTCCGTTCACTGCAGCTGTCTCATATCTAATTAAATAGTGAGGACGTGCAGCTCTGCGCGGCCAACCTGCCTCACTTATACTTAAATATTTTTAGTTTTTTGTCGAGGTAAAAGTTGAGACTTTGGTTCTAAAGTCACTGAGCAGTGAAATGTCTCCAGCCTGCTGCTCATGTCCGTGTACGGAGAACTGTATATTCTAAAAATAAAGCCAGTGTTCACATAATTGCAGAGTCACAAATAATAGCCGGAACAAAAGGCTGGAATTACAACAGCGGCTCAAACAGTAAATCCAGCATAATGTGCATTTCCACAGCACTAATTCCATCAGCACCGCTGCACACTCGAGTTTCCTCTACAACGTGCCGCTCTGAGTTTCTCTACACGAACACAAATACAGTTTCCATTCACTAATTTATATTTACAGTGTCTACTCTGACTTTATACTCGCCACTTCCTGCAGATGTTTCAAATTAAAAGCCTGCTAGGAACAACTTTAACAAAGAAATTTGATTTGCAGACATAAAACACATTATCATGCCCCTCTGAATATGAGTGGTAGAAGTCTATTATCAACTATATAAAAGCAATATAAAATATAATTACTATGGTAAGGACATAAAAGCAATAGATAGACGTAAGTAATGACGCCCTTTGAGCTTTTCATTTTAAATAACTGTGATAGAAAAACCGCAAAATGGAAACGAGTGGAAATAATTATTGAATGAAACAATGAGGTTCAGCCAATTATTATTTTTATTATTGAATAAACTGACTTTAGTTTTCAACATGGACTGTAATGTTTGCAATACCTTAAAAATGCCTTCCATGATGTTATAACATCCTAAAAATGTTTGGTTTTTTTGTTCTGCCAACTTTCATAACCATCATAAAATACATTTAAAACATTTAAAGAGACATACACACAGATAACAAGAAAATCATCACAACTGCGGAGCTAGAGCCGGTAGTTTGATTATTGCTGCAACAATTAATACATTAATTGATTTGTTGTCAACTATGAATTAAGTGAATTATCTGGATTCTTACCCCTCTATGGCGGCACACTGGGTTGTGGACAAAATAACACATTTGAGGACGTCATCACTGACTCAAGTATTCATAATTTAATTACATTAAATGAGTGACATATTAATTGACAATAAAAATAATTGTTACTTACTGACTTAAAAGGCACAAAAGGTCAGTGTGGACGACCTTTTGAAATTCTAAAAAAGAGAGTGAGCATCAACAACAACAAATAAAAGAGAGCAAACACAACAAATTCACAAATATCCCTTTAAAAGACGAAGAGATGGAAAGCTTCA
The DNA here is from genome assembly GCF_022749685.1 of Semicossyphus pulcher. NCBI lineage: Eukaryota > Metazoa > Chordata > Actinopteri > Labriformes > Labridae > Semicossyphus > Semicossyphus pulcher. Next base: position 10,182,912 of record NW_027211692.1, read on the forward strand.
CCTGCAGTTAAGGTTAATAAAAGTCACCACAGTGTGTTGAAGCTGAGCGGAGCCACAGTCACAGTGCAGAGTAGTGTTGAGTATGACCACACACTGCACAGATTTGTTTCCCATTTATGTGAATTTATATTCACTTTAACACAGCCAGATGTTTTTCCTGCATTAGGATGCTCTGCAGTGATTTAATAAACTGTCTCATATTGAAAGCGGCTGGACGTTATGGTCAACTGATATCGCCCTGCTTTCTGTAAAACCTGTTATGTCGACCTGAAAGAAAACACGGGGGCTCCTTCACCATGTTTCTCTGATTATTATTTCCACCTCCGGCGTGTTCGATAGTCTGTCTCCTGTCAAATACAGTTCTCCAGCTCTTGTTCCACATGAGGCCCACGGGAGAGTGTCTGCCAGTCATTTTCAGTTTCAAGTGTAATGAACTGCCACCAATCTTCCCTCCACAGTCTCTACTCTAACATTCAAATCTAGCATCAAGAATCTCACGCTGCTGCTGCTGCAGCCTGAGCTAAGTGTCTCTCCTCCCCGTATGTCAATGCATCATGAAAGGTTTTGTGTAATTTTTTTTTCTTCCTCTCCTCCTGCTCGCAGTGTAAGGCCCCATGTGTATCATGTCTTGAGTGCTGCAAGTGCAGGAAAGAGTAGCTTTTCTCATTTCCTCTGACTGTTTTGGATGTGAATCACATTAGCACAGTGACAGGGAGAATGCTGAGACCATAAAACATCCCGCTTTGCCTCTGTCCAAATGAGAGATGTGTCTGCTCAACACTGCAGGTGCCTCGCAGCAGCTGAATGATGCAACGAGAATATTAAAAATAACTCTCGGGCCACCCTCACCGCTGCGTTCACGTTTACCAGTTAATCAGATTTAAACCGTGTTTGAAGCAGGGGCGTGTCCAGGGTTTTTGGACTGGGGTGGCCCACGTGGGGCACTGAATGGGGGGGAGAATTAGCGTGAGCAACAACGTAGCATTTATTTATCATTTCTGTCTCCACATATTTTATCTGTGTAGTTCATTTTGTACGTATAAAAAAAGCTCAAAAATAAGGTGAAAAAATAATCTTTAAAATAAAATTTCTTGAACTGTTGTTTCATTTATTTATGTATTTATTTTAGTATAATTGTTTTGAAAGATTGACTTTTGCTTTGCTTTGTTCTTGTACAACTTAAACCTCATAGTGAACGGGTTGCTTATAAGTGTATGCTACATAAAATGGTTGGTTCAACAAGCTAAAGGTTCAGCCTCCACCTCTTCATCATTAGTTTCATTTAATCTTTCAATATATCTTATTATGTCTATATCTTATTATTATATTTTTATGTAACTTCTATGTGTGTTTTTTGCAGGATAGAGATGAACAACTTTTACTACTTGTAATTTAACAATCAGGTATCGTGCAGTTGTTACATTCTTGTGTATTGGTTTCCTAATTTAAAGAAATCTTCCGTTCTTAACTATTTCAGGACTCAAAAAAAGATCTATCTTGTCATAAGCTGATTCCAAGGCCCTGACAAATACGGGATGGACACAATAGATGACTGTAAATTGTAATTATTTATTGTGATAAAGTAAACAACTGATTAGTAAATTGCAAATATAGAGTGTGTGAATCAGTAAAGTCAGTAATGTGAGTGTGGATGTGAGACATAATGAAGTGTTGTGAAGCAAAAGCAAACCGTGGCAAAAAGCAGATGAAGGCCAAAAGTAAAAGTCAAGTATTAACAAGAAAATATGCTACATTGAGATGCCACAAAATCTGCAGCAGCCTGTTGCAACAAAGCCTAATTAGCTGGTGTGACTTCAGTCCCGCCTGTGAACGGTCAACATAGAAATTCAAATTGTAAAAATAGGAAAACAAAGAAAAAATGTTTTATTATATAAAATAATGGCAATATATCTTTTTTGTATGTGAGTAGCCAATCATAGTTTATTGGGTGGTACCATGGGTAACGAGGTTTCAGACAGGGCCACCCCAGGCCACCCCCTGTCAACGCCCCTGCACTGATGCGCCGGGACCTTGCTGCTTTAATATTGGTTGTGCATCGCCTCTTTAAGCTATCAGGAGACACTGTCGAGCAGCTCCAGCAGACCTGGGCAGTGCCAGTTGTGGGTAAAGCAGGCCAAGAAGTGTCAGGGGAGCAGACTGTTATTATCTGCGATGAAAATCCATGCGATCCTGACGGCTACAATTAGTGTCAGCTGGGGTATTGAGTCTTTAAAAAGGACTCCTGGCCTTTTGGCTCCCAGCCTGTCTGGCTATAGATGTCTCTAATGAGTCATTAGCCGCATGGCCTCTCCTCTCATGAGTCCACCCCATAATGGCACACCTTTCATCTATTTTACAGAGAGGATGTCGTTGGTCATTAGTACAGCTCTGAAGTCCTATTACCTTTACGTCAATGATGAATGAATAGAATGCGGCTGCCAAGAACAATATCTCTTCGTATCCTGTGGTCAGCCGTGACTCTTTTTTAATTCAATTTCTCCTGCAGCATTTAGCGTAATTGATAATTGATGCGGTCTAACTTCATTGTCAGAAGATGTTGAATTTTTTAGGCGAAACCACAGGGCGGTTTTGTCGTTGCGGCGCGTTCACTGGAGGTGCGTTTTGCTGTGTTCAGCAGCAGCGACAGTTTGCTGTCACAGATGAGGACTTGACACTGATGTGATCCACAGGGAGCCGCAGCTCTCGGGAAGAAACCTTCCAAAAATAATGAAGCTGCTCGGGCGGTTTAGAATGCTGCACAATGCCCAAACACAGTGCCATCTTGCCCGCGCCACTCAGCGCTGCCTCTTGCCCTCGTCTCTCTGTGAAATTATGCGGCTTCTGATTGCTATTTTCTCTCAGTGTCTTTGTTTTTGAACGCAGGAGTAAATTGTAAGTGTGTGCAGCAGATTGGCAACTCTGCGCGCGTTCTTAGTCTTCGGTTCAACACTGAGTTCAGTATCGATAGGGTTCAGAGGCTTGTTTTGCATAACACCGCCTGAGGAAAAATCCAAACAGGCCCTTTTTTTGTGACATCAACTGAATGCAGCTTCTCTGCAGAGTGTCAGTTTATCCCGACTCCAGACCTGCTCACACGGACTCACTCACATATCGTGTTAATTAAATCTTAACTGTAAAGGCTCGTGCCGTAGGATGAAATATCCATGAGAAAAGGAAGAAATAAACTTTCTGAAAGTTTTGATGTTTCATTCATTAGACTTTATCCCTGTCTTCTCTTTCGTATTAATTAATCGGTAGAACTGTATTTTTAAATACCACATAAACATAATACAGCTAGAGGCGTCACCCAGAGTGGTGGAGTAATTGCTTTAGGCTTTGTGTTAATTATTTAATCAGTTGATTCATTGTTAATCAATGCTGTTAGCTGACAAACTGGCTTTTTGATTGAATGGACGTTCAGTGTTTTGCATAAATTATCTGGAGAAGAAACTATTTGCACGGCAACCGCAGACATTTTCACATTGATTTGATGACATCAGAATAAGTAAACAGATACAAAACGACATCCAATTGCTGAGAACGTGCTGGCTTCCTGAACTTTGTTCTGCAGTCTGGTATTGATGGACAAACAAATGAAAAAGTGGAGGGAGTCCTCAATAATAAGGAGGTTGTATACCGTATATGATAAATACATTAAAGTAACACGTCCTGAAAGTGAAAGAACTTTAGGAGTGGATGATACAGACAACATAGTCCCATATGCCTCGTATAATTTTACCTTACATAGATTTTCTAGAAAGGTTTTATGATTGGATAAAATTACCTGATGAAAAGGCATTTTTTTATGGAAGCTCATTTCAGCTTGGAAACAAAAAATGTGACGATTGATGCAAAATAAATGCGCAGCAAGTCAGAACTATGCCTGTACGAATAATAGTTAAACAAACAGAGCCAGGATCTAATTATTATTTCACTCTTTCTCGTAATTGTTACCTCCTTGTTTAAATTACATATTAGGGCTGTCGCGGTAACCGCATGACCGGTGATGTGACGCCAACCGAGAGTCAACCCAGTGACCGTCATCACCACTACTTTCATTATATCATAGACCCAGTGATGTTGCTCGGTAAACATCCTGCGTCTCTGACGCATTAAAATCTAAAGGGATCCAGTAAACTCACCATCCACGCGTCCATGGGAAGCACCTCATCTTTCAATACAGAACATTTCGAACAACAAACTCATTTTAAAAATGCCAGTAATCAGCAAAAGAAACCTGGCTGTCAGAGCACCGCTGTTTCAACCCTCTGCACATCTAATCGGCGTGTGCAGTCTCGTTTAGCTGCTACAAAAACAACTAGCCCGTCACCATGGATTTAATTTCAACAATGAAGGATAAAAACTTAGTCGTGATAATAAACTCACGTTTCCACCGTTCATGCTGTGTTACCTCATGTCAGTAATGTGTTACCATCTGGGGTCATACTCCGGCAGCTCCGTGGCGGCGGTTAACCACCGAACGTGAAGGGGGCGTTATATCACATAATACAAGCTATACATTTGAATATCAGCAATACAGTATATAAAGTTTTCATCATAGATAACGTATTTCAGGCATAAATGGGTTTTGTTATTGCTTTACCAGTAAATTAAAGTCCAAACAAATGATAATATTTCATCACAGTGATGCAAATAATCATATAAAACAACTACAGCACTAACATAAAGCAGTTCTGCTCATTGATTTTCAGAATGTACCAAAATGATCTGTTTACAAATCTATACAGTCTGGAGTTATATGATCATATCCCTATCATAAGTATATTATCCTGAGGACAGTGCATTTGTAACAGATGCTGCAGATAATCTCTCTCTATCTGTTCTTGTGTAACTTTGTTAAAGTTGTGACCTTGGTCCTGCTCGCCTCCCGGTTGCAGATTCGCGGCTCAGAGCTCTTTGTGAAGCTGGAAACAATCTCTGCACTTAACCCTGCTCAAGGCTGGAAAATTAGAGTCTGTCCTTCTTTTTGGTTGTTCCATCAAGGCCGCAGAACAACAGCGAGCGAGCGGCTGTGTCAAGTGTTGTCAACAGTAAAACATGGCTGGAAGCGCTGGAATGAACACCAATGCACTGATAACTTACTAATAGAAGTACTCTGAGGTCTTCGTGGATAAATATCTCATTATTTCTGGGTAAATAAAACGTGAAAATCTGACTCCTTCTGGAGATCGCCTGTGTCTTTTCAGAGCTCACAGGAAGCCGATGCTAATTCTATTGAAGGGGCAGTTTCCGTCTCCCTCAGTGGGAGACCCGCTCAGGTGGACAACCTTGAACTCCTCTAACCACTGACCCAGCGATGCTTTTTGACTGGTTATCAGTATCAGTCTAGACAGTGTGCGTTGGCCTCTTGTCTCCCAGGCTTTGTGTGGGCTGGGAGACAAGAGGCCAGCTTGCGTGAGTCGATCTTTGTGCTGCTCTATCGACTGTCACAGCTCGGCCAATTTAAAAAAAGAAAGGGGAAAAAAATACGTATGAAGCACCTGGGGTCCACAGTCCAATGGAAAGAGGCCTATTTAATAATGATCCCAGATGAGCTGACTGGACAGCAGGCTAACTGGACCAGCTCGAACTCAAAGGTAACAGCAATGTTAGAGTGTGTTACCTGCTGTATACCTTTTTTATTCTCCATATGTATGTATATATACTGTATATATGTATTTGTTTTTACACCCCTTATCCTTCTGCCCCAACTTAGTATAAATGAGCAGTATTTAAAGCTCCTGTCAGGAGTTTTTTTCTGGTTATGAAACAGCCTGAAATTAATTCTGATGTCTCTTTATGACCTACAAAAGCCAACCAGACCATCAGCGACGAGACTGATTATTTCTATGTAGTTATTTTTAACGCCTGAAACTGCTGGCGGGGGGGTAGGTGTCAGATGAAGCGATTAACTGCACGCTGCTTTTGTTTACATTTTCCAGGTCAAACATTTAAAGTGAGTGATATATATGACTGTTAAAGAAAAACAGGTGGAGATTTTTTGTTAAAAACCACCACTTAAGCATGAAAATCAGCCAAGAGATAAGAGGTACGGCTTTGTCCACAGGGGGCGCCAAAATCAACACAAACCGAAAGTTCCTCACAGCAGCTTTAAACTGCTAATACACAGTTTATAACCAGTGATGGAATTTAACTAAGTACAAGAGCAGTGATGCAACCTTTAAAGTTAGTTATACTTTAATGCTACTTTATGCTTCTATTCCACTGCAACTATCTCAAATCGTTAATATATATACTATACTATATATACTATAATAAATGATAAGATAAGACTCACTATCGTAACAAGGAAACATAATACAGGAAGACAAAAAACAAACACAAATCTTATCACTTTAAATGAATAGGATCCTCTGTAATGAGTTTCCCGTTCTTTTATCTTTCAAAGTTAAACAACAATGTGATCATTTACATTCTGACCGCTCAGTCGTTGTATCTTTATTGGCTTTAATGATCCAGAAACTGAAATTCATAAGCTACCCATCAGAACATAATGTAATTAAAATGAGCTCCACCATTATCAGCTGAAACATTAAACTGATACACACATTAATGCATCAGCAAAAGTAATGCAAAAATATCATGAAATGGGACATTGTGCATGAGTAGTACTTTTCATTGCAATACTTAACTTATCAGTGTTATCATGGACTGGGTGTTTGTGGTGACATTCGTGGAAAAAAGTGGCGCCCAGTTAGTGATGTGGTTTCCATCAGCCAGCAGTGATTGGTCTGTCAGAGAGGGTAGACGGAGCTAAGCGGCTGCTTTTCCGCTCTCTGAAAGTGTTGCGAGTAAACAGTAATCTACTCTGGCTGAACAAACAAAGAAAAGATCGAGATGCAACTTCAAAATTAAGTGAAAATCCAAAGAAAAAGAAACAAATTGGACGCTCAGATGAAGGCAAACAGTCTAAAAAGGAAAGCGACCGTCAGCGAGGAAAATCAAGTTACAACTGTAACAAAGGGAGCCAAGCGTAGACGTCTGGTAAAATGGGAAGTTGCAGTTTATCGCCAAAGAGAACGCAACTGAAATCTCCGAGATTAGACCTTTAACATACTTCTTTCACTTCTGTTTATAAGACACTATAAAGTAGTTATAAGCACATACGGGGACATCTAAACTCCTCTTCCTTATTTGTAATCATATAAAGTGTCAGTGCTTGAATACATAAATGCTTTTAAGTGTTCTTATTTCTGCTCTCATCTATAGTGATGTGTGTCAATGTTTAAGCGTCTGTATCCGTAGTATAAATGAGGTTAAAGTGAAATGCAACCTCTTATGCCAACCTCGTGAATCATTTGCCGCTTCAGATGTTCAAATCCTGTTTCACATCCATTGTTGTCCCTTAAGCATAAAAACCACTTGTGCTTTCTTAGTTTATTTTCTCCCCACTACAGTGTGTCAACAGCAGGTACTTGAGTGATCGAGATCCCATTCAGCGAAGTCCTCCACACATGAGCTGCATCTCCATTCATTCTCTCTCAGTAGTCGTGCCGCATCCTTCCTACTATTGTTCATTAGCCTTGTTTGTGTGCCTGCTCGGCTTGGTGGAGGGGTTGTGAGGTGCCTGGACTTAAATGGGTACAAATAAGCAGAGAAATGGATAAGAGAGTGTGAAGAATCAAGCTGTGTGATGTAACATCCGGCACTGGAAGACATCCTTGTCTTTTGATCGCGCCGAGTGAAAAACACTTCACACGGGGGCTGTGAACTGAATGCAGGGCTCAAACCCTCCCAGGCTGGAGCACAGAATCCCCACAACCTGCTTTTTCCATGTCCAGCCCTCTTCTCGGGCTTCTTACAGTCCTCTCTGCTCTGTGAATATTCAGAAAAATAAGATAGCACACCCTTCAGCCTGTGCCATTATACGTGCTATTAATTTTCATTACGTTTTTCACTGTGCTCTTAATAAACTCCAATTGTTCACACATTTGCATCCATCTCCCTGCACTTAGACACATTAGAAAATGCTGAGCACTAGAATATATGGGATAATCTCCCCTCTCACTATTTCAATTGAAGCTAGAGAGGGTTAAAACTCTGTGGCAGTCCACTGTGCAGAGGAGAGATTGGCTAATCTGTGAAAGCGAGTCCGCCGCTCACCAGAATATTATGCTCACTGATTTAATGTCCTCTCTGTCTTTTTCTCCTAGGTAAGCACTTTCTCGCTGCTGTGGCGGGGATGGGGGTCGGGTCGCTAGTCGTGCTGGCTGCCTACGAGGGCTGGGATGACTGATTGAGGTGATGTACTGCAGTGTGTCCGTTCACAACAGAATAGCTGGTGGCATTGATTCTTCAACACATTGACAAGCGAGGACTCGGGGCCCTGGAAATGTAAAACTCTGAGAGGAACTGCACAGCTCACACCCAGCAGAGAGGTTTATCCAGTTAGGTTTCTGTAAGGGAAATTCCATTTTATACAGCCTTATTTTTGCTGTTTGGGAATTTATGAAATTATTCACTGAGGTAATTGTAGAGACCTGGGATGGCAGCACTTAAATGAGGTCCCAACAGGGCAAGGTACATGAGCCATCCGCTAATCAGGCAGGTTTTAGATAAATCGCCCAGATATCCAACTGATTTAGAGGAGAAACCATAAAGGCAATCGTCAGGTAAAAGATAGGACGCACACAGACTTAAAATGAAAACATTAAAACATATATGTCAACCTTTAAGAAGCTACACAACTGTCTTGTAATAGGTCCTCTAACTATATATCATTTAGAAATGGTCCACCGTTCCCCTCAGCTCTCCTGAGCATTTTCAGCTCATTGTTTTGGTTGTACAGAACGCAAATGTGCTGTTCGGATTCACTCTCGTGGCTCTCGCCAGTGTTGTTTTTCCCGTGAACAAAGCTGTTGATAAACTCACTTCAATACCTGCCAAACACCAAACAGTTGAGTAGCAGATTTAGTAGTTTACTGGTTAAGATAATGGAGCAATTTGTAGCTAAAGAGCTGGCTATATACCTCTGTAGTCTGTTGTTGGTGGAGACCAAAAACAGAGCTAAAAGGAGGGTTGATATTTGACTTTTAGATATACTGTATAAGTTGAACACAAAAACAATTCCCAATGAAAGCTAATGTAGCCACATGTCTACTTGATGTGTAGACATGCAATTGTTGGTTTAACTTCTGCCATGTCAACTAAAAAGTTATTCATAGGTCAATCAATCAATCACACTTTAACAAAAGAGCAGGTCTAGACTGTACTCTTTGTTATATGATTTACAGAGAGACCCAACATGAATCACCATGAGCCGCACTTAGGTCAGTTATTTGCAGGGTCAGAGTTGACAGACTGAATTCCAACATTGTCCTTCTGTTCTTACCAAAGTTGTGCACACAAACATTGTGCAATGCGGATCGATATTTTGGATGCGCTCCCTGTCAGTTTTTAGCTCCACACGTGTTAAGCGACCACATACCACCAGATAAGACAGATAAACTCTTTTTCAACTCGTCTGACCGTTAAGGTTTGTTGCCCCTTTGGCCTGTTCCCAGACCTCAATAGTCCCTGAACACAATGTTCTGATAACTAATACACATGATTGGCAAAACCACAAAAACAAGACCAAAGTTGTTATAAACCAGAGAGATTGTTTTGAACCCGAGTCAAGTATCAAACAAAACTTTCAATCAAAAGTCTCTGTTGGCTTTTACAAAATATAAAAGTCAGGGTAAGCGGCTCATAGCATGGCACAGCCGTCAAACAACAGTTAATATTCCAGTAACCCTGCAGTATTGACACTGGAACTACTTCCACATCAGTGCAGCAGTCAGGTTGTGGTGGGGTCTGCTGAGCCTCCATTATGCATGAGGCCTGACCACCCTTCACCAGCTGTCACCGAGCTGACCACTGAATCCCATCTGGACCCTCGGGGACGTCACCGTGGTCCATCAGGGAGGCTGTAAGATGAGCCCACTGACACGGAAACTCCCAACCCATATCCCACTTACTGCAGCCCTGCCTCTCCCCTCGGTCAATAGCCCTCCTGTCCTTCCTCTGAGGCTGGGTTTCTCTCGTTCATAGGTTCAAAGGTTGGGCCGCTGCTCTGATCTAGTAGCTCCGAAGCCATTTTTCTCTCTCCAGGCACCGGTTGTTCCTAGCCTCAGTTGATATGTGATTGACAGTTTTAAACACATGCTGTGTATTTAATTCTCGATTAGTACATTACATTACATTAGTACGAAAACACCGGTTTGGATTTTAATCTTTCTGCATGTTATAATAAGAAAGATATTTTTGCATCAATGTTTTATACATCTATGAGCTAAGGTCTGTTCACTGTTTTTGGGCAGTTTAAAGATCATGCAGTAGTACAGAGGATGGAAAAGTTAAATCAATCTCTTTGCATCAGGAAGAGCAAAATAAGGTCTGTGTTTTGCACTATTCTTAGGTGGAAAATGCAGTGTCACGGATTCTGTGCTTACTAAGGGTTGGGTTACGCTCAAACTAGTACACATAATGTGTTGTCGAAACACGTCTGAAATCAAATTTGTCTGAAAATCTTCTGACATATCTTTTAAGTATCAGGATTATGTTGAACATTTTCAGTTTCAGGCAGTTTCAGTGGGAGATGTCGTAGGTGGTGCACTTGCTGTTCATGTAAAAAGTCTAAGAAATAGTTTTGTCAAGAATGAAAAAAGAGAGTTTAAGCAAGAATCTTGAACCCTTCATCTCCTGCACAACTGGCAGTGGAGTGTCACAAAGTCTACTTACAAAGGGTACAAAAATGGTCAGATACATCCCCCCCAATTTGACATTGCAAAAAGTGGTGGGGGGAGGGATTTCTGAACCTACATGACCATCTGACAGTTACTATAGTATTGTTATTGTATATTTCCCCATGGAATTCACAAAGGTTGTTGCACATCCAAACGGCTATACTTTTTTAGGCAGACTGCTAAAGTATAAATTTTTTTCGGGCCATTGGCACTAGTATTTTGTACAGTTTTGTGTAGCTCACATAACTATGAAAATGTACGCAATCGTGTCAAAAAATGTGGCTGAGTTTTGAAATATGAAAAAAAAAAATAGAGGACCGTGTATTGATCCCTGTGGAACACCGCGTAATATATAATGGGTACTTAAAGCATGCTGGCCTGTACTTAAAAACAGAAAACCTCTTTCCCTGTGAATTAGGTGTGGAACCAGTTGAGGGCCTTTCCAGAAATACCGAAATGAATAAGTTATTATTAATTATTAAACCTTCAGTATCAGTCAGCAACATTAGGTCTTTTAAGAATTTTGCGAATGCACTTTCTGTATATAGACTTTTCAAAATCCAGACTGATATTTGACATGAATGTTAAACTGCTTTACTGCTTACATGTTGATTATACACTAAATTGTGCTGATATAGGACAGATTTTAAATAAGGTCAGGCTACACGTTAAACTTTAAAATCCAAACTTGGTCCAGAGCCAGGTTTGTCTCAAACAGCTTACAGTACCTTTGCCCTATCTGTATCGATGATATCATGACTCTGACTGATAATCAGCGTCTGTGTTTGCAAATACAGTGCTGTCTATTCAGCATGTCTAAAAGTGGCCCTTTGGAGCAGATGGTGCTGGAGGCAGGAGACCAACCCTTCTCTCACCTCAATCTGGATAGCAGGGCTCATCACTCCCATCTTGGAATGGGATGGAAAAGAGTTTGCTCGAGGCAAAACACGATGCAGCACTATGTGAGATGAGCAATGGTGACACCATGCTTTATATGCTGATGTGTAAAACTAAAAAGATTATGTCTTTACGTTACACATACTGTATCTTTATGTTCAGGACGGTTGTTATTTAAGAATCTATTTTTCTGGGTGGTGTGCCAAATCCATCTCATGGCTTCAGACTATAGATTAGTGTTAATAAGCACATACCATACAGGAAATACACGTTACACACAGCCTGTAATCATTGAAACGCCTCAGGAATAATCCTTATCAGACAGCCTTTGTGTTTTTACATCTGATTAAGGGAAATTGAAGGGACTCCTTTATCTCTGCAGCACCGCAGCTGTGCAGCTAATTAGAAATGTGACCAGTTCCTCAAAAAAATATCTCAATTACACCATAGCACCATAGAAGTCTTTTGTTGAGAATGCAAGCATGTGTGTTAGTGAGTGTGTGTGTACAGTATCTGTACTTGTGGATGCTGTTAATGAGCAATTTATAAGGAATTGTAAAAGAAGAGATGCATGGTTTGCATTTTGTGCTGTTTTTTAGTTAGCAGTTTAAACATATCATGGATTATTGATGTAAAACCTATATATTTGCTTATTGATTGTTGATCATGTAGAGAGGTATCAAGTATGTAAGGTTCACTGTACCTCCATTTACCCTTTTTTTTCCTTGTACATCTGCATTTTCTAAAACTTCAAATTTTACTGTACTGCATTTCAGACGTAATATTCTCCATCCGAAGCTTCACTTTTATCAAAAGGCCATGTTATCCTGCCAGTAGCCGGCAACTTTGCAGAATGAGGATTTTGCTTGCTGAACAATTGAAGAGCTCTTAAAATTTTAGCCATTGTTAGAGTTTAAACAAGCCAGCAGTACAGGGAGTAGTGAGGCTTTCTGTTAGTGGTCTGAGCTTTACTTGCACCTGTGTTGGATGCAGAGTTTTTGCCGAACTTCTCAGCTCAATGCAGGTACATCACATAATCATATTTTCTCCTCCAAGAACTCTTAAATTAACATTTAAGGAAAGCACAAACACATTTATTTTAGACTATTATTACAGCTTATCTATTCAAACCTTTTTTTGTGTATGAGCTTCTCTTTCACTCCTATATGGTTGACATACAAGGTTAAAGTTCAAATGGTTTTCTTGAACATGCTAGATTTATTTGTATCTCATTATGTTCAGAACACATGTGACCCTTGACCTTTCACCAAGTTGAATTTAAATCTATTTATATGTCGATATGCTGCAACAAAAATACTCTCCAAAGCTTCCTTATTGCAGGTTTCCAACAGACTTAACTTCCACCATGATGCTAGGAAGTAGTGAGATTTTACAATACATGTATGCTTTGTACCAATCCCATGATGCTGTGAGGTTTCAGCGTCAGTGCTCTTTCTGTAGTAAAATAAAGCCTTTCAATAAAAACAGCCTTTATCCGGCCTTAACTCTCTTATGGATTTATATATTCAACTCTATCAATGTTCAAATTTAAACCTTTGTTTTACTGGCAGACTAACCCTGCCCATATTGTTATACAGTAGTAGAGTTTTCTTGTGACTTTGGAGCTCTCTGGATGATTTTCTTCAGTTTCATTAGTCAGTAGAAATATCTTTAAGCAGTCTGTGTGCTTTCCAAAAGAATACATCTCCTACATTTTGCTTAATGAAGCGACACGTCTGAACATGAGCTCCTATCATAACCCATCTGCATCTTCCTTCCTTTGTACCACCAGCACCATGTTCCTGTTTATCAAACAGACTAACTCCGATTAACCTACACTACTCACAGAGTGAGAGCTGTACGCTCCCATCAAGAGAGAGAATATGTTTCATGTCTGCCAGCTATTGAATATGAATCTCATTCATAATTTTGTTTCTAATATTAAAGGTCACATTTGCATTTGTGTTGATAAGCAGTTGGTATGCAGGGCCTATAGCGCTGCTGCCGTCGCTGCTGTTGTTGCTGGGTAGATCCAAGTTGGTTTTGTTGCTGAGGTTACAGAAAAAAAGCTCATCCTATGGTTGATTATGGGAAACTGTGTTTGGTAAATGTTTTAATACCATGTTGTACTGCAAAACCATAGACTGTATAAAAAGATGGATGACATGACAGCTCCCTAAAAGTGAAGCCAAAACATCTCTATCGCCCCCTGCTGACTGGCTGCAGTATAGGTCATACAGCCCGCCTCCTCCATGTTAACAGATGGGACATGAGTCAGACTATAAAATCAAAATACAAGGCAAACACATTTTTCTCAAACATGGTTTCTGTCATTATAGTTAGTTCTTATCATGCTGATTTATAAACAAGTGTTTATTTTTCTGACAAGTTTATTTTTAATTAGTTATTTGATGCGGTAAAAAGGATGATTGACAGCTCTGTTGACAAATACAGCTCCTGCAGCCGATCTGTTCCAGATTAGCAGAGTGGAGGACGATCAATCACTACAGTCATTGAAGTTCACATATCTGTAAAGGTTAGCTTCGGACCAACACAAGCAGCTGTTCTGCTGTTAAACACGCCGGTGTGCGGGATCCTCACTTTCGTTAAGTGTGTGTTTCGGTTAGCGGAAGTTGCTACGGCGGCTCCACCCGCCAATCTCTACTGCGCAACTCTGGCTCCAAATGATGTCACCATTGCAAGATGGCAGCGTCTATCACAGGGGCTATTTTGGCATCAATTCCGTACAATGAGAGCAGATGGAGATGCGTCGTCCAGTGATATATATAGTCATTGTGTAATAAAAATATAATACAGGCTCTGCTTACAGCCCTGTATGACTCATTTAACAGTCTGCTTAAAAAACAATATATGACATGCCTGTGATCTGCTATTCAGTTCTATAATTACATTAGAGTTTAGTTAAAGTCTGAAAATGTGTCATTACTTGTTAAAAACAGGAGCCCAATCATGCATTTATTCAGTGCAGTGAGTCATCATGTAACCGCAGCCTCTGGCTTCTGAAAAAGAAAAAGTTTTCAGACCTACAGGTACGTTTTAAATTAATCATACGCCTAAATAACAAACTTCTCTTTGTCCTTGCCAGTATTTTAAGAAGCATTTTTTTTACAGGAATGCATCAAACTCTTTCCTGGTATCTGGTGGTGAGTTAATGCATTGGGATGAAACATCCACTCATCCATTCATCCATTTTCTTTGCTTATCCTGTGCAGGGTTGCAGGAGGCCAGAGCATATCCCAGAATACATTTGGTGAGAGGTAGCGTACACCCTGCAGTCCATCAACGGCTAAAATATATCAATGCTCTATCATTATTTTATACGTTGACGCAGGGATCGTGTATAACATAGAACAGAGATGCTCCCATTTGATGTGTAGGTAAAGTTGGTCAAGTGCTCAAACCAGGACCTGAAAGCAAATGAAAAAATGAAATATGCAGTTAAGAAAATTTAGAAGCCCTCGAATTCACATAACCCGCCTTTGGATTGTCAGAGGAAACCTCTGTGTGAGGCGACAGTAAGTGCCACCCACAAAGAAATGATAACTAATACATTAACCAACACAAAAGTACTGTAGACTGACAGCTTAAAGTGGTCCTGCACGTCCTTCTTACTGCTCCCTGCTTTTCACTCTGCCAGTTAGCATTTTATTGGAGCAAGTGTGTTGTGCAGATCTAGTTTTATTGCAATAATGTCTTCATGTCTTTTATTGAATGTGGGCGTTTGCACTCAAGAATGATGTGCCTGTAGAGTGTTTATGTGTGTTTGTGTGCGTGTAAGCTCTCCCACTATTTCCTGTCGGTGCATAGTGTGGGTTTTTTTTTTTTGTATAAATCCATTTTCGTTACTTGTCAGCACTAACGCTACTGTCAGCAGCAGTTGATGGAGCTCCACTCTGCCGTAAGACTCTCTGATCTATCAGCTGTGACGTAATGCTCTCCTCAATCAGCAGCCCTGGGAACAGTAAATCAGAGTGCTGCTGCTCTGCATGGTGCTAATGTTGGTTTCCCTGCCCCCTGCTCAACCACTGAGCTCATCTGCAGCCGAAACAGCAAGAAAACGCCGGGTGATTGCTTGAGATTTTAATCACTACTAATGACCTCACTTATCAAGATCATATTAAAAGCATTTACAGTCAAAAACTGATTAAACAGAATCAGCATTTTGCCACCAAATAACCTCTAAGAACCTTTTAGTTGAAACTCATTTGATTTCTCAACAATACATGCTGTTGTCAAAAAGATTTTCCGATGTCCCGTGCCCATACTGTGTACTCCTCCAATGCTAATGTAAAGCCCCTTTCCCCCCAAAAAACCCTGCTAACACCCGGCTTTTTTGCTTAATGGGAAAGGTTACAATCGGCATTCAGACCCGGGTCAAATGACTGCAGTAGACCCGGCTAATTATCACAAAACCCAGGTCGACACGCTAATCTCCGCCCCCTCTCCGGCGCGATGCTATGCTCCGTCGGTAACTTGTGCGACTCCTTGTCATCTCAGCTACAAATTCTGCCCGTCTCCATCCGAGCAGCGCTCGGGCATCGTTCCAAATGTGTCGGTGCCGAGTTTGATAAACAGACTGAATGTGTAATAGATACAATAAAGGCCTAACCACCGTAACATCTTCACTGTTTACTAACCCTGATTCCGGCGCGTATGTGAAGTCAGACGGTGACGCAGCAGAAAAGGGACCGACAGGAGTATACTTCATTGGCAATGGGAAAAGAAATCGGCATTTATTAGCAGGTTTTCGCGGGCGTCAACGCGCTAATTTTGGTGGGAAAGGGGTATAATTAGTGTATTGGACAAAACATATACATAATATTGGCGGAAAAACAATGATTGCTGACATTTTCCTTGCTTTGATCAGCATTACACTCTCACTAGTAATGTACTGCTGTTGTTTGTCATGCTAACAGAATAATTAACCTGAAACCAGTTGAATTTTTGGGGCTAATTGGTTATGGTACTGGATGGGTGCATTGACTGGCATACTTATAATACCCAATATTGCAATTTAGGCAGTATCAGAGGCCAATACTGTTACTGGTATCAATATCAGAACAACTGTAGTTGTCAGACGCGAGGATAAACTCAGACGCAGAGGCAAACACGACGCAGCAGTTGTAGCTAACATCCAGGACCTGAGATGTAACTACGAGGGTAATTTCTACATACCCAGGATGCTATGATTACTAAGATTGGGAGAGTTTTGTTCGAATTGCAAAGGGAGATTGAAATCTCCAATGCAGCTTTAATGGTAAAAATGTGTTCAGCCACAAACAGCCATCTGTTTAAAGTCCAGAAAACCGTCTCGTCTGCAAATTTGAGGGCGCAGGTTCCACCAAAATAACATCAGTAAGCTGTAGGTGGGTTCATTGACCGAGGGAAACATTCTGTATATTGAACATTTGACACAAGGAGAAAACAATGCTGAGAACAAACTTTGAAAGGTTTTCTTTATGCTTCTCATAAAAAGAATATTGAGCGAGGGAACATAAACACAGAATGCTGTGAAGATAGGTATGCCTCCCTTACTTAGCACAGACTAACAGAGGTATGTAAGAGTTTTCTGATCTGATGCCTGTATTGGCAGGACAATATTCTATTTGTGTCCCTTCCGAAACTGATTTAAGTCACTGCTTTGGTTGGTGCAGGTTTAGAAAGAGACTTGGTAAAGGTAAGAACATTTAATGGACGGTACTCTATATTAACTGAGGTATCGGTTTCGGACTGAACAGGTTTGATCGGTGTAGCCATGTGCACATCACATTTCGTCTTTATCAGGTACAGGCCACGTTTGATAACCAATGGCAGACGTAACACCTGATTGTTTCACCTCAGTTTGCCCATTGATTTGACGGTTCATTTCAGGGTGATACCAAAAAGAATGGCTGTTTTTCTATGAGGCGGGAACAGACAGGAAACAAACAATATAAAGATGTGTGAACAGAGATGAGATTTGAAGTGTCTCCACTTGAGGATCCGAAACCAGACCAAAAAATGAGTGATCACGTCGTTGGGAGGATTATTGCCAGGGTCAGGATTACAAGTTTTTTGTTTTTTTCCTGATCTTCTATGTGTGACAGCGGTCACAGTCAGGGGCAGGGGGGGTTACATCAGGTTGCTAGCCATGCATGGAGCAGAGCTGACAAGTCAGAGGAGGCTTAGTATGCTGCTATCCAGGCTGATAAGAGAACTGGATGAAGAAGAGGAAGAAGAATATCCATCTGGCTTGACAAGAATTCAATTAAACATGCTGGGTGCTTCGTTCTTTTATGATCCATTCCACATTTAAAAAATGGTTATTCATCTTTTTTCGTGCAGTGTCTCCAATCCAAGCAGCTCTCGTTGGCCATTGTCATGGCTCCTCTTTGAATGGACAGCTGGTGGTAGAACTTAGAAGTAGGCTGGAGTTTGTCATACACTATATGGGTTAGCGCTCAGCCTCTACAGTAAGACAAAGTGACGGGTTAGTATGGATTTGTATAGACAGCGAGGCAGATCGATGCTTGAGCTCAAGGTTCAGGGATGTGTCTGAAATCACTCACCCACTCACTATATAGTCCACTGTACAGAGAATTCATCGTTTTGTACTGCTGTTCGAATGTTTACTGATACCTCTTATACCCTATAACAGGGGTCTCCAACCCTGCTCCTGGAGATACCTTCCTGCATGTTGGTTTCTACGTACTCTAACACACCTGATTTGAATGTTTTGCTCATTATCAATCCCCTGAGAAGCTTCAGTTGGTTGATAACGAGCAGATCATTCAAATCAGGTGTGTTGAACATGCAGGAAGGTAGCTCTCCAGGAGCAGGGTTGGAGACCCCTGCCCTATGGGCTTATTTCACAGCGGACGTTTTTACATCTAATAGGAGAAAAGACACAGGTGTTAATAATAACTTGAGCAATGGTTCTGTTCTATTCAGGTGTCTGAGAAAGCCATAGCGGGTAGTCAGCATGCACACAACAGGGAACATGAAATTGAAGCGGCTAAATGGAATACAACCATCATTAATGCTACTAAAAAGACCTGCGATTTTCCTACTGTGATATGCTAAAAATGCCTCTGTGAAAAAGGCCTATAAAGTTGACTCTATGTATCTCACAATACAACATCAAAAGTACAACCAATGGTCACACTGAAAAACAATTAACAGGACAAAGAAAATCCCATGCAGTGTTGGAAAGTGTATCATTTTGCCGATGATATAGTGCTCTACATGGAGATTCCTGATTATGAATAGGGAGTAGTGAATGAGTGAATGATTTCAGAAATAACACTGATGAATGATGTGGAGTAGGAAGTGTATTAGTTGAGAGAAACTGCCATAAAAACTTGCTGCCACAAGTCGTGTGACCTGAAAAGGATCCATCAATCTAATCTTCGAAAAAGTTTCATGTCAAACAATGTCTCAAACCTCCTTCCCCCCCACAACTAGTGATGTGCAAAGCAAACTTGTTAAGTCATTAATGCTATGATAATCAATTATCTTTCTTATGACCACATTGGGGGCGTCTGCATTGACAAGTTTTCTTACTTTCTTAAACATGATGTCAATCCAGCACAACCACTTCACCGAGCAATTGGCCAGGTGCGCGGAGGGGAGAAAATAAGCAGGATATTAACTCCTTTCTCGAGCTCCTTTTCCCATTTGTCACACAAGTACTGCTTTTCAAGTGCATCAAAATTAAGGCCTTTGAGGAGGGCCTGTCCAAAAGTGTCTGCCATTTCAAATATTTTCGTTTTTCGCCCCATGAAAGCAGAATGGAAGCGTGGACGTTTGGAACCAATAGTATACAAATTATTAGACGTAGTTGGACATCAATTTGAATGAACTGGTTTTCTTCAAGCACCCTTAAGCGTGGCTGTAGGAAATAATGAAGCGTGATGAGTGTAGCATGCCAGGATTGGAGTGAGTGGAGAGCAGTGGTTTGAATAAGCGGAGAGTCACAGTCCGAGCTAATGGGCAGCAGCTGGAACAGGTGAGAGCTGGGTGTACAGATGCAGTTCGCTTGGTCTCTCGGTGACATAGCACTGGAAGAAATTAATGAAATCCGAGGAGATGCAGCCACGGTCTTGACACTTGTTATCTCTGACCTGGTGTATCATATCTTTCGGTGCCGTAGGGCACATGACCACTGGCTGATGAGCAATGGTGTTGCAGCCTATACATTTCAATGCCCAGAATGATTCTTGGGTCATAACAGCTGAAGTGTGCTGTGCAGGATTGTGTAACCACACATTTATTTCCCATGAAACCAGAGCAGATGTAAAATTCAGCAGCATCACACAGTGTTTTTAGTCTCTTTTAAATCTTCAAACAGTTCATTTAAGGACCCTTTCACGACATCACATTACATTGCCAGGGAAAAAACAACTGTGGAAGATCCAATTTCAAGCCACCACATATTCTCCCAGAGCATCCCACAATGCACCGCTCTATGGTCTGCACATGTCAGCTGGTCTGTAACACAGAAGCAAAGTTAATGCGATCAACCGTGATTCTGAGGTAAAAAAGCTTTATCAACATTTCCTCAGGGCAGCAAGGTCAGATGCATCTTCACAATCCAAAAGATAAATGGATCAGGTTTCCACGCCACATGTAGTTCAGGGCACAGTCTGCCAGCAGCCAAATAAACACAGGCTTTCGGCCTTAAACACAGGGTGCTCGGTCTAGTGAGGCTTGTCAAAACAGGAAATGTCCCCAAGCTAAAGGAGTGGTTTGACGTGATCGATGGACACTGAAGGCGACATTACCGAAGATTCACTTCAGCGACCTGCAGCTTTTCTCTGCCCTTGCTTTAAGGGATAAATGCAACGTGTTTACGCTGAGATTTGAGAATTCAGCGATTGTGGGATGAGATTAAATTGCCACCTGTGGTAGTCGAGGTTTTGAAGCAGGAGGTAGTTCTGCACAGGTGTTTACAGAGCAAGGAAGACTATTTGCGGCCACGGCGCGACTTTGCAGAAATTTGCACATCAAAGTGTGATTTTAAATGGGATACCATATACAGGGTGGCTTCGTTTCCCTGCCCTGGATCTAAAAGAATATTGGCGAGTGAATACCCCTCATGTGTCTGTATCTATTTGACTTGTTGTTATTGCAACAGGTGTTACCCACAGATAAAATGTGGAGTGAGAAATATGATTTTCGGTTGAAGGATAGACATTTCTTATCTCAGATAACCACTTTACTTCTGTCATAACCTGTCTCTTCCTCTGAGCTCAGCTGTGTGTGTGCGTGTGTGTGTATGTGTGTGTATTCTTGTTTGACATTCATATACTCAGGTTGGCGTTTCTGTGTGCTGTGTTTACTCCGAGACGTACATGTAGCCTACTCAAAAAACACTAGAACGTGTGACAGATTTTTAGCTTCGATTGGAAATGTAATTTGAATCCAACTAAAGTCAAACCAAAATTAGAATTACCCTCACTTTTTTGTGCAATGATGAGATAACACAGAAGTTATGTTACATAATTTTCCATTTTGACAAAACACTTTTTCAACTTGCACGGAACCAGTGTCTAAGTATCATTCTTCTTTATTGGGATTTTCCCATTGCAACTGTTAACATGAAAGCCTTCGATGATAGCAGGCGCTAGCACGTTGCTGCCCGTCGAGTTGTCAGAGAAGTTTTTTCTTCTTTTTCTACAAGGACAACTAACGTTATTTAAATGAAGACAAGGGAGAACACATTCTGCTGTTAATTTTACTAGATAGCCAAGCTAGCTAGCAAGCTAGGCTACCTAGCTTCCCCTTGTGATGTAAGCGCGAGTAAGCCTAGCTAACTAAATGCCCCTAACTATCTTTTTTTTAATGTAAATTTAAGATCTGCCGAGTCATGGGCATTTCCAGCACAGCTAATGTTAGCTAATGACTCAGCATTTCTTGCTGAGCAGGGACTAGCTAGCATTAGCTCTTTATCTCTCTTTCTTCAGTCCAGTTGTGATTAGCAAATAGCTTAACATAGTGCTGTAAATTTAGCGCGAGGTAAATTAGCCGTTTAATCAAGTCTAATATGAATGAACAGATTATCAAAAAAATATTATAAATTGAACACAACTCCAAATTCAAACTGTTGCCCCAAGATTAAGTCAAATGTTTATTAAGACTGGTTTTATAGGCCTTTTAACCCATGTTGGGACAGAACAAAATACATCCAAATTAAATGTATTCTTTTCAGTAGCGTTATTTTGCCCAAAGAAGTCAAAACACTCGGTTTATTAATACAAATATTAATATTTTCCGAGTATAAATAACCCATTTATGTGTTTTTGGATGCTCCCCGTTTTTCTGAACACCATCTGTTGCCACCAATTGTTTGGATTCACAACTTTTCCGTGAACAGGTTAGCTTTCCAATCTCTGCGCACTCCAAGCCACTCGGGCCTGGAAGAGATGCGCTCCTGAAATCTCAAAAAAATCGAGGAGCAAAACAGAACATGAAGACAAAGTAACCTCTCAGCAAGATATTTGGAGAGGCATGATCCTACAGGATGGTGTGTTGGTGCTACTTATAGAAATATTGGCACTGGCTCCTCTCTGTTTATGGAGCTGGCGGGCCCGGTGCATGGGGTGGAGACTGTTGAGATCTCTGATATTTGGCAAAGTCAACGGTGGGTAACAGGAGGATACTTCATCATAGTCACAGTCACTGTCAGGTACCTGAGACCTTGCCAGCTTTTTCAATTTCTCCTGGCCTCATAGCAATTTGCCAAGCGGAGGAATAGCAGTTGAATTGCAATCTGTGCGTAATTTTATTTGTATAACACAGCGGAGGGAGTGACCTAAATGGGGCTGAAGGACACCCATAGAGATATAACCAATAATACAGTCTGAGGTGCTATCTCGCTTGGCTGCCACTGGAGAAATGCCTCTTAGTTGCTTTGAGGAGGTCACCAGATGGCATGAAAGTCACCAGCCTTTAGCTCTGACAAACTGGGAGCCTATTTAATGCAGGGGACAAGGGATTGTTTACTTTCTGGTGTGCGAAAGTGTTGGTTTAGAAGCATCTCGAGAAAAAAACAACAAAGTACCTGCAGGCCAAGATAGAAGAGGAAAATGTGCCTCTTTGTAATTTGGGTGAAGAAAAGTTGACTGATTTGGTTCGATCAGAGTGACGCTACAGGACAAACCCTAATTCAGTCAGCCTCACATGGCAGTATGTCAGGATAAGTGCAGTTCACTCTGAGCATGTCAAACAGCAGTATTGGGCTAATGGATTTCCTGTGTGTCCCTGTGGGTTGCTCCAAGATCGACAGGAAAGTGGCTAAAGTCCTGCCATTCACAAACCTCAGAGCTGATAACACTGGGAAGGAGAGCAGTGACAGTTCACCTGTCACTCCAGCTCCTGTTCCAAATGGCCGCTGTTGATTTAACTGATTGGAGACAGGCCCACTTAAACAAAACAGAGTGTGGGCAACCCGCTGAGGGTGTTACAGAGACAAAACACGCTGGTATAAGCGGCCTCTTGTTTACTCTAACATGGCAGACGTGACCTTTGGTGTGAATTTCAAATAACCTGGGGGACCTGACAGAGACTAAGTTGGGCTTAGGAGAGGAAGTTCCTGCTAGCGCTGACATTACAGGCCATCTGCTTTAACTGGTCGACTGGGAGAGCAGCACAGAGGCAGGTACTTAAAGCTGTGCAAGCAGCTTTACAATTTATTTTTAGTCATGTGGGCTTTACTAAAGAGATATTAGATTATTATAGTAATTCCTTTTGGGCGTCATTACATTTTTTTACTGACTTTTTACCAGCGTTTTTATTTACAATTCAACAGATCTAAAGTGTCTTAAAACAGCTTTCATAGGGGAGTCTGCTAATAACATTTGCAGCCATACTTGCTGATTATCTCCTGTCTTAATCGTTTGGTCCATAAAATGTCAGAAAATTGCCCATATTCCAAGTTGATGTCTTCGTTTGCTTGTTAGTCTGAGGTGCAAAGTAATTTGGGGGAGTATTAGAACTGGTCAATTAATTCGAATGGTTAATTTTATTATTGATTAATCAGCTTAGTATCTGTGCAAATATTTTATCATTTCTAGTTTTATTTACTATAAAATCCGGAATATAAGTCGCACTGGAATATAAGACACTGTGTGTTTTTGGGGGTATCCCAGAGGGACAAAAGGTTTTCTGTAGCTATGTATTAATAACAACATGTATACAAGTTGTTTCAACACTACATTAATTTATTTTCATTTGGAACACGTTCAAAACACACACAAATTACAGCCTACCATCTGTTTTCGACATGTCGAGTTTTCAATACTGCTAGCTACCGGTGCTGTAGTTGAGCTACAGTAACATTGATTGGCTGCTGCACTGGCGATTGTGACGGCGCATGTCTGTGATGAAGATTTTGCATCGTCTGGGTAAAATTTATACTATTTGTATTATACGTATTGCTTTTATATTTTTATTCTTATTCCTATTTTTTATCTTATTCTATTTAAGTCTTTTACTTAATTTTATTCTAGTTCTATGTTAATTGTTCTGCACCAAAATCACCATAACAAATTCCTTGTATGTGTAAACCTACTTGGCAATAAACACAGATTCTGATTCTGATTCTGATTCTGAAATACCGTAACACAATAAAATACCTCTCTCTGCATTTTATACTGGTATATTAGTCGCAGCGTATATAGGACACAGCCCACTTCTTAGATGAAAAAAATATGCATTAAAAGTGCGTCTTATACACCAAATTTTACGGTAAATGTCAGACAATAGTGGGAAAAGAGGCAGATACAACAGTCCAAACCAAAGGATATTTAGTTTATTCTCATAAGGCAAAGAAAAGCAGCATATTATCATTTTAAACCGGCTATTAATAGACGTATGAGGGAGCTCTGTCTCCAGGTGATTATTATGTTTTAGTTTTTTAAGCATGTTTGTCTTTTTAGCAGACCTGCAACTATGTCCAGTTATGCCACCAGGACCTTCAGGTGCTTCATTTCTTACGTTGTTAAAGCTCATATAAAATGCATTATTAAAGCTTAAATTCAGCATTATTTAATTGAATGATTAAAATATGAACTCTGTATGTTGACGAGTGTTGAATCATTTAAAACGACAGAGCAGTTTTTAAATCGTAAACTCTCCCCTCTCTGTGATTATTTAAGTTAACCAGGTTTGCCAGGTCCCATTCTCACAGTCTCAGTAAATATTATGTGTAATATAGGTTTTCATAACTCTCTGCTTACTAACAACAGCAAGAGTACAGTTTTGTAAAATCCCCGTGCAGCTGTTCTGTAATCTCTGCTGTAGTCTGAATGTGAGCAAAGTGACAGACTGCCGCTTTAAGATGTGTTTTTACGACTGCATTGGATTCCCTGGAAATTTAATTGCACACATTTTCAGTGCTGTGTTAAGCTTTCCTTTATAGATGGGAACGGCTAACCCTCGGTGTTTAGTGTTTTGTGACTCTGTCTTTTATGGCTGTGTGTAATCAGACTGCTGTCCTTCTATGGATTAATAATAGCCGTGATTTCACGAGGTGCTACTGTATCAGCGTGGCTGCGTTCCAAGATGTCATTTGGCCAGAGAGCATGAACCAGCAGCAGAATGAATGACTGCATATCCCATTACCCCCAGTGCTGGGTTTGCATTTTGTCCTCTCTCTTTGAGCGAAACTGAAGGGTATTTCTAGAAGGAAAAGGGAAAACTAGTATCTTTGGAGCAGAAGGAAATAGTGCGGCCTGCTGATTTACACCTCTCCTTATCCTTAAATGAGGAATAAAGCTTATGAAATGCCGGTCATTGCTGGTTGCGTAGCTGGCAGCGGGGATAATGTAATGACATGTTAAGATTCAGAGAGAAGAGTTGGGACCAGCAGGATAGCAGAGTGACCTCTGCCCGGCAAAGTGATGGTCTCAGCTCCGCTCCATCTGCCCATTGTGTTCGCCCTTGGCAACCCAACATAGTTGCTGGTGTTGGTGAGTTAATGAGGACTGCAGAAAGGTTAAGTAAACAGGAGGGGCCCGCTTAACGGCAAAATCACCAGTGTCATCATCACAGAGCGTGGCAGAGTACAGCTCAGGCTGCTGTCGTCGTTATGTCATCCATCAGCTCTGGTTTTAATGATGCGTGGGTAATATGAAAGGGATAATGTACAGTGAGCAGGTTGTTATAGCGGAGTGGAACTGGTCTGACCCTGAAGGGGTTCCATTCCACTATAACGACCCGCTCACTGTACATTATCCCGCATATTACACTGTGACTACTATAAAACACATTATTTTGACCCCAGATTGATTTTGAAATTATTTTATTGATTTAAAAAGGATTTAATTTCTGGGGCGCTGTTTAGCTCAGTTGGTAGAGCAGGTTCGACTCCCGGATTGCCGATCATTTGGTGCATGTCATCCCCCACTCTCTACTCCCAACATTTCCTGTCTATCTTCAGCTGTCCTATAAATAAAGGCAAAAGACCAAAAAAATAATCTTTAAAAAAAAATAAAAATGATTTAATTTCTTCTGCTTAAAAAAATAGTCCCTTTGTTTCCAAGGTTCAAACTGCGCCCATTGCGACCACTTACTAAACAAATCCATATTTTGAGCCCAAATATTGATTCTGACTGAATGTTAATGATTTAAAAATGATTTAATTCCTAAAATACACTGTTTGTTTGTTTGTTCAAACTGCGTTCGCAGCCAGTTAACTCTGTGTCCTTCTTACACTGAGCCAGCTTAGTCATTATTACTCACAGTAAACTGAACATTTCCACTGATGGTGAAGAGAGACATGGTAAACATGACGGCACGAATCAGCGCAGCGCTGATCAAGGCTTTCTGCTCCTAACTGTAACTTTTCCATTAGCCAGCCTTTAAATACTGCACTGTGTTCTGTTAAGTGTCTTCTTTAAATTCGATCGTCTTCTTCTGTTACCTTCTTCTACTCTTTTTTTTCCTTTTGTTTTTGGCTACAACAGGCTTACAGATATTTTATTATTTAAAGGGTGACATTAAATGGACCCGGCTTCTTTCTGCCGATTGATGTGGTCCTAGAATCCGGTTGGATCAGAGCTGCGTCACGAGCAATATAACAGTCTGTTCTTCATGGCAGTGTTCTGCTACACAGAAATATCAGACCATACAAGGCTGTAATTGACCAATCAGAATCGTGTACTCAAAACAGCCAGAAGCACATTCTGGCATCCCTCACCACTAAAATACTGTGAATTGTAAGTCAAGGCCGCATCACGATGGAAAATAATGAAGTACAACGCGACTGTTTTGCTCTCTTGTGAAGAATACACTGAGAAGCAGAATGAGGGAAAGTAGCAGTTTCAGTCTCGCCATCCCTCATGCTTGTGAACTGCTCCTTGGAGCTTCTCCTCGGGACGAACACAGCCTGCCGACTCCCTCCATACCATGATGGATGATGGGATTGTTATTCAGCATTCCTGGGCTCCGCTCGGCTGCCAAGCGGCTGTCTTCTCCGATGGCCATTGTTCTCCGGTCGGCTGGAAGAGTCACCTTTATCCGATTGAAATAAATGAGATATACTCAAACTGAGACATTAATTACAAAGTTTATCTCCTGGCTAAAGTACACTAATAAAGGACTCTAATAAGGCATCCATCATAGCCGGGCTCTGTGGATGTGGCTAAGGGCACCGGCCAGAGGTCACACAGTGTGATGAATGGCAGTCACGTATGATTCAACAAAAGATCTCTCCCTACACACAGCAAAACTAAGATTAGACAAACATGGGGACATAGATACGCATGCTATGTGACGACCTTTAACAGAAAAGTCACAAATGTCATTAATATAAGTAGGCTCTTACCAACAATCTCAGAAAAAAAGTGTTTCATTAAAATATACGTCTGCTCAGTAACTCTGCTGTTTGAGTGAGTTTACACAACTGTGATTGAGCGTATGCCCCTCCGAGTTATCCCTTTAATTGGCAGTGTACTGGATGTTTCCTGGGAAAAATCACAAGCGGTGCGCAGTTAGTGACCTGTTTACCAGGAAGTGGCTCGTAAGCCAGAAAGGGAAAGTTTACTGTTTTCATTAATCCCTTTTTTTTGGTCTTTGCTAGAATTGCTAGGAAAAGGTCACTATGGCCAAGGTCCAAAAGACACCTGCAATTACCACTTATGGCCAGAAGTGGCGCCAAAGAGAACAATTAAAGTTAATTGCGATTGTATCTTAATTATTTGTATTTTTTGGATATAAGAAAAAATTTGTACATCGTGTGAATAGTTTTTTAATTATTCAGTTGCTGTTACTATTTATATTGTCATATTTTTTTATCTTTTTATTGCCACCTACTTTTTGTCTTTTTTATTATTTGAGTACTTTATTTCATTTGCCTGTTTTGTGAGCTGCTGTAACGAGTACATCTCCCCTTTAGGGGATCAATAAAGCTTATCTTATCTTATAACCAGTATTAACATTAAAGAAAAATATTTTATTATAAGAAATATTTTTAAACAACCAACAGCATAATAAACATGTTACAAATAAAACACTAGTTTTCAAAGGGGCGCTATAGAGCCATTTTGCCATGTCCCTGCATCAGACACCTTTTAGGAATTTCATTCACTTCTGATGCGTGTGCAAAGTTTCATTAGTTTTAGGGCATGTTCAAGCCCCCAAATAAGCAATTCTTTAGGCGGTAGACTAATAATAATAATTCACTGCACCCATTGGTGCTCGGGCTCTAATAAAGACTAAAAGAAGAACATAAAAGCACATAAACAAAGAAAAACAGGACATACTGTCCTCGGTTATGTTCCAAAACAAGCACAGAGAAAAGAAAGTAACCATCACTTTGGTATCCTTTGAGTACCTTAACTTTTTTAATTAAATAATGTACCCCAAATAATGCTAAAGAAGAAATTCTAGACCCTGCTCACAGTTTTTATTGTTCAGAGAAGAAGTCCTAAACTCCATGAGGACGGCAAAGTTGCTCCCAGAGCAGGGTGTGTCCGCTCACGCGATGCTTACTTCACAAAAATGCAAAACAGCCCAATAACTGTAAGTAGTATTTTTGTGTGTGTTTGAGTGCAGGCGATTATGACAAATGTGCAGTCTGCACTGGCGGTACTTTCTGCAGACGGATGCAGGCCAGACCAGGTCAGAAAGCGGTGCTGCTGGCTCAAACATAAACCCAAAGAAACAAACAATGAGACCAAAAGAGCAGATCAGAAACAGTCAAGCATTTCTGTAACCTAACCCTTTGGCATAGCGCGACCCTTAAAGATCACTTATCGAGCTGACTTTAATTGAACTGACTTCAACTGTAACACTAAATCATCGAGGTCATTGTGTCCACATGATGAATTTTGTGACATCTGCTGACTTTGAGCACAACAAACCAAACAACATGGCGGAAAGTTTTCCCAGCTCTGTTTTTTTGCTTGATGTGGACCTTCAGGCTGTTCAGGGCCTCTGCTTCCTTTCAGACGACGCCTTTAACGCAAAGCTTGGAGAGTTTCCCCGAGCCCTCCAGAGACAGAATACTTGTGTCAGATGGGTCAGATTTTCGCAAGTGTACCAAAGAGTGCCCCTTTGAACATTTACTAAAGGCTGTTATTTATATACTGCGTCCTCACTGCAGAGAGGTGTTCACGCTCCATATTCAAGGAAGCCTCCAGTCGTCTTTTAGAGCTTCTGAACAACAGCTTCTATTTAGGTTGGATGTCAGAGGTGCACCTCTGGGTGTTAAAACTCTTGGATCACAGGTGAGGTTCAAGGTGATTACACGTGTCTTGCACTAAAGATGTGAAAGTAGAAGAGGAGTTCTCCAAGCTGAAAGACTGTTTCAAAGAATCAGTGGGTTATTTTTGTTCTTCTGAGAGTTATACTTTTATGATTTCAATAAGCCCTGTGATATAAAACTGAGGTAGAGATATTTTTCAAAAGCAGACACACATAAAGGACTATGAAAAGAACTCTTCTTATGCTCTGCTAAGTCTTCAAGAGCCTTTTTTTCTCTTGTACAGAGAAGCAAATTGTCCATGCAGTGCAATTTTAGTGACCATATTGTGGCTTTTGGCAGCGACTCAGAATGACGGTCTGACATCTCCTCTGCTGCTCTGCTCGGCTAAGATTGCACCAGCTGTCTCCCGTTTGCTTTCTAATGTCTTCTTTGTTAACATTTTATCGGCCGTCTGATAACGGCGTAACTGGAGGGCAGAATCCCTCCAGCGCTGGACTACAATGGCACAGAGGATGCTTAGCAAAGATCTGCTGTGTGATGAGCCAAAGTGGAGCAGTTAGGAGACAAGGATATGCAAATCAGGGCTTTCATAAATAACAGACAAAAGAGGAGCAAAAAATAGTTTGATCTAATTGGATTCAAATGGTCAGAGTTTGAATATTAAGAGCACTGAAAGCAAAATACACTTAGTCCGACCCATTATCACTCCCAAGATGTGAAAAATGGCAGCTTGTTTAGGGGCCCAACATGTGAAGCTGTAGGTTTCCCTCCAGGGTCATTTCTGCATGTGTCCTCTACTTTACTGCTTTCACGTAAGAGAGGGCAGGCGATGCATTATGAAGAGTGTGAACGTCTGCTTGAGCTGGTGGTTATTTATTTTATTTGTTTGTATTTTTATTTCATAGAGACATAGCACGCTGATTAACATTAGTAATGCAGGAGTTAGCAAGAATGCTAATTTACATCCTTAGTAGGCAGGTAACATAAAAAAATACATTAAAAAGACACAAAAATACAACGACAACAATGCATTGTGCAACATTTCAAGGATCTGTGTCGGACCCTCCCTCATTGCACTCTGTAAATACTCCCAATATTTAATTCCCTTTAATGACATCACGGTTTGTCCAAATGTAGCGCACCTATGTGGCCCCTCACAGTCCCCTCTAGTGGTGGCCCTGGTGCAGATGCAATTATTCGCCCTTAGGACAATTGGTTTTGTATGGGCCAAAGAAACACTTCATCTGTTTGAGTTTGATCCCCGTGTGAAACAAATAATAAATATTGACTTCTTTTAAGTTTAAGTTGTTTTACAAGTTGTTACGTTACCTACATTTGTTACATAGTATTTGTTAGTTAAGCCCAATGACTGTATATCGATGGACAATGCCAAAATAGCTCCCGTGATCGGCGCTGCCATCCATCAGCTGCGCGGTAAAGATCGGTGGGAGGATGTTCCATCTGTTAACATGGAGGAGGCGGGCTTTATGACCTATACTGCAGCCAGTCAGCAGGGCGCGATAGAGATGTTTTGGCTTCACTTTTAGGGAGCTGTCATGTCGTCCATCTTATATACAATATTAAGCCACATGTGGTTCATACTTTCATGATGTATATTGTTGCAAAATTAACATTTGAATGTTAATATTATTTAAATCCAAACCATGACCTTAGTAGTTCAGGCTCCTAAATCTAACCAAAGTGACACCGTTTTGCAGCATTAACACATGTTGTTGCAGTGTTTATCAGTAAGCTTTATTTTGAAAATGTAACCAAAGGTTGCGCATTGATGTTTACTTACATGTCTGCAGAGCTCTGCACATTTCAAACTGGCGCTAGAGTTTTACCTAGATCATCATAATTTGAAGCTTCGGGCCACAGAACAAAGCTGCTGCATTTGACGAAGAACGTGATGTATTATCATCCTTTTTTAGGATGAATTACACTTACATGTACTTTAGTGACAGATTGAAAGAGAATGTGTTCATAAGAAACACTAAACATGCTCACTTAAACATGAATAGAAGTAGAAGTGTTGGCGGTAAAACAGTGTCCCTAAATCACGAAACAGGTGTCCTCGTGCACGTCATACGTCGTGATGAAAACATAAAAGCTCATTCAGCGAGTGAAAGAAAATGACCGGCCTTCTCGAGTGCACGGGTTACAAAATGCATAAAAGCAGCTTCCCCTCATATGCAAAACAGCCCTTTTACTCCTTAAGATCTATTATTCACTTTCTTGCTTGCATATCCAATTACTAAATGAGCTTTGCCTCATTCCAACAACTCTAAAAAAAGGAAAGAAAAAGCACCATGGTAGCAATTAGTAACACCAGAGGCTAACATGGCTCGTCTGCGTTTTGCTCTTAATATTGTCTCCCTTTGCTGTCATTAATCGTAGAATCTGTGGACTTATCTGCGCTGATCATCCGGATAAATTCAAACCTTTCATCAGAGTGCACAACATGGTACAAACAGAGATGTTCCTGTGATAAACAGTCAGCGGTTATGTCCTGAGCTGTATGTTTTAGGCAGAGATTCAGACAAACAGCCCATCATAATGATCTCCCGCTGTTTGCTTGCACATAATGCACGCTGTGTTTGGCGGTAGGTTTAAAAGGACACTGCCATCTTGTAGGATAAAAATAATGTTTCAGGAGCTTGTTCTTTCCCCTCACTGCAGCACAAGTTCACCCCTGCAGGCTGACCAGAGCTCTGTGGTTTTCCCAGGGCAGGCTGTCTCGCTCCTGCCTCTGCGGCTCATCTGTCATTGGCCAGACCTAAAGCTGCTGGATCTTTGCCTGAAGACTTTTAAAACTCTCTGGCGAGAGGTCATACATTGAATTAGAAAGCCAGTGGGGGAAAAATATCTCGGTGCTGGAGCAAAAGCTAGTATTAAACTGCATTTCTGTGGCAGCAGTGCCTCAAGCGCTGCTCGGCCTGTCAGTCTGGACCCGGCCTGTCATGTGGAGTTTCAGTTTATTTCCAGGGAACACACATTTAAATATCAGGGAAGAGGTCACCGTTTGGTTGACCTCTTCAATTTAATATTGATTTAGTGCTGTCACCAAGGCTTCTCACTCTTACAAGGCAGTAACCACAGTGTGAACACAGTATGTGCATGTTTATGAGTACATGTGGAGGAAGTTGCAGATCCTTCACTTTAAGATGCCATCGGGAGTTTTCTTATAAACAAACATAAATTATGTTCACTTTCAGAATACTCGTCAAAATGCATGTTCTGAATCCTCAAGCTCAAGAAAATGTTAGGAATAGTTTTTCTTCCTCCCTTAAATACTTGCATAGCTTATTTTATTAGTATTTAAAATCTAATATTGCTTACATCTAAGTTCTTTGTGCTGCTGACACATTGATTTGTGTTTCTGTGTTACTGCTACCTGAATAGATTGAAGTCATCAGCAGAACTGTGAAACGAGTCACCAACATGCGTGAGAATAAAACAGGGACAAGTGTACTGAAACACAGCCCCGTAGTGCTACTGCAGTTCGGAAACTCTTTAATTGAATGTTGTAATATCAGGCTTTAATAGTACTTCATTACAAGTAAAACTCCTGCATCGTAAACGTTACCTTAGTAAAACTACATAAGTGCAACTACATAAGTTAAGTACTAGAAATTCCTGTGTTGCAGTATTACATAAAACATCTTTGTTTTATTGTTGCATCAAATGCATCAAAGTTAAAGTGATTATCTGGAAGATTTTCATCAAAATAAATGTCTGTTAAGTCACTATCTGTCGCCAAATGAGGTAACACAATAGTGATTGAGCCTATGGCCCACTGATGAAAGCCTTTGGATTTGCAGTATTACAGACTGGGTGTCTGGTGCGACTTTAGTGGAAAAATTACAAGCGGCGCCCAGTTATTGTCGTGTTTTCCATCACCCAGCAGTGGTTGGTCTGCCAGAGAGGGTAGGCGGAGCTAAGCGGCTGCTTTTCCGGTCTCTGCAAGTGTTGCGAGTAAACAGTAATCTACTATGGCTGAACAAACAAAGAAAAGATGGATGACTACAGATACAACTTCAACAATAAGTGAAAATCTAAAGAAAAAGAAACAAATTGGACGCTCAGATGAAGGCAAACAGTTTAAAAAGGAAAGCGACCGTCAGCGAGGAAAATCAAGAGTTACAACCGGAGTCAAAAGTGAACGTCACACATGCAACACTGTCTGGATATCTGGAAAGTGTGCTCCTGTAATTACTGTTTATCGCCATAGGTGCCGCCAAAGAGAACAAAAACTGAGATCTTTGAGATTACAGCTTTAACTTAGCAATTATCTGTTGTAACTAGTTAGCATGTAGCTAATTTGAAATAGCATTGATGTAAACAATGCATCATGCATTTGTAGGTTCATCATATGTTTTGCATGTAAAATTGTATTAACACAAGTATTTAGCTGCCTATTCATGGAGTCAGAAGTACAGTATTGTCTGTTGAATTGTTGTGTAGTGCAGGTATAAAGTAGAGTGACATGGAAATACTCATGTAAAGTGTGAGTACCTGACAGTACTTGATTTAGAGTATGTGTAGTTGTTCTCTTCCACCAATAGTCTTTAAAGCTCATGATGTAAAAAAAAACTGCACAACAGAATAATAAAGTGCTCTGAAAAACTAACAAGCAGCTGAGATGTGGGAAAGCACATGGCTGCTCTCTGGCAGCTTCTCTCCACTTCAAGCGCTGAAGTGTTTGTCATCCAGCTTAATAAGGTGGCCTCAACGGGGAAAACCACAGCAGAAACCTCAGGATGCAGAGCTGGGGCTGGGGTTACTGAGGGTTTATGACTTCATTTTGCATGAACATTAAATGGATTTGCATAGAGCTGCAGACGAGTGGAGATGTGGGAATCTGTTAGGTCACAAAAGCGCTCTGCAGAAGATTGATTTAAAAACAGAGAGGAGCTTTTTACCAGATTTTGAGCATTTTTATGAGGGGTTTAGTTTTACATGCGGTCTCGATGAGTGAACAGGGATGAAAAAATTCAGATAATCTTTTACAACAGTGTCAGCATGGGTTTCAGAGAGGGATGCTGCACGACGAATAGATAGCTAAATATATTAAAGGACACATGAGGAAGCCAATTTCCACAAGAAGAAGAGAACAATATCAAGTTGAAGTTGTGCGTAGTCAAAATAAACATGTGCATGATGGGTAAAAATAAGCTCAAATGTGGCATATCACTAATATTTATATATCCAAACCATGACCGAAAGTAGCACCTCTTACCTCTGAGATGTAGCAAAAGTAAATATTTGTCCTTAATATGAGTATTTCAGTTCCTGTAGTGCCGACACTGTCATTCATTCCTTTCATTTCCTTCTGTGGAAATTGGCCTAGAAACATAATTACAGCATCAAAAGCGAGTATAGTATAGCACTATAAATTAATAAAAACAGACGCTCAGTGTGGTTACACTTCTGCTGCGGAGGAAAATAGCTCCATTATACTGTCGGCCTTACATATTGTTTAGTTAAATTATTCATCCTAATCACTGGATTGTAAATACGCTTGAATAAATCATTAAATAATGGCTGACAATTAATAAATAAAAGTACCGCAGGCCATTTATTATTAACAGGGCCCTCTGCTTGTTATGAAGACGGCGATGTGAGGGTCAGCGAGGTTCACGGTTCAAACCTTCAGCTCTGTTGACTGAACCTGAGGTTCATCCTGGGCGCCGGATCGCCTGCAGGAAAACTTAAACTTCAGAAATTAATTTCTCTCACTGAGTTCAAAGCCTCAGTTAAGGCTGTATAAGATGAATCCTGTGGGACTCATTGTTTTGCATAAATTTACGTCTTGCAGGCTGTGGCACTGCTCTCTCATCTCTCTCTGTCTGTCTCGGTGTTTTTTAGCGCTACGAGATTGTTTTTATAATATGATAATGCATTGTTTGTCTGAGACTTCATATGTGTTGCCCTGTTGCCCACAGCTGGTGCACAAAATTATTTTTGATTTCATAAAAGAACAAATCAAAGGATGTAAGAACAAACCCCCCCCTCCCCTTCCCGATGTACGTCCAGCGAGGGTCTAAGTGCCAAACTTCACCAAATGTCCCGTCTAGCAGCGAGCACTGCCAGGCGTTTGTTTCATGCTGTACCAGGATTCAGAGGATGCAATCTGCACGAATCACAGAGGCATAAAGATTCAGTTAGTGAGAGAGAGAGGAGCACGGGAAGATGATGTGATGTATTGCGGCAATTCAACATGCATGACACACTGTGGATCGCACAAAGTGGATTGTCCAGGAAAATAATCATCCTTCAAGCCAACATTTGATCCTCTATTTGATTGTTCTCCAAATGTCTTCATCATTTTGAAACCGTCCAATGAGGGTGACTCATTTTAACTCCTGCCACCTAAAAGTGGCCAAAAAATGTCTGATGATTCTTTAGTTATATAACATAAGCCCCTTTCTCACTGGTCAAAAAACAAGCTAACACCTGCTAACACTCTTGCTTAATGGGAAAGGCTACAATTGGCATTCAGACCCGGGTCACATGACTCTGCAGGAGACCCGGGTAATTATCGCGTCATCTCCAAGCGGCACTGATGGGAACACAAAACCTGGGTCGACACCCCTTTCCGGTGCGATGCTACGACGCGCATTGACGTTCAGGCCGCTGTCGCATAAATACAGAAGACCAACATACAACGGGCGAATTTGTCCTTTGTTTCGTGCTAGATGCAGCCCCACTGGCAAGACAGCGAGGTGAGAGAGCTTCTTCTGATCCGAGGGGAAGAAGAAATAAGGCGAAAGGTTTCCGGCGCGTTTGTGACGTCAGGCGGTGACGCAGTGGAAAAGAGTATACTCTACTCGCAATGGGAAAAGAGGCAATCGGCATTTATAAGTGGGTCTTCCCGGGTCGGAAAAACCTGCGTCAACACGCTAATTTTGTTGGGAAAGGGACTAATAGAGAAGAATTGTGTGCGACGTCTTTGTCATTAAGAATCTTTGACATCGTGCAGCTCCTCAACACCCCTAAACCTGCAAGAGTTCCCCTTTAAATTTCCTCTATCTTCAGTTGCTAAGATTCAACAATGAAAACATTTGTGTCCTCACAATTATGGCCACATATTTAAGTTTTATTTAAAATATCTCTATGTTAACATGGCTTGTGTGCTTGATGGCATAATGCTATATAAACCATCAAAGAAGGACTTTTGTAAAGCTGAAATCTGAAACATTGTTTTTGCCTCGCATCACAATAGACTGTCATTTAATTGCAGTATTACTGAGACAATGACACGTTCTCTTTGTTGATTTAACAGTTTATGAGGATACTGAAGCTGCCATCTTTGTTGTCGACTGTCACTTTGTCAAACATGTTCTTTTTTTCTTACAAGATTTGGTAGGGTCTTTGCTCATCTGCTTCGACAACTGACTGTCAATTCGTCCATCTTTCTGTTAATTAATGAAGATTTTTTAAATATAATTTTCTAAAAATAGCTTCCTGGAAGAATTTAAAAAAGCAGACATTTATTTCCACTATTTCTTCTTGTTTTATTATAACCATTATATTTTCTTCCGTTTTAGTTTGAAATCTTTTTTCGTTGTCTTATTCGATTTGCCTCTTCGCGGGCCTGTTATGATTTAATCCTGGTTCAACCAAGTGCAGCACCAAAGAACTTTAATTTATACTTGTTTTATTTATTAGTAAAATGGAGACAAATCAAGTCAGTTCGACTTTATATAGTCTGTGCAGGGTTTCTTTTAATCTGTTATTTATTTGCAGATTTTTTTCTTTGAAGAAATCTGCGTTCAATATTCATTTAATGTTGGAAACTTTTTCTTCTTCTTCTCTGTTGAATTGTTTGCTTGTCTGTAGATAAATTTCACATTATCAGAGTTCACATGACGTGCTGTGCTTTGACTAAAGGAGTCCAATTTTTTTACTGGACCTTTTTATTAACAGTTAATTGGATCCAACAACAAGAAAGCATTAGCTGGTATTACCAATGTGTTTATTCTATCAACGTTCAATAAGTTGTTCCTGTTTCAAGACAAAAGCCTCAACAATGTTTATCCATCACAGAATGCGAGTTAGTTAAACCATTTTTGGGGTGTTCTTCCTCTTTGCTGAGCAGCGGGAGGTGGGGGATGAAAGGACAAATGTAAAAAGAGAGAGAGAGAGTGAGAGAAGAGAGAGAGGGATGACTTGCAGAACTGGGCATGAGTGGGATTTATAAAGCCAGGATGTTGTTGTGGTTAAACGGCGTCTGCCTCAGATCCTGTGGCCAGCAGGACGCCCCGCGAGCAGCTTCTTCTCACATTTGATGAGTAATACATGTGAGAGTGACTTTTTGACATGAAAAATAGCGTGCGGTGAAATTCAAACAGCATCACAATCAGGAGGAAGTAGTTCATACTGGAGATGTTGACAAGACAAATGTTTGTTCATTGGGTTGCAATAATCTGTAATCAGAGCACAGCAAATGCGTTTTCCATCAGACTGTTTTGTAGTGCAGATAGATTTGAAAAATTGCCTTAGGACTGTGATCAAACACTGGATCCACATCATCTCCAACAGCCAGTATTAGAACATTTTGTAAACAGTGTTTATCTGTAATCGCTGTCTTTCTTCTGACATAGTAAAACGAAGAGACATCTTCCCACCTTTTTTTTTTTCCTTGAGAGGAGCTTGGCATTTAGAGTGGAGTCAGCGCTATGTTTATACGAATGCTGTTGACATTAGAAATCAGACCGTTGGGAGTAAGTAGTTCCTCAAATAGCCGTAGAGATGGCCAGTGTTTCCCCAGAGTGAAGGTGTGTCCTACTTTGCAGTAAGAGAGGCAATTTAAATGCTTTGATGTGCAATGCAGCCGATGCTTTCCCAGAGTTGGAGAGAGACGAATAAAAATGGAGGAATTTGTTTGGAATATGAAGTGAGAGCAGAAACACAACAAAGTTCTATATAAAAATCACGTTTTATTTCTGCCCAGCAATGTACCTGGAAGACTCGAAGAGAAATAACATTGTTGGTGGGCTATTTTAATCAGAACTGTTTTATTTCCAGCAAAGAAACGCCATATAGGTTCAACCTCTGTTTTTGCTCTGTTTTTTTGTTTTTTTTAAATAAAAGCCTTTTAAATGTGTCATAAAAGTCTTACAAAAGTATTTCAAGAGCCGTATAAAAGTCTTTCAAGTGCCTACAAAAGTCATTCACACACTGATGGCAGAGGCTGTCAGTCAGTTATCACATTGGCTATGTCACCGGGAGCAATTTGGGGTTCAGTGTCTTGCCCAAGGACACATGTAGGTCGAGGGAGCTGGGGATCGAACCTCCTCTACCACGGATCCACAGCCGCCCCAAAATCATACAAAAGTCTTACAAAAGTCTTTGAAACGTTACAAAAGTCTTACAAAATCTTACCAAAGGCTTTTAAACGTCTTACAAGAGTCTTTTTAACATCTGACAAAAGTCTCATAAAAGTCTTACAAAAGTCTAATAATTCTTAAAAAGGCTTATTGAAGTCTTATAAGAGTCTTTATAAACATCTAACAAAAGTGTCATAAGTCTTACACAATGTTAAAGTCTTTTAAACGACATAAAAGTCTTACAAAGGTCTTTTAAACGTTTTACTAAGTCTTACAAGAGTATATTTCACATCTTACAAAAGTCTCGTAAAAATCTTACAAAAGTCTTATAAACATCTTTCACATTTTTTACAAAACTCTTATAAAAGCGTATAAGCCCTTATAGCATATCAAGGTGTTTTGCATGTTTAAGCCCCTCTCCAACAAATCATATACACTTATAACAGTTTAGAATTTAATGTGGGTTTCTCTTAAAATTCAATAAAAAAAAAATCATTAATGAAAAATCATTAAGAAGACTAAAAACTTATTTGAGTTGTACATTCTAATTCTCCCGTCCTATGGCTCTCTAGATCAATATGTGGTAACTGAACTCTTTGCGGACAATACATTAGATAAATACATCTGCTGTTGTTTTATAAGACAATGCACAATTTCACACTTTTTTTTTTATGTACATAAACAAAAGTCTAAATGTTGCACTGTGAATATTCTCCGACTCCTACACACGACAATATGTGCAGTGTTTAAACCTCTGACTCAAGGCCGAGAGGTTTTTTAATGTGACTATTCATGTACAGTTAATATTAGCTTTGAGAGGCAGTTAACTAGCTCCTGAAGAATAGCTGATGTTTCCATATGTATTTAGTGTCAATGATTTTATGCAGAAGCATAAGAGGTGCTGAAGTTAACATAGCAATAAGCATTAATAAACACTACTTTTCGTCTCATTCATTCAGGTTTTGTTGGAACACTTACTTCCTCGACTTACTGTAAAAAAATATATGAGTAATTTAATTTCAACAAATTCCTTTTTCACCTCAATTAAAGTTCAGCCTTCCAGGATAATATTAAGACCTTCTCCTCTGTGATAATTGAGGTGATACAGAATGTGCACAGCGGCAATGAGATGAAAGTATCAGTGGGCACGTGTATTTAAAGAAATCCTCACAGGCAGAGTGGCATAGAGTGCTTCACAGTGTATCAGATGGAAATGATTCATCCAAGGTACAGTTGTGATTTGTGAAAGACACCATAAAGCTGCAGGGATGTAAAATTCTGTATATTGATGTTTCATGTGTTAACTATAATAGTATAGCCTACCTGGAGAACTCTCGGTGATGGTGTAGCATGTTTGAGGTTAATGAAAAAGTGTTATTTTGACACCTGCCTCAAAAATAATGTGATATGCTACTATCATTCTTAGCAGTTAGTGATGTGGCAATGTGAGTCTGTCACTCTTATTTTCTCCACCACTTTAGTCCAGACTGAATCGTTGC
This sequence comes from Semicossyphus pulcher, assembly GCF_022749685.1. Classification (NCBI taxonomy): domain Eukaryota; kingdom Metazoa; phylum Chordata; class Actinopteri; order Labriformes; family Labridae; genus Semicossyphus; species Semicossyphus pulcher. Next base: position 10,223,098 of record NW_027211692.1, read on the forward strand.
AACAACTATTTTATGAATTGCTACATTATTGGCCCCAGACAATGGATCGTATTGACTCCCCAGATTTCTCGTAGCATCACTCAGAGGTTCATATCTGTGATTCTTAAAGAAAAGTCTTGACAACTATTGACTAGATTAAATTAAAAGTTAGCTAAGACATTCACGCCTCCTTCTGGATAAACTGTAGTTACTTTGTTGAGCCCCCAACATGTCAAAGCTTCATCATGAGGCCAAAACTTTAATTTGTTGTCAGACCAAATACTAGCTAAACTGACATACCATCAATCAGAGCTTTACTTTGTGTTAGCACGCTAACACATTTAGCTAACATGGTGGACACGTTTCGAACATTATCAAACAAGATAACAGCATCAGCTTGTTAGCATTGTCATTGAAAGCGTGTTTATGTTAGCATGATGTGTCTAAGTATAGCCTCACAGAGTTGCTAGCTAACGGTAGACTCTTACTCTTGGTGATAATCAGATTTAGCTTAGGCTACTAGTAGTAAAAATGTTAATGTGACACAAGCAGTGGTTGAAAGTAAACAATATTACTTCTTAGCCCTACTTCCTTGTACTTTTCTTTCAGTAAGTATTTGAAATCCATGCAACTTTACACTTTCAGAGTTTAAGAAAGAAGCTCATTTCTGCTGTGCTATGTCACTTTGACAGCAGCAGTTGCGAGACAGATTTAACGAGCAGATTAAGTATGCTATGAATTTAATACGGTATAGCCTGCTCAATAATTCAAAAGTATATAAAGTAGCTCTAACCACCAACATCAATAAAATGCTGCCTGCTTTTCTTAAAGAACATTTTGAATACTAAAGCAGAGAGTTGGTCTGTTGCACAAGTGAAAGTTAAATTTAGCATCGCCCTGCATTCAAAAATAGATGCATAATGAAAGCCGGTGTTTCGGCAGAAAGCAGAAGACTTGAACTCAACCTCGTGTCACTTATTTATACATCCACGCGGACCTCTGCGCAGGCATACCAATTCTATTGAGAGGAGAGTACATTACATTAATCTGACTAATGAGCTATCGCATTGAATAAATAAATCTACAAGAACAATAATGTATTTTAATAAGAAATGCTAAAGGCCACTCAGATGAAAAATTACCTCTCAAGAGCCTTTGCCTATAGAATAAATCTGACTCCCCCGTCCTGTTGACATGCAGGGGCCATGTGAAGTTGATTTTAATAATTGATTACCAGAAAGTGCTGGGAGAGAGCTTTGCTGATAAGCAAAAGAATGGGTTTTTGTGTTTGAATCACAACATCCTATCGATCCTCTTTGAATAACGCTTAGTGGAAGAGTCTCAGACTTAGGGATTATTTATGGATCCTTCTTGACCTTAGCATTTCCCTTGGAGATTGCGTTTAGGACTATGAAATTGACTGCCAAATCTGCACACATACAACGGATAAATCTAAAGTGACAGCACCGATCGGAGTGGAGAGATTAGCAGTTTTCAGCTTTATTCTTTTCCCCATCCTGCGAAGGCATACATCATCATCAGAGACAACTAAAGTGGAGCCTCACCTGCGGCTTTTTGGCTCGTATGTTTCGGAGACAACGCTCTCATTTGTCACCTTTGATCCATCAGCAGTTTGTTTAAAGCAGAGACAGCTCAGGAAGCATTTTTGCATTAGTATTATACCCGACATATTGGCATCCTGAATGTCTATGGTTTAAAATGTAGTACAATATAACAGACATCCAATCTGTCAGTGAAAACTTGCACCTAAATATTCTTCTTTCTCTGCTCCACAAAGGAACTCTTGTCCCCTCTTTTATAACTTTCTTTCCTTTAATTTGACTTTTCTTCTCGCATTATCTGCTGATTTTTTTTTTTCGGTCGAAGTGAAGATGCCCAGAAACGAAATGGTTTAAAGATTTGTTTCAAAGAGTGGACTCTATCTGCCGGCTGTGCCAAACTAATACGCAGCAGTTTGAGAGAGCAATCAACTGGAAATGGAAATTTGAGCAGCTTAAAGATGAAGCTCATTTTTCCCTTAAGAGCTTATAAGTGTTCTGCCAAAATGTGTGATTCTCTCTTTCACTGCGACTGCATGGCGGGCGTACTGGCTGATGTTCACAGCCTCCTTCTGTTATGGCCTACAGTGTTTACACTTTTACTGCGCCTGATGCCTGAGATTACTTTACAGAACAATAGTGCTACTGTTCCTTTGTTGTTGATTCAAAATGAAACAAACATCACTTAATACCACTTTCTAATTAGTCATCTTTACAAATGCTTTAGAAGTTTAAACTTTCATAACTTAATTAATATTTAATAAGTTGTTTAGATCAAGATTTATTGATCAGCAGTTACATGTACAAAACCAGCGGCTTAAGATAACAAGTATAAAGACAGCTAATTAGCTACCTACACTAATAACCTAGCATAATTTCCAAAGGCAAGATGTTATAAGCTAGCTGTAATATTATGTGGGGTTAGAGGTTAGAAAAGGACCTGTTCAGGATTGGAACATCCATGTGGAAGATGATATTTTATCAAAATCTTTGCTTAACTTGATTCAGGGAAGTTTTAACTCGAGCAGCCTCAAGCACAATTGCAATACTGGCCTAGCATTATGCTTATGAATTAGCGCAAGAAATTAGCCTTCATCAACAAATCCTTTCCTGAGGGAAGATAGGATTAAAAGAAATAGTCTTAATCGTTAATCTAACCAGTTTAGTTTTCTAGCATATAGAAAACTTTCAACCTTTTTACATTATGTTGGATTAGTAACTTTTATGTAAGATTTGGGGGTTTTTATTTATAAAAGGTCACAGAGTGACATGAAAGAAAAGGAGAGACAATGACATGCAAGAATGAAACCATAGACATCTGTTTGCTAAGCCCCCAAAGTTAGCCTACTGTTGCTTATCATAACTAGCCTATTAAACTAGCTGCGTGTTCTATTGCTATATCTAAAACTTTGTGAGTTGCTCCAAAACTCCATCTCCAGGCATTTTAATGCTTTCAATGAGCAGCTTCTATAAGCTAGCTGTCTTAGATATCCACTTGATGGCTTTATATGTATGTAAAGCTAAATGGCTAAAAGCTAAAGACACTAGCTATGCAGTCATGCTAAAGCTAATCACATCTATGTAGTCTAAGTCATGTCGTCATTTCAGCTGACAAAGTTCAACGATTCTGAATTTTGATGGCAAATCTGACACCATTCTTTAACAACTGAACACGTTTCATGAAGAAGGAAGTCTGGAAACGGTAACTTAACCATAAATGACCAACTGTAACCAAGAGGAGAGGGCTTAGCTAACATCTTGTGGGAAGCCATGCTGTAAAGAAAATCTCTTTTGTTGATGAATCAAGCACTGTTTGACCACTTACTTCGACTAAAATATATGTATAACCAAAATTTGTTAATGTAGCGTTGCGGGGTAGCTAGACAGATGGAGGAAGAACGAGGAAGATGCAATGTGCATTGCTAGCTCAAGATAGCCCTGATTTATTTCCTTGCCGCAGCAACAGCTAACCCGAGGTTGAGTTGTCCCCCAAAAAACAACTCACTTAGCTCTCGCCTGCTCAACATGCGTCTTCTTCTCCCCAGAACGCCAAACTTTTTATTAACTTTTAAACAAACTTTTATCACAATAACTCCCTCTTCCCTCCCCCGGAACTACTTCTCAGCCAATTACCCACTACGGTGGACCCTCAATAAACAACAACAAAACAACAACACACATAAACATGAACTTATACCCGGCGTTACAATAACTTAGTTAATATTTAGCCCTATGATATTTTAGTTAAATTCAGGAAGCAGACTTAAATAATGGATTACTGACATACTGTAGTAGCATTATACATTTGATTCTACTGATCTATGAAGCACAGTTTAATTAAGGAAAATTAATAAAGGCAGTAGTTAATTCTCAAACATTTCACAAAGAGCCTGCATAAATGTAACCCCAATAGTTTTCTATGTATCTTCTGATGAAATGCCACACATCAAATAATGTCACTTTTAAAAGAGTATATCACAAGATAACAAGACCTTTGTTAAGTGCTTGTTTGTGACACATCAAAGTTTTTAATGCCGTTTTCTTAAACTTTTTTTGTAATAAAAACTTCTCTTAAAGCGAGAAAAAAACCTTTGAAGGTACAGTTCCTTCCTCGCTTTATTTAGACACACACGCTAGTTTTCCTTTTTAAAGTTACACCTTTCAACACAACTGACTGAGGCAACAAATTCAAAGAGTGTGGAGGCAGAGACAGAGCTGAAGTGATGAAAGAATGAGACATAGAGAAGAACAGCAGAAAAAAAAAAAAAACGAGACGCAGGCGCCAGCTAACGGAAAAGTTGTCACTACAAAACAGCTGCTGATCTGTAATGACACTGATATATTCACAAGATAATCCGTGTATACGTGTAGATCCTTCCTCTCGCTGCGCCGAATCAATACAGACAGAAGTCGCTACAACTACAAAACATATACGTGAGAAATTCTTGCACCTGTACATCTTCACAGAATATTAATGAGTCAGTCTCTCCCTGTATGTATCACTATATTCAGCCGGGGCGTGTGTGAACAGTGCGGGTGTTAATATGCAGTTGTGGGGACCGAGTATTAGCAGTGGATTACAGGTGACTAGCAGGCTTTTGAATCTCTTTCCTGTGATACCCTTTGAATGTGTTCACTCCCTTTGAAGTGATGTCAGTTTTAAAATATCTCAGCCCTTTTATGTTTAACCATGGGTGTTTGCGTTCAAGGGTTCTTTTTTTTTATTAGGGAAGGAGATGAAAGCGTCACAACAGTCAGCATCCATCAAAGAGCGGGAAAAGTCTGGGAAAAAGTCCTGCACGTAACGAAGCATGACTTGTTAAAGCGCGGCGTGGGGCTCGTGTTGTGTCTGCGCGGGCTAAAGAGTTGAATGACAGGCGGGATCCTGACGGGGCTCGCTCGCTGCTCTGGCACCGGATTTGATCGACTGATGGTGTGTTTTGCGGCGGTAATGAGCTTTACAGTATGTGCGTAATGCGCCGGGAGCTGATTCGTATGCTGGATGAGCTAGCTAATTGTTCACAGTGCATATTCCCCCCAGTCCCATGGCTCCTCTGATTTGGATTCATTTAGCCTTTATTTTACCTCATTATACAGGCCTGTGTTATTGCCAGGTTGTGTGTGAGGTATTTTGCATTGTTGAAATTGACTCAGGTAATTTAATTTAAAAAATCACCCGCGCCTCCTAAATAGAAAACAGAGCGGGCAGATTAAAACCGATCGCTCTGAAAGGTGAAATATATTAGACAAAAAAAAAAAACATCCTCTGGTCATTTCATTTTACTGCCCCTACTACTCCTTTATTAATTTCTTCATATTGCAACAAAAAAAAAAGCATAAATCCCTGCTGAACTTGCCAACGGACTGGTGCTTCCTTCCACCTTGTCCACAAATAAAAAGCAAGGAGCAGTTGTGGGCCAGTTTTATTTGGAGGAGTAAAGCCAGCTCACTTCTGAGAGCAGTATCAGGCGAGGAAGAGGATGTAGAGCCGCAGTTCAGTAGGTCCATAAGCCGAGGGATGAAAATGTTCTCTGATGCTGATCCTGCGGTCGCTCTGGATCCCAAACAGCAGCACAGAGAACTGACAAAACCGGGTGTTTATTCTGGCATTCCAGTGGCAGTCTCTGGCCTGCCCAAAACAAACAACAACCTATGCATAGCCCTGATCTTCCTGGAAAACACTCCCACCGCTGTGTTTCCTGCTAGGCACAAAAAAGAGGCCCCAAAACGCCATTTATCTGGTCATCAAAGCTCCAGCTGCCTGTGCTGCTGTGTAAGCAGTGTGATTGAATCTGGGATGTAACACAGTATGTTGCATTTCAGTTATTTATTTAAAAGAATGCACAGTAATCATTTCTGTAAAAGTGCCAGTGTTAGCGAGCTGGCTCGCTTTCAACTGCGGTGCTTTGCTGAAATGTTTCGAAAGCAGTGAGATGATGGTTAAAATTTACAGACAGACGACAACAAGAGAAGGAAAAAGACACAGAAATAACCATTCGCAAGACTGTAAGCCATGCAGAGCAAGAGGCAGAACCTACATACAACAAGAAGGGAACACAAAGACCACAGCCCTCAACCAAGTCTCCTATTACATACAAATCTCCAGCCAAACCACGACAGGCTTATCTCAACTCTGTACTTGTATTTTCAGTGTATGGTTATTTTGAAGACTTTAATTTCTCTCTTTTTTATATCAAAATGTAAGTTTGCTGTAGTGCCTGTAAACACATGAACGTTTTTTTCTCTAACAATACTCAACTCCCGTTTGTAATAGCTTGAAATGTTTATTGCAGCAGTTTGTGTTTTAAGCGTCTAGGCTCCAACCTCATCACTACTCGCAGATTTATTCTACATGCAGAAACTTGAGGAGTGATGAGATAATATCTTAAACCCCCTTGCCGGAGCCTGCAGGTGGATGCTGGGGTGGTGGTGGGGCTGAAAGTATTGAGCGCAGTACTGGTGACAATGACAGAGCAGAGGGAGAGACCGCAAATCCGGCAGCTTAAAGATACAATCTTGAAGATTTAAATTTTTGTGCTCTTGAGCCCCTCCCACTGGCGATAACCTGTAACTACAAGAGCACTCTTCCCAATTTGACCACACGTCTACGGCTGACCCCCTTTGTCCTGGTTGTAACTCCTGATTTTCCTCGCTTTCGTTTGTAAACTGTTTGAATTAATCTGAGCATCAAATTTGTTTATTTTTCACTTATTTGTGAAGTTGTATCTATAGTCATCAATCTTTTCTTTGTTTGTTCAGCCATAGTAGATTACTGTTTAGCTCCGCCTACCCTCTCTGGCAGACCAACCACTGCTGCATGATGGAAAACGCTAACTAAGTGGGAGCCGCTTGTGATTTTTTCCACGAATGTCGCCACAGACACCCATTCCATAAAAATACGATATACTGTAAATGCAAAGGCTTTCATCAGTGGGCCATAGGCTCAATCACCATTGTGTTAACTCATTCGGTGATAGATAGATGACTTAACAGAGAGATTGTTACTTTAAAGAGATTGCCAAATTGGGTCAGGTGATTGTGGAGAAGTGTGAAAACAGCGCTGCACAAGTTGTCTGCCTGAACTAGCTCGCAGGCGTCACCCCTAGTAGCTGGGTCCGCTGTAATTGTTTTGTGTTGCGCATATGGTCCAAAATTTCACGGGTTCTTCCTTGGCAAATGCTTCATCTTTTCACCAAGTTTCCTGAAAATTGGGCTGGTAATTTTTCTGTAATTTTGCTAGCAATCAGACTAATAGATGAAAAAAGGCACAGTGATGATAAGGTCCTCGGGGAAAGTAATAATACAGCAACAGTAACCACGCCGTGCTAGCAACATGAAGCAACAAAGCACAGCCAGGCGATTAATGACACTTGTAGATGTGCAGAGCATAAATAAGAAACAGGAAATAAAGATCTAAATTTTGATCTTAAATAGAAAGATTCAGTTAGAAGTCAGTAGAATTTAAATGTCATACAACTTGCATGAAGCAACGAAGCACAGAGTTTTAAGACACAACTATAGACGATTTGAATATGAAAGAAAGAAAGGAAACTCCTGAGCAGAGATTCACGACTGCTGGGGCTTCTTCCACCACTTTCACTGTTTTATCATCCCACGGAAACGTTCAGGCGCTCTCTGTAAAAGATTTCCCTGAATTCTCCTTGTTAATCATCACATTCGATTCATCTCTATCCCTCTCAGCGTGACTGTGTAAAAGTGAAAGTCCGTGAATGTGTGTTGGAGTGTGTGCTCGCACTCTGCAGCTTGGCAGTTGCCATTGTGTGGGCACTGCGCCCCTGAGGGTAGAGCCCCACAAAGCAGGTAATGGCACTAAGCATGCAGATAGCGCACTGATTTAGACTGAGAGGCGTCTCTAATCGTACGAGGTGTCAGCAGTGTTGTGTCATAGATTAGCCGACTCTCTCCCTTTATTTCCTCTATGATCATCATCTCCTCTGTGTTCATCACCTCCTCCGGCAAGGACCGCTGTGCACCATCCCACATTCACATTTTTTATTACTGTTGAAGTACTCGAAGTAATGGAAGCTGGATTTTTGTTGTTGTTAGTAGCAGATGTATTTGTGGTATAAAACGCGGAATATTAGAGTTGTTTCTCTGGACAGTGGCGGGTACTGTATGTAGCAAACATTAAGCACCAGACTTTAATGTGCATGTCAGAGCACTATAAAGCTGGGTGTCAAACCTCAACACCTTTATACTGTAGTACTGACAGAAATGTTTCTGTAGCACAGAACAACTTAAAGCACTGAAAGCTAGCATGGAAAGCGACTGGGATTAATAGTCTTGATTAATCTATAAGGTTAAAGATATAATAAAATAAAAAATGAATTTTCAATAACATCATCTTTTTATAATTTAAAATAAAGCATAAAACATGTTTGCAGTTGGCTCTGAAACTCTTGTACCGACAGTATCTGCACTAGTATACATTTAAATAGAAAAAACACATATACATGTGAAACTAGCAGTGTTATTACAAATAAATACAGTTATATTATTTATTTTTTCGGCCTTTATGCCTTTTTTAGAGAGAGAGGACAGTGGATAGTGTTGGAAACAGGGGAAAGGAGAGTGGGGATAGCACACGGCAAAGGGAGGGTGGGAGTCGAACCCGGGGCCGCCGCATCGCGGACTGTACCCTCTGTGTATAGGACGTGTGATTTAACTGCTGAGCTGAACTGGTGCCAGTTAAATACAGTTATATTTCTGGAACTTCTTTACTGTGTATTTTGGTCTTTGGCTACTTTAAACTTTCAGAAAATTTCAGAAAGTACGAGGAGTATACGTCGCACCGGACTATAAGACGCAGTCTGTTTTTGGGGGGTATCACAGCGGGACAAAAAGGTTTTCGAAGCTATTTAATAATAAAAATGAGTATACGAGCTAGATTATAGCGCTATCGTCTGGGTAAAATGCACAATAAAATACCTCTCTCTGCATTTTATACTGGTATATTGGTCACATCCGTATACAGGACGCAGCCCACTTTTTTGGTGAAAAAAAATTATTTAGCGCGTCTTATACGCTGAATTTTACGGTAATTTCATGTCATACATTTTACTCCACTACAATTATCTGAAATATGCAGATAGGTACAAGTAGAAACCTAGAAGAAGCGAGCGGGGAGGACATGCAGCAAAGGGCCGAGGGCAGGAGTCACCTCTCATGGGGCGCCTGCTCTACCTACTTAGCTCAACCAGTGCCACAGAAGAAGTTACGTTTGGTACTGTTCAAACATGATATTTGGCTGCTATTAAAGTGAATCTGAATCTTTTAATTTCACAGTTCTGTTATTGCTATTCCAACTTCTATAAAACTTCTTACACGAAGAAGTATCTACATATACCTCCCTTGCGTGTACGGCATGAAAAACCCCATTTAATATCTTTAATTATGTCTATGTATGAACAACCTACTTGTTAAACAATGTTCTTAATATAAATATATAGTTGAAGCAGTGATGGATATATATCCACTTCTCTGAAGTGCAGGCAGAGATAAGCAAACACGCGATGTGATCGTATTAACATGTATGCAGACTTGAAGCTGCTGCGAATGTGCGTGCGAGTCTGTCAGCCTGTTGGACTCTGCTTCGCTTGATCGGAGAAGTCTTTGATGTCGGGCTGTAAGATCTGACGCTCTGATCTGGAGCATGACAGAGATGACATTATGTGAGACTCCATCAGGAGATTCGGAATAAACGATATAAAATTTCTGCTCGACTCCACACATCATATCCCCGTGTTTCCTCCGTCCTCACATTTTCATTCTGCTCCCAAAACAAATGGACTCATTCCCATTAGAATAAGCAGCAAACATTACCTTTTAAATTGACAGTACAATGTATGCTAATGGCGCCGGAGCCTTGGCCGCACAGTGTATCCCCAAAGTAGTTACAGAGGTGTCTGAGGAAGATGTGGAAAAGCCATTACAACTTAAACTGTGTAAATTGCCACAACCAAATGTGACCACCCTGAGTCATGTGCGCTAACAACAAGTAGAACTCGCCTGAAATAGAAAGCCGAACACTTCTCTGCATATAAATTTGTGTATACTTGCTGCGGCAATACATTGTTCATTTGTTTACACTGTGTGCCAGCAGGGCCACATTAAGATTAAAGCGGTAACTTTGACCTATGGAAACTGGAAACAGCAGTGACAGAAAAATCAGAGAACAAGAGCAACAGGGGCCGTGGTGAAAAAGCGACAAAGGCAGCAGAGGGAACGACGATTTAAAAAACTGTTCGATGGATCATAACGTTGCACATATTCCCCTAACAAGCTTTAGCAAAGCGAGCTTCTGAAAGATTTGTTTTGAAAATGTTGACCACAAGCTGTTAACCCGCAGATACTGACAATGGCAACACAGACGATGCTTTTAAGTAAAGGGGAAAATATCTGTTCTCATAAATACCCATGTTCAAGGCCTTAGACATGCTTCCATTGGGAGTCGGTTAGCGAGGTTAGCTTTAGTCAAAGCCAGCGGGCGTCTGCACAGTATGGAGGCTCAAACCAGTTTTCTGCTCATACTGCAGCAGTAACACAGCAGAACTAAAAGAAGATTCCTCAAATGCCCCCAGTGGTTTATATTGGTTTATGGTAATAAGTCAAAGTGATATTTGTCCTAGTTTTGAGATGTCAGACTTACAGAGAGTGGAAGTGAATGGAATTAAGTTTAGAAAGCTGTGTTTCTGGATCATTCAGAGAAAGCAGGATTATATTTATGGAAAGATATTTCCGTTCCGTTTCTGTTGTTGTTTTTAAAGTGTAAATGTTCCAACTCAGTGAATCCACAGCTTACAGTGTACGTTCAGTGCCAACATTCAGTGTCAGTGCAGGAAGAAGAGACGCAGACTGTAGCGCCTGGACCCCACAGGATAAGTGTCCGCCGCGTTCCGTGTGCGCCGCGGTGCTGCTCTGTCAGACGGCGCCCGCCCAACCCCACAGGAGGCGATTCTGGACTGCAGCACAGCGCTGGCCCAAGCAGCTGGATTCGCAAGATCGCGGGAGAACTACATTATCGCGCTATCATCAGTGTTAAAACCGAGCAACACACAAGCAACAGTTCAGTTTGCGCCTCTGAGGTTGATTATCTGCTCATTTGAACATCACTCTGTGATTTTTGTGCTCCTACCATTAGTGAATACCCTACTTAGTTAAAAACGACTTAAAAACGGGAGTCTGTACGTGGTGTTTTATTTTGAAATGACCGCAAGCTCCATGCTGTTTTCATGTCTGACTTCCTGTTTGTCAGACCTTCTCTGTTCAGCTTGACGCGTGCTTGAAGCGGCCTCCATCAAAAATAGACTCGGCACGTTTTTTAAGCGGAGCAGAGCGGAGAGACGCTTCTGGCATGCTGTGAAAACGAGCACTGACTAGAAGGGGCGCTATCAACTCTGGAGGTCGCGGCGCACACGGATCCTGTGGGTTATCGCCGTAAGAGTTAGCATGATGGTGCGTTTAGTACTTAGACATTCATGTAGGAATCTAGCGTTTGCACCCCATCATATATCTTTTTATTAATTGTAGCCACAATCTTTCTCTGACCTCAACCAAAAACCTGCACAAACTTTACCATAGTTTATTTACCACAAGTGATGACTTTCCCTCATATAAATCTCGCTGTGCACCGATATTGCAGAAAGTAAGATTTTTTATTTGTGACATTTAAAGTAAAAACAAGTAATGGAACATTTTTTGTAGTTTGGCCTTTAAAGCTGTTTAAAGAAACTTTCAGTTCTTTGAACTTGTTTCATATTTTTCTTTTTTAGTCTTCACAGCTACAACAACAGTGTTGTAATTGCTGCAAACCAGGTATGTGGCAACATTTCTATAGAAGCAGCTTCACAGCGAGGTTTGTATAACCAGCATTGCTTGCAGTGCACTGTGTGGAGGAGGAGGAAAAAAGCTGCTAATCAATAAATGACATTAACGGAAAAATTAACAGGAAAAAGAGTCTGGTTTCAGATACATGCGCATTAGTGATCGTGGGAGGCACAATAATTAAGCTTCTCACTGAAGGAGAGATTTGGCGTTACCTCTGAATTCTGACCCTGTCCACATGTGGTTGCAGTGTTTCCGTGTTTGTCTACAAACTTCCTCAGCAGGTCTTCTCCACAATATCCACCGTAACAGCAGTCAGTCATACACACAAACTTCGGGGAAAGCTTGTTTGCTTTGACTCACTACTTCTGGATACGTTCTCCCTTTGATCACGCCGCTTTCTGCTTGTTTCCTCCCACATTCAACAAACATACAATCACAGGGAGCAGAGACTAAATTGCCCATTGGTACGAATGTGAATGTGGACCCCAGCAGGCCTCACAGTCACTGAGGCTAATTGGAATCCAAATATAGAATAATAAACCTGCGCTTTGCCCACACGGTTGGTCGTCATGGTTATACCTCCTCGGGGGACGAGTTTGAATGCCGACACCAGTCAGACTCATAGCGGTGCCGCCTTTTTTTTCCTCCATGTGTTTGAGTTTGCATGTGTGTTTCTGGCCTGTCAGTGCGGCACATCAGCGGTGGTAACAGGCGGTCCCTGTGGAGGGCAGACTGACAGGTAGGTAATGATCAAAGAGGCCGATTCCTGTGTTTCATGTGTGGCTCACAGAGAGAGATACATTTGTACTCCCGGTACTGCTGCTTTTTTTTTCATTGGCTTGGATAGCAGATAGCACTCACTAATTTCACACACGCACGAGCACAAACTTCACTCATCGTATTCACACAGCGACCATTTCCCCCGATGTCCATAGTCCAGGTTTTAATTCGTATTAACGTAGGAAATCTGACAAATCGTCTTCATTTCAATGTTGCTTGCTGAACGAGAAACTGATAAGACAACTGATGGTAAAAACTCTGCCCATATTTCAAAGGAAAAACTTGAGAACCTTTCAGCAACTGCAAGACAGCAGCTAACGTTAGCATTCAGCCACTTAGCTAACATGATGTTAGTGTGGAGTTCTTCAGTTAGCTGAACTCTCGTCGCCTGTACGCCGACTCTCAGTCTTCTAACTGTATCGCACATCCATAAAATATAAACCCGAAGCGGAAATTGGAAAGAAAAGTCACAGTTGAAATCCAGACAGCCTATTGGCCATATTTAAAAGTAAATAAACATATTTGTCAGCTACTGTAAGACAACATCAAACGTTAGCATTCAGCCACTTTCTAGCTAACATTGCGTTTTTTTATTTCTTTCCTTTTGTATCGTGTAACTCTTCCAAGCTAATAGAAATGTCAGCTAGTAAGTGGCTGAATGCTAACATTAGCTTTCATCTGACCATAGTTTTTGTATTACCAAATATGTAGTTTTAATGTGGATGACAGCCGAATTTCCCTCCAGACTGCTACTCCACACTGTTCATTGACATTTTAGCTGGGGATACACGATATTATCGGCACGTTATCAGTTATCGGCATCGGCCGATATGTAATTTTTCTGCCGATAAAACAGCGCTTTAATTCTGCCTAAATGCTTCCCTAAAAAAAGAAAATAAAATGTCACAAACAAATAAATATGGCATTTGGGACATAACCTAAGTTTAAGCACTTTTCTTACATTGCCCAGTGAATGTGTACATTTTAAAGGTGCTGTATTATGTTTTTTCTGCATCTGCCAGTGGGCCACTACAAGAAGAGTAGGCATGGTATCAATTCCACTACATGAGAGACTTGATGTTCTCTGCAATTAGGTGGAAAAAACATGAGGCTTATGTATCAGTATCCAAATCAGCAAAAAGGATTGGAAAATATCAGCAAAAAATCCAATATCGTGCGCCCCTATTCTTAGCTGCTGAATCCAGAAGCAATGAAATGATGACAGTTTGTCAGATACCCTAAATGTATAACACTTGCCCCCTGGAACACAGCAGCATAACATCATAAGAGCTTTTGAGCTTCCCACCCTGAATGTGGCGTCAGAGGAACAGCGCTGCCGTGTGAATACGGTCAAATTTCAGACTCCTCACATTAACAGCCACTAACACATTTCTCAGATTCAGCCTCACTCTCCGTCCGCGCCGCACTCCCTCCCTTCTAATAAAAATCGCTGAACTCTCGCCGCCTGCACGTCGACTCTCAGTCATCTCAAACTGTCATCTGAACTGTATCGCACATCCATAAAATATTAACCTGAAGGGGAAACACAGTCAAAGCCACCCAGTCTGTCTCCAATTTGACCCCCCCTTCCCCCCCCACGCCCAGAGTAAGCAGGACTATCTCACTGACTCAGGTGCCAGGCCACTCACGGATATCTTACCCTCCATCTTGTGTCCACAGTTGCCAGTGGCTCAGTGGACGGGGTTTGTACTCGGCTCCGCTCTGTTCAGCCTGCCAGTTTCTGTTTAATCAATTGGAGCAATTCAGATTGTATTTGAGAGCGGCCAAATCTCATCTCAGGTTGGATGTTGTTGGAAATGAAGTGCATCCTTGAGGACGGCCGCAAAAACAGCTCCACTTTATCTGTAAGATTAAAACTTCAGGGTCAGGGTAATCTGTCTTAATGAAACTGTCAAGTAATCCGGGGATCTGTAAACTGTGTGGTGTCACGCCGCCGTCGTCTCTCTCTCTCTGTGTATTATACTGACTGAATTTATACATGATTTCTAAATGACTGATTGGCAGACTAGAGGGTGATGTGATTGCTATGAGAGGTAAATTAACCAGCAATTAACCAATGTTAAGGTAATTACATAGCCAATCAAATAAAACTACTCAAAGCAGGTAGGGGAGGCATGAAGAGCTGATTTAATCATCTATAAGAACTACTCCTTTATGCACTCTCAGGTTTAATCTCAGAGCCCTCTTAATTTTGCAGGAGCAGCAGTTTTTTTTCACCTTGTACAGGATCTCTATTTATGTGAAGAATCACACCGCAACTACCGACGGCCTTGGCAGAGCTCAGGCAAGAATCAATAAGCCTTTTCTTGGTCCCATCTTCATCTTAAGTTATGATTCCCTTAAAAATGAACCTCAAGCCTCCCCTCACACCCAACCCCTTTAAATCTTTATCAGTTTCTTAATAGTGTTCAAAAATAAGTCAAGCAGATGCTCTCTTGAAAAATCTGTAAGCAAGGGACAAGATTTTTTGACCAGTATAATTTGAGCGGCCTTTGGTTTCACGCAGAAAAAGGTGGAGAGCAAAGAGGCGGCCAAAAATGCTCTCAACCAATGGTTTCAAAGGTTGTGCAGATGGGAAATAATCCTTGATTTTACATGCAAAAACATCAGTGTTGGGAATTACGGCTCTTTGAAGGGAGCCGGATCTTATGGCTCCGTTCCTTTCAAGAGCGTCACAACACTACGAGGTAGAGAGTGGTCGGACTCGAGAACGTGCCTGCGCTCTATTCTCCCGTGTCAACACAAACACGCATATTTAAAATTCAACGCTTTTAAAATTTAAAAGGAAAACAGCAGAATAATGTAGGAACAATTAATGAACCTCATTGAGTTGCCAGTAACTTCTGATACAACTCTGTATGACTACAGAGATGTCAACAGAACCAACAAACTTGGCGGAAGGTTATATTGTTGGTCACCGTTGGCACCATGTTGTGGCGACATGATTCTGCTGCTTGTGATCTAGTGTCGCAGAGTTGGAATTGAAAAAAGCTGCCTGTGGTAGTCTGCCATAAAGGGGAGTGGATCAAGGGCAGGCAGGGAAATGTGGGCACAACTATAAAAAGAACGGCTCTCACCTCACCTACGACTCGGTTCCCGTCGTTCGCACCAAAGAGCCGTTCAAAAGAATCGGATCGTTGGCAAACGTCTCAACACTAAAAAACATGCATCTAAAACATCTGAAGGACCAATGTTCTTAATCCACACTGTCAGACAGTATTATAACGTATGTTGCTATCAGCAGGATAGTGTTATGTTGTTTCCGGAGCATTATTGAATTCACATCACCACGAAATTCAGATATCTGCGATCTTGGAAAGAATGTGGTGATAAAGAAGTTTTGTGCGTCGGAGCAAAGCTTGGCTGAACAATAGTCGTTTGTATCAACTGTCCTGCTGGGACTGCTGGATTAAAGAGGTTAGGTGGTTTAAACGGTCCATCTGTAGTCTGATCGTTGGCTGTTTTGTAGAGTTTTGCAACAGAATCCACAAGATGCACCCGAGTCTGTGCAGGACGAATAACTGCAGTTTGTAATGTACACTTCTCTCCGTTGCCTCAAAATGTTTCATTGTATTTCAATATATTTTGAGATGGGTCTTAAACAGTCTCTCTGGCAATCTGTGTTGGACTGTACAATATCAGTGTTTGGGCATTTTACACTGATTGATGGATATATAATGAATCGTATGGCTACTGTTTAATACAAACAGGAACGCAAACATCTAGAAACCTCAAAAGACAAGGAATGGGGGAAAAAGAGGGCAACTTGTAAGGCTGGTTTTGAGTTTCAGGTAAAAGTTTTCAGCAGTTGCTTTACGTCGACTGGTAAGACGAGTCTTTTTATGTCATATTCTGACATTGGTTGGTATGTAAATGTGGCTCATAGCAATCTTCACATTGTGACATTTTTGGGTCAGGATTTTGAGGCAGTCTGTCTTTAGTCGACCAGCCTCAGCTGTTGGTGGACGTGTGACAGTTTGAGCTCAGATCCCCGTGTTTCATTTAAGATTTCACCACATTTACTACATGGACTGTACTTATATAGCGCTTTTCTAGTCTTGTGACCACTCAAAGCTGCTTTTACACTACATGACACATTCACCCATTCACACACACATTCACATACTGATGGCAGAGGCTGCTATGTAAAGTGCCCAACTGTCAGTCAGTCATCACATTCACACACTGATGGCTATGCAACCGGGAGCAATTTGGGGTTCAGTGTATTGCCCAAGGACACTTCGACGTGTTGACTGAGGGAGATGGGGATCGAACCGCCAACCTTCCGACCTTCTGAAAGACGACCGACTCTACCACTGAGCCACAGCCGCCCCACCCCCAGTTACTGTCATTCTTGGTCTTACATTATTGTAATCACATGTGAACTGCAACGTCTTTTTAGACAATTAAAATTACCTATGGTCACAACTTGCTCCTACAGTTACATTTCTTAATTCTCTTGAGCTTTGGACTGATAGTTGGAAAATTAGGACTTGAAAAAACTACTAAAACATAATCGTTTAATTATTTAATATTAAAAATAGGACGTGATTGAGACCTAAATCTTGGTGAAAATGTATAATTAAGAAGATAATTGCTCACAGTTTGATAAGAAACTCTGATACTGTTTCAAAACATATCAGGTTAAAGTCCGGCCAAACCAGCATTTCACCAATATACTGCGTGACGTATTTCAAAGTAAAGTAGGACAGAAAGGTCGGACAAACTGGGGGAAATTTGATTTGAACTGAAGAGAGGGTGAACACATGAAGACACGCTGATGTAGGGCTGGGCGATGTGGTATAAAATCCTTTATCACTATATAGGATTTTTCATATCTCGATATATCACGATATTTCATGTTTTCTGGTAATTTAACAAATAATTAGTCCATATGAAATAACCACAAGGTAAAGCCTTTTTTTTGGATAATCCTGAGTTTTCGTTTTTCACTCTGAGCGTGAGTCCTTTTCTGCACGTTAATGATAAGCAACGGCTCCCTCTATGGTTCGCTCCAGGTTCACTCCCACGTGCGAAGAACGTAGAACGTAAAGTGTTGTCAAAATGACCTAAAAATTGCCGTAAAGCAGTTCAGCCGCTGGTTTTGTGACATCACGATAGAGACGATATAGAATAACACATATGATAGAACAGGGGAGGAGAGAGTGGGGATGACACGGCAAAAGGAGTTGAACCCGGGGCCTCTGCACTGAGGACTATAGCTTCTGTATATGGTCGCCGATTTAACCGCTAAGCCAAACCTGCGCCTGCGTCTTCTTTTTTTTTTTATACAATTTATGCCAAAGAAAGTAAAACAAAATAACACCTGTGCTTACCTGAGACTGAATCAACACTTTTAAACCAATAACATTATAACTCACAGCCGTTCATTTCATGCTTTCAGCAGCAGAGAGCTCAGAGTCATTCGTTAACTAGCAAGCTACAGCATCATGCGTCAGTGTAGGGCTGGGCAAAATGACAATATATATCCACAGCCAAAAAAAAATATGGTGCCCATTGAACCGCGTACGTGATCAAAAGGAGTTAAAATTTCCTTTTGCGTTTCAAATTCATTTTATCTCCTCTGCCATGCATCTATATTTTAATACATTTACCTGAAGCTTCAGTAGATACAGTGCCAACTGTGACTGGTCTTTTTCTTCCATAGACGGCTTGTCAACAAACACCAGTGAACCCGTGGCTGACCCTCTTTTTTTACCCACCCAGCCTGGCAGCTGATCCTTCTGCAAAACCAACAGATTTGTGAAAAAAGAGGGGGAAGGGATGCGTAGCTGGCAAGCATGAAAAGCTTCCAATGATTGATAGCCATTTGTTTTGCCTGCTTAATACAACATAAACTCTCCAGCGATTCATCACCAGAGTGAGGCTTTTCCACGGTGCCTCTGCAAAGCCCACTAAAAATAATTCATTTTCTGCGAGCTACGAGCCAGGCACTAATGTTAAATATTCATGCGGGTCCGGTCTAAATGATGTGGCCATTGGCACACAGTTAGAGCACACTCTGCGGAAGGGAGGAAATGTCAAGCTGTGAATAAATGAAAGCAGTGAAGCCGTATATTACCCTGCCATTGTGAATTTACTATAGTTGCCATTTTGTGCGGCCACTTCAAATGGATCTCTTGTATAATCAATACACTCAGTAAAACATGGAGCATATTGCCACGTTGGCGATAATCTGGACTCGTTGTGTTTGCTCATCCTTTATTCACTGTTTGTGTTTGTTGCCTAATTTGTGCCTCATGAATGTTAACTGGAGACTCGGTGCTATTTCCGTCGTAACCGTCGACGTGTTCAGCGGAAAAACAGACCGTTAAAGCGAGCGAGTTGACTCTCTTCAAAGATGTCGATGCACCGCGAGCTCCTCTTGTCACACGAGATCAATATGGCGTGTGCCTATGCAGCTGTTATGGTTTGATTCGTATTGACTGACACATCAGTCAGCCACGTTCATTTTTTTTTTCCGCGACGCGCTGATGTGCAGAAGATGTTGTCATGGCTGCGCTGAGATTGTTCTGCGACGTTATAGGTCATCTTCTGTCATGATATCAGTAAGCACAGTGGAGGGAAAGGGCAACGTATAATAGAACGTACTGGGTTGAGTATCCATTTAGAGGAACTCAAATAGAGAGCATAATGTCCGCTGTGCATCATTCGGCTGGAATGGGAAATGTTAAATGGCCTCATATTGACAGACACACTCTACCAGTATTCATTTTTATCACACGCGCACACACACAAGCCTCCCCAGCTCACACACACACACACACACATTTCCTCCTGCAGTCTCTGACTAATGAGGCCTGGGGCTGGAGATGGTTCCATCAAGGAACTTCCCCCTCTTTCTCTCTCTGCATCTCCAACACACACTCGCTCTCTCCGCTCTCTCAAACATGCACCTGATTGATAGCAGTGATTTGACTGAGAAAAGGGAAATGGGAAATTGAAAAATGGTGGAAGAAGATTGGAAACAACGTGCTGATTATAAACTCTGTGCGGAAACAAAGGGCCTCCCCTCCTGCCTTTTCTCTTAGCGCCGAGGTAGCAGGTGTGTGTCTGACAGGTGCCTGATTGAGGCGCACAAAAGACATTACAACTGCAAACAAATGGACGTGTTTAGCGTCCCCGGATGCAGTTAACGTTTTGGGCTGATAGATGTGATTATGAGTATATGAGCGGAGGCAGAGGCAGAATGGGCACAGGTGTTAGCGAGCGCGGGGCAGAGAAGGAGGCATGTTATTGTTGTGATGATGATAATCCATCTATACAATTAATGATATGTCATCGCCAAGGTCATCAGCCTTGGGGGATGTATTTAATATGTCTGGTATTGTAATAATAGAGCCTCTCTCTGCTGGAGACGGATTCACAGGAGGCGTGAGACCACACAGATTTATCATCACGAGGGAGAAAAAAAGTGTAAAAATGAGAACAACAATCTCCTCGTTCTAAACTCACTGATTTACAAAATAACCTCAATTACCTCAATGCCACCGCCATTTATTTTCCTCTTTTTATGTTTATGTTCTCATGTTTCAAGAAGAAAAACAACAGCACTTTTATTATAACAGTGGAATAAATTAGACGGTACCCTCCTTGTGAAGCAGCTTTGTGCGCTCCATAAATGAGGGAGCGTCTTGGCCGAGGGCCCCGGTGGGTTTTAATATTCTCTGAGAGCTTCCAGACAGTGAGTGGTGGTGCAGCAGCTGTCTCTTGACCCCGCCGGACCCCCACTTACCCCTCTGACCGCCTCCTTTCCACCGGGCCGGCTGTGGCGATGACAAGCCTGTCAGAAGCTTCTCCTAATGTCCTAATTACCCCTCACACACACACACACACACACACACACACACACAGAGGCCTGTGCAGATGTACGCACATTCATCGTGAGTAAGCAGATATGCCGGCTGACAGGCTAGAAAGCAAACACACTCACATGCTAATAGTTCTGTTAACATTGCTCATGGGTTTTCCTGGCAAGAGCCCACACTATAGGTGAACAGAATAGCAAAAAAAGAACCCTCTCTAAAGACTGTGTGGAGGCTTTGATTCGTATTGTTCTGCGTGTGTTTTGATCCGCGTTGAATCAGAGCTCCGCTTTCTCTCCTGTGGTAACAAACGCAGCGCTCCTTCCGCAACTTTCTCTTACAAAAACACAGACTTTAGCTGAAAAGAGGCTTCCCAGCTTCCCCTGCTGCCTCTAAGGAGGGAAAAAAAAAACACAGACAAAAAAAAAAAAAATGCAGCGTCACCCGAAATAGACGAAGTGAATGAGATGTGATGAGTCACTCCGCCAGAAGGTTAAGCTTCGCCTCTGCTTTAAGCGGGGAATCTCTCCTCTGCTGCACGGCTTTGGGGTTGCAGAACACACTGCTGCCGCCGCTGCACTTAAGTCCATGCTCAGTCAAGCAGTCTTGTTAACATAACAGAGTGAATGATTGTGCCTCGTAGGAAAAAGGAAATCTTTGTACCTCCCAGCGAATGCAGTTGCTTGGTGATTTATAGACCTCTGAAGTTACTGCATTTGTCACAATCACCGTGACTAAATAGTGTGTTACTACAATGCTCTTCCTGCCATCGTGTTGTGTTGATTTGAGACATCCTGCCTGGTTTCACTGTGTCAAACTATCTTTTGATGTATGTGCCGCCCTGATACGAGGCCCTTTTCTTTTTAATTCTGTAACTTGCTGCTGTTTTATTTGTGTAACAGGAAGCGTGTCTCCGTGTCTGTCATGTGAGGCTGACTGGAGCAGCAGCAGTCTGGCGTCTACAGTAGTCAGAGATGTGTTAGCGCTCGCTTTTTCTGACACGTCTGTGAGAGCCCAACACTACCTGAGCTGTCATTAAAGCTGCTGGATGCTGGGAGGTTTCCCCCCCCCCCTTTTTCTGTCAGCTGCACAGACATTTCCATGTGTGTTGTGAGTGGCAGGACCCAGCCATGTACACAAATTAGGGATGCACGATATTGGATTTTTTGCCCATATCTGATTTGCCCATATTTTCCAACCCTTTTGTCGATATTCGATATATTAGGCACATGTTTTTTTACCACCTCATTTCAGAGAACATCAAGTCTCCCCTGTAGTGGAATTGATATCACGCCTACTCTCATTGTAGTGCCCAAAAACTGCCATATCGCAGACATCTTGCACACTTCTTCACGCTTGATGGAAGAGGCGTTTTTCAAAAGGTGTCTGATCATTCACGTTTCTGAGCGCACCTAAATGCAGCATCCCCCGAAACACGGCAGTGAGGGAGACATGCCCGGACTTGTTTACTGCTCCTACTACGGAGACATCAGTGATCGCAGACGGACTCTTTTTATCGTGTGTGCGTCCATGAATATGTGAGTTAGTTTTTGCACTCATGTTTATGTTACTCTCTGTTAGCGTCGGCTTTGGCTGCGAGTGTATTTTCGGTGTGTTTGATGTTGTTAAATCCGGTAAAATGACGAGAGCGTAAGCTAACTGTTAGCTAATTAAGAGTTGTGAAAGTTGTTTAACTTCTATTCACGACTTTTTAGTATTTATTTGTATATTATTGATAACTTTGTGCAGGCAGTGCGCGCGCACTCATGCAGAGTTAATTTCGTAGCATTACATCAAGCTTTTTCAGGGTGTCATCGAGCATTTAGGCAGAATTAAAGCGCTGTTTTATCGGCAGAAAATGACACAAATGACACATCAGCCGATGCCGATATGCCGTGAATATCGTGCATCCCGAACACCAATGAGATTACACTGCCTCTTATTATGTTTTCAAAGATACTTCTGATGTTAAACTCATAATTTGAGCCTCTCTGTTTGTGATTTATGTGCAGCTGTAGAAGCCCGTGGCGCTTTACTGAAAGGAGGCAGGGCACCACATTCAATATGTGCTTTTTATCAGACAGCATTTCTGAAGGATTATCCCTTAATCTCTGAGAGTAAGAGCCGTCTTCAGCTACACGTGTCCTCCTGGCTCTGCGTGAGCACAACACAAACATTCAGGCCACAGATTGGACATTTACAAAGCGTATCCCATTAACAGTCAGCAATTAAACACCTCTGTGGGGATATTCGCAAAATCTCCTTTTTATCACAGTTTATCGAGCAGGAACGCGCTTTGCATCTCAAGTAAGCCTACCTGATTAATATGTTTCAGTGGACTCGGGGGAGAATTAGTCTGTGTATTCCCTGCAGTGTTTACAGGTGAGCGCTCCCTGATATCTCGCTGACAGGCTGGATTAAGCCGCACCTGAGAGCCGGGAATAAAAGAAGCAGGTCAAGGCTGTAAGTAAATTACTGAATAATGCACCAAGTTATTATTATAGGAGGAAACAAGGCATAAACGCGTCGTCTTTTTAAAGTCGAGGCCTCCAGTCATAAGCATGGAAGTAGATTCTTGACCTTGGAGGAAACAATCACAGCTCAAGGTGCTCCTCCCGGCTTTTTCCTGAGCTTTCGGTCGTATCGTGCTTTCCCCATTCACTGGTAATGTTTGCTCATTTGTCATGGAGATGAATCTGTTGAAATTCAAGATCACTAGCTGTTATGAGTTCATTCAGAGCGCTTCAAGGACTTCTCTTCCTTGTTGGCTTGAAATTAAACTACTTAACGATGCTTTTCTAATCCTGGTCCCTCTTAGTGTTAACTATAAACTCGATAGTCACTGAAGTCAAATAAATCTCAGGATGCGGGTGAAGCAAGGACAAATGGACACTTACAGGGATGTGCTGCATCACTGTCATTAAGAGATATCTGTCACTTTACCATCACTTACATTACAGAGCAGATGCAGCATGTTATGTAGTTCCCTTTATTATTAAGTACAGTAACCTGTAGATATATACAGCTCCGTAAAAAATATGAGACCACTGCAAGAGTATGTTTTTCTATGAAAGAAAAACAAGTTTGTGTTTTAACTTAGGAAGAGTTCAGAAATCAGCATTTGGTGGAATAACCTGGTTTTTAATTACATCAAACCAGGAGTCAGAGGTTGTATGAGGGGTTTGCTGTTGGGTGAGGTTATGCCACTCTAGAGCCGCTTTCCCACTGGTCAAAAAACCCGTTAACACCACAAAACCCAGGTTGACTCGCTGATCTCCGTCCCCTTTCCGGCGCGATGCTTTGACGCGCATTGAAGTTCCGGCCGCTGTCGCGTAAATACAGAACAACAACACACAACGGGCGAATTTGTTCTTTGTTGCGTGCAGGATGCAGCAACACTGACAAGACAGCGAGGTGAGAGAGCTTCTTCTGATCCGAGGGGAAGAAGAAATAAGGCGTCAGGTTTCCGGCGCATTTGTAACGTCAGACGGTGACGCAGCAGAAAAGAGACTGAAAGGAGTATACTCCACTGGCGATGGGAAAAGAGGCAATCGGCATTTATTAGCGGGTCTTCCTGGGTCTGAAAAACTCGCGTCAACGCGGTAATTTGGGTGGGAAAGGGGTAAAGGAGCAAAAATTAATCATCCGTCTTCCTCTTGACATTCAGGAGGTTTCCAGTGGGGTTCAGATCTGGATTGGGCTGGCCCTGACACGAAGAGAGAGATGCTGATTTAAGGAACATTTGGAGTGGTCTCTTAACTTTTTCTGGAGCTGTACATACAGTTTATACTGTATATATATATAAATATATATAGTTACTATTAATTAAAATCTGCATGTTTGCTCAGTGAACCAGAAAAAAAGGAAATCTACAGAACAACTGGTTGCCAAAAAAACAAATCTTACACTGTCTTCATCAACAAATGGAGAACACTTCCATTGTTGAATGATCTATCAATTGTTTCCTTAGTTAAAAGTTAGGTTGTTGTCCAAAACAAAAAGTCCTGTTTGCTGTGAGAGAAGAAAAGAAACACAGAAAATAGTGAAATTTGAGAAGCTGCTCTCTGTGATGATTTTGGCAGTGAAAACCTGCCGTAGGAACAGTTAGCAAGTTTGTAGTTTCAGCTGTAGTATGGAGTTTGCAAAATGTTTATCGGCCTTCGTTTAATGCGGCTGAAAGATCTTTACGATCTTTTCTGTCCTGCGATTGTTTTGTCGAAGCGACTTCACACAATAAATGGCCTGTATGTATTTTTCTGTTCTATATGAACTCATTAATATGGATTTGAAAACAGCAACAAAGACTGGTGTGAGGCGACAGACAGCTTTTTTTTCTTCCTTTTACCGAGGACAGTGAAACGCTTTGATCGCTTTCTTTGTGACCTCAGAAGCCGTCCATGTTTATCGGGTCCACTCTGCAGGAGCTCGCTTCTCCATCCGATTTCCTTGAAGAGAAAAAAGTTTGAAGCCCACCTCTAATCCTTCTAATTAAATGAAAACACAGTGGGCTACACACAGTAAGACACCAGCCTTGCGCGCACACATACACACACACACACACACTTACAAAGCTGGGTGTCTGTGGGGAACTACACAGCATCCGGCTCTGGTGTGTGTCCTCATATGCAGTGCGATCACACAGTGGGTTGACATGCAACACGCTGCAGATCATGAGCATAAATAAGCAAGGGAATGCTTTACCTGAAAGGAAGAACATTAATTCAAAGGCATCACACCAGTACTGAGAAGAAATGTTGCCTCATTAGTGTTACCCCACTGCTTTTACTGAGCCGCAGAGATAGGCAGTCAGAGAGAGGGAGCGAGGCTGTGTGCCACTCTTACCACACAGACACCCAGTCTCCTGAGATCTCTTTGCCTCAGCGACTTAAAAAATGGTGCAGATTATTATGGATTCATCGGGGTGGCGATAGGTTGAAAACAGATGCCTGAACACCAGAGCACTTAGAGCCTCACTTCTTATAAGAAACATAATTCAGTGCGAGGAAATGCCCTTTCAAATGTCAACAATTTCCAGAAGGAAACATGGGAAATGTTCCACTTTTCTGCCTCTGAACGCAGCGCGTTGGGGATGAAAAGAAGTAGAGGTGAGGAGACAAGGACAGACATTATTTGGAGGACGCTTGGCCTGCCTGCTCTCATCCCGCCGTGATTGACAGATTGGTGCAACGGTTGCACTGGCACGGATGCCATCACACGCATTTCCCCTCGAAATCTGTCTATCAGCGCTGTCTAAGCAGAGCGACAGCCATGACATCTAATCACAGAGGAGCTGGCACCTCATAACTTCTACCTAATGTGCTGCAGGTACAGAGGAGAGACGGGGAGCACGGCACACACACACGCACACACACACACTACAGCGCTATTTATAGCCGCTTCAGAGGCCACCAGCAGGAAGTGGATCATACTGAAGGGTTAGGTGAGGTGTCACCACACTATATCACAGCGCTCTCTGTTTAGATATAGGTCCCGGTTGACAAGATTAAACACTGAGATGCCCCCAGAATCAGGGTGATTCATTTTTCTGGGTTACACTCTTGACAAAGTAACACAAAACGAGGGCAGACCACACCGCACATACAAGATGATAATGACTCATTTACATAATGTTGCTACAACATTATAATTACCTGGCAATTAAAGCAGCTCAAAAGCCTCATTATGGGCTGTCCTGGGGGCTGGTTGGACTGGGACGCATGCGGCGTGGCCCATTCAAGATGGAGTCCTGCTATCAACCCCGCCGCCTCTTTTTGGTCAAATTACTTTATCGTTTTTTTTCTTCTTTTTTTTAATATCTAACATGTACACAGTAACATTTATATTTTTAGTTCATCCACAATGCTTATCACTTTTTTTCTTTTCAGTTTTTTCCTTTTGTTCTTATAAGTATATCTCTAAATTTTACTTCATTAAATATAAACAGTAAAATTTTGTTCTTTTTTCTTTAGTGTATCCAAAACGTTCAGCACAATGACTGTTTATATAGATGGACGACGCGTTTCCATCTGCTTTCATTGTGTGAAAGTGATGCCAAAATAGCCCCCGTTATAGGCGCTGCCATCTTGCGACGGTGACGTCATTTGGAGCCTGCGCAGTAGAGAGCGGCGGGTGGCACCGCCGTATCCACTTCCGCTAACCACAACACACACTTAACTCACCGAAAAAACAGCAAGGATCCCACACACGGGCGTGTTTAACAGCAGAACAGCTTCTTGGTCTGAAGCAGACCTTCACAGATATGAAACTTCAATGACTGTAGTGATTGTTTTAGTTGCTTCTCCTCCACCGTTCGTCCTCTACTCTGCTTATCAGGAACAGATAAGCTGCAGGAGCCACATTTGTCAACAGAGCTGTCAATCATCCTTTTGACAGCATCAAATAACTAATTAAAAATAAACGTGTCAGAAAAATGAACACTTGGACATAAATCAGCATGATAAGAACTAACTTTAATGACAGAAACCATGTTTGACAAAAATTTATTTGGCCTGTATTTTGATTTTATAGTTTGACTCATGTCCCATCTGTTAACATGGAGGAGGCGGGCTTTATGACCTATACTGCAGCCAGTCAGCTGTTTTGGCTTCACTCTTAGGGAGCTGTCATGTCGTCCATCATTTTATACAGTCTACATAATTAAATGTAAGCAGTTACATTTTAATTTTTTTTTAACCCTTTATTGCTAGTGCATGAACACAGTACAAAGACATTATGAGAGGATATGACAAGAAAGGTAAAGATTCAACTTTATAAATCCCGAAGGAAATTACAGAGGCAGATAGCTCCAAAAATACATTACAATAATACAAAATACAAACAACTCAAATATCAGTGAAAATATAAAATATAAAGTGTTTGGGTTACTGCAAAAGAGACGGTGCCTAAAAGAAGTAATCTATAAAAGTAGGCAGGAAGTGATGGTGGCAGTTAAACTGACAGTAGTATTGACAGTTATTACGTAGTAAGAGTTCTATTGCACAAGATTATGAGTTATTAAGAAAACATTATATTGCACCTGATGCTGCACATGGTACTGATGGTACAAGGACGAGACATTACCCAATCCCAAAGCTACAGGCTATCTACTTCCAATCCCACCTGTTTATTTCATGCACGGGTATAGCCACGTTTCACTTAAAACAGCTGACTCTTAATTCGGCGTCTTCGTCCCATCTCCTGAGCCGAGAGCAGCGGAGAAACATCGCCCCGCAGTTCTAGATGAGCAGGCCCAGCAGTGTTTTAGCGGTGGGTCTGCGGGGGCTGTCCGGCTCTGTGGGTCTCTTATATAGCACGTGAGGTGGGCGGGCTGTGTTTTGCTTTCAGTCTATGATCGCAGTGAAGCTAAATGTTTCTCACCTTTGTCAGACTCTTGCGTGCATCGACAGCTAAAGCACGCTGAGCAACAATTGGCGACGGGTTCGACAGATCTAATTTAAAGGGGGGTTGAAAAATGTTCCCTTGTTTTTGTCAGTTGCTGAAAATAGTAAAATGATCATTGATATAGGGTGCTTAAATATAATCACCTGATTGCCGGGACTGTCTGATGATACGTTTATTATTACAAAGACAATTAGTGGGGTAGCAAAACCAGAACTTTGCTCCGTCTAATTGAATAATAGGGATGCATTTGCTCCACTTGCTCCACTGCTCAGGCACCTATGGACAGCTAACAAGACATATAACAATAGTGCAAAATTCCCCTCACCGATAAAGAAGCTTAATATGACAACAGATCACTAATATCCAACATGACCTTAAAGTAATAACAAGCAGAAGTAGTATTAGTAATACCAAAAATACAAACATACATGTGTGTGTGGAAATATCACAGCGAGAAATCAGATTCAAATCAAAGTAATTGAGCAGGACAGAGCATTAAGAGATGATGATGATATTAAATCAATGATAGGTCAGTGAAAGAGAGTAAAAAAAAAGAGGGAGAAGACGGAAAAGGAGAAGACAGATTCAAATAAAGAAACACATTTTACGAGTTATGCAGGCTCGGGTCTTTCAAATGTCTGTCCAAATCACTTTCAGCTGAAGCCGAATTGCCCCAGAAGCCTCATTATGTTGAATTATCGCACAATAAAGATAAAGTTTTGACTGACAGTTGGAAGTTTTAAAGGCGCAGAGATTTATTGTTTCGGGCTCCTGGACACTGTTGAAAATTTGTTTCCCATCGCGCGTGATTTGTCACTCACACTCTCCCCCCCCGTCCTGTGGGAATTGCTGACACATTGAAAATGCACAAAGGAGTCTAACAAGGACATGTGTCACACCTTACACCCTTATTACGGTCGGCAATGACAGGGGAGACAAGCAGTCACTTCAACATACTGTACGCTCTGTGCTGGAGCTCGCATTGCTCGCACTGAAGAAACTCCATCGCTGTGTGTAATGTCAATATAATAAAGAGACGGTATGTGGAATATAGAAATGTAGATACGGATGTGCCGAGGAGAGGATGGAGGTGTGTGTGTGTGTGTGAGGGTTGTTTTTGAATAGCAGACAATGAATGATGGAAGCTCTCCCAAGGGTGCAGGCCCCTGAGCACTGCTGCGGGGACTTGGGAACACGCCAGTCTCCCATGCCCTGTGAAATGCCAGTTTGGGTGGGCACCGTTCCGAACGGGTGCTCTCCTCCTCTCCAGGATACACCAGCGTGGGTCCTGGGGGAACGTCTCCAGGCTGTGGCTGCTCTGGAGCGCGGAGGCTGGCGGGAATCTCAATCAGGGACACGAGGGAGAGGAAACAAAGTCCACACACTCCCTCTGTTCCTCCATATTAATGTTCTGTCAGGGAAGAAATGGATGAAGAGAGAAAAATGGCTCATTATGTCGGGATCGTAGACACCTGTGGAAAAAAAGACGGACTGGATTGTATAAATGAGTCATTGTGATGCCTTTTGTGTTGCTCTTAATTGGTGGAAAATTACACAAATAGCATATGGAGGCTGAATTTAATGAATTTTAACACTCGTATTTAGAAAATATTTAGCTCCAAAATGTATATGTGTCTCAGCTTGCATCCTGTCTGCTCACAACCTGTCTGTTTTCTTCTCCCCCTGCTCTCTCCTCGCCTGCGCTGCAACAGGAGCTGCTGAAATCGTGACAGGTACTCTTTCTCTTTGCTACCTGCTGTTCATTTGGAAGTGCTCGCCTCTGTCTGTGTCTGCTGATTGGCTGTCCGCAGCAGTCTGTTCATCTGTGCATATTTACATGAATGGGTGGTTTTGTTGGTGTTTGTCTTCTTCAGGGAAGGAGGAGAGAGAGCGGTGCACTCGCAAGCGTGGATCCACTCTTTTTAATTTTTAATTCTCAAACCAATATTTTGCCACACTTGAAGGCAGATTTCAGTGTCTGTTCAGAGCAGTTGGTTGTGTCTTTTGTTTTTCTGTTGTTGATGTTTTATTTTTTAAGAGGTGCATTTTACCAATTTTAATTAAACCAACAGCAAAAATCAAACACAACTTATTATAACATTCTCACATAATTCCAACAAGATTATTCTGAGGCCATGCTGGCATCTCTGTGCTGTCAGCTAAATGCTAATATCAGCATGCTAACCTGCTCTGACTAAGAAATGCAAACACGCTAACGTTGAGCAGCTCTTTTACAGTAGTGTGTTAGCTAATATTTGCTAATTAGCATCAACTTAAGTGTGAGACAAATAAATACACGGACAGTCTTTCCAATAGTTGTCCACATCTTAGAGTCTACACCAAAGTGCTGCACAGACCACCTAAACACCGAGCATCGCTAAAGATTCATCTTCTCCTGAGATGATTATAAGACTAAGATATGCTCCAACATGTGCACCTGACATCACACACAGTCTTCCATAGGAACACGAATTGCGAGCGTGTGACTCTCTCCTCCTTTCTCTGATGGCTGGCTGCAAACTAACACCTCACTAGAGGAGGTGTGCTAACCCTTCAGTTCTGTATGTTCTTTTCTTTCTAACATGGTGTGAGGTTACTGTCAATTACTGACAGTTACTCTCTGGTTGTAGCTGGTGTTACTAACTTCTTTATACAAGAAAAAAAGTTAGTTTTTTCAATAAATGTCTCCCCCCAAAAAACTAAAACAACAGTGTCTGCATCCCAAGGACTTGTAACGGCTTGTGTCTCTTTTAATTCTTTATTAAACTTTATTAAAAGTGGAATTTGAAAGCACATGAAACATTGTGTTTCCTCTGATGTAATTGTGTAAAAAATTAATGAGGAGTAGTTAACAGTGTTGTGCATACTTGGGAAGCAGATGCCACATTCTTATTAAGGGTTTATAAGTTGCATTCAACGCCTTATAAACAATTTCTGTTGCTTTATAGATCCGTTAAAGGTCCATTTTTAGATGCCAGGCTTTAAAACTTCCTTTGGTTTGTGATTGGGATCAGTAATGATGCAATTATTTTATATTACCAAGTTGTTAATCTCGGATCCAATCGGCTACAGTCTGACGACGATATAGCCTCTGGGGACAACGGTGAACGTGCCGGGCGTGTAGCCGGGCATGTTGCTGGCGGTTAGCGATAAATGACTTCCTGTTAAGACTTCCTTTTCCGCATGCTGCTTTGTTACAGAAAAATAATCAGTTTTTCCTGTGATTTACTTTAATTAACGGGTCTTACCTTTTCCGAAATGTTAAAATCATGATGCAACTTTTTGACAGAAGCTTTGTCAGGTCTGTCCTCAAGAGGAGAAGAAAACTACTTTTAAAATGCTCGTTTGTTGAACGGCGGTCAGATCGATCATTTCTGATGCGTTCGAGGAAGTCAGGAAATTTGAATGCTGAACGGCGGCAAGGGAATTTATCCATCTTGATTTTAGATCTGGAGCAGATTGTTAGCTGTTAGCATGCAGATGTCTGTTTATAGAGATTAATAAGAAGCTGAATCATTGTCAGATGATAACGCCGTTTTACGTTCCACCTGATTTTGCTCTCCACTGTTTTTCCTCCAGCCTGCTGATACGTGATTGGTCAATATTACTCGGACTACAAGCGCACTACAAACGGAAACCAGAACACTTGCAATCTCTAAAATCCACGTCCCTGCCCAAATAGAGATTACCAAGTTGTTAATGAATGTATTTTGGTCCAGAACTCTGCAGCCCTTTTGTGCAAGGGAAATAAACATTTTAAACTGACCTATAAAGCTTTCAGTTCCCAAAAGGTTTGGCTTCTTCCAAAACTGTTGGCTGCAAGCGCCAATCATTTTTCCAAGACATGAAAAGTCGAATAGCAATTTGCTAGCTGTCTCATAAAGCACTTTATACAGGGTGCCCCATAAAGAAAGTCATACCTAGTCATTGCAGTAAATAACTTACCCTACAAAGGACAGAAAAGTTTCAGTTAATGCGAGATAAGAACATGTTTTCAAAGTTAGTTTACATCATTATACAAATGGTTACACTGAGACTCTGAGGGATCTCGTCTTTTTGGGAAAAAATGGTCAAATTAGGGAAATTTTTGAAACCTTCCCATGCAAAGGGTCTGGCAGAAATGGCAGCGTGCTAATTACGCCCCGACACAGCAGCCTTCTCGCTCGTGAACATCCTTAAAACAGCATTTCATCATGAGGATAAGGGTTTAATGACTGAGCGGGCTAAAGACACGCAGCAGTGAAAAGGCAGCATCAGAGACGGAGAGGGAGAAACTTTTTATTGTTAATGACTCTGTCTACAGTCCGGGTTGTTCCTTGAAAGGACACGACTGCTGCAGACAGCCGTGACTCACGGAAGAGGAGTTGGGGGGGCTGGCTGTCGTGTTTTTTCGCTGCCTCTTTCATGTCGTTTGATGTGAAAACAAGAGCGGAAAGTTCAAAGGGAGAGGCAGCTTGATTCAAAGGTGCCTGTCTCCGAACTTCTGCTGGAGGAGGAGAGCCGCTAATATTTCTTGATTTCGTCAACTTTTGTGAAAATCGGTCGACGGCTCGTGCTGTTTAGCATTTCGAGCGCGGCTGATGAGGCGGGCGTCCGCGCCAGGCTCTCGACGCCAGATTGTACGTCCCCTCGGAGAGCGCGCAGACTTTCTGAAGGTCTGTATTTCCTCCTGACTGTTTCATTCAGTATGTTGTGGTGCGGGAACAGGAGGGCAGCCATGTGTAGAGATACAGGCACTTTACTCTTCCAGACAGCTGCTGGAATGAGTGTGAATTTATCAGCCAGTCATCTGTGCCATGCCTCTGCCCACTCCCCCCTCCATCCCCACCCACCACCCAGAATTAATGACTGCCTCTCCTCATTTGCACCCAATCATGACCAGGATGCAGAGGCAATTGAAAATGTTTACTCCAATTGCAAAAACCCTCCATGTTCCACAAAGTGGCCTGTTTTCACTTTGATGGGATTGCTAATCACAGCGACGTTATTTATGTGTGTTTTGAATTGGAGATGAGCCTAGGCTGGGATATTGGAGGGGGACCAACCTTGCTTGGGGCTGCTAAACCTTATGGAGAATTTATCTATTGCGTTCCCTTTCTCTCAGTCCAACAGATTGGGAGCAGAATAACCTTGCTTTGAGGATGCTCCGTGTTGCTGTTTTGACTGCCAAATATTACTTTTACAGCGATGAAATAAAACAGACATCAAAAACACTTCACATTGCTTTTGCATCATCTTCTGCAGCACTTAGTGCATGCAAAGAGGAGCTGCAGACCACTTGATATCATTATAAACTTACACATTTCAGCTCTCCACTGATTCTAGATGACTCTCTACTCATTCCTTAAAGGAGCAGCTCGCCCCTGGAAAAAGCCGCTGTCAGTCAAAGCTGGTGTTCTCTGTAATCGATAGAAGCAATAATATTTGAAGTTGGCGCCATAGCTGTGGCGAAGTTGTACAAGCAGCTCGTGGTTTCGCCCATTCTACATTCCTACAACACCCAGCGTGCATTGCGCCCCTCCCTCTGAAAGGAACGGCCCAGCGAGAGACGCTGGAGTGAAATACCATCGTTTTGCTGCAGGCAACGGGTCAGAGCGGTACAGAATCCGAAATACATCGAGAATATATACCGGTGGATCGTCTAAAAAACTTCAGTCTGCAGTCTACATTTCAAACCTGGCGATTTTGAACGAGTCATGACATCGGAGGCGGGCGTCCTAGATTGAGGAAGTGTAGTTTACCGAGATCTCTGGCCTCTAGTCTGGCGGAGGTTTTCCAGGGCCCGTTGGAGAAGTGTATGGCGTCCTCCAAAGGCATAGAGCGAAACTGCATTTTTTTTCTACCATAATGGCATTAGCTCCCCATAATAGCATGATAGGACTGAGATTGAAAATCGGCGAACTGGCTCTTTAATTCATCCACTAATTCATTGGTTCCCAAACACAAGCCAGGTCTTGATGCTTCCAACAGTCTGGAAATTATTATTACACGACTTCCAGCCTATTATTTAAGCACATATTAAGCCCTACTGGCACAGCACTAGTATAACCTGGAGACCTCTAATAATTTACAGTAATTGCGGGGCACACTCTGTGATCTAAATCACTTGCAAATCTGCCATGTCTGGAATTTAAAGAGAAAAAACTATCCTCGAAATCTCCTGCTATTTTTTGCCAAATACAGAGGTCTTTGTCCGTTTAAGGCCTGGTCAAATCTGCACCTTTTGGTTTTCTCTGTACCTTTTTTGGGGGGGCTGAGCTCAGATTGATCAGATATTATGAGAAGGATGATGGAAGTGTGCAGTAAGAACGTCCTTCAACATGGCTCAATACTTATAATATGTTGTAACTTTTTAATAGTACAGTAAGGAAGTAGGGCTGCACGGTGGTGCAGTAGTTAGCGCTGTTGCCTCACATCTAGAAGGTTCCTAGTTCTAATCCCGGTTTGGACGTTTGCATGTTTCTTCCCGTGCATGCTAGGTCACCTTAGGGTGCTCCGGCTTCCTCCCATATAGTCCAAAGACATGCTGGTAGAAAATGCCCAGAGGTGTGAATGTGAGTGTGAATGGTTGTCTGTCTGCATGTGTCAGCCCTGTGATTGACTGGTGATCAGACCAGGGTGCACCCCGCCTCTCGCCCAATGACAGCTGGGATAGACGCCAGCGTTCAGGCAGACGGTAGACGGCAAACCGGATGTCATTTTAGTGGACGAAAGCAGGACGGTACAATGTGGTGAGGCTGGCAGAGATTGCCGGCAACGGTAGACGGCACTGCCATCCAGAGTTAGAAAAAGTTGAACTTTTTGCCGTCCTCCGCAACGGAATTTACAACCGGATGTTAGGTACCTCCCTCACACAACAAGAAAACATGGGCGATTTGGACAACGAGAAGCATTTTGGTACAACAACCCCCGGGGCTTTATGGCCAGCGTTCAAAATCCTACTGAGACATCACACGAAAAAGTGACGAAGATAAACAAGGGAATACACCAAGTGCAGTTCTCCTTTCACTGTCCATACTGGAAATGAATGAATGACTTAACGTTTTGAGGGAAATCTAACACTAATTTTATGTTTGCAATACAATATAAAGAGAAAGCTGCATTTATAGCTACAAACTGTCGTTCATTCAACATCACCATAGCAACATCTCGTCACGCGTGTTTCGTTTTGCCATCCTGCCGTTCCGTCGGAGTGTTTGTTTGCTTTTCCCGTGCCGTCCAAAAGGTGTTGTCCCTCTGCCGTCTACCGCCTGCCTGAATCCATGAGGTATAGATAATCGCTGGATGGATGTTAGGAAGTAAACAAACCATTTGTCAAGTTAAAAAACAGACTTTACTTGCACTGCGTCATGAAACACAGACGTGGTGGTTATGGGGGCTAATTTCAAAATCATATGACGTCCCCTGGTAGAAGTACTCCTGTTCAGATAGGCCTTTAGGCTATTTGTGCATTAATAACTAAGTGCTGTCTGTCTGTGTTTACGTCTGTCTTTTCTCATCCCTCGCTGATAAGCCCAAAAGAAGCGGATACTTATTATCAGAGCTGACCCAGACTGACTTCCATACTGAACTTACCCTAATGATTCATGTCTAATTCCAATGTACCGACTCAGGCAACATTTTACTCTAAATGTAACAGAGTGGAGAGTATAAGTCTGCCTTCCATTGTAAGGCAGGTTGGAGAGGACTCGAAAGCACACAACACAGAAGTCTCTTTGGAGAGTTTTTAATGACCAAAAGTCAAACAAACAGGGCAGAAGCAAAAACACTGGGCAGCGGGGTCAGATGTGCCAAAAGGTCAGGCAACAAGGCAGAAGTACAGGCCAGAGCTGGGCAGAATCTCTGTCGTCTAGAAAACAGGGCAAGAAGTCAGTCACAGGTCACAGAAACAGGGCTTGAATAAGTGTCTTGAGAGCTTGGCATGAACACAAGACAATCTGGCAAAGGCTCAAGGGAGACTGAGGCTGAAATAGGAAACCTGACTGGCTTGAATAATTAGTCTTTTTCATCCTCTCGTGTCTGTTTTGTATACTTGTAGCTAAAGTAGACCCAGCAGCTGATTAGCTTAGCTTAATATGTATCTAATTTGTTTTATTTATACAAAACTGAAGTGTAAAAAGGGAACAGCTCGGCCGAGGAAGCGTCTGAACACATTGCTGTGCTGTGTGCAGGCTACCCTTATATTTCACAGACTTATATGAAAGTGGTGCACGTCTACAAGACTTGTTGAACTTTTGTTTTGACTACAGTTGTCCCCTAATCTTAAGCATTATCTAAAATGAAGTGCACAGATTTTGACCAAGGACAGAGAAACATTGGTAGTTTTGCAGAAACTTCCAGTATCAGTGTTCTTGTGTCCAGAGACCATCATCGCCAATTAGCCAACTGGGTCTGTGCGTGCTGTGTTCCTTACTGTGATAACTCACAAGAACAAATCAGTTTGAGAGAGAATTAGCGTGGGGGAGGCAAACCAAAGACCAAATGTGTGTGTTAAAGTGATAATCTTGAAGATTTTCATTTAAATAAATGACTGTTAAGTCACTATCTATCGCCGAATGAGGTAACACAATGGTGATTGAGCCTATGGCCCACTGATGAA
This sequence comes from Semicossyphus pulcher, assembly GCF_022749685.1. NCBI lineage: Eukaryota > Metazoa > Chordata > Actinopteri > Labriformes > Labridae > Semicossyphus > Semicossyphus pulcher. The sequence continues at coordinate 10,259,610 of NW_027211692.1, forward strand.
AGCATTTGCATTTGCAGTATTACAGACTGGGTGTCTGCGGCGACTTTAGCGGAAAAAATCACAAGCGGCGCCCAGTTAGTGACGCACTTTCCATCAGCCAGCAGTGGTTGGTCTGCCAGAGAGGGTAGGCGGAGCTAAGCGGCTGCTTTTCTGGTCTCTGCAAGTGTTGCGGGTAAACAGTAATCTACTATGGCTGAACAAACAAAGAAAAGATGGATGACTACAGATACAACTTCAAAAATAAGTGAAAATCCAAAGAAAAAGAAACAAACTCGACGTTCAGATGAAGGCAAACAGTCTAAAAAGGAAAGCGACCGTCAGCGAGGAAAATCAAGAGTTACAACCGGAGCCAACCGTGGACGTCACACATGCGACACTGTGTGGATATCTGGGAAGCGTGCTCCTGCAATTACCGTTTATCGCCATTAGGTGCCGCCAAAGAGAACGAAACTTAGATCTTCAAGATTATCACTTAAAAGTACCTAAATGTTTGACAATGTGCACCAGTGGCCCACTTCTCTATCTGCTTGTCCCTAACTACACTGTTAATATGATATCCCTATGCATATTTAATACTATTTATATACTGAATCGTCCAAACACTCATTCACTGTTGGCCTTTCTGCCCTGGTGGCTGTTAGGATTAATTACCCGCATGCTAAAAAGTGAACTAACATAAACCATCACTGTCACTGTTCTTTTTAATTTGGTTCATGTTTGTGTCCTTAATTTAAATGATATCAACACATTAAGTATTACCTGTATTTAAAGCCCTCTGTGTAACCTGTAGTGGGCTCTGGTGTGTACTTTGTGGACATAGTCTGCGTCTCATTTTACCTGCCTTTGTCCTGACGGGGCCCTGGCAGCAGAGGAATGAAACGAGTAGCTCATTGCATCAGACAGGTCTGAGGAGCTTTTCTCCACAGGAGGTTAATTTCTCATTGCTCGCCGCATTCACAGAGTTCATTTTGAATCATGTTAGTTTGGCTGTCTATTCCCATTATCACTATCTGAAAATGCAGGTGTTTTTTTCCCCTCCACTTTGTAAATGTCAGAATGCAACGGAGGTGTCTGACAACTCGGGCATGCAAATGTGCTTTTGATGTTTTCTCTGGGCTGCGGCTGAGAGTGCTGTTCCTCCGCTGGAGTGAATCTGAGGCATTAAAACGTTATTCTCCGCTCTCCTTATGCTTTTTCGGCTCCTGTCGGATAAATATAGCACAAGGTGACTTTTGATTCTCTTCCTCTTTCTCTAAGCAGACGAAGAAGGAGGTGGGGGCGGAGAAACAAAGCCAGGCTTTTTGCGTGGGGGGGTTTTGATGTGAGGTGTAAGTTACACGGTCTGGGGCCTGTCTGTGGCAACAATGGCTGCATGTGTACAGAGAGTGACTCAGATGCTTACAGCACTTTTATTCCTCGAGATACAGAGCCGAACAGCTGAGCACACGGAGCGCACGATGGTCACATGGATCCTCAGATGGAGGGCTCTGATAAAGCTCCGCCATAAACAGCATCCAGCTCTGTTCTCTCTCTCTGTTTGACTCCCCCTCTCTTCCTCCCTTCCTCCTCCTCCTCCCTCCCCGCCGGTATCTACTACTTGCCACTTTCTTACACTCTTTCTTTGTCTCTTTTTCTCCTCTCTCCCTACCTTCGTGGGCAGCCGAGCTTACAGCCCATCTGGCACTGACTCACAGGGCCCACTCTGATCTGGGGGAGATCAATAGTGACAAACATTGCACATGGCTCTTATATTAAACGGATTAGACATGGCTGCAAACAGGCAAACTACACTGTGTATGTGTTCACATGCAGTCCCTCTTGTAAGAAGTCTAAATATTTGATAAGCTGGAAATATCCAGATAGGACGGCCTGTCTCCCTCCTGAAATCTCATTTGTCACGTCTGTGTTTGTCTGTGTCGTGAAGTCGATGGTCAGAACCTGGCGACGGACAACGTGTCGGTGATCGAGGGGGAAATGGCGACCATCAGCTGCAGAGTGAAGAACAACGACGACTCGGTCATCCAGCTGCTCAACCCCAACAGACAGACCATCTACTTCAGAGACGTGAGACGTAAGTCAACAAGCCCCACACACAAAGTTCCTCTTAAATCTCTTCAGGTTAACATTAAACAAGATGCCTAGGAAAATGGAGAGAAATTTCCGCCACCAAGTGATTACTTGTATGACTGCTTCTGATTTTTTCTGCTGCTCCCACACAAAGAAAGTCCTTGAGAAGTCCCGTTTTGTACTCGTGGACCTTGTTCCTATCAGTTCCATAATAATCGGTTTAATCAAATCTTTTGGGACACGGAGAAATTAAATGTAATTGAACGAGGTTTTTAAATGATGGTGAATTCATTACCCAGACTGTGTCTTGTAAACATCTGTTTGACCTTGTGGAGCCATTCTATCACTTACAGTTATACTTTCTGTTGTGCTTTAGGGACGTCACTTTCCCCCCCCAAAAACTCAAAGGTATAATAAGTAGGTGTTTGTCTTTGCATTTTGTCAACAACACATTCAAACTGGGCCCTCCTCCTGGGCTCTTCGTCACCAGAAGCTCACTCTCACTCTGAGAACACGCCCACCCCGCCGAGCTAACATCAACAGCATCACGATTACCTTTGCGCTAGCATGCTAACCGCCGCTTAGCTTGTCCTACCCGGTTTGAGGCTCCTATCTGTCCAACAGAAAGAAGGCCAACTCTGCATCGCTCTTTCGCCATGTTCGCCGGTCTGAATGGGGCCCAGTTGCTAATCTGAACCACTCCCACACTCGCTGTGATTGACTCAGGGAACCACAACAGCACCCCTCCTGAAAACGTCCCTTGCAAAGCAAAACAATAGAATAGATGCAGAGGGAAGGGTCTCACACACACTCACCAACACACATGTATAGAGGCCCATAAGTGATGATTTTCTCTACGTCCACCTGCTTTTTGCCTCAGCACATTAATACATTTAGCCAACCATATCGGGTTGGACTGTGTTCTGTTTATTCACGCTGTCTCTGCAGGATATTCCCTCGTGTACCTTTAAGTGATTACAGAGACAAATTAACCCTCCTGTCGTGTTCGTTTCTCCCCCCTTACTCTGGCGTTCCCAGTCAGACTTGACCGGTCTGTTCGTACATTAACACAAAGACCATTAAAGATCGCCAACATTTAATTAACACCTTTTTAAGCTGTAAACAGCGTCTCAGACTGGTGGTAAACATGATTAACAGCAGTGAATATACAAAGAATAGACATTGAAAATGTATTCCAAAATCCATCCATGTTGTCTTCCATTTCTGAGACGTCCTCCTCTACCTCGGGCTCAACTTTAATCTCCTCTTCACCTGGTTCAAAAATTCGGTCCAGTTGTTCCGTCTGAAATGTGTGGTTCATGTGCGGGGATGTGTGGGTGTGTATGGGTGTCATCTAATGAATGAACATAATCTAGTGTTACCCATTCATTTCCTATGGTGGTCATTTTTGACAGGGAACATCACAGGTGTTACAAAGTTGAGTAAACCACTCAAATATGAATGAAAATGGTGATCATCAATTTAATACGTTCAAATGCCTCATGTGGAGGATATCATGCGGCCTTGAGGCAATCAAATGTAAAACACAATATTTATGACTGATGAAAGTTGTTAATAGTTTTGAATTTTACCTGACAACAGAATGAGTATTAATTGTATAAATGGCAGCTTAAATTTCAAAATAAAATGCATCTTCGAGAAAAAAAATTTTTTCTTCAATTTTGAATTTGTGGCCGAAGTTATTTAAGTTTCTCTTGAAGGTAGAGGATCAAATGAAATGCAACCTTACTGTGATTCAAAGTACGGATTTCTCTGGGTTCAAAACCCGGAAAAATACATACATACATACAGTACATACAGGGCACAACAAAATACACTCACTCACTTCATTAGGCACACCTGAAAAATCTAATGTAATCCAATACACCAGCTCAGCCATAAGATTTGCTTTTATGTTGCCTGTCATGTACAGGCTTTTTCCTAAGCGGTCATAGACGTGTTAATTCAATGATATTTCAGCGTCAGGTCATAATTGGTGGTGGGGCTGTACTGAGCTGCGTTATATTCAGAGGTGTTTCCCTCTGGTCCCCTCACGTATGTAAATAGGGAGGACAAACAATTAGAGACACATCTCAATATAATGTAGTTGGTAACACTTTCTTTGAAGGGGTGTGCATAAGACTGACATGACACCTGCTATGAACATGAATGAGTCAGAATGTCAACTTTGCATAAAAAATGACATACTTGACCGAATGACTCTTAATGACAACAGTCATGAACATTCATAAGGACTCATTCATGTTCATGACAGGTGTCATGTCAGTCTTATGCACACCCCTTCAAAGAAAGTGTTACCATTTAGTTCAGAACAACACCACCTTTAACTACGGCCTCATAATAAACACCACTGAATTGAAACACTTCAGACTCTCTACAAAACAAAAGTCAACAAAAACTAAACTTCATAAAAGCAGACTCCTTGGCAGTGCTGTTGTATTGAGCTGCATTAGATTGTACAGGTGCACCTAATGAAGGGGCCGGTGGCTTTTTAGACCGTTTAATGCAGAAATTGCAAATATTAAACCTTTAACCAAATAATGTAATTTATTTCTAAAACACATCCAAGTTGTGTTTTTGTATGTCAGGACTCCTGCTCTAAAGAGATCTTTAAAGTTTTGACTTTGACGGTATCATACATCCTGACGGCCTCACCTCCAGCTTTAGGTTAGATTTCCTGTAAGAATAAACGTGATTCCATCTGCCCTTGACTCTTTGGCTCATTTACAAAAGTCATTAAGCTCAGAATGCGGCAAGATTAATATGAGATAATTCACAGAGCTACCATAATGGGAATACTTCTGTGTCCTTGTCACTGTTCGATTTTACGATAATCTCTTAGATTAGGATATTGAACATTATGATTATGCATGAGCATATGGGCGACTTCCACTTGGAGTTTTTGTCTCTGCTTTTTTACTTGTTTGTATCCGGGATCTGAGCCAAGATTCAAGGTGAACGAGAAACACCCTTCATTTCTGTCTATATTGCATCCCAGCTGTTATTTCACAAGTCGAGATGTGTGTTCCATTTTCTCACTTGCGAGGAGCATCAAGGGAGTTTGAGTACACATCTCCGTCATATTTGTACAAAATACTCGAAGCTGCGCGAGAAGACGGCGGAGAGGAGTGGATTCACATAAAGCATAGGTCATGTTGTGCCGTACAACTTATAAATATTTATTCTGACACCGAGGAATACAGAGAAGGTTCGGAAACGAAACAATGAATAATTAGTTTTCACACACTGCGAACAATAAATCTGATTGTTAAAGAAATGTGTCCACGAGGTTAAGAGCACCTTTTTCTCTTTATTAAACGGCTCCATGTGGGGATGTAAACATGTCTTTTTCTCTGCTTTAGTAAATGCAGTTTCATTGTCAATAACAAAACACAAAAGGTGTTTGTTTATCTGCAATTAGATCTAACTATATGTCGCATTTGTGACCGCCGGCTAAAGTGTTATTGGGCCGCTGCTGCTTGTTTATGTTCCTGGTAATGGAGGTCTAGTAAAACCCCCTGGCAGCGCTATTCTCGGCTCTGTTCCTAAAGGACTGCTGGTTCTGTGGGGACCCCCCTCAGCCTGTGGCATTGTTACCTGTCAACGGGGCCGCTCGACACAGTGGCAGATCTTTGTATACAACAGAGTAAACAGCAGCGACACGCAGACACACGAGGAGCGACAAAAACAGCAGCTACGAGCGCAGCAGCCGCAGAAGCAGGCACGCACACAAATACCGAAGCAATAACAGCTTTTACAGTAGCAAATGAACAAATTTCTATCGCAGAAAATAAAGATGAATCATGTCAGGGGTGTAGAGGCAGAGCGAGTGTTGCGGGGATGAGCCATTTATTGTGTCAGATATATGCAAAATGACATGCAATTTAGCTGAGTTGCCATCTGAAATGGGAAAATGAGCTTTTATCAGCAGAGGTGGACCTCTATCTATGGTGATGCAAAATCACACCATTATTTATTCACTGCAGCTTTTCTCCAGAGCTGACTGACTTTGTGTTACGAATGTTTAAAGTGATACTCCACCAAAAGACCTCAGCATCAACTGTGCGGCCCCTGTAGGTCAAAATGAACCTGCACATGTTAAGTATTTCTCTATAACGTGTTAGTGAAGACATGAAATGTAAAGTTTATTATAATGATTGTAGCTGCTGTGTCGGTGTTTAACCTTTTGATTGACAGCTGCAAAAAGACACAACACCACAGTTATCATCACATTTTGATTAGTGCATATACACTCATGTACCAATCACATATTTGGTTGCATTTGAAGTGGGAAACCATCCCTGCCTACCTCAAATCATTAAGGACAAATGTAGAACTCTCCCATGTGAAATATTTAAAATGTGCTACATTTGTCAGAAAACATTTTTTAGTACACCATCACTCAAATGTAAACAATGTCAAACATTTCATCATGAATAAACTCAAAAGCTTCAGCTTGAAGGTCAGCTGTGCAGCTTTAAACCATGTCAGTTTTATTGCTCTCTAATTGTGAGTTTAAATAAGCACATCATTTCAATTATTTGTCGAACTCTTTGCCCGTTAAAATAACTAATTTATGGATAACTTAAAGTTATAATCTCGAAGATTTCAGTTTCCTTCTCTTTGGTGACACCTATGGTGATCAACGGTAAATGCGGGAGCACGCTTCCCAGATATCCAGACAGTGTCGCATGTGTGACGTCCACGGTTGGCTCTGGTTGTAACTCTTGATTTTCCTCGCTGACGGTCGCTTTCCTTTTTAGACTGTCTGCTTCATCTGAGCGTCGAGTTTGTTTCTTTTTCTTTGGATTTTCACTTATTTTTGAAGTTGTATCTGTAGTCATCCATCTTTTCTTTGTTTGTTCAGTCATAGTAGATTACTGTTTACTCGCAACATTTGCAGAGACCGGAAAAGCAGCCGCTTAGCTCCGCCTACCCTCTCTGGCAGACCAACCACTGCTGGGTGATGGGAAACGTGTCACTAACTGGGCGCCACTTGTGATTTTTTCCTCTAAAGTCGCCACAGACACCCAGTCTGTAATACTGCAAATGCAAATGCTTTCATCAGTGGGCCATAGGCTCAATCACCATTGTGTTACCTCATTCGACGATAGATAGTGACTTAACAGACATTTATTTACATTCAAATCTTCGAGATTATCACTTTAACTTTTAGAAAATGAATCAAGTAAAGTTTCCTGATCCGTTAATCTTTAACTTATTTGAAGCAAAAACTTTCTCTGCCTTCAGCTTCTTGCTCTTTTTTCTATGAGATGAGCTGAGTGTGTGAGTGGTGGGATTTGGACTGTTAGTCTGACAAACCAAGCATGTTGAATGTGTCAGCCTGGGACTTTAAGAACTGTGATGGGCTTTTTCCTCTACGTTCTAATATTTTATAGACCAGACGATTAACCAAGAAAATAATCAGCAGATTCATCAGTAATGGAAATAATCATTAGATGCCGCCGTAATATGTAGACACACATTTTAGAAGATATGCAGAATCATGAATCTGACTCATAAATAAAAGATAGTGTTTGCACTCTGTGCTCTTACATAAGCAGCCAGTTATGAAACCCCCTGGTATAAAATACATTAAGTGTCTCAGAAGCGAAGGGTTTCCCTCCCGAGCAGGTGCTTCGCCTCTCAAAGTGCATCAGTGTCATTGTTTCCCTTTGAGGAGAGACTTCCAAAGAGCTCTCAAATTACATGGGGGGATGAGGTTTCGTGTTGACACTGCCCCGAGACCTCGGGTGATGATCACGATGCTAAGTGTAAAGCCTGGAGGGAATAACAAACTCCCCGCGCTTTAAACAAGGCCTGAATGAAGTTCGTTAGCTCGGCGGATTCGGAGAGCGGACTCCATAAAGAAGGCAGGTCAGAACATCAAAAGGCGCTCCCGATCAAATCCAGCAGAGCTGTTTATGTAAAAGAGTGCTCAGGGATGAGGGCTGACCCACATGAAAAACAGAGGCTAACCTACTTTGACGACATTAAAAGAAAAATTCAGCCGATCTATACCGGCGTGCGGATCCCCGGCTCCTTTTGATTTACAGCTTCATGCATCCAGACCCCTCTTACCTCTGCGCTGTGATTTAATTCATTATGTATGTTTGAATGCCTCTCCCTTTTTCTTGGAATATGTGAGTCTGAAGCATCCATCCATGACCAGCAGCAGCCCATTTTTAAGAGTTCCTAGCTTGTTAGGAGTCCTCATGAGCACTCTTCACACTTCCCCTGTCTTTGCGAGTGCTCCGTGGACTGTAAAGCTACTTTATAAATCAACTTGTATGAATCATTTTGAAACTCACTTTTCTTTTAGTCAATTAAGGAGAAAGCACACAAAAGGCCAGGGCGCTCTCTCTCTCTCTCCCCTATCTCATTTTCTCCCTGCGTCTCCTTTGTCTTCTCTCTCATTCTCACCCCTCTTCCCATTCCTCCCCCTCCCCCCGCTCCACTCCTCCACTCCATCATGTCTCACGTTTGTGTCCCTGTACTCTGTAACCCTCACTGTCTCTGTCTCTCATGTATCCCCACAGCTCTGAAGGACAGCCGGTTCCAGCTGGTGAATTTCTCTGACAACGAACTGCGGGTGTCTCTGTCCAATGTGTCACTCTCCGACGAGGGACGCTATGTGTGCCAGCTCTACACGGATCCTCCTCAGGAAGCCTACGCAGACATCACTGTCCTGGGTAGGTGTGAGGGTGCACGTGTGAAGCGCACACGCACATATCACACCCCCTCCAAACGGTTTCATTGTATTCCTCTCCGTTATGGATAGTGAATGTGAAATAATAGCAATCTTTGATCCTGTTATCTTTAGCAACTGAAACAAAATGTCAGCCAATTAGCTTCTCGCAGCGCTCAACAGCATAACGAAAAAAGGAGCAGATGCTGAAACCGATGGCTCAGACCACGCCGGTTCTGGCAGCTGTGTTGACTCTGTGAATCCCGGTGAATGTTGACTTGGCTGCTCCGAACGATTCCCCATTGAGAGTCAGCTGTGCCACACTTTGATGCTTTGGAGTGAAATGACTCTAGTTAAGCTTTATTATACATGCAGACATCCTGGGGGATTGAAAGGAATTAAAAGCACTTTAAAGTAATTACTCTAGTTGTACAATTGAAACCTAGCTGCAGTATATTTCTGAACCAAGGGTTGCATTCAAGAGCCCTTGAAATAAACACCCCGCTGACTTTCTTTGCTTTCAAGTAACTGGAGTTCAGCAAGTTTGCTGTAATGACTAATGCAAAGGGTGAGGGATAACTGTGCCTTAAGCTATTTGTGTGTACACACGCAGCCATAGGATGTAATCACATACACTTCTATAGCTGTGGCACAGAGTAGCGGTTCATGCTTTAGAATGAGGGTATGACGCATCAGTCGTGATGATTTAATGCATGAGATAATGGAGGTTTCATGAATCTCTTGCAGTCTTTATGTGATTTGTGGTCTGTCGATCTGTTTGATTGATTGTCAGGATGTTTTGTGCAGAATATTGTGGTGATCTCTGGACTTTTCTTCCAGTAGCAGCAGGTTGAGATTTATGGAAACTGTAGTGATCTCTTCACTTCACATCATCTGATCAACAGTTTGCATTTGACCCATATTTTGGCTTTGAACAAAATTTAAAAAAACTAAACTCATGAAACTCACAACCTCAGCTGTACTTAGTCAGCTAAACAGCTCAGTTATTTTTAGGCACCAAAGCTACTCGGTTAGATTTAAAGGAGCAGTTTGCCCCCGGAAAAAGCCACTGTCAGTCAAAGCTGGTGTTCTTTGTAGTCGATAGAAACAATAATATTTTAAATTGGTGCCATAGCTGTGGAGAAAGTTGTACCAACAGGTCGTGATTTCGCCCACATTCCTACCCAGCGTGCATTGCGCCGCTCCCTCTGAAAGGAACGGCCCAGCGAGAGACGCTGGAGTGAAATACTACCGTTTTCGCTGCAGGCAATGGCTCAGAGCGGTACAGAATCTGAAATACGACGAGAATATACCGGTGGATCGTCTAAAAATCTTCAGGTCTGCAGTCTACATTTCAAACCTAACGACTTTGAATGAGACATGACATCGGAGGCGGGCGTCCTAGATTGAGGAAGTTTAGTTTAGCGAGCTCCCTGGCCTCCGCCAGATGACGCGTTTTACTTTGTCTGGCGGAGGTTTTGCAGGGCCCATTGGAGAAGCAGATAGTGTCCTCCAAAGGCACAGAGCCAAGCTGCATCTTGTTCTACCATAATGGCATTAGCTCCCCGTAATAGCATGATAGGACTGAGGTTGAAAACGGCAAACTGGCCCTTTAAGAAGAAGATCATGGTTTGGGTTTATTATACTACTAACATACAAACTAGAACAATAACGTAGAAGACAGAGTCAGAATAGGCTCCAGAGCGGTACCTGAAGCTTTGTATACCTACTTAAAAGGAACTTCAAATCCTAACATATGACTGGGCAATTAAATGTTCAGTTACTTTATTTGTCAATCAAATGATCATGGATCAATTTTACAGTTTTTATAAAAAACAGATGTAATTTTCCAGGAACTTTTTTCTGGAGAAAATTTGTTAATTCTGTTTAGTTGATAGAAAGATTACTGACTGATTCATGGATCTTTGAATTAGAAAAGTGGGCACAACTTTGGCCAAACTAGGCCTTTATTTCATCTGAGCGTCCTTTTTGTTCGGCCTGATGGGAGGAAAGTGAAAAATGGGTTGAGGGGGTGTCCAGGGTTACGCGCTACGCTGAGTGCTGTGCAAGTGATGGCTCTGTTATTAAGATCAGCATGCTACCGCTTAGCATGCTGACATTAGCATATCGCTCAAAGCACCGCTGTACCTAAGTACAGCCTGACAAAGTCACCAGCATGGCTGTAGACTCACAGTTGCTTCATACATTCAATTATGCTGCCAAATTAGCTGGACAGTTACACAGAAAGGTCATTTCAGAACAGTGCTTTCGATCAGCCTCTGTGAAAGCAGAACAGTACTCATACTTGTAGGAAAATTTAATTGGTTTTCATTAGACTTATAAGATGCAAATATCTACATGTTATTTTAAGAGCCAGTAGCTTGTTTCATTCACAAACTCAACACATAGAATGTATAAAAGAAGTAGATGTGGCCACCTGGACGTCACCTGTTGGTTTGTGAAAACCCCCTTTGAAGGATCGATTTGGGCGTCTTTGTTAGTTGGAGCCAGAAGTGACCATATTTAGACGACAGGGTGGATTGGATACATATTGTGATGTCTTTATCCTGCTTGACTGCAGTGGAAGCAACTTGTCAATCACAGGAAGCCACGCCTGAAAGCATGCTTTGCTTTTTTCGTCTATTTAACTCGAGCCGCACCATCATTTACAGAATTAAGATTTGAAACTAGTAATTGAGACCATACACGCATGAGTAAAATGTTTAGTAAGTAAGGTAAATTCTTATCTGGTTGCATACAAGTAGACTTTGTTGTGCAACCAACAGGCTACATACATTTCTTATGAACAGTTTATGGCTCATCAATTTTAAGAAGGAAATACAGGGTTCCTACACAGTATAAGAAAGTATTTGTGTTAGCCCTATTCTGTTTAATAGAATATAAAATTCAGAATTTCTAAGTATAAATTGATCATACATCCAGACAGCAAGCACAAACAAAATGTGTACTGTGTGGGAGAGCACGGGCCGGAGCGAGCGTGAGGTCTAAAGCGAGGCACTCCTGAACGGTGGACTGAGCGGCCGCAATGGGGAATTGCACTGTTGCTGTGGAAATGCTGTGAACTTGTCTGGGTTTGGTGTTAATTGATTTCTCTGACATGAATCAGACATGAATACTTGACTATTATCCACCAAGTTCACCTTTTCTTACATATCACCTGATCTTAAGAGGCTGATTAAAGGCATTTCTCTGAAATAGCTTTGTGTATATGTGTTTGACCTAGTTTGGTAGCATGTAGATACATGCATTAAGTAACTGGTGATATTTAAAGTGGTCTTGTAATGGTGAGATGCTTTGTAGCCTTACTATTTAGTGTTACCAATGTTTGTGTGTATAAATGTTGGCGTGCACGGTGTCTCTCTGACCGCGCCCTCCCTGTGTGTCAGTCCCGCCAGGCAGCCCAATCATCGAGACCCGCGAGGACATGGTCAGCGAGGGGAACGAGACGGAGCTCACCTGCACGGCGATGGGCAGCAAGCCGGCTGCCTCCATCAGATGGATGAAAGGGGAGGAGGAACTGACAGGTCGGTGGAATAACAGCCTCCCACAGTTTGCTTCACATGCTGCAGGCCTGTCTACTCCCCTGCACGTCCGGCTCTCTGAGGGCGCTTCCTCTGCGTAAAAAATGTAGTTCTTTTAAAACATTAATGTGCGCTGTACTCATTAAAGTGTGACACTGACATGTATAGCGGAGGATGATCCGGCCTGGCATATAGAGGCTGGAGAGCAGTGCATGCTGCCCATACGCCTAATCAAATATGCATTTACATCTGCAAGAGCTGCAATTCACACTCATGTTTAGCTTCACATAAATTCCACTAAACATTTGCCTTTAAGGCCTTTTTTCATGCAGTTATTTTCACTCCAAAGATGCTTGTTTGGATATAAAATTGCCCACATATTTGGTGTGAACATTAAGTTGATGATTTTAAAACTAGACAACCTTAAATCTTTACATGGTAAACATGGTTATGAGCTCATATCTGCACATTTAATCTCCCTTTCAGTGCCTTCGGCTGGCTGTGGGCCATTGCAGAGAGGGGTATATAATCTGGGCTGGTGAAAATCCTTATTACCTCTCAGTTATGATTAGGGGTCATCAATTATTCATTATTGTACAGCAAAAGGAGGGGACATTCATTTTATCGTATTTACACAGGGCGGATATCTCTGGGCTTGTTGTCAAATTATATATGTATTAGAATGGAGAGGATTCATTTGGCTTGTTGAGAGATGAAATATTTAGACAAGAGCGAATCTGAAGCTAAATGCCATCTGTGCCTCCAGTGTTCCCTACAGGAGTCGAAGTCAATTTCTGTTTATGAGTTGTCGAGTGTTGTGCAGGGGAGGGAGAGACAACAGGATGGTTAGATCAGCGAAATGCCACTGACATGCTGAGCGAGGCTAATCCATAGTGGCAGCGGATACATAAAGCGAGCCAGAAAGTCACGTCCTTGTGTACCCCAGGAAACACAAATCACTACTCATTATGGACGTGCTAAACAATTCATTAGCCGCTGCAAGTATTCAGATTAAAAGGCACACATAGCACCGGCCTTCATAGAAGCTCTGTGATCATGTTTGTCTTACGTTCCAGCGTGCAGGCGAGACAGCCCGTAATGGCAAGGAAAGGAATTCCGCCGGCTCGTTTTTAAACACACTTTCAAATTGGCCGAATTGGTTTTGCAGTCATTTATCACGCTGGCAGGTTGAGAGGCGACTGATGGGCTCCGGCCTGAGAGAGAGACCCAACACACACGAGGTGGCAGAATGCTTGTTAGCATAAATGACAGTTATTATTTAAATGTAGTGGAGCTCCCGGTGTTTGGCTGCCACTGCTGCTCAAGTACGGAGAAGATTTGTCCTATCAGACGGAAAGATTAAGAAGATGTGTTGTAAAAATTTGTGTGTGATCATGTGAAATTGAATGCGCAAGATTTAATCAGACATTTATGAAAATTAAGCAGACCTTGTGTGGTTTTTTAAAAAATTCAATTTATTTTTGGGTGAAAAACTGGTTAAAAGTTTTATTTTTTGACTTTCAAAGCTTTAAAAGTTTTAGATTACGGCACCAATCGATATTCAGTACTGAACTGAAGAATCTGTCAGCAAAACAAATTAAAGCTTTATTTACATATTTGGATTTTAAAGCACCTGTGAGGAATTTTCACTGGTTATGAAACAAACTAGAATTAATTGTGATTACTCTATATGAGCTACAAAAGCAAACCAGACCATCAGCGTCAAGATTGATTATTTCTATATAGTTATTTTTAATGCCTGATCTGCTGGAGGGGGGTAGATGAAGCGATTAACCGCATGCTGCCTTTGTTTACATTTTCCAGAGGAAAGATTTAAAGTGAGTGATACATATGACTGTTAAAGAAAGCAGGGTGAGACTTTTTGGTTAAAAACCACCACTTAAGCATGTACAGGACAAAGGGAGCAAAGAGATAAAGAGGTACAGCTTTGTCCACGGGGGCGCCAAAATCAACACAAACCGAAAGTTCCTCACAGCAGCTTTAACTGTAGTTTAAAGTTGTCCCTGTGAACTAACTCAGGGCTCACTTGCCTGCTTTTTCTTGAGCTTTTGACCAAATCCCACACACTTCTAAAGTGAATACAGCCCCCTGACATCCCACCAAGTGCCCTCGAGTGAAATAGCAGTGGGATATGGTCTAAAGATGCAGAAAAATCATGGAAGGGAATGCTAATTTCAGATTAGCATCTTATCTTTTTAAACATGCAAATATATCAGTGAGGCCAGGGAGGTAATTTTAGGACTGCTTTTCTAATAAGAAACCATTTTTAATAGGTATCAATAGTTCAAAAATCATATACAAATTCTTAACTAATATAAAGTAACATTTTTCAGGAGAAGAAACTCCTCAATGACGCAACAGCTCTTTAATTTATAAAGATTCTCTACATGAAAACCCAAAAGTTTTTCCATCTTTATCCTATACAGCTGGTCTGTAAGTAAAAGACTGTTGATAAACTTATTAATTACAGTCCATAACTCATAAATCATTTCTCTTCAGAGTGCCTTGATATCACTTTTAAACTTGAAAAAAAGTCATTTAAATTTAAATATCTATTAGCACAACTGGTATCCCATACTCATGTATGGCATGGAGCAATTTATCTTCTATATTATATTAATTGTAGCCTGCTTTGCTGACGGTAATACCAGTGCTTCATACCCGTCGAGGCGACGTTTCAAACAGCCTGATGAGTGGCTGCCTTTCAGCGCGTTGGCAGGCAGAAGACTCGGGTTAGAAACTGACTGAAAGAAAATGTCACCCTGAGAAGAGGCTATGCTTGATTGCGCTGGGATTGATCAGTGGTTGATGCTCACAAGAGCGTTTGATTTGACGTCTCTGCTGCAACACTCAAATATCCTCTGCATTCAAATTGGAGTCCTTCCGCGACCTGATCCACAGTTGTTTTCCTCATCTGGGTTTGGATGACACTGATAATTGACAAGCGTTGGTTTGGCCCGTACAAGGATAATGGCGTCATCTGTATGAGTTTGATCTTCAAAACGTGTCTCCAAACTTTCAGGAGTTTGATATTCTGAACAGATTTTCATATTAAAATTATTTTGGAAGAAGAATCGTGACCAAAAATAATTGATAGAAGAAGTCAAATTAAGGACTATTTTTCACATGACAGCGCAGAGATGAGTGCAAGCAATGCTATTTTCCTGACCTTGAAATGTGCTCTGCCTGTCCCCTTGGTATTCCACATGATGCAGAGGGCAAATGAGAGGCACG
The DNA here is from genome assembly GCF_022749685.1 of Semicossyphus pulcher. Taxonomy (NCBI): domain Eukaryota; kingdom Metazoa; phylum Chordata; class Actinopteri; order Labriformes; family Labridae; genus Semicossyphus; species Semicossyphus pulcher. The sequence goes on from NW_027211692.1 coordinate 10,275,183, forward strand.
TCAGCATGGGACTTTCACACTGACAGGCAGGATGGTGCTATTTTTGACTTTCAAAAAAGCAGCTCTATTTTTTACACATATTCAGCAGTGATGGTACCAAGCTGCCATTAAAGAGACACAGTCATGACATTTCACAAGAGAAAATAAACCAAAACCATCAAAGGTAAAATGTTGTTGCATTATTTTTTTACACTTTGAGTGCACAAATTTAATCGTAGTCTTAATGACTGGACTTTCAGTTAGTCCGTTAACATAAATTAAGGGTTGAATGTTGCATATGTAGTCACTTCTTCTGCTTTCATTATGCCTGTAGGTGAACAGCTCTTCAGCCGGCTAAACACACCTCAGATACAAGTTGAAGACCACAAATTCCCTTTATAGTTTCTTCTGGAAGCAACTGTGAAACTCAATTCATATATATATATTTCTATATATATAACAGAACAGATATTGATGTCATAGAGTTACCCCAAAGATTATTGTAAATGAGTAACAAGGAAACAGGACACACAGAAGTATAGCAAAGCCAAAGAAGTTGCATTTTGCTTCATGTCATGAAAGAAACAAAGTGTCAGCAGTGAAAGATCCACAGTATGTTTTTATAAAAAGTAAAACACGTTCATTATTAATCTTGTAAAGTTCACAAGAGTAAAGGTAAACACAGTAACATGACTTAACCAGGCAAACTGTACCTCACATGTTACCACAAATACGTTAGCTCGGGAAGGCTAGTTATGTGGCTAGCTGGGTCGGCAGTAAGTTAATTATTGAAATACTAGATTCTAAACAAATTAACAATCACAAACAGCTCAAATAAAGTGAGTAACTACAGATTATGTCCAACAAGAGTATTTGGGGAGCAGATAAAAGATATCTGTCAATGTTTGCCCGACAGAAAATGGTTGACTTAACAAGCTAATCTGCTACTAGCAACAGAATGTTTAACTGAACATAATTTATATTATAATAATTAAATAATAATGATCACAATTAAATGTATGAATTTTGTCTCTGTAATCCAGTAAAGACCAAATGTGTGTATCACATTTCAATATTGAGCTAGCTACAATGCTACAATGGCAAATGGCTCATGCTAGCTACAAAGCTAATGCAAACAAAACGTTCATCGTGCAGTGGCAACTTGTTTAAGTTATGACATTAAGTCTTAACTTATTAAAAAACTTGGTGCATTTAAATTTAGTGGATAATTTAACAAACGTAATCATAATAATTATTTAGCCTCTGTTGTCTACCTCTGACAATAATTTAAACAAAGCTGGTGCAACCTAAGATTCTTAATGACGCATGATGTGCTTAAACGATAGTTCAGTTCGTTAATTTATCAAATAATATTCTCACATCAAGATGTGATTCTTCAGTTCTTTATTATTTAAGTTCTGTTTGATAAATATGTAATGAATTTGGTCCCATTTTATGCATATTTTTAATTAATTTATCATCTATAAATACATCATACTACTTTCACTGCTTGAGGATAATTTGTTTTCATTCTCTATGCATTAGCCACATTATTATCTATAGATTTACATATTGGAAACAATCCGGATTAATATTGTGATAATGATTTCACCATTTCATGAAACCCTACCACGCTGGCTCTGTGCCATCTTTCCTGAGCCATTACAGTAATGCATCACTGTGATGAGACAATTAATGTGACTGGCTGAGAGGATAATGACTCATCATCGCACCCCTCCAATTAATCCTCCACTTCACCCGACTCTCCTAACAGGTGTGCTTGGAAACGCCCTCATTGACCTTACAAATGTGACCCGGTGCAGCTCTTCAGTCTTTGTGATTGCATGATGACAATGGAGCTCTTGTTGTGAAATTTCGGTTGTTTTTTTGGCGGGGGAACAGGGTGGCATTGTTCACCGTTGATCACAGCGCTCTGCTTTAACTAAAGGTGGTTGGGATTTGTGTGTGCCACGTTAATGCCTGCAGAGCTTTTTAGAGAGATGTCAATCGCTTAGATGTAGACTTTTGTTAACGGCTTACAGGGGGAAGAAATATACATTTATACATATTTAATACCTATTATATGAGCTATAATGTATCGAGGCACAATGTAGGTACAGTCTGTGCTTTTTACCATCTGATCAATTCCCTTAATAGCCAGATTATCTAAATGAAAGGCATTTATTTCCCAGCGTAATTATCGCCGTGTTGCTGATATAACTAGCTTACAGTCGGTGTGCTTTTCAAACAGCCTGTTCTCTCACCGCAGTTGGCAGAGTGGTCAGATTTTATGTGACCACTTACCGATCCCACTACTTTAACATTTTCTGTAGGCAGGTCTTGGGTGGGTGGGTGTGCGTTACACGGGGTTAATATCCATCAAGAGGCCACATATGTGTGTGTTGGCGATCATCAACTGTGGAACAACAGTGTTTTGCCCTCCGCGAGTCCGGCCGGGCTCCCCTGTGACGGGGCTGAAATGGAAGTGTGCTGCAGGTCAGAGTGGGGCTGTAATTATTTCCTCACTTCATTAAGTGCGAGTAAACCATCACACTCAGCACTGCAGCTAATGCGATGCCCCTGTGGCATTGTAATGCTCTCTAAATGAATGCCCCTCTGACAGCCCGGGGCCTAGTGGGCAGCAGATTACTGGAGGGTTAGCCCCAACAATGCTCAAGCCTCGAGCTGCAGGAGCATTCATTATCAGGCTTATATGACCCAGCCGCTCCTTCGCTGCTCTCGTCATAATCGAAGGCCCCGGGCCCCTTCTCAATCCTCGAAAGTCTCATTCGGGCTCCACATCACCAAATCATAAATTAAATGTAAATGCCATTTGAATCACTCCTCTTTGACAGGTAATGTGCTTTTAATAGATATGACTGTTTGCTCTTTTTGGTCACTGCAGGTTGATGCTGCTGTAGGATTTGTTTCTCAGCTGTTTAGTCGTTCATGCTCGTGATGTCTTTCCAGGTGAGACAACGGTTGAGGAGACGTATGACAGGATGTTCACTGTCACCAGCCGGGTGAGATTTTCTGTCACCAAAGAGGATGATGGAGTGCCGGTGGACTGCATCATTGACCACCCAGCTGCGAAGGACCTTCTGGCTCAGAGAAACCTGGAAGTGCTATGTGAGTGACCTGAAGCTATAGTTTTTTATCCCTGGAAGTACATCAAGAGCTCAAGGGCAGTTTAACAGATTCTCTCTTGTCTGGGCTTGTTGGAGGCTAATCTACATATTTACCATGAGGCGGTGGCATTTGTTGGTATCATATGTCCACTACAGACGTGTCTGATGATTAATTTGTATCAACAACTAAAAATAACAGATTCACATATTTCATGTACAAAAAATTTTAAAACATGAGAGACGAATTATTACCAAACTACACAGCCAAAGATCACTAAAAGCACATTGGAAAAAGTTGAAATATTAAATGTCTTGGTTGTTTTCGCTTGGAATCTTTTTAACTCTAAGAACATCAATAAAAGCTATTTCTTCCTTGGTTTCTCTAGATAATAAAATCACCCATATTAAACAAAATATTTCTAATTATGAGTGAATAGTAAAAAACAAAGTTATTTCTCACCATTTCCACTGTAGATAATTGTAAGCCCTTTCTACTCTGCGGTTCAACCTCAGCGCGGTAACGAAGCTCCGCCGCCATGCAGCCAAGCGACGCCCCAGTGTGTGTTTCTACACAGCGTTACGGAAGCAAAACATGCACGAGGTGTAAACAAGCGTGTGCTTCACATACACACACGACGCTGTTCCGCCCTGCCAGCTCTCCTGTTCACACAGGCGATGTTACACAGGCCATGTTACACCTCTGTTACTACTTCTGATGCCGGCTCAGAGGCGGAACGACTTCGCCCCACCATTCCACCTCTGTGCGTTCTACATAGAAGACGAAACACAGACGTAATGATCCCGCCTTGATCTGTCAGTGTAAAAGGGGCTTTAGTGAACATAGGAAGCAGCTATCCAGAATGGCTATTATTGCTTACTGTATTTGGATCTACACCCGCCGACGATGTTTAAAGGCAATATGCCAGGTCAAAATAAACAGAAGGTTTCCTTTAGTATTTGCATTACATTTTGAAAGGAGGAAACCTTACATCATGGCCTCTACAAGGTGAAAGGCCTCTGTCCCCTGAACCCAGCTTCATATAAGGCAGCATGGATAATATATTTTTATTGGTGAACTCAAGGTAAGCAACTTGTCTGTGTTCAGGATGATAGCCTTTAATGTCCCTGACAACCCTCAGTAGTCTCATTGAGCCACTTGTTAACAGTCCCTTTTTTAAGAGCATAAAGGTTCACATTAATTCACAAATGGGCTACTTAATTGCAGAACAAAACCTCTTACCCTTCTGTAAACCGCAAACCTTATTTCAGACATCTTACCAAAAAAAATTATTCCATTAACTTTTGGACCAGGGAACCAGAAGTGCAAAAACACTAACTCGGATCCGTCCGAGGTCTGTGTCAGCAGCGTCAGACTAGGTGCAGTCACTCTGCTGAAATGTGTCCCAGACAGACTCTCTCCGTCTGTCCTCTGACCATCAGATCATGCAGTAGCTGTACCTCATCTTTTCACTCCCTGTCTCTTATCTATGGATCATGCAGTCCTGGTATTCTCATCTCCCAGCCTGCTGCTGCCTTGGCCCATGAGATACAGTCATCACATGGGGGAAAAAAAACACTCCGAGCTCGGGTGTCAAATGATGTTTAGATTTTCTTTAAATGCTGCATCGATCGGAGAGGTAATACAGCCCGCTGTTCACTGTTAAACATCAAGGAAAGGTTAAGGTATCCTTTTGTAGTCTGTGTAGAATATTCATTATTTTCAGGTAGACGACTGTTTTGTGTGACCTTTGAAGGAAAAAGAAGCTTGACTGGAACCTCTTGACATTTTGGTAATCTTTGGTTACCACTGATCATTTTGCTCTGAGGTGCTGACAGGATGTCTACTGAGCACATTAGATATTCATTTCATCCTCTTCTTTGTTCTCTTTTGGCAGTTTTGCTTTCATATAGAGGTCTGTTTCTGTCAACACTTTAGAGTCAAATTATCGTTTCAATTTTGCTTTGGCTGCAGGTATGAAGGGGGAAACAGTTTTCCGAGAATTTAAGACACTGAATTATGTTAAAAACTCCTCTTTTTTCTTTTCAGATAAACCCGAAGTAAAGATTGTGGTGACATATCCTGAAGGTTTAACCAGAGAGGGTGATAATCTCGATTTGACATGTATCGCAGAAGGAAAACCACAGTGAGTATTCACACAGATGGACGCACTTCACTTCAAAACACACTGAAATTTCAATTTAGTTTCATACTTTTCACTCTATATCCCTTCTCGACAGTCCCGGCACCCCTTTAACCTTTACATTTCAATGTACCATTTAAATGTTACCAGTTGTTAGCATGCTGAGTAAAACACATCATTAGACGGGGCCTCCCGATGGCCCTGCTCAGACATTCTCAGATTTGACCTTTATTTCAGATTTCTAGCGTGGACAGACAGCGGCTGAGTGATGTGTGTGGTATTTATGCTCTCCAGTCCCCATCAGATCAACTGGCTGAGAGTAGACGAGGATGTGCCGCCCCACGCCGTCGTCACCGGCTCTGACCTCTACATCGAGAACCTCAACAAGTCCTACAACGGCACCTATCGCTGCGTGGCGTCCAATGCTGTGGGAGAAGCCTACGACGACTACATCCTCTTTGTATATGGTAGGTATTACACTTTATTGCACTTGGTTTAAATGCTTCCATCACATATAGGATATAGTAAGTAACTGCCGACAGTAGTTTGGTAGTTAGGGGGGTTGTATTGGAACTATAAGGATTTACTACAACGTTTGAACAATCACATTTCCAACATATACAGATTTAAGCCGCTATTGAGACGAGCAGGCGGCTTAAAATCGCAGAAGGTGTCTGCATTTGACAAATCCACAAAGCTCCGAATTTAGGTTGAAGTTTTGAGCTGCTGCTGTACTATTAATGCAGAATGACTTTGATCAGTACACAGTAGAAGGTAATGCTTAAAGTGGCTTTTTACTGGCATGTTTGAAACCCAGTAAGGGAGATTTTTCTTTTTGTAGTTTTGCAGCAGAGTAGAAATTGAAACATGTCTGCATTGCCTGATAATGTACCGTCATACAGCAAACCTAGAAGAAGCCTGCAGCACGGCCATATGCGCAGTAACATTACACTTAACACGTAAATATCTGCCCCTCAAATTGTTTCAACGACCTGAGAATCAATCTCCGAGCCAGGTCCTGTGCATTGCCTTTTCCATTGCTTCTCCTTCTCATTACATGGAGCAGTTTACACGTAATTATCAGGCTTTCCCCGCTAACAGATAGATTTTAAAGAAAATTCTGCCAATTTAATACTAACATTATTTCAATCAAAGGGATGGTTAAAGACAAAAAGGATAAAAACTAACTAACTGGTTTAAAACTAGAGATATTATCATTTTTTTATTCCACAAATTCTGGCTCCTATATTACCCACAATGCAACTGATAGTTTGGGTGGATATTCTTATTTAGCCTCGGGTATCCAGCCTCAAACACAGATGAGGAGTGGGTTACAAAGCTGGCTTCGTTTGAATCCCACATCCCCAAATGTTTATAGTCTCTAAATGTTATGAATAGTTTTATTGAAGGTTAACAAAATACTACGTTATTGTTAGTTACATGTTATTATTGACAGTAATATATGTCAAAAACCCTGTGAAAGGTAATGATTGGTTCTACTGTCAATGTTGACAGGAAGTGCTTTTATTTTGAAGTCCCAGGAAATAACCTGTGCAGTGTTGTAAAACTGTAAATAATGAGCAGTAAATGCTTCAGTTTGAACCACACACCATCATTAAAGCTTCCAAAACACAACGCTAAACTTGTAGTCTTCAGTCCCAAATGGCGCTGACTCACGTGACATCACTTGAGGCAGTTTTTCACACTTCATGCAACTCCCCCTGGGAGAACAAATATTCCTTGTAAAATATTTTTAAAGGAACAGTTGTGCTCCACAGTGCCTGTACACCGACTGTCTGCTAACTTGATTGGCAATGTGAGGCAGTTTGAAAATGCAGCATTCATTCTTGTCAGGATGCTGCATTTTTGGATTCTGTGCAAGATTACCCAACCTATCTCTAAAAAAAAAAACAGCAGCACTCTCATATAATATTCACAGTCAGAGATCTCTCTGCTCATTGTTCATTTATAGTCCAAATTGGACCCGTGACATCACACTCTCTTCTGTTAGAGCTGGATTTAGGCAACTTTGTCAGACATGAGTGTAATATGATTTGCTTATTTGCTTTCTTAAAGAGATAATATATATAATATAGTATGTAGCCACAGCCAGCAGGCAATTGGGTTAGCTTAGCATTACAACTGGAAAAGGGGAAAACAGCTAACCAGACTCGAAATGTAACATAATCTGGCTACCAGTACGGAGATGCTTATTATGTTACCTTTGAACAGAGCAAGGCTAGCTGTTCCCCACAGTTTCCAGTCTTTGTGCTAAGCTAAGCTAACCAGCTGCAGGCTCCAGCATCATCTTCACTGTACTATCTTGGCAAAAATCTCAAACTATTTCTTCACAAGTCATGATCACTTCCATGACCGTGACCTATACCCTATTGGCTATGACTATTAGCTCTCATGGCAGGATTTCAACTTCATATTTCCACGCCAGAGATGGGCTTTGGATCTGTTGATTTATATTGAAGTGGGTGGAATTTCAATGTGTTCAGCAGCCGTCCTCGTAAAGGGCAATAGAGGGACCGTCTCTCCCAGGACCTGACTCTAAATGCAGAGGACTGTTAGCTCCCTCGGTTTGAACCGCTCTTCACTGAAGCTTCCCCTTTTAACCTTAATATGTCTGTCAATCATGACACGAACAGCAGTACACAATACAACATTCAATTGAAGCAATTACATTAAAAATAGCATGTGATATGAAGGAAGCAGACATGAAAAGGGGTCCATTATTCAGCTACAATTACATGTAATCTGAAAAAGTTTTGAGCAAACAACTCGACTGTGTAAAGTTGCACCAGGCATCTCTGCACCTGAATCCCCAGGGAGGAAACAGCGGGAGGTAACTGTTTGAAGTTTGGAGAACGAGAAGGACTTCATCATTTAGAAATCGTGTTACGCGACGTCAGTGAAGTACACACTCCTCGGACCTTAATTTCCTATTTTTTGGTGGCTGGCAGGGGTGATGAGGGCGAGGGGGAAAATAAATTTCCAGCAGGTGCGGCCATTGTTGGCGAGTTTAGCTTTCTCTCCTCGGAGCGCTCGCTCCCTGCTGTTTAGAAGAGGATTTTGTATTTTGCTCCCAAGTTTCAATTTGTTTCTGCCTGTGTGCCAAGAGCATTGCCTGCCAGTGACCGAACCCAAAACCAGAAATAAGGATGCATCTTCTCTTTGGACCATCAAGTAATATGTGTAAAATCATTATTTCTGCAGCTTCAGTGTGTCATTTCTCTGTTAAAGTGGCCCCAATTTACTTAGAACCCTAGTGCAGGTCTTGTCAGGATGAATTTAACATCAGGTAAAGTTTCTTAATGTTAGCTTGGATCAGGATTTTCTTGCCCATTAAACTGACTAAAATATTCACATCAGGAGTCTTTTGAATCACTTAAAATCCTTGATACATGAACCGAAGCTCAGAATTTAAAGCCCCCCTCCACTCCAAAATGTGTTTTGCTTATTGTAGCTTCGCTCAGATGTTTGACCTTCACTGTGCTGAATGACGCGTGTGCAGAGGTTGACATTACAAGGCTGTTTTTACATTCATCTGCTGAAGGGAGAAAAGTTTCTGTGTTCACCTTAAATCTGAATTCCTGGCGTGTATCAAGCATGCGAGCGTGATTTTGTGACACAAGAGCTACAGCATAAACAACTTAAACAAGACGTGATGAGTAAACCTGAAGCCTCCAGTGCACTGAGTATGTACGCTGAGACTTTACAGTAAAGTAGGAGACATCTTTGGCAAGGAAACAAACTTTCAAATGAAAAATATTTCAATTTAGAAGAATCTTACAATTGATCCAGTGAGATCAAGTAGATGTTATTTAAACTTAGTTTTTTTGCAAATAAACCCGAAATCATGAGACACAAATTATTATTATTTGAAGCTCCTGTGAGGAGTTTTTCGCTGGTTATGAAACAGACGAAGCGATTAACTGCATGCTGCCTTTATTATCCAGGGCAAAAATGTAAAGTGAGTGATACATATGACTGTTAAAGAAAGCAGGAGGAGACTTTTTGTTAAAAACTACCACTTAAGCAAGTACAGGACAAAATGGCGATACCTATGGCGATAAACGGTAATTGCGGGAGCACGCTTCCCAGATATCCAGACAGTGTCGCATGTGTGACGTCCACGGTTGGCTCCGGTTGTAACTCTTGATTTTCCTCGCTGACGGTCGCTTTCCTTTTTAGACTGTTTGCCTTCATCTGAGCGTCGAGTTTGTTTCTTTTTTTTTGTATTTTCACTTATGTTTGAAGTTGTATCTGTAGTCATCCATCTTTTCTTTGTTTGTTCAGCCATAGTAGATTACTGTTTAATCGCAACACTTGCAGAGACCGGAAAAGCAGCCGCTTAGCTCCGCCTACCCTCTCTGGCATACAAACCACTGCTGGGTGATGGAAAACGCGTCACTAACTGGGCGTAATACTGCAAATGTAAAGGCTTTCATCAGTGGACCATAGGCTCAATCATCATTGTGTTACCTCATTGAGCGATAGATCGAGACTTGAAATGAAAATCTTCGAGATCACTTTAAAGCAAAGTTTTTTTATATATCTTTAAACACGTATGAAGGTGAAATTTCGAATATGATAAATCATATCAACATTACCCTTATACTTGTGTAAGGGTAAACCTTAAACTGTACATTTCACACACCCAACTATCTGAGTTCTATAAGCAGGTTTACTTTGTTGTTGATATGTTCATCCAGGTGTGAGGAGTCATAAGTTCAGAGGTCAATGACACCAGCTAAATGTTATTTAAATTAAATACTTGTCGTCAGTTGTTGTCACAGTACACAGAGACAGGTCTGCTCTGTTTTTTTGTATATCTATTCATCACACTTTGATGCAGGTTATTAGATTCGGCCTCTTAAACAAACCCTCATATTTAAAGCTTAACATGCGCTCAAAGCGGCGGGGTTGGTCGAGGACAGGAGCAGAGGTGTGTTGTGCTAAAAGCAAAGCTGTTGTTGAAAATGGGCTCATTGTGGATTTCGTGCGAGAGACCGATTGTGGGTTATTGTTTTGATTATTACTCAGTCTCCTTGTTAAGGTTGTGTTGACAGCCATGAACTGTGTGTCAGAGAGAAAAAAAACAGCAATGTATTCATTTATTTATTTATATTCTGGGTCTGGCTGACAAATGTTTATGACAGTTGCTGAAAATGTGCATTTGTGAAAATAAATGCATTTGTAATGCTTTTAACGTCAACGCCATCTCACCGATTGTAGGGCGAGCAGTGAATAGGATTTTAATGGAGGGACAAGGTCTCGGGCAGAGGCGTCAACAAACCTGTCAGAGTCAGGAGAAATGAAGGCACAAACACAGGGAGTGTGGTGGGTGCAGCGCTAATGCAGTTTCTTGACTTTGTAAGCTTAACCTGGCAGCGACTTTCTACACCTTGAAACTTCAGAAACTTGCCTGCTGAACGGTTCAATGCAAAGATGTTGTTGATGTTTGTATCCACAGGAAGAATAAAGATGTGGGTTTTTTTAGCCGAGCCTTCAAACACCACATTAATCCAAGCGTTCACAGAAGCTCTGGTTTTCCAGTTTTTCACTGCTGAAATATTTACCCTTGTATGAAAAATTCCCAGCATGCTCTTAATGGAACATTTACAGATTTATGTGTGATGTTCGGCCGTTCTATGTTCGCTTGTATGTTCAGAGAAATGTGTGTTTATCGCCCCAGCTGACACGTGTGACTTTGTCATTGTGACATAGGTTTCCTGTGACTCTCATAACTCTGCCGCCCCATGGTTATTCATCATCGTGCTCTGCCAGGCACATGATGACATCTGCTTGTTCCCAATGGGCCCATAATGATCACTCCCAAACAAAAGGACAGCATATGCCGGCAAATAGCTCACTCAAGGCACACTTATTCAAGCTAGCACGACTAAATTCTTAATTGTTGTGTAAGGTGTCCTTGGAAAGTGAGATTTAACTTGTTCCCGCTCAGATTGGGTTTTTGAATGCTGGGAGAAGTACATTGTTATGGAATCAGGCAGATGGTAGACAGCAGACTAACAATAGATTGTGAAAGACACGTAAAACACACAAATAGTCCGACAGGATTCAGGACGGCAAAACGAAACAAGCACAAAGATATGTTGCTAAAGTGAAGTGTTATTTTAAACTAAGAATTTATTATATTGAATCAAATTATTTTGTGTCATTTTATTTAACTATTATAGTAATCTCTATTTACAGATCGAATCTGTATCTAGATTTTAGGGAAGGCAAGTGTTCTGGTTTCCGTTTGTACTAGGCTTGTAGTCCGAGTAATATTGACCAATCACGTATCAGCAGGCTGCGGCGTATGCGAGAAAAACAGTCCGTGTGGAGAGCAAGAGCAGGCGGAACGTAATGACATCCAGGCTCCCATCAGCGGCTATCTGACAATGATTTACCTTCTTATTAATCTCTATGAACAAGAAGCAAGTTCAGCTAACAATCTGCTTTACATTTAAAATCTAACTTGAGACAAATTCCCTTGACGCTGTGTCACGAAAGCTGTTCAGCGTTCAGATTTTCCGACTTCCTCGAATGCATCTGAAATGTTCGATCTGCCCTCCGTTCAACAAACGAGCATTTTAAAAGTAGTTTTCTTCTCCTCTTGAGGACAGACCTGACAAAGCTTCATTTTTACTTCTTACTAATCTGCTGATGACATGCTGATCATGATGTTGAAATGTCAGCAAAGGTAAGATTCGTTAATTAAAGCAAATCACAAGAAAAATGGTTTCTTTTTCTGTAACAATGCAGCACAAAGTCTTGACTGGAAGTGGTTTATCGCTAAATGCCGAGGATGATGGGATCCGAAACGACTATTATAGTAATGTGTAGCTTTAAAATGTAACTTTAAAATGCATCTTTCTCTTACTATTGAATTGCATCCATCCATCCATCCATTATCTTCTGCTTATCCGGGTCCGGAGCGCGGTGGCAGCAGCCTCAGCAAGTTGACCCAGACGCCCCTCTCCCCTGCAACGTTTTCCAGTTCCTCCTGGGGGATTCCGAGGCGTTCCCAGGCCAGTCTCCTCCCAGTTGGAGGTGCCCGGAAAAATTTCAAAAGGAGGCGCCCAGGAGGCATCCAACTCATCTCAGCTGGCTTCTTTCGATGCGAAGGAGAAGCGGCTCTACTCCGAGCTCCCCTCGGATCTCCGAGCTCCTTACCTCTAAGGCTGAGCCCAGACACCCTCCGAAGGAAACTCGTTCCGGCCGCTTGTATCCGCTATCTCATTCTTTCGGTCCCTACAAAGCTCGTGACCATAGGTGAGGGTTGGAACATAGATCGACTGGTAAATCGAAAGCTTTGCCTTCAGGCTCAGCTCCCTCTTCACCACGACAGCCCAGTACAACGCCCTCATTACTGCTGATGCTGCACCGATCCGCCTGTCTATCTCACCCTCACTATATACTTGTAAACCGGGCAGCAGGCAAAGGCGGGGACCTTGGTGTGCTGATCACCGACAGTGTATTGAATTGTAAACTTCCAAAATGTAAGGTTATTCAGTGATTTCCAAGGAGGACAGTTGTCGGTGCACCTCCTTGTTAATGCTCGTCTGGAGCGACATTTTTAGTTTCTTTTATTCCAGATTTTCTTTGCATATGATGAAAGTTTTAAAAAATTGTGTTGCAGAAGAAGGCAAAGAGTTTTTGGATGGCAATGCCGCCTAACGTTACCGTCTCTCTGACGACGTACCGCCCTGCTCTCATCAACTTGAATCATAACCAGTTTGCCGTCTACATCTGCCTTCATCCTTGTGACGCAGCGTTAATCTCAAACATTTTCAAGCAATAATATGAAACACTAACAGTTCAAAAGTTTTCACTAAATTGCCTTCGGGCATTAAGAAACTCATGAATGATGTCTGCTGCTGTTAAATTCATATATCATTTGCTCCATGCTGCACCGCTAACACTTGATGAATGAATAAAGACCAATGGGAGGCAAACTTTCCACCTCCTCCTTTCTACCTACAGTATATGTATTAACCATTGCTTGTGCCTTTGGCCACGACGTCTTCAATTAGTAACTTCCTGTCCACATTTTTTAACCAATTTCCATTATACACCACTTCTCTGGCGTACGAGCGTTGGAAGCAGCATGACTTCAGCTCGCTGTAATGAGACACAGGAGATTGGTAAAAGGTGCTCATAACCGTGTATAATTATGTCTGCGCTCCCACTCCTCTTTTCTGGAGGATTTAATGCCAGGCGAAATCATGTTGTGGTCCATGTGAGGGTTTGTTGTCCCAGACTAATCATGCCTGCTACAGTGGCTTAATTAGCGTGTGCTTCTGCAACATACATTGGTCTTAACATGAGAAAAATGTGCGTCTTTTGTGTCGCTTTTTAGCAACGACACACGACCTTAAACCCCGCACTTACTTAAGCCTTACTACAAAAATCCCACTTTCTTCTATTATCTGACATTTTTACTGTCAAGTTTAGTTATTTATGAGCTTTTGCTCTGGTAAAACCTTCACACACCTGTCAAAATAAAAGCTTTTTGTTTAACCAACCGCGTGCAACACGTTATTTTAATGAGCTGTTTTGTTCTTGATAAATATTTGCTTGTGTGGTTTTATTAATAGAGCAAAGCTGAATTTTCCATCACTTCTCTTTCATACTGCTGCCATCCTCTGCTAGTGCTAGTCCTTCAGGCTCTTCCTATTTCAAATAGACTAATGACCTTTCACTGTGCGACAGCCCGGACAGGTGTGAGGCCGATGTAAATCCACGTCAAATCAAGTCCTATTGTGGCGCCTGTATTGTATGTGAGGCTGAGAGAGAGGCATGTCATGCTGTTCTCTACGCCGGTGTGTCCGTGGTGGGCTGTGAATTGTGCCCCCTGGCTGGTGTGAGGTGTGTGAGCTGAGAGCTGGCCGGAGAGGGAGAGAGGCCTTTCTCCGTCACAGAGACGACCTGCTGCTATAACTCACACGTACCGACTGTTGGCAGGAGAATTATGCTGCACTTACCATCGCAGTTGAGCCTACAGATGATATTTTGACCCGTAAGCCGCGCAAGAAGCCAAAGATGAACGCGGCACTTAAAATGTCGAAGGGTTTTACACGTAACGAGCAGGAAGGACTAACAAGTCTCCCTGTTCTTATGAAAAGGCGGTTGTGAAACTGTCCTTGTGAATCTCACTGGTTTTAAAAAATGTGCAACAAAGCGGCGGACACTTTCATGGACAGCACTTTCGGAGTGTAGATTAATTTTTCATAATCAAAGCAAACTGAGTCGTCTTTTTGTGTGCTATAATGTGTCTAGATTTTATTGCTTTTAGTTTGTTGTAACTTATTTTAAAAGGCTTTATAAATAAAGTGTATTATTATCATTATTACGATATCAGATACGCTATGACAGCTACTTTCTCCGACACCATGTTTCTGGGGAATATATATAAAAGTTCATGTTAAAGCAACTTCTCTAAGGAAGAGAAAACAAATAGACAAAAGAAAAACAGAATCTCCCCCCTGCTGGCGTGTTGGCAAGCAGCTTTAAGCAGGCATAGATAAACAATTTCTCCTACATTGTTTCACTTTATGCTTAAATTTTCTCATATCAAATTCCTCACTCATACAAATGCTCCCTGAAAATATGGCCTCTCCAAAATACACTCATATTTCAGACCCTCATAATGCCGAGCCCCGAGTCATCCAGGCTGGAAATTGCCCATGGAGAATTCTTGTTCGCCTGGATATTATATGTGCCACATCCTATCCCGGCCTTTGTGAAGACCCTCTTCCTCTGAATGGCCAATTTCCCCTCTTCCAGACACTGACATTTCAGCTATCAGACCGCCTTCGGTCACAGGGAAAGAAATCCAGCCCACCCTCCTCTTCAAATACTGTCAGAGCAGAATCTCTTCCCGATACCCTGATACCCCCCTACCACCATCAACACCACCTCCGCCATACACTCCATCCCCGGCGGCAACATTATGCTGTCCTTGATGTTTTATCATTAGTTTGGGAGCGTGTGGTCCCCCACTGCTGTCTTTTGATGGAGTGCAGACAGTAAAGGCACGGAGACAGCCAGCCAATTTCCCCCGCTGCGTCTCTGCCACAGCGAGGGGTTGTGCTATCTTCACCCAGCACCAGAGCCAGCCGCATATTCCCCTCAGCCCTCCTTAGTACCATTGCATACCTGAATTGCCCTCCATTTTGTCTTTCTGATTATTTTGTCGGGGGGTTAGTGACAGGTCTAATCAGTGCGGTGTTGGGCGGAGGATGCTGCTCGGGGCTGCAGCAGGAGACCAGCAGGCTGGTTTAATTTGCAGTTTGACTTAATTATTGAGAGAGGCTGTGGAAAATAGCAACACCTCTCCATGATTGTCAGACATTATTATTCATAGTTAATTAGAAAATGTATCAAAAAAGAATAACAATAGCTTAGCATAATAACGTATAATACAACTCCAGAGAAAGTCATACTAGTGTCTTTTTCTCTGCTTCTATAGCGACACTAGCGAGCACGGCTCTGTGGATGCTCCACCACTTTGATCCAGACTGAAAAATCTGCTGTCAGATTAATGGTCATAACCATTTTTGGACGAATATGAATGTGTGGAGGATTAAGGCCAGAGATTCCCACTGTTTCCCTCAGGCACCACCGAGACATTTTTAGTTGAGTATCCTAGCTTACACATAAAAACAAAACATAACAATCTACAAATAATCCTAACAAGGGGGCAGCAAACCTTCAAGCCAGTTCACTTCAGACTTCAGTGACAGTTAGTAGTAGGGATGTCACGAGAACCAATACTTCGGTAGCAAATCGATGCCAAAATTCTGAAAACACGACGGTACTCATTTTTGGAGGTACTGCAGGTACCGTAGATGTCAGAGAAGAGCTCAAGACTAACGCCGTCCAGCCGTCCGGTCCCTTTTTTCCCTGATAATGTTACACTGGGAACAAATCCGTGTTGAAAACGATAGGAGGAGAGCCAGTAACGTTAGCTGTTGGCAGCTGGTAGACAGCACAGTCCAACAGCTAGACAACAGTGGAGTTACATTATGATGCGTTCAATGCGCTCTATTCAGTAAAAATGAGTATTAGGCGAAGGTAAGTTACAATGTTTACGATATGTTCAAGTGCAATCTTGTAAAATTTAGTTTTTGGCGACAAATTTGAATAATATCCAGTTGTTTGAAGGAGATGTTTTCACAGCAATATAAAATAGATATTCGAGAGAACACCAGCTCTAAGAAGCTTATAATACAGAATTAAAACTACTAATGCCAAGATTTGTTTAATCAAAGCAAATATTTGAATAAAAATACAATCAATAATATTAAATTCAGTGTGTGGTATCGAATTAGGTATTGAGAATCGTGGAATTTCACTGGTATTGATATCGGCCACTACATTTCTGGTATCGTGACATCCCTAGTTAGTAGGAATAAGTCCTTGGAGTGTAGACAGTAACTTCCCAGCTTTTTTGGTAGATAAAGATCCAAAGGTAAGATGTGAGGAGGCCACACTCGGCAAGATAAACAAGAATCCATCTTTGGTAAAGTTTTCAATGGACCTGTCTCTTTACTCTCTAACCATCTCTCTTTGGTCACTTGGTGGTCCCTTTACTTGTCTCTACTCTTGACCCATCATCAGGTCAAAATGTAATGACCAAACACTTACAAATGACCATCAGTTAGTCATTAGCAAATATGCTAACACACTAAAGCTGCGTTCCAAACAACTCATAACTGGAAAATTGTCAACCTCCCACAAAAATATGGTCATTAAACTTCACTCAAAGTTCCTACTTTGGGACAAATTGGTCCATTCGTCATCAACTTCATGAATGGCCACACCCATGGTAGCGCTGTAAATGACAAACCATTGTACATATACACTCACCGGCCACTTGCTAGTACCTGGTTGGACTCCCTTTTGCCTTCAGAACTGCCTTCATTCTTAGGGCATAAATTCAACAAGGTGCTGGAAACATTCCTCACAGATTTTGGTCCATATTGACACGATAGCGTCGCGCAGTTGCTGTAGATTTGTCGGCTGCACATCCACTCTGCTATTCTCCCGTTCCACCACATCCCAAAGGTGCTCTATTGGATTGAGATCTGGTGACTGCGGAGGCCGTTTGAGTGCAGTGAACTCATTGTCGTGTTCAAAGGAAGCAGCTTGAGATGATTTGAGCTTTGTGACTTGGCGCGTTGTCCTGCTGGAAGTAGCCAATCAGAAGATGGGTACACTGTGGTTTTAACGATGCTCAATTGGTACTAAGGGGCCCAAAGTGTGCCAAGAAAATATCCCCAACACCATTACACCACCAGCAGCAGCCTGAACCATTGATACAAGGCAGGATGGATCCATGCTTTCATGTTGTTTGACACTACCCTCCGAATGCCGAAGCAGAAATGGTAGATTTAGTTTCTGAAATACTCAGAACAGCCCGTCTGGCACCAACAACCACGCCACGTTCAAAGTCACTTTCTGATGCTCGGTTTGAACTTCAGCAGATCGTCTCGACCATGTCTACATGCCTACATGCATTGAGTTGCTGCCATGTGATTGGCTGATTAGAGGTTTGCGTTAACGAGCAGTTGAACAGGTGTACCTAATGAAGTGGCCGGTGACTGTACATTGTACATACATTGAGGTAAAACATGTCGCCTGTGTTATTAAGTACTGGATAAGGTAAACAATCTCTTTTAAGCTTCAAAGTTATTCAAAAATATGTTAAGTGCAAAAAAAGGCAA
This sequence comes from Semicossyphus pulcher, assembly GCF_022749685.1. Taxonomy (NCBI): domain Eukaryota; kingdom Metazoa; phylum Chordata; class Actinopteri; order Labriformes; family Labridae; genus Semicossyphus; species Semicossyphus pulcher. The sequence goes on from NW_027211692.1 coordinate 10,293,177, forward strand.
ATAAGGTACATTCAAAAGAAACATCAGTTTGTCACAGTCAGCCATGTTTTTGTTTACGTTTGGCGTGATGGACCTGTAACGCTTGGAGGACAAAGTTGGATATTTCAACTGGAAAAATCTGACTTTTAACTTTACCTTGAACTCAGCATAAGCTAACTTTATGAGATTGGTAATACCTGCTAACCATCAGCATGTTAGCATACTGACGTTAGCATTAATGTTGGCTCTTAGTGAGTAAAAGTTATGCCACAACAGAAGCTCAAACACATGGTGAGATTTTTTAAGCACAGTTTTTCACCTTCAATGACTTTTGTCTCTTTCTTTACTCTGCTCTTTACTCGTCCTTTATTTCTTACACATGTTCTTTATTTTTTTCACTCTTTTCATCTAGATGCTCCCACCACTAGCCCCACACCCACCACCAACCCAGTCAACACGCAAGGTACTGTATGCCCCCACTCCTGTCCCTCTCACAAATCCTGTGTGTGTCAGTGTGCGTGTGTGTGTGTGTGATAAAGAGCTTGCATGCAGGTGTGATCCGGTGATCAGGGAGAGAACGAGCGAGGGCTTGTAACTAAGGCTAAGAGACACTGTGGATGGCCAGTTTTAATCAGATAGTGCTGCTGATGGCTGACACCGAGGACAGGCGGCGCGCGGCTGTCAGAGACACCTGTCAGAGCTCCTTTTTTTTACTCACATGTTTGATCTGAGGAAACGTACAGTCTCTGCTTTGCTGTTCTGCTATCTTATCAGCATCTGCAGCCGTATCTCAACCGGCCCATCCATCATATTATAATGCCCTTTACATCTCCCCTACAAATGCCAGTCACATTTCGTCTCCGCGAGGCCAAAAAACATCAATAACTACTTTCTAAGAGTCGTATGAAATGAATGAAAGGCGGTTAATTTAGCACAGCAACCTTTGGCTTCTTCTGTACTCTCTGTTTTATATTTTGATTCAGCTGTTGCTAAAATTTATTTCAATATTAACCTTTTTTTTTGTTTTTTTTTTAAATCGCTATTATTTCAAAGCACCGCTAAAGCTAGACAGCTGGCGAGGCAACCTTGGGAGGTGACATTTGGATATGCCAGAATGTGACATTTCAATACAAAAACTATCCTTAAAGAATGGATCGCTTTATCAATAGCTGCTTTAGAGATACGGCAATTTCGGCCCTTTTGTTATGACCGTTTCAGCAATTTATACAGTCATGCAACGTGGAGTGGACACATACAGATAATAAGTTTGAAACTCAGCATGAGGCTGCATCAAAAGCACCAACCTTGTAATGTGGCAGCTTTCAGATATCGTCGGATTTACATTTATTTGATCAAACAGTTGGCTTTTCAGTGTGCACACTGTATTTGGGTCACTTATGGGTCACACAAAAAGCCTGTATTCATACTAGTGGGTTTTAATGACACAGCTCCTCTCCTTTCATTGCATGTGTTAGACGACTGCCTCGCGTTTGAATTTTCTCCTTCAAATCTGCTTTTTTTTCTCCTCTCAGTTATCAGCAGCTTTCCAGTGATCACGCTGCCTCCCTCTGGGTGTGGCTTGCACAAACAGGAAGCTGCTTTTGCAGAAGTGTGCATTACTCTGCATTTTTTCCCCCCTAAGCTTCTTCTCCTCCTCGGAGTTACACTGATGCAGCCGGCTCTGTGTTTTCTGCCGTGGCATTCCAGTAATTTCCGAAAGACAGGCTTGAAAGAGGATTTAGCGTGATTTATGCAGTACATGCTGGGAGGATGTAATTGAGCTTTCTTGCAGTTCACTACTCTTCTAAATACCCTGTCACAGGGGCAATGGTAAGCTGGCTTGCGGTAGATTGCTTTGCACTACCTTAATCAGCATAACAGCACAGTATAGCGTTTCCCCCTCGCCAATAAGGAAGTATACAGCGTGATTTCTTATTCGCTCATTATAACCAGGGTGTGAACTGCCACGGCCGCCGGCACCACCAGCTGAGATATTCTGTCGTAATCAGAGGTCACTGAACTACCACTGCATATGATCCTGATTTTAAAGGTCCAGTCCGTCTATTTTTGGATGCATACACTACATAATGATTAGTTTGTGTTTTTGTTAGCAGATCATGACTAAACATGATTCATTAGCAAATACAAATGTGGACTTCCTGTTATGTGAAGTTATGGATGCTTGTGTGATTTTAGTTTCGGTTGCAAGTTATTAATTTTATATATTGGAAATTTGAACTATTTATTGATATAATGGATGATTGTGTCGCATTAGGATTAAGTCTTTTGTTTTATAGATTTAAATTGGGTTTATTTTTTATATTATTTACTTGTGTAGGGCTGCACAAAGCTGCCTCATAGCTGGAAAGCTCCTGCTTTGAATCCGCGGACGTATATGTGACCTTTCTGTGTGGAGTTTGCATGTTCTCCCCGTGCACGCGTGTGTTCCCAGCTTCCTCCCACTGTCCAAAGACATGCTTGTTAGGTTCGTTGGTGGCTTCGTTGAATTGTGAGCGTGAACGTGTCAGCCCTGTGATTGAGTGGCGATCAGTCCAGGGTGTGCCCCGCCTCTCGCCCAGTGACGGCTGGGATAGGCTCCAGCCCTCCTCAAACCCTGAACAGGATAAGTAGTCTAGATCAGGGGTTCCCAAACTTTTCCATGCCAAGGCCCCCCAAACAGCTTTTTTTTGGAAAGATTCGCCTTGGCTAATGCAGAAGCTAAGAGGGATCTAACTATTAATACAGTAGATTCAATGGCTGTCTGTCGTTGGTAGGTGCTCCAAAAGACCTGTTTTTAAGCTGGAGCATAGATAGTATCTTAAAGGTCTTTTTTTTGCTGCGTGTTAATAGTTCCGCCTAGCTCTGAGAAATGTAGTGTCCTTATGATTCAGATTAACTCACCTTGAAGTTCCTGTCATTAGCTAATCCACATGAGCAACATGTGGCTGCTGCTTTACCTCTCTAGTAGTTAAAAGAGAGCGTGAGGGAAGGGGGTTTCCTAATCATGTTAAAAACACTCCCTTACCCGTTTTGTGGGTCATGACAGATGCAAAAAAGTGGATTCAATTTCTAAAACGCCAGGATTTCGCTCGCTGTATTTTCTTCCGTTGAGTTTTCCGTCTCCCTCTTGTTGCAGCTCAAAGAGTTCAAAGCCTCAATCTGGTTTTGTGAAGTCAGAGCAAATGCCACGTTAAAGCACACAATCTCGCAGTTGTTTGTTTCATGTTCACAAAGTTTCACAAGAGTTCATATTGTCAGGTCTTTCAGTGTCTTAAAAGATGCAGAGAGTGCATGCGTGTGTGTTTGTATGTGTGCGCAGACCTCGTGGGAGAGATAAGTCACCCTTTCATTGGCATCTCTTTCATGTGTTGGAAGTTTTTAGACCTTGTGTTTTTTACTGCATATTTACACTAAAACAAAAAAGCTTTTAGTTCACTTCTCGACATCTTGTTTCGAGAAACGTTGACTGACATGCGCGACCTTCTTTTACACTGATCTGAATACTTTATTCAGACATAGACCGCTAAACACAGCAGAAAATGAAGCATGCGTTTGAGCATTAATGAAGCAGAACTGAGTCTTTGAGACGGCCAGTAGCTGGTCAGCTAGAACTAACACGTGTATATGGAACTATGTTGTTTTCATTTATTGAATGTTTTCACTATTAGGTTATATTAGGCCATCAAGCCCCAGATATAAACTGCTTTTAATGTGTAATGTGACCTTTTTATACTAACTGCTTTTTGCCTTTTTTTCTTGTATTTGATTAGCTGAAAAAACAAATTCCCATCCTGCTGAACATTTAATTTTTGAGCCCAACCAACTCAGCCACTAAGGCCTTTGACAGATATATTTGTATCGGCCTATATTACAAATGTACACAGACTGTAATGCAGAAAACAATGCTTTGAAGGGATTTGAAAATGGTGTTATATGTGTTTTTTTACAGCAGAGCAAGCTCCAGCTCAACATTCTGTTCTACTCTGTTCTATTTAAAGTTGTAATCTCGGCACCACAGACTGTATAAATAATGGACGTAGTCTCAGTGACGTCACCCATAGGTTTCTGAAGAAGCGTTTTGAAGCCCGAATTGCGCCGCCGCTGGGGGTCGCTGTATTGGAAATGCCAGAGCCGGCTAATCCAGAGACGGGCAAAGAGGTGGAGTGTGACTGAGCTACAGCCTATGGCTGAGGCCTATGGGCGGGCCGCATGAATCAGCCAGCTACGGCTGTGAAGCTAGGCTATATGCTCCTCAGCGTAGCTAACGGTTATTATCCATAGACTGTATAAATCATGAATGAGCTGGTTTGACTTTCCCAGGAGGAGATTCTGTCGGTGACTGACTGCAGGTGTTTAGTTATCAGACTAAAGAAGTAGCGGACTCGCTGCTCGCTCGCCCGGTGAGAGAGCAGCGAGCCGACACGTAACGGGAAACTTAAAATAACCGCTCTGCTCAACACTGCAGTCCGCTGTAATCTCTTAAACTCCTGACTCCTATTTACTGGCCGACGATTAAATAAATGTTTGATAAACACTGCACAGGCTAACAAGCAGCTAAACCTGCTACCTTAGTGCTAAAAATATTTCAATACAATAACACTAGCATTTAACTCACCGAAAAGCTGGAGCTCAGACTTCTTGCACGGCCATAAAGTTCCATAAATCCCACAGAGAGATTATTTGTCCAAACTTTGAATGAAAAAATCCCCAAAAGTCTCCAACAACACAAACAGGTGAAGTTAAGCTCAGTGTCTGTGTCTGTGTTGACGTCTAGCAGACAGCCAGCAGGATCCACCTGTCAATCAAGTGATCCGGCCCCTATGATTTAAGGCTTAATATAATTAAAACGAGTGTGTTATAAAAAAATTCACCCCCCCCCCCAGAGTTATCTTGAACAATAAAATTAGCTATTTATAACAAAACTGTTTTTTGTACCAGGCTGTAAACATGTTTATTTCTGCTGTAAAAATGGGCATTTTCCCACCTGCTGTAATGTTATTTCTTGTTTTCTGGAGCCAGCCTCAAGTGGCCACTCGAAGAACTGCAGTTTTTTGCACTTCCGCATTGGCTTCACCTTTCAACACCGGAGGTTGCCGCATGGGCGGCACCTATGGCAATAAACTGTAATCGCGGAAGCACACTACCCAGATATCCAGACAGTGTTGCATGTGTGACGTCAACGATTGGCTCTGATTGTAACTCTTGATTTTCCTCACTGACAGTCGACAGTCAGACTTTTTGCCTTCATCTGAGTGTCGAATTTTGTTATTTTTCTTTGGATTTTCACTTATTTTTGAAGTTGAACCTGAAGTCATCCATATTTTCTTTGTTTGTTCAGCCACAGTAGATTACTGTTTACTCGCAACACTTGCAGAGAGCAGAAAAGCAGCCGCTTAGCTCCGCCTACCCTCGCTGGCAGACCAACCACTGCTGGGTGATACGCGTCACTAACTGGGTGCCGCTTGTGATTTTTTCTGTGAAAGTCGCCACAGACACCAAGTCTGTAATACTGCAAATGCAAAGTCTTTCATCAGTGGGCCATAGGCTCAATCACCATTGTGTTACCTCATTCGGCGATAGATAGTCACCTAACAGACATTTATTTAAATGAAAATCTTCAAGATTATTACTTTAATGATACACAATAGTAATGTACCTCAATAGAGATGCACTGCTTGCTTTGGATGGCGGGAGTACAAAGTGCAGGACTGTCACACCAGAGTCCAGAGTTTGCTGTCTCAGTGTGTCATCAGCTTCAGGGCCGTTGTGGCTCAGTGGTAGAGTCGGTCGTCTTTAATCGGAAGGTTGGCGGTCCGATCCCCGGCTGCTATAGAACCCCAATTAGCTCCAGAAGGCATAACCATCGGTGTGGGACTGTGCGTGAATAAGGCTAGTTAGATCCTGGTAAGCAGATTGGCACTTTGGCATTGCAGCCTTGCAGCCTCTGACATCAGAGTGTGGATGTGTGCATGAAAGGGTGAATGTGACATGTAGTGTAGAAGCTGAAGTGTAGATTTATGTCTCTTTTTCCTGTATAACATAACCATTAAAACATTAGATAATAGTGTCACGACGAGGTGATCAAGTTTAGCAGGATTATTGGAAAACAAATTAAACATGTTGTCTTTAAACATTCAGTTTCGTTTTGTGTTGCTGCTGTAATTTAGTTGTATATTGTGCTGAATGGTTGCAGCATCACAGATGGATAAAATAGCCCTCCACATGTTCTTTGTCAGTGGTCGGATTCCTTTTTTTGGGGGGAGAGGGTAGAATTTACCCACAATCCCCGGCTCTGAAGGAATAAAGGGAGTCTGTGGCGATAATGCTCCAGCTCGTCAGATGCTCAGAGATGATCCAAGGCAGGGACATCATATCCCGGCTAAGCCTTCAGTAACCCCCCTCTCCCCCCTCAGCCTGGTGAGAGGAGCCAGAGGAGAGGCAGGGAACACGGCATTATGTTGTAGACTTGATTAAAAAGGTCTTATGTTCCCGCAGAGCTGCAGTCCGGGGTAAATTGTTGTTTAGCATGCGGCAGTTGGACCTCTGCTGAGTGAATAAAGGCGTATAAAAAGACAGGAAGTAAATATGAAAGAGGCTTCTGGGTGTGATGAGTTAACGTCGTGCTTTATGGTTGGTAAATTAACAGCCAGTAAGAGCTTTGGAAGCAAACATTACACTACACATGACCCTGAGCCTGGCCTCTAAACTGCCCCTTGTAGACGTTACCATTTTATAGTTGTTATGCTAGGTTAGCTTAGCCGTCGGTGTGACTTCATTGTTCATCTTTTTTCCTGCAAATAATTTCTACCTTTAAGTAAGTAAATCACGGGGCGTGTTCTCATACATGTTGTGTTTGCGCTGTTACACGTTACGTGTTGGCAGCTTTCCACTGCTGTCCGGTCTTGGGATTCAAACCTCAAACTCCATGCGTGCTGTTGACTTCCACGCTGACTGTTCAGAGTGGATTTAGTATTCAGCATAATGAGCCATTAAACATTTACCAGTGTTGTTTTAACTCTCACATGTATCATTACTCTTTGAAGTATCTCATTGGAAGAATTAAAGAATCATTTAGAAATGCTAATTAGTTTTTTTTTCTCTCGCACATTTGTTTACTCTGATTCCCAGCTGAAGTTGTGTTTTTTCTGACCTGCAGGTTTTTCTTGTTTCCTTTAAAGAGTTATTAAAGAAAGAAAATATTGTAATGGTCCGTTTTAATTGGTCTCTGGGGAATGGCTTTGCAATGCCAGCCCACCACTAAAGTTAAAAGAGTGTTTCACTGCAGTAATATAGTTTTTTCTCGTGGAGCGCTTGTAAATGATTATGGGAGCTCTACTTAGCACATTAGGGTTTGGAGATTGAACGCTGTGTGCCAAAGAACTCATGTGTCCTCATTTCTATGGCTGATGAAGTGCACTTTGGTAGCAGGGGAAAGTGTAGGAAGAGAAAGAGCAGAGATTTATGTTATTTTGTCAACCTTTTCCTTCCCTTGATCTCCACGCGTTGAAGAGGGAAGTATGAAGTGGAGCCGGATGCTAAGGGCTTTTGTGCGGCGAGTTTTGCCAATCTTAAAGATACAATAAGCGGCCATGGAGGACTTCAGGTTCACTGTCACATTTCCATTCATTTGTCATTTATTAGCCGTAGCAACACTTTCACTTGTATTTCCGCACCCCTGTAAATGTCACAGCTCTATTTGTACATCTTCAAATCATTGTTTGGCTTGTTACAAAGGACTCCGGGAATCTATTTAGCGGCAAAGCGGTGGCATTGGAATTCAACAGGGGACCATATTGTGCTCTGTTGATGGTCTGCTCCAACAGCACTGCGAGAAATGATTTGGCGGAGATTGCCCATGTATGCTCATCTCATTACGTTCATTTCCTTTTTGAACAGCTATACACAAACACACACACACATGCAGACACACGCGCGCGCACGCACAAAAGCCAAGGATGTTAGCGGTTCAATGCTGCGAAGTGGCTATTGACGGTCCTTCAGCGATGCCACATTGTCCTGCTACTGTCGAGGAAGGGGTTAATGTGAGAGTCTATTCAGTGCGAGTGAAGTGTATGCTTTGCTCAATGCTAGAGAGTCATTGTTTCAATTATATCCATGTAATTACATCTATAAATTGTAATGTGTTTGTGTGTGTGTGTGTGTGTGTGTGTGTGTGTGATAGTCCTTGTTATGTGAGCAGAAAACTATTAAAATAAAATAAGATGGGAAAAGTGAAATCCAGCTCCGTGTAATCAGCGCGGTGACAAGCCCCCCGCTCTGATCTCCGCGCTGACAGATGCACACTTACTGACCACGGCGACAATTAGTCATTCCAGTACAGAGGTGGGACTGTAAAGCATGCGGCGCTGGGAGTTCAGCGGAGCAGATTTCACCGCCGCGCAGGCACAGGCATCAGTTGCAAATCCTCTTTATTCCCCCATAAATCCCCCCGGCTGTGCACATCCTGTCAGGGCGGCGGTGTGGGCATGTCAGCGCTCCCCGAGCAGAGCAGTGGACACCGGCCACATTACAGACATCATCAAATTCTACTTATTTCAAGTGTGGGGCCACAAAGGCTGCTGTAATAACACTGTCTGTCATTTTGGAGGTTTTTTTTCTTCTACTCCAGGCACCTTGTAGTATTATGAATGCATATATATATTGAGCATGAGCGGCCTGAGGGAATCACGCTTATGATGCTGGATGTGTTGAGGCAGGGAAAAGGAAGGAGGAAGGAAAGTAATAACAAGTAGCAATACCACGTTTTAGAGAGAAAATCTGTTCTTGTAAATGTCAGAGATGAGGGGCAAACACAGATACAGATTAGCACTTCTGGATCTGTATTATAGAAGCTTAAGAACTTGTATATAATATCTTATCAGCTTCTAGGTTCATGGTAGAATGGGTTACAACCAGATGTAGAGAAAAGGTCGTTTGAGTATAGCAGTACCTGCCGTTAAGTCGATGTTCTCTTCCTAAACTAAGGTCAGAAAAGTGTGTTAAACTTGCATCCTAACCTTCAAAATCCCAGTAAGCTCTCCTAATTTTAGGTCACCGCCAGTGGCGTCCTTAGCCCCGAAGGTTTGTGGTCCGGAGTTGATTTTAACGTACTGTAGTGGAGTGGAACGTTAGGGTGCAATACAGCTCTGCCGTGTAACCGGAGTTAAGCGAAGACATCCAGTCAAGACTTCCTTTTCCTTGTGCTGCATTGTTACAGAAAAAGAACCCGTTTTTCTTGTGATTCACTTTAATAACGGCTCTTACCTTTGCTGAAATTTCAACATCATGATGCAGATGAGTAAAAAGTAAAAGGGAAGCTTTGTCAGGTCTGTCCTCAAGAGGAGAAGAAAACTACTTTAAAATGCTCGTTTGTTGAACGGAGGTCGGATCGACAATTTCTGATGCATTCAAGGGTGTCAGGAAATCTGAGCGCTGAACGGCTGTTGCAAACTTTCTGTCCGTTTTGGCTCTTGTTTGTGGTATTCTCATGATGTGTTTGCCCTACAATCTGACACAAGACCACAGCTCTTTGGGCCCATAGTCATTTATTGATAATCACCTGCCATTTGATTTCTGTCACCTGTTGTTTGGCACTGATGTCTGCAATCAAATACTATAAATACAGTAGTAATACAGCCTTGAGATTATGTCATGAGAGGCTTCTTGCATTTGCAATACATCTTGTCTTTAACAGTAAGAAGTGTCATAGTTTAAACAAATGAAGAACATAATATTTGAAGGGAAGCGATGTCAGAAATGTATATTTTTTCATGAGGCAGAGTATGTTGTCTTGGTATTTTAGTTTATTTAAATGTGTCCAGAGTGTAGCAGCCAGAGAGAGAAAGAGAGTTTTGTTATTTCTGATGAGATGAACAATTTAATTATGGCCATAGAATCAACAACCCTCACCTGCCCTCGGACCCCCCTATAAGGTGTAAGGTTAGCCCCGGATGTTTTCAAGTCCCAAAAAACGCCCCTGGTGACCGCTAAGCTATGCTAACTTCCTGTTTTCCACCAGGCAGTGTTAGCTAACTTGTTTAATCCCAATAGCTGCCCCTGCATTGCTAACGATAATATCTACAGTCGGCACTGATGCATTGTGGGATTTCATTGCAGGATATTTATCCAGGCATAGAGTTCAGTGCATATGTAATGTGATCATTCCCGCAAAACGGTATGCACCTTGGCTATTATTGCTTTCCTACTAAGATTTTGGACTTACTTGGTCAAGCAAATCTCATTTACTGTTTTAGAGTTCTAATTGCATTTAAGTACAGAATTTTGCTTGCAGCGCTAGTCATGTGATACATTTTAAATAATCAGAGGCCTAAATATCAGATTTTACCCCGCATTCATGTGGCGTCTTAATTGGAGGAAAACGAATTTACAGACTGGAAAAATTCACATTCATGTTCTCGTAAGTTTGAACGATGCACAAAGTCTAAGAAAATGTTGGTACAAGATTTACCTAATTGATGTAATTTAATGCAGAAATGTTAGGAGAGAGCGTAAATATGAGGTTGATGGTAATTTATGTTTTAATTCACGTTTTATATTAAATTCTTCGCAAGCATGTTTTCAATATGGTGTTTGGCTGTAACCCTGAGGTGCTGTCCCTGTAGATTGAGCAAGATTAGTTGGAAAAGTTTACAATGTTATAATGTTACAATTTAATTTATCCAAAGCGACATACATCTGAGAGTTAGTATAACACAAGCAAAGATCTAGACAGGAAGGAACAATGTGAGTACGTTTTTGTGGTTTTGTAATGTAATGTTTTAACAGTCTGAGCAATAACATACAGTAAAGCTTTGTCCATTGTATTTCCACACTACAAAAACAACCGCCTAATGTGGGAAATGGGATCATCCAAGCAGCACCTGAATGCAGCATTAGTCCTTAATATGGGTCAAAGACTGGATCGTCTCTGTGTTTGACCCTCCCTGCCTGGTACGATTACACTAATAACATCTTTTAGGTTATTTTTTCAGACTTGAGAAAATGTTTTTGCAGAGCCTCAGAATTCATTACACAAATGTTTTCACAGGCGGAATAGTACATTTCATAAGCAGTGACCTTTATGTTTTAAATCATCTTACAATTTGCTTGACTCCTCTATATTGCATTGCATTATGTAGCATGTCCCATAATCTCCTTACAATATAAAGCAGGCCGCAGCAACAGCACAAAGTGAATGAGAAAGGGCAGAACAGACATGTTTATTTTATTTAAATTGAATTAGAGATCATGTTTGTGTGGCTCTCTCCTGTAATAAATACACAACTGACAAACAGAAAAACAGTGTTCAGCTGTGTATTTAATGTAGGCAACATGATATGCAACCAAGCAGAACAGGCGATACTGTAGGTGTTGTGGGATTTTTACTTTCTCTTTGACATTTTTGTGATGGAGTCTCGGGGCTTACTCTGGGCGAATTTCTCTACCTGTTACATAAAACTCTCCCTGGCTGTGCAGAGGCGGCCGAGACCCGGCATGTTTCCTCGTGGAGGTGTCAAACGGAAGACAGCGGGGAGCAAGGTGAGGGCAGGAAGGTGTGGGAGGCGGAGGGAGAGGGGGAGACACGAGTATGCACAGGCTACTTAGTGGGTGAATGTTCATTAGCATGTAGCATGGGCCGTCCCCGCTCCTCGGGGAGTGAGCCGTGTGATCTGACATCCCTGATACCGTAAACAAACGGCGCCTTGCACGCTCAGACACGGCTAGGCTTCCTCCGTGAAGATGAGACTGTTTTAAAAGAGCGCTCAACTGAAGCACAACTTTCTCATTAATTAGCTTCATCTCAGCTGCTCTTCCAAGACGTCCTCCCGCTGACTGAAGGCGACCTAAATAAGGTGTGTGTTTAGGTCGAGATGGGAGCGCGTCACATGTCCTGGACCCCTCAACCCGACTTATTACGCCCTCACAGTGCTGAGAAATTCTGCACCCTCCGCTCGTCTTTTATCAAAATCATTCAAGTTCAGAGCATGACTAGTGAGATTGATGGAAAATTGAGCTGCTCTCTCATGCAGCAAAGAACAGTGCAGCCATTCCCCTCGCCTGCCACTCCTCCATCAGTCCAAATGTGCACAGATATAGACTATTGATAAAAGCCCCTGAACTATTCTGAGACTGGAAATTTAAAGGCTTTGAATTTTGCCTTGTTCTTCTGCGCTGCACGGATAAATCTGGCTAAACGCTAGACAGTGATGCTCTCTACCACCTGAGGCAGCCGCGTATTTCTCTGCATGGGGACACCGGGCGCCAATTTATCTCCAGACTTGTGTCTATTTCTGATGATTGAGCTCTATAACTTCCAGAAATGGCCTCTTAAATCACAATGTATTTTACAGTGTGTGAACCCGCGCCGAAATTGCAGACGGTGTCTACTGTTTCATGGTGAAATAACTGTCTTAAAACATCTCTCAACATCGCTCTCTCGAGGGGCTCGGGCAGCCATTAAAGCCATAAGAGGCACTGAAAGGGTTCGTATAACGAGCTGGGTTTAACGGTATAACCTCACCAGTGTAGGGCTCATAACTCAGAGAGGCTTCAGACTTTATTCTAAAAATGTCCAAGTCAATTTTAACGCCTTGGAAAACATGCCCCTTCGCTTCTCGCCTCAAGTTGGATGAGAAGATCAATACGACGGTCATGTCTGTGCGGTACTTTGAAACGAAGAGGTTACAGCCTCTGCCCAAGAAGAGGACCAGCATAAACGTATCCCTGTGAAATAATAATGTGTCATTGTGTCAATAGACCAAAGTGCATTTCGGGCGTGTTAGTCAAACGCTGCATAATGTTGGTGCAAAGGTTTAAATGGCCTGTCTTTACTCTATTCATTATTTAAAGGTGTGTTTTGGGCGTAACACCTTCACTGTAATCTCTACTTTATTCACAATAGACATTGGACAGTCAGTATTAATATTTGTAGCCATGATTGTCGTACTGGTAGTAAAATTTGACACATTAATACATTCAGTTTGTATGCTGTGTGTGTGTTCTAGCATCCGTTGGATGGAGTGAGCCTGTGTCAGAGGTCGTTTTGGGTGTATTTAAGGTTCTAGCAGGAATCCACCAAAGCACGCTGAGGTACAGCAGACGTGGGGGGGTGGCGGGGAGGTAGCGGTGGGCGTGTTCTTTGTCTTCTAGCATCATCGGAAGCATGAGGCCGAAAGCAGCATAAAGATGTGAGGAGGAGGTGTAAACAAAAGTTCATCATGTCCCATTTCTCTGTACGATCAACAGCTCAGTTTAATTGCGCGTGTCCAAATTCACCAATATCAGGTGCATATTTCTGAGTTAAGCGCTTTATAAAATAGCAGAAACAGATTATTAATAATTTTATGGAAAAATGTATGTTTTTTTTTCAATAGCTTCCATGTCCTGTGATCTAGTGTCCTCAAACCAATGTCAGATGTTAATTGAAAATATTGGATTTTATTTCTCCTTATATTTTATTTTTATAGAAAAATTATTATTCTTTAAAAGATTTCATGTCATCAGATCAAGTGTCCACAAATCAATGTCGGATGTTAATACTCACAAAACTCGATTGAACCCTTCAAGAAAGGTCATCCAGTTTCTGCCTGTCTCTGGCGTTGGAGATTGCTGGTTCGATTCCGATCTCTCCCATCCCTTTCCACCTTTAAGAGAAAGCTCTTTCATGAACACCTCTGCACTGAATGATAGTGATGCTGTTGATGATGATGACATTGAGGATCCTGTTGATGTGGATTAGGATTCTCTTTTTGATGCTGCTGATTATTATTATTATTATTATTAAAAAAACAAAAAAAATGCCCCGTGCGCTGCCTGTCTGCACCAGTCTCTCTCTCCACTCTCTCGTCGCTTTGGACAAAAGCATCTGCTTAATGAAATTGTAACATTGTAACCAAATTGTGTTGTTACCATCTATAGCATTTCCCTTTCATTGAATTTAGAACATTTTTTGTGGGTCAATGATGCAATTGCTTTCTAATGCCCGGAGATAGCAACGTGACAGCAATGTGCCTGACAACGCCTCATTTTAAGACCAACGTTTTAATGGGCGCACAGATGAGCAAAAATACAGTTGATGCTGTTCTCATTAAACTCTTGTTAGGAAAGCAACAAAGCCAAGGACTTTAACCTTTTCCTTTAAATGTTATATGTGAATAGATATTGTAGATTTAAATGGGTTTAAATGGGCCTGAATTTGAATTGTTTTATTGCCAATGGGATGCAAATACCGTACATAACAAAGGAAAGGAAATAAGCAAGGGAAGACATTAATGAATGAAACATTCTAGATCGTAAAAAGCTCCATTGTTAGTGTTTAAAAAGCTCAATTATTGGCAGTGCTTGCCGGATTTGTCAGTAAGCAAGAACTAAATAGTTTAATAGCCTGTTTGTGGGATTTTTAGTCACAAACTGTAAACCGTTTACCGTCCTCCGTGGACCAACTGGTGCTGTGGTATCGTCTCATTTTTATTGGTAAACAACATAAGCTGGCATTTTTCTGAAAAGCCTTTTCAAGTGCTTCCTCTGTGGTTAGGTCATGCTAAAATGCTCCGAGAGAAAACAAACCAATTTAGTTTATTTTGGCAGCCTAATGATTTAATGGCCATGGCCTCCAATGCGGTCCCAGTCTGTCTGAAGGTATTAGCTTTGTGACTGGCTGAGAGGGTTTACTGATCATGAAATTATTTACGGTTATTGTCCTGTTTTTAGACTCCAGAGCCGGCGAGGGGGCACCGCAGAAAATTGACCATGCTGTCATCGGAGGAGTGGTCGCGGTGGTGATGTTTGCCATCCTGTGTGCACTCATTGTTCTTGGTCGATACTTCGCCAGACACAAAGGTAAAGCGCTGGCAGTGCAATCACACTTGATCATGAACACATCTTAAGAGTTTGAGTGTTTTTTGTCGCAAGTGGAGTGCAATAGGTTTGAAGTGCGATACGGGAGGACGAGGGGGTGGAGGAGGCTAATTTGTCTGTGTTTTTTTTTTCGACAGGAACTTATTTCACACATGAAGCCAAAGGGGCGGACGACGCGGCCGACGCGGACACGGCCATCATCAACGCGGAGGGGGGGCACAACAACACAGACGAGAAGAAGGAGTACTATATCTAAACTGGACAGGCCGGGAGAGACGGGTGGGGATGCTGAAGGTGGTGGTGGTGGTGCTGTAGGAGCATAATGTCTAACTCTGATTGGTTACGAGAAGGCTTTTGGGGGCGGGGAGGGTGAGATTTAAAGAGGAAGAGAAGAAAGTGAAACGTAGGACTGGCATGGCCAAGTGGTAAGAAGAGGCGTTGCTGAGTCTCCTATCCGACCCTTCCTGGACTGCTGGGGCCTATTCTGTACAGTTTAATTAATTTACAGACTATTTTGTGCCTTGTTCTATTTCTTTTGTTTCTTTTGTTGTTTTTTCTTCCCCTTCACATGCTTATTGGATTGTATTTTTTTTGTTTTTTCAATGTACTCCACCTGATCCTTTTTTGCATTTGGCTTTCGGAGGAGATTAAATGGGCCTGGTGTTTGTCTATTTGTGCTGCAGCTAGCTTTTAGCCCATGAACCCAGATCTGAAGAGCCACCACATCCACATTACTGTTATTATTTTTGAATAATCCAGGGTTCGGTTACTGGAACACACATTTCTCTCTCCAACAGTCCCTGCAAATACATCACATTTCCCCCCGTACACGCAGGTCTGATTGGTGTCGACATATTTCGGTGAAGATCTCTCTTACCCCCTCGGAGGTCAGGTTCACTGTGTTGATTACTAGTCGAGAGTAATCTTGCTCTTCATAGATTGTATTTTGTTCCTGAAAGTGAAGTAGGAGTGCCGTTAAGTATCATTACACAAACTGCACCTGGTCCCTCGTTGGTTTCAGGAAAACATCTGAAGATTAGTAGCTGTAATTCAGTTTAGTATTTTTAGTAGGGTGTTGTGGAGTCCAGTCTAAGACATCCTGACAGCTGTAATGTGCCATGATATAGATTTACCGTTTCTACAGAGAAAACTAGAACCACTTATTCTTTCTGTCAAAGTCTGTACCAGGTTTTTGTAGGAGTAGAGAGAACAATCCGTAAATCAACAATAGCAGAAAACATTTACTATCAAGGCCTTTTCTTTCTTTTTTGTTGTCATAAGCTGAACGTCTGGTTCTGAAGAAAATCTAACATGAATTGTTGGATAATATTTGAAACACACTTTTCTTTTTTGCCAGAGTTAGATGAGAAGATAGTCACCCATCATGTGAGTAGGAATAATTTGAAGCTCCAGCCTGCCGTCGGTTAGCGTAGCTTAGCATAAAGACAAGGAAACAGCTAGCGTGGCTCTGTCCAGACAAAACACGCTCATGGTTATGCGAGCGTAAGAGTTGCTTTAAGGCGGAGACAACCAGGCTAGCTGTTTCCCCCTGTTTCCACTCTTTGTGCTAAGCTAAGCTAACAGTTTCCCGGCTGTAACTTCGTGTTTAGCATACAATCATGAAAGTGGCATCATCTTCTTATTCAACTCTCAATAAGTAAGCTAATAAGTCCCAAAATGTAGAACTACTTTAAAAACTTTGCCTGTATCTAGAATGATTTTAATAACTATTATTGTCAGAACTGTCTTTTTAATCATCGATGAAATACACGGACCAAAACATGGCAAAAAAAAAAAAAGTTGCTGTTCTGGTTTTAGGGTCAGACTTTATTTTGAGTACATATAAACCCTGTAGTATCTAAAAAAGTGACTGGTCCTGCTGCATTGATCATTGAATCTTATTAAAATGTATTATTTGTTATATATTGGTACAGCCTGCTGTGTGTGCTTTTGGTTTAAACATGAAATTCTTCACCTTTTCTACCACCCACATGGTCGACCCAGGACCAAATAAACTAATTATACGAGTGTGCATACATACAGTGATTTTTAATTGTACACAGCAGAGGCTCAGAGTCCACTGTGCAGAGTGCTCCTCTCTAAATGATTGTTTTTTATCTGATAGTACACTATATTGACCATTAAACTGGAACATTGGTTTATTATATTTTCCAAGGTTTCTTATTTATATTTAATGTGTTGGAGGAAGTAAGAATGTTAAACTGTCAATGGTTTCCTTTCAGTGATGTATCGAGGTCTGTCCGTGTGAATAACCGCAGCTAGTGAAAAATAAATTTTCACTGCTTATTCCCTCTGCTTAGAAATCCCTGCTACACGTTCTTTTTTTGCCCTTGCCCGTACACGAAAAAAAAGAGACATTCAATCTCTGCAAACATGAATCAGTTACATTTCCTCGCTGTCTGTAAAGACATTTTACCTTTGGGCTGTCTTTGATAACTTGTAAGGGCTCTCGGCCTTACAAGTTATCAAAGATTTGCGTGCAGCTTTGGACTTGGTTTGGGAAAGATCATTTTCTTACTGTCATCCTGCAGCCTCAAACCTTCACAGAGCAGCCGTCTACTGTTACAAATGTTTTTCTTTCCTACCAATACAAATCAGAAGATGCTACGCTCGCAGACAGAGACGCAGCACGCGCGCACACACCGTGCATGCTTCATGCCTCTGTCACAGCCAGGAGAGTAAAACCTGTTTGGTAATTAGTGAGGGATTTCATTGTATCGCCTGAATAAGAAAAGAAAATCTGTAAATGTGTTATGAAAAAGGATAACCACTGCCTTAAACCCACCTCTTGATACGTATCATTATAAAGGAAAAGAGTGAAGGACTTAATTTAGTGCCTTCTTTGATTCTGAGGCATATGGTTAGTGTCAGTATCCTCATGTACACTCTTACAGTATATCTTGTATATTTCTGTCCTTTCTAACTTACAGGGCCACTACTCACACACCGTGTCTGTATTTACGCACATACACTCGCATCACGATTACAACCTGGAGCGTAAAATAACTAAAGAAAAGTATTTTCTGTTTATTTGGGTGGTGTGGCAGCTTCCACTTCCAAGGATAAAGTATTTATTGTCTCAGAACAATTACAATTCGATCAATTATTTTCTCTGCTTCACTTTGTTATTTATTCGAGATCTCCAAGGACATGGCTCACTGGTAGAATCAGAGAGGAGTATTGTACTAAAAGCTATAAAAAGCTACAATTAAAGTACATTTTTTCTGGATTTCTGGTGTCATGGAAACAGTTACGTGCATGACAATTTCTATTTCGAGGTTTGATATTTGTCTGAAACGGTTACAAAGTGACTGCTGCTTTTGAATCGAGGAACATAAAACGATTGTCTGAAGCTTCATTCTGATCCAGTTGTTTTTGATTTGTTTTGAATACTTGATATTTAGTATGTTTGTTTTCACTCTCTCAGGTTCATGAGTGTTTATAGTTGTGTTTTTTGCATCTCAGGTAGAATGCAAATTTTAAAAAGGCCCCAAGTATATACTGTAGTACCACAGCTATTCAAAAAGTGAAGAAATCACAAGGTGTACATGTTTTTTCCTCATTTGTACATGTTTATGTGTTCTTAATATGGTGCACTGTTACAGTAAACGTTACATATTATTTTGCATAGACCTAGTTCACAAAGAAAGAAAACTAGATTTGTTAAGCAGACAAAAATTATGTACAGTCAGTGTCGACAAAATCACAATGATGTTCATGGAAACTTCTTCTTCTTCCACTGTAACACTTTGCTTACACAGTATCGGTCCTTTAGTACTTATAGGATGTGACCACAGACAGTCGATCAATCTGTTTGCATTCAGTCGAGTCATGCATACATTTTCATAGATGAAAAGATTGTGTATTTACTGTGACATGAAGTTTTATGAATGACTTGTAACATGTCTTGGATATTTGGATGAAGCTCATGTTTAAAGCCTGGGGGGAGGGAGGGAGGGGGAGGGGGGGTTTGGTTGTTTTATTGCCCCTGAAAATGGTTGTGTTTTGTTGCTGAATCTTAATTTCTTCTCTCTGTACCCAGGTGACATTTTCTTTTGTGTAGTAAACAGAATGTTTCTCATATGACCATGCATATTTTGTATTGGTTCACACCGACATTTTTACAAAAGGAAAAAAAAATTGAGAAGAGTACTTGTCTTAATAAAAAGATATCAATGTTTAAAGTGGCGTGCCATTGTGACTTGATCAAAAACCCGGGTTTCACTTTGTAGTCCCGTCCCGCGCGGAGACGGCAGACGGAAGAATTTATTAACTTGTATTTGTTGTCATATTCGCTCTTCCCTGCCTGGCGCGCTGAATACATTAGCTGGATTGAACCTGTTCACTTCATCCTGAGCTGCTGATACTTGTCAAACTCCCGGAGAAGAAAGATTTTGGAGCAGAGGTAAAAATACTGTACCGACGTTGATCAGATGTGGGTGAGCAGCAGCAGCAGCAGCAGCAGCAGCAGCAATCTGAGCTCCCATCAGTGACTGACACATGCACTGTGCTGCGGAGAGAGGCGAGAAACGTTTTAAAATGACAAGATGAGTGACACCGACAGGCTCGGGGGCCTCTGTTAAGGTTCGCGGCTGAACACGTGGATGTTAGTGATTTGACAAATTGATAGGCATTTTTCCAACAAGACCTAGTTCATAACCAAAAGCAATTCTGTCATCATAATTCAGTCAGTGGCACCATTTCCCATTACTTTAAGTGATCCATCCCAGGTAAAGGTCAATAACATTATTCAAACTTTAATGGGAATAGTTTAACCTCAGAAAGCAGCCACTTTCCTCCCTCACTCACACAATCACTGGAATATAATGCTTCCCTCCAGTGATATTAAAAACCTGCCTATTGATATTTTAAACATGACAGATTATGGGATTTTCTCGATATTTAATTATTTTTTCTCAAGGTTAAACTCTGAATTAAAAGCGGCTACAAGCTGCTCGGCTGTCAGTGCATCGCCAAGGCATGAATGCAGAGGGCTGATGTTTCAGTTAGAAGCCACTAATCCTATTTAAATGTTCAATTTTAATTTGGAATGACATGTTTAAGTGTAATTAGCACAATGGGGAAATTGAGAGTGAATGAATGTCTGAGCATGGCTTGTTTAGTTGGCTAATTGATTGATTGAGATTGATGGCATGCAGCACTTGGCTTGGCTGAGGTATAATTAAATGATGTGGGAATAAATAGAGAGTGAACAAAGGCAAACGCAACAGGCTCTGTCTGCACACTTATCTCCCTCTATGTTGCTCCTGTTCAGCACAAACACTAAAGACTTACATAATTCTTACTTTTAATTTCAGTTATTGGCTAATTTAGTCGTTAACAAGAAGACAAATGCCTGAAGTATGTCGCTTTTTAAAGACAAATTTTATTCAAAATGGAGAACAGCTTGAAGGCGTTGCTCGCTTTTGCTTTTTATTTATTTCTTGGATTTTATGAATAAAATTAAAAACATGTCGGCCTAAAATCTAAAATGCATAACAAAGCACATGGTTTTTAATATTATCTTTTTCTTTCAATTTGCAAAACTCCTAAATTCTGCCTCATAACAAACTAAATGAAAACATCCCTACAACATTAGGCGACACATCATGCAGAGCAGCACAACATCGTGCGTGTTTATCACTGAATTTGTGATGTTGTGACAACAGCAAATACTGATGTCAAACGGTAGTGCTTCTCCAGAGAACTCCCTTTTATTGACACCAGTGTTCCTATGAATAAACTATTTCTATGGTGGCCGACAAGGGCCAATTCACTGCAACAGCCCAAATTGTTTCCGGGAGGAAAAATCTGCAAATTCAAAAACACATTCAAAAGTAATAAGAAAATACGTGCTGCAGAAAGTAAAGACAAATGTACGGATGAGGATTAGGGCCACTGGAAAAAAAAAAATGTGTTCCAATAATTTATTTTTTTTTATTCAGTGGCTCTAATCCTCTTCCGCACAAAAATGCTTAACTGAATACACGATGCAAATGCATTAATGATGCAAAGTCAAAAGCAGACAAACCCAGAAAAAACTAATGCAACAGAAAAATGTTCAGCTCAAGTGCTCCAGGCCTGTAGGGGGCGCCAAGTGGAACAGCTTCTTTTTTTATGGATGGTGGATTTACTACCAGACTGCAAAACGAACAAGCAGAGCGTTTCTGATGCGTTTAACTGACTACTGTGCAAAACCACAACTCGATAACGAAAAAACCCCCCAAAACTCTTTATGTTAAATTGAATTTGCGTTGTTTTTACATTTCAAGCCCGTATCTATTACTATTGCAGCGCATTTGCCCTTGCTGGCCACCGTACTTACCTGTTATGCATGGACTCCATAAGACCTCTGAAGATAGGCAGTGGTGTCTGGTAGCAAAATGTTAGCAGCCCATCCTTTAAGTTGTGAGATAGGGCCTCAGAGGGTCGGAGTTTTTGTTCCAGCGTATCCCAAAGATGCTCGTTCCAAATGGGATCTGGGGAATTAAAAGGCCACGTTAACACCTTGAACTCTTTGTGATGCTCCTCAAACCACTCCTGACATTTTTGTAGTTGACGGGAAGATTGCCCTAACAGCCACTGGTATCAGGGAATAACATTGCCTTGAAGGGGTGTACTTACTGCATCACTGTCTAGGTAGGAGGTACGTGTCAAAGTAACACGCACATGAATGATGGAACCCAAGGTTTCTGGAAGAACATCGCCCAGAGCGTCACACTGGCAGCTTGTCTTCTTCCTATAGTGCATCCTGGGTGGGAGAGGGAGGTCACCATGCTCACTGTGACTCGTCTGTTGCTACGAAGCCCCAAAAAGCTTTGAGGCACCATGTGGACTGTAATCTCTAGCTCATAAAAAGTTAAAACGTTTTCAGCAATTTCTTCTACAGCGAACAGTCAATTAGTTGTCACCTTGGACCACTTGTGGAAGCTAACCACTGTATACCAGAACACAAGACCTGCTGTTTTGGAGATGCTTTGACCCAGTCCTATAGACATCACAAAATGGCCCGAGTCAAAGTCATTCAAATCCTTCCTCTTACCTGTTTTCTCACACATCAACTTCAAGAATTAACTGTTCAATTGCAGCCTTATATATGAGCTCTTGTCACCCGTCAAGTGGTGCGATATGTTAAATATGTAATATACAAACCATCTGTGATGTCAGCGAGTCAACGACTGAATCAATGTGTATTTATACAGTCACTATGTCAGACATGCTACTAATGTCCCAGGGAGTTCTAATACACAATATTGCATGAGAGGGAGTGTTGTTGTACTGAACTTCATCACGGCTGTGATTCAGTCGTAGGCACGAGGCTGCAGGTTACACAAGCGGCAAACAGTAGTAAAAAGTAACAATCAACCAACTTAACTTGTTCCCAAACTTAACTGAAACTGGACTTTTGTTGCCAAGCAACCCAAACATTCTCCTGCACACAGATCAGTTGTTTTTTTATCATGTACATCTGTTTTAATTTATCATCAACCAGTGAAATAAGAGTCTGCTGTGTGATTCAGAGGTAACAGCTTCATTCATGTGGACATACACAGTCTGCTGTCATGTTAATTAACAGTATTCAGAACACCTGGCTGAGGCGGAGTGATACATAGAGTAAAAAGTCCCAGTGATCTTGTGCTCTATATCAGCACTCATGGTATGCCTCTTATCCAATCAGATTACGTGGTCGGAACTAACTGTTGGATAATATGTTATTATTATTTTAAATATATGTTACTGCTACTGACATGAAAAGGACACAGCTTGAATCTTAAACCTTAAATCTGAAACCTAAACAAGTACTTTTGTACCTAAACTTAATCACAATGTGAGTGTTGGAGTGTTTATATCAATAACTGTCAGTGGTCCTCTCCCATGGTTACATACAGTCGTTTAGGGAGTCATTGACGAAAAAGCTATTCTGTTGCTTTTGTACGATGACGTTTTGGTTTTACACATTGAGGAAACTGAGTAGGGATAGACCGATTATCGGACGGGGCCGATTATTGGCGCCGATATTCGGCATTTTGACGCATATCTGCATTGGCCTTTTTTTTTTTTCTTTTTTTAATCCAACAGCCGATAAGAGATCAATTTAAAACTGGGTTATTTTGGCTCTGATACATATGCTTAAAGGCATTTAAACAAAGTTTTGGAGTTTGTTTTATTCAAAATTTTGACGCCAATATTTTCACTTTTACTGCAAATGAATATCGGCTTCAAATATCGGTTATCGGCCTCCTTGACTACTAATAATCGGTATCGGTATTGGCCCTGAAAAAACCATATCGGTCTATCTCTAAAACTGAGCCAAAGGAATTGAAAAGTATTGTTTACATGCAGGTACAAAAGAAGCCTGGGAAAAAAATCCCAATCCATCAAACCTGAGCCACGACGAGCTAAAAAAGGTGTGCAGAAAACATCATGTGACGGATTTAGCATCTTCAAAGAATCTTCTATAAATAACTATTGATGTTGTGGGGGGAAAATGCCACGTCATTCCCCGTGAAGCAGATTAGCTAGTTGTTTCAAACAATGATGAAGGACGAGCACCTGAAGCCAGTGATAACCACAACACAATTATCTCCGACTGCTACAGTATGACCCAGAGAAATCTGCATTAATTAAAGCACACACAACCGGCCTGCTAATCCCGCACGAAAGTGTCAGGGAGAAGAGAGACGCGTGTTTGTGAGGTGATTAACTCACAAACCTGAAAGATGCAGTGAACACCACTATGGGCTGTAAAGTCAGCGCTGCTTGATGTTTAATACTGTGATGCTCAATCAGAGAGTGATGTTTACCAGAGGGCGGACATGTGCTAGATGTTGATGTGGATGTTTTAGGTTTGATTAATTAGAAAAAGCCAAGAAAAAAAGAGGTTTATCGCACCCTTTTCTCGCCTAAAATAAAAAAGGTTAAGTGTTTCAGACGGGAAATCTGTAATTATCTGCTGAGCCGGAGCTCGGAGCCGCATCCTCTGATGTTCCCTCAACCACATCTCAAGGTGACTCCTTTCTGCAGAAGCACAGGGAAGTTTTCCGTGCGCCAAATTTACATTGATGTTACGCTTCATAGCCACCACCCAGATACAATAAGCAACGCAAACATTTCCCAATCTCCTCCTCTTATCTTTTCTTCTGCTACGTCTGCGTGCAATCTTCCTATCGTATTTAGTATTGTTGATGCATAATTAATTTTCATTTAAAGCAGGTTTTTAATTTGAAGCACTTAGATCGCTGTATCTTTCCTGAGATAGCCGTGAAAATGCTATTGTTGCAATACAAGTTATTTAGTCACCCTGCCACTTTCTGATGCGCCGCAAAGCCTCAATGGATGTTTTCACACTCGTGCTTTGTGAGCGTGCTTCTGTTGTCTGCATTATGAAAGTGTTCTATTTTTGTGGGACAGCCTGTTACAGTCTTTAAAAACGTCTTGTACACAGCCTTGAAGTCAGTCACGGAGAGCCGCAGTGAGACGGTGACTTTCTGCAGGAACATTGCCACCTCAATAATTTATCACTCTGAGTCTATTTTCACTTATTAAATTAATCAGTTAGGTAATTAAAAGTTACATGTTTTAATTAAATTGGCATTGAATTCAAACACAGGGAAAGAAAGGCATCATGGGATGGAGTTCATCAACTCAAATGAGCATGAACTTCATTTCAATTCCATTTGGGAAGATGTGGATAAGTTCAAAAAAATTATCTGTTTCTCGCTCTGTAACCACTGCAGTCGCTCTCCTTTGAAATAAGAGTTACAGATAGCAGCACAAAGACAGAGAGTGGTTACTACAGAAACAGGAAGGTGATTAAAAAAGTTTGAAGAGCCTTTGTTCACCCTTATAACAGATAAATAAGTTGTAATAATTAATAGGTCTCTCAGATCTTACATTAGGACTATAAAAAACACTGATAGGCCACTGCACTCTTTGGTGAGACAAACTAAGAGTGCAAGAACATAGTGTCTTGTTTCTTTGTCGACTATGATGAATTAATAGAGATTGAAATACACTATAATATTTAATTTGAAGGTAGCTTAAAGTTGTAATCTCGAAGATTTCACTTTAGTTTTCTTTGGCGGCACCTGTGGTGATAATCTGTAATTGCGGGAGCACACTTCCCAGATATCCAGACAGTGCTGCATGTGTGACGTCCACGATTGGCTCCGGTTGTAACTCTTGATTTTCCTCGCTGACGGTCGCTTTCCTTTTTAGATTCTTTGCCTTCATCTGAGCGTCGAGTTTGTTTCTTTTTCTTTGTATTTTCACTTATTTTTGAAGTTGTATCTGTAGTCATCCATCTTTTCTTTGTTTGTTCAGCCATAGTAGATTACTGTTTACTCACAACGCTTTAAGAGACCGGAAAAGCAGCCGCTTAGCTCCGCCTACCCTCTCTTGGCAGACCAACCACTGCTGGGTGATGGAAAACGCGTCACTAACTGGGCGCTGCTTGTGATTTTTTCTGCGAATGTCGCACCAGACACCCAGTCTGTAATACTGCAAATGCAAAGGCTTTCATCAGTGGGCCATAAGCTCAATCACCATTGTGTTACCTCATTCGGCGATAGATAGTGACTTAACAGACATTTATTTACATGAAAATCTTTGTGATTATTACTTGAACTACATTCAATCAGATGCTACTAGCTCGGGTAAACTAGGGTGTTTTAGCTTGTTAGCTTTGAGAAGCACTTGTTTTGTTACGTTTTACCATTATGATTCAAGATTGAGCTCCTTCCTTATTTATGTGATAAAACATACTAATCACTACAAAAGCACAGTAATAAATATATATTTGAATTCCAAGAAGTAAAGAGTGGACTGCACAAAGGCTTTGACTGCCAGAGATTGAAAAAGAAAACTATTTTATGCCCTTTAATCCTGGTTATTGAAAATTCTCTGATGTATAAATCTAAAAAGCCTTTAGATACAGCCATCAACTCATTCTTAGCTTTTCATGAAATAGTCACTTAATATAATCTAGAATATTTTTGTCGCCACGGACTTAAATGTTTCATTTTTTCTGTACAATGACAACAACCTCCCTACCTTGTAGCGTCGGCACGAAGCTTAATGTGTAAAAATCACATGCTGCACAAAGTAGAATAAGTTTGGCCTCACGGAGAACGTTGTTGTGTCGAATGTGAAACTAAAATTCAACGTTGACATTATTTTGTCCCAAACAGGATGTGTTCCTTGACCTAACCAAGTACTTTTGGGGCCTTAACCTACAAACTGCAACCACTTCTAAATGTATCCACTCAAGAAATGGTGGCACTGAAAGTCCTCCATCCACCACTCCTCCCTTTGTCACTCTATATATTATGTGACCTCCTTAAGGCTTCGTGGCAAAGGCAAGATATCCACTTCCAAGTGAAATACATAACTCTGAAAGTAGTGACTCACAAAAAAGGAGGAAAATTGTGTCCCTGTACTCAAATCAATGGATTACATTCTGAGAGTATTTCAGGTTCTGCTGTAAAACTGGGTTGTGACAATAAAGACTGAAGGGGAAACAAGGTACGCGTTTCTAAAACAACAATGTTCTCATGTTTTTCTTCAGCTCTGGTCCTCTTGTACTAATTGGCACTGTAATTAACCAATCTTGATTTAAATACATTGAAATATGAGATATGAAGGAAAGCTCAACCACCGCTGAATTCCCCTAGAGTAAGTCTCTCCTTAGCTAAGCTAGGCTGTTAGCTTTTTAGCTGGTTAGCTTTAAGCAGAGCTAGCTCTTCATTATAAGATTTGGCGTTGGTTTTTGTGTGGTAAAACAAACTCACTAAACTGTTGGAACATCAACATTGTTTTGAAATCAGCGAAACAGGAAAAAGTGGGTAAACAAGGCTTGCCTAAGTCTATCCCACAAGCTGACTGTAATTAGCTTGAACGAGGTTTTTTTTGCCTTTGTTTCCAGTGAAATTTTGTTGCCATGAATCCTTATTTCTGTGGTGTAATTATTTTATAGTAAGGTAAGATGTCAAAAAGTCCAGCTAGTAGCGTGTTTTGGCTTTGTAGGCCTGCACAGACTAAGAAAGAGTGGATATAGAGGTTTACAGACAAATACAGAGAACTGTTCGGTAGCCTCTTCCTTTCATTTATTCAGCTGTGCAAAGGATTCAGTTTTCGCTTGGTAAAACATTGCTGAGCAGAGCTGTTTATCCAGTTTGCCTGTGTGGTCATCTCTACACATCTGCACCGAGTTTACGTTCACACAACAGTTCAGATTGTACACAGGCAGAGCGACGGAAAAACGCGAGGAGACGAGGAAAGCCCTCGTCTAAAGTGTAATTCTTGTGCCATCACTGGGTATTCATTTTAAGACATGAAAGCCTGAGCCCGAGATGTAGTAAGTACCCAGTGTTAGCGCACTCTTACCATGTCATTGTGATGTGAACAAAAGAAATCTGAGCTGGTGAAACAAGAAAAATGTGTACAGAAAAGAACAAAAGAGACAAGTTAATGGAAACAAGATGGAACACACTTTTCTACCACAGTTAATTAGTATTTTGAGACCCGGTAGTCTCACCAAAGAAACAGTGTTATTTTAAGATTTTTATTTTAGACCTTGAGTAATTACTGCAAACGTGAGGATGAACAACGTTCTTCAATTATGTTGATAATTACCTTTAAACACATCATTAGATATTTTACTTCTATTCAAGACAGTGTCAGTTCCCGCTCCACATGGTAAAGGTTTGTTTTGCTCTGCAGAGACAGAGAGCAATTAAGTCCCTTCCACACCAGACGGGGAAACAATTTATCTCTCTTCATTTACTTTGAATTGCATGAAGGTGCCTCCTTGTCACTTTCATACTCATTTTCGTGTCACTTTTTTTTGGTCAATTATTTCGCTTCTGGCCTTCAGAGGAAACATTTCTTCAAAGCCCCGTTCACACATGAACTCCTGACAATTTGTAAACACGTTAAGGTCTTCTCTTAGTTTTCTGGAATTGCCTTTCACACATGTACCTCACAGCGGGAGATTGCTCAATGTCCGACACGTTCTCACTACTGTACATTTACGGATTAGGTGACGAGTGGTGCCTGAGAAGAGCGTGCAGGAGGAAGAGGAGTCCCCTGTCATGGTGACCGTCTCTGGATATCACTACAACATGTATAAGGTAGTTTCAGCAACACTAACGCAAGAACAATATACAGACAGCTGAGGGGAGCAGTTAGAGTATAAAGCAGAGAATCTCTGCTCAATGGGCCGTCATCATTACGCCACCGACTAGCTCGCAGACTTTTACCTCCTCCTTTCAAACATCAGCTTATAGTCTTCACGCTGACTTATTCATATTTCTTCATTATCTAAAATGAGCGTGATGACGCTGTTTTTTCAGACCCGGACAGACCTGCCGATTGTCTCTGTTCCCATTGCCAGTGGAGTATACTCCTGTTGGTCTCTCTTCTGCCGACGCATTCTGAAGTCACAAACGCGCCTGCAACGGGGTTAGGAAACAGCGAAGATGTTACTTGGTTAGGTCTTTATTGTATCTCTTACTCATTCAGTCTGTTTACCAAACTTGGCGCGCCAAATCTGGAGCGATATTCGAGCATTGCTCGGACGGAGACGGGCGGAATCTGCAGCAGAGATGACAAGGAGTCGCAGAAGTTACTCAGGGAGCGTAGCATCGCTCCGGAGAGGGGGCGGAGATTAGCGTGTTGACACGGGTTTGGTGTTCCCATCAATGCCGATCAGAGCCGAGGCGATAATTACCCGGTTCATTTGACCCGGGTCGGAATGCAGATTGTAACCTTTCCCATGAAGAAAAAAAGCTGGGTGTTAGTGTGTTTTTTGAACAGTGGGAAACGGCTATAGGGAGCTGGCCATTCACATTCACACATGCAGCCCAGCCAGGAAAATTTGCAGTGTAAGATTGAGTGCAGTCCATGTATGACAGGAGTTCAAGAAACATCTAAAGTTTTTGCTAGCAACAGGCATTTTGTTAACATTTCAGCTGTGAGCTGAATCTTGAGGTGCAAACCATTTGGGATTCACACTAAGTGTAGCCATGTTGAGAGCTCCAGCTATCGAAGGAAAGTTATTTGGTTCTAGACCTAAGTTTTGGTAAGTATTAAACCTAAGTCAATACGTGTGTGGTCTAATTATAATTACTAATTATCTTTTAAGTTCACACGTGTAATTCATGGCTCAATTCAAACTGGATCACGACATTATTTGTCTCTCGCCATTCCATAAAAATGTTCATTATCTTTTATGGATATTTGCATTTCTGTGTGAGGTTGATTCATGTATGCTTCTTTTTATCTCTAAATATCATTAGAGGATCATTTGTGAGACAATGTTTGAAAACAAGCTCATCACATGCTTTATTTTTATTGTCCAAATTACATAGAAAGCATGAAACATAAACAGCGGGGAGGAGAGGTAATTAAATTAATTTACATGTAACCGTTTGAACTGTTCGCTGCGCATGCAAAGGTATCTAGTTATCGCAGAGACCTTAAAAATGTTTTTTCCTGGAAACATCTCCGCCTCCACAGAAGAGCACATTTGATTTAGTCCAATTTAAAAAGGCCAAGTCAGAAAGATAAATTATATCCGAGCGTGCTTTGTTTCTCAATGTAGAAATTAAATTGAGGTCTTAAATGCATAAATTAAGCACTTGTGAAATTAGAGAAGGTGGAGCCTGAAGCTAGCGAAGCTCCCTGTTCGGGTCTTTAAAATGAACAAGTGGATGTAATTGCTTTTCTGCTCTGTTTTAAGTTTCCTCTCCGGTCTGTCGCGTGTTTTGGCATCTTACCTGTGTGACTTTAGGGTTGCTGGTCAACCATTAAGGGGGGCGCAGGACGTCCACCTGCAGCAAACATTAGCAGCAGGGAACCCTCTGAGTCTGCACGGCAACTGAGCGTGAGCTTGTTTACTTTGGCCTCTCATCTGATGCTAACGCTAAAAGCTCAGTGATCCAGACGTGAGCTTGTTTTTTTTTTAGTTTATGGATAAAATCCACTCTCTGCTAACTGGAACCTGTTGAATACTTTGGCTTGTGTTTCTTTCCCCTCATTAGTGATGCTTTTAAATTCTGCTAAATACAAAATCACTGAGCTGTATTAGGCGGCACAGAGCCGTGCCCTGAAACAACAGATGTATCATTTACAAGTAAATGCTCCAAATGGATTCACATGGCTAAAGCTTATTCAACTGGTGGTTACCTTTTGAACCAACTGTAATGCCTGGGATAATTACATTCTGTTTCTCAGGCTATTATTCATCAGTGAAAGGTCAAGAGCATTATTTGCAACACAAACTGTATGGGCCAGCACACAGACGTCTAGTCACAGTCACTTTGATATGCATGTGAATGTCAAATTAAAAAACTGAGCCCTAATAGGCAGCCATTACTGCGAGCGAGGAGCCTTTGTGTAAACCTGAGGTCTAATCACTTATTCAATCACAAAGCATCGCGTCCCTGCTCTCCTCCACTGCTCCCTATAAAAGCAGCTGATTTTTTATTTCAAACACCATGGTTACACTTGAATGGAAAATATAAATTCCTGCCCATAGCCAGGCTCTAATTGTTTATCTGAAGTACTAACAAGGTTGCTGTAATTAAATCAGGATCCATTGTCATGCTAACCAGCTGATTAAGTGAGTCATAGATGATCTTACTTGTGGCAACACTACGGCTTTCAAACAAGCATCGGATGGATACAAAATCTGAAATACAACGGGGACTGCGGCCGCAGCCACATGATCAGAGAGACGCTGAAAAGATAACAGGAACGTGCCTATAAGTAGAACTGACATCTACTTGTTCGGCGCTTGTGAAACTCAGCGCCTCACCGTCAACGCCGAGGACCATGTGGCACCGAGTCAGGCCGGCAGAGTGCGGATCAGGCTTTTACTGTGTCACACGGAAAAGGACGACACTTGGGTTAGCTTGTAATGTGCTCACTAAAACATCTATTATAAGGCACAATTTCCAGCCGTCACACAGTGATATCTACAGTTGCAGGATTATAAAAGAAAATACTTGTTAATGCATAAAAAAAAGGACACAACAAGAAACTCATTTTAAGATTTAAACTCCAAAATAAGTCCAGACAGGATCGTTTCAAACTGAGGTCGGGGCTTCTACTGCACCATTTTAGTATTTAAAACTGCTCTGCACTCCACAGTCAAGATCCATCAGAGAAACAACGAGGAAGTGTACATTCATAAAGTTCCAATAATGTTTTGTAATGGAACATTAGTCTGTAATGAACAACTAAAAATGGTTCTTTATGGAGCCACTAAAGCGCCGTGAACCGGAGAAACGCAGCTCCTGCCATGTGCTATATCACTAATAGATGTGCAGGCTGCAGCCACAGTAAGAACCATTTAGGATTTTAAATTGTTCCCCCACAATGTAAGAAGTCTATAACGCGCAATTTCTCTTCAATCCTAAAGAGTCATCTCCTCAAGTGTGGAGGGCAACTATTATCCCTCAGATCACCTGCCCCCCCTGGAGAGGTGACGGTCCTTTCACCTTGCAGCTGCAGACGTCGGGCACTGCACGCCTCACACATCCCATCTCTGCACCTGGACGGCACCAGATGTTCCTGAATAATTTCCCGCACAGGTGAAAGTTCCTTCCCCTTTGCAGCCAAACCTCAACTCGCTTCATATTTCTTCCAATTCAGACACATCAAGGCACGTGCGGCGCAATTTCTGCTCAGATATTTCCTACTTTAGAAAAGCGAGGGGGAGGTGAGTGGGAGGGCAGAGGAGGGCTGTTTTTTTCCCCCCACTCATTTCATTTGCCCCCCGCTGAAAAATAAGACTTTAACCTGATCCTGAAAGGTGGCATGTCTCAAATGCATCACAATGTCCGAAAAAGCAGATGGCTGTCGAGCAGGGCAACAATTCTCTTTCCTTCAAACGCTGAATAATACATGCATATCTCCGTGTGATCCAGCGAATTCAATAGCCTATGGAAAAGGGATTGCTCTCAACGTAAACCATTTTGCTAGAGGCCGTTCTCTTTCCTCAGGTCCACTCTCCCATAAATAATTTGCCTTCAACCTTCACATGCATAAAAATTGCAACTTGTTGGTTATGAGAGAGAACAGTGAGGATGCACTTTGAATGCCAATGCGGCGATGAATAAACAATGGCTCGCTGCTCCAGGAGCAATGCAGAGCTGCCAGGAGACATTGCTTTGAGTCCGAACGCTCTCTTAATGGTTTTTCGCCACAGAACGAGCCTTTCAGTCAGCTGTGAATGGAAGGATGTTTTGATCCAAGGGGGGAGGGGGGGGGGGGGGGGGGACACTTTAATAATTTCTAACAAAGCAACAATTCCCCAAGGCACTTTGGACAACCTTGGCTGATTCCCTCTGATTATCCTCCAGCCACTCAACTCACTTGAAACGGTGATTGAATGGGCTTTCTATAGCAACAGGCCTATGTTATGTTAGAAGTAGCCTCGCACACGTTTTCAGAGCGTGTCATCATCTGCAGCCGAGGTCACTACTACAGTCAACTGGAAGCACCTATCACACCGAATGAATGTTTCCACATCAAATCAAAGAAGTTCTTATAAAAATCCCTCACAGAATCCACAAAGGCAATTCCAACAATAAAATAACAAAGATCCTGTGCAGTGTTTCTGAAAAGATATGAGGAGAAGCAAATCAAAGTCTGTCATCTCTTCAGAATAAAAAGGAGCTTTTTCATGTCTGCAGTGTTACAGTGCCACCTGGTGGTGAATAGACGCCATGGTGGAAAGGCAACTACTCAAACAAAACGGCGTACTGTTTTGCTCGTGGAATAACACAAATAGTTTTGCTTCTATAGAAAAACTTCTAAAAACGTAAGTCCGAGAGGATCACTATCCTGCCGATGAATTAGCATACATTTGAGCTAACACACAGGCAACTATTAGCTTACTTAACTCTGAAGTCTGAAGGGTGTTTGACAATCACTTACCATCACCCTTAAAGGTGTTTCCCAAAAACTTCTTCTTACCATTTGAATGGGAAAATATTCCGTCACTTTACGTTTATACAATACATTTAAAACATGTTCTGAAATTGTTCCAAATCGTAACAAAGATGGCAGCCCACCAACAGCCTGGACAGGTAGGGTTGCAACTTTTCTTGGCAGAATTTTCTTCCTTCATCGAGAGTGTTAAAATTCTCCTCGAAGATTCTAGACAATGATACGTGTTTTTTAAATAACCTGTGCTTTTCAAACATTGCAGTTTATTTATCTTTTAAAGGAACAGGAAGTTAGCTTCCTCTGTTACCCAAATGTATGCTACACAGGCCAGTGTGGGTTTGGATTTAAGACTTTTAACTTTTAAAATTAAAGAAATGTAAAGCGTTAGAAAGTATTGAGCTTACCAGAACTCTGTAGCCCATTCATCTCTTCTTGAGGCTAGCACCTTGAAGCTACATTAGCTGCTACTAGCTTAACAATTCTACTCTGTTGAGTGGTGGTCCAGTTGCATTGTGGGTAATGTATGCACCTGTTTTTGTTAATGTAGAGGAATGCATAAAAGGCGTTAAAAAGCTCTCATCTCTGTTTTTATGGATCGATTTTGATCTTTTGATCATCTCAGTGTCTTTAGGCTAAAGTAAGTTGACACAAGACACAAGAGTTCAACAAACTATGATTTATGATATAATATATCTTTATTTTTTTAAGACTCTCAATAAAATAACGCATTTAACATGTCTTAACAGAATATCCTCATCTACATTGTTTGGATTTGAAATAGCATCTTTAATGAATAAAACAACATCATATTTTATGTAAAACAACACATTGTTAAAAGTTCCCTAAAAGAGGAAAGAATTTTTCATTTTGTGACAAAACCACAATGCCATACAAAATACACTTTACCGAATGAGCTAATTTGCATTTACTGTATAACTAGCATATTTAGCCACGGTAGCTTTGACCTTAACATAAATCATAGCACTCATTGTTATTTTAAGGTTGCATTGCACAATGTGTGAGAAAGAAAGATGTGAAAAGTTAGAAAGCATGAGGTTATTTTTCATTTTACCCCCAACAAAGGGCTAATTTAGTATTTAACAATGATTCAAAGCAAGCTGTTTCTTACAGAAAAAAATATATACTGTATATCAAGAGGCTTCATGTACACCACGTTAAGACCATGTGTTCCATACACAGTTATCCTCAAAAGTGCTTGTTGAAGTCTGAGCAGACTAGGATAGAAAACAAAATTTACAGTACATTGGCCACATGTTAGCTTTGTGTTGTTTATACAAATATAATACATTTAAAACGAATGTTAATTTATACACATTCCTACACTGAAATCATATTAATAAAACCAAATACTTTAGCGTTTCAGTTCATGTTGTTTAGACATTAAATAAAATATAGAAGCCATCATTTTCTCAAACATGCCTCTCTCACTGTTACTTTCAAATCACTAAATTTAAGACAATATCTGCATATGATTCACTTGTTCCCTTTGAGCTCCCCCAAAAGCCTTTGCAAAAAATGAAACTACCAGTGTTGGCGACAGTATGATTTCCAGCAGCAGCTTCACTTCACACTTTGTAGCAGCTCCTGAAGGTTAAAACAAACACACTTTTCAACACAACAGTCTGTAGGTCTGGCAGAGGATAAAGTGCTGTTCTCCTTTGGCCCCGATGTTGAATCAGATAAAAACGGTGGTCCGAATCACTCGTAGACCCCGGCCTCTGATCTCAGTGCAGCGTGATAAAAAGCCTCATGACCCAGAGCCTTGGACAGAAGTCTCTGCCCACGGGGAGACATGCAGCCCGGGCCAGGCAAATATCCGGTCACAGCTTTACCGGATCTTGTGGCTTTAGGTCTTGGCGCTGCGTAATACCCCTCCATGTGGTCATATTGTGTGGGCCTGACTTTAGTGCTCTGAGTCCTTCTGTTGGGCTGAGAAGAAAAGGATCCCAGATGTTCAGGATCCTGAGGGGATTTGGCGTGGTGATGATAGTAGTGACGGTGTTCTCTGGTGCTCTGTGACCTTCCCGGTCTCCTGAGGATGCCGGGTTTCGCAAGACCGGAGTAGCTGTTGACAGCGTTGCTCATCATTAATCGATCCAGATCATGACCTCGTGTTTGGCTTCTTTCGTTGTGCTCGATGTTCTTGAGGTTGGGAAAACTCCTTTCTGGAAGCGAGGGGACTTTGCGAAGCGGTGGCTGTCGTGCGGATCTCTCTTTGATGTGAATCTGCCTGGACTGTCCGTGATCCGCCCTCTGTCGCTGACTGTAATGCTGCCTGGTGACCTCAAGCTCTTCCTGGGGAGACCTCAGGGAAGTTGGGGATGTATCGACCACAACATTTTCACTGTCTGTCCTGTTTTGGGAGAGGAGGCAGGCGTTTCCAGGGTCTGACTTGCTTCTTGTGTGCACAATGTCTCTGTTTCTTTCAGTCGGTGAGACGGGGCTCTCGAGAGGTGACACAACTGGACGTGTATTTTTATGTCTGGATTTACTCTCCTGCTTGACTGGTTGATATAAAACTCTTTCGAACACTTCTGCATCTCTGGCCTCATAAACGACAGTGTCCCTGCTTTGTATGTAAAGCTCCCTGTTTGAACGAGGGACATGCTGTGGAGAGTAGTTGTAGTAATCGGATTGCCCACCGTCCCTAGTCGAACGCACTGTGTAAGACTGACTGTGTTGGATACCGCGTTGCCGGCTTGGCTCTATGTAATAATGACCGACATCTACTGGGTTTATATCAGTATAAGGGTTGTAACGATAGTCAGCACGTGTGTTCTCAAACTGGGGGTGGATGCCAGTCTGAATCAGCCTCTGATAGGGCGCCTCCGTCTGCTCGACATAAAACATGGTGTCAGGGGGCAGCACTTCTGTCTCCGCCAGCTCGTAGTGACTAATCTGAGGGGCATGGAATGAGCGAGCCCTCCGGATGGCCGGGTGTCTCACTATTCTATCTTCTGACCTCTGCCATTGTCCTTGTTGCCTGTGAGAGCCCCTGATAAGGTGATCGCCCCTATGATGACGCTTATACTGAGGTGACAAAGGGTGTCGTAACCCTAAAGTGCTGTAGCGACTTTCAGAGGACTGCCTGTACAAACTCTTTGGCCCCATGAGGTGATGTGGCAGAGCATTGGGCCGCGGGCAGTGATGTGCAGGCATTCGTCCGGTTTGATACGGCTGATGATGATGATGATGATGATGATGATGACTGTAGACATCCTCAACCAGGCCCTGAGGTCTGTTGTCCTCTGCGCTGTAGTGATGGGTCGAGGAGGGCTGTAACGGACGTGGAAGGACCTCCTCGATTGAGGCAGGCATGGAGGTCTCTGCCAGAATAGCGCGGAAATTGAATACATTGATAGAGTCGGTGTTCACATATACGGGAGATGTTGACGGACTCTCAGCTGAGCAGGCGGGTTGAGTCGGCGTTGAAACGCCAACGCTCTGATAGGTTGGTTCCGCTCGTGTATCTCTCAGGTCCTTTTCCTCTCTGCGGTCCCTCCTCTCTGCACTGCCTTCATCCAAGCTCCCTGACCCGAGCGGACTCACATTAGGGGTGAAATTGCACATGCTCTCCTGTCCGTCAGCGACCTGTAACGGCCCCGAGCCAAGGTGTGCAGGCATGAAATGAACAGGATGAGGGCAGCGGTGGCTCTCCACGGGGCTGTGAACTGATGTTTGCCACTGGGAAACAGAGGCGGCACGCGGGTCGCAGTACTCCTGGGGGTACACTTTAAGATCCAGAACAGAAGGCCTGGGTGGTCTCTCCTGGGCGTAGGCAGCTTCTTGTCTCTGGAGAGGGTGCAATGGGACATTATTTCTTCTCTGGGAACCACTGCTGGCCTTCTGCGCAGATTCAGCCAGAGCCAACGCCAACTTGCGGGCAGCACTCGTCAAGGGAGGGTGAGGAGGGAGAACAGATACTGAACTCATAAGTCTATCTGTTCCTGGGGAGGGATAAGACAAACAACGCTACAGTATGACAGGACAAACAAAGCTATGGTAAGACATGATGGGGAAAGACACAGAAGCTTTCATAAGAAACTACAGAATGCATTTAAATTAAATAGACACTAACTATATGTAGAAAATGTTGTGTGTGGTGTTAAGCAGGAGTAGTACTGACCTGGATCAGGCAGGTTCTGTGCAGACTGACTGAGGTCAGTCAGGGCTGACGCCTGGCTCGCTGTGCTGAGTGGGCTGCAGTGCGGGTAGGGCGCTCTCAGCTCCTTTCCATCTGCCAGCGGAGCTTCACGCTTCTCCACGGGGGGAGAAGAAGAAGTAAGAGGGTGAGGAAAGGCAGATGCGTTCTGCACATCTGCTTGCGTCTTAAAAGATTTCTTCCTGAGTTTAGGAGAGAGCGGTTTGGAGGTAACCTTCTTTGCACTTTTACCGTGAACCGGGCTAATATCTGGAGACTGAGAGCAGCTAATGTTGTTGTTAGGAGACGAGATGGGCTCTGATTCACTTGAACATCCCGCACTCTTTCTCCATTTATTTCCATCTTTGTTGTGTTGCAGCCCGGGCGTCCCTGAGGGTGGGCTGCACTGAAAAGACATGGGGTCAAAGTCCAAACTAAAAATGCCTGCAGCCGGCGGACAAAGATCGAGATCATCCTCTTGTTGTGGAGGTGAAATACATGCTGCAGTGCGGACACGATCTACACCATGATCCTCGTTCAGTAAGTGGGTTCTGTGGTTGTCTTTACTTCTGGGTTTGCGTAGGTCGTCTTTACAGAGGGCAGAATGGGCCTCACTAGTTGAACGAGGTCTGCGCGGGCGGTAACTCGGAGGTTCCCCTGGGATGAAAATAAACACATACATTTTTAAACTCAGCGTCAAAAATAACTGATATAATGAGCCACTTGGAGCCAATTTCGGTGTGTAAATTGTACACTCATAATGAATAATTACCTTCCACGTTGTGCAAAGAGGTGAGAGATTCCTCACTTTTGGTGGAGCGTAACGTGCCGCTATCTCCTCTTCCACCTGCAAATGTTTTCATTGCAAATTATTTTTCTCAGTTGAATAAATCAGCACAGACAAGAACATATCCAACTGGACATATTATTTAGGTAAGCTGACAAGTTTAGATTCATTAGACACAAGGTTTGAAAAGTGTAAGTAAAGAAGTTTTCTGGCTCCGTAACAGCAGCAGTGATCTGACCTGGCAGTGCGATGCTCTTTATCTCATTAGGCTCGCTGGGGTGTCGCTTCAGTTTACGTTTGGATACAGACTGGGACTTGCCCAGGTGGAAAAAGGAGAGCCAGTTCCCCACAGGAGACTTCTTGGCTTTAACAGGAGGCCGCTTGGTGCTACACACAGAAACAAATCGTCTTCAGTAGATGCGCTTTCATCAGAAACAAAGACACAAAGCTATTGGATCTCTTATGATACACAACAAATAAAACCAACAAATACTCAAATATGAAACAACTTAATAGCTGTAAATCTGTAAAAAAGGGTTAATCACATACAGTTTATGATTAAACAACTCAAATCCCAGATTATGACGTTTACTCATGAAGCACAAGGACTTAAAACTAAAAAGGGGGCCTGTTAAATGTAATTACCTCTCCATGGGGAGCTCGATGACCGTGTGGAACTTGCCGAGCAGAGCTCCGGGTCCCTCCCCGACCTCAATGTAGTCGCTCTGGGTGAGGCAGGGTGTGGTGGCCGGGGAGTTTAGCTGTGCCTGAGTGCGGGCCTGGGCCTCCTCCAGAGACAGTAACTTAGTGGATGGGGAGCAGACCAGCAGGGACTTGGGTCTGGATAAAGTGTTGTTACCTAAAAGTAAGAGTGTGTTAGAGATGCATGTAACCTCAGAGACAGGTAGCATTTTGTTTCCACTTCAACCCACCTGTGCTTTCCCGTATGATGGCGTTGAGTTTCGGGCTGAAGAGCGCCTCGGTGTTGTTGAGGATGAACTCCACCACCACCGACTGAATCCGCACCTCCATGAACGCCGCTGTGCCGCTAAAACAGGCCGACTCGATCTGTCTGGACCTGAAACACAGTTACAGTACAGCACAACCTATTTCACAGCTCTGCACCACAGGGACATGCCCCAGTTCACTGCCACAGAAACACTAGACAGCAAACGGAGGCTATCTTAGTCAGTTTATCTGCAGCCGTATATCTTGAATGATGGTTCACCTTAGGAGGTTAGGCGCCCAGACAATGGCCAGGTTTTTAGTGTGCATGTTGGTGATGGGGCTGAAGGTGGCCAGGTGGGAGAGGTGTCTCATGAGGTACTCCAGCGTCCTGTAGATAAAAAAAGGTAAATATTACTTATAAAACTTGACAAAACTTGAATACATTTCACATTTTTTTCTTTTTAGACTGTAAAAAATGTAAATCTTGGGTGATAGGAGAGGGTCATATAGGCCATGTAACACTAATATCCTTCCTGTAACCAGCAGATGGAGTTAAAGTACTAATAAGTACAAAGAAAGACACTAAATCAGCTTTGACAGTTTTGAAGCTGCACTCCCTTCTCTACATATCAAACAGTCCCCTTTCAGGCCACAAGGGTGCAACAGAGAGCTGTAAACCTGACCTGTAGTGTGGAGGAGGCAGCTGCTGGATGACATTGTGGATTTTGACCAGCCTCTCCTCGTCTGTGGCTGCAGACACGGCCTCCTGCGGAGACAGAGGATAAAGCTCACATCACTGAGAGGGACGATAATCGCAGCGGAGAGAGTTGCCTTAACAGTCCCGCTCTCTTTTTTTCTTTTATATTCAGAGCAGCCAGTGTTTCGGCTCACTTAATCTGCTATTCTGTTTTAGCATGAACATCCCCTGCTGTTCCTAGAAAGCTCAGCATATTGCACTGACCCCATTTGTGCGGGACTTAAAAACCAGCAGAAAATTGTACATTGTTTCTTCAGTTCTTTGATTATCGGAGTAACCCGAAATTTGTCCTCTGCAGCTTTTTCTCCTCTCAATGCTTAACCCCCGGCATAAGTCCCTGCCCCAGTTCCCCTCTCGCTCCGGTTCTTACTGAGAATCTGTCGTAGAGCTGGTAGGTGAGCAGCGGGTTGGGCAGCTCTCTGAAGTACAGCTTGCAGAGGGAGCCCACCGAGTGGATATCCTGTCTGAAGACGTCTCTGCTCAGGTCTGGGATCTGTTCCGAGTCAAACTCGTGCCTGGAAGGAGACAGAATGTAAAGGAAGATGTAAAGCAGCGTGGGAGTCATCCTACTGCCCATCTGTTAGCATGAAGACACAGCAACAAGGACGTTTTAACACCTTATTCTACCTTTAACTTTCATGGTGAATCAACTCATTATTTCTTCTCCTGCTCTTTTTAAATTCTCCGCCTTATCTTTTAAAAATGAGCAGAGCATAATTACTCTCTGCCATCTTTAATAATTTACTCCCCGAAACAAAGGTTATTTTAAATAGATTTGAGATGGAGGCGGTAAAGAAGAAGGTCCTTTAACACCCTTAACACGTATAAACTACAATATTTATCCTTTCCAAAAAGTGACACATGATGTGGGAATGGTCAACAAGTTTTTCATGTGAGAAAATCCCTTTTGATGGGCTGTCAACACCCCGTCCTTTTACAAGCCTCCAAATGCGCCTGCTAATGAGAGTTTGTTTCATGAATTCCTCCTGGCGGGCATAAATTAGACGAGAAAATCATTACGGCTATTCAAGGCTGCACAGCTTGAATCAATTTGTATTTGATGGATTTCAGAAGAGGCGGCTCAAGAAACAAAACTTCGAGAGCACCATCCATCGTGTTAATATTAGGCGCTACAGTTGACGCCATTCCACTGATACTTTCTGTGTATTTCCAATTAGTGTTTCCTAATCAGCGCTTGCTAGCGCGACAGGTCAGTCCATAATGCCTCTGAGACACAGACAACTTGACAGAATCTAGTCATCAACCAAGTTTCCTGCCATGCAAACACATGTTTGCTTATCAGGCTAATCCCCTAACAACAAACTGTGTTGTGTTTAATATTACAAACCTCAGTTTCTGGATGTTGGATGAGATCCCAGACAGTCTGTATATCCCATCCACGACTCCATGTTTCTCGATGAAGTCGGCACAGCTCTTAACAACCTGTGGGACTACAGGAGACAGCAGAGAGAAGGCTACAACGTTAAGGTAAAACAGGTGAAAAACAAGATGTGGTTTCCTATGATCACTGTGCTTCCTTTGAGTTTAGACGTCTTTATGGGGGATGTTCCTCACTATGCATTCAGAACATGTGATGATAAAACAACTTATGGTGCATCGCTCCTTTTTGAATTGTACCTAAATCTTAATTTCCCCACCGGAAGTATTTCTGATTCTGATTCAGATCATGTTGAGGTATTTAATATCAGTTCAGTCTACATCTGTGGCTCCTAGCTGGGGGTTACACAATAATTGTATGGGTCCAGGACATTATTAATAGCATATACATTTTTAAACAAAATCATATTTTTCCTGCTTGTACTTTACTAGCTTCTCTATACTTCTACTTCGGTCAATACAAGAGGGAAATATATTTCTTACCCTGCTACTTTTAACACTTTAGGTAACTAGTTTTTACCATAAAAGCTCCACACTGACAAACTACAAAATCCTGTATAATATAATTATTTTACAATAATAAAACATTTGTAGGAAGCCATTCTGCATTATGAGTAGTTTTAATTTTGATACTTACAGATCATTTTGGTAAAAAATAAAAACTTCCGTACTTTAACTTAAGTAACAAATTGAATACAAACATTTGATTACTTACAGATTACTGAGACCACAAAAACTCTGACCAGGATTTTACAAACTTTAAGATCAAAAGTAGAAGTCACAAGTTCTAAAAGGTACTTTGCGACAATACTTTTGATGGCTAAAAACTGTGTCATTTAAAGTAATAATCTCGAAGATTTTCAATAATCTATCGCCGAATGAGGTAACACAATGGCCTATGGCCCGCTGATGAATGCCTTTGCATTTGCAGTATTACAGACTGGGTGTCTGGTGCCACTTTCGCGGAAACAATCATGAGCGGCGCCCAGTTAGTGACGCGTTTTCCATCAGCCAGCAGTGGTTGGTCTGCCAGAGAGGGTAGGCGGAGCTAAGCGGCTGCTTTTTCGGTCTCTGCAAGTGTTGCGAGTAAACAGTAATCTACTATGGCTGAACAAACAAAGAAAAGATCGATGACTACACATACAACTTCAACGAAAAAATCCAAAGAAAAAGAAACAAACTCGACGCTCAGATGAAGGCAAACAGTCTAAAGAGGAAAGCGACCGTCAGCAAGGAAAATCAAGAGTTACAATCGGAGCCAACCGTGGACGTCACACATGCAACACTGTCTGGATATCTGGGAAGTGTGCTCCCGCAATTACTGTTTATCACCAAAGGTGCCGCCAAAAAGAACAAAACTGAAATCATCGAGATTACAACTTTAAATTTTTAAAGTTAAAAAACCCAGCTGGAATTACCCTGTAAAACATTCACTGCCTTTTTTCAGTTGCAGAATGTAAACTCAATAAATAACAGAAAACATGACCTCAGTCTGATCCATGGTAGCTACTGCACTGCAAAGACATAAATAACCCGAGACAACCATGTTGCAGGTAAACAATACTTCAATCTGAGGAGCCACAAGCTAAAAAAATGCTGAGAACCACTGGTTTGCAGTATATTTAAGTAAAGTTTTGATGCAATAATCTGCATAAACTTACATATATAGCTGAAAGGAATGTGAGTTTTTACCTCAATCATGACCACAAGCATTTTAACATGTCAAAAAAATCCACAGCTTTTGGCAAATCTACAGGGATTTGTGGCGTAGAAACCCTGCTAGCTAACATAAAAAAGTTATTCACACCATGAACTCAATTCACAGCAAACATCACAGCAATCTATCACAAATCCACGATGCAGACAGGAGATTCGCAGGGTAATCCCATCTTGGGGTCTTTATAATAAAATGTGAGATATTTCAGTGTGAACCGCCTGCAGGTAAGAATGACACGGTGGGAAATAAGAGTGGAAATGCAAAAATAAAAAGCTTCTGTCTGATTCGTTTACCTTCATGTCCTGAGTTGTGGAGATGTTCCCCCAGGTCACAGCCGAACACTCGTTCTCTGAGGATGCCGCGCTGCCGCAGCTTCTGAGGCGGCGGTCGAGACTTCATGAAAGTCCTCAGGAAGGTTACCAGCTTCCCATGCTTCTTACACACTGATTAAGACGACACACACACACACAAAACAGCCACTTTAAATCAGTCCGTCTCACATCCCGGGAGCAAGACTTAAATAAATCATCAAGCAGGAGGAGGACAGACACACGCCGGAGAGTACCTGGCTTCGGCACGGAGCTTTGAACGCTGGGGGGAATCTTGTCATTTATCAGCTCAACACAGTCGCAGGGGAAGAAACCAACCTGCGAGGAGAGGAGAGGATGAGAAGAGGATAGAGGACAGACAGAGACGGTGATAACACTTGTAAGTTCAATAGACCAGTGGGGGGGGGGTTCGACGCTGCGGCAGACTGTGGTAGGGTGAAGGTTCAGAAATAGGTCAGTAAGCATGAGGGTACATGCTGCCTGGGGCTGTAAGGAGATGGTTACTGCAAAGCATCTTAAGGTGTCACTCAACCACAAGGACAAACCAGCTTCTCTTTGTTATTGTTAAAACTAAAAGTATGTCTTTATCTCTCAATTAGCAGTAACTCCCCAGGCTCCAGGAGTAGTATGGATATAGAAATGTTTTACTTAAAGACACAGTACATTAAAAACAACATTTCCCATGTTCAATTCTTGTGTTTCGGTGATGATAAGTCATTTATCTTGTTTCATGCTTGTGTGTTAATTGTCGATATCAAACACCTGTTTCCTCTTTCCATAAAAACATTTATCTTTCCCTTAAATACAGATTTTAAACTTGGAGCCGTTTAATACATTTATCCAATCGAATGTGATTATGGTTGCTGTCTTAACACGTTCAACATATCAAAACGTTAGCTAGTGACCGTTAGCTAGTGACCGTTAGCTAGTGATTAGCTAGTAGAGCAATAGAGTGCTGGACAATGTATTTTAGGAAGCTAGCCTGGTAGTTAGCCATTCCTTTGTTTACTCCACAAAAAGCCAAAGGGATTTTTGCCTTGGATTTTATATTATTGCAGAAAATGACACCTGGGATGGCTACGATATGAAAAGTTTATAATAATTGACAAGTTTTCAGCAATACAATCTTAAGAAATGAACACAACTATCATTATTTTTGAGTGTAATTGAAATGAAGGAAAAAGCTAAAGGCTATAAATGAGCTACATCATGGTAGCATGGCTTCAAGGAACCACCGCTTAGCCTTGACCAACTCCAACCAACACCGACTGTCGGGTAAGTGAGCGCCCACAGTCTGTGTTTGTCGGATGGACTTGTTGGAGTTTGGTGGAGTCGTGGAAAGTCGTGGAAAGTCGGACCAAGTGCGCCTCTTCCCAACGAACTGCAACATTCTGAGAGAGCGTTACTTTGACAACTAGCTGTTGACCTGGCTGAATGTCTTTGAATGTATTAACTCGTCCTGTTGTCTCTTTTAGGTGTTGGTGAACCAACTGATTAGGGGGAGGAGACCATTTACAGCTCTCTCTTCATGGCTTCACAGCAGCAGCTTGAGCTACTTGTAGCTTAATATGGTTTTTGCCCTTTTGCATTCTTTGTTTATTTTCTGACCGGGACCGGTACTCTAGTTTTCGGTTTTATTTCTTTGCTAGGGTTCAGTTTTCTTAAGTTTTGGGTAGAGGGAAATCACAAGATCCTGCGGCCCTTTGTGGGTTGGTCTGAGTGCCTACCTGCTTTTGTTTGGTATCAGCCCTTTGTTTAGTTTTGTTGGGTGGGTTTTTTCTTGTAATTTAATAAATTAATTCTTGTTTTTGTAGCAACTCTTCTGACTCTTCATTATGTTTGGCCTCTTTGATTTGAGCCTTTGGTGAGGTCGTAACACTAGCCTGTACACGCGTGTGGAACATCAGTACGCGCAACTTTCTGTTTCTAATGTTGGTTAACT
The DNA here is from genome assembly GCF_022749685.1 of Semicossyphus pulcher. Taxonomy (NCBI): domain Eukaryota; kingdom Metazoa; phylum Chordata; class Actinopteri; order Labriformes; family Labridae; genus Semicossyphus; species Semicossyphus pulcher. The sequence goes on from NW_027211692.1 coordinate 10,338,028, forward strand.
ATCTGTCACCTTTAAACTTGTTTGCGATGTTTTAAATGTCCCAAAGAATCTTTTGGAGTCTAATTTTGCCAACTTTTCTAATACTCGTAACAGCTTGAAAATGCAGGAGTTCAGTAATTATTGATTAATTTTATGTAAAGATTAAAAGTTCTTAAGCTTTTGTTAACCACAGACTCAGATTTCAGGAGGCAAGAACTTCGTTGACACTCGGAAAGATTGTGGTTAAGTTATGATTTATACATTTCATACTTCCTCCTCCTCCAGGTCTAACAACAGCAATCCTCCATATGTCTCTTCAGCTCCTCCTCCCATACTATCTGCCCTCTTTCTAGCATTCAATCCCTCCTGTAGATCACTAATTTATAACTTCTGCAGGAGGGGGCAGGTTGAACTTGTATTCTTCTGTATTATACATAATGAACATCCAGTTTGCTGTTTACCTGATACAAAAACAATGTGAAAGTAGCACAGCAGATGGTGTACCTGAAAGCCATGTTTCCCTCTCCACCAGCCTGTGTCTTCTTTAGGAGGCATGTCTATGACTGACACGATGTCCCCCACCTGCATCACAAAGAGCGGGATGAATAAAGTCTGATCACACGCAAAAGAAACAAAGCTTTGTGATGGGATCAGAAATATCTGGTAGAAACCTGACCTCAAAGGTCAGCTCATCTGTGGCCTGGGCTGTGTAACGCTTGGTGACGTGAGCAGCAGCGATGGCAGGGACGTTGATTGAGGCTTCCTCAGACACGAGCAGATGGTTCCCCTTGTTGTCGATCTAGAAAAGATAGTAATAATAAAACATTTTAGCTTAGTATTAAAGTATTTGACCTGTTGGCCAAGCTTAGCTCTGGAAACAGGGGGAAGCTGCTCTCTATTTAAAGTGATAGAAGGAGGCAAGCAATGAACATAATTTTTTACATTAGTCACAATAAGATATGTTACTGTGGAGTTGTTTTATTAATAATCAGAATTAGTATCTTTCCTGACACTTACTGTAGGCTTAAATACCCAGTGTTTCAGCTTATACCACTAGGCCATAACATCCTGTTTCTATCGCTGACTTTAATCGAAACATTCATCAGCTAACTCTGGGCAAAAATATGTATTTTCTGTTCCTTCAACTAAACTTCTTAAATATTTAAAGTGGGAATTAAATATTGAATTAACTTAATGGGGTCTTCTCTGGAGACTGAATAACTGACTGCCAGTGTGCGCAAACAGCTGATGAAAGATACCTCCATCCATGTCAGAACTGGACCGCAGTTGATCTTGTTGTCAGCGATGGCAGAGAAGCGGGACAGGTAGGTGGCCAACATCTTGGTAATTGACTGAATGGAGACACAAGGTGGTCAGGAGTTAGTAACATCAACTTAGGAGTTGACTTCAGCACAACATACAAAAAGATTGACCAACTTCATAAGAAGATACATCACAAAGCGATAATTAAAGTTGTAATCTCGAAGATCGCGGTTTAGTTCTCTTTGGCGGCGATAAACAGTAATTGTGGGAGCAGACAGTGTTGCATGTGTGACGTCCACGGTTGGCTCCGGTTGTAACTGTTGATTTTCTGCTTTCCTTTTTAGACTGTTTGCCTTTATCTGAGCGTCATCGATCTTTTCTTTGTTTGTTCAGCCATAGTAGATTACTGTTTACTCGCAACACTTGCAGAGACCAGAAAAGCAGCCGCTTAGCTCCTCCTACTCTCTCTGGCAGACCAACCACTGCTGGGTGATGGACAACGCGTCACTAACTGGGCGCCGCTTGTGATTTTTTCCACGAAAGTCGCACCAGACACCCAGTCTGTTATATTGCTAATGCAAAGGCTTTCATCAGTGGGCCATAGGTTCAGTCACTGTTGTGTAACCTCATTCGGCGATAGATAGTGACTTAAAAGACATTTATTTAAATGAAAATCTTCGAGATTATTACTTTAAGCTTAATTGTTAATCTGTTAATAAATATCAAACAGTAAACAGTGGAGTTGGACTTCTGAATTACCTCAACGCTGTCCTTTAATGTGTCGTTTCGTGGAAGCTCGGTGAGCTGGGAGTAACGGCGGTCATAGATACACAAGTGCAGGTGTTTGTCCAGCACCCGGAAGTCTTCGTAGGATCTCTTCACCAGCCAGTTTCGACCCTAACAAAGACAAAGAGAACAAAACTTTTATACGATCGAGGGAAAAAGAATATGGAGCACTGAAAAAAACAAAGATGCACTTAAAGGATGTGATAAATCCACAAAGAAATGGAAACCTTTCATTTCACATTTTAACAACCTGTTTGAAAGAGTGTCACCTCTCTGGTCAAATGTAATCATTTACCTGCTCCTCTGTCCTTTAATTGTATGTCTAATTAATTCCATACTGTGGAGTGGATTTTTCAAGTGATAATACCTGGCAAGTGATCTGAACCAGGAAGACGAGCTCTTTGGAGTCCAGAGTCTTCGGCCCCTCACTCTGCCCCTCAGCGAAGGCCAACTATGAGAGAAAAGAACCAAAATAAAGACGGAAGGAGGAGGTTAATACTGAGAGGGTCCACATGCTGAATAATGGATGCGTGTAATACAACAACCTCTCTGTGTGTGACCTGGTGTACAACACGAACATCATGTCCAACCCCATTTTTCCATTAAAAAGTAAAACCCCCTTTTAGACTGAGCGGAGGGGTTTGAGTGAAGAAACCTTCGAGCCTGGAGTGACAAAGAACTTTGGGCAGTAATGCATGAAAAAGGATTTAACAGTTATTCGACAAGAATTTATTTTGGGAATACGGGTTTTTTGGGGTATAAGTACAGTACATTTCCTCTGCCAGCAGCCTAGAAGTGATTGATATTCTCACTCCACCATGAATCCTGCAGTATGAAATGTATAAAACATAAGCTGATGTGAAATCAGTGCTTGGAGGGGGAGAATATTTAGCTTCCTTTTTCTTCCCAACCAATATTCCATATGCCCCAAAACTGAAAAGATCAAAGCCCTGGAGCAGTTAGGGAATACATTGACAGACATTACTGTAGAAAAGACTTCAAAGGCCTGAAGCCAAGGGAACTTCTGGTTATTTATAACTGGTAGCAACTCATCCAGATACACTGTTACACAACCCACAGCGACCTAGTTACTGCTCGTCAGTAACACAGCAAACCAGGCTGACAAGGAACGCACACTGAGAAACCTGGTTTTTAATAAGTCATGGTGAAGGAGCTCTTATCCAATGCCATGATTTGTTTGGAGAAACAAAAAGCTAAGCATCTAGAATAGGTAGAGATGTCGGACCAGGACACCAAATGCATGATGGGAAGCAGGATCAAACCAACAAAGAGCTTTGTTGTGAAAAAGCTTCATAAAGATGAAAAATGACCAAACAAAAGAGCAGAAATCTGAACGCTCCCACTGACGGCATGCTTGAGCATCACTTCCTCTTTCATGCTCACACCTCTGAGGCTACTCCTTTCAAAACAAAACACAGCTCAGACTCCAACCGCCATGCAGAGAGATACCTACATTATTTCATTTAATCACAAACATCTGGCACCAGAAGCTCAAATAAACACAGAAAGCATCCACACGTGCAGGGTACCTGCCACTAAGGCATCTCAGATATCCATCCGCAGCTGAAGGATGTGGCTCTCCCTTTGTGTGCGACCGCAGTCCTGGATCTCAGTCAGCTCCTCCAAACAGACAAATCTTTGCTGAGGGCAGCAGAGTTTAAATGCTGCTCCTTACTCCCCAGTCGCCTCACGTCAAACGCTCATTCACGCGGCTTTGGATCACCACGCGCTCGCTGCTCTACTCAAAGCAGAAAATATGAAAAGAGGATGCTTCCCACTGTGTGTCTTACCCCCCTTCCTGCATGCCTCTTTCCATCTCTTCCCCCTCCTCCCCTCTTCTGCTCTCTCCCCCCTCCCCCTCGCTCTGAACCACTCTCCTCGCTACAGTGACAAAAAGGGGGGCTTGGCAGTAAATGGGCTTAACCGGCACACACAGATGCTCAAGCTCATCCATCACACAGAGGCAAGGCTGCACGAGATAGATAGACGACTCTGCTTCATTTCAGAACTATTCTCATTCATTCCACGCTCAAGGCGAGACGGCTGCTAATCTGGAGAGGGATCAGTCTGGCAGGCTGCAGACTGAGGCGGTCTGCCGTCCTTGTGCTATTCTGCGATTAGGATACATGAGACCTGATCAGTGCACTCCCTTCTAACTGAGACAGTCAAAAGCATCATGGGAGATACAACAAGAATTTCTCTCGTCAAGAAAATAAATAATATAGAGGGAAATACATTGCATCGCACTCAATGTATGTTTCTATGTGCAGACAGTGCATGCAGCTTTCAGTGTCACTGTCTCCCCAGACTCATATTTCTCTTCCAGCTCAGCTCAGCTTTTCTTCTCCCTATGGAGCTTTTCAAGGTCACCGAGACTGTTTTTGCTGCTTCACTTGTCTCCACTCTACTGATGTAGCCATCACACCCACGGCACCCACAGCAGGACGTTTACCCATCACACTGAGAGCATCCTGGGATTTAAGTCCCGTCTAGCCTGCTACGCTGTAGTCCATTAACGCTACATGTCGGGCATCAGCCCTACAGCGTGCAGGCTCTGCTCCTGCTCTCTTTTGTCTTGAACTCCATCAGCAGCTTCTGGGAACAGCTGCTGCACTCTGCTGGCAACAACACTGAACTGCTCTGAGGTTAGCCAGGTGGATAACAGCCACTTCCACACATTAGAGTCAATTCCACAGTATATTCTAATTAAAATACTTAGCAGCTAATGTTTGCAACCTGCTGATTCTCTCTTACGTTACTGAAGTTAATGAAAAGACACTACATGCTAATGACAATGCTAAAATGCTAATGTTTAGAATGTATAAAGTTTTGTTTAACATGTTAAAATGCTAACTGCTAATTTGCACTAAAAATAAAGGAAGGGACTTATGGTAAAGTTCATTTGTTTTGCTGGTATTGGGAAAAAAAGGAAAGGAATATCTGCACCAGACGTCATGGCAACCTATCAACTAGTTATCAAAAATTTCCCTCTAAACCAAAGAAGTCAAGATTAAAAAAAGAGGGACTAATCAGGTCATTGAGAAGCTTTCTATCAACTGAGGCAGCTAAGTTATTCTTCCACTCAGTGGTTCTCTCCCACATCACCTATTGTCTCACAAGCTGGTCCAATGCACACTCAGCAGCACCAAAACCACTGGAATCATTATAGAATGGAATTATCTGCTTAGCTGGGAAAACCTCATTAAATACAAAAATATCTGCCTAGTCTGTGAGATCATGAACGGTTTAGCTCCTCCTCCTCTGTCTGGTTTCATCATCTTCAAATCGACTGTAAAGAGAGCATCTAGAGGTGCAGTTAGGGGGGGGCTGCACAATCCCATTTAGAAAATGCTTTTAGTCAGGCCGTCTTTTCCTTCAGAGCATCACATCAGTGGAGTTCAGTACCACAGTCAATAAGAGAGTCCCCATCACATCATTCTTTAAAGTGTAATGTCAAGACTGCATTGACTACACTGACTGCTTGAACAGTTTGCATATCATCTATGCACTCATGTTGTTTAATGTTGTTGTCTGTATTGTACGTTTTTATCTCAAACTACCGATGAAAACTTCGGCTAACTCGGATGCATTTACATTTTGTTCGAATGTTGAGTAATGTGCATCGTCCCTTTTCTTCGAATAAACTATAACATACAAAAAAATTTGAATTCCCTCTCTGGAAGCTGCAGGAATTCATTTATGAACTTTAATGGAAATCCAACAAATAGTTATTGAGATATTCAGTCTGAATCAAATGAATCAATTAACTTAAATATGAGGCAAATCAGAGCAGTTACCTCCAACTGTATTAAACTGTCAGCACACTTTCTCACACCCCCTATTGTTTTGACAGAACAGGTTTTCACTGTCAAAATGAGTCATATTTCCTGGACAGATTCAGCTGTTTATCCAGGAAACTACTGGATCTCATTCACTCACTGACTGACTCACCATACGGTTTAGTCAAATTAATAAGGCGGGGTCACAGGTTTACAGAGTCTGACATTGATACACTGTAATACCGAGGATTAACACACTGCTGTAGTGGGATCATGGCTTTAATAGGAATGAGACTAATACAATCTTCAATAGAGAAAACATAATGATTTGTGCAATAAATGCTTAACAGTTCTTTTGATAAAACGACACACAAGCATCTCAGGAAAAAGATGGAAGAATCGAGTAATGAGGGCCGTTTGAAACAGACAAACAAGGGTATTGATCTAACTGCCACATTGCATTTCAAGACTGATGCACTTCTGGAGTGATTCACCAAAGCCGCCATTGAACTCCAGCCAAAGACACAATTACTAAACATAGTAACTCCCTTCTGCTGAAGTCACAGAGTAAGTATTTTCAGTGCTCACCTGAACATTGCCAAAGTCAACAGTCTCATAGTGGAAATGGGCACACTCTTCCAACCTGGGGAAGTGACCTCTTGGGAACGTCAGCCTAGAAAAAAAAACAAAAAGCAAGAGCAGCTAATCAGTATTCACCACACTGACACCATGATGGAGAGAAAAGCAAAGAAAAAGAGGGGAAAAGAAAAAGAGATTAGCCGATGTGTGAGGGAAGAGGGTTAAAGATGCAGCAGGCTGACTCGTCTGTCTGTGCCGCGCCCGTCGTTTTATAGGTCGTCATTTCCCTGGCCTGGATAAGAGCCCTGTTTTACAGCCTATAATAGCAGCAACACTGTCACACAGAGCACCTACTTCTTCACGTTCTTGACCTTCATGCTAGCCGTGCTGACGCAGGAGCGCAGGAGGGGCTCAGCTGGTAGCTCTGTGATATCATCGCTCCTCACCTGCCAAACGGAGAGAGCAGACATCAATAACTGTCAGTCAGAGATCGAACGACTGACGGAGGAGAGATTACAGTCGAGAATAATTGTGTTGATTACAAGAGAACTGGTGATGCCGCAAAATACACAGAGTAGACCAACTTAAACATGTGATATAAAAATAAAGTAGTGAGTTTAATGTGTGCTAATGCTATATGACATATTATTCAGTTGTTAATATCTTATTTTCTGTGTGGTCATGTCCATGTAATGTTATCTTTTTTATGTGTATGTTTCGAATTGCTAAGAAGTTGATGTTATCTTATGCTAATGGTTTGCTAACCTATGCTGCTGTCGCTATGCTTTTCTGTGTTAAGGTGTCTTACATTACTTAATGCTAATGGAATGTTATGCTATTGTGATAACAGGCGGACTTTTCCTGTAGATTACTCATGGAAAATGAAAAACTAGTGAGTTTTCGTTTTGCACCGAGCAACAATAAAGTAGCAACTTGATTTGCTTTACTATCGCACCTGCGATGTGACTATTGCACATGCGCACATAGCAATTGTGAAACGATATATATCATGTAGCCCTAATTTGTGCACATATTCAGATTTAAATGCGCAGCAAAAAGTAGTTCCTGGTGTGTCTTTGGTAACAAGGAAAAAGCAGCAGATAAATAAAGGCAGCATCGCACATGTGGGCTGAAACACTGCTATGCTGTACTTTTATGCTATCCACTGATATGCTAGCTTTGACGGTTATTTTATGCTGATGTTATATTATACTATCTTATACTATTGTTATTTTATGCTATGCTTTGCAATGTTATCATTTTTTGAGCCAATAGCATTTTATGCTGTTTTATGCTACTTTATGCTAATACTGTTAAGCTATCAAATGCTACAGTAATGTTCTTTGTGATTCTATATTTTGTCATTGTATGCTAATGTTCTGTCACATTATGTTACTGTAATGTTTTTCAGCTACGGTGTGTTATGCTAATGCTATGCTATCTATGCTCCGCTATATATGCAAACATACTTTTATGCTACGTCTTTTTATGTTAGGCCATTTCGTTTTGATACTAATGTTATGTTATCTTATGCTACTGTAGTTTTATATAATGCTTTGCTTTGTTAAGCTCGGCCATATCTTTTTATATTAATGTTATTTGATGCTATGCTTGTGAGACTAAAATTCTATGATAGGCCTTTCTGAGCTACATTGTTCTTTTATACAAATACTATCATGCTATCATATGTTACAGGACGGTGATGCTTTGCAATTCTACATTACTCTTTTTTATACTAATGCTATATCATGTTACAGTACTGTAATGTAATATATGCATGTAATAATATATCATGTGTAGCCTGCCTCTTGCCAAATGTAAGCTGGGATCGGCTGCAGTCACGTGCAACCCTGGAAGGATAAGCTGAAAGCTAAGTGACAGAGGGATGGATGACATCATTTAGTATAAATGAATATGTGAACGTTAGAGTGATTTTTTGACACGTGTCTCTTTAAATACTATTTGAGGATTTGATGATTACTATTTATAATGGTAATTACAATCAACTTGTTTGTTCGTGCACGTCATTTGAAAAGAATATAAGCAAAAACACCAAATCCACTGCTTAAAACCTATTTTTTCTTTTACCCATCTAAGAGACATTCATTCCAACAAGAGGTCATATTTTTAAAGAAAGAGCCACTGGGGAGGATTATTACATAAACCAGAGTATCCAGATGTAAACTGGGGGGGAGGGGTGATGACATCACTTGTATTTGACAATATTGTGGTGACATCTTCACCACAGCAGCTCTCAAACACGCTACCTCTCTCTCATTCCCAAAGTGAAGGTGAGACCTCCCACAGTGCAGCTGCACACCTTGTCACACCTTTATCACTGTGATTACTGACTCTCACATGATTGCATGTGACCTCAGTGACATCATTTGGTGGTGACATCATGCTCTGAGTCTCTTTAACAACAAACGCAGACACATAGAAGTAGGGCGGCATGTCAGTTGGCATTTGTTTATGTATTGTATGTGTAAGTGATGAGTCAGAGTTATCTGTGCGTGTGCGTGTGTGTGGGCGTGTACCATGGCAGTGGATGTCTCCTGTGGCTGTTTCTCATCTGGAGGATTACTGTTGGTAGCTTGAGGTAAGGCATCGTCTTTGTCCAGGTCAGTAGTCGGTAGCAAATCTCTGCAGAAACAGACAGGCCATCGAATACAAGAGTTAATAACACAAGAATGATGGCGTGACACAATTAAACATCCATGTAGTCTGAGGGTTTTAAAATAAGATGTGTAGTTTTTGTTCAAATACACCAGAGGGAGCAAGTGAGGAGGATGAATACACAGGCTCAAATCATGACACTGCACTAGCATGGCCCAAAAAACATGTTGTACTTTCATTTGTGGTGTTTGAATCTCAAATATTACAAGTGGAGTGTTTTGATAAAAACATGAGGACATAAGCATCTTGTACAATCAGATCTGGACGGGAACAAATCCTTGATGTAGCAAAATAATCTCACTAAAGCATTTCACTGGATGGAAGGGTCAACAAAAAGCCATGGTGTCTTTTGTATGCGCTCAGGAAAGCAATGCTTCTCTATTCAGAGAGCCATAAAGGCAATCCACCCACAAGGGAGTGCTTCACAAAACCGTCACTTGAAATGTGACTCAATGTACTCGGGAGAGGAGGGTGAGGTGCATTCAGCTCAACTTTTATGAGCAACAAAGAGAGAGGAGAGACAGAGGCCTCGGATTTGTCACAAGGATTCAGCATTATGAGATCAGGAGATGAGGCCAAGAACACTGACGCGCAGTTTAATTTATGTGATTCACAGTGACAGATATAATTGCAAAAGCATGATTTAAATTCATAGGAAATGTACTGAGCGCTGGAGCTGGTTAGGCTTTAACAGGAACATTTTCTCTCTGAGAACAGGGTCGTTTTTTGTCCAAACATTACCCTGCTCCTAGATTTATTCACGCATAAAATTAACATGCAGGTACATGCACACATACTTCTCACAGTGCAAATCTATATGGCTTACATAGTTCTGATCAGCTGACATTAAACTCAGAAAACGAGGGTAACTCACCCCTCAAGGACGTCACTACTTCCTGGTTCACCCTGGGGTCCTGAGGCAGCATTCTCAATCACCGCGGCAACCACACATCCAGCCTCCATGATGCTGCCTGACTGCAACAGCGCGCTGTAGAGAAACGTGAGTAGGAGGGAAAGAAAGAGAGCGAGGATTGGTGGGTGGTTAGAGGAGGAGGGGATGGGAGGAAAAGTCCGATGCAATGATGCCGCCAGACGTCAACCCACTTGAGGCTGCGGAGACTCTCAAGGCTACAATCCACAGAGCCCAGACTGTAATCTGCAATGACATCATGCTACAGTGCCCGGAGCTGCTTCAGTGATAATGCATGTCAGGCTGCAAATTCATGAGATGGTTTCATGAGAATATCAGCTGCTCTAAAACATGGCACTGACAGGTTTTAGCTGGAAACAAAAATGGACTCATATTTTCCTCAAGGAAGTGTCAAGATTGTCATAGCACATGCATGCTTCAGCACATGTCCCTGGATAACATATGCAGGATTCGGCTTGATTTTATGGATGCATAACTTTAGCTTCTTTTTTTCATTACAAGAACAACTGAAACCTGCATTTTCCCCCCAGACTGTACACATATGAACCTAAGTATCATAAGCACAGAATGGAAAGAAAAGCAACCCCTATCAAGCCGGGTCAAAAAAACAAGTATGTCGAGCTAAAGCTGTCACATTCCTCCTCTTTCAAAAAGAAATGTGCCTTGTGTGTCTCCATAAAAAAATGGGTCAGAAAATCCAGTATCCATGTTGTTTTTCAGACTTGGCATGACTGCAGGATGCAAACAAACACATGGGTTCACTTTGTATTTCTTTAGACTTAAATATTATAAAAACTAACCCTGTGTCCTTACTATTACCTAATCTTTTGGCCCTCTCTTTAAGAGGGGCCCTTGGCCAAGATTTTGTCTTAAGACTTTGAGTTTATGTGTTGCTCACATGGCGGCCATCCATCCTTATCCTGGAAGCTGGAGCCAACCCCAGCTCACACTGGGAGAGAGGTAGAGTTCACCCTGGAGGGTTTATACAAAGAGATGTACAACGATTTACATTCCCACCTACGGCCAATTATGATAATTCAGACACCCATGTGCTATTTTAGAGTTGCATTGTCTTCATAACCTGTGTGTGGAAGGGAACCTTTGTCAGCAGCGTTCTTGCTGTGAGGCAACAATGCTACTTCACCACCATGCTGCGTCGCTAACACAGTGCATAACCCAGAGTTAGATCAAGTTGCTGCAAACTCACTAGCATACAGAAACCAAAGGGCCAAGTTGTTCTCGCTTACAGGAAGTATTAGCTATGTAGACTTCCCTTTGTGTACTTTTGGTCTGCGGTTGTTTCTCGTGGTTTGGGCTGGACCATTATTCCCAGTAGAGCAATTGTTTAATATTGTAACTAGTGTGGGAACCAGACGAATCTGTGAGCTCATGTTTTATTTGCTCTGGTGGATGTTTCTGGTGCAGCTCCAGTTCAGACATTTTTCCGGCCGACCTGGCCTTGGTCGAGCCAATGAAAATCATCCTTTATTTTGGGGAGAGCTTATTGCAATGACGGTACAGAGAGGCGCCATGGAAGCTTGTTGGTAAACAACCAAGATGGCTGCAGCAGGGTGGTAGTACAAATAGCTACAAATGGTTGTTAGCTTCTAAACCATGTAATGAGAAACATACTGTCTTGAGCTGGAATTGAATGTTGTAGCTAGCTACCTAGCCTAGTAGCCTGCTGCTATGTCACAGGTTACATTGGTCTGATTGGTTGTAGCGTCCGGCAACTGGTGATAAAAAAGATGAATTTAGAGGTTCTTAAATTGTATTTGCAAATTTCATATCCTGTTGTAAAAATAACATGCCGTTTCAAAAATATTACACAGAAAAATATGTGATATTAGCCCACCTTCTGTTTTTTATGAATATATTTTCACGTGCGTTGACCAATTTCACTCATAAGACACTGTGAGAGCCCCCATCACTCCCACTTCATAACAGACTCCATTTTTACTCCTCCTCTCTTTATGTGCTGTAAACAGAGTGAAAGCAGGAATGTCCTGACGAAGCGAAACAAGACTCTAACTCGTGTTCCTCTACAATCTTCCCATAACTACTGTTCTGATGTAAGCGGCTGTTTGGCGTTACACAGTCATGTCAAGGCACAAAAACAGGCCTCATTAGCCCCTGCTGGAGTAGCAGTTTCCCACAAGCCCCTCTGGCCCGTAGCCTCATTGAGTTGCTGCTGACGGACTTCCACAAAAACCTCCTGACTCAGCAGAATGCGAGCAGGCAGACATGAGCGCAGGCCATGGACTCCACTCTATCCTCATCTCACACTGTATCTCCTCTCTCATTGAAAGCATCACCTTGCCAGAGGAGAGCCAAAACATTACACAGAGAGCCAATTAATTTACTGTTGCAAAGTGTTACATGAAGTACCTGTGTTAAAAAGTGTCACCAAATTATGCAGAACTGGTATGATAGGAGTACTTGTAATATAATAAGTGCCTTTTGGTAAGTCTTTAATATGTAGGACAATTCCACAGCCATCCACAAATGGTCATTATCTCGATCTCATTCACAATGTTTTGGTTACATTGTGCAAATAGGGCATAGGTTCCTAGCTGCTGCGTGCATTCAGTGCTAAAAAATGTTGCATGGTACACAGTAGAATGCCTGACCTCGCTGATTGTACCACATTAGACGGACAGCGAGTCTTTTCAAGTGTAAGAACACGCTGTACCTCACATTGCAGAAGAGGCCGGCGAGTTTTCTTCTTTAAGACAAAAGAGAACATCGTATGAACGAGTTGGCGTTCTTATAGGCAGCACCACAATACATCAAAAGTAGACTATTTTGGAAATGCCCCAAATAGTTTGCGCTATAAATAGAACAGGCTGTCAGGATTGTGAAAAAAACAGAGGTGATCTTGCTGTGTGTGTGTGTCATTGACCATGGCAGAGAAAAATGGGCGGTACATGCTGACACTTTATGCAGCATCACAGGCGCGAAAAATAGAACAGAGTCAAATCAGGTGACACAAAACGCCTTTAACTCGCTTAATGTCCGTCCACCGGTAGAAACCACTTTCTCATTTATCAGCCTCATCAGAAGAACAAAGTAGTCAATTCCAAACGCAACAATAAAGACGCTCCTCCACCTGTCACACACACTTAAAGGTGCAGAAAGGCTTTGTTCCGATGTCACGAGACAGAAGCAGCACAGGAGGATGCTGCCCTGGTATCAGATGGCCTACATGGCGTTTTCAAGTGAAAATAGGGCAGCCTACACGATCTTACACGCTGTTTATGAAACCGGTATCAGCGAGTATGTTAACATGAAGGACGACTGCCTACATATTTGTAGATGCTAACGCAAAGCAGATGCGTCTTAGTGAGTCACAGCTTCTTCTTCACATATAAGAGGAGGAGGGAAAGCTGAGGAGGAGGAGAGGGAACATAAAACAGAACACATATGAATGCTAATAGCTCATATGTGGATATTAGGTAGTACTATTATGGGCCTCATCGGACAGGATATGACGTAAATAGTACGCTGTGGTCACCGCAACTGGCTAACCATTTCAGAATCAGCCCTAACAGGCAGAAGTTACCGAATCTCTTCATCTCTAATTTGCATCTTTGCTACTGTCTTCTTGTAAATGATCCTTCTTCTTCAACGTTGCATGTTTTAAATCATCCTGTTATGTGCAGCTCTTCTAGCTTCACACCTGTCATATGATATAAACATCATCACCCAGCCCACTCGCTCGCAGTCAATGTTTCTGAGTATTACCTGCTGCATTCACACATCGGCTCATGTCGACTTCTTGCGGACATTGTAGGCGGCGGCTGGCAGGAAAAGACAGCATAAAGTCAGAGTGGAAATTTGGTCCATTTGCATTTACACATGCAGGACACCGGGAAAATGGTGGGACATTTTCAGGAGTGCAGTGCGTGTGTGAAAGGAGCTATACTTTCATGTTAGAAACATTACATTTCTGTACCTCAAGTGTTTCACTTGCAGGTGAGTTCTTGTATATTTTATGAACACAGATGCTAACTTTCACATCCGTCAGATACAACACAGCATTATTATTCATTTGGAGTTGTATTTGTGTTAAAACTGATGTAAGTCCAATACTTTCCCTTATTTAAAGATACAATCTTGAAGATTTTCATGCAAATAAATGTCTGTTAGGTCACGATCTATCACCGAATGAGGTAACACAATGGTGATTGAGCCTATGGCCCACCGATGAAAGCCTTTGCATTTGCAGTATATAGTATTATTACAGACTGGTTGTCAGTGGTGACTTTTACGGAAAATACAAGCAGCGCCCAGTTAGTGACGCGTTTTCCATCAGCCAGCAGTGGTTGGTCTGCCAGAGAGGGTAGGCGGAGCTAAGTGGCTGCTTTTCCGCTCTCTGCAAGTGTTGCGAGTAAACAGTAATCTACTATGGCTGAACAAACAAAGAAAAGATGGATGACTACAGATACAACTTCAACAATAAGTGAAAATCCAAAGAAAAAGAAACAAATTCGACGCTCAAATGAAGGCAGACAGTCTGAAAAGGAAAGCGAGGAAAATCAAGAGTTACAACCGTTACAAAGGGAGCCAACCGTTGATGTCTGGATATGTGGGAAGTGTACTCCTCTTTAATGTTTATCTCCATAAGGTGCCGCCAAAGAGAACGCAGCTGAAATCTTCGAGATTATATCTTTAACTTCTGTTCTTGGTCTCTATCAATTTTGGAGGGAAATATCTGGTTCTTTAGCTGGGTGATGTTCCACTAGTCCCTAAATTTTCCATCTGTGGTTTTGTGCTGTAGAGGTATCACACAGTATGTTCATAGAGCTGTTTTAACTAAGAGCTGCCTGTTGTGCCTGAAAACAATTCATATGAGAGCTGTGAGTGAACCAAAACAGTTGCAGGCTGGAAAACCAAAACAATAAGCTTAAAGAAGATCATGGAAACTGTCGGATGATAATTCTCCTCAGATAGTTTTCTATTACATGTAATCATGTGATCAAATGCCAGAAAATAAAGTAACAACAGCAGCTTTAATTAGTCTTTTGAAAAAACGGGATTGTGACGCAAAACAAACATCTTCTCTCTCAGATGATGTGAAAGGAAGTTGGTCTAATGCACTCCTCTTCCTCAGCCCTGAATGCAGTCAACACAAGCCAGAGACGCATTGGAGAAAAGGCCCACGGTTGCCATGGTAACCTCTCTCCCGTCCATCGTGACTTGATGCTCCTCCAGACTGAGGATGAGGCAGCACGAGGAGGGAAATGAGGCTTTAAAGAAACCTTTGACCAACACAAGGTTTGACACATCGCCACCACCGCCGTCATCGCCATCATCGTCATGTGCCTGAGACGATGACATCATCACTCCTCTACCTTGCAGGATTCAGATGCCAAATCTGCTGCTGCTCGGTAAGACACAACGCCGAACATTTTCTTACTCCTACTGGAGATTTATCACTCATCTCACTCTTTGTGGGAGGAGGAGGAGGAGGAGGAGGTGGAGCCATTTGACCCTATAATCTTCTTGAAATCGACCAGAGTGAGATTAACTTTATTTCATCTCACACTGAGTCGCCGTCGCTCAATCTCAATCTATGTCCTGCAACCTTCAGAGTCACCGTGATCCCAGATGAAGGGCACGAGAGCGGGATGAACAGCAGGGCGATTAAGTTGTTCACAACAAAGACCCAAATATTTAATCAACAAGCCGATCTGCCACCTAAGCCTTACAGTGGACCAAAGGCCTTTCTGTTTTTAGCACTAATGTTCTTTCTCTTAAATAGACGACGCAGTAAAAATACAGAATAAGAGCAAGAGGGACAAAGCTTCAGGATTAGAATCTGGATGATGCAGCCACGCCACAGACTGGCTAAGTACTACGGGTGTTACGAAAACTCCCTCACAGTGATACAACATCACATCAGCCCTCTAACATAATGCAATCCAATACAATATCCCTGCAACAACCACTGCGTCTGAAAAGCTCATATGAGACATGTTGAATCAACCTTGGTATTCATTTTTGAGGCTGTGATTGTGCTGTAGTATTGGACTGTATAACATCATCTAACACCAAATAATCATTTGGTCACTACAAGACACAACACGCAAGAAGGAATTTTAATTGTAAGTACAGGCATCACACATTTTCTTTAGACGAATAATCTGTCAATCAGTTGGTTTTTAAACTGCCAAAAAATGTTTGAAAAATGCCCGTAAAAAATCCCAAAATAATGCCATCACGCAACTTTTTTTTTTATTCCGCTTTTGGGATTTGTTGCTTCAAACATTACTTTATTGATTAACCAGTTTTGCCTGGATTACTTTTCTTTCAGTCCTAACCAACTAATAATTTTAGCTCAATATAAAACACCTTAAAACTAGTTAAGTTTTGTTTACTGTGTGTGTAAAGCTTCACAGTATGTAGGGGTGCAATAAATCCATTTCTATTTCTTGATTCTATCTGATTGTTGACTGATTTGTTCTTTAAATGTTTCGATGAGTGAAAAAATGATCTCCTAAAGCATGATGTAATGCCTTATTGTCCGACCAACTCCACACAAGCTGATGAATAACAGCAACAAATCTTTACAAATGAAGGACCCACAGAAATTCAATCAACATCGATCAATATCCAGACAGTTCTTATCCCTAAAATATTGAATCCAGAGGGATTAACCATTGTCGATCAACATGAAGTACCTCTCATTTACCTATTTATTTTTTTGTCCCAACCTTTTACAACACTGATACAAGTACTATGTATTGTGGGTACAGGTTGTAGGGCTGCAAATAATGATTATTTTCTTTATTGATAATCTACTGATTCTTAACTTGAGCACTGCAAATGGTTTGGTGTGTCATATAGCAGAAACAGTTCTGACGTTTGCCTCCCAAAAATCACTATGATATTTGCTCAACTCTCAAAATTGGTATCAGTTTAACAGACTATTCGCTTACAGTCTAATAGCTAACATGTTTCTTTTATTTTGTCCACAAACCTTCCAACACAAGTCTATGACACAGGCCTTATAAAGAAATAAAAGAAATTTATGCTTCACAAAGGAAGCACTTTCTGCAGGGTTGTTGCACTGTATTGCAATAGATAAAACAGGTCTTTTTCATGGTATCCACCCACTGCATTACAGCGATTACTAGAATGGACCAAGACAGAAAAAAGGACCAAAATCCTACACTGACAAACTGAGGTTTGTTTTCATAACCTGTGATGTAATCAATCTTACAGTAGCTACAAGGAAAAAACGCAGGTAACTGAACTGGAAACCACTGGGGGGAATAAAGTTAACCACCAAGTGTACTCTGACCTGTTGGGCCTGGTCAGCGTCATGCATAAACACACACCCACATAAGCACACACATATGAATATATGAACGGTCATTTTTAAGCTTCAATGTTGACTTGCTCAGTTGGAAAAAAACGCCTGGATCAGGTGTCAGGATGACATCTTCAGGGCTGTATAAGCAGGTTAAACACCAGTCTAGTTGTATCTACGTGGTAGTTACAGACAATCCCCGTTCAAACAGCCTACCTGTAACTGTGCACGTTGTTCCACTCTGCTGCCTCCTCTATGCTGCACAGCGCGGAGCTTCTCGACGAGGAAACATGCTGTCAGCATCGCACTGCAGAAACGCTCATCTCGGACACACACACGCACACACGCAGGCTCCAGAGGTAGATGGGTTTTAGGATAAAAACTGTGCTAGGGTGCGACATCGCTGAGGCAGTGTGGGAGTCATCCCGGAGAGCCGCGACTGTCTGCCTGACTGCTGAGAATCTGCACTCGCCAGCGGGAGCGCGCACAACTGATCACGTGCCCGCGCCCGGGATAATTTAGCCCCAGGGGTTCCCAGACCTTTCAATGTCAAGGACCCGAGTATGATGAAGGCGTGAGAGTGCGCATGCAGCCCCTGTTTGATAATATTCCCCAGCCAGAGGAGCCCCATCTGGCAAATTGTATGGTGTTAGGTAATGCCTGGTACAGAATTACATAACCATGTAGTGTAGGTGGGGTGGTAACACTGAGAGGAGTGAAACCTGGTGTGCAAAATCACTTCATCCTCATACATCATCTTATTGTGCTTGTCTACTGAAGGAGATAATGTGAAATTCAGCTATTACTTTTTCTGCTAGAGCCAATCAGACCATTTGAATTATCCTGTTTGATCCTAGCTGACTGTAGCATTACTGACATTTTGGGCTACTGTAACCAAAAGATTTATCAATAAATCAATTATATTAATAATTTCTGTCATTTATCAAGCAACATAGAAATCATCAATCAAAACTTTGGGATAATGAACATATGACTCTTATGTATTTAAGTTAAACATCAAGCTATCAAAGAGACAGCTAGCTTGATGAAGACTAGGAATGGCAAGACTTTCCTAGCTAGTCCAAAGTTCAAACTATATGCTAACCATCACCTCGAAAGCTCACTCATTAACACTCACATCCGTTCAAAAACCATAAAAAAGGCAAATGGCACCAACTTCCGTAAGTCTGAGTTGGTTGCCTAGCAACCTGACAGTGACGACACCGGTGACGACAAGGCACCAGGAAGTAACTGCCATCGGTCAGAAAGGCTTTTAACTGCTTCATGAAACCGCAATAACGTTTGAAAAACAATTGTTTTAATGTAGGCTATAGAGTAAATCATACATAGTCATATTAGACATAGTATGTTGATTTTATGGTGCTGTGTGGGCTATAAACAAAGTCATACTAGCTGTTTCCCTTCATACCAGCCTATGCTGAGCTAAACTAACCAGCTGCTGGCATGTGGCCTTATATTTAAATGACAAGTCATGATAGTGGAATCCCTCTTCTTATCTAACCCTTGGCAAGAAAGCCAAACTGTTTACTATTTAAAATGTTGAACTATAATTTTATATTTGCGATGTTACAGTTTTTTTCTGGGAAATTGTGACAGATGTTTTCCTCTTTTGTTTTAGGACATTTCGTTGACCAAACAATTAGACTATCTAATAAATCAAAAGGAAAACAATTGACAAATTATTGGATAATGAGGATTATTCTGAGTTGCTGCCTAAAATAGTCATTCGAAGAACTTGTCTTACATGTAAATGAATGCTGAAAAAACCGACAGGCCACTGTAACATTTATAGGACCTGCTCTTTAAAGGTTTGATGTCTAACCAGAGTATAAACCGCTCATTTTCCTCAGGTGAATGCAAATGACTGCTCATTTGTTTGTTTCCCAGCCTGCCAGGGGGAATTTGAACAAAAGCACAAAGGTCATTCTGACAGACCTCATCCTCGTTCATGCTATTTGCTTTCCTTGTTCTGGTTCAGCCGCCACACTATTCATTTCTTAACCTTTGGGTGGAGACGGCAGAGCTGGGGTGAAAATATTAATCATTGAATATATTTCTTTTTAAATTAAGCTCAATTTGTCAGACATAATACTTTAGTCCTAACATAAGTGTAACTTTTTTCTCCTAGTAAAAAAGCAATATAACTTCTGGGCTGCTGTCCCAAAAATACCCAAAAAAATCATTGACCTGATTAAGCTGCTCCTTCGACCACACTATCTTGCCCAACACTTACACCCTGTGTTCAGCACATGAACTACACCTTTCTCCTCACAGATCGGGATCAGAGGAGCTCCCAAAAGAAAACACAATAAAATGAAACCTCTTTTGATTTTTTTATTATATCAAAATACAAAAATTTGAGAGGAAAATTTTCGTATGGGACTAAGCATTTGAAATGATATGGTGACATGAATACAACACTGCTTTCATATTCTCACAGACATGCCATAGATAGAGCATAGATCATGTGCTAGGCCCATGTCTACGTCATGAGGAGCCACCAGGAGTGAGCCTGTGCGTTTTCCCTATAAAGGCTTTTCATGGCGACTGTCACTTTATATCCAGGCCAGTTGGTTACAGGCCATGAGTGTTTTTTTTCTTTTTTTTTACATCAGAGTTCATTCAGGTTTCTGTTTACTCAATAAAGAAAAGAGATCCATGGCAGTTGAACATGAAGAGTGAGTAAGACATGATCTCAGACGATACAGAATTCACTGGACAGCAGTGGCAAACGAGAGAAAAGTAATACAAATATTATACATAAGGCTTTGGTACAGCACCATACAGTATGAGTTAATTGCTCACAAAAGAAGTTAAGTGAAGCGTAACACCTGATGTCGTGACCGAACAGAATGACAATCCTAAAAAACTGACAAAAGAAAAGAAACATCAGGTTATCATTTTAAAATAGAGAAAAGTAAAAAATGTTTTTGCTTTGAAATATTTACATATGAACATTAAAGAACATTATGGAGACAAATTATGTACAAAAAAACGGAATAAACAACATATAATACAGAATGTAAACATGTGATGTACAGCACAGAGTTCAGTGGATGACAATGAAATGAAATGTATTAAATTTTCTTCCTTTTTAAGCACTACTTGGTTTGCTTGAGTATGAGCATTAGCTAAAACAGTCAACGATGTAGTGCTTATTGTAGCCTACGATAATAATAATACATTCTAGTTTCTCAGTGCTGGTACACATGAAAAAACAGAGAATATAGAAAATACTACATATTTCTATTTTCCGTCCAATAACAACCAGCTCGGATGTCCATGAATGATTGCTAAATAGGCGTATTTTTTTGTTTTTTTTTCTCTTGTATTGTCTCTACATGCAAGATTAATACAATAAAAAATCAAATCGGTTTCTAAGTATCATCCTACCAGCACCTAGTGATGCACTAAAAGCTGTAAGCAGAAAAATTGAAAATAAAACAGACAAAATAATAATTGAGCTAACAGTACGTCCAAAGCAGCCCTCTTAAAACACTGTACATGTTTCTGTTGAATATGCAAAAAAGAGCCCGGAAGACAACATCCATTCGTAAAAACCCACGTGGAGGATACATATGAGCCTTCCCAATACCTTTCAACCAGGAGAATCAGCAATAATAAATACAAATGTGGTCTGGTGACTACTCATGGCTATACTGTACAGTACTAGTAGGAAATCTATTGTCAAAAACAGTGGTGAGATGACGTGAGACGGTTTTTTTTATCGCCTCCCTGCAGTAGTGTGCTTGAAAAACAGTGCTGTTAACCGAAGATGGTAGACCTACAGGAAGTGTGTAGAAAAGATCCCCTCCTCGTGACCTGACGATGCTCTCAGATTCCCTCCCATGTGTCCTGTGGCGTGTACTAATCTAAAATCAGGTTATGTTTCTCCTTTTTAGGCTGGGTTAATATTCTCAATATCATCACAGATATACTTTAGAGAGGGTACCTTGGAAGCACAGACAGACATTGCAAACACACGATAGAAAACAGGTCATCTTTGAGTTCATTTCAATGTCACAAAGTCTCTATTATTTGAGGTTATACTACTATTTTCCAGTATTGTCTATCACTGTCATCACACCATGATACTGTTATGATAAGGACCTATTAGTGTCTACCAGAGCTAGTTTAGTTGCTCCAACACACAGGGCCCCGAAGAGTTGCTTGTGGAAACAGAAAAAAAAAAATCTTTAGATCTCTATTCTACAGCACCACAAAGTTAAACATAGCACCAAGTCGTAATGTTCAAAGCAACTATGCCCTAACACACTTTTCTGTATCAAACTAATGTAAACACAATTTTCCTCCACAGCACGGTTTGTACATGACTATAGCATGTCTGCGACTCTTTAGAAAAAACATTTCCTTCAGTTTTATTTGCTTTGGACACCTGAAGGCGACAGATCTGGAGTGAATCTACACGTGTGCTCATGAACGGGCGAAATACAGTATTACTTTGTTCCAGGAATATTATTATAGAGGGCGACACACTTCTGCTTCTAAAGCTTTTTCCAATGGGCATTCACGTACTATACATCAGAGAAAATACTACGCAACTTGTGCAGCCAGCGGGCTATGGCGGTAATACATCGTACGGTACTAACATTAAGGTTTCTTTTCTTCTCAGATAAAATAACGTCTGCTAAAATATGACAAATGAGGCACCTTAAAATGTTTTAGAAACATTATCCACTTAAAGCCGTACTGTAAGCAAATACTTTTATATATAATCTAATTTCTTTTTCCTTGGGATCCCTCCCTTCTTTTCATACATCCTTGTACACTTCTGTAAAACATGGTTTGATTTATCTTTACAAATACAATACAT
Source organism: Semicossyphus pulcher (assembly GCF_022749685.1). Taxonomy (NCBI): domain Eukaryota; kingdom Metazoa; phylum Chordata; class Actinopteri; order Labriformes; family Labridae; genus Semicossyphus; species Semicossyphus pulcher. The sequence goes on from NW_027211692.1 coordinate 10,360,212, forward strand.
ACCATGTACAGTACATAACAAATATAGATTTTTTTTCCCCCTAATATCTTACTGTACACGAAACCAATTATTTAAAGTAGAATACGCACTTTGATGCTCACTTTTCAGGCAATCTTCACTCTCTCACTTGTCAAAAGAGATTTCAATAAGCAGACATTGAGTCGATTCATTCATGTGGATATTTGTCGGATAACCTCTGATGTGTTGGTAGCAGATAGGAACGTATCTGATGTGATTTTGAACTATAGTGTTGGCCTTAAAAAGAAACCGTAGCCGTCGGAACAAAGGGAGCTTGGGTTATTACAGAGAAGTGGAAACAAAATTTGGACTTAATGTGCTGGCTGCTCGTCTCACCAATCGCAGCCGCACTCTAAACATCGCAATGGGTCATTCAATGTACTGTGACATCGGGACATTCATTTCCTGTACAGCAAAACATACATTCATTATCGGTTAGTGTTGAAAAATTAACAAACATACAGAGAAGTAGCTAGCAAGTAATATACAGTTGTTAAAGATAAACAGTCAGGGTGGCCATTGTTTGAAGATTTCCCATTGCTTTATGGAGCAATCACATTCTCCTTTAAACACGTGTTAAACATTAACATCCTGTCTGAACATGTGCAGCTCTTCTCTACTTTTTCATTTATTTGCCTTTTTTGACTCTCGCTTTCTTTTTTTTCCTACTCGTATGGGTATTCTGGTTCCTTCCTATTACTTGAATATACACAGTTGAAGCAGGTACCCATTTAAAGTATATATAAATGTAAAAAAACAACAACAAAAAACAAGAGTTATGCATCTTCTGTAGCATTTCTCTCATGTGTCCTTGGCAGAGAAAGTAAAAACACACATAGTATCGGAGTCCCTCACTCCTCCCCTCCGAAGAGACGAACATGAGAAGGCGAAGGAAAAAGGCAGTTTATGTTAGAAAAAACAAGAGAAAAGGCAAAAAAAGGCACCTCGAGACGTGCCACGTTTCACAAATGATTCCTTAATAATGAAATACAAACTACAGTACACTTCACAATTCTTCACCCTGTTCTTCTAAACCCGACAAGTCCAACATCTGGTGAGCCTGTAAGTCCCAATTATTTTCTCATGAAGGCTATGATCTGTATCTTAACACCTTGCTATGAGGATGAGTGTAAACACACTGCGCCATCTAGCACTGAAATTAAGACAGTCCTCTAGTGGTTGATTCATGAATCAAAACAAACACAATATGCCAGCTATTACTGATAATAAAAAGCTTTTAAATTAGATAAAGTTAGGCCATATTATCTGTCTGAATGAGCGTTGTGTGTGTGTGATATAAACCTTTTTATCCATACGTTTCATATGTAAAAAGGTCAAGTACGTACAGTATACCACAAGAATTACAGCAACTCTGCGTTTACTCTGAGGTATATTTTGTGGTAAGAACCCTGTGTTTAAATACTGACACTATTTGTATTGTAGGAAAGGTAGACTCATGTCCCTGTGTGAGGACGCACCAGGCTTCACAGTACACTGTATCACTGAAAAACCTAAAGATATGGACCCCTCAATGACCAGTGAGTGAAAAATCTTTAACGTGTTGTGACATACTCAACCAACACATTTTTATTACTGTAGGAGGAAGCTTAATTCCCTTGTTTTACTAGTTATATACATTATATATGTTCATTTTCAAGTCAAATTCCTCAGAGACAAGTAGTGGCGACCGTTTAGAAAAGCCATTGTTCTTGTCTGCAAATAAGATTTCCAACCTCCCGGAGTATTCAGCTGGATGTTTCCCCCCGCTCCTGAAAGAACTTTTTAGAGATTATAAGAAATGTATTAGCTTGGAGCAAGGAGAGCTGAGGTGTTTTTTTTTTTTCAGGGGAGGTCAGTTTAGTCGAGTCCAATGGCTTGGTGGGCGCGCGGGTCAGCGTAGAGTCCCATAATCTGGGCCCTCGGAGTCTGCACTGGCCAGGATGCCTGTCTGGTCCTCCTCGGACTTCCTGCGGTGCAGTAAGGAGGTCAAATAGAGATAGGGGTTCTTCTTCTTTTGCTTTTTCCTCTTTCTGTGGAGGCCGAGATCCTCGCCCTCTTGGGGTGTCTGAGATTGCTGCTGGGTCTGAGAGGGACACACACCTGAGAGGGAAAAGCACAGGAGTAACACACCACCCCGCATATTTTAAGATTCATTTCATGCCTTGTTTTTATAACCGTCAGACGAACCTGTTCTCCTTCCGGAGGTTGCGTTGTTATTGTTGTTGGCAGCCACGCCCTTGGCTTTAGTAATACAGTGGTGTAGCAGTGCTGGTAAGCTCTCAGACCCGGCAGGATCACTAGACGCACCTAGAGGTTCCCTGAGGAGAGCAGAGACAGCACAGCATACATTGTTCTGCGTTAATACAAGAGTTTGGTTTCGGTCCCAGACACAATGGCACTTTGCACGGCTATAGGAGCTATCACGTGATTTTATGAGCTCTTCTATGTCTAAGAGAGCCCTTTGACTAAGATGATGAAATTCCACTTTCTATCTGCATTGATGGATGATAAAAGTTAGACACAAAGAAAGAAAGAGGGAGAGATAAAGAAAAGAGAGAATATTTGAAAAAAGATGGGAGTGGATTTGGTGAATTTATCAGCTAGTTTCCTCTTCAACAATCATTACATTAAAGACCCAGTATAGGATTTATCGGACTTATGCTAACACTGTCAAATCAGTGTCTAATTTTAGGTCCCATAATTGTAGTTTAAAGCCAGGGACACTTTTTGTAGTCTTTGCAACAGTGCTAAAACAGGATTCAGGTTTAATTTGCAATAACGGTGCTCGCGCAGGTTTGGGTCTTTAAATAGTGACTGCTTCAGAGATGTGGGCAATATTGTTCTCTTTGCTGTATAAAACTCATAAAATGAAAATAATTGCTGGAACTGTGAAATTACTGTTCCTGTAACACTACAGATCGTGGATTCGGATACTATTTTCAGCGTACAGTCGATGCATCAGGTTGTGTTCTAATATCAGAGTGGAGTGTAGGCGTGTTTGAAACAACCCTGGATGAACTATTTTCATTTCATGAGTGATACATGCTACGTTGAATGAAAAATAATCAATTAGTAAAATCAAGTTAAAGTAACTCAGGGTCAGAGTAGGCGTACTAGTATTTTTACCTCATACTCTTGTTTTGTTGTCCCTCTCATAAAAAGATGCAATAAAAGTTAAATTGAATCTAAATAACCTCACAAACGCTTCATGTTTACGTTCATGTTCGTGAGGCTCAGTGTTGGCTCAATGCATTTCAAACGACTGAATACACACAGCGTCAAAACCCGACTTAATGCTTCGTTAAGTCAGGTTGTTGTGCCAAACATGAATAGTTTCAAAAGGCAAAGACACACAAAGCTTTAGAGACGCTGTCCATCACTTGTCACTGTGGAGAGAGAGATTGAGAGCCATTAGCAGAGAGGGGGAGACAAATGTGAGAATTCCTCAACATTTCCATCATCACATAAACTGTGCGCAGAGGCCACAGCGGGTTAAAGAGAGTACATTTCCATAGACATGAACACTGTACAGCACACTTTCATAAACATGAACACTGCGTACAGAGGCTTCACCATGCTGACGGGAGGAGATGGCAGGAAGAGGAAATGGCCGTTAAAGAACAAGTCACATGACAGGAAGAGGAAATGGCCATTAAAAACAGTCACATGACAGAGAAACGAAAGCACTTAGGACAACAAATGTGACGAAGAATTTAGTTTGAGAATTGTTGTTATTTGTTTGGTCGTAGAGAGAAGTTTAGAGAATGCATGCATGGCATTTTGCACATGGAACAAAACTTTAAAGGGGAATACTCCAGTCTATCATTCATGTGCGTCCTCTATTGATTCAAGGCTTTTTTTTTTGTTTGTTTCTCTTTTTTGGTGCAGGGAAACATGTCTGTATTCAAACAATCAAAAGACAAAAATGCTTCTCCACAGTCCAAAACCACTCCTCCTGCTTGCTCACAAGCCTAATTACTGCAGCCTACGCCACAGCAGGCTTACTGTGCCGTGAAAGTGTATCGACAAATGTGTCCTGCAGTCATTATTACCATTAGTTGTACTTCACTTGAATCCAGCACAGAGGCACAACCCAAAGCGATTCCCCTTTAAAGGAGAGAGTGATTAGAGCCCTCCCCCTGCTGACCCCTCCCCTCTCAGACATGGGTCCGACCCTTACCTATTGCGGCGTAGGGGACCGGGTCACAACGCTGCCCAGATAGCTGAGATCAATCAAAAACAAATCACGTAAGACCCTTACCCTCTATAAAGCAGCAGCAGCCCTATAAGCTACCTTCCCTTAAAGGCCAGTGATAGTGCAGGAGCAAATCTCTGCTTCGTGGCTTTAGCCACTGTGTGGTTGTAGCTTCTAGGGTTGTGAGGTGGGTGTGAGGGGGCGCAGGAATGTGTACAGCAGAGAACTACTAGGGGGGAATAATGTCATATCAGTCTCAGCTATGTTTTCATGTTGGTATAAAAGCATTAAACTGGGGCTCTTATCTACTGCTTCTTAGATGTCATGAGGTTTAATTGCATGTTTTTTTCATGAAAAAATGGCTTATAGAGATTTTATCTCATTTATTATAAGACGCTCTTTATAAATGTTTAATAAATCACCTACTAATGCTTTCTAGTACAGTTATAAACCATATTAACTACTGTTGGGTTGCCAGATTGGGACTCGCTTTTCCCCACCACCCGGAGGATAATTGATTGCCGTCTACCCTCTGGACTTATGCACTAAGCCGTAATGGACTTATGTCATATGTACTGTGACGTGTTCATCATCATCATGTAAAGTTGCCATGGTTCGAGACTACAAAATAAAATGCATTTTGTGAACCTCTTCAGCCCATACTTCTTCATATTTCTGGCCGACATGATTTAAATATTTTACACATTAATTTTGAGGTCTTTGTTGGGGGTTTTTTTTTGTCTGTACAATTAGAAAAACTACAACGTCCCATCCATACTGTCGGCAATTAAATCAGTTAAGTCTAGTGAAGTCCCAAGCAGACTCTCTAGAGGTCTACTTCTCGGCAAAAGATCTATTTGAGGCCCCTGTGGAGTAAGTCCCAGCCAACATGTACAAGTGGAGCCCAAATGTGTTGCACCTTGGCTGATCTTCGATATCCAGCTGGGGTCCGGCCAATTTGGAGGCCCCACATGGCTGTCTGGGTAGAATGCACCAATCCAGTACCAGTATTTACTGTCAAATGGTATTCCTACTTGCAGCCCATGTACATTCATCCAAGTCCCATTGAGCCCAACATCAAGCCACTTAAAAGGCCCAATCTGAGCCCAAGCCCAGTTGAAGCCCACCTAACCCATGACGTCCAAGTGGGGCCCCACTTAGACGTGTTGGCGGGGATGAATTGTGGGTTTGGACGACCCTCAGCACTTGGAGACTTCCTGGAAACTCGCCTAGAAAGTCTGAAAGAGCTGTGAAGTCTGAATCAGCCAGTTTGACCTCGGATCTTCTTCAAATCAACGGCAGAGAACCTCCACCAAAATGTTATAAACTCAGACTCCGATTATTGTAAGAACCCTATAGAAATAACCTATATAAGTTTTTAAGTACTGTTAAGATGGCTTATTAATCTTACTGGCTTATTAGAAAGTGACAAACTTTTTATCGCTGCGTAAGTACAGGCCTGATCGTTTATTACCATTGTTAATGCCGATTAATGACTTTACCAACCTGGCAACCCAAAAGTTGTTTTTTTTATTAGTAGCTTATTGGTAGCTTTTCTTTAAGAATAAGTAAACTACTTATTTACCATCAACAAAGCCATTAGTTACAGTTATAAATGAGGTATATAAAAGAGGTTCCTTTGTATTTAAATGTAATATACTGTGATAAAAAGTACGTCAATGTTTATCCAACAGTTAATTGTTAAAGTAAAGCATGAAAATGACTTTTGTTATCGTGTCTTTCCATAATAAACAAGAGTAAATGTATTTTACAGCGAGTAGTAGAAACTGGTTCTGTTTAAACTTTAATGGGGGACATAAAAATGGCACACCTTTAAAATATAAATCAAGGGGCTTTTGTAGCTTTTAGCTTAGTGTCTCATCTGTATGTTCCTTTAGTAAATTTTAAAAGAAGACTTAAATTGCATAATGATTAAATATGAGCTATCAAATGAGAAAGACAATAAAACATAATCATATTGAGCTTTCACATGCTTTCAAGTTTAGGTAACTGTCATTTTTATGACTCTATAGAATGTGTGCTAAATGCTATTACATGCCCTCTGCATATTCAAGTACAATATGCATCTTACTTATGCTAAATGGAGACATCAATGTAAAACTGTGGATAAATACTGAGGGTATTTGGAATAGAGAGCAGACGAGGAGACGAGTCTCCCCTTTCTATAAAAATGTGACTATTCTCTACTGGAGTGGATCACCTACCCTGAGGCTGATATCTGGAGCTGAGAGGGCTCTGAGGGCAGCATCTCCTCCTCTGTCCTTCTCTGGGATGGCCTCTGCCCGAAAACATCCCTGCCCTCCAGAGGGGGAGAGGGGGACTGGGAGGGGTAACTGGCTGCAGTGGAGGCATACGACATGTGGGCGTGGTAACTGGGACTGGGTTGCCTGCCGCCCTGACTCTGAGTGGGGGAGGCGGTCAGGGAGGACCTCCGGGAGAAACTGACAGTGGCCGAGGGCTGCAGGGTGATCTCCGGCATCTCCAGAGACCGAGAGGTGCGGAGGATGCTGGGGCGCGGAGGGGGGCGCACTAGAATATCTGGGGACCCCGGCTGGGTGCTAAGGGGGCTTTGGGAGAGCGGAGAGAGGCGGGAGGGCTGGAGTACTAGAGGGGGGAGGCTGGGGTCTGCCCGGCGCCCTGCCCTCGGGCTGAGCCAGGACTGAGGGCTACTACTGGGGGCTGTGCTTGGGCTCCCTGCACGGGCTGCCGGGTCGGGGTAAGGCAACACTGGTACACCCACACCGTGGGCCGTGTGTCTGAGCTGGCCGAGACTTTGGGCCTGTTGCATAGCTAAACGCCTAACCGGAGGCCCCATGGGCCTGTCTCTGCCGGGGGGAGCCACAGGAACCTCCAGCTGCAGGAGTCCAGGGCTGGTGGGATCCGTTAGGGAGGGGAAGTGCAGGCGACTTGGGGGAAGAGAGTGAGGAGGGTATGGGGGTGGGTCGGGAAGGTCCTGGTGATGTAAGGGATGGTGTGGTGGGTAAATGAACCGTGGACCCTCTAGACCCAGGAACGGTAACTCATGAGGCTGCCAGCTTTCAGGTGAGCGAGGAGGAGGGCTGTGTGTGTGAGACAGAGAATGGCCAGAGGCGGTGTACTGATGGTGCTCCATCTCTCCGCTCTCCTCTGGGATGGAGGGGTAACCAAAGGGCCCCTCGGCCGTGCCTGGGGGGGAGGATAGAGCGGAGCTACGCGGGCTGATGTCAGGCATGTAGAATGGTGGTGGGATCCCTGATTCACCGCGGCTGCCTAAGTACCCATAGAACGGGCCCTGGGGAAAGCCCCTGTAGCGGGAGGCGGGGGCCTGCCCTGAGGCGTGAAGTGCACTGCCCTCTGCAAAGCTCATACCTTCCATGGCCCTGTGTAGGCGGGGACTGTAGGTGGGGGGCTGCGTTGACTCCAGGCTGGAGGACGTTGGGGAGAGCTGGGGCCGCAGCGTGGGCATGATGGGCGGCAGAGGCCCGGGGTCAAAATCATTCTCCTCGTCAGACTGCCGGAACTCGGGGTACATGTCAGACTCCTCTGCGAAGGGGAAGCCCTGGATGCGGCGGTGTGGTGGGCTGGTCTCCATGACGAAGCGGCCGTCGGGGCCGCGGCTTATCAGCTCGATTGGCGTGGTGACCTCGGCCTCGTGCTTGGACACGCTGTATTTCTTGCTGGCTATGGCACGCTTGGTTTTCTTGTAGAAGGAGAGCTCTTTGTCTCGTTCTCTCTGAGGGCTCGGCAGCTTCCTGACGTACAGGCCAGGACCCTGTGAACCCTCTGAAGAAAGAGAGCGGGGGCGAGATGGAGGGGAGCTCTCTGGACTTATCTTCCCCGATGATAACCTGATAAAAAAATGCAGACACCAGACACTTAATTTAACATATAACCGATGAAACCCAAAGGGGAAGTGCGAAAAGTACTTTAAAACAAAAGAAAGATCTCTGATGCTGTAAATTAAAAAGGCATGGATGCAGATTCATTCTTAGACTTAACAGATGAAACAATACACAGCCAAAGCACTCTATCAAGGCAGCCATAATGAACTGCATTATGACAATGAGCAGCTTATGGCGGCGACAGCTTCCTGATAGGACAGCAGCTAATGAACCAAGCCAGAATGACGGGATGAGAGAACCAATGACACAACCATGACAACCGTATCACATGTCTATTGAATCTGCATCTTCTTGAGCAGACGTGAAACCAATTTCCATATGCTGCACCAAATGGTGATGTGCGAAAAGCAGATGACTTCTAACCAGGCCTCATTTGCCCACACCAGGAGCAGCATAGTCGACACTTACTGAATGCATCAGGTAGACATACATTATAAAGAGTGCATATACACAGTACTGAACCGTACATGCAGCTGAGCTAATGCACTTTAATCCCTGCATGGTGCGTGAAAGTCTGTGCATGCAAATAGGCTTTAACTACAACAAACTGTCATCGTCAGTTGATCACTTCTATGCAATGCATTAACCATGCAGCCAAGCCAGTGCAGTGCAGCACGCTCTGTATTTGGGTGCAGGCAGGCACTCACAGGGGGCTGGCGGGCGGGGGCAAGAAACTGCTCCTGGCAGGCTCGTCCCAGCAGGGCTCTACCCCTGGCAAGGGGGTGAGAGGAGGCCTGCGATGGGAGACAAATGACATGGGCCTGGTTCATCTTTGACTATGCCACTTGCAGGACGGCTAAAATTCCTGAACTGCAGGGACCCTTTCATGAGAATAAAAAATGTATCTAATACTGATCATTTACCCAGATTCATTTATTCTGCAATGGGATTTACACAGATTATGAGCTTCCTTTGAGATCGTAATGCAGTCATACATGTACACAAGATTTACAGACAGACAGACAAATACACACATGTAGCAGATACTGTACATTTAATGTGCAGCTAAACGAAAAATAGCACTTTTACACATTTAGAACCATGCAGAAGCACACAGCGTTTGAGGTTAAAGAATACAGATGGATCAAAAATCAATACACATACTGCGGCTCGGGCACTCCTGGTAATGTGCTTAAAATGCTGACTTGGCTGCTTTGAACTTTGCTTTATTTGCCCTCGATCCGCTAGAGGCTGCTACTGTTCATGCTCTTTTACACCCTTCAAAAAGCCTGAACATATAATCAATGTAATTTTTAATCATTCACCTGGGCCTTTAATGCTCTATGACTATTCATTTTGTACCTTACTACATGACCTCTGGTCTAACTGCACAGGAGAAAGCACACTGTGATACTCCGTCACAAGGTTCTTAAGATATTGTGTATTTTCTGTTGCCAGTTAACTGTTAATTATTGTACAATAAGTATCTCTTTATACATCATGCATAAAAGGAAATGATGTAAAAATGTGCATTGGAACATGCACAGTAGCAGCCCCCTCTGGCAGACTGCAGGGTTCTCTGGCGTTGACTTTACTTACGGTGACTCAATGCTTTTCCTGAAGTGTGTCACCGACAAGGGAGGATCTGAGAGGACAAAAACATTTAAATTTAGCATTTATCCTCAGCTGAATACCATGAATAGAAGTCCGACACATGGACGGATTATGAGTCAACAGGCCCATTAGACACGTAAAAAGGCCCCCGAAGCATCCTACTCAACAGAAAGACACAAAACAACTAGAAATGGTTGTGTTGCAATTTCCGGATGGGTCTTTTAAATGTCTCTCTTGTAGTCGTTTTTGAGTCTCTGTGGTAATTTGGCAACACTTAGTGGTTGTTTCTTGTTTCTCTACTCTGTCTTATACCCCTTTCCCACCTAAATTTAGTGTGTTGACGCAGGTTTTTCAGATCCGGGAAGACCCACTCATAAATGCTGATTGTCTCTGTTCCCATTGCCAGTGGAGTACACCCCTTCGGTCTCTTTTCACTGTCTGACGTCACAAACCGGAGAAAGGGTTAGTAAACAGTGAAGATGTTACAGTGGTTAGGTCTTTATTGTATCCATTACTCATTCAGTCTATTTCTCAAACTCGGCGCCGACAAATTTGGAACGATGTTCGAGCGCTGCTCGGACGGCGACGGATGGAAGTTGTAGCTGAGATGACAAGGAGTCGCAGAAGTTAACGACTTAGCATAGCATCGTGCCAGAAAGGGGCCGGAGATTAGTGTGTTGACCCGGGTTTTGTGTTCCCATCAAAGCCAATCGGAGCCGAGGCGATATTGTCAAGTTGCAGTGAGCATGTTCTACCTTTGTTTTTATGTAACATTGAGCAAATGTTTTATAAAAGGCGTTCTGACGTCCCAGGCCTCAATAACATCCTGAAAATATCTTCACAATGTTGACATTTAAACGTTTTGTCTTAGTTTAAGTTTTAACGTTACAAGAACTTTATTTGAAATGATAAACATCCTTAAAACGTTGTTGTTTTGTAAATATCTCTGGTTATTTTGCCTGCCTTCTCTGTCATTTTGTGTCTTTGTGTTCATTGTGTGTCTCTTTGTAGTAGTTTTGTGTCCCTTTGTAGTTGTCTCCATGTAGTTGTAGTTTTTTATTGTCTGTTAGCAGTTGTTTGTTTGAAGTTGTTTTTTTTGTTTGTAGTCATTTTGCACCTCTTTACAGTTCATATTACAGTACTTATCTTTATGGTCATTTGATTGACTTTAATCAACATTCACATTAAACAGATCCTCATAAACCCGGCGGCCTCATGAGTCCCATTCACTAATCCATCCATGGTCAGACATGTACTGTCAATTAAGTAAAGAGGGAGACCGACCTGGTTTACGTTTGAGTTTGCGACGGTGCTGCTTGTTGACAAAGCAAGCTGCCAGAGTGCTGAACAGTACTGCTGCTGCCAGGAAACAGATAGTTGCCACAACACCCGCCACCACAGGCCGTGCCAGCCCCTCGTCAGGCAACTCCGCAGGGGGGAAGGGATCTGTTGGGGCAGACAAGTCGATAAAATGAGATTTCAACCAGAAACACTCACAAATCTTTTTCTCACATGACGCAGATAATCCCTTCGGGTACTTTGTAAAGAATACTGACCTGTGCTGGACACTCCCACTACGTTGCTGCTCTCACTGATCAGGTCGTCCATGACAGCCATCACCCGAAACTCATACCAGGACTCCTGCACAGATACACACAAAACACACTCTAATCACCTTCTCGTTGTATGTACTACTAGACCTCGGCTATTGGCAAATAAAGCACTATGTAATGTGTTAATGTGTGTGTGGTAATTTAGGATTATGATACTGGTACCATTAAATTTGAGATTGTTCCCAAAATGGATTCTGTAGTTTATTCAATTCAATAATACCGACAGCTTAGCCACACCTCACACACCCATGCTTCTACATCAAAATGTGTGTGTGACTGACCTGAACGAGGTCTCTAGCTATGAGCTCAGTCTCCGTGGACGGGATCAGGTCATCCAGAACCTCCCACCTCTCCCCGAGGCGAAACTCCATGATGTATCTGTCGATGGGTGAAGAGTGGTTGGCTGGGGGGAGCCACGTGAGGAGGACACCGTGCTGCGTGCGATTGGCTGTGAGGCACCGTGGTGGAGTAAGAAGCACCAGTGGTTCTGGGGTACCCAGAGGGGAGCCTGTGGACCAGAAATGTTGAGCTTTAGAAGTTAGCATGGGGGAAACTTACTCAGACATGTCACAGGTTAAAAAAAAATCTTGAGTGATGCTTTGGACAAAAATACCCCAAAACAAAGTGATGTTAGCAAGACTACAGTCACGCTATCATAGAGCAGAATACTAACTTTAGCATGCTAGCAACCAAATGCTCGAACAAACCGATGCTAAGCAGGTGTAAACTTTACAATGATCACGATTTTTATTCAGCATGTTAGCATGCTAAAATGAGCTAATAAGCACTGAAGACAAAGTACAGCTGAGGATAAGAATGTCATCAGTTTTGCAAGTAGTAAAGTAAGTTAAAACTTAAAGGGGAGATATTTTAGCTCTGCAATCAATTTTCTATTATTCTAATGTGTTCTTGAATCATGTTGGTAAAGTTTTCTCCGTTTTAAAAAATTGTATACATATTTTAATTTAATTATTTTTCTCCTTCCTCCAGAAACGAACAAGCCGTTTTTAAAGGTTAGACCTTAGCCACGATTGGCTGACAGTATTTAGCCCCTCCCCCACGTCCACACCGCACTGTCACTCCAAAGTTGTAGAAAACATGGCTCCTCTAGGATTGGGTATTCGGCCTTACGAGCCAGAATCGCCAGGAGGTATCGGAATCGTTAGTTGAAATCTTGACAACGACTTGACTACAAGCTAGTGAAAGAAGGCAGCCTGAGGTGAATGACGGGGAACGACGATTGATCGATTTCAGCAAAAGCAAGGTTCTACGTAGAAACCTGCAGCTGTTCTGAACGGCCCATTTCAGAGGCGACCTTTTTAAACATGTCATTCTGGAAAAACACGGAATTATGCAGTTAATACTTTTTCACTGTGAACAATAAACACCCAAACATGTGAAACCCATGCAGAATATTAATATCCATTTAAAATGCCAAATATTGTGCCAATCATTAAACCAAACTCCACCTTCCTTTCTGACGATCCAAACAACAGATATTACAATAGGACAGTATAGGGCACCGTAGTCACAGGAAACACAGTATTAACATAACACTGTATTGTTCCTGGCCATTCATCTACCGGCTGCTATCTGAGTGTGTGAACTAGGTCAGAAATGTGCAAGCCTCATTTAGCCTTTGTTGAATGATGGAGGCTTTTGTTGGCAACGTGTAGCAAAATCAGGGTTTGAACTGTGCGAAACAGAGGCAGTAGTGTGAGGAGGTTACTGTCTTCAAAGTTTAGAGATTATATTTCCAGATATTAACAATTCTCAGGCCGGTTTTACTGCATCCTTTGTTGTATACAACGTGGCCTTTTCAAACAGCTTTGGGTTTGATCGCCAAAGAAGTCACTTAAAACGTCTTGGTGATGTTTTTGAGTTTGACTTCATGAGATTTGACTCCGCACACGCACAGATGACTTTGGGCGTGCCTTGATCTATACATGCCTGTATTAAACACCTTCACTTCCTTGTCCTTCTCGTTGCGTGTCAGAAAATCTACCCATGCACCTTCCTCCCTTCGTTCCTCTTTTTGCTGAGACATTGATTTTAAATATCATACACCTTTAATTCAGTTTCTGTTCAGGCAGCGGCACACAAAGACGTGACAGAATTGGCAGCGTGCCCTTGAGGCGTGAGGTGGATTAAAACGCACAAGAATCTCAAATATGTAAATCTGCGTTACATCAAAGATGCACAGAAATTGTGAACAGCGGCTACAAAGTGCTCACTGATACATCTCTCTCATGGCAAACACTTTTGGTTTGTCAACATAGGTGGAACTAATAACATAACTAATGACTGTGGGTTTGTGCATGATGGTTTTTTGGCACGCCTAAATGGAACGGTGCCATCAATAATGTCATTAGTAACACCTGTGCCTCTCCTGCTATGTCAACGGAACATATTTGCTGGGAGGATTATCTAGTGCATCGCTCAGCTCATTAAAACATGAATCAGCTGGTCTCGTCTCGTGTGCGTGTGCAGGGTGATCTGTATTTAAGTTCAGCACCTATCAATGTTTCCTTAACTGACTTAGGGACATTCTTTTCTTATTAACACTATAAATCTCAGGCACATACATTAAATCAAAGATACAATCTTGTTTGCTTAGTCATTCTGTAGCATCTTTAAAGTGGAACAATGTAGTGGCTTTGATGTTAAAATGTAAGGGGGTCTTTCTTTAATATCCTGACTGGAGATGGCCTAAAGAAGGAGGCCTAAAGTCTGGGATACATACACACACGGCTTTTACATAGACTTGAATCTGTCCTCTTTCATACCTGTTAAGTTTTGTATATTATATGTATTTGTGAGTTTTTAATTCCCGTTTTATTCTGTCAACCATCCCTCCCTCTTTTGTAGGATGTTCTACTTCCTGGCTGTGTGTGTCACCTGTCCCTTGTTACCGGATCAGTCGGGGTTCAGGGATTTTGTTAAATAATCATAATAATGGTAATATACTAAAAAATAGAAAAACTAAAACACATTAATGAACTATAAGAAGGAGCTCTGTGCATGACTCATTTCCCTAATTTTTGATTGATACACATAAAATGCTCTGCTTGAAATAATACATTGTGTCTGATATGTTTTTTCTGCAAAATACATTTAATAACCTTGTAAAAATCATCATCTCTTCTTTCTCCCTAATTACAAATTCACGACTCTGCATAGGCCCCGTCCACTATGAACATTTCCAACCGTCCCCTCCATTGCGAAAACAAAACACGTCTCTGCCATTGTTTAGTGGCAACTTGTTGAAACTTAGCGAGCTTGAAATGTAGTAATTAGGAGTAGTAAAGTTAACGTTAGTAGTCCGTAGTGAGTTTGCAAAAATTACGATGACGGCTACAGCTGGCTCACGCATCGCCGAAGTGGTTGCCATAGGTTACACATAATGATATGCATAGCGTCACCACGTCCATTAACGGGATTGGCTCCTTAGGTTTGTGACATCACAAACCTGCCAATCTGAAAACGTGTTGTTCAGCCTGTCCTTGGTACACTGCAGTTTAAAAGCAGACAGGCCCAGCCATGGAGATGACTGCTGATGTTGTCCCTGATATGTCTTGTAGTGCATGAAGAACACCACATGGAGATGTTGACAAGGTTAAACACTTGATTTTCACTGGAGGGGGTCTTTAAGCGTCTTTAATGAGAAATGTAACTGTACATTACTTGTATCCAGATTAAAGGCCCAGTCATGCATTTGTGAAAGCGTGCCAGTAACCAGCGCTTCCTAAGGTGAAACTAGTATGTCATATTAAATTCCTACAACTAGATAAATCATACACATTTCTTTGCTATTCGTTTAAGCTTGACAGTTCACAAAAGTTGCACTCCATATTAAAACGTACATGTGCATGTGGTTTGCCATTTGAATAAACGTGCCTACTGCCTAAAAGGATAAACTGCAGTCTGCCGCCCAAGTCCTCTCACCACTTACCGCTCCACTTGCTACTGCTTGTTAAGCTTATTTATCTGACCACGAAGTAGTGATTAAAGGTTAGTGGGAAGTATATCAGCCTTCTTATTAAATCCTAACTTGTTACATCTGGATTTCCACAGCTGGAGAGTAATGTTTAAAGAGAAAATCAAGCAGAAACAATCAAAGTGAGAGAGGCCAAGAATAGGATGCTGAAGTTAAGGTGAAATGTCTCCCTGTCCCTGATATACATTAATCTAAACATCACTAGAGGGCAGCATGTTCCATACCGTGTGTGAGGATAGTCTAAAAATTATTAATAGATTCCCAGTGCAGCTCAGTGGGTTGGATCTGAAGTCAAGAAGCATTAAACATGGATGGGAACATCTTTGATTAGAAACCCACCTGCAGTGTTGACTGTCACAACTTCACTGAATGGGCCCGTGCCCAGTTTGTTTTGTGCCAGCACACTGAACTGGTACTCCGTCCCAGGCTCCAGCCCTGGCACCACCAGCCAGGTCTGAGCACCAGAAACCGGCATCGAATGCCAGTCGTGAGGACCAAAGTCTGTTCTCTTTGACCTAGTAACAGAAAAGAGACAGTTTGAGGGTGAATCTGAGTCCTAAATGTAAATGTAAATGTATTCGAGTATGTGTTGTTTCGGAGATGAAAGATTAGTTAAATAAAGAGTCAGGCACCAAAAACCTCTTTAAGGTGCTTCGAAGTGCAGGATTAAAACCTCTGATGAGGCAGCTTTCATGCTCCGAGTCGGCCGGAGTAACTTAAAATGCTGATATCATTAAACAGAAACTTAAGTCATCTGTACACCCCAGCTTTTAATTTGAATATTTAATGGCATCATTTATTTGTAGCGGTTGTAACGGTTGTGACTCTTGATTATCCTCGCTGACGGTCGCTCTCGACGACACTCTTCTCATTAAAAAGGGAACATTTTGTTCTTATTGGTCGTTTGCCAGAAGTTACTTAAAATCCAATTCCTGAAGCCGGAGCGTTTAATGAAGTTTGATTTTTCACTACAAACATGGACGACTGGCAATCCCTTCTAACTTGAACGACCCCCCTGGGAAATAAAATCACTTCAGCACTAAGGCGATAATCTTAAATTCACTTGATTGTAAACTGTTATTAAAGCTAATGGCTCACATTGCTAGTAAAACATCATTATGAATTTAACCCAACCTAGTTATTTGTTAGAGTTATGACCCACTATCAGTTATCACTGCAGCCATATAAACCACGACTCACTGGTAATTTGTTGTGTTTACGAGGCTGTAATGTGTCTGGCTCTACAATGTGGAACGCATTTAGCATATAATTATCTCTAACTAAGGTAATTACAGGGCTTTGACTCACAAATTTGTAGTTTCAACTCAGTGTGAAACGTTATTCCACATCGCTGTGGAAATACAGACTCCCATTCTTTTCATTTTTACAGTCAATAAATGTGCATTATTTACGCACATGCACAGAAAAGAATCACTCTTTGTTGTGGCTAAATTAAGGCGCATATTCTGCATGTATGAAGCTGCAGTTGTCAGAACAATCCCTGATTGAATTTCATATCTAAATTCATGAAGAACGGGCAAGAAAAAAACAAGACACACTTCTCCTGTATGTCAAACTAGGTCAATAACCTCCAGGTAGTGTTTCCACATCTGCAGACTGCAGCCATTGATTTAAAGCTAAGTAAGAGCACTTACACTGGACCATACCACACAGAGAACGTCTGCTCGAAGCCGCCATCATAACCCGGTTCCCAGGACACATTAGCAAAGGTTGTTGAGGGCAATACATGGATATTGCCAGGAGCGTGTGGGCTGGTGCCTGAGTGGTTTATGGAGACAGAGACAGAGAGAGGGATTAACTGTAAAAAGCACAAGTACTATTTAACTTATCAGATATGAGAGTACTTACATTAACCGTTTAAAGTCATTTGTAGTGATTCAACTCTGGGTATTTTTAAAACATACAAAGCATACATACATATCTGATGATTTTAAGTCAGACTGTGGCTCACACTAATGAGATCAAGATAACAAATTAAGTTAAATGAGCTCCGAAATGCCCCAAAATGCATTGTTACATCATGAGCCTGCCTGCTCTCTGTGGATAATGTGATGCTGGCTGAGTTGGTGACCAGCGTAAGGTCAAGTTCAAGAGCAGCAGTGCTGTCTGCAGCTCTGCTCGTCCCACCCACGTAACAGCTGTGCTGTGTGGCCTGAAGCCAGTTACTTCTCGCTGCAATAAAAAAGAGACCTAAGCGCGGTCTGAGGAGCACAGCTGCCTCCGCCGCCCTGTGACACCTGTCAGCTGAGGGCTGGTCACACAGAGGCAGGCAGAGCGCTGCCAGCTGTGCGACAGGATAACGACTCCATAGGCACTGGGGCAATGGGCTACTGGGGCAGACCTGCCCACAGTTTACAGCCCAGCAGACGATGAAAAGAAATACTCAGATTTTACAGTTTCTTGTTTATGTTGGAGGAAAAGATTCATACCACTCACATATCTGATTATGAAGCTACAGCCAGAAAAGGGTTAGCTTAGCCAAGTAAAATGTTAGCATTACACAGCTTAGTTGTGCATTGTGTAAAAATGTTCTACAAAGTTGAGCAGTGAGCTTTAGGGTGGCTAATATGTGTATTTTCCCCCCCTTGTTTCTAATGTTAATGCTAAGCTACGCTAACCTGCAGCTTAGCATCTACAAAACTCACATACAGTAACTCTAAGCACTGAACAGCACAAGTCTGCTGTCAAGATTTAACCAAACTATGTATAGCCCCCTATATCCAGCCTTTATGCTAAGCTAAGCTAAGCTAACCACCTTCTGACTGCTCCATATTTAGTGCATATGGTATCCATTTTTCTCATCCAACTCTAAATTCCCCAAATTGTCAACCTGCTTCTTTAAATCCATAAAGATTGGACAGAGTCAGACAAACTACTTTCCCTGTTCCCGTGTCTTTATGCTAAGCTAAGCTAACAAAGTTCTGGCTGGGGCTTAATATTAAGCGAACAGGCAGGATTGTGGTATCAATCATCTCATCTCAAATCTCAAAAACACGCTTATTTAATAAAAGGTCAAAATATTCCTTCAAACAACAAACCAAAGCCTGAGGAAACACTTTCATCAGTCCTTCAGTGAGAGGCTCTTGTGGTAAGAGATTGTTTTAAAGGACACTTCAAACAAAAAATGTTCTTAGATTTACAATTATACATCTGGAACATACAGCCGTCTTTCCAGCCCACAGGGGCTGAATGTTTGATACTCAGCACAAGTTTACTGTGTGTTTCTGCAGGGCAGAGGCTGATGACGTCCTGCCAGTTCAGTGAGGCTGTTCAAGAACTTTGTCTGAGGCATTATCCACTTAGAACACCTGCTATTACTGCTGTAAAGACTGAACCAAAGGCCATCATTAGTGCTACAGCCCCAAATTGGATCAGAGAACACTAGTTAGAGTATAAAGGGTACATAATTCCAAAGGCCTCATGACTACTTGTTAAAATCTGAACCCTACAATTTGCATTACAGGTATAAAAGGAGGCTTTCTAGAGTTTTCCACAAAAAAAATAGCTTGTTTGGCCTCTATAGTCCCCTTTTAAAACACTATAAAACTTCCTGCCTTTCTTAAAACTTCTGTCAATTTAGCTGTCAGTAAAAAGATGTCCTTGGACTCGGCAGCAAAGACCAGAGTGCCACCACAGATAGTTACAGATTTAGGCTTAAAATTAACTGTATAAAGCTATTACAGATAAAATCTAATGAGAATTTAATGACTCCCAAGGGGAAATTGGATAGAGGCGAGGTGTTTGAGGGATGAGGGTCTTCTTCATACAAACCACTCACACCACACAGGAAACACATGTGTTAACAATAAGCTCAAAATAACAATAAAAGGTCTGTTTGTAGATGAAATCAGAGAGCTTTGTGTAGGTTGTGTTTGTACCGATGACTAGGATACGCGTGCTGGCAGTGATGCTTGTGACCACGTTGGTGGCTACACACTCCCATTCTCCGTGGTCCTCCTTGCTGAGGGACAGGAACTGTAAGCTGCCGCTGGGTAGGATGTTGTGCTTACTCTTGCTTGGCTTCCCCACCTTCAATGGACACGGAAATGACAGAGACGCCGTTAAGAAGTCAGCACATAACAGTTAGAACAGATGTAGTTTTATTTGTTCTACTACACCTTTCTCCAGGTGATGGATGGTATATCAGGGTCTCCAGAAGCAGCACAGGGGATTACTAGCTCTCTCCCAGCCTCCTGACGGTACTCCCCCCCAGGCCTCACATTAAAGTAAGGGGGATCCTAAGTGGGATAAACTCACAAACATCAGCCCAACATGCAGACACTAAACATGCTGATACTGTGCCAATTATGAGCAGAGACGTACCTTTAGCACCAAGGTGGCAGGGGGGGACATGCCCATGGTACCCAGGGCGTTGTAAGGCACACAGGTGTAGGTGCCCAGGGAGTCTTCTGTGGCCTCCGCCACCCGGATACTACCGTCTGGCATCAGGCTCCAACCGGGGTACTACAAGACAAATGCTCGATTTCAGGGGGGTTTCCTGAAATCTCAGGGTCCCAGATAAATGTTTCTGAGCTGCACAAGAGAACAAACATCCCCGAGATATACATTTAAGGCGGAGAAATGAGGAGTGAGTGTTTATGCAGTGCCGGTTTGCCTTTGACACCCTCCCGAAGATATTTTGTGACCTCCGTGACAGAAGATGAGATAGTAGATAAATGGAGCAACAGATAGAGAGCTCTGAGCAGCAAGATGATAGGAAATGAATATGAAATGATAAGACTGTAACATAACATGGGTACTAGATGTTTAAAAGATCACAGGACGACTCATCATTTGTTTTTGAACTGGCACAGAGAGTGTTAGTTTTTAGTGTGCTGTGGCTTGATTAACTAACCAGACCTTGAGGCAGACTCACCTTCTCCACTCTGAGAGGATAACCGTCCTTCTCCCACTTCACCGATATTACAGGTGGGTTGGCATCCACCGGGCAGCGGATGATGCCGGGCAGTTTCCGTGGGACGTAGATGACCGGGGGCATGTTGATCACTCTGGCGGGGTCTGAAGATCAAAGACGGGTCAGAGTCAGGGATACAGGATGTGTCATCAATAATACCAGAGTAAAATGTAAAAACTCTCAGAGCAGGAAATTCCTCCTACCTAGTCCTTTTAGGACTACAAGTAAAAGTTTTTTTATCTACTTTCCCAACTGAGGACAACACATTTCAAAATATTAGCAGCACTTCAGAGGTGTCCAGTGGCATTAAAGGAGCAGTTCGCCCCTGGAAAAAGCCACTGTCAGTCAAAACTGCTGTTCTCTGTAATCGATAGAAGCAATAATATTTGAAATTGGCGCCATAGCTGTGGAGAAAGTTGTACAAACAGCTTGTGGTTTAATCCATTCTACATTCCTACAACACCCAGCGTGCATTGCGCCCCTCCCTCTGAAAGGAACGGCCCAGCGAGAGACGTTGGAGTGAAATACTACCGTTTTCACTGCAGGCAGCGGATCAGAGCGGGACAGAATATGAAATACGAGGAGAACATACCGGTGGATCACCTAAAACATCTTCGGGTCTGCAGTCTACATTTCAAACCTGATGATTTTGAACGAGACATGACTCAGATATAAATGTGGAACAAATGATTACATTTTACAGTGTGTGTTTTTTCAACTAAACACTGCTGACATCGGAGGCGGGCGTCCTAGACTGAGGAAGTACAGTTTAGCAAGCTCCCTGGCCTCCACGAGATGATGCGTACCTATTCTTTACATAGTGTGGCGGAGGTTTTCCAGGGCCCATTGGCGAAGCGGATAGTGTCCTCCAAAGGCACAGAGCCAAATTGCATTCTTTTCCTACCATAATGGCATTAGCTCCCTGTAATAGCATGATAGGACTGAGGTAGAAAATCTGCAAACTGGCCCTTTAAGGAAGAAATATCGTTGAAGTTTGCTAACGCTTGATAACAAGCTTATTCAAAGAGTGTTTTGATAATGATTTTTGAGACTGACTGTGCATGATGCAATTGAAAACGTGATCATATTTTGTGCCTCATGATTTTGTGTCACAGTGAGAACAGACCACACATCTGTAAAATCTTTCGTCTCATCTCCAAATAATTGTTCTTTTCTATTAATTCCAAATAATAGTGGGGTTGTAGTTTTTGAGAAATGCTTTAATATTGTTTCGGTGCATTTGCCATAAACTGGTTCACATTACAAACAATCGTTCTTGTTTGTAGGAACCTAAAAGGAGGCGGTGTGAGACGGGGAATATGTGAGACGGGGAGGATTAGGCACACTGAGATGAGTTTTGAACTCCAATTACCTTCTGTTTTAATTTACATAAAGACTTGACTTATTCTTTAAGCCTGCTCACTGGATTGGATGACTGGAAATGATGTATTTTTAAGTATCTATATAAGCTTTAATTAATGATGTCATAGTTACGCATTTATAACCTTGGTAAGGATTTATTTGCCTTCAAACATAAATCCAACACATAAAAAAGGGTGGTGATATTTTATGACTTTTTGATGTTTACCTTTATTTCATACTTCAAATAGTCATAAAACTACAAAATGTCACCATAACTGTGCTTCTCTGAGTGTCGTAAAACAGCGACATCGCTCTCTCCTCGGAGTAAGCGTGGGTTGCATAATGAATGAATTACAAGGTAAAGCCCTACTTGGAGTTGTTTTTCGACTTCTAAGTTAACTTTCTGGCTAATTCCTGGGAGTGATTATGAGACGCTTGACAAATAGAGACCAAGAGTTAGCGTTAAATGAAGCATCCGGGACACTGGTTTAATCATGGTCTGCTGTGTTTGAGGCCAGTGATGAAATCAGTGCCTGCAGTGCTGTGAATCCCCCGGCTCTCTCTCAGACTGTAGCACAGTAATCAATGACGGGCGGCAACTTGGGAGCAAATTAGCTCAAGGCACAAGGGCCGAAGATGAAACGTCAGATTGCCGAAGACGAGGATGAGTGGCGTTTCTTCTTTCTCGTCGGTCAGAGCTGATGAACGGGAAGGTCACCATTTCATTTTAGGGGAGTTCAAAAGAGACCAGGGGGGGAAAAAATGGAGTCTGAGGACGAGCCCGTCTCCATCTTTGAGCGCAGGAGTGAGGCGGGCTGGTTGATAATTATATCGTTTAAATCCACTCAGAGTATGATGTGTTCAAAGAGGCTCAGACAAAACGCACTAAGCTCCCTCTCTGCCACGTCTGACCTTGAAATTCAAGAAGGTTACTTTGCGTTTACAGCGGAAGAAGCAGCGCTGCCAAATAATACAGCAGCCTCCAGCACGAGAAAAGCCTCCATACTGCTGCTGCTGTTCCCTCCTCACACACAGCTCGCTGTACCGTCTCCCCGCCCCTCCCCCTCCACTTTGTTGCCACGGTAACACTCACACTGAACAGTCAGGTAGGCCGATGCCGAGGGCGAGATGCCGAGGCTGTTGCTCGGACTGCAGGTGTATTTCCCGGCATCCTCCGGCTTGACCCGGAAGATGATGAGGGTGCCGTCGATGAGAATGCGCACTCGGAGCTTCAGATCACTGCAAGGAGACACAAGACGTTCAGTCACACTGTGATACTGAAACACAGACAGGAAAAGACACACAGTCTAGTTTCTTCTTCCTTTTTTTTTGGCTGACTTACATAAGGGTGCCATAAGAGAGCAGCAGAGAGTCAAACAGCCGCTCAGCTCTGACAGGGATCCAGAGAACACAGAGCACAGAGAGAGATTCAAATAAATCTGCTAATTGCCGTAATCGCCAAATGGTTCAGCCTTCATGTTTCCCCCTTGATACCTTTTAAAATTAAACAGCAATGATGGAGCTGCCGTTCGTGTCTGCACGGGGAAATTATTCAACAACTCAACATCAATCTGAACGTCTTTAAATCAAATGTTTTCTGATACAAGTCTCCCTTTATTAAGGCGTCATATGTTGTGATTTACGGTTTCATTATTGGTTTTAAAATGAGTTCAGTTAAAGGTCATTCATTTGAATATGTGGGTTGCCAGGTTGTGAAAAATCCCCTTTGACCTCTTCTGAAAAAGCCCCAATCATCAACATCTGATTAAGCATTTATTAAAGGATTAAAAACAGTTATAACTGCATTATAAAAGATGTTTTACAACTTGTCAACCCAAGATTTGTTCCTATTTTTGGCTTATAACTGATCTGTAAATATACATGATTTATAGATGATTAATTAGGTTATTAGCCTTTACCTCATGCATTTAGTATTTTTTATTATGTAGGATCTTTTTAAAGAGTATTTTAGTATCCTGAGAAGTGCTCTATAAATACTTAGTATAAGATATTATGGGACTATATTGATTGATGTGGGAAGATTCACATCTTAGAGTAGCACAGAGACAGAATAAGAGGTAGGCTATAAAAAAACAAACAGAACTGTTTGAATGTAATTTATATAGAAAATAGAGATATGACCTTTAAAAAGTTTCATAGTATACATTGTAATGTACACATAATTATATACTTTGCAGACCTTTTTAGTGAATTGTGCAAATATTTGTGTGAAAGAAAGCATGTGTCACAGCTCTGCTATGATGTGTTAACTATATATTGTACATATTAAAAAGATAATGATATATATATATATATATATATATATATATATAATGAATGCGCAGCATATATAATAAACCCACATTATGGAGTAATAGCACAGCTTTATGAAACACAAATATATGCAAATAGAAATGGAGGATGATACCGTAATATAGGACTGAATATATGAATATAAAAATACATTATTGTGATTAATAATACAATAAAATATAAACTAAAAGTGTGATATGTCACTACTTCTTAAACTACATCTCTATTAGTTGAAACGTATACATGTTTATACCCGTAAACCTGCAATATTCTTAAGTAAATCCATCCCATGCTGCATAAAAGGAAGAACAAAAACCCTGACTGACGCCTTGAAGGCTGTTTTAAATGAGCTGGGACACTCCAGCTCACTTCCTCTTACACTTGTTGTTTCGTTCTAAGTCCCATTCACTTCTTCTTCCTTCTTCCTTTCTTTGTCTGTCACTCGTTGATTTTAAAAACCCTCTCAGACTCTAAAGACTCTGCTCTGGAGTCCCCGCAGAGGTCCTGGCTCTGCTTCAGATCAGCGCCGCATGATGACACAAGGCCCGAGTCATGTGATATCGCCATCAGACTGCACTAACCCGCCTGGCACTGTCCAGACAGACCCCCGCCAGGCCCGCTCACGCTGCCTCTGGGGCCGCAGCAGGACAGGGCACCGACACACTTATACAGACACACACGGCAAAGGGCTCAGAGACACACGATGTCACTCACATTACAAAGGCTTTGGGGTAAAAGCCTCGTTTGGTGATTTGAATGACGGAGCCTCTGAGCAAGGCGGCCTTAAAGCCTGAACCTCCAACTACAGAGACACAGTGGCTACAGTACGGAAGTGAACTTGATCATAACTTTACTTCTTGAAGTAGACGTTGTCCTCCTCCCAGAACCAGGTGTAGGTAAGGTTGCCAGGGTACGCCTCTGCTTGGCAGGTGAAGAGTGCATTCTGGGATATGTTTACAGTGACGTTTTCTGGTGGGGAGACTATGTATGGAGGCCCTGAGGGAGACAGAAACATTATTCAGTTTGTCCAGAACACAAAAACACAAGACATGACATTTTTAAAGCAAACAGTTTCTTACTTACACATCCAACAGTCAAACAGAAACATTAACATTCATTTAAAATCATCTTTCTGTCCACATGATGAATGAAAGTCCAATATTCGCTCTCTTTAAGCTCCTTGTTTGGTCTCCACCAACTCCTGAGGGAAATATCTGGCTCTGTAGATGCTACATGCTCCACTGTGTTTAGCAGCTAGTTGCTAACTGTGTCTGTCTGCTGTTTGGTGCTAAGCAGGTAATGTACAGAGGGTTTTAGAGCTTTTGTTTTAAACCAAAACAATGAGCTGAAAGAGGCTAAAAAGCTAAATGAAATGGTTATGGTAGTATGTTTTCCCTGTTCTGTTTGTCCCCTCTCCCCCTCTGTAGCTCTGTAGGTGATTGTAATTGCTCAGCGAGGTGCACCTGGCCTTGAAGCCCTGCATAAAAACTGCAGTTCTGGCCTCAGAAGTGCTTGTGCTGTGTTCGAAATCGGATACTATATTCTACGTACTACGTACTACATACGTGCGTTTGGCGGTAGTATGTAGTACGGAGCTGTTGAAATTTATTTTGCAGTATGCAACGCCAGCCGCCAGTTTCCGGTTTGGGAAAGCGGAAGTAAACAAAACCCACCAATACCAAAAAGCTGCTTCTTTAGCTACAGCGCCCTCTTCTGCTCTTCTGCTGCCATCTGCCATTGTGACGTCTCAGCGCTTTGCATTGTGGGATACAGTAGGTAGACTGGTCCAATGCATACTGGAGATTTTTTCCAAATCAGTGCGACATCCGGATGTGTTTGGCATACTACACATTTTGCTTTTGTTTGCATACTACATTTTGGCCAAATCAGTGCGTACTGCTATAGTATGGCATTTCCAACACAGCCAGAGTCTTCTGGAGTGAGGCCTGCTGTCTTTTTGCCTCTCAGACAGGGATTTTTGCGTTGTGTTTTGTTATTTTTGTCCTTAGTCTTTATTTAGTGATTTGGTTCTGTGCGTGTCTGTTAATAAATGCCATGGATTTTCGGCAGTTTTAAGGTGTTTTATTTGGTTCCTTCTGGTTCAGTGAGGTTGTTCGCCCCATAGGGCCACCTTCAGGTCTTTTCAGACGGGGGGCAATTGACGCGCCGAGTCATTCATTTTCAATGAGAGTAATAATTATGTGCCTGTCTATTCACATGAGGAGCGCAGTGAAACCCCGAGATCCAAGCAGGTACAGTATGCCGGCAGAACAGTTGTAACAGTTATTAAAAGAATATACATATCAGGCTGCTGTAATCGTCCCAGGAAAAGCTTTACATTTTTTTTATCATTACTTTATGTCCTTTGGGCAGCAACAATATTTTTACTGACCATGCTGTTTTTTTTAAATCGCCTAATGGTTTAAATGTACATTTATTTTTGCAGTGATTTAGACTCCATTAAAGTGAAATACAAGACTTTTATGAGCAATGTTTAAAACCCAATAAACAAACATTACTCTCAGTGTGCTCTTTGATGAACTACAACAGACCTGCATAATTGTGTTTTGGTTCAACGGCACAACAGTTTCTGTCTATTTTTTTTAGGTTTTATTTTATTCCATTGTATTAGTACTTCCTGTTTATTTGAATCTGGACAGGAACTGGACACCTCCTTTGAGCAGGCCCTTTATGCCTTTATGAATAGAGAGAGGATGGGGGATAGTATTGGAAACAGGAGGAGAGAGTGGGGACAACATGCAAGGGAGTTGAGCCGGGGTCTTGACAGTCTTGATTTACCCCATTGAGCTTTTTTTCACTCAAACATTAACAAAAAAAATTTAAACTCATACCATAATATAAATGAAAATATAATGGAAAAAACACATTGAATTTCCTATTGCCATGACTAACCAGAACCGTTACTCTGCTGTTTTCAATCACAAATTATGGGGATGTTTTTTGGATCTGACACTTTAAAATTAGAGTTTAAGAAATGTGTAAATCAGGTTTCACAACTTAAACAATGAAAACCATTAAAGTGATACAGTGTGTTATTAAACCGTAAAACATCCCGTTGAACCACATGCAGGCCTTTTTTCTCCGGGTCAGGGTGAGTGAGAGCACACACTACACATTATTTACAATAGATCACTACAGTCTGATGTAAAACACTGTGAGCAGGCAGCTTCTGTAACCTTAATAGCACTCGGCTTATGCGTGCCTCACATTGTAACCTCTTCATGGCCCGAGGTTCTCCAGGTTTGCTCCAAACTATCCATAAAACAGCAGAAGCCATGAAAGGTAAGCTGTCTTTTATGAGCGGGCCCAGATACAAGCCTGCTGGTTATTTTCCTCTCGCCGCGCTCGGCTTTCATGCATCAGGCGGGACGGCTGACAGTGTCTCACACAACAATTAAAAACAGATCACGGGTGTGAGAATCATGACTCCTCAGATATCGGCTTGTTATTGCTCTGAGTCATAATCATAACCAGCTTCTTATTTCACAGAGCTCCTTGTGCCAATATTCAAGCAGACTCAGTATCCACTGCAAACATTTATTACACACGCCGAGGAGGGGGTGTTTTCTGTGCTGTGTGTTTGTCAGCAGGATTCAAACTACTGTCCTGATTTACATGAGATTTGGAGTAACCATGTAGCATGTACACTTTACATTGTTGACTGAATGCGGATCAGATTCATGAACACAGCCAGGGCGGAGGTCTGCTCTCTGCAAGCGGCCTTCTAGTTTTAAGTGGGTTTCCCATTACAACAAACTGTAATGAATTCATATGATACAGGTGAACATAACTTTTAACAGTGCCCCTTTCCTACCAAAATTAGCGCGTTAATGCGGGTTTTTCAGACCCGGGAAGACCCGCTTAATAAATGCTGATTGTCTCTTTTCCCATTTCCAGTGGAGTATACTCCTTTTGGTCTCTTTTCTGCTGCGTCACCGTCTGACGTCACGTGACGTAACGCGCTAAGATGTTACGGTGGTTAGATCTTTATTGTATCTATTACTCGTTCAGTCTATTTATCAAACTCCACGCCGACAAATCTGGAACGATGTTCGAGCGCTGCTTGGACGGAGACGGGCGGAATTTGTAGCCGAGATGATAAGGAAAACCATTATGGCATCGCACTGGAAAGGGGGCGGAGATGAGCGCGTCGACACAGGTTTTGTGTTCCCTTCATTGCCGATTGGAGACGAGGAGATACATACCCGGGTCTACTGCAGAGTCATTTGACCCGGGTCTGAATGCCGATTGTAACCTTTCCCACTAAGCAAACAAGCTGGGTGTTAGAGGGGAAAATTTGTGTAAAGCCCTTTTCTCACTGGTCCAAAAACCCATCGTGTCACAATTCGGCACTGCAAAACTAATACAGGAACCATGTTACAATCATTTGGGATTGTTCTAAGACGAACGTATCCTGGGCTTAAATTTTAACATGTTTTCTCATGTATCGAACAAAAGAGCAAGCAATGTTTCCATACGATTATTTTGGAATTGTTAAATGGGTACACAACGACAAAAATCCCACCATGCTTTAAAAATGGTGTCTTTTGTACATTTGGATCAAGGAGATATTTGAGCATAGTGGAGAGAGTTTGACGAACACAAACAACTTTAATGAAGCCTGTACAAAAAAATGTCATATTACTGGACACTGTGTCAGAGCGTCTTACTTTGAAGTAGCTGTACTGCTGTAATATTTTTAATCAAAGGTCAAAATGTTGCAAGAAACAAAGTTGAAATACATAAAAAGTGGATAATTTATAATAACATATGAAGTAGCTATACAGTGCATATGGAGGATCATGTCCATGCAGCACTATCATCCCAATCCAAAGTCATTTGGATCTCTACGTATGCTTTTTTAAATTTGTAATACTGTAACTTTGTTCTCATAGTATCATGACTCCTTTTCTCTCATAATATTAGTTACGTTTTATTTTTTCAGTTTTTTTCCCCCTGTAAAATTCTGAGGTTATTCTGAAAATATTAAATGTTTTTATTATGATTTTAATCTTGTCTGTAATAAAAAATACTCCACAACATATAAATGCATGATGTTCATTAGTTTACGACATTGGCTACAACGGTCCAATACAACATGTAATATTAAGTGACATCTAATCTTCTATTACTGCCTGGCAAAGATGGTTTATAAAGGTATTTTCCCACACTGGGTTTGGTCATATCAGCCTATAGTCCCATTACAATAACTGGTTTAGGTGCAGGGATCCTGTATGTAGAGCTTTACATTACCAGGTGTTTCTGTCCTGTCTCACCACCTCTACTGCAGTGTGTTGTGTTCGCAGAGAAAAGCTATATAGTAGTATAAGGGATCCATTGTAGGCCTGCAGACTTAATGCAGTTGCATCACATGCACCGCTGCTTCCACTGTTCACTACGCTACAACACAATGATTTTTTTTAATGTGTGTTTGCAGCGCGTGTGCACGTTCATCTACTACACCGGGAACAAAGAGGGGAGTAATTCCTTCGCTCTGTTTGCACCTACAGAAGGCATTAAAATAACTCCACCATAAAGGCAAGATGCTCTGTTTCCTGTTAAATACACACAGTTAACTCCCCCTCAGCCCTGCTGTATCAAGAGACTGAGCATCACAGCCGTCTATCTGATCTGTGTCTAGCAGAGAGCCTGGTTAATGGACCGGAGACAGACAGGGACGTTCTCACACACACAGATCCTGCTGTACACACATGGCGGTGCACAGGGGCACGCACACACACAGGCCCCAGACTGAGCTATTGACTGACTGATACAGACTCACAAGGTGCTGTATGTTAGACACATCAGCACACAGGAGAGTTGCACGGCTCTGCTTTAAAATGCTGCTACAGTAAATGTTTCCAAGTATAAATAATGAAACGCTACTACTTCAGTGATGCAAATGCAATATTTGGCCCGAGGTAAACGTTTAGGAACAGGTTTTTTCTTTTCAATTAGGGTTGATCCATGCAAATATGTATCAGCTGCACTTAGAAATAACTACAGTGTTCTTCCTTTATGCATACACTACCTTGAACCAGCAGACGGGTGGTGTGGAGCACCTCTCCCTGGTCACTGTAGGCTCGACATGTGTACGCCCCTCTGTCGTCTCTGGTGATGCCAAGGATGGTGAGACTGCCATCATGTACCTGTAAAAGCACACAGGAGACACGTCATAGGAAACCCATGTCCTTCAAAATAAAAGCGCAGCATAGGCTTTTCTTTTCAAGCACACATTCGTAACCCACTGAAAACAGCTCCGCGACCAACTTTTGGGTCCCGACCCACTAGTTGAGAACCGTGGGTTTAGTCTGTGTGATCTTAGAAAATAGTTGAAAACGTCTTTCCAATGTCCCAGAGCCCAAAGAGAAATCTTCCAAATGTTTTGTTCAACTCACAATCAAAAATTTTACTCTCATGTAAGAGAAGGAAATTTCATTCCAGAAGCTGGAACCATAAAAAAAATGACTTTAAAATATCAAGAAGCTGCAGATTAATAAACAAATTGACTTAGTTTTAATTTCATACTTTCATATGTGTGAGCGGGGATAGCAGACAGACAATGATCGTCGCGCTCTCGGGCATCTCGACTCCAGAGCCGGTATAAACTTCCTGAGACACCACTGCAGTGCTTCTTTAGCCACCACGTGAACTGCTTTCAATCTGCATACATTTCTTCGCCTCGCTGCTCAGAGCCACATCACCTGGAATCCTATAATGCAGGTCTCATTGTGTCCTCACCGTCACACGGTCGGCTTAATTTGACCCTTTGACTGTTTGTTCAGTCAGTGTTGATTCTCCCCCGACCATCTAATATACTGCACCGACTGTACAGTTGTTAGCTAGCTAGCATCGTATGCACCAACTGCGTGTGTGTTTCTCCCTCCGGTCTCTCTCCTGTTAGGGGAGTTTAATCTTTAACATCAGATTTTAAAGCTTCTTGTGTTTTATGTACTGTATAATGACTCATTGTGACTAAAAAGTAAAATATTTCCTTCTGAAATTTGTGTCGTAGAAGCTAAGTGACATAGAAGTGCACGTTCTTTACATTCCACCACCATGTAGAGCTACGAAACATCCCCCACTCTTCAGTAGTTTTCGTTAAGTTAGCGGTGAGAGTCTACTCTAAAGAAAAAAACATCAAACACTATGAAGTCATGAATGTGTCACGCTTTAATTAACTCCCGCTCTGATTCCCGCATGCGGTAACTGTGGAAACGTCTCGCCGTGTGTTGCTGCTGCGTCTCCGTGTGCAGCTAACTGATGAGAAGCAATAAGTGGAGAAGAAACACATTAACCAAACCTAATAGAAACACGCTCATAAATTATGCAACAGGTTTGCAAGAGGCTCTGTCCATTCAAGTCACACACAGCTGTAGTCTGTCCATTCATGCAGCTGCTGCGCCCGCAGAATTATTCCCATTCATCCGCCTTTCACATGTTTTATACACAGACAAGAGATGCTGCTCGTAGATCAGCCCGAGCGACTTTAACTTCTGTCGGTCTGTTGGCAAACTGAGTCATCGTCTCTCACATTGTCTATCCCGAGATAACACTTTGTGCATCACGGCTGTAACAACGACATGTGCGGCCTGCTGAGAAGAGGAAGTGCAAACTAAACACTGATGCAATGTGAAGCATCCGTTAGAGGCCTGTGAAGCCATTTGTATTTTAAAAAAAAGTTAGGAGCAATAAAAACAGATTAAAATTGCATTTTTTTAATAACACACTTGTAATGACAGTCTGGCTGATTCTGCTTGTTTTCTGCTCCTGTTTACATACAGCTAACTTCTACTTAGCTGCTGTCTTTTAAAGCTAATGTTGAGTTCTTCTCACTCAGATTTCATGTGTGTAAGAACTTTAATCTCTTCCACAGTAAGGCTTTAAAGGTAGTAAAAGGTGTGTGAAAATGCCTCACGGTGAAGATCCTCCAAACAAATAATGTTGCTAGCATTTTGTTAGCAGCTAGCAAGTAGCAAACACTGTGCATCTAAGCACAATGTAGCATTTAGCCTTTGTTTGTATAGTGTGGGCGGGGATAGCAGACAGACAATGATCGTCGCGCTCTCGGGCATGACTCCAGAGCCGGTATAAACTTCCTGAGACACCACTGCAGTGCTTCTTGAGCCACCGCGTGAACTGCTTTCAATCTGCATACATTTCTTCGCCTCGCTGCTCAGAGCCACATCACCTGGAATCCTATAATGCAGGTCTCATTGTGTCCTCGCCGTCACACGGTCCGCTTAATTCGACCCTTTGGCTGTTTGTTCAGTCAGTGTTGATTCTCCCCCGACCATCTAATATACTGCACCGACTGTACAGTTGTTAGCTAGCTAGCATCGCATGCACCAACTGCGTGTGTGTTTCTCCCTCCAGTCTCCCTCCTTTTCCCTCTCCTTTTTGTATGTTTCTGAAGCAGACTGAGCGCTAGGACAAGCAGAAATGAAGCAAAGGCTTCAGGTTTGTGACTCTCTGGGTGGGTATTTTTCCTTTTTTGTGCTAGGATTTCTTCGCAGCTGCAGCTAGGCCTCATCACCATCGCCCAGCTCCTAAACTGACAGGACATGTTTCTGTACTGGTCCATGATTTTGCAGTTTTCATCCTCCATTTTTTCCTCTTTTAAAACACAAATTTTGTTATAAATTTCTTTTAAATATTGAAGATTCTTGACTTGCACTTGTGACTGTCGTGCACACAAATACAAAGGCACTGACGGCATGAAACACTTTGATCAAATCGTAACGCTCCTACGGCACATACAGCCGTGATCGGTGCGGCCTTTCAATGCAGTAAACTTAACAAGATCTGGTGCTAAAAAACGGTCATCAGTCCATTCAAACGCTTTCTGTGCCAAAGCTGAACTCAATCTGAGGTGAGGGAGAGAAGATTAAAGAAAGGAGGAGGAGGAAGTCTGCAGCAAATGAGGGGGAAAAAAGAGGACAGCAGCAGATAAGGTGAGGCCCGAGATGAAGGCAGAATTTCTGCGACTTCACTGACACATCCGGAGAGACTGAAGCAGCAGGAGGTTGTCGTTGTTTCCCTGCTTGTGATTCGAGAGCACTTTTGGGGTAAATCTTTAAAACCCCACCTACGTTTCTGTCCTCTCCTGCACAACAGTTTTGTTTGGTATCTTTGTTTTACGGTTCCTTTTTTCTCTGCAAATAAATCAAGTAATAAAGCAAAGTAAAGAGCGGAGGAGGAGGATGATGAGGCTTCCTCCTCTCTCACCCTGTCTGTCACATTCCTGCCTTTCTCCGGGACGTCTCCATGGATCTCGACGTGCGAGCGAGCAAACATACCCTCATGCTCGCTCTCAAACACTCCGAGCAAGACGGAGCTTTCCCAAGTTTCAGGTTTTTTTGCTCCAAAACAGCCCTAATGGATGAGGAAAGCTGATAAATATGCTGCTTTTTCACATTTTCGCTGGAGCTAGTGAAGTATGGCATTTGGCTCTCAGTTGCGATTTTCATTTTTAGTGTAACATTCGTATTAGGACTAATGTAATATTGATGCAGAAGAGGGAGATTAATAATGCATCAGAATGTTGTCTAATCATTTACGGAGGGAATGGTATTAAAAAGAGGCGACTGGAGGGAGAGATGGTGCAGCAAGGAGGGGGAAATGAAAGAGAAAGAGGCTCTTTACAGACGTTCCTGTTTGCCCCCATCGACCTGAATCACACGGACAGCTGTGAAAAGTTAATAAGGCCTGTATCAAACTGAAATATAAGTGACATATGAGAATGTGAAGGCATGCAGAAAAGGGAAAGTTTCAAAAGGTTCCTCAAACACTTACAAAATGCCCTCCGGTGCTCTTGTGCTTGTTATGAATAATCAACAACCTCTTCTGTTCAAGGCACTCCAGCAGTGTTTCTGTGAGGAGCTGCTGCAGTTTACCTTCACCTCCCTTTTCTTTTCCACTTCTCATTCATACTTTACTTCTTTATTTCATACTTTGAAAGAGAGACTCATGATAATGCCTGTGCAATTAACAAACTAATATTAAAGCAATAACTTTCTGTTCCTGTGTCTTCTGTCCGTCATGTTTTCACAATGTTTTTGTGACATCGTCTCTCCTGAACCCAAAATAACTCCAAATAGCAGAAGCACCGTTTTATTTTTCACCACAAACTTTCACACAAATTTTCCTTGCTCTTCTCTCCCTCTGCAGCCGTCTACTAGCCAACCTCACAGCCGCCATCAAATTGACACCAAGTAATCTGAGGGTAGCCAACGGCTAGCTGGAGCAGCCGCTGATAGCTGAAATGTTTGCATTCATTCAAACCTTTATTTAAACCTAGAAAATCATTGAGGTCTCCCTCATGTGCAGTGATGTAGAGATACAGAAAACTGAACAATTAAAACAACCAAAAAAGACAATACTCGGTGAAAACAATTGCAAGCTCAGGTGAAGTGGTTTGAGATCGTCCCCTTGATTTGTCCGAGAGAAACTAGATTTTGGGAGTGTGTTGTAAATAGTTCCACATTTGACGCTACAAAGTTTTAGGAGCTGGACCTGGCATTCCCATAAATTCAAACCAACCACTCCCTCCCACCCCTGCTCCTTTTTGGTTTTATTCTGTCCACCTAACCGTAGGGCCCTGAGGGGGTTTGTGGTGCCCGGGTGCTACGGCAGATCCCCAGTGAAGCTTCCCCAAAACGCTGACCGTAAGTCCAGCTTCATTATCATCAATCTCATTGATCAATAAATTGTTAAATGGCATCCTGTTGATGGTGTGGTCCTTGCTTGTGAAGTATGGATTGGATTTTCCAAGTTCAGAGGGAACCGAGGGCCCGGTGGTCCAGTCCAGCAGGGATATTATATAGGTTAGTGAATGTCCAGTTAAGGATTCATAGATAAAAAGATACAAGTGTTTATCACGCCTCTGAGCCAGAGAAGACCGACTGACTTTGTACAGAATACAGCGATGAGTGTCACAGGGATCTTCCGTTATGAATCTAAGAGCAGAGTGAAACCGAGTCCAGCGATTTGAGAGTAGAAGCAGCAGCATGTCTGTAGTTTATAGCACCATAATATAGAACTGATGAAGACTGCTTCAATTAGAAGTTTTCCACAATTAGACAGGAAGTTCGATCTGTTTCTGCACACGAACCCAAGTTTTTGCTGAAGTTTGTTGATGAGATTTTGAGTGAATATTTGCTGTTTGTATATTTACATGAATGTCCTTAAGCAGTGTGACTCATGCAGTCTTGTTCATACCATGATGGCGATTTAATTGTGAAAGAAACGGATGTAACTATAAATAAATACACAAATAATTTCTTTGCAAGTTACAAGTTTTACTTTTGACATGACATTTTTTCGTGCCTCAGTCCGTTTCTCTTTCTCAAATTCATATTTTGTTTGATATTTAGGAAGTTTTGTTTGATTATTTTGACACAGATCTGTTTCCATACATCTGCAGCTTTTCCTCAAAGATGCAGCATCCTGCGGCTGCAATGAATCAGACAGTCTACTGAAGCTTTTGAGTGTTTCTGAGTCATCTGGAACAGAGAGGCGTGTTAAATGTCTTTGATTCTGTGCAAATGACAACACAAACCTGATGTTTACTGTCGACATATTGTCCCTGAGACAGTTCACTGCTATCAAACCACACTGGGACTGTGCCAGAAATATCTTACGATGACATCGGGCTGTCTACTTTTGGGAGTTTATACACAGACATAAAAATCAGGCATCACAAAGACAAGAAGGAGGGCTGAGAATTGTGAGGCGGGCTGCCAGTACCCGGTCTTAATATTGTTTAAGTGCTTGGAGGCCGAGTTAATACACCATGCATTGATCCCTTGAGAGAACTTTTATCACAAATAATTGTTTTTATGCAGAAAAACACCAGAACAAAGCGATTTCAGCCTGTGTGAGATGTAGTTCACAACATGCTTCCAGTACAGATGGACTCGGTGGATGACACCATCTGTGCACAAGCCCCGCTTCTATATTTGCACACAATCATAAATACGAATTATGCCCATTACTCATGATCATTCTTACCGAATATTTAGCGTTGGTGGCGAGCTCCTCCCCCTCCCTCACCCAGCTGATCATTGGTTTTGGATTTCCCTGGGCAGAGCAGCTGAGCAGAGTGCTCCCCCCTTCCTTCGCCTCCACATACTGCGGCGGCGTTGCTGTGAATGAAGGCGGGGCTGTGGAGGAAATGAAAAACGGGGAGCGTTACATCACACAGTTATAACATCCAAAAATAAATCTGTAATCATTTAACCACATTCAGATGTCCTGTCTGTTTTATTCTGGGACTTCCAGATTATATCCCAACTCATACGCAGCTTTACATGTGGTGCTTTCAAATGGGGGAGAGTTTAATGTGTAAGTCTGATCATTTTACAATGTTGGTCAGTTTAAAACTGAAGAAGCCTTTCAGGTAAGAGGTGAAAGTCTTCAAGAACTTCAACCAAGTCCAGTTGACTTTTGGATTAAGCCGTGACCTGAGAACCTTCCCAGACAATGTTGGATGTCCGGACTAAATGTGGGTGAAGTTTCACATCTATAGGTAAAAGTATGTTGGAGTAATCCCCAGGCTTCTCAGCTCAGTCTACAGGCTGCTGTGAACGCCAGGTTTCACACAGTTTTTTCTACACTCCCTTCAGAGAGCTGGCCAATCAGAATAAAGAGGGCTTGTAGGGGCGGGGTTCCTTAAAGGGACAGAGCTGACTCAGTCGTTTCAGGCAGAGGCTGCATGAGGGCCTGCACAGAGCACCAGTGTGAGAAAATTTACAAGTTTTTTAACTGTACATTTTTCTGTAGGTAGCACACAGTGAAATATGAAGCCCCCCTTTAACATGGCGTCCATGTTGCCTTGACTAGCAGCGGTGTTGTCATGACGTGACCACTTCACCAGCTTGCATATCTTCATGACTTCTCAAGTTGAAACCATGTTCAGGTTCAAACTGCAGGCAACAATAGAGCTTTAGCCATGCTAGCAGACGAGTGGATGGCAATGTCAGTCGATCTTTCCACCACTTTGGTGCAAACTACCAAACTACCTTAAAAATTATAAAATGGATTGCGTTACAATTTTGTACAGATAATCAGGGTCAGAGAGGATGAAGCATACCATCTTTGGTAGCTTTTCATCCTGTGCTGTAATCAGGCCACGTCTTTAATAGATTACACATCTATGAGCATACCAATGATCTACAGAGAATTATATTTCTAACTCCGTCCACCAGTCAGTTAGAACTGAAGAAGCCTTTCGGATGAGAGGTGAAACGTCTTCAAGAACTTCAACCAAGTCCAGCTGCCTTTTGGATAAACCTTTACCTGAATGACTGAGAACCTTGACAGAGACCAAGACTTTAAATTGTCCAACAATTACGTTTATGATCAAATACTCGCAGAAGTGACCATAGAGGCTCAACTGTACTGCGTGTTCATTAATAAGCAAGTTTGAGCATGTTGATATGCTAAGTTAAGAAGGCTAGGGCATAAATCTTACCTGCTAAACACCAGCGTGTAATCATTGTCACTGTAAATGTGTTAGTGGGCTAATGTTAGCATTTACTTCAAAGCACCTCAAGTAGCTGTTAGCGTAGCTGTCTAACCTGCTGCTACAAAGGGCTAAAATGTTTTTTTAAAATACATATTTCTATCCGACAAACCACGTATTCTGCCAAAAGACTTGGAGGCTGGTCCAGTACATCCATAATT
This sequence comes from Semicossyphus pulcher, assembly GCF_022749685.1. NCBI lineage: Eukaryota > Metazoa > Chordata > Actinopteri > Labriformes > Labridae > Semicossyphus > Semicossyphus pulcher. Next base: position 10,397,809 of record NW_027211692.1, read on the forward strand.
CCCAGTACAAGTGTAACAATTGTGCCTTTGCTGGATGATTGATGATTGGTCTCTGAGGAAAATTGTACTCTAAGATAAAGTTTCTCAGGTAGCAGGTGATGCCACAGTTAACTGAAACACCAGAGTAAACAGGGACCAGTGATGGGAACACTTGTTCTGACATGTTGCAGTTTAATCGCCACAACTTTGAGAAACCTCGTAGTGACATCACTGCATTTCCACCTGATGTTTCTGAGCTTCACTAACAGCCCTGAGGGAGCTCCTCACCACCTTCTGCAGACCAATAACCTGCAGTTTCCTCAGCCAGCTGCTTTCAGTGTCTCGACATAATATTTAGATAATAAATTGTGGCACCCTGTTTAGTTAAAGAGCAAAAAAAAAAAGGCCTGCTGTACAAGTGGGTCAGTGGTTTTGCCGCTGGGAGCGCAGCCACGCTTCAGACTGCACACGAGCACCTGGCATGGAGTAAACAAATCGCCCAATTAGCACATTTAGACATCTGCCTGTCCATGCTGCCCTCTCACTCTCTCACACTCATCACATTACATGATACAGTAGATTAATGGAGAGCCTAATAAAATGCACGACTGGTTTATGTATCCCTGCCTGCCGCAGTTGACAGGTCAGCAGCGACATTAAACGGATCATGATGCATCATTTTAGTCATCAAAGGGGGTCATTGTGAATTTGCTTCACTATGATATTGTGCTATCATCCTTATATACTGCATTAATACTTATAAGTAGGTGACTCCCTTTTCTGCTACTTTACATTTCTACTCCATCAAAATTAAAAAGGAAATATTTTACTTTTTATTTCATTTCATTTATTATAAGAATTTAAAACGTTGATGAGCTTATAAAACATTAAGCATTCTCATGGGGTTCACTAACTTCTTGGCTCACAGTTTAGTTGCGGCTCGTTACGTTACATTTCAGGTGTCGTTGAGTTTTTAGCAGTTCAAACAACAGGACATTCCCACCTTAAGTTCTCACATACTTTTAATTCTAAAGGTATAATCTCGAAGATTTTCTTGTAAATAAATGTCTGTTAAGTCTCTATCTATCGCCGAATGAGGTAACACAATGATGATTGAGCCTATGGCCCACTGATGAAAGCCTTTGCATTTGCAGTATATTGTATTATTACAGACTGGGTGTCTGGTGCGACATTCGTGGAAAAACTCCACCAGTTAGTGAAAGTGTTTTCCATCAGCCAGCAGTGGTTGGTCTGCCAGAGAGGGTAGGCGGAGCTAAGCAGCTGCTTTTCCGTTTTTTGTGTTGCGAGTAAACAGTAATCTAATATGGCTGAACAAACAAAGAAAACATCGATGACTACAGATACAACTTCAAAAATAAGTGAAAATCCAAAGAAAAAGAAACAAATTCGACACTCAGATGAAGGCAAACAGTCTGAAAAGGAAAGCGACCGTCAGCGAGGAAAATCAAGAGTTACAACTGGAGCCAACCAGGGACGTCTGGTTAAGTGTACTCCTGCAATGACCGTTTATCGCCATTAGAGGCGCCAAAGAGAACGAAACTGAAATCTTCGAGATAACATCTTTAAGCTACTGCGAGGAACTTTCACTTTCACGGCCTTCTTTATTGTAATTGTTGAACTTTGGCCACTGTGACACTTACCAGAGTTAAATTTAAACAACAGCACTTCCTGTTTCCTGTAAATCGCTTTGTTGGACACTGACTTGGTGACAGCGATAACAGGCATTAAAACAACCAAATAGAAATCTTCTAGGTGATGGTCTGGTGTGCTTTTGTAGGTCATAAAGAGGCATCAGTATAAATTTTCCATCCGTTTCATAACCAGCTAAAAACTCCTCACAGCACGTTCAAGCAACTGTTTGAGGCTCAAAGTGGTAAAATGATGAAATGTTCAATTTTTAATAAAAAGATTAGAGAAAAGCCTTAAAAAAATAAGCACATTTTGTATTGCAAAGTTTAGTTTTTTCTTCTTTTCTCTTACATTAGAATAAACTCATAATCGCTCAGAGTTGTCTTGTGACCTTGCGGAGGGGCAACTGGATTAAAGAAGCTAACTGAAGGTAAAACACTAGCTTCATCTGCTACAATGATAAAATGCAGCCTCTGTATTATTCAAGTAATATATAAATAATATATCAGGCTGTATAGGCTGATATTCTGCAGACAGTACTTTAATACTTTAGATGAAAATAGGTACATTTTTCTTTTTATGAAGTATTTTAACAAAGTATACTGGTACTGTACTTAAGGATCTGAGTACTTCTTCCACCACCACGAGTGCTGTTAGAAATTCTCATCCTAATTAAGATTTGTCTCGAGGGATTGAGCATCAGCTGACAGGAAATAGGCGGCACACATGGCGGTGACAGCAGCAGGTACGCTGGTCAACCTGGGAGTTGTTTCACGCCATCAGGTACGGCTCGTCACGCAGGAAGTGTCAGCGTGGCGGGGAAACCTGGGAGTTGCTCTACAAAAAAAAGTAAGCTGAACATCCCAGTTTTGGCCTACTTACTGCAGCTCTTCATCAATTATATACATTAAAAGACGCTTGAAGCTCCTGCACGTGCACAGCTCTTCTTTGTAGACCACACAGCTCATCAGCAGATGGCCTGGATGCTCAGACGAAGGATCCAGCCCCGTGCTTTGAAGGTTTACAGTGGCTGTTATTTGCTCACTAACTCAGGAGTGTGTATCGTTTTATTCCCTCGCCTGGGCTCTCTTTTCTTGTCTCTGCTCCTGAGAGACTACGGCTACATAGAGTACACATTTTTCATTGATTTCACATCATGAGCCTCAAACGTGAACCGTGGGTTTCAGTGTAAACTGTAACAGAGTAGAAGAAGGAGGCATGCAAGGAGACTGTCCTCGATCTACTAATATCAGCACAGTCAAAGTGCTCCACAGAATCTGGATTAGTATTTTGTAATGAAGAGAAATAAAAAGGAAATCATCCTCTCTTGCTCTTGTGGCAGGATCAGACTAGTAAATATCGTGTTTTCAGCCATAAATTCTGACATGGATCTCGGAAATTGCCCCATATTTACTATATAGTGCACTGTATATAGGGTAGATAGCAGGTATCTACCCTAGAGGGAACTTAATAGAGGTTGGATTTTAAACTTAATTCAGACACAATTGAACAAAAAATGTACGGTTCATTCCTTTTTTTTAAGACCTCTTTTACTGCTAACTACAGAGTAAGGCCCTGTGTCCACATAGCGCCTTTTTCTGAGCGCCAGAATCTTTCTCAATGAGGACAGAGCGTATGCACCCCCCGAGAGAAAAAGCGCTGCACCCAACGTGTTTTTTCAGAGCGCTCTTCCTTTTTCGTGCGGCCGCTCCGAGCGCTTCGAGTTGAAAATCTCTGAACTTTTCAGAAAGGCGCTGGTGTCGTCACCCTGGTTACCACCAAACATGGAGGAGCAACTTGTTGTCTACCCGCAGCTGTATGATATGACAAACAAACAGTATCAGAACAGAGATGGAAAAGCCCATTTGTGGGAGCAGCTTGGCCGGACACTAAATGTTGCTGGTAAATGTGCTTTTATCGCCCTACGCGTTGTAAGCTTGTTGTTAGCTCTGTAGTAAATTACATTTATTGTTGTTCGAAGCAAAACCTGTGTGCAGCATTTTTTCTCTCACCGCACAAGCGCTTCATCCCAACGCTTCCAGAAAAAAGTGCTACATGGACACGGGGCCTAAGCTAGAGGGAGCAGGGAACAAGTTTTCAGATGTAGGACAGTGTGCATTAGTGATTCACAGGAATCCTGACAGTTGATTAAACTGTTATTAAACCAATCAGATGTTTTAAAGGTACAGTAATTGCATTTAGATGTCAACTTGGAAAATTAAGAAATGCAACATTTTTCCAATCAAACCTGACTTCCTGCATAAACCACGCCCCCACTACAGGTCGTCTATCTGAATACAGACAGAGACAGATCATTTCATTGGCTAACAAATAAAGCTACAGATACAGATAGTGATGCATTAAAGGGTCTTGTAAAAATGTACTTAACACCCCTTGAAAATCTTGTTTCAGCTGAACTCAGTAAAATGTACTTCCTACTTTGCTGCATTGATGTGAGAGCGTAATCTGGGTTTGACAGTACGCTGTGATGTCACTATTGGGTGTGGTTACATCATGCCCTTCAATGATGCATGCTTGGTTCACAAGTGAATCCACACTGCTTTTTCATGCTCTTCAAACTGGGTGACAAAATTCAAAGTTATCTTAGATGACAGTTATTTTGTTGAGCTCTTGATCTTAATAAATGCCATATGCAACTTATTGTTTCCTCTTTTTTTAAACTGCAGTGTAATTTTGTCCACACATGTGTCACCACCAGGCTAAAATTGAAGTCTATGAGAGCAAATTGGGGACAAATGCAAAGGAAATAATATCCACTTATTATTTTAATCTGCATCATGGGGTCTCACATGGGCCTGAGGAGGACTGGGCTCCACTTGTAGCCACACTGGGCCCATTAGTGACTGACAAGGCCGGACACACATGGGGAATATATGGAGCTGTTGGACAAATGAGCTGCATTCAGTGCATCAGTAGCCCAGTGACACAGAAGCAGGGTCTGTGTTGTTTATGTATCAGTGAAGACGGTTACTGAAAATGCTGGTTTGTTGTTGTGTGTTTGATCCCTGAAAAGCTCACTGATGCTTAAAAAGTGAAGAGAAAGGAAGGACAGGCGGAGACGAGACAGGAGAGGAGAGGAGGAAGGGGAGGGGGGCGGAGAGAGAGAGAGTGGCCTTAGTGTCTTTTTTCGGGCACAAGGCCTTGCCATCTGACACCTGCCACTGAGTGGGCACGAATCCCCTGTCCGCTTGGCAGGAAGTTAAGGCCAGCGAACAGGAACTCAAAGGAGGAGTGTATGCAAATACCAACAGCCAAAGGAAATGGGTGCCCTTAATGTCTGTGTGGAGGCCAGACGAAAACGGCACCTGCTTCCCCCACAGACGTCCATTTAGAGGACAACAGTAGCATAAAGTCTACATATGAATTCCCCTTTTATGTCTAGACTCGGGAACAACGGCTGCTTTTGCCATCCATGACTGTGTCTTTTAGTTCAAATAAAAGCACTACATTTGTATCTGTAAACACTAAATTCAGCGTAGTGTGGATCCCTTTCTTTACTTATGTTAAGTGACTATATTACCCTGCAGTTCCAGGGTGTGTATACATATTTATATAGTTTAGTTATTTAGGATTCAAGGACTGTGCTTTCTGATCTACTTTACAATTGTAGAAAAATATACTGTGTATTTAATTACTTTTAATTATTTTGCTTCACCGTTTTTTGGGGTTTCTATCACTATCACTATTATCACTCTCAGCCTAAAGAGATGAAAGGCCTGACAGGAGAGAAGAGCAGCACGAGAGGGAGGGAGTTAGCGAGGAGTTAAAGTTAGATGAAGTGAATACTGATGAGCCGAGCTACAGAGATGCACAGATACACACACCAACACATTAACGCACACGCATGCACGTTCACAAACTCCAAACATCACAAGGGTGTGCAGGTGACGGCAGCGTTCGCTCCTCAGCCAGCAGACAGAGCTCCTCTTTAGCCCCCCGCTAACACACACAATGAGACGCCCTCATGTCTGCGTTGATGTAAAACACAGAAACACAGTGCAGAGAGTGATTTGAAGCGTGCGGTTTACTAACACGCCCTGACACTTTACGTGTAGGAAACATTATGTTGCGCGTTGATAATCGCCATTTATACACATCAGCATTATTCATTCCTGTGTGATTATGCCGCTCAGCGTAGTTTATAAATGGTTCTTTGCAGGATATTTGTCGTTATAATCATGATTCAAACGGGAAAATTCCTTCAATTGTAAAACATACGCATGATCAGATCAAATATGCATGAGTTTCACACACTAGTCATACAGTCCGCGCCAAAAATATACATGTGAATGAGCTTGACAGACTTCGGCATGCAGAGCCGTGCTCTGTAATCACACAGAGGATTACAGCTCTGTCGAGTTACAGACCTGTGAAGCTTTAACACAAGAAAATCAACGCTTTTGGTGTGAACTTCCTTTTGAAATGCTTATTTAAGGAATAATCACCGATTCATGTTGAAATGCATTTGCTATTTTTACTGCACTGCATCATGCGTCTGCAAAAAAGTAAGCATACGACCGGCTCGTGCTGTAGAAAACAGATGCAGGGGTTTAAAAAGAAAGTAACGCGAAGGCATCATTGTCTTTGTAGTCTCTGCAACAATGTGAAGACACACTTCACATCGGGTTCTTTAAGCCACTGGGGCATTCCTGGGAAATGCAAAGGTGCAGATTTTTTTTCCGCCTGGTCATCACTTTGATCGCTCTCAGACTATCACAGACGATCCCTGCCGGAACCGCCTTAAACAGGCCACAATCAATTCTCCCCTAACCAGCCTCTCGTCCCTTTCTACCCCAGGCCTTTTGAAAAGGAGCTGCAGGAATCTGAAACGGTAAATAACGGTCACTCGTTCTAATGTGCCGTGACAAATGGGTAACTGGACGGACAAAAGATAAAAGGTAAAGGACACTGTTCTTAACCGGAGTCAAAAGGAGTGCTTCAAACAAAAATGTCTACCTTATTTAACACTGAGATTTGATTTAAAATCATATATACTCTGAAAATCAAGACCAAATTGTTGTGTCCATACTGTCCTTTGGAAAAATATATATTACACATGGTGCTTCTGTGTATGATGCAGGTTTGCTACTTTTTTCCCCACTAACACATGTTCAGGGGCAGTGTGTGCAGGTGACTCACCATTGACCGTGAGGTGCACCCAGCTGCCGTTGTGGAAGGTGTCATACTGTTGCTCCAGCATCAGGACCCTGCACTCGTACCAACCCTGGTCCTCGGAGCGCACGGGGTCGATCTGTAAGGAGGCCTTCCCGTGCAGAGAGGCTCTACCTGGAGACAGAGGCGAGATAAAAAAGAAAATCAGAATGAAACACTTACACTCTCTGAATTTTGTTCTGCTCTTGAGAACACCTGCATGCTCTTTTTCAGGACTGGTCTCTCCATTTAAAATCACTTCCAGTTGCTTCTCTGGTCACCACAAAGATCGGTCATACTGGAGCAGTAGGAGGTTAAGTGCTTTACTTTAACCTTTTCTTTTTGCAGCATGGAACAGATTTACGATGCACTGGATTTGGCTTTTGCATCAAAAGTAGTCATGGTGTAATATCTTTTACAGGCACTAGTTGTTTTAAAGAGATTAAAAAGACAAACACAACATTTGTGAGTGCTGTAGATTTTTAAGATCAAGGGCTACTGAGACGTTGAACTGTGAGTTATTAATATAAGCAAAAACACGAGTCTGAGTGTCCGAAGTTAAGGTCGGGCATGACAAACATATTTAATCTCAAGTCCTGTATTTTTTGTCGGCTTGTTCCTGTTCGGGGAGTAGCTACAGAAGTCTGGAGTCTTTCCAAGCACTGGATGGAAGGCAGGAAAACACCCTGGACAGGTTTGCCAGTCTCTCACAGAGTTAACAGAGACAGACAATCCCCAACACTTACTGTACAGTCATACCCACGGGCAATTTAAAGCCTTCAATCAAGCTGACTTCCAAGTCTCTGCACTGTTGGGGGAAACTGAAAAGAGCATGCAGACTCTGGACAGCACACAAATGCAAAAGATTATTGGCAAAATAACTTCCTGTTCATTTCAGAAAATTACATAAACAGCTTATTAAGAGGTAGATGAGAATATCTTTACCACCTTATGTTTACATAGGACATCTGAATCTGCAGCCAGGAACAGTTAGCCTAATGTTAGCTTCGTGTAATGTTGGAATCAGGAGAAACAAATCATCTGGTTCCGTCGAAAGGTAACAAAACTGGCCTACAAGCACCTCTTAAGCTTAATATATAACCCAACTTAATCTGTACACAATTTGAAGTGCTTTGAAGTTAGCTAACAAATTAGCTTAGCAAAAGCAGGGTGAAGCTCGCCTGGCTCTGTCTCGTTTCTTTAAGTTGTAGTGAAACAAAGTTCTAACAGCAAAGAGTATTATTTTTTACAGAGAATTATGTCCATTACTATTTCTTGACTGGAAAAAGTGTCTTTCTGTAATGAGAGATGGCAAAAAGAAGCCTTTTTAACCCTTTATCATCCATGGTCATATTTTGCACCTATTTAAAAGTAGTACCCCACAAAAAAGAAAAATTCACAGTATTCTTTCAGTCATGTGTTCTCTTGTAAAACGATGTATAATCTGTGCTTTCTTTCTTAAGTTTGAACCAACCAACTTTACCAATAATACCATGACATCTAGCCATTAAGCAATCTTCAAGTTTAAGCAGCACAGGGCCAAGAATGATAGCTAGCTAGAGCAGCATGATGTGTCGATGTGTCTTTTGGTATCCAACAGCTAAAACTTTGGCCGTTTCCCCAAAATACCTTGGTAACGCGCAGGTTTGCTAGAATTAATTCACTCTGAGTTAAAGTAGTGTCTGTGCCAGCTCCAGATTATACGCTACAGTGGACACTTTAGCAACTAGCTAGAGCACATGCTAGTCCTCGGTGTCAAGCCCACTATAACTTTCACACTTAATTACTGTTTACATTATGTCCCTTCTAGTTATCCTGTTACACTCTGAAATATGCACAATATAGAAGTTGGACACCTCGAAATACAGTTTTATCTCATCTCAGAGCTAGCTGTTTTCCCTTCATGCTAACAGCAGCTAACGTTAAGCTTCCCATCTCCTGGCTTCATGTCTGACAGACAGACACGAGAGTCTATCTCTCGGCAAGAAGGCGTATAAATATAATCCTTAAAGTGTTGAAGTATTCATCATAATCATAAATGAAATACCATTAACCATCATACCTTCCAGTATTGGGATTTATACATAAAACTAGCCAGGAGCCATATCTTGAGCTGAATTAAAATAAAGTATTTGGCGTGAGAGTGGAAAAAGTCCAGCCTTCCACCTCACAGAAATAATCTATTTCTTATAAAACTTCTCCATCCTCGCCTCTTTTTTCTTCAAGGCTGAGGATAAATTGGAATTCTAAAAGGAGGAAATCACAGGGGATGAGAGAAGTTCAGGAAAGCAGGCATGGTGAAATCTTCGGCTGCTAAGCTGTCTGTCTTCAAGCCTCCAGCCAGCTGCTCACATGGCTGCCTCTGACAGCCCAACAGACTAAAACACTCGCTTCTGCTCTGTCTGACGAGTGTTCTCAGATGGAGCATTTTCCAAACTTTGATGTGTAGACGTACAGTAAGCACTGTTTCCTGTTACTTCAGAGTGTCAGGCAAATCTATCGACGTTGAGGGCGGGCTGAATTGCTCTACCAGCGCTGTATATAAATGCAATAGATAGATACCCCAACCCTGGGATTGCTGCCATAGCTTGGGCAGAAAACTGACAGAAGCAGAAAATCAATACAGCAAAGAGGAAGAGAGAAAAGTGGGGACTGCAGCCTTGCAGTAAAAAGGTAGCTTGTCTTTAAAAAGTCAGGTCTATTTTTGCCTGAGCATTGAAGTGCTGAGTGGGGCGGCTGGTGGTGTGAAGGGTGGGGATCAACCTCAGCTCCCGTTTGTCAAAGCGTGAGAGGGTGCTGCTGTAAACAGAGTTAACAGCACTGTATCCACGTCAGGCCTCAGGCCCCCCGAGGCATACACCACTTACACTGTACAGCGTTCTGTCTACTGTGAAAACAGACGAGCTAACACCTTGTTCAGATCACGCAACAAGCTCTGTCAGGTTGGGAAGAAACATTTTAAAGGGCCATTGTGGCAAAGTTGGCAGAAACTGTGAGGTACACTAAAAAACTACTTGAGAGCTACGATTAAAAGTGGAAAATTAAGAGACTTTTTTTATCGACTTAAAGCTAGCAAAGCAAAAATGCCATGCCAAAGCCATCATGCCGCCTCTCCCCTTCACTCCGCTGAGCTCTACGAGTGTAAGAGCGAGGACTAAGCCCCGCCCCCAGCGAAAAACACCACACACACCATAAAACGACAGCAAAAGCCGCAGTGTGAGACTGTTTACTTATGTTATTGACCTAATTTATCTGCACTCGTTTCCTTTAAGCTCAGCGTGAGGGTATCTTGCCGTCGTCTATGGTGCACGTTGAAGGAGAGACAGACAGCAGCGAAGAACCTCTCTCACAAAACCTCCGCAAGTGCAACAAGCCAATGAGAGCACTACTGCCATCCGACAAATACAGTTCAAAGGCTGCACCGAAACAAGGAACACTGAAGCATGCATTGCAGAGGCATACCGTGTACGTGTAGGAAAAGTAGGGCTTCTAAGCGTTAAATACTTTCTTACATTAACTATGCATATCCATATTAAGCTGGTGCTGAGAGAGATATGATTTTGTTTTCCAAAAGCTTGTCCCAAAGCGAGACGATCTGACACTTAAATTTCACAAGCTGCACATCTGAATTATTGATTGCATCATCATTTGAGCGGGCACAAAAATAGATGTTTTTAAATGCTGTAATTTCCATATAGCTGCAGGACAAACAGGCAAAATGATCAGGGATAGATTTTAGTCTTCAAGGAGTTGTACACTTCTCATTTAGCAGTGAATTAAACAGGACAAATACACGGATTTGGAGGGCGAAAAAATCTTATCTTCTTCTTCAGGGAGTCTCGAGCTGCATATTAAAATACTGGCAGACTCTCAGAAACAATTACTAAGACTGAAAGTTGAACAATGATCACACTCGCTGACCCAGACAAAATGACTGACCCATAGATGGATTTGCTGTCGCTAAAATCTGCAGGCTGATTCATACAGTAAGTACAGTATTCATGGATAATCTGCTGTTTTGGTAGCAGCTGTGTGATGGAATAAAATCACATCGACTCTAATTCACCAATTTTATTCATATTGAGTGATAACAATTCATGGGAATAGTCCAAATGAGCTCTGAGACTGCGGGGCCCCAAAGAGCATCTCATAAGCTTCAGTCCGGTGTAATTATCACACTGTCACCACGCACATGCAATCCCCAGAACCAACTTTAATCTATGTAATGAGACCGGCCATATTCGTCTTGCATCTGTTCGCTGGTAATTCCTCAACAGTGGACTTGACGCCACATGGCAGAATCCCACAGTGGAGTGTGATGCTGTTTGAAAAGCGCCGTTAGCTCCATGCTGCTAGTCAGGGGGGTTAGAGTAAACTATGAGCAGCATCCAGCAGCTTCTACAGTAGCCACCACAACATGAAAAGGAGGGTTCCCCAGACAGTGAGTCACTGCTATTAGTCCTCTTTGCAGTGATGACCGTGCATGAAAGTCCACAGGGACGAATAACGATAAATTCAATACAATTTACACCACTTTTATTCTGTTAATCTAAAAGTCTGTTATGTCCACGTTTAGGCGCCTCACTCGAGGGACTCCTCCTGCTTTTCAACAAGCCCCGCTTTGCCTTTATTTCACAGCGTATTACCAGGTCAGGCAGGGGTTTTATACTTGGTAAAGAGGTGAGAACAGGGAGGGATAATTCTGACCCCGTTCTGACAGCTCGCCATCTTGTCACAGACACTGAAGCAGCATCGGAGGAACCAATTTCCTGCTGCAGAGTCTGTGCGAAGGCAGCAGCAAACATAGTGTCTAAATCCAGGGGAGAGGGGGTTTAAGGTTGTGTGAACTGGTGTGACTGTAGTACCATGTAAATAGCGTAATCCTCATTTTAAAGCGACCATATCTAATATCTTCAATCAACACTGGAACAGATGAGAAAAGGGAGGCTTAACATTAGAAATCGGAAAACAATTTAAACCAAACTGCAGCATTTCTACGTTCATTATTTTGTTTTTATGGGAACTTTGGTTCACTGCTCTCATAGGCCTTGTTAAGACTGCAAGCCCAAATCCTTTTCGGCATATTCAGCTTTTATCCACATTGATTTTAGAAAGTCTGGAAAGTAAAAAAAAAAAAAAAAAATCACATATAATGTGATTTGCAAGTCCGATCCAAGCCACACTTACACTTTGTTTAAAATGCGATTTAAATCAGATTTCTAGAGATGCTTCTCAGTCTGGACGCTCTGGCTGCTCAAATCAGATACCAAAGTGTCTTCTGCATCACTCCAAACACGGCACACAACCATGACGTCAAAGTGCATCAGAGTGGCTGAGCAGAGTCAATTCTGCTACTATGTATACCAGCTTGTTTATCAGGTGCAACAGTGGGGTTTAGCATCGCTACTTGACAGCGTGATTGTTGGGAGGCTGTTTGATTTGAGAAATAAAAACCAAGTGTTCACTACCTGCTCAGCACAAAACAACAGAGAAGCTAAGAAAGCAAGTAGCTGGTGAACAAAGTGGATCTTTTAGCAGCTAATGAGCCAGGTATATTCTTAAGGAGTTGGTTGAGACCAAAACAGAGGTAAAAGAGAGCTAAGGTTAATTTAATTCATCATATGGCCGGATACAGAACTCCAAGTGATTTAGGATGGTTGCTATAGTAACCATTTTCTTGCAGAGACCAAAGAAACAGGACGACACACGTCTAAACTAAAGAGTAAGTCTGTTGTGTTAGCTTACCATCACTAGTGAACCAACCTCTGCTAGGCAAAATCACGATTGTCATATCTCTTTGCAGAAAGATAGCGAATTAAGACATTTATTTCATCAAAAAATCTTCATAATAACTTTAAAAGCACATACATAATACACTAAAAACCAAAGCTAATGGGCTCTAATACAACAGTCCTGCAACAGAGCCTACCTTCATGACGATTATGATCAGAGGGATTAGAGAGGTGATGGTCCAGTGTCACTTTTAAGGCTTAACTCTTTTTCTGTTTGTATGTCAATATTTTGTCTGCCTCATTTATATTATATACTGTATGTATTTATACAAACGCGTCTGGCAACCTAGTGTGTGTCAGTGTTTTGTTTACAGCCCGTCTCCTCTGCCCCCAGGTGGCCAAACAATCAGTTAATGCAGGTTTAATCATTTCCTGTGAGTCATTCTTCAATTAAACGGTATTCATTTGTGTGTAACGGCTTCATAAAAGCTGTGATTTCATGCCCCTGCACATCAGATTACTCTTCGTTGTAAACCCCCCCATTATATGTACGGCATGTCGGGTTTTTAATATACTGTATTGACTCTACACTGTACGTGCTCTGTGCTGCATTGTCACCAGACTGTGCAGACAGAATGTATGTACAATGCAGTCGTAAATTGCTGAGACGCAGTTATTTCCCTCTTTGCACTCGGAGGCAGCAGATGCACGGGCCGGAGCGCCATGTTAGAACAGAGAGAAGTGTAGCTCAAGAACATTTTAGTGCTCGAAGGCCTCATTGCACGCTACTGTGTCTTACACTTAGAGGCCAAACAGCTCAAGCACCAATCTGAGGGAAAACGCTGGATCATGCTGAAATTGTGGGTCAATCTTCTCAGTGAAATAGGATTGGCAGGTACATGGACACAGCACATTTGCACAGCTGACTGTTGGAAATGGCTCGTAGCTCGTAATTAGGTTTGCAGAAGTGTGGGGAATTCTGTATACTGTAAAATCATAGAGATGTCTGCAGAATAATGACAGTAAACAGCTAAAATCTGTAATGTTTTTGAAGTAATGTATCATTACTATATGCAGCTGTTTGTTGGACTTAAAAAGATGGATTCACCGAGCTTCATACTCTGCTGTAGGGACAGATTGGTCCGGTAACACACGAGTGGCTGACAATACTGATGCCATCTATCTTAAGTAAATAATGTGTTCATGTAGCCGGGGTCTGTTTATAACATCTTCCCGGAAACAAGGTCAAACAAACGTCAGCAACGCATAATAATATGCTCAGGTTTCCTGGCTGTAGTTGAAAGGAATGGTTTGACATTTTGGAAAATGTACTTGTTTGTTTTGTTGCTGAGGATGTGTTTGCAATTTGAAATAAAGTTTTGACAGGGTGCAAATTCAGGAGGCTCGTCTTGTCGACAGCACGGAGGCAGAGTCGGAGAAAGAGCAAGCTCAAAGAAGAGCCGGAATGACGAGATTGATGACATGCATAGCATCATTATTGGCAACATTTATACATATTTCAACCGTCTCTACAATTATTTGTTGGTAGACTATTATTAGTAACCTCAGTCTGACATCAGACCCGGGGGATAATGTCAGTAAATTTGAGCAAAATATAGACTTTCCTTATCTCAAGCGACAAAACATAGACTAGGGGGGGATACTTTCTTGTGCAAATGGATGGATTAATGACGTTTTAGTCCCCCCTTTTTAGGCTGTCATGCTGACATTTTATCTTTTATGGTCACAAACAGTCCCGAGGATTGACCTGGCCTGGCGAAGAAAAGACTAGATCCTGATCCCTACCGAGATGCATCAAAATTCTGATAAACTGAATCTCAGACTTTTTACAATGTATTTTTTCAGTGCTGGATTATTGTGCTGTGCTGCAGCAACATCTACAGCCATCTTACCAGTGTACTCTGGATCCACATGAGGAGGGTAGAAGCGGAAGTTGATGAAGAAGGGGATAGGCACTCCAAACTTGAACCACTCCACCACATAGGGAGGCTGCTGGCCATCCAGGGGAGGGGACACGTCACACCCCAGGATCACGCTCTCTCCGGCGCGCGCCGTCACAAAGCGGGGCTCCTCTCTCACTCCGTGGGCACCTGAGAGAACGAAGAAACAACATTAGGTTAAAAAGAAAAACAAGGACATTTCAACGTTTTACTCAATGGGGCTGTAGTTCGACATGCAAGCTAACAAGGTGCAGGCACAGAAATCCTGCAGACTAAGCAGAAAAATCTCATTGCATCCAACTCTAATTTACAAACAATAATTGGGTGGGAATTACAGGTGATCGACTAAACCACATTAAAACTACATTTAGCTTCAGATACATTGACTCCACATGGCCCACATTCTGAGTCACCATGCACATGGGTAAACCCTCATCCTCATCCTTCCACAGAACAGCCTATCGTCATCTGTCACCTGCATCTGTTGGTGAGTGTTTTGTGGCTGTGCCATACTGTACTATAAATGAGCTGCCAAGCGCTTCCATTGATCA
Source organism: Semicossyphus pulcher (assembly GCF_022749685.1). Lineage (NCBI taxonomy): Eukaryota > Metazoa > Chordata > Actinopteri > Labriformes > Labridae > Semicossyphus > Semicossyphus pulcher. The sequence continues at coordinate 10,412,854 of NW_027211692.1, forward strand.
TAGCTGGCTGCTGCTCAGATAAGCTTTACTATGAGCACCACCAGGCCCTGGCGTTTAGCCATGAATGTCCAGGCACGCTGCCGAGCGTTGACCTATCAGATGACTGAAAGGTCGGCATACCTGCCTCAGCAGAACGCTCACTCTGGGAATGGATTTTCTCCAGCTGCCACCCCCGCTCTCATTGAACCGGCTGTATCTCCGCCGTCAGAGCGAGCATGACTACCCGCCCTCGCCCAGGGGGAAAATCGCTTCAGGGATCAAGGGACATGCTGACGTATCACTCCGGAGAAACACCAGCTGAATAACTTAACGCTTTCATTAGCAGCGTCATTTGCATTAACAGGCTCATTTTTACAAGCAGAACAAATACATTGGGACTTGAGGTATTATGGGCTCAGGCTGCAGTGGCCCTACTATGTGTAATGATCATCCAACACCATCTCCATCGTATGACCTGAAAGCACTGTGTTTTTTCAGCCGTGCACAGTAGACTTAAAGCCAAATTTCTTCCTGTTGAAAATTTAAACTCCACCCCTAAAGGCCATATGCATCACTTAGTGATTGTGTCCGCCGGTTTAATCTGCCTCATCCTGTGACAGAATTAATCCACTTTAGTCGTTTGGGCCAGCACAGATTTTGGACTGAAACAGATTTAATCAAATTATACTTCCTATCGTGGAGATGTTGTTCCTCAGTTAGCAGTTTGTTAAGCTAACCTTTGCCGTACCGAGCATCATAAACCAAACTAAACTTGTGTGCCCGACTCGAAGATCTCCATGTGACCATTCAACAGCCAATTCAGGTCTCTTCCTGATACACGAGGATACAAACTGCACCAGTCTGAATACTAATCTACAACAGGATTAATACCCAAAAACCGCTGCCTAAATCTCACAAGTAGGATAAGGGGAAGTTGACTGACAACTACGAGACACAGAGGCTGTGCATCACAAAAAAGACAAAACTACATTTAGAGCATCTAAATCATGCCGATAATAAAGCAGTATTTTTAATTAAAACGAAATTGAGAGGGAGTCAATGTTTGATCAGCACTGTGGATCAAGTCAGAATGCACAGAAATTAAAAGGGAGACGATTGTTTCAGAGTTTGACGCTCTGCCCTGCAACCTGTACAAAAAAAATCCGGACCTTTTAATGCGCTTCTGAGGAAACCTGTCTCATCCAGTTTAAAGCAAAACAATATCAGAAATCTGCTTAACAAATCCTTACAGGATTGCAAAGAGCCTGAAACTCACACCTGAGCATGCTCCATTGCAGCCTTATTTATAACACCTTTATAAAGACTATAATTCCCCCTTTCAACACCTCATGCAGGGCTTGTGCCAAGGCAAATGCAGCAAATTTTTCTAGATCAGTGAATATCAATGTGGGTGTTTTAAAGCAGCTGTTCAACATTTTTGGAAATTGTCTTTTATGCCAAGAGATATAGACAAAGATTGTAACAAATTGTGTGTTTATCTGTGAAATAAAAGGCTACAGCAGCCAGTTAGCTTAGCTTATCACAGCATAACAACTGAGGACAGCTAGCATGGCTCTATCCAAAGCTAACAAATTCATATCAGCCCCTCTGAAACTGTTCACCATATAAAGTGATAAAACCTGAAGTTGTACTATTTTCATGGCTAACTTTGAGTAAGCTAACAGGCTACTGGCTCCTCTCATTTATTCCACCTTTGCACTTTTTTAACAAGTTAGAAAAACAACACATGCCAATTTAAGAGCTTTAGAGGGGCTGGTGGTTGGATTTTGTTAGCTTTGGACAGAGCTAGGCTAGCTGTTTGTTGCTATTTCAGTCTTTTTGCTAAGCTAAGCTATCCATCTCCTTCTTAGGCCTCGTTTTTAGCTTACAGACATGACTGACATTAAAAACATTCACACTAACTAGCCAAAATGTTATAATTGAGCTAAACCCATTACTTTGTTGCATAAACTCATTATCGAGTTTACCAGATACACCTAGCTTAAAACTGCTACATAGCCTATAAAAGCCCTGCATTCAATCCATCCTACCCGTGTCCCAAAAGATATCAAACTCAAGAAGGTTCACATTTTGTATATTTAAAAATCATCTTATATCTTGATAGTATCAACCTCAAAATATTTAAAATAAGAAATATAAAATGTACATTTAAAGCTGCAAGTTATCACAGAAGGGTGACAGGTTTTACAGTATGACAGTTTTCCAGGAGCACAGCAGTCAGCATGTTAATGTTTGTTTGTGTTAAAAATGACTCAAAGATATTCTAATATATGTTATAACTCAGCACAATCTGAGACAACCAAGTCTGGGATAAGGCTGTATGCTGAATGCTGTATACTTTCAGGAAAGACAAAGTTTGTGTACCTAAATCGGGAGTGTTGGATAACAAATTATGACACTTTTGTCTATACTTGTGAGCACGGCACTTGTGCTTTTTGCTGCACAAAAAAAAGAGAGCAGGCTCGCATCCATAATGAAACACACTGGACACATTGTTTGGTTTGAGTAAGTAGAGTCACTTGACATGAAGCACAGGCTCAAACCCAGCGGCTGCACACGCCGCGCATGCTGCTGAAACCCATTGTTTTTCTCTGCAGACGGTTCAGGTTGCAGAAGTTTAGCGGCTCAGGTTTCTGGCTGGCATTATTTTTGGATCTCTGTGGCGTTGGGAGCACGTCTTGGACAGAGACAAGACTTTAAAGACTTGAGATAATATATTGGAGGGCGAATAATTCTCCAATTCCTTTATGAGATCCTCATGAGGGGACAATCAACACAGGCTTGGTCGCCACTTTTGCCTTTTTCATTTCCTTAATGGAGACAGGGTGACCCAGCAGGGTTTATGGGGGCTTATTCAGGAGAAAATATTTATGCTCTCAACAAGACATAAATGTTATACAAGGGTTCATGCTTAAGATGTTCCAAATAAACCCTACTGTGGACATAAAGGGATCAATACGGTTAAGAGATGATGGCAATTCATGATTGCTTTGGTGCTGTAAATTACAAGTGAAGCTAAAAACTCTTTAAATACACAGAGGTAAAAACTGTTGAGTAAGATCTGCATAAATCAAACAGATAATAAATCCACAGCACCAATATGTTTTATGTATCTCTCCCCACATCATAGTGGATTTACTGCTATGATCATGAATTCCAGAGGGGTAACAATTCAGTCACCTGTCAGATAAATCATCCGTACAGCAGCCGCTTCATGTACAAAAGCAAAATACAGAGGGAATCATTCCTCATTGTTTGGCAAAGGTTAAACCAGCAGGGCCACGGGGAGCCTGGGCTGCAACCAAGGATAATACTGATAAATCAAATGATGGTCGGGACGATAAAATGTCAGAAAATGAAGCAGTGTCTACTGTTGACGGCCATCAGTGTCAGAAGTCTAGAAGTTATGAGTTTTGACCACTAAATTTGTCTCATTTGAGCACATTTTGAAGGCACAAAGAGGTAATTGGATCAATTACACAACAAACACATTTCTGGAAGATTCTCAAATTAGTGCAGCAGAACATATGCACATGAATGACACACAGGGGACTTCATTCAAGTGCACCTCTTCAGTATCTTTCACCATCAGAACTTCAGATACGGAGTAACAGAATAAATACAAGTCAAAATTTCCAGGCTTAAGTTAGAAAAACCTACATGCATCAAAATTTAATATTTCAGGGTTTTGTTGAAGCATTTCATGGACCATTAACTCATAACTTCTGAATCATCCTAGCCGTACAGGACAAAAGAAAATGGGGCAAAAGAAAATCTCACAGCTCTCACTTTTCTTTTTCCTCCTCATTATTTAGAAATCGACCAGACGTAGTGTCCAGTGGAAGAAAACTGTAAATAAAAATCTATGGCTTCCAGATCAATGATGTGTTAACATATACAGTAAAATGATTTCTGTAAGTATACGTGTGCACCTCTTAACTCTTCCTAATGACATCCATGCAATGTAATAAAAACTCTTATTCATTCAGTCCTCTGCCATTTTGATTCGATGTTGCTACAGTTGGATCATTTCACACTTTGATTGTAGGGATCCTGGTCCAAAGCCCTTATAACTTTGGTACAGCGCCATTCTCTGTGTCTACAGTTAGACCCTTTTAAGCCCCAAAACCCTGCAGTAGTTTAATTCAGGCTCATGCATCACATGAAATATTGGCGTATTTGTGGCATACCAACCCAGTGAGCATATTTCTGTTGAGAAGACGTTCAAAAGTGAAAGCTTTTTCACCGACTATTTGAAGACGATTAAACGTTTATGTTCAGACAAGATTTCACCTGCTTCTGTCACAAGATTCATCACACATTCACAGCAATTTAAAGTCTCATAGCGTCTAAAGTGGTTGTGTAAGTGAGCAGTGCATCACAGTCACCAACGAAAAAATGATTGCGTACATAGGTGGAGTTTTTTTTCGCTCTCACGAGCACTGCATTCAAGGCCAGCGCTCATCACCGTCTTTACATCAGGTATTAATGAAGTAGTCAGCATCTGGGGTCGTTATGCCGTCGTAGTCAGAGCTGCACAGCCTAAGTTCCTGGGTATGCTCAGTCTTCTTTTTTCTTTTTCTGTGGAGAATATTTAAAACTGCTGCCTTTACGATGTCTCTGAACCTTCTTGACATCACACAGCCCATAAAGAGTTGGATTTTGAATTTTTGCATGAAAAAAAAGTGTTGAAATTACGTCTTTGTTATCCACTGCTGCAAAAGGATTTTGGAGAAATGCCGCTACAATCATCTCTTTCATCACCCTGTCAACATTAAAATGAACAAATTATCAAAATTATAAAAATGTGTTTCTGAATCGTCGATGTCGTAACCGTATTTTAGCCGGTTGATAAAAGGTTGAACTTAAGTCTTCGACGTTCAGACCTGATGTCACCCTGTTTTCAACCAAATTTGGTGCTCACTGGGAAAAATCATTTTGTAATTTCAGTTTTTTTTAAAATATTTCTGGAGCTATCCAGCAACATCAAGGAGGAAACTTTTTTTATTAATAAAAGTTATTAATATACTCCACTTGCAACGCCATTAATTAACCACAATTAACATGTTTTGTAGGTCAGACTCAAACTCAGACATAAACATTACATCATCTGCATATAATGAAATCCCCAATTTTATATAATCCAAGTTTAGGCCTTCATCAGCTCCAGAGCTATACAAGTTCAAATTTGTTGTTAACAGTATCTTCAGTCCACACCAGCATCATAAGTATAAAGTCAAGATGAAACAGCATCACGTTGGGAGGTATCTTGCTGTAGCTAGCTTACTATGAATCTTAGCTCTTTGCTGCTAAAATGTAAAGATTGATTGATGGGCTGATGGTGTGATATTATATGTTGGTTCAAGCTTAAGCAAAAGTAAGAAAGTTGACTGGTTCTTTGTCATCTAATTCTAATAATAGTTGGTACTCAATGCATATGCCTGATGGGGACTTTGTAAAGCTCTTCTTCTTATTAACAAGATACTGGGCCAACCTAAACTATGTGAACCTGTTGTTCAGTATATTAGGTTTAATGTGTGACCCTTTTAAGTTGTCTCGACCAGCCTGGGAAACACTGCCTCACATAAGAGACTCAGACTATAAAGAATATTCGGTGTTTTTCGCTGACTCACTTGGTTAATAATTATAATGGTCTTTATTAATAGAGCACCTTTCTAAGGAAACATTAAAGACTGAATAAAGCAGCTTAAGACAAACCGATAAACACAACAAAACCACAGACCAATGAGAGGCATCTGTTCGCGGCCAATCAACAGCTGTGCAGGCCAACACATGAATCATCGCAGCAGAACAGCAGGGGCACGAGGGGTTAAATCCGCAGGAGATTTCAACTCAGAGTGTTTTTCAAGTGTCAGTGGCTGAAAAACGGCTCTGGCACCAAAAGCACACAACACTGTACTTTCAGTAATGATCACAGATTTGTACAGTAAATAGACTTTCACAGCAATTTTGGGCAATAATCAGGCAGAGGCGAGCTGGAGAAATGTTTTGACAGTAATGACGTCCAATAACACACTGAACAATATTGTGGGAAAATATGAAAACTGAGGGAGTTCAGTGAGAGGCGATATTGGATGAGCAGTGCTTGGATGACACCGGCACAATATTTCACCCAGTAAAACTTAAATCTAATATTTACCTCCTGCCTGGATTGGATTCAGGGATAAGCGTTGCTCACTGCAGTTAGAGATTTTGTAAAGGATACATCAGGCTGCTGCATGTGGCTCGATGAGGATATGAGCGCTGCTTTATGCCGGACGGAGCTCCCGATGTGGAGGATGTAATGGAATATAGACTGGACGCAGAGTCTCAAGGACGTGCAGCCACTGGGCTGGATGGGCCACTGACAGGGCGGTAATTGAATGCCAGCCCGCATGTGCTGAAGGTCACATCAGAGAATGGCCTGAGTGTGTGTGTGTGTGGTGTTTGGGATATGCCTGTGTGTATCTGTATACATCTATTGTGTTAATCCGGAGCTGTAGAATTTAAATATACAGAATGTAAACGCTCCAAATAGGAGAGAGATATAATAGACAGTTACATGCATGCTACATGATATGGATTTGGAGATCGAATTTTCCTTCTCGATTTCAATACCTACACTTGAGCAATAGCCAATACGGAGCCCCCCACTGATACTAGTGTGATAAAAAGGCCACATAATATTGGTGGATAAATTATCGCAACAAGATAATTTACCACAGTTTGGTAGTTTTTTGGGGGACTTAAAAAATATGGTATTGGACCCCTGGAATGGCAGTAAAGTAGCCGAAACTCGAGGCAATTTCTTAGGCCATATAGGACGCTGATACCAATAGTATTAACGGTACTGAAACAACTCTCATGATATTTACCTGCTTATTAATCTAATGTTTATTTATCTTAATGTAATGTTATCTAACGGAGGGAACTCCACAATTTCAGGATGAACTTGGGTTGGGTTTCTAGGTGCCTTTACCATCCTGCTAAATTTACCTTCTCAGATGATCCCCAGCAATTGCAGGCAACAATTTTGGCAAAAAGAAACCGTCATCTATCCTAGACAACAAAAAAGTTGAGGACTAAGTCGACAAAAATAAAGCAAAAAACAAAAGGCGGACAACAAAGGCGTACTGTATAAATGTCCAAGCAAAATTAATCCAAAGGAGAAAACACAGGAAACAAGAGGAGGGATTCACAACCAGGTATGACCGAGAGGGATGACATGACGAAAGACTATAGTTCCACAGGATGGACGACTTTGAACTGGCAAGCTCAAAGGGGAAGACAAAGACTATATACACTGGGGATAATCAGAGACAGGTGAGACCAATTAACACAGGTGAACACAATGAGGGAAGGGGACACCATCTGAAAGGCAGGAAGTAAAACAGGACATGACACACAACTACAAAATAAAACAGGACACACTAAAAACCAAACTGACATTAGAGCTCCAGGAAATGATCTCTAAACAAATGAATTACATAAATAAACCACAATAAATCAAGAACACAGAATACATTAAATATAAAACTGAACAATATAACTCACACACACATTACACTTTTTAGTTTTAGTTACATTCAGGATGCATCTATGTAAATATCATGTGTGTGTGTTAGTAAGGGTGCATGTACTGCTGGCTAAGCTGCAGTGAAGCGGGAATAGGGCCCTATAGATGCAAAAGTCTGTCCCTGAATTAGTGGGTAATAAAGTTACAGTTTGGGTGAGTTGTGTGCTGGAGTCTCCCCGTTGAGTGTTTGCACCTTTCAAGATAAATTGTAAAAAGTATATGTGCAGAAAGTCCTCTAATACATCCTGAATACCACAACAGAAACTTTAAGATAAACCTTTATTACCCAGGAATAACATTATAGACACCACCAACGAATATCTCTTTAAAATGTGGCTTCAGTTTAGTACTTTGACCTTAGACATTCTAGCCATGTATGAGGCTTAGGCTTTGGCTTCCCTTTGGTGCAAATGAAGCGTACATATGTTACATGATAATAGTGGTTATAAAGGACATGCGTGTGTGCTTTGTGCGTATTTGTAATTTAAAGAGAAAAGACAGAAGAGAGAAAGACAACTATAAATAGACGCAGAGAGAAAAAAACAAATAAGTGTAACGGCCTCAGTGACATTGGCACCTCTGGGCACCATCCGTGGCACCGCAGGGCTCAGGCAGAGGTCAGCTGGGTTTGTCCTGCTACTCACACTACGACAGTTTGTGGCTGATCTGTTCGAGGCTGCACCCAGGCCCTTTAGAAAGTCCATAATCCTAAAACAAATAACATTCTGTAGGTTTATGCCCGGTGTTATTGTTTCTGCCTTCTTATGGAAATGATCTGAGGGCGATATGATGAAGCTTTGGCCAAAGTTCAATAACACGACTCATTTTGGCTTTCCACCGCCATCAAATTCCCTAAACACAAACTATTGTTAACAACCATCTTTCTGCCTCAAAGTCTTTCTCCACCATCTGCTGGCTTAACTCTATCTCTCATATCTTCATGTGGGCCTTGATGAATAAAGAAAGCTCTCTGGTTAGTCTCTGTTGTCTTAATGAATGTATGTATTAAAGTGCTGGGACCAAGAAGCAACATTAAAAATTTGCCAGTTTGACCATAACTCTCCCATTCAGCCAGTTTTACCCACAGTCCTCAATAGGAGTGTGTATTGCTTCTCTTAGCTATCACCACGATCCAGTCAGATCCAGTTCCTAAAAGCAAATCTCAAGAAACAAAGACACCCCAAGGTCCTCCAATTTCATTGAAGACAGTCTGAACCATCTCAGATGTCAAAGGTCACAAAGGTCACTTTGAGATGATTCAATAGTAAATCTGCATTTCACACACACGTCATCATTTTCTAACAGAGCCCTCTGACAAATGCTAACCTAAACAAGTATTTATACAGCATAGATTCAACAGAGTACACAATAACTGATTGCTGATGAGCACAAGACGTCCAGTAAGAGAAGAGTGTTTATATGTGCTGGATGTATTTAGACTAGGTTGGCTCCAGTTGTAACTCTTGATTTTCCTCGCTGACGGTCGCTTTCCTTTTCAGACTGTTTGCCTTCATCTGAGCGTCGAATTTGTTTCTTTTTCTTTGGATTTTCACTTATTTTTGAAGTTGTATCTTTAGTCATCGATCTTTTCTTTGTTTGTTCAGCCATAGTAGATTACTGTTTACTCGCGACACTTGCAGAGAGCGGAAAAGCAGCCGCTTAGCTCCGCCTACCCTCTCTGGCAGACCAACCACTGCTGGCTGATGGAAAACGCGTCACTAACTGGGCGCCGCTTGTGATTTTTTCCGCTACAGTCGCCACAGACACCCAGTCTGTAATACTGCAAATGCAAAGGCTTTCATCAGTGGGCCATAGGCTCAATCACCATTGTGTTACCTCATTCGACGATAGATAGTGACTTAACAGACATTTATTTAAATTAAAATATTCGAGATTATTACTTTAACTTGCATGCAAAACTCTATTCAACATTTTTTGCACATTTTTCATTATGTAACCAAAGGGTATTTTCCAGTCCAGTCTGTAGGATGTTTTCCTCAAGGTTGTATTGAGCGGACAAGACAATGACCTCAGTGTCTCTACTTCCACTTTTGTACGAGAACAATCCAAGATAGATTTGCTCTCTTCATTATTTATCCCTCTTTAAGGGCAAAGTTCCCTCCTCGGACAAGCAATGCTCAGTCAGGGATGCAATGGATGTGCTGACACCTGCGCGAACACACAGCACAGAGAAAGAGAGAGGGACAGAGAGAGAGATGTGTAAAATGGGCTTGGCTTGCCAAAGGCTCAAAGGGCGAACCAACATCGCACTGCCAGAGGGGCACATTATCGGGCGTCTTTGGCACAGCTGCAAGTCACAGAAATTCCTCAGTTCAGCCATGATTCAGCCATTTTTTGCAAGACAAGGTGTTTTAAATTCATACCACAAAGAGCTTATTAGAGCTTTCCATGCTGCTCGTCTTAATTACAGCTGGTTATGATCTGTTTATTCAGCATCGATAAATCAGCTAACAGCTCCTACAGTACACTGCATGCGAGCCGCTCAGACATCCTCATCAGCGCCACACATCTTCCAATCAACGTATCCGCTTCCATATAATTCCCACTCCGCTCACTCCCTCTCACACGCTCACTTCCTGTTCCTATGACTCTCGTATACACACTATAGCTGTGGTTCAGAGAGACGCACTGTAGAACCAACACTCGAGCACTTCTAAGGCAGATGCACGTATGTTTCCCCAAAATAGAGGGAATGCATTAAATGTGGTCTTGATTGAAGATGGAGTCGGTTGAGCAAGTGACACAGAAATTTGAAGAAAGACATAAATAGTATAGAAATTATGAATAATGCAATAAATCACAATATGATGGCTTTTGCTTCCTTTTTGGATTTAATGTTAATATCACAAAACTGGCTGCGTCCAAAATTGTATACTATGCTACACATAGTCAATAACTGTCGTTCAACACAGTTTTTAAATGCACTGCTCAGAAGGTGTTATCAGGTCACTTCCTGAGAGTCACCTTGCCGGATGGAGAGGTGAAACAGCCAGATCTATAAACTTTTTTTCTGCATGTCTTTAGAAGTCTTTGGGCTGATTGAAAATGCAAGGCCCACGCCACCATGTAGTGAATCATCTCTACTGCATTGTAGGATATTCATGGCGGCGTGTGCACTTTAAATACTATTAGTTTCACACTAAGGCTTTGGTCATACTACAAAATCTCTCAAAAATCTCACATAGGTTGTGGCTCAGTGGTAGAGTTGGACGTCTCTCAGTTGGGAGGTTGGCGGTTTGATCCCTGACTGCTACAGTATACATGTCGAAGTGTCCGTGGGCAAAGACACTGAACCCCAAACTGCTCCTGAAGGCAGAGCCTTCGGTGTATGAATGCCTCTACATCCTGACTGGAGATTGGCACTCAGGCCTTTGCCATCTGTGTGTTAATGTGAGCGTGAAAGGGTGAATATAACATGTAGTGAAAAGGTGCCTGAGCGGTCAGAAGACTAGAAAAGCGCTATATAAGTACAGTCCATTCACCATTCACATACTATTTTAGCCAGTCTCGGAGCCCATTGGCTAAAGTCTACTGACAATATAGCCTCTGGGAGCGTCGGCCAACTTTCTGGGTGTAGCCAGCAGTTAGCCATAAGAGATTTCAGAGATTCCCTATTCTGTGTGTTGCATTGTTTACAGTGCGACTGACAACTTAAAGTCGATCTGAAACGGCATTTCGAGAGTATCTAGCTTCCGTATCGTGACGTACTTCCGAGTGAAACAGGCGAGACATACTGACCGAGCGTTCTTGGTGCTTGATTGACAGGTGGATGTCATGATATTATTGGTTGAAATTGGTTTGTACAAGCTTACGTAAGCACATGTGATATTTTGTTTTAAAGGAAGTAAAAAAGATCGGATTTTGATATAAGAATACGAAGAAATAGATTTTCTGTATTTTTTTTTGCCTATATTGTCAAATAGATGCACAATATTACCGGGGATGTGATCTAAAAGGATTACAATGACATTTTTCATTTCACCTCGACTTTAAGAAGCGAGACTGGATTGGAGTTTGGAGTCTATAAAACATTAAAACACTTTATAAGAAACTTAAGAAGCTTATAACTCAGGCTTGTTTCAACAAGAAGTTAATAAAATAGCAAACAAATGTAACTATTAGTGAGAGTTGTGAGGGCCAATGTATATGCATATATCTATTATTCTTCACAGATATACGTTGAAAAAAATAAAAGATAGTAATTACGAGATGACAGGGATTAAAAGAAGTCTAAGGTCACTTGAAAGTCAGATTCTCTGTTCTGGTTTGGTGACTCTGAAAGAGGCACAGTACGGTCTGATGGCGGTTGTCTAAACGGCTTCATCACATCACCGCTGACAGGATGGGAGGTTTTCTGGGACAGAGTCCAGTCCTCCTCCAGCGTGTCTGTGGGCCTTTATCCACCACTCCTGCAACAACAACCAGTGGTCCATTGTGTACTTTCAAGGACACGAACATCCACAGTCCACTCTTAATGAAGAGCCTCCAAATTATCTGTTCAGTCTAGACCGGTCTAAACAACGCGAGAGTCCCGATCATTACCGCACAAACCAAGATCTAAAGCAACATCACTCCATCCATTATTACTGATGCAGGTTCTCTATCAGCAACTCCTCAACTCATCATAATCGTAATGATGTTCCTACATGATCGCCTTATATTCAGGTATGCCAAAGTTTGAGAAGTTAAAACCACAGAGATTCAGGCAGATCCCTTTCATGAATGATGGATATTAATGTTGACTGTTGGTTGGGCATGTGAACTGCAATTTCCAGTATGGAAGTCAGACAGTTTGTACAATACAATCCATCAACCCAGCCTCCTCCTTAAGACCTGCTATGGCAGTATAACAGTGTTACAGCACGTTTTCTGTTCAGAGTCTTCAGTCCTTCTGTGCAAAACCACAAGAGATCACTTATGAGGAAAATGGAAATATAGGTCCTTTTAATTGGTGGAACAAGTAAACCACACTTGACGTTTATTGTTCCATCCGACCATCTAGAGACTTAAAACCGTAAAACACTATAATAGAGATGCACGAATACAGAATGTATGTCACTATTGCGGCCAATGTCATCTTTAAAACTAGACGGGAATTTTGTAGACTGCAGACCTTCCTCAAGCCTAACCGTCCACCATCATTGCTTGTGTGTGAGTCCGATCTGCTCCGAAATCAAATGTGTTCCTTCCTGGTCCGCGTCGCATCCTTCCACCAAGCATCAGGAAATTGAGCCATCAGTTTTCCCTTAATCCTGCTGACAAACAACCAACACCAAAAGCAAAACCCTCCCACTGTAATAAAGCTTTTGTTCTATATCTATCTATATAATCTATATTTTAAAACTTGTAGGAGTGTATCAGTGAATATAGGTGCCACTGAAACCAGGATGAAATGGCACAACACAATGGCCAGTTATCATTACAATGTACTGGTACTGAAAAATGTGACAGGGCAATTATTCTATTAAGATGGGAATAAATGTTAAATTAATGTAAAGCTTTAACCCACATTTATGTGGGTAAACTGCAGCGTACACAACTTTGGAAAAAAACTTCACAGTCTCAATCATTACCTTGATAAATTGCACTAAATAGGCTGAATTACATTATATTGATCGACTGTCTATGTTTTCTTCTCTCAGTTTAAATCATTGGAATTTCCCATTTAATCATTACTTTCATTAACGGATCGACTGCCTGATTAATCACAGGTCAATATGTAGTTATTTTTGAGAGCTGCGTGATAAGACGGATAAATGTATGCGTGAGGATAATTCAACCAGACCTATTGATGGCGTAACACCAACACAATATCATATTTTACGACTGCATATTTTTAAAAAGATGACGATCGAGTGGCTGTGAGAGCGGTTCATCCAACTATAACCACAGCATCTGAAAAACTGGCTTTCCCAGAATGCTGCAGGCTTTGTTTGCAAGGAGACTCCGCCGGGACTGGACTGGCTGAGGAAGGAGAGAAGGGGGGGGGGGGCAGAGGGGAGGAGGGGGGAGTGAGGGGGAGGGGGCACCACCAGAAAGAACTGGCACATGCCCAGTACTGAGAGTCTGCCATCCACAGCTTGAGCACAGGCCTTTTCTAAGCTCATTACTCAGATTTACTCATATGATTGCGAGCGTGGAGGCGCCGCGTTGAGAAATATGAATACGGGAGAGGAAGCCGTGCTGAACTGGTCAGACAGAGTCACTTCAGTCAAAGTATTAGTCATGGAAATACGTTAAAACACATACTTATCATAGTTTTTAAAAGATTTAAGAAGAGAGATGACAGAGTGCTGCGAAAAATGCAGATTAATAACCAACGTGTGCAGTGTGTGCTCTGAGGTTAAATTAGGTGTATTGATGTTTGCATGAGCTGCAAGGAGGCATCAAGTACCAGCAATACAGTCCTGGTGCAGATCTTCTTCTTTGTGAATTAAACAGAGACCCTCTGATTTTAGTTTTGGGGCCTTTTAACTCTTTTAACAGTACTCTATACTGCTACTCCAGAACATTTCAGAGGGGAAGGTTGCACTTTTCGGTCCTCTTCATTTACGAGGGATTCAACTTTTTAATCCACAATATTTCATTTTCTTACCATGACCATTTCGTTACATTCACTTACAAAATAGTGGTTTTTAATAAGCTCCATCTTTGCATCCGTTAAATGGTGCTTACATGTTGATGCATAATTGATACAAATCAATCCATGTATTCTATTAATAAACATAAAACAACATAGTCTTGTTTCCATTCAAATTTTAAGTGAAATTTCTCAAATTTTGCAAAAAAGAAATGCAAATAGGTGCATTTCCATCAACTGGATTGAAGCATAAAAAAAACAAACAAGACTAGGTGAAAACCTAGTGTGTGGCTGACCACATCAGGTCAATGTGCGCTTTTGTGGGCGATGTGTTACAAGGACTGTCCTTATGAGGCCGATGACAACGTGTTTGAAAGCAGGTGCGGACGTATGGCAACACATACTCAGAATAATGTCAGCACAAGGTATGCTGCACAACAAAACACTTACTGTTTCATACATGTGGCATCTAATCTCCTCTTTATTATTGATATATACAACCATCTTTGAGGACGCATACACAGAGCAGGATGCAGACCAGTGTCAACGTCAATAAAAGTCTTTTAAAACTGATTTAAAAAAAATGTTTGACTGAAATCTCTGACAAAATAAACCTGTTAAAATCTTAACTACTTCAAGCCAGATAATTTAAACCAATTCAAGTGTTGTTGTTTTTATTGTCCTTTATTGAAGTGCAGCATTGACTGAGTGCAGCATTGGTTGCTTTTAACTAGAACCAAACCACTGTACTGTATCATTTAGTGCCCATCACCCGACTGTAAAACTGAAATACTGCCAAGGCCTGAGAGAGCACTGAGGGGTCAGAGGGCTTTTATTCTTAAAGGTCTGAACCCCAAACAACTTGACATTAATTAACAATTGTGGTTTCAGTGACATAAAAAGCCATATAACCTCACCAAATCTCACAGAGGCCATTTGAACAAAGTGTCCCTTACCCACATCATTAAAACTTTTGAGAACACTGCAGATGTTCGACAAATTAAAACGCTGCTGTCAAAACATCTCCTCCACCATCTCATGCAAAGCCGCCACACACAAAGTCCCAGACAGCTCCAACATCCACACAAACACTGAAGACAGCCCTGTCTATCTAAGCCTCCATCTGAATCTGGACTCCAGACGCAGTAGGAGGGCTTTCAGACGCTGCCTTGTCACCACTGGGAGGCCTCAGATATGGTGAGTGACAGTTCTGACATCGCCACAAATGCTGTCTGCGTCTATATATCTCTGTCTTAGAGGACACACGCCTTCAGAAGGAAAACCAGCGACGAGAACCAATGTGCCAGGCCACGGTCCACGAGGGAGCTGGAGATCCTGTGAAACATCAAGGAGCGCTCTCACAGGAAGGGAGTTACAGATGAATACCGCCTGGCCAAAAGCCAGCCTAACAAAAGCCTAAAAACACAGAGTCCCAGCGCAGGACCTGAGAGGAGAGTCCGTCTGCCATCAGTGACTCAGGCTGAAAATAGTCCTTCAAATATAACACTCCCCCACACTTGCCAATGACATTTAATTACTTCTGTATGGCCATCAGCGTCCCTCTTGCGCCACCTTGATCGCTTGCCAAGTCACCGTTGACTTTGTTGAACTAACCTCGAGTCTCCCTGACCATATGTTGCCTCCCCAACGGACACTTGGCACGAAAAACTTCTTTGACCGTCCATTTAATGTGACTGATGGCTCATACCTGAGACTTTTTGTTTAATTCACCTAATAATGAGTTCACAGGCTAATATGTAGCATTTCTGCATTTAAACGTCTAAAAACAAGACCAGGTGTGTGGCTGATCAGGTCAATGTACGCTTTTGTGAGCAATGTGTTACAAGGACTGTCCTTATGAGGCCGATGACAACGTGTTTGAAAGCAGGTGCGGACGTAGGTGAGGACAGGGGATGAGCAGCGGAGGAGCAGCCCCGCCTACTCCCCGAACAAAGTATCCAGAGCCGCATAGACAGAGAGTCGCGTCAGTGGAGGTCCAAGATGCTTGATCATCCGCCATTGCGATGTCGCAACTCTCTCTCTCTCTACAGCTGTGAAAGTACCGTCACTCTCTCAGTCAGTCAGTCAGTCAGTCACATACAGACCGTGTGTAGGGCTGACCCCGGCAGTCAGCCAAAAACCTATGGTAGAAATTGAGTTCAGATCTGTTCTTACATTATCTTAAATGTTCAATCAAACCAAGAAAAAAACATATATCTATTCTAAATTACAGCGACGAAGCCCCTTCATCTTTCATTTTCTAGAACTTCCAAAACATGAGATCCCACACAACTACAGGACATCCTGTGCATTCACAGTGTCGGAATAATCAAATAAAATAGAATCCTGACTGGTAGAACTCAGAAAGTTGAAGAAAATTTTGGTATCCGACTTGTAGAGTTCATGAACTTGACTAAATATTTTGCTGAAAGACAGCAGACAATACTAACTGTTTTTTGTAGTACAAATAGGTGGACTAATAAGTTCTTAGCAATAAAATACAACACATTAATTTTGTACTGTCAATGTTGTTACGACTGAAAGCTTGTGAACACACTTAAAGGAGAAGTTCAGTATTTGAAAACATGGGATCTATTTTTACAAATTTGGGTGTCGAAATGAGTCATAGGAACAAAAACTTTTGGAATCAGTTGAGTAGATGGCTTCCGCCGTAGCCGCGATAAGGCCGCAGAGGCTGCAACATAATCCCCTGGGGTAATTGTGCCTGATCAAAGTGCGTCCACTGAAAGTGCTTGTTTTTGCCACTGACAGGCTCAGATTGTTACTCCAAGTGTCCGACAACATTACGGAAATGATCCCTACAAAGATCGTCCGTTTTTTAAAGAGTAAGATCCTTTTTGTGTAACCAGAAAAGGAAGTCTCGCTCAAAGAGAGGTCTCACTCTGAAATCTCGCGGGTGGTGAGATGTTACCTGGACAGGACGGTGGGAACGTGAGTTAGAGCTGGAGAGAGATATTTTCTGGAGCCGATCCCAGCTGTCATTGGGCGGGAGGTGGGGTACACCCTGGACAGGTCGCCAGTCAATCACAGGGCTGACGCACAGAGACAGACAACCAGTCACGCTCACATTCACACCTATTAGCAATTTCAGAGTCACAGTGCACCTAATAAGCATGTGTTTGGACTGTGGGAGGAAGCCGGAGGGAACCCATGCATGCATGGGGAGAACATGCAAACTCCACACAGAAAGCCTCACCTCGTCCGAACTAGGAACCTTCTAGCTGTGAGGCGACAGCGCTAACCACTGTACCACCATGCATCTCTTATTCACATTTCTTTCATTTGAATTAATTATTTCATTTAACCGATAATCCAAAGTCTAATACAACAGCTCATTGTAAAAACCCAACACTTCAAGCACTCGCCAAGAATAATAAGATTCCAGATTTATGAGATCATCGACAAGGTGCAAGGAAACGTATTGGGTGCTGGGAACAAAGCTGCTAACCACACGTTGAGACTAAAAACAGCTCTTTAGTTAAGAAACGCAAAAAGCTGCGTTAGTGATGGAAGGTCGGTTTGACTATAAGATTCATGAGTTTGAAGGCTTCTCAGACGCCAACACACTGTGCAGTGGTTAGTTATGATATGTTGTAAGGTACAAAATATTCCTCCATTTTTTTACCCAATAATCAAGCTACGTCCGTAACGGAGCTCACCTGGTCAGCACAAATACTTGACCACAGCACTGGTTTCTTTGACTTCCTTTCACTTCAAAGTACCGTCTGTCTGACCACGGCCTTAATTGACCATGTGCACACTTCAACAATCACAGGTAAATGTGTCGTATCTTACAGCTTAGAATTGATTTTTTTGTGTAGAATACGCCATCAGCAAAATCACAAAAAGCTGCAGTTTCAGAGTTTGAGTTTCAGCCACGCTTTTTAGTCACTCGTCTTACAAAAAATATGTTGTGTACGGCTGTCTACACGTGCTACACAAAGTCTATTTTCTTCCATTTTAATCATGTAACTACACTGGTAGTATGCTGGGCTCTGAGTGCTGCCAAAACAGGTGACATACACTCAGTACTGTCCCTGAACGCATCATGTGTAGACACAGACAGAGCATTGACGCTGCGGCTCTGCTAACATGCCGCTAACGCTACGCCTTGGCACTGACTCTTGAGCCATTCATGCATCAATGATGGAAACAGTTATTTAAAAAACATCAAGTCAATCAAAGAGTAAGCCTTAGAGCATATATTACTTTTGATATGACCCGCTTGACCCCTGATTCAGTTTCTATCAGGTTAATTTATCAAAGGGGTATCGAGTCAACTCAGATGACTCGACATCCGAGGCTTTAATGTCGGAAATTAAGAAGACTGACTTCACCTTCCACTTTCAACACCACCCTGCCAGCCACCAATAATCCCAGCTAAACTTGACCCATTTAGACTTTCAATTTCCCTCAAAGATGAAAACATTTCATGCATCTGGGACTCGACTTTTCAGACAGTCTCTCTATGAACACCACTCCGTATAAGGATATGATTTTCACAAGCAATAATTTTGTTTAAAATTTCGATCGCAGGTTAAGTTCCCTAAACCGAAACTAAGCCTTAAATTGCTTCAACTAGAGGACATCATTCTAATTAATGAACACTTACAGAAGACGGGAAAATCTTAGCATTTGATTGGCTTTGTTGTAAAGGCTACAGACTATTGAGACCATAAGTATTTAGATTGGTTTATGTTTTTCTGTCTGCCAACGGAGGCTGGATTTAAGGTAGCAGAAATGGGCAACAGTGGAACAACCGTAAGAACTATGGAAACACTATCTGGCAAAAGAAAAGAGCTCCTTTGGCAGAAAAGGCAGAAGAGTCAAAGAAGGCAAAGAGGGACAAAAACCAAGAAATAACAAGAGTAAACCTTGGACAAGTATTCACTCAGTGCAAAGAGCTCCTCGACTTGTAGGGGTTCCAGAGCGACATTCAGTTTGCTTTCTTTCTACAACATCACAACGTCACAAAACTTACACTGACAACCAGGTGTGCTCTGCCTTTACCGAAGCACTGAGAGGAGGTTTCTAGTTCAAATTAGGATTCTTTGCGACAGCAGCAGCCAACAAAATACCAGTTAGAAACACATCTGCCTACATTTTCAAACCATGTTTGCAGATGACACCCGCCTTCAGTTAAGTTAATGCCGGCTCCAACACAACAGCCTGCAGGTCTTTGAGCTTTACTGGTTTAGCAGCGCTCTGAGGTAAATGAAAATGTTCATATTGACATATTTTTTAATTATAATATATTAATATCACCTTATTGTGGAATTTACTGTTAAAAAAACAACTAATATATTTAAACAATTATTAGACATACAAGCAAATGTGATTCTTCTTCTTGCCTGCGTCTTGCTGTAAATTGTCAGCCTTTTCCAACACTGAGCAAAGTGCACATATAACAAAATACCACTGAAGAGAAGGAGCCAAGTCTCCGCTCAACTGAGCTGCCCTTATCCAACTGTTCTTCTGTTTGCTTTTTGAGCGAGTTATCTTTGGACCATCTGCTTTGATTTGGGTTCACTGGTACTTTGAAATCTGACCAGTATCTCCCATGCACCAGGCAATGAAAAGAAACCAAATCATCTTATCAGAGCTCTTACATTTAACTACGGAAAACCCATTTCACGTCATTTAATATTGTATTTCGTAATTGGTAGTGGGATATCCAATCCGAAAGGATAGGATCACACTGGCTCCCAGTAGAGAGGGCAGGTGCTAGAACAGCTGCCATACATTGAACTAGCATTTGGCTTTCAACAGAAAAGCATGCAGTTTAAAGCTTACAACTAGAGAGCAGAAATATATATATGATTACCTTTACCAACAGGAGATAGTTTGGTATATTCTTAATTTTCTTGATGAGAGGAAGTTGAGAAGATCTGAGCCAATTTTAATGTTTGGACAGGAACTATGAAGGTTGAGCCAGCAGCTGCTTAGCTTAGCTTAGCTTAGCACAAAGAGTGGGAGCAGGGGGAAACAGCTAGCCTGGCGCTGTCCAAAAGAAACAGCCTCTTGTAGCCTCTAGACACATTTTATTTGGGATGGGCTGGGATGAGTGACACCCTGATCCGTCTCCTAGATGTCACAGTAAAAACGCACCTCCAGGAAATCAGTGCTCCTGACCAAGCATTACTAAAACACGTAACCTTAAAAACCTAAACATTTGCGTTTTTACAATCCAATTTTGGTATTGATTAAACTCATCAGTGTTAAATAGTGAGCTTTAGGGGTGCTGCTCGGTGGATTTACATTGGCAAAGCCAGGGTAGCCCTTTCCCACTGCCTCGAGACTTTATGCTACGCTAAGCTAACAGCTGCTTGTTTTAAACTCATATTGAACTTAAAGATGAGAATGGTATCAATGTTCTCATCTAACTTTCAGCAAGAAAACAAATAATCTAAATACTCAAAATATTGGGCATAAAAAAGAAATGCGTAACTTCAGTTCAGCTGTACTTATTTGGCATCTTGCATGTCTTTTCTCGGGCAACCTTTAAAGTGATAATGCTCAAATGAATGTACGAAACTATGACATTAAAATGCCATGAATGTTGTCAGAGAATGTTTACCCCGATGACAGTCTTATCCGTATAATTGGTAAAAAGGAGTAAAAAATGAGTCACAGTTGGTCTTAAAAAGCATTTCAGAGGCTCTGTGTTGCATCAGACTGGGTTCAGACACTGTAGAGGAAGTGGACCAGCTCATTTGTAATTACTAGCAGACTACATTGTGATTTGGGACTCTCTGGTGCAGCCAAAAGTAAATCACCTTCAGTGCGGTGCCGATACCAGACAACACTTTTGAGTGGATGATATTAAGTCACATCCATCCCGGCGTAAAATGGAGAATTTCTACTTTTAACATCACACCATTGAGAGAGTATCTGTTCCTAACACGTTTCAATTACATAATTACAAGAAGTTTTGACATTTTGCTCAGCTGGAACCTTGCTGTCATGGCAGGAGGAGCCAGACCTGTGAGCAGACCAGTTCTGACTGTGTATATGAGGGGTCATTGGGATCAGTTACCAAGCGACAGCTTGGCACATGTCTCCCTCATCTGGACACGAGTGGAAAAGCAAGGTTAAGTAAGTACATGGGTCAATACAGAGTGCAGGGAAAAATAAGAACAAAAGGGGAAATTGTGCAGTTTGTTTCTCCAGGAATAACTAGTTTATGATAGATCAGCTTTAGGCGAGCTTTGCAGCCTGTGTGTGCTCGGTGCATTACACACAGCGGTGTGTAACACCTCCATGTGCAATGTGGAATTCAACATACAAATCCCATGCATGAAGTATCAATTTAAGAGTGCATTTAATCTGACATGCAATGCATTATTTAGTTACTTTTCCATCTTGAGGGCTGAGACGGTCACACCCCTCTCTGGAGAACTCAAATGGGACTGCTTGCTATGATACAATGCACACATTTCTCCCTCAGCAGCGGGGACGTTATCTCCAATATGCTGCTTGTTTTATCACACAATTGAGCCTCATGGATCCCACAATACAGGCCTGCAAGCCAGCAGCAGCCTTATCAATCAGCCTATCTTTGCCTTGGTCAATCATTCTGCACATGATTGTGAATTATCCTCTCACGTTTCATGCATACGAGCCATTTCAAGACAATTGCTGTTTCCCTGATACGATTTAACCAGGGCTGAACTTTCACGTGACATATGAGAAATGCAGCCATTTGTTAGAATGAAAAAGCCCCACACTTCATGTGAGCTAACACAGAAAAGGAAAATGCAGCACCAAGCGCACGCGAACACAGCAGAAATCATATGCTATGTGCGGCACAAGATATATTGCACTTCAACTCACCTTGAGCGGCCGTTCCTCTGGTGCTGAATACACTTGCTATCAGAGTGGCCACATACCAAATCATAGTACTATTGCCGACCAGCTATTACCACGCAAAGTGCCCCGTTCAACCAATCTCTCATATTCGACCTTGCACCTCACGGTCTTTTCCGCAAAAGCCCCCTTTTCATATCCTATTTTCCTTCCTCGTGGCGTTTCCCTTCATCCCTTCCCTCCCCCGTCCTTCCATCCGCATCCTCTCCCGAAGAGACAGAGCACCTGCACCGCCGCGTTTGTAGTAGACGGAGCCGTTTTTACGAGCGCATAGTGAAACCAAGTGTGAGAATGCAGCCACAGGTCCGCCTCTGCCGTCATTGGATTGGCTGCTGATTGAGGCTTTGGGGCGTGTATTGGTCCTCCGTACAAGCCCCGCACCCGAATGACAGGAGCGCGGCCGTGCGCCGATTCAAGGTGAGTTGGAGCGTGCCATAGTAGTGGAACCGCAGTATCATGCGCATTGACAGAGAGACGTGTCCACATCTTTAAATACCTCTCCTTTAAACTGGCCCCCACGTGCACCATCACCGCCCATCATCCATTCACACACACAGCCTTTATGCACTATCACACATATCAATATTGGCAGCATCCACGCATCTTTTTCAGCGGGTTTAGTGTGTCTGCCGTGAAAAAGGGGGGACGCTGGTGGATGTGTGTGACTCATCCGTCGCTCACCCATAGCCCTCGGCTGTTGTCATGTCGCTGTCACCGACATAAAACGCTTTCTTTTGCCGCTACCGTCGCGCGCGTGTCTGGCTTTATGTGATGGGTGTGGCGACAGATACAATACCGTGTGTTTTTTTTTTCCTCGACGGCTAAAAAGCGCGAGGATGCATGCAGCTCGCGGCTCCATCACGCCGCTGCCCACTGCGCACACATGGTTAACACTGATAAGGCTGGCTCACACTCACTCCCTCTGTTTTTTTTTTGTTTTTTTTTACTACATGCATGACCACGGAGGAATCATAGCGCCTGTGTAACGCCTCTGGGCTGCTCAGATCTCACCGCTTTACAGTCTGCTGCGTGTTACTGCGAGATAAACGTATAGATGATCTGTAATCTGAGAGGAATCCGGCGATGGTTTCTGATCTTTCAGCAGAATTTGTCACATTTTTGTCTCGGCACATGTCTGTCTGTCTGTCTGTCTCCCCCTCCCTTCTTGTCTCTCTCTCTCTTTTTTTTTTGAGACTGTCACTGTTCCTGTCTGAAATCAAAGAAAAAAAAAAGGTGCCAAAATAATCAAAGGATTCTCAATTTTATTCCAGTAAAATCCTGCTGAGTAATATCACATAACATTTTTATCACAGCCAGTCATTTCCTCTTTGGGAGGAGTTTGAAACAGACTGGTTACACAACCCTAATCTATGCAGTTTAATGTATGAGACCTTTACAACTTGCAGTTTTCCTCGCGTGTTTGCTCTTGTTAAGGCATCACATACATTTAAATACAGATAGGGAGACAAATTGAACGTAAGGCACTATTAAGTTACTTCATTGAGCATCCATGAGCTGCTTGGCATATAATCCCCAGCGCCATTTTTCCAAAAGATGCTCTCTCATTGGTTGTTTTGACTACGGTGGCGGTTAGCGCTGTCTAACATGTCTTTCCAAAATCTTTCATATGTGTGGAGTTATGATGAGAATGCTGTAGGTCAGGATATGATCCACTTAATTTTCATACTCACCAAACCACATGTGGGATGCAAGCTTTTTTGCATTTGTCGAGTTTGTTGAAGGTTTTGTCTTTAATTTGCAGGTCAGCGATTAACAACCTGGCCGGAATCCACCAAGGGACGACGGACCAATTTGGGATTGAGAGTTTTTCTCTAAAACACAAGAACAAAACCGTAATTCTGTTGAGTATTTATGTTAAATCTTCGGACGTTTCTCTAATCTCTGCTTTTATTGTGAAATTCTGGGTGGTTTTTTTACAACTTTAGGCCTCTAAAAACAGTTCAGATGAATGAATCTGAGAAAGGAACGAAAAGTAAAGTTTACTTCTCTTTAAAAAAAAAGATGTGAAACGACTACTCTTAGACAAAGACCTAAGACTGTTACATAAAGAATGGATGAGGCAGCATTTGACTGATAGTAGCTGTCTTAGCTCCTCCCTCACAGCTTGACACACCATGCCACACACATACATGTTTCAGTGTATGACGGGAGATCCGGTGCTGGAAACAACTTAATTGAGCACATACAGTTGAAGCTATGACTCATAAGTTACGGATACTTATTATTAATATCTGCGTGGCGGGGGGTCGTCATTGTGTCGTCATAAAGCTGTGTGACTCAACGGGAGAAATTGAAGGTCTCCTCTCCTGCATGGAGGAAGTGTTTCTGTCAAGGCTGTTTTTTTGAAGGTGGAGCATCTGTCAGACTCACAATGACTGTCAGGGGAGGTGTGACTGCAAAACAAGGTCACATTACCTACACAGCCCCCTTCAGCCCTCACCTAAAGTTACACAAGTGCTGACACACCACAACCCACTGTCGGCCTTTACATGAGCCTGTTTCCACTCTGACGGTCACATGACATAACATTTGCATCGTAAACCACAAAAGAGACTATTTGTCCTTTTTTTTCTCTACTATGATAGAATTTGATTTCCTACGATCCAGGCAAAGATAGCAGTTAAGATAATCTCTTATGCAACGACAACATTAGCTTTACCGCTCTGTTAGAGGAGACAGGGGACGTAACCAAAGGGCAGTGAGGGAACATTTCTGAATGTTTAAATGCAGCGGGGACAGTGGCTCTGCCCGGATAAACTTCAGGATTATCTTCTGCTTTAAAATCGTTCATATTGTTACGCTCATGATTCATCAGATTATTCTTTTATTAAGTTGCTTGTTCATATTTGAACTTGTAACCTCTGAATGATCAGAAAACAATGTTCCTTTTGACGTCACAGTGTCCACTTCCCTTTTTTCAAAGCTGTAACAGGGATTTACTATAAAAAGCTATAAACTAAAGAAGAAAGAGGTCACTTAAAAGTTACCATATCAGCTTTTTTTAAGCAGCAACCAAGCAGCCAACTCCAGGGCCGAGAAATTAAGCAACAGAGGAAGGACCAAAAACTGCAGTTTTATCGACTGGCCACTTGAGGCTGAGGTCAATGCTCATCAGGCCCCATAATGAAATGCCCAACGTTACAGCAGAATTATAACTACTAACTATTGTTAGTTTCACTATTCATGACAACTTTATGGGAAGTGAATCTTTATATAACAACTTATCTAAGCTATATTTTTGCTCATATTTATGTACATTTAGGGGCGCGGGGGCTTTGAGTCACAGGTGGGTGCTGCTAGCTATGCGCTACACATCAACACAGCTAACTCAGACACTGAACCTAACCTTCAGACCTGTTTGTGTTGTGGCCTTTTGGATAACTTTTTCCAAATATCAGACAAATAATATAACTTTCTGTGTGATTTATCGTACTAACTAATTTAAGCAGTAAATAGCAGGTATGCTGCGCTCACAATATCTGGCCCGTTAGCTTGTTCAGTGCTGTAGTGATGAGAAGACCCATTATTTTAAGTTACCCGGTACGTGCCGTTCACTTGCTGCTTTCTCACCTGAGATTCGGCCCAGAGAGTGGTGAGTCCGCTACGTTTCACAAGCTCTTTTAGCTTCTTATAAGTAAATAAACGACTCTGATCGGCTACCACCACAAAGAGATTCTCACACGGTTGGAAACATGATGGTTAAGCTTATTCCCAAGTTAACGAATTAACCACGGGCACAGATTAGCTTTGATAGCTTAGCGTTAGCTAACCCCTCGCTCCACCTAAGTACCAAGCTCGTGTCCAAATATGGTTACTTTTGGCTCCAAAAAACCAACATGGCGGCGGCTTCAGAAGACACTGACGCATCCAATGGGTGATCTCAAATGTCACAGTCTACGGCAACAACCAATAAAGATAACAGGGTGAGATGAGGGTCTCTGTATACGTAGCCTTTCAGGTGCCCAGGTGTCATTAAGCACAGCACATTGGTTTATCTTCAGGGTGATTGTCCAGTCACTACTCTGGGCAGGTTTGTGGTTTACTTATTTAATGTCCACTTTGGATCAAAAAATAAAAAGAGTACATTTATGGCATTCCTAATTGTTAACAATCAACCATACGCAGAGCTAACTCTTGCACTGCTCCTGTCCTCCCATGTTCTGTGAATACATATGGACCTAAGCGCTTGCAGGGACTGGGATGCTTCAGTGACAGAGACACATGGATGTGTACACTCAGGCCCCATCCAGCATCAGTCAGTCAGCCTGCAGCAGCTGACTAACCTGCCTGCACCAAACAAGACGTCGTGCACGCCAGCTGCTGAGCAGATGTTCTGTTGCATGTCTGTTTATGGTGTTTTTATGAGCTCTGTGTGTCTTATAGCCTCATGCTGTTTCATGGTATAATTCATGCTTCTGACCGGTAGTGGTCAGCAGTGTTTTACACAACAGATGAGACTCACTTTGTACTTCATTACTTTAAAGGTTTATTGAAATATAATTTAAGACATCCTAAAGTAATGTTAGTGTATCTAATGTAACGAGATGTTTTGACTACAGGGGACTATAATAAACTTTTAAAATTATCATCATATTTGCAGTCTTGCAGTCTTTTCTTTTTCTTATAAAACAGAAAATCTTTGGGGTTGTTTTGGGTTTTGGATTGTTAGTCAGGTTAAACAAAGAATCAAAAGGACATATTTCAATATTTAAGACTTTAAAGTTCTTTTACTTGTATATAAAGCTTTAAATGACCTCGCTCCTCCCTGCTTAAGAGATTTTTTTTCATTTTATGTTCCAGCCAGATGACTTAGGTCCTCCACTGCTTTCTATTAAATGTTCCTAATGTGTCCAGTGAAACTACCAGAGAGGGTGCCTTTGGTTTGGGTGCCCCCAAAACTGTTGAACCCGCTACCTCTGGATATACGCGTGCTAACCCAGCTCTTAGTTCTAAGAACGTTCTGAGAACGTTACGTGCCGTGTTCTGGTAATGTTTTGAGCGGGAAGTTTTTATTTGGTTCCCAGAATGTTCCTTTTAATAGCAGGAGAACGTTCTCTGAAAACATTTTCAGAAAGTTGCAGTGAGAATGTTCAAATCACATTTCAGGAACGTTTTATAAATCACCTTCTGATAGTTCAGGCCAAACTAACATCCTGAAAAGATCCTCAGCATGTTGCAGTGAGCATGTTCTACCTTTGTTTTTATGTAACATTGAGCAAATGTTTTATAAAAGGCGTTCTGACATGCCAGGCTTCAATAACATCCTGAAAATATCTTCAGAATGTTGCAGTGAAAACGTTTTGTCTTAAGTTTTAACGTTACAAGAACTTTATTTGAAATGATAAACATCCTTAAATCTTAATCTTAATCTTTGAATATTAGATCAAAACGTTTTCTTTCATAATTAGAACTTGTAGGTGATGTTAGCCAATGTTATGGGAACGTTCCCTGCTAGCTGGGAAGCTCCTGCTATAACTTTTCTTATTACGTATAAGAAAAAATAATCATTTTCATCGAGCTTTTCATTTTTGTAGTTATTTTCAGTCCTAGTTTGTCTTAGTTTTTAAGTTGAATCTATGGTTTTGACATTATAACCCCTGATGCTGACTTATGTATGTATGTTTGTAAGTATAAAAGTCTACAAGTTGTGTTGAAAAAAATGCACAGTTCAAGTACGAGACTGAGAGTTCAGCATCCAACTATAGTGCAAGAGCAATGTGCATGTGCATGATTGTGAGACATAGAGAACAATCAGCGGTAGATATATATTAGGATACAGTATGTATACGTGTTCCTGTAGGAAAAATACGTCTTTATATGTGAGTCTGTGCTGTGAGCAGACACTGATAAATTATAGATAACAGAATCTAATTTGACTGATTTCAATCAGTCCTGTGGCTCTGAGGACGGACGTTCGACTGAGGCCAAAAAAGACTCATTCAGGATGTAGACAAATGTAGACATTGTAGGAACATGTACACCTTTCATGAAAAGCATCTCTTAGTGTACTTTAATAATGAAGTCAAAGCCTCGGTGGTACATCACAGCTGCGTTTGAAGTTAAGAGCAGAGATTTAGGAGACCTTGAGAGAATTCCCTGAAGAAATCTGATGCCACACAAAACGGCTCTGTGGTTCCATTTTGGTTTGTAACTGAGACAACGGGATTTTTTTTAAAGATGATATCTACTAAATGTATTATCCTACTGGTCCACTGATCTAATTATGTGTAAGTGCGCCTCTGACATGAAGAAAAGTCGTTTGCGTTCCCTCTTGTTGGCGCTGGAACATTTCACCTCGGCAAAACAATTAACAGCCTAACGTAAGCAGAGCATCATGCTGTCACAACACATAGTGTGTATGTGTTATATCAAGTCTTGTTTAAGTAAGATCACAGTATAACACTTTTACACAGTGAAAGTTCTGTGTTCTTTACACCAAATCTACTGCTTTTGTCATCGTTGTGCTTGATATAGATCGATGTCTAAATTTCCCCTTTAGGTATTTCAAGAAAATAGTGCAGTCAGTGTCAGATTCTTTCCCCCTCTCTTTGTCTGCAAAGCAGAAGATTTGAGTGAAACATGCTCTGTGATAGCAGGAGGGCTCAGGGCCTCAAAGTCACTTTCAATCCCTGCACTCCTCCTCACATGGGAATCACTCGTCATGTTCAGTGGTCATCAGACGAGCCTGTGAACGAGACACACAAAGGGGTGGATGTGTGGAGGAAATATAAAGCCGCCATCTTTACTCTCTGACTTTTTTCACACATAATCTGCTTTTTGCGTCCAGTATCACCGTTACACACATTAAAAGAAGACGTTGAACCAAACCCAGCTGGAGGTAACGCGTGTCAATGCTGTGGTTTCACATATCTCTCCACAGGTGAACGTTGGTGCCAGAAATAGAGCTTCTTGTCGATTAATACACACAGTAATAAATAAATCTTGCAAAAGCACAGTTACACAAGCTGAAAATTACACTTAAGTCTTCATTTAAATCTGCCTGTTCCTTTTTATCACACATTGAAATCGTCAAGTTTCTGAACATCTCTCTCTCCTGTGCATCCTGCTGCCTTACAGCTAACTTGTGAACTCTATTTATACCACAGTGCTAATTGAGCTGTAGATGCAGTGTCTGTGAATTCCTGACTCCTGATATGTTCTGTAAAGCATCACACCGCCTCTGAAACTCATCTTTTTAGTAACGAAGAAGGCGGACTGAATCTGTGTGTGTAAGAAAGACGGAGATGGCATATTAAGTTGGCTATTGTTTTTGTGATAACTTTCACAGAGTACATCCCGTCGTGACCAAACTTTCTGCAGAGCACAGAGACGCAGCCTGCCAGCCAACTGATCTCTACAGAGCATCCCCATGTGGTTAATACAGCTGTAGATATTAAGGTTTAGACTGTTTCTACAATGAGAAAAAGATATTAAAACTGTCAGTAATTACCCGCTGACATTTATATTCAGTGATTACATTTACTGACTCACTCACAGCCACATTTAGCGACTGGAATCAAATCCAAATTTTTAGAAGAGATGACAGAATTTAATTTATATTTGTTTTACAATACATCTAAAAAAAAAGGTACAAAGAGAAAAGGTGAAGAGCTATATTAGTATACTCACAATTGAGGTCTGCTGTAAATGATCACTCCCACACAGAGCTTAAGCTTAATATGTGTAGGTTTGATGAATCACCAGAGAGAAAGGCAACAACCCGCTGCCAAACGTCGTGCTTATGCGTATGATGAAGGCAATATTAAAGTGGTACGGACTACAGGAAGAATGGCAAGGCGAATTTCATGTAGGCCTACCATTTACACAACATGTAACTAACATTTAACTTGCATAGCATTTTACTCACCGAAAAGCTGGAACACAGACTTCCTGCACGGCCAGAAAGATCTGTAAATCACACAGAAAGGCAGATTGTGTCTGAGTTTTGCATTAAAAATCCCACTGTGTGACTGTGTTAATGTCGAGCATGACAGCTAGCAGCATCCACTTGTCACTCAAGTGACCACCCCCTTTAATTTAAGGCTTATATAGGAATTAAAAGGGGTAAGTTATAAAATGAAAAAACAGTTATGTTGAATAGCAAAATTTGCTATTCATAACACAGCTGTCTTTTGTACCAGGCTGTTTGCACATGTTTGTTTCTTCTCTAAAAATGGGCATTTTCCCATCTGCCATAATTTGTCGGTTTCAGGAGCCAGCCTCAAGTGGACACTCGAGGAACTGCAGCTTTTTCACTTCCGAATTGGCTTTATTTTTGCAACACAGGAGGTTGCCACTTTTTTGCTCACTGGTCACTGTGGCTAGTGGTTTTCGAAAGTTACTAGCCACTCAAAATTTTCACTAGCCACTATTTTTTTTTTCTTCACCTTCACCAAACTGTGATGCAGACTCGCAGCACAGAGAGGGGGAGAGCTGCTGTGCAGGAGCACAGAAGGAGGGAAGGAGAGAGGGAGCGGGTGATCACGGACTGAAGTGATAACGTGATATGAAACTTTGTTTAATCCTGATTCTGTTTTCTGGCCTTAAATTATTCAGTTTAGTAACTGTTCTTTTGTCTTGTTCAATGTGCATTTGGTACATTCTTTGTTATATAGCTATCATATGCATATCATGATATCATGTGCAGGAACTATGCAATGTCAAGCATTATGAGCACTTTGTTTAGCTTTCTGGTAAATTTTAATGCTATTTCGCCTGATGGTCTTAAAGTGGGCTACCTGTAGCCTGTCTAATTCTGAGCAAAATGGTGGCTATATACCAACCATGTCAAAGAAACGACGAAACTAAAAACCTTGTAATCACTGATGACTTCGCTATAAGTGGGCTACACATAGCCGGACTAAATCAGGGCTATCTAGCCCAGATGTTTAAATGACGGCTATTGCTTGCTGGGTTATGCTTTGTAAAGGTTGTTCACGGAAATACAGGGCAGACCGTAGCCCTTTTAAGTGAGGGGCAGAGCATGAGGAAACACACACAGAAAGGTGTCCTCACTCTGCTGCATGACTATAAATTGCTCACTGCTGGACCACATTATTAGAAATTCTGATAAACTACTCATAGATCACTCTGGATCATCTTTCTCTGACCTCCGTCTCTCCCTCTCGTCAGTTTGGATTGTCCCCAATTAAAAACTAAGAAAACACTAACCATCCGCCAAAATGGCTGGTAAGAGGGAGTGAGTTACCCATCACTGCCCAGTTCTACCCGCATTTGGCAGGTTGGCGGGTGCTAATGTAAAGCCCTGTTCATATATATTTACCAGTAAAAGGTAGAGTCATATATTTTATCCTCTGTGTTTAAGAACTACATAGATTGTTTTGCATTTTCAGACAAATGACAGAAATAAACTGTATTTGTTCTGTAAACTATAATTGGCAATTTGATAAGAATTTAACAACTTTAATCAAAGTTTTAAAAAGAACATTATGGAGGAAAAAATCTCTTTAATTCTTCTATGTGATATCCTATAGATTCAAACATATTAAAACATTCAAATTATATGAGAAATATTCTGTGATAATTATAAGGAAAAAAAAGCCTGCCCCCTGCACTCTATAATGATGAAAACTGCTCTCTCCCGCTCTGTCCGGAATTTGAGCCTTCTCTCCATCCCAACCTCAAGATGCTGCTTCTTAAAGTCTCGCTCCTGCTCTGAGGAGCCCTGCTGACAATTTCCTGGGCTGCAGCTTTTTAATGAAAGCTTTAGCAGAATGTCTGTCAGCCGCAATCTTCAGTACAGTGTGTAAAATAAAGAGCAGAGACCAAAAATAGCACTCACAACACGAGGAATTGTGTTTTTTTTTTAGTTTGTATGCAGACTGCAGTTTAAAGAATGAATTTACAGAGTGAAAAGAACAATGAGAAGCAGGAATACTAGATAAGATGAAATATACACATTAATATAAGCTGCAAAGAGGAGGGGTGGGAGCTCTGTGGGAATCTTCAAAGAGCAGGTTTCTGAAACTCACAGAAGGTTACTTAGAGATAAGAATATCCATCATAGAAAGTCTGACACTTATGACCAATATAAATCCATATATAGTCTACATTAGCATTTCTTTGAATCACTTAAGACTTGGAGTGCCATTATCAATTCCACCTCTGTAGCATTTATCTCAAAGCATAGATATCATGTATCACAATAGTTATAATGTTAAGACTTTATACTAGATCACATGCATAATCATTTTTAAAAACGTTAAAAAGTTAACATTCAGCAATATTTACTCCGTCCCTGAATGGGTTAATAATGATGGATCTCAGAACAGTGTGGTAGAAATGTCTGCAGTGCCGATCATCTCCTAATGTTTGTTTCAAATAAAGCTAATGAAGCTCTAGCATTAGTTCAGTCAGGAAGACTATATTGTGTAAGCTGGTATATTTCACACCTTTTTGCTCTCACTCGCGCATGCTCACTCTTATTTTCCTGCACTCATCACCTGGTCACATCTGTCCAATAGCTCTGCAGCACACGCTCACCGTTAGCCTATCATATTACTGCTGCCTTTTTTAAATACGACTTTTCTCTGCCTCCAGTTCATTCATGCCATCCTTATGTGCGCCCCTCCAACCTCCCCACCACCGGCCAGTCTTCATCATCAGCTCATCTTCTAATCAGCCTCAGATGACATCATCAGCCAACACCTCCACTACCAGTGTCCGGACTAGATCTTGCGGCCACTCAGGGCCGACACCCTTCGATCACCATATCTCCCCCGTAGAGTCCGAGCGCCAAAGACTTCTGACCATGATTCATTATCACATCATCATTGTAATATTTCTTCCTTACTTCATTTACTGGTCTCTCCTGATTGAACTGGTATTATTAGTGCAGAACTCTATGCAATAAAAAATATCGTTTCTTCTCATCATGTCTTCTGCTGGAATTTTTTTACTTACAGATTTTTTTGATTTCATTTGAAGGATTACTGTCTTTTATTTAACTACATTCCAAGGAAAAACTGTACGTAGATCTGTTTATTCCATACAAAATTCTAATACTTCTACCTTTTACCCTTTTATACTTGTTTGTGAGACCTTTGTCCATATATTTTGCACTAATAAAGCCCACCGACGGTTGTAATATAGCAGCAATAAACTGTAAACGACGACGCTTATTGGAAAGAATATAAAACACAAACTTCTTTCATTTATTCAACCTGTGGCAGCCTGAGTGTTATAATCTTCTTTCATGCAAAAGAAATGTGCTGTTTCATTTCACAGCACATTTTGCATAATAATGCCGGCTGATGTGCTTTCATATCCTGTGCTTATTTCTACTCAGTGCACACCTTAAACAGCTGAGCTGGTGTTAGACCTGTCTGTCAAGCTTACAAGAACAGGGCTCAGAGGGGGGGGTCAGGATAGAAGAGTGTGGAGATTAAATCTGATAACTAAAATCAGAATGCGTTTCTCTTATTGTGGAAGATATACATTGCAAATTATGCATTCAGGCACCAACAAAAGACCTCCGTAATAAGAGAGGAAATTAAGGTTTCTATAGGGAACACCTTTAATATGACTCTCTTCTTGCAGTGATGGCGTCACTAGTTTGGCCCACAATGACATTCACCTCACCTCCCTGATGTATGAACAGGCTAACAGGCCTCTATTAAAATGTAATGTAAACATCCTTACATTGAAATTACAGTTAAAACAACCTCCTTGTTCTCAGAGATGAAAAAAACAAACATTACGAGCTAATTTAGCTTTTGTATCGCTGCATCTGTGAAACAATAAATATGTACAGTTTCTCATGCAACAACAGGCAGCCAGAAGGGGCTTAGTGATGTAAACAATACTACCCACACTGCAACAGAGGAAGGCCAGAAGAATGTTTCCAAAGAGGGTTAGAGGACTTAAATTGTTTTATTTTGCCCTTTTTGTCTTTCTTACATTTTAATGTTTGGATCAAAGGGTTGTATTCAGAGGATAAACATCAAGTTCACTAAGTAATAACACAACTGACTTATGGATATCGTTGTCTATAAATACACATAATTATTTGGACGTGTCTGATGTATCAACAGCTGCAACAATGTCTGGTTTCACCCTGCCACCTGTTGGTCATTTGCAGGAATCGCATCTTGGACAATATATCTGGGCAATGAAATTAATCAGATTTGGGGAAAAACATGACAGTAATTTAATCCCAGGAATATTTTAAATATTGTTGATTATTTGGCTTGTTCTTTTCAATATTTTTTTCAGTGATTCCACAATGCCTTTATACGTATATTATTTTAGTGAAGTATTGGTCCAGATGAAAAAGTGAGTATAGACGTTAGATTTCAATGTATAAAAATAATGTGCAGATATTGTTTGTGGTCCATCTTCTGCCCTAATGCCCTTGTAGAAATTGTTGTGTGCCATTTTGCCAAGGAAGGTAATTTTGTGATCTGAGATAGAGATTTTTGTTTACATTTTAACATCATTTTTTTAATAGTCCTCACTCTGAAGTACGGCTAGATGCACATTGACAACAGCCAAGCTTCACACAGAGAGACGCAAACCCGGTTTGAACCCAGAACCTTCTACCTGCAAGACAATATTACTGACCATTAAACCACCCTGCTGCCGTGATGTACAATAGTGCTGATGTACAAAGTTTATTTATTTTTCATGAAATTATTGTAATGTTAAAAAATGCATCCCCCAGATTTTTTTTTTTTTTTTGCCTGGGATCTGGAAAGGGAAACAAGGGAAACAAGACTGTATGGCAGATTTGAAAGAACATCAAAGAACAGGGTGCGAACATATGCTTTGATACACTGGGTAGGTGCTCTATCCATTGAGCTAAGTGGATGCCCTGCATCACCAGAATCCATCAGTGATTTTAACTGATTATGGTTTGCATAATTGTAATGTAATGTAATGTAATGTTGACTGTATCCAGAGAGCTAAGTGGATGCCCTTCCTTAAGGGGAGCCACACTCCACACTCAGGAATGCTACCAGTACCGATTGATGTACATTGAGAACCACCAAGCTCCACTCAGAAAAGCCCCAGCCAGCCTTGAACCCAGAACCTTCATTCTGCAAGTCAACCTTGCTAACCGCCAAGCCACCCTGCCACTGTTCAAGTGTGTCTGTTTTCCATGACATCACAATAACTAAAGCACCACCCACATTGTTATTTGTTTTGCCCAGCAGTGGATTTGAACCAGGGTGTGAACAAACTCTTCGTTACAAAAGGGTAGGTTCCCTGTCCATTGAGCTAAGTGGATGCCCTTCCTACAGGAGATCCATAAGTGATTTGAAATCATTATAGTATAGTATATGGTAACGTTAAATGACTATTCAGGACAGGAAAACATGCTTGACGGCCTGCTGGAAGTGAGGAGTGAATTGGTGACCAAATGTCCTCTTGGATTCACGGGATAGCTGCTCTATCCACTGATGTCAGTGGATGCCCATCCTGAAGGGCTTGTTTAGTTTTGCACAATCGTATTGTTAAATGATTATTAGGGGAAGGGAAACATGTTGAATTGTCTGCTAACCATTACACCATCCTGCCACTCTGCAGTACTTGTTCAGGTATATCTATTTCCTATTACATTATAATAATTTAAAGAAAGTCAGGTCCCACATGATTGTCAGTTTTGCCATGATGTTTTTGATAGAGATCAAAAACGGATGTCAAAAACCGACATCAAAAATCAATCTCAAAAATGGAAATATCAATAGATCCGGAACTGACGTCAAAAATGGAGGTCAAAAACTGAAGTCAGAAATCGACCTGAAATCTGAATTTGAGAACCACCCCGGCCCTGTCGTGAAAAATCAGGGTCAAAAACTGAAGTCAGAAATCGACCTGAAATCTGAATTTGAGAAACCACCCCCCCTGCAGTCAAAAACTGAAGTCAGAAAATTACCAAAAATCGACCTGAAATCTGAATATGAGAAACCACCCCCCCGTCGTCAAAAAACAGTTTCAAAAACTGAAGTCAGAAAACGACCTGAAATATGTATTTGAGAAACCACCCCCCCTTTCGTCAAAAACTGAAGTCAGAAAATTACCCAAAATTGACCTGAAATCTGTATTTGAGAACCACCCCGGCCCTGTCGTGAAAAATCGGGGTCAAAAACTGAAGTCAGAAAATTACCCAAAATCGACCTGAAATCTGTATTTGAGAAACCACCCCCCCTTTCGTCAAAAACTGAAGTCAGAAAATTACCCAAAATCGACCTGAAATCTGTATTTGAGAACCACCCCGGCCCTGTCGTGAAAAAACAGTTTCAAATACTGAAGTAAGAAAATTACCAAAAATCGACCTGAAATATGTATTTGAGAAACCACCCCCCCTGTCGTCAAAAAACAGGGTCAAAAACTGAAGTCAGAAATCGACCTGAAATCTGAATTTGAGAACCACCCCGGCCCTGTCGTGAAAAATGGGGTTCAAAAACTGAAGTCAAAAATCGACCATAAATCTGAATTTGAGAACCATCCCGGCCCTGTCATGAAAAATGGGGGTCAAAAACTGAAGTCAAAAATCGACCAAAAATCTACCTCAAAATCTAACATCAAGAACCACCCTGGCCCTCTCGTCAAAAATCGGGGTAAAAAACTGAAGTCATAAATCAACCTCAGAAAGGCACATTGAAACAGGTCCGGAGCTGACGAAATAAAAAACACCTCAAAAATGGACGTCGAAAGAGGCCTGGACCAGACGTCGAATATCGACGTCAAAAATGCGCCCCATATACAGAGGCTACCTGTCACAACTGAACTAGGACTTGAACCCAAATGCAAGACTCAGAAACAAGGTACAAATAAACAATCTTAGTAGTGTACTAGTCTTGTAGCCACTACTGGATACTGATTGTTTTTGTTTTGACGTGTACTCAGGCAAGGCAATAAACCAACGAAAACTTCCTTGTGTTTGAAATAATAATCTTCCTTTAATTTCTTGATGAAGCCACATACGTATGGTTTGTCATATTAAAAATAAACCGAAAAAATGCTCAAGCACAGTCGATATCTGTTTGCTTCTCCCTTTAATCAGCCTCACCTGTGCAACACTGATTAACCTAAAGTAACCTGCCTGACCCCCGCCAACATCTGGTTCAGGTCAGTACACTAAGGAAATACTGCCGCCTAGTGGCTTGGCGGTATAATGTTTATAAATAAAACATGGCTCCTACAAATCTTTTAATAACAAAGTGCAAAAAATGAAAATCACTCTACAGAGGAAAATACAAGTGAAAGAACCAAAAATTACTCTAATGAGGAAAAAACTTCTATGACAAAAAAAGACTAGACAAAGTATCAAAATAACACAAGCAAGAGCAAAACAAAGTATCAAAATAATACAAAACCTGAATTGATGTAAAGCATAACATGGAAGTGGCGTAGGTTCTCTGACTCCATGGGACAAGACGAACTGGCACAGAACAAAGGGAAACGCAGACAATATATAGACAAGGTAATGGGGAACAGGTGGAAACAATCAGGGCAGCGAAGACAATCAGACCAGCTGGGAACACACAAGGGGAAGGGGCAAGTTACCTGAAATGAGAGGAGAGTTAGATTTCAAAATAAAACAGGAAGCCACAAGACAACATAGACACAAAACAAAAACTAAACATAACCAGATTTCATGGACATGACACTACCGTCCTCATTGCACTGATCGCAGGTTCGAGTCACGGTCTGCCGATCATTTGGTGCATGTCTTCCCCCACTCTCTCCGACCTACATTTCCTGTCTTTTTTCAGCAGTCTGTCTTCAATTAAAGGCAAATAGCCCCCCCATAAAAAAATCGACCTAAAAAATGGAGGTAAAAAACGGAAGTCAAAAATCGACCTTAAAAAACTTACCCTGAAACAGGTCCAGACCTGACGTCGAAAATCGAGGTCAAAAATCGACCTCAAAATCGGACTTTGAAACAAGTCCGACCCTGACGGTGAAAAACAGGGTCAAAAATTGATGTCAAAAATCAGCCTTAAAAACGCACATTGAAACAGGTCCGAACCTGACTCGAAAATCAAGATCAAAAACGGACGTCAAAAATCAGCTTCAAAAACGGATGTCGAAACAGGT
This sequence comes from Semicossyphus pulcher, assembly GCF_022749685.1. NCBI lineage: Eukaryota > Metazoa > Chordata > Actinopteri > Labriformes > Labridae > Semicossyphus > Semicossyphus pulcher. The sequence goes on from NW_027211692.1 coordinate 10,451,004, forward strand.
CCGGGCCTGACATCAAAAATCAATCAGCTCCTTATGAGCCGACGCACCAAAAGACAAAAGAGCAAAGCTCATCAAAAACTTTATTATGGCCGCAACACAAAGGCACCGCCAGCTCTGCAGCAAGGCAACAACAACCGCTACCAGCAGGACAACAGATTGTGGAAACCTGTGGTCATCCGCAACTTGCCTGCAGACACTGACCAATCTTGTATAATCCACTCTGGATTGGCATGAGCCACATTTACATATTTATTGTATATTAGTGCATTGTTATAAAATCTTTTTACACTTTTAAACTTTTTTTCACTTTTCCTATTTTGTTGAGTTATGCTCCTGATTAAATACATGAAAATGTCAATGACACAGTTCAGATATCATTAAAATTTCTACTTCTGTATCATCATTTTCTACATGGTCATATCCTGTATAGAGGCCACTTGGTTCAGGGTACTTATTTCTTATTTTGATTACAGCACATGATGATATGACTCTTCAGATTCTTCTCCCCAGATATCTGGTGTTGGAATACAATTTCTCATTTGTATTGTAAATACATTATAAATACAATATAAAGACTTGATACACTTCATAAATTCAGGTATTATGAAATACATTTTATCCCATGCAAGGGATGTAACAAAATATGACCAATATGACCTATTCACCAATAGGCAAGTTACATCAGCCATGGATTCGAGTTGGCACGCCAGCACTCTCCCAGTCGTGAAGGCTGACGAGAGTAGCCCATAAAACATCATGATTGAGGCAAACAGCCTCAAAGTTCCCATTATATTTAAGTACATTTTTTACACTGTGAAAGTTTGATCAATATGCCTATTATCCCTTGAACTGCAGGTGACAGAAAGCAGGGCAGCAATACTGTGATGCCAATGTGACGACAACCGTGGGTTGGACCCAGTGAGTGTCACCACTGCCTTTCCAAAAAAAATTTAAAAAATCATAGACCCAGTAATGTTGCTACGCATCTAGCATCTCTGATGCGTTCAATTCTAAAGGGATGCAGTAAACTTACTATCCATGTCCCATGAACGCATCGCATCTTTTCATACAGAATGATACATTATGAACAACAAACGTTTTTTTAAAAATCACAGCAATCAGCAAAAGAAACCTGTCTGTCAGAGCACCGCTGTTTCAACCCTCTGCACATCTAATCGACACAGACGAGCCTCAGTACAGTCTCACAGCCAGTCACCACGGATTTTATTTGAAAAATGAAGGATACGTACTTGGTAGTGATAATAAACTTGCCTTTCCATCGTGCTAATAACATGCTATGTTACCTCATGTCGATGTTTTTACTGTCTGGGGGATCTGCTGTAGTGAAATAAATAAAGCCACAAGGGGTTAGTGTTAGTGTTTCAACGCAGTTCAAATCAAATCAAATCAAATTTTATTTGTATCACGCCAAATCATAACCAGAGTTATCTGGAGACACTTTACACAAAGAGCAGGTCTAGACCGACTCTTTGTTATGTTATTTAAAGAGAGGCCCCAGGTTAGAAAAATGTAGTACCATCACAGCCCTAGTGTCTAACATGTATTCCTCACGTATCATTAACGCAGAGCATGTTGGGCTCTCTAGAAAAACACAGTGTTAAATACTTTTGTAGGCTCTCCTTAACGTCCTTTTCTTTCTGTGGTTTGTCCGATCTGGATTAGGTCCCAGAGACACAACTGTAAAATAGCTGTTCTCCTACATCTGTTTTAATATGTCACAGTTTTGTAAAGTTAAACCTTAAAATGACCCTAAAAGTGTTTCTGCAGTTTGTTAGCTGGCCTTTATTAATTTTGGTCAATGTTGAATTATAACAGTGTAATAATGGCTCTTAAATTCAGATTCATGCATTGTTTTATTCTAAAACAAAAAAAATTACTTTGATGAAAGGTGATGTATAATAAGTACTGAAGAGTGTACTGGTTTCTAGTGTAAGAACATAGAACGGAAAGTAACCACAAAGTAGGAAGAACAAAATATGATATATTAATAATTATTAATTTCAAAAACTTGTCTGAATAATTGACTTCCAAGCTTGGCTGTGATTAAAGAGAATGTGAGTTAGTATGTAATTAGTATTGTCACAGAATCAGTGGAATGGTCCTTTAAAATCCCACCTTAACATACCACCACTAGAGGGGTGTAGATTCACACTTTCCCACGACAACAGCATCCGCTTTCAGTGTGTTTTGGACCCAAGTGCACTTAAATTTTAGGTGCATGGACTTAATTTCATTATTTACTGTCTTCATTTTTCTTTCAATCATTTGAATTTACTATTATTATTATGAGGGTCAGACTATTGGTTGGACAAAGAAGCACAATATTTACAGTGAAACATTCATTGGCAATGAAACTCCAATGACTGTCCAATGAAAGTCCAGGCATCCTATATATATGTAAGATAAGATAAGATAAGATAAGATAAGATAAGATAATCCTTTATTGAGAAATTGGGAGATTCGGGTGTTGCAGCAGCACAAAAACAAAATAGCAAGTCAGTAAATACAGTATGAAAATGAGAATAGCTACAACAACAAAAAAGAATATGAGGTATATACAACTGTTATAGGAGTAAGTGACAAGTTAAAGTGACAGTTAGGGGTAGGCATGTTTACAATAATGATAAATGACTGAACTGTGCTTTAGAAAGGTTACTGACAGGTAAGAACAGGATTGTTGGATTACATATACTGTGATGGTTAAACAGCTTGTAAACTGTTAGATTATAATGTAATTTCATGTTTAATATTGAGGTCATAGTTGATGGTTCTGTTGTACTGCAGAACATTATTTATATTGTATTGTTTATATTATATTATATAATATTATATCATATTTATATTGAAAAGTGTTTATAATATTCTGCCCCTACAAAATCTAAGGAACAATTTAATATAATTAAGTCCTGATCAACCTCACAGCAAACAACAACCCCCTCAAAAACATGTGCCCTAAATACATTAATACCTCTTTAACAGTGTCAATAAAAACATATCAATAAAAAAAAAAAATTCAAAGGTAGAGTTAATAGCAGAGCTGTTGCTTTGTACTGTAAAATATTATTCTATGTGATCGGTGAGAGCATGGGGGTAAGCCATCCCCTGTATTCAGGTCAACATAAATAATCATGTGACCTACAATTAAAGGAGTGTAGTTCACGTTACTCAGTCCACACTAAACTTAAGCACATGACAATGTTTGACACAATATAAACAAAAGTTTCAATAGATTTCATATAGAGTAACGTATGATGTTCGAGAGATAACATTAAGATAGCAAGGCAGTACAAAACAAAACCAATAGAGGCTTTTCTTGGAAGTGAGAGCAGCAAGGACAGGGTCCACTCAGTCAATGTCACAGGACCACAAACAGACAGAATGCAACTGAAGAGGCATATCAACAACATAAGAAGGGGGAGAAGTTCCCATTAGTGGTTATGAAACACTAGATACCATATAGGCTGAACTTGCTGACCTTGTGAAGAAACTTGTAGACTTGTTTTGTAGACTTTGAATAGCAGATAATTTGCAATTGACTAAGCCAGTAAGAATTGCATTTCTATTCCTTAAAACCCGACAGAGAAAGGAGAGCATGTACATTATTTTTAGATTAAATATTTTTGTATTACAATTTCAGAACTTTTTCTTGCAAAACTATAGCGTTAACAGATTTTTACCTAGGTTGCAGTTGGTTTAAGCTCTCCCATACTGCAGTTCCAACCATCTCTCAGGCCAAATCCTGGAGGCTATGTCATTGGCAAGAGCCACTGCTTTAAGTATACTGATTGTCAGAGAATTCATCAACAATCTTCTATGAACCGGGTATGATTAAAATATGCCAAATACATATTTTTTGGTAGAATCTGAATCATTCATGCTATGAAGAAACAGTCTGAATGTGTTCTGTGTTTCAGATCATATCCAATTCCCTCTACATATGACGTAGGGGGGAAGCCACTGGGCTTTCTTCAGGCACACTCGCACCAGGACAGGGATTTAGTTTAAAATGCCTTTATTAAATCAGGGCATATCTCGTAAAACGCCACGCGCCACTGTATATTACTTGGGCACAATTTATACATTTAATAACTTTTTTAATGAGTCATTGATACATTTCATAACGTTTTAATTTAGTGGGCACCCAACAACCTCAAGTATATATAGTCACTATTATTGGAATACATAACACTATTAGTTTACTGTACAGTGATCAAATGTAAAAGATGAGTGTGTAGGCTAATGTGACCCTTTTCTCCCAGTAGTAAAAGCCTAAATATGTAGAAAGAGAGATTGACACAGATTTAATAATAGCTGGGGGGGGGGTTACAGTGGGGTTCTACTATTCTTCTATTTTAATTTGTAAGCTTCACTTTACTTGTTTTGGAGGAGGAGTACAATTTGACACCGCCTTTCGCCTGTCAGTCCACGATGAGGGCTCGTGCGGTCAGCCCTTGTAGCTATGGAAACTCGTCGATGGCAACATCCACCAGTCTGTTCTGCCCCCATCCTCATACCTCTCTGAGGTGCTGAGTGTGAGCTACTGTAACCCATAAATTACAGCTGCAAGATGGCGATTGCGCGACTCATAGCTTGTTTCGTTCTTTACACCAGCTTGGGTGAGTTAATCTTTGTTCTTTTTTCCCTTAAATTCTGTTTTGAGCAGACCGTTTCTGCGCTCAACGAGGCGCGGTGACCATTAGTTACATCCACAGCTGTAACGGAGCCGTTAATGCTAACGTTCCACAGACGTTAGCTTGACAGAAACAGATTGAGAATAGTAAAGAAACCGTTATATATTGCAGCATTTTAACGGGCCGTTTTATTTCCATTTTAATACGGTTAACAATAATGTTAACATTACGTTGCTGTTCTGCGAGTGAAACCTGGAAAATGACGTAGTTGTAAGGGCATCCTTTACGTTTTAACGTTTGAATTTATGTCATCGTTTGCTAACGTTCATAACACCGTAGGAGAGCGCTGTTAACGTTAAGTGTCTCTCTACTACCTTAGAAACATTAAACCAATCCCCGACATTAGCTCGTGTGTTTATTAGTCGCTTACGAATAATAATGTCGAATTTTTCAGAATGAAAACAAATCAGTAAACGTTACTGTAGGGCGACATTAAAGGGCAACCACATGGAAGGGGGACCTGTCGTGTCAGCCCTGAGATGAAGGGTACCAGAAATCACAGGCCCGCACGAGATTCTCAAATAACATGCATGTGCTGTTTGTATTGCATTGAAAATGTATTGTGAGTTCAGACTAGTTAATTCAGATCCAGCTGGAGTCGTATCCAAGTGGTGGATTTGAGTGTGTGCTGACCTTTAGTGATCACATGCTGATGGATGGTGGTGGAGGAGTGTTATTACTGTGACAGGTCGAGGGCTTGTGCTGAAAATTAATTGACAGACATAGTGGAAAAGACATGCCTCATCTTCATCCACTGAGCAACAACAGCTGGAGCTTTTGTGCGGATCAATGCAGCGGATGCTGGGTTGTACATTGTTGCATCCACCCTGGTGTGCGCTCGGTGTGAGGTCACCCTGCTGCTGGGTGAAAACTGGCAGTGAAGTGGGTGATTTCCAAATGGCTTTTTGCATCAGTGAGTGATGGACTTTTCAACCATGTCCTCCCTGCAAGTGTGAATCAAATGGCTGACAGGCAAAGCTTCATTTGTAATGTTCGGGACAGTGTGTTTTGGCTCTAAAGCACAAGACTGAGAAACTACCACAGCGGCAGGAGAAATGATCTAAATTCAAGTTTTTAGACTAATAATGACATTACAGTAGTCTTAATTTCTGCCCGCAAGGTTTCTACTGCCCTAAGTTTCAAAATATGAATATTAATCAGTTGTTAAATTCATGCTCAGTATAACTTGGTGAATACATTTGAATTATTTAGCTTAAATTAAGAGAAAATTAATGTTTTTGCTTTTCTTCTTCTGTTTCAGTAGTAAGGTAATGTTGTTCCCTTTATATCTACGTTCCTCAACTTCCCCCTTTTATAGCTTTAAGGTTGGAAAAATCATTATCTGTAGTTTGTTATGTTTCTGCTTGTATCTGTAGCTATATGATGTTCACACTCGGGTTGCAACTACCAATTACGTATTCACATTTGCTTGATTGATTAATTTTTGGCCAATGAAATGTCAGAAAACAGAGGAAAATGCCTGTTTTAGAAAGGTAGGCTAATGCTTCTTTTATTCGACCAAACGCAAAAGATAGTAAGACTATACATAGAAGTATACAAAGAAATGGAACCAGTGAATTAATTGTATTTTGGTTTTTAAAAAATACTGATGTTTTGTACACATTACCTGAAAATGTATCCTGACACATTTTGTATCTCACATCCTAAGTATGTGATGTGTGGTGCTTCAGCGGGACATTGGGACCGCAGAGGTTAAACCTGCTGAAGCTACATCATCATGTGTCAGTGTTTATTCACTCCTGCAGTGTCGGGCAAAAACACAGTTCATGTGTCCCTTTTCTTAAATTTCCCTCAAGTCCTTCTGACAACAAGACTGTCTCTTACTTATCTAGTGACGTGATTAGTTGTTATTACACAGTCACTCCAGTATTCTGCGAGTCCCCGTGGTCCTCGGTCTCTCCATGTCGCTCGCAGCTAACTCTGCCTTCAGCATATTTGCAGTGGCTGCACTGGAATGTCTGGGAAAGGGGCTTTTTATAGATTCACTGGTTCTGTTTGTCGCAGGGATGGGGTAGTTGTTTTCATTTTTAGCGCATAAGAGGATTTTCAGAACGTTGCTATTGAGGAGCACGTTACTCTCGGAGCAGACTATAGACCTACTTTGTCTTTGCATTACAATAACACAGGGATTAAAAACCAGCCTGTGTTCGCTTTCCAGCAAGCGCTGAGATTATTTTCATCATTCAAAAAATATCGTCATCTCTTCAGCCTACATGTGAACTGGGGAGGGGGGCAGCCATTGTTTTGTGAATGCTTTTGTCCTAAGCTGGTATTAGTTATGAGTTAGACATTGTCTTGTTAATTGACTGTGGTTATTCTTTCCCACGGCCTACTTTTGTATATTAAGATGAATATCAACACTCTGCCTGTTGGTACACTAGTTTTTGATTTTGGTCACTCTAGTGTGCACTATACTGCGCCTTTATTTACTGTGAAAAACATGAACAGAAAGCATATTCATAGGAGCCTTTTTAGTTTATGTTTTATGATTCTCTGGAACATTTAACCACATAGGGAGGAGGGGGAGGGTGGCGCGCACAAAAGGTCACCCGGGAGGGCCTTTTATTAGTGTTACACAGTGGACTTCAGCAAAACTTGATTAAATTAACCATTAGAATAACAAAATCCACACTGTTATGTTGTAATCCTTGAAATGATAAGAGTTTTGAGTGTGCCTGTTTGTTGTTTTTTGTAATGGGATTTTTGCGGTGTGCTTATAGGCGATTCTATCAATGTCTAGCTTTTTGAAGTATTCAACGAGTCTCCTTTTCTTCATGTGAACACGCAGTATGTGGAAAACTCTCAGCACACAGCTCTACAATCCTCCATGCATTTCAAAGAAAGTTTTAAGCCTGGACACTCTGTACGTGCATATGCCGAGGGAGCATTAGTTGGGCGAGCTCCCTTGTGTCTCTCAGGATGTCCAGTCACAGCTGGGCTATAAATAGCTCCTGATGTACAGGGTGGGAAAGTCAGCAACAGGGACGGAAGCTGAGACCTGGGAGTCAGATCTCATCACTGTCCGCAGCTGTGCTTGTATGACCGGATGCTCGAGCAGGAGCCATGTTTTCATCACTCTCAGGCCGAGCGGCATCTATATGCTCGGGAGTCACACTGTACATCTCAGGGTCACTCGTGTGTAGAGGCCGCCGTGAATAAATATACGTCTGTCAGAGTGCACCGTGCCTCGGGCAAACAGGAGGGGAGGTCTTGCAGTATTCAAGGCCTGCTCAGATAATTGTTATTATCTCATTTCAACTCTTCGTACTGCCCCCACTGGGAGTGTTAATGCCTTCATTACTCAGCATGGGGGCTGTTAGTCGCACGTGTAACCTGCAATTATTGCATTTGGAGGTGGCACAGACACAATAGGTTGAGTATAGGGCACCAGTTGAAAGTGAAGCTTATTTGTACTCAGCATCTTAAATCAAACACACAATGGAATAACGTGCAGAGACTGAAATTGGGATTTTCACGCTTTCTTAATTTGTTGCAGTACACCCCCCGCTCTGCGCTCACTTATTTTCCGCTCAAAGTGACATTCTGCCGGCCCAAATCTGACTGAATTTGTGAATTATGCCTGTTGCCATTAAAATCTGACATTTACAAAATAACACTGATTGCTTAAAGGAGTGCACTCAAGCAAGAAAAGCTAAAATAAGTATATTTCATGTGCTTGTTGTGCCTGTGGGGAAACTAAGATGATGATTAAATATGCTTCGCATTTAAGCACATTCCCACTGCTAAGTTATTTCTGTGCTCCTGATTTGTTTTGTTCAGAGTTTCTGATAATTTATTCATTCTGTAAACCTCCGTGCAAATTAGTGTCACATTGTAGCGAAGAAGCCCTTTCAAAAAAAATTAAATAAAGTGATATCATGTAATGTTTAAGGGCATGTTAAATTATTTGTTAGAGACAAGAAATGGGGGCTTTAATGGGTGACAACATCATTGACCAACTTCCAAAAAAACAATGTCACCCAAACCCTTGTGAGGTTTAGTAAACCACTGATACAGAGGTCAGATTTGTTCTTGTGTCTGAAAGCATTGTCTCTGTTTTAACTTCTGAATGAACACGCTCAAATGAAGCCATCATAAATAATTAGGAAATCTTGTTTGACTGTGCTGCGGTCCCATCTTGAGATTTGACTTGTTTCAGGAGCTTTTTTTCCTCCGCTTTTTGGTCGTAAGTAATTAAAAACAAAATCTCAGTTGGACTTACTTCAGCTGATTGACTTTGGCCTTAAAAAAACTCCTCTGTTTCCTTGTTTGTATGCTTGTGATTATTGTCCTGCTGCTGCATTGTCCTAAAACTGGTGGGACTATCTATCAAAGTCTTCCTACAGTTGCTCTCCAGGGTATAAAAACACCCTCGCACAAAAAGCTGAAAGTCAGCACTTTTACCTCACGCGGAATCTCACTTAAAATGCAATACGATGGAGTAGAGCCAAAACTATAAAAATGTCTGACTCCTTATATTTACGACACTCCTCTGTCAATATTTTTATTGCAGCAGCTTAACATTTCAAACCTTTCTTTCCATGTGTCATCCCCAGCCACATTATTATCTAATTAACCCCCATTTAGGACGCAAATCAAATACCAAAGTCAGAATATCTCCTGTGAGGAGTTGTTTCATACTGTGCACGAGAAACGTTCATTACAAACTGCGTGTTAAAACGTACACATTTAGGCTCCAGGTGCTAATCTTCTCTACTCAGAAACGGGAAGCAATTAATAAGTCTAAATCAGATCCCAAGGCCCTCACACTCTCCATATTTAATCACTCTAATCCACTGTTTATTAGGCAACATGCCCAGCTGATAATGTCTGCTAATGAAAAAGCTTGTGTGTGCCATCAGGGTTACTCAGCATTTAGCGTCTTCCTGTTTTTTTTCTTCCCCCTGCAGGTCACATTCCATCATCACTCGGGGTAATCCTCAGAACCACGGACAAGATTGTTTGGGCAAATGAGTTTGAGCGTAAGTTGCTGAGAAAATAAAACCACTTCAACCTGTTTAAGCCAAAGTAGCTTTCCTTTTCCCTGATTTGGGACGCCTGCCTCCTGCTCTCATGCATTCTGTTTCCTTCACAGCCATCGAACTGACCTGCTTAATAGAGTCCATCTCCACAAACAACCCGAGGATTGAGTGGAAGAAGATTAAGAACGGTGTCCCCAGCTATGTGTACTTTCAAAACAAGATATCAGGTAAACGGCTTGGAAACTCTCTTTCTAAAAACCCCGTCAAGCAGTTAGAGCAAAGAATTTCAAAGTGAGGACTCAAAGCAGAGCTGAATGAATGCTACCTTGAAGGAACTTGGCATTGAATGCTGTTCTGAACTGTGAAGTCACGCTGTGTATGTGAATGAGCAATTGTAAAGTGTTTTTTTTCCCTCTTCTCTCTCAAAAGGGGACTTGGAGCACAGAGCTCAGCTCAGAGAGCCAGCCAACATCCTGATCTTCAACACCACCCGGTCAGACACAGCAGAGTACCGCTGCGAGGTGGCCGCCATCGATGATCAAAGGGACTTTGATGAGATACTTATTAGCCTTGCAGTAAGAGGTAAGAGGTATTGTGAGAGGGGGCTTTCCTAAGATACCCAATCACTGACCATCTGTGATTGGCTGACAGACGTACAGCACATCTACATGCATATTTACATTTTTGTGTTTACTTGTTTTTTATATTATTACATAATAATTATTTTAGGAACAGTTTGACGTTTCACATTTTTTGCTGGCTCAGAAGGGGCCTCTGGGGGATGACTACGCATGACAGAGTCATGAGTCTCTGTCACCTTATTTGTCAGAAATCTAAGCATTTCTGGTTACAGCTGACCATCTGAGAAACATACTAATAATGCTGAGATTAAGCCACATTATTAGGCAGTGTACTCCTCCCAAAACACATGTAGGCCTATATGTCATTTTTGTTCCAATACACATACTGTTCTTAAATATATTATTTCTGCCCTAGGATATGTTCCCTTATATTTCCCTTGTTTTCAGTATTGTTTTTAATTCTTTAAAGGTCATACCGCCCACCCCTAGTAACCACACTATTTAAAGTTTGCCCCATGCAGAGAGGGAGAGAGAACAGTGCTGGTTGAGCGAGCTAAAGAGTGAAAAACAAGAGGGAGCGGAATATCAAGACAGATCAGAAAATTAAAGAAATAAAAAATTGTGCTACAGCCAAACCTCCCCACAACCCTGCCACTGATCGTCACGTCTTATTGGTGCTATTTGAAACCTCTATAAGGAGTGTCAAAAATTCCCCTGTTCAGGAACATCCCTGTATTTTGGGGAATGCTCTTTTTTACTTTCTTGCTTGGACTTAGATGACAAAATCAAAAGCAAAGGAAAAAAGATGGTTAGTAGTTGCAGCGTTTTGATGTGTGTCTGTGTGTAGTGAAACCTGTCGTGCCACGGTGCAGCGTGCCAGAGGCTGTCACAGTTGGAACATCAACAGAGCTGCGATGTCTGGAGAATGAGGGCTTCCCCGCTCCTCTGTACCGCTGGTTCCATAACAGCGAGGAGCTTCCTCAGGACCCTAAAAACAGCCCCAAGCTGGTCAACTCTTCCTACAGCATCAACCCAGACACCGGAGGCCTGGTAAGACAGAAAGAAAGAATCCCCTGTATTATGATCTGCCTCAGAAGATCTGTTTATGGATGAGAGTCTTTAGCGTCATGATACAACATGAGAGCTTATCTGATGTAAATGTGAACGGCTTAATCTGAATAAAACCGTAGCCAGCATATGATTTATAGCTGGATTAAGCCATGCGTGCAAAGATGGCCAGCAAAGATGCTAAAAATAAAACATGAAAAGGAGGATCATTATGCATTGAGAGCCAGGGGGATGTATTTATGGTTTACTTCAGAGTAATAAAAATGGGTTCAAACTCATGCCAGAGTGTCAAACATGTCAGCAAACACAATTTAACTTCAGACTGCAGTTTTTTATGTAAATGTCAGAAGAATGTATCCTCAGCTATACATCCTTCAGCATTTTGTTGACAATGCAAAGTGTCATCCTATTGAAACGTTTCTAAAAATATCTACTCAGAAATTTCGACGAGTGAGGAAGGAGGACGCAGGGGAGTACTACTGCCAGGCAAAGAACGAAGCAGGACATGCGCAGTGCCCCTCGCAAATGATGGAAGTCTGTGAGTGACAAAACATCTTAGTCAGTCTTTATGAGAATTTTTAGAGAATAAATGTCTTTTTTTTCCTTTCTGTAATGTTTGTGGACAGTGCTACTAAACGAGTTTCAAAAGAAAGAAGCCTCCATAAAAAAAGGGGAACTTTAGTTCAAAGTCTGGTACACCCGTCAAACACTAAGGAAGAGTCAGTTACTGTACTACTTCTTATTTGTAAGCATGACTTTGACATACAAATGACTTAAAACTATATTAACTAAGATCAAAGCAATATCCTTTTTTTTGTTTTTACAACTTTCGGTTTGTGTTGATTTTGGCGCCCCCTGTGGACAAAGCCGTACCTCTTATCTCTCTGCGTATTTTGTCCTGTACATGCTTACAAAAAATCTCATTCTGCTTTCTTTAACAGTCATATGTATCAATCACTTAAAATTTTTGCCCTGGAAAATGTAAATGTCTGACACCTACCCCTCGCCAGCAGTTTCAGACTGAAAAAACAACTATGTAGAAATCATCAGTCTTGTCGTTGATGGTCTGGTTTGCTTTTGTAGGTCATAAAGAGAAATCAGAATTAATCTGTTTCATAACCAGCGAAAATCTCCTCACAGGAGCTTTGAACAACTTTGACGTTAACCTTATTGCCTATAGACTATGGCAGATATACATCCTCACAACTTACGTTGGAGGCTGCACACAGACAAATAATTTGCTTTATCAGCACGTCCACACAGAAGAGTCCCAGCTGGCCGCGTCAGATTTGAACCCAGGACCTTTCTGCTGTGAAGTGACAGTTTTAACCACTAAGCAACCTAACAGTTGACAGCGAGTAGAAGAGGGTAATTCATGCAGAAGATAAGAAAGAGAAGAGTGGAGCAGCTGTCCCAACAAAGTTTTTTATTCCATTATAGATACAGTTATTGAATTGAAGAGTTGCTTTCTGTTGAAAACATTAAATTAATTTAATAATCAGAATTTATTAAACGTTATAAGCTGCATAATACTTTTAACTTTTATCTCAAATTCCTATATTAATTAAGATCATTTTGATTTTAACAGTTTTGTAAACGTAGGCCTGCAGAGATACACAGTTTTCACTACTGGGCCCAGTTGTTCAAAGGTAATCGGATCGGATTAAAGCTATCGGATAGGATCACATCTTGAAAACTGGTTGTTAAAAGAAAAAAAGGATTACGTAATCGGATAAGATCAGGTAATCCAATCTTGGCTTTTATCCGGATAAAACCTCCAGTTTGGGTTGTTCAAAACTTTGGAGTAGGATTGGGATAACTTTAATCCAAAAAATCAGGATTACCCTGATCCAAGCAGAGGGGAGGATTCAGGCTGGATTACAGGGACAAAATGTAATACAACTTTCAGATTGGTCAAACAAAACAACATTTTTACAATGATGTTGATACTTTAGACATTTTGCTCTCGGATTACTGATTTGCTACCATGATACAGCAGATGTGGGAGACTTTGGGGTTGTGGAAAAAATAACGGATTTTGTCCCCTTAAAATATTTTGCCAAATATCTGTTAATATGAAACATAAAATATTAAAATACAAGTAACTGTAAGGATCTTTTATTTTGTGTGGATTTTGGCGCCCCCTGTGTACAAAGTATGAAGTCCCATTTTGAGCACTGGCAATCCAGATTTGGTAATCCTTAAAAGTCAGTATCTAGATCAGGTTGATCCTATCCAGTTTTCTTTGAACAACCAGGATAAAAGTAAGATGGATTACCTGATCATGGATAGAAAAAGAAATTGATTTCCAAATCTGGATGATTGTTATCCGGATCAAACCTTTTGAACAACCGGGATAGTTCTGTGTTTAACTGTATTGTATTTAGAATTTCAAAATTAGTTACTACTTACCATAACTCTATGATGTGAGTCACAATTCTAAGTATTGATATCTCCCAGGCCGTGTAAATCTGTTAAGATACAATCTCTGTGTCCTGTTGCAGATGATGTCGACATCCTTGGGATTTTCCTGAAGGGGTTTGGTGCAGTGGTTGTGTTTTTCTGTTTGGCTGCCTCCATTTGTCACTCTCTTAAACGAGGATGTTTTGACAAAAAAGGTCACAATGAAAATAAGTGAGTATAAAACTACAGCTCTGAGGAAGTAAAGAGACAATATGGTATTGTGGTATTAAATCCACACCACATTAAAGGATTATGAATTTCATTATTTTTTATGTTTATTTCAGCTACAATTGGCCAGCACAGAATGATGGGGTTGACTATGGCGATGCAGATGAGGTAAAAAAAAACATGCAAAATATTCACAGGCTTCATTTCCTGTCTCACTGTGAACAGAGGAAACTATTGAATGGGTTGTTCTGTAGTCTAATATTGTTATTGCTGTGTTTCACAGGGCCATTTTCGCCACAAGTCTTCATTCATCATTTGACAGCTGAGACAGAGGACGAGATGAAAGCGAGGCAAAAACAAAAACTGCTGAGGTTAACTTGCTACAATGATGCTCCAGATGGGAAAGTTTGAGGTGTAAACAAGGCACATTATTCTCTGATGCACATTAAAATCAAATCAACCAACTTGCCAAAGTAATTTTAATATCATTTTGTGGCACTGTTTCATGTTTTTATAGAGCAATCACATGTTTAATGTACTTCTCTGTTAATGTTAATTTCCATCTAAGACATTTTGTTTTTTTACTCCTAATCTTGACTCAGTTTTCCACCATGTTTTTATTGTAGAACAAAACCATTTCAAAGCTGTGGAATTTGATATTTGGCTCATAGTGTCGTTACAAAAGATGCTTGAAGCTACATTCCTTCACAGTTTTTTGGACAAATCCTCTTTTATAACTTTTTACTGAGTACACTGAAATTATTTTACAAAACTCCTTTACATTATCTACGTTCTTGAGATAAACATGTTCGGATTTTGTTTCATGTGGGAAGAGTTGAAACTTGTTTTTGTATATACTGTAGTTATGCAGGCAATAAGCAGCAGACTGTAGAAGGCTGATGAGCTCAGATTCCTAAGGCACAATTTATCAGCCTTTCTTATATTTAAGATGATAACAAGTATGTACGAGTACAGAGTAACCTGTGAATTTGAATACCTTATATCCAACTATGCTGCAAAGTCAATATGTACCATAAAGGTGGTGAAGTATGATTTTTAGAGTGCTGTTTCTGTGTATAAGTGACCTTCTGTGCTTTACTAATTATTTTCTGAGTATTGGACATATTGTCCTGTTTTCACTCAGTATTTAATGTACATAAATACATACATTTTTTGATCTTTTAATTTTCAGACATTACGCACCATACCTTAGTGTAAATACGCAATGAAACAGTTTGTTGTTCAGTGTGTTTCTGCAGTGTTGAGACTGTCATTTCAAACATTAGTGTCAATGATTTGTGTAACAACTCAGGAACTGTTGTAAATGTCCACTGTTTATTTGATATTAATGCTCTCTGTTCATGTTATTTTGTTACTATTAAAAACATTTGAACTGTAGATGTGGTGGAGTTTGTTCTTGTGTTTTATTATGCGAGTTTATTGTCAGATTGCTTTTGTAATATGATTTTGAGAAAGGACATAAAACAACCACTTAGCAGCAAGTGATTGTGTGAAACCACGTATTGAATAAAGAAACTTAAAACCATCTGTGCAAACGGTAATTGCACCCAAAAGCTTTTTTATAACCATGTGTTGAACACAGTGGTTAAAGGATAGTATGAGTGCATGATTATTTTTAGCAAATGTACTTCCAAGTTTCAAAGGTAAAAGCACCAATTAATCAGAGTATAAATTCTGAATTGCTATCAATACATTATTATACATAATGAAGTTGTGGTGTGTAAGTACTAACTTGTCAACATCCTTGGGGTCTAAACAGACACTTTTCCCTGTCACCATCATACAGTTGACCTACTAGATGTGTCTGACACTTTGGCACCAGTTTCCAGCAGCCAATTAAAACATTGTTAGTCCATTACTGCAATCAGAAACTACTGTTGCCATGTATGATGGATGGCACATAAGGGCTAACCTAGGTTTAGGTGCTGTACATGTGGAAACGTACCCTACATTTTCAACATAGAGGTAAAAAGAAGCTAAAAAATCCTCTCGTTATTCATACAAGTACACCTGGCAGGTTGTTTTATAAGCTGCAAATGCTAACTGGCCTTGCTCACTGAAATGGAGGCTTTAGTCTGAATCAACCAAAGACAACACGTTTTAGCTTAGCAGAGTGTAGCTGTGATCTTTCTTGTAGTGTTTGATATAAGGGGAATGGTAACGCATGAGCATCAGCTCCTGTATCTAGCATGAGGGAAAGACATCAGGGACTGTTACTGTAAGGCTCAATATGGTGACAGGAGGCTGAAGATATTTCAGTGAACATTACTGTTGGTGTCTCTTGTACATGAATGACTTTCATACAGTGGCAACAAAACATTACAAAACACTAATGCTAGATGATGTTGTACAATAGTAGTGTTAAAAGGAATGACTTTTCACTTAGCTCTTGAAAAGATAAGCTATTTCACAAAAAACAAACCTGACAAGTTTTGGAAAATCTGAAATGTTTTTTATAACTTGAGGTAAAATGAGGTTTTGATTGATGAACAGACCTGAGTGTTAATAGGGCTGCAGCGTCTTTTGGTTTTTGTTTTGTTTGTTTTTTACATGTAGGTGTTTATTGCAATCTCATGTAATGTACCTGCTTCGACTATTTATGTTTGTTCTCTCTAATAAAAGGCATTAAAGAGACGTTAAAAAACTACTATGTAAGTTTTCATGGCAGTTATTAGCTCCATATTAAGAGAGAAAAATGCAGAGAACAGAAACACTTGATGTATTTATTTGGTAAAATACTATAAAATACAAATGTAAAAGCCGTTACATCCGGTTTGGAGCGCCATCCCTAAGTACTTACTGGATTTTATTTTGAAAAGTGCCACCCGGAAGTAGTCAATGCGATGCAGGTGGCGTACATCCTGATCATTTGACAACATTCACCGTCTTTTCTTACTGAAAACAAACATGTAATATACATTTACACAGTGAGGATTGTGTCCATTAGAAAGCAGGGTAATTTCAGGCCGATGTAGACTGTTTATTGGAGACATTAAGGTGAAGAGAGGAAAAAAGAAGCGGCTAATTTTGCTGATGGACTTATTATCGTGCGTTTTCGTTGTGCCATCGTATCGCTATTTTGCTTCGTCGTTGGAAATGATTATGGACATGTAGCTAATATAGAGTTTTCTGTAACATAGCTTCGACTTTCCACGTTTAATAGTGTGTTGTATGCTCAGAGAAGGAACTGAGGACGCCCACCCTGCAGGCCTTATTGTGTGTTTGTTTTCTACTTTGAAACATCAGCAGGGTTTTTGGTTTAATTTGCTAACAAGTCAGTGTAAAACGGCACACACTTGACGTTACAATGAGTTTCTTTAGTTTTGGACAGAGTGCAGATATTGATGTGGTCTTGAATGACGCTGAAACGAGGAAGAAGGCTGAACACAAGACTGAGGATGGAAAGAAAGACAAATACTTTCTTTTCTATGATGGGGAAACAGTCAGCGGAAAGGTGAATGTCACACTGAAGAACCCCGGGAAGAGGCTGGAGCACCAGGGCATCAAAATTGAGTTTGTTGGCCAAATAGGTGGGTAAAAACTATAATAACGTTCATATTTTTACACGTTGTATAGCTAGCTTATAATAATACCCCCTTTTTACATTATTAAAGGATGGACCTCCATCAAACGGCATTTATACTAGGGACTTACTGAATTTATTGTGTTGGGAGTGATGCTACACATTTTACCTTAAAGCAACAGGAGTACACATCCTTATTCCCCCCCACATATATTTAATGATGGTAAATGAACTATACTATTTTAATATTGTTATATTACGTGTACACATTATCTTTGCCCAAAACATATTGTTTAATACTTGATTGGGCCTTTCATGTGTTATAATTACATACATTAGGTGCAATGTAATGAGACACACCTAGTGTTGTTTGAAAAGCCAAGAAAGTAGGGATGCACGATATTATCTGCACGTTATCGGTATATGGCTTGAAAATGACATATCGGCATCGGCAGATATGTCATTTTTCTGCCGATATTTTCCACCAGTAAAACAGCGCTTTAATTCTGCCTAAATGCTCGATGATTCCCTAAAAAAGCTTGACGTAATGCTACGACATTAACTTGGCCTGCACTACGTCACTTCCCTCAAGCGTGAAGAAGGGTGCAAGATGTCTGCGGTATGGCAGTTTTTGGCCACTACAATAAGAGTAGGCATGATATCAATTCCACTGCAGGGGAGACTTGATGTTCTCTGCAATTAGGTGGAAAAAAACATGCGCCTTATATATCGGTATAAAATCGGCAAAAAGGGTTGGAAAATATCGGCACATCGGATATCGGCAAAAAAATCCAATATCGTGCATCTCTACAAGAAAGTCTTTAAAAGCAATTACCAATCTTCTCAAGTTGTTTTCTACTTTTTTTAAGACTATTCAAACCATGTTAGAAGAAATAGTTAATGTATGATATAACATATTTCAAAATAACATCTAAATGTCTAAATATATATAATACAACAAATTATGAATATTGTATTCACATTATTGTCTTAGATCATTTTCAGTCACTAAAGAAGCTCACCTTACAGTCCAAAATACTGAAGCGAAAGAGTCCGGTATTTCCCTGAGGAGTAGGTAGATACAGAGACAAAAAATAGCTTAATGAAGAGCACATGGAGTTATATTCATTATCTGGACAGAAACAAGACAAGTGACTTAAAACTGTTGCTCAGTATCTGCTGGATGTGTAAATACAACTGTTAATGTTTCTGTTGCTATTAAGTGACCAAAAACGTTCATTATTGAAGGTTTAAAAAGTTAATTATGCATTACAATTTGTTTATAATTATTCCCTACAACTGGACCAAATGCACAGTCAAACCAAAATGTTGATTAAATCTTCCTTTTTTTGTTTACTAGAGCTGTATTACGACAGAGGAAACCATCATGAGTTTGTGTCCCTGGTGAAAGATCTCGCAAGACCGGGTGAGATGACTCAGTCGCAGACCTTCGACTTTGAGTTCACTCATGTTGAAAAACCCTACGAGTCCTACACAGGCCAGAATGTCAAGCTAAGGTAAGTGTGATCATTCACTTCACTTTAGGTGGCGCAATAAATGACTGCAAGTGTCACTCTTTAACCTGCCTGTTATGTGGTTGGATGTCTATATTTAACTGGCCTATGCTTTTTTTGTCTCTGCAGATATTTCCTTCGCGCCACAGTGATCAGAAGACTTAATGACATCAGTAAAGAGATGGACATTGTGGTCCACACCCTGAGCACTTACCCTGAACTCAACTCCTCCATTAAAATGGAAGTAGGCATTGAGGATTGTCTCCACATTGAGTTTGAGTACAACAAATCCAAGTAAGCAATAAACTATTGTTTGTCATTATAAAATAGTTGACAGTTTTGTTAATGAACTGGATGTTATTAATGTCAAGAAAAAATGAGTCTAAGGTGATGTCTGCAGTTTCTATGTTTAGCCTGATCAGTCCAAATGGTCCAAAGCAATAATAATTGCATATGTATCATTAAAATGATATAAAACAGGAAATATACAAAACCTCAATTTTGAGGAGTTCAAGCCAGATCCTGTTTTTGTCATTTTTGCTTTATAAATTACTTAAAAACGTAATCAACCATCAAATTTGTTGTGAGCTAAAATTCCCCAGATAAACCAGCTAATTGTTCCAGAGCTAAAAACATGACAACACTAATATTAATTTAACCAGTTATTTTAACAAGATCACACAAGTTATTAAAATTATTTTATGGCACTTGAGTTTAGAAAGTCATTTTTAAAGGAGGGAAACAATAAACGAAATGGAACGGAAGGAAATGTTAACAAATCCAGTTGCAGATCGAAGAACAAGGTTCTGCAAAGATCCAAAATCCAAACAGATACAGGGTCCCTAAATGCCTTTTGAAAATACCACTATTAGCAAGCAAAATTTCTGCAGCACATTCTGGTACAATGAGTGATTTATAAATAAGCAACCACAGTAGTTACAGCCACTTAAACTATGTGTATATTGTAAAGATAAAACAGTGGACATGAGTAAGCACAATTAAATCAGACAGAAATAATACAAGTGGGTTGTGTGGGAAGAAAGTAGGGATAAAAAAATACAATTCAAATGGATTATTTGGTCTGTATAATTTTTGAAAACTGCAAGTTCTGAGGCCCAGAGGTGTTAAAATTTTTTGTTTTGTGCAACTTAAAGTCCAAAACCCAAAAATATTCTGTTTAAAACGGATCCATCATTTATTAAATATTTGAGAAGTTATCAAAGCAGTTCTCTCATTCACTAAACTACTAGCTACTACAAGCCTTCAATCTCTTCCTTTGCTTGTGTCTCTGTTTCCTGTGACAGGTACCATCTTAAAGATGTAATCGTGGGAAAAATCTATTTCCTGCTGGTGAGGATTAAGATTAAGCACATGGAGATTGACATCATCAAACGTGAGACAACAGGCACCGGCCCGAGTGTGTACCATGAAAATGACACCATCGCCAAGTACGAGATCATGGACGGAGCTCCGGTCAGAGGTAAACCACACGCTTTCATAATTCCTGTCAATCATTCGGTTGTCCTCAGATGAGCCCTCCAGCAACATTTCCACTGCTCTTATATTTTAATCTGCAAGTGTCTCTTCATTTAGTCAAGACTGACATGATCCAACCTGTCACAATGTATTTCATAATCCAGGAGAGTCTATTCCTATCCGGTTATTTCTGGCTGGTTATGATCTGACTCCCACCATGAGAGACATCAACAAGAAGTTCTCCGTGCGTTACTACCTGAACCTGGTGCTGATCGACGAGGAGGAGAGACGCTACTTCAAACAGCAGGTGGGCTACTTGTAACAAATGCTGATCAACACTTACCGTACTGAATTCTAGCAGTATGTTGATAACTTGGCCATGTATAATACTGCTGGCAGAGTTTAACCCAGGTTCTCCCATGTAGGAAGATGTACGTTGAATAGGAGCAAAAAGTAACGTTGTTCGATTGCTCGAGTTTTTGGCTGTAATGCATCTGAGCAAAAGAAATATCTTGGATGCAAAAAAACTCTTTCTGTAAGACTTTTAGCTTTCTCTTTGTGAAGTTTAGTTAAAAGTGGAGTTCAAAAGTTGCAATTTAGCATCAATTGATGCAGCTTCTGTAACATTTACTGTGTGCTAATTTCGTCATACGCAAAAATTGTATTCGTTTTTAAGCAATTAGTAAATTTAATCGTTTGGCAAAAATACATTTACAACAATTTTGATATAATTAATTAATTGTTGAAGTCATTTTTAAGCAAAACTACCAGCAGCTGCAGCTGCTGCCACTAAAATGCTGATTTGATGCTTTTCTCAGTTTCTTATCTTTGGTACATTTCATAAACTAAAAAATACTAACAATACAAACTAAACAATCAACCAAAACAATAACATTGCCATTTAAGGTTCGGACAGCTCAGCTGCCAGTTCCTATTTTAGCCAACTAATTTAAATGCTACTTCCAGCCCTAGTACTGTGCTTATTATTGTATAGAGCACACTGCATACAGTTAGCATGACATATATAACTTGTTTCCTTTAGGAGTTTTTTAGCTGCACACATATCCTGCATATTGCATGAAGATCACAGGTTTAATGCATAACATTTAGATGCAGAGCATTTTCTGTTTAGGTTAGTGCTGGCTCACTGAGATACTTGATGGAACTGAGTTATTGTTTAATGCTATTAGTAACAGCTGTGCTTTACTAAAGAATAATAATAAAAGATGCTATGAGAAATAAATAACTGTGGTTGAAAGGGTAGTGATTCAAAAGAGAAACATCTCAAGAGAAATTAAAGCTGACTTGTTTCTTTCATATCCAAATGTAGTCAGTGTCACTGTTTGGATGTGCAGTATTATGTTGCATTTTAATATTAGGGAAAGCTTTCTGTTTATTTGTACAGCAAATCAAATGTTTCACTAAATAAATTAGATTTTAATGTGAAACAGTTTGTGGACCGACTGGACAAAAGATTACACTAATCCACTGTAGAGCATAAAGCATATTTGTTTTTCTTTCGCTATCGGCGAAGGAGAGCATTTTGCAAACCAAGAAGATGTTAGTGATAAAAGCTGATTTAAATGTTAGTAATATAATTGTAAGAACAATGGAATGGTCTTTAGCTTTCATGCATAAAGAGTCCATAAACTAGCTGCGGTTGCATGAATACTTGTTCTAACTGAAGGTTTTGGTGCTCGATAACAACAAGTAGTTGTCCTTATGCAAATGTGTTAGGACAGATTTTAGACTGATGTATAATTGTAATGTAAGTGCAATAAGTTCTGAATCCTTCACAGGAAATCACACTATGGAGGAAAGGGGACGTGGTGAGGAAGAGCATGTCCCACCAGGCCGCCATCGCCTCTCAGAGGTTCGAGGGCTCGGCTGCTTCGGAGAGCGCGCTGGAGCAGGCGGCGAAGGAGGAGAGCGGGTAAAAAAAAAATAACCCCACCACCCTGCAGTCTCTCCTCCCACCAGACTCATCATCAGCGTCTGTGGTGGAGGAACCTGTCGACTGTACAGCATCTGGTGCAGCAGCTGTTTTTATTTGCAGCCGCGGCTTGTAAAGGGAGGAAGAAGGGAGGCCGACATACAGCACTGCAGTATGGGAACAATGAAACAGTTTGCATGAGGCGTTCAGCGTGGCTTCAGGCTGCTGGTCTTGTCCTTCCTCATTAATGCATTTCTTTTCCTCTTTTCTTTATGGGAATCAAACTAATCACGTGTCGCCATGTCCACTGTGTAAAATCTTTCATGTGATATTCTTGAATTTTTAAGCTTTCTGTTTGTTACAGTCGGATTAACGCTTCTTTTGTTTGGATAATTTCTAATCTCCTAAATAACGCAACTAAATTGTCTTTCAACAAATTGTATCTCCAACATTCCACCTTAAAAGAGATCATTCCTAACACTGTTATAAGGTCAAGAAATGAGATAACTTTGCACTGCTATTTGCTGAACAATTTCTCTCTTTGTGTTTGTCCGTGTTTGCACAAAAAAAGCAGAAACTGGAATCTTTCCTTCATAAAAGTATTATCCCACTTTTTTTTTTATCTGTAAATAAGACCAGCTAAAACCTTTAACGATGTTTCCCGGTCCAGCTCGTGTACATTGATTATTCATACGTAATCATGGTGCCACAAAAACGACCTTCATGTTCATATGCTTTACCTCAGCATTGCAGTGGTGTTAGGGAAAAAGGTCTGATAGTATGAAGTCTTCTGTATCCTCTTGTATTAGGGACTCGAGAGTCGTGCCTAAGTGTATCAAGCAAATGAAATCCTCCTGCCTCTAACATAATTTTAGTCTTTTAACCAGAGAAAAAGTTACAGTAGAACTATCTATCTTTTGCAAAATGCTAATCGATTCTTCCTTGTCCCTCAAAGTCAAATAAATTGATGCCAAATGGAAAAAAAAGCTCTGACTCAGTGTGTTGCAGTAATTAGTGAAAGTATACGAGTGGGTGGACAAAGTACTTAAAACACGTCATTTAGAACCTGCATATCAAAATTCATACAACACACTGACACTGTCTGCTACATGATTTACATACGTGGAAGAGTTTTGCTAATTGAGAGTCATTTAAAAGGATGCGACAGTTTTAAACACATAATGTAATTTTCAAATAAATATGGATCCTTAATACAAAGAGCAACACAGAGGCTTAGTAATTGGTTCCTATATTGCCTTTGCATCATTACAAACTGCAAATTAATGCTGAAGCAATACAGTCGGTATAAAGCTACATTTATTCAATCAAAAGAAAGTTAATAGCCAGCTATCTAGAGTACTAAACACATGCTTTTTCCAGCTTCTTAAATACAGGAACTGCTGGTTCGTTTTAATTTATGATAATTAATGAGGAGTGAAGATTTTGGACTGATAGCTGAACACCATAGCAATTTGAAGACGTTACTTTAAGCTCTGGGAAAGTGCGATGAGCTTTTTTTTGTGTCTTTTTTTGACTAATTAATGAGATTATTCAATCATGAAAACAATTTCAGCCCAAAGTCAGTCGACAGAAGATCTGCAGCTATTTATATAATTAATCGTTTAAGTAATTCTGTATGTTTAATGGACTAAACCAATGGTTACTGAAGAATATGACAGATCAGATTAATCAGTAATATAAAGTATTGATTTCTGCATCCTTACTGCAATGAGTGTGTGAAATGTGTGTCTTATACTACCTTTGCAAAAAGGAGCAGCATCACCAACTCCAAGTAAAGATCAAACAGAGCAGCTGTTCAACTGAATGAAAACTGCCGCAATTAAAGATTCAGTCTGCAAAATCTACATGAAACTAAATGGGATTTATGTCAATTTCAGGTATCAAGGTTTTGAACACACTGGCTAAAGTTGTCCAACAAGAACAAACTCGCTCTGTACCATTCAGAGGTTTAGGTGAAAAAATTAGACGTAAGCCAAAGTTTGTCAAAAAACATAATTAATAAGATTTATTATAAACTATTATTATAAAGCTCATAAACTCTTGCTTCTTCATTGTCTCACAGAGGCTCTTCATCCTCCAAACCCAGGACGAACTCAAACTCCTCTGCAGAGAAAAAGCAGAAGAACTAGCCCGTCACTATGTGCTGAAAAAACACTGAAACTACACAGTAGAATAAATTATCAGTTACATTTTCCTGTGTTTAAAAACACTCTGGACTACTGCAGTGTGGACATCTTTACATACCAGTAGTTAGGGGCTGCACAGAGAGCCTGGCCCTCGTAAAAAGCGCCATGTCCTTTAGGGGCCCGTCTTTGGAGCGATGCTGCAGGTGATACTTCTTCAGCTCGGACAGAGGAAGAAAACGCTTCAGCATCCTCTGATACTGGACGTCCACCTGAGAAAAAACATAACTTTAACTTTCATGCATGATGATGATTATTAGTAATTGTACATTTAATTCCTGAATGTGTTTACCATGCTCCACTTTGGGTTGTTGGGTTTACTAGATGCATCAAAATGCGCGTCTTTCTTGTCAAACTGAGTGTGGTCCACATAAGCTTCCTTCACGATCTAGAGAAGGAAATACAGCAGAATGTCAAGTCTGTTTGCAGCTTTGTATAAAATAATAAAAATATTATCAGCAGGGTAAGAGGGACAGCTTTACTTTCATGACTCCTGCTATTCCAGGTTCCTTGCAGTTGCTGTGGTAGAAGAAAGCCAACTGCCCTTCTTTCATCTGCCTCATAAAATTGCGTGCCTGCAGAAGATGGAGAATTTAAAAGGAACATTCCAACAGAGAAAATAAGATAATTTGCACAAGGCTGGTTAGAATAAATAGTCTGGCTCTACTTGGTAATTGCTGACGCCGTCCCAGCAGTCGGTCTGATCGGGCAGAGCCTTCAGATCCTCGATCCCGAACTACAGAATGAACCAGAAGCATTAGACAAGTGCAGGAGAACAGACTGTGCTGAAGAGGCTGTCGATGCTCCTTACCTTCATATCGATGCCGTTCTCAAAGCGGCTCTCCGGCTCAGACTTCATCAGCCAGTGACTGTACTCTGGAGAAACAGGTGATTTTGAGCGGCCCTTTGCTGGTACTGATGCTTTCCTTTTAGTAGCAACCGTTTCGTTTGCACCATCGTCATCTTTGCCTGTGTTGTTGAGGGAACAATAATTAATAAGTCCTAAAAAACACAACAGAGAAACAGTTTGTACTCCATGATTTACTGTGCTTACCTGTTCTTTGACTCACGCTGGCTCTTTTCTTTGGTGGCATCTTTTAAAGTCTATAAAGAGACATTTTTTTTAAACTAGCTCCAAACAGATGAAGTGAATTTTTTTGTATTATATTGTGCACAGATATTGCTATGCGCACATAGTAAGAAGGCAGCTTTCGTAAACCAAAAAAAATCACATTATAATAAAGAATATGTTACATTATAATACATTATCTACTTATTCTAGTGCTGACAACCTTCTTCTCAGCTGTGATGCTCTTCTACATGAGCTGCAGACAGAGCTGAGAGTATTGTGAACAATGGAGTCTAGGTAATGACACAATTTTTCTGAATCATCCCCAGTTTTGTTTTCTTTATTACGTGTCTGAAAGAGGTTTCAGAACAGCGCATATCACAAAAAAATATGCCGATATCATCTTTGTGGTTACCTTGAAGGAGAAAGTTTCAAAACTGTGTCAAAGTGTCCAATTAGGCGGAATATGTTCAGTCTATAACGTTAGGGGTACACGAAACCATAATAAGGTGTAATTAAATGTTACCTGGTAAAAGCACATGGTAAACTTGCACTAAACGCTTAAAATTAGCAGTTTAAATTAGGAGAAACATGTTTCTACGAGCATTCAGACATAGGACAGTGATGTTAAGAGGAAAGAGAAATTCAGACTCCAAATAACCTTAGCGACACATTTAATGCAGAAATGACTTACGATTCAAAGAAATGCGGATTGAAATGCACCTTTGGTTAGAAGGTAACGTCTCTGAACGCTGATAAGTCGTACCTTTAGGGCTCAGGTGGATAGGCAACAGACCATCGACACAGCAAAAACCGCGGGAAAGCGAGAAAAAAAACCACAACACGTGACATACAAAATCATATTAGTGTACTTGATTTACTTACCAGCGACTCCCGTTCGTTTTGTAACCGCTATTTCTCGGTCTCTGTCAAGCAGTACTGCGTGGGTGCACAGGAAGTCCCACTGGGACAGTCTGCTCCACTGCAGGGGAGACAGCCCTGCAAGGTCCCATAGAAAAGCATGATACATTTATTTTTAACGGCGATGGGCTGGTTAACCAGACGTACATATACAAAAACAACAAGCAAGTAATCATAACTGAAGTATTGCTCTTGTTCAGCTAGGATATACTGTTTGAAAACTTCTGATAAAGCATAAACCTCACCTTTTAGTCGTCATGCCCAAGTAATCCCCAACAACATCATCTTCTTCGCCTTGTTATGATGCGAGGATAAGCCGTAAAGAGCTCTTTACTCCTCCATGAGGCCAGTGAAAAGAAAACACCATATTGTGAATGGTTGGTTAACTGAATTTAAAGTATGTTTTCCCGCCCACGGCCACAAGGGGCAACAGTTAATTCATTTCACACTCGACAACACATAAGAGACACTACACCAACTACATTTCCCAGCAGCAGTAGCGGCAGCGGCTCTCTGACACTCAACAAGGTAAACATGGCGGCTGTCGGACCTCTAGGAAGAATGATCAGATTGGGCTCCAGCATCTGCAGGAACCATCGTTTAATTTTTAACAGAAGCCCACAGAGACGAGGGATAGCTTCATGTATCGACCGTAAGTCCCGGTAAACGAGAACTGTTAGGTAATATGACAGCGGTGTTTTATGAACGAAATGTAACTTTGTGAGCTACCAGACTTGTATTGCTATTCTGTTTCATAACGTTAGCTCTCCAGCAACTAAGCAAGATATATTTTGAACGAAAAATACAGTTTTTGCTAATAATTCAAAATACACTCTTCCTAGTCAGGGATTTAAAACTAAATTTACTCAGCTAAGCTGCTATTGGTTCTTTTCGTTCCTCCTGGTCCTCCAGTCAGAAGGCAGAAGGAGCCACACACCCTCCTTAACGTCCCTCTACTTTAGCAGGTTACATGGGATTTTACTAAAAAAATCAGTAATCCCATAATTTATTTTTCACAGTCTAGAGACTTTCATCACGCTTGTTGCAGCACTTGTTTAAGAAGAATCGTGTCTCAAAACGTCCAATCATTTTTGAAATTTATGTAACCTGTAAAACATCTGTGTTCTTGATTATTTCATCCATGTGTCCCCTATGTTCTCTTTTTGTTGTTGTTGACAGCTGCTCATGGACTCACAGATGAACAGAAGGAGTTTCAAAAGGTGGCCTTTGACTTTGCAGCTAATGAAATGGCTCCATACATGGCAGAGTGGGACCAGAAGGTATGTTGAAGCAAGTATGAGGATGTCAGGGCAGCAGACTCAGGATCAGACTTTTGCTTGTTAGACTGTACTTATGCATCAACACTATCTTTAATTGTGAAGTCCAAGAAAAATGTAAAGCCTGAAATCTTTTATGTCTTACATTTTGCCTAAATATACCCTATGTCTAATATGTCCTGTGTATAGTTTAACATCATCATCATTTTTAAAGTACATATGTTCTTTATATTCTCCAGGAAATGTTTCCAGTAGACACAATGCGAAAGGCAGCCCAATTGGGGTTCGGTGGCATCTACGTTCAACCTGATGTCGGAGGATCGGGTCTCTCTCGACTGGACACGTCAGTCATCTTTGAGGCCTTGTCCACAGGATGTGTCAGCACCACAGCTTACATCAGTATCCACAAGTAAGAACCCACTTACATGGCAGTTACGGCATGTGCCTGCAGTTAAATCCAGATGAAAGATAGAGTAGATTTTTTTAATGAAAATTAACTTGAGGCTGGTTGTATAGGTTGAGTAAAAGTGGCTTAATTAATTAACGAACAGTTTTATTTTCCCTGCTTATTTGCATAACGCTCCTCTCCTTGCAGCATGTGTGCCTGGATGATTGACACTTTTGGCAACACAGAGCAGAGAGAGAAGTTCTGTCCTGATCTTTGTGCGATGGAAAAGTTTGCTTCCTATTGTCTCACTGAACCAGGTCAGTTTTAATATGTTCCAGAAAAAAAGATGGAAAAGAAAAGAAAAGAAATTAAGATTTTTCTGTGCAATATATATACAACAAAATAAAGCAGTGATCTTTGATTTCAGGCAGTGGCAGTGACGCCGCTTCTCTTCTGACCACTGCACAGCTGAAAGGTGACCATTACATCTTGAATGGTTCAAAGGTAATTTGAAACCTGTTTTTGCTCGTTAAATATATGCAAATATTATTTTCTTGAGACACAGGATCTTGAGTCAGAAACATGTGTTATCTTTCAGGCTTTCATCAGTGGAGGAGGAGACACCGACGTCTATGTTGTGATGTGCAGAACTGGAGGTAAAGGACCAAAAGGCATCTCGTGTTTGGTGATAGAAAAAGGGACCCCGGGCCTCAGTTTTGGCAAAAAAGAAAAGAAGGTAGAGTTCAATGGTGTTCAGAAAACATTATATGGCTTCAATGTACACTTAAATGTTGGATTACATTATTTTACTATATAGACGTTAACCACTAGATGGCAGGATTAAGTCATAGTCGGCTGTGTTTTTTAATCTGTCCTCCAGGTTGGGTGGAACTCCCAGCCGACCAGAGCGGTGATATTTGAGGATTGTGCCGTTCCAGTGACCAACCGGCTCGGTGAGGAGGGACAAGGATTCAGCATCGCCATGAGAGGCCTGAACGGAGGCAGGATTAATATCGGTGAGGAGGAAAAACACTGACCTAGCAGTTGACCCTCTGTTGTGCAAGAGAAAGAGGTTTATATCCATCGCCAAACAAAATGATGGAAATAACTTTATCAACATTAAATCAACATTATATTTTATTTACATTTAAGTGACAGAACTATTCTTTTGTAAATGGTTGTGAGACAGTCTTCTAAGCATGTGGGAATTAGCATTTTGTGCTTAAGATATGTGCATATTGCAAGTTTTTAAGTGGTTAAACATAAACTATGTAACTTTTTTATAGTGAATTCTTGCTTTTTATGAATGGAAAGTGTAATTTATAAGCAGAAACTAAGCCTTGCTAAAACCAATACATAAAGGGGTTTTTCTGCTACAGCCTTTCTCTGTCTTGTATGAGCGTTAGGTTATTGAATTAGCTTAGGTCAGCAAACTAAAATAGATTCTAAACAAAAATGTATAAAGTGGTTGTAGCCTCCAGGTTTTTGTCTCAATCGCTAGTTTGAAGTCTTCTATACAGCACGATGTTCTTATAAATTATGGTCTCATAATAACATAGATGATAGGGTGGGATATGCTTTAGAGCAATGCTACTTTAGTGTTAACAAATCCCTATTACAGCAACCTCTCATGGGAAGAGGTGTAGTAAAGCATATCAATCCTCCCATCAAAATGTGGTCACTTTTAACTGCAAAAAACGTAGATGGCGACAGCAGAAATGCAGAACTTCAGCTTCAAAAGAAAAGTCCACACACCAGTGGCTGTCATTATGGTGGCAACATTCACTTCTTATCTATAGTCTATGTTAGTGCTGCTGTTCTTCTACTGTTTTAACATTGGCTGGTGTTTCCAAAAACGAATCTTGCTTAAAGAGCGGTTAAAACAACTAGTTTTTCACTATTTGCTTGACATGAGGTCTGCTGCGTTTAAAACAACTCTCTGCCAACAGCCTCCTGTTCTCTCGGGGCGGCTCATGCTTCTGTGCAGCTAGCGAAGGATCATCTGTTGGTACGCAAGCAGTTTGGAGAGACGCTCTCCAACAACCAGGTCAGGAGCTCGCATTTTTGCAGTCTATTCATTCAAGAATCACAAATATCTAACCACTGCTACTGAAAAATCATGAATGAATGTCTCTGTCTGTGTGTGTGTAGTTTCTTCAGTTCAAACTGGCAGAAATGGCCACAAAGTTGGTTGCGTCTCGCCTTCTGGTGCGCGAAGCTGCGACGGCACTGCAGGAGAACCGGCCTGATGCCGTCTCCCTCTGCTCCATGGCCAAGCTCTTTGCTACAGACGAGTGCTTTGATGTGAGTGACGATTAAGTACAGGAAGATAATTTATTTTATAAAAGCAAACGTCAAATTTTGTTGCCGTTCTATCATCTTCTCTTCTGGTATTACTCAACAGATCTGCAACCAGGCTCTTCAGATGCACGGCGGGTACGGTTACCTCAAAGACTACGCAGTGCAGCAGTTTGTCCGTGACATTAGAGTTCATCAGATCCTCGAGGGTGAGCTTCTGCAACAGTGAAACTGCTCTGTTTGTCTCGTGTTGCAGATTAAATATTTCCCCTACATTAATGAGGGCTGTCATGTGTTTTGTGACCTTTTTATAATCTTTTTTTGTTTCCCCTGAAGGCACAAACGAGGTGATGAGGATGATCATTTCTCGTAATCTGCTCACAGAGTCCTGATGAGTCTTCTTCTCTGGATCTTCTGTAGTGACCATGTTGTTCTGGTCTTCTTCTCTGGTTTGTTACTGTGTGACTGGTTTCCAGAAGTGCCTGCTGCATTGTAGGTCTTCCAAAGGTGACAAAGGTCATGGTGGGATTTAGAGTAAATCACTCAGTAAACTGTTTTTTCCTGGTATACAAATGGGTATTTTGTTGATATTTTAGCTACACTGCTGTGCAATAATGTGAAACCATCGGTCTGTTGTGTTACACTGGACCAGAATGACATATATCAATCATCTATTCATTAGCGTAATACACTAACATTAGCATTAGCTCAAAGCACAAGTACAGAATGAAACTGATGAAGGCTGACGATGTCTATCAAAGGCTGCTGTTGTTGACAGTGACTCATATCTGAGCCACTGTGCCTTTGAACAATACTGTGAGTATACAGCCATGCTAACAGCTGTGTTGGATTTGAGCAAAATGCTAACTAGGCATGCTAGCATGATCACGATTACGGTGCTAACATTGTTAACCTTGTTTTCAGTGCTAACATTGTAAGCATGCTAACATGCGCATCTCAGTACTATAAACAGAGAACTCTTGAGGCTGAGAAGTACAGGACAACGTTAAAATTTGAGTTGATCGTGCTACATTAACTTTTTTAACGATCAGCAGTTCATCATGAGAAAGACATTAACATCATTTAATGCCGTTCCATATTATCCAAACTTATGGTTCTATTACTTAGTCTTGATCAAAGTAGTGTACCAAGTGGCCTACCAACATTTCCGTGCTGCTAGCATAACTAAAAATCCTATGTGATTGTTGGAAGTACATTTCCTCTGACACAGCCTCCAGTGGTAATAATACAAAAGTAGTTTTCTTTTGACTTTTCATTCAAAAAATGTTTCACATGAAGCTGCTAGTGTGGATGTAGAGTTTTAGTCTTGTTTTCTGTGAAAAGCAAACAGTTTCACTCAATTTGTGCAAAGAGGATTGGATTATTTCTTCCATTTTGTAAAAAGCATTCAACACCGACCTCAGTGTTAACACAGAATAGTTTTTCTACCCTTCATCACGCATCTATATCAAATGCAGTTCCCCCAACTCTTAAGTGGCCTTTCAGATCCTATATCCCAGAGTTACTGTATTGTTACTGTATTGTGTTCTGTAGTGTGAAAAATGGCTTCATGTTCTACCACAGATATAAATAGATTAAATGTTTTTGGGTTATTTGTTGTATTGTGACATTAAAAATGACACTTGCTGATCACACTCCAAATAAAATGACCTCGGCTTTCATAAAAGGAATCAGCCTTTTTATTAGCACCCTTGCTGCGACTTATTATTTACATGTTATGCTTTGTATGCATGAGTTATAATGTGTTTATAAGTGATGCAAAAATCAAACACTCCAGAACACTTTATTGAAAAATTGTCAAACAATCGAAACTGCATAAAAGTGCTACATTTAGCTTAACATCATCAACATATCTTTTCCAAATCTTTCAGTAGAGTTCACTTATAAAAAACAAACAAGACCGTCAGTAATCTCCTGAACTGACGGCCATGTTTGTTTACAGTAATTAAATCAAGTTATACCAAGCACTTTGAACAAAATAGTCAGAAACCATCAACAATGTCATACTCACTATTTTGGTTACATTCCATCTACCATAACAGGCAAAATACTCATGAAGTATGTTCTCTCTGTATATATCTATCAAATGAAACCATACTGACATCAATACAGTATGTTGAATTAATACAAAAAAAGCCGACATGAACAGAAGTAAAAGTTGGTTTAAAGAAAGAAAACGTTTGAATATAAAGTTGTAAATACCTGAATAGTGACTTTGCTGGGTCTGCTCGCTCTGAATAGTGCAGTTAGCCTGAGAGAAGTGACTGAAAAGTGATCCTTTAACACAGCCAGGAACTGCACAATAGAAATAAAATTATAAAAAATGTGTTTATATTCAGTTCTTTTGTATATTTTACAAATATAGCCAAAACATTATATTTGGCAAGAACTGCAAAACTCTAATCAAAATTTTAATATGGTATATTCAGACACGTTGCATTGAATTACCATAACTTTGATAAAAAATAATTGGCGTTTTTTATTTATACTGCCTAGAACACAATTGGAAACCATTTTTAAGACCTCTTCACAGGCGTGTAAATAAAAATATATATTTCTCTTGAGTGAGCCCAAGCGCAGCATACAAAAAGAAAATACAAATAAAAGAAGGGAGAGTTTGTGCAAAAGAAGCACAAACCACATGTGAGACATTTTCATCTCTCACAGCCGCTCAGGTCTTCATCGAGAAAGTGCTTTTCCATTTCAAGGCGAGCTTTCTCTCCATCCGCAACCACGCTGTCCTTTTATTTTCCAAATGGGATTCTCCTGTCAGCTACACCAGCGAGCCGGCTTGGCTCTGAGCGGGCACCATGACAGCGACAGCTCCCATGCGTGTCAGGGTGGAGGAGCGGACCTGCGGGGACACAGTGAGTGGAGGTGGCACCTGAGGCTGAGCCCCCTCAGTTCTGTTGGGGATGGCGACCGCGGGGCCCCTCAGAAGCTGCGGAGGGGCCCCGTTTGTCGTGGGCAGCCGCTTCTGTTTCTGCAAAGGCGTGCCGCCCATGTTGTAACCAGGAAGTCCCTGCAGCGTGTTTGCTTCTCCAGGTCGCAGCTGGTAGGCGTTGATCACCGAGCTCGCGTCCGAAGCGGACATGGGGGAGTACGGGTAGTGGAAGTTGGGCTTGTGGGGGTCTCGGGGTCGAGGACTGGTGGCTATGGAGGACAGCGTGCCGTTCTTAGATACAATATCTGAGCCGGTGTTACTCTTCGCCCATGACACCCGCTTTGGTGCCTGAGCGTCCTCCCTGAGAGAAGAGGTGGAGAGAGATGCAAAGAGAACAAGAAATCATGACTCACGAAAATGAAGAAAAAAAAAAGTGACCTTTTGAGTGGTTATAAAGTGTATTTTTAAAATGATCTCATTTACCATATTGTTGCTGTTTTAATCTCGAATGTATTTGAGATGTATTTATTTGTGCCTTGATCTTTGTATTATAAATTTTGCACGTTGTTTCATTTTTCTTGTCAAATCAATATCATATACAATTTGAGATGGACAAAAATGCAAGAGGAAAATGTGGCTGTGCTCTTCCTACTTAGCTGTAAATTTTACAGATCTGCTGGTGCTACCCCGAAGAAATTAAGAGATTTAATGCAAAAGCTACGAGTAGAAATGCGTGTTAAGAAAAGAAGAAATGCAATACTCCAGTAGAAATACCTCAAAACATCTGCTTCCAATCACATTACCAGCCAGATTCAGCATATAAACATATAGGACTAGTTAGACCATTTTAGGGAATGATTAGGCTAGCTTAGCTTAGCATAAGGTTAGCTTAGCATAGAATAAGGTAAGGAATAAGTACAGCACTTGTTTTAGGTGCAGATTATCCCTCAAAAGAAAGTTAATGGAAAATGCAAACTATTTAAATACCTCTCAGTGTGGTGTAATACAGTACAACAACTTGTTTAAACATGACCTATGTCATCATGTGGTTGAATTAATGTCACTATAAAGTGAACATTATAATCCCTGAGTTCATAAAATGTTTTTTGTACTGGATTGCATTAGACGCTACAGGTGTGTCTAATAAAGTGGCTGCTGTTTGTCTTACTTGATCTCGTTGGCTATCTCCTCCTCAGTGTCCCGCCTCCTCCTCAGTATGAATATGAGGAAGAGCACCATGGCCACCAGTCCCACTATCGAGCCCAGTGTAGCCGCCGCAACCACACCTGTATTGGAAGCTGGGAAACAGACCACAGCTCAGTATTTACACTTGATGAGAGCCATAACTCTGTGTGTGTGTGTGTGTTGGTCATTGTACTGTGTACGTACAGGTGATAACCTCCAGGTTAATGGAGCAGCTGTCGGAGCCGGCCGTGTTGCTGGCTCTGCAGATGTACTTCCCTGACATGCTTTTAGTGAGGTTGCTGAGCCTGAGGGTGCCGTGTCTCTCGTCTGCAGAAACAAACACATAGTTACACACGCGTCACAATCATATATTTATGGGCATGTCGGCTTTATACAACCAGAAAACTACACAGGTCCACATTAAATTATTAAACTACTATGGAACATCAGGGGAGCACAATATTGTTACAGTAACAAACACAACGCTACTGTTATACTGCAAGAATCAATTGTATCGAAATCTCTGTGTAGATAAATAATACCAACGTTTGACATGTAAAAACCATAACAAGTTCCTTCTGAATATAAGAGTGTTAATTTATTGTATATTTTCTCTTCATTTACTTATATACCATTTTACCATTATGTGCAACGACTGCCGGAGGGAGGGGCTAGCAGGGTCTTGAGCTGTAATTTTGTGGTGGTATGTACAATTGCGTGAATTGGATAGCATCAACGGCCTAGTCTTACAGTTTCTAGTCGAGCAGCAACAACAAATGTTTAATCAATTTGGTGGAATACATTAAGTCTGTGCTACTCGACTGATTATGGACCGCTTTACTTTGGTGAGAGTGGATGATGTCAGGGCCGACAAAGCCCGGACTGCTAATTCCAACAATTTGCTCATTGCTTACAAGGTTGAGGACCATGTGAGGCCAAACATGTGACAATAACAAGTTGAAAGGGACAATAAAAAAGAGGAATGTCTGACCGTGTTGCCTTCAAACTCTAAGTTAGCGTTGTGAGCTGAAAGTTTGCTACTTCTAGAATGTTAGCTACAGCTAGCAGGCTGCTGCTAGTTAGCTTAAGTTGTGTGTTGCTGTTTTCAAATAAACGTAAGATGAATCTGCTTAACCACAAGCAGTGCCACAGTCGTTTGTGCTCACAGCTTAAGTACTTCATGAATCCACGGATGATTTTTACGGTGACTTTGATTAGGATTGTAATTGTTGGTTGTTTTTCTATACTTGTGTTAATTTGATTTGTTTATTCCTAATGTACGGAGTAAATTGTGCTCGCATTTAACATTTCGTAGCATGCATTTCAATTATATACCTGTAATAATTGAATCTTTTTTTTCAGGTGTTATTGTTTGTTGTGTTAAAAATCATTAGCAGCTGCCATAAACAACCCGGCACCCCCAGAGCTTCCATAATCACAATTCCAATTGTTTGCACCATTCATGGTGTTTCTGAATCACTCGTCACTGATTCCAAACTGTTATCCAGAATTTAATCCACTATTGGGATACATCCAATACCTGCAGAATAGAGTTTGGCTTTAGTGCAATCCAGCAGACGATGACTCAGCAGTCTTGCGACACATTACAGCATAAACTGATGTAATATGTTCTCACACAAATGTCATGTGTGTGGAAATCCCTATTTCCCTTCCAAAGAGTCTCCTCATCTTTGGCACATCTGGCTTAAAAATGCGCTGTTGTTGCGAACATAGGCCGCAGAAAAAATAAACAAGCTTTATGGGGACTTATCACAACAAATCCTCTGAAATCCAATCTGAGACGTCACATTGCTGCATGTCTTCAACTGATGCGTTTCTGCTTTCGTGGGGAGGTAAGGAAATGTGAGAGGGTGTGTGTGCGTCTGCGCTGTGGAAACACCCTCTCTTAAAAGCGCTGTTCGGGTGGCTGACTGTCTTGTAAGTGTTCATGCATGCCTGTCACACTCTGCAGAGCCAATCCCTACAAAGAGAAAAGTAGTGCAACCCTGGGACTCATCCAAATCATCCCAGATGAAGAGTCAGGGTTCACATTATGCCAGTAAGCAACATATTGCCGCAAGGGACAAGAAAATCCCTAACAATCATTGTCTCAAAACAGCTGTCTTCATCCCAAAGTTTGGGTGGCTGTAGAGTGTTAGTGTTAGAGCTGTGAGTTTTTGTTTTTTTTAAGCACCATCTGCTCCTAGATGTTGCCACTACATTTAGATTTTAGTGAAGTAAAACAGGTGTACCTGGATGAGGAAGTCAGAACTTGTCTGTTGTAATTTGCTGTTGACGAGCATTACCTGTCAGGGTTGGTCTGCTAATACTCTGACTAATGTGATCACACAAGTATGAGCATGCATTTACACTAAGATAATTACATTTTAAGGTAAAATTGCAAGTTCATTAACAGTTCAGTGTTGTGAACCTTTCAACCAGAGTATTAAACTCCAAACAAAGCTCGATGCCAAATAAAAAAAGTAGCAGATGAGTGTGATATGCACCTGCCCCCTCTCTGATTATTTAATCCCCGGGCTTGAAAAACAGCTGTGAAGAACCAAACCCAATTGTGACAGATTAGCAGAACGTCAGCTGACTCTGAGCTTGGAGCGAGTTCAAGCCGGCACAGTGATCAGATCCCAGCGAAGCAGAGCTGGAGGAGATCTGACGGTAGAGTCAGCGCTGCCTGCCTCATATCAAGACAGGAGCATTACTCATATTACGCTGCCGTCGAAGCAAGGTCAATGAGCAGCATTTGTCAGAGCTTTGACACATGACACGTGATTAATGTAAATCAGCAGCTTTTCTATACGAACCTCATGGCATAGTTTGCCTCCTCCCATGACATTGCCAAAGCTACAGTGGATTAGTTTTCACATATTTATGTAAAAGGAACCCACGCACAAGACATCATTTTAAACAGAAAGGATTCAGAATTTTCTTTTCGCCATTACTTTCATCTTGCAGGACTAATGGGTGAAGAAAAACTACATTTCTACGAAAAGCTGCATTCTAACAGACACAACATGGACTTAAGAAACACAACTAAACAAGAGTTCACAGGATACATGAGTCTATTCGTTCACTATTATATTCATGTATTCAATTATTGCCTCTGTTTAAATAAGAATTTGGTCTGACCTAAAGGTTACACCATAAAATATGCCTTCTATTACTTGTTTTGTCGGATAAGTCGTCCAAAAAACAACAATGAACTGAGAAAGCAGCCAATTCTCAGAGGCATACTTATTTGTGCCATTTATTCATGAAAAATATGCTTAGACACTTTCTTGCTGAAGAATTAGACGAGAACATTGATAACTAATTTCTGTCGAGTAAATGAAGCTACAGCTAGCAGCTATTTTAGCTGACTAGCTTGATTCAGACTGACTAGCTAGACTCAGAGAAACAGATAGCTAGCTTACAAATTGGCCTAGTAGCGAACCTAAAGCGAACTAATTAACGTGTTTTGTGTCATGTTTTATCCATACAAAAAGTAATGTGTAAAAATGAAATGTTATATGTTTTAATTTATTAAAAGCAAGTTGAAAAAGCTAGCTATTTCTGTCTAACAGAATCCCTACAAGGACTTCAAGAGCTTAAGCTAGCTAGCTAGCTAAAACCCAATAAAACATCTTCAATTTGTTTGTACTAATTACACTTTTAGAAAATATAAAGTGTGTATTTGTGAGCTTTAGAGGTGCAGGAAGTCCTTAGTTAAAGGCAGGCTAACAGGCTAAGCTAACTGGCTCTTTGGATATGGCTCCTCATATCAGTAGCTATAGTTTGGACATACATAACAGAGGTATCAATATGTTCTCAAAGTATCTCGTTAACACTTGCAAGAAATTAGCATATTTCCAAAATGTCACTTTATTCCTTCTAGTTCTTATTTTTAGTGAACTGACTAATAATCAGTGGTTACTCTTTTACCTTCAGTTAAAAAAGATGGTCATTTTAAACTCACTAACAAGCTTTGAAGACGGGTTAGAAGATAACTGTATTTCTTAATACAGAACAGAATTAGGAGACTTTATAATGAGATAGGATGACGGCGAAATCTAACACAACACACATACACACAAAGATTTGAAGAAAAATTCAACCCTTAAAAAAAAATTAACATGTGCAATTTATGGTATTTATGGGCCAATTTAAGAAAATATGAAAATGTAAAACAGTAGTTCATTATTCCATATGATTACAATGGAGATAAACTACCAAGTGCAAACATTACTAACTTATTTAAAAATTTAAAGGAGAATGTGAATTTTTATTGCCAGGTTTGACAAGTAAGCTTTTCTTCTTTTTTAATGTAATAATTTCTGAAACATAAATCTATAGACATTATAATAAATAGGATAATTTTTCTTCCTTGGAAGCTTTTCCATAGCAGGTGAGGGTGGTATGGAGCTATCAGGAGCTATGGGGAAATGAATGGGAAACGTATGAGCGAAAACCCTTACCCATGTACCCAAGGATAAGCATGGGCTGGGGGCAAGATCTCCATTCTGTTTAGTTTTTTTTTGTCAGAAGCAAAGATGGCAGAGAGATAGAGAGAGAGTAAGAATGAATTAGGGATGGAGAGGTGCAGGCAGATTGGGAGCGGGTTGGATGAGCATGCTGCACTGTCAGTCCCAAATCCAACTTATGCCTCTTAGAGGGGTTGATCAAGTAATGACATGGGGCTTGTTAGATTAGGCACCAAGGTCAACAGGAAATGAGGAGTGCCGAGAGAGGATCAGCAGCGAGAGAAAACACAGAGAGAGAGGGATTGCTGAAAGAGATAAGCAGTGATAGCAGAGTATAGATCAAGTGTCATAGAGAACGAGCAGATAAACAGATGAGCACAGGGTTTCAGTATGTATATGAGAGGGCGCAGACACGCGATGTAGGTGTGAGGCCCTGGGTCAATGCACAATCAGACGGAGTACATTTTATTTTAATAGTCAGGGGACTTTTCTGCTATAAAGAGATGAGGGCAAAAGATCAAAGCAGTTAAGCCAATACTCCATCAATCAGTCTGAGTCCTGTTGTTCAGAAACAGATGGTGTTTACTGTGCAACATCATCTGGATACAAACATTGACAAAATAATTTGCAGCAGTAGAATACATGAATCTTTTTTCTCTCTTGCATGTGCAGTGCTGTGATAGGATCACAAGGATCTCCCTATGAGGTGCATCAGGAGCATCTAGCAGCAAAGTAAAGCCTGCAGGTGCTATCTGATTATGTGTGTGACTTAACAGCAGGTAATCTACTTCATCTGCATGTAAGGTGGACGGTTCAGGGCATTTAGAGCTGAACATAAACAGGCTTAGGGATGATTTTTCCAACATTGTTGCTTTCATATATATCTCAGGTAAGAGCAAAACAAGGCCGACTGACAGCCTTGGGAAAGTTTGCCTTTTCAGGATAGTGTAATTAAAAACGGCAGAGAGAGCGAGTGAATAATCCAGAAAAGTGCCCAGGTTGGAATCACACCCAAGCCGCTGCAATAAGGACTCAGCCTTTAAAATATGTATGTAGTATGTATCTGTGAAA
This sequence comes from Semicossyphus pulcher, assembly GCF_022749685.1. NCBI lineage: Eukaryota > Metazoa > Chordata > Actinopteri > Labriformes > Labridae > Semicossyphus > Semicossyphus pulcher. Next base: position 10,491,259 of record NW_027211692.1, read on the forward strand.
TTAATGTGAATGCTGTCATCAGTAGGAAAAAAACACATTTTCTCACTCATACCTTATGTCATGTAAAATTGTGCCTCCACCTTAATAAACTATCCTGTTGTTATTTGCTATTGTCTCATAGTAAACTGCCTCACATGAGTTCTTCTTTGCTATAGTTACACTGGCCCTTTAAACTCTTTGAAACACGCCGGTTTTGCTCCTGTCTCTTTAAGAACCCCCTCCCTAAAAGCCCACTCTCTTCTGATTGGCCAGCTTTCAGGAAGCCTGTGAGCACGACTTATTTGAAAGCAAACTGTGCTTCTAAAGAGATACTTATTTACTTATTCTTGACTGGAAATGGCGAATTCTTAAATGAATGCCTACATGAGCCCGAACCCGCTCGGAGTATGAGAGAGGACAGCACAACAAAGATCACCTTGCTTATTACCGAGCTGGATGTCACTGTTTGGTAAATACTACACTCATTAAGTTCTAATTGTGTGACAAAACTAGTCTTTCATTCACAAACTGTTTATAATTTGGCCTTGTTAATTTATGTTTGGTTGGAAATGCACGTAATGCTGTCGGTGGATAATGTCTGCTATCAGGAAATAACAAAGCTAAATGTAGCTATTGAAACTACTTAATGGTACTCTTGTTCTGGGTACTGGCGCCAAACGACTATATAGTATCTGCCTGCACAGTAGGTCATTAGTACACTTGAGTGCCGTGAATACTACTACCCAAGTAGATGACTTGCAGGTAGGCTCTGTGCACATACATTTACCGTCACCATAACAAAAGAAATACTGGAAAGTAGTACAGTACAGTGAGTTTTTGGAGCGGTTTCCATAGTGATTTTAGCACACAGGGATTCATTGTACATGCGTATATGCACATCTTACATTGTATAATAATATATATGAAAATACAGAAAAAGCATTGTAGGACTCTAGTGAGAAAGGCTTTATAATAATGTTTTTTATCCTGCATCCCTTGGCTAATAAGAGCAAACCTATCTGCGTGTATATATACTCCAGGTTAAGTGAGAAAATATGTCTTTTTCTGTTATTTGGATGAGCTGACAGTTTTAGGGTAACATCCCCTTTAAATACTCACTCTGCATTGGGGAGAAGAAGACCTCGGACACTGGTGCAGCCTTGGTCCACTTGTACTGGGGAACTGGTTTTCCATAACTGGACTGACAGCTCAGAGTCACGTTGCCCTCCACCACTGGGTTTCCTGTCATGGTGCATACTGGTGGAGACGGAGGGACTGCAGACACAGGCAGACACAGGCAGACAGTGTTAGTCAACACAAGGATAAGAAGATAGGATCATTGACCCTTTGAACCTTTGATTCCTCGGGGCAATAATGCAAACAAGTAAGAAAATGTTTTGACGCCCCCCGCCACCCGCCCCTCCCCCTCTGTATCCATCTGCTGCTGCAGAGTGACATAATGACCTCAGAGCGCACCCAATCCCTAGACAGCAGATGAGTTTTTTTGTGCTTAGCGCTAGCTCACATATGATTTTTAGCAGACTGGTCCAAATCCTTCAAAGAATATGTAGCATTTACTTTGGCCAAATGTCCAAATCCAAGGGAATGTGTCAGCCGTGTCGAGGGCTGTTCTGATTTAACCTAACCTTTAAAATGCCTCTGATGCCGTGATGCATTACCTTTGACATTAAGGCTCATCTCTCCTGAAATGCTAAGACCTTTAGGGACGATGACGCTGCAGAAGTAGCGTCCGGTGTCGGACTCCTGGGTGTTGTTGATGTAGATGGAGATGTTGGCCGAGGGCATGGCCACGCTGAAGCCCACTCTTTTAGTGAAATCGTTCTGGCTGTACCCGACCTCACCTGAGCTAAAGTTGATCACCTGGAAGAGGGGAAACACAGCGACATAGCAACATGAAACTGTTACTCAATAATACATGTAATTTAATGAGTTATAAAATCAAACATATTATGAAATAAAGATACTTTGTATTTAATTTTCTGTGCTGCAGCCATACTAAGATGTGTAGATTAACCATATAGCAGAAATCAATGTCCTTCATACGGATAATCCTGATGTGTACAGATGGTGGACGTTAAATTTAGGCTTATTCTCTGTTTGAGATAAGCTCGCAGGCACAGGACAGTTTAGATTATATTAATCATGCACAGACCCTACACACACACACACACACACACACACACACTGTACATGTACAGCAGCAGAGCGTGCTACATACAGTATAAGAAGTGCAGTAAAAAGCAGAGATGAAATTTCATTAATGGCGTCCTTCCGCTGTGAATTAGACATCAGCGGTGGTGTTGGAAATAATCCTAATCTCTGTAGATCATTTTTACCTTATATGTCATGAGATGGGTTTCTAGGGATGTTGTGTCATGCGATTAAAAAAAGCTCACTTAATCATGCATAGATTCAGACGGGAGGCAGGCCTTGTGTGTAAAAAGACTTGCCGGTTTAAAAATATGAATTCCCAGAACTCATTTAAATTCATGCGGTTTTGGTGGTTTATTTTCTTGGAAATGCAACTTTAAAATGGCAGAACATGCTGCTGAGTATTTGCTGAATCCTTCGTGGTGCATTCAAATGTCGTGTTTTGTCTAAGCAGCAGTTAGAGCTCAAAGACATTTCAAAATAAACTGATTTCAATCAGAAAAAAAACAAAATAAAAAAATCTTCACACTAGAAAATCTTGATTTTCACTCACATGTCTAAGTCTAAGTTTGGCCTTTCCTTGTGTAATATTTTAAAATAAAATAATTTATGACAGAGAAAAGCAGAAAATCTGAACCCAGAGATTTTTTTATATTTTTTAGCAAGAAAAACAACAAACTATTCATTGTTTGTAAAAATAAATAAATAAAAAGCGGCCTATTAATCGTCTCTACTCCAATATTGACCACTTTCCCCACAGTAGTAGGAGGATCAGCATGCACAGAGTACTTGACTTTAATCCCTTTAGGCCCTCCATTGTGTATACACTAGAGGTCAGAGCAGGGTCAAGCATACAGACCATCATTGCAGATTTCATGTTTCGACCTTCTCACCTGCTTGGATTCATTTCCCGTGAAGTGCCAAACCACGGTGTTCTTAGAAATGTCTGAGTTGGGGCTGTACCAGGCGTGTAACACCACCATCTGGCCCTTCACCACCTCCATCTCTCCTCTGGGGATCTCCACCTTATGGGTGTCACCTGAAACAGCAGAACAGACCAGCAGGGACGTGGTTAATAACAGGGAAATGTAGTTTGTTGTGGTCGTGATTCTGGGCAGGTTTATACGATACTTAGAGTTTGATTGATGATGATTGTTTTCGCTATAAATTAATCTGTGCATTACATGCTTGATGAATATAATGGTGGTCCACAAACTGTTAGAAAATAGTAAAGAAAAAGTTTGCTAATATATCCTACAGACAAATTTGACGTCCTGAAACATCTTTTTTTAACAAACTGTCAAACAGTCCAAAATATAAAAATATCTTGTTTGCTAAGATATGAAACAGAGAAAAGCTGAAAAACTTCATGTTTGAGGAGCTAAAACCTTCAAATGTTCGGCCATTTCACCAAAAAAAAACTACTTGCATGATCATTTCACTTTAATCTGTCAGTTTAATTATCAAATAATCAACTAATAGCTCTAGATTTGCATTTATTTAGAGATTTATTGTGTTTCCTATTTGTTTTGTTGAACGACTGAATAAAATCAAATGTTACAAAACCTGATCAAATTAAATGACACAGAAGTCGACGGCGCGGACGATACAAGTCTCTCGACTTAAGGAAAAACAATAACGCAGCAAACATCTGTCATGATTTAGAGTTTCATAACTGTGATATCATCCGATCTGTTATGCTGAAATTGTAATCGCAACAACCTCAGGATCATTCAATCTCACACATGCTCTGATGTCTGCTCCACATCTTGACCTTTGTACATGTGTATGTGTGTCGTGGTTTTGGGCTTTCATGTGCTCAGCTACCTAAACTAACACAAGTCAAACATGCATAACTATAGGTGAGTGTAAAACTGGATAGAGTTTAAAAAGGGAATGACACTCTGCTCCTGCGTTGTTTTGTGTCCATGCATGTTAAACATATCAAGAGGGGTTTTGAATGGTTAGTTTTGCTGCAGAAGTAGGGAAGGGTTAAACATAAATGAAAACCTAATGCTTCAGTTTAAGTTTTCAAAGTAACAATACAGGGAAACACAGTGACGAGTGGCAATTCTCTTATGATGATTTTTTTTCTTTTTCCTAAAGATAATTTTTTTGCCTTTATTAAATAGGACAGCTGAAGAGAGACAGGAAATATGGGGAGAGGAGAGTAAGGAATGACATGCAGCAAAGGGCCGAGGCCGTGAGTCAAACCTGCGGCCGCTGTGTAGAAGACATGCTAAACCAGCGCCCCAGAGAATTGACTTTTGTATATTTTGTGGGCCTCTAGACACAGCAGGGACCTGTATTTACTTTTGCAATGCCTTGAAAAATTGGCATTTTACACATTATGTGACATAATGTGAATGAGTATTTTAAGTTTTATATTGTAAAGAGTACTATAGAGGTCTGTCTAACACTAAATTACCACACTAACTTAATTCTGCATAATTTTTAGTAAAGCTAAAACCAACAAAAGAAGCATGTTTCATTAAGTAAAAGCTTCTGAGAAAATGACAAAAGCAAATGTTAAGAATTAAAAGGCAAAGAAAGATTTAGGCAAATGTCAAAGAGATTAAGGTGCGTGGATTATGAGAAAAATAAGAACCTTAATCATGCCGGGTTTAAGGACTGTGCTGCTCCTGTAGAACGTAAAGACGGAGTAAAGCTAAAACAAATGTCAAGAAAGTAAAAAACATCTGTCTGGAAGAAGCTGAATATCACTTTCACACAGGTAACATAAGCAGAAAAAGAAAAGTTATTAAAGAAAGTAATCTAACTCACAGGGTGCCCAGTCACCCGAACCGGACAGCTGCAGCTTGATCAACCGATCCAAGCAGTCGGTGTCCACTTGGGTCTCCAGTTTGAATATTGGTTAAACAACACTCATGCAAAGAAAAAAGTATTCCTGCCACTAAATCCCAGGACTGTCACAGGGAGAAGTATTCCTCGTATGCTCACGCGGACGGACAGCGTAGACAGAGAGAGAGTGTTGTGATCCATAGACAGGCAGCTGCAATCTCCACATCTGTTCACCGCGGCACGCCTTCCTTCTTTTACAGAGCGTGTAGAAGCGATTGGTGGTGGTGGGGCTGAGCCGTGGGGGGTGTACACGAGGAAGAGGACATGTGTGTGAGTGATAACGCTGACAGCAGAAGAGTAACTTGTGTTTTGACATTTTGTACTTCTCTCAGTGACTCAGTGCTTTTCTTATTTCTCCCGGGACCACATGACTCTCGCCGCTGTAGCGCTCCCATCCCTTAATTTCTGAATCTCTGGATCTGGTAAGTCCGGCTGAGTAATCCCTAAACAATCCGGGACGCAATCCTCTCACCTCACGTGAGCCAAAAGGGCTCAGCTGGACATGGATACGATGTGACACACATGGTTACTTCACTGGGCAACGCTGCTGTCACTGCCATCATGATCATCACAAACAGCATGGACATTCGCTAAATGACGATTAGCAGATCGCTTTGCTTTACATTTAATCATTCATGTCATGCAATCTCTGCTGAGCCGCTGTGCAGATGGAAACTAGGCAGCCAACGTAAGCCAAAGATGCACTGTGGAATATTAGATGGCACTTTTTAAAATGGAAACATATTAAGGACATTAAGCATCTTGACTTTACCAGAAAGTTGTATTATTTGATAAGCCTGAGAGCTTCATTTAAAGTACAGTTAGATTCGTCTTCCCTCCAACAAAACTGCTCAGCGCTCAGACCCAAAATGTCTCGATGATGTGGTTTCACCACCACATGTCTAATGTCATTATGTGGGAAACATAGTTTCTAATGAGCTAATTAGCTAGCTAACTAATGATCTTTAAGCATGGACTGAACTTTGTTATAACTGTCCAAACATTGTCACTTCTGGGCACAAAAAAACAAGATGGCGATGTGCTCACAATGAAAGTTTTAACATTTTTAGAAGGTGTAATGTTTGCTTTGTTTACTATCATAGCATTTGATTTACTTGTCAGCACTAAACGGAGGCTGATGGGAATGATGTTAGTTTTACAGGACTTTGGAGATTTTTTTAGGGTTATCTTAACAGTTCATAAGAAGCAGATGCAGTTTGGAATAATTTCAGCCAATGTGGGAATATTAAAATGAAGAAAACTCCGATCTGACCCCAGATCTGATCTGAGTTTTTCAGATATTCAAGTTTAAATCAAAGTAGTGGACAGATCGCCAACAGACAGTTATTGTCGCTAACATGTCTAAAAAACTTGCGGGACGTACATGAACCAATAGCAAAATCCATTACTAATATTCATATAGTGGCCATTTTACTCTGATTTCACACTCAGTGTGGGAAGCTCAATTGTTTTAATGTCACACCGCTGTGTTTAAGTTTTGCAAGTTATGTGTCAAATCGTGAACGTTTCAGTGTTTTTCAATTGATCAGTAACTGAGGAAACAATCTGAGGGACATCGGGCTATACCACAAGTAAAACTCAATATATGATAAATCATTAACTACCGTTAGAAAACAGCTAATGTTAGCATTGAAACGCTTCCTAGCTAACATTACCGAATGATAGGGTGACAGTTTGGACCGACTGCACATGACCAATTCGCATCCACCCAGCCTCGCTGGTCACTTATTGGCGTGAACTGAGGAGTCTTTTCAATCAATCCAACACGCCACAAGGTTTATTTGCTGAAAGTATATAACCTTTTTTTTTTTTTAAAGCATGATTATGACATAATGAGGGAGAAAAGCTGTTAAGAAATGGCGCTGCTTCCCTGTGCACAATGCTAGGTATCCCACAATGAATAAAACAACACACAATGAATGGGGGTCAGTCAGTTCGCGTTCAGTAGGTACGCACCGTTACACATTACAATAGGAAAGGTGTGAATTTCTAGCAGACTGTAATGTCAGCTAGCTAGCAGTTTTTTAAGCTAACAGCAACGTTAGCTGGGAATCGGTTGAATGCTAACATTAGCTGTTTGTTGTTGGTAGCTAACAAGTGATCAAATATGTTGTTTTATCATGAAATAAGGCCCAATGTTTTCTTTGTCTTTTCAGTTTCTGATCAATTAAGAAATAATGAAATGCTAACGATTGGTCAGATACTCTGTGTTTAGGATTTAAAATCCTGAAATGTAGCAGTACAACATTATAAAGGCGTTTAAAGACGATTATGGTGAACGACAGGCCTTTTATCCCAACACATGAAAAGATGTCACAACCCGAGATGTGTTTTGTGAGACATAAATGCAAAAATCTTTCCCCATTTTTCCATAAAGCATGTCTTTATATCCAGCCTGTGCAGTATAACCATCTATTTGGACAGGCATGCTTGAGATTTATGTCTACATCATCATCATCACTCCCGCAGCCTTCATCATATCTGCATGTTTTTGATTTACAATGCACAGCAGCCAGAGGAAGGAGAATTCATGTATTTATGATCTGAGACATAAACTTCCCCTCTCAAATCCTGTTAGTGCTACAATTTCATTTGTCCCAGCTATTAGCTTTGCTGACGGGCCAACCAATGAAGTGAACGTGTAAGTGCTGTAACATTATGTTACAACATAGAGAAAAAGGCCCCGTGTTAGATTGTGTGTACATTGGGGACGCTTGAAATCTCTCTCCTTAGATAATGCTATAAAGTTCTATGCAGGCGTTGCATGTTGATTAATACACATTGTATACGTGAGACAATCAGAGGGGATCAGGTTCTCTGTAGGTTGATGAGACTACATCGCATTCACGTGAATGCAGCGTCCAGTGATTCTGAATGATGCGCAGATGATGAAGTAGGATAATGCCCTCGTAGTCTCTTCACTCCAGACTATTCATGCGCTTCTTTGAGCAGGTTTATCCTCAGAACTATGTCATTCAATTGTTCATTAAATGAAGGAAAATCTTCACTAATCCACGGCTGTCTCCATCTGGGACGTGTGTGACTTTGGCTGCAGACCGATAGATAAAAACAGTTCAAGATTTGGATATTGGTTAAAGACAACCTAAATCCTCTCACAACAGGGGAGGGGAAAAAATCAGAAAGAGCTGCCAATAGAAGGGATGCAGATATGATACCATGCAGCCTCAGTAGACTCTGTCCTAATTACATTCTGCCAAAGGCGATCCTTCATCCTAGCCACGCTTTATATCTGCTAATTGGATTCTTCTCTTTAGAGTAAACAATGTTTTTTGTTTTCCCGCAGGGCTTTGAGATATTGGCAGAGTCGCAGCTGCAGCAGCAATTAAGACGGCAGCGAACGCCGGACTCGCAAACCTGCAGAGTGATCAGAGGAAAAAGTCAACACTGCCATGCATATGTGAACCGGGGCACAATTAAGAGATCTGAAGTGAGTTTATTGTAGTACTAAGAGCTGTCCAAAGGGGGCAGCAAATTCATATGAAAAATCATCTGATCATAGATATCACAGTGGAGATCATCATATCACCAAAGCAGCTAAAGCTCTGAGTGTGCGACTCGACGAATGAATACATTAAGTGCAAACTGAAGCAAAGCAAGTCAGCTGTAATTTAAAACCATGTGCATCTAAAAATAAACAAACAGGTGTCTAGTTTCTAACTAAAAATACTTGTAATTTGCATGTCTAACAAGGCATCCCGGCCTAATTACGCTGCGTATGATCAAAGGGAGGATAAGAAGTCGTCCCTCTCTCGCAGCCCTCGGGGAGTCATGTAGGCCTGTGTGAAGATAAACTGATCCTCTTTAACCAGCCACTCTCTTATCTCTCAGAGTAATCTCCGCTTCCACCCCTGTCTCTCTCTCTCATGTGAGTCCGTCTCTGGAGCTGGAGATTTAGCTGAGGCTCTGATTTACTCTCAATTGACACCTCTCTATCCCCCCTCTCCCTTGTCCCCCATCGTTACACGGGGGCGGTGGGCCTGTCGCCTTGAAATTAACTGATAATCTGATGTAAGTTAAAGCGGCAACAACAGGGTCTAAAGGTCAAAGGGCTTTACAACAGGCTGGAATTAAGGGGGGGGCACTTGTCAGTTTCCATTGATGCTGTAGATCTCAAACTATCACAACAGAGCTGCAACAATTAAACGATTCATCTATTTGTTGCTAATCATTGTAGGTGTTTTTTTAAAATGTTCAACATTTGCTAGTTCAATCTTCTTACAGCTGGAGTAGGCGACTTTTGAAGTAACCAGCAAAGTGAGCTTTATTCTAAAAGTTTGCAAATGAAAGAAGATGCCAAAGCCCGCCCCTGAATACGTGAACGTGCACTGCCTGCTCAGCCCATGCCGTCACGGCAGATGGCTGTCTGAGCCACCAGTCTGCTTCTGTTCAGGGTTTCTGCCAGTGGAAAGGAAGGCTCCTTGCTTCTGTGTCGAGTGGTTGCTCAATGTTTGGTCCTTGTAAATAATATGATACAGAGTGAGTGTCATGAGATAGCTTTTGTTGTGATTTGGTACGATATGAATAAAAATTGATTGATTCATTACTGGTGCAGGTAAAGTCCACAAGAGGTGGCAAATATCATTCTGCATATAGATTATACCATTGATTATTTTTTTTACCAGAACTTCAAAGAGCCAAAGATCTCTTAGTCAATTCTGTTTTTTTCAGACCAAAATGTTTGTAATAAGTAAAGAAGAAACAGGCGTAATATGGGCCTGAGCAGGCACTGCATGTACACAGTCCTCGTCGCACTGATCACAGACTCAACTCCCAGTCTGTGATCATTTGGTGCATGTCGCCCCCCCACTCTCTACTCTCCCACATTTCCTGTCTCTCTTCAGCTGTCCTTTCTAACAAAGGATAAAGTGGAGTCAATGTAAAAGTGCCTTAAAACTGCTTTCTTTTATATCGCCAGCAGGGGGCGGCTCCATGAACGGCAAAAAGAAGCGAGACATTCTAGTGACGCTGCATTTTTTGTTAAAAACCACTTAAGCATGAACAGGACAAAATCAGCAAAGAGATAAGAGGTACGGCTTTGTCCACAGGGGGCGCCAAAATCAACACAAACCAAAAGTTCCTCACAGCAGCTTTAAAACGGACAAGCAGATAAACTCAGTTGTGAAATCGAGCTTTTTCCACTTTTATCCAGGGTCAAGTCCTTTTTATCTTTCAATGATTTTCAAGATCAAGATCAAGATAAGATTTTGAAAAGGTAATACATGCTTTTATCACCACCTTTCTCGATGTCTGTCTCGCCTGCAGCTGGTTCAGAACGTTAACAGTCAACGTAAACGTGAGCACATCTCTCCTATTCTGGCCTCCCTTCACTGGCTCCCTGTGCGTTTCAGGAGTGATTTTAAGATTTTATTATTAACTTATAAATCTTTAAATGGGCTCTTTCAGACCTTTTAAAACCTCATTTTTTATCAAGGACACTCAGACCAGTTGCTTCTGGCTGTCCCAAGGTCAAAGTTCAAGCTCAGGGGCGACCTGAGCCTTTTCAGTCGCAGCTCCATAGCTCTGGAACGCTCTTCCTCCACATGTTCAGGCTGTTCCCCACACTGCCTGTTTTGAAATCAAACCTCAAAACGCACTTTTATTCCTTGGCAAGATATAAAGGAATCGCTACCTGGATATAAACAGTGAGGAAAAATCTGTACCAGTTTAATAATCGAACTGAGTTTACTGTGATGTCTTCCAATTCTACGCTAATCACTAATGAGAGAGTCGATCAGTTTTCTGCTTAGTAACACAGTGTTCGTGCATGAAATTAAGAGCTGCTCTCGTCTCTCTGCAAGTTTTGTCTGCGCTGAGCTTGAATCTGTGTCAGAGCGGTGATAACGAAGTTTCAGAATGACCCCACAAACTCCCAGCCACGCAAGAACAGACACCATCATATACATAATTTAAGCATCAGATTCCTTTTCCTCGTTATAATCATTCATTAGTCTGGCTGGTTAAGACGTCGGAATGACCTTGAGTTTTTAAACTAGGTGAAGAGCTGATGGCAGATTGTTGCAGAGGACGGAGATGATGACCGAGGCGGTGTTATCCTTTGACTTTCTGACAGACAGGACGGGGAGGAATGTGGGACAACAAAAGAGCCGTGTTGGTGTGAAACTGCATATTGGACCGATCCCACAGGCTTCAAACAGATGGCCTGTTAATAATAAATATTAGGGGAAAGGCTCCTTTAAATTGGATTACATTAGTGTAATCTTCGCAGCTATTTTAAAACCATTTTGAGTGTTGCTATCTTTTCACAGTAGCTTTAATCCCTCTTAACTTTTGATTGTGTTCAAATTGATTCTCCTCACACAAATGGCTCCGAACCATCAAAACCATCCTCTGGATCTAACGGCAGACTCACTCCCACGTACACAAAAGGGCACATGAGAAGACAGGAAAATATACAGACACACACCTAATTATGAATCTTACAGTATCACCTTAAGGAGCGAATTGTACCAGCCCGGTCATGGCAGCAAAGTGGCAGCTTAAACCAGAACAGAAACTACTGTATTTCTGTTAACAGTTATTTATTTAGGATTACATTTAAGACTGCATACGATTTTAAAACATTTGAATCTAGGTTGGTAAGAACTTCCGCACATAAAATTTACAAAGTTTTGTTTTGTTGTCTCTGAGAGACCTGAGGATGAACTGACAGCAAACTCTACGGGCTAATAACAAAGAAGGGCACAAAGAAATCCATAAAAGCCGGATAATCAGCAATAAAATGATTGCTAGCCTACTTCAAACGGCCTCGGCGTAGGAGGTCAAAACAACAGTCACATGCCCACACATTGAAACGGACTTTGCTCTAATTATTCCTCCTGTTTATTCTGGCCACTAAGAGATCCTTTCCAACTGATTTTACAATGTAAAAGGTGGATATGAAGCTCACAGCACATATTAGCACATTAGCTTATTCAAACACCCTGAGGACGCTGTGCAACATTATCATTCACTTGTAGCCTTCCGTTCTGGCCATCTCAAGACTACTAGTCCCATACTCTTGCTCCTTTTAGCTCTGATTTGGTCCCGTTTGGTCACTTGAGGTAAATGTCAGAATTATAGGAATTTGTTAACATCTGAGAGCAGTAAATATTAACCATAACAGTTAGGTTGTTGCCATAAAACCTCAATAATTAGCAGCACTACACTACAAACAACCACCTTTCACATACAGGTGGTCCATGTGATCCATTGTTAAAGGTGGAGTATTATGCTAATTTCAAGCTTCATATTTCAGTCTATGATACCTGTGGAGTAGCTTAGCATCATTTACAGTTAAAACAACTCTCCATTTTTGGCTGACCGCTGGGGTCAGCCCTACTCGTGGGTCTGTATGTGACTGACTGAGTGACTAACTGAATGAGTGAGTGAGTGACGGTACTTTCACAGCCGTAGAGAGAGAGAGTTGCGACATCGCAATGGCGGATCATGGAGCATATTGGACCTCCACTGACGCGACTCTCTGTCTATACAGCTCTGGATACTTTGTTTGGAGAGTAGGCGGGGCTGCTCCTTCACTACTCCTCCGCTGTCCTCACGTATGTCCGCAGCACGCACCTGCTTTCAAACATGCTGTCATCGGCCTCATAAGGACAGTCCTTGTAACACACTGCCCACAAGAGCGCACATTGACCTGATGCGGTCAGCCACATACTAGGTTCTGACCTAGGCTTGTTCTCACACTGGTGCTCTGTGCAGGCCCTCATACAGCCTCTGCCTGAAACGACTCAGTCAGCTCTGTCCCTTTAAGAAACCCCGCCCCTACAAGCCCGCTTTCTTCTGATTGGCCAGCTCTCCGAAGCCTGCTGAGGCTGCACTTTGTGATGTCACAAAGTGCACCGCGTAGAAAAAAAACTGTGTGAAACCTGGCTTTCACAGCAGCCTGCAGACTGAGCTGAGAAGCCTGGGGATTACTCCAACATACTTTGACCTACAGATTTGAAACTTCACCCACGTTTAGTCTGGACATCCAACATTGTAACATTATAAAAATGTCTTAAAACATGAAACAGCATAATACCCCCTCTTTAATGTAAAACTACTGCTTGTGTTTAACTCGTCCTGCAAAAGGTAAACTAGTGCAGACTTCTGCACAAGAGAAAGTATAAATAGAAATAGAAACACAAAGCAGGAAAACAAAACAAAAGAAATCCCATTGACTATTAATTTTTTCCCTCCCTCTGAAAAAGCAGCAACATTTTTAACTCTTCATCGTCTCTGCCAACACCAGAGCAGAAAAGATGAGCCTCGGGGAACATTGCATGATATATTGTGAAGCTCCATCATGTCTTGGTAATTTTTCACACCAGATCCTATTTATAACTTTAATTTCCTGAACATTAAATCATCAGCCTCCGATAACACGTGTATTTATTGCACAGTGTCTTGTCTATGTCCATGTCTTCCGCGAGCCCACTACAGCTCAACGACCTTTTGACCCTTTCACACACTCCCCGTTTGTCCTCCCACTCTCATTGCAGTGTTTACTTACATGAATAATTGTGCAGTAAAAGCAGCAGAGGCATGCATGCTTGTGTTTACGCCGTATGCCTCACAAGTCTCCTTTCAGCTCTGACATTCAACACGTTTAACCACAATGCCCTCGGAGCTAAACAAAACACAAGACAGACGAGGGGGGAAACGGAGGAACAGGTTTCTATAGAGAGCGAGGGGGAAGGAGGGAGCGGTGGGCTGAGGCTTTGATCACATGCAAATACCTCACACACAGGGGATATAGGTGTTTATGTGGGTAAACAAAGGCTTTCATTGTAGCTAACTGTGAATTATGTAAGCAGGGGGAAAGGTTTACATCTGTACGTGTGGGTATTAATTCAATCTCTCTAGAAAAAGAGCTGCAGTTTGACTGGGAAGCGGCTTAACAACAAGTAGTCGATGTTTTCTTGTGGTTTTGTTGCGTCGGTTTGACTCTTGACTAGTGGAAAAAAGCGGCCTTATCAATCCAGCTGTCCATCACACTCCCTCAGTGCCCTCACAGCCAACATTTTGGTCCCAGTGGCGGGGAACTGCGAGCTAATATGGGTCTGCAATGTTGCGCCACAACAGAGAGCCATAACCACCCCGCCACCCCTCGCACCGTCTTCGCCTTTGAAGCAGATATTTATAAACCATTAGTGTGGCAGCAGGGCGAGGGTTGGCCGTTTCATCTCCCAGATCTGTCATGAGTTACCGTGCACGAGGCGAGCTGTGCCGACGGAGTGACAGAGTGAGGCCTGACATGGCCGCTGCCGCGCAACTCCAGGGTCGCACTCGTCTGCTGAGGCCCCACAACTTGCCTCCCCATGCCACTTCACCGCCTGTGGGTCCACAGGGGGAGGGCTTAATGCAGTGTGAACGTAATTAGGAGGTTGAGTGATCTGATTTCAGATTTCCACTGAGCTCCTCAGCTTAGAGAGGAATTACAGGATGAGGTTTATAATCTGTAAACAACATCAGATGCCTCCCAAGTTAATCATGGGAGAGGTGGAGGGGGGAACGAGGAATTTGGTGCCATGATTTAACATCTGGAGTGTGAAACTGCTTCATATGGGTTTATACCTTTCTGCTAATCGTCTGTTTAAAGGAATAGTTTGACATTTTGCGAAAGAAAGTTATCCACTTTTTTTTCTTAGAGTTCAATGAGAAGATCTGAACCACTCCGGTATCTGTCCAACAGATGTAAGGATAGGCCTTCGTCCAGCAATTAGCTAGCCTAGCTTAGCATTAAGACTGGAACAATACCAAAAACAATATTTGTAAGTTTGAATAGCGACAACAGTGTATTCCAAAAGTATTTTTTTTGTTTTATTTAGCAAGTTTGACCAAAATACACTCTCAAATGTTACTTTTTGAAAGTTAGTTTCTAAGTGCTCTTTGGTTGAGAATCTATGAAAAGGAGATAACGTGCAGCAATGTCTTAATTAATGGTTGACATACAGTATGCTTCAATACCAATATATCACTCTTAATTCTGAGGAATATATTGGTCTAATCCAAAGGTGTAAAACACCAGCAAACTATTTCTAGGTCAAGCACATTAACTTCGTGGATACTCTGCCTGTTGCCTAGCAGCTACTCGAAGTTAGTCTGCTTCATAAATTGTTGTCTTCAATTCAGTTAAGCCTAGAGCTTAAAAAAAACTAGACCCATAATGTTGATCAGCAAACTTTGGAGGGGCTGCTGGATTTTTTCTCTGAGACGAACCATTTCCAGTATTTATGCTAAGCTAAGATAGCGGGCTGTTAGCAGTAGCTTCATGTTGACTATGCAGACATGAGTGCTTATTTGACAGATTGTGAGATGAGAAGACTGATGCCAGTTTCATATCTTTGTGCTAAATTTGAAACGGCAGCCAATTAGCTTAGCTTAGCATAAAGACTGGAAAAAGAGTGAAACGGCTAGCCTGCAAAAACTGCTCGAGCTTACTGACTGTACTGATTAAACTTGTAAGACGTGGTTATAAACTTGTAAAAGGTAATTCTGTAATTTGACTGGCTAGTTGTTTCCCTCCTTTGTTCTAAGCTAAGATAATCAGCTGCTAGTTAAAGACAACATGGATAAACATAAACATAAACGTTTGCTCTTAGTCTCAGATGGCCCTGCCATTACCTGGAAAGAGAGGGTCTAAATTTAACGTTCTCCAGGTTCTCTAAGGTTAAGTCTTGTGCTCTGGTGTTAAATCAAAGCACAAAGAGTATCAACAGTTCCCACAGCCAGAGCGACTCCCAAAGCCCAGGTATAGATTTTACAAAGTGAAAACCAATCCATATAACTGACTTTGAGGTTTCTAATCAATATGATTGATCCTGGATTGAGCCATTTGTTTTATGGGAAAACACATTAAACCAAATCTGCTGCTTTACTGCTTCAAGAAAATGCATAAACAACCTCAAACCTGTCATGTTCTTTTACATGTTTATTGTTAACAGCATGAACCTGGGGGCAACTTTACAATATATTTGGCTCATGTTTTTGGTCACGGCAGGAATGTAAGTCCAATATTCACTCCCTTACGTAATCCACTCCAATACATGAGGTCTGGGTCTAATTTAAACTACATGTTCACATCACCTTACATCCAATCTATCTTTACCTTACGCCCAGGAATGAGGTGATTAATAATTGACATTACCTGGCACAGAAGCCATTACATAGGTGATATCAATATTTAAGAAATCCTAATTATAGCACGCCATTTTAACATGTATTTAGGACATGACAGAAATAATTCACTGGCTATATCCCAATAGGGCATCACGTCTACATTTCCTGGTCTACAATTTGGCGAAACGAAAACCCTGTTGGATATTTTCCATCTTTAGATAGAAGCTTTGCAGAACATGCGACCAATGAAAGAGACTCTGGTAAAACCTCTCATGCAGGAGAGTCGGGGCTCAGATGGTCAGCAGTGATGGTCAGTACCACCCTGCTGGCCTCTTATCTCCCCTCTACATTATATACAACATGTCTGACACATGAAGACGAACCTAACTGACCCCTTCATCCACCCACCAGCATGTCCACCTACAGCACAGCTACAGGGCCCTGGACAAAGGTGAGAGTGGCAGCTTAAAGCCTATAGAGACTAACTTAGTCTATACCTTAGCCTGGCGAGTCTCACACCTGAGCCCAGTTCAGTTACTGCACTTTCCTGCAAGGGCGAATTAAAGGGCCAGTACACCAAAAGCTAAGCACCAGTTCAAGTGAGAAATCTTATAGTTTTAATCATAGACTGTATAAAAAGATGGACGACATGACAGCTCCCTAAAAGTGAAGCCACAACATTTCGGGCGCCCCCTGCTGACTGGCTGCAGTATAGGTCATAAAGCCCGCCTCCTCCATGTTAACAGATGGGACATGAGTCAATCTATAAAATCAAAATACACGCCAAATACATTTTTATCAAACATGGTTTCTGTCATTATAGTTAGTTACTATCATGCTGATTTAGTTAGTTGATGCTGTCAAAAGGATGATTGACAGCTCTGCTGACAAATACGGCTCCTGCAGCCGATCAGTTCTGGATTAGCAGAGTAGACGACGAACGGCAAGAGGAGAAGCAACTAAAACAATCACTACAGTCATTGAAGTTTCATATCTGTGAACGTTAACCTCAGACCAACACAAAGAAGCTGTTCTTTTGTTAAACACGCCAACATGCAGGATCTTTGCTGTTGTTTTCGGTAAGTTAAGTGTGTGTTTATGTTAGCGGAAGTAATGTGCAACTCTGGCTCCAAATTACGTCACCATTGCAGGATGGCAGCACCTTTCACGGGGGCTATTTTGGCATCATTTTCGTACAATGAGAGCAGATGGAGACGCATCGTCCATCTTTATATATACATTGGTTTGAATGCCTTTCAGAGTTCACTGCACATTGGTGTCTAATCCTATGATGAATGATTTAAGACTGGAAGGTTATCAGTGTTAATCATTGTTTTTTTGTCAGTAAAAATACACTTTTCAAATTTGGCCAAAAACAAAGATTCCTTTTATGACGTGCTTTTGAGTGTCTGTCTGAATGTTCCTGACATCTGGTCATCTGAACAGTTTGGGTTTATATTGGTGGTGTTTTGAAATATTTGCTGTGAGACCCGACTCCCTGACACAAAGGATTTGTGGGGAATTTAAGTTTTTAGAGCTCAAACATTTAGAATATTACATCTAAAAACTCTCAACATCAACAACATTCCAGTTAAACTGTATAATGTGCGTGACTTTTGGCTGAACTGACCCTTGCAGTTTACTCTACTTTTGTCCCCATTTCACCCATCTGAACGTTGCAGCTCACCTGTTTCAGCTTAACAAATCGCACAGACAAAAAGACACACGCAACACTGCAGCTTAAACTGCAGCTGCACGATTAGACGACAAAACAGAGACATTACGTTTTTTAGATCACTGCAGATATATGTTTCTGTCTGACAAGCTTGGACTTTGATCTCGGAAACATCTAGTGTGGCAGCTCAGGATGTCGGATATAAAATGCATTTTCTATCCCATTATTATAATCCACAGGGTCTTCAGCTGTCAAGTCTGTGGATTTATACAACAGAAATGGTTGTTAAAAGTCACAAAAAATGTGTTCACTTTGTCCAAACACAACCCAGAAGAAGCTGCTTCACTGCACTTTAGTGGTTTAAAATCAGTGGAGTCCGCGAGCCGTGCAGATTCAGCTGCAGTTATTGCTGTTCAGTGCACCGCTCTGTGCCTCTGCAGCAGTTTCTCTGTAGCAGCC
Organism: Semicossyphus pulcher; assembly: GCF_022749685.1. Lineage (NCBI taxonomy): Eukaryota > Metazoa > Chordata > Actinopteri > Labriformes > Labridae > Semicossyphus > Semicossyphus pulcher. The sequence continues at coordinate 10,509,566 of NW_027211692.1, forward strand.
GGCAGTGTTCATGTGTGACATTTCACCGCTGACAGGAGTGAGTTGTAGTCGTCTGTTTGGCACGCTCGCAAATCACAGGCATGATTAATGTGGCGCGGTGATTTGTACAGGTAATTTCACTATTGCTTTACTTCCCTGCTATGCATTAACAGGCTAATGTGACACTTTATTGATCCCTGCAGGGCAAATTTTCTTTTTGCAGCGAGGTCTAAGTGCGGGGTCAGTAACAGGAGAGCAGCCCCCGCAGCCGGGGAAGATGCCGTGTCGCGTTGAAGGATGTTTCGCCGACATGGGGGCTTAAACTCATGGCTCGTGGTTGAAGGACGGTCACCAAACTCAATATGCCGACAATAGCTGCATGCTGTCAGAATAAGAGCACATAGTCATTTTGATGCTGGATTTATGCAGAGATTAGTCAAATTCTCAGAACCTTTATGCTCTTGGGTTGTCCTTCCCTGCAGCTTTTATTTAGTTTTTTTGACAATTTTTTTCTTAGATGGAAATCTACAGTGAAAAAAAGTAAAAGTTAAGCTGTTAAGTTAACATCCAAAAGGAACCACAAGCAGTCAAATAATCTGACAAACTGTTAAAATTAATAAAGATTATATAACTGCATAATCTGCCCCCTGTTAGTGTTGTAGATTCTGCTGACAGGTACCTGGACCCAGCAGGTAAATGTACTTACCTTATAACTGTTTCTTATGCAAGAAATAATTATAAATAATGTATGGAGTAATTATAATTAATGAGTAATTCAAGTGGACATTTCATGGTTACAATCTTTCACTTTCAAGTAAGTGCTTTAGACAAAGTCTTTAAAAGTGGATTTTGCCTCAGGGCCTGAAAAGTGAAGCCAATGTGGAAGTGCATTAAACCCGCATTATTTCCCATGGCCACCTTAGTTAAGATTTTCCTAATGAGTTTATGGTCTTAAACACAAGTTACAAGTCTTCTTTAATACAGATGTTTTGTTTTCATTCATGGTCCCTTTAAGAGAAACATAGACGTAAAAGTGGGGTGAAATTTAAGGCGTGGCTACCTTTTTGGCTAAATTCCAAATCTGTATATTACTTCACAAAAGGTAGGCCTCTACCCTCTTCTTAAGAAACTCTGAACTCCCTCTAAACTACACAAACAATGGAGGTGATTAACAATTAACCCTGCCGATCTTTATTACTAACTGATGCAGAAAGATGCAGTGATGTCTGAGTGCATGAGATTTCAAAGCCTTTAAAGATAGCATTATTGTTGACACATCACCGTAGTTCCACCTAAAAAAAAAAGCCTCTGATAATCTGCTGCTTCAGAATGTTTTGGGCTGTTTGTCAGACAAAACAAGCAACAAAATCAGCACGATTTCATCATGGCTTCAGGAGCTTGTGTTGGGCACTATTTTCTGACAAAACCAATCAGCACATTTATAAAACATCTAAATAATAATTAGCTGAAGCCCTACTTTAATGGTAGCAAATATTAGGCACATTAGATGATATAACAGCTGCACTCGGGGGGTTGTGTTCAACCTGTGCGACCCTTTCACAGCTCATGTTTCCTGCCCTGTTGAACGCCGTCACCTCGTCCACAGCTCTCAGAGATTACGTTTGCCGTTTCAAAATTGATTCTGAATTACGTCCCAAACTAGAAAAATACGACTAAAGATGTGAAAGAAATTGGACATTTTCTTTAAATGGACAGCAGACTGAAGAGCAGGTCGCTCTCTGACAATGATTTGCAGTGAGTGATCGACGGACAGATTGAGCGATTAAGTTAAAAGGCTTTTCTCTTTTTATTTTACAACCGCTGACAGATCCCCAATGAACAACAAATAGACTCATAAACACAGAATAAGGAGGCGTGATTGACCATATAATTTTGCAATAGAACCTTAAATCGTTCACACTTTCTATTTCCAGAAAGATTAAATACAATGGTGTGATGTAAACGCATGCACGCAGACAGTGAAAGAATCAGAGAGCTGGTGCACAACAGGGACTACTTTCTTTCTCCACAATTAGGAGCAGCAGTAATTTAAGCGAGGTGCGAGGAGTGTTATCAGCATGGATTATATCAAAGAGTAAAAGGATTCGATGGCTCCCACACCCTGACATGACAGATTAAGTGAGAGAGGCTTTTAAGGCCTCTCGAGGGTCTGCTCCTGAATGCATTATAAACTCCGCTTTTGTAAAAGTGCTCCTCCCGCGCGTGGATTAGACGGAGAACAGTTGCTCCCCTGAGACTGACCATGTGGTGTCCCTGTGTAGCCCGCTGGTCAAAGACAATATGAAAGAGATTTTTAGTGTTGTAATCCTCTTCAGCTACTTTACTTTCCTCCACAATAAGTTGATAAAACGCTGGAGTCTTAATGGCTTGTGAGAGACTTGGCAAATGGCTTTTCTTTAAGATGTCAGCCAGAAACAAATGCGTACAATAAGTGGATCAGGATCTGATTTGTTATATACAGTACATGTGAAATATCACTTGTTACAGGGCTTATTATCAAACCTGATATCATTTTATTACTGTGTGAAATGTCTCCAAGACAGAGTATAAAATGTGGCAACTATTATTCATCAATCAGCCTGCAACTCACCGCCCGTCAGTTTTCTAGAGCCCTCGGAAACGTTTTCAAAGTTGTGTTTTTGTCTGAGCAGAAGCTGCAGAAACATTACATTACAATTGTTTTGTTTTTTGTGATTTGGTGCCGCTGCAATTCACTTTAGTCAATCACCTAAAAGCCACTCAGAGATTTACTCCTGCCTGGCCTCCTGCTCTGTCCCTCTCTCTTTTCGCCTCTTAACTTGGTTTGTTATTGTCCTCTTTGGTCTTTTAGCCTCCGCCATGATTTCTGTAATGAGAGGACAGAGCGGTAACAGGAGGTGTTTGCCTTCAGGGTTTTCTGCTGTAAAGCTGTGCAATAAAGAGTTGTGTATTTGTTGCTGGATGATACCTCCCTGACACAGTTTACGTAATGCAACAGCAGCCGTTTGAAGCGCAGAGTGGGAATAAAAGAGGTGAAGTCAGAGTATCATCAAAAAGATGTAAAGCTTTGAATGACTTTTAATCTCTGAGATGCTGCGTTTAAATGTTATTAAAACAAGGTCATGGTGATGACTGAGCAAACCACGTTTATTTCTGTTGTGCATTTTATTTTGAAAGAACTTTGTGTGTATACGAATATAAACAATGAAACTAACTTTATTAGGACCTTGTTCTTTAATTATACTCGAGTGATCACAGAAGACTTGTATGTTTCTATATACTTCTTTTTGTTACCTGGCAGCTCTATACCTAATTAAAATGTTACTTTCTTGAAATTATGTTGTAGAATAAGAGTAGTAGGCATTAAGAGGGATTCGACTTAAACTGTCAAACCCCAATAATCTCACATTAAAAAGATGTGAAGTAGCCTCTTCCTCTCTTATCTGGTGTCATCGTCGTCATTACTTGAATTTCAAAGTAAACTTCATAATTAAATATTTTGTCTGTTTAATCTACGCTGATCACATAAATTAAGTGCCACAACATCTTGGAGCGATTCAGTGTGTTTACACTTGAAAGCTGTAATCTTGAAGATCTCAGTTTTGTTCTCTTTGGTGGCACCTGTGGCGATAAACGGTAATTAAGGGAGCACACTTCCCAGATATCCAGACAGTGCTGCATGTGTGACGTCCACGGTTGGCTCCGGTTGTGACTCTTGATTTTCAGCCGCTTTCCTTTTTAGACTGTTTGCCTTCATCTGAGCGTCGAGTTTGTTTCTTTTTCTTTGGATTTTCACTTATTTTTGAAGTGGTATCTGTAGTCATCTATCTTTTCTTTGTTTGTTCAGCCATAGTAGATTACTGTTTACTCGGAAGACCGGAAAAATAGCCGCTTTACACAGTGTGTTTGTTGCGTTAGCTCCGCCTACCCTCTCTGACAGACCAATCACTGCTGGGTGATGGTAAACACATCACTAACTGGGCGCCACTTGTGTTTTTTTCCGCGAATGTCGCCACAGACACCCAGTCTGTACTACTGCAAAGGCTTTCATCAGTGGGTCATAGGCTCAACCACCATTGTTTTAACTCATTCGGTGATAGATAGGGACTTAACAGACATTTATTGACATGAAAATCCTCAAGATTATAACTTCAATTTTACAACTTTATACGTGATAACATATTTAGTTGTATGTGTCTTACACTCTACAATATGTATCAGAGGAACCAGAGATTTACAGGAAGCACTCTAAGATCCGTGTGGACAATCGGCAACAAAGGGGTTAAGCCTTTAATCTGCCACCATTCAACAGAGCATTGATTAGTTTGGATGGACGAGGCCACTGATGGAGGTGAAAGTTGTGTTACGGATTGAGAGGTAATCAGAGTGTGTGTGTAAAACACTAAAACAAAACATAATTGTTTGCTGGGTTTCTAAGGATAATTGTTCGTACTCCTGAGTGGCGATTAACACCCGGCACTCTGCGATTCCACAGACACAAACGTGCAGGGACTGAACGGCGCCCGTTGCCCTTTGACCTCGGCAGCCACACACCCACTCTCTGCTCCTTTCCCCAATCATGTCTATCTGCAGCAGCCTGCCGGATAAACCATCGCTGTGTCTTAGGGCAGGTCGCTAAGCTGCCTCTGTGTGCTCTAATCTTATTATCAGCCCAAGCTGGCTTTAGCAGGGGGGGGACGGGATAGACAAAAGTCGTACACAAGAACAACATCATAATACTACTACTGTCCTTTGACTCCGGGGACAATCGTATTATAATACAAACCTGGGAGTTAGCATGGCCTGTCTGTGTCGATTTTCAGTAACTATTCAGGAAGAGTATGAGGTAGAACGATGTACACTTTGGGAAGTATAAGTAGTAAATATTCAACCTCAGTATCATCTACACATTTCAGGTGTTTTACTTTGAAAAAGGCAGCAAACACATCAATCCTTCACTTAATTCTTCGTTTCTGACCACCAAGACGGCATCGTCCGTTTGGATCTGAGGCGTAAAGCAGCCGTCAGTGTTTGGCTCTGTGCCATGAAACACTCAACTGGTGAAAACTGCCTGCTTAACCTTTATTCTGAAGCCATTTCAAAGGGTTTTCTAGGAAGAGAGGCGAGCTCCCGAGGGCACACAACCATTTTCCAGGCCTTCAGCTAAACCAATTAGGTCTACGTGTTTGTAAACTGCTGCCCCCTCACCCCACCCACTACACAGAAGAATAGGAATACACCTGTAGATGTACTCACGTTGACCCTGAACTTCAAAATAAAACCACTCTTCCGGTATTGCATTGAAGCTGCCGCTCTGTGAATTCTGTGACTGCAGCTGTTACACGACTTTCCCATCTGAAATCAGTGAGGTCGAACGAGTGCACTGATCAGAAGATGTAATTGCACAGCAGTCGCCTCCGCTCGAGGATTTTTTAGTGAAACTCCAGCAGACTATCTGTCCATACTTTGTTCTTCTTTCGGGTAATTAGTCCGCTTCAGCGTAGAGGAGAACAGATGAATAATTAATTACTTTCTTAAACGGTACAAAACCAGCAGATGTTTTAGTCTGAATCATTGATAAATCACAAACTGCAAAATGAAAATGGAGCACTGGTAATTATAAGGGCATAAGGAGCTATTTTTGCCTTAAACAGAATAATAATACATCTGTGTGATAAAGTTTTTGAAGCAACTGACAATTAAGTTTTACTCTTTTAAATTCTTAAAAGCAGCTGTTAACCTCTGATTTGTTGTCGGTCAATTTTGTGACTGAAAACTTTGAAAACTGTGACAATGAGACAGTGGTGAAAAATGTTTCACTTTCATCTTCTCTCATTTAAAGGCTTCTATAATAAATAAAAAATATGAAGTGACATCTATCATAATTAACGCAAACAAAACAGAGTTGGAAAGCCAAAGTCTTTCACCTCATTGTTTTGGTGCTCCACCCACAACATCACAGTTTTGGTTCACTGTCTTTTTCCAATGAGAAAGTTCTCACTAACTTTGTACGCTACCTGTCCTGCACAACACAGATGACAGTGACTAGCTTGTACACAGTGTTGCATTAAGCATCAAGTATTAAAAGATGGTGAATGTTTGGTTTGGTAATTGTTCGCAAATACATTTGACATACTTTAACTTAAAGATATAATAAGTAGCATGTTTCCTTGCATTTTGTCAACAACACATTCAAACTGGGCCCCTCCTCCTGGCTCTTCATCACCATAAGCTCACTCTCTCTCTCTCGCGCAAGAACACCCCGCTGAGCTAACACCGACAGCATCACGGTTACCTTTGCGCTAGCATGCTAACCGCCGGTTACCGTTGACAGAAAGAAGGCCAACTCTGCATCGCTCTTTCGCCATGTTCGCCGGTCTGAATGGGGCCCAGTTGCTAATTTGAACCGGTTCCACACTCACATATACGCTGTGATTGGCTCAGGGAACCACAACAGTGCCCCTCCTGAAAACGTCCCGTGCAAAGCAAAACAACAGAATAGATGCAGAGGGAAGGGTCACACAAGGGTCTGCACACAGACTCATCAACACAGGTATAGAGGCCCATAAGTGATGATTTATATTATATTATATCACAAGTAAATTGTGCTTTAATTGACAGCATTGTTGATTTATTGTTTCAGCACATTTTCATAAATCCTAAATAGTATTTTAGGGTGATTTTGAGAAGCCTCTTATCTTTGAAAGGTCATTATGTTAGCAGGTGCCTTTGCAGTCATTAACATTTCCTTTCCACCAGAATCTCACTTTAATTTGATAGAGATTTTATCTTTGACGGTAGAGGGCTTTAGCAAAGATCAAGAACATGTCCAGAATTCAACTAGGCAAACTAATCAGTACTCCCCTTCCTCATTTCACAGTACCTGTTGGATAATGTCAGAAACCAATGAAACCAGAGTAACTGACCTTCGTAACACAATGTTGTTTTAGAAGGGAGTTATTATTAACTGTCAGTAACCCACATATAGATGTGTTTATATCAGAGGAATTTGTCAAGGTAGACTTATTTTCCTGTGACTCAAAAGGGTGTTTAAAAAATCATTGAGCACAGTGATTGGTATCCTTCACAAATGCCTTTTGTTTTCTCCCATTTGCAACCTAACACATGCTGCATGCTTTAGCCCCGTCTTTGGGAAAATACCTACAAAATGATTGACTGTAGAGTATGGACAGGCTGAATTCAACAGTCGACAGCTACTGTACATGGCAAGGTGCAGTTTCCGGGCTGAATCTTTCCCCTGTCTTTCAAATTTCAGAATAAAATCTACATTTCAGTGGTAGTCTTCATACCAGGGAAAGTTTATGACTTCACGTTCCCGTCTGAAATGAAGCATACTTGATGTCTGAGCTGTGTCGGTACAGGTGCCATGGTTACTGTGCTTATCAGGTGTGAGCAGGTTTCTTAGAAGCTGCTGTGTTCGCATGATCAATTTAGAGAAGCAACTAACCTCTGGGCTGGAAATAGAAATGGGAAAATTGACTTCCTGAAAAAAGTATATAATGTTAGACCCACTAGATCTAATTTAGGTAACGTGATGCATGACTTCCTGCTGCCACTTTGCTGACAAAGATGCAAGTGAGGCTTCACAAAGCAGGTCATGTTTTTTGATACATGTCTCATGTCTCTCTACTTTTTTGCTTTCACATGACTGTTTTACTTTAAAACTGATGATTAAAACTGCTTTTACTACTAACTTGTTGTGTAAGCAAATTGTCTGTTATCACACTTTCAGATGATACCACAGGAAATGGCACCATGTGGAGATATAAACATGATGCATACTGATATATTTTTGTACCAAGGGACAGTAGATGTAAATGTGTTGTGCGTTGCCCCCATTAAATAAACTAATATACTAAGCAGTACTAAACAGAGCAGTGTTTGTCAAAGAATCACCTCCTGTACATGCAGATCCGTTGTTCACTCATTGACACTAAATAAGTCGTTATGAGTGGTATTTGGTTACTGAGTAGGGATGCACGATATTATCGGCACGTTATCGGTATCGGCCGATATTGGCTTAAAAATGAACTATCGGATATCATCAGCCGATATCCGCCGATATAATAATAACCAATACAAAAATGGGCTGCTGCACACTTGATTAAATGCCCGACCTCGGCGCAATGTCCCCGGCACGAAGAAGACCTGCGCGGCGCAGCGTGATGACGTCACATGTGTCTACCTGCAGCATGAGAGAGTTAGAAGCCAAAAGTTTTTCAAAGTGTCCGAAATAGATGCAAAACTGCTATTTGCAATGACTGCTCAGCTTCGGTGATGCGAGGACGAGCCAAGGCAAAGTCTTTCAGTACTACAAACTTGATTAACCATCTCAAGACCCGTCACCCCGACCATTGTAACAAATGTGATCACCATTATACTGTACGCTAATTCCAATACAGAAGAGAGTTGATGCTCTCTGCAATTAGGTGTGTGGGAAAAAAATATCGGTATCGGTAATCGGCTGAATGAGTTGTAAAATATCGGCATATCGGATATCGGCAAAAAATCCAATATCGGGCATCCCTATTACTGAGGTTGACATTTGGTTGATGTCAGAACCCGACGTTGGATAAACGTCAGAACCTGATGTGGGATTCATATCAAAAAACGGACGTTGGGTTGATGTCAGAACATGTCAGAACCTGACGTTGGATTCACGTCACTACCTGACGTTGGAATGACATCAAAAACTGATGTTGGGTTGACGTCAGAAAAAGACGTTGGAATGACGTCAAAAACATTGGGCTGATCAACAAAGCAATAACTGCTTTCTGGACGTATTCTTATTGTGGAGAGCAGGATCAATGCTCTACAAATATGTGTTAATGCACTGAAACCAAAACCAACGTCTGAAAAAAATGAGACAAATTAACAATTTGCAAATCCTTTAAATCTGCTTCATGTTTGAAGTCTTGCACAGCAGCCTTATTGTGATTTGTGTGTTTATATTATATTATATAAGTGAAAATGTGGGAAAGAAACCCCGACACAAGATAATTTTCTTAGTAAAGTAGAAAGAAAAAACTTAAATTGTCCTGTAAATGTGAATCTCACCTGGATACAGTCGATACAGTTGGTGCAGACATGCTTACAGTAGTGATGGTGCTGTGAAGGAATTTCTCTTATCAAAGCTCGCTGCTCATACTAATGACATGTGTGGAGGCTTACAGACAGGAGTGTCACTTCGTGTGATGGTAAGGTCATTACTCTACCCGGCTTCAATTCTCAGTTATCCCAAAGAGCCAATTACTCCCGGGTTTGACAGATCACTGAGATTATAAAATACAGTTTGGCCTCGTATTCTGCTCGGTAGGTTGTTTCTATTTTGAGGGTCAACACCCCTGAGGTATTAATTCTAATGGAAATTGCCTCACGACCAGAGGGACCGAACGGAGCGAAAATTTGATCCACAAACTAAATTGATGTTCCAGTTGAAATAAACACTTTGGGGCAGAAAAATGAAGCGAGGGAATTTATGGAGATGACAAAGACCAACGCTGGAGGATCTGGTGTAACATAATGTAGATGGTGAGCAGGTAATTTAAAGCACAGAAAATCGTTTTTAATATCAAACCTTGCTGCCCAAAATGTCTTTGCAATCTCATAGCTGTTCTGTATGGAAGCCCATGTATGCCAAAGTAATGAAAAAAAGATCCTCTAAGTCATTATGACAAACATCGTCAAAACTAGTTCGTAATTCATTACTAAAAAACATTATGAAATACATTAAAATAATGAGAAACGGAGATCTAATTTTGAGATTTTTAATCATCTATCATTGAAAGCTCATTCTGTGAAAATTTGGTCATTACTTTGAGATTTATTTTACTATTTTGAGAATGTACGTCATTTTTTTTAAGGATACTCTGTCTTTATTTTAAGAGTATCTCTTTCTTTTGAGACACCAAGTCATTATTGTGTGATACTAACCTGTTATTTTAAGATACTAACTCATTCTGTGAAAAAGTAGTCATCATTTTGAAAGTTGCTTCTGATTTTATAAAAGTTTCTCATCATTTTGAGATTTCATTAAAAGGACTTCTGGTATCACATTGGCAGGAATTTGTTTCCATATATCAGACCTTTGGTGTTGCTAGAGAAAGGTAACGGGATCACCGGTCATTAAAGTTTCACGAGGCTTTATATCTGTAGCGAGCTTCACAGCAGTCCATTCAATAGATACGCCGATTTTTTTTTTTACCCTGAACCACAAATGTCAACCTCATGGTGGCGCTAGAGGAAAGAATTGAATGAAAATTTCTATTGGGCGCTACAGAGCCATTTTGCCGATCTCATGCCAGAGGCACATAAATTATAACATTTTATAGACCTGACACGTGCACAGTTCCATGAGCAAGTTTTTAAGATTATATTTTTGGCTTTTTTTGGCTTTATTCATAGGACAGCTGAAGAGAGACAGGAAATGTGGGGAGCAGAGAGTGGGGGATGACATGCACCAAATGGATCGGCAGACCGGGAGTCGAACCTGCGATCAGTGCGACGAGGACTGTAGCCTCTATACATGGGGCACCTGCTCTACCAACCGAGCCAAACCAGCGCCCCCATGAGCAAGTTTAAACCTCCAAAAATGCGATTCTTATGGAAAAAGAAAGAAAGAAAGAAGAAGAATTCCTTGCATTACAAAAGGGTCGTCGCACCCGTCGGTGCTCGGGGCACTAATTAAGATTCATCCCCTGGGAACCATGAACGTCTCAATGTCTAATGTCAATGTACAAAATTGTATAGCAATCCCTCAAATAGTTGTTGAGATATTTTAGTCCGAACCAAACTAGTTCACCAACCATCTCGACCATCCAAAGAGCCTCCACCATAGATAAAATCTGTTTTTTATACACTCTGAGCACCTTTTAGATGCCTAATATTCTGACCGATAAAATATGACCATACAGTATATCAGTTTTGCTTTTTTATCTGAAACTATTGAGGAAAGACAGAAAAGGTTAAGCTTCCCCTGCAGAGTGCATTACATGCGAGTAACATGAGAGCGTAATGCAGTTTTAATCTGTCAGGAGGAATAACTGCAGCCTGTCAGTCCGAGTTGCTTCAAACGCAGGACTGACATGAAGGACCTTCTTTAGCCTCCCACAACCACGCCTGAATCCAGTAAGGCCAGGTTACACCTCAGATGACAGCATTAATCTGGCTGCAAAAACCCTCCCCTCCATCTGGCGAGACGGTCGAGCAACAGGAGAAAGGAGCAGGGATGCCTCTCGCTCCTCAATGAATACTAATCTCCTCTCGCTGCTCAGATGACTCCATCCTGCTTCCAAACAAACCAATACTACCCTTTACAGGCCCATCGCCCACCATTTTAAAACTAACCTATCACTAGTACAGAGCGGCAGGAAACCCATCCAACCCTACACACGGGGAAAAAAAATCCCATCTCCCATTTGAAGAGCCAGGCAGGACTATAATCTTCCAACGTCTTAGCGCAAAACTCATCTGCTGCCACAAGACAGCCCAGCTCCTACCTGCACTACAAAGTCGGGAGAATAAAGGCTTTTTTTTTACAGACCAGCAGTTTTCACGCATTTTACCCTTGAAAATCAATCTTCCTTTTGGGATAAAAGCAAACATTTTAAAATGCTGATGAAACAGCAGGAGCCAGGAGTAAAAAACCTCTTGCAGTTACACTTTTTGACGCTGCTTTTCAGGTAAAGGAGCGGCGTAATTGTGATGAATTGCAGAAGATGTCTTAAATTAATTTCCGCAGGTTGACACAGCTTTCTTTAAACACGAACACCAGCTTTAATAGGATTTCTTTGTCTCAAACCTCGGGATGAATGCCTCTCGCTAAATCAAATGTCACTGCAGACGATAGGTAGCGCGTCGCGTTGTGTTTGAATGCCTCGTCTCTGAAGTTCACACGCTGGTTTCAAACCCGGAGCAAAGGTCTCATTTAAAGAGGGATTGTTCCTCATTAGTGTGTGCCATTTTCCCAGGGTGCACCTGGTCCAAATGATCACGACCCTCGCCCACGCCTGGTGTGTAAATGACACACTCCTCCGAGATGCATCATTTATGGGCTACGATCAGCAGGCGAACCCACGGTTGGTAGGAATGCATGCAACACAGCTCATTTGGATGCTTTGCAGAGCGTCAGTGATTCAGAGGCTGTAGGTACGACTAAAGAGCGCAAGGACGAGCTAATTGGCAGAGTGGGAAGACTGAACTGTGTTCTGATGGTCTCATCTCCGTGGTGGACTGGTCACCAGTGGCCACATCATTAGATACAGAAGACGGAACATGGGATCAAGAGGTGACAACAGGTGCAACATGTCAGGCAGCAGTAACAGCAGCTTCACTGTGAGTCATTATGATTCACTGCACCGAATAGTTTAATTACTCTACAACATGAATTTGACTATATCACAACTTGCAGGTTTAAATCTGTCATTGACCAAAAAAGCAGAGTATACAACAGCAGATCTTATAGCCCCCACAGATATCAGTGCATTGTTTCCCTGCTGCTTTCGGTTTCCTCCCACCTGCAGGTTAACTGGTGGCTCTAAATTGCCCGTAGGTGTGAATGTGAGCGTAATTGGGCCGTCTGTCTTTATGTGTCAGCCCTGCGATTGGTAGGTGACACGTCCAGACTGTACAGAAGCTCTCGCCCAATTAAGCCCCCCAGTGACCCTTTAAAAGATTAGTGGGTGTAGCTAATGGACGGATAGGTGTGTGAGTCATGAGGACTGGAAAACGTAAACAAATACTGTAAATCGATTTGTTAGAATCCGACACGGTGGCAGCGTGCGACGGGTATTTAAAATAACTATATAGAAATATTCAGTTACCTCTCTGATGGTCTCGTTTGCTTTTGTAGCTCATATAGAGGCATGAGTATTACATTCAGTGTGTTTCATAACCAGTTAAAAACTCCTCACAGTACATTAAATATCAAAAAGTCAACATCATTACACGAGTGAGTCCATGTGGAAGGAAGTACTTCTGTCACAGGAAATATGTGCTTCAGCAATAAAGGCATAAAAAGGACACATTAAAGTCACATGTAAAAGTGTCCTTTGGTGTATGAATGTAGTTAGTCCTGATTGAGACCGGCACTTTGCACAGTAGCCTTTGCCATCAGGGTGTGTGTGTGAAGGGGTAATCTATGTTTACAGATTCTACATAGAAACGTATAACTTGTAGGGAGCGACGTGGATTTTAGGGACGGCAAGTGTTCTGGTTTCCGTTTGTACTACGCTTGTTAGTCCGAGTAATATTGACCTATCAGCAGGCTGCAGCGTATGCAAGAAAAACAGTCCGTATGGAGAGGAAAAGCAGCCGAAATAATGTGCCGTAATGACATCTCGTCTCCCTTCAGTGTGATCTGACAACGATTTAGTTTGTTAATAATCTCTATAAATGGAAGCATGCTAACAGCTAACAATCTGTTCTAGATCTAATATTCAACTAGAGATAAATTCCCTTGATGCCAATCAGTATTAAGATTTCCCGACTTTCCCAAATGCATCAGAAATGATCCGACCTCCGTTCAACAAACGAGCATCTTAAAAGTAGTTTTCTTCTCCTCTTGAGGACAGACCTGACAAAGCATCATTCTTACTTCTTACTAATCTGCATCATGATGTTAAAATGTCAGCAAAGGTAAGACCCGTTAATTAAAGTCAATAACAAGAAAAAGGGGTTCTTTTTCCGTAAACAATGCAGCACGTGGAAGAGGAAGTCTTGACTGGAAGTTGTTTATGCTAACCGCTGGCTATACGCCTGGCATGTTCACTGTTGTCCCCGGAGGCTGTATCGTCCTCAGACTGTTGCCGATGGGATCCGAGATTGGTGAAGGGCTGAATGTGACACGTAGGGTAAAAGTGCTTCGAGTTGTCAGAAGACTAAAAAAAGAGCTATATAAGTGCACTACCATTTTTAATGTCGTGAAATGTAACGAGTGATTTCTACTGACTACTTTGCAATTACATCATCTGTTTTCACAGACAATTAAACTCATTAGACTAGCTCTGTACGTATTGATTGGTTGGACTGGTTCAGTGATGGGATTGATAACTCATCTTCCCTAAGAAACCAAAGAGATGTAAGACTCATGATGTAGGCAGACGGTGCTTCTTTATACGTTTTACTTGTACTGTAGTGAGAGCTTCAAATGTTCAGAATTATTCCATCCTGAAAAAGCATGACGACTGCTGTTATTGGATTGTTAAAGTGTGCTGTGGATAGCAAACTGCTAAGTTCAAAACATCAAAGTGAGACGTTCAGCGGGAGGAACGCTGATTAGTTTTGGCGAACATAATGGTTCACAACGTGTGCTACATTTTTCTGTCTGAAGTCGGGGTGTTTCTTTTAATGGGCATCAGCTAAAACGTGCAATGCCTAAATGTAATTATGTTACCTTCGGAGCAGGGGAGAGAAAAAACAAGCTGCTGACGGTTTGAAAAGGTTGAAATGAATTAATTGTTGTTGTAGTAATGAGGGGAGAAGCAGGAGGCTGAGAAAGACAGTCCTCAGTACTGTGTCGGTGATAATGTAGTCGCCTTTCCTTTAAAGTTCAGTCAGCACATACACATTGTTTTGATCACCTGCGTCAAAGTAACATCAGCTTGATGAGATGGCATGCAAAGCTCCAATCGACACCTGTCACCCCCGCCGCTGTAACCGTCACTGACGCCGACTGAAGCTGGACATGCAGCAGCTGAGTACGAACATAAAAAAATCGGCGCACCGCTGTCCTCTTTATTGTGTGGCCAACGCGAGCCAATTAATTTGACCCAGTTTTACATGAGAGGATCTTTTAGGTAACACCGGCTCTGTCCGCCTCCGATCAGTGCGTGTCCCTCTACGGGGGTCTTCTGTGTGTTCGTGGCTCACACTGCAGACTGTGGTCAATTAGGCCCCGTTGTCAAACACCCACACGAAGGTATGCATCACACTAACAAATGTTCCGGGTCACGAAACTGGTGGCAAATCAGCAGTTTGAGTCACAGAAGATAAATTCAGTCTGATAGAGTGACTCAGAGGATGTTCAGCATCAGGTTGTTTTCTCTGCAGCAGATTGAGCTGGTGACAAGAAAGAGTGACGGCTTTTAGTGTTTTACAGCTAATTAGTCTGCAGGCGGAGAGAAACTGACCAGCTTTCTCTATGAGGAGATTCTGTCAACAACTAAAATTCCTAAACTTTACTTATTTAAAACACCAACAAAGTTAAATACATTTGTTTTGCACTATAACTGACTTATGACTCGAACAAATTAAGAGTGCCATTAAGTGTTTCATAACTGAAAACTATGAGAAAATATATATGTTGACCAACTGCTCAGGATAAAACCGAGACTGAAAAATGAACAATCAGGGCATTCAGAGAGCGCAGACCTCTGCCAAGGCGAGGAGTCAGGTCACCTATGTTATGCAAATCTGCAAATAAGACCACGTTATTTTAAATATTTAGAAATATTTTGCTTCACCCTTCCATCAAGTTTCATTTAAAGTTGAAAAGTGTTTTTTTTTCGTAATCCTTCTAAAAAAGAAACAGCACCGGGAACTAGGGATGCACGATATTATCAGCATGTTATCTGCCATCATTACAGAAAAATGACATATCTGCCCAATAGTTTTCCACAGATAACAGCTCTTTAATGACGCCTAAATGTTCGCTGATTCCCTAAAAGGCTTGATGTAATGCTACGACATTAACTGCGCACGAACTGCCTGCACTCCCTCTTCCATCAAGCGTGAGGAAGGGTGCAAGATGTCTGCAGTACGGCAGTTCTTCAAAGTCAGCATTTGTTCTGTGCAATAGGTGAAATCTGCCCTTGTTGTAGCTATCATCCAAGCCTGTCTACATTGTAGGAATATTACAGTTTTATTTGAAAGAAAATGTTACAAATAAATATGGCATTTTGTACATAACCTAAGTTTCAGTAGTTTTCTTATATTGCCCAGTGAATGTGTACATTTTAAAAATCAATTCCACAACAGGGGAGAAAAAACAAAACACGTCCCTAACATATCGGTATGGAAATCGGCAAAAAGGTTTGGAAAATATCCACATATCGGATATCGGCAAACAATCAAATACTGTGCTTCCCTACCAGAAACATAACCTCTTTGGCAGGGGTTGTGAAAAAATATAGGAGCGAAATATTAAAGAATAAATCTATTAAGTCCTATTGCCACATTTGACCTGTTGCGCTGCTGCTTTCAAGAAGTAAGGATGAACCGATCGCACCTTTTCAGTCCCAGTACCATGACCTTGACTTTGGGTGTCGGCCAAGTTCCAATCAGAGACCAGTCCTAAATTAATGAGCCTCACCGTGTGGAGGAAAAGAAGATATTCCTTTAATGAGCGAGTACCAAATAAGTTCTTCTCTTGTCTAGACTTGGGTACATGAAGAAATAGCTTTTCTTTTGTGCAGAAAAAGCCTAATGAATGAAAAATGCATGATACAAAGGGTTATTATGACCTTATTTGCAGATTAACAGACTTCTCTTTTAAATTTTTGATGATTGAACAGAACAGGGATGCACCGTTCACAAAACTCTGAGATTGGATTGTGCTGCCGTTTTGAACCACAGATCATTTTTGGGATCTGCAAAATATCTTTTACTGTCCATTTATAAATACTTAAAGCAAGGAACATTTGTCTATTGTTCTGGATTAAACAAAAGTCAAGTCCAATGTTTGAAGTGTCAAAATCAGCCTGTGTCTAAACCATATAGAAAGTAAAAAGGGAAAGAAATCAAAGCAGACCTGAGATTCTTTTTCAACCACATGAGGATGTCCACATTGTTTGGGGAGAGGGTAAGCCTCTTTGCAGTCACTCTCCCCTGCTGCACACAACTCTCTCTCGCTACAAACTCAAGTGCCAAGCGCAGCGAGGAAGCGTCCCACCGTTATGCCAGTGTGAGGAGTTTGTTCATTCATTGCTTTTTCACTATGCCAGTGGATCACCAGCCGCTGGCACGCAGCCGGCTGCCTTGTCGGCTTCAATGGTGTTGGCGAAAGTCTTGCCTGCGTCTTCGCTTGCAAAAGTTTTCCTGAAAAGCTCCTTCAAGGCCGACTTCTTTTGTAGAGGAGATGCCCCTGCTCCTTATTTGTGTTACTCAGTTTTTTTTTAACTCTTTGATGGCCACATTCTCAGTGGTTAGATTCAAGTTTTTCCTCTGGTGTACGGCTGGGTCTAGGTCGGACAGTGACCTGAACCTTGGATGAAGTTCAGTCGACCTATGGTTGTTCTGTAAGTTATGGGTGGCCAGTGTATTTAAGGCTCTCTAATGGCATGTGTGGTCGATGGATATGTCTCCCTCAGTTCGGGGCATGTACTGTATAACCCTTGTTTTTAGAGGTAAGATCATGGACACAGTAGTGCAGTTTCAGTGCTCCAACCATTTAGAGGATTTGGAGGACTTTCTCTGAAACGTCCACATCAACAACTGAAAAAGAGTATCATCTTGTTTTTTGCCGTTGTGTACTAAGTGTAAGTAGGTGTATAATTTCTTGCTTGGTCTTCAGCACGTGAGACAATCTTGCTTTTGTGAAAATGGGAAACCACCGTCCTTTCCCTGCCAAGGAGGTGGTCAATCTGGGTCATGAGATTCCACTTTGGGAGGCTTAATTGACCACATGAGTAAAGCAACCCATCTTTGGCAACAGTCCAGCCTTAACTCACTGCATGTACTTGGTTCTTGACTTTATCTTTGGTAGAGCTGTCACTTTTAATTTGAGATTCAGTCACTCGTTCAGTCATGTAGAAGAAAGTTCATATTTGAACTGTAATAACCCGTTCAGATTCAAGGGCACACAGACAGGCAGGCCTCCCATTTCATTCACATTTTTGGCATCATTTCTAATTTGTTCAAACTTGATTTTTGGGAAACACTGACTGCCCTAATCTGTGGTGACTCGGATAATGCTTCACAACTCTCTAGCTACCACTCAGCTACTTCTCCTCTAAGTAACTGTGCCAGATTTTTGCCTGTGTGACTCTCGCAGAGCGGGTGCGTCTGTTGCACGGGACTCTCCCACTCTGCTGTTCGGTAATGAGCTCTCAAAGTCACGTAACTTTCCGTTGCCTTGGAGGTCAACTCAGAAGATGCTTTGGATAATGCGTAGCCAATTCTGATCTCATCCTTTCATAAAAATCTTGCACTTCTAGACATGTCTGATTTAACCCTGTCTTATCAACGCCACAGTAAAAAGGTGTTGGTCAGCCTCACTCCTTACTGACACACCAGGTTGAAAATAGTTGGCAGTGCTTGATTTAATGCCTTTCTTAAATAGCTTTCTTGTGACAAACTACCAACACACTTCTTACATCAGCATCATATTTTACAGGGACGCCAAAGTGCTCCCATACTTGCAAATTAAATGATGCAGAAGGCTTCTCGAGCTCTTTAGCTCCTCTACGACCCCCGACTGTCAACTTTACAACACAAGCGCCCCTGACAGACCGGGATGAACACAACGGCTTGTTTTGTGCACAATCAACCCCTCATTTCGCTCCAGAATAAAACACAACCCTCATCCCTCTCGTCTGTCGTCTCACTAGATTAAGCGAGCTGTTGCTAAAAAAGTAACAGCCGCACTATTTCACACTACGACGGCTAAATTTTGCAATTAATCCACGGTTCACATGCGTATCAAATCGTGGGAGGGGATCTGTAAGGATCGGATCACAGAGCAGCTACGTCCCGCCACGCCACTGAACGAAAACACTTTTTAGTTCACATTAGATCACACTAGAATTAGCGTAAAAGTGACAGCCCTGTTGCATGCTGTTAGCAATGTTGCTTCAATGTTCAGCAGCAAAAAATGAACCATTTTAAGGACGACTGAGAAATCTGCTGACGGCCACCAGAAGGGGCTGAAAACTCAACAAGGCAGCAGACCTTGAGATGAGGTTGTTTCCCCAAGCAATAACATTTCCATTATGCTTTGAACTTATAAAACTCTCCACTGAATTTAACACACATCTTGTATCTAGAACCACAAACTAAAAGGCTCTTTGGTCCTCACTTGGACTTGTGATCTTCTGCGTATCTTCCGATCTCTCAATGAATGAGACTCTTTCTTGTCACACTCTTGAAGCTGCTGATGGCGGCCAAAGGAGGGCTTTGTACTCATATTTGATTTTTAGACCGTAGCCTGCTTTTATTTTTTTATTTTAAACTCTGACCGACTGATTTCTTGTTAAGTTAATCAGCGGTAAATGACCAGAATTACCCAAAGCTCTGAGTTGGCTCACAAACATCAGCTTACACCAGAGCCAAGAGGCCCCCCATCTCATTACAAACCAGCTGTCACTGAACACAATCATCTGAGGACAATATTTTAATAGCCCGGCCAAAAAGAGAGGCATTTTTACAAGAGGGGGGCATGTCAACCTAACAGTGCATTCAGTCTGCAGGGAGCAAAGTCACCTTTTCCCTGTCCTCAGGCCAGCTTGAGCTATCTGATGAACAGCAGTGATACGTCACAGCGCGGACACGCTGGATGGTGCAAATAGGAAATGATTTATCGCTGTCAGTGGTTGTAAAACTCCAGAAAATGTTCAGCATCTGTCCCAGATCATGAATAATGAAATGATCCTGAATGGAGCTAAGTATTCAGAGATGTATTAGCAGCAAATTAGCTACGGGTCTTCTCATGTAAAAGCCAATGAGCTGCTCTGTTTCATCAATACCAGCCGGATCTACTGTGCAGCAGCTGCAATAATTATAAAGTTTCTGACAGGCAGGATTGGGGTTCTTTCCTTTGAGAAGCTTAGCCGCTGTCAGAAATGTGAGAAGAAATCCATCATGCAAATTAAGAGATCCGTTCGATCAGAAGAACACAAAGCGACTGGAGTTGCTCGCCGGTGAGCCGCAAACTGAACTCATTCATTTGTTTCATTCCATTTAGCAGCCACACCAAATCAACGGCAGACATAAAGTCACGCCACAGTGCTTTCCACGCAGAAGCTCCCCCCCAAAAAAACACAGATTTTAAGCCAGATGTCCTCTGCATTGTTAAAGGACAGCATGCATACTTTCCAAGTCAGCATCCAAAAGTGAGCTCAAGATGGATCTAATGTCACATTTTTGTCTTTTCCAGCGCGGCTCCTCAGCCAACCCGAGTTTGAACCAAACATATCCTGACATAAAAGACACAAGCTGTAACAATCTCGGATTTCCACACTGGAGGAAAGCCAACATCTGGTAAGGAATGATGCTGCAGCTCAGTTGACAGGAACAAGAGTGGCCAAGTCAGAAGAGCCTAAAGGGCTTCTTTGAGTAGAGTCTGAATGATGGAGAGTACGCGCTGATATAAAGGGGCAAATTAACACGATTTAACGCGTCTTGTCAAGATTAATGTTTGTTTGTGATTCTGTGAAGTAATAGCATCATGCTGGAAAACTACTCTCAGTTTTGGCTGCAAATGAAACACTCATAGTCCAAAGTGATGATTGAAAGACAAACATGACAAAGACTCTTTATGTCTGATTATTGTTTAGTAAAAGCCGCGCAAAACATTTCATGAATGTGAAAGTTTGTGGGTTATTGATGTGTGATTCTGCCAAATTTGAAAGGTATATCCTCACATTTATACGTGCAAGCACCAGTAAAAAGCCAATTCTTGGTCGGGAACATTTTGCACATTGGATGTCACATCATAATAAGTAAAAAACATCCTGCTTTTTCAGGTAGCCTTTCTGTTTCTTTTAACCTCACAAGGGACAATAACCATAAAAAGAAATAATTTTAAAAAAGCAACATTTGACTTCCTTGAATTTCATTTCAAAGCATTCAACCATGCAGCAACATCATGCCCTCTTAAGACGAGGAGTACTCTGCTGTGTGCCTAAAAGGGGACCTCTGGTTTGAACACAGGACAAGCAGCAGCCACAGCAATAAAAATTAAATTTTTCATGATTCGTCAGCGTGCTGGATCCTGCATTTGAACTCAAATATTTACTGGAGATAAAAAAATAAGGTGGGGGGGCTTTTATTTTTGTATACTGACACATGAGCAGGCGATTAGCAGCTCATGAATGTGAATAGTTTGAATAGAAGTGATGCCTTTGAGTACGTTTGATATGAGCTAAGTTTTAACGCTTGTGTCAAAGGTCGCACAGTGCATAAAGTACTTTAATTATCGTATCTTTTTGCAACTTACTGCCTTAATCCATTGCATTAAAACATAAACCAGCTTTCCTACGTGGAATAAACAAGTAAAACGAAAAAGTGTTTGTTTTCTCGACTTAAATCAGTTAAAATTGGAGTTTGACGACAGGAAAAGCTTTTAAAATGAAGGTACTGTCTCTCTCAGGGGGAAACCACAGTTCTCCTGATAAATATCGTTTTAAATATGTATTGAGGCTATCACTTTCTCTAATGCTAACAAACTGCTACTGAACTCTGCTTTTGATCCACTTATGGCAGCACGCGACTTAATGCCCTGCTCGTGCATTAATTAGCTTACCTTGAGAGATCCATATTAACATCATTACGGCTCGAAGTCTTGTCTTTATCTCCATTGCGCAACATCCACCAGCTGCTCCGGCAGACAGGAGCTTCTTATAGGTTGACACCAAACACCGTCTTCGCTCCTCGACTGTTGCTTAATTGTCTTCAGGTAGCAATTAACAGGCACGAGCGAGGTAGCGTCTGTGAATATAGCCCCCTCTCCTCTTCCCATCCCGCCTACAAACAGAGGCTGACATCGCAGAGAGCAGCGCCGGCCCCGCGCGTCTTGACTTTATAAAGCACAGGAAGCAATAAAACAAAATAAAAGCATTCAGGTTTTTCTGTCTGTGTTGAATCCAACCCGCTTCACTTCTGCTGCCGGAGTGTGTGTCGCTGCCTCTCGTCCAGCTCACACAGAAGGAGTACAGTGAACTACAGGAGCTTATTCACCTGCCTGAGCTGCTCGGTGACGCCCCCTGGCAACAAAACCACAACTGCAGCTCGTCAATAAACATAGTCTGTCCCTTAGTAGGCAGATTGTCAGCAAACACAACGCATGTTTTTAGTCTTTTTTTCAGTTATCAGAGTCCTACTGTGATAGCAAGGGGTGGTTATAAGCATAAAGTTCTGACATTAGCACTTGGCTCTCTCTGGTAACTCTTCTTCTTTGACTATTTGGCTTGCTATTTCTTTCACACTGACAGCCATATTTTTATTGACTTTAAATGATGGATTTAAATGATTTCTTGTTTCTTATCTTGAATACAGGCTGACCCAGAGTTAAGCCCCTGCCTCACAGCAGTGAATATTGTAAGTACATAACAAGTACAGTCACATAAATCAGGATAAACCCATACTGTGTTCTTTGACACACACACGCTCTCTATTTTATATCCTTTAAAGTACAGCAACAAATAAAACAGATATCTTACATACTGTTGAATGAGTTCAACATTGCTTAGTTGCGTTGTACTTCTGAATATTGTGTATTTTATATGCTCCGTTTGCTCTTGCCATGGATAAAGTCGGTTTGTGCCAAACATTTAAGCTGGTTTGTTTAGGGTTTTTTTGTATTAATCCAATCATGCCTTGCCCAATCTGGTGTGATATCACTACAAGTAAACACAATGGTGGAAGAATAGTTAGGCCTAGCTGTATTAAAAAAAAATAAAAAAATAAAAAAACGCATAAAAAAGTCACACAGTGATGTTTCCTGTCTGAACAATTCGTTTACAGATGTAAAGTTAGCTTTACAGTATGAAAAAGCAATAACTTTACTTCAAGATTAGCTGGGACATTGCATGTCTTCCCTTGTCCGCACTGGTTTCTTCTGGTTTCCTCTGGTTTCCTCCCACTCATAAGTGTTTGTGAATAGCTGTTTGTCTCTGTGTTTGCCCTCTGATATGCTAGCTTTATTGCCTCTGGGGCAGCCCTTTTTAACTCAGAAGGGTGCTCTGCTCTGTCTTTAACCACACACAACTGTGATGTCCAAAGTGACTGCCACTGGAGTACATTTCTACACAAGAAAGTACTCAACTCATACAATATTCATTTGTTACTAACCTTTAATACAACAAACAGGAGCATTTCCTGAGTTAGCTGCTAATTTTAACGCCATGTCCACCAGCTAGTCGGTAACTTTGTGCACCAGAGAAATCAGTGAACAGCTGACAAACAGAGGAAAAAGTTCTGTTATTCAGTTGAATATTGTAAACACTAGATGACAGGTCAGACAGTGAGGAAGGATGTTGTGAGCTGTTTCTGTTAGCTAACGTTACAGCTATTTTCTAATACTGAAATTACATGACTAAACATGACATGAATCTAACATCATTGTTAACTCTCCAGACATTCTGCCTGGGGCATGCCAGTTAGACTAACAACCACCTTTGTGGATGAAAATCTATGACTGCAACTCCTAGGATCTCAAGCTATTTCATGACGTCATCATGCTGCGTCTTGTTATTGACCATATCAACATGGCGGCCAGTTTGCTCTGAAAAGCTCAAATTCTGTTATGTTGATTGCTTTGTTCAAGATGCAGATCATATACAGTAACTCTAGGGAATCTGACAAATAATTTTAGTGCTTAGCAATATTACAAAACCATTTGCTGGCTAACATTACCGTAAGCTAGCTAACAGTACCGTAAGCTAGCTAAATATTTCCGTTAGCTAGGAATTTACACCTTTCCTATCCTGTGAAACCTGCAACCTGTAATGTTAGCTAGGAGGCGATTGAATGCTAATGTTTGATAGCGTCAAGTGGCTGTTTGAAAGCATAAGCCTCAAACCAAGTAAAATATATTTCCTTCAATCTTTGTGCATCATGGTTTAATATGAGTATTTTTTGGGAAATACTACATCATATTTCCTCAATGATTAAAATGTATCTCAGGACAACTCTTAAATACACTTAGTGCTGAAAAAGTGAAACGTCAACTCGATCATCAGGCATTACCAGAAATATTACAAAGTCTAATCCAGAGCAGACTCCTGCGTCACAGGTAAGTCTCCCAGGAACACGGTCTGCAGCCACTTATACAAGAGAACAAGAGGTGCTGTGGGATTTTACATTGTAATGTAGGTCTGACTCACAATAAATGGGTCGTCAGGTGAAATATTAATGCAGGTGGGTCGCTGTGCTGTATTTTTAATGGAATATAATGGATTTATTAGATTGTATTAAGCTCAATGCGTTTTCGGAGAGCATTTCCTGCACCTCTGCGTGCACCGAGGTTCACAATTAAACACGCGTGAAGCTCTCATTCAGACACTTGAAAACAGACATGCAGGAGATGTGTTTTTGTGTCCTGTTTTCCCTCCTTCCATAGAGTTACAGTCTGACAGGCACTTACACTCCTGATTTATTTAGGTTGCTATTATGGAACCTGCAGGCCCCCATCTTTTTCTATTGATTTTTTTTTTACATTTTTTAATGATAAACCTCTTTAAGTTTATGTCTCACTCTAATGAGTCATTAAACCTCTTATGAAGTAAACAACACCTGAAATGTGCAGAAATATCAGTTTACGCAGGGGCAGACTGTGCATCATGTTATAGTCCGGAAATTACAGTGTATTAATTATTTAGCAGATGATACATATTGATAAAATACTAACTGTGTTCTCATCCATGTAAAGAAGACACGACCTTTGGGAATTAGGGAGTTACTACTTAGTGTTTACAGGACACTGATGGAAGTATTTTTCTTTTTAGATAACTACCTATTTAAGGGAGGAATAATCATTTAACATAAAGGGTGTAAAGTGTTATTATTGCTGCATCGTAAGGCACACAATTACAATGTAAAAGCTCAGTACACTTTGAGTAACTTAGTGTCCAGGTTATAAGGGACACCTATAGCTATATAACTAATTAACCCTACATTAATGGAGGTTAAAGTGTTCATGTTTTTGTTGACTCAACTGGTGTGTAGGCTGTGTAGTTTGTGGAGCTGTTGAGTTGTGTTGTTTTACACTGTTCAGTGCTTCTATTGTAATTATGGACTAACAGAAACACCTCTTGCAGTAGCGTTGCATGAGGCTGCATTACTTGTAGCATAATTTACCTCATTAACTGGCAACAAAGTGTAATCTTTAAAAACGTATGAATTCCATCATCATGCTCAACACCTGTTGTACATATTTTGTACTATATGTATTGCTTTTTATATTTTTATTCTTATTCCTATTTTTATCTTATTCTATTTAAATCTTTTATTTAATTTTATTCTAGTTCTGTGTTAATTGTTCTGCACCAAAATCACCAAAACAAATTCCTTGTATGTGTAAACCTACTTGGCAATAAACACCGATTCTGATTCTGATTCTGATTCTGATAGGAAAACAGGAGATTTGTAAGCATGGAAACCAATAAACCAACTTCATAATGGTCAACACAAGTCTAGTCCGAGCTCTGAGCAAATACCAAATGTAAAACAAAATGCACAAAAAGCATAAAAATGCTGATTACCATGGCCTGAATTAAGGAAGTTCATTCACTGAACTCTTAAAAAATGAAGACACTTGATTGTTCAAACTGTTGGGTTAATCGGGTTAAATTTTGGAGCTGTCTTTGTGTCTAGTTTTTCAACTAAAAGCTCTGTTACTGACATTACATAAAGCACTTAAAACGTACTCAACAAAACGCTACAAGTGGTCTATTGTAAATGTGGGCAAAAGGACATTCAATTCCCAACGTGGATGTATTCAGGCAGTCCGTCCTTGGCTGGAGGTCCCCTTTCTCCACTCTCACCTTTTTCAAATAATATGAGTTTTACATTAATGTAAGAGTGTGCTGTGAGAGGTGTGTAACTCTTGGAGACTTCTACATTAGAAATAAGATGTCACTGCTGTGTGTGAATAATTGATTCCTTAAGTGTGAAAGAAGCAGAGATATGAAACTGCACAGCGTGCATGTTCAGACCTTTTCCAGCCCTGAAATGAGCTGCATTTTCAGCAGGTCAGGTACGTTGCAGAAATTAAATCAGCAAAAATGTTACAGACGACTCCGCTAACACCTGTGCTTTCATGACAAAAATCTAATCTAGGCTGGAGAAATGTGTCTGTGTCTGATTTCTTCAGTATCTCTATGATTTGTGTCACTGTCAGTGGCTATCTTTATGCAGAAAGACACTCCCTGCTGTCCTTGTTCAATGCGTCCATTGTTAGAGTTGGCGAAGAAGCTGTTATCTCTCGGCCAACTGGTGGAAGATGGGCTTAGCCTTGACAGTCGTGCCTCCAGATAGCCTGACTGAACTTCGTTTGCACTTTGCTGCATTATAATTCACAAGGAAAAAAGACAGAAAATTATGGATTGCTGTTTTTCCTGCAAAAGTGCAGAGTTCAAATTAGTTGATTCTTTTGTGCCATCTAGTGGAGAACTCCTGAAGCGCCGGAGCAGTCCTCTGCCTCATCACCTCTACATGTTTCCTCCCTTTTTTGTACGCGTGTATGTGAGCAGTGTGTTTGTGCTGCAGGTTACAAACTGTAACAGGTCAGCAGTCCCTCGCAGGGCTAATTCAGATTGACAGACAATCATTCACGCTCATGCTTGTACCTGTTGGCAGCTTTAATCCTCACTCCTGACCTGGACAGAGGAGGGAAACACCCAGAGGAAACAACGTGAGAGCACAGTGGGAACATGCAGTGTCCTCTTAGGAAAGGCCACAGCGGAGCTAGCTCTAAGACACAGGTTCTTACTACTGGGGTACAATGTTTCCAAGAGGTACTTTTGTTTAAAATGAGAGTGTTCATAGTCTTACTCACAAAAGTATTTTGAATATTAACATAAGAAAATGAACAAAAGTATTGGGCTGAATGGCTGATTTCAAATATGCTGTATGCCTGTTACTGAATTGATGAATTGTTACTTAGATACTGAGGTGGTTCGATCTTTTATTTTCATTGAAAGTGATATATTAAAGCATTGATAGCTTAATTCCTGCTGCTTGTTGTATAATGCTGCTGTAACTCTATATTTTCCACATTGCCCACCGACCCCCAAGCCCATTTGTCCCTTACAGAGACCTAAACCAGAGGGTGTGTATGTTTAAAATCAGATGTAACGTTAAATACCCATTTTCTTACTTATAACAACAGGATCTAAATCACAACAATTAAGTCCAGAAACATTTGATCAACCTACACTTCAGTGCTATGGGCCAAAAGATAAAATTGCCAATATCAATTTAAACTGGGAAGGCTTATGTGATGCACTTAATGCAAATTGGTTGTACAAACTCAGGTGATTGGATCCCTTATCAATGGGAATAGTCTATTTTTAACTTGATACCAACAGATCTACCATCAGAAATTATAATGCAGTTCAAGTGTTTATAAAAATAAAAAAGGGGTCAAAATTTGGGCATGATGAAACAACATAGGTCACTATCTATGTGAATGAGGTAACATATTGGTGACTGAGCCTATGGCCCACTGATGAAAGCCTTTGCTTTTGCAGATCGACGGACTGGGTGTCTGTGGCGACATTCACGGAAAAAAA
This sequence comes from Semicossyphus pulcher, assembly GCF_022749685.1. NCBI lineage: Eukaryota > Metazoa > Chordata > Actinopteri > Labriformes > Labridae > Semicossyphus > Semicossyphus pulcher. The sequence continues at coordinate 10,537,012 of NW_027211692.1, forward strand.
TCACCAATTAGTGATGCGTTTTCCATCACCCAGCAGTGGTTGGTCTGCCAGAGAGGGTAGGCGGAGCTAAGCGGCTGCTTCTCCGTTCTCTGCAAGTGTTGCGTGTAAACAGTAATCTACTATGGCTGAACAAACAAAGAAAAGATCGATGACTACAGATACAACTTCAAGTGAAAATCCAAAGAAAAAGAAACACATTTGACGCACAGATGAAGGCAAATACCGTTTATCGCCATAAGTGCCACCAAATACAACAAAAAATTAAGATCTTCGAGATTATCACTTTAATTTAAACTGGAAAGGCTTCTTGTGACACACTAAATGCAAATTGGTAGTACAATTTTAGGTGATTGGATCCCTTATGTCTGCGAATAGTCCTTTTATTTGACATTAGGCTCTGTTTTGACTTGATACCGACCGACCTTTAAAGTACAATGCTGATAAAGTGTTTCTAAAACTAATGAAGAGGTCAAAATTCACCAAGGCGATCTACAATAAAAGTCATGCTGTACTTTTCGACAGTGGTGCTTTAAGCTAAATGTAAATGTCAGCATGCACCTCATTGTTATTTAGGTACCAAGTTCAACATCTTAATTAGCATTTTAGCATGCTAACGTTTGCTAATTGACACTTAACATTAAGTACAACTGATGCTGAGGCTGATTGCGATAGTACTTTGCCTTAAAGTATAATTAACATGTCCATCTGGATATGAATGTTTCTACAAAAATATGCAAAATACTGTCTTAACTCAAGATATTTCCCTTTGTGTATGTGAGGATTCAGTGACATAGGAAACGTAGTAGATAAGTATAGCAAATTGAAAGGGAAAGGTGTTTTTAAGATGCTCTATGTGAAATTCAAGGACAAATTTATGAGTCTAATATAGTCAAAGTCGTCAAATGAATAATCTGTAGAACATATTCAAAAGACATCACAGCAAATATGGTACCAGAAGTGCTCTCTGGATCCGTTCAAAATTAAATTTATGGCATAGTAAAGAGTCACTGATAAAAGATGTAATGTGGTTGACTTTTCTGGTATGCTGTGTCATATTATTTGTATATCACGCCTCAATTCTGCTGACGCCTAATGTAAGTTTGTTGGCAGAGAAGCCGGTTTCTATTGATAAGTGCTGACAAACTCCTCTCACCTTGCTGCCCTTTCATGGGAAAAGGCATGCAATTGTAACAATAATGTTTCTTTGATTAATGTGAAATACTGCGAAGGTTGACATTTAGATGACTGACATTAAAATCTACCTACACTGAATCCTAGCAATCTTAAACCACGATTACTTCAGTGACCTCTTCTGTAAATCTTGAAAGAAGCAGTAGTTAGGCCTGACACTTTTAATTTATCCTGCATGTGAAAACTTTGACGCCTACTCACATAAAAATTTCACAGGCAGGAAAGTAACAGCAAAGTTATGAGCCTACAGAAGACTTAATTAAAGAGATTTGCATTTTCGAAAGGCCAAACAAATAAAAGAACGGTTTCCATCCTCTTAAATTGAATGAAAACCAAATTTTACCTGCATATCTATCTACTGAATTATATTAAATTAAATCCTCTCTCTGCTACAAAGGCCGGAGTTTCTTAGCAAAAACGTGCTGGAAATTTTGATGCTTGTAGGTGACAGGAGCTTGAAGAATCCACTTTGTGAAATCGGAGCTATTACTTTGCTGTGGACATTGACTGCTTCCTCCCCACATTTCCATTAAAAATGTAGAAGTCACGCTGACACGCACATATTGTGCAGCCGGGGAAAACGCAGCAGAGCGCTGTGACAGCCGGGCCGGCGAATAATCTCTGAGGCTGTTTGTGTGTGAGGCTGGATGTCTGCCACATGTTTGGTGATATGAGCCCTCTGTGCAATGGGCCTTCTGTCATTTCTCACTCTTTACCGTCAATACAGTGGAGATCAGATTTGTGCCACTATAAGGAAAATGGAGATGACCTTGTCTGAGCTTGAGACATGTATCAAAGATTTTTTTGTCAGCTCAAGCTCAAAAGCTGTTATGATGTCGTACTGCTCTGTTTCAAGTTGCTAAACGCGCATAGTCTAAATAATTTCACTGCTTCCCAATTCATCAGCAATTTAAAAAACAATGTAAAGTAAAAATCAAGAGGGAAATTTGCCAATAATTTCAGTTAAAACAACATATTTGATACACATTAGCTACCGTAAGACACCAGCTAACGTTAGCATTCAACCACTTCCAAGCTAACATTAATGTTTGACCGTGTAACATGACAATGTGAAAAGCGTTCATAATAATATCGTTACCTACTGTATGGTCAGCCTACTTTAGGTGGCCTAGCTTAATATGCTAGATGATAGAAGGGGGTTAATTACAAGCTAACATTTCCATAAACTACTGCGAGGTTAGCGAGCCAGCCTGATCACTAGGTAGGTCATGCTAATTGAGATAATTAAGCTAGATGGTAGCAAAGGCATTAATTCCTAGCTAACTGCAGGGTTAGTGAGTCAGCCTGATAACTTGGTAGCTTATGCTAATAAGTAAGCACAATATGCTAGATGATGGCAAAGATGTTAATTTCTAGCTAACTGCAGGGTTAGTGGATCAGCCTGAGGTAGGTTTCACTAACAAGTAAGCTTAACATGCTAGATGATTGCATAGGCTTAAATTCCTAGCCAACATTACCATAATACTGCCAGGTTAGCGAGTCAGCCTGCTACCTAGTTAGGCTACGCTAACAAGCAACCTCAACCAGCTAGATGATTTCAAAGGCCAGCTGACATTGTCTTTCGCTACTGCAAGGTTAGTGAGTCAGCCGGCTACCTAGGTAAGCTACGCTAACAAGTGACCTCAAGCTAAGTGACACATCAAATGATAATGAAAGGTAGCAAATGGTTGACTGCTAACATACCGATAGCCTAGTTCACATTTGTGTTTACGTTCAAATAATAATGAAGTAGAAAAGGATTGGATGCTAACGTTAGCATGCAATATGGCCAGATGTCTCTGATTTTCACCATCCATTGTCTTCTTAGTTGCTAATCAAGCTGTTATAGATGGAATTATCGAAATTGTCCGATTTCCTACATTTATATGATTTGCAACCTGAAACACAGCAGAGCTTCCCACCCTGAGTGCGACGTCAGAGGAAAATGGCCGCCATGAGAATATAGTCATACTATAGCATAGTCTATTTTAGTCACAAGACAACATCTATCCTGGCTGCTGTAATGTGACTCATCAAGATGAGCGACACAGACTGAACACAGTATAATTCTCATTGAATCCTAATTGCCAATTTGCCTCATGCTAGCATTGCATCTGTTTTATGCTCTCCCCATGATACAGAATGTGACAGCTGTTCTGTAGCAGCACACAAGAGCCAGAAACAAAACAAAACGGTTTTCTGAGGATTTTTATTTTTGTAGATCTGAACCCAGGCTTCTCTTTGAGAACAAAACACATTCTCCTGCAGGATTAGGATTTACAGACAACAAAACGAGCATGAAAAGATGAAAGATGAAAATATGAGAAAGCGCAGCTGAGCCTCACCAGATGTCATTGTATATCTTAGATGAGACTGTGGCTGCATGTTTTTTTAATAACAGCAGCCTGGAGACGCTGCTCTGACTCGCCCTCTCATGATGAGATTCATTCAAAAGAAGCTGACGACAAGCTGAGAGAGATAATGAAGAAAATCTGATACATATACGATGAAAGATGTTTCCTGTTTGTGTTGATATAATCCTGAATAATATGATACAATGATGACAACACAGATGTAGCTCCAGTAACAGGACGGCTGACACAAGGCCGAGAAACACATTAAGGACTTATAACCGGAAGGATGCAGGGAATAGACAAAACTGTGTCCTTATCATCAAGTATGGGCAATATGTCAGTTAGGATGCAACAAACTATTATGTTCGCTTTTAAAGGACCAGTTTTAGGGGGATCTACTGGGAGTGCTTTATCACCTGAGAATAAGAATTGTCCTTTTGTTACCTTAAAAACAGCACTTTATACCCACAGAGGGATCAGTTCCTCTTCCATGGAGTCCACCATGTTGCACCCTCATGTGTCTATGGTAGCCCAAAATGGACAAACTAAACTCTTTGCATTTTCATGTTTTTGGCCACCATAGGTTCTCCTGCTTTAAAGGGGATGGTGAGGGTAGTCATACACACTGCTCCTTTAAGCTGCTGTGATTGATTAGACAACCACAGAAAACGTAAAATTATATTTATTTTTTAAAGTTTTTTTAATCTTTTTTATTGAGGATGAGACCTTAATATGAGAAATTTACAACCAGTATCCTGAACATTGTTAAAAACAAACAATTTATCTGTACATTTTTTTAAGTGCTAAAAAACAAAACATGTTCACACATAAGCTGCTTATACTGGAAATTTGTTGGCTAAAAAACATGCTAAAAACAATTAGCCCTTTTTTTTTGTTCTTCATGTTCCTATCCCAGCTGTCATTGGGCGAAAGGCAGGGTACACCCTGGACAGGGCTGACACATAGAGACAGACAACCTTCCGCACTCAGACCCACACCTATGAGTAATTTAGAGTCACCTATTAACTGTGGGAGGAAGCTGGAGACCCCGGAGGGAACCCACGCATACACGGGGAGAACATTCAAACTCCACACAGAAAGGCCAAACCGGGGTTTGAACCAACAACAGCGCTAACCACTGCACCACCATGCAGCCTTGTTCCTTATTATATACACAAATTCACATTTTTCAGAATTACACCTGACTAGGTAGAGTCCTTAGGCAAGACACTGAACCCCAAATTACTCCCGGTGGCTTTGCCAACGGGTATGTATGTGATATCTGATTGACAGTTTGGCACTTTACGTAGCAGCCTCTGCCATCAGTGTGTGAATAGGTGAATGTGACATGTAGTGTAAAAGCAGCTTTGAGTGGTCGCAAAGACTAGAAAAGCGCTATATAAGTACAGTCCATTTACCATTTACCATTAATGAAAAGAGTCGTTTGATCATCCCAGTTGCATTCGTTTTGTTCATGTTGCTCCTGACCTTGTGTATCAGATACTGTGTTTATTCCGACAGTTTTTTGGAGGAGACATTTAACATCTGGTGGCCGACCTACAAGCTTAAACTCAATTTAAAACCCCCAATCTGTGCCGGCACTTGTGCTGACTTGTGCAGCTCTGACATCTCCCAGGAAATATGTGCAGTTATGACTTCAGGCCAGCAGAGGACTCCCCTGAGCCTTCGCTGGAATCAGCCGCTGCCCTGACGGCTTTGTTCAATCTGAAATGATGCTGTTTTCTCTCTCCTTCATCGCCTCTTTTCAATACTCCTTTCTTTTAGCATTCTTGGATAAAGGTCACAGCAGATATCCATGTATTATTGTGCTGAGTACACCTTGTGCTGAACACATGTAACCAGAAACACAAGGACAGGATGTAACGGTGTAAGTACTTCATTAGATGACCTGTCAATGTGGAAGAATGTAGCAGATACAAAAGATGTCGAATATTTTAAGCGCTGAGACACAGAAGAGGCAAAGACTTGAGGCCGTGTGACGTAATGTTGCAGAAAAGATAAATGCGCTCTCAAGCACAAGTGGCAATTACACAAGAGATCTGTTTGTGCCGAGCAATCAGCGGCTGAAGATCTGGAAACTGAGAGGTCTTTTTTTTCTGTTCATTTCAGATGCACTGGTTTGTGGAGCTCATCTCATCCAATCTCAATGTTTCTAAGCCCACATAACAAGTTACACTTTAGTTATTTTTCCCATTTAATCTATTTTTTATCCCAAAAAAGCAGAAAACTCTCAAAGCAAAGTTCAGTAGGACTTACAACAACAAACAGGCAGAAAGTACACGTATCATCATTACATCAATTACAAAGACACGAGTCATAGCGTGATGTTGACAGATCAGCCTGATGTGACAGAGGCGAAATGTTCATAATTAATGAAGTTATAATTTACTCATGTATGCATGCATATTTACGAGTCACTGTGTTTGATTTCACAGCTTCTGCTCTCTGAATCATGAAAAGACACAATCAAAAGATATTCAACATTTCTCACTAAACTATGGAAGCCCGTTGTTGCCATAAAATGAGGAGGAAAAGAAAGTTCACTTACCACTGCTTTTTACTTTATCAGAACACATTTGTCAGAAAAACAAATGTCACAAATATGAGATAAAATATAAAAATTATGACTTGCTAAGTAATGTCTATTTACAGATTCTACATAGTGTACTATGTATATTGTACACAATAGTCTACATAGCAGAATCTATAGGCAGGGATGTGGATTTTTCCGGGAAGGCAAGTGTTCCATTTCCATTTGAACTACGCTTGTAGTCCGAGTAATATTAACCAATCACGTATCAGCAGGCAGAAAAACAGTCGTTGAGGAGAGCAAAAGCAGGCGGAACGTAATGCGCCGTAGTGACATCCCGGCTCCCATCAGCGTCATCTGACAATGATTTAGCTTCTTATTAATCTTTATAAACACACATCTGCATGCTAACAGCTAACAATCTGTTCTAGATTTGAAATTTAGCTTGAGAAACGAAAGCCGTTCAGCTTTCAGATTTCCCGACTTCCTCGAATGCATCAGATCGATCAGACCTCCGTTCAACAAACAAGCATTTTAAAAGTTTTCTTCTCCTCTTGAGGACAGACCTGACAAAGCTTGAATTTTTACTTCTTACTAATCTGCATCATGATGTTGAAATTTCGGCAAAGGTAAGACCTGTTAATTAAAGTAAATCACAAGAAAACGTTTTGTCTTTCTGCAACAATGCAGCACGCGGAAAAGGAAGTCCTGACGGGATGTCGTTTTATACCTCCCGGCACGTTCACCGCTGTCCCCAGAGGCTATCGTCTCAGACTGTGGACGATGGGATCCGAGATTGCTTGCTAAGTACAGTTTTTAGAATAAATATTCATAATTAAGAGCTAAAAAGTCAATTTGTTGTCATACTAATTTCAAATTAAAATATAAAGTAAAAAAAACTGTAACTTTGTTTTAAATTTTGAGATAATAAGTCAATTTTTACACCAAAAAAGTTTACAATTTTTTTTTTTTTTCATTTTTATCAAATAATTTTGACCATGGGTTTTTTTGTTCATGACTATCTTATCATTGTTTCTTTTCTGGCACCATTTGGCTTCCATACTACATGTAGCCTACAATTATCAGCACAGTGTTTCTTATTTTCTGAGAATTTAGATCCAAAAACTGTTCAAGAAAACATTTAGAATAAAAGCAGCACTTCTGAAACTCTTATAATAGAATCTGTCATGACAGAAACGCACTTTAAAAAAAAACCCTAAAGTGTTGAGGAGCTGTATCATTTATCACACAGTGAGCTGTACTGTAAGCAGCCTCTACATGCTCATTATATCTGTTCATCAGAAGCAGCAGGACTCCGGGCTCCTCCAGGGCTGCTCCAGTCCCACAAACAACTCTTAGACTATGTGACACGGCTGTTTAAGAGCATGACAGAAGAGGAGCCGTGTTGTCATGTACTGCTCCCTCTGCTGGCAACGATCCCAAAATATAAAAAAAAAAATAGCTGAGCCTTTAAGCCAAATGTTGCAGCGATAGTCTCGGCTGCTTACCTTGGCACTTTGGTGCATTGGATGTAAATGACTTGCTGCTGTTGGCCCTGCTCTGCTCTGACACCCGGCCTATAAATAAACTCTGGAGTCCTCCTGGCTATCTGAAGGTCCTTTGCACTTGCCAGCACACACATGCACATAAACACACACCCACGCACACACACACCACAGGGAAACAAAAGCCCTGTCTCTGTGTGACTAATGAAATCTGCTGACAAGGTATCTTAGCAGGTCAACAGCCAAGACCCTCGACCACCTAAAGAGCGATAACAAGAGCTTAATTAGTGACGAACGCAGGCCCTGAGAGGAGCTACCATCGCTGCTTTTTGAGACATTCAGGAGTTTTTTTTTGCTTGCTAATTGTTGCGGAGTGAAGCAATATGGAGTTTTTCATAATGAGATGGAGCCAGACGGTGATCAGAGACACATAAGGTCAGAGCCAGGGGGCGAGAGGCCGACAGCTGAATCTCACATTCTTCACCGCAGTCAGACAGACTGCCACATCCCACCATCTGTACCTCCCTGTACTGTCAACACACACACACTAACACACACCTACAGGGTGCAGAAAAAAAAACAGTGTCACCTTAAATCCTGTTGAATCCCAAAACTCAGGCACAAATTAAAAAGGGGGAAAGATCACAGAGAAGGGCAAAGAAATAATTGGATTGTTAAATAGTTGTTGGCATATAATGTTGGTTTAATGGCGAGAGACTCCAGGAAGTCACTGCTCCCGGCGACTAAATATTTCCACACATAACCTTCCTGCGAAGCTGCAAGTTGTTGTATCACTCTTTTACAATTTAAACAGATTTAACTTGTTGATTAAAGATGTTTAGAGATGTACTAAATTTTGGACAGAGTAAGGCTAGCTGTTTCCCCCCGTTTCCAGTCTTAAGCTGCTTTCCCACTGGTCAAAAAACCCACTTACACTTGACACAATAGGTCAAATGACTCTGCAGTAGACCCGGGTAATTATTGCCTCGGCTCCGATCGACATTGATGAGAACACAAAACCTGTGTCTCCGCCCCCTCTCCGGCGCGATGCTATGCTCCGTCGATAACTTCTGCAACTCCTCGTCATCTCAGCTACAAATTTTGCCTGTGTCCGTCCGGGCAGCGCTCGAACATTGTTCCAAATTTGTCGGAGCCGACTCTGATAACTAGACTGACCACCGTAACATCTTCACTGTTTACTAACCCTGTTTCGGGCGCGTTTGTGACGTCAGACGGTGACGCAGCAGAAAAGAGGAGAATACTCCACCGGCAATGGCAAAAGAGACAATCCGGATCTATAAGTGGGTCTTCCCGGGTCTGACAAACACGTGTCAACACGTTAAATTTAGGTGGGAAAGGGGTATTAATGCTAAGCTAGGCTAACTGTCTCTTGTCCTCAGTCTCATTATAAACCGACAGGTGCTCTTTCTTCTAGTCTAACTCTCTGTAGGAAAGGGAAAACAGGGGTTGTCTTTCCAAGAACATCATTTGTTTCATCAAGGCACCCAAACAACATCAGTTTAAATGTAAGTCACAATTAATAATGACAGGAGCAAAAGAGGAAGTCAGATGACGCTATTATAGAGCAACAACGTCGGTAGGAAGGAGGTCAGGGTGGAAGGATTGGTCAACGAAACAACTTTAACTCCGAAGGATGACGGATGGCCACTTCCTGTTTAATCAATAGACAATGTTTTGGTTCAAGCCACGACCACAAATGTTCCCGAACCTTCACCATTAGTTTATGAGTGTAACCACGACAACAAACCTTAACCATAGCAATTCCACACCATAGACCTGTTTTACTTTGTCTTTATTTGGAGGAAACATACAAATAAGGAGGCATCAGAAGAGAAAACATGTCCATGTGTCCTTCTAGAATACATGGCGTTTGTTGTGTTTGTTGATTTGATTTGATTTAATTTAATTTAATAAAAAGACTGGGCTCCTCATTGCATCATAGGCGGAATATAAGATTGTCGGACATCTGCTCCTTTAATCCAAATGCTGCAACCTGCTGGGTTTTCAAAAGAAGGGGGTTTCTATCCAAATGCTACCTACTCTTCTGCTTTTGAAGATTTTATTAATAATTTTTTCTCTTGGTGATATATAAAATAAAACAGGATAAAATGTTGCATGCTCTCTCACTTCAAAAATCTACTTTTTGAAAGAGAAACAAAACAGTTGAAACACGAAAGTTGAGCTATTATTTTGAAATATAAAAATGAATAGAGAACTGAAGCCCTCTAAAAAAAACAGTTGTGTTAAAATGCTTTAACAAATGGCATAAAAACACAAACAATGGGGGGGTGACACCCAAGCTTGACCTCTTCTACATCATAGTGGACTAGCGGAGCTACATGAAGAGATATCAGAGAATCTCCTGCTGATTTTTTTAAGGTGAAAATGAGACCACCACATTCATCTGACACCTCCAAGACTCCAACCACTCTCCTGTTGAGATTCCTCTATTTTATGCCCGTTTAGCCTTTGTAGCCCTTAATAGGCTACACACTTCCACTGAAGCCCAGATTGAAACCATTGTAGGCCCCTCTTTGTGTGACGCCTTGCAACAGACATCTGGACTCCTCTTCTGTTGCCCAATTTCCCAGTCCTATTCAGGAGGAACAAAGGAGAGCAGGCGTCTCACCGTCTAAAAGTCACTCTCCATCATGTCCTACTCTCACAGCACTGACACCGAGACAATGAGGTGGAGGGACGAGAGGCAACGGCACCGAGGAACTGGTCTGGTCTCTGCGGGAGGAGGGGGGAGAGAGTGAAACAGAGATCATACCCCCAAGGGAGCCGTGTGTGTCCACAAGTCCCCAAGAGGAAGAGCAGGCCAGCAGCGGGGCCAGATTGTGAAGGAGTGGGTGTGAAACAACAGCTGCTAAATAAATCAGTGAAGAGCAGGACTGCAACCACAGCCGTTAGCGTGCACAACACTCTGCATCATCCTCATCATCATTGGCAGCAGAAGCAGTGACCATGTCGACAAAACAGAGGAAGTGAGTGTTGCATTGAGGTGCCGATATTGCTTTGCAGTGTGATTGTTAATATACAAGCAACAGTCGTCTGCGAAGCGTGTTCACACAGCACACAGTCGCATATTTAAAAATCGTAACATATCGTCTTCCAATGTTTGATGCTTGATTCCAAGAAGGTAAAAAGCAACTCTGCAGACTAATCATCCCTTTTGTCCCGTAAGTTATTCCATGTTTAACAAATGTACCCACATAACCCAACAATCGTGCTGCAGACTGTGTGGAGAGAAGAGCTCACACTCATGTGCTCGGGCAGTGTTAGGAAGAGGGAGAATTTGGGGGATAATGTATGATGTATGAGCAGTGTTACTGGGTCATGAGGCACACGAGATACACTGTATAATATGATTTAAAACATGAGGAACAATATCTTGTTAGAGCAGCGACCAGGAAGGCGGTCACACCAGCTCCAAATAAAGATCACTACTACATGGTCTTACCTTTTACAATAAAGAGTTTAGTGTTTAAATGAAAGACAAAAACAAAATACTGCATACGAATTATAACTCACACTTACAATATATTTGGTCTGTCAGAATTGAAATTATGAAAAGCAAAAAGGATGATGGTAAAACAATGCTCCTAAAACTACAATTGTAGCTCCACAAATTAATCAATTATTAATAAATCCAGCTTCTTTAAGGAAAGCTAGCGGCCATTAGTTTGTGTGCCACACTTAAAGCTCCTGTGTTTTTCTCTGCTTATGAAACAGACTGTAATTTATTCTGATTACTCTATATGACCTACAAAAGCAAACCAGACCATCAGCGACAAGATTGATTATTTCTATGAAGTTATTTTTAATGCCTGAAGCTGCTGGTGGGAGGTAGATGTCAGACCAAGCGATTAACTGCACGCTGCCATTGTTTACATTTTCCAGGGCAGACATTTACAGTGAGTGATACATATGGCTGTTAAAGAAAGCAGGATGAGATTTTTTGTTAAAAACCACCACTTAAGCATGTACAGGACAGAATCAGAAGAGATAAGAGGTACGACTTTGTCCACAGGGGGCGCCTAAATCAACACAAACCAAAAGGGTAACACTTTCTTTGAAGGGGTGTGCATTAGACTGACATGACACCTTCATAACCATGACATGACTCTTTATGAACGTTCATGATGGTTGTCATTAAGTGTCATTCAGTCAATTATGTCATTTTTAATGCAAAGCTGACATTGTTTGAGATCAATTTGACATCAACTTTGCGTTTAAAATGACATAATTGACTGAATGACACTTAATAACAACCATCATGAACGTTCATGTCATGGTTATGAAGGTGTCATGTCAGTCTAATGCACACCCCTTCAAAGAAGTGTTACCACCGAAGGTTACTCACAGGAGCTTTAATAAAGCCTAATATAAGCACCTCTGTTTATGTAGTAGATAAGGCACGATGACGTGTTCAATAAAAAGGAGTTAATGAACAACATGGAGGTCAGTAATTCCTGATAATTGACACCTCAAAGGGCTTTACACACCGCTTATACAATGGTCACTTGCCAAAGGAAAATAATAACACTTTTAAATCTAAAGTTTTTTACTTGCCATAACGAGTTTCCCAGGTAACACCTGAGGATTTGACTAATACTTTTAATAATCATTACCATCCCGCAAGGTTCTTATGCGATGGCAACAAGTTGACTACTCCAGCTAAGACATAGTAACCAGAGTAATTTTTAGTCCACTCAACTCATATGAAGCTTTGGCCAAAAGCAAACGTCCACTGTCAGAAATTAACTGACACCGGCAGCCAATTAGAATCAACTATTCACCCAGGCCGTGGTATATAATGATATAATCAAGGGTAGGCGAAGACTCTGAATTCTGTCATTTGATTGGCTTTATTAGGTTGTGGTCTTTTTTTTTTTCTTTACACAAGATCCTTTTTTGATTTTGTCGATATAATCTTTGTCGACATTTTTTTGTCCTGCTCACACAAAGAATTGATTTTACCAGAAACGATACTGACTCGTATTTTTTCGTATTTTATTAAAACTGGATTTTTCTTTACTTAAAACAAGAACGCAAACCATAAAAACTATGTATTATTCATGACCTTAAATTCAACCTTTAACCCCGAACCCGAGGCTTATTTTAAGTCAGAAATAGAACTCAGAAATAGAAAAATGTGCTTTTGCGAGTTGTATGTCATGCTACTTTTGGGTCCTCATACAGCTAGAGAGATTACATACATGCACACACATAGGAGGAGGCAGATGTCGTGCCTGTCTCTTTAAAACACTGACTCCTGGAGGTTGGCGAGGATTCGGTGCGGATAGCAGGGAGTGCGGAGCTCTCAGCTCGGCATGTGCAGAGCCTCATCTTCGCTCAAACTGACGCTGCAACCTGCAACTACCCGGAGCAGAGCAGAGAGAGGGAGAGGAACAGGGAAGGGAATTATTTTATTTATGACCGGGCTAAATATAGTTAGACCTCTTTCTTTTTTGTTTTCAGTAGCAGCAGGAGATCTTAGAAAGAAGTCGCTGTGTGCGTGTGTGAGTGTGTGTGAGCATGCGGGGATGAAGAAGTGCTGCTGCTGAGTTTTGTTATTAGGTTTCTCCGGGGCGGTGCTGCTGCTGCTGCTGCTGATCCCCCTGCTGCTGTCATGGCTTTCTGGGAGTGACATCAAAGTTTTTTTGGGATGATTTTTACTCGCTTGAAATATTCCAGCTGAGGCTCAAGCTCCTACCCGATCCAGATTTACATGTTTTCAGTCAGATGTGCGCGTTTTAAGACTGGATGAGGTCTGATTTTAATTGATAATTTGAGCGGACTGTCAAGAGGCTGCAGACTCCAGGAGAGAGTGGAGATGAACTTTGGAAATTTACTCCTTGTGACTGTCTCATTCATCACCATCACATCAGGTAAAATATTTTTATAGCCTATCAAAGCAGAAATGTGTTTCTTTTACGCGCGCGTATGGCGTATTGGACTTGTATTCTCGTGTTTTCTGTCCCTTACAGATGGACGTAAATGTTTTCTAGCTGGATTTCTAACATGTTTCCCGGACAGCTGTGTTGACTAAACGCATCCATGTAGAAAGCTTAATTGTTAAGGGAAATATCACACACACGCGCTTTGATTTGTACTGTTTTAATATCACTGGTGAGTGCACATTTCCTCTTGAGTTTCCCCCTGAGCCCCGGGGTGCTCACGCAGGGGGCCATTACGCAGCAGGGGAGGTCAAAGGAGGCTCCACACAGTAGCCAAAGTGAAACCATTTAACTCTCACTTTTAGCACATGAACTCTCTGTGACAGTGGTATACTCTAACAGGCTCCCCCCACCCCCATCCACTACAAAAAACCCCGACATTTTATTAAAAATGCTTTTAAAGCTCATTTTGATTACCGTTCAGAAAGAGATTATTATTTAACCATTGCTCTTATAACAGCTTAATTTTATGGGCCTTAATCCAAAACCCCAAATTAAAGCAGGGCTCAGAATACAATTCGTGTGAGTGCAGATATTCTATCTTTTCTATTGTCAGACTAATAATTATGACAACAGACACACAAAAACGACAGCTGATCATGAATTAAATGTCTGAATGGTGTATTCCAGTTTTAATCTTCCAGCAAATCTAATTAAATTTTACTCTATGGACATGAAATTAAACCAAGAATTAAAGCTTTACTAATACTGCATTTTTGATATCACCGAAATTGCTATTTGAGAGTTTTCCCAATCTGAAAATATATTGGTTGATAATGATTTATTTGTGTGTACACATATTGTAAGTAAACATGTTTTAAAAGGTACCCTGTTGAGTTTTTGACCACTAGTAGCGCTATGGAGCAAAGGTCTTACAAGTAGGTTCCTGTTTTGTTTTGTTTTTTCATCGCGCAGGAGTACTTAACATATTTTGGCCACCTGGGGGCAGTGAAACAAGCTTCAAAACACAGCACATAGCCTGCCAGCTTTTAAGTTGATGTGGCTGACTTGTTAGCATAGTTGCCTGTCTACACATCCACCAGATACATGAGCTACATTAGCGTTCATTTGGAGTCGTGTCTCTGTGGTCTCCACCAACTCCTCTGTGCAATATTTGTCTCTGTAGTTGCTAAATGCTACACTTTTCACTAGCTTGTTGCTAACTTTGTTATGCTTTTTTTTGGTGATGGGAAGCTAGCGTACAGTGGATTTTTAAAGCCTTGTGTACACACCTGCTTAGTGGCTGCGGCTAGACTTCTCACCAGATCAAACAAACGGTCCCACATCACTCCCGTACTGAAACCTCTTCTCTGGCTCCCCGTTGCTTATAGGATCAAGTTTAAAATTCTCACCCTCGGCTATAGAGCCTTACACGACCAGGCCCCAGAATATTTGGCAGAACTCATCCACCCATACTCATCAGCCCGTTCCCTAAGGTCAAACACACTTCACTTGCTGTCCGTTACTAGGACACCCTTAAGACTCGTGGTGATCATGCTTTTGAGGCCTCCAAACCTCTGGAACGCCCTGCCTACATCGATACGTTGTGCTCACTCGGTCGAGTCTTTCAAAAACCAGTTAAAAACATATCTGTTTGTACAGGCATCCGGGCAACCATGTTTCACCCAGTTATCACACGGTGAACGCTCTGTACATTTATGTGCTGCCTATTGTACCTTGTTATTGCTATTGCTTGATATTGTCTGTCTGATATGATCTTTATCATGTGGCTGTGTGAGCCACCTTATTGTTAATGCTTTTCTTTCTGTCTTTTGTTGGTGTGAAGCACTTTGTGACTTCTGTCTGAGAAAAGTGCTATAGAAATAACATTGACTTACTTAGTGCTGCTGGTAAAAGGTACAGGGAAAAAAACAGTAGAAGCCAAAGTTTAACAAAGTTTTTCTCAACTACCTCCTAAGTAACATTTTTCTACCTTTAGCCGCTAAATGCTACACTGCTAGCTTGTTGCTAAATTTGTTTTGCTTTTGCTTGGTGCTGAAAAGGTAGCATACAGTGGATTTTTCAAGCTCTTCAGTTTAAACACCTTCCTACTGCCGCTGATAACAACAGATACGATGAACTTAAACAGCAGTTATAACCCATAACACCGAATCAATGCGCTAAAATGTCTGAAAATGCTTTGTCATGCTAAAGGGAATACAAGAGTCAGCTGATGTTGCCCTGTGAATTTGTCATTGTGAGCTCTGTCTTTCAAATTTAAGCTGTAATGTGATCCCTTGTTGATACATAAATATTGATTTCAGCAGCTTTAAACTGAGCTGGAAAATAAACTCAATCTAATTAGGCTACCTTGATATATCTGCTGTTTCTTGTCACTTTATTGGCTGTTATGAACGTTGAAACCATTACAGCTTCAATAAGTTAAAATGAGCTGATATATCAACATGACTGATTTGTGAGTTTAGCGCTTTATCACCTCTTTCTCAATGATATACTGTAACAAATTTACTATAAATCCTGAGCTCTATGGGCCCTTGTGACGCTTCCTTTCACTCGCTCCGTCTCAGCATTATAAACCGGTGCCACCTCTTGACATTAACGGCACTTTTCAACACCCACACCATCTGCCTACGTCTATTAATCTGGAGTAGGTATTTTCTCTTTTGTACTTCCTGGTCCTGAAGGGTGATGTGTATTTTAATAAAATATACTTGAGAGAAGAGGATTCAAAGTGGCTTCAGGAGCTCTGCGGGAGCTGTGTTGAGACAAATACCCTCCTTGTAGAATTATCTCTGTTTGTTTAGATAAAGGAAATAAGATATGTGAGAGTTACAGCGCTGTATGTTTTGTTTATGTTTGTGTAGTCCAGTCAATAACATCTTAATATGTGTGGTGGGGGTTTGCGTGTGCTTTGTCAATGCTCTGTGTGATTGTGAGCAATGAACGACAAGAGTCTCCTAAACAAATTGCTTTCGATTTCACACAGCAGCTCTTTCTCTCTCTCACACACACACACACGCACACACAAACAAAATCTCAATTAAGACGGCGTCAGTGTAGACCCTAATAGATCTCATTGAAATCTTAGTTATCCTGAGCTGCATTGAGACTCAGCTCAGCGTGGAACTAATCGATGCTAAACAACCGTTAGCTAGTGATTTGTGTCCACTCTGTCCTCCCGCTCATTACTTGGTGACAAACATGGCTGACGGCTGACTAAAGCCTCTCACAGTGCCTCTTGATGAAAGAACCGCGGATGATGAAGCCACTGCAGAAGCTGGTTAGCCTTGTTCTCATGTGCCACAGGCTTGAGTCATGTCGCCGGATGTTGATGATGTCCCACTTCTGGTACAGTCAGTGATGACATCATTCAGAGATGAGATTACGGGCGAGTTGCCAAACAAAGGCTCAAAAAGCCCAGACTGTTGCCAGAAGAAATTAAAACCTGACTCCTTCGCTTTGAAATGTAGTTTGTGAGGCACACTATCGCCCTCCCGCAGAGATTACTTGGCAATGTCACAACAACTCCTTGAATGTTTTTGGCCTTTTTAAGTATGTAAATGAATTGAAATTGAAAAAGACACGAGTAAATCTCAGCAGACAGCCACCAGCCCCTCAGACAAGCTGCCAGCCAGCTGCCTCTGTCTCACTTTGACTTGCACGCAAAGTTAGACTCCGAGCAGTCTGCCTAACAGGTAGATAGTTGTGTTTTTCAGCAGATATCAAGCTGGGAGCGGAGACAGGTCCAGCTTTTTTGTATGCTTTATTTCGCTCCGAGCCTGGCTGTCGCTAAAAGGCATCGGAATCTGAAGCCAAACAGAGACGTCCCCTCGGAGGCTTTGATGTTTTCACACATTAGTGTGACAGCAGTACACTTGTGCCCCCGGGGAGGATGCGAGGTTAATATTTAGATATACTAATTAATGGAAGCGCCCCTTGTTATGCAATGCAACAGCTAGGAGCCAAGACACGCCATATACAGCTTAGATCAACCGGGTTTTCAAGACGTGATCTTGATCACCCCGTCAGCTCTTAGCCTGCTAACTCTGTGTGCTCAATGAAGCAGAAATGTAGGAGACGCCACGAGCAAACATGTGGGCGTGTGTCTGAGTTTGCAATTAGCAACAATGCGATAGCTTGTCTATCAGAGCTGCGTGCGCCTCTAATAGGCTTTCATTTGACAGCGGCTGCCTGATTTCTCTGGATTTTTTCCTTTGCTTTGTGAATAAATAAATACATTAACGCAGATCAAATGCAATCTTGACAAATACCACAGCGAATCAGCCCGAAACACACGATCACATTACAATGAATTAAGTCAGAGCTCTAATTCCATTAATACCATTAAAAGGGCTACAGGAAATCACGCACACTGTTCATCACTTGTATTCACATTTTCAATGAGGTTTCTGTCCTCAGGCCTTCATAAGATCATCTAGATGACAACCCCGTGCATAACAGCCCATCAGCGCCACTTCCCAGTATGCGTATGCATAGGGCTGCTACAGTTGCTAGCTAGAGATGGTATAAATAAACTAGAAGATTATCACCACAATATCATCTTTCAAAGCTTTACACGCACTTTCAGCTCACTGTTAAGCTGTCCGTCCCACAATTTTGCTGTCTTAGTTTACTTTAGTTGATCTCATAGCATCATGTTTACAGCAAAGAATCTCTTTAGAACCCGCTGTACATCACCTACTCGGCTCCAAACAGCGGCCAGACACAGTTAGCATCTAGCTAGTGAACATAGCGGAGCATTTAGCTGCTAAAGTGTCAAATATTTCCTTCAGAAGTTGGTGGAGACCAAAAACAGAGCTAAAAGCGAGTTTATAATAAACTTATTTAGTTTAGTTATTTCAACACTATTGCATATTATTTTCATTTGAAACACGTTTAAAACACACACACAAATTACAGCCGACCATCTGTATTCACCATGTTGAGTTTGCAGTCCTGCTAGCTGCCGGTGCTGTAGCTAGCGGTAGCTGTCAGCCTACAGTAGCGTTGATTATTGTGAGGGTGGCGGCTGCAATGGCGATCATGGCGGTGCATGTCCGTGACGAAGCGTTTAAAACAGCAAGGAAAACACAAAACAACACTGCGGCATGTTGTAAATAAGAGACGTAGTGGCTCGGACGGGGAAACAGTTTAATGCGGAGATGTGACGTCACCACTTAAACGGATAGCGTCATCATCTGGGTAAAATACCGTAACACAATAACATATTTCTCTCTGCATTTTATACCGGTATATTGGTCGCACCGGTCTTTAGAAGGCAGCCCACTATTTCAATGAAAAAAAAAAGTATTAAAAGTGCATCTGATACACTGAATTTTATGGTACATCTGCCACAAACTTGACTCCTAATGAAATCTAATGTGTCTCCATGACTGCTGGGTGTGTAATTAGGAAGCTATTTGCTAACACATTCCCCATATGAATCTAAAATGACATGTCAGTGTTGTGTTCATGACTTTTTTTCTGCTGCATGCAGTTGAGGATATAAAGTCAATAAGCTCTTTAATTAGAAAAATAAATATGATAATGAGCTCATAATGTGGACAAACAGCTAATTTACTTTCATATTGGTAAAAGGGACATTAGATGTTTCCTTTAAGTCTATGTAGCCTAGTTGACACGAGGGAGGTGGAAGGACCAGAAGCAGACTTTGAGACACAGCAGGAGGAAAGGTGAAACTCTTTACTGAAGAATTCAAAAACTCAAGTACAACACAAAGTCACTCTTGATGCAAAGAAACTAAGAGGCGGAAAAATACTCTATGATCACTGGTCTAAGGTAAAGACAACAAACAGACTTCTGTCAAGGCAAAGAGCTCTGACGTGCAGCTCTCCACTTAAATAAACTCCTGATGAGAATCCTCCTCAGGTGTGCTCCCAGCAGTCCAATGGTCAGATTGCACTCAGGTGTGCTGCTCCCAAGGATGGCAGACAACTGGGAGAGAGCGAAACAAAGCAAAAGCACACCAGGCACACAACATTCACGCCAAATAAAGACTTCAAAATGAGGAGAACTCACACTCACACTGGACTCACGGGGGTGGGATTATGACAAAAGTCTTCGAAAGAATTCCCAAATCGATCAGATCAACAAGTAAAAAGTAGAGGAAAACATACGTACAAGAAAAATGACAGAAGATATTGAAATAGCAACATCAACAAGAGAAAAGTTAATGACCTGCAGTCCTAACAAAGGTCCCTCACTTATGAGACCATACTGGTAACAAACAAATCAAATTAAAAGCGCTGATGAAAGGACCGAAGTGTCTAATGAGGAAGATAAACAGAGAAAATATGTTTTTCTCAGTGAAAAGCACTCCCGCCTCTCGTCCCCACACATTCACTTGCACACAGTTGCAGCCTTGAGAGTGTACTACAGAGCGATAACCTTGCACGAGGCTGGCACGCTCTCATTCACAAAGCCCCCTCCATATTGGACGACAGCTCAAGGTTGACTGCCATTCACTCTTATGGATTATCTCGGCTCTCTCCTGCCCCTCGCGCTCAAGGTCTGCAAGGATCTGCGAAGTTAAGATGTGTTTAAAAGGCTTCTATTGATTTGTCAGCTCTGATGTGGCGTCGGCACAATGATGATGTGTGTTTTGTAACCGGCATGGGTAGTAACAATGCATTGTGACATTCAATTGAAGACTCTCGGATCAATACTCCTGGTGAATTGCCAATTTTTTGGTTGAGGAACTGCTCTGATCTCATGTTGTTTCACTTTTAAAGCTTTCTGTAATGCAATGATTTCGTGCTTCTGAGAAACCACTTTACGAAGGCAGATCTAACTCCGCTCTCCAATTTTAATGCCTCCAAAACGATGCTTTCATCAAGCTGAATGTGCAGCAAATTGAAATATACTTCCTATTGAAAATGTTGCAGCAACTTAATGATGAAAGCTGTGAATTTTAATGAGCTTAAATAACCTGAAGTAGAAGTTTAGAACATCTTTTTCGTGTGTTTTTCTTATTTGTTCTGAGACCCAACTACACGAAAAGCCGATGTCCTTCCCTTCATGTTCATCCCTTGTAAATTTAAAAGTGATTTCACACCAGAATGCCCCGGATTAATGCTTTTTCACACAAATCACGTCACACTCTAAATTCCCAACATGCACCCGGATATCTCTGAGAACCTACTGCCGGCTCTAATGGGCCGTGTTTATGATCCGATCCCCATTATCGCCCGTGACGTTTATTTTACCGTGTCACAGGTGTGGCTGACAAGAGTTTCTCTCTTCTGAAAGGTGCTTTCAACCTCGGCGCAACAATCTTCCTGTCATGGAGGAAACATTACTATGAAAATATCATTCTCCCCAGAAGAAAATGTGCTGCTGTCGAGCTCAAGGTGGCAAAGACTTTTCCCTGATTGCACAGGAGACGTTTTTTTTCTTGTCACTTTTGCCACATAAAAATGTTTGCAGTTCTTTTTTCCGAAGCCAATTTTGTCTGTGATACATCAGGATGGAGCCGCATTGATTCTTTTGTAGCAATAAAAGCACCCATTAAGCCTATCAATAATCTCATCACCTGATGTATCAGTGAAAATGTGAGTGTTTGGTTCTCAATTTGACAATGTCTGCATAGTTGCGGGTGTTAAAATCCCCTTTATATTTTTTCAAAGGCATCTCTTGTCTCATTCAAATAATTCACTCACCAAAATAAGAGAACAAAATAATTCGTCATGGTGACAAACCAACTGAAAGCAACGAGAAATTCACAATATGTGCGGACGCACCGAGTACAAGGACAGCTGTATCTCGTAAACACTGGAAAGGTTACATCACACGACAGAAAGCCTTGACTACAGCTGCAATAGGATAAAAATTACCCATTGTTAATGTTTAATGATGTTTAATGGCAGTTAACAATGGTAGTTTGTTTGTTGGAGCTGACAAAGAGCTTAGCCTGTATTTCTGTTGAAACTTGTGTTGGTATCACAGTTAAGCACCTTATTCCATTTTCCTTGGAAAGTTTGGAGACCATGAAAGGGAAGTGATGAAAAACTAGAAGAGCCACAGATCAGTTTAAAGCCATACTGATTGTATAAACACATTTGAAGTTAGTCGTCTCAAGAGAGGGACTTTGAGTGTACCAAGGATTACACGGTTATAATTAAAGAAAAATGAAATCTACAAATGATTGAACACTTTATTTATTCAGGAAATCTCTTTGAAATCAACAAACAAACACAGGCCCACTAATTAAAACAATCACATCTCTTATTAAAATCATGAGCTGGTAAAAGTTTAAAGCCCATTAGAGGACTGAGTGTAGCTCTTAAATTATATTAAAGCAAACATTAAAGCTGCACTTAAAATTTTCATGTTATCATTAGATGTGTAATGTGAAAGCAGTAGCTTGTCAATGTGTGTCCGCAGAGTGCTGCCACAGGTGTCTGCAGTTCTATACAGAGAGGTTAAGTGCCTTTTAGCTCATTGTTTTGGTCTTTTATGGCCCCCAATTTGTTCACTCGGTCAGCTAAAAAATCCCCCTAATGCCACTCTGTGCTTCCAGTGTAGCACCAAAATAGCAGACAGACAGAATCACAGACAAGCTGATGAACATAGAGTAGCTAAAGAAGTTGGTGGAGACCAAAAACAGAGTTAAAACGAGAGCAAATGTTGGATATAGATCTGTCAGGTGAACTTAAAGGGGTTGCATTATGTTAATTTCAAGCTTCATATTTTACTCTGTGATACTTGTGGAGTAGCTTAGCATAATTTACAGTAAAAACCTTTACTTTAAGAAACCCCGCCCCTACAAGCCTGCTTTCTTCTGATTGGCCAGCCTGCCGAGGGTGCACTTTGTGACTTCACAAAATGCAGCGTGTAGAAAAAAACTGTGTGAAACCTGGCGTTCACAGCGGCCTGCAGACTGAGCTGAGAAGCCTGGGGATTACTCCAACATACTTTGACCTACAGATCTGAAACTTCACCCAGGTTTAGTCTGGACATCAAACATTTTAACATTATATATATGTCTTAGGTGTGAAACAGCATAATACCACCTCTTTAATTAATTTGAATGTTGCTCTTTAACTGCTTGATGTATAGACAGCTATTTACAGCTTATTTTGTGGATCCCAAACAGCAAAAAATGTAATTTTATAGATTTAAATGGAAGATTTGTTCAAGATACATTTTGATGAACTTCAGGAGCGTCAAGTAAGACGTACAGCATGAAACTAAAAGCCAAAAACCCTGACCCAAAGGTAATTTTCCTTTTAACGGGTCCTTTTTTAAAAGTCAGAGTCAAACCATAAACACCAGAAGTTAAATTGAATTACCTTTTATGCTGAGATGTACCATCTTTGTAAAGTAAAGTCAGAGATTTAGATCTGGAGTTAAGGTTGCTGTTTTAGCAATATTTTTTAGCAGCCAGAAAATCCTAGGATGTCAAAAGACAGCATTATTATCCAGTCTGAAGGTTCTCAGTCATCCAGGTCATGGTAATAGTAAGATTAATCCAAAAGGCAACCGGACTTGAGCTGGACTTCAACCAAGGGCGGTTCAACATTGCTGTCTCCATTTTAACATGAGATATTTGGATCTTTTTTTCCAAGGATAAAAATGCCATTAAAATACAACATTAAACTGCCACAGTAATCTTGACAGGGGTCAACTCTCTCTCAGTATTTTTTGTTTTTGTGACGAAATCCAGTTATGCTGTTGATGTAAGAGTTCAGGGTTCAGAGTGATGTAACTGTATTACATGAGTTGGGATTTGAAACGGAAAGTGCGTGCTTTAAAAAACACAGTTCACCAGCAGGACATCATCGTAAAAATATGTCAGTTTATGCAACAGTTAGTGTCTACCAAATGATCTGATTGGACACGGGGCATTCCTTAAGCGCTGATATAGTGTATAACAGCACAAGGACTGTATGTATCAGCTATCAGTTGTTTTTATAATATACATCTTAGAACAACTGAGGCAGCATAAATAAACAAAAATAATAATGTGTTGTTGCTTATTACTGTTTAGTATTATATGCTGCTTGTTGAACTGTTTAATAAAAGCAACATCACGCTTGTATCAAAGCCGTGCTGATATCCGGGACAACAGCACTCCCTCTCGTGAGATATTGCTCAAATACACTCCTCACAGATGTCACACAGATTTGACTAAAAATAATCTAAAGAAAAGTGCATTTTAATACCTTCAAGGATTATCTCACAGGACCAGCATGAAATGATTCACGCTTGCTCTCCTATTGTAAACAAAGTGTGTTTTTGTGGGCGACTGACTGGAGGTGCTATGCCACATTTTAATGGCTCGATTAGTATTCATCCACATCCTGCATTAGTGTGTTGAGCTGTCCTGGTTTGTGACCCCGGGGTGTTAGCTGAGAGCGCTCAGATTGCTCTTTAGATGTTTACTTCAGGTTTGTGCCATGGTGGCGACTCCTGTCCCGCGCTGCATCAAATCAGTTCATGAAAAGACATAAATCTGCTTACGGCGGAAAAGTGCGCGTTTATCCCCGTGCCGCACATTTGAGTGTCATGTAACAGCAGCCGCAACATGTGTGTCATTGGGTTCCTCCTGACTGCTCCTCTCTAGTGATAATGGAGGATTTTCATGCTGTGTAGATTATTTGCTGAAAATAATGCCTCAGACAGGCAGCACAATAACCAGTGGCACACTGACCATTTCATTGTCTTTCTTCTTTTTATTTTTTTCAGAGTGAGGGAGAGACCATCTGTTCCCTAAGAACCAAACTAAAAGCAGCGGCAGTTTGAATTATTCATTTTTCTAACTGTAACACACTGTTAGAGACATTTGGTCGTGCTCTAAAAGCTTACCTCAGGACGCAAGGCAGTGTGCCTTCCCTCACAGCCAAGAGAAGATAGTAATGGATCCCGAGAGAGAAAAATATGGGCGTTATCTATATCTTGCTGCCTCACTCATTCCTTCCACCCGTGTCTTTCTCCCTTTAAATGCACGCTGTAGGTCTGCCTGTCTTACTCTCCGCTTTCCACCAGCTATCATCTCTACCTCTGCAACAATCCTGATTGACACAGAGATTGGCCATTACCATATCACATGGGTGATTGCATCCTCTGTACAGGTGGTCTTCCCTGAAAAGACACTATAGCCGAACAAATGGGTATCAAATTTAGTGATCTGAAAGGCACAGGTTGTTACAGGAAAACGTGATGTCTTACCCTGAATTCAGAGTCAACCTTCAAAGAGAGACGATTTGCTGCTTGGCTGAACGCACATTTATCCAACACACAAGCAGCAGCTCGAAAAGGAGACATCCCTGCCTTTCAAATGGCTTCTCTGCCGTCTGTCCTGTTACAAAGAGATTATACGTTTTCATGAATGGCAGGTGGTGAGATGAAACGCTAACATCTGTCCTCATCTGTGCTCCACAGGGTCCCGGACACGGTTTGAAGACAGCGCACCTCGGATTGTGGAAGACCCCTCGGATCTGATCGTCTCCAAGGGGGAGCCTGCCACCCTGAACTGCAAGGCAGAGGGCCGACCCTCTCCCAGTATAGAGTGGTACAAGGATGGCGAGCGAGTGGAGACCGACAAGGATGACCCCCGCTCTCATCGCATGCTCCTGCCCAGCGGCTCCCTCTTCTTTCTACGCATTGTACACGGACGACGCAGCAAACCAGACGAGGGCGTCTACACCTGTGTGGCCCGCAACTACCTGGGAGAGGCCATTAGTCGAAATGCTTCACTTGATGTTGCCAGTAAGGCTTTATGTCACTGATTATTGTTCTAAAAGTGTGTGTGCTTCTGCATTTCTTTGCCCTATATGTTCAGTGTGTGCGTGCACAGCATGCTGAGGCTTCACAGTTGTGTGCCAGATCTATTTGGAGCCGTCTGGCCGCTTTATGGAGCTCCACTGGAGAGTTGGCTGTGCTTAAGAATAATGATATGAAACGACCAGATTGCAGGAAGGAACCTCTAAAAACAGGTTGGTGTGGTGGGAGATAAGTGCAGTAATTAATGAAAGCCTGTGGACTTTTTCCCAGTTTAAGGCTTCTGTGACAATAATTTATTTTTTCTTAAGCCATTTGTTTATATATTTTATGTTGATTCATGACTACATAAAAGATGTGGCTGGAGCCTGCGGGTCTCAAAAGTGAAGCCAATGCCAAATGACTTTAATCTGCGTTCTTTCTAAAGGCAAGCAGGGGGCATCTCCTCTGGCGTCAAAAAGAGGTCTGATGGTGTACAAGTCTACAAGAAAATGACCCAACTTCTCACTTGTTATGAGTTTAACTTCAATTCGAAGGCTCCTTCAGATCGGGCCAACAGATGCGTCCTCCTTTTCCTGGGTCCAACGTATCCCAGATGCATTGCATGCCAATTCAAACAAGATGGCGGACTCTTATGTGGCCAAGTAATACACTTTGAAATGTAAAAGTTTTTGATTTTAACAATACATACATATTGTATACACATATTAAAATGACAAAAGAGGCCTTGAAAAAAAAAATATTTATAATAATAATCAACGTTAGTTATGCTAGCTAGTTAGCCCGCTAGATACCTGTTGCTACGCGACAGGAGCAGTGTTTGGTGATGCAAGGGTGCAGCCCCTGGATTGGGACACGGACAAAAAAAGATGTAAAGCAGGATGTTCTTTAGGGTGTGGCTACCCTGTAATTGACAAAAAGGCGAGTCAACATATACCCAAATATGGTCACCTCTGGGACCGAAAAAAAACCAAGATGGACACGGACAAAATGCCAAACTCATTGATGCAAAACAAAAGGGGGGTTTGTCGGAGTATGATACCTGTTTCCAAGTTACCAAATTGGGTGTCAACCATGTTGTGACAGATTCACATTAAACGGAAATTTTTCGTACTACAGTTTTTTAGACACCATGATATTCTCCATAAAGTTTCAATGACTTTGGACGTTTGGTAATAAATATCTTTATTGTTTTGGCCGACACCCTGATTTGACATTTAGGATTCAGTATCAGGAGAAAAAATATAAGATTGTTGCATCCCTAATGTAGAGCTTTGAAAAACATACGTCAAAAGGTAAATGTTTGCGAGCCTCCTACAGCTTTCAAAACACTTCGGTTTGATAGGAAAAACATTCCATCAAACACTTGTCTTTGTGTCAAAGATGATCAGTAATGCTATGCGGCTCATTACAGAAGCCGCAGGGGATTTCAAGGGGACGATTTTCCGTGTTTACTTTCGGTCAAACTCAATGACAAGTGTTTGAGATGATTTGTGTTCAACTGAAGTGTTTGGGAAATCTGTAGGAGGCTTGTGCTTCTTATCTCGAGTCTGAGCTTCTCAAATCATTTGATGCCAAATAGAGTTATATCTTGGCTAATGGACAGAAGTATGACACAAACAGGTTGAAATATCTAATAATTTTCTGTTTCTTGATTTCTGCATTTCTGGCTCTCATTTGAAGTAATATTCAGATTACCTGATACAGCTCAATGCTACACTCAACTTTTGAAGAGAGCTGCAACGAGTGGTTATCTTTTTTTTTATCAATTCAACTCTACAATTAGTCAGTAAGTAAGTTCTCATGATGATAGCTCACCAAGGATGCCTTCAGATTTCTTATTTCAATCTCCAAATATAGATATATATTTATATTGATAAACAAGTCAGGTCTACAGAGAACAAACCTTCACTGGTCCTTTGTATTGAGAAATGTAACACTGCAGCTGTTGCTGACCTGTGGAGACCTTTTCTATGGAAGCCACATTATTATTACATTACCTGTGCACCAACAACATCATGTTAGCAAGCACTCATAGCACTTTTCTTTTGGTAGACAATGTAACCTGACAGGAACAATGTCTTTTTACATTCAACACATTGATGTTTATGGCATAAATTTAGAGTAGCTTGCGTTTATGTTCTCAAATTTGTTGTATGAGAAGCTGAAACGTAGATTTTTTTTGCCGCCTGGTTCTGATCGACTCTACCGAAAATAAGCCGTTACTGGTAATTAATGTAGACGTAGCCATGTTAAATATTCGTAAATATAAGCTACATGCAGTTACTTAAACTGTTACTCACCTTAAGAAGACCACAAATTTAGGTTAGCTTGATTGTTGGTTGCAGCAACTTATGTCAAAAGTTTTCCCTAAACTCCATAGCATTTAAGCTAACGCTAAGCATTTAAGCTAACGCTACTAGTTTTGGGGACACTTATTTGTCCCTATTTTGTAGAAGGCAAGAAAAGGAAGACATTTGAGTTGGACCAAAAACTTATCACAGATACCTGTTAAGCGATTTTCACTCGTATTCATGAAGGGAATGCTAGCTGAGGGATTGTATGAATATAAATTTGTGTACACAGTTTATCAGAGCGTTGTGAGAAATTGTTATGAATTCCCTCCAAGCAGCGTTCTTCAAATGTTTTATTTAGTCCAAACCCCAAGGAGACCTATTTTACATTCATGTGTTGCGAACAACAGCAGCAAATCATCACATCTGAGATGCTGGAACCTGTGAAATGTTGGTATTTCTGCTCGATCAGGTCTCCAGAAAATAAACCTTCACTTGATTATTGTAACACAGCAGCTGTTGCTTGCCTGTGGAGACCTTCTCTATGGTATCCACATTATTATCACAACACCTGAGCGTCTTATCTGTGTGTACCAACAAGATCACGTTCGCAAGCTCGCCACTTGTAGCTGTGCTTCCTTTGTACAGACGTGATGTCTGCTGCTGCTGAAGAGTATACGGCAGGGGAGTGTGAGCTTTCTCCTATATCTTTGTGAAAGTGCAGTGAAGTAAAAAGCTCCCACTAGGAGCCGTGTCTATTATTTTCCCTCCTCGGTTCAGGACACGTGCCATTGTCTTCCCTCCCTCCTAATTGTGCCAGCGTGGCTCGGCCCTGGGCTGAACTGCGGCTCTCTTTGGCGTGGGGAAATGGATTAGTCTGTGGGTTGATTAGCGGAAGGAGCATAACAGATTAGCAAGGTCGAACTGTCCTTGTTAAAACACATAAAAACAGCAATTTGAGTACAGTCTTATCTCCCGCCATATTGAGGCTTCTTTACTGGCTGTGTAAGTGCAGCTCATGGCTGGATGAACTCATCTCCAGCTCGTGTCCAAAAATAGGGACGGACTCGTCAGATTATATATTGGGAACTATAGGCAGCTAACTAATGCAAACATGAGATATGAAGCGTGTACTATCATTCTGCGCTTTTTTAAATAGTTGATAATGGTGTTTGGCGTTGTGTGCAGCTGCAGATTACAGTACACTCATATTGGTAAAGGGATGAGTCACCTGCAGGCACTGAGTGACTAACTATATTAATAAGTGCCTGTTTTGCTCTAATCTCACTGCCTCCGGCCAGCGAGGGCATATGCTAAGACAGCATGGTGGTGGTCTTAGCCTCCCTCCTCCCCTCTGCGTGAGGTTGTGCTGACTGTGGGGTAAGTAGTGACCCAATTAGCTCTGGCAGGGACGGGAGAGGGGGCGTGGGGGGGTATGCAGTGTTAATGAGCGGCCAGTTTTAAGCTGGTGGTCTTGCAGAAATTTGCGCGTGTGTGTGTTAGTGGTGGCGGCTGTGTGTGAAGCAGGCGTCTGAGGGACAACAGGTGGAAGGAGGAAGAGCTTAAAACTCCCACAGAGCTGTAATTAATACGGATGCATCTGTTCAACTGTTAGTTTGGCTCAGAATAAGGAGTAGGAGTGCTGACACTAACCTGGCTTTAAACACATTAATTACACATTAATTGACAGTGAATTATGCAGAATGTATTGTGCTGCATGACTAAGGCATTTGCACTTAACTCACTTTAGCCGTGTATTTTTTAGAGCTTGAATAATTTGCGTAAATTATAGACAAAATTGCTTTTATTCTTTTCACCAATCTAGAATCTGAAAGAGCTAGCTGAATATGCTTCTGCTGGGATACATACTGTATAAGAGGCTGTTTTAGGTATCTGTAGACCGCAGTAAACATATCTTATTTCTTCTACATTTTCTCTACATCAGTGATTCCCAACCAGGGGTACGCGAGCACATTGCAGGGGGTACGTGGAAACATTTAATAATTTATTTCCAACTTTGAAGTACTGAGATAAGCCCGTCAATAAAATGGTACGTGTGCGCTACAACTAGTTTCCCCGGGTAGACAATAACCTGTGGCACAGCCGTGCCAAAATCAAAACAGCTGCTCACCTGCAGCCAGGCAAATATGGATAAATGGCTGAAACGTCCTGTTGCTCTGGATTCAGGAGAGAGTTCAGAGGAGCCCGCCGAGAAACGCAAGAAAGAGGCCAAACCTAAACCAAGGCTGTACAGTGAAAACTATATTTTATATGGATTCACTTCTACGTCTGCGGACCCACCGCAGCCTCCTGGCAAATAACTCAATGAAGCCAGCCCATTTAAAGCGACACCAGAGCACCAAACACTCGGGGAAGTGTTGGTAAAACTGAAGAATTTTACAAACGAAAGCTGTCGGAATTTAAGTCAGGTCAGACTGTAAAGATGAAAGCCACCGGTGTGTCAAGCAAAGCACTGGAGGCGTCTTACGCTGTATCTCTGCTTGTGGCTAAATCCAAAAAGCCTCACTCAATTGTTGAAGTGTTTTGTTCCTGATTTTTAAAGTTTAAATGTTTAATGTTTAAAGGGGACTTATTCAAAGGAGCTCCAGTTTTTTGTGGTAAATGTTACAAGAGTTATATATAACAAAGGCAGGTTGATTATTTTGATTTCGTGTTTATTTATTTATTTATTTTCAAGGCACATCTTGACACCTCTTGCTAGTGGACAGAAACGTTACACTTTGAATTAGTACATGTATATGCTACAGTAAAAGAGACACTCTTGTTTTGCACTTTCTCTGCCCAGCCGGACGTGACAGATGGCTGTCCACAAGTGAGCTTGTTTCTAGGTTTCCGACTGTCAAAAGGACATTTTCTTTGCCACTTTGTCAAGTGCCTGCTCATTGGTAGCTTAAGGGTATCAGTAATATAATAAAAAATTATTGATTGACTCGAGGACTGCACTGAAAGGTTCCGAGTTCAAATCCCAGGTTTGACAAAAGTGGGCCTTTTTGTGTGAAGTTTGCATGCGAGGGTTCCCTTCCACAGTCAAAAGACATGCTCGTTAGATTAATTGGTGACTCTACATTTGCCCGAAGGTTTGAATGTGAGTGTGAAAGATTGTTTGTCTTGGTGTGTCAGCACACTGTGATTGACTGGCGATCAGTCCAGGGTGTACTCTGTCTCTCACCCAATGACAGCTGGAATTGGCTCCACCCTGAACAGAAAAAGCGATAGATAGATAGATAATTGATGGATGATTGACTTGAATGACAAATACGAACGCCCGAACGACACCTAGGTATGTTTACATAAGCATAATTCCAGCTTTAGCCTTATGCTACGCGTCTCCCTTTTCTCAGAGCTTTTCCTTAATGAGGCGAGACACAACCGTGTGTATCGGTAAAAAGACATCTGTCCTTTTTATTTCGTCTTCTCTTGCTTGACGATGAAACCTGACAGAAACCATTTGGTTAACGCTCAAGACACTGACGTTTAAAGCATACTTTCAGTGTACTGTGTGTACTCAAATGTCTTGTAGCTTTGTTTAAGAACATTTATTTGGAGATATCACAGAGAAATGTTCATAAATGTAAGCTACATAAAGCTAATTAAACTGTTACTCACCTTTAGAAGAGCACACATTTAGTCTAGCTTGATTGTTGGCTGCCGCAGCAAACAGCAAAACCTGTCCCTAAACTACATAGCATTTAAGCTAACACCAAGCTAACAAA
The DNA here is from genome assembly GCF_022749685.1 of Semicossyphus pulcher. NCBI lineage: Eukaryota > Metazoa > Chordata > Actinopteri > Labriformes > Labridae > Semicossyphus > Semicossyphus pulcher. The sequence continues at coordinate 10,568,328 of NW_027211692.1, forward strand.
GTTTACCTGCCTGTTTAGGGTTGACTTACTCGTCCCTCTGTTGTAAAAGGCAGATTTATAATGACATTAACCAGTTGTTAGTGTGACAGGTCAAGTTCCCACTGCTTTTATTTCCCTTAAAGCTATAAGAAAAGGTAACACACCTGTAGCGTACTGAAAACTCTTAAATGAAAGGATTAACTGTCCATTGTTCTGCACGGTAGGCTATCAAAGAAGAGGAATTGTGTTTATCTGTATTCGTATGTCATTAAATAGAAGGCAATATAGCAGGAATGTATGCTGACTTCATCTCTGAGTCATTGTGGTGAAAAACATGAAGGAGTTTCAAGGACACACTTCTTTGTCCCGTACACTCAGTCCCTATTAGCCGCACAGCTGCAGTTGAGGAGATGTATTTTCTGCTCAAATGCATTTTGCGCCCTCAAAGTTCCACAAGTTGTGATGTTTTCTGAAGAGCCTCTGTCGCTCCCTTGTAGAGCACCTGACCGAAATACAAGCAGCAGTCATTTTTCAACTCCTTTTTTTTCTTCCCTTTAACAGTAAGCTGCGAGTCACCGGATGACTTGCCGGGCTGTTGGAAAAAAACGGAATAATGAGACAGAGGGAGGGGACTTAAATACAAACAGTGTTTTTTGGCGGCGTTAAAAGAAAGCAAGAAGGGGGAAACAGTAGTAGTCTCTATTTCAGAATCATGAATGTTAATGTCTGCCCGCCTCATTGAGGAGACGGTCACATGGTGCGGCTGGATTAGAATAAAGTAGGACAAATAAAAAATACAACTTGTATAAAAGGCTTTAGAGCCAGATGTTCCTCCTACTCCTGATGAGGGATTATGGAGGAATCAAACTTGTGGATGCAGCTTGTTCCTTGGCTTCCTCTGCTCTACGTTCTTATGTCACTATAGATATAGATCCTACGTGTTCAATACAATTATATGTGCAGTTAAGAAGTCAGTCCACGGGGGTTTCGCTCCCTTTTTGGGGATTATCTTGACGTAAGTACTGCAAAAATAGTTGCAACTGTGGTGAGTGTTCTTATAAACCGTACTAAAAGAGGCTCTGGATTACAAAACATGCCTAAATTTAAAAAAAGAAGTGCACCAGGAAGATATTCCTCAAAGCACCAAAATCCTCTTGAAGCTACAGATCAGTCAAAATAGTAAATATAACTGAATTATAAAGGTTTAGAGGACATTGATCAATGTCTGTAACAATGACATACCTTGGTATTGCAAGGCACTGTTGCAATCGTGACGTCACCACTTCCTGGAGGATTGATCTGACTGCTTCGGCTCATATGAGTGCCGTCAAACCTCGCTATGCTAAATGTGTTGCCTGTATGCCGTGTCTGTTTGTAATTGAAACATCAACACATTTCTCTAAAAGTGGAGGAATTCATATCCCCGGGCTTCTCATAAAGACTATTTGCCCCGGAGTCTCTCCTCATCCAGCATCAACAGAATCAGACAATGGGTGGATTAAAGCAATCTCTCTTCTCTGTAGGCAAAGCCTCCATTAGCCGTGACAGGGCAGTATCATGGCAATGGGATTAGACCTCCTCCCTAACGGGTTTACTGCTCTTTGAAATAAAAGAACAATAGGAGCCGGGCAGCGGGTTGTCCCTCGCTCTCCAAAAATGTGCACCTCTGCTGTCCTTTAACCTCTCTCTTTCCCTCCTCCGTGTCAGCCGTGAAAACACAAATCCTGGTAGCCATTAACACATCTGTCCGGCCCACGCTGTCTGCTCTGTCTGCTTCCTACACTCACTGTCACCTTGTGTTTCATACAAAAGCTTTTTTCCCCCCGCTGTCCTGCCTGTCAAACTAGCCCATCATGTTTCTTTCAACCTGCTGGGTATGCAAATGGTCTGTGAACTGTTCAGTAATTTGCCCCATGGCTGCTTTATTTTAGACGAAGTCACAATCAATTAACGCTAAAAAGCACTCAACAAACACTGCTCGCGCAACACAAAGAGCAAATGCTTTACATTTCAATTTTCTTGTGATTAATCCTCCTTCCTCCCTCTGTTCGTTTTTACAACAACACTAACAGATGGCCCTTCTGCAGTCCTACAGCTCCTCTCTGCTCAACACTCGGCTGTAATATAGAGATAAATGTCACTTAAAACTCGAGTGATGAATATTCTCCAGGGAGATTAAACTCCTAATCTGTATATCCCTGAAATATTAAAGTTATGAAAATGAATGGGTGCCTGCCCGGATAGCGCCCACAGATATAATGATGAAAGCGCTGAAAGTCATTTGGCCCTGCTTTGCCATTATTTAAGCTCACAGGAAGTGCCTTGGGAAATATTAGGATTTGTCTCTACAGAAGCAGGGTCAAGCCTCAGCTGGCCTGCAGTCACCAGGCTCCCTGTTTGAGCCGGCCATGGACGGACAGAGGCGAGAGTGCCGAGCCTGGTTTAGGAGATTATTTGGCCGACCAAGTTGTATTATGTCTGACGAGTTAGGGACAGTAGCCCCTCGGGAGTGGGGAGGGGGGGGAGGCATCTTTGTCTCTGTGTTTTCGAGGAGATTGCTCGATTCTGTGGTCGGATCATCATCATCGCCTACAAGCATCCGTGGGAAACTCTGTTTGGCGTGGCGGCACTTTAAAGTCAGAGCAAGGAAGGATCACATTAACTTGAACACTGCTTCAAAGAGAAATTTGAAGCTCGTGTTGCACAGTGTTTGGGGGTTGTAATGTCACGAATATATTCTGCTCTCTGGCGTGTGTTTCAACCCTGAAATGTCCCACTTTCTTTTCTGTATGTGCCCCAGGAACTCTGGGTTTCAGATGCTGTAGGTGCATGCGTGCATGTGTGGGTGTGTGTGTGTGTGCCGTTCAGGGATTAGCTTTTCGCCCATAACTTTTTCACTTCAGTCACCATGGCAGTGCAACAAAGGTCTCTGTGCACCCATCTAACCAGGCCTTACAGACGGAGGTCTAAAAATAATGCAGTGCTTTCAATTAGCCCTTCAGCTCTGCAAAGCGTTTGAAACAGGCAGCCAAGTGAACAGGGTTGAGGTTATTTGGTGAACAGACCTTTGGGAGGAGCTTGAGTGGCTATTGCCACCCTTGTCTTTGCTCTATAGCATCAAAGGCTCCTTAATAGTGCTCCTTTGTGAGGATACGAGGGTGTTTTACCTGACTGTGGCAGATGTCCGTGATATAACGACCTAAAAGCTTTCCCCAAACCTCTACTACGAGAACTTTCTCCTCCATTGAGACATAATCAACCGCTCTGAGATGTATTACAGTGTTTCACTATGAATAATAATTAAAGCATGACTCCACCCTAATGAGAATTTTAATAATGTCAATGAGGTTAGAAGTACTGATTAAGTCTTCTTTTTCGAAAGTCTTCTCACTTTCCGTAGTCAAAATGTCAGGGCATGAGAAAAAAAGGAAATGAGGAGCGAATGAAATGAAGCGAGAGAAAACTTTCACTTCATTTCAGTAAAGTAGAGATAAAGACGGCAGGTATGAGCGATCAATTCATTCATATCACTGAAGTAAAGTCAAACAGAAGGTCTTGTAATATTCGGATTGACCGATGTCAACTTCAGACCGGAGGGAAAACACTCTGCTGAATCAAGTTTGGGAATATTCATAACCGTTTACCAAAGACAATGATGTCCGGGGAAATACACTGAGGAATGATTTTCCATCTTTAAACAGCTGTGATAGACTCATTTAAGATCAGATTTTATTCAAGCCCACTGGCTCTGAATATTGATGCTGTATTAAAGGCCAGCGCTGCCATGTTGATACAGACCTGTCAGACGTACTGGTGGATAATTAATGTGGTATAGATTTAGTAATTGGCTTAGAATAAACCAAGCGCTTAGTGGAATTGATTAAAGGTGGATTACTATGTCACTAAATCCTAATCAGTAATGACTAACTGAGATTAAACCCATGGATTGTTTATTCAGTTTCTACGCCTGTTAAGCTTTCTGTTTTAGCACAAAAAATAAGCACTTCAATGACTGCAACGCTGGAAGATTTAACAATGTAGAGTCACTGCAATTTCTTAAACAAATGCTTTTAGGTGTTAAGTATTTAACAGAAATAAACAAAAGCACACTGATTTCAAAAGGCGGCAGGTTTTGCCGGCTAAAATGACAATTGCAAATCAACTGTAGCTAGCTAGCTTTAGCTAATGCTAACACTGCAACTTGGCGGGAAACTTCTCTTGTTTAGAGCTACTGTAAAGTCACTGCTATTTCTTAAATAATGGTCTTAGTTATTACATATTTAACAGAGATAAACAAAAGCACACAGATTTAAAAAGGCTGCGGATTTGGCCGGCTAAAAAGACAATTGCGTATCAACCGTTGCTAGCTTGGTTTAGCTAATGCTAACACTGCAAATTGGTGGGACACTTCGCTTGTCTACAGCTAGTACTATCATTAAAGCAATTTTAATGTAAATCTAAAGCACTTGGGTTGGCTATGCTTAAATTTTGCAGTAGTAATATAGTGGGAATGTCATACATACTTCTCCAAAGGCTAAACACCACTTCTGTGCTTTCCAGTGCCATAAGGTAACTTTGTGTAGTCATGGCTAACATTGGAAGTTACATATACACTTTTACAAGAGGAAGGATTTGTGTATAAAGTTTTGGCAACACAATATATCTAAAGCAAGTCTGACTGAAGTGTAATGTGAAACTAAATACAGTGCAAGACAGCGCCGCTAACGTGTAGCAACTTTCTACTTTCTTAACCCTTTCTTGCCCTTGCCTTTCGTAGGAATGCTACACTATTTGTTTAAAGGTTTTTGCTGGACATGCCAAGTGCTGAAGCCAAAGTTTAACCTTTGATTGACAGGCCTGCAGCGTTTAATTACAGCTACTAAGCTACAATAGCATAACAGCTTTTTCAGCGATGGGGTTTACTGATCACAAAATTGATGATTGTGTGGTTAAAGTTAGTCTGTTGCCATGGATTGACACAAAGGAGATGATCTCTACACTTTGTGAAATATTGCTAAAATATTAATGGAAGTGTAAGAGGAGCTTGTATTGATTGATTATGCTGAAATAATACACTTTAGGCTGTAGCTACAGGATGTGGTCCAACATGAAGAGAGAAGCCGTCTGAGAGTGTTTGAAAATGTGAGGCTGTCAGCATCAGAGTATGAGTTTCCATCGTACAGGACGTCTCATGAGAAGGCTCCAGTTCACAGTTCACGCTGTGGCTTTCATCTGTCAATCACAGCGGAAGATTAGAAGATATCAGAGGTGGCCGTGTCAAAGGCTCCTCAGCCGGTCGTCATCCACAGGGTGGCGGGAGTTCAGACTCCAGGGGTGACACGAGGAGAAGCTTTTCTGGTTTGAAGCTGATTTTATTCGATTCAGAGTGCTGCAGATTTGTCAGAAGTCGTTTGGAATCAGAGACACAATCCTTTTATTAATGCGGAGGCCATTTTCTCTCCCTCACACATGAGCTAAATTATGAATGCGCTGTTATTTGTTTACTTCATGTTGGACTGAGAGATGTGCATAATTCATCTGCTCTGACAGGAGAGACAGCAGAGTAGGACACAGGCCTAGAAAACATTAGAGTGCAGTCTAACAAGGACGTTGCCAGAGATTTGGGCAGTCATGCACATGCAAACACAATAATCGACTTTCTCCCAATAAGCTTGTTTTGAGGCAAACCTCAGCAGGAAGATGGTTTACTCAGGAAAGCAAGTCTGAATGATATCCAAGACAAATTGCTGTTTCTTTTGATGGTAGCCGTCATGTGTCTGTGCTGCTGCTGCTCGCCGATCTGTGGGTCTGATTTCCAGCCTGTGTTTTAAACACATCACACAGACAGACACACACACAGGGCTTCTGAAGCTAATTAGATTTCTTTGTGTTTTCTTCTTTAGTCCTGAGAGATGATTTCCGGCAGGCCCCGAGTGACGTGGTGGTAGCTGCGGGTGAGCCGGCAGTGTTGGAGTGTGTTCCTCCGCGTGGTCACCCTGAGCCCACTGTGTCCTGGAAACGCAACAACGTCCGAGTCAGCACGAAGGACGATCGCATCTCGGTGAGTTCATCAGAAACACCAAACAAGCACTTAACAAGCCAAGCATTTTAACCTCCTAAACTCTAATTGACCCTCCATGTGGTGCACCGAAGCAAATTTTGACAGAATTTCCACAAAATCAGTAAAAGAAAATGAGAACTGATGTAATTTATTCACACTAGAGCACCAAATGTTTATGCATCTGTGGTTGAAAAATCCCCTATTGCACAATGTACCAGCTGTTTTTCAATGAAAGTACTACTTATTACATATTACATTTACCTCTATGTCTTGATTAGGAACAAATGGCCTTGGGACTGAGAGTCATAAGCCCTTTTTGCATTGAGACAAAGCTCCACCGTTACGCCGCCTTTGCCATATTACATTGAACCAAGCATCGCTGGCGTAAGGCCATCCCAGTGTGTATCTCTCCACATAGCGTTCCAGGAGGAAGCACAAGGGGCACAACGTGTAAACAAACAGCGCCTGCTTCACATACACACACACGGTGCTGTTCCACCATGACGCTTTTCCGCCTCTGTTACTGCCTCCGATGCCGGCTCAGAAGCTGAAAGATTTCGCCCCACCATTCTGCCTCTGTGCGTTTAACATTAAACACGAGGCGTAACATATGACAAAGTGAGATGTTGACGATCTTTGGTAATAAAAGCTCTGACAACACGTATGTTTTGTTTTCGTTAACGAGATGAGACAGGACTAAAATGTTAGTGGTGGGCTGATATTTTTAAAGTTATAATCTCGAAGATCTCCTTTTCCTTTCCTTTTGGTGGCACCGATGGTGATAAACTGTAATTGCAGGAGAACACTTCACAGTTATCCAGACAATCTTACATGTGTGACGTCCACGGTCGGCTATGGTTTTAACTCTTGATTTTACTCGCTGACGGTCGCTTTCCTTTTCAGACTGGTTGCCTTCATATGAGCGTCAGTTTGTTTCTTATTCTTTGGATTTTCACTTATTTTTTAAGTTGTATCTGTAGTCATCGATCTTTTCTTTGTTTGTTCAGCCATAGTAGATTACTGTTTACTCGCAACACTTGCAGAGACCAGAAAAGCAGCCGCTTAGCTCCGCCTACCCTCTCTGGCAGACCAACCACTGCTGGCTGATGGAAAACGCGTCACTAACTGGGCGCCGCTTGTGATTCTTCCGTGAAAGTCGCCACAGACACCCAGTCCGTACTACTGCAAATGCAAAGGCTTTCATAAGTGGGCCATAGGCTCAAGCACCATTGTGTTACCTCATTCAGCGATAGATAGTGACTTAACAGACATTTATTTAAATGAAAATCTTCCAGATTATATCTTTAAAGTGGAGGCGTAACTAAGCATAACAATCCAGTGTTCATTTTGTTAATGAAAATTATGGCGATAAATGTTCGTCAACAACCATTTTTCCATGACAAAAACAAGACGTTGTCAAGCTTAAAATAGATCTTTGATAATAAAACCTCTGATGACATAAATGTTTTGTTTTCTCTAACGATATTATCCATGATATTTTTAAGCCTCAAGCACCAGTTAGAGATAACGGGTATCACAAAGGAGGTTATGAACGTTCTCTGTTAATCCAGGCTTTCTGCTTTAGGCTCTGTGTGCTTTCATTTTTGTTGATACATGGTCAGACGATAGCTAAAAGTACATATTAGTACACATTTTATCTAAAACATAAATTAAAAGTTTTTATAAACCTATAATTTATCACTGTTATTCAGCAGGAGAAAAGCAGAGGCACACGTTCACAACACTTTCAATAGTTCAATGCCGACATCTTCGGTTTTTCAAGGACTGGAAGATTTCTTGGATCTGATTTCTATTATGTTCTCTCTGCTTGTGTGTGAAATCAACAGCTGGACACAATCTCAAGTGGTTTCTGGCAGGCAGTTTTCCAAATGTAAAACATCTGAAGTTGAAGGACAGTATTTGTATAAGAATGGAGCCAGTGCTGCAGAAAGTATTGAGGTCCTTTACTTAAATAAAACACACCACAACATACTTACATTTACAATACTTGAGTAAATGTCCAGAGTGTTATTCCACAGTTAAACAGAAGAAAAATGTCTTTGAATGTGAAGGATTCATGTAACAAGAGTATCAACATGTGGATTATTTTTCCATTAAGGCTGTGATGATAAAAATCTAATGTCTTCACTCAGGGCTCCCTAATCTCTTGAGCCGTCACTTTGCTGTTTTTTCAGATGCGTGGGGGAAAACTGATGATCTCTCACACCAGGAAGAGCGATGCTGGCATGTACGTGTGCGTGGGCACAAATATGGTCGGAGAGAGGGACAGCGATCCTGCAGAGCTGGTGGTGTACGGTGGGTATTCGGGGTATTTCTGCCTTAAATGTTTGTGTGGTGTAATTAAATACTTTGAGAAATAAAGCCGCGCCTTTCCCTGCAGAACGTCCTGTGTTGGTCAGAAGGCCGGTGAACCAGGTGGTCATGGAGGAAGACACCGTCGACTTCCTGTGTGAGGTCCACGGAGATCCCGCCCCCACCGTCCGATGGCGCCGGGAGGAAGGAGAGCTTCCCCGCGGGAGGTGAGAGAGTTACGGCCGTGAGCACAGAGCAACAGAGAGTGACACCAGCGATGCATAAACATCATGCTGAATAAGAAATACAGAGCTACAAGAGACGAGTGGTGTATTGGATTAAAAACTCATGTGACCCAGAAAACATATGTGGAGTAATTGTTCATTAATTCATGCCTGTCTGTCAGTCTGCTAATATGAATTCATAAATGGAAAAGACCAAAGAGGATTCATTAGCGGGCAGAATCCTCCAGTGACCAGTTTCAACCTTTTTCCATCTTAACCCAGTATAATGTATATTTAGCTCAGCCTATTAAATAATTTTCTTCAATTCCCAACATGTTATTTTTCTCAAACTTAATGACATTATGTAGAAAGTACTTACATAAAACTAATCAATAATACAGCACAGCCAAGAACTATACAGTTGTATGTATGTAGGTTAAGAAACGCTGTATGTTGAACTGAAGTTATACATTATACTGTAGCTCTGCTATCATTTATTTAGTTATAGAATTAAAGCAGATGATATTCTTATATTCTCCTGCAGTGCTCTTTTATATAATGTCTTGGTTCTATTTTTTCAGTATGTAGCTAACATATACATCAGATTCAGTGTCAAAGAACTGCTGTAGTGATAATAAAAAAGTAAAGATGAAAAGTTACAGCATGTCTTTGCTTTCTCGGCCAGAGTTAGATGAGAAATAGTCTAATATATAACTACTAAATATGAAGCTGTACAACCAGCAGTTGGTTAGCTTAGCTTAGCATAATCACTGGAAACAAGGTCCTAAGAGGTAACACTTTATTGCTTTTAAAAGTGTTGGTTGGCTTGTTCCCTTTGCACGGAGCCAGGCTAGCTGCTTTCCCCCGGTTTGCTAGTCATTATGCTAGGCTAAGCTAACCTTCTGCTTGCAATAGCCCCACACTTAAAACAATTATTTGGTCTCTTGATGAGATTGACTGAAGAAAATGTATACCGCTCTCACTCAAGTGTGAGGCAGCAGCTTGTTAGCTTAGCATAAAGACTAGAGAGAGGAGGATTAGCTAGCTTGTCCAAAGGTTGAAATAAATGTGCCTACAAGCAAGGGTTCATATTTTATGCCATGATACCATGTATCTTGTTAGTATAATTTGTACAACAATTAAAGTGACAACTAAAAACAAGTTATGGATTTACTAGCTAGCTTGTACCCTGTTTCCAGTCTTAATGCTAACAATGCTAAGCTATTGTATTTTCTCTACGGATGTGAAAGTGGTATCAATCATCAGGCTCAGCAAAAAAGGCAGAAAGAGTTTTATCCAAAAGGATAGATATATTTGTGATCATTTTTCAAATGAATAAATGGATGATATAGATAGCAACAGCACTTAGCATCATATTATTGTGATAACACTGTGTAAGTGTGTATTGACCTTCAAATGATTGTATAATGTTCATTTGTAAGCAGTGCAAAGAGACTTTAGTCAAACCGAGATTCGATAAAGATTTTTATATTTGTATAATATTGAAGTGAAAGTCATTTTTTCCTGATAAAAGTGCCCAAATCAGGCAGTGATAAGAACAAGGTAGAAAGCTGTTTTCACAGTACTGTATCAACATAAACAGAAACACAGAGTCACGGTGACTCCAGTGTAAGAGTTTCTTTGTTCACTTTGAGAACAGGTAATTAATGGAATTGTTGCTTTTCATGTTTTTGTACGGCTATTATTTTCTATCTTTCATCTTTTTGTTATTTTGGATCTTTTATCTTTTTCTCTACGGTTAATAAGTCCGTGAAAAAAAGGAAATTACACTGGTTTAGTTCATAGAAACTCTTGCAACAAAGGCTTTGAGCACTGTGGTTGTAGTTAAAGTAATTTAAATAATTCTGCTCTGCAAAGTCCATTATAACTTTATATTTAATAGACTGTTAGGAGATAAAAATCAGTTTTACAAGTCTAGTGAAAAATCCTTCGATGGGTTGAAATAATCTCACTTGTTTCAAATTGATTTTCAACTGTTTCATGAATTTTTCCTGGAACCAGTAACAACATCTGAGGCTGATAAGGCACATTGTTCCACTCCTTTCAAGATGATGTAACCTGATTGGAGAGAAAAATAACCTTGCAACAGGCTGATTGACAAGGGAAAAAATGACATTATCTTGCACTACTGGCGGATTTTCTCCGCTTTATGTAGATTAGTATTGTCGTTTTCTTTTTGTGATGCTTCCCCGTTAGATCTTTTATTATCTCTCTTTTTTCTCATTGCAAAGGTTTGAAATCCGCAACGGCAATAGCTTGCGTTTGTTCCGCGTCAAAGAGCAGGATGAAGGGACGTATACCTGCACATCTGAGAACAGTGTGGGCAAGACAGAGGCCTCTGCCATGTTGCAGGTCCACGGTAAGAAACACATCATGCATATTGTATATGAGCGCGCACACACATACTTAGGCATGCATAAAAAAAGGCCCTCATATCTGGTGCCATGTTCATGCATAACATCCAGTCACATGGCAACAGTATCATGCAAAAGCCCGTTCCCATTTTCCGTCCAAAGCTCTGTGTTTTTAATATCAGTGTATCTTGTGTGAGCCCCCGTCCAGTGGTGCTGCCAGGAGCTTATGCTAAACCGTATGGATTACGCCATTTGACAGATGTTTGGTAGATGTGTGCTTTAACTCACTGCCAGAGAGCAGTCCCAGTATTAATAAGACATGACTCTCTCTCCCTCTCCCTTCCTGTCTCTTTATCTCCTTCTTCTCGCCTCCTCCCCACTCTATGTGCCCTTTTTTTCCTCTCTGTGTGTCTCGGTTTAAATAGTCTCAGACGACTTCATCCACTAATGCTTTTATCAGTGTAAATGAAATCCAAACCCAGCTTTCAGTCTGCTTCTTCTTCTGGTTTTTTTTGGCTCTTTTTCATGCTTTCACCCGTTTTGTTTTGTCGCTCAGCTTTTCATCCATCTCATTAATTTTCCATCTCTCTCCATCATGTTTCAAACCCTATCATCATTCCAGTCGGCCCGCTCCGTAAGTTCACTTTCCATCAAATTCTCCTCTAAATCGTGCATTTGTCTTATGCTCACTTATTTCATGCTCCATTCTGAATGACATTCTTAATGGCTTTTAACAATCAATGCCTAATGATGTAAATAAGTTCCTCCATTAGGCGCTGAGATGTTTACAACATGCCTGTTGCTGCAGTGGGGCATTAAGTAAGCCTCAGACATACTGACTTAATGTACAGAGATTAAGGGCTGCTATCAAACGCACATCTGCTGTGTAGAAGGGAGTGTGTCAGGATAGTGTGACTCTTAAATCCTTCCCTCATTTGCAGCTTCAGTTGTTCATAATGCATCTGCAAGATTTTATTTTGACACAGTGGGAGTCTGTGTCTTCATTTTTAAATTAGTACATGGTGCAGATTTATTATTAAAGTGGGACTCCAACCATTTAGAAATGTCTCTTATGAGTGCCTTAATGTTTTGGAAAAGCAGACTTGAAAGAAGAGAAGAGATAATGATCACAATAATTGCAATAAAAGCTAAAAGCTAAAAGATATCCTGACTTTGAATCTCTTTAATGGGTCAATATCCAAAAAACTGAATCCTACATTTTCTAAAAAAGCAACTCTACAGGATTGTTGTGTTGCCCCCTGCATTAACTATAAAATATGTCACATTTGTTCAAGCTCCTAGGTTGTAAAGTAAATTTCTATTTAATTTTTGTAGGTTCAAATAAAGGTCTAGTCAGTATGACCCTGATGACATATGATACTCTATGATACGATCCAATATGATACATTATGATGTGATACAATACGATGTGATACAATACAATGTGATACGATCGGTGTGATGCGATACAATGTGAAGTGATACAATACAATGTGAAGTGATACGATATGATGTGAAGTGATACGATATGATGTGATACGTTACGATGCGCTACGATACAATATGAAACAATGTGATACTATACAATGTGATGTGATACGATATGATACGATATGATACGATACGATACAATGTGATACGATACGATATGATACGATACAATGTGACACGATACGATATGATACGATACAATGTGATAGGATACGATATGATACGATACAATGTGATAGGATACGATATGATACGATGTGATGCGATACGATATATGATACGATGTGATGCGATACGATATATGATACGATGTGATACGATACAATGTGACACGATACGATATGATAAGATACAATGTGATAGGATACGATATGATACGATACAATGTGACACGATACGATATGATACGATGTGATACGATACGATATATGATACGATGTGATACGATACGATATGATATGATACGATATGATACGCTACGATATGATACGATACGATATGATACGATACGATGTGATACGATGTGATACGATGTGATACGATACGATATGATACGATACGATGTGATACGATGTGATACGATGTGATACGATACGATATGATACGATACGATATGATACGATACGATGTGATACGATGTGATACGATGTGATACGATACGATATGATACGATACGATATGATACGATACGATGTGATACGATACAATATAATACATTACGATACGATGTCATACGATGTCATACATATGATGCGATGTGATACAATACAATGTGATGCGATTCAATTTGATACGATGCAATTCGATTTGGTATGATACGATTTGATACATATCGATACGATACGTAATGATACGATGCAATATGATACAATGTGATACGATACGATACGATACGATACGATGTGATGTGATACGATACGATACGATACGATAATATGAGATATGATACGATAAACTTATTGTCCCCATAGGGAAATTTGTCTTGGACATGCATTGTGCATACATTTTGCTGCCTACACAGTACTTCTTATAAATAAAAATAAAACAAAAAAAATAAACAACAATCAACATGTAAACAAGTGGCATCACTATGACATCATAGTGATACTTTCTAACACTCAATAAAGCCTTCCAGAGACACAACCATTTCCAACAGGCTTATTACTCCTTATAGCTGTGCTAACTGAAATTAATGGAGTTTACTAGTAGTAGTATTAGGAGTAGTAGTGGGAGTAGTGGTAGTAGCATCTCTTGGGTTGAATTTACTCTATACTGTTAGATTTTCTCACATCCTTTGATGTAAATATATATTATTTTTATTTAAGCAGAAAGACCCCAGGCTAGAAAACTACAGGTGACTCATCTATGAAGGTGTCTTAAAAACATGCCAGAAAGTTTTATATTAAGATTGAACACAAGCCAAGCATGCAAATATGTTTAATCCGACGTGTAGGCGCGAAACAAACAAACCAAAATAAGTCTGTGAACAGACTCCCTAATGGAAAAAAGAGGAGAAAAATGTACACACTGCTGCTAGACTTACATGTTTTTATTAATGTTTTTGACCGATCAGTTTACGCTCTGTTTTTTTAAGCAAGCAATGACCCATATTGATTACACTTTAACACGACAAGCCTCTGTAACATTATATATATCCACGATAAACAAAATAACACAAGTTACATAACCAAAATCTACAATGAAGACAGCTGAGACAAAGAAATGCATTTCTTAATGCAATTAAGCCCCACTAATATGAGTCTAATGCTATAGGTCATAAGACTGGAGCTGTATGAGAATAACACATCAGACTTGTTTTAAGCCATTACAGCATCTCACAAACATAATTAAAACACTTAAATGTTAATGGCAGTGTGAGAGGTCTGCTGTGTTTGGGAACATGCTCTTAGTGGGAACATTACGACTCAACACAGATGACTCAGATCTCTTGTGTATTGAGCCAAAAATGTGTTTGCATGCTGTTGTGCGCGTGCGTGTATGTGTGTGTGTGAGATTTGTCGAGAGGATAAACCGATGCTGGAGAAGCCTCTCATCCTCCGGGAAGTGTGAGCCAATTATTCAGACGGGAGGTAGAGGGCGGTGGTCAGTGTAAATCTACAGAGGCCGGGATGATGTGGCTAACGCAATGATCTGACCCGAGCTGGAAATTGGCAGCTCATACCCAGACCTTTCCCAAAATAACTGAGTAAATGTCAGCAGAACAGCGCGGCCGTGCACTGTGATGATTTGTTATTTTCAGAGGACGGGGAGGTGATGCCTCTCATTAGACATAAGATGAGAGTGAAGTGATGGATCAAAACACTACAAAGGTTAAAGAGACAGCTCTTAAATCTCTCTTGTTAGGAGCTCATGAGTGTTTTATTGATACGGGTCAGGGCTAAAAGCAGCGATGCAAAGTAACCAAGTGCTTTATCTGGTTATGAAACAGACTGAAATTAATACTGATGCTTCTATATGACCTCCAAAAGCAAACGACACCATCAGCAAGAAGATTTTAATGTAGTTTTTTTTAATGCCTGCAGCGCTGCCACCGGGTCGGTGTCACAGGAGGAGATTAACAGCTCGCTGCGGAAACAGACTTTGTTTAGATTTTCCACCGCAAAGACTCACAGTGAGTGATGCATCCGGGAGCTAAAGAAAAGCAGGATGAGAAAAAATATTTAAGCGTGTCGAGGACAAGATCAGCAAAGAGATAAGACGTATAGCTTTGTCCATGGGTGTCGCCATGGTCAACACAAAATGAAAGTTCGACAAAGTAGCTTTAAATACGGTTTTAAGGTGTTTGTTCTGTACTCGATCAAGAATCAGTTCCTTTACACACATGTTTTACAGCTTAAAGTGCAAAAATTATACCTTTAGCAGAACTTTGTCTTGTTTTCTTTGTACTCATTAATCTGATTTCTTAAATCACCCTTTGGAGCTGATTTTTGGATAAAATACATAAAACTAGCTGCATCTCAACCAGCAGTTAAAAGCTGCTGACACTCTGAAGCATCAGTATTCATAAAGTGACATACAGTATATAATGATTTATCTGTCATTGGGGACATTTTGATGAAGAATAATACTTCTGCTGGGTGCCGGCTTGACGCAGCAGCCCCAGGCTCGACTATGGCCCTTGACCTTGTTGCATGTCAGCCCCACTCTCTCTTCCCCTATTAAAGGCAAAGGCCAAAAACACCACTAAAAGGAATAAAAATGATACTTATTTGCTTTTACAGGATGCTGATTGCAGGACTTTTGCTTGTAAGGAAATACTTTTACATTGCTGTATGATATTTTTACTAGGTAAAGGACATAAACACATCTTCCTCTGCCTAAAAGACTTGTAAAGTCAGTATTAAAGATAACATCCTTCAGGCTTTTAATGGGTATTCCCTCTTCTTTTTCTATGCCAGTTCCCCCTCAGATTGCCTCAAAGCCCCGTGATCAGATCGCCTCCCAGGGGAGGAGCGTCACCTTCCAATGCGGCACCACGGGAAACCCTCCACCTGCCATCTTCTGGCAGAAAGAGGGCAGCCAGGTAGGAAGCTGGAGCAGGGAAAAAGGGATCTTCTAATCCTTGGTATTGCAGCAACAGACACATCCGGTGCACTATAATCCTGTTTTTAAATCATTGTATGGGTACAATTGCTGTCCACCAGGCTCAGGTTTTCTCAACCGTACTCATACTGTTTTGTTTCACACCTTCTTTGTTCTGCAGGCGAGAAAAACTCAGTGCAACACGAACAGGTTTTGTCTGATTTAATCCTACTTTTTCTGACACCTTTTTTTTCCTTTTGGGTTGCCCACACTCTTCAAAACACATTTTTTCCAAGCGAATCGGGCGAGAGGCGAACAAGAGAGTGCAGCACATTTGCATTTGGCTCAAAGATATGAGAGGAGACAAAGAGTTGGAAGGCATTGCGGTACTGCGTTGGCGAGAAATGTTTCTCCTGCTTGCGACCGCAGAGTTACAGAGCAGTGATGGGGAGAAGGAGAAAGGAAGGAAGGTAGCGGCAGGCAGGAAGTAAACCAGGTGTGGAGCTGCCTCTTCAGGGCAAACCTCCAGACAAACTCTGTCCTCCTTCCTCACTGTAACCAACTATAAATACCCTGTTGCTCAACAGCAGCTGGGAGCACTGACTTGTAGAAGCAGCTTCAGATCTTTTTGGAAGCTAGTCTTGGAGCAAACAGGAAGTTCAGCCACAGATTCTGTGAATAAGCTTCAGTGTGCAGGATGGTTGAGGCATGGCTTGGCTGTTTGTCGAGCTTTTTGCTGTATTTGGGGGATTATCTGTAGCCTTATAACCTTGTCCCTACACTGAAGTCTAAGCCTCTTAGAGGAATGAAATGGATGGCTGAATGGATTGATGTGCATCCCTTCCCCCTTGTTCACATTCATCTCCGTTACAGAAAAACAGAATGGGCAAAGCTATAAAATCGTCTGTTAGCGCACATCATCAATAAACAAAACATCCTGACCATGCTAATATGTCTTTGTTCCAGTCTGAAATATCTTTTGGTTGAATTGGCATCAAATTTGGGGAAGACAATTTGTTCTAATGTGATTGTTCCCAATGACTTTCCACTAGAGCCACCAGAAGGCTGCCATTTGTTTTTGTTTATGCGTAAAATGTCTCCGCAACTGCTGGATGGACTGCCATGGAATTCGGTACCAATATCTATGTTTGTTTGCTTATCATTTAGCGCTATCATAAGGTCAAAACTTGTCCAAAACTTTTATGACTAAACAGCTACTAATTTTCCCATCAGCCTTGGCTGTACTTTTGGTCATAAATTAGCGATTGTTAGCAGGCTAAAAGGCTAAGAACTATGATGAGGAACTTGGTAAGTTGCTAAACATTAGCATAACGGATTGCATCAACACTGTAAGCATGTAAGCATGCTGAAGTTAGCATTTCATTTAGCTAGGACAAGGCTAGATTTAGCATTAGTATTGTCACTGTGTGCATGTTAGCAAACTGACGTTAGCATTTCATTTAGCTCAGTACAGCCTTGCAGAGCTGCTAAGCTGCTAAGCTGGCAGTGGTTGTGTAGCTGCGTTTAGAAGTGCACAGGGTGGTTTTTTAATCGTTTAAAGTTCAAGGAACTAAAACTTTTCATCAATTAATTGAAAACTTTTTGGCTCATTGTTCACATCTTAATTGCTTAAATACTTGTTGCTTTGCTCTGTTGTCTATGCTGGTAAATCGACCTTCAGACGTTGCAATTGGCGTTTTTATAATTTCTTTTTAACATTTTGTAGACAGAAAATAATGACTGCAAATATATTGACAGAGAAAACATCAGTGATTTAAATCAGTCTTAGTAGTAGCCAATATGTTTTGCCAATTTTTCTACCTACAAAACATAGCCAAAATGATTTTGACAATTGATTAATCGTCTTTTCAAGTCAAGTCGTTTCTCAAAAAATGCCAAAAATGTATTGGTTTGATCTTTCCAAATCTGAGGATTTTCTCTGTTTCATATCAGTGCAAAATTAATATTTGAGTTTCTGTTTGTTGTTCGTTCAAAACAAGGTTTTGAAGACACCACCTTGAAACAGTTTTTCAGTCTTTACATTCATAGACCAAATGATTTACTGGTCCATTTAAGAATTGACTCAATGTTTCCCCGGACTAACAAATATTTTCTGTTCTGGTTTGTTTTGTGTCTAGATGTTGTTGTTCCCCGGCCAGCCGCCATCACAGTCTGGCCGTTATTCTGTCTCCATGAGCGGAGAGCTGACCATCACAGACGTCCACCCCGAGGACTCCGGTTTCTACATCTGCCAGGCGATCAGCGTGGCAGGAAGTGTGCTGACCAAGGCGCTGTTGGAGGTAGAGGGCGGTGAGTCCACTCAGTCATGTTCGAACCTCGGGGAGGTTTATTCTTTATTCTGCACTAATGAGAAGAAAACATATTAATTACTAAGTAGGTGCAAAACAAAAAGCCTCATAAAGACCCAGAGAGAAGTCACTAAGAGACCCCATGCTGGATGAGCGATGAATTTCTGGCTTAATGTTCTTCCCCGGGCAGCTTGTAAGCTCCAGATTTAAGCTTTTTTCTCTTTGTGCAGCCTTTTGTTTTCTGCCTACTAAGCAGCTAAATTATTTCACCCTTTGCACTCTAGCTGGCAGCTTTATAATCGTATCTTCCATAGGCCTTTTGTAAGCAGTCCAAATATGTGTTTTTCTTCATTGTAAAGCTGATCAACATAATATTCTGCCTCCTCCGCCCTCAAACCGGCAGGTCCTTCAGGTCGCGTCCCGCCGATTATTCGCCAGGGCCCGGCCAATCAGACGGTGTCTCGGGGAGCAACGGTGCAGCTGCACTGCCGAGTGATCGGAGGGCCCGCAGTCATGATTTCATGGGAGAAGGAGGGAGAGAGACTTCAGGGAAATAAACCGCGGATGACCTTGATGGAGAACGGCACATTGCAAATCACAGACATAAAGGTGTGTGTGTGTTTACATTAAGTGAGGGTCATTTATCGGGAAGGGCAGGAACGGGAGGAGTTTTGACAGGTGTTTGTCCTTAAACTGAAGGAAAACCGACTCTGTGAGTGATGGAAATTACAAAAAGAAACTTCCCGTCTGATCTCCGTCACCTTCTTTGACTTTCTCTGCAGCCCATGTGCCGACATATCTCTTTCTGCTTTTCCATTATAAATTCCTTTTTTGTCTGTAAAATTAAGGTGAGGCCTGGTTTCAAAGCACAATCTCTCTAAGGCAGCCCATATCTCTCCAACGCAATTATGTGCTCATGCGGTGTGTAATTGTAATGTTAATGAAGGTGCTTGTTTATAAATGCTAATGTGCTCTGCTTTGATGGAAGAGCAGTCAGAAGCCCCTTTGTGCTATAACCCCACCTGGAGGTCGGCGAGTGCACGCAGGACGGAGCAAAAGCAGCATCATTTCCGTTAATTGACCGGCGATAGATGATTAATCATCTGACCGGCTTTTAATTAAATCTCCTGCCTGGGACTTTATGCTTATTCACTTCCTCCCTCGTCCTGTTTCTGCGGCTGTGGTGCTCAGCAAACTTGGAGAATTAAGGTTCGGTCCGCTGCACCGCTGAGGCGGGGGAAATCTGCCATGCCAATGTGCTCAATGGAACAGAAGAGATGCATTAGTGTGGCATCAAGGGGGATGACAAGGGAGGAAAAAGAAGAGGGGAAATGGAGATGACGAGTGAGCGACTAAAAATATTTACCCTGCCGATGCCCCTACCCTCCATCAATATTTCAGCGGTAGTTTGAGTCATCTAAAGAAGTTCACCTGCACCACACGCTGCGCTGTCTGTCTGTCAGCCAGAGGTCAACACTGCAGTGGATGATCTCATATGGGCTGATGATGGTTCCAGCAGACTGGCTCACAGCCGGGGCAGGGCAGAGCGTGAACACCGACCAGTGTCAGTGAAGCGTGCAGGCGTCTACTCTTTATAATGTAAACAGGAGGGCAGGTACAGTAGAGGGATGATGCTGCCTCATGCTTTGTGTCAGTGGAGCTTTTAGAGGCTAAGGTGGCAAACGCTAAGTGAATAGTTTATGTATGAATGCAATACTTATGGATTTAAGGATGATGGCGAACCAGCAGTGATGTATTCCTAAAAATAAACCTGCTATAACCCTTTTTTTTTTACTTATAATGAAGCAAATGTTTGAGTGTGATGTGAAATGGGAAAACTCTGAGAGAATAATCACCTGACTTAATTCTCCTCGCTCTGTGGAGCTTTTTGGTGTCTCTCAGCTCATTTTAATTTGTTTTATGTCCCACAATGTTCCTCATTTCTTCACTCTCATTAATCTTGACAGCTTTAGGGAGCTGTTTTCAGTCAAAAACACCAAACAGCAGACAAACAGAATTAGCAGCTAGCTGGAGGAGTTGGTGGAGACCAAAAACAGAGCTGAAATTGAGATGAGATTGTTATCCAGCTGTTTGGTGATTTTTGACTGAAAACTGTTGCCCTTTGCAAATACAAAAAAGCAACTAGCTGCTGAACATAAGTGAAGGATTAAGCAGCCAAAGAGCCAGATATTTCCATCAGGAGTGGGTTGAGACCAAAAACAGAGCTAAAAGGAAGTGACTAAAGACTTACAATCTCCTGTCTCTTAGAAACCCCACTCCTAATGAACATTTCACTTTAACGCTTTGATTTGTAAATAAGCAACAAATTCATCTGATCAACTTTATGAGGAGATAAGATATCAGCACTGTTAATAACTTTCATTTTCCTTCCAAGATGGCGGCGCACATGGATGCAGCGGTGTTGTTGTTTTTGTCAGTATAGTGACCATGAAGCTACGTATTTCTGCCTGCTCTAAGTTGCCACAAAAAATCAGTCAGTGCACTGTAAAGGATTTATTCTAATTCCAGGAAGTTTAATGAAAAGACTTATGTATGTAACTTGATACTTATTTTTATAAAAATAGAGATTGCCTTTCAGATTAGCATAAATAGTGTAACCCTAGTTAGATTTAATATCACACTGGGTTGCTCAGCGTTAAATATAAACTTGATAAACTTCATATGTTTAATTAAAGATGCCTAAGGGATGTGGGTAAAGCAAGAGCACTGTGTTTCACGGTGTGCCTTTAATGACCGTAGGAAAACTGAACACTCAGCACAACTGTGAACAAATATCACTCCGCCAATCTTAATTATCAGTAACCCTTATGGGCAGAGTGCGCCACGTCAAATAGTTACCTTTTAGGAATAAAATAACAGAATACCATGTAAGTATAAATGTTCACCCTTAAATTGAATTATCTTTATTACCTAAGAAGAGGAAATCTACAGCATAAACCTTGACAAAACAAATCTCATTTTACAATAGCATAGAGAATTTTTCAGTCAGTTCACAGCAGCACAGAAAGCATACCGAATATTGTATAGAAAATAAAGTTTCCAATTAAATTAATAAATAATAAAGTGGGTTTAAAAGCAACATGTCTCTCAGAGAAACTCATATTTTCTCTGTGATTGTTATAGTTCAGGAATTTGTACAATAAAGTTTATTGGCAAAATCTGAACTTTTAATGTTAGACATGTTATATTATGGTTGATGAACCAATGGGCTACATGTTCATTGTGTGGCTACATTATGATGTTTTATATACCTTTGTGTTATAAGGAGAAAAAGTTATGTAATCTGTAAAGTAACTACTTCATATACCTGTTAAATGTAGTGGAGTAAAAAATGCTGTATTTCTCACTGAATTGTAGAAGAGGAAATGTACAGAGAATGATATTATAGACGTAACTCAAACCATGGTACTTACAGTAAATTGAGCTAATGCTACGAATAAGTAAAGTCATGACTTTGCTGTCGACATTCTTGATGCAAACTTTCTCTAAGTCGTCCAAACAGATCAAACCTGTCGTTCAAAAATTAAAATCTTTCTCACAGCGTTTGTTCTCTTTGCGTTTCTTTTGGGCGCCATGTCTCAAACGTTGGCTTCTGCTTAACAGGACACCGACTCGGGGATGTACACGTGCGTGGCATCGAGCGCCACAGGGGAGTCGAGCTGGAGTGGGATGCTGACTGTCAGAGGTACTCACACCACTCACACTCACACTCTTGTCTCTCTGTTACACTTCACACTCCGTCACTCTCGCACTACACCTCCGTGCTCAAGAAACTACTTACTGTGCCAATGTTCTTCGCAAGAGTCTTCAGCCATAATGGGACAAAAATCCACCTCAGTTCGGCCCAAATGTTCATCAGAGTCCTCCTGCTCTTGTGATGTAATAGCGCTGTCGTCTCTGATTGTGTAACAGAGGACGGAGTCTCATCAGGATCAAGAGTGTCCGAGTTCATTCAGCTCCCGGGGCCTCCGCAGAAGCCTGTAGTGACAGAGGTGACCAAAAACACCGTCACCCTCACCTGGCAGTCCAACCCGCATGAGGGCGGGGCCGCTGTCACCTCCTACATCATCGAGGCCTTCAGGTACGCAATGACACTTCAGCAGTAAATTCAGATATGACCCTGGTGTTACAACAAAACATCAGCTGTTTCAGATTCAGAAAAACTTTATTGTCCGTCACAATGAAACAGAATCCTTGTTGTGGCTCCCTCGTAAAAACACTCAGAGATTAAAACATACATTGGTTTAAAAATAGAGTTGTGGATAAATGACTTTAAGTTGCAGAGTTCAAATACAGTATGTACTTATGTGGGAGTACAAGTCATTCACTGCTTGTTTTTCATCTTAATGACAGCTGGGATGCATAGAAATAGAAATAGTATACAGTCTTTATTTATATAGCACCCTTCTGTGCTGAGTGCTGTAGCAGTGAGAGCAATCACATTAAAACAAGCAGGAGTGAGTATAAGTTACGACATCAGATAACAGCAACAACGATCAAATCGCATCATAAGAGGAGAAAAAAGCACATTAAAGGTATAAAAGTAGCTTTTTTAAAATATATTTCCAAAACTTCACAAGGTCACTTTTTTATGATGAGAGCAAAAGACCATGAATGGTTTTTATAAGTTACATAACATTTTAGAATCAAGTAGCTAAATGGTTTGTACTTCCTGGATCGTGCTTCACTTTACTTCACGGCATGAAGGACAACGATGTCCTCTGGTCCTCACCGCGAACGCCACTTTGTCGTTTCCATGATATTGTATTTTCTTTAGTTTGTTGTCTCTTCTACAAACCGCTGACGCAAACAGCTGATCCGACACCGTACGCTGCAGGCGTAGTAACACGTATGTGTTGCGGTCCACACAAAGTAGTGCCAAATAAAGAGGCCTTCTTACTGAAAAGTGAACCACGGTGAATTATTCAAATAAAGCGTACAATCGATAGCACTATTGATTTTTAGGTGAGACTGTACGTGTGGGATTGACCCTCTCTGCAGCGGCATACAGCCTCGCTGCTACTATTAATAAGTATCTCACACAACCCCACTTCAAACAAACGGAACTATCCCTTTAATTCTACCTGTTGTTATTGGTGTAGGTTATTTTGGCTGACCTTAAATGTGGTGCAGGTAAACTTCTTTAGTTAAAAGACTTCTATTACCTCTTTAAAGTGAAGGGAAAGACTGTCCATTTGTTTAAAAGTGAAGGGGCGAGGGGCCTCATGTAAAGAGGCTACACACCTCGACGCACTGATTGCAGGCTCGACTCAAGGTTTGTCGATCATTTGGTGTCATTTTGATGTCACCTCCCTCTCTTTACTCCCCACATTTCCTGTCCCTCTACAGCTATCCAATTAAATAAAAGCAAAAAGCAAAAAAAATAAATAAAATGAACGGTTAAATTGATGTTGCCGAAGCCACAATATCCTGATTTTTTGTCCTAAAATTTTACAAGACACTATTGAATTTTGATTTGTTTATTAACATTATTATTTTGCTATGGAACATATGTATACTTATCAGTTATGATTTGAGTGATAATTAATGACTGCCGGCTGGTTGGAGTGGGAGGACGGTGCGTATTAACACCCCCGCCCCCGTGATAGACAGGTGACTGCAGCGCCTGCTGTGGCTCATTGGTCGCATCGAACACAAACACATGTCCTGTAGAACCACCCGGAAAGAGGAAAGAAATGCTCTTTTAGACACCTTATAAAATCTGTAATAAATAGACTGCACTTATACAGCACTTCTCTAGTCTTGCAACCACTTAAAGCGATTTTACACAACATGTCACATTCATCCTTTCACACACTGATGGCAGAGGCTTCTGTGCAAAGTGCCAATCTTCAATCATGTACATTCATACACAGATGGCTGTGCCTTTGGGAGCAACGTGGGGTTCAGTGTCTTGCTAATAGACACTTCAACATGTGGACTGTCAGACATCGAACCCCCACCCTTCCAACTGAGAAACGACCAACTCTCCCACACCCGCCCCTATGAGCTTAAATATCATGACTTCTTCTACTTCTATAATGTTGGGGACAAATTGTTCTTTTTTAAAGCTGCTGTGAGGAACCTTTGGTTCGTGTAGATTTTACATACTTTATTAATCCCTCAGGGGAAATCTCAGCTTTTACAAACATGCTACACACACATAAGCCCGAAATACACACATGCACAACAGGACTCTATGGACTATAATAACTGAGAGATGTCAGAGTGAGGGGGCTGCACATGGACGCCCCGAGCAGCTGGGGGATTCGGTGCCTTGCTCCGGTTCCTGAGCCAAGTCCCTGCAGACTGAGCTACCATCTACCCAAAAATGCTTCTATAACATCTGTCATTAGACCCTTTATGACTGATGAGGGCCCACATCTGTCTCTCTACTCCTCCTGAGCAACAGAACACACTCTATGTCCTTTAACTTAGTTTTCTTTACATGCTTTGGTAGATGTAGGAGAACCAACAGTGAAATATATATAAGTATTATTATAATTATGCAACCCCACTTTACTTCTGCCTCAGTTAAAGTTCAGCAAAGACAGTCTCCACTCGAGTATCATACTTTGGTGCACTTTCCGCCCCTAATTCAGGCCTCGCTATCTTAAAAAGCTCTCTCTGTTTGATAATATTCTGACTGTTCCCGGATAATGAAGTCCTCTTCATTTAGACTCATTAGAGTCTGAAATGTCTCATCTCTGCCTGAGGGAGAGACAGCCCTGTTAAGTGACGTCCTGAAGTGAAACCGTGACACTCCCTGCATCAGTATTTAGCCGAGGCGTCCCGAGGAGAGCCATAGCAGCTCCTAACAACCAACCAGAGGCTTCGGCGAGAGACAGTGAGTGAAGGAGGAGACAATTACTGCAGTGGTCAGCTCGGCAGCTCTGTCCTGTCCTGGGGCAACAAAAGAAGGGGGGGGATAGTTGCCCAGTTGGAGAGTTCACTCATTACAGGAGAAGTAGAGAGGGTACAGAACAAGTGTGCAGGCACAGGCACACACAAAACTCCTGTTAGTGGTGTGTGTATGTGGCTGCCTCGCACGCAGAGCTGGTGATAGAGAATCGCTCACTGTTGCACGCTCCAGAAACAACAAAATGCTCTGAAATGTTTGTTTTTAAGCATCAGCCGAACAAAGCAAGCATAAAAAATGATACTTTTGTGTTATATTATCCACACTTTTATACAGCACATTAAAATTCACACATTTCGGCTTTAAAAGAGACGAAATCTCGATGTATTTATGTAAAAGCAGCCGCTGTTGTTTCCACTCCAAACCCTTTAACAGCTTTCAAAAAGCGCTGGATGTCTTTATTTAAATGGCAAACAGTTTCTCTGGAGAACATTCGGTGAGAAAGGTGACACAGAAAAAACCACCGAGGATGGGAAAACGCTGTGGCATGCTTGTTGTAATTACATCGCCATTTTCTCCTCCACGGACTTGAGGAAAATGTTAAATCGTGCTCATGCTGTTTGATAGTCCCCGTCCCTGCAGCATCGGGCTGTTGTATCCTCGCTGGACCCATTCAGAGGCCGTCGTTATAACCTGCTGTAATAAAAAGAAGAAAGGAATAAAAGTTGTCATTGCTCCGTCCGCAAGCTGAGACCTGATATGTGCTTTTAGATGCTCACAATCTCATGGAACCAACAAGCAGCTGATACATTTATATATCTGCACACGTTCAATAATGGCTGATAAGAGTCATGGCAGTGTGAACAACTGGCTGTTTGGATTATTATATGTTTCTGACACCATCCTTATATCACCAGTCCAATATAAAGCTATAGCCAGGACATAGTTAGCCTAGTTTAGCATAAAGATACTAGAGGTAGTCATTTTTACACTTCAGTTTTGGTAGGGATTAAGCAATCATGCTAATTTGTGAGATCTTAAAGTGTTTAAAGATGGATTTTAACCCTGTTTTCCTATCTCTATGCTATGCTAAGCTAACTGCAGGTTGTAGCTCATATCTAACAGACATACATGAGTTTGGTATCAATCTTCTCATCTAACTCTCAGCAAGAATGTGAATATGTTAATTTCCCAAAATGTCAAACTTTAATTTAAGATCCCAAACAATGCTCAAAAGATAGTTGATTAATCAAATAGTGGGCTTATCGTAAAGTAGTTGCCAGCAACCTTAATGATTGATTAACTTTTTCAATTTGTAAAAGTCATAAAATGTTGCTGAATCCAATTTCGGGAGGTGATATGTTGTTTTGAGTGACAGTTCTCTTGCTTTAGGGCCTGTGTCCACTAATGCTGTTTTTTGCCCTGGCAGCACCCACAACCTCAAATTCAGAGCGCTTCTCACCGGCGCTTGCTGTTGCTAGGTTACAAAAGTTGACTCATGGCACTTCCACTTCCATTAGTGATCGTTTGTAGTGAAGTCTGTTTTAAATTGCTCTGTATGCTAAATATTTGTTTTTATTCAAATACATTTTACAAAGAAAACAAAAACAATGGAAAGGAATCGTGTCCTGGCTTTAGCAGCAGCTCTACACCTGGAAATTTTACCCTTAAAAAAAAAAAAAGAATTAACTTCTGCTCCGCCATTGTTGTTGACAAAGTTGAAATCAGAAGTCCCGCCCCTTCTTGATTTTGATTGGTCGGTGAGGGAGAAGTGACATTGACGACAAGCATGGTGGTGGAGCAAGAGTTGACCAAGTACACAGTTAGCGGACAGGACCAAGAAAATGTTTTTCTTCCACATTCTACTGTCACGTTATGACTTAAAAGTTTTGATTTGCACTGCAATAATTGCATTTTTCACCATTTTCTGACCAAAGTTTGTTATTAATTATACAAAATTATAACTGACAGATCAACTAATAGTTAAAACAGTCCTGAATTGAATCCCTAATCCTGCATATGATATTTAAATACCTTGAGATATCACACTAAAGGATTGCGCAGCTATTGCGTCCACAAAACCTCTGCAAATGACACCAAAAGACTCCGCCTCATTCTCGAAGCACATGCAGAGGGTTGAATGCACCCCCAAAGTGTGCTGCAGAGCAAACAGGGTCTCTGTGTTCCGGTGCCATTTGCGTGTATTTAAATGAGTCATGATGCAGACATTTGGGGAAAATTCTGCCCCTTTCTATGCAAATGAGCATCGTGGCAAAAAGCACCTATATCACTAACGCCAGTGCTAACAGCACCGCGCAGATAGAGTGACAATATTACTTTCTGCAGAGAAGTGGTGGTAGCTGTGGCGCAGTGTTATAGCGGCTGTCACGCTCTGAGTTTCCAGTTATCATGACACCAATTCCACCTCTTGTGTGATCAAAAATGTATTTGTCTGTTAATAATATTTTATCATTATTATTATAATCGGGAGATCAGTCTGGGGCTATGCAAGGCTCAACCCCGGCACATGGGCCCAGACACAAGCAGGCGGTCTGGAGCCGTTACGCATGACAAGGATTATTATATGGACGAGCTGCTATTGCGCGCTTGTTTACAAAAACGAAGCTGCGTTACAAAGAGTGAAACTAGTAAACACCCGTCGAGTCTGGGCTTCACAATAAACTGTTAAAGAGCTGCCCCCTCCTCTCCCTGCTCATCATCTATCTGTGCATGGAGTTGAGATCCGTCAGTGTGCGCTGAACTACTCCCTGAGAGCGCAGCACCGTGCAGCAGAGAGGTGCAGACAGCTCCTCTTCACAATCAGACAAAAAGCAAGAGCAAACAACTGCACGGATCTGCTAAACTTTATGTTTGGGCTTGAATATCATCTGCAATTTGCTTTGTGAATCTGACCTTGAGACGGAGCAGATAGCGGGTGCACATGATGGTGCTATCAGCGGTCGCAATTCATTCTTAGTGAAATCCTCCCTTAGTTTTCTCACAACCACAAGATGACATTTCCCATATCTCAAAAAAATAACCAACTACAGCTGCCATATTACACATGATTGACCAAATATGTCAGGTTTAGATTTCTCTCTTTGACATGGCCTGTTCCTCTTTTTTCCGTCCTTGCTATCAGGCCATCAGCAAAGGGTCAAGAGTTGTGATGAAGTCCAATGTTATCTCCAGATAACATGATAATGAAGCTGGGCTTTAAAGATAACAGGAGTGCAACAATGTGGACAGCACATTAGCACATTTGCCTATTTAAATTTTACTTATAGTCCCATAGAACGTCTTCCTGATTAAGATCTTCACCTTCATTATCATCTGACTTTCCCTTAAATCTATAAATCCTTGAATCACGAACAAATTCACTTGTTTTATCCAACAATATTGGTGTTCTTAAACCATGACCGCAAGAAGTAATTTCATGTTTGTAAGACTGAGTATCACCTTTTCCCTTCAGCCAATCAGTGGGCAGCACCTGGCAAACGGTGGCGGACCACGTGAGGCAGGAGCGGCACACGGTGGTCGGACTCTTCCCCAACACCGTTTATCTCTTTATTGTCCGAGCGGTGAACTCCTACGGCCTCAGCGATCCCAGCCCGATATCTGAGCCCGTCAGGACGCAGGGTGAGTTACATTAATGAAACCTTGTTCTTTTCATAATCAGAGTCCTCCTTTACAATCTTTACTTCTGTGTATATTTATAAAGCAGGAAATTAGAGCTACAGATTGTGCGGCTGGCACAAAGATAATGTGCTTCATGGTTTAGAAAAACTTTGCATATGAAGTCTAAAAACTAATTGCTTTCTCAGTGTGATGCTCTCCTGCCCTGAGCAATGTTTAATTATATCAAAAAGCTGCTCTTTTTTTAGCTGAATATCGGTTTTTTTGGCCTTTGCTGACTGTGTGTCTTTGTTGTTTCAGACGGGAGTCCTACAGAGCAGGGCGTGGACCACAGACAGGTGCAGAGAGAGCTCGGAGAGGTGTCTGTCTACCTGCAAAAGCCTGTCGTTCTGTCTCCCACCAGTGCCAGGATTTCTTGGACTGTGAGTTGGATTCTTGGCTGATGAAAACGTCTACTTTTCAAAGTCGGCTTTGGCTGTGCGGAGGACACGCTAATCTCTGAACATTAACTTCAAAACCTCCTCCAAAACATTACGTGACACAAACAGATTAACTTGAAGTTCAAACACAGCTGCGTCTGCTCCTGATTACTGATGTAAATATTGAACTCTGTGACTCTTTTTTTTTCTTTTTCTCTTTCTCATAATTTTCAGGTGGCTCTTCAGTCTCGCTACATTCAGGGTTACCGTGTGTTTTACCGAACCATCGGCAGCTCCTGGTTGGTGCAGGATGTGGAGGCCACGTCTGATCATAGCACCATCTTAGTGGATCTGCACAGCAATAAAGAGTACGAGATCAAGATACGGCCGTACTTCAATGAGTTACAGGGACACGACAGCCTCATGGTGCTGCTGCGGACGCCTGAGGAGGGTAAGAAATGCTTCTTAATGAATTTGTCAGCAGCATAAAACTTATTTTCATTATCAGTTAAGATGAGTAATTATTAGAGCCACAGTGATTATTATTGTCCTAACAGGTTATATAGTTCAGTATTCACAGACAATGACAGTTAGATAAGAAGACTGAATCAACTCTGATGCCTGTATGCTAAGTATGATACAGGGTTAGCTTAGCTTACCATAAAGACTGGAAATAATGGGAAAAAGCTAGCGTGATTCTGTCCAAATGTCCAAAAAGAAAAAACAGATCCCCTAAACTTTACAAATTAACACACGTTATTTGCGGGAACTATAAAAACACAGAAGTCTAACAACTTAAAGATGTTGTTTTTGGAGGTCACATGGAGGACTCTTTGTCAGCCTGGTCTAGTGACCTTCAAAGTCCTTCGAACTGCAAAATAATCAACTTCAGAAAACAACAGCTCAAATTTGTTTTCATTATGGCTTTGCCTTTATTACATAGGACAGCTGAAGAGAGACAAGACTGTGGGGAGTAGAGACTGCATGGGGCGCCTGCTCTACCAACTGAGCTACAGCCGCGCCCCGGAAAACAACTGTGATGAAATAGTCAAAAAACAAATTGACTTTGACATTTCAGTTTTTATGCTGATTAAAAACCTGAGATACAAAGGTGTTTTTGGTAAATGTTGTAACTTTTGGACAGAATGAAACTAGCTATTTCCTGTCCTGATGCTAAGCTAAGCTAACTGGCTGCTTGCTCCATTGTCATATTTACCACGTTCAGTCACATTTTGTTACACTGCCAAACCATGTTTGTGCGATAAACAATTCAAAAGAAAGTTAAATAAATTAAAGAAAGGGGATAAAATGATTAATACCCTAGTTTATAGTCCATCATTTCTTTAATTAATTAGAAAGTTGTTACCTGAAATTACGTAATTATGAAAGTAAAATAGAGACAGTGTTTAAGTGTTAAACTTAATTCTTAACATCTCAATCTGTGACACATATTGAGAATTACACTTAGTAATACATACATAAAGAATGAACTGTGATGCTAACTGAGCTTCTTTTAAGGACTTTAATATAAATAAATACATTTCTGTTAAAAAAGTACAAACTGACGTACTTCTTTCAAGGACTCTTCTCCGACATAATTAGGATATAATCTGGAATAATGGACCTCTAAAATAGAGTGTAACTCTTCTCTCAATAACATTGGTATCAGTTAATAATAATTCAAATAATTATAGTTTTCCTTCTTATCTCCGTGTGCAGTTCCGAGCGCGGCTCCACAGGCCGTGTCAGTGGTTCAGCTCACTAACAGCACCAGTATCAGCGTGTCCTGGGAGCCCCCGCCTCATAACACGCAGAGCGGGATCATCCGGGAGTACAAGGTGAGGCTGCAGCTATCAGAACCAGACTACAGCGACTCCTGAGATGAAACCTGATGACAAAACCTCGGCTGATGTTTGTTTCTAATTTTAAGCCTGTCAATCACAGACGCAGCTGTAGACCGCAGAAATAGAGTGGAACTAATTGTTCTTCTAATCCACCATGTTTGTATTTTTATGCCCCGAATTTGTTGTTTAGACACTCGTGAAAAACGCTGATTTTAATTAACCATTAGTAATTACCTCTTATCTGCTGCCAGAACAGAAAGAGACTCAATTTTGTCATCAGATTTTCAGTGGTACACTGACTGTCCTTGTCATCTGTTCTGCTCTGCGAAGAAACACTGAGTTCTGATTATCCGTCTCCAAGCATGAGCACAACGCTGATTACTAATCATCTGGCTGCTTTTCCAAGAAAAGAAAAAGAGGAGGAACGCACAGTTCTTTTGTTTAGATGTATTCTTTCCGTCAGCATGAAGAAAGTTATGAGAAGTCTGATCATGAAAAAGCAGATCCTTTGGTATGTAGAGGCTCAGCAGCCGCAGGCAAGGATCACACTTAATCCCCTTTAACATTCAATTTGCTGAAAACTTCACACTCGCAAAGCCGGCCGTGACTCAGATGTCAAACGTGTAATGTTGAAATGGTAGTTTGTAATATTTTCATCATAAAAACTTTATTAATAAAAAGTTTATTCATTGTAAATTATGCAGAGTCCACAAGGTGAGTATTTACATTTTAGTGCTTCACTGATTTACATTTATTTACAACAATAGTTGCTGCTGACCTCAAAGATGACTCGCTGCAGATTAAATATCCCATCAGTATGAATAGCAGCTGAAGTTTGCTCCATTATAATGCTAATTTTCTACATGAGTGCTTTTACTGTGGGAGCATATTGTGCTGTAAATTTTATGTTTAGAAAGAGGCTGTGCCGCGGTTGACAGAGGAAGGAACGCGCTCTTCGTCTCACAAATGCAAAGTTGAATTAATAAACAAGTCTTTTAGTATTGCTGCCGCAGCCTTACTCGGCTTGTGCCAAACTTTTAGAACAAACTAATGAGTAATCGACATTACCCCTGACAATTTCCCAGAAAATTTCAACACAGTCTGCCCCTGAAAGTTGCCCTCTCACACATGTCCCTCGCAGCAAGAGATTTTCCCTGTCAGACGGGGGAAGGAGCTCCCGAATCTCTTCATCGCTCCAATTTGCAGACATCTTTGCTACTGTCATCTTGTAAACGATCCCTCCTCTTCAACCTCGGATGTTTTTAATCATCCTGTTATGTGTCGCTCTTCTGGTTTCTCTGATAAAAACGTCATCAATCCGCCCACTCGCTCGCGGTAAATGTTGCTGACTATTACTTGCTTTTACACATCTGCTCACCCCGACTTCCTGCGGACATTTCACAAGGAGGCTGGCAGGAAAAAAGTCAGCACAAAGTATGAGTATGAACATTTTAATTCATTTTAATTTTAATTAATAAAACAAAACAAAACAAGACAATAACAAAAAAAATATTAACACTTAGGCAAACTTGTATGTAAATTCTATTCCAGTACATGGCATCATTTACATCCATAAAGATAAAGCATAAAGATGGGTCTTTTGATTACACCAAAGAACAGAGCGTCAAATTAGCTTTCAATTAAAATAAGGAAAAACAGGATGTATATCTGTCCACACACACACACACACACTTTCACACACACATTGTGAGGGGCACTCACACTTGCCATTCATTGAGTTTGGTGAGGAAATCATCATCAGGTGTGTGTGTCTGATCGCCCCTGATTCAGGTGTAGGAAGCCAATATATATATATGTACCCTTGGGTTCCAGTGCTCTGTGCTGACTCATTATCTCACCATCAGAGGTCGTGAGAGGTTCATTCAGTGTCTTTGGTTTGCTCACCATTTCTAGCTTCTTGGTGTGGGGGAGGTCTTTTCTGCCCCGGCCTTGTGTTTTGGTTCAGAAGTGTTTTCTTGGTCTCCCTGAAAGTTGAGTGTCTTGTCAGCTGCTCGGCAGCTGTGGTTTCCTTCCCCCCTATCGAAGTGTTATTTAGTGAAGGCAGTTTGTTTTTTAGCTTGTTATTATTGTGATTTTTTCCCCCTCTTCTGTTTAATCGCTTGCAATTTTTATGGTTATTCCTCTGAGATAACTTTAAGACACCCCCAGTCTGCAATTGTGTCCCACCCCCTCATCCTGACACGCCGTGTTTTGCCCGCACCTTCGCCATGTTTATTTTACCCGAGCAGCGTTTGCGAGAGGAAAAAAATGGCGCCCGCGAGGAAGTCTAAGGGGGCAGACCACACATTTATCTGGGGCGGGGTCACCAACCTAGAGGAAGAGTTATTGCCCTTCATGACGTCATGTAGGGAAAATCTTCAACTCGGCTGTTTCAGCACACATTTTATGAAAAGTGGAGCAAGCAAGAGAGGGAGAGGATAGATTTTTCTCATTTAGGGGAGGTTTGTAGACAGGCTGGGGGCGCATATTACTGTTAGAAAACCATTCTAAAGTGAATTTGCATAATATGGGACCTTTAAGTAATTTTTTTGACCACCTTCACACAGCAGTCCTTATCATCCTTTATCTTATCGGTAATAACATTGTACTTTTTGTTCCACTAAATGTATACACAACTATATTCACAAACTGCAGAAAAGATTCTAGATTGTCTGGATTACTCACAATACTTTTATAGTATAAGACATTGTTATACATTTAGTTTACATTTGCATTACATCAGCACTGCTGTGGTTATCTGTGGCTTAGTTAGCTCCATCTTGAGCAGTTGCAGTAACATGTTCATGTATCACTGACAATTACCGTACAAAATACTAAATAATGTAATATTGATATAATAATCTGCACAATGTGAAATGTTACTTTTCAGCCTGTGAGTACATCTTGCTGTTAAAGTGTTTGTACTCTCATGAGGGTGAAATTGATTTGATCGGCAGTAAATCGCACTGATGTTCAATCTGAGACACACTTTGCCATCGCAGCCTTTCTCCGTCTTGGCATGATGGATGCTGCTGTAAAAACATTACAGAGTCAGTGAAGCGATGATGCTGACTTGATAAGTCTTTTTTACTTATTCAGCTTTGATGATTCAGTGCTACATAGTTTTAGCACTTACCACTATCCATACTGCTCTTTGCACACAGAAGCTAAAATACCTTTAAAAATACAACAAAATGAGGTTTTATTGGCTTGATCCATCCAATCATCCGTCTCTAAACAATCTTATCTTTACCATAAAGCTTTTTAATTACAAAGGACTACTTAAACATTGTATTACAGCTACTTTTACCTCATAAATCTGTATATTTCTTTCACAGCAGGATTATTTATAACATTAATCCAACATCAAACACATAAAATGAAAGCACGTATCTATGTACAAAGTCAGGATTATAACTGTCATTGCATTCATATCCCTTCTCTTTTATCTCTGCTGTATCTTTGTTGTCATTCTCCTCCTGTGCACAATCAGATTAAGCTTCAACGATAAGAAATGACTCTCATTATCGGATACTTTTATCTCTTTCTAATCGTGTTTACATGCTTTAAGATCCAAACATTAACCCTCCACGTCTCGTATCGATCAGGTGTGGTGTCTGAGCGGCAGCGTGGAGCCGGAGCACAACATAAACCAAACAGTGGACGGAGCGGTTCTGTCCATCCTGCTGACAGGCCTGCTGCCTGACGTCCGCTACACCGTCGCCGTGGCTGCTGTCACCAGCTTGGGCGTGGGTGCTCAAAGCCCGCCTGTCAGCCTGCTTCTCTGTGAGTCACTCAAACTGTTTCAGCCGCTACATGTAGAGAAATATGGCGAGATACGCTCTCAGCGGACTCAGTTTACCACAGGTGAAATATGTATGTGCCATGTTGATTTCAGAGTGTGAATGATTTAACAACAGAGGCGTCGTCAACACTGATGTTAGGAGTGTAAAACAGTGTTACTCAGACATCCACGCAGGCACACACAGGTGGTTTCTTGTGTTGTAGCCCAGAGGCGATGTGTTTGTTTTGGTGCTTTCTGACACCTTTTTCCTCTTTTCCTTCAGCTGCAATTTTATTTGATAGAATAGTTTAATAAAAGAGTAGAAACAGTTTGAAACAGCTACACTGGCTCTGCACAAAAGTAGCAACATCTGTGTGCTGACACAGCTGAAGCTTGTTTTCACTTGTTTGTTAAACCGGTATAAAAACCAAGTTCAGGTGTTACAGGACTTTAATCCATTTACAACCAAAACATGCAATTTATTTTCTTCTAACGTCTAACATGGTGCTTTCTAAATGTAAGAGCTTTTGTAACCTTTGCACCATAGACTGTATATAGGAAGGCAACGTGCCTTAAACGTATATTCTTTCTAATGGCCAGCAGGGGGTGTTGCAAAAATGGGTCTTTAAAAAATACTCTACTTCTCATTTGATTTTTTTTTTATCCCAGTAAACATTTTTACAATTAGTTTTTGGTCTCAATCGCAAATGTAAAGTCTTCTTTAATGTAGCATGATGTTAGTTTGGTAAGTCACTGTCCCATAAAGAGTAAAAATATACATTAATACAGGGTATGGTTGACAGCACAGCTACCTGTGACTGAAAATTTACTACCACAGCGACCTGTCAATCAGGATATTGGTCCTCGTCCATAAATTATGTCTTATGATTAGGATAAAAATAAAGATGGCGTTGGCAGAAACGCAAACCTTAAGGCTTTAAAACGGATGTCCTTATATCAATGATAAAGTCATGGAGGGGGCGCTGGTTTGGCTCGGTTGGTAGAGCAGGCGTCCCATGTATAGAGGCTACAGTCCTCGTCGCACTGATCGCAGGTTCGACTCCCGGTCTGCCGATCCATTTGGTGCATGTCATCCCCCACTCTCTGCTCCCCACATTTCCTGTGTGTCTTCAGCTATCCTATGAATAAAGGCAAAAAAAGCCAAAAAAATAATCTTAAAAAAAAAAAAAAAAAAGAAAAAAAAAAAAGATAAAGTCATGAAGTCTATGTCCACTTCTTTGATACAGAATAGCCTTAGGTGGGAGTCTAAGCTAGCTGCTTCCCCCTGTTGCCTGTCTTAATGCTAAGCTAAGCTAGCCATCTGCTGGCTCTAACTTCTAACATTGAGCTAATAGACATGAGAGTGGTGTCAATCTTTTTATCTATATCTCTCCAAGAAAGTGATAATATCATATTTACCCCAATCGCAAATTATTTCTTTAAACTGAATGATAAAGGACAGCATGAATATATCCTTTTTTAATGCCGATCCGGAACAGATTGGCTGCAGGAGGCGTATTTGTCAACAGAGCTGTCAAATATCTAACTAAATCGAAACTTCTCAGAAAAATGAACACTGGGAAAAAAAATGTATTTGACGTGTATTTTGATTTTATAGTTTGACTCATGTCTCATCTGTTAACATGGAGGAGGCGGGCTTTATGGCCTATACTGCAGCCAGTCAGCAGGGGGCGCTCAAGACGTTTTGGTGAAGCTGACAGCTGTCTCCTTTTCCTCACACTTCCTTCAGCTCCCCCACTGGACAGGACTCTAACGCCTGTAAAGAAAAGCAGTAACCTCAGCATATCAGAGCAGATCACGTCTGTGGTCCGGCAGCCGGCCTTCATCGCGGGGCTGGGCGTGGCCGCGTGGTTGGGGCTGATGGGCTTCAGCGGCTGGCTGTACTGTCGACACCGCAGGAGGAAGCAGCTGGGACACTACACCACATCCTTCGCATACACACCTGCAGGTTAGTTCGAAAAGCGCGTTCTTATCTAGATCTTGACAGCTGCTGGATGTTCAAAGTATTAGCTGAAAAATATATATCACATCATAAAGCTGAAGTTCAGGAATGTGACATTCTTACAGATTTTCAGCACCTTCAGGTTTTTGATGTCAGGAGGATTTTTCCTTAAAGAACGAACTGTGAAAGGCAGAAAAAAGTTACAATGACATGATCCGGGGTGATTCTCAGACACCCTCAGATGCGCTCTGTCACATCTGATTCATTATATCCCTCTTGTTCACGAAAAGGAGAAGTTACAGAGGGAAGGAAAGCAAAGCGTCAAGTTTGGTTTTCAACAATCAACGGTGACAAAGTTCCTAATAGACCGCCGGGGATATCTCCCGCAGTGATGAATGTTTTCAGTTTTAGCTGTAATCTGAGGAGGTTCATGCACTCTCACTGCACATTCAGTTAATTAAAATGTATTTATCCCCACTGGGCTGTAATATCACTGAAGCATATATAACCACTACATGCAGTTTATTTTAGAATAAGCCCTTTAGCACATAAACACATGGGCTGTTTTCTGGCTCTGAGAGATGTTTGCTTCTGCTCTTTAGAGCTGAACTCTTATTGTATGGTTAGAATTGACAACTGAACTGTACTGATTTTTCCTCTTCCAGTCGGCTTTGCTCACAGCGAAGGATCTGGGATCATCAATGGAGGGTAAAGCGTAGATATCATTCTGACAACATTTCCCTCTGTGTATTTCATGTTACATTAAAGTATTAATAACTCCCCTTCTCTTCCAGGCCTGGCTTGTTAGGCTCAAACATGGGCACCTACCCCTGGCTAGCCGACTCATGGCCCACTCCAAACCTCTCTCACAACAAGGACTCGGTCAACTGCTGCGCTGGCAAGCTGGACTCAGACAGATACTACAACAGTAAGAGCTCTCTGACTTTAAGTGTTGGGTGGAATAACTCTTTTTAGAATACAGAAAACATCACTGTCCTTTGTGTCCAGGCATCATGAACTACCCCAACCAGACGGAGAAGCGCAGCACGGCGTCCACAGACAGTCCCATCTACAGCACCATCAACACGGCTGCTGAGGACGACCTGCTGGCGTACTACGACACATACTCCAGCACGTCGTACACCCAGGGGCCGGACCCGTACAGCAGCAACCCGGTGCTGTCTAACGGTGGGCTCGGGGGTCTTGAGCAGGAGCTGGACCAGTGGACCATCCAGTCGGGTCAGTCTGGGTCTGAATACGCCAAGCTGCAGTACACCAAGAAAAGTAACGGTAACGGAGTTTCTTTATGTCTCTACATATTCTGTTGTTGTCCTATGAATGGAAGAAATCTGATTTATTCTTGATACGATTTAAATGTGTGAAATAGGAAATTAAAATGCTGTGTTCCCTTTTTCAATCCATATTTTTAAGGTTAGTTGCCTTGTAATGTGACATGAAGCGTGAGTACTGTTGGCTTGACTCTAATATAAGCCATGTAAGCTGCCACCTTTCTCTTTTGAATAGTTTGAATAAAAGTATGAATACAATAAACACTTTTTTTACAGGTACAAATTACTTTTTTTTTTCCAATGGAGTCTGGTAGCAATTAAATGAGCAACATAACCGCTGATTATTATCTTAATTCAAGGTCTTACCTTGACAAAAAATAAGAGATCTTTAGAGTAATTTATCAGACACTTTATTAACACTCTGCCAGTCAGTGGCAAAACAAGCACTTTTAGCTGATGTACTTTGATTGGGTACATTTGCCTGCAGGGATTGTGACGTAACCATGGCAGCCTTTTTTGCAGCTGCTGGCTGAAACCGTCTACTTGGAAAAATTCAAGAACTTTTTAAAAGACAAATACAATAAAGAACATATAATTACTGCTAACACTATGACGTACTGACTACCGCAAAGACTACCGTCTTTCTCCCATAGTAGACAGCTGGGCTACAACGACAGGAAGTGCGCAACGTGGAACTTTTTTTCGAATGCTGTAGTCGTCTCTTCAACCGTCACTGCTTAAAGTTTAACTTACTACACAGCTAGGGACACCTACAACGCGTAGGGCGATAAAAGCTCAACACTTACCAGTAACATTTAGTGTCCGGCCGATCTGCTCCCATGCTGTTTGTTTGTCATATCGTACAGCTGTGGGTAGACAGAAACAGCCAAAACAAGTTGCTCCTCCATGTTTGGTGGTAACCATGGTGATCGGTGGTGGCGACACCAGCGCCTTTCTGAAAAGTTCAGAGATTTTCAACTCAAGCGCTCGGAGCAGCCGCACGAAAAAGGCGGAGCACTCTGAAAAGGACGTGGGGTGCAGCTCTTTTTCTCTAGGCGGCCGCATGCAGCCACTTACACTCTGTCCTCATTGGGAACAAATGAAAAAACATGCCGGCGCTATGTGGACACAGGACCTCAGTCATTTACTCAGTCATAAAATATGTAAAAAAATGAATATATAAAACCCAGATTTTAAAACAAAACAAAATTCTCCTTTTAGATTTGAATGGAAACAGTAAATAAGAACGTATATAGGAATACAGAGGAAGAAGGAAACCTAAAAGGAAGATATTTGGGGCCCTCACAGGCAGAGCTAGGAGAGTTCAGGTTGTAAAAGCCTGTTTTTTGTTGAGCATATTTATAGTTTAAGGCAGGCAGCCAGCAAGTTTAGCCTCAGGCGAAGGGTAGAAATAGTAAAACCACAGATTGCACCTTGAACACATACTGTCTTTTTATGCCTTTACAGACAAACTAGTAAAGCAGAAGTCCAACGGGTCCGTGTCCAAGTCGGCCCCTCTCACCTGGGTGGATGTTCTGTCACTGCCTCTTCCTGCCAACAAAGAAAAGGGTCGCACAAAGACAGACAAAGACGAGGAGCAACACAGGTGAGACTTACACCTCTGAAATATTATCTAAAGTCTTTAATCAACTTGCTTTCATGAAGTGCGGTCTACTATTTACACAGTCAGTCAGTTTATTATTAGCACCAGGACCTCTGACTCCACCTAAGTGACAGAGAGAGTTAAGGCAGATGGAAATCAAACCTGCCCTGTAACGCTGCCAAAGCTGTCAAACAAAACTTTACACTGTGGGAAGTTTTCAAATTAACAACACTTCTGTCTGCGGGCAGAGAGTATAGTGCGCCGTGGGGTTGTGTAGGGGGGCGTCTCCTCTAACTGGTTCTGACAGATTAGATTGCGGACATACCGGGGTGGGATCGGAGGGCTGCTCTGACTGTGCCGTGTCTTTTGTAATGACATTAGCCACCATCTGACAGTCTGGATTAGTACTTTCCATTTTAAATGACAAGTCCATCATTAAATTAGCCCCCGACGGCGCTGAAGTGACAACAAAACGCACGGAGGAGGTCTCGTTCTCCCTTACTCTGTCTTTATTCCCCTGTTCATAATAAACTAAATCGTCTTCTTAGAATTATCTTTGTGTTAATTTATACCCTTTCTTATATTTCATATTTTAAGCCTTGTTTGTGGTATCACTCTGCTGATAGCAGCGTTGTTTTATTTGGACACCATTTTGATCCAGACTGATATATTTAACAGATTACCATGATATCTGGAACAAATATTCATGGTTCTCAGAGGATGAACCCTTTACACCCCACCACGTGGTCAACATTTTGGGGGATATTTGTGAAGTATCTCAACAACTTTCCATAGATTTCCTTTAATTTTGGTGCAGACCTTCATGGTCCCCAGAGGATGAACCCCCAATTACTTGATCCCCTGACTCTTCGACATAAGGTTGACATTTGTAGGGATTTATTATTGAAGGGCTCAAAAACTTTTTGATGAATTTCCACACAATTTGGTACAAACATTCATGGTCCCCAGAAAATGAAACCTCAATTACCCGATCCCCTGACTCTTTGACAGAGGGCTGACATTTGTGGGTATTTTAAAACGAAAGGTCTCAACAACTTCAAGATTGATTCTCATAAAATTGGGAACAGACATTAATTATCCCCAGTGGATGGGCCCTGACTTACTTGGTCCCCTTCCTGTCCGTCATTGGGTTGATTTTTGTGGGGATTTTTAACGAAATGTCTCAAAACTTGAAAACGGATTGTCATAAAATGGCACGAGCATTCATGGTCCCCAGAGGATGAATTCTGACTCACATGATCCCCTGATTCTCCAGCATATGTGTGATATTTGTGGGTATTATTTTAAGAAATATCTCACTCTCAACTTTAGATGTATTGCTATAAAATACATACATCCATGGCCTCCAGAGGATGGATCATACTGGCTTTTCCTTTAGTGTCACATTTACTGGTTTTATTGTGAAATGCATCAACAATCGATGGAGATACATACCCCATAATACCTCCAGTAGTTTTAATAATTTTCGTGATCTGACTTTACATTTCATGGCATCATCAGATTGAACACTTCCTATGGTGTAATTATACATTGGTACTTTTATGTTTAGGGTTAATTAACCAGCATAAAGATGCAAATACATTCAGCTAAGATTTAAACATAGTAAACACTGACCTTAGCATTTAGCTCAAAGTGTATAGCCGCACAGAGCCCACAGCATGGCCGTCCCTCCTCTTCTTGTTTGCTTTCATTTATGATAAATAATTAGGTTGTTCAGTGTTTCCCTCTGAGATACACACTCATGCTGCTGTCACTCATTGTCCCTCCCCCAGCTCTGAGGAGGAAGATGACGACTGGTGTCCTCCGCTCCCTGCCAGAACCTACCTGATGGACACCTCCAGGGAGGAGCTCTCCAGCCTGCCCTCCAAACCCGATGATTTGTCCTACACACCAACACGGGTGTCTTCCCCACAACGAGACGCACACAAACCCAGCGACAGTCCACGACTGCAGCACTTTGACCTCCTGACCCGTCACCAGGTCTCCCAGTCCAACCCAGATCTGTTTACCAACACCAAGACCCGGGATGCCGCTGAGGTGTACCACACACGCCAATGGACAGAAGACTTGAAGGGGGAGAGCCTCGGCAAAGGTCAGTTTAGATTCATTTCAACATCTCACATCTTTGGAAGTGACTACCCATGAGGCAGCGCGCAACCACACAGTGTCATGATTAATTTAGATATGAAGTCACCTAACAGAAAGTATTTGTACATGAAAATCATGTCGCATTTGCTCAAAGTGCTGCTCGGTGTTCTTTAGTTTCCTCTAAGTTTCCTGGGGATGACATCAGTGTGCTTTCTTGTCAGGACAATCTTCGGCTCCCGCTGCCGAGTCGAGCCCCACAGCGCAGGCACACAGAGCCAGGAGTAAGAAGAGAACACCCAAGGATGGACAACTCAGGCGAGAGCTACACATCCAACCAGGTATGGCACGCTGTTTGCTACACGTCTAACTTCTGTTTAAAATAAGGACCAAAAAGAAAGAATTAAAATTTTAAGACCTGTATTACTTGTTAAGTTCAAATTTTAAAATGATAGCATGCTAACACGCTAAGCTAAAAAGGTGTACATCGTAAGCGTAAGGTAGACGAGGTGCGTCTGGATTTAAAATAGGAGCTGCTGAGGAGACATCGTAAGCATTATACCTTTTACACATCAGCATGTTAGCATTGTCGTTGTGAGGATGTTAGCATACTCGCGCTTAGCTCAAATGCAGCCTCACAGAGCTGCTAGCATGGCTGTAGACCCCCTGTATTTAAAGGAATTCAACTTTATTCCTGTTTCCTTGTTT
The DNA here is from genome assembly GCF_022749685.1 of Semicossyphus pulcher. Lineage (NCBI taxonomy): Eukaryota > Metazoa > Chordata > Actinopteri > Labriformes > Labridae > Semicossyphus > Semicossyphus pulcher. The sequence continues at coordinate 10,610,855 of NW_027211692.1, forward strand.
GGCACATAACTCTTAAAATTTTTACATCAAATATTTTCAAAAGAGTTAATAAACAAGATATAAAATGTTAATTTAAGACCTCTAAAGTTGCTAATAGGGGGATATTGTTACCTTTGGACAGAGCCAGGCTAGCTGTTCCCCTTGTTGTCAGTGTTATGCTAAACTTTGCTAACCAACAGCTGGCTGAAGCTTCCTCTTTAAGCACAGACATTAAAGTGGTGTCTATCCTCTCGTCGAACCCCCAACAAGAAAGTAAATTCTCTTAAATGTCTGGACTATTTTTTTAAAGCAGAGTTCCTGTCTGGGGTCCAGTTTAATAATCACCATTTATCAATCATGTGCAGAACTCCCTCCTCCACCAGCCCCTCCCCCTGCTGACGACTCCCTGAAGCTCTTGGCTGATGTTTTGAGCCGCAGCCGAACAGACGGTGAGAGGAAAGAGGGGAGCGACTCGCCTACTCTCCAGAAGAGGGGAGAACATTTCTCACCCCAAAGGAGAGGACCTACAAAGTGGTTATCAGATGGTAAGAACAATATGTAATACTTCTCTCTGTCGCATCAATCTGTGAGTGTCAACAACAGACGATAAAAGAACAATTTCAGTCCCTACAGCACATGGCATCTTGCTTCAACAGCTGGAACCCAAACAGATATATTAATATTATTGTGATGCCTCTTATTAATCCCTTTGAGCTTAGAAAGAACCAACTGCCACCAGGGTATGCACACTTTTTATCCCGTAGTAGCTCTGCTTTTAGTAGCAGGGGGTCTATTTTCAGTCTGCTCCCTCACTTAGGGTTTAACCTACATAAACACAGCTGTACCTTACAGTGATTTGTTTGTCATCTGCAGATGAGAATGTAATCCCATATGGACAATCCAGCTTCCTGCCCAACGTCCAGATGTCAGGCTACGGGTCCCTTGGTGGAGGAGTCTTTTCACGGCCCTCCACCGCTGGCCGGAGGAGAGACGAGGTACGTCTGGACTTAAAATAGGAGCTGCTGAATAGACATTGTGTCGGCGTAGTGTGGGTCAAAGTCAGTTGTACAGTAAACTGAGGTCGGGTGTAGCTGTTTGGATGGCAGAAGACTCCTGTGTTTGTTTTTGCAAATGCTAAATAAGGTTATCTAACACTGTGACTCAACGAACAGCCAATTTTCCACTTGAATCTCCTGATACAATAAAGGGAATTGCAAGATTATGTGGGATGCTGTTAAAAACACCCCCCACTTGTTTCATTGTATACAGTATGTGTGCACATGAATTACATTGTTAAAAATACCTTCTATAATACATGAGGATGAAATAAATCATTAAAGTGAAACTGTACCCACCTAAAATCTGCCTGAAACTCTTCCTGAAGGCTTGAAGGAAGCTTGTAAAATCTTTGTAGTTCGCACAATGGTAGAAACTGTAACAAGCTCGGAGTGAAGGAGGAAAGTGATGTAATGTTTTCAGAACTGAGAGGAGTCAAAAGGTCGACAAAAACTTGCTCTCCATGCTCAGAGGGTTCTGTGTCACTCGGAAAGCTTGTTTTGAAATGATGGTGTAATGAAAAATTTGAAGTACTGAGTTTTGTCTCTTTGGTACTTTTTTTAGAAATAACTGTGTCCCTGTTTAGTCATACATAAATTATATTTGAAAGCACTTTGGAAAAGTTTTTATATATATATATATATACAAAAAAATAATAAGTACAAAGTTTATGTCAGACACTGCTTTACTGCTTTAAATCCTAACCTGTTATTTGAGCACTGCCCTTATTTTCACAAAGGTTTTGCTGTTCACCAAACTTAATGGTTTTCTATATGCTGTATATGTCAGCCAATATGTCACTAAACATAATCAGACAGAACAGTTAGATTATATATATATATTGTCACTTTCCCCTGAATGGGCTAGGGGATGAGGGGAGTAACAATAAATTAAAACCCAGGGAAAAGAAGGGATGAACAAAGTATAGGCAAAGTCGAAGGAATTTATTAACAAACTAAAGCAAAAAGGAAACACAAAGCGAGCTTCCTCTAAACAAAAGAGAAGCTGTTCTATAAGACAAAACACTATAAAACAAAAACTGCAAATAACAATAAACACTAAGGCCTCTAAGAAACGCCCTCCTTCCACTGGAGGAGTAAACCCGAACACGAAGACGTCTGTCACACACACACAGCCGAATGGCCCACTGGCTCTGGCCGTCTCCTCTCTGCTGCTCTTTATACTCCTGCCTGATTGCTGAATGTGAAACAGGTGAGCTTAATCACCTGCAGTGAAGGGAGAGCAGCACCTGAGGAGCAAACAGGAGAGAGACACATACAGAAAACACAACACAAAACTATGGCACGTAACAATATATATATATATATACACAGTATATCAGTAAATTTTCCATCCAAATGCAGCACACATTTTACAAATTGTACCAAAAAAAACTAAAAAACAACAAACCCACCCAAATTTGCCCACAAAAAAATGTATTGCTCACAAATGCAAAAGAGACAGTGCCTAATAGAATAACAATATTACAATAAGTACAAAAATAGGCAGAAAGTGATGGTGGCCATTAAATTGACAGTATTACTGACATTTACAGTCGCAGGAATTCTACACATTAATGAGCATACCTTTACATTCAACACCTTCAAACAAGTTGACACAATGCTGATTGATCCTAACACCGCCTGTTAAATGGATCTGTCTCGGGCAGTGTACTGACACTTTGAAATGAGGTTTCTTTGCCAATATTCTTGGGCTGGTGCAGCGAGGAGTATGACGGAGCCCGAGGCAGAAAAACGTATGAAGCGTCCCCAAAAAGTTTCTGATGCTTCTGATAAAAAAGAAATTCGGCTTTCAGAGGGCAAATAACAGTAAGAAAAATAAAGGGATTAACAACAAAGACGAACACTAAAGTTCTGCACTTCAGTTTAAAGAAACAAAAATAATGTAAAGGAAATATACGTATAAAAGATGAGTGAAAAAAAATTATCCCTCTTTATTGGTATAAGTCGGCCCAAACATGCGCTATACTGTCTCCATGTTTCTGTCTGTAACTTGCTCTCATTGCGCTCTGTGTTGTGCTTCTTTCCCTCCAGAACCTCATGTAGACCGACGCAGACTACGTCACATGACATCCTCCATTTTTCACCATTACTTCCTGTCTTTGCAAACCACCAATCTGTTGCCATGGTATCTTATGAAAAACTGAAGACGAAAGGGAAAGCGTCAAGGCGGCCATCTGCCTTTCACAAACTATTTTTACTTTATTTAAATGATTGAATCTTTATTTTTTGTGACTTTCTTCACCCTGTCTCCATGTAAATAGACATATTTGCAATTTTTTAAAGACGTGATCAGATATATTACTAAAACAATGGATCTGGGATTAAAATATTCAGTATTTTTAAGCGATGGGACTTAAATGTAACTATGACGTTATTGTACAGCAGATTAATGAATGTATCTTCTGTTTACTCCTGACCATGAAACCATGATGATGTGTGTGTTTACGAAAGACTGGAGAGGACATGAGGCAGAAAACATGTTAATAAACCATCACGTGTGTGTGTGTGTGTGTGTGTGTGTGTGTGACAGAGTGTGTGTCAGTGCATGTGTGCAGTGTTTGTGTGTTACTGTTTCGATCTCTCATCTCTGTGTGACTGTACTGTGGTATCCCTGTAGATCACCAGTGTGTTAGTTCTGTCGAGATTTTTAAACTGACCAATAAAACATTTATTATTAAAATGTTTCTGTTTACGTGTCAATAATATTTAATTTAATAAAGGGATAGCTAAAGCATTTCTAGCGATGGTAGCTGCATGTTGCTACGGATGGCAATGAGAGTCTGTTACGTTCCCCTGAATGGGCTAGGGGATGAGGGGAGTAACAATAAATTAGAACCCAGGAAAAGAAGGGATGAACAAAGTATAGGCAAAGTTGAAGGAGTTTATTTAACAAACTAAAGCAAAAAGGAAACACAAAGCGAGCTTCTTCTAAACAAAAGAGAAGCGGTTCTATAAGACAAAGTACATAGCATAAACCAAAAACTGCAAATAACAATAAACACTAAGGCCTCGAAGAAACGCCCTCTTTGCACTGAAAGAGTAAACCTGAACAGGAAGACGTCTGTCACACACACAGCCGAATGGCCCACTGGCTCCGGCTGTCTCCTCTCTGCTGCTCTTTATACTTTCTCCTGATTGCTGGAGTGGTAACAGGTGAGCTTAATCACCTGCTGCAGCAAGTGGAGATCAGCACCTGAGGAGCACAGGAGAGAGACACACACACAGAAAACACAACACAAAGCTACGGCACGAATTAAAGTATAATCATTGTTTTAAGCAAATTTTGCTTGTTATTGGTTAAAAGGAAGCAAAGATATCACGTTATCGTGTTGAAAAAAGAATACAATAAATATATAATAGTTAGTTCCAACTGAGTAATCTGATTGGACAAGAGGCATTCTATGAGTGCTGATATACAGTATAACCGCACAGGGACATTTAACTATGTGTATCACTCTGCTTCAGGTGTTCTGAGTACCGTTAATTAATGCTACATAATTAACCGTACAGCAAAGGTTGTTTGCCCGCAAACACGAACGTATTTTCTTATAACATTTGAGTTCATCTATGAATACAAACTTGTACGAAACAAAGTACCAATTGTGCATGACAAATGTTTGCGTTAGTTGACAACAGTCCAGTTCCAGACGAGTTATGAAACTAAATGCGTTGGTGGAGACAAATGACTAATAAAACCATGCTCATCACTGTTTCCGAATATATGCCTCCTTGTAGAACTGTTGTATAAAACCAGTATCACACTCGAGGTTGTGTTGTTGTACTGATTAAGCATATCCACACACATATCTCAGTCTGAGATCAAAAATAAACAACTTAAAATTCAAGTGATCCACAGAGTGACGGGTATTACACAGGACAAGACTATTCAAAGACCAAAGACTATCTGTCACTTTAACTTTGTTTTGTCACTTACTCTTACTTGTATAACAGCTGTATGTAACTCTTTTTTTATTCTTTTATTTAGTTATTTTTGATCTACACTTATTTTATACTGTATTTACTTACTTGCTATTTTGTTTTTGTGCTGCTGCAACACCCAAATTTCCCGTCTGGGGATCAATAAAGTATTATCTCATCTAATTGCACGAAAAATCAAGCAAACAATTAATTAGAAAGCACACGTTAACTGAATTGTGCAAACAATACAAATTCAGGCCTACTATTTTACTATTGTATGAAAAATCCCAGCCAACTTCCTGTAAATCCCTCCCATCAAACTCAGCTGTAACTCATGTTTGGAGCCAATTAGCATGCTAACACGCAAAATTACGATGTACAGACGCCACATTAAACCCGAATTACAGTACATTAGCATGTTAGCATTATCGTTGTGATCATGTTAGCATGGTGATGACAGCATTCAGCACAAAGCACGGACGTGTCTCAGTACCATGCTAAGGACAACCGCACAAAGCTGCTAGAAGTACTTTAATGCTAATATGTGTTTGTTTTGTAAAACACTGACACATATGTTGATATCGTTCAAGAAAGCTTGAAACAATGGTAGCACAAAGAGAGCAAAAGATCTCAGTTTGAGACATGAAACTAGCTGTGGGCTGTGTGTGTTGAATGATCGAAATGCCTTTTTAGGATATTGGAAAAAACAAAAACAGAGACTTGAAAAAAAGAAGACGGGGGGAGCTCAGATGTTTTCATCAGCGCCAAATGTCCCCGAGGTCTGAGTGAATTTTCTCATTTCATGTTCGCAGTAAAATCACTTCTCTGATACAGGATACGGTGTAGGCTAAGATTTGCTGCCTTCTTCCGCACTGTAAGGAGTTTGTGAATTCGGCTTAATGAGAGGAAGTGCGTTTATTCTCTCTGTACGACTTCTGAAATGTGTCAGCAATATAAAAAGGCGTATAAAAGGCTTTCTTCATGTCTGCACCTTGATCTGCTGTATGAGCCTCCTGTGTGCAGAGCTCTTTGGTTGAGGCACTTCAGTATTTTGGCAGGCAGAGAAACGGATGCTGCGGAAAGTGAGTTGGATTCAACTGAGTTTGGCATTTACCCACTGTGTCCCACCAGGCTGCGAGGATAATGGTAATCCGATGCAATTTGAAGGGGTTATGCAATTTAGAAGGGTTCGACAATTTTAGGCTTTTAGGCCCGTAGCGTGGATTAGGGTCTCTGTGGTTTACACAGCCACTCCTACACAGGCCAGCCACAGCCTGACTGAGACCACTTCACATGTGTCAACAAATGTACTTCACTGGATCAACAGTTTTGTCTTCTGCTATAGAAACTCTAAAAGTGTGGACTTTCACACTACTTCAAAAACACATTTTTAAGACCTACAAATAAACTCTGTGTTGAATAATTCATGGCTGATATTGTTTTCAATAAGCTATGTGTGTGCACAGGAGGCTTAACGGTTCCAGTTCGAGCTGTAAGTTGCATATTGGTCCACATTTGGCTTCAAAGTAGTCGGCAGCTCGTGTACAGAGGCTATAGTCCTCGGTTCGACGGCCCCGGTTTCAACTCCCACCCGGGACCCTTTGCCGCGTGTCATCCCCCGCTCTCTTCCCCAGTTTCCGTCACTGTCAACTGTCCTCTCCTTCAATAAAGGCATAAAAACAAGCTGAAACTGGTTGTGATGTTCGAGCAAAATCCGCCCGTAGGTAGGCGTCAGAAAGTAGCACTTCAGCTTCCGGGGATAATTGTAAAAAGGGCCTTCAATTATCAAACTCTGCACCACTAGGTCAAGTGAAGGAACAATAAGAAAGATGTATTCTTTAGTGAAGGACTTTGAAATTCAAAAATGATCTAGCACAAAGACTCCAGGAGTTTGTACACCAGGGGTAACTGCAATTTGTTCAAGGAAATATATAATTGTGATTTACTGAAAACACCTGAACATCACGTCTGTAAGAAAGATAATAAAAAGTAGTCATAAAAAGAGCGCAGAAGTGACAGCAGGAAGGTAGAACTACTGGATAAAAGATTAGTAGTAGCCCCCAGTGCCTGCAGGATTACCCTGGATGTTACCCTCCACTGGTCTGGCTCTACAGGCGTGCACCTGTACCTGAGCTTGTATGTGGAGTCAATAAACTCATCAGGAGCTGCTGGTGTCATCATCGGTATTTCCAATATAACCAAAGCAAGACCAGGTGTTTGAGAATCCCTTTTGAAACAACACAATCCAAAGTGGTTAAAATGAATGCATGCGAGATATAACAAACACTGGACAGTATAAACATATGCAACACTAGAATATCATAATAACATGAATTGATTGTAAGCGGGGCAAATATAAACGCCCTCATTTAAATGTGCTGATAGTGAAGAGAAGCAGCATTCTGCATCGATCATGTTTCACTGATAATAGGAAAGCATCCAGGCTCCATCTGGTGGTCAAAACGGAGACATGCAGGTTAACTCTGGAGCCCAGTGACTGCATGTTGTTGGTCATTAGTAAATACTCATTAGACAGGTAAACATGTAGGAAAAGCTCAGGTGTTACTGATGACATTAATGATGGCTCTGTACTGTTAGAGTCCCGGTAAATCATGAGACAGTGAGACAGCATGCACAGTACCAGGACGCAGTTAAACAGAATTTTCACTCATTCATTTCACTATTATTTCCAAAATATTACATAATATCCTTAATTATCATAAGACGTCTTAGCAGACTACACTCTATATCGATATACTGTTGGGTTTGTATTCATTTATTTAGCTCGATTTCTTTCGTCTGTATCTGTATACTTTGAGGATTCTTTAGAAACTGTCAGCATATTTTCTGATTTATTCAAACTTCTCTGAGAAACTTCTCACAATTGGCCGTACTGACGACTCTCAAGAGTGCAAACAAGTACAGATTTCTCACCCATAACTTTCTCCTTCGACTCCTACTCGCTCCACAAGACGTAACAACAAAGATAAATCACTTTTATTGCAGTTTCTTTGCTCAAACTATCCAAACACACAACTCTATTAGCCACCCACCTGCCAACTCATCATACCGTGTTCTGCCAAGTTAAAGCAACATTATGCAACTTTTTTTTTTTAACCTGAGAGTAACAGCTTGTAGTTCACTTTGATGGGTGTTCTTATGGGGAGACTGGTGCCTCTTATGTTCCCACTCTTCATCCTGAAAGCCTGTTCTTGCACTAACTTCAGTTAAGTGGGTACAATCTTCCAGGAGAAGTACAGTACACCTCTCTGGTAGAGATCCATGATGGTAGACTTCTTGCTACCAGTCTTAGCTGGTAATTCTCAGTACGGACAACATGGTCGAGGTAAAGAGGGCGTCAATAGGGTTAGCTTAGAAGAGATGGAAAGCAAGGGGCTGAGTAAGAAGCCCGACAAGAGTCAAGCTTCAACTGTCCGCATCTTGTCCTGTGATTTGATGATGTTGGCTACGTTCAGTTTCACCATTAGATGTGTTTCATTTTATATGTCTAAACAATTTTTTAATCTGTAATCTAAGAAATTCTTCTGGACCGGCTGTGTTAATAGAACTTTAATATATGAGACTAAAACTAAAGAATAAACCTTCAGTTTAGTGTTTTCATTGTTACTACAAGAGATGGAAACAGGCTACATTATAAGCCTAATGTAGTGAGTGCAGTTTTCATCATTAATCCACATGCCTTTAAAAAAAGTTATTTTATGTAAATGAGCAAATTGCAAATCTTGAATCTTGTACAAAGTGAAATAGAAATTATATTTGAAGGCAGAAATGTCCTGATACTAAGTGAAAATAATTCTGCTAACCCTAATTCTAACCCTAATTAAGAGCAGGATTTACCTAAAACACATTAACTGAAACGTAACTAAAATAACAGGACTCGTTTTTTTACCATTTAAACGCATCTTTTTTGAATGCACCTTTTCCAGCACTGACATTGGCTGCGCCCGTCGCAGGCCGTCAGTTTACCGTGTGTGGTTGTGCAGCGTTTTGAATGAAAAGCCCCGTGTCATCAGTATTACGCTTTAACAGTTTTGTATTTTCAGCAGATTCCCTAAAACACAAAACTCATCCTCTGTGATTGGTTGTGGCTCAGCATGCTCCATTGTTCCAGCGGGCCGTTTGTTCGCTTGGTTTCCTTCGCACAAACAAAACTTTCCTGCCACACAGGGCAATATCGGGCTCCTCTGTGCTTTGACGACCCGAAATATTGGAATCTCTGACTTTTTCTGAGGGAATAAAGATAAAGGTAGGTCATTAATACCCTGAGAGAATGCATGAATTAGAACATGTATACATGGGTAGAATTTGGGGTTTTTAAATAGATAAAATGTTTCCTTTTTCATTGGTAGAATTAGTAGTTATAATCTTGAATGAATAAAGCTGCAAGTTGCTTTAAAATGGGAGCAAATGCAAAGTCTTGAACCAAAATTTGTATGGATTCAACTTTCAATCAATTCAATAAATATTCTAGATGGGTTTAACATCAGTTTATACACTTTTTCCTGTAGTTGAGCAGCAGGCTTGGTGTCTTTGAAAACCTGGTGGTCTTAATTAGATTTTTAGATTAGATAGTTTTCAAAGATGGACTCTCTCAGATGGAGGGTGCCAGTGTGTTTGCCTAAAAAGTGATGCTTCTATAATCCAATATATACCACAATGTTAATGTCATCCTGCGGAAACCATTTACATTTTGTTTTATTTTTTCAAACCCAGTTGTTTCCCATGCTCTGTAACAGGAAGTGTAGCAGCTGCCAAATGTGGCCTGTCCCTCACCTGCTCTGTTCTCCCTCTCTCTCTCTCTCTCTCTGTCAGTCAGTGTTTTTGGCAGGATGTACAGCTTCATGGGAGGTGGGTTGTTCTGCGCCGGAGTCGGGAACATACTCCTCATTGTCTCCACAGCAACTGACTACTGGATGCAGTACCGTCACTCCAGCAATTACATGCACCAGGGCCTGTGGCGGTACTGTGTGCCCGGGAAATGCATGACACACACAGACAGCATCGGTAAGCAGGGGATGTCTTCCACTGCATGATTCTCTTTCTCAGTACCAACACTCATCAACACTAGGGTTACTTCTCATTTGGGATTTGTGGGGGTGGGAAAATGAAGCTGATATTCAAGTGCAAAAACATTGTAAATTATTTCCCTGTCATGTTAATGTTTCCCAATATCTTCCAACAAAACCATTTGTTTCTTTTTTATATCTGTGCTGTATTAAAAGATTTATACGCAGGACTATACAGGTTATTTTTGTGACTCTTAAAGAAGAGTTTGGACTTAATTTGCATACATACCATGCATACTTTAGGTAACAAAAAGTTAGGTTTAATCATCAAATCAGGTGCAAATCTATTGCACAACACTGGAGCATAAATAACTGTCAAAATTACGCTATAAATTACTAGCATTGGGTGTCTGAAATACCTTCCTAGTCCAGTCTGTCATGTCTCAGATTTTATCCTTGCCCCCTCTCGCCCTCAGCGTACTGGGATGCCACCCGGGCCTTCATGATTCTCTCCCTGCTGGCTTGTTTCATCGGCATCGTGATCGGGGTCATGGCCTTCATCCACTACTCCTCCTTTGACGGGTTTGACAAGACATTTGCAGCCGGCATCCTCTTCTTCATCTCCTGTAAGCTCCTCAGGCACAGAAGCAAACACTGCTGTTTTGTGTAGTAAAGACTTTCCTCAGTTTAACTTAACGATTTGATCTCGTGCAGGCTTCTTCGTCTTGCTGGCGATGGCCGTGTACACAGGAGTGACAGTGAACTACTACGGTAAACGCTATGGCAGCTGGCGGTTCTCCTGGTCCTACATAATGGGCTGGGTGGCAGTGGTGCTCACGTTCTTCTCAGGTGAGCATCCAAACACATCAACACATAAAAACATCATAATATGTTCTTAATAATCTGACTATTCTTGTTCCAGGTATCTTCTACATGTGTGCCTACCGGATGCACGAATGCCCAAGAAACTCCAACTCACGCTGACCTGTCAAAAAACTTCCAACACACACACATACACACATCAGTACTGGTCCGTGATATATGGACGAGAGGAACCAATCAAGACCCATATGAACTTTCCAACCACTTCCTGTTAATCTAAGTATTCATGAATAAGCAAAATAAATGAGAACAAAATAATAAATTTGTTGTCTTGTCTCTCTATAGTTAGTTGTGTGTAGTTGCAATGTTATAAATCAACAGCTATCTGACGCACAGATAAACTGATATCTTGCCGTACTTCCAACTACAGCACAAAAAACAACCTATCAACATAAAGTACTTGAAGTGTCGAGTCAATTAGGTCACTGATAAAAGCCCTTGTATTTTAATAATAAACAAACAAGGTGTTGTGGTAAGTAGGGCACACTTGGTGTCATGTCTTTTCATTGACCAACAGTGACTGGTCCCCCAGAGAGGACAGGAGGAGCTAACTCTCAACAGTCTTCCACGCTCATGTTTGACCTGTTTATTCTGTTCCCTGATAGTGTTGTGAGTTGGTTTCTACAGATGATGAAACTTCTAAAACAAGTGCAAACACCTGTGAAAAAAAAAGGTATTCAGATGAAGACAAGGCAAAAGGAAAGAAAGCAAAGTGGCCATCAGAGGTGCATGCAATTAGCACTTCTCCCTGTAGGTGTCGCTAAACAGAATGTATGAACTAGAACATGCATACCTGGGTATTATTTTCTATTTTTAAATGGATAAATGTTTCTTTTTTTGTTGCTAGAATTAGTAGTTAACCTCTTGAATAAATATAGCTGTAAGTTGCTCTATTTTTTTATGAATACAACTTTTAATCAAATCAAGAAATATTCTAGATGTGTTTAACATCATGTTATACACTTTTTCCTGCAGTTGAGCAGCATGTTTGGTGTCTTTGCAAACCTGGGGGTCTTAATTAGATTGTTTAAAGTCTTTAAATGTCAGATCAATGGTGTCGGTGTTTTTGTCTAAAAAGTGATGCTTCTACAATCCAATACATCCCAACATTTATAGCACAACATCTATGTCATCGTGCTGAATGACATTTGTTTCTCAACTAAGAAGTGTCTCGTATAGTGGATGTTTTATGTGTATGCTCTTGCACTTAAAATCAATACTACAATAATATTAATAATAATACAATCATGGTAGATGCCATTTAGGTGAAATGAAAACAAATGAGTTCCAAAAACCTTTTATTAAAGCTTTATTTGCAAAGTGTACGGTAACATTTACTATTACGGCCACAAACCAACTCTGAAAAAAAAAAAAAACATTAACAGGATTACCTGAAAGCAACACTGTCGCCTGAAAAGACCCCCTATTAGAAACCACAGTGCAAGTGCTGTCTGAAGCCGGGCGTACAAAAAATATCAAAACAATCCCAAACGAGGCTCGTTAATGTTTCTGTGAGTTTAACAATTTAGATAACTATGTTGATAAGTATGACTGTGATAATCCTGCACCCCAACCTTTGAGAGAGCAAAGAGAGCAAGCTCATGCAAGTCTAGTCTGCATCCAGTTCAGTCGACCTCCTCGATGGTGGGGCCGGAGGACGCTCCTCCACCTCCAGGGGCACCACCAGCTCCAGAGAAGCCGCCTGGCATCCCTCCAGGCATCCCCCCCGGCACGCCCCCTGCATTCTGGTACAGCTTGGTCATGATGGGGTTACACAGCTTCTCCACCTCCTTCTGCTGATGCTCGAACTCTTCTTTTTCTGCAGACTGAGAATAAAAGACAGAGGGGTTCAAGTAAGGTTTTAGTATCAATCTGATGCTATGAACGATGATTATGAGTTTACATTCCTTGTACTTCATACCTGGTTTTTGTCCAGCCAGCTGATGACCTCGTTACACTTGTCCACAATCTTCTGTCTGTCCTCGTCGCTGATCTTGTCCTTCAGCTTCTCGTCCTCCACAGTGGACTTCATGTTGAAGGCGTAAGACTCTAAACCATTCTTAGCCGCCACCTTCTCTCTCTGCACATCGTCCTCAGCCTTGTACTTATCCGCTTCCTGCACCATACGCTCGATGTCCTCCTTGCTCAGACGACCTGGTGGATTTCATTTCAAATGAACACAAAGCTGAGTACATCAAATATCACGATTAAAATACAGCGTTTAAGATATTCTTTTCCTTACCTTTGTCGTTGGTGATAGTGATCTTGTTCTCCTTGCCGGTGCTTTTGTCCACTGCGGACACATTCATGATGCCGTTAGCATCGATGTCAAAGGTCACCTCAATCTGAGGAACCCCTCGAGGTGCAGGAGGGATTCCAATCAGCTCAAATTTCCCCAAAAGGTTGTTGTCTTTGGTCATGGCTCTTTCACCCTCAAACACCTGCAGGAATATTATCAGATCAACCAATCAATAACATCTATTGGAAATTAAAGGGGCTTCTTTTCGGCTTTAGTTATTACACAGCTACAGGGGGAAAAAGATGGTTGTACCTGAATGAGCACGCCAGGCTGGTTGTCCGAGTATGTGGTAAAGGTCTGGGTCTGCTTGGTGGGGATGGTGGTGTTCCTCTTGATGAGAACAGTCATGACTCCTCCGGCTGTCTCGATGCCCAGAGACAAGGGGGTCACGTCCAGCAGCAGCAGGTCCTGCACGTTCTCTGACTTGTCGCCTGACAGGATGGCTGCCTGCACAGCTGCACAAAAAAGGGGTGGAATTTCAGTCTTACATTTGTAGGCAATTGATTGGTTCATCTTTGTTAGGATTTTTTGTTAGTACATTGCTATATTAAAGGAGACAATGGGTTATACCAGCTCCGTAGGCCACTGCTTCATCAGGGTTGATGCTCTTGTTGAGGTCCTTCCCATTGAAAAAGTCCTGCAGCAGCTTCTGGATCTTTGGGATACGAGTGGAACCTCCCACCAGGACGATGTCGTCGATCTGAGCCTTGTCCATCTTGGCATCACGGAGAGACTTCTCCACGGGCTCCAGGGTTCCCCTGAACAGGTCTGCGTTCAGCTCCTCAAAACGTGCCCTGGTGATGGAGGTGTAGAAATCGACTCCCTCGTACAGAGAATCGATCTCGATGCTGGCCTGAGTGCTGGAAGACAAGGTGCGCTTGGCCCTCTCGCACGCCGTGCGCAGACGACGCACCGCCCGCTTGTTGTCGCTGATGTCTTTCTTGAACTTGCGTTTGAACTCGGAGATGAAGTGGTTAACCATGCGGTTATCGAAGTCTTCTCCGCCCAAGTGTGTGTCGCCTGCTGTGGACTTGACCTCAAAGATGCCGTCTTCAATAGTCAGGATGGAGACGTCAAACGTGCCACCGCCAAGGTCAAAGATGAGGACGTTTCTTTCAGCTCCAACCTGTTGTTCAAGATATTTTAATTTGAATTTCCAGTTTATTGGATACATCCACTTACAGCAGGCATATTGGTGCCTTCCTTCAACACCTCATATTCAAGGTCTACATTACTTTAGTACAAAGGTCAGAAAGCAGTTCTAAGTGTCGCTGATAACAAGAAATTCATGACAAAGCAATCTAAACTCTGAAAAACTATGCCTTGTAAAGAAGCCTGAGAGTTATCTAACCTTTTTGTCCAGGCCGTAAGCAATAGCAGCAGCAGTTGGTTCATTAATGATACGAAGGACATGCAGCCCAGAAATGGTCCCTGCATCTTTGGTGGCCTGGCGCTGAGAGTCATTGAAGTAGGCGGGCACAGTCACTACAGCATTTGATACAGTCTGCAAGAAGGAAACAGTATGGTACAACAGTTAACAAACATAAATTACACTAGACATTAAATGTATTGTTGTTTTTAACAGCATAAGTTAAATTAGAGCTATGTTATCTATGTTAACAATTATAACTGTAGTAGGATTATTTGTATACATGTGTTTTTTAAACGTGTGTCTGCTCATATAAATCTCCCCGTTAAACAAACACATCAATAGTTCTAAAGTTTAAATTGTGACTTCTGAGTACCTTCCCGAGGTACGCCTCTGCGATCTCCTTCATTTTAATGAGCACCATGGAGGAGATCTCCTCGGGATAGAAGGACTTGTTCTCGCCCTTGTACTCCACTTGAACTTTGGGTCGTGAAGCATCATTAATGACAGTAAACGGCCAGTGTTTCATGTCAGACTGGACCACACTGTCATCAAAGCGACGTCCAATGAGACGCTTTGCATCTGAAGGACAGTAAAAGATGCAAAAAATAAGCAGACACATCAAAGTTAACTTGTCAAACTTGCCATGTCTACAAAAAAGTTTCATACCGAATACTGTGTTGCTTGGGTTCAGGGCCACCTGATTCTTGGCTGCATCCCCAATCAGCCGCTCAGTGTCAGTGAAGGCAACATAACTGGGCGTGGTCCTGTTTCCCTGGTCGTTGGCAATGATTTCGACTTTGCCATGCTGAAACACTCCTACACATGAGTAGGTGGTGCCCAGGTCAATGCCGACTGCTGGTCCCTTGGACATGGTTCCTGTGAATATGAAGATGATCAGCTGTTAAATCATATATTGGCACTAGAATGAAAATCTGCGTTTATGGAAGATAAGTAACCTAAGCCGGATGGGTGGGTGGCTACCGTGAAGCGCATTAAAAGTGTTGGGTAATGAGGCTATTATCAGACTCTGAACAGCTCCAACAGAAGTGGAAACAAACTCTCAGTGAAGTGAGGGTCCACAGCACCTGTTTTCAAGCCTCCCACGTCTGACAGCTTGACAACGACGGCCTTTGTTATGGCAACATTAGACAACAGGGAGGAGAGGGCCTTTTATACATGATAGGTTTAATAACTGCTTGATAACCAGACTGAAATGCCACTTTGTTGGATTTTAATTTTTTATCCTCTTTGAGCTGAAATGAAGTCGTTTAGCTGATATGTTGATCAACAGGAAACCTACCATTTAGACTAGCAAATCATCATCATTAAATAAAGACCTGTTTCTGTTACACAAAGCAAATCATTAATCAAGGTGACTCAGTAGGCTGTAACCTTTGGAACTTGTTCTATGTTGACTGTTGCTACAGTAGCAGAATCAATAAACTGTAATGTTAGCCAAATGGTAATCCACATGGGAGGTCATGACAACTAATACTATAAGCAATGGCTCTCATACTTGGGGGCTTTTTAGGGACTGGCTCCCCTGATGGACCTTAGGGCCACTGCAGGGGAGGGGTGTGAAATGTGGAGATGCTCTGATGATACACAAGGTTTCAAGATTCACGAAGAGCAAATTTGAGGTGAAATGGTGAGAAACTCAGACAAGATTGGAATAAAATAAATCAGCAACTACATTAGTTTTACGATTACGTAAAGCTACAGTGTTGAAGTGTTAGATGGTAGGATTCAGGGTTTGTCTGTTGCTTAAACTAACACAACATCACTAAAACAAACAAAAAGGACATCTAAAGGCATCAGTTTGGGACCTGAGAACTGCTTGTGAGTTAGCAATTTTTTGATAGAGAAGAAAAGAAAAAAAAGGGTCTTGCTTCTGTTCTTTTTCAGTAAAGTAACATAGCAACCTTCTGCTATAGATAACGGTAGTATTAATTCAATCTCTTCTTAGTAGAATCCCTAACGTTAAAAACGGTTTGACGGATTAGAGTTTGACAGCCACAGAGCAAAGGGTTAAGAGAACAGCATGTTGTGCTGCAGCATTAGCATAGCTGTCAACAGCAGCCCCAGTACACGAGGGCGTGCCATTGTAGGAGGTTGGGAACTTTCTGGACTGATCCTTTCACTTCCTTGTACCTTGCACGCAGTTTGCGAGACGTTATATAACCTGCCCTGCAGATGTGCATAACTTTATAACTGTAACTCATATTATCAACTTTGTTTCATAATCCTTAGCTAAGTGCAAGCCACAGTCAGATCTGGCAGAGAGGAACCAGCGTGTTAGCAGCATCCACAACAGACTACAGTCAATGGTTAGCAGCATCAGAACATACCTGTTGTTAGCCACGTTCTTTACCCAACTGTCATTTTCAATAATTGTCATATAGGTTTTCCTTAACATCCACAAAAAACGTTAGAAAAAGTTACGTGGAAGCATTTATTATCAAGAGAGGTTGTTTTATTAGGAAATTGATTCATTTCAGACAGGCAATAGCAAAAGCTGTTAGCTAACCGTTAGCTTAAAAAAACGGTTTATTTAGCAGCCGTTAATGCTGATTACATAATCGAATGAATACGGTAACGTCTTAAACGCTCAAAGGCTAATGTAACGTTACTTCAGTTTTTATCAACACAAAGTTACAATAAGACATTTTCACCTATCAATACTCACCTCTGTTAAATTCGGAGTATGTCGTTTAATCGTGTTCTCGTTTAAGTGGCCTTTGTTAATACTGCAAGCCGGCTTCACCCTGAGTGTCTGGGTCTGACAGGTCCCTCGTCGTAGCTGTCTGTCTGTCTGCCTGTCTGTCAGTTAGTGGGAGCGGCCGCGCCTCCTCGATAACATTGCCACTGAGAACTCTCTGGAACACAGGAGGAGCAATGCTGGCCAATCCTCTGCCATCATATCACTGCTTCTATAAATGGGCCAATAAAAAAATACTGCAGATTTCCACAGCGGTTGCTACCAAGATTATGGGTGAGGGAGATCGAAGTCTAAAGATCAGTTCGTATCCAGGGGCAGACTGAAGCTGTCTGAGGGGCAGGGGCACAAAGAAGAAAAGGGCACCATAAGCTGCATTGGAACTGCTGAAGCATTTGAGCTCCCAAAATGAAAACTATGCTGTGTTTCAACAAAAAACAAAGTAAATCATTTTTACTCAAGCTAGTTTGACAACTGGATCATTTATTCGCACAACATAAACTGAGAATACTGCCAGATATGTGGGTTAACCAAATAAAATTGTGTTTGTGTTCATAACTTCCCCCGTGGTGCACACACAAGTTAATTTCGCCTTCACCAGGGATTGTATCTGAATTAACATCAGCCTTCAACTATTTGAAGTTTACCAGTGTCCAGATTGTTGTATTGTTAGCTATGTCAGGCCTAGCTAGGCTCAGTAGGATTTCAGAATCATAATCAGTTTTATTGGCCTGTATGTGGGCACACACAAGGAATTTGATTGTATTAGGAATCGTAATATAATCTCAGGTTGAAACCAACTAATCTCCAGTCAGGGTAAATTTGAATGTAACTAGTAAGTTGCTAAGTAAGGCTACTTCTGATATAGCCTTGCTACATCACAGTTAGCTAGGAAATTGCACCTTCCTTATCATATCGAACACAACAATCAAAAAGTTACGTGAGCATTTAGCTACTTCCTTGCTAATGTTAGCTCGGAAGTGGCTAAATGTTAACTTTTCTTGCTAATGTTAGCTAGGAAGTGGTTTAATATTAACATTAGCTGTTGTCAGACGTTAGCTTAGGGGTTATCAAATATGTTTTATCTTGAAATATCGCACAATGTCCCTCAGAATTTTCATGAAAAAAACTCTCCTCAGTGGCTGATAAATCCAGAAACGGTGAAATGTTTATTCATATACGTAAGTTCATGAATCTTACAACCCAAGGCCAGAGCAATATGATATTATAACAGCACTTTTCATCCTTGGTGTTCATCCTTGGCCTCTTTTCTGCAATGCCAAATAGTGCCGCAAAGTAATGGCTCCCATTGTTTTATGTTTGAAAAGTGTATAGTGCTGGGCAGTGTGGATCTCTGCTGTATTTCTCATCCTGCTGTATCTTGCTAGCTACATTCCGGAGGACATTCCCGCAGTCTGCATGCCAATTGCATGCTCCCTCAAAACTTGCGACATCTGTGGCATTGTGCTGTTTGATAAAACTGCACATTTTAGAGTGGCTTTTTATTGTGGCCAGCACACCTGTGCAATAATCATGCTGTCTAATCAGCATCTTGATATGCCACACCTGTGAGGTGGATGGATTATCTCGGCAAAGAAGTGCTCACTTACACAGATTTAGACAAATCTGTGAACAATATTTGAGAGAAATAGGCCTTTTGTGTACATAGAAAAAGTCTTAGATCTTTGAGTTCAGCTCATGAAAAATGGGAGCAAAAAAAAAAAGTGTTGCGTTTATTTTTTTGTTCAGTGTAGTTTCCTCTGCCTATCACCAACACCCACGGCTCCATATATGGTGCAATGTATTTCTCAATCCAGCCATTATCTATACTGCTTATCCTGTTCAGGGTCACAGGGGGCTGAGTTAAACATTAATTTGTGAATATGCAACATATTAGCACAACATTTATGAAATGAAATTTGAAAAAAATGTATGCAAAAGACTGCAGCTACATCCTACTTATATTTTATTATATTTCAATGTGACATTTCTTCCCTTTTTTTAATCAGACAGCTATTGTTACTTTAAAGATTAGAAAACCTAATGTGCAACTTATATAAAAGGTGCAACATCATCTCACTGTACACAACAGTATCTTTCAAAAAACAACCATAAGTTTAAAATCCTGCTTACACATAAATCAGTTATAGTTGTACTATAATACTGAATGAACAAAGCACTCTGAGTGACCTCATTGTGCTTTATTAGGAGTACAACTTCTAAAAATTCCAATAATTTGAATGCATGGATTGTAATGTGATAATTTATCTTCAGCAAAGGAGGAGTCATTTCACAACTGAAATAAAGCAGAAGTGTTTGCTGCCCGTGCACGCAAAGGAAGAATCTTTGAGGGAGAATACATTTAACCACACCTATGAATGCTATAAAACCCAGTGAGGTAGTATAAAAGTATCAATGAAATGTCAGCTAATACCTTTTATAAAAACACAATCTGTAGTACTACACCATATATTCTTGTATGAAAAGATACTGATATCAGGGTGGATTCCTTTCAAGTAAAATACAAGTGGGTCACAGATCATCAGGTTTTATTCCAAACCTTGGGATTGGTTTACCATTAAGAGCACAAAACATGTAAGCGACGTGTCCTGATGTGCCCTTTGACAAAAAAAGGGCTCCGCCTATGTTACTGTCATAACATGTCGTGATACTGCTCAGGTGTTGCATTTGTTTGATGGTGTGACTCATTGTACAGCATCAATTTCAGCCAATAGCTGTTGTAGAAAAGAAATCTACTGTAATGTTAAAGTAAAAAAAAAAGATAGCTTCGGTTAATCTGACCTCATACAAGAGATATAAAAAAAAGTTAAGTTAATATCCAAGGTGATAAATCTAAAGAGTATTATGCGATGTATTGGAACAAAATACATGCACAAGAATAAAATATAGGTCAAAGTTAAGGAACAGTCAGTAACATAACAAGAGAGAAAGGTCATTGTAATTCATTTTAGCTTTTGGCCTGAGAAGGGTGAACATTATAATTTTTTGGCACCAAACTAACAGACTATGCTCGATTGACAACTCAGGTTATTTCAAGCCTGCACATGCTACAAGGCAAAGTGCTAATACATCTTTAATTGTGTAATTAAGACATGATTAAACATGTCAGCTCACATACATTTCCCGACTTCTCACGATATCTTTTGTTATGTAATTCAGGCTGCCAATGAACAGTATATTTCACTTGAACTCTCCCTAAAGACAGTGGAAACAGTGTGAACTGAATTGCCTTAACTGTCACAGGCCTACAGAGACCAGACACTTGTTGTGTCATCTGAGACTCACCTGATCGACTACCGTTCTTGCTTCAATGTAAACATCCATACATGCCTTTGTTCCCATTGAGAGTATACAAAGTCTGTTATTCCTCACATGTCTGTAAGTCACACTCATGAACACATGAGCGTGTTATGTAGCTGGTCTGGCATTGTTGTAAAGTGTGAAGAATGCATGTTAGCAACGTGCGAGTGAGTCAAATGGCACACGTGGAGTAAATGAAGCTGCTCTGTGCTGATGGAAAAGAAAGACTTAAAGTATTAAAAAATTACAAACCAAGATCCTAACTCTAACCCAAATTGCTGAGGCAAGTTAGACAGCAAGGAGGCTACAGCGTGTTTTAAAATACTTTTTGGGGAAAGAATGTGCCGTTACTGAAAATATTTGAGGATGACACGAAAACCAATATTTGATAGGAAAAACGTATTAAACATTACTTGATTAAAAGAAATAACTGATATTAATGTCTCCTTCTAGGAATAGTTCGACATTTTCAAAAAACATACTTATTAGATAAGAAGTTTGATACCTCATTGTTTTTTGTTTTATGAGCAAAAAAAAGTATCTAACTATTGTACATCCTTGAGTCTCAGCTAGTTACCCAGCAAATGCTAGAACCAAGAAAAAGGCTAATACAATATAATGCAGGGTAAACAAGTTTGTTCTGTTTGGGGGGCCAGGACTGAAAAAGATTGGAGAAAGTCAGAATTTTCAGAATTCCATCTATGAAGAGCAAACATTTGTTTGAAAAGGGAGGAGCTAGCTAGGCTAACGTTACTCTCCAGGAAGGCTAGCGTTCCAACGCTAATTTTAAATTAACATTAGCTTTAGTTAAAACAGAGGCAGTTTGTTATTATAACCAGTGTTTGTATGAAAGCAGCTCAGTGAGTTACGTTGATTGATGTTGCTAATACTTAGGGGCTAAAGGTAGCATTGACGTGAGGTGAGATGGTAGAGTTGGTTTATCAAAAATGCTAGCAAAGCAACATAGTACATATGTAGAATGTAAAATATGCACAGAAGAAACGTCAGATAGGTCATACCACCGTGTTAACTCTAATATTAGCTTAACAACTGAAATGGCAGCGGATATAAACAATGCTCATTGTATTTCCTCACCTGTAAGTCAGTGGTTATATCCGCCAGTTTTCCACCAAGAAGTGACTGTTGTGATGTCCAGGATGTTCGATCTGTATTCTGGCACATAGTCCTCTGTAAAACGACAAATTACCTTTATAACACTCTGGCCTTCCGACTGATTAAACAACGGAAAATATATAACATGTTAATTAGAGAGCTTAAGATGTGCAATTTAGTGTATTTTGTTAGCCTTAGACAGAGTCGTGCTAGCAGTTTGTTCCAATCTAAGCTAGAGCTGGATTCCCCATACTGGCAGGAGAGCGGTGTCGCTCTTGTCCTCTAACTCTAAACGAATAAGCACATTCCATGAAATTATGTCATGTGTCTTAACATTTGGCTACTCCAAATGTATACTGGGCTGAATATTTTGTAGTCAAAAAATGATCGTGTTTTCCTCTCTGAAGAAAAAGCTGTTATGTGGAACATACTCTTCCTAAATTACCTCAAACATATCGTTGGCATTTCTTTGCTACGATTCTTTGTTACGTAGTGACTAACATTTCACTTAAACTGATACATCTGTGATAAACAGGGCCCTAGAATCCATGCATCCCAGCAAATCTCACTATAAGTGCTTTAAGTTACATGGCAAAGGTCTCATTCCCAGACAACACAATATCAGGGAAACTGCGTCATCGTATCGTGCATTCTTTGTAACTGATCATCTAGAATAGACATAGGGCGTTGAATATCTTTATCAAATTGAGGTTGAGTTTGTCCTTAAACTTGATCATACTCAAAGTAATCTGTTTTCACCCTCAAGCTGAATCTTTATTATAATATTAAGAGCTACATTTAAGGTGAACTGCACATTTTGTATCCCCTCACTTTTATTACAAAACAATTTTGTTTTTCATCATAGGCCTTGACCTTAATCTGCCACCGACCTGTACCAAGTTAGTATTATTAATTACCGAGGGCAAGAACATTTTAGTGCTTTAGGGTCCAAGTCTTTGAGAAATATGGCCCTCAGTTACACTGACGGCATGGCTTGCAGACAAATGCTTATTTAAACAACAATAGGGAGATTAAAACTGGCATTTGACATCGGATACGCCTAAAGTAATCTACCAGGCACCTTTTTCAGGCTGTATCCTCATCCTGTATTGTAGTGTTGTTCTTCAGGGACCGGAGTTACTCGGGAGGCCCTTTCGTGTCATGATGCTTGACAAAAGAGTTTGAATTCTCTCAGATAGGTGTGTCTTTTATTCGCTGACTGTACAAAACAGCCCAGAAATGTTCTATTTACAGTTTTCAGCCGAAGGCCATAACAAAAACTGATCCATTACAAAACTTGGACTCGGAAGAACAATAATGCGACTCTTATCACATCAAAGGATCTCAGAGGAGATACTTGTGATCAGATCGCAGGTCCTGCTCTTGTATCAGCATCTGAAAAGTCTAACATTGTTTGTGTGTATACATTATGGTTTCCTGCACGACACTCCCCGTGCCCCACAGCAATCAAGTGATTTTCCATTTCACAACAACATTACCAGCCATTAAACTTGCATAACCTCACATATAAAATTATATGTATGGTTGCTAATGCATTACTGGAAGTTTCAGGCCTGCTGCTGTAAATAAGACTCAGAATCAGTCTGGTAAACATCTCGAATCCAGGGGAATACATGTTAGCAGTACAATATGGGTTACACATTTAAGTGTTCTTAAACAACAAATGTAACACAGGGGTTAATAAATCAGGGAGCTCATTCATGTCTCAAAAAAGGACCTAGTTTTTAGTAATTCCAGTCGTGGAGTTTTACATTTGACGTCATTGGGATTGGGACAAACCAAAAAAAGGATCTCTTCTGACATCAATACCAAGTTTTGGACATATGGCGTGATGATAAAATATTTTCGAATTAACAAAAAAGACCAAAAACAGGCTTTTTATCACTTAAAACAATTAGTAAATACTGTTTGTGACACATCGTAAACTTTATAAATATCAAATTATTTTTCAAATTACAAAATGTACATACATTTCTCAAGTGTGGTCTATAACTTTGGATTATGTTTTCATTTAAACAGAAGGTAATACAATATGATGAAGAAATCCTCATGCAGGATAATTGTCTCCTTCAAGCGCAGATTATTTTCTAAAGCCCCACTCTAATATTTTCTGAAGACATTCAACTTCTGAGTTCAAAGACACAAAGATTTGTTACTAACACAAGCCATTATCTGTCACCAGTATATTGCCATGTAACAGAGAGCCGGCTGTGATGTCAAACAAAACTTCTAACTTCTGAAGTTTACCTGAAGCTGATACTCTGAACGGTGTGAAAAAAACAGCTTATTTTAGAGGAATTGTTATTCAAATTCAAAATGTACGTAGGACATTCAGAAAAATGAAAGATGTTCGAGGCCCAGCTCATGTTGCACCATTGTCTGAAACTTTCCCTCACACGCCTCGTGTGGCGGCGACAGTATAAAAGAGAGAGACATCTGGCAACCCATAGCAAGACACAGAATGAAGACTTTCAGGTGAGTCCCTCAAATCAACGCTTAGTTCTTATATTTTGATAATATTTTGTTATACATTCTTGAAAACATGATGAAGAATGAGAAACAGTTGGTTCACAATATATTGGTTAAATTTGTGTTTTTTATTACCAATATGAAATATGGATTAATGGTGTTTTCTTCATTAGTCTAAAAAGACTATGATGATTTTTAAATCAAACTTAACATAAACTATTTGAGGGTCTTCCTGTGATCATAATGCCAGTTTATGTATAACTTTGTTTAAGTCTAATATGTTTTGGAGGAAGTAAGTCTTGAATTTCTTTTTTTTTCCTTAAAGCGATAACTCAGTATGAAGCATGGCTTTCCTTTTTCTGTCAACTGACTACCTCGTGTGCTCACTGTATGTTACATAAAGGGCGTTGCTCTTCCCTAATGTACAGGACAGTTGACCTTTCACCTTTTGAAGTAAAAAAAAAAAAAAAAAGTGGCCGCATTAGATGGGGCTTAATGCTTCCGTTCTCATTGTTTTGTTTTCTCACAGGTCCACACTCAGAACAATGAGCCTGCTCCTCCTCCTCCTGTGCCAGCTTGTCCTCATTCTGCAAACCGAGGCCCAGATACCAGACGCTTGCATTACGAGCACCACAAACAGACCTCCAGGTTTTTGGCATTTAACTGACACTTTCTGTACTTTCTGTCATTTTCACACTCCCTTTTTTTGATCTATATCCTCCTTTTTTTTTTTTCTCTCCCAGAGAACTCGGACATCAATGTGACGTGCGGCACACAGTATATGCACCTGAGCATCTACCTTTGTCCAATCTACCAAGCTCTTTACAACGAGTCTCTGATGGTCCTCAATCATCAGTTGAACACACCGGAGTGTTTTGGGACTGCTGACTGGGCTGTTGACCCGCCAGTCTTAAGATTCCGATTCCCTTTAAACACAAGTGCTGTCGCTGCCTGCAACAATGACTTTAAGGTATTCTTATGCTTGGAAGATGTTATACAATGACTGTTTAGATGTTATGCAATTTTTCTGTAACATGAATATGAGAATAGTGCACAATCTTTAGTGCTAAAAGTAAGCTTTTGTACATTACCATAGAATGGATTAGCAAGATTGTAAAGTTTCTGCATCAAAGAAATAATCAGAAAACAGAATTAATGGAAATATATTTTTGTTTTGCCAACAGATAATCTCTCAGGTTGGAAGTGGAGTGTTTAGTCAATTCTCAAATGTCCAGTACGTCAACATCTCGGGCAATATTAACTCTCTGGACCCCTCTCTAGGACTGATCACCTATCGCTCGCAGATCCTCTACAAGTTCTCCTGCTTGTACCCGATGCAGTATCTCCTGAACAATACTGAAGTGGCCGTGTATGTATGGCATCCCCGCACTGCAGGTGAAATAAGCAGACATCCAACGTTTTACTAATTTCGTTTTTTTTTTAAATACAGATCAGGCGTGAATCTTGCCATAAGAGACAACAATGGCAGCTTTGTCAGCACACTGAGTCTGGAGCTCTATGAAGTAAGACCTGCTCTAACTTTTACAAGTGCACAAGAAGTGCTTTATTCCTTTCACAACTTAATTATGTCCTTATTTCTCTGTGGAACAGGACCAGCAATACAAACAGATTCTCACCGTTCCAACAACAGGATTAAAGCTGAAGACCAAGATTTATGTTGCAGTTAAAGCTACCAATCTGACAGACAGGTATTTAAGTTTGCAGTTTGCGTAAAAGAAAAATACATTAAAATAAATGATATTTAAAATTAACCTGTTTTCCCTTTAAAGCTTTAATGTGCTGCTGGACAGATGCTATGCATCAACAAGCCCATATCCCACGTTAAACACCTTCTATGACCTTTTTGTCGGGTGAGTCTTATTTATGTAACCACAAAATATGACACCTTCCACTTAGTAGCTTTTATCCTTTCTGGCTCTTTGTATTCCAACATGTAGAGTTGAACAACCCATGTCTTTCTCCACCCCAGGTGTAACCGTGACGCACAAACTCAAGTGATGGTCAATGGGTTGTATCAGTACGCACACTTCTCCTTTGAGGCCTTCAGATTTGTGGAGCACAAAAATCTAACGATTTCCACGTTCTACCTGCACTGCATCACCAGACTCTGTGAGCGCTCCACGTGTAAAACATTACTGCCTGTGAGTCCATGTAACAGACATGACGTCATTTTAAGATATCACAAACATACTTCATTTGGTTAGTGTTTTTTATTGTCTTGATTTTTTTTAACAGGACTGTAGCTTTGATGGAAAAAGGAGAAAGAGAGAGATCGACCATGTGTCAGGCAATGCCACTGTCAGCTCGATGGCTATTTTTGTGAACAGGAACATCAACGGTGCGTCTTTAATCCACAGATATAACAAAGATATCCCTACATCCTATCACGATGATATTTTACAATGTGAACTAAGATACAAATGCTAAATTAAATAATATTTACAATGTGCAAATTTAGATGTGTTTGGTTAATTTAATATGGATTCTTTCAAACCTGATGAACAACATATGTGGCAATAAGGATTTGTCTTTTTTTCTCCAAATTTGCAACAAAATAAGGCCTTTTGTGAAAAGGTACCATATTAATAAATCATAAATTGTCACTTTTATGAATGTACAGATTTGGAAAACAACATATGGCTGACATACTGTACATTTTTACTTTAGAGGTGTGAATAGTTGGATTAGCTGTGTCTCAGTTCGGGACTGCCTTAGAAGGACACGGCCTACAGAGGATGAGTCATTCGGAGACTGCGTAGACCGCTAAGGCTGAACTGAAATGAGACAGTCTGGTCTACGGAGGATTTCCAACGGGAACAGCTGATAGCGCAATCAGCTGTTCCCGTTGTTACCCTTGCATCGCAAAGTGCCGCTCCTGTTGCCTTGCAGCTGGCCAACAAAGCTAAAGCCACGTCAATTAACCTTTTATTTCAAAGATAATTTAACGTATCAAGGCCCCTTTCGTTTATTTAACGTGTATCGCTAGCTATTCATTAAACTTGAAACCAATGACGTATTAAAGTGTATTCCTCGGTCGCTTGAGAGTCTGCCATCTCATTGAATTGGCATGCAATTCATCATGGGAAAGGAAGACGTATTTGTCCACCGCATCTGGAGCCTCCAAAATGGTACATCTTTCTGTGCACCGCCGTGATGCAATCGGCATTCAAATACGTCCTTCGAAGGATGCAGCCCTTGATTTGGGACACAGCTATTCTTTGGACAGAGCCAGGCTAGCTGTTTGCCACTATTTATGCTAAGCTAGGCTGACACATTGCTAGCGGTAGCTTGAGATTTAGCATACATACAAGAGTGGTATCAATCTTCTTGTAATTGAATTAATCAGTCAAGTTTCCTCTTTTTTGTGTGTATTGTTAAGATTTTATCAATTATAACCCAAAAAGTGACCAAACGTTTATTGACCAAACTTTTGGGTACATTTTTCAGGAGATGCTCAGACTTTCTCGGCTTCTTACGGTAAGAGTTTTGCTTTATCTGTGACATTGTGTCTGTTGTCTTATGGGTTGCGACAGTCAAGAGTGACTACTTTAATGCTCACTAATATCTCAGGCAGTAGTTAACGACTATTCATAATGTATAATAAAGTTAAATTCAGTTTATAGTATGATGTCTGATATCTTGGTGTTTTTTTCTTTCCTGATCAAACAGGTTCGTCACCTGAGAGCAACTACAGCAGCCCTGTGGTGGCTGTAATCGTCTGCATCGTCATCCTGGCTATTATCTTTGTGGCCATGGCTGCTTACTTTGTGTTTTACATCAGAAGGAGAAAACCAATCGTTCAGTAACAGCACCTGACTGAGAGTGGAGTCCCTTCACGCTGTCCTCAAGATCAATAATTCATCATCTCCAAAGCACAGCCATTACGAGTGCAGGAATAGTAAACCCGGACCTGAGAAACAATGCTAGAGTCGTCATACTGCAATATTACAGTTTCGCTTTTCCATTTCACATCAATATAACGAGGTGTCGTCAGTTATATATGCTTGCATTCATATAATCATTATAATTCACATAGTTTTAACATGGAGATGAGGGCACACAATCTGTACAATAAATGTGTATTAAGTGTTACTGTCAGCGATGTTGTCAGAGTTGTATTGAAGTGTTCAGTGAATCTTTTGTAATCAGTTAGCAGTGGTGTACTTTAAAAATATTATGTACTTTACATAGATTTATGGAAAATAGACACATGCTTTATTCTTTAATAAAAATATAATGAAACTTTTAAGATTGGCTGACTCATTTGCTTTAATAATCTGTATCAGAGAAAGATACATTGATGGAAATAATAAAACACTGGCAGATATAAGGTCAAGTCGGCAGAGATGTTTACTTGAGACTTGACTTGACTTGAGGCATGATGACTCGTGTGTGTTCATAAGTTTGAATGTTGTAAAATTCAATGTTGTCAAGTTTCTGTCTAAGTATCAAGTATGTACGCAGTGCAAACTGGGAATCATGATTGGACGACTCAAAAAGCTCCCTGGTATGTGATTGTCATGATTGGAGGACTGGCTGTCAGTCAAACTCCTCGCTATGGCAACACGCAACATCAAAGCCCCCCGCTACCTGATGTTTTCTCCCCAAAGAGAAGCCTCATCAGTCGTACTCGTTACAACTCAATACAGACCAGACCATCATCATGGCTGCGTCTGTGCCAAGATAATACAGATACAATACACTGTCATACTTATAACAGGTTATATAAATTGGCCAATAATATCATTATTAGACGGGCTGCTAACACCTTGTCTTTTCTCTTTACAAAGACCGGATACGACAGGTAAGAGTATTGTATCTTGAGTGGAAAAAAAGTGACTTAACTTGGGACTCGACTTGACTTGCCCAAGAAAAAATGACTCGAGACTTGCTTGAGACTTGGAACAAATGACTTGAGACTTACTTGGGACTTGAGCAAAGAAGACTTGGTCTCAACACAGCAAGTTGGATACAAAATTAGTAACTGTATTTGCTGTACCCTACGCCGGTTTAATAAATTACTTTAAATGGCATTAAAATGGACTTAATGTTGGCATTGAGTACTTTAAATACAGATTACTTCTCTTTCGTCTCAAAGCTCTGGGTTTTCTACATACTGTATTTCGTTTACTTTAAATCTCCTGATTTTGGCGCCCCCTGTGGACAAAGCCGTACCTCTGTATCTCTAAGCTAATTTTGTCCTGTTCAATCATAAGTGGTGTTTTTCAGCAAAAAACTCCTCATAGGAGCTTTAAATCCTTTCAAAATTCAGTTAACATTAGCTTACATTTTTTACATCTTTTAACCTATAATAACAGATTTTCTGGCCTCTTTGGGGAAGCACAAACAAATTACAAACACAACATTGACGTATCACCTTTTAAGTAAATATGCCAATGTTGCTTGCAACCAGTTGCTTCCAAACTTAACAGGAATAGATAATCAGGGAACCATGAAGTTCTGCTTTGGGCAAATCCTCCAAATAGATGTTAAGATATGAAAACTGAAATGTTCCTTTATTGTTTATTAATACTCGTATGATAGGATTTTTTATTTATATGAGTCATAAACATAAGTACTTTTTGTAGTTTAATAGAAAAGGCTATCATCAATAAAATTAGTAATCAATTTATTATATTCTCTTACATTGCCCAACAGCTGTGCTGGCAAGTCCTTGAGGCTGTACTATTGATGCTTTGAGCTAAATGGCTAACATGCGCCCCAACAATGCTAATGTGCAGACATATCGTTAATTTTGTATTTAGTGTGCTCATATGGCACTAAAGTTTAAGGATCAAAAAATGTGACCCTAAGAAGGAAATAATTGTGCTGACCAAACTTTATAGCAATCCATCTAAAATCCAAATCTCACAGTGGCACTAGAGGGAAAGTAAGGGGGTAATCAAAACAGTAGGATTCATCATGTGTATCATTAGTGGCTGGTCAGAATATGATGCCATCAAGCCTGTGTTGAAATATTTGCGAACTACTTAAAAAAAAACTGTCTGGAGGCTGTTGTTGAAAATGTCTTTAATCCCACTTTTGGTTAAAAATAACTAAGTGCAGTTCATCACTCATCAGATATCCAGTAAAATTCAAATGTATAACAATACTGTAAAGCTAAGTGTTAGTCTTAGCGATGTTCTCAGAGTCAATACCTGAATAAAATGTTTTAGATGAGATTAGAAAGGTTGATACAATATATAGTATGTGATCTCGTTAGGTTAAGAAGGTCCAGTGCGATGAAATATAAATCAAGTGTCTTAATATTGCTCAACAAAGGACAGGGCAAAGTTCCAGGTTCCAAAAAAATATAAATAAAAACTCTTTTTTTTTTCATTTCTGCTGATAATGTAATAATAATGCTGTTAACATTTAACATGTTTTACTTTGGTGTCTTTATTTTATTTTTTGAAATCCTTAGAAAGCTTTTTTTAAATGGATGCCCTGGACCTTTAAAACCACAGTTTTTACCTCTCAGTAATATACTGTCTTTATAGCAATTTGATATACGTTTACTTATTTGAAAGCAGATTTGGAAGAGTTTATCATTCTTATTGGGATTACGTCCTCGACCCATTCATTCGGGGTGGCCTTCATGCGCTCCCAAAGAGCAACCTCAAAGGGGGTCGAGTCCATCCAGTCC
This sequence comes from Semicossyphus pulcher, assembly GCF_022749685.1. Taxonomy (NCBI): domain Eukaryota; kingdom Metazoa; phylum Chordata; class Actinopteri; order Labriformes; family Labridae; genus Semicossyphus; species Semicossyphus pulcher. The sequence goes on from NW_027211692.1 coordinate 10,641,718, forward strand.
ACCGGTGCTCCATAACTCCTTCCTAGAGAGACGCACAGAGAGATGCATGGTCAAAAACATACATTCACCGATAACCTGCAGACGTGTCAAGAAAGTATATATGTACCAATGTACTCAAATACTTACAGATTTGTGGTTCTTCTAAGTGACTTTATATTTTTGCTGTGTTCTGCTACTTTATACCTCTACCCCTCTTTCTTTCAGAGATGTACTGAACTTTTTACCCACGTTATATGAATTTGACTGTCACTAGTAAGTTGCTGTTTTAGAACTTAGATTAAAAAAAAATTTGATAAATGCATCACATTGTTTCACATCTAAACCAGTGGTTCCCAAACATTTTGCTTTGGGATACATAGCGTGTAGTAGTGACCTGTTCCAGGGCCGAGCCTCAGGCCCCCCAGCAGGTTGCTGGCGAGTCTGTCTCTGTCCCAGACGGTGAGCTCCACACAGGCCTCTGCTAGATCAGCCTCTCTGATACCATCGTATACCATCGTGTGATTAAACGCTGGGTCTACCGTCCTCCGCAGCACACGTGTCTTCTGGCGACTCTTCCTGCTCGTGTCTGGCAGCACAAAGCTTCAGATGAAGGGAGAAGGAAACATGTTGACTGATACAGAAAAAAAAATCCTCTAAGGTATAATTAGAAATCTTGGGAACTACACTTAATGGCTTATATGGGAAGATTGACACGCATGTCCTTCAATAATATCACAGCCAGGGTAAGCTTAGCTCTGTGTGGATGCTAAAATCAGGGGGTAGCAGCTTGCCTGGCTCTGCTAGCTGTTTCCAGTGTTTTTGCTAAGCTAAGCTAACCAGTTGCTGGCTCAAGTTTCTTTTTTAGCGTACAGTAATGTGATTGGTCGCAATATTCTTATCTATCTGCAAAAATAGCAGAGTATTTGTCAAAAAGCTGAACTGTTTCTTTCACAAATACCAAATGCAAATACTTTTACATACCACTTAACATATGGGTCAATGGTGGTCCTGATTAGAGGCAGATTCTTGCATTCTTTCACCCAAATGTGTACCTCTCCGGTGCTTGGAGCCTCCTTTCCTAATCCTATGAGGACATGAGTGATTTTAAAAGCATAAAAGACAAGACAAAAAAAATGGGCTTCTTATTAAATAATGCAATAAAGATGTGTGCAAACCTTCGCTGTGGATGATCTGTGGCAGGAAGCGTATAGCCAGTCTCATCTCTCCTCGACCAGTTGATGGTGGTAGCGTGTGTGTAGTCTGCAGCGTTTGACGCAAAATACATAACATGAACAGCAAATGAAAAATCCCCCATGAAGCTTTAAATCTTTGTCCATGGGTCGAACAATACCTGCAGGCCATGTGATATAATGCTCTCAAATAGACGGTAGGCTGACCACATTCTAAGATAACCATGTGGTTATTTGATAAGAAAGCAAACAATACAGCCGCCTGTGTGTTTTTCTTCTTACCCTAGCTTTCAGTGGTAAGTAGTTCATCTGGGTGTGGTCAAAGTCCCACTTGGAGAGGTCCATGTCTACCTCACCCAGGAAACTATTCCTGCCAAAGGTGTCGTTATGCCAAACGGAGAGAATGAGCGTCTGGGTTCTGAGGTACTCCATGCGAACACGATACTGTGAGGACACATAAGAGCAAGCTGCTTTTGTTAGCTTGTCGTCACGCTGCCAAGTATTAAACGTTACACTTTGGGAAAGTGTCAGTGATTGTCCAATACACCTAGCTTTGAAATATCTGCAGATTCTTACCCTGAGGATCTCGTTGAAAGTTGGATTTAGTGTCTTCTTTTTTACAGATGTTTTCCTCTTTCCCAGATTAGCTTTGTCCGGAGCCAGGTAGCTTTTGACATAGCTTAAAACAGGAAAAAAAGACACAAAAACTTTAAGGTCTATTATACTAAAAGGATGTAATTACATGCTAACCACTGGTAAACTAAAATAAATGACACGCTATGAATTAATATAGTTAAAGTATGTAGTTATAGTCACCCTTCTTATGCAGAAGAGATAAGAGTGGATAAGTTATATAATATTACTTGCCATAGTGGCAGATGTGGATTGATCCCAAACACACAGATTTCACTGATGATTTAACAGAATTACACGGACATGTTTCAAACTCATGGTTTGTCTTTTGCCTTCAATTCATCTTACTTAGCAGAGAAGGAATTTAGTTTAATTTACTCGACTATCTCAGGTAGAGTACTCACGGATCCGAGCGGCCCCTCTTCGGGTCGACTGCAGCCAGGTCTCGGCACTCGACCACAAAGATGTGAAACTCTCTGAGCTTCTGAACGTAGTTGATGGAGAACTGGATGTTTCCCTGAACCTCCACGTTGGCGAAGTCCCCGCTGTACATGGTCATCACACTTCCACTCAGCTAGAACGCGCACAAACAAGTTGGCAAATATCTTATATTGTCAATTTTAACTGGAATCATTACATATGTTTATATCGGACAGTTTGCAGTCGGTGTGTTCCAGAGATAGAGGTCAAAGTCAGAGCTAGGTAGTGCTAGCTTTAAGGGGAACTCTATAGGTTTTTTAGGGGTTCCACTGCAGTTTCGGAAAAAAATAACATTTTTGGCTACAGATAGAGATGGGCAGAATCTAATCAAATGTACTCAGATGATGTCACTTAAATCTGAAATGGTTGGGGCTAAAGACTAGAGTTGTTAATTGCAAGTTTATCGTACCCTGCTCCTGATCTCTAGTTAATGATCAAGGCTAGCATCTCAAGGCTACATTAGCTGCTAGAGACATAATCAAATTTATGACCAAACTGTTGCCAGTCAAGATGTATTGTGGGTAATGTAGGTGCAAGGTTTTGACAACAATAAAGAATGCATGCATTTTAAAATACTGCAAAAAAAATGTAGTCCCTGAGGGTGAAAGTTTAAGCTTTAAAGCCGACAAGCGATGCAGTTTAAGAGAGCAGTGTTCGAGTGTTAAGCGTGTGCAAGCGATGGCTGCTGCCGTGTGTGAACATACAGAAGACAAAGACGCCCTGCCAGAGGAGTCGGCGAAGGAGCTGTCCGTCATTAGTTTTCCTCTGCGGTAAGTATCCCCGTAGTTTGAGTCGGTGTCAGTGCCAACGTCCTGAAAGACAGACAGACTGCACAAAAAGCTCTGTGCACAAGGATGCAAAGCAGGTTTGACCTACAGGACTAAAACATACAGGGATGATTTTACCTCCTTCTGTAAGAACGAAGGAACAGATTTGCTCATCTTCTTCAGGTGCTCCGCGTCCGAATATATGGACGAGGAAGTGGACGGGATGGTTGAAACTGAAACTGATGGTTGAAAGGCGGGAGCAAAGGATAAAAAGTCTTCACTCACAATGCTTGCAAAAACATTATTAATCAAAAGAAGTTATTTTTACCTTCACTAATTCGTCTCGTGTCTGCAGTTGGGTCTTGCCTTCTTTCTTGTCCTGTAGGAGACAATGAAAAGAAATCACAATCATCCAAGAGGATCTGTGCGTACGGGCAATTTGACTTGGAAGTCAAAGATAGGCTCACGTGGTGATAAGGATCCTGTGATGTCCTCCAAACTTTTAGCCAGGTTTTTAGGCCGCGTTTCCGCTCGCCTCAAAGCTTTCCTGACAGGGTTTCGGTTTTCATCATCGTTCTCACCTACAGGATGAATGGGAAAGAAAATGTCTGATCAATCGGATCTCTTTGCTGGCATACATATATACTGCTGCTGCTCAATAATGTTTGCTAAATTTTGTGGAAATTTGTGTAAAACAAGGTCATTTTAGGAATATGCTAACTGTGTGAAGATCAGATAAGAGATACTAAATGGTACTTACAGTATATAGTGTATGTTTTCAGATATAGTCCTCTAAATGTCTATATTTATTAATATAAAATGCTGTGCTTTTTAAAACCAAACTATGGTGCATCAATTGTGCAATACTGTTAACTTTGGAAATGTTACATACTCTGTAAAACGAGGGATTTTAAGATGTAGGGAAGCTCCAATGAAACGTCTTAAGTTGTAGGTCGGTGAGACATTTTCTGTGAGGTGTCAGTAAAGTCAGAGCGACGTATAACCCATCCCACAAATTAAACATGGGCAACTTACTGCAGTTACTCACAGTGTTTACAGAGATTTGCTTCTGCCAACACAGATAGCCTAACACGGACATGATAACAAGGATACTGCTGGATACAGCCCACACTGATCATAATCGTCCGTGAGTCAGACACCAGCAGAGGTTGCACTACTTCTACAACTACACAGATGTCAAATGTTTTTTTAAATACATTAAAAGAAATGTCTCTGAAAAAGCTTTGAAGCTTTTCAAAAGCTGAAAGAGGTCTTTGCTTAGATGATTAGTTTCGTTCGTCTGAGATTACAGTGAGGGTATGTTTTGAAATGTTTGTTTCTTTTTGCATCCATCACCTTCTTGTTTTGTGGTAGTGTTAGAGACATGTTACATTGTTGGGTTGCAGGAATAGTAAGCTCACGTGACTTTTATCCGATCATTTATACGTGTTACAGTTTAAAAAGACTCACGGTTGGAACTGTTCCTGGAGACGGACCAGGTTTCTGACATGCTGCTCATAGAAGAATCCTGACCTGTGTCTGAGCTGCTGTAGGTGGCCCACAGGGGGCGATGACCCGTCTTGCTGCCCCTCCTGCTGTCACGATCTTCTGAGCTCATCGGAGTGCTGGCCTTCATCGGCCCACCCAGGTCAAACTCATACCCAAACTTGCCCTCCGACCCCTCGTCTTTAAGAGTCTGGTCGAGGGAGGTGTTGGCGCTTGTGTTATCTGTCATGCCCAGGTAGTGCCGGTAGTCTGTAGGAACGTACGCTCGTGCACGTGGAGTCGGAGTCTCGGTCTCCTCTGACGATCTTCTGGTACCTTCTTCTGCGTTCTGCCTCTGCTTCCTGCTCCGGGAGTGGACGGGGCTGACATCCATTTTAAGCTGCATGTGATCGTTTTTGTCAGGAGCACTCAGAGCGAACATGCTAGTGGAACGACGCAAAGAACTGTTACGACCGCCAAAAGCGTCTTTTCTACTCTTTGGAGAACGAGTCTCTTTTGTCGAACTGTGTTGTGGTTTCATGGATTTCTCCTCTTTATTAGAGTCTTTTGAGCTCCTAGAGAAGTTGCTTTTGCCATTATTTACTGCTCTTGACCCCATCTGTCTATCGTGAGGCGACTTTGATCGATTCTGAGGGGGTGAAGATACTTTAGTGACTCCAGGTCGTGTTTTCTCGAATGCAGCTGATGCCCGGCTAACCTCAGGATCAGCACACTTTAACTCCAGAGATGTCTGGGCAGTGATTGGCTCTTTCTTTTTTTGGCTTTTGGGTTTGTCAGAAGAAGACAATCCCTTGGCGTCTGCTGTGGCCTCGTCCCAGAACTCACGCAGAGTTTTAAACTGCATCCTGCTTGTGCCCAGGCTGGGGGATGACTTGTCTAATCTCTGATTCAATGGAAGAACTGTAAAATTTGTATTATTTCTATCATAGTCGTCCTCATCGCTGCTGGCATCACGTACAATTGACGTCAAATCAAACTCTGACTTCGTAAACCTTTTGTTCAGTTTTGCCTGGCTTGCACCACGTGCGACTTTGCCCTCCCCGGGAACTTTAGGTTTGCTTTTGTAGAACATGGGCTTGTTCCTCTCCTGCTCCCAGAAAGATTTGAGCTGCTTTATCTTCTCTGCAGTAACTTCTTGATGTTGTAAACCTTGTCTGTTTGACTGAAGACTGTTGACTCTGTCTTTAATAGGCGTATCCTGCTTACGTTTTGGTGATAACTGTATGCTGTCGTCCTCACTGTCCCTACTCGTTGTATCTTCGCTCAAACCTCTTCGCATTTGTGTTTTGGAGGCGATTTGTACATCATTCCCACCTTGCTGGTCGTCCATATGCGTGTTGTTTCGCAATAGAAATAGCTCCTCAAGGTTTGTACTCTCCCTAGTTTGGAAATCTGTATCTGTACCTAGCTGAGACACATGAACTGTCCTGGACATTTCGGCTTGCTGTGGAGGTTCTCTAGATTGGGAAATACTGTCAGGTTGTTGACTCGGTTTGGCCAAGGAGATTCTCTCGGACTCTGGACTCAGTCTGGAGTTGATGTTTTTCCTTTGCCTTGGACTAAGTCTGCTGACACTTAAAATCTCAGTGTCTGAGCTTCTTCTGTTAGATACTTGGGGCCTGGATGCTAACCTTAAATGATCTGAGTTCAACTTTAGGTCATTATTGTTCCTTTGGGTTGAAGTGTTCATCACCAGACTTTCTACGGCTTGGTTGAAGTTCAAGTGAACATCATGTCCGTTGTCTTTCTGTGGGCTCATCACCCCTTGTTTCTCTCTCTCATCCCTAGGATTTGATTGATACTCATCATAACTCCCCTTCCCATGATTTATTCCAGGCACAGAGGGCATATCAGACTCTCTGTTGGTTTTGTTCATTTTCTCTTTGTCTTTCTCTGCCGAGAGGTGAGCAGATTTTTGTCCTTTGTCACCAGGCTTGATTGAATTGCTGACTAGTATTTTCGGGCCTGCGTTGTTTTTCTCCCAGAATGACTTCAGGTCCGAGATTTGGGGCGATTCGCTCTCATCGTCTTTATCTTCTTTAACTTTCTTTGACCGCATCCTTTCTCCGCTCTCCTTCTTCACCTCTTCATGTGGTTTGGACAGTTCCTTATTCCCTATTTTTTCTACGGCTCTTAACTCTTTGGCCTCATGGCGCTGTCTTTGTTCAGGACTTCTCTTCATTTCAACACTTTCCTTCTTTCTATTACTCATACTATCCGCAACATCTTCACCTCTGACTTTGCTTTTTTCAACATGTTTGTCTGAGCTCTTTTTCACCTTTGGACCATCATCTGTATTTAGCCAATCGTTGCTGTCTGTGCTGCGGTTGAACCAGTCCAGTACCTTTGCAATTGAGTCCTCCTCTTCACCAGTGGGACTCGCGGTTTGGGTGGATAATTGAAAAGTGTCATTCGGATTTGATTTTGTCTGCGTTTGCAGATGTGACTTATCAATGAAGTTGAGATCATAAGATATCGGAGGTTCTGGATCTAAAAAGAAAGAAATGTAAAGAAGATTTAAATACTCTTCAGAATATAATCTGAAAGCGATAACTGTGTCTTCGCCTTTTCCAGAATGGGCCCTCTTTTTTCTTAACAATACTCTAGGTGGTCTATGGTAGTAGCACAGCTTAACTTCAAGCTAAATGCTAATGTCAACAAGTTAACAATGACGATCCTATATTGTTAGCATGCTAACATTTGCTTGTAAACACAAAGTATACAAGATGCTAATGGGGATGACAAATATTCTGGAGGTATTTGGTCAAAAAGCAAAGTAGTGAACAATCTTTTCATATAGCGCCATTGACTTGAGGGAGATTTATGTCAGACAATTACAGGTAGCACATTTCATGACACTCTATCCAACAGCTGAAGAGACATTTCACTCAAAACCATAAATGTCAACCTCTTCATGGTGCAAGAAATAAAGTCAAAGGTGTACCAGAATCATTAGGATTCATTGCCTGGGGACCAAGAATGTCTGTAGCAAAGTTTTTTGCCACGTCCACCAGATATCAAGTTAAGTGAAAAGTTTGACCCACCAGAGGAAAGGTCAGGGGATTACCAAAGTCAGAGGAATTCATCCCCTGGGGACCGTGACTAAAGTGGTGGACCTACTAAGAGACACTGCCAACTCGCCATCCCTAGAGTCGTGCCACTAACATGGCTAAACATTGTTGACAGACAAACTGCTAATATGTCATCAGTAACATCATAAATAGTGTATTTCAGTTTTTCCTAGCATGAGAAGAGATGAGTGGGAATCTGCCTGCTTACATGCAATGACCTTTAACCTTTAGTACTGAATCAATGTTTGTCGCTATTGCAGTGATTAAGAATCTTTTTCAAGGAGTCAGTGAGTATTTCCATTAACTACATTTATGCAAATATATTGAAGAGGTTGTAACACGATTACATAATTAACTGAGCACCAACAGATTTGATCCATCAAAGCAGTTCATTGCTGTTTCCCACTGAGGATGGCAATTGTGTCTTTTGTGAGGACTGAATTTGTTATTATCTGCTGCTCATAGAGCAGGATGTGAAGTACAACAAGGGCCCCAAATTGGACCCACACTGGGGATGTGGAAGTTATTTTATGGAGAGTTTTGCACAAATGAAACACAATTATTTCTTGTCACTGTACTTACCCACAGTGCTTTGGGGCAAACTCAGCTCTCCCTGCCGCGTTGATGTTCCCACACTGCTGCAGTTTTCTCGGTCTGTATCCTGAGTGCTGTCGGCGTGCATGATGAGCGTTTTTATTGCTGCATGTTCAATTTGTTTATGGTCATCTCGTTCATCGCTCTTCTGTGGGATTTCTCTGTCAGTGGCTGCATCGCTCCTTGTGGACGTGGCTGGTCTGAAATCGAGCAGGTTTTGAGTTGCGGTAGAAGGAAATGAGAGTTCAGTTAAAATCTTCGTGTCAGAGGAGACGTCCAGAGACTTGTCTGTTCTTAAGGACGGCGGATTTGTTTCCCTCTCCGGACTGGAGTTAGATAAAACCTGAGATATGTCACAGGGTGGCTGCTGGGGGATTTCATCCAGAGATTTGGATGACTGATCAGACTGAGATGCTTGATTAGAAGCCACACTTCTCGGCGGCATTTCATCCAGGCTCTTCTGATTTGACTGGTTGGAGCTCTCACTGGATCCTCCCTGGAGGCTCCGTCTTGGAGTAGGAACAATCCCAGCTGACCCGACCTGAGGGTCTGACCCCGGCTCGTTGCCCTCTGTCTTTGCTTGTCTTGAGAGAAATGTCCTCTTCTTTGGCACCGGCCTGAACCCGACAGGGGAGCTCTCTGATGTGACGGAGCCCGCTGAAGTCTGACTGGACTCTGCTGCTGGGGGGCTTATCAGTGGAGATATGGGATCTGAGGGAAACAGAAAAATTGTTCAGTCTAGATAATAGTGATGTTTATTTAGAAATATGTTTAAGTTAATTTTCAAACCTGTCTCAGATGACTCCTGCTGCTGAGGGAGTTCCAACTCATTCATTTCAGGAGGCTCAACAACAATAAGGGAAGCACGGTTGAAAGGGTTGTGCCGCGGCTTTAAGGAAAATGATTTGATTTCAATATCTGCATTTTAATTTGAACAAAACTGCACCCAAGAGGCCAATCTCTTTTGCTTCACATATATACCTACCATTCTTGGAGAGCGGACAGCTGAATTCAGATTCTCTTTTTCTGCATCACTGTGGGAAAAACAATTGAAATGTTTAGATAGGAAAGGTGAAGCAGCAGATAAGGTTACTTGATGAACACTTAATAATAATAATAAAAACTTTATTTATATAGCACCTTTGAAAACAGAATGTTTACAAAGTGCTTTGACAGACAAAGCAAAGGCAGGAACTCAGGAAGATTACAGAATACAAAACAGATTTAAGGAAGTTTCAACAATGAGGCCAAACCGAGAATATTCACAAGAAGAAAATTGACAAAACAGGAACAGGCATTTCGAGCAATAAGCAACGCAAATTAAGATAAAAATAAATAAAATAAATTAATAAAAATAAAAATAAAAGCAATGAAAGACTATAAAAGGTTATTTAAAAAATAAAAAGACGACATCACATCAGAGGAAGAGAGATTAAAAAAAACAATAAAATGACCGCTTCACCAGCAGAGTCTGTTGTTTTTCTCAAAAGCACGATGTAGTGTGCATGACTGGGGCTTGCTGGCGTGTGAATAACGATGTCTGCGCAGACTAATAAACTGAAATAAGGAAACAAGATAAACTCACATTATCTGTTATTTTGCGGAGGATTGATATTACAGGAAAGCTTGTTAACATATATACAGTTAGAGATTGCATTTAAAATGCATGTGACACGGTAAGAAAACTGGACTTCAAGCCAAAACATTATCAAAATGCAAATAGAGTTTAGGCAATAGCATTGCTTGGGCTGACCCAACTGGTGATAGAAGGTTGGCAAATGTGTGTCAGCTACCAAACTGTTTTTTAATGTACAAAGTTTTTTGCTAATAAAAAGTTTCCAGAATGTCGAAACAATCAAGTCAGAAAAATAAAAGAATAAAAACATCATCATAGGTAGAAACTTTTAGCTTCCTGGTTGTTAATCCATTAACAACCACCATTCTAACAACAGTCTCCTTACTGTAAACAGTCACATGGTTATTATTAATGAGAGCTCCATGGAGTTAAACACGTCGCTCATACGTCGTTCCGTTTTCTCTGATTACATCAGGCTACATCCTGCAGTGAAAGAAGCTACTGTTGGGCTGTAAAACTGACATGTTCCCATTCAGCACCACCTATGTTTACACAGGCTGAGTCACAAGACAGCACATAAGAATACACACTGACAGACTGAAGGAGAAAGAGAGGAGCTGCATCTGTATTTAAGAATGTGTTATGTAACCTTAATGGGCACTTTGGGGAAGAAAAGTATTTGTTTGAATTTGCTGACATTTTCTCAGACCACATTAGACGAAGCAAACAGTGCCACATTTTTATTAAGAACATAAGAAAATAAAGAGGTTATATGTGGACAGATTGGTAGATATCTGATTAAGAGAGGGTGGTGTACTTGTTCTCCTGTGGCTGCAGTGCTTCTAAACATCGGGCAGGTTTTGGTGGAGCGACGATGTCCGATCCTTGACTGCTAGGCGGCCTGGATCTTTCGATTTTGGGCGACCCGTCTGCGGCAGAGAGGGAACAAAAACACTGTTTGGGCAGATGTTTCGGTTGAATTCTTTCTTTTCTTTTGACCTTGGATTCAGTTACATAGCAATAATCCTTTATCAAACCCTAGAGGGAGAATCAAACTGTTTGATTTACCCCCATCATCCTGCAGTGGAGTTTTTTGTGAGCCAATAATTGTCACCACTCTGCCCTAAAGGATGAAGTGTTTGCCTGTATGGTAAAAAACTGTGCTGCTTTACTCGGATATTCTTCTCCACTTTAAAGTCCACTGTGCAGGCCTCAGCAGTGATTGGCTTAGTCTCTGAAAATGTTAGATTTAAACTTTGGATTTAGCCCCCAGAAACACGGTATGCTTCCGGAAAGACAGCAGAATCGTGAAAATACCTATGAATGTGTTTGTTACCTGCTGCTGGTTAACAGGTAGAAAGACAAAGTCGTAACAGAATCATGGAGTAAACGACAGGGTCCTGATGTCACAAATGGAGCTGGATTCTCTCCTTGATCACAAGATGTGAGCGTAAAACACAAACCCTATGTCAACAGTAACTAATGAACACACCTAAACCAGCTTTCCTGGGTTTCATGGAGGCCAGGATGATCTCCGAGCCGTGGATCGTGTCCATGTGTCTGCGAGACTTGGCCTCGTAAAACCACTCTCCGGTCAGGTACTTCTTCTTGGAGTCTATCTCCGCGCCAGCGTTCATTTCTTGTTCCAGTTTCCTGAAGAGAACACACACAAAGGAAACAAACGCTTAAGGCAAGAGGATTTAACTCATTGTCATTAATTGGTCTTTTTTATGCGATATGATAATCCTCGCTGAGCTGAATGAAAGTTATTAGAAACTAACAGGACATAAAGCATCTTCAGCCCCGGTGGCTACACAGACACAAAAAGACTCTCTTGTGAAGGAACAAATACAAGACAGCGCTTTCTCTAAGCTGCACTGAAAGGAGAATCTGACACCGTTTGACTTTGGTTTAAGCTGCACTAATCTCTCAATATGAGGTGAAATATGAATCCACAGGCAGACAAAGACGAGACAGAGATCAACAGATTGTCACAAATAATCTATGATTCTTTCCCTTGTTGTGTTTTTTTATTCTGTTCTTCCTAATGACCCCTTATATTTTTCTTCTACCTATCCGCTTCTATGTTTCACAGCGTCGTTCTCAGCCTTATATAACAGCCGCACATGATCTTTCTAAAGCAAAGGAATTCAGGGAAAACATTTCCATCAAGTTCAAAATTGAATCAAAGGCATTAAAATGAGCACTCATCTTTGGCGGCGGTCATGTGAATGAAGGGCAGCACATTATTACAGGCTGTTGGGTTAATCCTTTTACACTCGACCGGTCGAGACACAGCGAGCATTCAAAGGAGAAAAAGTCGGCCGGCCAATTCCATTAAAGTCAATGAACAGCACATTGTTTCGTGACTCTTCCCGACTCGTAAAAACAAAATAAAACACGTCTTCAAAGAGTTTTATTTAAGTTCACGGTTGAGCTCTTATTGTGAAAGAAGTTTCTCCTGTAGTTTCAGCTCGTGGGAGAGGTCAGAGGCCGTTTGTTTGACTTAACAAGCCTTGCACATACACTGAGAGGAATGTTTGACCCCTCCCAGAGGTCAAATACAGAGCGTAGGAATACGTTAGAGCTGGAACTTTTTATTAAGGAGGAAGCATCAGGATTTAAACTCTGTGGTCATCACGCTCTTCACAGGTGAGGTGTCGAGGCCTTTAAGGGTTTCTATTCCTGTCCGACAGAGCAGCGTGATCCTCTCCCATGTGTTGATCTAATCTAATATTCTGTCTCACATCGAGGCTTCTCAGCGGCCGAGGCAGCCGCTGCATCCGGCCAAGCTGTTATTGTGTTATTCCATTACGATCAGACGGGCATCACGTCCCACAAAGGCCTCTTCGCACAGAACAGGCGATGGACGAACTTATTGAATCAATAAAATCACGTTAGCTGAATAGCATGACATTAGCTTAAATGTCAGCCGGAGCATTTCTGCTCATGTAAAAACCCCCACATTGCACAAAGATGTCGGAGTCTGATTTAATAACCGTACCTGATTCTCTCCTCCTCGGCCTTCTTCAGCTCGGCGTCCCTCCTCAGCACCGTCATGATCATCCCCTGCTCCTCCTCCGTCAGGTGGCTCAGGTCGATCATGGTGCCTCCTGAAGTGTGGAAACGCTCTGCAGCAGGGAACAACCACCAGCTTGGTCTGTCACTGTCAGATAAAAACAAATTCACTTCAGGAAGTCATAAAAAACACAGGACTTCCATACCCAAGACCCTTGTGATTAAATAAGGTAAATGCAGTGTTTCTGTTAGCGCTGTTTGAATCAGAAACATCTGACATACTTGAAGCCGTTCAATCATTTCCAACAAATGTTCTGTACTTGAGTAAATCTCTTTAATGGACTCGACAGTTGCCGAGTTTTTATTCTTCACCAGTTTGAAAATTAAGCAACCAATTATTGGCCTTTTATTGCCTCCATCCACTTTTTAAAACATTAAATAAAACAGGACAACAAGCAGGTAAATGTGCACCCTGAAAGGATTCATTTTAAGACGTGTCGTTCTGATTTTAATGTGAAAATTGATAAACAAGCAACCAGTGACTTGCTGAAGGATCTATGAAGAACGTCAAGCTGCATTACTAGAGCTAGGGGTGGGGATCGCAGGGTAACTCATGATACGATACGATGCGCAATATGTTGGCCACAATAACGATAATATCACGATACAAAGATTCTGCGATAATTTATATATTTCAAGACAATCATATCATAATGATATCACGATATCTGATTAACTGAAGAATAGCCTACCTTACCTTTTTAGGGGCAAGGTAAGGTAAGGTTCAAGATTAAAGTAGTTATTCACTGAAATTTGGTGAAATTTGTAAATTAAAATATCAATATTTGGTGCCAGTATAATGATAATTGTATTGCACGAGTCTGGACGACGATATACTGCCATATAAATATTTTATCCCATCCCTCACTAGTACTCTGTATACAAAGAACTGAGTGTAAACAAGTAAACTGAAAACATTTAGGATTAAAAATCTACAAGGTATCAGACAAAAGACAAACTACAAAGACTTTTGTTTGGTTACTGTAAAAGAAAAGAAAAATGTTTAAGTCACATTTTTCTATTTAAGCTGCTGTATAACTGCACAGTATCTTAATTACTCAGAATATAATGTGAGTAAAAATAACAACATTATCAGTTTAAGCAAACAAAGCTGATACCTGGTTGCAGGCCTGGCAACATTTAGGAGTTAACATTGGGCCTTGTTTTATGTTAGGAGAACGTCTGATGTGAAGCCTAAAGTTGTAAAATTTATTTCACCAATAAGCAATGACTGGGAATGAAAACAGATGTATTTAGCAGACCTTTTCTTTACCTCTCAACTAATATTCACCTCAAGACCCCTTAGATTTACCCTGTGACCCTTTGGAGGGCCCTGACCCGCAGCTCGTAAACCACTGGAAACAACTACCAAACATTTATAAAGAACTCAAACTAGCTCCCCCTTCAGCAAGCAGCTACGACTTTAACATGCTTCTTATTCAATTACTGCATCAATATTCAAAAATCTAATAATGTCAGGAATAATAATAATGTAGAATGTACTGTGATACCTACATTTTCCTAATAATGCTTCTGTAAGGGGTTTTAAGCAACACTTTTTACTTTGTGTGTTTTTCATTGTTGTATTGTTTGTTTACTGACCTATGTCAGTATCTCAGTACTTCTAGTTCTAGGGCATCTTGTGTGTTTGAAAGTTTACTTAAGGAACTGGTTGTTGACGAAACATGTAAAATTGTGTCAGACAGCTCTATAAACAAACTGAGCGTATATTTATGTTACACAATACTTGACAGTAAAATGTTCGACCATCTAGTCATGTGAGTCTGATTGCTGCTTCAGATCTCAGATAAATAAAAGTGAACTGAACTGCTGAAAATGTTTCCATGTCAACAACTTGTTTTCCTCTGTACAGCAAATTAAATGTAATTTAATTCATTTAATTGTTTTCTCCAGTTAAATGTGGCTTTAGAGGATTTACTGCCTCAAATATTTCCCCTAATTATAAGATATCTGTCTGAATGAACAATTGACTGTCATTGTTAGGTTTAGTAGTTGTAAATCATGCAACTGATGGCACTTTCTGGTATATTTTTTAACCTAAACTTACACAGTTTTAGCCATTTATACAAGTTCTTATTATTGTATAATGCAGAAGCATTTAGACGCTTTACTGATGTAGTTGTAAGAATACCACACCCAAGACTTACATACAGAAACGTACCTCAGTTAAAGCACATATTAGTAGTGTTATTCAAGTTATATCAGCAAATTTACTTATCATATTAAAGATAAAAGTAGTCATTGTGCAATTAAACGGTTTCTATGAGAGTTTTTTATATGATGTTTGTGGAATAATATCGCTGCTGCATTAATGCGTGTGAGTTGAGCTTATTTTACAACTTTATATACTGACTGATTATTTAACGTATAGGAAATGCATCATATTCTATAGGATAATCATATGTCTGAGGTGTCCTGTGTGAGCTATTTATGTCTTAAAAAGTCAGAAAAACAGCAA
The DNA here is from genome assembly GCF_022749685.1 of Semicossyphus pulcher. Classification (NCBI taxonomy): domain Eukaryota; kingdom Metazoa; phylum Chordata; class Actinopteri; order Labriformes; family Labridae; genus Semicossyphus; species Semicossyphus pulcher. The sequence continues at coordinate 10,657,071 of NW_027211692.1, forward strand.
TGTTTACACCTTCGTGACATTTACCACGGGTTTTCCATAACTACATTTTATTATATTTAAGTTTACATTTTAAGAAAATGTCAAATTTAATCACATTTCGAGATACAGGGTTTTTACTTGACATGTATGGTATGAAAATGTGTACAATGAAGTTACTAAAGTTGTCGGACAAAAGCAGTAAAAGTAAAATACTTGCATTTGAGACGAGAGAATTAGTAGAAAGTAGAAAGCATACATTTATGCTACTTTCTACGTAATAATCTACGTGGCTATATGTATATAGCCACGTAGATTGTGTTAGTGAGAAGAATGTGAATTTAGCTACACTGTTTTAGTTAAACTCGTTGGTAAAAGTGGCTTCATTTTAATTTAAAATTCAGAGTTTACACTTTCCCAAATATCTTACTTTAAGTTAGAACGTAAATAATACTTTAAGACAAGTCAAAGTATCTATGTGACGTGTCGCCTACCTCACAGGACCCCTGCAGGCTGCTCACAACCCGCTCCTGTAACTCCCATCCTTATGTGTCGGTATCAAAAAGAGAGAAAAACACAAAGGAGTTGAAGCTTTTACCTCCTCCACAGGTCTTTTGCTGCTGCTCATGGATGAGCTGGACTCCTCCGACAGCAGCTGGGAGGAGGAGGAGGAGGAGGAGGAGTACGGACGGACTCACTGTGTTGTGGATGAGGAGGACATGGCACGTGCAGCAGCGAGAGAAAACAGCGACAAGCTAGCTAAGAGAATAAAAATGCTCTTTCAATTCATCCATCTTTTGAATTTAGGCAGGAAAAGATCATTTTTGTTCGAAATGTAAGCTGTAGGCTACTTTCTTTCTTTCTTTTTTATTAAACAGATGTAGGGTGTAGTAGCAGGCAGCGTCCACCAGGTGTCCTCAGTCCCCACAGGTTGATCTCATCGGTGTGTTTGACAAAAGGGTGTGAACATCCCCACAGGCGAACAGAGCCTGAAGCATGTCAAACAGCAATTACATGTTCATAAAACACGATACAAATAACAGTGTGAAGGCCAAATGAGTGTTCAGAGGACATAATATTCACACTGTGACCCTGATGTGACGACATGCGTTAAGGGGCACCTCAAGTGGTTTTTAACACCGGACCACCTCCTGGTTTGTTGTTGTTCAGACCAGAAAGAGAAGATATAATAGCAGCTGGAAACCAGACTGTGTCAGAATCTGGAAATCCATTCTGGTGACCTACTTTGTGATCTCCATGTGGAATACTTCCCTCCAAATTCTGGTATTAAAAGGTGTTTATCTACTTGAAGAATATGCTGCCAGCTCATTTTAACTGTTGTGCATGTGATTAAAAGACACAAGAACATTTAAGCCCCTAAACACATAAATAAAGCAAAATAAAGTGTTTGAGAAAGCCTGGAGAAAACAAACCTTATATTAAAGGATTAATACAAATACTTTGTTATAACCCCTCAGAAGGCTGGATTAGCCTACCAAGAGCAGGCCTCCTCAAAATAACAGATTTACTTCATAGCATTTGGTTTGTGTTGATTTGACTGACACTAATTTTGTCTTGCAATATGCACTAATAAAGACCAATATCAACTGACAGGACAAGAGCCCTAAAATCTGTCCTGCTGTGCACCTGATCGTGAGGCCTTTGTCTTTAAGGTGGGTCCTGGTTCAGAAGTTTAAAGGCATTTTCTTTATTTGACCTTAAAGGTGCACATTTCTTAAGTAATTTGCCGCTAAAAAATATCGACCACTTTGGTTTCTGGAAAGATTTACGTCATCAAAATTGAGAGGGAGAACCTGAGGTTCAACAGAGGGAATAAAGGGTAATTTTTGAAGCAGGGCCTACCTAAGCAGTGTAATCCAGCCATGCCTAGCAGGCTTCTTTTAGATCCCACTTGAGGTTTTGGAAACAACTTTATCAGACACATAAAGTGAGAAAAGGTGTTAATTAGCGTTTATTTTAATACTGCAAATATGTATTGCCTCAAGAGTAGCTTGCATGTTGTAAAAACTGTCCATGAAGTCTAAACCAAAAAGTATATTCTGTTCCTCCAAAAAAAGAATTCCAATTGTTTTCACGTTACCTGCAAGTAATCCATGACCAGTGTTTTGTGGAAGCTGCTCTTTATTTGTAAAAGAAAGAAAAGACTTCAGTCATTGTCTGCTACACGTTCTAATTACATAAAGAAAATATCTGCGGAGACAAACGCAGAGAATATCCTGAATCAAACTTAGGTAGAGTCAAATTTGATTGAATTGCTTTCATATTTCATACATCTTTCACTTTTTTCACCTCCTAAAGAACAGTCAGTTTTTATATACACGGAGCACCGATCAACAGTGCTCCTCCTCCCCGCTCCTGGTCCTCTGGATCTTTTATACAATTATTTTACATCAAATCTGAGACCCCCTTTTTCCCCCCACCATTAGCTTAGCGACGGCTAACCAGCAAAAAGCAGACACACTCCTTCCTCTCGTCTCCGCCCCGCACCTTGCCCCGCCCCCAAATCTCCCGCTGAGGAACTGTAGTGTGGAAAGATGTGTGCAACATGAAGACAACTCTTTCACATTCAGAGTAAAGGCAGCCTTGAATACGGTCAGTGAGTCAACGGCATGCCAAGCTTAAAGCAAATGGAGCCCACCACCCAGTGCGACGCTTCAGATTCGTGGATGACGTGTTTTTTTTTTTCTTCAACTAGACAGGAAACTGATCCATTGCAAAAAACCCTAGGCACAGAATCGACTATATACTGTTTACTGACTCATACTCTAACCCCTGCACTTTAAGTACAACGGAGATCGTGAAATCTTTCATCTAGTAAAAAATTTTCTTAACACAAAACTCGTAGAATATTTAGTGCTCTATCATTCCGCTTAATAGGTGTAATTTATATAATAGCTATTTTTTATCTCTACCTCTCAATGATAGTCTGAGATCCTTGTTTAATGCTGAAGCACTCCCACAGGTGTTCAATGTACTGTAGATTTTACATTATTATTATTTTTCCCCCAATCTTAAACCAATAATCATAAATAAATACAAACAACACACGAGGAATGTCTACTGTAAACACGGTAAAAAAGACAAAAACTAAACAGGTGTAAACGCCATTAGCATCACTACTTAGTGACAGTTAAATAACTGTAGGGAACGGATGACTGATGATCGGATCAAGAAAGGGGAGGGCCGCGCTCCGCTTTCCCTCCAGCCCCTCCCCCGCTGAACATCGAGCCTTTTACATCCAGCCACAGTTTGTCCAAATACATAACATCAAAGTTTCTCCGCACCCAGAACTATCTTTACAGATTACTGTAAAATGGATAAGGAATCCTCTTTAAGGGGGGTTTAGACAGCAGCATCACTCGACGTCTTGGACAAGTTACAGAATAATGGGTGTGAGCTATCGCCAAACGTCATTTGGACATGGTTACCATTGGTTCTGACAGTCGTTGCACCGTTGTGTTCTTCACATGTCTGTATTTGGGGGTGTGTGTGAATGTTTCTCTGAAGAGTTAGACCGCAACGAGGACAAAGCTTTGCTGCTAAGTGCTTCATCTTCCGAGAGACACTTTTCTTCAAATTACATGAACTGCATCTGCAAGAAAAAAGCAACAGACAACGTTAGTGAAAAGGCTAAAATAAGAACAGAAATAATTAATACGATAAGTGACTGTTCGCTTAACTCTTCCCCCAAAAGAACATTTTAGCCAAATCATAGTCTTAGCAATCATAAGTGGGCACGGCAGGTCTTTAAAGCTTTGAATTAGATTGAAGAAGTGTTCATGGGACCGTGGTAATAGCAATACCCAAAAGGTTGTGTTCTTTAAAAGCCTGTGAGAACAAAAAAAAAACAGTGCATAAGGAATGGATAAAAGAATGTGCTTATTTGCTTTAATGTTAGCTGCAATAGTTAGCATGTCCCAGGGCGTCGTCTGTATGTTTCCAGTGTCCTACGATAGCTAACATTTAAAATATTGGTGAGGGCATCTCTTCAGTTCAACGTGCAACAGAACAAAAGGAGAAGGACGTTTAAACACAGTCTGAAAGGTCCACTTAGCCACTGTGGAGATATTTAAAGTCTATGACCTCCAGCATACAGCATGTTACATGCTGTAGGTTGGTAATTTTAATATATTTATCCAGTGAAAACATACACTGAACAAAAAAAACCTGCTGCCAACTATTTGAAAGGTCTCCTTAATGCAAATATTAGGAGGATATTTAGCTGGGAAACATGGTAGCAGAGATACGCTCCCCATGCCTGGCTAGCTAGCTTACTACCTCGTAGCAACCTAGCATTACTTCAAAGGCCAAAAATAATAGGAATACAATCAATTGAATGGATTATTTTGTGGTAACAACTGTGTATTATTTTTACCTGTATTTCAGAAGGTTCTAGAGGCTAGCAGAATTTAAGCTAGCATTAGCTGCTCTCTGCTGCAGAGCTAACGTTAGCTAGCTTAGTTAGGTAGCTATAGCTAAAATTTGCCAGCACTTATTTCGATCAAGTCAACAGTAAGTGGTTAAATATTAGAAGACTCTTTGTATATCTATATCTGTAATTTAGCTGCTTTGTGCTGCAGAGCTAACGTTAGCTATATTAGCTAGGTAGCTATAGCTTATTAAATCTGCCAGCGCCCATTTAGATCAAAGTCAACAGTAAGTGGTTAAATATTGGAAGACTCTTTGTATATATCTGTAATTTAGGGGGGCAGAGTTTAGTGAACAGTCAGTTAAATTCAGCAGTGATTACAAGGGTGTGGAGAAAACAGGTTTAAGCAGTATGTGATGACGGTGGGAAAACAAAAGGTCACAATGAGTCTGGCTAATGAAGATGTGGTAAATCCATCAAACAGAGCAAGAAATCCAAGCAACACAAGAGCAAAATAAAACCAAATTATTGAGAGAAATACATGAAACATCTTATCACATGGAGAAGACATGCAAAGATAACAAAGAAACAATAGGGCTTTATAAGCACTGGGCATGCAACACATGCAGGTGCACCCCCAAGCAGAGAGCATGCTGTACCTAAAGAGATGCTCTACAAGAAATCCTTGAGAGAGAGGTGTGCAAACGGGTCCTGTCCAGGGGCTCGGAGAGGACTCTGGCTGGAAGGACTAGAGGCTGCGGAGGGCTATTTCAGGAAGAAATACAGGAGGTAGGAGGACCAGAGGAGAAGTCAGAGAGTCAGTACAGAGACTGAGGAGGGATGAGATTAGTCTGGAGAAGCTGTGATGTATGACAGAAGGGTTAATAAAAGGAGTTGTTGGGGAAAACAGGGAAAAACATGGAAGATGATTCACAGTTTTGTCCCTTCAGCTCAACAGAGTGAAGGGTTCATCGTTAAAACTGTCATCATCTTCGGCAGTATTCACACCGACAGCAAAGCTTACACAGTGACTAATTATGGTCCACGTCACAGCACAATGGATACACCTATTTACTCAACCTGATAACTGCGCAAATAGATACTGACTTCATTGTGCGGCAGCGCGGTGGAGCAGTCAGACTGCCGTGCACCCACCTGAGCACTCGACACGGAGCCGAAGGGGTTGGGTGGCCTCATCACAGGCTGCGAGTACATCATGGTGGGTGGATTCATCATCCCCATAGAGCCCATTTGTGGAGGCTGTGATGTGTTGCACAGAGAGGAGAGACGCTAAGTCAGTAACGTGTTTCAGTTATTTGCTTTACAAATTTACAGCCGATATTTGTAGAATGTGTGACGACGGCAGTGAGTGAAGATTGTTTGAATTGAGGGTGAATCTGCTGATTGTTTTTTTGATATATATATGTTAATCATTAGGTATGTAATATGTCAGAAAATAGTGATCATTTGTCACATACATTTTTAGTCAAAAATTGTATTAGAATGACGTATTTTAATTTATAACAATATCATTTATACAATTGCTCATATTTAATCAGCTTTCATCATTTCATCCGCTTTCATGAACATAAATTGGGCAGCTTAGGTGACTGTTAGAAGTTGCACTGTAAATCAACATTAAAGGGGGGGTATTATGCTAATGCAAAGCTTCATATTTCACTCTGTGATACCTGTGGAGTAGCTTAGCATCATTTACAGTTAACAAAAACTCATTTTTGTCACACTAGTGCTCTGTGCAGGCCATCATACAGCCTCTGTCCACTCAAGTCAGCTCTATCCCTTTAAGAAACCCCGCCCCTACAAGCCCACTTTCTTCTGATTGGCCAGCTCTCCGAAGCCCGCTGAGGCTGCACTTTGTGACGTCACAAAGTGCAGCGTGTAGAAAAAACTGTGTGAAACCTGGCGTTCACAGCAGCCTACAGACTGAGCTGAGAAGCCTGGGGATTACTCCAACATATTTGACCTACAGATTTGAAACTTCACCCACGTTTAGTCTGGACATCCAACATTGTAACATTATATATATATCTTAAATATCTTAAAATGTGAAACAGCATAATACCCACTCTATAAGATTAATCATAGCTACATAAATTTGTCTAAATAATGTGCATACCTCCCACTTTTTTGTGAAATTGGTTTTGTAACAAGGTTTTTATTCATATCAAAATTAAAAATATAAAAAAAGACAACCTTGTTCCTGTCAATAAAGTACAATAATTATAAGCTGAGTGTGTTTTAATTAAGACTATTGAGAATCCCCCTCCTTTCATTTTATATATAAAAAAACTTATGAGAATATTGATGACAGGAAAACAACTTCTTAGTGACCCAGTTTAAGTGCAATTAATTAATTCTCACAGTAATAAAGAGCAAAGGAATTCTCCACACATCAATATAATAACTGATTATTTCTTTTACTTCAAATGAACCGAACAGAAGCTACACAAATTCTACTAGACCTACACATGCTTTTATTAGGCATTATACTGACCATGCCATATCCCATCATGCCTGTGGGCGTGGTGGCAGGGAAGGCCATGATTGATGGAGGCTGAAGAGACACAAGCAGTCCAGTGAGAATTAATAACACAAATACAGACAGGAGTGAAGCAGAGGCAGAAATCGGGAGCACTACATTGAAAAGAAAAAGTGTGTCACCATGGAGACGGGGTTCCAGGTCGTGGTCGGCGCCGCTTTGGGCTGCCAGTTGGTGCCGCCGGTCATTCTCTTCTCCCCCGGCTGGCTCCAGTGGATGTCACTGCAGATTAACACAGTTGACGTTAGCACCGGCTTGTAGCTTCCCTGAGAGCGCGAAGCTGCTGCTGTTTCTGTACATCACTTACTTTTTCATCGTGCCATTCCCGATGCCCAGGTCTAGAGAGAGAATTTAAGGAGTAGATGTTAGGTGTCTATCATTTTGCTCTGTGACAAACAACTCAAATTAGAGCGGCTGAAAGCAAAGCATCACACTCACTGCCGACAAGGTTGGCCAGAGAGGAGTCAAGGTCATCTGACACCAGCTTCTCTGGCAGCTGGCCGGGCGGCTGGTTAGAGCCGGCAAGAGTCGGTTTCAAGATGCCCCCGGTAATATCTGACAACACATACAGAGATAATAAACTTGTTCATTTCCTTTATAGATAACAGACACTAAAGAAAAGTCAGAAAATGAGTGCAGACGGTCATGGCTTGCGCTCCTTCATATTAGTGCTCAGTCTTCAGCTGCGATAAGAGCCCTTAACTTGAATAACCTAAGCTACATTACAGAAAGCAACCTTTTTTTGAGAAGCAAAATGGTCTAATGTTCCATCTTTAAAAAATTAAATCTGATGCAAGCCAGTGTGAGAATTTGGAGGACTGCTACAATAGCCAAAAAAGCTAGCTTTATGCTACATTACACTTAAATCAACATACAATAAGTCCATTCCAACTCAACAGGAACAGGAGCGAGATGTTCCCAAAAATCACTCTACCACTCTCCCAGATACCAACAAAAACATATGTTTGTACAGCTACTGTGCAAGAAATTTGTGTACATTTATTAAAGACCTCCTCCAGTGAAAATCAAGATTTAACCTTGTTAACATCTCCATGTGGTGTTCTTCATGTGCTACAAGACGTATCAGGGACAACATAAGCAGTCATCTTCATGGCTGGGCCTGTCTGCTTTTAAAGTGCAGTGTACCAAGGACAGGCTGAACAACACGTTTTCAGATTGGCAGGTTCGAGACGTCACAAACCTAAGGAGCCAATCCCGTTAATGAACGGGGTGACGCTATGCATATCATTATGTGTAACCTATGGCAACCACTTCAGCGATGCACGAGTCAGCTGCAACCGTCATCGAAATTTTTGCGTTGACTTTACTACTCCTAATTACTACATTTCAAGCTAGTTAAGTTTCAACAAGTTGCCACTAAATGAAGGCAGAGACGTGTTTTGTTTTCACGGAGGAGGAGGTGGTTGGACATGTGCACAGTGGGCGGGGCCTATGCAGATTCTGGAATTTTTAATGAGGGAGAAGGAGGAGATGCCTTGTCAGGCTTTTTACAAGGTAATTAAACGTATTTTGCAGAAAAAACATATCAGACACAATTTATCATTTCCAAGCAGAACATTTTATATTCTTAAAACATGACTGGAGCTGGTCTAAGAAGTTAGACGCACACGCATGCTACAATGCCGTACTGAGGCTGAGTCAGAAAGCTGCTTTTCAGTCTTCTTTCTTAGATTTTTCTGCAATATCGAAATGGTCTGAGGTCCATTTTCTCTCATCGCTGGACAAAGAAAGAAACACACTGACATGCTGCACTTTTGGGCCACTTGCAGACACAGACAGAGGTGTGGTAAAAATAGCGCAGGGAAGACAACAGTCTATTCTAGCACAGTCGAGGTTGAGCTTTGCAGGTGTTTCAGCTGTACATGACGTCAGGACCAGTCTAATATCGTGACTTCCCTCTTATTTATTCAGGCGACTAATCCTCGAGCTGACTCATTGTGGTTTCCTTCGAGAAATATAATGGACTTAAAAATCTGTAGACCATATAAGTAAAGCCTTTCAGTTCCGCTTTCCTTTATTTAAACATGCTGAGTGACTTGTTTGTGCAAGACTGGCTTTTGACTCCTCGTCTGCAAACTACTAAGTTGAATAAATAAAAACTAAAATGTCAAAAAAAGCTAAATCCTCACCATCAGAGTTGAGGCTGTTGCTGCCTGTAGCTTTGGCTCCAAAAACAGACTCAAAGTCCACCTGGAGCCCCCCTGCTGACTGCTGAGGAGGGGCCTGTGGCGTTGAGTATCCTTCATAAGAGAGGAGACAGAAGAGAGCTGCAGTTACAGAAAGTACTTACTTAAAAACAGACCAATCTTTGTACTTTGCTCCCTGCTGTAGCCAGTGTAATTACAACGTTGATGTACTAATCTGTGGTTACTAGAAAAGAGGGCTGAATACCACAGCGTTTCCTCCCCAGAATACGCTACAGAGAGCCTCCAGTACTCTACCTCTGAATAGACCTGCTACAGTAGAGGGCTCAGTGGGGTATGGAGCCTGGTGTGGGAGGTGCTGGGCAATGGACACTGGACCACAGAAGGAGTCTGACACGCCACAGGAAGCAGGAAGCAGGAAGAGGAAGAAGAGAAAGAGGAAGAAAGAGAGCAAAAGGAAAAGAGCATTTCAAGGCCAGGCCAGAGAGACAGAAAAGACAGCAACACAGTCAGAAAGAAGAAAGCTAACAAGGCTAACAATTTAGTAGATGTTCAATTCTGTGAGATTTAAGTTTAATTTAAGGGCTTTAAAACAGTGCAGAACAGTATTGTAGCAACCAAAGAGGGAGGGGTTTAAGGAATAGTGAGATATATTGGAAGATACACTTCAATGCTTTCTTGACTGGAGTTAGAGGAGAAGATCGATACCACTCTGATGTCTGTACAGTAAGCAGGAGGCTAGAGCTTAGCTTAAAGAGTGTTAACAGAGGGAAATCTGATCTGTTCCTTAAGTTTGTATAAATCTTGTTTGTTTAACTGTAGAAAAAAGTGTAAAAAACATCATGCTGTGGTGTTACAGCAGGTTATGTGCTTGGCGGATGCGCCTGGTCCCTCCAGTTTAAACAGATTTCCAGCCAGCCATATTCAGGTCAGGCCAATCACAACTGTTTATCTATTGGGCGCGTTCTAGCACAGATGAGACTATTTCGAAAACCAAGATGGCTGCCGTCAATGTGGAAAGTTGTGAATCCGCTACAGCATTTGTGTTAAAATAAGTAAACAGTAGTTGTTCTATGTAGAACAGGGTGTTGGTAACTAAATAATTGGATTTCGCAGGCTTTTTATGTGATTGTTGTGGCAACAAATGCCGAATTTGTGGCAGGTTTTTAAAAAGTTGCAATGAAAGGTGCAATGTTTTTTGAGTTTGTTATACATCCACTGTGAGCAACTGGGAAAACCGCTCCAATAATGCTGTCTATATGCTGAGCGAGCTGTTTATATTCTGACATCTCTTCGCGTCAACTTCTGTGTCAAGATGTCAAATAAGATAAGTAAAAATTGAATGACAAAGTAAATGTCGAACTGCACATTCACATTCTATGCCTATGTGCAAGGGAGAATCTACACAATATTTAATACATTTATGCTGTTCTGCTGGTTATTTCGGCTGTTGCGGCAGTATCGTACAATTGATAAGAGACTGGGATTACTATCTCACTGTACAATGAAATCATCATCAAAACATCAGACACAAGTAAGTAATACGCTGAAAGATGCCCTCAGATTTTCATACACTGCAGACCTCAGGGGATCAATATTTGGAATATCAAAGAAGCGAGTTTGGTGACGTAAATGACTTCACACACGCGGGGGAAATAGGGTAATTGGTCAAGAAAAAGTTGCAGCAATTGGTTGAATTTGCACGAATTTGGGGTCAAAGATCTTTGCAACTTCCTGGAGGGACTGCTCAATCATGGCGGTTTTTACGCTGAACTAGAAAAAATATGAGTTATATGTTGTATGTTTGAGTTCGTAGGTGCATTTTTAAATTCCTATAATCAGAGGGGCAGGGCTTCTTAAAGGGACAGGGCTGACGGGGTTGTTTCAGGCAGAGGCTGTATGAGGACCTGCACAGAGCACCAGTGTGAGAAAAATTAGTTGGTTTTTTTTACTGTAAATTATGCTAAGCTACTCCAAAAGAAGAATTTGATCAATCCTGTCATCTAACTTTAGGAAAGAAAGCAAATAAGTAGTTTCCCAAAATGTCAAACTTTCCTTTAATTCTACTTAAAGTCCACATTTCTAGCATGAATATGACATTAAGAGCCCTGGGGGGTATTTCAAAGGGTCCTATGTTTGCCAGGGCTCAGGAAACATAGGCTGGGATGGAGAGCCATCGTAGTACCTGAGACGGAGTGTTCTATCCGCACTGTGCGTTTGTAATTGGTTGAAACGGATGAGTTTGTGTCAATAAAGGGATTGTAACGATCTGGAGAATCAAACATAGTGTTGGTAAAAGAAGAACAGGTTTCAACTTAAATCTCTACGGCATGTTTGTATTACAGTACAACATCATACTGTTCATCAAAAAGAGAGGATGGAGGGTAACTGTGAAGCAAAATGGGTATATGGGCTCTACGGTGGGACATGGAGGGTCCTAGTTGATATAAAGGAGTTCTCATTAAAAAACATGATAATTTAAGCTTGTAATGATCTGTGATGAGGTGTGTTATGCAGACAGACAAAGGAAGAAGAGAATTCAGACAGATAATCAACATTCAAACTACAGTAAACATGCGAGATAATCATGCTAATAAGAGACTACAGAGAAATGAACGAGCGACAAGACTTTGAGGAGAAACAAAATGAGTCGTTACCACCAAACATTTCATGACCAGATGTCCTAGAGGAAAAGCTAACACCGTCTGAAGACACGACAGGTAAGTGAGTGGCATCGACAACGAGTTTTGAGAGGAAAGGGTTAAGGTTTGGCATGGAATCATCTCCAGCTTCAGCAGAGGTGAAAGGATCTATGCAGGCAGAGGAAAGAGAGAGAGAGAGAGAGACAGAGAAGAGGGGAAAAAGACAGAACAGAGTGGAGAGGAAGAGGTGGGCATCAGAGTCAGACAAAAACAAGAAGAAGGAGAGAGCATGCAAACAGGTCACCAGAGTCCTGGAACACAGGTGTTGGTTGGAGGCAGAGCTTTACCTGCCCACGCTGTGGCCACTGGAAGCCCCGATGAGCCCGACTGCATGGAGGGCTGGAAAGTCGACTGCAGGTCAAAGAGGTCGCTCTCCATCTTCACCGCCCTGCAGACAGAAAGGCAAGAAAGTAGTTTGGTTTTTTTTTAAGAAAAACTCTTTGACATCAACTGTCAAATCAACTGTATTCATAAAACAATACTGAGCTGTGTTTATGGACCCAAACACGGTGAAAATGCAGGGTTTTTTGTTACATTTCCCCAAGGAGATGGTGGAGACCAAAAGCAGAGCTAAAAGAGAGTGACCGCTGGACATACAATTATATTCCAATGTTTTCCGTTCACTTGTTTCTGCTGCCCTTAAGTGGCCAAAAAAAATAAAGAGGGACACGCTGTGTAGATCCAAGTTTTACCCGTTAGAGCAGCTGGGTGTGGAGAAGAGGTCGATGGCTGGTGCTGTGCTGATGGTGCCCCCGGTGGTGGAGATCGGCGAGGTGTCAGTGGTAGCGAAGGAGGGCCTCTTAGAGAGCTCTTTGAGCCTCTGTTCCTGAGTGAGTGCGAAAATTTCATTCAAACATACAATAACAAAAGCAATGCTCAGAAACATGTTTGTTCAATGTTCGAGTAACGTAAAATCTGGAATATAAGAAGCAGTCAGCTTTAGGGGTCTCCCAGAGGGGAGAAAGGCTTTCTATAGCTATTTATTAAAGTAATAATCTCAAAGAATTTCATTTAAATAAATGTGTGTTAAGTCACCATCTATCGCAGAATGAGGTAACACAATGGTGATTGAGCCGATGGCCCACTGATGAAAGCTTTTGCATTTGCAGTATTACAGACTGGGTGTCTGTGGCGACATTCGCGGAAAACAAATCACAAGCGGCGCCCAGTTAGTGACGCGTTTTCCATCACCCAGCAGTGGTTGGTCTGCCAGAGAGGGTAGGCGGAGCTAAGCGGCTGCTTTTCCGGTCTCTTCAAGTGTTGCGAGTAAACAGTAATCTACTATGGCTGAACAAACAAAGAAAAGATGGATGACTACAGATACAACTTCAACAATAAGTGAAAATCCAAAGAAAAAGAAACAAATTGGACGCTCAGATGAAGGCAAACAGTCTAAAAAGGAAAGCGAGCGTCAGCGAGGAAAATCAAGAGTTACAACTAGAGCCAACCGTGGACGTGACACATGCAACACTGTCGTAATTACCGTTATCATCATAGGTAGAGAACGAAACTAAGCTCTTCGGATTAGCACCTTAGCAAAAAGGTGTATAAGGTGTAAGTTATTTCAACACTCTGCATTTTACTCTGGTATATTGGTTGCACCGCAATATAAGACACAGTCCACTTTTTAGATGAAAAACAAAATGAATTAAAAGTGTCTTATACACCAAATTTTCCAGTAAGAGTCAAGCTTGTGAACATCAAATCCACCTTCAGCGCTTTGAGTCGAGCCTGCTCCTCTTCGAGAGCCGCCTGCTTCTCCCGCTCGTCCACTTTAGTGAAGGACATCCCCGTGCTGGCCAGCGATGACACCGCGTTTGACAGAGTGCTGGCCCTGCAGGAACAAACGCAAATTAACACTACACTGATTACATTTTCTGCATTTTTATTTCCTGTGTGCATTCGTCTCATAATGTACTTCTGCATTTGTAATGCGTTCTTATTAGTCATCTGTAACCCACTTTGAAAAAGTGAAAAAGAGTGCCTAAGATTTAAGGAAAAGATGAGATTCACTCAGAGAAGGTGATGGGAGGATTAGCGTACCTGCTAGCTGCGGTGGAGTCTTTGACCTTCTTGCCCTCTAAAGAGGCCAAGTGCTGCTCCAGAGCTTCCAGGAGGCTACTGGGAGCCTGTTGTGACAGAAAACACACAGTCAGCAGGTTCCTGACACACACAATATGAAGTGTGAATGGACATCAAGACCAGTAAGGACAGTGGTGGGCAACCAAGATCAGCATTAAATACACTGTCAAATCAAAAGGCGCAGACGGCCAGTTTATGTCTCAGATTAGGAGGTTAAATTTCGCCCCACTATAGTTTGGGGTTGTGAGTTACCCACCACTGATCGATGACTGCATTCCAGCCAAAAAGCTACTTTGGATGAGAGTAACATCTGAGTGGGATGACGTACTGCACCACGGCACGTTCAACAACCCTGCCGTTGTTGAATAGTCCGTGTCTAAGCACAACGGGGCAGCCATGTCACGGGAGATGAGCTACACTGCTTGTACACGTCAACAACGTGACCAAAAGTGAACGGGATTTACCACAGCCAGTGTTTTTTCCTTCAACTGTTTTTCACCACGATGTAGGAGACAGAGTCAGAGCAGAGGCATGCAAAAAGACAACACTGAAGCAAGTCACGGACATAGAAGAAGAGTGAAATGATAGTACTTACACAAACTGTGAACTGAAGTGGAAAGATAAGGGGAAAATACAGAATATAAAGGTGGTGACAGTCAGAGGGGAACGCCTTTTAGCCGCAGCTCTCCCGGGGTAAAATATTCATGTAGAATTGGTCCCCACAGTCTGGCACAGGAGTGTTTATTTTTTAATTACCAAAGTCTAACTGTCACTAAGTGGGTTGCAAAGACAGTGATTACTTTGAAACACCTTTATTTACTGTAGAAAGAAGGAGAAGAAAAAGAGGAGCAGCAGAGACAGAAGAAGAAGAAACAGGACAAGAAAGAGGAGAAGAAGAGCGCCTCCTCTGGCAGACATGCGCTCGAGAAGGACGACATGCAGAGTGTCTTATTTCAAAGATCATTTGTGTCGGTAGCTTTCAACTCTAGGAGGACAAAGACAACGCTAATGCAAAAAGAGGAGCTGGAAATAAGAGAAAGAAAGCAAAAGAAGAAGTCCTGTTAAGAGTGGAAAACCTTTATTTCTTACCTGTGAGAGGTCTGGAATGTCTCCTCGGTCGATGCCCACTTGCTGTTACACGATAAAAGAAAGTTACAATCATGTCGCTGCAGCATTAAAATAACAAACAACTTTTAAAGTAACGTACCTCTGCTACTTTGAGGAACTCTGATATCCGAGTCATTCGGGTGAGAAACTTCTTATAAATGTCCAAACCT
Organism: Semicossyphus pulcher; assembly: GCF_022749685.1. Classification (NCBI taxonomy): domain Eukaryota; kingdom Metazoa; phylum Chordata; class Actinopteri; order Labriformes; family Labridae; genus Semicossyphus; species Semicossyphus pulcher. The sequence goes on from NW_027211692.1 coordinate 10,672,223, forward strand.
TCTTTACATTGAGTCTTCTTCATGTCAAAGTATTTCTCTGTTTAGTGATAAAAAGAAATGAGCAACCACAAAGTATTGGGATAAAATGAGCAGAGGACAAAGCGAAGGTGAGAAGTGAGAGTGGTTCTGGAGGGCTTACCGAGCAGGTTGATAATGCCTTCATTATAAGCAGCAAACAGCCTGATGGAGTCTTTGAAGAGGAGCATGAAGGCTGCATTGATGACTCCATTAGTCAGCTCGTTGGCATTGACCTGAGGGAAAGCAATCACATTTGTCTTAGAGGGACGTAGGAAAACAACGCCTGTATGGATGCGAACAAAGATAATGCATCCGACAGCCGCGGCACAATCTGTTTACTCCAGACGAGCGGCTTCTTACTACTTGAGCGGCAGGAGGCATCACCTCAAACTCACATTGAAATCGAGCAGGGCATCCATCTGGTTCTGAATGATGGGGATGGTCTTCAGCAGCTTCTCTGTATTCATGGTCCTCATTACGCCGTCCACTCTGCGCGGACACACGGAGGGAGGGAAGATGGAGGGGAGACAGAGAGAGGGGGAGATTGATGAGCAAAGCAGAGCAGCTAATAAGACATGAAAACAGACTGTTGACTCCTTTGAAAGCGTGAGTGATGGTCTGCAACACTTTAACATTTTTATAGTCAACTCTTTCCAAAGATCTTGTTATGTCGGATCAATGGTCAAAAACCCAAATATATTTAGATTACTATCAAATATGTTAAAGAAAAGCAACAAGGCCTCACACCTTTGACATCACAGCTTCCACTATCACAGAAATACCACTATTTCTTTTAAATATTGAAAATCACAGAAATTGCAATTGATATTTCAGATTCTAGTTTTGCATTTTCTGCTTTTTCTTTTTTTTCCTTTTCTTTTACAATGTGATTCTTTAAAATAGGTCTTAAAGAAATTTGAGTTAAAATTGGGCTTAAATAATTATTTAAGTTTCTTCACAAGGAAAAATTAAAAAAAAGGTGCTTTTTTTTCCTTGTCAAAAATGTGATTAAATTAGATTCAATGAAATAATGATTTAATGCTTTCTGTTTTTTTAATTACTGTATATTTAATATCTTTGGTTATTGTAAAAAATCACCTTGGCATCTGTGTATTTGTAACTTTTCTTTGCTTGTTTTCAGACCAAACAATTCGTTAATGAAATATTAAAATACTCAGGATATTAACACATTTGCACATTAAGGATGAACAATTACCGTAAAGTTTGGAGTATAAGACGCACTCTAAATTTTTTCATCTAAAAAGTGGGCTGCGTCCTTTATACCAGTGTGACCAATATACCAGTATAAAATGCAGAGAGAGGTATGTTATTGTGTGACGGTATTTTACCCAGACGATGGTGCTATAATCTAGCTAAAGCTTCGTCATGGACATGCGGCGTTGTGACCGCCAGTGTAGCCGCCATCCTCACAACAATCAACATTAACGTAGGATGCTAGCTAGCACACCGCTAGCAAAACTTAACATGGCGAAAACAGATGGTAGGCTATAACTAGTGTGTGTTTTGAATGTGTTTCAAATGAAAACAAGACGAGGTCAAAACCTAGTGTGTGTCATACTTGTGTTACAAGGACTATTCCGGAGTTTACGGTAATCAAAACATTATCAAAATCGCAAAATGGCCGAGTGCAATTTTCAAATCGCAGGATGCAATATTTGTTAAAGGTGAAATGTGTGTCAAAATACCATTTTATTTAAATGTTGTGCTGACGTATCAGATCTCTTTGTTTAGTACAGATTCAAGCAAAAATCACACCATAATCATTTTAATGTTTTTCAATGAAAATGAGAATAATGATGTAAAAATTAACTTTCCCTTTAATATTGCAAATCATATCGAAACTGCAATATTAGGTCAAAATAAGTGCAATTAGATATTTTTTCAAAATGGTTCAGCCCTATTTCATATACATGTAAACAGGGAAAGTTATGGAGCACAGAGGTTTAGTCCTTACCCTCGTTTCACTTTAGTGAAGTCAAAGGCAACCTGTCTGTATGACACAGCTTTCTCGTTCAGGTATCGACTGTACCTCCTGATAAATGTGGACATGTCGTAACCTGGAAGGTAAAACAGCAGAAGGAAAATTTACTTTAAGAATGAACACATTTACAGGTGCATTTTAAATGGTGCTAAAAGAAACAAAGAGTTACCTTGTAGCCCACTTTTGTCCAAAAAATTACTGAGGTTGAAAAGTGTATTCCTTGAAGCCAGGTACTGGACGAAACGCTGCGGGAGAGAAAAAAACGCGTTATGATGACGCACTTCATCCGGTTTACCGTGTTTTTAAAGCATAATGTGTGTGTGCTGCGTGGTCTCACCTCGTTGCCGTACACCATGAGGTGGTGTGTGGTGATAAGAGACTTGAACACGACCACCCAGCTGGTGTTGGTCGTCCGCTCGAACAGCGAGTCCGCCAGTTGGGGAATGTTGACGTTCATCTCGTTGGTGCAGTGGATCAAATCTGGAAGGAAAAGAGGAGAGGTTCGGGAGATGGTGAGGTTCAGCTGATCATCAAAAGGATATGTATTTGTCACACTTTGACTCCATACAAAGATGCACAGGATTGATATATTTGGCTGTCATATTAAATAATCCACCCAGTTTAGATCAAATATTACATGAAACACAAACATCTTTAAGTGTACCAATACCATAACATATATATTTATGCTGCCTTCAGGTCTAACCTGAAAGTTTCAGTATCAAACTGTATCCGTGCTTTCTTCTACGGTGAAACATTTTAACCTTTATTCGGCAGACAGTGTTCATCTGTGGACACATGTTGACTCACAGATGACCCCGTTTACTGAGCGTTGGTTGTCTAACAGGCCCCGAGTTGAGCTGGTGAGCAGACGAACACCTGCTGCCTTCTATGAAAAAGTGACCACAGATGCTCAAACTCATTTATAGAAGTCGGAGCCAAAAACAGGCTGTGACGTGACGCATGCTCGTGTCCTCCATTACAGGTCACATGTCTGAACCTGTGAGCAGCAGCAGCCAATCCTAAACTTAAAACACCGACTGTTTCTCATCCGTATAGACAAGTGGATGTTTTTCAAAGAGGTTTTTAGTCTATATAAACTAGAACGTGTTGAATGGAACACCAGCAAATGTGCAATATGGGTGTGTGCAATATTAAGGAGGGTGCAAATGTGCAATAATGTTTTTAAATTTATTTATAGATCTCTGCACCGGTAAGGACAGCCATCCAATTTCATTGTACTGTACTTATGCACTGCAAAGACAGTAAAGGTCGATCTATCTCTGCTGAAGAAATGCGTCTCTACATTATATAAACACCAACATTATTAAAATAAAAGCTGTAAAGCTTCAGTGCTGTCGGTCTGATCAAACACATCATGACTCAACCGGTTTAATGGAAAACTGCCTTCAACGAGGGCCGAGCCATACTGAAAATTTGGCTGATCATTTGTTGAATAATTGATTCTTTTTAAGTTATTTATGAGGCACATATGGCAATACAGATTATTTAATATGTGGACTTGCAGCTTCTGTTTATGACAATAGTAAAGTAACTAATTTAGCTTCTATATTTGGTAAAAAAAATCCTTCAATTTGTCTTTATTTTATTTGTTGATTTAACCGTTTTATATCTCTACATTTGGCCAGTTTTTTCCCCGTAAAAATATGACACTATGTTGTTTACATGTTAATTATGTATGTAATTCATTGTTAACTTATTATACAGCCCCCATATTTGCCAAACTATTACACTAGACATGACTTCAATGTCTCTAATGGTGGCTACAGTTCAGACTTTGGGAACCATTTTTCACGTCTAACATTTCATTGTATAAACAGCTGAAGGTGAAAAATTATCATTAGTGACAGACCTATATGTACCTTATAATAATTTAAATAACAAATATAACCTAATAAGTTTTTCTACACAAATACTCTGTCAGTAAAAATGAGGGAACAGTATCATAAACACGAATAATTTCTGCATAACATTAACATATAATCTGTTAATCATCTTACAATCAGGCATCGCTGCAGCTCAAGTGGAAACAGCACTTTGTTCATTTTAATTGCTAATGGCAACAAAACATCCTTTTAACAAACCGACACAAAGTGCAGAGCATTAAGATGTCCCACTTCCTCCGCTCATCATATGCTCCTCCTGCACCCATGTGTGGTTCAGTGATGTGAGTGAAAGCGACCTGCCATTCACAGCAGTGATCAGACTGACGGGGAACTGGGCCTCCCGTTCTGTCCTATATTTGACTTTTGTAAAGGCGGGGGACGAGAAGTAGGACAGGATAACCTTCCAGAGGAGCAGCAGTTAGCATGGGTGGATGAACGAAGACGGAGAGGAGAGGAGACGAGGAGGGAGGAGGTGGAGGAGGGGGAGGAATATGGTGGAGGAGGAAACACTGACAGCACTGTCATGTTACTATCAGCCCACTTAACATGCACAGTGCCTGACATTAATGATTTCAGATGTGATTAATTCATGGGACACAGATGGATTCATGTAACAGTCATGACGGTGCATGATGCTGCTTAACAGGGTGTCTAATTAAAGAAGAAGTTTAGGCTTTGTTCTGAGGAGGGAATCAATACAAATCACAATTAATCAATTCAGGATGTGATTAAAAATATGTTAAAATATGCTCTGATTAATGTGGTTTATATTTATAATTTCCAATATTAAATAAACGCCAAGAAAATGTCAATTTGATTGTCTTTACTTTGCTTGAAACTATTGATATAGACATTCTTCTGTGAAATACCATCACTAATTATGCTCATATTGTCCTATAATGCGCTGCTAAAAGAGAAATATTAAAGTATATGACACTATCAATAATATTAGTGTGATATTGCTTTTATACAACAATTATAAGAGCAGCAAATATTAGTAAAAAGTAATAATCAACAGATTACTTTATGCTCCACCAACTCAAATTCCACCACTGAAACTGGACTTTTGTTGCCAAGCAACCCAAACATGCTCCTGCACTCTGAAGCTGTGTCCCAATCCAGGGGCTGCAGCCTTCGAAGGAGGCGGTCCATGGAGGATTCGTCATTCGTAGCCTGTGTAGAGCACTAAGGCCGAGCTGACATGAGACAGTCTGGTCTATGGAGGATTTCCTGTTTGCGTCACCAGCTGTTCCCGCCCTTACCCTTGCGTCCCCAAACGCCGCTCCTGTCGCCTAGTAACAGGTAGCTATTGGGCTAACTAGCTAGCATAACTAACGTCACGTAACTACACTTAATATTTTAAAAAGGTAATTTTTGTAAAGGGCCCTTTTGTTTTTGTTTTTACATTCGTGTCGCTAGCTTTTCGATTGAGTTGAAACAAAAAAGTTTTACATTCAGAAGTGTATTCCTCGGCCCGCTTGATGGTTCACCATCTAGTTTGAATTGGCGCGCAATGAATGTGGGGATTTGTCGGGCCACGAAGGAGGCAACCAATGGATCCTTTGTGGCCCGGGAAAAGGAGGAAGCATTTGTCAGCCGCATCTGAAGGAGCCTTTGAATTGGGACAGCCTTCGACGCGCCGCTGTGACGCAATCAGCCTTCAAATACGTCCTTTGAAGGCTGCAGCTTGCAGATTGGGACACAGCTACAAGCTACAGATCAGCTGTTTGTTATCATGTACATTTATCTGTTTGTTTTAATTTATCATCAACCAGTGAAAGAAGAGTCTGCTGTGTGATTCAGAGGTTTCAGCTTGATTAATGTGGACTTGCATTAGTCTGCTGTAATGTTAATTAACAGTATTCAGAACATCTGTCTGAGGCGGAGTGATACACAGAGTGAAAAGTCCCAGTGATGTTATTTTCTATATCAGCACTCATGGAATGCCTCTTATCCAATCAGATTACCTGGTCGGGACAAACTGTTGTATAATATTGATTTATTGCACTCATTTTGTGTCAGACTGGACTGAAACCTTGAAACTGTTTGGTTTCAGTGTAAAGAAGGTCAGAAGTTTCTCAGCCGACTGACCCGGGTATCCTCAAAGTAGCAGAGGTAGGTAACAATAAATGTTTGTCAGTTTTTATGGGGTGTTTGTTGGCAGGTCAGATTTACAATGTTATTAACTTAAAAGGGCCCCTGTGGAGATTCTGACCCTATTCCTCTGATCAACAGGTAGTGATAACATATCAAGGTATGCAGCAATGAGCAGGCAAAGGCAAAGAAGAGAAAGATTACAAGACAGTGAACACGATGTCAACAAATCTAGATTTAAAAGACTTCAAAACAGAAGTGTTTCATCAGGAAGTAAATATGATCAACAGATTATTTGGAGCTGAGGGATCCACACAACTGTTGTTGACAAGAAAACTCCACAGAGGAACTTTAATCTTTCATCAGACGCTCCATTTAAATTAAGTATTGCTTATTTTTAGAGCACGTTTTATGTAGGACTGCTTGTATTTAACAAAATGTGTTTAAAATATCAAACTAAGGTAACTTACAGATATTGCTTTCGTCATGTTGTGAAATCAAAAAGTGGGTAATTAGATGAAGTTGTTCATCAAGCTTAGCTCTCGTGTTTCAGCTCAGAAGTTTAGGTTTGATGTTTTCCTCGTCTTATTTGACAGTAAACTGAAAATCTACAGGTTTTAAACTCTTAAAAAGACATTATAAAGACATCACCTTATATGTTAATGGTCCTTCGCCATATTCTAAGGCCAAATGATTCAGGAATTGATTGAGAGAAATGTTGGAAGTTTCAAAAATGACCCTAACACTACAATACTGCCCACTTTTGTCATGCAAGAGGCTGGGAATCAAACTGAAATAATGGTTTGCGCTACCAAAGACGCGTCCAGTGCAGCAAGTGTTGAAAACTGTAAAGTACTGCCTGATGAAAGCAGGATTATTGAGGCTGATATTGATACTTTTATCTCAAATTTTGGAAGTTATTGAAAAATCGAGCGTGTTCAGACAACATTTTGCATTTGAGAAGTTAAGCAACTTTTGTTAAATGGAAGAAGCATTCGGTGAAACAAAAAGTTGATATCTTTAACAGTGATGCAATAGAAAAATGTGTCATGCATGCATCATATTAGCCCTAATATTTGAAGCCATGTCCAGCCTTAATTGTGCATTCCTCCATTTTTAAAAACACCTTCTCTTTACTCCCTCAAAAGATAATTATGTTACGATATTATCTTCCCTCTACTGTCAACTCATTACCAAAGTCATAAAAGTTCCTCATAATGTTGTAACAAATTAGAAAGAGTAATAGCTTCAATTTTGTCAAGAGAGGACCTTAGGCCAACAAGAATCCATTAAACTTATAAAACTAACTTTCTGCTGTGTTAGCCTCCTCCTGTCGATCACCATAATTTATGTTTCAACATAAACCGAGAGGGCAACGTGTAATTATGTAAGGTAATAATATACTGTTCTGTGCGTATGGAGGCACGTCAGCGTCTGTGCTGAGCCAACAAGAGTGTCACTCTGCCAACTTTCACTCATCTTACCTCAGGGGAGTCTCATGAGCAGCACAACAGGTGAAGGACCGTTATAATGAGTCTTGAGTCTGAATATACAACTTCCTGGTCTGTTATTGAACTTTTACCATGATGCAGAGCCTTCATAAAACTGCTCTCATTACTGCCATCCTGCATTTGCAAAGCAGATCGATATGCAGAAAATCTTCCACTAAATCTCAGACAGACATGACTCCTCTGACTGTGAGTGCATCAGACTAATGATAACACCAGGATTTAAGCCGTTTTGCTAACGTCAGGTTTCATACAGGAGTCTGTCTGGTGTCCTTAATAAGGAAGTGAGGAGGGGAACTTCCTCTTTTGTTTCACCTCACAAACCTCAACCATAAACTGTGATTTTTGCCCTTAACAGTGTCGCCTCATTGTCTGTAAAGCACCACGACCCCCAATGAGACACAGCAGGTGTCACATTACTTCAGTATGAAGCCTGAGCTGACACAGACACACTTGTCCTGCTGCTGCAGGTGCAGCAAGATGGGAGATGTTGTTCATGGGGGTGATTTAAAAGCAGTCCTGTTAATGTTAGCTTTAACTCAGGGCCTGTGAGGGCAGGGGGCCCACCTGCTTACACTGATTTTATAGCATTTCCTGCTAGCAACAAATCAGAAAAGGCAGGTATTAGCCTTGTGTTCAAGTTGGCTAAACATTCAAGCTGTAAAAAAACGAGTAAATATGAGAAACATGACGACAAGGAAGCGGATTGAACAAAACCAGACAGCTAGACATGCTAATATGACAGCTATTCATGACCAGAAATAGTATTTACAAGCATGTAAAAGGCTGCTACAGCTTTAAAACCCTCTTAATTATGTTCAGCTCTCTGTCAACAAGGCCTGTCCTCGATGTTAAAACAATATAATCTCCCCTGACATATTCAAGCAGTAGCATTGAGCCTGTCCTGAGGCTTTGAGGCCTGGTAGCTCCTCCAGCGCCATAACTCAGCCAGTCAAAGCGGCGTTTAAAGCCTGCGGTGATTTAACTTGAACACTGCTGGTTTATAAAACGATACTCACAGTCCAAATGTTTCTTTTTCGGACCCATGACTTCGTGAGTGGTGGCCTTGCATACTGTTTTCGACACGGCGGATCCCGTTACACTGTGCTGGGCTGCGGTGATCCGGTCCGTAATGCTCTGGCCCGACATCTTCGCTTCAATGTAGCACACAAAAGGCGTAAAAATGTAGCGCTTCGTTTAGGTTTGTGTCGAGCTTTAAAAAATAAAATAAAACCTCCACCTCCTCCGCAACCTTTACCGGCTGGACCCCCCCTTTCTTTCCCCCGGCTTGGTGGGAATAAAATCAAAACCAGGCTATGGCAGACGCGGACCAGGGGAGGGCGGAATAAAGAGAAGCGGAATCAACAACAACAATCAAAAAAAAATGTTAGATTGTTTCTTTTTTGTCCCGGCTTTCTCATTCAGATCTCAGGGATTGCAGGGTCCGCTCGCTGACTCATCCGACCCGGGTCTCTGTCTTGCTCTCATCCCGATGTGGCACACCGGATCCCTGCCTGCCTGCTCGCCTGCCTCCTCCGCCGCCGCTCGCCGCTCCTCCTCCTCCTCCTCTTCCTCCTCCTGCCGCTGCCGCCGCTGCTCGGATTTAAAGCGCTATGAAAGAAAAAGACCACTGAGGAGGGGAAATGGCGGGCCTGCACTGCTCTGCTCTGCTCTGTTCAGTTCAGTCCTACACACACACCGCCCAGCAGACCCTGAATCAGATCTTACGCCGCTCAGTGCCCTCTAGGCCCGCTGTGGTGCAGGTGTACACCCACTGACCGCAGTCCAGCTGAGGGGGGAAACAATGCACAAATGCTCAGTCAGAGGGTGTCAGCGGCCTGGAGGAGCGGAGGAAGCCTGCAATGATTGAGGAGTGGACACAGTGAAGTGTGAGCAGGCTGCAACAGGCCGGAATGAGTGAAGAAATGAAACACAAGAGTTTATTATGCATATATAGTCTCAGTGAAGCAATCATAGTGACCTTATTTTACAATGTAGCATTTTAAGTTACTATTATAATGTTGTAAAGGGTGTTAGAAAATATACAATATGTCTCTTGTAGTTTAGCCTTAAAAAAATACATATTGTCGTTATAAATTATGACATTTAGCTGCTCCACATTCTCGACCTCTGTGTCGGTGCCACATGACACACATCCTGTGGACTCTGATCTGTCTACGTTGCAAACAATCCTTATCTCACATTCATTATCACATGTTTCTTATCAGTGAAGTTCAAATCTTTTGCACATACCTTGAACAATAGCTTACTTTGCTCGACACCAAAGCAAATTCCTTGTTTGTAAAAAATCGATCTGATTCTGACTTCTGATGTGTACGGCCTTATTGACTTTAAAGTAACCTGTTACATTAGTCATTGCACTATTTTACTCTTGTTTCAAGGTTTGACTTGTCTTGTATGTTGTCCTTGTTGTTTACGTGCTTTATTAAGCTGTGTTGACGTAGTTTTAACCTAAGCAAATATTTGTTTTTAGCTTCTTATAAAATGTTCTTGGATCTAAGTTATAGGGGAAAACAAATCAAATGCCTTATACGTTTTCAAACACTTGATATTTACAGCTGATTCTGCTCTGTCAATACTACATCCTAACAAAAAACACTAGCAGAATTGATTCAGTGGAAACCTAAAGTCCCTGTCAAAATCCTCCTGTTGATTCTGCTCAGACAGTGTCTGTACTAACTGGACAGTACATTTAGACTTCTTGTGCACATAAGTCTATAAGATATAGACCTTCATAAAGACTGAACTTTAAGCTAATACTGCACAATCCAAGCAGTATCAGCAGTTTGGTGTGTAACTACAGAAAGTGTAATTTCAAAAGTCTTTTTCTGGTTAAAACTAGAGATAGACCGATATGGTTTTTTCAGGGCCGATACCCATACCGATTATTAGTAGTCAAGGAGGCCGATAACCGATATTTCGAGCCGATATTCATTTGCAGTAAAAGTGAAAATATTGGCGTCAAAACTTTGAATAATACAAACTCCAACACTTAACTTTGTTTAAATGCCTTTAAGCATATGTTTATTAAACAAACAAACAAAAAGCGCAGGGAGTTCCCAGGGTCAGCAGCATCTCTTATAAAGTTAACTGAAAATTTAAATAAATAAGTAAATAACTTCCTTAAGTTTTATAAAGTAAATAAAACAAAGTTAAATAAAATTTGCAAAGAAATGAACTCTTAACGGCCGTCGGATTAAAAAAAAAAAAAAAAAAGAAAGGCCGATGCCGATATGCGTCAAAATGAGCGCTTTGAGTGGTCGCAAGACTAGAAAACACTATAGCCTATAAGTGTAGTCCATTTACTATATGGAAATAAAGGAAATTATAGAAAATGTCCAGAAACTGACTTTGTGATAGCGTCAACATTGAAACATCACAACAAAAACTCTTCTGAAGAGATTGCACGCAGAAATGTTTTTCTATGATGATAAAATTGTAAAGAATTAAATAAGCAGGTGTCACTTACTTATTAGTTTCTGTGCAGATGCTGTTCAATTATACAAAATCAAATTAATAAATGTATCATGGTTAAAGTAAGACTACATGAAGGGTAAAGTCACACAAATTGGTGGTATAGACAATGTAATAAGCTACACCTTTAGAGCTGCAACAGTGGTCTGTATTAATACTCAAATAGCTACAATTCCATAATACAATTCAGTTTTGAAATGAGGTGTTGTCCATCATTAGTAGGTCTACTTTGGTACTTAAATCATACTTCGATGTTAATATTTTTGTACTAAAGTTTGAATGCTGCGCCTTACTTGAAAGAGAGTTTCTCTGCCCTGTGGTTTGTTAATAAAAGATCTGAGTTCTTCCTCCATCACTGCATAACACTGAAATCAAAGGTGATGAAATCTGATGTTATTCAAAATGCTTTTTTTTTGCATTCAAGTAAATTCTCTGACGCTCACTGATATTTTAAAAACAGCTTGACTTTAGCTCAGACAGACATGAGACAAAATTATGTTATTTTTACTATCCATATTGATTTCCACATCAAGCGGTCCTTCTGTCTCCTGCATGTCTCTTTTAACTCTTTAACAGTTTGGGTCTTTGTATTTCTGTAGAGCTCTGAGTACTTCGAAAGCTTTAACAGTAGAGCTATACAAACTAATAACTGCCTCCACCTTAACCAGCTGTAAGATTAACGTGATGCCAATACATGCATGGATCCATATTGATTAACCAATGGTGAATGGTGAAACTGAGTACCTTCACAATGCAGTAACTTAAAGCTCCTGTGAGTAACTTTCTGTTTGTGTTGATTTTGGCGCCCCCTGTGGACAAAGCCGTACCTCTTCTCTCTTTGCTGATTTTGTCCTGTACATGCTTAAGTGGTGTTTTTAACAAAAAATCTCATCCTGCTTTCTTTAACAGTCATATGTATCACTCACTTTAAATTTTTGACCTGGAAAATGTAAACAAAGGCAGCGTGCGGTTAATCGCTTCGTCTGACACCTACCCCCCGTCAGTGGTTTCAGGCATTAAAAATAACCATGTAGAAATAATTAATCTTGTCTCTGATGGTCTGGTTTGCTTTTGTAGCTCATGTAGAGTAATCAGAATTACTTTCAGTCTGTTTTATAACCAGCAAAAAACTTTAACCTCTCTCATGATCTCATGTTTCTATTAGTTAGAGGGCCTAAAATATAATACTGATGCCTCTATATGACATCAAAAAGTAAATCAGACTATTAAATAGAATATTGAAAATTTCTATAAAGTTATTTTGAAGCCTGACAGCACTTTCGCTGGGTCACACTCTGACAAAGATTTACGTCACGCAGACAAAAGAGCCTTTGTTTACGTTTCCTGCAGGAGCGGCCAAAATAAACAACATGAAAGTTCCAAACAGCTGCTTTAAATTAAAATATATGTTTAACTACCTTATAAACTACAAAATAGCTTAATATATAATAGTACACCATAATGTATTAGTTGAGTTTATTTAGCATTAAGAATTTGAATCCGCAAAGTAAGTAGAGACTAACTGTAATGAAGTTTAAGGTAAGATTTTGCTCCTAAATCAGGAGGAGCAGAAGTTTAAAGTGCCATGAAATTGAATCAATAAAGTGAAGTACAAGTACCTCAAAATTGCACTTGAGTACGATACTCATGACAAAAAAATGTGAGTAATTGTACTTTCCACCTTGTGTTGATCACTGCAGCTGCTATGCTACACAGTGAACACCAGGGGGCAGTACAGTGACACGGTACTTTCCAAACACAAGGTCTACCTGCTGCTTGCTGATGGATTAATCACAGGCCCAAATTATATCACTTTATTTTTAGTTGATTATATTATTCCTATAGTTAATTGTAAGTATTCTACTGAAAGATAAATATTTTAAGCAACATTTTTAAAAATCTAAGCTTTATTTTTTCTTTGCTTACATATTGATTTAAATCAATTTCAGTTAAACATCTATCCATTATCTATACCACTTATCCTGCTCAGGGTCGTGGGGGGCTGGAACCTATCCCAGCGGCCATTGGTATAGAGGTGGGGTACACTCTGGTCGCCAGTCAATCACAGGGCTGACACATACATAGACAGACAACCAATCACGCTCACACCAATTAGAGTCACCAAATAACATAACAAGCATGTCTTAGGACTGTGGGAGGAAGCCAGAGGGACATGCAAACTCCCCACAGAAAGGACCCCTTTGTCCGAACCGGGATTCGAACCAGGAACCAGCGAGGCGACAAGTGCAAACCACTTTACCACCATGCCGACCTTCCAGTTAAGCAACCTATCAAGAAGTTATTCACTGTATATTTAAGATTAGATTTTAAGAGTTAAACATCAGAGAGCTTTTTTCTTCGGCCTCATAATTAGTAAAGAAAAATAATGTGATGTTGAGTTACGTTCAGGTGCGTACATGTGTATGAACGAACAGTTTTAAAGAGTTTCCCCTGAGTGACACCCTTGACAAGGTCATGTTAAAAGAGACGCAGTGCTCCTCACATGCTGTTCTCTAAATACAGGCTCCGGTTTCATACATACACAATAAGTCAGCCTGTTGTTTCCTCGGCTCACCTGGGAATTTTTCGCAGGTTTTTCAAGCCCGAACAAAAGAAGCAGACAGAGGCCTGTTGAAAAGAAATCTCACTCGAGAATGAAACTGCTTTATTTATTTTTATATTCAGAGGAAATGAGGTGCAAACTTTGTATTTTAAACAATCTGCATCATGAATTATGATTTAAATTCTCCTCTTTTTTCATACTTTTATGCACTATTTTAAATGCTCTATCACCTCTGGCAATGAAATAACAAGTATTTTACCCAGGAACATTGCAAAATTACAATTCCACTGGCGTAAAAACGAGGTGCCTGGCTTTTGGAGACATTACTCAGCGGGGATTAAATTGCAGCTCGGCCTTTGATGAGGGCTTCACTTTCCTGACCGTGTTAAAACGGCAGCGTCGGATTACAGCCACGCTCTCACGGGTTTTGTGCTTGCACCCAGATTGTGTGATTTAGATGCCTGTTTGTTGAGTCTGCATGCTTCAGGTTGATCAGATAGAGACGGCTCTATCAGGCAGATCTACGTGTGGCGGTCGGTCCTGAGCCATTAAAAGTCTCTGAGCAGCACGGCCTCCGGGAAGATTCACAAAGCTCAGGAGAGAAGCACAGACGCTGGTGGTTTGATAAAGAGAGTTTTCCTGCAGCATGAAGGTCCATAATAATGTGATATAAAGGTGCTTCTCATGCATTTTAAGGTCAAAGTCACAAAGTAAAATCAGCATGAAACACAAGCTTTAAGTATTGTTGTGTGTGTATGTTCACGTGTCTCAGAGCTCACCTATATGTCTTAAAGAAAGTCATGTGACCGAAACACAAGCCCAGAAGTAGAGCACATGCCTATACATTCTCTAAATAGGTCATATGCTGGGTGGGATTTGTAAAATAAGTCGAATGGTAACGGGTTCACCTCATGTATTCATGTCACGCATCTGTGGCCACCTGATCCTGTTTGCTCTGAATGCCACTTGTCTTCTCGTAAGCGTTTCATATTTGATTTCAGCTCTGCCTCATCGAAGGGGCAGGTGAGCAGCCGTGAATAGCAAACACCTGCAGTCAGATGTGTTTCTCAGGGCCAGGAGGGGGCCAGGAACGGGGCCAGAAGAGGCCTTTGTGAGGGCTTAAGGACCGGATCTGAGCGTGACACGTGAGGCCAGAGGCCAGGAAGAGTCAGGAGCGAGTGACTCACAGGAGAGGTGTTGGATGCAGGCGACTGCGTGATGGGTGGGACGTGAACAACACTTAAAGTACTGTATAATGTTCCTGTATTGTTTTTCTTATAGTTGATGTAAATTCAGCTTAATATTTCATACTTATTAAATGTGCACAGGTTTAAAAAAAGGTGAAGACAAGTTTTATTAAGATTTTTAAACATTAATATTTTGAAATATCTCCCCAACCTTTTTTGCCCAGAGCCCCAAATATAACTCGCATTTCTAATACTGAATGACAGCAGATTTTTTTCACTTGTTATAGTATGAAAGGTACAGGTGTTATTAGTAGCAGGTTCCATTCTTTTGTCCAACTAAGCCTTGACAGAGGAGCTGATATAATCCAGAAGAGATAAACAAATTGTCCTGAAACTCCACAAAGTAAAAATGAATCTGCATTTCCACCTTCTGCTGTTATGTAAATCTAAGGCGGAAATAAAGTGCATAACAAGATGATGTAATTCAAAGAAAGCCTATAAAACCTGAAAGAGAATATTAAAGAAATATGACATTTCTGTTTTTTCAAACTCGCCAGAGCACCAACCGATATTCATACATGACTAAAAATAGTCCCGACACACGGCCTTTCTACCCCTGTTTGAGTAATGTTTGCTAAAAACCACAGGGCCCGGGTTTTTAGGTTAGTGCTTGGCCTTTTTTAAAAGTGAAACTTTGTGTTTGTGTGCTGCTTTTAAAGAGTTGTGTATTCAAGTGGAAACCGATGGACGTCTAATGTGTCAGCAACAGGACAGTGAAGTTGGAGAGTAGAGAGTATTGGGACTGTTTGTTTTGGTCTTTTAAATTATATAATGATTAACCATAGCATAAAAACCATTAAGGAAAACGCGACTCTTTAAAGCTCAAACATGATATTTTCAGTTATCAATTTATACTGTCATTAATTTGTTAATCTTACTCAGTGAATAATGCACATCAGGATTATAAAATGAAGCAGCTAAATGGAATTCAGCCTCATAAAGTTTGTTATTAACCCCTGCGTTATTCCCAATGTGAAAAGGCCTGAACACTGGCTATGCTTCATAAAGCACAAACTTAGCACGATCCTGCCCTTCACCACTCTGTAACAACATGTTTGCCACTCATGACATTTCTCCAAACTCTCCTTTTATAAAAGTCTCCAGCCATACAAGCTCCTCTGTGAGCCTTTCATGTTCTTGGTTTGTAGAGTTACACAGATAAAAACTGGAGTACTGAACACATTTTGAAGATAAAAAGCTGAGGATCACTAAAGTTCCAAAAGATAAAATATTTCTGTGGCAAACTGCGTGAGAATCAATCAAACATCTGTTGCTTCGGCTCTGAATTTATCGGAGTATCTAAAGGTTTGTAACATTGTCCAATATGGACTTGTCTGTCTGGTGAAAGGGTTGTGTAGCCATAAAAATCACCTGAAATATTTAAGGCATCAATACCAGATTTGGACACAGAGGCCCTCTGTAAGACACGGTGTCAAAGTGAAGAACTCTTTATGTTAGCCACTATTGTGCTCTTATCATTGATTTGGGTAGATGTAGTAAAGAGAGCTTTGCGCATCTGTGGGGGAAGATGCCGACTTTGCACGATTGTTAATTCAGCGTCCGGCCTGCAGATGTGTCTAATGCAGTTCAGGGTATACAAGAGACATACATAAAGACCAAAGAGATAAGACAACAACTGGTCTGACTCCGTCTGCTGGGAACAATTTAGTAACTCCAGAAAGCTACTTCATGGACCCTGTGCTTTTAATGTTTTGTCAACTACACAAAGACAGATTGCACATGCAGGAATGCACCAAATAATAACAGGAAGTAAAACACTAGAAAGATAATATTGTGTATCAGTTGAAGAAAGTCGTCAAAGGAAAGAAACTGATAAGTACGGAAGCATCCATACATTTTATTTACTCCTTTTTCCCGTGATAACGAGTCATTTCTGTTTTTCTCTCGATATCTCGATGTGATCTAGAAAACAAAAGAACAGGCTGGTCACTGTGATATTACAGACCAGGACATGCTATGCTGCCACTGCCCACACTAATGAGGTAAGTTAAGCCTGTTTCTATGTTTGTTTTGTGATTTTGCAACTCGAGGGGGCACGAGTTATGATCATATGACAGGTGCAGCCTTTTTGAGATAACGAGATAAGTACGTCGAGATTACTTGTAATCATGGGAAAACGGAGTAAATAAAAGATATGGATGCATGTCCGCTTAGGGCTTCCGTAAATAAGAATGAAGTGGCATGAACTCATCCCATAAAAAGACCAAGACAGACGATGAATAAATCCTTCTATATAGAGTTGTCCGTAGTCAAAGCCTGATTTATGTGGCGTATTCCTCTGTGCCATTAAGCTCCCTTTTTGTCTAAAAACTAATGAACACACTAAACTAAAACACATAAATGAGTCACACTGTTGCACTGGATGACATGTTCCTATATTCAGATTAAAGTAAATACCCTTAAACTGCCCCGCTGCTGTTGTTAAAGACCAGCTCCACTCATGTTTTAAGACAGATACAATGCTCTGCTTGAATTTTTTTTTTTGTGTGTGTCTGATATGTTTTTTCAGCAAAATATTCTGCTTGAAATATAGCAATTAGTAGTATTAGTCAGTCTTATTAGACAGTCTAATTAGTCAGTAGTGAGTTTACAAAAATGTTGATGACGGTTACAGCTGGCTCACACATCGCAAAGTGGTTGCCATAGGTTGCACATAATGATATGCATAGCGTCACCCCGTCCATTAACGGGATTGGCTCCTTAGGTTTGTGACGTCTCAAACCTGCCAATCTGAAAACGTGTTGTTCAGCCTGTCCTTGGTACGCTGCAGTTTAAAAGCAGACAGGCCCAGCCACAGCTGCTAAAGCACTAAATATATATTCATACGCGGCAGAAAATAGTTCCCAACATATTGACAAAATACACCTGTTTGAGTGATGTTTGCTGAGACCCACAGTGCCCAGGTGGTTTAAGAAATACTCGTGGACACTATTAAGGGGACAGGGACAGACTCTCTCACAAGCGGTAGCCACTAATTCAGCTCACAAAGTTAATAGTAGTTAACTTCTTCTATTCAATAGTAATATTTATTTATTTCTCAAAGGGTCATATGTGCAATAAAAATCTGTCAATGTGCAATAATCTCTCACCACAGTGCAATAACCTAATACCACAGTGCAATAACCTAATTTAGTTTAATTGAACTATTACCCACTGTTTACTTGTACATTTTCTAAGAGTGTATATTTTATATATTTTGTTATCTAATTTTGTACTTTTTTTATATATATATATATATATCGATAGATATATATATTTTGATCTTTATTTTTTACCCTCTGTGTGCTGATTCTTTCCTATTGTATTGTACTGTATAAGCTGCTGGAGACTGAATTTCCCAGAGGGAGTCATCCCAAAGGGATCAATAAAGTTGAGTCTAAGTCTGAGTCTAAGTCTAAGAGACTTTTGGTGTATTTGACAGTCAGGAAATATCTTTTAAGGATTCAAAAACAGTCGTTACACCTCCTTAACTTACTTTAAAGGTTAAATAACCTCAAAGCCTTTCAGTAAAATTGAAGCTCTTTCTTTTGATACACATTAATAATACAACTCCTGTTTTGTTAGATCGACTGCAGTAAAATCAATGCTGAGTGGTTGATCTTGAGGCAGAGTTACAAAGTGTAAAACAGTCTCAAGATTCCTCTTTTCCCCTCTGCAGAGCCGAACACGGCGCCGAGCCGGAGCAGTACACACCACTGAATGCCTTTACTCTAACTGATGCCTTGTGCATCACAATTACCCACACACAGCCCTGCATCACACCGTGAGCTGACTTTTATGTTCATGTGAATGCGGGCCGCAGAGGCAGCCGATGACAGCTTAATTCCCGGGATGGGCCCCCCCTCCCTCCTGCTGAGGCCCCGGCGTTTGTGAGATCTGACAGACGGAGATCAGACTGAGGAGAGACGAGTGGGAACCCTCCGAGCGCGCTCAGGTTTCTGGGCGCTGTGAAAAGATTTGTCCAGGCCATTCAGATCTGACGGAGTTTCCCATGTTCTGCACTGAATCTATCTCTCTCATCTGTGCACACAAAGCAGATAAGGCTGATGTTGTGTTTAGTTTGGTTCCTTGATGCCACCGAAAACTAAACTTTTCTCAAACAAGACGAAAAGGTTTCAGCCAATTACTGTGGAAAAGGCAGGAAGCAGGTAAACACTGGAGAGAGGGCGCTGAGAGAGGGAGAGGGGGATGAAATGAGCTTGAAAGAGGGGTGACCTCAGTTTAAAAGGGGCTGGGTAATCGAGGTTTTGGGCCAACATGAGTGCCTGAGGTAAAAGGGGGCCAGAGGGAGCAGGATAAGAAGGATTAGGGGACCTGGGGAAAGGAGGTTGTAGCACTCTGATAGAGGTCAGAGCGAGCAGCAGCAGAGGAAACAGGCGAGGAAGGGGGGGTCTTGTTTTTGAACATCTAATTTTGCAGATAAGTGTTGTTTCTGAACGCGTACCCGAGGAATGTGATTAAGGCCATGTTGACCTTGTGAAGATGACAGTGGGTAAACCTCTCCCGAGCGCTGAAATGACACGAATGTTGTCGGTCGTCCTCATGCTGATGAGCAGCGCCGGGTCAGTCTCCGCACAGTTTAATGGATACAACTGTGACGCCAACTTCCACAGCAGGTTTCCTGGTGAGAATAATCCACGTTACATGTTGTCTCTTTACAGTCCAGTTAAACTATAAAGCAATATAGCATTCTGCATATATTAATAATCTATAACTGAGGTATAAACAGTTAATAGGTGCTTAGTACACACATGAACATAGCTAACGTTGTGTTATAAGGCATCTATTAACTGTTTTGCAAAAATCATTCTTAGGATCTGTTCAACTCTATAGATACATTTAATATTTATAATGACGATTTATTATATATGGTTACAGCTATATTATAACATGTTATAAGGCATTCGTCCAATGTTTCTTAGTTATGTAGGAGTAATATTTTGACATAAAGGCTACATCAAGAAAACGATGTCTTGTATTTATTGTAAATTCTTGTTTACGAATAACCTCTTGAAATGTGCCATCTCGTTTTTGAGGGGATCCTTAAATACAGAAATGAACATCACAAGTTGAGAAAAAAAACACACAAAATGAACAAGACTAAAGAATAAATATCAAGGCATAAGAGATCAGGAGATCCTACTTCGGGCAAAGCATAAACTTGAGTGGTTCATCCACTCTTAAATCATGATCAGTAAATACAACAGGTATTCTGGACAAGTGCTATTATGGACAGATGCAGTTGATTCTGTAATAAGAATCTGCATTTTTAAACAGTTAAAATGGACCGAATATTAACAGGTAGATTATTCCAATCGGAGGGGGCTTTAAACTTAAAAGCTTTCTTAGCTGTTGATTTGGAAACAGCAGGAACAGTAAAAAAAAAAAGAGCTAATAGTGTGAAGAGAATTGTAGCATGAATTGTTTTAGATAAAGAGGGCAATCATAGTGTATGGATTTATAGATAAACTGTAACCAATGCCACTGTCTTCTTATTGAGGGAGACGGTAAGTTGAGTTCTTCATACACGATACAGTGATGAGTTGTTAAAGGAATACATTTGCTTATAATTATATTATACAGTGCTTTAAACATGTATTAATTATGTACAAACTGATTATGAATAAGGACAGTTAACACAAAATGTTACAATTTCATTAGAATTTGCTTTATTAAGTTGTACTTTTTACTTTACTATGTCTATTCAATGTTTTTTTTTTTAAATCTAATTTTTTAGCTACACTTGAACTTATAACAGCTTTCTAATAATAGTATTCAAAACAATGCCACGAATACACAACTTTTGAACGTATGTAGCTGAGACGTAGCTAGCTACTCTTCAGGACTAACCCACAGCGGGAGTTTACATTAAAAAACGTACACATTTTTTAAGCTAACTCTATTTTTGCGCTCTTTTTGAATGAAGAAAAGAAGCTTGATAGTTAGAAATTAAGTGGTAACATTTATTTTGAACAAGCCTGTAACCTTTGTAAAAAGTATTTAACAGCTTCCCGAATAGATTTTAGGTGAAACACTTGAATAATTTTAGCTTTTTTGAGATGTGGTTTTGGTATCTCATATCTGAAAATTAGCTTTAAATAGAGGATAGCCAAAATAGCATTGATACAGACTAGCTTCATCACCTACATCAACCGCTATGATTAATAAAACAATCAATATTAATAGTTCCTTTTTGGATGCTTCTGTAAGTTTGGTTGATTCGGCCTCTGACCTTCATCCGTTGTCTCATTCTGATGTAAAGATTCAAACATGAGTGTCGCTTGTCACTCCTCTTTCATAGCGGGTGAATGCGAGTAACTGGACTTCAGCCTCATGTGTTTCACCTTTAAAGCGCAGAGCTTGTGATGAAGTCTTTTTTTCCTGAACCAGCTGTATCTCAATCACGGGGTTGTTTAGGAACCTGGATTTCATGGCACAAGAGTCCTGCAGGGTTTCAGTCCTGCCATCAAATCAGGAACTATTTCACTCCTGGGATGTCAGATAAATGCAAGCAGGAAAGGACTGCAGCAGTGATAGGGTGTAGGACACATGAGGCCTTTTCTGCAAAAATACAACATGCAAACTTTGACTTTGCAAATTGACAGGATTAGCTATTTAAAAGCAACATGGGCTACTTGTGGCACATGCATGAGCAACTGTTTCAGATTAGGGATCGCTGGGGTCATTGATTTGCTCTCTAAATTAAAAATGTGTTTTCACCACCTCCCTCTGCCTTCTTCCTCCAGGTGAGCGCGACATCAGCGTGTACTGCGGGGTTCAAACCATCACCTTAAAGATCAACTTCTGCCCCGTGCTCTTCTCCGGCTACACCGATGCAGATTTGGCGTTGAACGGGCGCCACGGTGACACCCAATGCCGAGGCTTCATCAACAACAACACCTTCCCCACAGCGGTCCTGTTCAGCATCAGCCTCAGCACTCTGGAGGCCTGCGGGAACAGCCTGGTGGTAAAGAATACACAAACCAGTGAACAGGGTTTTAAAATAATCGATGGGCAACCTCATCATGCTGTTTATTGACCGGGTTGAAAGCCAACTGACTCGGCTGACATGTTTGTCTCTGCAGGTCAGCACAGCCTACGGTGCCAACGCTTATGGCAACATGTCTCTGGTACAAATTGGGAATGTCTCCGGATATATCGACACACCTGACCCACCGACTATAATCAGCTACCTGCCCGGTTTGTTGTATAAATTCAGCTGCAGCTACCCACTCGAATACCTGGTCAATAACTCACAGCTGGCATCGTAAGTTTCTGCCAAAAAGTCCCTCTGAAATCTTACACAGTGCATTGATATGAAGACTTTTAATTTAATTAAGAATTGTTTATAGTTCTCCTAAACTACACTGACAATAAGGCGCCTGGTTTAAACCGTGATTGGGTTTGTGTCTTATGGTATTCACAGAGCCATTTGTTTTATAGTATGCAAATTATCTTAATGAGTTAGATGCTAATTGTCATGCAATCATTCCCCTCAACTACTGTCTTCTGGGACATTAATACAAATATAAATCTCCCGTAGCTTTCCCATTTCACAACATTCGCTTGTCAAAATAATGTTTATAAAGAAAACTAACGCAAAGGAGAAATAAATAGAGTGTTAATATATTTGTTGGATCTCTTCACAGCTCCTCTGCTGCTGTATCAGTCAAGGACAGTAACGGTACATTTGTGAGCACGTTGAGTATGATCCTGTACAACGTGAGTACACAGCTGAGTTCACCTTCTAATGTGCAATAATTTCTGTGGCAATGTATGAAACTGAGACGCTTTGAATAAGAAAGATACCATGAACTGAGTTCATTATCTTTGATTTAACACTGGACATTCTCTGAATAAATCTTTAAACTATAAGAAGCTCAACAGTTAGCAAGTTCGGAGATGAAAGGAAAAAATGTGGCCAGATTTATCTGTATACATTTGTATAAATATGTTTCATATATATCAACACATCTTATAAAACAACTTAAACAAATAGTGGATTCATAAATTACACTGAATGTGGGCACTGTAAGTTTGCTTAACTCAACCCAGCATACTGTGTTGCTAATGCTAACGAGAGCAACAAACTAGCTGTAGATATTTGCCACTAAAAATACAAATCCACTATTGAATCTGTTTGCCAAAAAATGACAGTAACTGGCTTTATCAGGGAATTATAAAGCCTTTAAAATTAATCAAAGTATTATATTTGTGACATGTTTTCCAAAAGACATGTCTTTGAAGGATAAAATGAACTTGGGGCCAAACATAAAAAAAATGGCTAGCAAGAGTTAAGAGTTAAGCGACAGACTAACACACCTTTGATTTTGGTCTCGTGACAGACTTGATTGACAAGAACAAAAAAAGGAATTAATATGCTTTATAAAAATTGTAAAACTATTTCAACACTTTAAGAAATGTGCTTTTTACTTTATAGCCAAGAGTTAGTTAAGAACACTGATATCACTCCCATGTCTGTGCGCTAGCTAACCATCTCGAATAGTTACGTTAGCTTGCATTAACACCTTAAACAGCATAGCTAATGTGCAGTTAGCTAAGCATAGATACGGCAATGTAAAGCTAGCTCATTGATTAGCAATCCTGTCAGCTAACTCAATATACAATAATTATAATAAGTATAATTTGAGCAAAACAATTTCAACCAAGGCCTTAATTACTCACTGTTTCCAATTGATACGTTTTACGTCATACGTCAAATGAAAGCCTGGGATATATGTGTACTGAGTAGCTGTATTAATGTCAACTTTCCAGCTTCATATTTTGAGTGGGAAACTAACTTTTTTCGTTTTTGTTTTTCTCTTTACTTTCACTTGTCTGTGTACAGGATTCAACCTACAATCAACCTCTCTCTATTCCGATGTCCGGCTTGGCTCTTAAAACCAGAATATTTGCTGCTGTTAAAGCTACAAACTTAGACAAACGGTACCAGACAATATCTGATTTTCAACGTTGTAAATATATTTGTGAATGTCTTCAGAGATATCGCTCACATAGCAGACATTTTGCCTTCGTAAATACAACAAAGGTAAAGCAGATACAGTATTTTGGTTAATCACAGCATCTTTCCCACAATCATTTTTACAAATTTACTCCTTTTCTAAGGTTTGCTTACATTCATTATGCCATTATGTTATTATTCTACGTGAAGGCGCCAGTCTGAGTCAGAGAAAGCCCTGAACTCTGCTTTCCCATGTGCAGTTAGATCTCTATCCTCCGTCCTATCTCACAGCGCTGTCCCTCCGCAGGTGGAACATCTTGATGGACTACTGTTACGCAACCCCCTCAGGGAATCCTAATGATGAACTCCGCTATGACCTTTTCTTTGGGTAATCTCACTTTTTTCCCCCCTCGAAATGATGAATTGATAAACCACAAAAGGGAGTAATTACCTATTCAGGCTCCCCTAACGGCTTATCCCTCATGAATGCTACTTTTTCTTCTCAATGAGTGCTTAAAGATACATCTAGACATCAAATCCGTCGTTTTCAGCCTGTGCACTTATGTGTGTATCTGTGTGTTTTACTCCTTTGACGCAGCTGCTACAAAGATCCACAGACGACAGTGTTCGAGAATGGGAAGAGTCAGATGGGAAGATTTTCCTTCGAGGTTTTCCGTTTTGTTAAACACAGACATCAGAAGATGTCGACCGTGTTTCTGCACTGTGTCACCAAGCTCTGCCGGGCAGACGACTGCATCATGCTCATACCAGTAAGTGAAAGGAAATCATGATCTAATCTTATTAAGCCCTATGTGTCTCATCTGAAAACCTGATCATGATGATTGGCAGATTTGTGGGCGAAGGCGTAAGAGGAGTGAAGAGGAGAGCTTTGATTCCCTACCAGCAGCTTCTGGGAACGCAGTCATCACCGCTGGACCGATCATCACCAGGAGTGGTAAAAAAATATATTGTTTATTGTATTAAAGTTGTATAAAATAAAGTGACTGTAAAATAAATAGTTAGACATTTTGGGAAATATGCTTATTCACTTATTTGCTGAGAGCGATGTCCTTACTGTAAATATGAAGTTACTGCCTGCAGCAATTTAGCTTCGATTAGCATAAAGACTGGAAACAGGAAACAACCCCCCAAAAAAAACTATAGCTTGTAATATTTACACTTTTTCGTATCAACGTCTTTCGTATTTCAAGTATCAACTGACAAGATATAAAGGATTACATTGGTGAGCTTAAGAGGTACTGCTAAGAGGATTTATTCTCACCTTAAGGCAAACACATGCTAGCTAGTTCCCCTTATACTTACATTTTTTATAAGCTAAGCTAACTAGCTAAGCTAGCTGTAGTTTTAGTGACACTTGGTGGGACGGCAAATGACTGCAAACAGGTGAAAATTAGTCCAAAACATAAAAAAATTCCCTTTCCACCACCAACTTCAGATGTATGACCAGTAAATGGTCCATTGGGAGTTGTTATATCTACCATTAAAATCCTTCAGATGAGTCAGTTGCACCTAACAGTAGCCCAGAAGCTGCATAATAATCTATCATCAACATGTTCGTAGTGCCATCCGCAGCTACAGGCAGATTATTAGTGGACCTTTGTGTTATGGTTTTAAAGATAAATCCGCGTAAACATTGTAAAATGGTCACCGTTTGTTCTGGTTTAGTCACCAGAACTACTTAGTTAGGTTAGAAGAAAACACGTTACACTATGGGGTAATTCAAGGGAACTTTAAAAAAAAAAAAAAAAAGGAACTGAAGTTGTGTTATGTATTGTGTTCTACAGAAAGTCCTCAGTTTGGTTCACACAAAATTAAATCCAACCTCCTCACATTAAGCTAACGGTTTAAATTTGCTTTCTTTGAGAGAGTGAAAGTTAGGACATGGTTAGCTAAAAGTTAACGGGTAAGTTAACAGAAAAACAGCTAAAATGTCTCCTGTTAAAACATAACTTTTAGTAATTTTTACTCTTTAGTATCATGTTAATTTGCCTGCTCAGAGGTGTTAGTGGGTGGGTTTAGTTTCAACAGTATCAGGCTACACTTTATGCTAACTACGGTAGTGGTCTCCTAGCTGTAGCTCCATATTTGACGGCTAAATATGATAGTGGCATCTACCTTCCTATCTAACTCTCAGCAAGGGTGTAGAGTAAAGCATAACCCAAAATATTCTCAACTATTAATTTAAATATGGAGAGCCAAACAGCCACAGAGACATTGAATGTTTAAGTAACTGTAAAAATGACTCTAATCAACATTTTCACATTTTTCAGATGAAACTCCAGTCAACAACTCCCAACTTGGTAAGCTCCCCTACGCAATGTTACAAAACATAAAAGGTTTTAAATATCACCCGTGACTAAGTCCTGGGGTTTGGGTGCAAAGACAGCAGATACTCATGGAAATTGATGATTTAAGGGAACAACAAAAAGGTTCCACTTCTCTTTCTGAAAGAAAAAAAGACAGAATCTCAGGTCACGTTAAGCCCACGTCAAAGAGCATTTCTGTTTCATGTTTCGGCTTTTCTTCACCTTTCCTTCCCTCAGCATCTGGTGACACCTCCCACCCGATGAACCCTGTGACCAGCGCTCTGATCTCAGGCGTGGTCATCCTGGGCGGGGTCAGCGTGGGCTTCCTCCTGCTGTCGGTCCGCCTCCTGCTGAAGCCTGGCCTCACAACATCCACAACCTCAGGTGTTTGGAACCCCAGCTTTAAATGAACAAGCACCTGTTTGTATAGTATAGTACTGACTATATGTGAAAAATATTCATACAAACTTATAATGTACTGTATATGTGCATGTGCGCTCTTCTTTGTACACTTTATTAAATGTGTATTGTTTTAAGTGTTGTGTATTTATTGCCTTTATTACCTCATAATTGTTGTTATTCAATGTTAATTCAGTTATATGGTAATTTAAAGTGTTTACAGGAGTCTTATATTCATAACTCTGATGCTAATGTAAACACGTTAACCTTTAGAGTTTGTAATAAAAGACTGCATCAGAAATATGAGTGTGTATATTTCCACTGTTCTTTTTCTTCATTGCAAAAAAAGCATCATAGTCGTCCTCAGTTATTTACGTTAGCTTAAGTTACGTTAGCTTAACTTACATTAGCTTAACTAACATTAGCTTAAGTTAGCTTCAAGTTCTGTGTGAACTGAAAATGACCATGTTTGATTAAATTTTACATTGTTGGAAACCTGCTTTTTTACTTTCTAGCCAAGAGATAAGAACATTGATATCACTCTCATGTCTGTGCACTAGCTAACCATCTCCAATAGTTTCGTTAGCTTGCAAACAAATACCTGAAACGGGGAAACAGCTTGCCAAGCTTTGTCCAAATATAACTAGAAATAAAAACATCTATCATAACATGTAAAGCCCAATAATTAGGTTGTAGCTTTAGAAAGATCCAGTTTAGCTTTTACCCTCTTGTTGCCAGTCTTTAAGCTTAGCTAAACATAAACATAGCTAATGTGCGGTAAGCTCAGCATATGAACTTTAAAGGGATAGTTCGGATTTTTGGACACTAAGTTGTATGAAATACTTGCTAGTAGTGTAGTGGATGTAAAGCTATTAGCTTACTCACAGAGTCCCGTGGTCGGACTGTTCCGAATGTAGAATAAGTAGTTCCAGTGAGATGCCAGAGATATCAAACCAAAAGGTTTTACCCTACAAAAACAACACGCAGGCAATGATTCATTTTCAACACAAAATCATCATCCTATGATTTCATATACTGCGCTGTTCTTTTGGCACTATTTTCTCAATTGACAAATCCAGTATCACTACGCCTGCAGCAGTCCGGTTACTCAGGTGACGTGATCCAGCAGCTGTTTCTAAAAGAACACGCTGGAATTGCTAACTTGTGAGATGACGTTTGTTGTCACAGAGGAAAATACACATCTAAATGGTGCAAATTTGTGATTTTTCTGGCTGTAGTAATAAAAAAATTCCACTGCACGCATTTCATCTGCCGACATGTTTACTTCAATGATGACACAAATCAGTCAAAATCAACGGCTACTAGGTTGGCTTACCTGAGAAACCGGCCTGCAGCAGGCATAGTGATACTGGACTGTTCAAGAGAGAAAATAGTGCCAAAAAAACGCGTTCAGAACCGGCCAGAACTCCGACCACGGCACTCAGTGAGCGAGCTAATAGCTGTACATCCACTACACTACTACCAAGTAATTCATATAACTTGAAGTCCAAAAATTCGAACTATCCCTTTAATGTTTAGCTAGCACATGATTAGCAATCTTGTCAGCTAACTCTTATGAAGAGAAAATCAAAATGTTGATCAATTCCTTAATAAAACTATTTTAAAAACAATAAATCTAATTTGAACTAAACAATTTCAACAAAGGCTCACTTACTAGCTGTTTCAAAGCACAGACATTTTGAAGACTGTCATACGAAAGCTTGGGAAAAAGATAAGACAGAGGTGAATTCAGACAATAGATCTGTTTAGTGAAAACCTTGTGTGTCACAATGTAATGATTTTTTAGATATTAGTTGTGTACTTTACCAAAATCAACCGTTTAAAAACTCTAAAAAAAAAGTCATAAAGAAAGTCTGATAGAAAGTTGACGTTTTGAATTTACATAGTTTCAATTGACAGTAAAAGATTTACTACTATATACAACTGTGCAATTTCATATTTACATTTGTATGAACAGGCTTAAGGAAGTCTTTTCAATATCAGTAAGCATAAATGCATTTCCTTATGGCTGTAGGGGATGCATATTTGCATTGTGGGTAATAATTAATAAAATAAGTTTCATGCCATTTCTTCCACTATTTATTTGCCTTCGCTCAGTAATGTTACTTATTCCTCTTGAATATTGGAACATATTGCATGTGTGAAAGTTTTCCAAATGTCATGGCCTCGTGGGTGTGCAATCTCCAGGAAAATTCACAGAATACCAACCACTGCCAGAGCTCATTTGACGACTGCAAGAATTAATCTTTACATTTTTTTGCGGTATTGATTTTTCTTCCCGATGACCTATATAAATGTCTTTCGGCGGCAGCGGCGTGTCACGTGTGTGACTCGGCCGCTGTTTTTGTGACCCACACGGCTCAGCTGCATTCACTGCTCTTTATCACGCTAATCCCTCATTTCAACAGCCATTTTGGGATGCATTCGGCGTCCACAATGACCACAGATAAGTGAAATGAGAGGAATAAATGCTATCATCTGCCCTCTCGGTTTACTATCAGCGATAATTGATCAAACCCTCCTCCCAAAATGGAAATGAGGCTTTGAATGTTGAGGCCAAGTTCAGGATGAGCCAAGACCAAAGAAAACGTATCTTTAAAAGACCTGGGGAATTTATACAAAGGTGGGTGAGAGGACAGAGGGACTCACACGTCATGACAATAATAAAGTGTCCTGTATTTGACGATGTGGTTTCATATGTTCGACAAAAGATCCACGGAGACGCCCATTCTCAAACTTGACCCTGATCAGGGCTTTCTCTTCCCATGTGGCTCACCTGACAAGATCAGGTGTCCGACTGTCCGTCAGACAGTTTATTTAAGCTCAAACTTAACATTAACCTAAATTTAAATCATGCTCCAAAATGTGGGAATACTGAGCTTGACTCTCAAGCACGGCCACACGAATTCTAGCATAAATTTTGTGCTGTTTGCACGTAAAGAATATGAATTTGCAGGGCTTAAACACGATAAATGTCTCAGTCTGATTGACGGGCTTCAAAATAAAAGCATGTCACAATATTATCATCATCAAAAGCCGTTATCTGTGCCAATTTGTTCAATAAATGTTCATCCAGGTCACATTAAAAGCACCAAACACCTCAGAAGACAACAGGCTCCCCTCTTCTATTATGTGAGAGGCCCCTGCTGTAAAGAAACCATACATACTCTTACTTTATTAAGTTTCATAGTAGTAGGTGAAGGGGGCTTCATTTCACACACAAAGTCACAAAGCCATATGGACATTGTTGAAGCATGTAACTGTGAAGGGGGCTGTGTTGGGTTTCATCATTTGCCTCCAGGAGACGACCACGGCTCCTCAGCCACAAAAACTGAATTGTTTACACGCACACTGAGGCAGCCCCACCAAAGTGGATTTGACCCTGTTTCCATCCAATCCTACATCAGTGTTGTGACCACACAACAGGTATGTCCACCGTATATAAAACAAGCCCACTCCTCTGTTATCCTAAACCAGAAGCGAGACTGAGGAGGTAAGACCCGGGCTAAGATGCAAAGATTCCTTGATTGACAGCTCTGGATTCAACAACAATTTGGACCTTTACTGTTAAACAATCGCCTCCTTGGACCTACAGATGTTCTCTTCTTCTGCTGTGTGCTGGATTTATTAGGATTTTCTGTGTTTGACATCCTTGTGTTTGCCTCAGCTCTTTCACAGAAGGCAGAGCAGTGAGATGGCTTATTTCAGCTTCAGCTTCCTCTTCCTGACCTCCCTGTGTATTGCGGGCCGAGAGGCCCTCAGCATATCTGACTGCGGAGCGTTCGCTAGACGACCTGGTGAGATGGCTTTGACCTTCAATCACGTATATTTATTTTGGACTTAAGAGGTTATATTGATTTCAGTTCAGGTGTAGACCTTTAGGTAGGCCATATTGATTCTATTGTACCTTAGATATTTGGTTAACCCGTTGAAAGAGTGTTAATTAAGCTGGTAAATATGTGTTTACAGACGTTCAAACAGGCATAATAAATTAAATATTGACCATATTTTCTTAACTGTGGCTCTTCTTGCGCAAATATTACATTTTATGTGTATATTTGTAATTTTAAAATGTCTTAGTGACATGAAATTGCAGGTTTTTCTTTATATATCTTCCCATACATGCACAGTTATTCAAATTTTTCGTGCTTATTTCCGCCTTCTGAATGTGCACCAGAGAGAGGAGTTGAGGTGGCATACATCTTCTAATATGAAGAAAAATTACATCAGTATCTTTCAATAACATTGCCACCATATCACCATCAGAATACACTGATATCTCTGTGGTGTGCGGCACGTCTGCCATCAACCTGGCCATCCAAATCTGCCCGGTCATCTACACCGGATACAACAAGAGCTTACTGATCCTCAACCGCATCCGGGACAATGTGGACTGTCAGGGGACGCTGGACGACTCGGTGATTCCTCCCGTGGTGAGATTCAGCTTCCCCATCAGACAGGGAAATGCCTGTGGGAGCAACTTCTTGGTGAGTATTGCATCAATGAAGTGTCCTTATTTAAAGTCATGAGGGAGGGGGATCTTGTTAACTGTGAGCCGAGGGGAGTTAGAGCAGATTTAGGAAACTGAACGTGTAGAAGAGTGGTGTGTTTTTGGGCCTTGAAAGAAGAAGGGGTGAAAAAGAGATCACTGAGAGGAGAAGTGAGAGAATTTCAGCCAAACGTGATCTTGTGTAACGCAGACACACGCAATTCCAACAGTGTCTCATTTCTGTGGAAAGTTGTTCCACTTTCTTGCTGTGATTTCATCATCGCTGCCTGCTGTGCCCAACATTTATTTTTAACCATTTCTTAAATAATCATGTGTCTGTTAAATAATTCCTCAGACCACGAGCGCACCGGGGACGGGAATATTCTCAGACTTCTCCAACATCCAGACGGTGAACGTCAGCGGGGTGATCCGATCCTTCGACCCCACCATCGGGACCATCACCTACAATGCAGAGCTCAAGTATTACTATTCCTGTGCTTACCCACTGGAGTACCTCATTAACAACACCCAGGTGGACGTGTAAGTTACCATATGTGGGATAAAAAATACATTAAGACTTCTTACATTTCATTTGCACAACAGATGTGATCTCATCCCTTCCTCGCAGGTCTTCCTCCTCCATTGCTTTAAAGGACAACAATGGGAGCTTCATCAGCACCCTCAGCATGGCCTTGTACCAGGTGCCACATGACACAAGCCTCACATATGATATGTACCCATATTTCCACCTGGCATTCACTGTAACTCTAGGACATTGAGGTAACGTAAAAGGTTGTATAATGTCTTTTTTGTATCTTCTCTTCCTCTGCCAGGATATAAATTACACCAAGCCCCTTGTTATTCCACCTCTGGGCGTCGAACTGAGAACAGACATCTTTGTGCAGGTGGTGGCATCCAACCTGACATCCCAGTAAGAACCATTAACATTACACAGTGCTATACCTCTTTCATTGTATAATTCATACCTGGATGTGGATCAAACTTCTAAGAATTACACTTAAGTACGCGTGGAAAGTCGAGATAATTGTAGTTTTTCAATTTCCATTTTATGCTACTTTCCACTTATACTTTGCTGCATTTCAGGAGGACTTTTTTACATTACAGAAATGACAGTTTATGTCAATCGTACATAAGAAAATCTTGACCATTTTATGAAATACTCCAACCACATGATCAAAAGTAGGGGTGGGACAAAATATCGATACAGCAATATATCGTTGCCTTGACTTGTGCAACACAATTATTGATAGGCTGGTGCCAAATATCTATTTAAAAATATTAGCCCTGAGATTTCCCTGCGATTTTGACTCACTGCGTCATAACTTCATGACTCCTCTATATCGTGATATCATCGTTATCGTGGGCCACGTATCGCGTATTGAGCTCCCCTGCGATTCCCACCGCTAATCAAAAGATATGAATTGGGTGGATGTTCAGGAGTTGTCAGTAGTTCTACCAAAGAGACATTTCTGCTCTAAACTTTTCGCTTCTGTAGTTTCACTTTGAATGCAGAACTTTTACTACCTTGTACAGTATCTTACATTGCCACACAGGTTCTTTTACTTAAATCAAGGATCTGTGTACTTTGCTGTTTAAGAGGCAACCCAAAACAGTTATACGCCCTGTAAAACATTTGTTAAGCACGATGAAAGAGCAACATATAGATTTGATATGCTTTATTTTTCTTTCATTCTTAATATCTCCAGCACCAAGGCATCAAATGAAACAACGATTGACGGATTTAAAAAGAAAAAATAGCTATAAAGAATATCAAATGGAGCAGGAAAAAACATCCTGTTGCTGGTAAATGAACACGTCATAGAGAGTTTAGTACAACAAAACAAAATCAATGGCAGCTTTTTTTCTCGTCTTTTGCAATGCTGAAAGAAAAACAAATCCAATACACATTATGGCTTAACACTAGCCTTTTGTAATTCCGCACATTGCTTCAGCTAACCTATTATCCATGATGACCAATGATATTTTGTTTATTGTGGTCTGTGCTGCAATCATCGATCTTAACTGCAAAAGTATTTTCCTTGTAGGACATTCGATAAACATCTTATCTTAACTTTGCGAGCTGAAGTGAAGGTGAAGTTTCTCTTATAATGACAGTATGGATGGCTACAAGGAAACGTTTATAAATGTCTAGATAAAAATCATCTCTCCTAGTCTCCGACCTGATGACTGTGTCTTGATAGATTGTAAATTTGAGGCTTCCACCTGTGACCTGGAGTCTCTGACTCGGTGCTGGGGACCTCATTCTCTCTCCACAGGTACTTTGTGCTTCTGGACCGGTGCTACGCCTCGGTGAACCCTCAGCCTTCAAACTCCACCTTCTTCAACCTGTTTGTCTCGTAAGTCACAAAAACACCTTTAAAAAACCCACTAATTACAACTAGTTTTTTTCCCCCAGTCCTTCTAGGATTGTTAAGGGGTTCAGCAGCTCCACCTTTAAACTTTAACATATATCTACAGGTTTTCCTCTCCTCCATGCAACACGTGAAACACAGCTACCTGTAAATCCAAAGGGAGCCTAGTCGTAGTTTCGTTTCCCTTCCCTTCTATCATTAATACACTGCCTGTATGTATCCGTGTGATGTGCAAATGGGGCACTTGTGAGGTTCGCCTTTTATTGAAAGGTGCTCCATAGAACAGCTCACCACCATGCTGGAAAACGGGGATAGCCAAAAGGCCCGCTTCTACTTCCCGGCGTTCCGCTTCATCGAGCAGCAGAATGAGACCATCTCCACCTACTATCTGCACTGCATCACCCGCCTGTGCGAGCAGAGCACCTGCAGCACCTTCAAGGTAGAAAAAGCACCTCATGCATTTAAAGCAGACATCTTTAATTCCAGACAGATCATCAACTCGTGTCTCTCTGTCTGGTTTGATCCACAGCAATGCAACAGGAAGAGGAGGAGTGTGGAGACCACGGTGGTCCAGGAGAGCATCACTGAGCCGTCTGTGCTCACAGTGGCAATCAGGACCAAGACAGAGAACCGTATGTACCCTATGTGTCCTTCTATTTGTTGTTTCTTTCTGTTTCTATTTGTGAAAATGAGTTCAGGAGTCAGACATAAGTATCAAAAAGAGATTTTCATCAAACCTCATCAAGTAAATAACACATAAAACATTGTGAGACGCTAACATCTCTCAGGTGGTTATAATATTTATGACTAAAGGCATAATTTGACTTTTTTTCATTAGTTATCTTGCTGAGATTTAGATGAGAAGATCGATACCATTCTCGTGGCTGTGCGCCAAAATATGACGCCACAGCTAGCAGCCAGTTAGCCTAGCTTAGCATTAGGACTGTAAATAGAAGTAGTCCACCAAGTAACCCCCTTTAAAAATGACAACGTGATTTTAACACTGATTTATTTATGGATTGAACATACATAATTTTAAGTACTAAACTTTACAGTGGTAAAGTGGTAGATTGACACTTGCTGTTTCCCGCCTATATTAAGTCCGTATGCTAAGCTAAGCTAAATGGCTACTTCTGTTTTGCTTATAGGTGACAAAGTATGCCTTCATAAGAATCAAAAAGAATATAGATTTTGCTTAAATGTTATACATATAATACATGTAACACATAAGGAACATCCAAGACGAAACACCTGGAAAAAGGCTGGCTCCTGCTTTCAGCACCTGGAAAAGTGTTCTTGGCACATGTCTAGTTTACCAGTTGGCAAAACCAATCATCACAATTTTCTGTCTTTTCCCTCCTGCTCTCACTCTTTTCCTCTCCATACTTATATTTATTTTTGGCAAACAATATTTTGTACATAATCTCCCTCAAAATGAAACACTGACTCTCCCTGTCCTTTTTGCAGCTGTTCTCGCCAAAGACGAGGGTAAGTATCATATATATTAACTTGACTGAAATGAGAGCAGCCATATGCAAACTTTTTACTAAGTAGATTTTTCCAGAAATGAAAAGCATTTCTTATCTACAGCAAGTCACAATGTCTTCTGTTGTCTGCTGTAATTAAGCATCCCATAATGCTGTTACTCTCATTTGTGCACAGCGCTGTCTGGTGGCCAGTCTGATGGCAAGCGGGCCTCTGTTGGCCTGGGAATTGCTGTGGCAGTCCTCATTGTGATAGGGGTGGCAGCCATTTTGATGGCCACGACTTTTTATAGAAAACTGAAGCGGCTAAGCTAGCAGCCGCCCAATAAATGTTGATGAAGAGAGGTCAGCACAGGCTAAATGATATAATGAGTTTGACAGGGTGACATTCACATACTGGTGGAGGTGCATTATGTATGTATGTAGGACTCTGATGTACTGAATCAAACTATTGATTGGAGCACTTAATGTTTCTTAGCCATCCCTCAGGGACTGTTAGACTTTATGGACGGTGAAGTCTGAATAAAGCACCTTTCATAATAGCATGCTCATAAGGAAAGAAAGAAAGTTACTCAGCTCTGATCTTAAAGGAATAGCTCGACATTTTGGGAACTACAAACACTTGCTGGTCCTGGCCATAAGTACAAATAACATAGTGACTTTTCAATATTGCACTTTAGTTTCTATGCAAATTAACCAGTCAAGATGTAATGTATTATTTCAAGAGCTTTAAAGGTGCTGGAAGGTGCACTCTGTTACCTTTGGATAGAGCAAGGCTAGCTGTTTACCCCAGTATCCAGTCATTTTGCTAAGCTAAGCTAAGCTAAGCTAAGCTATGCTTAGATAATATGCTCCTGGCTCCAGATTAATGTTTATCATACTGACTGTTTCCCACTGTATGCAGTCATTATGCTATGCTAAGCTAAACTAAGCTATGCTACCTTAAGATAACTGGCTACTGGCTCCAGACTAATGTTTAGCATACAGACTGTTTCCCACTGTATGCACTCATTATGCTCAGCTTTGCTAAGCTAACTGGCTACTCGCTTCAGGTTAATGTTTAGTATACGGACTGTTTCCCATTGTATGCAGTCATTATGCTAAGCTAAGATAACTGGCTACTGGCTCCAGATTAATATTTATCATACAGACAGTTTCCTACTGTATGCTGTCATTATGCTATGCTAAGCTAAACTAAGCTATGCTACGTTAAGATAACTGGCTACTGGCTCCAGACTAATGTTTAGCATACAGACTGTTTCCCACTGTATGCACTCATTATGCTCAGCTTTGCTAAGCTAACTGGCTACTCGCTTCAGATAAATGTTTAGTATACAGACTGTTATCCGCTGTATGCAGTCATTAAGCTAAGCTAACTGGCTACTGGCTCCAGATTAATATTTATCATACAGACAGTTTCCTACTTTATGCTGTCATTATGCTATCCTAAGCTAAGCTAAGCTAACTGGCTGCTGGCTCCAGCTACATCTTTAGCATACAGTTATGATATTAGCATCAAACTTCTCATCCTACTTTTGGCAAGATAGCAAGTAAATGTATTTTCCACGATGTCGAACTTTTCCTTTAACTCACAGACAGGGTCGAAGCAAATTGAACTCATTGAATCATTGAATTCAACTGCCTACTTTTTTGTCTCGCATTAAGTATTCTTTGATTCAAGTACTTAATTTGAAATCCAGAAATAAATACATGCTGTGTGTGACCCATTCACATGAACGACACAGACAGTTGACTGCACACCGTTAACTATTTGTAATCCACGTTTGATGGTCTTATAAGCAGCATAGATGAGTTTGTCCACACCGGGGCTGACATGTTGCATGTTATATGTAGAAAACGCATGTGTAATTAATTAATTTCTAGATGCACAACGAGTTTCCCATTACCCTGCATTCTGTTGGTGTTCACACAGACTACACTGACAATTCATTTCAAGAGAATGAGCGGGTAAATTTACGTATTTATTTGCAGAATTAGCTTGTAAATGATGTATTCAAGCCTGCGTTATACCAGGGGAACTCACTTAGTTTTAATACTTGTAATAATGTATAATCTACTGTGGCAACTGTTCTAAGAAAGTTTGTATATTTCAACGAAGTGAATGATTGCTGCTGTGTAAATTTGTGCCATTTTCATGTCACTCGTGCATTCTAACTGTAACTATTAAAGCTTGCAAGATGTGAAACAAGAGGTTGTGTCTTCCAACAGCAGACACTCACCTGCAAAGAATACTCTGCATGAAGTGAACTACAGCCGTGTGTTAGAATACATTTTAAAGTTCAGATGAAACAATTCCTGACATATAAAAAGGCTTTGGTTATCTTTAGCGCAGTTTGGGAATTTAAAGTAAATTAAAAGGATTAATTCATCAAGATTAAGATATCTGGCACACATGCTTATATGCTGTTTTATTACCGCAGGAATCAGATCGAGCTAAAAGTAGAGCTGTTCAATATGAATATTTGTATCTCACATTCACAGTTGTTTTGAAGCACAGGGGATAAAAGAAAGTTTATGTGGAGGTTGGAGGAGGGATGTTTTTGTAATGATCCTCCACTAGAGGGTGTCTAATCACCATTTTCTTTTAATGTCATTTTTTAGGGCAGGTTCTGCAGCTGAGATTTTAAGGTTGAGACGATCACAGTGCCATTAATCAATACATAATGGTTTAACACTCAGGAATATCCAACATTGAAGAGAATAAAAAAGTCTTCATTGTCAAAAAATCCTAGAGTCAATCAAGATTAGATTTGTTTCATTGTTCACAATCTACACCACAAGCGTATTTCTCTTCATGTCAGCAGTGCGCAGCGCAGAAAGTTCACAATCTGCTCATATTTACGACTTACATGGAGGTAAGATTGATTATGTGTCTGAGCGACCCAGCGGAAAGCGAGATGTCTTCTCCTGTACACCATAAAAAGAACAAGCAAGGCAATCAGCTGGCCTGACAAATGATCTAATTACAAGTTCCTGTATTGTTAAGTAGGCCATGACAAACTCGGTGAGAAGACGACCCACTTTGAATGGTGAGGGGGGGATAAATCAGCTGAGCTGGAAGGTGGTGCCCCATTAAGACTGCAGTAACTGTATGTTCGGGATAAATCCCCCCTTTTATGAGTTCCCTGTAATTTAATTAAACCAACAGGGATAAAACGCATGCTCTGTCGCTCTCTAATGGTGAGGACATTAACCTTTGGATCCAGCTGCTTTGCCCTCCATAATGTTAATAGCCGTGGGGGGAGCAGAATGAAGAGAAATTTGCAATGGGTTTGCTGCCTAATGCTGCTATTGACAATGCGTTTTCTCACCATATTTAAAGTCAACTCATGTTGTACGCATCTTGTAAGCAGCATTGCTATAGCTGCCACAATTTCTTTTTTTTATTGTGTGCAAAAGACATCAGGATGACATTGTGCTCTTTTTTGTACTTCAAATTTCGGGCTGTTTTGTCCTCAGCTGAAGGAATAATTGTCCTGTCATTTCAGTTCAAATTAATATGCATATGAGTCTGTCTGCAGGCCATACATTAAGTTTAGTAGACAGCACAATCATGAAAAATTGATGGACCTGTTCTAATTTGGGGCGGGCATACGGACATGAAGACTCTGTGAATATGATGACTTTGAATAAACAGTGTCAGAGTCGAGCT
Source organism: Semicossyphus pulcher (assembly GCF_022749685.1). Classification (NCBI taxonomy): domain Eukaryota; kingdom Metazoa; phylum Chordata; class Actinopteri; order Labriformes; family Labridae; genus Semicossyphus; species Semicossyphus pulcher. Next base: position 10,710,826 of record NW_027211692.1, read on the forward strand.
AATGGGCTGATGTGATGTGCTAATGCGCTGGGATGGGTTCAACACAGGTAAATGTGAGAAAACTTAACAAAGGTAGCAGACTGCTGGACTGCTGAGCAGGCGAAGGAAGCCGGAAGGTCCACCTGTTCCATTAACCTTTGGTAATGAGACAGTGAAGCTGGGATACTGTGGGCAAAGTGTAATGTCATGTTCACGTCATATCAGAGGAAGCAGGAGAGGAGCTAATAGGACACCTTTTCTTAGCTACATCCTGCACATGTTTGAGGATAGAGTTAAACGTTTTAGGAGATATAATAGAGGTTTTTGGCAGAGAGTTGTAAGAAGAGTAGCACTGCAGTAATATCTGTTTGTGGAGAAAATGCAGCCAATGTTAGCTTAGCGTAGAATAGAGACTGGAAACGATGGCTGTGTCTTTACAAAACTTCTAAATGTCACCTGTTATGTGATAGTCGGGCATATAACAGAATATGTTTGACTTTGTAGGTTTAAGAAGTTTTGGTTGTGTCACCTTTGTAAACAACCAGGCTCGTTGCTCTCAGTTTTCATTCTTCTTGCTTAGCTAAGCTAAGCTAACTCTCCTAACTCTAGCTCTAGAGAGTAAATACATTGCTTAGTGAGCTTCAGGAGTGCTGGTGGTGTTTCATTACCTTTGGACAGAGCCAGGCTAGCTGTTATCTCATTTCAAGTCTTTAGCTAAGCTAACCATTTTCCTGGCTCCAGCTTAGCAATTAGCTTCAGCTAATGGACAGGTATGACAGTGGTGTTTATTCACTCTGAGCAAGAAAGTAAATAAGTTAGTGAGTTTTAGGGGGGCTTAAAAGTGGATTTTGTTATCTCTGTTTGGCTAGTTGTGTCCTTTAATTTACATTTCTGTTATGCTAGCTTAACAAACCCTTTGCTGGCTTTAGTGTATGGACAGATATGAGAGGGCAGTCTAACTTCTTAAATAACTATCAAACTATTTAAGTTTAAATTATGGGAAAGTCACACTTTTCTTAAAGCGCAGATATTATTAATATTAGCGCCTGATAACGAGCAAACACTGATTAGCAAAAGTGTGTTGATTAAACCCCAGTTTAATGGATATAAGTTATATTGTTGTTGTACATATTTCTTAGTGTCACGTATCATTTGTCCAATGGGAATGTCTTGCTGGGAGGAGTGGCTGTTTCGCCACTTCCCCCGCCTTTATGCTAAGCTAACCAATAAAGAAACAATCACATATCCCAAACTGTCCCTACTTTGTCAATTTTTTAAAATCCATATTGGAGGAAGCTGCTGAAAATATCCCTAAAATCCTGGCTGTTAATTGAAGGCTTGACAAGCATTCCCCCGTCAGCAGCTGGTGTTTATGTGATACAATATGAATGCAGCATATGCCCAAGTGTAGGTACAGCATCAGTTCAGTCGGTGTATGTGGAGTGTGTGAGTAAGTGTTGGTCCAATTAGTGCCGAGAGTGGGAGTGGACAAGGGTGAATGTAGAACAGCAGAACATACTGTTAAGCCTCCGGGGGCTGTTGTGAGATAAATTTAATTGACTGTAAACGTCTGACAGATTATCTGCCATCATTGATGGCTGCAAAATGTAAGACAAAAAGAGAATCCAAAATAAAAGTCTTGAAGACAGCGTGATTGGCATGTAGCTTGAAGCACAGTGTGTTATGTGTGAATACGAGAGCTTGAACCTCCAATTAGCATCTTTTTTTTGTGAGTAAATCAGCTCCCATGGATATTCAGAGTCAGACTTATAACTCTAGAAACAAAAACTCGACTGGTATAATTTAAAGCATAGAGAGTAAACTTGGAGCCAATCAGATTCCTGTGAGTTCATGCTCAGTTAAATGCCAACAGTGAAATCAGTTGTGGGAACACATTCAGCTGAGAGCAGGGAAATAAGTAGCAAGTACTTTTTTTAAAAGATGTGTTTCGATTTGTGCGTTTGACAAGTTCCTTGGCTCCAAATGAAGTGAGATCAGTTACCCTGATTGCAAAAAATGAGTTGCCAAACGAACAGAAAAAGGAGGTTCTGACACAAAGTAGGAATGATTTGTAATCCAAGCAAAGGATTTAGAATATTTTCCGCTTACATTTAATGTTAGTTTTCCTTGATGCCACTGAAATACACTTTTACACCCTCTTTTTAATGTGGAACTTTATGTCTTATAGATCTCCTATAACCTCCTTTTCTGATTAGCCTGTTCCTGCTGTGATATGTTGGCTATTAAGGAACAATTTACTAAATTCTCACAAAACAAATCAGAATAAAATACTTCTTTCTTTTCTTTGTCCTTTTATGCCTTTTTTTGACAGGGAGGACAGTGGATAGTGTCGGAGAGAGGGGAGGAGAGTGGGGGCGACATGCGGCAAGGGCCAAGGGCGTGGGCTGCAGCTGCATCGAGGACTGAGCCTCTGTACATGGAAGGCACCATTTAACCGCTGAGCTAAACCAGCGGCCCAAATTTCTAGCCAACAGTTGCTTTTTTCTAAATTCAGCAGAAAAAGAGCAACATTACCTTTTATTTTTTTAGACACATTGTTGCCCCTTGACTAATGTAGGTCCAGTATTCCCTCTGCTTTTAGCTGTTTTTTGGCCCCTTCGCAGCTAAATGTTCTGCTATGTTGACCAGCTAGTTGCTAATTTGTCTGCTGCTTAGTGCTGGACAGGAAGGAGCCAGTGGATTCATTAGAATATGTATCTGTTGTCAGCAGATGAAAGTGGCTAAAAGTTGCTAAAATTCTGCAAAGAGTTCAGGGAAACTCCAGAGTTTGCTGATGATTCTACGGCTCCTTTGAAATAAAACGTAGCCATGTGAGCCATTAAGCTTCAACTACTGTTGTTTGTGTGAAGCACCTGATTACACCCCTCATCAGGTTAGCTTTACAAGTAGCTGCAGGTCTTAGGTATGCTGACTGAGGACAAACAGGTTTGAGGCTTTGGTCCTCCTGCAACCTTAGTCAGAATGAAGACAGCTAAAGTGTCAAATCCCCGCAAAAGGGGGAATAATCCTATTCCGGATGAACGGCTCCAATCTGTCTTCGTACCTGGAGTTAAAATCCTCTCAAGGATTTTTTTTCAGGACTTCTAGATTATCAGAGCATGCATCCCTTACACCTGGGTGAGTACGAAAAACCACAGGAATTTCTCTGAGAAGAGCCGGCCACCCATGAGAAAAGTATTAAGTGTCGTCTCGGCTCGAGCACTTCAGAATCCCTAAAAGCATCAGTAAATTCACTCGGAGAGTTCAGTTTAGGGGAGTTTAAAGCTCTCTGAATAAGAAGCCATTATCCATTATTTTTCCTCCTTTTAGAATTATGGCAATTTCTATTCAGGATCATTTCATCGCCTGCATTTAGATATTTCATTGTTGTGTCTTGAATAAATTGCCTGAAAAGTGAAAAAAGGCCAGCATCACCTTGTCCCACTTCATCTTAACTTATTTGTCAAGCTGTCCGTCATCCTTTCAACAGGGGGCTACTTGTTAATGATTGATGCGGCACCTCTTAATGTGATGGATGAATCGCCTGCTGCATGATGGGACAGGGTGAGTCACCCAACCCTGCTCCCCTCCCCCACCACTCACCGCCACTCTGCGCGTGAGGGAGACACACGCCTTGTGTCCATCGATGGAGGAACAAAGGCTCTTTCAATTTAGGCCCCATCAATAATGTACAGCTGAGGAGGCCTTTTGCTAAAGGAGCCCTGTAAAAGCCGGGGCATTGTTGTGGTGCAGCAATGGTTTTTGACTGGTTTATTATCTCCTCCTATCTCTGAACACTGAGTCATGTATGGTGTCATCGTTTTATTATTTTCCTATGGCAGCATCACTGTGATGTCTGAGAGCCCCCTTGAGCTGCTTTGTTTCTCTGGAGGCTGCAGCCCGGGCGCTGGAGAATATGTCAACAGCGAGATAAGAGGCCCGCCACAGTCTGTGATTTATCGCCCATGTCATACATTTGCACACACTGTCTATAAAAGAGAACATATAAAGAAATATATAAGTAGAAGCGAGACTGTGTATTAAATCTGATATTTTCAGAGTTTGTTTTTTTATAGAAAACACTCAGAGCCTGATCAGAGGGAGGGGAAGGAAGCAAGAAAAATACAAAATGAAGAAATCACTAATCAGAATAAGTAATAAATTAAAACCACAGAAACGTACGGCCATAAATAGAAGCCTGACTGAAATCCACTGAAGTCTTTCAGCAAGTCTTCAGGGAGGCTGAAAAACACCCTCGTGATGTTCACCAGCACAACATGGGAAGTTTAAAGGTCAGGGTCATCACTCAGGGATATACTCAGAGAAGTGCTTTAAAAGTACTCAATATATATATCCTAAACTTTAAAGACAAACAGGGCCTGTGCTACACAGGGTTGGACGTGATGTTAGAAGTTAAAATCAAGGCGTAAACATTTTGTACTGCTGGGATATAAGTGGGATGTGATGGAGGCAAAACTAACATGTTCTGAGAAAAGATTAAAAGATAAAAGTTCAAAATTGGGAAGAGGTGTCGATCTATAAATGTTTGCACGTGCAAAGAAAGCTGTCAAAGATTTTAACAACACTTAAAGTCCACTGCCGAGCTAGCAGCATTGTTAGGCTAGCATACTGTGCTTTGAGCTACATGCTAACATCAGCTAACATGCTCACAATGAATGAATATTTTCATCAACATGTTCACCATTTAAGTGTAATGTATTAGCATGCTAGCTAATGAGCTAATTAGCATACAAATACAATGTGCCTAACTTTTGCAGGTGGTTTTATTTGCTATAATTGTCTGACAAACTGTATCTTAGACCTGACAATGGTGTAGATTGATACTCCAAAATACTCACAATTCATCCTTTAAGCACCAGTGATGTTATAGCCAAATGTTATATAGTTTTTGAGGTAGGCTATTTAATTCAGATGATGTAAACATCATGGTGACTCAAAAGTAGAGCCAGAGTTTTAGCGTCTGTGTACCAAGAATGTCCAAAACATATTTCATGGAAATCTATCCAACAGTTGTTGAGATATTTCAGTCTGGGCGGAAAGAAACGACCTTCAAATTCCTTGACCCAATCGCTAGTGTGGCTAAAAATGGTAGACAACATTCGTGACATCTGTCAAAACTGTCTGGTATTTTAAAAAGAACATTGTTCAGTGCAGTTACAGTGAGGAGCTAATATTTGTCTGTAAGCTGCGATAATTAATTTTAAGAGTCAGGAAGAGACTAAAGAAAAAAATTTTTAAAAGTTACTTGGATAAGAAGAAACAGCAGCATCATCTGCGTAAGAGATGATAATTACAGGTAATACATCCTGTAATATGTCACCCTTGGGCCACTTGACTGAAAGACGTAACCTCTAATGTCTTTGAGTCAACAGGCCCAAGGGTAACATATGACAGGAAGACAGAGAGAGCAACTTAAAGGGGAACTCTGCAGAGCCTTTTTACCTGGAGAGGATCAACAGTTCCCAGTACAGACAGAGAAAGTCTTTAAAGGTGTTTTATGGCACTGCAGTGTTTGAGCCTGTCAGGGAGAATCCCATGATCTGTCATGTCAGAAGCCACAGGAAGGACTGGGAGGATCAAACTGATGCTTTTCTTTAGTCGGTTGCTCAAAGACATCAATTTGGAGGTTTTATAACAGTCGGTTTAAAAGCAGACGGAAACTTTTCAGATGGATTATTAAAATGTCTGAATGCAATCAGCTGATTTGCGATTAACATTTTAACAAGGAGCATAAGTGAGACACTCTCTTCAAAGAGCGGATAAAGAGCCTCACAGTGGTCGGAGATTTGAGTATTGACCTGGAATAAACCTCATAATAGGCACCGTGGTTGCCGAAAGCAGCAGGACATCTTTGTTGCATGACCATTTCTCTTTCTTCCTGTAAAAAAACATGGAATGATTTTTAAAACTTCTGATCTTTTTACTGTTTTTAGTTCGAGGCGAACATCAGTCACACCTGTTCACATGCAGGAATCTTTGACCCTTTTAGCCCCGTCTTTTAACCTGACACCAATGCGGTGCACAGAGGGCAAGGGCACATGCAGCACTTTACACAAACAACTGCATCCCCTCATACAATACAACTGCCCTTCGACACCACTCGCTGAGATGGGCGGCTTTGCCCCCAATCCATCTGTGGCCACTGGGGAGCCTGTGGGGATCATGGTTCATAATTCATAGACGGAGCCAGACGTTCAGAGAGACACAACCCCGGGCAGGAAGGAGGGGGCTTTCAAGAAATGAACCATCCCTTTTCATTATGCATTGGATCCCTGTCTCCAAGACTCAGCGAGCAAGCGCTGGATGCTTTGTGATTTTTCCGCGATCTGTGAATGCAGGTTATTAGCTTGGTCTGGTCTGCACACTCTCAGGACTGCAAGGATAAACAGAATATACAGTAATTGCATGAATTCCAATGTGAAGTGGACTCAATTGGGTGTTTGCATAGGTCAGTGATTAAGCTGGATGAGCTGGAGAACTCCTGGGATGGAAAGCAGTGACAAACAGGACTTCAATAAAGGTTTTTATAAATCCCCTTAGAGAAGTCAGACTCCCACTTCTGAGTGAAATCCTGCAGAGCTGCATTCTGGAGAGCTGAGAGGGATGAGAAATGCTAATAGGAGGCTGAAGCCAGAATTAAATAACTGTATTTTCACCACAGTCACGTTGTGATAGTGTAGGTGATGTTATTAGTGCTAATCATGTCTCTCGTGGCCCGTGTTTTAATATTAAACGTGGTATGATGTTTAGGTCTAGTCAATGATTTTGTATAATATAAAAGGTGTCATTCATCGTCAAAAAACATTGGAGAATTATCAACTCTCTAATTCCCCTAACAAAGCTTTATAAAGCTCTCCCCTGAGTACTAGTGTTTAGGTTAACTGTCAGTGCTCTCGTATGTTTCATTTTAAGATGCAGCAAGTGGCTGTTACAGGTAAAAAACATGTCGCAAAACCATCTTTACATGACCTGCCAATGCTAAATAGAGAGGAAAAGTTACCTAATGAATTTGTGTTTTTTGTTTCTATAGCTATTTTCCTATTCATGGCGATTGTTCGGGGGCAAATCTGATGTGTTACCAATTTAATTTCTATTAAGGCTTTAAGTTATGCATAATTAAGGCTGTATATCACTGTAATTCTGTGTTAACATAGCATTTGCAGAGCCTGGTGGGGTTAGCAGGGTGTAATTAAGTAATTTTGAGATGAAAACAAGTACTGAATAAAAACTGTAATTCCATGTAATTACATAGGGATACGCGGATTGCATTTATATATATTAAATACCAAATATAACTGACCTCACGCTGAGTCCCGCCCTCCTTAGTTACTGTTGCTACGCCTGTCAAACTTTCGCACCGGCATGTAAATATTATGGCGTTTTCAACTATAACAGTGAGAGATGTTCCAAGGGAAACAACAGCAAATTTCTGGAAAAATACTTCACGGAGAGGTAGACAGAAAGGACTACAACATGCATTTGAAACATCATAATATAATGTGTCAGCAGTTTGCCGGTCCCAATGCAAGCGTCAGGCACCCCATGTCCTGACAATTCATGTTAAGGACAATCAAACGGGAAGAACAATGTTCTTGCACAGCAGGGTAAGTCAATCTATTGTTTTATTTTAAACTGATGTTTAGTTATGACTCCCTATAACTTTCATGATCCAATATGTTTTAGCCCATTGCCAGCAAAACTAAATTATCCCACTTTTTAATTTTCTTTAAAGCGAGTCAGGATATTGCTCGCATATCGTGGGCTTGATCCATACACTGGATCTGGATTAACTTATAATTAATATTCAACCGTCTTTGTTTGCTAACCTAGCCCCTCTAAACTTCTATTTCTCCTTGTTCTTGACAGCTTGTCAAGAAAGCTTGACAGGCCTCCCGCGCCTAGTTACGGTTGCTAACGTAGGATTGGACAGTGGCCGTTCAAGGGAGGGGCTTAGCGAAGGCTATTTTAAATATACATACGACGTTATAGTGACGGAGTGTTCATGACCGTTGAACTTGCATTTGATTGATGGATTCATTGTGTTGTTCAAAGTCTGAGTGAAGGTGTGGGGCATAAACATACCAAGCTCTAAAGGTTAGTAATATATAAGTTAGTTAATAAAGAGCCGAATCGTTTTGCTGTTGCTGCTAGGGACGGCATTACTTTTGTTTTTAATACGAGACAAGGGAGAGTGGCTGTGTGCAAGGACAACAATCACAAACTGCTAATTCCAGCAATGAGGATGCTAACATGGTTGCCTCGTTTTAAGGATAACGGGGAGGATGAAGAGGACGATGAAGAAGAGAACAGTCTGACCGAACTGCATTAAAACTGTAAGCAAACTTCGTGAGCTGAAACTAAGCTCCTTTCGTGATGTGTTGTGTGCCGTGGGCTAACGTTAGCGACAGCCCGGTAGCTGCTAGCTAGCTTGAGTTGCGTGTTGTTGTTTCCATAGTAACATCTACGGTATCCAATTATCTGAACGAGCTGCATTATATAACTGCAAGTTAACATAGGGAGCGAAGTGAAATGCTTTTGTCATTTTCGGTTTGCCTTGGGCTAACGTTACCGAAAGCTTGCAGGCAGCTGCTAGCTAGCAGGAGTTTGTATTGTTTTGTTTTTATAGTAATATCAGATCAATATACGCATCCAACAATCTAATTGAACTGCATTTATACTGTAGATAGCGTCATGAGCTATCTGTGCTGCGTGCATTGGACAAACCTTGGCTGCAGTTGGCAGGCAGCTGCTAGCTAGCAGGAGTTGTATATTGCTGTTTACATTGTAACTTCTCCAGTCGTTTTTGCTATTATGGGCTCTCTTTTCACTTTGGCCTCAGTATCATCAAGTGAAACACAACTCTTCTAGTGGGGCCAGTAAAATATCACTTTATTTTTACACTGCTTTTAATAATTTAATGGGCTGTTTGCATCCGGTTGGCATTTCCTCCAGGCTCTCAATCCATTCATTGATTGATTAATATGTGATTCAGTTGGATACATTTTGAAGGAGACAAACAAAGCTGTCAATGTAAGGTGTCTATCCCTGAGTCGATGAAGTCATAACCAGCAGACATGATAGCTAATAAAATATTTCTATTATAGACTGACAAAGTAGTGAGCAGTAGCACACTCCGTAAGCCTCTCTCACATTAAAATATTTGATTCCACCTTAAGTGGAGCAGAATGATGAATTGCATTTTATGCTCTTCATTTGTCTCCTCTGTCTTCATCAGCATTTTTTAAAGCATTGTCTCATTTTTCTCTCTGATAGAGTGTGAAAGAGTGATTTCTCACTTTAAGGTGCAAACATTCAATGACTTCCTCTTTTGTCTTTTCCTCTCTCCACCTGCAGCATCTGTCTCCTTTTGTCTCGGTCTGATTGTCTGTTTCTCTGTATGATTTCTGTGCAGTTTGAAATATTGTATAAGGCTGTGGAACTATTTGCGCATACTAATGACGCAGCTTCTCTTTTGTCTTTCTCCTTCTATTGGAAACAATTGCTTGTTGTCTGGGGCATATGTGACTTCCACACCCTTTACACTGTAAGTCTGCATTGCCATTGTGCACACATCCATATGCATGTTTTTGTAATTAGAGAAATCCAACTGCCGTTGTTTGCGATTCTTTTTTTTCTCCTTTCTTTTCATCTATTTACATGTGCGTGTCTGCTCCTGTGGGTGAATGTGCATATGATTTTGTAAAAACCAAACATACAGAGTGAGTAGGGCCTCTTTGAAGTCTTGTGTTTGTGCGTATGAGTATATGGCAGATCATTTGCAAAGATCTTCTACGAGTAAGTTCAGTTCTTTTGAAAGGCACAAGCCGCTACATCAACTGGGAGAAAAAAAGAAACAGAGGAATTTCTGCCTTTCAGTGACTATACTTTATGATCTTTTTTGTGCTTTGGAGCTACATGAAACCTTCATAATTTGACTAAGTGCAGCTGAAATACTTTCCCAGGATGTATGAATGCATCGTCAGCGTATAATAACACTTTATATGAATACGGTAATACAAATAGCACTCACTGATGCTCTGATTACAGCAATACCACATGAAACCGCGTCTACAGTCTAATGCACTTCACGGTTATCTCTCTGAAATTTCCATCTCTTGCTGCCATTAATCGGTTTCATTCATAAATAATCACTTCCTCTTTTTACTACAGCCGTAATGCGTGGCTTGCAAACAGCACTTATCATAAAATCTATATACTGTCAAGACGCCTGTAATGTAAACTCCTGAGGAAGAGAAACACTCTTGTGGTTTGCACTCCAGGAAGTGATCAATGAGGAATGCAGATTTAGTAGAATAAGATATGTGAGAATGGCATTTTAAAATAGCAGATGTGTATTAAATAGGACACAGGTCGTGATTCATCATTTCTATCTGCAAAACAAAACTTGACTCAGTGTAGAAGATCTATATTTTATGAATCTTACATACATTTCTGCTGTCATTTTCTTATTCAGCTCATGCTCAGGCTGCTCTAAACTTAATAAACAACCTCACTTTTGCGTGTTTATATGAGGACTGTTTTAGATCCTTCACCGGAGGCAAAATGATTAAATATGTGCTTCCCTACCTCCTGTTCCTTACCCTTTTTAAAATGCCGAAATAGTGCCGGGTCCCAGTGGGAGTTTCTGAGGAGGGAACCCAAAACACAGCAGCTTCAGTGCACAGAGAGCGGCTCCCATGACACATTTGTACTGGAGAAGGGGATTTATCCTGTTTTTGGGGGAAGCAAGATCTGAGATCTCAGCATCTGCTCTCCAGCTTGGCACTGTGAGTGCTGGAGGCAAGGCACATCACCACCGTTTGATTAAAGATTTATACCCTTTCAGACATGTTTTCTCTCATTTTTAGCAAACCCCATCTCCTGCGTTTTGCTGAGAGCTGTTTAAGGTGCAGGAGTGGCTCCTGTCTCGATTGTTTTGCTGCTTTTTTTCAGCACCTAAATTCCCAAAGAAGACAGGTGTTGATTTTTAATAAATCTATGCAGTTAAATATGCAATAATAAAGGAAGTAATGGGGGGATGTTATCACATTTTGTCATACTGAAACAGCACAAACATCTCTCACATTTAAAACCATCTATTGATTTTCAGATTTGGATTATCTCCAGTTAACGCACAGCTGGACTGGAGTTGAACTCCATTCACTCTCTATTCTAAACAAATGTTTAAAAGCCTCCATTCAGCGGATTAGCATTTGAATCGAGGATGGCTCTGCTCTGTCTGTAAATCATGGTCAGCTATTGAAGCTGTTACCCATGTGGAATTCCCCTCCCTCGAATTCATCCCATAAATATATGCTTTTAATCACATACCGTTTTTATGTGAAAAGCATCCTGAAGCACAAGGTTGTGTTTTCTCCGAGACGGAGGTGCATTCAAATGCAACATTATGAATAAAATGACCTGTAACAAGCAAAACTACAAACATTAAAGTGCATTCGAGGATGCACCTAGCATTCCTGCTCCATTTCGTTGCCTCCGATTACCTCAGAAAACAGGCGAGCTTACGTTACATTCAGTTAATTTAGTGCAGCTGAGATACACTTAAATAGCACAACATGGTTAACGTTGTTTTATTGATAGTCCTTCAAGATTTCATAGAAAAGCCTCCTCATTATACAGTAAACAAGGTTATGTAAGCTGCGTATTACAGCCCGCGATATAAATGTTTTTATAATATGAATAAGGACTGAAATATTTACTGTGTACTAACCAGTAGGTAAAAGTACAGGCACTAGGGGGGTAACTCATTTCCATTTAGAATGAGGCTGGAAACAAATTACACCTTAAGTACTTTTTTAATTACCCAGCACATATTAAATAATTACAGTGTACACAAAGGACCGACGGGCTTAGCCATTCAAAATAAGCTTTTTTTTTTCTGAGCGGGCATATGGACTTGTTACAGGAAAGCACAGGTGTTACTAATAACATAACAATGACTCCTCTCTCTTTAAGTGTCCACTGAGTCATGACGGTGTGACAGTGAGCAAGCATGCACAACAACAAGACCCTGAAACTGAAGCAGCTAAATTCAATCAAGCCTTTGTTCATTTTACACCTCTTCTTTCATACTTGTACTTCTATGTACAATTGTTTTGCTGTAACCTCATCTATGACACAGTTTTGGTCATGAGATGGATCCTGCATTGGACCCCAAATTCGTGCCAACCCGGAATTTGCACTATTTTATCAAAATTATAGTAGCTATTTTGCAGCTTTGTTGTCCAGTAACAAAAATAATGCACTCAATTCACAAAAGGTGCCGCACATTTAAAAAGTTTTCAAAAAAAAATAAAAATAAAATGTAGGTAGAATTATGAAATTAAGTACACCATGACTGATTTCACACTTTAACATGCAAAGTTGGTCAATTAGTCCACAGTTTTTGTCCACACAGAAAAAAGGATGGCATGTGGTCAGCCTACAGATATTCATGGTCAGTGTTGGGAAACGTTACTTTTACTTTTAGTAGTAACTCTACCAAGAAAAGTAACCTGTTCGAGTACTTTTGCGTTAGTTAAAAACCCCCTTTGTGACTCGTTACGCATGTTATATGGTTATATTGTCAGGACAGCGTGTAGCCTACTGTACGTCTACCTTTGAATGTATTGACTCTACCATCATTGCAGCCTAGTTTACCCCCCATAATCTGCAGCCTAATAACAGCAATGACAGGGGCAGATTACCTTTACAGCTCTTTATTCTGCTAACACTCTGACAGTGAACTGGGCAGAGGCATACAGTATTAGGCACGGCTGTTTCAATGAATACAACATGGGCTCTTAGTCGCCTCCAGTGTTGCGGAGCTGAGTTTAGTTTTGCAGATGCTTCTTCACATTTGAAGTAGAGCTCTTCACAGCTGACGAGCACTTATAATCCAGGCACTCACAATTCACCGTCATGTTGTTCTTGTCCATTTGCCAAAAAATACATAATAATGGGAATATTTCCACAAAGTAAATGCTGTCCTCTCTACCATCTCGCTAGCAACGCATGTGCACTGACACAGCTGAAAGTTTACCTTCAGCTGACACAGCTACCTGCAAAGACGTAGAAGAGAAACAGAAACAGGGATTTTCTGTCATAGTGGTGACAATAGGAAAAGAGAAATACGGCAAAGACGGAGAACTCTAAGGGATTACTGTGTAACAGGTTACCCCCAACACTGTTCATGGTGCCCAGAGGATGAATCATACTGACTCTATGATCCTCTGACTCTTTGTCTAGCGCCACCATGAGGTCAAACTGTAATTTGCCCACCACTTTAACCAAATAGCTGTAAAACTGATTTCTCAGCCATACTCTGTGTTTGGTGCTAATTAGCGAATGTTAGCATGCTATGCTTAACTAAGATGGTGACGTTCAAAAGCCGCTGCCATTAGAAGCATGTATAGTTAGCATGTGGCTGTGAGCATTAAGCTCAAAGTCTTGTTGTGCCTCATACAGCCTCACAGAGCTGCTAGCATAGCCATGACTCTCCGGCTCGGTTGATAAACGACATAAACAACGAGTGCTTTCAGACAGCGAGCCCAGCTAACAGCTACCTTCAATCATGCCATCCTGTGCACCACAGGCTGCTACAACCTCCTATAATCTCATCACGTAGATAAAGAGAGCAGGATGTATCATAAAATAAGGAAATGGATCACCCAGCAAGTTCTGCAAACAAGTATTATTATTGTTTATTTTCACAGGCTGGATAATCAGACATCGGGGCTGGAGGAGGAGTAAATCATTCAGGGAAGTTAGAAACCTGTAGAACAAATCTCTATTGTTTTCCCCTCGCTGTAACTGTGAAACTAGTTACTTATTCCTGAAGTTTCTGTCTATCTGTCTCAAAACACATAGCCACTATGTACAAAAAACATTATGTACAAAATAATTGCACTGTGATTTGTGGGCTGTAATCCTATGTCACTGGATACACTGTTTACCATAATGTGGTTAACTTTCGGTTGTTCCCAACTGGAAAAACTAGTTCTCCTGCTTTATTTCACTGGAACGCTCCACCCCGGTTGTCCTCTCTCAGCATCAACATCGACAGGGATGACTGCAACAAGGCAGAGCAGATTCTGCAGGAATGTCGAAAAAAATAATGGTGGGAGGGCAAAACATTAGCAGAGGTTAAAGACGAGAGGCAGAGAGAAAACAGCAAATATAAATCACAGCATCATTAAACACCACAGACGGCTGATGTGTGAGAGGAGTCATTGAGCTTTAAAGGCTGCTGGTTCGCAGCCACCTGAGTGGGCTGTTTTCTACTGAAGGTGTCAGTCTGTCTGTGCCCTGCAGCTTGGACAACACCAGTGGTTTTAATTGGACTCTTCTGTCAGAGAATCAAAATGCAAAGCCTGCTCTCAGCCCTTTAATTCTCAGCTGATTTGCAGGAAAAGCTTAAAGAAGTTCCACTTTTTTTTTGATAAAGTCAAATGTAAATGAGCGAGTACAGGATGAATGGTTTTGCTGCATGTTTTAATAAGTGAGAAACTGAATTAAACAAATAATCTCTTTGATTGATTGTTTTTAAAAATTTTACGACACCAAAGCATCCTGAAAAACGTGTGAGGTTTAAAAAAATACAGTAGTTTGAGCAGGCTTGAGGGTTAACCTCAGGCTGAAGAGTGTTGTTTGTTTCTAAGCTGTGTTGTTTGCATTGGACTCATCCGGAGCGAGTGAGTGAGGGATGAGTGTGGAAGAGCTGGACGGTGATTCATTACTCTGGAAACTTGATGGACTTGCTCACAAGCGCATCATTGTTGCTGTAAAGCGTGTGGAAATAGAGGTCTCCTCACTGAATCGCAAAGGGTACCGGCTGTCAGGATTCAGGGGAGGCTGGGGAGCCGACCTTCGACCCCTGTAAGAGGAATGTGGCCCGTGTCGGCAGGGACGGCTTGTGTGGAGGGAAAAAAGAGAAGGCCGAGTGGAGGCCTCTGTAGTTAAACCGTCCCTGGGAACAGAAACACCACCCTGGGGAGCGTTTACTGCAGATAATATAACGTGACATTCAAGGAAATTGTGTTTTGTTACAACCTGTTTTATTTATCGCAGTTTTATTCAGGATTCCTACAAGGTCACGATAACATTTTACTCACTACTGTCATAGTGAGGAGATGTTAACACAAGACAGCAGTCAGTCAGTCTTTAGATTACAACTCAGGTTGTAAACAAATAGGTTTGTTAGAAAGAACAAACAACTTGTCGGTGAAAAAGAAGGTAAACACACTTTGAGTTTCAGTTAGAAATTCAGCCCCTGGTCTGAGCCTCTAGCTCCGCCCACTGCATGATTTTGAAAAATGCAACAACAACGAGTGGACAAGGGGCTGAGGAGCGTTTGTGATTTGTGAGTTCCTCAGTGACGTTGATTAAAGAGTGAACACATTCTTTAGATTTCATGGCTCCGTGTCAGCAGCGGCCTTGCAAGGGTCAAGGATGATTCAAAACTGGCGATGACGCGCTGAGCTATTTCCAACCCACAAAACTCAGATATTTAAGATTCTTTTAAAAAATGCCAATATGAACCCCAGCACTGTCGTATCATTTACTTTACAGATGAAAAAATACAGTGTGTCCGGACTTTATTTGTTTTGTTAACACACACTGGACAGGTTGACTGACTGACGGTACTTTCAGAGCCCTAGAGAGAGTGTTGCAGTTTTTTATTCCTACAATATCTTTATTGTTTTGGAGCAAAACACCAAGACAAATTCCTTAAAGCTACTTAGCAATAAATCAATCCGGGTATCATTCGTTCTTTTAATGTTCAATTGAGAATCCAAAATTGAGAAAACTAAAAAAACGGTCCTGGTTTACCCTCTAATCTCGCTCTGGGTACACCCCTCACTCTACGAAGTGGTACATGCCGCTGGCCCCAAAGTGGCCTACCATCAGCCACGGCACATGCCGCTGAACTACCGCCACATGCCGTAGCATACCATTGGCCACTTTTTGATCCAGGCGCGGCAGCATCAAGACAGTGCATCACAAAACACAAAGAAGTGAACTTCAGGGTCACATAAATACATAGAATATATTTAGAATATACAAAAACAAACCATTATTTGTGTTTTGGTATCAGAGTAATATACAAAATAAAAAATAGTTTTTCAATTTTCAAATTTTGGATTCTCAATTGAATATTAAAAGAACGAATGATACAAAGATTTAAACCTCGTCCTGATTTTGATTCTCATTCTGACGGTCTCAGGCTGCAGGTTCTCTTTAAACCTAACCGGAAAGTAGCTCTGCAGAAAATTCACCTTTCTTTTCACCTTCAGAAAACTTTTTTTAAAAACAGTATGGCCTAAAAAAAACCTCTCAATTTGTTTTGCCAAATGGGCTTTGAAAGAAAATCAATCACAACCAAGGTTATGTTCAGTGCTCTGCTCTGGTTAAAGAAGTGCTGCATCTTTATTTTTACCGTACAGACGCTGTAGAGAGGCAGCTGGGATGGCTCAAAGTTTAAAGTCTTTGCATCTTCACATTGATGATGTTTAGGCAAAGAAAGTGGGAAAGATAGTAGTTTCGGCTTAATATTAATAAAGAAAAGATGTCCTGACATTAAAGTATTGACATTGATCTTTCCCTTACTTTAACCAAGCACTTTAAGTTGCATAAACCTTAACATAAAACATGAATCATGGGCTACTTGTTACAAGCGAATATGCATTTAGCAGTTCCCTTTCAGTCGATTCACTCGGTACAACACACGTAGTCTGGGATAGTACCTCGTTTCTTTCCTTCAGGGAACAGAAGTTATAGTCATAACTTTTCGTTATATTCGTCTGAACATTTTGCAACTTGGAAAATACTTTGCGTCAAAAATATTCCCTCACGATGCTTATAATAAAATGTAAAGCAGGCAGGTTAATGTTTCTCCCAAAACATCTATGCTGCCGCTCCAAAAAACACTTCAGCGCTACCAAGAAAAACATTATTCAACTTTTTCCAAAAGCTGCATGCTCCTTTAGAAAAATCAATCTTGACGTGTAAAATTGGCGGAATGCCCCTTTAAAGATGATAAAAAGCCGGGGGATGGGTTTACAACTTGTCTGATCTTCTCCGGGGATGTTACGGGCCTTCAGATCAGTAATGAAGGCTGTGAGTGAAATGTTTTCTAACCGACATGAATGACGACCAAAAGTCAGAAGATATGACTCAGGTTGTGAAAAAAGAAGCAGCATTTTTAATGAAGCGGTGTAAGATGTTGAGTAAGAAAGCTCAAAGCAGATTTAAGATCAAAGGAGTCGCTCAGCGATGTTTAAACCTGCAGCAGGTGGAGCATACACAGGAACTGTAACACACACACACACATACCTGTTATTATATCAAACACTGTGTAAGCGTTAGGACAAATACGGACCAAGGATATCTCTTCATGTTGTGGTTATTATCACTCATTAGTAAATATTACCAGCGGAGACACTTGCAGGTGATTTCAGGAATGTGAATAGGCTGCTATGCTTTCAGTGTTAACGGTTTGTTGTCCTTGTGGCAGCTGTCAAGGCTGCAGGAACATGAAACGTGACTTGATCCTGCAGAAAAAGGAGACAAGGATAAAAGAGATTTAAGGAGGTTGTCTAATTACAGATAGATAAAGGCAGTTTTGCTCATTATCAATACAAACAGACCCGACGTGAAAACAGGGTGACATCAGAGTAATTGCATCACCCATCATCTCTATCTGCACCAGGCACTACAGCCACATGAAAGTGTGTGTGTGTGTGTGTGTGTGTGTCCACATGAGTAAATAAGACGGACCTCTTATGTGACGAGCTTAAAGGAAATAGAGGTGTTTTTGAGTGTTATAGGCCACTTATGTCCCGTATAGTTGAGATTACTGCAGTGTTTTGGATATTTGAATGTGTTGTTGTTTTCCTGGTTTCCTTTCATAATAAAATGCGGGCTGATAGTCTCAGTCTGAGCATTGATGTCTGATAGGCATCTAGGGGGGGAAAAAACTGCGATGATGAGCTGTGTTCTTTGAAAATCAAATCAGAGTATGACTAGAATATTTCTTGACTCTGTGACTTTGATTTTTTTTTGAATTATGTAAATGTTCAGCATGGAGCTGCAACAAATGATTATTTTCATCAACTCATTTACTGAAGTTGGAGTTGATGTCCTAACACGCCTTTTTATCCAAGTAAAGAGAAACACATACTTGGTTTATACGGAAGCCTTAAGCAGACATTCATCCATACATTTTATGTACTTAGTTTAACTCCATGACAACGAGTCATTGCTATTTTTTTTCTCGAGATCTTTTTTTATCATGTCTGCTTAGGGCATCAATAAGTTTATGCTGTTTGCAGCCATACTAGCAGCTCTGTGAGCTGTTAAATACAGTTAGCTTAATGCTAACTGCTCACAATGGCAATGCTAACATCTTATGTTTGGCAGATATTTAACAGTAACCAATGACTGTATATATATAGATGGTCGACACGTCTCAATCGACTCTCATTGTACGCAATTGCAGCCAAAATAGCCCCTGTGATAGGTGCTGCCATCTTGCGATGGTGACGTCATTTAGAGGGTAGAGCCACCGTAGCCACTTCCGCTAACCAAAACACACACTTAACTTACCGAAAAAAACAGCAAAGATCCCGCACACTAGCGTATTTAACAGCAGAGCAGCTTCTTTGTGTTGGTCTGAAGCAGACGTTCACAGATACGGAAACTTCAATGACTGTAGTGATTGTTGTAGTTACGTCTCCTCTCGCCGTTCCTCCTCTACTCTGCTAATCAGGAACAGATCGGCTGCAGGAGCCGGATTTGTCAACAGAGCTGTCAATCATCCTTTTTACAGCATCAAATAACTAATTAAAAATAAACTTCAGATAAATTAACACTTGGATGTAAATCAGCACGATAAGAACTAACTATAATGACAGAAACCATGTTTGAGAAACATTTATTTGGCGTGTATTTTGATTTTATAGTTTGACTCATGTCCCATCTGTTAACATGGAGGAGGCGGGCTTTATGGCCTATACTGCAGCCAGTCAGCAGGGGGCGCTCAAAATGTTTTGGCTTCACTTTTAGGGAGCTGTCATGTCGTCCATCTTTTTATACAGTCTATGAGTTTTCGAATCCCAGTTCGGACGTAGGCTGCCTTTCTGTATGGAGTTTGCAAGTTCTACCCGTGCATGTGTAGGTTCCTTCGAAAATGAACAGCATAAGCAGTATAGATAATGGATGGATGTTAGCA
The DNA here is from genome assembly GCF_022749685.1 of Semicossyphus pulcher. Classification (NCBI taxonomy): domain Eukaryota; kingdom Metazoa; phylum Chordata; class Actinopteri; order Labriformes; family Labridae; genus Semicossyphus; species Semicossyphus pulcher. Next base: position 10,730,057 of record NW_027211692.1, read on the forward strand.
TGCTAACATTTACTATTAGCACTGAAAATAAAGAAAAGTAATAATAATTGTTGTAGTTTTCATCTTCTGGGCTCTATGAATATCTGTAGTATTTAGATTTTAATAGTTGCACATAATTGTTTATAGTTAGGCTAATAGTTACCGTCCTGAAGCCAGGTAGTTCAGCTAAAAAGCATCAAATCCTCTCATTGTATCAGCTTGGACAGCGAATGTTTGTCTTTTCTGTTTGAAAAATAACCCCAGGGATCAATCAATTATTATTATATATATGATTGGTTTTCTGTCCATCTAATAGCAGACTAATTGACTTATTGTTTCAGCTCTAGTTCACCAACCAACAGTCAGTTGTCAGATATCAGAGCTTCCTTGAACGCACCAATTACCAGTTTTCATAACAGTCTTTAGTACGTTCTGATGTAAACGTATCATTGACTAAATCAGAGATGGCAAGTTGTTCACAGTGATTGATCGTCTGTCTCCAGCATATTCAAATCTCTGCGAGCAGATTTTAACAGTGCACTGAAATGAATGGAAAATAATGGCCGGCAGGAAGATTGGAAATCAATCTGCAGTCTTACGGCTTGCTCTGGAAAGTAGCCAGTAATGTGTGCTTTGTAGCTAATGGGATGGAAGATGCAAAACTGCCATTATGATCCTTTCAAGGCTGCTATGATGATACGGTGTGTGCAGGAGAAACTCATTGAGCACTACTATCAGGATCCCTGATGTTTAATATTTCGCAGTGTGCGTGCTCGGAGGCGTGGCAGGTTCACAGGAGGTGTAAGCAGCCCATTAACCATGAGAGCAGCCCGGCCTCGCTGGAGACGGCTAATCTTGTTTCACTTTGCAAATGCATTCGCTTGCACTTAATTGCAGCAGTAAGCCGCCTTTGAGTGGATCAAAATACAAATTTGAGCGATTGTTTGGCCTGCTTTTGACCTCTCGTAAATGTTGGGGTTAATCTGGTTAAATTACAGACTAATAAATTAAATTTTGAAAATGTGGTTATCACAGAAGAAGCAGTGATGTAATTCAGGGACACAGCTGAAGCAGGATAACATGCAGCAGTCGTAACGGGCAGTGCAAAGGCACGCACAGCCTGTCATGGATAGCTCAAAATACTATTCTCCACACCAAGGACTTTTAAAAATAGGACTGTTGAATCCTCTTTTTGGGAGCCGGGTGGTTTACCTGCGATGACTCTGATATTTGCATGGTTGACTCACACGCTGCAGAAAGTTTCTCTGCAGTGTGTGATAAACTGCATCTCCTGATTCAGGCTGACAGCAGCCGACAAGCTAATAATGGTTCACTGAGACACTTAAGATCCCCTTAATGTTTTCCATTTCACTAACATCGGGTTTGTTTTTGAACGGCGAGCACGTCACTTTGACTGAAATGTTTTTAAAGCTCTTTAAAAGTTTCTTATCGTGAGTGAACTTTACCCTTTTGATATGACAGCGCTTATATAAACATCTAGCTTTAATCATAACAACGCTACCCGCACACCCCGGAGGTTTACTCTTTATTACATCCTTCCAATTATTAATCTATTGTTCCAATGTTTCACGACTTTGTCAATCAATTCATACCTAATGACTTCATTTCATTCTTCTCTGTTTCACTTCTAATTACAGTTCTGCTTTTTAAAAATACCTGAGCACAGGGGTCCTCTGGGATCGAAGTCAAAAGGACCCAATTCTGCCTCTGCAGTTTAAATAGATTTCATATTTATTGAGGTCATGTTTGCCATGGGTGCTAATTTAAAGCATCGCACACCATCAGGTGGGTGCAGAGTCACTCTTTTGTCATATTGAAGACAGACACAGATTTACACCGTAGAGCTACGCTGTTTGATTTTTTAAATGAGGATGCTTACTTGGCTAAATTATAATTGTTACGATGGTTGTTCCTTCAAGCAGGTTTTGTCTGGATTCCCAGAGACTCATGTTAGTCCTTATGGGTGAGGTTTAAATACACTTAAAGTTATTTATATTAACAATTAAGGAATCCAATCAGTGCTTAGTGATTGATGGACACTTACTATAGGGTTTTATGGCAGTAGCTTGTTTTCTTCTTCGACGCTCCGACGAGAGTCCGGTGTGCTATATGGCTAATGTGTAGCTATTATAATAAAAACGTGTGTATAAAAAACTAGTGTTTAAACAGCTCATCCTTTTTTCCGAAAGTCGTACAAAAAGCAAGTTATACATTTATTGTAAAGCTGTGGAAGGTGGGAGTAGATAAAGAGTAACCGCACGTGAGGGACGCTCTAAGACGTAAAGCTAACACAAATGACAAATGGTCATTGGTCGACCCTATACCTGGTTTTCTATTGGTTGGGAAAGAAGCGTGCAGAAGTGGCCGGAGTGAGAAGAGAAGGTGCGCAGGGAATTTGTGCAAGCAACAATATTTTTTTGTGCAAGCATCATTTTGAGCAGAAACAGAGACAGGGGCTTTGTGAGTGCAAAGGCAGCTCTTGTATAAAGATCTGTCTGAAAAATAATAATAAATGCTGCTTTGACTAAAGACATTTTAGACTTTTCATGGGGTTTGATAAATAGAGAATAAGTCCAGTTTGAGGTTAACCTTTTGATTCTGAATTAAAATGAAAAGGAGCAGCGGGATTTCAATTAAAGACGAGGTGAAGAGGTCAGTTTAGGTTGGGGACAGAACATTCATTAAAAGTTCCCACTCTTTAAACTTGGCTTGTAACAGTGTGCGAGGCCGTGTCCTATGAATGGTTGCTCTTCGTATATATTAGTTTGTGTTTTGTATTTGAGCTACAGGCTGAAGCGACTGATTAGAAATCACAGGCCAACATCATAATCCTCCTAAAAAGCAACGACTGAATTCTCAGGTCTGTTTGCTTTGTTTTAAAAGGTTATTTAGAGTCAATCAGCCTCCACAATAAAAAGTCATGAAAGTCAGAGCTGTCCCGCAGGAGCAGGTTTGGGCTGAATGGCACAGCTAGCTAATCTCCATATGAAATGCTTACAACAAAGAGGAAAATTAGCTGCAGAGAGTAATTGTTTGGAGTGAAGCACGGAGAAAGTAAGCACAGGGGAGTAAAGGCCGCGGAGCAGGGACGCGTCGAGCAGCGAACGTGCCTGAAATGTCCCACGAGGTCACACACAGAGGCTGCTTTTAGCTTAAAGTAATGTAAAAAAAAAAAATGACAGTCAGTGCTTAGCAGGATTAATTCCATGTTGACTTTCTTAACAGGATCAGATAGAGGAGGTAGAAATGCCAGGAGCTTGGAGGATTTCAATGCAAGAGCTGATTTAAGCCCTTTGTGTCTGTGAAATACTTCAGTATTTAACGCCTTAAACAGTGCGTTGTCATTGGAATCATTTAATCTTAATACTTTATCACTTAAGAGAAAATTAATCCACAAAAAACGCACACAGAGACGAACCAAAACTGCAAAACAACCCAAAGCTAGCACTGGCCAAACCGGCCATGTCACCTGAGGCACTTCAGGTATTTAAATGTAAACATGAACCACAGAGCCAAACACACTAACACTAAACAGAGACGATGCATACAAGGCTACATCTGAGATATGTCCTGTTTTGTAATCCGTGACACGGCCTCGGGCAGGTTTCACACTCATTTGCATTCTTTCAAACAGTCCTGGGCTGAAACAAAGCCACACACTCGGTGCCCTCCTCTATACTGTGAAATATACGACGGCAGCTCTGCAGAGCCCAGCTGCCTCTCTGCAGCTCAAGTTGCATTGTCATGGACACGGCATGAGGCGAGGGGAAAACTGTTTCGTAACAGAGCCGATTGTTATGGTAACATCCGTTTGTTTGGAGGTGTGGTGTAAATGTAGGTGGGGCTAATTGCACTGTGTCCTCGGAGGTCACCGCCAAAATAAATGTCTTGTTATTCAGAGCCCGGGGGCGCTTTAGAGATAACGTCAGGAGCAACAAACAGCGCTTCTCCTGCCCCAGACTGGTTTTTGAACCTTCAGGGCAAAAAGATGCTCCAGTCCCTCCACATTCCAGAGTCAGGGGGCTTTAGTCGTCCCTCCGCCTGTGTTTAAACAGTCTTAATCAGATCTATGTGCCCGACCGTTGAGGGCAGGGCTGGATCCGCATTGTTGTCTCAGACAATGAGCAGGCTTTACAGCGGCGGTGTGAGGTGACACCTGTAAGGTGCTTCTTTCACACCTTGCAAACAAGGTATTAGGAGGTCAGTAAGTAAGCAAACTTTATTTATGTGGCGCTTTTCAAAACAGGAGGTACAAATTGGTCTCCTGACAGAGGCCAAAGAAAGGACATCAAGATAAACAGACAGGAGCATTAAAGGTGTTAAAACCAGGACGTATAAAGGTGTCACCTCATGAGGACAATGCAGCTTTTAATTTGAAATCAGTTAACTCAATTTAATCTTTCATTAAGTTTAATTTTGTTGCTTCAAATCCTCAGGTGATGCAAAACACCATAACTCAGCTGTGTGTGTGTAAAATGAGAGCGTGGTGGTTTGGTTTCTGTCCCCAGCGTTCCAGACTGATTTGATCACTGCAGGATGTGTAAGACGCTCCAGCTAAAATTGTTTTTGCAAGGGATTCACAAAAGACCCGACATTAGCAATCAGAAAGTCGGAGGAGAAATCAGCCAGTGTCTGATAGCAGAGAATCACAGGAAGCTCACGACGAGGACAAAGTCATGCAGAAATAGTTGCAGTTGAAGAACTTTGATGCAATTAATGAACTCGGCAATAAAAATGCAAGACTGTTGTCGACGCATGCAGCGTGTTTGTGTTTGTGAGCGACTGTCACCGACTGGGAGCCGCAGAGGGCTCGTGAGCAGTAGTGCATTCAGAAATCTGACACCCCTTCAGAATAAAAGACAAGCCCTACTCTCTGTTGGAGGCTAGCATAAATTCAGATAACTTCTGGGAACTACAGATGTTTTTTTTTTTCCTTCACTGCAAACTTCACTGGAGATGATTTCAGGCTATTTTGGACAGGGGCCCATATTTATTTCATGCCAAAGTGGAATAAATCAAGCGAGGGCTCGATCAACAGAGGCTTTGAAAAGAGAAAAGAATCCAACTCGAGTTTCTAGGTCGAGATTTCAAATAGTACAACTACCAGGAATGAGCTTTAAGACGTCAGCGGGTCTGTCAAGGAACAGTTCCGCAGGTCATTGGTCAGACTCATAAAATATTCTCCACAGATATTCCCTGATATTTAAAATTTTATAGCATTCATTGCTAGTTTTATTGTCATGTATTAAATATTTCGGTCTTATTCCCATCTTAACTTTGGGTAAAAGGGAAAAATGTTGAGCAAGGGTATGTATCCTAGGTTGTTAAGGTATGGAACTATTTCTTTCACATTTAAAGCAACAACATTTCAAACTTAAAGCTGCTTCATTTTCACTGTGATGGAGGATTAACTCAGCCTGTTGTTGCCCTCCGTAGCTGTAGTTGAGTGGGTACCATCTCCTGTGAGAAGTATGTAAGGCTTTACGGGACGTCTTTCTAGTAAAGAAAAAGCTCTGAAGGCAAACTCCTGTTGTTACCGGCTCGGTACTTTGTGCTCTGTATTCTCAGCACAGACTTCTTGGCAGAAGCTAAGAAACTAAAGAGGATGTACACAAAGAAGCAAAAAGGAGAGTGACAAAAAGAGACACATCTTGTAAGGCTTTTAATGTTGGTGAGTGAGTACTGAGTTGAAAAATGTAGGGATGCTAAGTCGCAAAAATATCAGTTCTAACATAATTTTGCTTTAAAGAGTTTTGAAGATTTTCATTTAAATAATGTCTGTTAAGTCACTATCTGTCGCCGAATGAGGTAACACGAAGGTGATTGAGCCTATGGCCCACTGTTGAAAGCCTTTGCATTTGCAGTATTACAGACTGGGCGTCTGGTGCGACTTGCATGGAAAAAAATCACAAGCTGTGCCCAGTTAGTGACGCGTTTTCCATCACCCAGCAGTGGTTGGTCTGCCAGAGAGGGTAGGCGGAGCTAAGCAGCTGCCTTTCCAAAGAAAAGATGGATGACTACAGATACAACTTCAACAATAAGTGAAAATCCAAAGAAAAAGAAACAAATTGGACGCTCAGATGAAGGCAAACAGTCTAAAAAGAAAAGCGACCGTCAGCGAGGAAAATCAGGAGTTACAACCGGAGCCAGCCGTGGACGTCACACATGCGACACTGACTGGATGTCTGGGAAGTGAGCTCTCGCAATTACCGTTTATCGCCATAGGTGCGGCCAAAGAGAACGAGAAGATTACCACTTTAAACATGCTATAATCAATGTTTCTTATCAGCACTGACTCATATGACTAATGAGTATAATGTAAAAGTGGTTGCTTGTTGTGACTTAACTCACCACTAATTCTCTTCCAACACTTCTTTCCTCACCTCTAAAGAGCTTTTAACATCTTTCAGTTCATTTTTTCAGTTTTAATGGCCCCCTCAATTTTTACTCACCTCTCCCACATCTTGTTTTCAGCTAAAAAAAAAAGCTTCATTAAGCCAACAGTATACCTGCAGCACCAAACAGCAGAAGTTAGCAGCCAACTGGTGAACATAGTTGAGTATTTTGGCGGTGAAGAGCCAGGTGTTTCACCTAGGAGTTGGTGGAGACCAAAACAGAGCTAAAACAAGTGTTACCAGAAACATAACCAATAAAGATAATCATTCCTGAATTATAATGTTGCTCCATGTCTGCTGGATGAGTAAATAAGCAACTGTTAGCTAACCTGTTTGACCCATTGACTTAAAAGGCCATAGATTATTTGTCAAGTTGTTGTTCTGCTACAAAGAAACTACAAAAACACCAGCTGATGCACGTTTAACTTGTTGTGCAATGCCTTCTAAACATGATGCACGGTAATTATAGTGCATTGACATGTCATGTGGAAACCTCTCCCGGTTTCTGTCGCCGTCACTCAGAGGCGTCTCTGTTTGTGGGATCAATATGAGGAAGAGTTCTTCAGCATCAGATGCTTTTACTTTACTTTTTCTTGTATCACTGTGGTGTTTCTTGTGGTATTCTTCCAAGCCAATGTAAATAAAGTAATGAATACATTGATATCACTGACAAAACTCGCACAACGCCACAATCCAACAAATAACTAATCTGCGAGCACATTTTCAGAAAGCCATCACAGATCAGGATTATTGTGATGTATGCAAAGCTCAGAAACAGAACTCAGCATTCTTCTTCTTCTACGCAGCACAAAGTCTTCTTACGAAATCCAAGCAGACTTTACTTCCAGACCATAATGTTACCACCTGATTCAGCTGTTGTGGAAAAATGTTTCGTCTTTTATATTTCAGTACTTTGTCGCCTGTTTGATATTCTTGACATGCCCTTTTCACTCCAATATATCTGGAGATTGTATCTGGCTTTGGCTGGTATCTCCCCTCTTCTGCTTTAAAGATTATCCTGCAAACAGAATGTCAACCTGCTTTCACCACTGTATTAAATAGAGGAGAAGAAAAAAAACTGCGGCAGAAAGTGCTCAGACAAATTATTCCAAAAGTTTGCCTTTGATATCCTTGCACGGCGAGGAGTTATTACTTTTTCTAATTCCAATAACAAAATTGCCATAACATGACTTATCTTTTGTTTAAAAGTTAATTTCATGGAACATTTGGGTGTTGCGCGTCATTATGAAAAAGTGGCGGAAGATGTATTCCCAGAATATTCACAGCCATATTAAAGCTGGATAACAAGGATCTGCCATTTGTGTTTATTCTGGGCTGCTGCTCAAAGCGTCAGCCTGCAGCGTGGTGCGTTTAAGTTCTCCCGATTGCACCGGCGTCGAGCCGCCATTAACTGACAAACCAACAAATAGTTTGAGGCTGAGGTGAGAAATAAACAATACTGACAGCTGACAGATGCCTGAGTTGTAGCACACCGCTCTACATCTTCATGAATAATTTCTCAGCCTTTCATGCTGCCAATGAATTACACTTATGCATTCACAACCAGGTAATTTGGGAAAACAGACACAACCTGCAGCCGAGCCCGCCAGACTGGGTCGCATATATATCACACACAAGCAGCTGCATCCGACACACAGTGCAGGCAGACACAGGCTGTGAACATTTCACCTGTAATACATCTCAATCCTGTTTCTCCCTCTCGACCTGCGCTGTAATTGATTTCTCCTCACAGATCTGATCCGAAATCAGCGGAGTGGGTTTCCTCAAACAGTCCTTGTTTCTTGATTTGAAGTTCTCGGGTTAATATTTGGTTGGAAAATGTTGAGACACAGAAATATTTTTAACAAAATTTTGTATATAAATCATTTTTTTCCTCACTGTGGATCAAGACTGCTCTCTTTGAAGTCTTGTTTGAAATATTAAAACTGCCCTGATCTCAAACTGAGGATAAAGCAAAGACGCTTCTTGTTTACTCCTCTGTATAAAGGAGATGTAAACGCCCCATAGAGCAGACCTATAGTCTACATAGTATGATCAGTAAAACCTCTATGTGAGTCAGCTAATTTCCAACCCTTTCCTGCTAAAACTTATGAAAACAGCGCTACTGCTTCCTCTTACATCTCTCCCAACAGGCCGAAGTCGTGCAGGAAACGTTTCATTCACTAAGCACAATGGCTTCACAAGGAATTTGTCTCGCTAAATTTGCACTGACATGCTGCAACACTGTTCCACAATACAGGATTAACTGACTGCATGCAGGATGAAAACCTCACACGTTAAAAAGACGCACAGTGCGACATTAAACCGGAGAAAGTACAACAGGAAACAGAAAGTACAGAGCGTAATTGGCTAAATATGCACCAGAAAAATAGAGCGAAGTGCTTACGCAACGAGATGTTCTTGACAGTTCGTGGTGGAACTATCACAAAGCAGGCGGTGAGAATAGTGTTTCTCATGTGGGGTTTGAAGCATCTTTATGTCTGCGCAGACCTGATTCCTTTTGTTCAAAATGGTGAAACTCTGGTGTTTAATGTTCACAACCACTTTAAGTCTTTTTTATGGTGAGATCAGTGAGGCAAAATTGTACTAATTATCATATTTTTTATGTAATATCATAGCACTCTATCACTGCCACCCACTCCTTCTTTATCCACTCAAACTGCTTCTGTTCTAATATTATTAGACTTGACAAAAGAACCACGATAGACAGAGAAAGAATAAATTATATAAATGCAAATACCAGCTGATTGGTATGAAAGCATCAGTCAGTGTTTTTATAACACAGCAAAGCCCGAAGTATCAACAGGCTCGCACTTGTGAAGATGCCAAAAATTAAAGCGGTCATAATCAATATTTTTATATTAACAATGGACCAAATGGTTACGTATCACTCATACTTACTGACCCACAGTGACTTATAACCTGATTCTGCAATTTATTTGAATTCTACAAAGTTTTTTAGAATCTTTCTGCTCATTGTTTTTCTTTAAATTCTCACAACTTTACTCATTTGGTTCCCTCTAATCACTGTTCTACAAGCACAGCAGGCAGCTCTCTGTGATATAGGCAAAAAGACCTCACTGCACATGGCTACCCAGGAACTAAAGGGATATGAACAAAAGTAGTGATTAGCTGGTGAACATGGTGGAACGTTTAGCTTATAAAGAATCAGATATTTCTCTCTGGAGTTGGTGGAGACCAAAAACAGAGCTAAAATGAAGATGTACATTAGACTTAGATTCCTGAGATTGCCAGAAGCATGGCTTTAAATTAAACCTATTGTTATATTCCTGCATATATTTCAAACGTTTTAATGTCATTAAACCTCAGATTTGTGTTTGGTATTGGTTCTTTTCTTCCCAATTGGCATGGAAATATCAGGTGTTGCAGCTTTAATGGTCCTGTCCTAGTTAGAATAAAACTCTTTTAAGATATGCATAAGTTTGGGTGGCCTGGCATTGCCAGATGGGAATATGTCTGGAACTTGTCAGTTTATTTTCTATTTCCATGAGGCATTTTCAACAGGGCAGACTAAAATGCCTCAGGACACCACAACCAATTGGAGCAATGATACCTTACATGAGTAAGTAGCCAACCTACCATTTTTTACATAACTGGAAATACCATCTATTTTGTTGAATACTGACTTAAAAACGCATTTCGGGTATTACACCAGGAACCATCTTATCCCACCAAAATTAGTGCTTTGACGCAGGTTTTTTAGACCCGGGAAGACCTGCTAATAAATGCTGATTGTCTCTTTTCCCATTACCAGTGGAGTATACTCCTTTCAGGTTTTTTTACTGCTGCATCACCGTCTCACCGCGTTGGAAACGGGCGCACAATAAACTTCCCCTTGGTTAGAAGACACTCTTTCACCTCACTGTCTTGCCAGTATTGCTGCATCTTGCACGAAACAAAGAACAAATTCACCGTTGTATGTTGTTCTTCTGTATTTACACGACAGTGGCCGGAACTTCAATGCGCGCCATAGTATCGTAGATTGGTTTTGTGTTCAATACCGATCGGAGCCGGGGCGATTATTACCCGGGTCTACTGCTGAGTCATTTGACAGGGGTCTGAATGCTGATTGTAACCTTCCCTAAACCTGCTAGCTAACAGCGATTGGCCCGACCAGAATCAGGTCAGGTGGAAATCTGTCTGAATGGGAGGGGGATCAGTCGCAGCTGACAATACAAATAAAACATGAGCTCGCAGATTTGTCTGGTTCCCAAGCTAAACTTTGGATTGATGCTAAACGTTGTTAGCACAGTTGCCCTTTAAGCCTCCAGGAACAGAACAACCTGGCAACACAACACATGCCATTTGGTCTTCTCATTTGTTATACGGTTGCTATCAAAAAGCAGTTACCATCGATCAGCTTTAATAGAAGTGAGGTATGGATGGCATGAGCGGCCCAAACAGAGAGATCCATTCTCCTTTTCTGTGTGTAAATGTGCGGATTAGTTGGGGGGAAAAGTTAGGCTCTTCAGAGAACAATGAAATCAATAAAACACAGACTCCTCACAGAAAGAGAGGTAACTCTGCATCGACTGCTGGCTGCTCACACACTCAATCAGATTAACTAATGAAGCAATTATCGATCCGAAGTGGGGATGCTAGCCGGCACAGGACTGGCCATTAAGTGGATCTTCCTTTCCCTTGGCCATGCTGAAAATGTCAGGGTCACTGTGTTCGCTGCTTGACACAGTTTACCGAAGTCCAATCTGTATGAGACTAATCACTCGCCTGCCTCCCACGAGAAGTTGTGAGGGGGAGGACACCTCCGCAGGACAGGGGAGGAATTTGATTTGCACAAAGCCGAATCAACCCCGCGTCATATTAGCTGCTTCAATGCAGGAATGCAAAAGAGAAGTGACCATTGCAGGGGCTGCAAATGAGCTGCTCTGCCAATTCTGCTTACTGGTGGTGTCACATTCATTCTGCTGAAGCTGGATTTCATTATTTTTATACTTGAAACACACCTTCGATAATTAGTATAGACCCGCAACGTGAGTCAGTGGGGGAATAAAAAAAGATTTCCCGTCTGCAGCTTCCCTGTATGTCAGAAATGTGTACTTTTATAGCCCGAGTCCATAGGATCGCGGGGTTGTTTGTTTCCATGCTCAGAGCGGGAGCCGTGTCACAAGATGTCTCACTAGATGTCAAAATAGGAGCTCTCATTCTTTCATCAAATAAAAGACAGCAGGAGCCGCTACAGCTCCTCCAATATGACATGATATATTGTAATTCATTAGTCTGTGTGTAATCTCTCTCTCCAGTCATGGGGACTGACTGAGAGTGTTCTCCCGTGAATACCAAATGAACCCGAGCTACAGCTGCATTTATTCCCCGGAAAAGAAGCAAGATATGAAGTTTTAGCACCCTGCTCACATTTTTTTGCGGTAACATCTGATCTTGTCGTCGTTCTGCTGTTGTTGTTTGTCGTTTGCGACATTGAGACCTTGACCATCCTCACCTGGAAACCCAATTATGACCGAGATGTTATTGTTTAGTAATTGAACACCTCGCTCCAGGCTTGGTCATCAGTCAGTCTCATTCACTTTCACCCACACGGAAAAAAAAAAGAAGCAAATAGTCCCTTTTTTCTCTCTCGGCGCACTGAGGCAAGAAAAATATTGCTCTGCGGTTAACTTCTAATCAAATTGCATTAGGTTTTCACAGCCTGTGCCCTCACTCCATTTGCACAAACCATCACAGACCTACATGAATTTCACACCCGGGGTGAGGAATACTTACTTCTTCACCCTGATACATTTCTCCCTCAGACCAACACACGCTGCGCGCACACGCAGACACACATTCTGTGATCAGACAAGCATGATCACGCGGTTACAGCACAGTGGTAAGTCATTTTATTTGCAGCAAGTGTGGTTTTAATGACATTTTACATGCTCTGATGTTATTTTTACCAACTTCTGAAATGGACTTTCTGAAACTGTCACTGCTATGTGAGTTTTTTAGACTGTGTAAAAACAGCCCTCATCTAAAGCCTCAACTTTTTTGTCATCTCACAGGAAACCTGACTTGAATCCACGACACGCCACGCAAGTAAATATAGACGCAAAAGCAAAAGCAAAAGCAAGGAATGAGTACAAGAGTAGAGACGGCAAAGCTCTCAGGGACAAAGGACTCCCATTAATTCTAATTATTAACATAGTCATTATATGGATATTAATTATTGTTTCCCTGCTCTTGAATGTGAAATAATTGAAAAGTAAGGAGATATGAACGAGGATTTAAATAATTAATTATGGTTAAATTATTTATATAGAATTTCTTCATTATAATTAACTTTGGACACTTATCCTATAGCGCGCTTTACCTTCTGTCCTCTGCCTGCGAGGCACAGTGTCACTTCCTGCATGAAAAAAATGACTTGATTGAAAGATAACCTCAGTATGTGTGCGTATGTGTGTGTGTGTGAGATGTACAATTCACTCCAGTACAGCAGTTAGGTACAAGTCTGAGCTTCTGGCACTCTCCATCATGGAAGACATCTACTTTTACAACATCTCAGATGTGCACGTCATACTTTTTTCTTCACTGCACCGGTGTGATGTCTGTAGTTACACGTTACTTTGCAGATTCGGATTTCACGCTGCGATACGCTCACCAAATGTCACCGCTGTCAGTTCGAAAATAACAAATAAATAAATATAAAATCAAAATGTCAAGTTTTCAGGAACTCTCAAAAAACACCCTTGTCTATCTTGATGACACATTTTTGACATTGAGCTGACATTGAATTGATGAGGTATTTACTGTTTTAAGGGTTTTTCAACCATTTATAGAAACTAAATTCAAAGATGAAGACTTTTCTTTTGAACCAATCAATCAATTAGATGATGGACAGAAAACCAATCTGCACCCATAACTACAATTTAACAGGTGATTAATTGCTTTAGGTTTGGGCTGTAAGTTTAAGACCAGTGATGATTTTTATTCCGTCGCTTATTCGAACAACCAATTATGATTTAAGGGAGTAAATCACTTACAGACTAATGCTTGGGAACATTTTACCGCTGATAATAAGACTACCAATGTTAGTTACACTTTGAATGCAGGTTGAGGATTAGGTTATTTATTCCTGCTCTGGTTTTCGGCATGAAACAAGTGTGAGGTGCTGCTGATTGAAGGTTTCCCTCCTTTATGTGTGTGTGTGTGTGTGTGATGGGGGGAGGGGGTGGTTAGGAAGAAGGGAAAGAGAGGAGTTGAGAAGATGAGAGTAAAGAGGGTGAGTGGGAGGAGAAGGGGGTGGGGTGTTTGATGGGGGGGGTCTTAAGAAAAGAGGTGGGGTACACTTGTGTGTGTGTGTGGGTGGGGGGTGCTGCTGGGGAAGGAAAGGAAGGAGGGGAGGGGTGGGGGGGAGAGGGAGTTGTGGTGGTGGTGGTGGTGGGGGGGGGTATCATGGGCGGAGCTGCAGACAGCCTCCCCCGCCCTCGCGCTCGTCTGTGTGCCCCTCGCAATTACCTGTTCCTCCAGAACTGATGTGAGCGCGTGTTAGCGAGCACATGCCACGTTGAGAGAACAGCCGAACCTGAATCGAACTGCCTTTTTACAGCAACAGATACTCGCGAGGACCATTTCTATTAAAACCACCTCCAACAACCGAAAACAACAAGAAAAAACCTCCACCAAGTGGTTTTTAACAAACCTCCGACACAAACTGAGGACCTGAGAGACTCGCAAGGATGCACTTGTTGTCCGCCAGCTGCGTGTGTGCCCTCCTCGTCACCGCTCTCCTCGGCCAAGGTAAGCTTTTGTCTCGTTAACCGGCCAGTGTGGCGGGGTTTCACGCGGGGTGCGCTCGTGCACCGGAGCCGCAGGTATATGTTAGGGAAAAGTCTCAGCAGTGTACACGCAGGTGCCATCAAAACTTCAGCCCGGGTTATCGACCACATTCCGGGGAGAAGTGGAGGTGGCACGGTGGTGTTTTTTAGTTATACAAGTTAGTTAGCTAGTTATAGTTCTTGTTACTTGTGTTTTATTACATCATAGATGCTTCTTTTGATATTTTGTGCTCGTCTAAGATGGTTTACATGTAAATTTTAATTTGAAATATTCCCCGAATTTAAAAAAAATCACACCAAAATGCTAGATAATGATCGTATTGCTGGTTTTGGCAGCTTGTAGACCTCGTATAATTCATTAACAACTTTTCTTCATTTCAACTGAGCTAAATTGTGAATAAATTCCTCCTTTAATGTGTGGAAAAGTCTAGATAAATACGCAGCTTCTTTTAACTTTGCTCGTCTAAGTAATGGTTAATTAATATCCTCCTCACATCCATAAAAGTGACTTTTCTGGGAATAAATCTCCTACGCGACATGAAATATTGCCCATTGTGCCACCCCCATTCTTTCTAAACCCCCCACACGATGGGAGAGGCAGGCAGTGAGGGAGGTACTCATCACCACCCATTCTTCACATGTGCTCGTGCCATGATGTCATCATGATGCCTCATTTTCTTATGTGTTTTCTGTCCTGTTAATGCCGGCTGTTGAACATAATGATGCTGCGTTCACATCCTGTCTGATTTATTGTAATTATGGGCTGCCTGTTGGATTGGGGAAACAGCTCCTGACAGGCTCCCTCTAGTAATTACACGTAGGATTGGACTCATTTTGGACGTGGATGTTTAATGGATTGTAAAAGTGAATGCTTCCGAGTTTTTGCAAGAAATCTTTAGTTTTGACTTGAATGCAGGAACTTGGCTTTAAGTGCTGATTAAAGTATGCTTGGATAAACCGCATATGTTGTCCCTGGTGGCGGATGAAACAGGGCTGCTTCTCAAGGCCTGTGTTTCCTTGTTGTCCGCTCTCTCAGGCCAACAGGTAGCAGCACCATGTGTTCCCATCACTCAGCAAGGCCATTAAGCAAAGCTACACATAAGCCAAAAGCACTCCCTCGGAAAGGAAAGGGGCGGAGAGGTTGATCCCACTGTACTCCCTTCCACCTCGTCACACTACGGTGGCGCCTGTTGTTGTAAATTAACACCATGCAGCACCTATCAGTCAGGCTCAGGTGGTTTATTTGAGAGGAAACGAATGGCCCTTTTAAGGTGCTTTTACAGCGCTCTGCCTCTGCAGTGCCGTGTGCTTGAGACTGGAAGAGAGTGCACTGAGTTGGTAATGAGGTTACACTTTATGGCTGTACTCACTGCTGTGTGTTTAGCAGACGTGCTGCCTGGAGTGATGGTCAAAACATGTGTGTGTTTGCGTACACAACAGATGGTCGCCTCTCCAGGTTGTTCAGAAATGATGAAATGATCTCCTGACAGACACAGAAACACTCCTGATTCTTTGTCAATTTCATCAGAGTGGTTAAAATGTGACTGAAAGGGTTTATTGAGTTTGGGATTTGCAATAAAAACTGCGTCGATACTCGTAATACTCGTGAAAGCCAGGCCTGCGTTTATTGTATTTGATCAGATGAAAAAGCTACAGCTCGCGGGGCTCTGGCGTTGAAGGCCACAAGGAGTCAGGGCCACGACCAGATAGACGAGGAAAACCAGGGGCCCCCGGTAACTCGAAGAACAAGCAGTCCAGGAAGAAAGATGCATCTGTTTTTTTTTTGTTCACTCCCCCGTCTCCACCCTTCCCCCACCACCACCCTAAACCCCCCCCCGCCTGAACAGACAGGCAGCGCTCGGTGTCACAGCTGGTATTACTTGTCGAGCGAGTGGGGCTCTCCCTCTCGCTAATGGACTAATCTCTTGCGGGGGGTCACCCAATTTCACCTGAGATAGATTCACTCTCCCGCCTTTCATCTTTAACCGGGTTATGTCCGGACTTGTCGCACGGATGTTTTGATGTTAATGAGCGGGGAAAAGTACACGTGTGATACATGTAAGATTGTGTACTACTGTGTTTGCCTCGCCTTGTTTGGTGGCGGTTTTCTCTTGATGTTTGTAGACTGCTGTTGCTTGTTTCTGCTTTGAACAGAGATTTCTTTGTGACTTGCAAAGTATTGTATCCCTTCATGCAAAATTCAGATGCAGTCATGAGAAGTGTGGCAACTCAGCCGAACCATGGCTTTGAATAAAAATGCAGCATCTGTTTTTTTGACTTTCCTCACTTAAATACTCCCTCTATTAAAAAAGTTATTTGTTGATCACATTACGCAGATGGCTTGCGAGCTAGCTACTGAACAAAAACTGAATTATGAATCAAAATTGACCGTCTAAACAACTGCGTAAACACACGAGGGAATAAGAGAATGTGCTGAATTTAAAGAGCTGAATTGCAAAAAGATCATAAACTAACAAAAGCAACAAACCTCCCATTTAATCCATAGTTCTTCTCACATATTAGAGCAGAACAGCTCGAAACGGCCCCAATGGGATATCCACAGATCTCATTATCCTGCTGGATGCTCAACCCAAATCTAGCAGCTCAAAATGTCCCTCAAGAGGCACTGTAGGGCTCTCAGTCCTGTGTTTGGAGGGAAAGTGTGAAGTGGAATCTTTTGTAGCATCACACACTTACTATACTTGTCTTTCTGAAGAGAAGAAGACCTTAGTATTGAGTAGATGGCACACAGATGCGATGACTCACCCAAGCGAGAGAGATATATGAAAGAAACAGATGTTCAATGAGGAGAATTAGTTTTTTTCGTGATTGAACGTCCTCACAAGAATAGGAAATAAGCTCATATGTGAGCGGAAGACAGAGATGCTGCTTTCAGGGACTCCTCAGACAAGAGACCCCCATTTAGACGTACTGTAAATTAAAGCAGTATTGGTGTGGGGAGCCCCGTGTCACTTCCCATCAGGGGGTGCAGGATTCCTCTCGGCGCCCCTGGCAGCGCCGCTTTATACCCGGGATGTGAGGATCAAGCTAAATTAACTACTCACATTAAATTACAGTTAACTTAAAATAGACTGCAAGTTCTGGGGGGGTGTAAAACCAAAACTAACCTGCAGATCTGATGAAATTAAAACCTGGCCGTTACATAATCTCTCTCATGCAGCGAGAAAACGAGCAAAGAGGTTTTAGTGAAATGTGGAAATCTCGGATTAGAGTCGATCATTAACCTGCTCTACTTCTGCGAGAGGAGAAAACTCTTTGGGTGCTTTTGAGTTTTTACTAGAAATCAGGTCAATGCACAAGCTTGTCCTCGGAGAAGTGATGCTTATAACAAATGCAGCCGGACCATATGGTTAGGAAACGTTAGACCTGCTAACATACAGTGGACCTAAAACTAGATCCAGGCTTATCAGTGCTCCTAGATTGTGCAAACATTACAATTGCATGGTAGTTCTTATGTAACACAGTTCAATATGGACATGCTTCTTTGGTTTTTGTGTGCCCTGCCCCCATGCAGTGGGTTGGAGTGGTGCGCACACACACACGCACACACACACACAGCCCCAGCAGGACGCTGAACAGGTGGAGTAATGTTGTTTTCTTTAGGGCCGTAGAGGGGCCGCGTGTCTCTTTATGATTCCTGTTTGTGTGTGCAGTTGTTGAAAGAAAAGCCGTCTGTTCCCACCACTCACATTGAGCCAAATTATTATTCTAACCTCATTGTTATCTTGATGGTAACTTAAAGAGGCGTTTCTTTGTGCGAAAAGTTCTTAAACAAGATGATACACGGTCTCAAAAATCTCACTCCAACCCAAACATCGTCTTTAGATTGGAAGCGGTGACAAACAGTGAAGATATAAGAGCTACCGCATGAACATGCTGAGTTTCCTTCATGTCACAGAGAGCAATTCCCTCTCAGCTGGACTCACCGAGCCGGGAGATGTATGAGAGGCTTTGCCTTGAGAAAATGAAAAGACTTGTGTGGCAAAAGTAATCACTCTCAGGCAACGACTCGGCGAGAAAAAAAGGCCTTTTGTTCGCCCGTGACAGTTTTACACACAGGATTATCAGTAAAACAGGAGCAAGTGAATCTTAATTACACTTTGGTGATTGGCTTGCCCCACTTCTCGAGCCAGAGTGGGAGATATACACAATTCTTATAATCTCACTTAAAATTGCCTCTTCAGCTGACTCTTTCTTGGTGTAATTTGCCCGTCAGGTTAAGAAAGGCGCGTTGGATTTAGAGCTTTATTGACTTTCATCATGCTGTTTGGCAGTTTACTAGTTTAAACTGAGGTGAGATCATTTTAAAGTGAGAGGCAGACTGGAGTCTCAGTTTTTCTCTTTGCCATTTTCACTTCCATCTTTTTCCGCACACAGGTTTCTCGCTCTGCCGTGCAAAATAATGGTTTATTTGTTATCCAAGGGGAGGGACCAGAGCTCTATTGTTTCAGCCATAAAGAAAGGCTTAACAACAGGAGAGAGATGAGTGTGCTATGCAGTAGTGCCTCCTTCTTTATGCAGGAATACCCCCATTGAAATGCATGAAGGTATCCTTGGTTTTGGTGAAAGACCAGCCGCACTCTGAAATCGGGCGGCCCTTGTTTCAGGGACAAAAAGTGAGGTTGTTTCTGTCTTTTGTCACTGACGCAGCCCCCAGCTTTCACTGGATTCCTGTGGACTCCCGCCGACTGTATTGTGAAGCCGCCTCTTTTTAAACAAATGAGTGTATGATAGCGACTTCTTGCTCCCGCTCCTCTCTTTGTCATTAATATGGAACAGCACACACCCCTCGGAGAGGGCACAGAGAAGCTGCTGCCTGTCCCCCGCACCTCACATGTGCAACCTGACGGAGGGAGAAGGAGGAGGGTGTGTGTGTGTGTGTGAGGGGGGGGGGAGCATCTCTCCTCCATATGAAAAGCCGGTGGCCACACCCAGCTCTAACAGGGGCCTGGATCTTTGTTCAAATCCTCCATTAGACTCATTGCTGCTGTGTTAATGAATTCTTTGAGAGGCCTCCATTAACTGTGATGGTAATTATTTGACCTCAGAGAATATTAGGGGAATATACCATAAAGAGGCGCATGTCTATGGAAAGCCGGAGGGCGTGTGCTCATGCAGCCTTTGTTTTTTGTGAATCACATCTAATGAAGTTCTTTTTCTCATTAAAATGTATCTTATAGATTAAAGAAAGACAAAGCAGTAACACAGTCCCCACTACTGACAGCAGCAGGGGCTCCCTCTGACCTATAAAGAGGGGTCAGTGTCGAACCTTTGATATTTATGCCTGCACTCCCATAAAGCCATTATTTCTACCTATTTATGGGAGCCAAGTGGCAGGACAGGAGGTTGCTTTTGTCTCAAACCTTTATTTTGACGTTGTCTAAGGTTCGGGAGAGTCAGTCAGGTTGACACAGCTTTTGTGCAAAGGTCGAATATTCATTTAGAGCCCTGGGCCAACTGATACAATGACATGGAGTTTTTGTCTTTCCATTCATTTCTGAATCATCCTCTGTTGGGTCCAAAGCTCTTTTGCAATACTGAGTGGTTGCTCTATTCACTCTGTTTAGCAATTTTTCATTCATGAAACATCACGCTGCTGTCCGTTACGTAGCGCCTGTGGGACTCAACAGAACAGTCTTGTGTCTACATTTGACCTCACATTCTTGCCATTTTAAAAGCTGTTTCTTTGTGTTCAGCTGATGTCCACCATCCTGCCTTTATAGCAGCAGCAGTCTGCGTTGCCCGAAGCTATCTTTGATTACACGCTGCTTCGGTTGAACTTGCAGGAGACAGGAGTTCTCATTCAGGGAGACACTTTCTCACAGGGGATTGCCTGCGTATATCTCTGATTGGAATTAAAAGCCTGCCATTTTGTCAGCACCTAAGTAAGATACAAGATAGAGGATTAAACGGTCGGACGGTTTCCCTGGGTCATCGATGCATCAATGCACTTGGGAGTATCTGAGAACACAATTGAAGTCTATAACATTGTCATGGGGGAAATAAAGCCCTAACCTGCTCTCAAACATTGTACATGCCTGCCTTGAAATTTCAAATAGTGGTGGGTTTGAGGGTATTTTTCTTACAATGGTGGTCATCTTGTTGTAAAACTTTCATTTAATGGATTTCAAGCTGCTCTATATGCCCCCCAAGTGGGTTCACTTCTGAAGCTGCCAGGGAGGATGTGGATTGTTGAGTAGCTTGATAATTCGAACAGAATTTCATTTAAAAAATGTGTGTTTTAGATCAAATTAGTACACTCTTAAATTGCAAGAGTTTTTAAGCTAAAATGGGGCCAGCAGCTTTTATAAAAGTCTGTAGTTTGAAACTATTGCGTGAATTTAGCAAGAGTTATGCTTTAAAACTAGACAATGACCCACTTTACACCACATCTTTAAATTGTAAAAGTACTGAATAAATGGTTTATTTGGATAATAGTCATAGATTAACAGTTAAAAAAGTTTGAGTTAAAAGTTTAAATGATTACTTAAACGTAACTTTAAAAGTAAATATTTAGCTTTAAGTTAATAATTGGTGAAAGTAAAAATGTGAACTGTCTATGTAAATGTACATTTGAAATGGTGAGGCAACAGTGAGTAGCTCACAGGTGACGGCTAGTTCAAAGCTGAAATAGTTACCTAGTTGTAACTCGAACAGATGAATAATTAAAAGTAAACTAGCTTAAATTAAATAATTTGCTGTAAGTAAAAACTTGAACTGTCTATCTCAGTGTACATATTTGTAATAGTAAGGTCACAGTGCACAGTTGAAATGGTTAGCTAACAGGTGACGGCTAAAATAGTAAGCTAACAGTGAACAGATGAAATGGTTAGCTGACGGGTAATGGCTAAAATAGTTAGCTAACAGTGCACAGTTGAAATGGTTAGCTGACAGGTAACGGCTAAAAAAGTTAGCTAACAGTGAACAGATGAAATATTTAGCTTACAGTTAGCAGCTAAAAAAGTTAGCTAACAGTGAACAGTGGAAGTAGTTAGAAGCAATAGAAAAACATTTGAATTACCCAACCAAAAGTAAAGGATAAACGGTTAGAACAGCTTTTGCCACTAAAGAGGAAGTATAAATGCAACATTTATTATGCAGTTGCATGATAAATAATATTAGCATGTAAGCAGTAGCCTACTTGCTATGATGTGCGATGTGGCAGCATCGGACAAGATTGAAAAACACTTAAGTATTCTTTGGGTTTTGTTGAAACTGTCTTGTGTATGTTCCAGAGAAGACATGTTCTGCATGTATTGAAAATATTACTCATTTTCTGACCCTGTCTGGAAGCCTTCCCTGCTCTAAACTGTTCATATATCATTAAGCAGTGATTCCCCAATGCAAGCAAGACATTTACACATTCCAGCCTATGAACGATCGGCCTCAGGGCATGTACTTCCTAATGTGCAACTTATTTTGAAACCATGATTAAGTGGAAGAAATGCAGCCCTCACAACAGATTACGGTTTATTATTACAAACAATCGAGTTGAGCAAAATGAATCAGCATTAGAGGACGTGTTTCCGCTGACTCGACGTCAGTCTTTGTTCCAAGAAGTGAAGTGGTGACTTTTTGATAGCAATTATCTGCCAGCGATGCTTTGGCTGATGCACGACTTGTGGATGTGTCGGATGTTTTATGATTCGATGCTGTGGTTTGCTGTTATGTATTCAGCTGCTCCATTGCTGGACCTTACGAGGAAGGTGAAGAGATGCTTGTCTGGTAATTGGATGCAATACTTAATTTTCTAATGGGACGTCTTAAGAGGTCAAGTAGCCGTCTGTTCCTGGGGGGAATTTTTAAGCATTACACATCCCCCGGGTGCATTTTAATAATGACATTTGCACTTACTTATCCTCTTAGCACTAAAATATAACTCTGATTTCACTGTGACTCGACTGCAGGGTGGTCGCAGAAGAATAAAGTATTAACATTTAACAGGAAGATCAGAAGCACCCCGTCTAACCGAGGCCTTTGCCGCATAAAAGTTGCCTTGCTTCTCCATGAAGTGTGAACTTTCCCTAAATTAACTAGAAAGTATTTAATTTTGAGGAATGAAGATGCCATAACCCATTATGCTCCCATTCATCAACCCCCGTTGCAGAAGTAGCTACAGAATAGATGACACATCATTTCCTCATGTAATGATAGTGACTTCATTTGGGGTCACACAGCCGATAATTTGACAGTGAAAAATGAACGGCAGCCTCTTTTCGGCAGGAAATCTCAGGATTACCTGTCTTTTTGTGAAGGGCTTGTTACAGCATGCTCACCCAGAGACAAAACCAGCAGAAACGGCAACACCGAACCACAGCAACATCACAGCCACAGTTTGTTATTACAAGAATGTTTGTTCAGGCAATATTATCCTCCAGAGGGTTTCTAATAATTGGACAACTTTGTTACCTTTCTGCTCAGGGACGCATATCTTCAGGTATCATGCTTGAATTAATACATTTTTTATGTATTGTGTTTTCTGCGTTTTCATATCTCAGGTTATTACAGCTGCAAATTTGCATTTTATTTATATTAATAAATGAAGACAAGTGGGAGTCGAGTAGCACACTTTAGTTATTTTTCCCCCTATTGTTCTGCTTATGTTGACATATATTTTCTGTTTTATGGAGACGCTCTTATTAACTATAAAATAATAGCTACATCCATGCTAGCAGCTCTGACTTAACAGCAATGCTTTTGCCAACATGCTAATAACAATAATGTTAAAATGATGATGTTAGCCAAGTATAATGTTATTTTAACCATTTTAGCATGTTAGCATGCTAAAAAATAGCCAGTTCCAACTGCAGTCAGTACTAAAACGAAGTTATAACAGTTAGCCTAATCCTGATTTTCATTATTAATTCATTTCATGATTAGGCCTATTCCTTGGCTGAGTGAAAACTGCATTTGACTAAATAATGCCACGAAATGATCAAAACTAAGGATGGGACTGAATATCGACATGGCAATGTATCGTCGTCCTGACCAATACAATTATTAGGCTGGCGCCAAATATCGGTATCTTAATTTACAAATTTCTGCGGCGCTCTCAACAGATTTCCCTCCGATTTTGACTCACCGCGTCACTACCTCATGACTCCTCGTATGACATGAATGAGGGTAAACATGAACGTAAATTAATTGGCCAAAGAACAACTTAACATATCATAATGCAATATATCTGTTATCACAGAATCGTGTATCGTGATATTATCGTTATTGTGGGCCATGTATCGTGAGTTACCCTGCGATTCTCTGCTGTTCAACTGTTAACTTTTACCTCTAACTTGTGTTAAATCTCATGGCAATAGATCCAATAGTTGTCCAGACGTCATTAAAAAATAACAACATTTTGGACAAACAGCAATTTTGACCTCCTTGTGACACTAGCTGAAACTCTGGGCTGTAAGCATCGTCTCTAGGCTTTTTCAGCTTGGCACCGTCAAACTTTAATGGCCATCCAACCGGATTTTTAGTTGAGATATTTTAGCTAGGACGAAAACAACGGACCAACATTGCTATCAGTAGAGCCATGCCGCTAGCACAAGCTAAAGACACATCCACATTGTATCGTCTAGTTTCCAATGCTAACACTGAGTTTTCCTAATCATCAGGGGTGTTTTGTTCTGCTACGATTTATAGCCTCTCTTGTCTTTCAGGGGAGCCTTGGCCCCGAGCTCCAGACTTTTTGTCTGACCCAGCAGCAGAGGCTCCTCCAGAGGACTCTGTGAACAGTGTTGACTCAGTTTGCTTGGAGGGGGAAAGTCTGTCCGTGGAGAATTTCCCTCTTGAGCGCTCCTTTTGGCCACAGTGTAGATATTTTTATAATCTGTAGATACATTTGAGGCGTACAAGAGTTGGCACATTTTTGCTTATTGACATGTTTTTTTTTGTGTGTGGAGTGTTTCTCTGCTGCTCCACTATCAGCTCCATCTGCGGGGCTTTTACTGCTCTGGTTTTGGTTGTTCAATGCAGCAGAAGAAGCAGAACGAGAGCGGTTAAATATGTGCGACGCTAGGCAGGATGGTTAAAAGCACTTACCTTGATGTGTGGCTTCTCCTCATGTCATGATGGACGGAGAAAATGTAATAGCCTCTACTAATGAAATTATTAGGCCCTTAAAGGACCTGTGTATCCTAGACGACTGTGACATATGCTGAATTAAACTGAGAGTGGTTATCTCATCTTACAGAAACAAAAGACGCAAAGAAAAGAGCAAGGCTGGGCTTGTTGGAATCTTTTTATCTGCTGTGTGTCGTTGAAAAAACACTGCTTGTGACCTTGCTTTTACAGAAGACAAATTGTTTTCAGACGTAATTTAATTTATTTCACATAAGCAGACATTTTCCCCTTTATAGAATACACAAATTCATCATACACAGAAACAAGCTCGGCCTTTAACCTCTCAGCCAAATCACGTTAGAGATTCTCCCGCCACGTAAATCAGAAAGTCCCGAAGTCGTAGGAAGACTCGGCGGTGTGACAGCGCGCGTTAATCTCCGACCTTTCACAGCCCTCCATCAAAGCACACGTTGGTCCGTGGGTATTAAACGTGAAACCACACAGATTTGATGCGCAAGCAGGTACATAATCCTTTGTATGTACTATCTGCATTCCATGTATTCCTCCCACAGCGCCCGGGCTCTCTTTAGCCAGCAGAGGCTTTAGGACCCCCCCCGAGTCAGGAGCTAAAGCGGGACACATCTGAAACCGTCCTGTCCTCTTAATACGAACCAGGCTGCTGCGCTTATTAGGATGGGGAGCATCGCCTGCGCTGTTTCACTGTGAAGGGTTAGAAGGTCATGTCTGTCATTATAGGAGCACAACAGCATACATGACTCTGCTCGACTAATGTGAGAGTATCTGCCTCTTTGTGGCAATTACCGCAGATGAAAGCTACACTGGCCGTCTGCTGAACGGATGAAAATATTTACCTGTTAATATTTGCTGCTGTTTACAGCCTAACAAGGCATACATTATTGATACAGCAAAGTAGGTGCGGTGCATTACTTTCAGACCGCAGTAAGAAACTATCGCACACATTTCCATTCATCATCTTTTCTGTGTTGGGAGAATATTAGTCCATGCCTCATACGGCGTCTAATGAAGCACTTTAAGATCGATAAGTGGATCCGTTCTTGTTTACCCGCGTAGAGAAATGATGGGCCTTGGGCTGATTCATCTCCCTCTTTTTGCCAACCGCTTCGGTCAAGGCTGCGTGTGGGTTTGTTGTTGTGTATAAAAAGGCTCACTTTAACTCCAGCAGGGCACCAGGTTTGATTGGTATCCTCGGGCACTAACTGCAAATGTAATATGGTCATACAGATAGTATAATAGTAAACACAACCGCTCCCCCAGGACCAATACTGCTGTAGATGTTCAAAGGATTTCCCCACTGAAGGGAGGTGCGGGGGGCACGGACAGGGCGGGGCCGCTCTCACAGGAAGAGGAGACAGACAGGCAGGTACTTTACTGGAGCAGAAAGCTGATTGCACTTTGAGTAAATACTGGAGTCTGTATCTGCCGGCTGAGCTAATATTTTACAGACAAAAAAGGGGAGGCTAATTCACTGGAGCTGCTGCCAGTAGGAGGATGCTTTTAGTCTCATGGTGGAGTGGATGTTTCTATTTTGACCCTCCTGGCTGCACGTATATAAAATATGTTCACCGGGAGAGTTTTCTTTCCCCCTCACTCTTGGCTAGACCTGCAACCAACACTAAGTTTCACAGCTAATTCAGCCGCATTTCTGTTAGTAAAGAAACAGGAAGTGGCCATGACGTGTTCTCAGAGGCTGCCCAAGAGACTTTTGGGGGGGGGGGCGTGAAAGTTTTCTTTCCCCCTCACTCTTGGCTAGACCTGCAACCAACACTAAGTTTCACAGCTAATTCAGCCGCATTTCTGTTAGTATATAAACAGGAAGTGGCCATGGCATGTTCTCAGAGGCCGCCAGAGTTTTATTTCAAGAGACTTTTGGCGGGCGTTTTATTTTTGTAGACTAGATTAAAAAAACAATTATTAAACAAATCATTTCTGTACATCATCATTAGTTGCAGCCTTAATGTTTCACATGAGGATTTGTAAATGGGGTTTTAATTTAATTACAAAGTAATCTGTTGTTTATCCTTTTTTCAATTAACTAATTAGTTTATAAATGTCAGAAGACAATGACAAATCCATTTCCAGAGCCCAAGGTGACATCTTTAAACCGCCTGTGTTGTCTGACAAACAGCACAGAGAAATTCAGACACTTTTATAAAACAGAAAAGAAATCCTTCGACGTTAGAGCCATTATAAAGTTTGACTTCTGTGCGACATTAATGGTAAATGATTGACCGATTGCTCCAGTATCTGTCTGTCTCTCTTCCTCTTGTGCTGTTTGACGTTAGCGCTCAGTTCCCTTTAGGCTAATAATAAAATAGATGAAAAACTATGTCCAATCTTTCATCCGGAGAGCGGACACGCACACCCACACACACACACACACACAGGAGGTTAGCCCTCCTCGAGTTGGCCGGGTCGCTTCAGGCGAGCGAGGCTGACAGGTTCATGGCCTGTGTGCGAAAAAAAAAAGATCCGTCCTGTCTGATGTGATACCTCTTGAAGAGACCCGGTGAAACGACGAGCACTTTGATGTCAAGGAGGTTGTTTTGAATGTGTCAGGAATATTTCAGCGGCTCCTATTAGCACATCTGGCCGAGCAAAGGGGGGGTGAAAAATGAAAGTGTTATAATAACTTCAAGATTCATTTCCTGCACTTAGATTTATGGATATCAGTTCAAACGTGTCAGAGACTCAAAGGGCACTCTGCTCGGGAGCATTACTCACTGTTAAGAGTCTCCATCTGGAGCGTCACACCATCTGCTGCACCTCTTTAACCCCTACATTTATTTTATTAGGCTGTAAACATTTATTGTGTTATCAGAGTGGCTGTGTTTAAAGCCTTAATTGGGTTGATTATACTTCCTGTGATTGCTATGGGAAAGGTGATGTTTTATTTTAATTACGCGGGCTAAAAAAGGCTTTTCAAACAGGAAGTCGTAACCCTCGGAGGACCTGCTCGCCTCTATCTGCGCTTTATTATCTCCAAACCATTGAAAACACCAGGGAAGCATGTGATCAGATACCTGTTATCGCCGGCTCTGCTGAAGTCAGATGCATCCCCTTAAAGTGGCGTGGGTCTTGATTCATCGAACACCCCAGAAGACACACCATTTTTAGCATGAGCGGCAGGTGGTGTATTGAGGACATGTGTCGCCTTTCATGCACACACTCTAGCTGTATCCGTGCGGCTCAATAATCAACAAGATCTGCCTGTGATCGAAAAATATCTTTGGAATAACGATTTAGCTCAACTTAAACCTCAAACAGACTCTCAGAAGAACTGTTTCAGTGAGATTGACAAACTCGAATTCAAAGGCTCCGAGATAAGAAGCGGAGCGTTTGCTATGCATGCCAGCTCTTCATTAGGCGTGGACGAGCAGGACGAATTCAATAAAGCTCGTTGGATCTGCCACCATAATAAAGTTTGAAGGCTTCTCGGCGTGCGAGAAAGTTATCACATTTAAATTACGCGGAAATAATTAAGATTGAATGGGTGGTTTCTAATCGCACTAGTTGAATGGAGAGTTAATAAGGCCTTCAGCCCCGCTATCCTCTGCACGCAATCTAAACACACTCTAATGTTATAGGCGAGCTCTCTTGTGGGCTTTTACGTATAAAGGTGAAAGGGTTGTAAACTAAGTGGATGGACTTTTATAGATGAATCAAATGTAACATAAAGACACATGTTGATTCTAAGGCTGAAGGTCACTCGGTATTTAAATGTATGTTTGTGTATGAAAAGGTTTTAAACCCCTGATTGACCCGTCAAAGCTCGCAGATGCCTTTAAGCAAGTTAAGTCTGATTATCATTTGCACCACACTAATTATAATAAGCTCTATCCACGAGGAGAGGAATTGAAGTTGCCAGTTTTTCCGATTTAATAGCTCCGAATAATTTTCTAATCCCATTTTTCCCTGTAAACTAGTGATTTGCTCGCAGACAGTGTCTCCTCTTAATAGCTTTATTATCTCTTTGCAAGCGGCGGAGTTTTTTTAGATACTTACCTGTGAAAGCACGGTCATTGTGACACAGTCGAGGCATGCAGATCCGTTAAAAGCTTCTGCTACACGTTGGGAATTTAAAAATCTTTTTCATTCATATCCCGAAGACGCAGGTGAGGTAATGCCGGCTCTTCCGGACACAGAGTGAAGTCATTGCCAGAATGTTCGCCGCTGAGCTGCATTAGGAAGGGTTAATGGACAAGTAGGAAGCAGTGTGCTTAGTTAATGGCCTAACGCTGCCTTTAATGGCGCGTCGTTAATGGGAGTTCTCTGGATGTTTGGAGTCAGGACTGTTAGATCTCCTATGATCTGCCCTCAAGTCTTCCCACAGGCTCCTCACAAGCACTTCTCCCCTCGGGTCCCGTGGCCCCGCGCCCCTCAAATACATAATTCACGATATAATGGACGTGATTTCTGAGTGCACTTACCGTCCCGATCGCTCCTGCGGCCTGCTGTCTTAAGAGCAGTCCCTCCGCCGGTGCTACTCATCCGCACTCGGACGCAATTTATGACGTTTTTTAAGAGGGTTTTTACGGATGCTTGTGTGGTCGAGAGCACAGAGAGGAACATTTGAAAGACTAATGATCATGCCACAGGATCAATTTCTAAGAAACCTTATGGCAAGTCATTTAGCGTGATAATCACCCCTCTTGTAATATGCTTTTATCTTCCCCATCTGTCTCGCCCAGAGGAAGATGTAACAAAATGACTCTGTGATACTGCCTCTAATGCTGCAGGGCGTATAGAAAATTTAAATACTTTTTCTCTGATAATTTGTATTATAAAAGAAGTATCTTGCATCGTAATTGTTTGGTTTTAAGGGTTATGGTAACGTGTGTTTGTGCGTCCATTAATTCAAGCACCAACTTTCCCTCCCAGCTGTTAATTTTCTTTAAGTGCTTTGCTGGAGCTGAAGACGACAGTTTAAGTTACATCAAAGACGAATTTTCTGCTTTGATTGTGTTTTCAGCATCTTGAGTGAGACAGTGATTTAAAGGAACTTTAACATCATTTATTAAAAAAACGCCTCCTTTTAAAATCTCATATTACACTCAAATGCTAATCAAAGGGAAAAATGCAAGAGGGTTTTGAATCTGTTGCAGTTTCTGTATTCTGTAAATCTTATTCTTAAGCTTCAAATATTTATCAAATTATGACGAATAAAATTCACATTGCACTCAAATGCGGCATATTGTTGGAAGTACGAGAGGATGACTGTGCTGGAAGAGCTAATGAGACAAGGGTTTGCAATCTACCTGACAGTCTGAGGTCTGTTTTCTTGTGTTTTTTCTTATTACCTCAGATAACGCCTCAAACACCGACAACCTGACACCATGTTGAGATGCTTCCACTGCAGCCTCGTTAGATATTTAATGGAAAACTTTACGGTATAAATCTTCACCGGGAACTTTTTCATGACACTCCCACAGAATCAAACACCTTCTCTCATTATGTGAACACTTAGAAAACCTATGTAGACAATAAAAAGATAAATTACTCTGACAGTGTCCCTAATGGACCAGAATGCAATGCAGTCACAAGACATCCCGTGTTCTGAGCTGTGGAAAAGGACGCCTTTGTTCCTTTGGGCTTATTATTCCAGTACACATGCTATTATTGTCTGCACCTTCAAGATCTCACAGCTGACGCGAAGCGTTCGCACCGGTTCTTTTGGGATTGTTAACGGGTGTGCTGGGAATTGTAGGAAATCACAGTTAGAGCAAACAAGAAAGCTGTCTTGTATTGTGCATGCAGAAAGTCTTGTGAAAACAGAGAGGGAGAAAAAATATGTTGAAAAAAAAGCCTCTGAAAACTTGTATTTAAACACTGTTTTAAAGAATGTTCCACCTAAGCCCCGCCCCCTTCAAATCAGCCGAAAGGAATATATAAAAATCACATAGAAATCTCTCCTGTGAAACAACCAAAACTGACATAATTTGGGCATCAAAAATATTATTTTCACACTAGAATCCGCCAGTAATAATAAAAATCTGTTAAAAAAAATTATTTGAGGGGGTCCTTTAATACCAGTGTTTAACACCACACATTTCTTTTGCAACCATTTATTACACAAATGGCTCGAAACACCTGAAGGCAAAATAAATCTCTTCCTCCTTCTCGAGCCCTCCTTCTCTTTCCTTTGTCCCTTCGTCTCAATCCCCGACGAGAGGCGGAAGCAGCAACCTGATCCCTCCGCAGCAGGTCTGCACAGGTACTGAGCCCTCCTCGGGACCAGTCTGAAAACCAGAGGAAATGGAGCCAACGTTTTCAGTCACAAGGCAACAATGGGGGCCCGACAGGTGGGACTGCAGGCGATGCATTAGCCCTGTTCCCGCCTGCTGTCGTCTGCCGGTGTCTGTTGACCACACATGATGCGGCAAATGAACATTGTTGTCTTTCGCCTGAGGGGGAGGGAGCTTTCTATATGTCGCTCTATAAAATTCACAACGGAAACTGCATTTTATTTCTAGCTGGAGGGCTGTGCAAAGCAGGTTGGGCTACTCATTTTTCAGGTACATGGAAGTAGAAAGATGCATGAAGAGCACTGATGAGGGTTATTCACTGTGCTTTAGTCCTCTGTGCAGTTTGCATTTTTTGATTCTGTAAAAGCTCTTACACACACTTCAGACTTTTCCCCTTATTTTCCTGAATAGCACCGAGTAGTGATTGACTATTTTGTTTGCCGAGCATGAATGCTATTGTTGGTTTAGTTACACAGTGGTCTAAAAATGTGCCTGTGCTGCAGGGGTGAAGGACAGGAGCCATTATGTCTAATAGACTCAGACTAGTAATACTGCGTGTTGTATACTCTACATCATTCTCCATTTGCTGTCCATCCTCCTCCTCAGCAGAGCGCAGGCTTGCTTTGCCCTGAGGTGACAAACATGGCTCTGCTTAGTTTAGGCTCCGGAAATCAGAGGAGGTTTATTTATTTAACTTTACTCCAGCTTTTAAATTTGTCTTCCATTTGACGAAAAAGGTCAATAAAGCTGAAAAGGCAAAATAAAGTAATAGATAAGTGGATTGAGAGAAATCCTACCTTTATTTTGAATAGCGGAATAAATACCATTCTCTGGTTCCAGCTTCATAAATGTTCAGATTTGCTGCTTTGCTCTGTTTTATATGGTTGTAAACTGGATGTAAACTGGAGCTTTGGGATGTTGGTCAAACTAATAAGTAATTTAAAGATGTCCCAACGGACAGAGCAATTTATTAATCGAGAAAATGATAAATCATTGCTGAAAATGAATCTTAGTTGCAGCCGTGGTTAAAAATTAAACTGCATTAAGGACCATGTGTCTGCAGAGCTTTGTCATTATGATCGAGTTAAAGCTTTGGATTTGAGGAAGCAGGTGCAGTCATACGTGGGCTTGCCCTGCAGGGTTTAACCGTCAATACTGCTTCACATGAAACACGTCATTGTTTTATTCAGTAGATTAAACACAATTATTGTTTGGATCAATTTCAATTTCTTATGTCAGATTTCAGAAAACATTGCCTGGAGCCAACGCTGACATGCTGCATGTCAGAGATTACAATCACACAAAAGAAAAACAGCAAATCTAAGCTACAGTTTGTGTCCCTTTCCTTCTCGTCTAGATGCTTAAAATCTTTGACTATTTTATGATGCATAATAAGTGAACAGCTTCCTGGTTTTCTGACTGTTAGAAGCAGATGAGCTCGTTCAAAGTTTGAGGACAGACGCCGTAAAGAGCGACTTTTTCTATCCTTCACAGAGAAAATGATATTTAATTAGAGGGAAAATAAATTAGTCTGCTGTTCTTGAGACTAATTTCCCATTCCAATATTTTTATTGCACGGCTGTGCATCAATTCAACGCGATATTAATGTCAGAAAATATCACACTCTCAAACTAATAAACGTGTAAGACTTTGGACAACTTTTTTTATGTAACTTGTAGATGAGACTCCGCAGAGAGAGGTTCACTTATTAAAAACAAAAAATTACTAGACAGGCCTACTACAGCTGGACAGCAGAGAGAGCCTGTAGGGAACACTGTCAGAAAATGAAACCTTTGTCCCGAGGCGTCCTGTCTGTAAATGGACCGCCTTTTCAGATCGGTTCTCTCTTAACGACCTTTGCACCCTTCTGAAGGTCAACGAGGCGCAGGGCAACATCTTTAGGGTGTTCGGTAGACGGCAGATGGCGTGGTATGAAATGAGGCTTTGGAAATGGCTCGAAATCTACACGTCACTGCAGTTCATTTCACATAATGTGGCTTTTGTCAACCCTAAAGTACTTGAACAAACTCCTGCCTGCTGCTTACTCCTGCGATAATAGATGGATTCAGGCAGCTTGTCATCATCAGCACTAGACCTGAAAGTATTTTCAGCAATTATTTAGAAATCGATCATTTATCAAGACCAGATATTCTCCAGCTGCAGCTTCTTGAATGTCTTTAGCATTTGGATTGTATATTAGATAAAACAAGGAGATGGAAGATATCTCGGGCTCTGTAAATATTTACTTTTCTCTGGCATTGCGGTGAGAAAGAAGTTAATTGATTAATCAAGAAATAAAGTTTTTGTTTCTGCTTGCTGAAGGTGCTCGATAAAAAGTTAAGGGATTACCAAAGTGATGAGAGTTTACCTCAAGGAAGAGATGTATCTCTTCACCAAAGTCACATCAACGATCACAGCTGCCTGAATCTCTTGAAAACAACACGTCAACCAAATGAAGTTGGAAAGAAAAGTCAGGGGTTCACCAAAGTCACTTGGGTTCATCATCTGGGCACCATGAGTTGGTGTTTTGGGACCAAAAGGTCTTTGAACTCTCTGAGTTGAACTGCCCACAGAGAAAGAACTACACCCCGCCAAAGGCTTTTGTCTGTTTGCATTTGAACGCCAGTATGTACGCTGAAAAAACACAAGCTAGCATGCGGTAGGTATGGCAACGAGACAAAAACACCAAAAGCAAAAACAAGATGGAGAACGCTTTTTTGTGTATGTGTTGGGTTTCATGATAACAGACTTGGAAAAGGATAGTGCAGATTTAAACTTCCTTTTCAACCCAATCGTTTTGTTTGCCAGTTTTTTGTTTTAAAGATCCCAATTCTTGGTGCTGCATTGGCTCATGTGTTCCAATAATCAAATCAAATCAAATCGTCAAATTGTATTTGTATAGCGCCAAATCATAACCAGAGTTATCTCAAGACACTTCACAAAAAGAGCAGGTCTAGACAGACTCTTTGTTGTGTTATTTAAAGAGTAATCAACAACTATCTTTGTCTCGATCAAACACTGTATCCCTCAAGGTTCCTCTTGTCCTGGTAGAGTACCTACTCTGTGATTTGAGCTATAAAAGAACCTCATAATGGTGTTCCAAGAACTACAATTGCTCCTAATACTTGCAGTGGGAACACTAGAAAAGTGGTGGCCATCTTCCAACTGTGTTTAGAACTACAAAAAAGTTTCTCTTGTCCAAAAAAACGAAAGATTGTACAAAATTTTAATGCCATCCATCCAACAGTTGTTGAGGTATTTCAGTCGAGACCCGATTTGGGATTTACGGACTTGCCAACAATACCACCTCAAGGGCCATAAGAAGCGAGAGAGGTGTAATGTTTTGGGGGAAAAACTACTTCCACCCTCCGTTCTCTGAAACACACAGAATAGAGCTTTCTGGAGAATTTCCTCATTACCTGTTTAGAAAATGAGTCTTTCAGCTCTGGGCCTTTTTGACGACCGGCTCTCAACATATCCGCAAAAAAAAAAAAAAAAAAAGCGGGCTTGATGCCCTTAGTTTTATGCTGTAAAGACACTGACAGGCAATTACTGTTGGTAGGAAAAGGCAAAATTACAGAGCACACAATGTTGACGGTTGGATTGGTGCCTCCAGCCTGCAACAGAAAGAGAAGCATGTGTGAAAGGGATGTTGTGTGCTGTCAGTTATCCATCAGCAACATGATTACACCCTTTCCTTAGAGAGACGCGGACAGAGATAGTGAGGATTTAGGTGCCCCTTTCTTAAAGAAAACCCTCTTCAGCTGGTCCTGATCGCTTCCTCAGCATGAAGTGATACTGTAACAGAATTCAAATACAGTCATGTGCCTGTCATAGTTAGTTAGGAGTGAACTGAGGGTGTGTGCAGAGTGAAAGAGCTAACAGAACGGCAGCTGATTCAACATATAACAAAGCGCCCATTTTTACTGTGAGTGCAGGCTCGGATGTTAAAATGTTTTACTGTTTGTTTCAGGTTACAAGTTATATAAATGTTATCATATAGCATCCTCTTGATTAATGACCAACTGAGAGGACAATGAATAGTAAAAAGTTGGAGGGACATTGGTTAAAAAAACCTATTTCATTACCTTAGATAACAGACAACTACTTCCTAGCTTACATGACGTTAGCAAGGAATTTACACCTTTCCTTTAACCTGTTTGCTAACGTTAGACAACAGCTAATGCTAGCATTCAACCACTTCCTAGCTTACATGGCGTTAGCAAGGAATTTACACCTTTCCTTTAACCTGTTTGCTAACGTTAGAAAACAGCTAATGCTAGCATTCGACCACTTCCTAGCTTACATGGCATTAGCAAGGAATTTACACCTTTCCTTTAACCTGTTGGCTAATGTTAGACAACAACTAATGCTAGCATTCAACCACTTCCTAGCTTACATGGTGTTAGCAAGGAATTTACACCTTTCCCTTAACCTGTTGGCTAATGTTAGACAACAGCTAATGCTAGCATTCAACCACTTCCTAGCTTACATGACGTTAGCAAGGAATATACTCCTTTCTTATTGTATTGTGTAGCACTACTTAATGGTACTATTAGCTTTAAGCTGCTAACGATAATATTAGCGAGTAAGTGGCTGAATGCTAACATTAGCTTTGGTTAAATATGTGTTTTACTGGAACTTGAAATATTACTAGATTTTCCTCCTTATATTCACTGTTTATTGTCTTTTAGTTAGAATAAGACCAATTGATTAATTAAGTATGATATCATAAAACTGTGTCACATTCTCCAAGTTTATAAAACTTTCAGGATGTGAAACTGTGAAAGAGCCGTTTGACATTCAGACCGTGTTAGCTTCCCACCCTGAGCGTGACGTGAGAGAAAAATGGCTGCTGTGTGAATGTGGTCAGTAGAGCTAATTGATTATCAAACTGCTGCGGGGGTGCTCTGAGGACTTTTGTGGTACACTGTGCAATTTCCACTGAACCTTCACACACTTTCACTATGACAGCAGACCCTTTATTTTTCTTTTCAGCAAGTCATGACAGACTGCGTTTATTAAATCTCTGATCTCTAATTTCAGATACCCCGATAAGGCTAATCAGAACTCAGCACTTGTTTAATTATTTAAGAAAAGACAAGGATGAGAGGCAGAAAGTCACAGAAGGTTAGGTTTTCCTTTAATTCCCGCTCTTTAGGTGAGCACTATAAGAATCCAGCCTTTCCTCAAGTATTATCGATCCTCTCGGAGTGAATCTGTCTGCCCTCCTCACTGCCGAAGCGCTTCTGAAGCGAGGCGATTTGCCATCAAGTCTTTGTGGACATGCGCCATGGGATCTCTATTCACTGCACAATCCTCATTTTCAGCACTTAATAAGTTTAGGCCTCCGATTTCTTGTTGATGTTGGAGCTGAGAGACGTGCGCACACACACACACACACACACACACACACGGAGAAACGGGAGGGCGTAAGGTAGCAAAACAGGGATATAGAAACTAGTGTGGGGAGGTAGCTGATTTCCCCAGTGAGCTTATATCTGAGCTGTCGTCACCTGTCTCTTCTCCGGGAAAGAGGAGCCTTAATCATGAACATGAAAGTGTCTCCTGTGGTGCTGCCTCCTGTCTCTGTCACTCGCCTGTCTATTACTTGATACAGAGAGAGTACGAGCTAATTTTTTTTGTGTCCGTTATGAGAGGCCTGCTTTTTTAAAAGTAAGACAAAGTCGCATCAAACCTGAAGAGCAAAGTTATTTCAGGTTCAGAGGACTAAAGTGTCAATAAATGATCTGTAAAGACACAGATGTTCAACATTAGAACAAAGTCTTATTTACAGCTTTAATCTGCATTTTGGCATCCTGGAGACCCTGGGTCCTCCTTAACGGCTTTAAAAAATCACTTTTGATACTTCCTGACTCTTAATTTTCAGAGATTTGCTCATGAACAGGATTGAGAACGAATGACACTTTTGAGCAGTCTGACACAGCTCGTGTAAAAAATGATAAAAACAATGGATTTTCATTTCTTCTCGATCTGTGGTTGCCGTTGACAGTAGTTTTTATGGCGCATTATTTCTCCATAACACAACATTAATCTATTGAATTTGTTCATTCATAATCTCCCTCTGAAGCATTCATCATTTGTATTCCCTGTCACATATAAAACATGAGATATGGCATTATTTGGTGCTATAAAAAGGCTTTATGGTCATTTCTCTGTTTGTGACAAAGAGAAGTGTTACCTTTTCAAATTTTGTTTTATATATTGGGTAAAGAAGTAAAAGTTTTAAAGGTAAAAAATTGCAGCCGTTAACAGTTCAGTACACGTATAGCCGTGGGATCTGCAGGTCGCAAACAAGAAGGAAGTAAATCCAAGCCAATCGCAACAAAACACAGGTCACCACATCCTGCTGCCCCCTCATCCTATAGACAGCTGCAGGAGGTGATAATTTTATGTATGCAGAGCGTGCGCGCATGTGTTTGTCAACGTGAAGTCACACTGTTCACCTACTTTTGTTGCGAAGGATTACCTTATCTCAGTGAGCAGCAGGAGCTTTGTCTTCTCCAACGCAACATGTGCGATTAGTTCTCATTGTGCAACAGTGTAATCTGCGCAGATAAAGCCGCTTCCTTAATACAGACTCTTATAAAGTTCTCAGAGGCGCCGAACACAGCTTTAGTTGAATATTCAAAAATGCCCATTTGAATTTGAAATGTAAGGAGTCTATTATACAGGAAGTGCGATAACCTTTTCCAACACTGTGGTTCCTGCGGAGAAGCCTGAATGTAACTCAGTGTTGTTGTTTAGCTGTTGTAAGATTCAGCAGGTTGTGCAGCAATCTCTCCTGAGTCTGAAAACCAGGTAAACATATGTGGACGTCTGCTGCCAACTCGATTCTGAAAACAACATTTGGATGTTTCCTTGGCCATTACACTGTTACTGGCACCAACACGCCCAGGTGTAGCACATTATCTAGAGCCTGACAGATTATTTTTGGCACTCTACACGACTCTAGAAAATGAAATGTAGCAGGATATTATCAGATTTGACACATGCAAAACATGTCCCCGTGTCTTGCACAGAGAGCTCATTAAATGCCTCGTCTTAATAGATTCACCATGTCTCCTTTTTCCGCCCAGCGTGTACAATCTTCTCTGTCTGGTCCAGAAACCTGCGTGTCTAGCCGAAGCTTGTTCAAGCGTGAGACTCGGTTTCATTAGATTTACATCAGAAAGACAAAAAGAAGGGAGTGTGGGATGGCTATATGAGCACGCTGCGTTCGCAACAGCAATCTGCATTTCCATTTCAGGTGGATCGGACTGATGTGCACCCTGTTGACAAAATCCGGATATGTGCGAAAGTCTGTGAAATGCAGACACAATTTTACAGCCCAGCAAAGTGCCCATTTTCTGCTCTTGAACGATGAAATACAGGAACATAAATGTGCAAATACCTGAAGTTGTGATACACTAAGTGACTTTTTGACCAATCAGAATCCCTTACCGCGACCGAACAATGCATGCCTTGATTCTGGATAATCTTATAATCCTTTTATTCCATCTTTTAATGCAAGAGGACCAGATTTGATGTGTGGCAAATCATGGTCAACACGTGTAATTACTACAGGAAGTAGCTTTAATTCTGCCGCCGTGGTTGACAAGTGACGGTGCTTATCCCTGTGTCGGGTGAAGAATTCCTGGTTAGACTGTCAGCAGTTGAAATGAGTTGAGGTTTGTTTTGTCGCGTGCTGTCACTGTTAAATGTCGCCGAGCCTTATTGAAATGCAGGGAGCGATTCTATGTGGATGACAGGCTGTGGTATCTGTGTGTCTCGAATAGTTTTCAGCCGGTACAGCTTTGATGCTCACATTTGATATTGAGAAACCGTACCTTTTTAAAGGCCCTTTTGTTCTTTATCTCCTGTCTTAATAAGTTCTTTGTTTAGCTTTTATTTAGCATCCATCAAACTAGCTTTTTATAGGTATATCATGAGGAATAAGTAAAATACTCATTTTGTATTATTTCTTTTTTTCTTGGTTAAGACAAAGAGATTTAAGAAAGCTTCAAGAAATAGGAATAAAAATAAACGTACATGCTATGTGGAAAACTACTTGTGCTAGCAGCTAATGTTTTGTTGAGTTAATGTTGCTTTTAAAGTTTGGGATTTTGGAAAATACATCTAATTGCTATTTTCCCAATCTTTGGACGAGAAAATTGATACCATACTCGCATATTTGATTAATATGTAGCTTCAGTCTGGGTTTTGTTAGCTTAGCTTAGCACGAGGGCCCAAAATGGAGAAGCAACTAGCCTTGCCCTGGTTGTGAAATCACAATTTGTCATTTTTGCACTTAAATCTTGTAAAGATTAAACAAAAGAGGTGTGCCGTGTTAACTTTGGAGTTGCTAGCCGGTAATCAAAGACGAGGAAAGCTGTTCCTGTTTCCAGTCTTAAACTAGGCTAAGCTAGCCTGGAGCTGGCTGTAGCTTTATATTCAACAGGCATGTGCGTGTTATCGATCTTCTCATCTTCCTCTCCCCAACGGAAATAAATGCATTTCCTAAATGTCATATAATTCCAATAAAAAGTTGAACTTGTTGCCAGAGGGCAGTCTAATCTTATCAGTGACAGAAATGGCAGGAAGCAACTTCAAAAGAAAGTACAGCCGACTTAAACATGAAGCAGAACATGCCTCTTAAAATCAGATTATTGAATTGTCTGTTGCTTGTCATCTGGTAGCTGTGGCGGCTTTACTGACAGGTTTTACAACCGTCAGCTTCCGACTGGAGGTTGTTTCAGAGCTGACAGTTCATAAAGATGAGTGACAAGTGTCGGAGTGTGAAGTTTGTTCAGCTGAGTGTCAGGAGGACGCCAATAACAGCAGACCCTGAGGCAAACTGTGCCATGTTGAAAGTGCAGCTTTAATGAAGTAATGCAGCGCAAGAGTACACAACAATTTTATGAACTTGTTGAGGGGGTTTGAAGGAAAGTAAAACGTAACAAAATAGGGTTTACATGAGGGAAACGGCACTGACAGAGTAGGAAGCAGACATTTGCGAACTTCCGAACTTGCTCCCACATCACAGGCAACTGTGCAAATATGCCTTAAGGGTCCCAGTTGTTAGTCTACTCTCATGTAGACAATGGTAACCATAGTAAAAGTATTTACTTTCATTCAAATGGGATTCAAATGAGCATCACGCACATAGCAAATGAATTTTCCGCCTCGCCTTTGCACGACTCTGAGGAATCCTGTAAAGGCTGACGAGTTAAGACGAAAGTGAGAATAAAACTTTGCAGATGTTTTGTGGTTTAGCGTGAATCAGACAATTTGAGGGTTGAATGCACTCAGAGGATTTTAACATCTTTTTCCTGTAAACACACAAACATTGTTGTCACTGATCCCACAGATAGAAACTGATAGGCCGCTGCTTTGTTCTCCTACACTTTACTCGGCTGCTGATGAGCTGTTGTGGAGTTTCACTGTCAGATCCACGCACCCACCCATGCGTCTACCTCAGCCTGAACTCTGGGAGGTCTCAAATGTGAATCTGAATACAAAAAAACCCCCCCAAAAAAACAGCAACACCTCATTTTCAGTCGGGCCATGGCATCCTTTTCTTCCTGCGGCCCTCTAGCTTTAACCCCTCATCGCCTCATTGAGACACTTCTGCTGGCACCCTCCACCCCTCCCCCCTCTAAAGCACTTTGTCTCCATGGAGATGTTTTGAATGAAATTTAGGGCAGGAAAGGTTGTTTTCCTACAAAGCAAGCTGTAAAATTATCAGAACTCTATAGAAAGTGCTGTCCTTAGAGTATGTAGGCGAACACTAAGTGGTATTGATAAATGTCTGTCAAATATGCACAAAGAGGGCCGACTTTGAAGCATTCAGAATAATAACGGATTTCAATTTTCAGTCAAAACATTTCAAGCTGTGCTGGAGCTGACCAGATTAGCCCGTCTCTGAAAAAGTAATTGAAAATTGTGCCTCTGCTTTTCTCTTTCGCAGTCAGCGGTTGGGAGACTGTTACCGGCCTGTACGGGGAGACACTCGAGATCCCGTGCAACTATGGAACCATAAAAGCCGAAGAGGTCATGATCACTAAATGGAAATATGTAAGTCACAGCGGAGGTCAATGGATTCAAAATGGTGAAGTCGGTCTGACACCCACTTATCATGTCTGAGCCACGCCCAGTCTGAGTGCATGTGCCGTGCATTAGAGCGTGCATCTGTGCCTCCGTATGACACGCCATGAGCAGAGGGTGTGGAACAAAACACTGGAAGTCATTGCCATATGTGCCAGACGTGTAACCGGTGCACTCTGCTCTGCTTTCAGGACAAAGGAGAGGGGCTATCAGGAGACCTGCTGGTCAAGAAGAGAAACCAGAGTGTCTCAATCAGCGCCACTGATGAATACAAGGGCCGTGTGAGCCTGGCGGCAAACTCCAGCCTGCTGCTCTCTGCGGCCAAGCTGACCGACCAGCGCACTTTCACCTGCATGGTGGTGTACGGCACAGACATCACAGAATTACCCGTTATCGTGGTGATACACAGTGAGTAGAAGCTGCAGGAGGTCTAAATGAACTTTCCTTCGCTGGGTGACTGAACATGAGCAGCACACAAATCACCTAAAACAACACCCCATTCATTAACACATTTTTTATGTATTGCAGAGATGCCGGCAGGCCTGGAGATTTCTGACAAAGCAGGAGAGCTTGAGATTGGCAAGCTGAATAAGGTGGGTTTTTAATGATAAACATTGCTTATACCTACAGTATTTTAAAGCATCCAGGGGAAATCCCTCACTCGAGCTGAGGTATCTCGAGGCATAACAGCGACCATGTTACTACAGTAATGAGTTCTTTGAAGTGACTCTCATGAATTAGTAACGAGCAGATTCCCCCCGTCCTTCAATTAAAATACCCAAAGGATCTGAGGGGCCTTACAAACGCTTTGGGCATTTCACGGTCTGTTGCATAGAAAAGTGCTCAGTCCTCGAATGCCGGAGAGGTGCTAAAAAAGCGAATTTGCTCCGATGTTTGGTCTTTTAAAAAGATGCAGATTTGTTCTAAAGTCCTCAAATGTTTGTTCAGTATTTTTGTCATCTAAATCTTCTTATGTTTTTGTCTCTCAGCTGGGAACATGTCTCGCAAAAGACGCAAATCCAGCAGCAAATATCACATGGTTGAAAAACAACAAACCCCTGGTGGCTGATGGGAAAGGTGTGTATTCCTCTTCCTGTTGCATGATTCAAAATACTAACAGCTTTTTTTTGAGTACTTGTGACATTTCTAAATATTTCACACACAAATGTATTTATTCTCTCTGCTGTAAATGATTCTTCACTTACAAATTGTGCTGCATTCGTGGACAGTACGAAAGCATTGTTTCGGTCCGTAAACATCTTATTTTCCTTGTTAGAGTTTCAGACTGAGTTGTTTGTTTTGTGTCCAGGGGTTTCCATCCAAGCCTTGGTGCTGGCAGACCCTGATACTGGCCTTTCGACCACTACCTCCACACTGAAGTACTCAGCCGAGAAAGAAGACACAGACGCCCAGTTCACCTGCAGCGTTGTGGGCACAGAGCTGGTGTCCTCTCCGGTGACCTTCAGTATAACCTGTGAGTCAACGAACCCCACTAACAACTTCCCCTGGACACACTGCACAAACTGCTGCCTGCTGATGAGCTGTAACTTCTGATCAAAATCAAAGACTGAAATGATGGTTGATGATCATGTTTTTTTTTATCATCACAGCCTATGAAAAGTTAATCTTCTGTCCTATATTTAAGTTTCCAAAGGAAGTCTTTTTTTCTTTGCTCTTTTGATTTTTCCTACTTTGTGATATAAGTAATTCATGTTAAGCCAACTAAAAACTTCCATCTGACACAGGAAGTGCATGTTGTCCTAACCAACTTATTCCAGTGTGATTAACTTGAGTAGTAAACACGTGCAGGCTTCTTAGGTGTTACAGGTAGAGTTAGGTCGTGTTCCAGGGAGAACGAGGTTGCTTCTAAGATCAGGACTCAGCTGTGTTTTCACACATCTTTCACGAAAGGAAAAGAAGTAGCTCAACATTTGCTCTCGTCTTGAAAGAAACAAAATCAGGCACACATCTCTCATGACTGATCGCCTTGGGTATTTTGGCAGAGATCAGACTTAATATTCCTAAATATTTTCTATTATTGAAAAACAGTTGAACAGATTTAGAGCAAGTTTGTTTGCTCGGAATTCATTTCTATTGAAATATAAATAAACAACACTGGGCTTTTCCACTCTTACAAAGTCCCTCTGGCCAAACTGTTTTAAGGTCAAAATAAAGTGTTTCTATTGACTGTGATGTTTATTTGCCAATTGTTAGTTAATGTAACATAACATGAATTTAAAGTTATAATCTCGAAGATAGTTCTCTTTGGCGGCGCCTGTGGCGCTAATCTGTAATTGCGGGCTTTCATCAGTTGGCTCATTCGCCATTGTGTTACCTCATTCAGCAATAGATAGTGACTTGACAGATTAATTTAAATGAAAATGATATCTTTAATTTAGAACAACAGTCAAAAGTAACACTAGTTTGGGCTTTTAGCAGCTGCTGACCCAAAAGATCTCAACAAACACCAAAACCTCTTTATGTCATCTCAGCTGTAACCAGTGGAGACAGACTCATGCTTGTGTTACTTTTCAAACTGTATTAAGAAGAAAGACGAGTAACAGCATCTTTCATTGTGATTTTTTGAAACATTTGGAGTGGATACTGTCAGCCTGTAGTGGGTTGTATACCGAATGCAGCATTAAATATTGAAGTTACCAGCTCACTGAAGCTTTGTCAGTTTCTCACCAGAGATGTGAAAACTTTGTCTCACATGGAGCAGAAACATCGAGCACTGAAAGAATTGCTTGGTCGATTACCTGAGTGTATGACTGCACTTTAAACATCTCCTCAGCTGCATTTAGAAGTTGGTTCTACCCAACGCTGAAGCACAAAGTTACAGCTCTGTGTAGCGCGCCAGCACAGTTGGTTTCTGTAGTCCCTGCAGTGAGCTGTAAGGGGCACACGGTCCACTTAATACACCCACAGATACACCCCATCCCTGACCTTACCTCCCTCTCCTATATTCTGCACAGACTCCACGGAGAACGTCATCCTTGAGGTCATCGCTCAGGAACCTCTGGTGGAAGGTGACAATGTGACTCTGAAGTGTGTGGCTGATGGTAACCCAGCTCCGACCAGCTTTATCTTCAACCTTAAGGTACCGATCAATATCTTATTGAACACTCATTTCTTCCTTCCATTCATGCTCACTGCTCGCCTGAAGAATTACAATTGTAATTTAGTCTGGAACCTCCCAGTTTATTTTTGATTTCCAAGAGGCATTATCAACATATCAACAAGTTATTTACAAGCCAACACTTACCATTTGTATGTTGCGTAAACCAGCGTCAAGTTTGCAAATAAAGAAGTCCATAAAAGTGTCAGCCATCTCGGTTGAACAAGAAAATGTTCTAACAGCGCTTAAACCCGCCCCATTTTAGATGAACAGTTGTGATTGGCCTGACCTAAATCCGGTCAAAAGAAAATCAGTCTGTACACGACGGGGACTAGGCACATTTTTCAGCACATAAAACTTGAGCTAGCAGATTAGCTCTTTGCCGCGATGTATCTACCAAATGTTTTATAAATGAATCGCCATTTGTTTGTCTGTCTTTAAAGGGAGAGGTGGTGAAAGTGGAAAACACAGACAGTTACACCATCATGAATGTTTCACGCGACACCACCGGTGAAT
Organism: Semicossyphus pulcher; assembly: GCF_022749685.1. Classification (NCBI taxonomy): domain Eukaryota; kingdom Metazoa; phylum Chordata; class Actinopteri; order Labriformes; family Labridae; genus Semicossyphus; species Semicossyphus pulcher. The sequence goes on from NW_027211692.1 coordinate 10,774,398, forward strand.
ACAAATGCTCTCTGGTTGACGACCCAACAATGGAAGCATCGCAGGACATCACTGTAAAATGTAAGTGACCAAAACAAGTTGTATATCTTTGAAATTACTACAGTAATGCCTTACACCAGCAGCATGGTCTTTATATTTTTTCTGCCTGTAATCTAGTTTGTAACAATGACAGTGAAACAAGTTTGCTAGTAAGAAGAAACTCTTTATGTCTCTGCCTTCCTGTTGCTTTGTGTAGAAAAGTGTTGTGTCAACCACGCTGTCTCTAATAAGCTGCTTCAGCGAGGCTGGGGGCCAAGCGCAGGGATGTATGGTCAGGCCTCTGAACCATCATTTCAACTTCCTCTCGTCTCCTTTCAGACCTAGACATCAATTTAAGCCCCTCTGGAAACATCGTCAAGAGTGCCGGTGAGACCTTCGTTGTTAATCTCCAGATTGATGCCTCCGGAAAATCAAAGGTCTCCTGGACAAAGGTAAAAGCAAACTTTTACTCAACAAGGCTGAAGTCAATGGAGAGATTTTTGCAGTTTGTTATTAACAGGATTGATTTTCTTTTCATCTGATTCCAGGATAATGTGAAACTGGACAAAGAGCCACAGTTTACCAAGGTGACTTACTCAGACTCTGGCCGCTATGAGTGCGAGGTAACAGTGGGTCTGCTCAGCCGGAAAGCTTCTTTTGAGCTGTCTGTTGAAGGTAAGGGCTTAAATGAAACGATGTTGGGATATTGTATTATTTTCTTTGCTTCTGTGTGTTAGATGAAAAGGTTTATACCCATCTCATGCCTGTATGATAAATATGAAGCTGCAGCCGGTTAGCTTAGCTTAGCTTAAAGACGGGAAACACAAGAGAAACAAACAAGGTAAAAATAAAAAGTGCTTATAAGTGGATTTCTAAATCTTTAGGCTACTGGTTTCCTTTGCTACCTGCTTTTATGCTAAGCTAACCTAACAGGCTAATGGGTGTGGCTCTATATTTTCCGCCCAGATATTCGTGTGTGGTATCTTTCTTCTCAGCTTACTCTCAGCAACAAAGTGAGCAAATGAAATTCAGTAACAAAAAAACATTACTCACTCATTATTCACGTTGCAGGTGCTCCGATAATCAAACATCTGACCAAACAGCTCGGTGAAGACGGCACTCATAAAGTCCTGATTTGTGAGGCTGAGGGTTCTCCAAAGCCAGCTGTTTCCTGGAGCATCAACGGCACCTCGGTATGCCCCCACTCCCACTCGCACAGCATTACCCCTTATATATATTACATGAAATTCTCACATCAAGATGCTGTAGGCGGCTTACTTTATAATTTGCTGTATGGTTTGAGGTATCACACATTGCCTAAGCGTCACAAGGTTCAGTTCGATTCATGAGTACAATTAAATTAGAAAGCCTAGTCTGCACACACTGAATGTAATTACATGTTAGGTGTACACAGCCACTGGAAATAGTTCCTTCCATAATTCCCTATTTTTGCAAAGAGGTGTTGTTTACAAAGAGTTTAAAGTTATAATCCCAAAGATTTCTCTCCCAGTGGATCTGGCGACACCCGTGGATTTCATAGTAACAGTAAGCGTGACTTAAGACGATGGCAAACACTTCCTGAGCTGCTCTGTCAGAAACACGACAGAAGAGCAGCTGGTGTCTTTGCTTTCAGTGCATCTGAGCAAACTCATGTTTTGGAGGACTTGAGACGTTTTTGAGCAATTAAGTAACAGTAAAGCTGGATTTCATGCTGCATCGTGTCCTGTAAATCCCTTGAGCATAGGTAGGCTGTGTTACTATCCTGTGGGAAAGGCAGACTCCACCACTAACAGTCAAAACTGCTATATAGAGAGAGGTAATTAGTAACATAAATAAAGTACTTTTGGATAACTGTAGACTATACATGATATGAAAACGTTTTTTTTCATAACCATTTCAAGGATTATAAATTTTAAACCCAAATCTGCCTTTTCTTTTATGAAGTGTAGAGGATGTCTTGGTTGTAGAAGTCTGCCCTTTGCTTGAATCAGCTACGCTAATGTAGCATATGAATGTTTACCGGCCTAAAACTGCAACCGAAAGATGATTTGATTTATCCTGAAGTATCCTCCTAACAATATGTTCTACATCAAAAATGTCACAAAAGCCGTTCAGCGATTTCCAGACTTCCTTGAATGCATCAGAAATGATCGATCCAACCTCCTTTCAACAAACGAGCATTTTAAAAGCACTTCTCTTCTCCTCTTGAGGACAGACCTGACAAAGCTTCATTTTGACATTTTACTAATCTGCATCATGATGTTGAAATTTTCAGCAAAGACAAGACCCGTTAATTAAAGTAAAAACGGTTTCTTTTTCTGTAAACAATGCAGCACGCGGAAAAGGACGTCTTGTCTGAAGTCGTTTATCGCTAACCGCTGGCTACACGCCCGGCATGATCACCGGTGTCCCATCGTCGTCAGACTGTAGCCGATGGGATCCGAGATTGATCCTGAAGTAACAACTGCACTTTTTTAGGGGGAATCTAAATATTGTCTTCAAAGTCGCTGAGACATAATGTCTGTGATTTCTACCTGCAGCAGCTGAATGGACGACCAATTTTGGCTTTGTGTTTCGACGCTTATTTAGGCACACACCACATTTGTTCCCTCACCGAGCAGCTGGACATTTTAAAAAGAATCCTGAAGCAGGGAAACAAACATCTGAGATGCAAATATGATTGTTGAAATATAATAGCGCTGTTTTCCTCTAAACAAACCTCTGAATAACATCAGCAGAGGTGCGAAGGTGTGACTAAACAAAGGCCGTCTGTTTCAGCCTCCTCCCTCTGGACTCTAAGGAAACCAAACAATCCAAGGGTTACCTGTATCTCGGTCCTGAGACAATTCATGTTTTGCTTTTTGGCACTCGCGCTGTACTTCAGCATGAGTGAACACTCCGTTATGTGCATAGCTGTTTGCACTGTAAGTTTTTCCCCTGCTGTCACACTCTTGAACTTATCTAGTCCAACATTTCCAGGTGGTCGTGCTCAGTGTTCGGAAAGACAACATTTCTTCATTTTTCCCCGAGGCTCAAACACAGTATTTTACAACGAAACTGTCATTTCAACACACCTTTTCTCTCCTTTGTTTTTGTCGTTTACCTGCGTGCACACTGGCAGCAGATCCATTCAGCGAGGCAGCTTGAATTACATATGAACCTGAGCATGTGGGTGGGATGGTTAGGATTCTTTTCAGCCCTTCACTCAGTATCTCACCTCAAAAATAACCTCCAAACCTGAACCTGTGTGCCATATTTAATCAGCTCCAAAGGTGTGCCGAACTCTTTCACCTTAGGACAATGCATTTTGGAGATAACACACATTTTTACATTTCAGTCAAAGTTTATTTATTCTCCCCTCGTCCCATCCTTTAAAGCTTATTCAGAGAGAATAATGCGCGGCTTGAATACAGGCTCAGTAATGGGTATTTACTAAAATGCCTCATCCTCTTGTGTATGTAGAGGATGTGAAAAGGGTGTTGGCAGTGTGTCTTTGTGTCTGAGGTTTTCCTCTGAGACCCAAACTGTCTACATCCCACAGGCGCACACGCTTTGTCATGGAAAGGCTGAGTCACATTGAACCAACGTCGCCCCCTAGTGGTGCTAAATATACACTTCTTTCAGGCTTACAAATCCTGACACATACTGACGTTTTTTCTCTTGTCGTTCAGCTGGATGAGAGCCCCTTCGTCAACGGAAAGATCACACACAAGATCACAGTTGTGCCTCATGCAAATCTGACTGTCTCTTGTACGGTGTCCAATGAGTTTGGGGTGGATACCAAAGCTATAACTGTGTCATCCTGTAAGTACAGAGTGGTAATGTTCATTCATTCATTCAACCTTTCTTTTAACACATTGAATTTGAGGAATCCTAAACACGCAGAAAACATAAAGAAGAAACAATATAGTGTAAAAGTAGAACGACTTTAAGTTAAAATCACCTGATATAATTAACTTATATGTAGTTATAAAAGATAAGCTATCTCATCAGTACGGTTCCCTTGCGCCTCTGCTTCCTTCTTTTCCTAAAGCCTAACTCCTTAATCTTAATTTGTGGATGTTTTCCTGCTGTTCACTAACTCTTCTGTCTGCATGTTTACTTCACATAATATAAAGACGCCTAAACAAGCAACGAAGCAGCTTTTAACATGAGGTTAAACTTTAGGATATTTTTATGGATTAGGGAAATACAATATTGTGTTGACAGAAACCTTTCCGGTGTATAAACAACCACTAAGTTTACCTTCAAAAATCCCCAAATGTAGTCCATATTAGGGTAAGAGAAGGAATGAGAGAAAGCATAAGAACAATATGAGTACAAAGTCGATGCAAAAATAAAAGCAGCTTTTAAGATATAAACAGAATTTTATTACATCGTTGGTGGTGAGTGAAGGTCTAACTTTCTGCTATCGCCACATCCGAGTCGAAGTGTAACTGATGCATGCTCTTAGCTCTTTGTGCACAGTGTGTCCAAATGCATGCATTGTTATCCTTCATTCTCTGCTCTCTGTTGCTTACTCATTCCTGCGTGTTTGAGACAGCATTTCACCTCTCTTTCCCCCGCTCTCTCTCGGTGTGTGTACGTTGGGATGCTGGGTTTAATCTGTTCTCTCTCTGAACTTCTTGCATGCAGACGTAGAATAGAAGTAGAGTAGTAATTGTTTTTTTTTTCTTTTGGTTGGACGTTAATTTTATTTTATATCTGATTTCAGTAAATGGGGAGGTGATATTGACAGTGAATAAACAAGGTAAGTCGTAGCAATCTTCTTGCTTGTAAGAACCGGCGGGAGGGGGGGGTGAGGAAAATGTTGGCTACTGAAAGAAGGCTCTTTATTAAATAATTACCTTTGGACTCTACAGCTGGAAAATCAATGTTTGGACAGTGTGTGTTTTTATTAATAAAAGTCAGATATAAGAGGAATGGAGCTACCAGCATCCTGACAAAATGTCAACATTGTCCATAATCCCATTGGCTGATGAAACAAGTCATAAACTAAGATTTGTCATTAAACTCAGTGGGTCATAACCATGTGCAGTGCGGATGTGTCCACTCATCAATGCATTTATTGCACATTAAGACTTCTGCTTCTCTGTATTCACGTGCATTCAGGCCGGAGTTTGATACTGGAACGTGTTGACGCAGGTTTCTGATGTTTTTTCTCTTTTGTTTTTGTTACAGACTCATCGGACGACAGCGACCAAACCAAGCTGGTGGTGGGAGTTGTTGTCGGCCTCCTCGTCGCCACTATCGTTATAGGCTTGGCGTACTGGGTCTACATGAAGAAATCCAAGTAAGCAGTCAACTTTAACATCGTCCAGTGTACTTTTTTAGTCAATAGCTTTCTCACTTTTAATCTCAGAAACTTCAGACCAACTTTACAATCATTCAGGCCTTACTACATTATATACACAACCACCTGTAATATAGCAATTCTGACTCGGAAATTCATACTGTTAAAAGCTCTGACACAGCTTTTATTGACACTCAGGAACATCAACTAACAACTTCTGCAATAAGCCCCACCTGCCTCCATTATACATCCAAATACAGATGGTAGTTTTCCATTGCAGCCCTTGTTTAAACTCCTTGTTTAAACAGCAGACTGTTCATATCCACTTCAGTATAGGCCAAGAGAACTATGATATTGTTGATATTGATATTATTTTGGTGATTAAAGTAGAACGTAAAAAATTCTATTTAGAAATATGAAACACCTAAGCACAAAATAAACTACATTTACTTAAAAGTATATTTTCATATGCCAATTAAAGAAATAGTTTGACCTATAGGGAAATAACCCTGTTAGCTTTCTTGCAGAGAGAGAGATGAGAAGATAGATACCTCACATGCCTGTACATTGAATGTATAGCTGGAGCCAGCAGATGGTTAGTGTAGCTTAGCTTAGCATAACTGGAAACAGAAGGGAAAAAAGCCAACAAGTTGCCAGGTTATATCTCGGCCTGACTTGTCTACTTCTTGGAGTCTGTGGTCGCTTGCCAGGCAACATCATGCTGATGATAAGACTTTAAGAAGTCACTGCTTCCTGCCAAGAAATAGTTCATCACAAGCACCCTATAAAACTGCTGATAAGTACATTTTTATCTCTGGACAAATCCATGCCAGCTGTGTCCCCCTACTTTCAGTCTTCACGCTAACCTAGGCTAATCACCTCCTGGCCCCAGCTTTGTATTCAACAGACATGAGAGTGGGTTTGATCTTCTCATCTTACTTTGGGTTACTCCTTGAACAGAATTAGCAAACAGTTTACCTCATTAGGTCTTGGGCTTTTGAGGCCGTGTGGGATTTTGGGAATCGAGGTCCTTTTTGTCCGCCTGGTAATCAACATTGCCAAATTAAGTGAATTTGCTTCTGTTTTATTATTAACACACAACCGTTAAATAAAAGCTTCCATTTAGTGCAAGTGGAGGGAATTTATTAGATATGATTCTGCACTAAAGTAACACACTTTTATTTGTAAATGACTGTAAAGGAAAGCATGCTAACTCTCCATGCTTTGTTCTGAATAGGCAAGGAAGCTGGAAGACCGGTGAAATAGAGAACGGGTCCTCCGAGGAGGAGAAAAAACTGGAGGAGAAAGTGGAGGAGAACAGCCAAAAAGCTGAGGTGTAAAGAAACAACCACCATCCTTTGGGAATGTGAAAGGTAGAAAACAAAACATCTCCATCATACGCCAAAATAAAGGTCAACAAAGCCATCTTCTTTTTAATGAACATTTGATTCATACGATCTTTTCTTTCCAGTGAGAACATGGAACTTTTGCACATTTCTCTTCACCTCCTTCTTTGGGGGGAAAAAAATCGAGTGTACATTGAGATGAAGACGGTTTGGATTTGGTTTCAGGGAGAATTTTACTAAAAAGCATATCCAAACATCCCCGAGCCCCTCAAACCCACACCCCTCCATTCCTTAAAAAAACAGAAAAGAATGGATTCTGTATGTGATATACATAACTTGTCTGCACTACTGATACATGTGTAAACTCGTCTACTATTAGATTCATGTTGGAATGGAATTTGGGAAAACGGAGAAATGCTGATTTTTGTTGATGCAAGTTAAAATTACTTCTAGACCAGTTGCCTTTGCTGTAAGGATGTGTAGGCCTGCATTAATCTGTGTTTGACTCTTTAACATATTGCATTTTAGTTTCACGTCATCACAGTCAAAACAACCTCTGCCTTCAACATCACTGTACTGAACCTGTTTGAGTTCTCATTTAGTTCATTCAGGCGTCAAAACCACATTGAAATTGAGATGAAATTCCAGAAAGGGCTAAGGGTATGTGCTGGTACTCGGCATTAGTTATAGATGGTAATATGATTTTACATGTTGCATTGCAGGAAGTAGCTGATGTGCCACAGAGTTCTTTGGTGTTACATGAATTATTTTTTTTCCTTCTTTGATCGTGTGTACCTCTTTTTGTTGGAAAGTAACCAGGAGAGAAATTCTGTTTTCCAATGTACTGTACATTCAACATAACCACTGTATAACACACGCAGGTAGATTATTGAGAGAATGTAAAGCATAATTCAGCTCATTTACTGCCGCACACATCGTTTTACATTTGTTTTCATGCTTTTCCTCAAGAAAAAAAAAAGCCTCTAGTTAAAGGATTTTTCATTATATATGTGAATTCTCCACCAGTGTTGAGGTATCATTGTTTATTGTGTAGCTATGGAATAATTTTGTAATCGATCACACAGAGACGACGAGGTGTCGGTCTCAAAGTAGCCGTTATGATATGTTTGCCTTCTTTTGAAAATCTACCTGTACTTTGCTTCAGTTTGTGATGTGCACTAGCGTTCATGTTTTCAGACTTGTGTAGAATAAAATACGCGCAGCTGTACATGTCACCATTTTGGTCCTTCAGGAGCATTTACTACATTTTTGAAAATGGATCAAGACCAGGATGTAATTGTGAAGTATGTGATTTTGATTTTCTTTTTTGCTATTTATATTGTGCAAGATAAAAAAATATAAAAAAAACCCCATCCTGGTAGGCTAATTCAATAATCATATCTTGGATTGAAATTGTCGGTAAATTGCTTGCAGACTCGACAAAGCTATCATTAAGTTGTGAGTCATGAGTAGGTCGCTCAGCGTCTGGTTGAATATAGATTCAGCATGTGATAATCTCAGACCTCCAAGCTGCTGTTTGTTGCCTACATCGTTTCAAAACCATCAAATTGGAAGAATGACCAAAGAAAGTGAACATTGCCATGCAAGTATTGTAAATACCTGATGTTTGTTTTTGTACTTTTGTTTAAAATAAAGTGTACATTTGGAAAAGTTATGTCCACTGATGGTTAATTTTGTTGTTTTTCATCCTTTAAAATATAAAGAAACAATGTTCAGAACTTCTGGGATGAGTGCATGTTGTGTTTACTGTAGGTGTACAGTCATTTGACAAAACTGAATATTGTAGAAAATCAACTAACAGAGCGGATTTGACTGAGAGCAGAAACATAGTTGGAAATATGTGAACAGAGTGCATGTGAATTGTTCCTAAACGGTTTATTAGAAGTATTCTTGGAATTTAAAAGGTTCTGCATCAGTGGTAAAACATATTGAACAAAAGGTAACTGCTTTAGAAAATTGATTTCCTCTATTTTCATTCATTTATGGTGCATTCAAGTTCTGCTACTTTTGTTTCAACAAGAGGACAAAATGTAAATCATCCAAAAATAATCTGCACAAAATCCAGTCAAATTGATTTTTGTTCACAATATCAGGATGCAGGCTGCACGTGGTGCACGCGGTAGTGCTGTCGCCTCACAGCTAGAAGGTTCCTGGTTTGAATCCAGGTTCGGACATCGGGGACTTTCTGTGTGGAGTTTGCATGTTCTCCCCGTGCATGCGTGGGTTCCCTCCTGGTAACGTCCTCCCACAGTCCAAAGACATGCTCGATAGGTTCATTGGTGACTTGAGTGTGAAAGGTCTTTATGTGTCAGCCCAGTGATTGACTGGCCGGGGTGTACCCCGCCTCTCATCCAATGACAGCTGGGATAGGCTCCATCCCCCCACGACCCTGAACAGGATAAGCGGTATGGATAGTGGATGGATGGATTATTAGGATGCAATCTTGTGAAACCTTGTTTCTTAACAAGAAACCTGTATTCCTGACAGCTTTAGAAACAACTTGTTAATTGAATTGTTTAAGAAAACATTAACAGAAACAGTCTCGATCCTGCTGCCAGTGTGACCACAAACAAGTGGAGAAGAAATATAAGGAAGCCGAGGTACAAGACGCGCTTATAATCACATTCAAAGCCATTTAAACCTCTTTACTTTAAGGCAAGTGGAAAGAGTGTTTTATGTACCTGTAGTTTACTTTCCATTTCACTACCACTTTGTAGGAAATATTGTAGTTCTTACATTCACTTCGCAGCTACAGTAAGTTATAGTAATACATAAACATATTACCAACATATAAAATATCAGGTATTTGGTATGAATGAATTATAATGCATGATGCAAACTTCCCTTCAGGATATCAAGTAGTTTAAATCAGATTTTCCCTTGTAAAGATGCAACAGTAAATTGCTGCATAGGTGTGCATAAGCAATAGCAATCCACAAGCCAAATGTAACGTACAATGTGTTTCAAATAAATGTGCAACTTCTCCAGGAAGGGAAACATGTCATTGTTCTTTAACTCAGTCAACCCTCAGATGACACTCTACAATAGAGACTATTTATTAGTGATAGAGGAAGTGCAGCAGGGCTCACAAAATGCAATGTTTCCCTTGGTCATGGTGCAGACTGGAAATTCAGTCAAAAGCATGTTGGGACGCAAGGCATGATGGGCCATCACTACAATAGTATAACAAACTGTAAACACTGTAAAAGCGATTCTGAACGATGGATGTGTTTACTTTTCATATTGACTGTATATTTATATACTGCTAACATGTGAATACTTCTTCATATTCTGCCTTTAGCTTAGCATACCACACAGCAGCTAAACTGTGTCTTAATATATGTTTGACTCAGTAGTGTTGGTTTTACATTAGATCATAATGTAAAACATCATGGAAACACAGTTTAATTCATTAAATAGACACTGAGTGAAGAGGGAGGAGAAAAGGTATCGCTGTTTAAACGTCATCGTGAGGTTGGCTGCATAACGCCAGACTACATGAGCGTCTGCTGCCACCCTGTGGTCAGACGATGAACTGCTGCTGACAGTTGGAATGAAGGAAAAATCTTTTTTTTTTTATCAGGGAACAAATTTTGTTCTCCCAAAGGACTAAGGGCGTAATTGAAACCCAATAACTGCTTAAGATTTATTTTGTGTTCATATCAAAACAAAACATAAAACCTGATTACACCCATGACCTCTGTAGCCGGAGGAACTTTCAATGAATGAAACAATCAGTGGTAAAAGTATTTTTTTCTTTTCATGGTCGTGATGATATTGATCTTATGATTTCATGTAACAGAAAGATTTTGCCCTTTAAAACTGAACGTCATCTTTCTCAGGAAGTTTTAAGAGAAGACTTACATTTAACGCCGTCTTAGATTTATTAAACAAATTTCCTCAAGGAATAAGGAGTAAATTAAGGCTTAATAAACCCTTTAATGTGGTTAACATTAGGATAATGTTGTCTGTTCGAGCTTTACAAATGCTCCATCTGCAGATCACTTCAGGGCATTTAGCAATGTTTTCTATGTGCTCTTATTGTTAATTTTGTTTTCACACGTATATTTGTACGGAAGCCCTTAGCGGACACGCATCCATATATTTTATTTACTCTGTTTTCCCGTGTTAACTTGTAATTTCTGGTTGTTTTCTCGAGATCTTAACTTGAGAAAACAACACTGCACCACCATAACGTCCGACTATCATAACTCGTATCCCCAGAGTTGCAAAAGCACAAAACAAACATAGAAACAGGCTTAACTTACTTCATTAGTGTGGGCAGTGGCAGCATGGCATGTCCTGGTCTGTAATATCACAGTGACCAGCCTGTTGCTTTGTTTTCTCCGGAAAATGATCCTGTTTGGCCGAGATAACAAGAAAAATAAGTACGGAAATTACTTGTTATCACGAGAAAACTGAGCAAATTAAATATACTATATGGATGCATGTCTTCCGTACATTTGCACCAACATATAACCAACATATTTTTTGATCTCTTACAGCTGTTACGAGCACAATCAAGGCAGTAGGTGTGTGCACTTGCTCTCATTAATGAGGACTAACATCCCTTGTTGAAATGTGTGGCTTAAACCAAGTTTAGATCTTCATATTTAAACAATCTGAAAATAAGACTGAGGCCTGGACCTGGTTTACTGACATGTGTAACGCTCACAAAATGTATCTTAATCGTTATGTTTTGTACAGAAGTGAATATGACCTCCTGTCAGCGTTGGCTTGAGAAACATTGTAAACTTCACATGCTCATGTTTCTCTGAGGGTTTGAACATAAGATGTAGTTTGACAGTGGTCATGTATTCATCTTACAAACCATTTGTTCTCTGTTGTTGTCTGCGCATTACCGTCTCTGCCTGGCTTCTTTGTGATGCAGAAAGCTGCTGTGGTCTGTGAGAAACACTGTGTGGTCACTGATAGGACTCAGATACACTCTGCACAGACACTTGTTGACTTCTGTGTTGAGTTAGCACAAGGAGTTAAAGTGAAAACAGTCAGCAGATGAAATGGAAAGCACCAGAAGTAAAGTCTTTATGAGTTACAGTTAATAAAATTATCTTTCACTAATGTCTTGGCTCCGAAGCTGCTGTGATTAACTTGATGACTGTGATTAACAAATCTGGTAAAGAAGGTGAGTAAACACAATGACTGCAGGCATCTCACTTATAAACCTGAGCAGAGACACGGAGGAGGATATTAATGATTCATCTTCTTACAGAACTTTTTCAAGCTTCGGCCAATCAGAATGTGGCAGCATATATAGGATCTGCAGCAGTATATGTCAAAGTAAAGTCGTGCAAAAGGCCAACGAAACAACAGTTTTAATAATATCTTTTGAGGCCTTGAAGGATGTGCAGCTTGTTGTTTGGTCCAAGGAGGGAAGGATAAGACAGAAGGAACAATGAAAGGATGACTCGGGAGGTCTAAACATTTAAAACTAAAAAGAATAGAAAAATACATTTTCCAAGTTTGACATGAGGTGTTGTGTTTTTGTTGTGTAGGGCAATTTATGTATTTACCATGAACACCATAAACAGAGTGCTATATCTCCAATGCAGGTAAGTAATAGCCCTCTGCCCCCGTCCCATATATGTTACAAAAGATATTGTGTGAAGTATACTATGGAAGCCCTAAGCGGACATACATCCATACATTTTATTTACTTTTATTTTATTTCCATTTGTTTTCTTGAGATCTCAATATTTAATTTTTAATTCACTTGCGTCAGATGATCATAACTCGTATCCCCAGGGTTGCAAAAGCACAAAACGCACATAGAAACAGGCTTAACTTAGCTCATTAGTGTGGGCAATGGTCTGTAATATCACACTGAGAAGCATGTTGTTTTGTTTTCTAGATGGCCAGAAAAAGACGCTTTGTTATCCCGCGATAACGTGATAAAAATGATCTCAAGAAAACAACCAGAAATTCGTTATCACAGGAGAAAGGAATAAATAAAATGTATGGATGTATGTCCACTTAGGGCTTCCGTATATATCCTATAATTGTCTTGTTATTTTTATTAGGCTGCCATATTCTGCTTCAATTGACTTATGCTTGAAGTTTGATGATTCGTGTGACAGTGTACATACATGGATACTACGTCATGGTATGAATTGTGCTCAGTGGTGGAAAGTAGCCAATTTAGGGTGTTTTAGCAGCTGGGGCGGCTTTCTTCTCACTGTTTTCAATAAGAGGCTTTTTGCCTGCTGCTTTTGTGTTGCAGAGCGCCTTGCGTTTTTTCCGCTCTGTGCGCCTCATGTTTTTGAGGAAACGCTCTGAGCACCTCGAGTTGAAAAAACTGCAACTCAAAGCAGAAAACCGCCCAACGTCATTGCCGCTTTTTTGCATTGTCCAATTGGATGAATATAGAGGCGGGCCTTCTGTCAGTTTACAGTATAAGAGCTAGGTTAATGACAGCTGATAAAAACGCATAATGCAAAACGCGCTGTCTGATCGGGACCTTAATTTACTGAAGTACTTTACTTTGGTACAATTTCTATTTTGTGCTACTTTTTATTGCTCTACATGTCGGAGGGAATTATTTTGCTTTTTACTCCACTGTACTTAGTTAATAACTTCAGTAACACACGCTGCACACTAATTAAAGCTACCCTACCAGCATCAACATTAGAGTGATGGACGCATTATCAACAATTCAATAATTATGGTCCAGAAACAGAATTAACATTACTATGAACAGGGATATTCTGTATGATGACTTATTGTACTTCAGGTAATTTTATGCAAATACTTCTGCACATTTTCTTAAGTTAAATAATGAATATTTACTTTTACTTCACACTAGAATCTTTAGGCTAAAGAACAAATGTTTTGCAGTGTGAATTTGGTGTTGGTGAAACCAGGTGAGTTGTGACTAAATGAGAGGAAAATTAGCCTTAAAACAAACTAAACCTTGGAAGTAAACTTAATGTTGTATACGTCACTAAACCTGCTTTATATCATATGTGTCTCCATCATCTCTCATTGTACTTATTTGGAGCCAAATTACCCCCGAGGCAGGCACTGCCATCTTGCACTGGTGACGTGATTTGGAGCCAGAGACTGCGCACTAGAGATCGGCAGGTGAAGCTTTGGTAACGATGTCCCGCCCCTTCCGCTAACCAAAACACACATTTAACTTACTGAAAAAACGTCAAAGATCCCGCACGTCAGTGTATTTAACAGCAGAACAGCTTCTTGTTATGGTCTGAAGCTTAGACTGGATAAAGAGATAGACGACATGACAGCTCCCTAAAAGTGAAGCCAAATCATCTCTATCGCCCCCTGCTGACTGGCTGTAGTATAGGTCATACAGCCCGCCTCCTCCATGTTAACAGATGGGACATGAGTCAAACTATAAAATCCTCAGACCAACACAAAGAAGCTGTTCTGCTGCTAAACACACCGTTTTACCTTTACCTTGCTGTTTCTTCGGTAAATTAAGTGTGTGTTTTGGTTAGCGGAAGTGACCAAGGCTGCGCCACCTGCTGATCTCTACTGCGCAGACTCTGGCTCCAAATGACATCACCAGCGCAAGATGGCAGCGCCTATCACAGGGGCTATTTTGGCTTCAATTACAAGAGCAGATGGAGACGTGTCGTCCATCTATATATACAATCATTGGTCTGAAGCAGACGTTCACAGATATGGAAACTTCAATGACTATAGTGATTGATTTAATTACGTTTCCTCTTGTCGTTCCTCCTCCACTCTGCTAATCAGGAACAGATCGGCTGCCGTATTTGTCAACAGAGCTGTCAATCATCCTTTTGACAGCATCAAATAACTAATTAAAACTAAACTTTTCATAAAAATGAACACTTGGACGTAAATCAGCATGATAAGAACTAAATATAATGATAGAAACCATGTTTGAGAAACAATTATTTGGCGTGTATTTTGATTTTATAGTCTGACTCATGTCCCATCTGTTAACATGGAGGAGGCGGGCTTTATGACCTATACTGCAGCCAGTCAGCAGGGGGCGATAGAGATGTTGTGGCTTCACTTTTAGGGAGCTGTCATGTCGTCCATCTTTTTTAAACAGTCGATGGTTCAAACTGCTTTTCCTTTAAAGCACTTAATGGCGTTAAACCGGCCTACTTGTGTGACATTTTATTTGTTATGTCCTTTATTTATTTTATTGCTTTTATCATCACATTGTCATTTTCATGTCACATCATTTTCATTTCTTGTTCATTAGTGTCAAAAACTTTACAATAGAAAAGAAAAAATAGTAAAGCCCCGCGACTTGCTAACAGAGGAAATTGCAATGTTAGCAGTAGTGTCGGCCCTTGTAATAAAATATAAGAGAGAAAGTTTTCATTTGAGAATGACCAATGTTCTTTATGCGGCCAAATTTGTGAATTTTTGTGTTGTTTAGTTTCCCCTATAAAAAAGACCTCTCAAGAAGTTGGAAAGTCTTTTACAGTGGATGCAGTTGGTTGTGCTAAACTTAACTTGAAAAGTGGAAGCATCTGTACAAAGCATTAACAGGTCCAGAAGACTTCAACACGTTCTGAATCAGCTACTGGAACGTTTTCTCTTTAAGGAATGTCCCACATATTGATACTGATCCTGAGTCAGCATTATTCTGCATTGTAAATAAAAAGCAATGTAACATCTTAAAGATAGCACAGGCAAGCCCTATACTTGATCTACTGCACCTGGTGAGACGACAGCTGTGTCCCAATCCAGGGGCTGCATCCTTCGAAGGACGTATCTGAAGGCAGACTGCATCACAGCAGCGCGTAGACAAATGCGTCCTCCTTTTCCCGGGCCACAAAGGATCCATCGGGTGCATCCTTCGCGGCCCAACATATCCCAAGATTCATTGCACACCAATTCAAACAAGGTGGCGGACTCGCAAGTGGCGAAGTGGCGAAGGAACACACTTTTAAATGTAAAAGTTTTTGGTTTCATCTCAATGGAATAGCTAGCGATACAAATGTTTAAAAAATGAAAATAAAATGATACTTAAAATTATCTTAAAAATAGTTACGTGACGTTAGTTATGCTAGCTAGTTAGCCCACTAGCTACCTGTTGCTAGATGACAGGAGCACGTTTGGTGACGCAAGGTTAAAGGCGGGAACAGCTAGTGAAGCAAACAGGAAATCCTTTGTAGATCAGACCGTCTCATTTCAGTTCGGCCTTAGCGATCTACACAAGCTATGAATAACTCATCCTCCGTAGACTACGTCCTTCGAAGGATGCAGCCCCTGAATTGAGACATAGCTAACGTTGCACTGAAGCCAATCAAGAATTTCATCCACCAAACGGTCAGCAAGACGCTATCGTTTTTTTGTTTTGTTTATGAGCTACTGCAACAACAGTGGAGTTGAAAACTTCAATTAAAAAAAAAACATGATGTCTGTGACCAAGCAATACAACCTCTAGAAACCTCTCTAGTACAACAGGCTTATATCACCTCCAGTGGCGTACTAAGGCTATTTGAGGGGCAGGGGCAAAAAAGGGTACCAGCTGTACACCATGGGGCACCAGAGTAACAGAACATGTTTAAACCAAACCCTGGCTAAGATTAAAATGTTATATTATGTGAGTACAACTACATTACACGATTACGATTAAGTTTACAATACATTTCAATTCTACATGCTAACTTTTTAACATGCTAACAAACTTCAAAATGGAGTGTACTGGCTCCAACCAGGAATGAAAATGAGGTGGAATCATGCTGCTATACAAATGTTTTTTTAAAGGGTATATTTAAAAAACAACAACAACAACAACAACAACAAGGGCATTTTTAACTTGAGCTGCATACCATTAGGGCACATTGTCTTATGCTGTGTTCACATGGATTCAGACAGACGGAAGACAGCAGAGGGACAACACCTTTTGGACGGCACGGGAAAAGCAAACAAACACTTTGACGAGATGTTGCTATGGTGATGTTGAATAAACTATATAATCAATACATTTATCTCGTGTCATCATTTTATATAATTATAAATTATTGTTAGATTTCCCTCAAAACGTAAAGTCATTCATTAATTTCCAGTATGGATGGTGAAAGGAGAACTGTGGGATTTTAAGCTACTCATTATCCAGATCGCCCACGTGTTCTTGTTGTGTGAGGGAGGTAAGTAACATCCGGTTGTAAATTCCGTTGCGGAGGACGGCAATAAAGTACAACTTTTTTTTACTTTGGACAGCAATGCCGTCTACCGTTGCCGACAATCTCTGCTGGTCTCACCACATTTTACCATCCTGCTCTTGTCCACTAAAACAATATCTGGTTTTCTACCGTCTGCCTGAATCCATGTGAATGCAGCATACCACATAGGAGAGTGTGGAGGCTAAGTCATTATCCAACATGTATCATTTATCCACTAGAAGGGCACTTGATCATTTTCTATCTGCTACAGGGGCATCCATGAGGGCACTTTTTTCAAACATGGTGGCAATGCCCCCCCGTCCCCTACCATTTCCCTTTTATAGAACTAAAGTAATCAATAAAGAAACATACATGCTTGGATAACAAACAGGAAGGCCTCTCCCCATCAACATCATATCTTTAGGCCTTAAATGTCTGTATATGGCAACAATTTTTTTTTTTAAATAATTAGAATCTTAAACGTGTAATAAAGCACGTAAAGCAACTACGCCCATTCCTGTCTCTCAGTGTCCAGATTCAGCAGACAGTCCTATACATCTACTGTACGGAGAGAAAGTCATCATTACAGTGGTGCATTACAGAGCAAAAGGTAAATACATTTGAACTCATATTTTTCCAATTGTTACATACCCCTAAGATACTTTCACTAAAAAATACCGTTTGTGTGTGTTGTAATAAAATAAATCTCCTTATTGGGTTTGCATACAACAACTTCACCCTCTTGTGACTGCATGTTTCAGGGCAATTGCTGTTTGCAGTGGTTAAATGTAACAACAATCTGAGATGGTATAAAGGCAACAAAGTTGATGTTAAGAATGCATGTGATAAATAGCAATAAATTTGACTAAGAGTCATGCAACAGGAAGTAAAAGCAGCGTTTAGCAGTTTCCTTTTCACTCATTATTATTTGTAGGCTTATTGTAGAGGGACAACTTGTTTTATCATTTAAACTAGTTTTTCTCCTCTAAATCAGTGTGGCATATTTGGATCAACTTGGATAAATATTGATTAAACACTAAATGACTGATTTGAGAAGTGTCTATAGGCCTCAAAACTAAAGGTTAAAAAAAAAGTCAACTTAGTAAAACAATAGTCAGATGGGCACCTGCAGCAGGATGAAACGGGTTTGTCTTGCTGTTCCTGCTGTTCAAACTGGACAGTAAGAGACCTGAAGCTATTTTAGTGTCTATGATGTAAGGGACATAATATATTCCAAAGATTTTCCTGTGCTTATATGAGGCTTCAGCTAACCCAAATGAACAAGTGCTGTGGATTTCTTCCTTTTTTATATTGTGTTTAGTAAAAACTGTGATAATCGTACACTGTTACTTGACAGTGAGAGACTTAATACTGTAAAGACTGTATGTTTAAAAAAAAAAATTATATAGGCCTATTTTTCTATTAAAATATTAGAGGAAATAACATTTCTTTTATGAATGATAATATTCTTATTGTTAATATTATGATCAGTGTTAGGCCTATATTTGCCTTTTAGACAGAATTATTTGAGGGTGGTAAGAGGGTGTGCTTTTTTATGACCTGAAAATCCTGGCTATGACTCTATTGTTATGATGATTTATTCTTCAAACACTAAGAGAGAAAAAAGGAGAAGGAACGTAGACAAACTTACTGTCAAAGAAGTAAGGTTTCACAAAGTTACACCATGGAGGGCAACGGTAGTTAAAAATTGTAAAAAAATAAACACTGTCTGATAAAATACATCGCTGCTGGACGGTAGCAACAGGCCAAACTCGGTTTTAAAAGACAGTCAGGGACACCACTAGAGTTATATGTGTCCTGTAACTCTGGCCAGTTAGATTTTATTCGTCATTGGTACATCCGGGTACTTTATTTTTTGATTGACAGTTGCCATGGCAACAAGCTAGAGCATCGCCATTTTGTCAGGAGGGTTTTTTTCCCAGCTCAGTCTTTTCAAATGTTCTCCCTTCCCGCCGGAATAATGCTGTCAGTGGATATATATTTGACGTTTTTGGATATCGAATTGCGTCTAGTGGATCGGATTAAGAAGATCAAGAGGCCGACGTTTTAACATAGTTGAAATAATTAGGCGGCGCCGCACTAACTCAGTTGTCCGTGTCTCTGGTCCACCGGGCCGGTTCACTGCGCAGGTTTGGACCGCGCGCCATTTTGTGAAAATTGACACAAAATTCCTAACCAAAATTATCAGAGGACACGGATTCTGTTTCATGTTTGAAATACTCTGGATTTAACTGTATTGTCGTATTTATCGAAGTGGCCGACGCTAAATTTGCAAAGACAACGTAAAATCAGAATTTGGCTTAACGTTTATTTAGCGGCAGCTAGAATTGTTAGCTTGAGGCTAGCCAAAGAAGCTACAGCTAGCCAGGGCAGGTAGCTAATGTTAGCTGCGTTCATTTTGTCAACTAGCTAGCCAGTTCGCTAAGGTTAGCTAGTAAGTTATGCGTGCTAGTTAACGTTAGCATGTTGCTAGTCATCAGCTGATAGAAACGTTAGTCAATGTTGCTTTAATCGCCGATGATGTTAATCAAAGCTTGGGATATGAAACGTATTTTAAATCTGACTGGCGAATAATTTTAGAGTTTGCCGATCAGAGGACGGGGACTGGATTTATCGTTAACGTTACTCGCTAACCGTGCAGGGAGGGGAGAATCTCAAGCTGGATAAGTTTCCTCATCATACAGGTTATTGGACTTTAAATGAAGATCGTGCCATCAGAGGTAAGAAACTGTAAAAAATATTTATTTTGCATTTGCGTTGTTAAGCTCAGCTCCTCACGCGCAGATGTATATTATATGTAACGTGAACGGTTAACAATGATGGACGCGACAGTGAAGTTGAGAATGGTAGCTTATGGTGGCGGCTAGCTAACATTTTGTGGCGGTGCCGACTCCAGTGAAACCAGTGTTAACATTTGCTTTCAGTCAGTAGGTCAACAGACTCATTTTAATGTTAGACAGGAGCAGTTTTCCAGGTTGTTGTGGGCTTGGACCTAGAGTCATGGTGGTTCGCTGTAATCGTCAAAGCTAACCCAGCGATATTAGACACTGTCATTGTACGATTAAAGCAGATGTAGCCGTGTTAGCTAGCAGCCCCGTTTGGTTTACTGTCAATGTAATTTATACCAAAATGAAAAGCAAAGGAGTAGTTTGGGTTTAAGAGTTAAATTGTACGGAAGCTCACCTAGCAAACCTGGCTAAAGCCTGGTTGCTAATTCAGCTAACCTCGCTAATGGTTAACGTTGACTTGTTGACGAACCAGCTGAATGGGCCCCACAACCCGCTGGCTGCACACAGCGTCACTAGCTAACGTTAACGTTGGATTGGTGAGAGATATGCTCGCTTGTCCCGCAGTTTTCAGGGTAACGTTAACGACGACAACGTTAGCTAGTTAGACTGCTAACGTGAGCCTGTATGCGTTTATAAGAGGAACTGGAGGCACACACGAACGATATGTAGTAAGAGAGGACGCGGATTAATACTGAATATGCTTTCTAAATTCCAACCATGACGAGATCTACCCCATCATCTGTAAGTACAGAGCCGCTCGCGCACCGTCTTTATACACGCACGTGAGGCTTTTAATTGTTTTGGATGGGTTACATTTGATTCAGCTCTGGAATGGATCTAATCAGTTGGGCGTGAGAAGATGACACACAGGCTTGTTACAGAGGTCTTTTGCTATCACTTATGATATGTTACGGCTACTAACAGCAAGCTAGCTGTCGTTATATTTACACCTAAATGGGCCCGTTGATGCCGTGATGAGCAGAGCCAGGAGAGGAACTGTTCATATGTCAGTACTGAAAATGAAGAATAATCAAACGTTTCGGGGAGAGTAAAGAGCCACAAGTGCGCTTTAAAAATGGCATTGTGCTCAAAAGCAGCTTGAATTTTCCCAGTCGAGTTATTCATTTTTAAAATGCCAAATTCATCCTATAGATATGTTAGTCTGTTGTCAGGTATGTTGTTTGTAAAATGGGCTCAAACCAAACTTTTTCAGTTCTTTGCATAATCCTGCACAGAAATTTAAGGAGTATATTTCAGATCTTAAACCCCACTATAATTTACAATATATATATATATATAAATTATGGGAGAAGATCATAGGCTATTAAGTCCATAACAGTATTAATCCTGATTTGTTTTGTTAAGTGATAGATAGTCTGGGCCTCTGAGTGGACTATAACAGTTATACATTAGCTTCTTACTTCAGGAAATTTCCACAACCTGTTTATTGATTGCTTATGATTGTTAATCCACAAGCAGCTTAACTATTTATGAATTTCAGCTTTACATTTAAATTCCCTAAAACTTTAAACATTTTCCCCCAAAACACTTTGTAAAGTTCTTTAAGGGGCCCTCTCACCCTTTATTCTCAACAAAGTTAAACCTTTATGGAAAACTAAATATCAACCAAAGATGCACAATGATCATTAACTGTTTTTATTCTTTGTAGTGGATTGTGGTTTGCTGCTGGACTCTCCTCCCAGGATGATATGAAATTTAACAGGAGATGATGCATCCAGGTTAGCTGCTATACATTAAGCCTTAACCCTTTGGTGGAAAGTGCTGAATCTAAGATCTACTTCACTTTCACTTAATTTGCCTTTTTGAATTTGACATCCTCACTCACAAATTTTAGGTGATTATTAAGTTGGGAAAAAGTCAAACAATACTAAATCATAATTACATTTGTTCGTACAGTATTTACATTTACATTTAATTCAGAGTTTTAATGTAATGACAAAGTGATTCTTATTTATTTGACTTATTTTTAAGGTCTTAGCTTAACATTCAGGAACACAGACCGTCTAGTCATCTTGACAAATCATTGTAGTGCTTTAAATCGAATACTATATTTATAAAATGATTAAAATACTTGGATTTAGGCTTATCTAATTTTGCAAAATTATTATTATTTGTAACTGTCTACATATATACATCTCTGCAACATGAGGTTTTATTAAAACTCTATTTATACAATATAAAAATACATTCAAAAATAAAAATATATTTTTAAACATATATATCAAATATAAATTTATTTTTTGTATATGAATTTATAGGGATATATAGAATAATAAAAATATCATAGCTTCTTAAAATACAGCCTTTGCCTGTGCTCTATCATCTTACAGTTCCTCTTATTTCTGTCAGTGGATGTGTATTTTTTCCTTTTCCAAAGCTGGGTCAGCTTTCTAATGCTCTCAGATGGAGTGCAGGTTTTGGGCTGTGCAGCTATTTTGCTGTCAGGCTCTTGTGTTGAAAGCAGCGTCTAAGTGTGCCAAAGTTCAATTTTATTTCTTGTTTATTTCTTGTTTTCTCATTGGAAAATGGGAGCAGCTCTGCCCTGGCAACAAAAGTAGGCTATTTGCATACTGCGTTGTGATTGGTCTGTGCATTGATGGGCTTGCCAAATCACGCTGTATCTCTGTGGTGATAGGCTATGCTAATTAGGTGCTGTTGCTGGGATTCTGAATAGTGGTTACTGTGTAGCACTGGTGAATTGTGTTGTCTGGTGAGAGATGCTGATAGCTGAACATGCTATTTGATAATTTTTTGATTCCTTCTGGCTTAAAATGAAGGATGATTCACTGTATTGTGTGGAGATGCTTTCTTTTCAGCCCTTTTCACTGTTAAACCTGCTGTTTTGCTCCTTTTTCTTCACAAAGGTTGATATATTACTGTTATACTTTATTTTGTGCTTATCCTTTGATGCATTTTCCTGACTTTACATGTTTAACAAAAGACACTATGTATTAACCTTACATTTATCATGATAATGAATTAATCCTTTTTATTTCCTCAACATCTTAAGATCGTTTTTGTCTTTGTTAGAATGTGAGTTTGATCATTTCAACATACCTGTATTTATTGCAAGTGCATAATTTGCATTTTGCATATATTTGCCCTTCCTAGAGGTAAATTTAGACATTTTAATATTTAGGATGTTCTTCTTCTTGTCAGTTTAAGCAGCAGGAATTGCATGTTTGTATTTCATATGTACAATAAGTAGCAGATATCTTTACCTGTTTTATTTTATAGGCCAAACATCTTATGTGGAAAAATACATACAGCTGTTTTACATCTATATCTCCCTCTTTCTACTTCTGTGTGTTTTTATTCTATTTATATATAATGTCGAATTAAGGTAACATGCAGCTTATAGCAGTATTAATTTCTTTCAGGAGGAGAGACTTCAGCATGCAAACCTTCGTCCGTCCGGCTTGCGCCCTCTTTTTCTTTACACACTGCTGGTCTTCAGATGGCTGCTCCAATGCCCCATACGCACCAGCAGTACAGTGACCGCCACCAGCCAAGCACTGACCAATCTGTTACGGTCTTACCGTACAGCGACCAGACACCACAGCTCACTGCCAATCAGGTACACTAACCCGGCCCTACCCCTGATGTGAGATTTCTTTTAGTCTAGATGTGTAGTGCTACAAGGATTGCAATACTTAATGTGATATGAAAGTGTACTTCCCTTTTTGCTGCTGTCACCAGGCAGAGTAGCTGCTTGTCAAATGTTCTCTCAGTCCAGCCATTTAATATTGTGCAAAATGTATTGTGTGAATGGCCTCATAGGTTTAGCAGTAGCAATTAAGATATGCTCCTGTTGCTTACAAAAGTATCATGCATATTGTTTGTTTATGAAATGTTGTGATTTTCCCATTTGATAAAACAGAGGCACATGCCCCAGTGCTTTCGTGACCCAACTTCAGCTCCCCTGAGGAAGCTCTCCATTGACCTTATCAAAACATACAAACACATCAATGAGGTTAGTTCCGTTTTCACTTAATGCATCTGTTATATTACAATTTAACGATTCCAGAGACTTTTTAAGAAGAGTTACATTTCTACAAGTGTGCTGATGTTAATTGTTTGATTGCTACTTTCCAGGTGTATTATGCAAAAAAGAAGAGACGGCACCAACAGGGTCAGGGTGAAGACTCCAGTCACAAAAAAGAGAGGAAGGTCTTTAATGATGGCTATGACGATGATAACTATGACTACATCGTCAAGAATGGGGAGAAGTGGATGGACCGCTATGAGATTGATTCCTTGATAGGAAAAGGGTCGTTCGGACAGGTGCTTAATTACAAATTGCATTCACACATGCACCTAGTTTTAGAAAATGTCTTGATTTTGAGAAACAAATTGTAGTTAAATTTAGCTCTGTAGGGATAACCTGAAGATATGTTGTTGTATTTTTAAGACAACAGTTCTGCTTTGTCTCTGGGAGACATTAAGTTTTGCTTTTTTTCGCATCTTTAGGTTGTGAAAGCATATGACCGGGCTGAGCAGGAATGGGTTGCCATTAAGATCATCAAGAACAAGAAAGCTTTCCTCAATCAAGCCCAGATTGAAGTGCGCCTCCTAGAGCTCATGAACAAACATGATACTGAGATGAAATACTACATCGGTAATTAACGCTTGAAATTTTCCTCTGATTTCACAAGACATGTAAAAGACATTTAAGAAGCTTTTCCTTTATTTCACTAACTCGGTTACGGTTTTGTTTTTTTACAGTTCACCTAAAGCGTCACTTCATGTTCCGGAACCACCTCTGCCTCGTGTTTGAGATGCTTTCATACAACCTGTACGACCTACTCCGAAACACCAACTTCCGCGGCGTCTCGCTCAACCTCACCCGGAAGTTTGCCCAGCAGCTATGCACGGCGCTGCTCTTCCTGGCCACGCCTGAGCTCAGCATCATCCACTGTGACCTGAAGCCCGAGAACATCCTCCTCTGTAACCCCAAGAGGAGTGCCATCAAAATAGTGGACTTTGGCAGCTCATGCCAACTGGGACAAAGGGTATCTAGCTGCAGTTTTTTCCTCATCAGCAATAAAATGAATGTATGCAAGACTGTCCCTGCGAAGGCTGTGATAGTTGCCACAATATAATCGGTACAATACAGCAACAACTGAGACATTAAAGACAAGAGGGGGTCTGACTGTCCCTGCTTTCTTTTTGTAGATATACCAGTATATCCAGAGTCGCTTCTACCGTTCCCCAGAGGTGCTGCTGGGAATGCCCTATGACCTGGCCATCGACATGTGGTCCTTGGGTTGCATCTTAGTAGAGATGCATACAGGAGAGCCTCTCTTCAGCGGAGCCAACGAGGTATAAGGCACTGAAAGGGTGCTAAGATTTGTCCTGTGTAGTTTCTTGTAATGCATCAGAAAATGATGGTTCCATATACATTAATGGTTTACAAGTTTCAACCTGATGTTCAGTATAGATGTAATGTCATGTAGTTCTAAAGATTAAGAGTCCACAAGCTAAAAACATGCCATGTTCTTAGGATAACATTTAAAGTCTCAACAAACTAGGTCAAACAAATGCATCCAGTTTTTTGTCTTTCAAGGTGCAGATACACAGTATAAATGTGATTGTAAACTGATGATACCTTCTTCCCCAGGTGGACCAGATGAACAAAATAGTTGAGGTTCTTGGTATCCCGCCTAATCACATAATGGACCTAGCCCCCAAAGCCAGGAAGTTCTTTGAGAAGCTTTCGGATGGTACATGGAGTGTTAAGAAGACCAAAGATGGCAAAAGGGTGAGCTTAGTTTTTTTGCTGCAGTTGCGCTAAAATTTGAATGTAAAACCAAGGAAGACGTCTGATAAACAGAAGTCACTGCTGAGTAAATCTCTTAATCTGTGTGTACTCTGACTTAAACAGTATAAGCCTCCAGCCTCACGGAAGCTCCACTCCATCCTGGGTGTGGAGACAGGGGGTCCAGGTGGCCGGCGGGCGGGAGAGTCTGGCCATGCTGTTGCTGACTACTTGAAGTTCAAGGACCTGATCCTCCGGATGTTGGACTATGACCCTAAGAGCCGCATCCAGCCCTACTATGCCCTGCAGCACAGCTTCTTCAAGAAGACTGCGGACGAGGGGACCAATACAAGCAGCAGCGTGTCTACGAGTCCCGCGCTAGAGCAGTCCCAGTCTTCAGGAACCACCTCCAGCACCTCCTCTAGTTCAGGTGACTGACAGCTGGAAACTCTGGGCTGATGTGTGCTGTAATTTACAGTGAAACATGTTGACTTTTCAGGCTTTGTGTTTGCAATTTAGTAATGGGTATGAATTTTCTGGAACTTTGGATCAAGACTTTGATGAAGCTTTCTTTTAACCACAAAGGAAAACAGTTAATCTATTAAAATTCTGAGACAATTATAACCATTTCGCATATTTAGTGTCGTTTATGTTGATGTTGAGGATGAATCCGTGACACTCTTGTTTAACCCTTAGGAGGGTCATCTGGGACAAGCACCAGTGGCAGAGCGAGATCAGACCCTACCCATCACCACTTGCACAGTGGAGGACACTTCGGCACGGCCTTGCCTGCCATCGATGGTGACAGCCTCTGCCCACAGGTCAGTCATACAGCATGTGCACGCAGGCTGCCTCTATTATTTTAAACAGTTTGGTAAAAATATTTTCAGAACAAATGAAGAGAAAGTGAATAAAATACATTTATAACAATAAATCCACTTTATGAAAATGTGGTTTTGTCTCAATTTTTTGGCAAGTAACATCAAGAAAAACTCATCATGCCCCTGAATTATGTCAACATGTCAATAAATGTGCTAAAAATAATAATATATAAATAATAAAGAACAGATCATCTTATTGTAGATCATAACTTTGAAGCAATGCTGATGTAGGACCCTAATGATGGGGCAACCATACATCAACACTGACTGTTTATTCTGCTTGACATTGACAGGCGAGACAGCCTTACCCACCCCCGCTGGTGTGGGGAGGTGGCGTTGGACCAGAGTCAGTCACTGGAGAGACCCACCCAGTCCAGGAGACCACCTTCCATGTTCCCCCTCAGCACCCTAAGGCCCTGCATCCCCACTCACATACTCATCACCACCACGGGCAGATGATGGCTACGCGGCCACGCCCACGCCACTACACCTCCCCGACACACAGCTCCTCGACACAGGACTCCATGGAGGTGGTTCATGGCCATCTGTCCATGACCTCCCTGTCTTCCTCTGCCTCCTCTTCCTCTACATCATCCTCTTCCACTGGGAACCATGGCAACCAGGCCTACCAGCTCCGCCATTTGCCCGCCGGAGCCCTTGACTTTGGTCAGAACGGTGGGCTGAGCATGGGGCTAGGTGCCTTCTCGAACCCACGGCAGGAGACTGGCATGGCAGCGCACCCTGCATTCTCCATGGGCACGAACACAGGGCCCGCCCACTACCTAGCGGAGGGCCACCTGGGCATGAGGCAGGGCATGGACCGGGAGGAGTCTCCAATGACTGGAGTGTGTGTGCAGCAGAGTTCTATGGCCAGCTCGTGACTGCACTGACATTTGGCTGTGTGTTCCCCCCTGTGCGTCATTTTTAAGGTGGTGTTTTTTACTACAAGGTGTGTTGAGAACAAAAGCTGCTCACGTCAGAAGGGAGATATCACTGAACCGCTACTACAGAGAAAAACCTTTGTTAAAAAGTATATATGTAATTTTCATCAGTTTTTCTTTTGCAATCATTAGGCACAAAATAATACTGCGGAATAACCATAGTGAGATTGAGACATCCATCTTACCATTTCACCAGTTTCATGTAACCACCAAGTAATCACCATATGGTATTATGTGGCAAAATCTTCTAAGGAGCATTTCAGAGCAAAGTTTGAAGCTGTTTTGCAGGTAGCTGTTGGTGATGAAATGCTCGGCGTCCTCTTTCGGTTCAGACCGTGGACTGCCTGACATTACTGTTCCACTGGTTCTTAATTATTTTGCCCTTTTTAAGTGAAATTTCTCGTAAAAAGCTGCTTGTAAATCCTGTAGCTTGACAATGAGGGGAAGTGTTTGCGGTGATATTTCTTGTTGTTGGTCGGTTTTGTGTAACTCTGTCAAAGGGGAGCACATAGCAGTGGAGTCCCTATAGCGTGCGCTGGCCGGGTGGAGAGGAGACCCCGCAGGTGGATACTGACACCAACCGGGTCAAAGGAGAGGGAGGCACCACCCCTCAGGCCGAGAGCCCCCCCGTAGTCCTGCAAGCTGCAACCGGGCCCGGCACAGATGAGAGCAGCGATGGGCGCGGGAGACGAGAGGATCCAGCCCAGTGAGAGGAAGACAGTCAGCGGCTGGTTCTAGATAACCCTTTGGCCTTATGACTCATGGACTTGGAATGGGATGGAGCTGGACATTATCATTTGAATTAAGATGGCTTTTCTCTATTTTTCTCTCTAGACAGCCCTTAATTCTTTAAGGAAATTAAAACAACTTAGAAAAGGTAAATAAGAATGGTAATTTGAGGCCTTTCTCGACAAAGATTTCTTCTTCAGCAGGGCCCCACATAACAGGGTCTTATTGTACACAACAACCTCCTAAACATTACTTCCTTGAAAATCTTATTCACTGGTTAAGGATTTTGCAGTGGAAAGAACTATCTATTCCAGAGTCTACCCTTTTATGTTTCGTTATTTTTCCCTTTTGCATGTAGTTCCTCATCAGAACCACCTGCACAAGTCTCTCCATCCAAAACATGGAAACTGAAGAAAAAAATGAGTTAAGTGACTGCCTTTTTTCTCCTCAAATTATGCTGTGAATTTTACAAGAATTTATTTTCCCTTTGGATATGTTTTTATACCAAAGCAGTTGTTTTATAGCATATAGGTGTCTGTAACCAATAATGTAGCAGTTCACCACTTTGACGCAAAGTTTATCAAGATCTTATTTTAACGTCAATACAAACAGCTGCAATATATTACTTTAGCAAAACTGGAGACCGTTGTTGAGACCGTTGGCTATTGTGTATTCTGGCCAGATTTGTTTGCAACGTTTTACCAAAACTGTTTCCATATTAATTGGTAGATTATTTTGGGAGTCTTTTAAAACTTTGGTATGTTAGAGAATTTGGTAGTTACTCTGCAGGCTCCGGAGTAGCAAGATAGAAGCTGATGGTTTAAAAAAAAGGAGACTAATGCGTTCTATTTCTGTGTCGTCGTTTTTCTTTTGCCCCCATCATACTATTTCAAAGGGTTTTGCTGCCTTTCATACATCATTTGGTCAACTTGGCTAGTTTCTGCCGTGAAGCAAGACTTTATGTCATCGTCCTGGCAGGGTAAGGATAATAGTGGCAAATCAGTTTGTGTTGAATGGTATTTTTCTGATTTGGTTGGGCAGATCCCCCATGATTGTGTTCCTATTCAAAGGGAAAGGGTGTCCTTCAGCCCACAATCACATGCTTTGCCCAGGCAGACATGCATGTCCTCAAAACATTACAGTCAATAACCATTTTTTTTTTATATCAGGGATTTTGAAGTGCTTTCTTTCTTCTGTTGCTCATTTTACCAGCTTTGAAATTAGACAGAAAAACCTGCCCACAGCCACCTTTCAAACGAAGGGCAGGCCACAGGTCATGCTGTTGCCATTTATAAGGAGAAACCATCATAAGAAATCATGCTTGGTATTTCCACAAACACAAATGTAAAGCTACCTATATTGAGATTGGGGTTTTATCTGGATGTCAAGGTTAATTGCAAATTTGCAATCATTTTTCATACCCCGCAGAATTTGAGACATTTAGAAATTGCCAGTGGTTTTATGACTGGCACTCATACTGGTACTAAACATTCCAAAAATAAAGACTGAAAAAGAAAAAAAATTGACTGCAGTGACTCGTAAGTGTGCGCCTATTTCAGATCATGCTGATTGACCTCTTATTTAGAGCAGTTGTCATGAAATGCAGCCCCTTTTTAATAGTTGAAATAGAATTTATGTATATATTTATATTTTTTTAATAAAGGAAGTATAGAACTCACTACCTTGCTCCTGCTGGTATGTTGATTATGTTTGTCAATTTGGTGACCATTCAGTGGGCAGGAACTCCTGTTTTCTTAGTGGCAAAACCTTGCCTTTTGGCAAAGGTACTTGACTACATCAGGACAACACTATGAGGTAGGGTTTGAATCAAACAGGGAAAGCTAGATCTTCAAACCTTAATAATTTTCACAGGGTATATTGTAAGTGCATGTACATCACAAACCTTACTTTTTGGTTATATGAGAAGCACATGGTTGAAAAAAAAAGGTTCCATCTTTCATAAGCCTGTTGAGTTTGTGGGTTATACACAAACACGTATACTTGTTGACATATCTGAACACCCAACAGAAGTTGAAATCCTCTTATTTAATTTGGATTTATCCTTTTCATTTTTGATTTCACATTTTTTCACTTTTTTTGTACATGCAACATGCACTATAGAATTGAACAGCATGGGGGAAAGGATAAGTCCATGTATCCACAGATTGTAAGATCTAGTCAAGACTTTGCTGTGTTTATGACAATGCCCTTTGTATTATATTAAGACAGTCTTATGTATGATATATAAAAAGAAGTTAATTGAATTGCTCTGTGTGTCTTTATTCTTTCCTGACAACTCCATCTACATTAACTTCCTTCCAAGAAGAGTCCACTTTTCTTCTGTAGTAACATGATCGTGTGTAATCCACAAAAACAATTATCACAGCGCCATACCTAATACGCAAAAACTACAAAAACGGATAGTACAAGTAGAAACACAAAACCTGGTCTGAATCCAGTATTATATAATACAACAGAAGCTTAAGTATAGCGTTCTGGCTCGTTGGTCTAGGGGTATGATTCTCGCTTCGGGTGCGAGAGGTCCCGGGTTCAAATCCCGGACGAGCCCTGTTCCTTTTACTCGAGAGAGTACAACCTTGATGAACCTTCCTTTTAGAATATGAAGCATTCCAACCTGAATTCGGAACATGAAGTAAGAATCGTTGGCCTACGTAGAATCGTTAATTTTTTTGCTGTGGGATAGTTTAAAGGGGCTTATTATGATGTATATTTATTTACGTCAAATGCTGAGGTCACAGTTGATAATAGTGTCTTTCCTTATGCGCTGAACCTGTGATCAGACCATTCACACCAATTAGATACAAAAACAGGGCTCGTCCGGGATTTGAACCCGGGACCTCTCGCACCCTAAGCGAGAATCATACCCCTAGACCAACGAGCCAGATGACTACAACGTGACGTATGTTGAATTTTCTTCCTTTGCTTGTATATCTAATGCGACCTATTCTTACTTCGTCATATAATCGCACATTTTAGAAGCAGAAATTGTAGCAAATTAATTTCCAGTATGAGTACACCGTGGCTTGCTAAGCTATATGAGCTAGTTAGCTTATACCATGGAATATGGCTAATACTGACCGGGAGCAGTTAATGAGACGAAAGGTAATATAGAGCTAGCAATGGATTGATTTCTAAAATAGTTAGCCGATTATTTTCACTATAGATAATCAGTTACTGGCCTTTATACATCAAAATGGGTCATCGACGCACGGTTGCTAGCACCCCGTTTTTTGAAACGTTAAATACAATGACAATCAATTTGGTCGCCCTACCATCACAGCTAGCTAGCAAGCTCTTATCTTGAAGGACGTCAGCCAGCGGATGGCAGCAGTGGACCTAGAAGAGCTGCCGTCTCTACATTTAATGGTGAAGAAGAAAAATGAGTTGGCTATCGTTTCATTGGTCGATGGAATGGCTCGGTGACGCACAAGTGACCAATAGCTTTGCTTGAGAGTAGACGAACGTCCAATCAAGTGATTTGTGGGTGGGACATAATCCTGGAAATTGATCTACTCCAAATTCAACCGTTGTGAATTTGTTGTGAAGTCTTCGCTGTGCGATAGTTGTTTATGGAAACCTTTACCGGACTGTATTCGATGTCATATAAGTTGTCTGTTATTGCTAGCGAATCCCTACCGCCACGCGCGCCCTTAAACGAAGGTGCTAAAGTTAGTTAGCTAAGCTAACAACGTAGCCTGAAGCATGCCGAATTTTTGCGCGGCCCCGAACTGTACACGGAAGAGCACACAATCAGATTTGGCATTTTTTCGGTTTCCACGGGACCCAGAGAGGTAATGCATCAGCTCTTTTAAACATTTAAATATTCATATATCTACCCCTATCCTTGGATAGAATTACCGGTATGCCATTGGTAACAGAGGTAGTGATAAATATTTATGTTTCCTTATGGACATCATCTTGCATATCAGTGCTTATCTTATAGGTACTGGGCATGTATTATTCGTTTGTAATTTTCAGTAATAGACACTGCAGATATAAAACAATTTGTTTACTTTGATATGAAATTCACTGTCACCAGAACTATGTGCACCAAAAAGTATTATTGTGTTGTATACATTAGTCGAATAACAGTGTCCGTCTACACTACATTAACAGCATTTGTTATGCACATTGACACCTCGAGTCACATTTCTTGTCTGAACTTTTTGCGCTTATAAACAAAGTTTTTACAGATATAGCTTCTATGTCAGCGCACTACTGTTTTTAAAATAGCATATATGTTTTTAATATACGCTTCTTTTAGATGCCGAATCTGGGTGGAGAACTGCCGCAGAGCCGATCTAGAGGCAAAAACATCAGACCAGTTGAACAAGCATTACAGATTATGTGCCAAACACTTTGACCCAGCTATGGTGTGCAAAACAGTGAGTATTACACACAAGTCTAGCCACAAGCCTGGCACTAAGTTTCCACTTATTTCCCAGAAATGTGAGTCTCAGAAGTGTGCTTATGTGCCTTCATTTCTTTTCAGAGTCCCTATAGGACTGTTTTGAAAGATACAGCCATTCCAACTATATTTGATCTGACGAGCCATCTGAAAAATCCTCATACCAGACATCGCAAGAGGATTAAAGAGCTTGTAAGAAACACCTTTCATTGTTGTTTTACATGCACTGCCTAAAAGTTTGTCAAACTGGTGTCAGTCTGTTTTGTAAATTGACTTCAGTTTTTAATTTCAGACTGAAGAAGATATAAGGAAGATTAAAGAAAGGAGATGTAAGTAAATAATAGGAAATGTATTTTCATAAAATAATGGCATGTATATTTTTTCAGTAATGTTTAATTTATAATGATCACTGTTCCTTTCTTGTCTCTCTCCCGTAGTGGCATCCTCTATTGACCAGCTTGTTTCCAAAAAAGACGCAGCAGTTGAGGATGGCACAGGCACCAACGAGGATGAACCTCAGCTGTCCACAGAGGAGAAGGAGTTCCGGGAATACCTGAGATCCTTGTTTGAGGTCGTGGTCATGTTAGGAAAGCAGAGCATCCCGTTAGTGACCGACAAAGCATCTGAAGCTGACAGAGTGTCCAACAACTTCCAGGCCCTTCTAGATTACCGGATGAATGCTGGAGATGAAGCTTTGAGGAAGCGGTTTGAGGCGACAGCTGTGAACACAGAATACCTCTCTGCCACCCAGCAGAGCCAGCTCCTGGATGTCTGTGAGAACACAGTGAGGGAGGAGATGCTGATGGAGGTGCGAGAGAGTCGCTTCTTCTCCTTAGTGACGGGTGACCTTGTTGAATTTGCCACCGAGAAGCACTTGCCTCTCTTTTTACGCTTTGTGAATCAGCAGAACGTCCTTCGGGAGGACTTTTTGGACTTTATGTCGTTTGAAGGTGATGAGGCTGCGCTGGTGGAGAGGCTGGAAGCCCAGCTGACTGACCGATGGGGGCTTAGCATGGAGGACTGCCGTGGTCAAGCCCACAAGGCCACTGGTACCTCCACCACCAAAATGAAAGCTGTGGCAGTGTTACTGATGGAGAAGTATCCCCTGGCGCTGCACATGCCTTGCTCCCATCTGGCACTGAACATCCACCTGACCAACAGCCTGCCTTTTCCCAACGTCCTGGTTGTGATGGAGACTCTGAGGAGGATTGGTGCTTTCTTTAGATGTCCTCTGACCCAGGACGAGCTGGAGAACGCTATCTCTACGCACTACCAGAAAAATGAAGAGAAAGTAATGGCGCTGAAACAAGCCTGTTGCCCAGGATGGACGGAGCAGCACAGCGCCTTTGACGTGTTGCTAGAAATGTTGCCACCCCTGCTGCTGTGCATGGACAGCATTTGGGAAAATAATGAAGGAAAGTTTACTGGTGCTGCCACAGCGGATGCGTATTCAATCGCAGAAACTCTTGCTGACTTTGAGATGATTGTCACCATCGTCATTCTAAAGAACGTTCTCACGTTCACCAGAGCCTTTGGGAGGAATCTCCAAGGGGAGACGTTGGATGTGTTCTTTGCCGCCAACAGTCTAACTGCTGTGCTGCATTCACTAAACGAGGTCAACGACAACATCGATGTCTACCATGAATTCTGGTTTGAGGAGGCTGTGAGTGTGGCGAGCGTAATGGAGATTCCTGTGACCGTACCGAGGCTGTTTCTTCGGAAACAGCGTGCAGCCGAGGTTGCTGAAATCCAAGTGGAGGCGTATTTTAAAGAGTACGTGACCGTCCCTGTTATCCATGGCATCATGCAGGAGGTGGAGGACATGTTCTCTGAGACTAACCTCAAAGCTCTGAAGTGCCTGTCACTGGTCCCTGCCGTAATGGGCCAAATGAAGTTCAACACCACCGAGGAGAACTACGCTGACGTGTACCGCAATGACCTCCCCAACCCCGACACGCTTCCCGCAGAGCTTCACTGCTGGAGAATCAAGTGGAAGCACAGAGGCAAAGAGGTGCGCCTTCCCACCACCATCCACGAAACCCTCCAGCTGCCGGATGTCAAGTTCTTCCCCAACGTGAACTCCTTCCTCAAGGTGCTGTCCGCCCTGCCGGTGCTGAAACTGGTGGACAACAAAGGCGACACAGCGAGTGAGCGGCTGCAGGCTTATTTCAGCAACATGCCTGCTAAGCAGTGGAACAAAAGCCTCGCGATGCTCAACATTAACACTCACGTCAAACACGACTTGGACGTCATGGTGGACAAATACTGCAGACTGTATCCGGAGGACGATCCTGAAGCCGAGGCGGAGTCTGAGGAAGTGGCTGAGGAAGTGGCTGAGGAAGATGTTGAGACCAAATGATGTGACATAGACACTGAGATTGTGCTGTCAGTTGTCAGCACATCTACATTTCGTTTTTTCTTTCATGTTTTGGGTTGGATTTATTATTTTAATGCAGATTTGGAGAGGTGGAGGATGCAATTTCTATTCACAGTACCTAAGGTTTCCAAGAAAAAATGAATGACCTTTTTTATTATATGCCATAAAAGTAACATGATCGATACTCAATACTTCAAGGAGATTCCAACACCACAATAAGAAGTCCAAAAGTGTGAGGCAGTGTGAGGGCATGATGTGTAGATATTTAAATTTCTGAGTCTCTGTCTGTCTGTGTCTTTTATTAGACTAGTGTCAAGAATGATGCTTTGATCTAAAGGAAAGCATGTTGTAGGCTATTTTTCTTTCATCACTTCTTTGTTAAATTTTGTAGATTGATGTATTTTCAGCGTACACCCACAAACAGCTTATTTACAATAAGCTATTCTCTATTGAGTGCTTTTAATTAAAACCACATGATCCAGACAGGATGCTGTGTACTCATTGACCTACAGCACACTGATTCCTTTCCTCTGACTGTGAGGCAGGAGGAGCACAAGAGGGAGCAGTTACACCGACATCAGCGGCATCCTCCATGCTGTTTAGGGAAGCCATCTTTTTGTATGAATAAAATTGTTCTTGGTAGTTTAAAAGGTTGCAATGAATTGTACTTCTGTTAAGGTCACTTAATGATTGAAATATCTCTTCATCAAATTTCTGGCATTAAAAAGACGCAAAATTCCCTTCTGATGTAAAATAATGGGACGTGTTTGTCCCACCATGTGCTGTTTAAGACAAAAAAAAGTGTGCATCTGTGGATGTAGCAGTAATTGTATGTTCATAGGTTCATTATTGTTGATACTGGGATATTTATGGCCATATTGTTCTATTTTATTGCGCTTAAAGTTTTCATTAACTTGTCAGGTTTTACAAAAACTTCTGTTTTCAGTTATGTTAAATAAAAGCTTTTCTATAGTGTGCAAAATAAAGTACATTTGACTTTATTTTTTGCTAAATGTTACTTATTATTTTCTCTTTCTTCAGTTGTATGCACACTAAAAAATCTGTGCATTAACTGTAGTTTTTTTCCCCCCAGCTATATAATCGGCCATTTCCTGCAGATGGAACAACAGAAAGCTGCTGTAACCTCCATTGTTTTAAGGTGGCATGTTCTGACATGGCAGCTCGGGGGTTAAACGTGTCTCCTCCCTCTCTGCTGGCCAGACTATGACGAGCTCAGGTGATAGTTCACCGTGCACACTCGCGGTGCAGACCCCGGGCATCACACAAATGTGGGTGGGGTCGCTTTGATGCGCAATGTGCACTCCACGGCAAAGCCCAAAGTCCATTTAAACTTCCCTTAAGAACAAACAGCCTGCAGGAAGAGAGACAGAGGGAGGCGTGGGGGCTCCACTTTCCTCAGTGCCAGGCAAAGAGAATTACATAAAGCTAAAGGAACCCTGACTGGACAGAAACTGAGAGGGGACAGGGTGAGGGAGCGAGCACGCAAGTCTTTGAGTCGTGAGTAGGACGTTCATTGACACGGTTATCCCAGATTCAGAGCTTTTTTTCAGTGCATCTTCTTCCTGTCAGCCTCCTAGTATTCACTCTCATCATGGCATGGCCGTGCATCACGCGTGCTTGCTGCATCAACCGCTTCTGGACCGAGCTGGACAAAGCGGACATCGCAGTGCCTTTGGTTTTCACTAAATACTCGGATGTGGCCGACGTGCAGCATCTTCCCCATCACCCGCAGCCGAGGCAGAAGAGGGCCGGCGCCATTGCCATAGAAACCGAGCCCCATCCCGGCGGCGAGCACCAGGAGGCTGGGAAGGCACCGCCCGCGACGGGTGCCGCAGCGGGCAAAGATGGCTCTACTGCGTCCGTCATGCGCCAAGACTTCAAGGCGTGGAGAGTGCGCCCCGAGCCCAGCTGCAAGCCCAGGAATGAGTACCAACGCTCACAGGCCCCGTTCAATACCGAAACTCAGTATCAGAAGGATTACAAGCCGTGGCCTATACCCAAGAAGCACGACCACCCCTGGATCCCCAAACCTAGTCCCACCGCTACCTCTGGCGGCCCCGAGCGAAGCGCAGGTAGCGGTAAGATGGAGCACGCCGAGGCCGAGAGCGGCGTGGAGAAGAGCGAGATCGAGGAGAAGATTCAGGAGAAGGAAGCGAAGGAGGTGAAGAAGAGCGTGAAGAGGGAAAAGTCAGCAGAGAGACAAACAGTGGAGAAGACAGAGGGACAGGTGCCCGCAGAAGCAATGAGCGCAGAGCAGAGGAAAGGCAGAGCAGCTGCAGACGCTCTCAACAGGCAGATAAAGGAGGTTATGTCCACTTCCAGCAGCTACAGGTAAGTATGAGACAGAAATGTAATCGTAATTCATTTTCAACTTTATTTTTAAAGGCCACGTTTCCATATTGCTTTATTGCAACTTTACAACTATTGCTAAGCTATTAACTGCATGTAAGTTACACAACATCTCCGAAAGCAGCTAACAATATGTTAGCATCTGTGTGCACCACTACTATGCACAGTGATAAAAATCATTAGAGATTATCAAGGGAGATTTGGTGTTGCATGCTCTCTTGTTACAGTGATTTCTGAAGCAAACTGATATGGCCACAGATTAAGGTTGCACTATTGATTTTTTTTTCTGCTTAATCCTCCCTAAGAGTACTATCAAATCAATGCTGCAGCCCATGAATGACCCAGTAAAAGGGTCTGAATGTAATCATGTGTCTTAACTTGGTTTCTCTGCACAGTCTCTTCCTCCAAATTAAAAAGGAGCTGCATAATAAATGCAATTTAACAAGACACACTGGCTTCAGTCTGCCCTACTGAAATATTGAAGTTAGCATGCGTTGTACTAGTGACCTAAATTTCCTGTTTTGTTTGTTAAAGAGAAGCTAATTCCAAATGAGCTTAAATAACCTTAATGTTCCATGTTTTAAAGCAAAGTTACTATGATGTGTTTTGTAAGCAATGAAATAAAACTAAATGCAATTGCATGATTCATTGAAGAGAAGAAGAACAACTAAACAAAGAAACATTAGAGAGGAGATAAAACCCACAGGAAGGTCACATGACCTTTATCTTCAAACTACAGTGTCTTATCTGTTTGATAAAGCCTGTTAAATCTGCCATTAAACTCTTAATCACTGAATACAATAAATAGTATATTTAAATCAATCATTAATTTTATATACATTTTTATGATCTCATCTTATTAGCTTTTACAGTCCACTTCCTGTCCACTTCCTGTCCATGTGGACTGTAAAGAAATACATGCTGCCATGTCAGGACTTACCGAGGCCACAAAGTAAATTTAAAGATCACATTTTGACATGAATGCTAATCATAATAGTCAGCTAATATGAAGAATTTAATGGCTGAATATGTTACTGTGATATGAATCAAGTATTAAGCATTCAACGTGCAGCACAGCTCTGCCCTGCCTGGTGCTGAGCTATAGTCAGTCAAGTAAAATCCAGGCCAGCCCTGTCAAGTGGATTAAATTACATTTAGATTGCTCTTCCTGCCTATCTTAATCAATTCCAAGAAAAAATCCGCCCTCACATTTTTAATACACATTTGCTATCAATCCTGCCATTTTGTTAGCATGAGTGGCTAACAATATTGCCAATTCATTAAGTTTAATGGCTGGCCAAGGCAGTATGAAAAATGCTATCCTAATTTTCAACAGTTTGAGTAGTCAAACAATTTTTTCAGTTGTTAGTTTGAACCAAAATTGATCATATCCAGTTATTTGTTTGAGTCCATTTTCATGCAAAGAAACTTGCAACACAATAAGATTCAATTATTCCAAAAAATAATCACAAGTTGCAACCGTAAAACTTCTCTATTTGCCTTTTGTTCCATTTCTCTTAGGACCGAGTTTAAAGCATATAAGGATGTGAAGCCAGTGAAGCCCATCAAAGCTCCATCTCAGTACAAACCCCCAGCTGAGGAAACCAGTCTGGAAACCAGCTACAGTGCCACCTACAAGGGGGAGCAGGTGAAGGCTCAGCCCACTGACAACAAGACGGTGGAGCGCAGGAGGATACGCAGCCTGTACAGTGAGCCGGGCAAGGAGCCCGCCAAGGTAAGAGCACGTCCACACGCAGATCTACTGATGTTAGCTACCATCATTTACCATTTACATTTAGTTATAGTCACGTCTAACCTAGGTTTAGTACTTTGTTATTACCACACTGTTTGTCAGTCTTACTTTGTTTGGAACTTGAGTGCTAACACCAACAAAGCAGCTTCATATCTCAATTTTAAGTTTTTTTTTAAATTGCAAAGTAAACACGTATGATGCATTTAAATCAGTAAAATTTAAGACAGTAAAATGTTTAAAGAGTCACACTCAAACCACATGTTTTTTTCTAAACCTAACCTGGTAGATTTGGTGACTTAAGCTAATCAAACTGCTTGTAGTGATAAAAACTGATAACAGCCCTTTAATGATCTGATACCATACGAAGCTGTTTCTACTACACCAACAATGACGAGATATTTGAGCGAATCTTACAGACTTTTGCAGGAAATGTTTATCGGTTAGACATTTTAAAATAATATGACCAATAATATGAAATAAGTGACTTCATGCCATACTAAAGTAGGCATGTTTGGTATGTGCGTGCATGCAATTGGCAGTTGACGCAAACCTTGGTTAATGATGTGTCTGTAGTCGTGTTTTCATATGGCCACTCCTCTCTCATTCTTGTAGGACTTCTCAGAGACTGAGAGCAGCTCTGTTCTAAACCTGCTGTAGTCAGGTGTGTTTTCTGTTTCTTATAGAGAGCATGGAGGCTGACCTCAGACTGATCAGAAACAACCCTGCATACTGTAAACACACACACACACACACTCACACACAGTATGCGCCAGTCAAATCCAGAGTCATATTTATCACCCAGCTGCTAGATGCAAACCGACAAAAAGATCGGCCACATCTTCACTTGCCCACCTCTAAGCCTGCACCCCCCCACCACCAGCTTTCAAACAGTGACCATGCTAATTCTGTGGGTTCATGCAAGAAGGTGGAATAATTGTTAAAAAAAAAAAAGCTCAGATGATACCTCTTATAAACAGATATCAAAACAATATCAAAAAAGACTTGATTAGTTTTCATTTTAAAAATATATGCGCTGCTAAGGGCTCTATTTTGGTGAAGATGTTTGGTGAGAATTACAAAGGGAAGATACATTTTTGCACGTCTGAACATAATTGGCTCACCATGAGTTGAGCTGCATACAATCCAGTAAGGAGGCCAAGTGGGTGTAACTGGCAGCAGCAAGTGATATTGGAGGCATTGGTAACACTTGTATGCAGATGATGTTATCCTTTACACTTATGATGTCTGATTCATGTAGTGGTAGTCTTTTACATTCTTTAAGAAAAACGTCAACACAACCAGGAAAGTGTATAACTGTTGAAACTTATTTGCACTGTTGCATGGCGCATAAATGTTTCTTGGGTCGTAACCAACATAATCTGGTAGCCCACCATTCCTCCTAATTCCACCTGTTCTCTCCTTATATCAATGGAGGCGATGAAATATACAAAAGTATTTTCATTTGCCTTACGCACCACTTACCCAGAGGGAAAAAGGTTTTCTATAGCTATTTATTAATAGAAACGTGTATACAAGTTATTTCAACACTATTTCAATGTATTTTCATTTGAAACACATTCAAAACACACACTAATTACAGCCTACTATCTGTTATCGCTATGTTGAGTTTGCAACCCTGCTAGCTACCGGTGCGGTAGTTGAGCTCAGCCTACGGTAACTTTGATTGTTGTGAGGATGGCGGTCACACTGGCGATCATGACGCTGCATGTCTGTGATGAAGGTTCAGCTAGATTATATCGTCATCGCGTGGGTCAAACACCGTAACACAATAAATTACCGCTCTCTGCATTTTATACTGGTATGTTGGTTGCACCAGTATATAGGATGCAGCCAACTTTTTAGATGGAAAAAATGTATTAAAAATGCGTCTTATGCAACAAATTTTACGTTACTTTGCATCAAATCTTTTTATAAATAAAAAAAGAGCCCCTCATAAACAGTCAGGAACAGTCTTTTACAAACATTAAGGTTCTCCAAATATAATTACGTTTTTTTTAAGGTTTTTCATTCAGCAAAAGTTGAGCATGTTTGCAACTTCTTTGCTGTACGCCAACTCATTTAACAATAATAAACAAGGTCAATGCCTTGCTTAAAAGCACATTCATCTCAGCGCTCACATTTTACTAGTCGTGCTATTTGAACCAACGATCCTCTGGTCACACGCCTGCATCTTAACGCAGTTTTGCCAGCACTGGTTAATGATTATATTTTAGCAAAATGTTTCATTATTTATAGCGTTAACGACTAACACCATGTACTAATATGACTCATGTACCTTGTATGTTATGCTTTCGTTAAAAGTCGATTTTAATGAAAAAACTGCACGAAGCACTGTTCTATAAAGGTAAAAGC
The DNA here is from genome assembly GCF_022749685.1 of Semicossyphus pulcher. NCBI lineage: Eukaryota > Metazoa > Chordata > Actinopteri > Labriformes > Labridae > Semicossyphus > Semicossyphus pulcher. The sequence goes on from NW_027211692.1 coordinate 10,815,654, forward strand.
ACAAATACACCTTTTGTGCTGTGTTTTGTTTTGTTTTATCCTCATTGCACTAACCACATGATGCAAATATCACCTGTAACATATGGTGTCATTTGCACTCATTATTTTGAGTAAGAGGATTCAAAAGGTATGTATTGCATGTTCAAATAGGACCTTGATATGATTAAGTCTCCATTAATATAGAAATTGTTTAAAGAAATAGTTGGACACAGTTTTGGAATACGCTTTTTTACTTTGTTGCTAAGAATTAAAAGATCAATTCCCCTCTTTTATCTGTTGTTAAACCCTTTTGTTTTTTCTGTGGTGAGAATCAGACTGACTGTTTCCTCCTGTTTTCAGTCTTTATGCTAAGCTAAGCTAATCTACTGCTGCCCCATAGACTGAACAAAAAGATGGACGTCGTGACAGCTCCCTGAAAGTGAAGCCAAAACATCTCCATCATCCCCTGCTGACTGGCTGCAGTATAGGTCATAAAGCCCGCCTCCTCCATGTTAACAGATGGGACATGAGTCAAACTATAAAATCAAAATACACGTCAAATACATTTTTCTCAAACATGGTATCTGTCATTATAGTTATTTATTATCATGCTGATTTATGTCCACATGTTCATTTTTCTGACAAACGTAGTTTGAACTATGTTGTAAAAAAAAAGGATGATTGACAGCTCTGTTGACAAATACGGCTCCTGCAACCGATCAGTTCCTGGATTAGCAGAGTAGAAGAGGATCGGTGAGAGGAAACGCATCTACAAAAATCACTCAGTCATTGAGGTCTGATTGCTGCTTCAGACCAACCCAAGAAGCTGTTCTGCTGTTATAAACGGCAACAATAGGGCGGCTCCATCAGCTGATCTCTACTGTGCAGACTCTGGCTCCAAATGTGCAAGATGGCAGCGCCGGTGCGGGAATATTTTGGCATCACTGGAGATGTGTCGTCCATCTTTATAGACAGTCATTGTGCTGTCTCATGAGAGTGGGATTGATCTTTTATCTATACTCTGCAAGAAAGCAAACGTGCATATCCCAAAATATCAAACTATTGCTTTTACAGTTTAAGTTTAGTGTACTTTTTTTGGACGGGTTTAATTTCACTCTCTTCTTCTTCTCTTTCAGGTGGATAAACCAGTGTCTCGCACCAAACCAAAAAAGACACCAACAACAACCACAGGAAAGATGGTGAAGAAGTCTAAAGAGAAGCTGCTTGCTAGTTCCCAGTCAGCCAAGAAGAAGCCGTCTTCGGGCGCCGCAGAACCCAAACCTGACGGAGCCGTGACAAAGAAGAGCAAAGAGATCAGCAACAGACTGGCTGAGGCAAAACAGTAAAAGTAGTTCATGTGTGCACGTGTGTGTGCGTGATGGAAGGCTACTTGAGGAATTAAGCAAACTTCTTCCCTTTGGTTTACTTCCTTACCTGTTGTTTTTGCTGACCTGTCATATATCGTTCACCTTTGAATGGGCACTGATGTTGAGCTTTTAGAATAATGCAAATACTTTCACTTTAAACCGTGTGTGTGCGAGCGCGTGTGTGCTAACGTGTGAATGTATGTGATTTCTTGTATTCTGGTGCACAGATCCGCTTTATATTATTGAGCACATAATTTGCACATTATTTATATGAGTTCTGTTTGGCATCAAGCTATAAAAAAGAGCCATCAGTACACATGTAGTGTGTGTATGAAAGCGCATTTTTACCCGTGTCTGAATGGACGATGATTCAGACCAACACTAAAATGATTGTATAAAATGTCAAGAGGATGCGTTTTCCTCTGAGACTGTATCACATGAGGTTTTGTTAAGTGCAAAATCTGTTTTCCTAGTTGCAGTGCCTCCGCTGTATGGTCCTGGTTTTCATTTCATTGTTCTGGATGATATCTGGTTTCATCAGTTTGGTTGCTAAGAAACCAAATGAACTGTAATATAATTGCTTGCATGCAGGACCCCGTTTTTTCGGTTGAGTAGCAACATTTAAGCCGACTATATGTCACAGTCACATTTTAGCTTGTAAATTGAGCCATTAAAGATAAATGTAAAGGGGCGAGACCCTTTCAAGTATAATGCATGTGTAGTAATAGATTCTGGTCACACTGAAAAAGTACACTGAGTCAAATCATAGTCTAGTGGCTGTTTAAGCTATAAAACAAACACACCAGCAAAATGGTTTCACCCACAAACATATTTCCTGCAATCGAAGAGGAGATCGACTCCTTTGATTTGAGGTGAATACTGCAGTTCTTACAATGACTCAGTATTTTATGACATTGTACTCCATCCTCTCCTCCGAGCTGTGACGTTGTAATTGTGCTAAATAAGAAAAAAATGATTCACCAACGCCCAGAACTTCCTGTATTTACTCGGTAACGTCCCCTCTGAGCGGGCTGATCTCTCCAGGTGTTGAAGGACAACGAATGTGCCAGGACTCGTAGTTCAGCTCTTTAAAATGCTGCTGTCTGAAAATGCGCAAATCACATCTGTTCATTGTGAGCGTGACATGAGGTGTTTTTACTAAAACGTCATAAACCCTTCCCTCTCTGGTTGTAAACACACTCGTCTGTCGTGTTGCCCCTCAGCAGCCAGCACGGCTGCAGTGTGTGAGGGCCGAGTCGAGCACTAACCACCGTAAGTCTGCTTCCAGTTTCAGCTTCTCTGTGTGAGTGACTGAGAGGGTTTCTGTGTCTGACCTCTACAGCCTGCTGCCTGCTAGCATCAAGTCTGACCCAAACACCAGACGTGCTGCTATGCACTCCAACACCCTGGTGCTATATCTCTCGTTGTTAATGCTGTCTGGTTTGGACTGATGAAATGATGATATGACAACGTCATACTGCTGCAGACATGTTGTGATGTTGTGCTTGTATTCTCAGCTTGCTCTGAATGAACTCTGATTAAAATGATGATGCAGAAACATGACTTGTGTGTCCTTTGTGTTGGGGTTAAATATTTCTTGTAGTCTATAATGTAAATACAATTATAGTATTTAATGAATAACACTCTAAAAATGACACACTGCTCCTTTTGAGTTAAAGTAAGTTATTGTATATTATAGTAATATATAAGTATAAGAAATATAGTATTTATTTATATTTTTGTTGTTATCCATACCGCTTATCCTGTTCAGGGTCACAGGGGGGCTGGAGCCTATCCCAGCTGTCATTGGGCGAGAGGCGGGTTACACCCTGAACTGATTGCCAACCAATCACAGGACTGGCATATAGAGACGGATAACCATTCACGCTCACATCCACACCTACGGGCAAGTTTAGAGTCACCTATGAACCTAACAAGCATGTCTTTGGACTGTGGGAGGAAGTCGGAGTACCCGGAGAGAACCCACGCACGCACGAGAACGTGAATGAAACCGGGATTCGAACTAGAAACCTCGTAGCTGTGAGGCGACAGCGTTGACCACTGCACCACCGTTCAGCCCTAATACAATAATAAAAGTATTCTATATGCTCTGTATATTTTATTTTTAAACATTTAGAAATATATAAACCCTAGAATTAATTGTCAAAGAAAAAGGGGCGGAGTTCACACTGACTTTATTGTAAAAAAAACACAAAATAACCGGAAAAGGTTATTACTGAGAGTTATATATAAATGCTCTAACTCTATATTTGCTATTGTTTTCTCAACCATGTCACAAATAAATTTGAACCTTTACATTTATAAAAAAAAAAAGCTTAATTTTAACTTCATTATCCCCAGTAAAAAGGCCTAATGCAGGCTGATGCTTAACTAATGGTGTAACAACAAGAAGCCACAGCAGTAAACGGGTAGTTAAAGATGTTACTGAATCTGAAAAATGCACTGTCATGCTCACAGTTTATATTATTAAACACAAAAATCACACAAAATATGGTTTGAACTTTATGGAATTTGTTTCTTATCAAAACGAGACTCAAACACAGAAATCAAGAATACTGAACCACTTTTTGAGTTTCATCGTCACTCGTTTGTTACAACTCTTTTATATTCTAAAGAGGGAAATCCTTTTGCAGGCCTGGATTATATTCCCACAGCACTCCTTGTGGCCCAAGTAAACACAGTGTGCAAGGTTTTATCTTTTTTTAAATAGAAGGCATTTTATGTACTGCAAAGGTTCATGTACTGAAGAGACAAGCACTTTGAGCCTTTAAATGATGTGTTCTTTGGTATAAGATGTCTTCATATTTTCATGTTTTCTCCATCCTTCCGGTTCAGGGAGTCAATTAACAATACATAATATTCTTATCTTTAAACAGAAGATGAATCTTAAATGAAACAAAGGGCAAACATAAAATAGAACTATTATTTGATTATCGTTCAGTTGATTCACTTGCAAGCTCTTCTGGATGCTGATTGTCATTTTCCTGTGAATCAGTCATCCTGACATAAAACTGCATGAATAATTCAGTTGTTATGGGCCCTTATGTTTGCAGAGCAGCATGAAATATTGAATAACAGATCAGCGATGGCACTGGAGCTGCCTGAGCTCCGTCCCCTCTTTGTAAGACTTGTCTGGCTGGTTACTGTTTTACTGACATAGTTTATTACACTGTGTTGAAAAGGTAGAATCAAGATATCATACACTTGTTTCACTGTGTATAAAATATGATGTCAATTGTTGTCATGCTGAAGCAGCAGACTAACTGCCGGTTAGTCCATAAACAAAAGAGTCATTTTAAACCAAAAAGGCGCTTAGGTTCACTTGTTTGTGTGAAAAACGCCATAAAATGAATGAAGACAAAATGTTCAGCCAGTTAATGGCAGCGTAGGAGGGACTACACATAGAAGTTTCCAGTTTATGTGTCTACACAAGATGTTTCTCGGACACACAAATGTAAGAAATCAATATTTAGTTGTGATGTGCAGCACAACATAAATGTATTTTATCTGTTGTTGATTTCAGCACAATATGACCTAATTTCACAAAGAAGACATGCACCCACATGAAAATACTGTATTTCTTGGACATGCAAGTCATCGTACAGTCTGGTGCTGATAGTCAGCAAATTATGACCTCTAGTGGTCAGGATCCATTGCACATCTCATAGCATCATGTGGACCAGGATAAGAAGTGAGGCGGCTGCAGGCCAAGAAAAGTAGCTCAGATTTCCTTTTGCTTAACCACCACTTCCTGGGATTGTCCCAGGTGTCCCACGCTGGCTGGGAGATGTAATTCCTTGTGGCATATATAACCTCACTTCCTGCTTGGATGTCTGAACACTTACAGATAGATATAAGCTTCGTAAGGCAACAATAATGTAAATATGAGGGTGCAATATTGTAACTGTAGTCAGGCTTTTAATGTCAGTCTTTTAGACTGATAGAGACAGTGGTGTTGGCTCACAAAAAATATGTGTGTTATGAAGTTAAATGGACTGTACTTATATAGCACTTTTCTAGTCTTCCGACCACTCGAAGCTGCATTTACACTACATGTCACATTCACTCTTACACACTCACATACTGATGGCAAAGGCCTTAGAGCCAATCTCCAATCAGATCTATGGTTATGCCACCAGGAGCAATTTGGGGTTCAGTTTCTTGCCCAAGGACACTTCGACATATAGACTGTTGCAGTCAGGGATCGGATCCCCAACCTTCCGATCAAGAGACCATCGACTCTACGACTGAGCCACAGCTGCCCCAAAAAAGTTATCTTTATTCCAGACATGTGGCTCAATAACTTACAAAGAGCAACTTCCTTTAAAAGTTTCCTTTAAAGTCTTTGTCTTCTTCTACATAAAAAATAAGGATGCAAGAGCACAAAAGTATCTTCTGCACAGATCCTCCTGGAGAGAATAACATTTATAAAAACATAACTTAATGGGCCACTACATGACTGAGTCAGAAAACAGAAAATTACAAAGGCCAGAAGTCTCTTCGATTTCAGACTCCTCAGGAGAGCCGGGGGAGCCTTGACCTCGACCTCGAACCTGTCCACTTCTTGTTGCTCCTGGATCTTTAGGATCAGATCCTTGATTTCCTCGCTACGGCTTCACAGGTTCACAGGCAGGTGGAAACTGCTGTTTGCAGAGGTTTTGTTTGGAGGCAGAAGTGGAGGCGTCAGAGCCGAGAGTGTCTTCTGCCAGAGTCCTGTCCTCACTGCACTCATCGTGACAGGAGCTTTGGTCATCAGAGAAGGTGAAGGTGTTATCGTTTCCTTTTCCTGAACCAAAGCAAACACTGATTCTGTGCAACTCACTTGTGTATTATTGCTCTGTGTCAGCCTGGCCGTTATGTGATGCTGTCGGATCTTTGAGGCCCCGCAAGCAGATGACAGCCAGGTACCAGTGAGCTGACTTGTTAATGAGAATAAAAATGAAGTCCTTCTGGAACAGATCGACGTGCTGAGTCCACGTCTTCACCCTGTTGTGCTTCCTTTTCTTAAACACAAGGATTCAACTAAATTGTGCCAAAAATGAATCAATGGCGATCAGGGAAGAAAGAATGAGGTTTTATGAATAGGGGGGCGGGGGGGAGAACACAAGTGATTTAGTCAGAATTGAGTTAATAGAGTACATCAGGTCATTAGACTACTTAATGCAAACACATCCTTGGCATTAAGAAACCTCTCCAGGCCTTTCTAAAGATAGGAATATGAATGCAATTTCAATCAAACATTCCTGAAATATCCATGGAAAATAAACTAAAGAAAGTAAGATTATAAAGGTAATAAGCCAGTGACATAAAGGATAATTTTTAAAAGCTTCCTGGGAAGGTCAATAGGCCTACTCCAGAGAATGTTATGTGGAGTTGGGTATGGTGCTAAAAGGTGAATGGAAGAAACAGAGCTGACAGGTAGGGCATATAACGTATTGTAACGGGAAACAGCAAAGTTTCCCTCTTTTCTCTTAAATGTAATACAAGTTTGGCTATTTCACAGTTTTTATTGAGATAACATCTCCATCTAAAGTCGTTCGCGGACTCCAGAACCTTAACCGTCGCTGTTGTTCTTGTAACTCAAACGAAGAAGAGCAACTTCCGGTTTGAGGCTCGCGCTCACAGGAAATAAACAAAGCCAGACAAGTTCAGAGGAGGGAACAAGTACAGAGCTGCTGCTGGAACTTACATTAATACCCGTAAGAACCATTTGCACAAACTCACGTATTATAAGTCTCGGAAAAATACGGTGTGTTTACAAATTAGAATTACAGGTTAAGGTGATGAAGATTTTTAACGTTAAACGGTTAAAAACGATGATTAACATCAAGTTAGCTGTTGAGGGCAAGAGATAATGACATCTCAGCTAACTTAAGCTAACAGTAACGTTGGTTAAAACATATTCTAAGCAAATTAAGCTATCACTGAATGCTATATATTGATATTGTATATAATCTCAAAGTATTGTAGCCTACACTTATTTTTTTCTTTCTGTTAAAATCTCAGTTTTGTGTTAAGGTGGTCAGGATTGGGCAGCAGCAGCAGCTGAGTACACTGTGACCAACATCATGATGACAGCTAAGAGACTGGAGAACTTCGAGATGGTGTGTGAGTGGGGTGGATGTAACTTCAAGGGCCACACTATGGAGGAGCTGAGCGATCATATGTCTCTACATCTAAAGGACTACCTGGGAGACAACGACGCCTTAGAGGATCTAGGTGAGGAAGAACAAAAACAAAGTGGCAGGCTGTGTCACTTTTAGGGCTGGGAAATAGCACCTGAAATCATATATAGATTATTTATCCAAACCTTCATATACCCAGGACATCTCATTATAATTACTTTTTGAACAACATGTTATAGCTTCTATTATCTGATTAAAACGGTTGTACTGTATCTAAAACATTGCTGTGCACTTGCACTTGCTGTGGGACCTACTCCTTGTGTTTCCTCACAAAGTCTCGTCTTTTTCTGCCCATTCAAAGGATCAACTTTTTCTATTTTCAACAACAACTGTTTCTATTTTCTAACAACTTGTAACAAAGCTTGTCTAAAGGAATTCATGCTAGCTTTTGTAATCACTCTCTCCCTCTCTTTGTTTAGATGAGTACGCTTGTCTCTGGACTGGATGTGAATTTCTATCCATGGGTAGCCCTGCAGAGCTGGAGGTCCATGCTTACTGCCACATTTACCACGGTAAGCTCAAGTTCATTGGGTCTGAGCTGCTCAAGTCCCGTCCTGACCTGCCCAGCTGCAACCAGGGCTTGCACAGCAACAACCTGGTTCCAGAAGGATCAGAGGGATACGTTTGCCAGTGGGAAAACTGTGACGTAGGTGCTTTTATTTCAAGTTACTAATTAGTCATCACATAATTAAAAGCACCAAGATGTAATATATTTTTATCTTTATACAGAGTTCATTTAACAACCCGGAGTGGTTCTACAGACACGTGGACAATCACGTAGAGAGTGCTGAGCCAGAGGCTCTCCCACAACAGCAGCAGGCTCTCTTCTGCCACTGGACAGGTATGACTGAGTAACAGAGGTTACAGAGACGTTCATGGCATGTCACATGCTTTGGCGCCGTTTTAACTATATTTCATCTTTCTTTTACAGGCTGTGATGCTTACGTCAAGATCAAATACCGCTTGAGAGAACACATGCGGAGCCACACTCAGGAGAGACTCGTAGCCTGTCCCACATGTGGCAGCATGTTCTCCAGCAACACTAAGCTGTTTGACCACCTACACAGGCAGGCTGAGCCAGTCGGTGAGAAGCACACTTACTTTTTCTAGGATGCTGATGTGCTACATATAAAGCATTGATGCTACCTTCTGTTCGTGTATCTCATTTGAACAGAGTCGCTGGTGTGTGAACATTGCGGCAAAGCGTTCTCCAGCGAGAGGCTTTTGAGGGATCACGTTCGTCAGCATGGTAACAAACATTTAACAACTTAAATTGTTGTTGGATTGAACATGTTTTCAGGAATGTTTCAGTCAGTTGTTTTTACTGTCCTCAAGATCAAATGTTAAATTTGGATTGAATAAATATTTTAAAGTAATCTGCAGTTAAAAAAGGTGCACAGTGGATCCCTGAGGACTTAAATTAATAATCCTTCCATTTGTGCTTTGCCAGGTATTATATTCAACTAGCTTATGTGTGTGTTCTTTCTTTCATTCTTTCTCAGTGAATCAGGTGAAGTGTCCTTTCTGTGACATGACCTGCACCACTTTGGCAGCTCTAAAGATCCACATCAGGTTCCGACACTGCGACGAGCGGCCGTACCCATGTGACTTCTGTGACAAGAGGTAGATTCTTCAAATCAGCTGATAACATGTTGTGTGCAACTGTGCTTTGATCAAAACAAGGCTCTGGGATATATTCTTTCACACTTTTAAGGGTGTCTCCTCAAAAACTGGGCAAGAGTGTTATCAAGTTTAAGGTGTTTAAATAAAGAAGCTGAAAGTTGACGGGATCGGTTTCTAGGATGCGGCGAATGAAGCAGAAATGCTCAGCCATGACTTTGACTAGTTACTTTGCTCCTGATGTGTGTTACAGCATTTGAAAACAGTACACCACTATCTTAAGAAGGTTAGGAAATGTATTTTATTTGGAGGGGACCTTTTTAAGGGTTTCTTTTTAACTATCTGATTTGCAGTAAACTTCCTGGCACTTAAATATGTTACTTAAGCCCTTTTTACACTGCAGTTCCGCCTCAGCGCCGCAACGAAGCTCCGCCGTCGTGCAACCTTTGCCATTTTACATTGGACCAAGCAACGCCCCCGTAAAGCCGCCCCAGTGTGTGTTTGCACAAAGCGTTCCAGCGCTGCGGAAGCAAAACGTGCACAAGGTGTAAACAAACAGCGCGTGCTTCAAATACACACACAGCGCTGTCCCGCCCTGCCAGCTCCGCTGTTTATACCAACACCGTTTCGCCTCAGTTTCGCCTCTGTTACTACCACCGATGCCAGCTCGGAGGCAGAACGACTTTGTCCCACCGGTACACTTTCGTGCGTTCGACATAGAAGACAGAACGTAACAGAGGCGTAATAATCCTGCTTTGAACTGGCAGTGTAAAGGGGGCTTAAAACTTGTCACTGTAACAATGCTTATGGTTGTCAGCACTTTTGAAGTTGACAGTTAAATTTGTATGATATCCATCTATATTAATAGTTAAGTAAAGTAGAATTCAAAGGCTGTAAAGTCAGACTGATTTCAGAAACATACAATAAAGTTCTTATATTTTGTTTTTTAACAGGTTTAAGAACCAGCGAGATCTACAGAAGCACACAGAGGTTCACAACGAGGGCACAGTGTATCACTGCACTGTGGAAGGTTGTGATTATTCCTGTCACACATTCCCAACCATGAGCCACCACTTCAAGAGAGTGCACGAGGTTCGTAAGCACCATGTTGTCAATTGTGAAGCATATCACCAACAAGCTGCTGTAATCTTGCTGAGTGTTATAATGCTGTATTCTCTTACTTAACATTTACCAACAGGTCGGGGGCATGTCCAAATATAAGTGCCATATCTGTGATAAGGTCTTCTCTTGGTGTTACACGCTCACGCTTCACCTTCGCAAGAAGCACGAGCTGAAATGGCCCTCAGGACACTCCCGCTTCAGGTAGGTCACAACAGCCAATCACCACTGATACAAGTGTTTACATCTTGTATCCGCTCTCAACCCTGTAAGATAAGTTTAAGGCAAAAGTAGATATTTTATTTATGGTTGTTGGGTGTGTTTTATTCACAGATACAGGAAGGATGTAGATGGCTTCCTCAAAGTAAACATGGTGCGCTTTGAGACCGTGGAAGTGACGAAGGAGATCATGAAGAACATGGCCAAAAAGCCGCAGAGCCTTCGGAAAAGTCAGAGAACCAGCAGCCGGAACAAAAGGCCCGTGGTCACGCCGGAGAGCGGCCTCAGCTCTCCTGCAGGATCCTCCTCGCCATCCTCCAGCTCCTCCTCCTCGTACTCCTCGGACCTCTCCGGAGGTGAGGATGTTTCGTCTCAGCCGAGCCCCAGAGGCAGCGACTCTCCCGTGTACTGCGTCATGAGCACCATCCCTGACATCGAGGAGGAGCCTGGAGGCTTATCTCAGGAGGACTGCGATGGTGGCGGGACATCTGGAGCGGTACAGGCCCTGACGAAGGTGGCGAGGGGGCTGGGCATGGACGTGGTGTGACTCTGCACTGCACCTTCTTCTGGCTTTTATGCAATTGAACTGGTTTGCCTCTTGTTTTATGTTTTGCTGGAGGCTGGACTTGAATGGATGTTTGTTTTTTAGCTGAAGCTTTCTTCGGTCTCTGTGTTTTTTAAGAGAAGTTATCTGCACTGTTTTAAGAGATGGTGCTTTCATCCTAGCAGCTCTTATACCTCAGCGTCTCCTGTTACTGAAACACCCTGTTTAACATAATTTAATATTCCTGACAAATCTTGTGTGAATGAGGTGAGTTTAAAGCACTACAGAGAAAGTTCTATTATATTGTTTTATACTTGTTTTTTACACACGTTCCATTTCCTGTCATGCTTTGACAGGATGTTGCCTGACGAAGGATTTCAGAAGACTTTTTTGTCATTGCCCTGGAATGTTGCTTCATTTTATTGTTGCAAATTTTAAATACATTTTGATACAAAAGCTTTTCTTGTTTGTCTTAAGTCAAAATTGTGAACATTGGTGTGTCAGTCTACCACTTTATTTTTTTGGCCCTTGTTGGGACAGAGCGGACAGCGGATAGCGTCACAGGGAAGAAACGGGGGAAGAGAGAGTGAAGACAACACGCGGCAAAGGTCAGAGGGTGGGAGTCTGACAAGGGGCTGCAGCATCGAGGACTGTAGCCTCTGTATAATGGCGCTAAACATGCGCCCCAAGTCAGTGTACCACTTTGATCCAAACTGAAACACCTCTTCGATCATTCCTCAGGATCCGTCCCACACTTTAGTTGATCAAAAATACCTGCAAAATGACGTCACCATCAGCCTCAGCTGTGTGTTCAGAGCTTACTAGCGTGCATTATAGGTTTGTGTTAGAGTAAAATGAACTTCTGTCTTTTATTTGCAGAAAATGACGACTAGTAAAGATAACCAAAAGATGCACAAAAAAATAACCTGGTTTTTAATTACAGCGTTCATGCGTCTCGGCTTGCTGTTGGGTGACGTTGGGCCTAAAGCAGCTCGGCTTTGTTCGACGCCTTGTGACGATCCATATTCCTCCTGATCACACTCAGGAGGGTTTCAATGGGGCTCAGAACTGGATTGGGCTGACTATGACATGATTGATTCCTGATTTAAGGAACATTTGGAGTGGTCTCTTTTCCGAAGCTGTAAGTAGGATGATAAACATTGTAGACATTATACCTGCTTAACACCATTGCCATTGTGCATGTGTTAGCATGCTGATGCCAAAGTGTAGCCTCACAGAGCTGCTAGCCTGTTTGTATTCTCTTAATCTAAGCGATAGCAGTAACCCCAGTTTTAGATTTGAGGATTTACAAATGTTTTTTAGACTTTTTCTTTCTCCAAAAGTAAACGTCAACACCACCTGAATCTTTAACAATTCAGAAATTAACCTAGAAACAGAGCAGGCACATCCATCTTAATGTTTTTAATCAATTAACCAACTTAACAAGGGAAATATTAGTGCAGAAGTAGCAGAAATCAAACCAAGAAATCAATACTGTCAATATTTTTTCAAACCATCATGCTTTATTAACAATCTTAATTGCCTAATTAAAGCTGTCAGTCATTCTTTCATATTAAACACAGCATGAAGCTCCGTTGAATTCATGCACAGACCAAAATGACCGGTGATCGTGTTGCAGTGGGACCAAACAGACCCTGGAGTCTCAGGGCCCGAGGTGGGATGTCTGCAGAAAGCCCGGATGGGGGAGTTGATGCCTGCGGTTGTGGAAGTGACAGCTCTGTTGGTGTGAGTGTAGAAGCTCCCTCTCTCTCAGGTAAACATCCTCCTGCTGCCTCAGAGCAAGAGGGAAATAAAGAGGTGTGGAGAAGTAGCCATGAAAGGCCTCTTTCTGCCTCTCTGATACAGGAGGAGGTATCCTGATCGCTTTGCAGGAGTAGTCTCTCAGGATATTTTGTCTACAGTAGAGATCCATCCTCTTGTTGGAGTCCCACATTGTTTGGTAGGGATACATGTCACCTCCTGGATAAGAGATGAATCCACCAGGAGTTCTTGTAACGTTACATCTACTGCTGTTAGCATACAAGACAGACACATCACTAATATGTTGCACTGGTAATGTGTGTGAAGAGTCAAACTTGTCCTCTCCACTTTCCTGCTTCGCCCTCTTCACTGTAATGAAGCCGTCCCACTCCAGCTTTCGCTTCCTGCTCAGCGAGCTGCCAAGCCTGCCGTCCAGTCCAGGAGTCGCCGTCTGATCCCAAGATTTGTCTCTAAGAGGTAAATCCTTTGTTGTGTTAATTTGTTGGCTCCTTTGTTTCTCCTTCTCGTCAAGTTTCTCCTTCCAGAGCAGGCGCGGGTGCTTCTCCAGGTCCTCCCTCTTGGTCGTACGGCAGGACGCGGGTGAAGACGTGTAAAGGTCAGAGGGGTTACTTCTCTTAGAGTGGCTGAAATGTTCGGCTGTTTTCCCCAAATATCCACATGGAGAGTCTGAAAAATAAGGAGGATATCAGCCTTGATTATATGTGAAAATCAGTCATACAGGTGTCACTCCGCTGATGTATCACTCAACCTATAAACAAGGGACACTGACCAATGTATCAGTTAACAAAAAGTATTGCCAATTGTATTTCCTGAATATGGAAATAATGTATTATTTTTCCAAATACAAAACAATATGACACTCTGTTAGAAAAGTATTAGTTCAAATACATTGGTGGCCTTAGACTCACCCAGATCTGGGTGTTTGCAGGAGGGCTGGTCGGACTCCTTGTGTTGCACTCTGTCGGGTAGACTGGAGGCTGAATACTCAGGTGTCGGTTCACTCTGGAGACTGTCAGGTTTTTGCTGCATTTTCTGATCAATTATGGATCCAAAACAGTTTGTAAAGCACACATTAGTTTTGGAATCAAAAACAACTTAATATAACAGACTCAGTGAATCAGAAGCAAAGAGTGTTTTGACTTGTGAGTTATCCTAAATATAAGTTTGGCTCCTTGAAACAGTTTGTAAATGTCTGTAAACTTAAAAATCTCATTCAGGCATCCATCTATGTACTGAGAGGGCAAATAATGAAAAAATACACTTGTAGGGGAGACCGGGGAGTGTTGTAACACTGGGTCAGTTTGACCAATCAGAAAAGAGTACACTCCCATTTCCTTTCTGAGCTAACAGGAGAAGTGGCATGTCTCCGTGAGCAGCATTGTTGGTTTTACGACCAGAAAACTGATTTTATTATTAGATTTTATAGATTGTTTTTTGCCGAGCATTCATTATATTGTAGATACAATGAGAGGAATTACATAACCTGAAGTCTGTGAAGGTTCTCAGTCATCCAGGTCATGGTAATTCTAAGCTTAATCCAAAAGGCAGCTGGACTTGGTTGAAGTTCTTGAAGATGTTTCACATCTCATCCGAAAGGCTTCTTCAGTTCTAACTGACTGGTGGACGGAGCTAGAAATATAAGCCTCTGTAGGTCATTAGTATGTTAATAGATGTGTAATCAAGGGTGAGTCGTTAACCTGAGCTGTGGACCCAGTATCACTGAGAGTCGTTAGTACCCACTGGTGTTGATGGGTCATTAAGCTCACATGATCATGAGTGTGATCTCAGCTGTTTGGGCAGAGAATTCAACACTGCATTGTAAGTGGGTGGGACAGGTGGTGTCTTAGGCCACCACCTCTGTTAAAGGAAGAGGTGTTGAGGAAGCCTGTCCACCAGTCAGTTAGAACTGAAGAAGAAATTACTGATAACAAGATGCTGTACAGTACATTCCCCTACATGCAGTTCACATAATCAACACTGTGTATCCACATGTCCTTTCAGTATGTGCCCTATATTCTGCACATGTAGGAATCAGTCATTAAACTCTCAATCAGTCCTTTAAAATAACATATCACGTTATTTCTACACAAATTACCACAAAATTAAAAAAAGGATGAAAACTTTCTGGATGTTTTAGTTTAAGTAGCTAATTTGTTGATGTATTTAGTTGTTACCTTGAGTCGTTCGTGGTAATAAATCTTCCATGCTATGCAGACGTGCTGTGCACCCCATCGTACTTGTTTCTTAAAGAAAACATGAAAACATTATCAATTCCTGAGTGCAGATTAATTGAGTTCAATAATGACAAAGAACATTATTAAAGGAAACAGTGGACTTGTATCTTTCTACGTTTTAGTAGCCGATAGACGCGTCATGTTTTGATTGATGCATCGTGGACTCACATTTTCAATATGGAAAAAAACAGTACAACTTCCATCTAAAAATAAGTGAATGAAACAATAATAATATAAGCGACAAAAGTAATGAAAGTAAGAAGAAAGAAAGAACTCACTGCGGAGCTGATGGACTTCTGTGCTGCTCTGTGGAAGGCGGTGATGGGAGCAAACGACGGCCTCAGCGTTCCTCTGGGAAGACGCGTGTTGAACTGCAAAAGGCAACAACTTCAGTTAGTCTTGGTTGCAAAGAAAAACATTAAGGAAGTTAGTTATAAAATATGGTGACACATCTGCTTACATTACTGTCCTGAGTTCCCATCAGAGCAGCTGGGGTGGTCGGAGATGGGTGCAGGATGGGCCTGAAGGCACGCTGGTGTTGACTGTGTTGAAGCATGTGGAGGTGATGCTGATCCAGGACGAGGAAATGTGAAGCTGAAGACTGCTGAGATACGGGAGGAGAAAGTAAGTAAAATGCATTTATGTGGAACTTTTCACAGACATAGATCACAACATAAGAACATTATGCGACATACAAGAATAAAGCATAAAAGATAAGAAGAGCCATGCAGTTAAAAATGTGCTCAAACGTGAGCTTTTAGCTTCTTTGCAGGGAAGATTGTATCCTCAAGAGCAGGAGTGTCCATAGTCTGATACTTACAACCCTCATCCTTGTCAACAGGAAGTAACATGTTGCCATGGAGTCAGTGAGTCAGCTACTGTGACTACAAATTGAGCCACATTTCTTGTAGCCTTGATTTGTTTGTGCGACAAATGAGCTATTATTTACACACATTAAATCACAGAGAACATTGAATAAAAAACTTTCCTCAGAAGGTGTAAGTCAAACTGGTAAAACCTTTTTTTCTTCATGTTGTTATTAAAACATCAGTGGGTAATGCTCTGGCACAAACGAGGACGAGGCTCCGACTGTTCTTCTGTTCTGACATTCAAACAATAGCTTTCACGTCTTCAACAATACCGCCACAAAGGCTGAGCGTTCATTGTCTTGAAACTGTAGAACAATATAATATACATTTCAGGCAATTTGCCTCCTAAATCTCTTCAAATGACTGCATCTTGTTAGATTGCATTACAGGCGGTAAGCCAATTGAGGCCTTCAGTGTGCCAATCCCTTTAATTCATTTTGGATCCATCCGTTCCAAGAACTCATGATTAGTAATGCTGTTAGTGAATCCGAGCGCTGCTATATGCAGTGTGTCTGTAATGAATGCAAACGTTCATGTCCAGGAATTACTGTGCATTAGGTGACTCTATGTGTGCAGCTAGAGGCAGCATTTAAGGCTCCGGAAGTTAATACAGAGTAGCTGATTTTTCAGTGTCAGAAGTCACTGATTAGTTTATCAATAGATGATTAATATGGACTTAATTGTTATTATTTCACACATTTTTAAGCTAATTTTCTAGAAGACAAAATTTAAAATTAGCTCCTTTTTTATTTATTATCATGTAAATTAAATATATGTGACTTTTAGATTGTAGGTTGGACGACGTCACCTTGTACTTGTAAATGTTTTAATAGTAGAGAAATAATATGAAACTTGATGCTTCTATAGTGGAAACATTCAGCAGAAGGATAAAATGCCTCTGATACACCGACACAGACGAAACCCTACAAGTGATTTTAGAATAAATATACTTAACACTGTTGGACCGTTACATCTATATATCCTATATAAATCCTGTATGTCCTCCTATCTGCTTTGAAATAAGAGACCAGAGTCGATTCGTCTCAATGACACAACATTTGCCTTCGAAGATCTCGCGCCTGTGCCAGAGTTTCTCCTCCATCCTCCTGTTTGTGTCCTTAAACCTCTCAAGGCCCCGGCAATCCAATCACCTCATCCCTCCCTTCTCATAAAGACGAGATTAGCTGGAGGTTACACATCCTATGTTCTTTAAATTTCGTCCATGTCAGCGCGCCACACGAATCTCTTAATCTCATAAAGGAGCTGTTAGGATTGCAAACAGAGTGAATGAGGCATCAGAAGCAGCTCGCTGGGGGCGCCTGAGGTCAGGGAGACCGCTGGTTCTCACCTCGGACACAAAACATCCTGCAGAAATTATCTGCTCCGTCTTTTTACTGTCAGGCCAAAATGTGTTTTAAGCAAAAAATGGACAAAATGTACCAGCTCAAGCTTCTTAAGTGTTAATATTTTCTGATTTTCTTAGTTTTATGCAGCTTAGACTGAAAATCAATCTGTTTTAGACCGTTGGTTCGACAAAACGAGACGTTTAAAGACATGCTGTAAATTTGAAACAGATAATTTCATGGATAATTCATTTTCAAATGCAAATTGTTCTAGCCGGCAGCCCCTAAAAAATACACCTATTTAAATAACCATAGGTTGATCAAATGTTGCATTTTAAACATAAAAGTGATGAAAATAATATATTATAAGAACTTGTTGGTTTAAAGGCTTTAAAAATGAGATAAATGTGCTGTTTAAATGTGTTTTGAATCAGCATTTTTTACAGTTACAAACATTTAACAATCTTTTAAACACATGAAAAAATAACCTGTTAATCTGTTGCATTAAATCAACATTTTCCCACACGTTA
This sequence comes from Semicossyphus pulcher, assembly GCF_022749685.1. Lineage (NCBI taxonomy): Eukaryota > Metazoa > Chordata > Actinopteri > Labriformes > Labridae > Semicossyphus > Semicossyphus pulcher. Next base: position 10,833,466 of record NW_027211692.1, read on the forward strand.
AACACATCAAAAGCATCTTCTCTAAACACGCTTCTTACCTGTGTGATGCTCTGAAGCGGACGTAAAATCCCCACTTCCTGTTGTAACAACCAGCAGCTCCTGCAGCCTGTTTATCAGCCAACAAAGAGCCTTCTAAAACGTCCTCTCGTACATTCACACATGAAACACTGTCTGCGTACAGGAGGAGGAATCCCCTTTAAAATCCTGAAAAGTACCTTCAGTGCAGCAGAGACACCTGTCGCTGTGGGCCAGCGTCAGCTGTCTGCTGCCTGTGGTCAATTAGTCAGTGTTACTTACCAACACCAGAAAAGACCATTAACTACTCCTAATGGCTTAACCTGATCCCATCAGCCCCCTAAACCCTTCTGATTCAGTTTAGAGAGAGACGGCTTATGTGACAACAGGACGGCCCTTCACGTAGAGATGCTGCAGACAAACTGTGACATTTATTTGTGGTTTAGTGTAAACAAACTGAAAACAGCTATCTGATTTATCTGAGTATCGTAATGCTCAGGGGCGGATCCAGAGGGTGGCTTCGGCCCCCCTTGAAATCTGATTTGCCTTGTCAGAGGCGGGACTTGTGTTAAAAACAACTATTTGGTCTGTGTATAGCAGCTGCTGGTAGCTTTCTTTGCATTTCAGTGTGGCACACTTCCTTTCGTTGGTACTTTAAATAGTTACTCTGGACTTTTTGAGTCCTTAAAGAGTTAACCTTAGAGGATTTATATGTTGCCGCTCTGTTGTGTTTCTTTTTAAAGTTATAAAATATGCACAGGAATTTAACATCTTTTAGATACTTTAATGTTGTTAGTACATGCCACCCCAGTCACCCCAGTCACACAAGTCTGGACACGCCCCTGACAGTGCTTAGAGGAGATGCTTATGTAGAACAAACATCTCCAAGAAAGTGATGATCAAAATAGGAAATTAAAATACTGAGATTAAAAAAGGTAAATAAACAGAAAGACACAATAAATCACACAATTAAAAACAGTTCATGCCAAACTGCAGGAGGACCAGCCTGTTGCAAAATGAACCAGATGAATGTGCTCCTGTCTGTCGTAATGCACTATGAACTCACCAGGCAGCGTTTACCTCAACTTTAATGTAAAGTTTTATTATAACATGATAATTATTAGAAGTTATTGTTATACTAAACTGAACCAACATGAAACAGGTCGGTTTAAAGCAGCTCTGAATCAAACTTTAGTAACATTTAAGAAACCTGATTTAACAATTATAAACAGCCTTAGTTATATTATTATTTGTACTGGATATTTAATGCATTATCAGAAGCATTTAATAAAATATGTAAAACATTAATGCTTATAGTTTTTTGTATTTTGAAATAACACATCATCGTGCACATGACCCCGGACACCCCTTTAATTCATCCTTCACACTGCTTCCCTCTGGTCGCAGATCCAGGACTCTGGCCTGTAAAAGGGCACGCGATGGCAGGAGTTTTGTTACCTCCGCCATAGCATCATTAAACAACACCACCCGGTAACTGAAGGGAGGGAAAGTGCTGTGACGTGTACATGTGTCATGTTACTTTTATCGGTGTAATCTATGTATCGAGGGGCACCGTACAGACTGTGGCAACACATTTCATGGGAAGGACAATAAAGAATCTAATCTAATAACTGTTGCTGTGTCCCAAAACATGTTATGTACATTATTTCTGCAGTAAATATACAAGAAATCAACATTATTTGTAATTTTTTTTTTTTTTAAGATTATTTTTTTGGCTTTTTGCCTTTATTCGATAGGACAGCTGAAGAGAGACAGGAAATGTGGGGAGTAGAGCGTGGGGGCTGACATGCACAAATGATCAGCAGACCGGGAGTCGAGCCTGCGATCAGTGCGACGAGGACTGTAGCCTCTGTATATGGGGCGCCTGCTCTACCGACTGAGCTAAACCAGCGCCCCTTATTTGTAATTTTGTCACCACAGAAATAATCAACAATATACTGCTGTACATAATTCAGACAGCTGACTTAACTTTACAAACATAAAGCAGCACTACTCTCTTATTTTGTTTTTCATCAACTTAACAGATTTGCATTTTATTTCTGTTTTTACAGCAGTGAGCGGCTCCTCCATTTATTTGGTTTATCGCACTGTGACACGTTTTAGTCTTCTTAAAGCACACTCAATAACAAAGCACATTGATAATGTGAAAAACATGTTACTGTCTCACATGAATAATATGCAGAACGATGCAATTAATATTGTTGAGCGTTAATAACAGATGTTTGCTGTCTTTTAAAGGTACTACTTATTCCATTAATATGTCACATTCCTTTTAGAGTTTAAGGGAGTTTTAACGTGCTGAAGACTGTGAAAGACTATAAAATACTTCTTCTGTTTTGAGACAGGAACCCTTTAATCTGGATGTTTTTGGTTAGGTTAATAAATCTGTTTAAAAAGTGTAACTTCACTGTTTTGGTTTCCTGGTGAAATGCGTCTAAATTGAAACACATTGTTTGAAATGTGCAATCAGGCTTGAGCGCATTGTCCTGAGTGGCCCCAGACAAATTAGGCTACCCTTCAATGGGATCCCATTCAGCGATACATAAGACGGTGATTGGATGAGGCTTTGGGAAGACGTGTTCTCCTTGATTAGCTAATTCCATTCTCACTAACCATCCCGATCCTGTTAGTATGGGCAGGGTTAAAGCTGCCGCTCCGTCTTCACCCGGCCTGAACCATTACCCTTTACCAGTCACAATCCAGCCAGTGCCAAGACTTGTTAGAAAACTCACTGCAGCGTCCTCTGCAGCAGGAAGCCACAATGTAAGACTCCGTTTGATCATTTATAACCATTAAAATGTTGTTTTAGTAACTTTGAATTCACTTAAAGGGAAAAAACAAGACACAGTGTCAGATAGTGAAGCAGTTATTACAGGGGTGATTATGTAAAAACAATTAAATGAATAAAGCAAACACAAGTAAATAAATAAAATAAAACAAATAAAGGTAAATTTATGTGATTCAAACATTTTAAAGAAGCTTTTTTATAAATATGAGTGTCGTCCTAAAATAGTCCATCACATATATATTTGAGGTAATTCAGAACATTTCATAGTTTGTCCAGCAGAGGGAGCTGACGACCTAACTGTAAAATGTCTTACACAGCACATATCTTGGTCACAAGTCTTTTAAAAAAGCAGAAAGAGATCTAGTTTTCTTAGCTTTTAAGTAAAAAAATAGCTGTCTTGTAACTTTCCTTAAAGCACAGCACATAAGCGGGAAAAAAGGGGAAAGCTCTCTGGGTCCCAAATGCTAGGGGGGAGGCAAGCAATAACCTTGTTCATCCTGAATATAAGCATCAATAACCTATTCTTAACTTAAATAGAAATACTCACCAGAAATTATTTAAATGTTAAAAAAAAGGATTCTACTTTTTGTTGCTTTAATGAAATGTGTTTCAAAACGTTGCATTACTTGTGCCACTACCTGCGCATAGATTGGGATGCCAGAAAAGACAGGAGAAGGAAAAGAGCTGGCACTTAACAATTTAACGACCAATCAGATAAGTCGAGGGCTCATTCACTGGATCTTTTCAATTGCCCAGCCATTTCTGTGTGCGGGCCTAAAGCACAGACCCGCAATGTGCAATGACCCCTGCATCTGTATCGTCATGGCCATCAAATGTTAAAGTAACCAGCTGTGGTTATCTAGTACATCCCCTTGGTTACTCTTTCTCATGTTAAGTACGTTTATAAATGTGCTGGAAGTTTTCTTACGTCAGACGCTGACGTGTTGTTCCTCATTGTTAAAAGGATCACTTACATGCTGTTGCTTCAGTGAGGTGTGTGTACGTGTTTTTATGGCTTCATTCTGTGAAGTGACAACGTTTCTGTGAATCTGAGGAACTGATTTAACATGTGAAAGTGTAAAGGAGAACTGCCTTCAGAGAAACCCTGTAACAGCAAATAGTTTAAGTCTATGATTCCAAGTAAAAGCTGCAGTTAATAAATATTTCTGTGGAGGTTTGACTAAAGTTTATGTGATGTATATTCAAACTTAAATACACTCAAAAAACACGAAGTATGCATAATAAAAACATGCTGTTAGGACACAATTATATCCTTGTCATGTTGTCTTCGTCTTGACATCTACGGAAGCCCTAAGCGGACATGCATCCAAACATTTTATTTTACCGTTTTCCTGTGATGTTTTCTCGAGATCTTGATATTTATTTTTAATTCACCGTCACATCAGATGATCATAACTCGTATCCCCAGAGTTGCAAAAGCACAAAACAAACATAGAAAAGGATCGTTATCACGCGAAAAACCAGCCTTGTTATATCGGGATAATGAGGAAAATAAGTCGAGAAAACAACCGCAAATTACTTTGTATTTTGGGAAAACATGACTTAATAAAATGTATGGATGCATGTCCGCTTAGGGCTTCTGTAGATATGGACCTATTTGTCTGAAATAAAGTATGTGTGATATTTTGACAAGAGGGCACAATGCAGAGGGAAAGGAGTAACATAAACTGGGATTGGTGGTGAAACAGCACCAGGAACATATTAGACAAAACTAAAAGTATTACATTTTTATAGATATTTTCTTTAATCTTCTTTAATTTGCTTCCTAGAGTTTCAGCTTGATTGACAGCAGATGATTGCATGTTGCCCTTTTTGTAAATATTTAATATTTGGCTACTAATTGTATGATTCAATAAGATCTTAACTAAGATAAGGCTCAAACTGTAGCACACACTGTGTGTAAGGAAGTACAGTTTAGGTATTATTGCTACCAAGTTGCATTATGGGACATGTATGAAGTGCTCTTGGAGATTGAGCCGTAAATGCATATATATCTCGCCTTTTTCCAGTGTTGATTTTGACCGGTTTCTCTTTATGGAGCCTTCATCGAAGAGTGATCCATCCATCCATCCATCCATGCTGTATACCACTTATCAGCTTCAGGGTCGCAGGGGGCTGGAGCAGATCGCAGCTGTCATTGGGTGAGAGGCGGCGTACACCGTGGACTGATCGGCAGTCAATCACAGGGCTGACGCGGAGAGACAGACGCTCATGAGCATTTAGAGTGACCAACGAACCTAACAAGCTTTTCTTTGGACTGTGGGAGGAAGCCGGAGTACCCGGAGGGAACCCACGCATGCACGGGACAACATGCAAACTACACAGAAAGGCCCCATGCGTCTGCATGGGGATTCGAACCAGGAACCTTCTACCTGTATAACTATTTATCTACCCAAAGCTGTTCAAACCTCCAAAAGAAGCTAACGGAGCGCAGAGGATAAGGTAGACGCACTTTATTCCTAAAACAGAAGCTGCACCATCAGTAGCGGCACACAATTATATGTACACATATACACACACAATTACCTAAATCTGTTATATAAAATATATAATCTGACAATGTACCTTTTAATTCCTCTTCAGAGCTCATTGAGTTACTGTGCGAGAGACTCTGGAGCCGAAGCAGACAGAGAGGTAAGTCTCATCCACTCGTCGGGTGGGACACAAATGCCCAGGCCAGCTTTTTACTTCATTTTTACAGCGTGGCGATAAAAAGGTCTGTACCCTTTGAAAAAATAATATTCTAAAAGCAATCTACAGCAAATTCACTCGAACAGGTTTTGTTCCGTGTTGTAATCGAGAAAATTACACTTTTTAAACCAATTCCTTTACAGTGAGATGTACACACACCCGCTAGGATTTGTAATATATAAAAGATATTAAGCATTAAAAATTCCACATTTAAAAACTTACAATAAATAATATATGCAGGCATTTCATTAAGATAAAATTTCATAGATTGCAATCTACAGTCATTAAAAAGACATTTTATTCTCCTTTATGAAACGTCCCTTGATCTTCCAAAGTGGATTCTTGGCATCTGGTTGATTGATTGGTTGAATGGAAACTTCCAGTCAGTCAGTCAGTCAGTGTTGTGTGAGATACATCAGGGAGGAGGAGGAGGAGGGAGTGTGAGGTCCTTTTGAGTGTCGGGGATTCTTCTTCGTACATTTCATCCAAAGACATCTCTGCAGTTTGATCCTGTTCGAGTTCAGAGCATGTTCATGATAAAGTTGTACATCTGTGTGAGCACCACGAAGTGAACGGGCAGACAGGAGCGTCGGTCCTGCGTGGCAGGGTCGCACGTCAGCCAGGAGAGGGCGTTGTACTGCTCCAGAACAAATCTGTCATGTGGAGGGCAGACACAGCAAGAGTTAATACAGGTATCAGCCGACTTACTATTTTACATTTAAACTTCTTCGAGATCCGAGCTGCACACCTGAGCACATCAGAGGTGTGGTTGGAGTCCAGCGGGTGGGAGTGTTTGCTGTGCAGGAGCTCGTCTGAAGAAGACACGTGCAGGTGCAGAGAGGCCTGGGGAAAGAACGATGGAGAAATCTATGATCGACTTCTGTGTGGGAACATTACAGGGACGCAGACCTTTGTAACAGTTACTTTCTGCCCTACTTGATGCGACACACTGATAAAGTTTATCGTGTTTAAGTACCTTGAGGAAGAGAGGGCACTGGTTCTGGGCTTGAGGACAGGCCGACCAGAACCAGTCGGGCAGTGGTCCAGCCTTGGCTGTGGAGACAAAGTAGCCCAGAGCCATCGGCTGCTGTAGGATGTTCAGAGCCTCCTCATGGGACTCCATACGGTCTGCACTCTGGCCCTGCAGGAGAACATGGATGGGATTTAGGAACAAGGCAACACGTGTTATAAAGATCATCGTTGATTCAATCTTCCCATCTCAAGCTGCTACGATCAAATCTACAAGCAAAGCGCCCCGACACTTTGTCACACTCTGCTCTATCTGAGCTTCTCTGGGTCACATCCAAGGCCGGAGATATACCTGCTTTTTAATCTGGAGTTCACGCACACAACCGGCTGCGTCATGAACGTAATTGTTCACATACTTGGTTTGCACTATGCGTGTTACTGGAGGATGCCTCTAGCGGGCACACCATAGAGCTCAGGCCGTATGCAACTACTGTATGTGCTTGAGGTGTTAACAAGAGACATGGCGACAATCAAGGAGGTCACGCCCCCACTCCGTTTCTCCAACATTTTCCTCCGTGCACGGACGCAACGGTCCCGGACTTGTTTCCATTTAGTTTTGCAGGTTTCCCCACGACTTCTAAATGGAACTTATCTGTCGCCAGCTGCTTTAACAGGCATGTTTGTCGCTGTGCAGCAGCAAGGACACATTGTACAGATGTAAATAATTGCAGACTTGATTTATCAGCTTGTCTTCAGAACATTCTGCCATCGTTGTCCCTGCTGCTGTGTTGACCCGGTCACATCCCCTCTGCCTCTACACTGCGCCTACTGTTCATGTGCATACTGCATGTTGTGTACGCGTATTTTTGAAGACGTGCACAGCTGACGCTCCAAACAGACGCAGGAAATGGTTGGCAGCCATCATGCACACGCGAATGTGTAGTTAAAAGCAAGTACATCTCCAGCTTAAACATCATTTTGACACAAAATGTTGTTGACCAAATTGAGGGTAAAAACGAACAAGAAAACTGTGTCTTAGTTCTTCATTGTAACAGGCATGCAGGTAAATAATCTGTGGTCTGTAACACAGACGTGTTTCTATCATTGACTTATAAAAAGGGGACAGACCTTGCTTCCGTCTCCCCCCTGGTGATAGTGGGAGCCGGGAGAGTGAACGGGGGAGGTCGTGGGTGAGTTGGGCAGGATGTTGATGAGGTCCTGATCCACCATGTCGTTGTCAAACAGGTCAAAGATGCCCATCCCGTCAGATCCATCTGCAGGGAGAAACACACAGAGAGCTCAGGGTTTGACTCATCAGCATCTGAGTCATGATAACGAAGTGAAGCCTCGTCAGCTCCAGAACGTACCAGGATTTATGGGGTTGAAGCTGATGTCGATGGGCTCTGTAGTGTTCGTGTTGACCTGCACCATGGCGGAGGTGGGGAACACCAGGATGTGTGTGCAGGATGTGTCCTGAGGGGTGCTCAGCTGCGACGTCTGCATGTTGAGTGTGGTGCTGCGACCGAACACTGAACCTGTCGACACGGAATCTGCAGAGACGAGACGGAGGGAAAAAAACATCATCAGATCTGGAGTCAAATTACAACCTTATCTAAATTTAAATACTGATTTTAATATTTGTTTTACCTGGCATGATGACAAAGGAACCCTGGGGCTCCATGGCAACCAGACAGGCGCTAAGGATGCTGGGAGTGTCAGCAGCAGAGATGCCACACATCCTACACGTCTCCTTCAGGCGTTTGCTGAGAGACTGCAAGTTCCTCCTGCTCAGCAGAATACTCCAGTCTGGAACGGGAACCAGAAAACAGCTCATGAGTGTGTGTTCATGTCACTGCATGTTCTACAAACACAGCAGTGTGTGTGTGTGTGTGTGTGTGTGTGTGTGTGTGTGTGTGTGTGTGTGTGTGTGTGTGTGTGTGTGTGTGTGTACCTCTCAGCTCCCCGTGACCCATTCTTCCAAGCCGCCCAATGACCACCCTCCAGGGCAGTGATGTCACCTGCACCAGGCCGAGACACCACTCCCACAGCTTCTGCAGACCCACCCGCCTGGCTGAGCCCTTTTTCCTGCGAGCCCTGAAACAAACAACACAAGCATTTTATTAAAGACACGAACACTAACACAAGACATTAACTAAACTAGCAACCCTGCAGGACTGATGCATGTTTTCTTTTCTCTACACAAGTGCACGTACCTGTTGGGTACATCGATGCTGATGATGCAGGTCTCCAGCAGCTCTCCGTGCTGGTCGGTGCAGGAGGCCAGCAGCCAGCGCTGGTCATGTGACAGACAGTAGCCGACAAACAGGACGTTGTACTTCTGCGAGGCCTCGCCAAACGTCTCCCCGAGCTCAGTCTGCTTGTCTTTGACTGGAGCCAGGATGAAGGGCGGCGTGTACAGACGCAGACATTCTGGCCTCTGAAGTGGGAAAACAAGTTAGTTAACAAAAGAAACCACAAATTGAGACTCGAATGTTAGATGCGAGCAGAGCGGCCTCTGTGTTACCTCTGGGTTCTTGAGCGCCATGTCGATGGCGAGGCCAGGGCCAAAGCCCGTCAGAGCCTTGAAGTTGGTGGAGTTGGGCAGAGGCCGACGGCACTGAGTGAACACAGAGAAGGCCAGAGACTTGAGGTGCTGGCCGTAGAGGTGACGCTCCCCACTGTGCACCGGCTGCAGCAGGTACTGACAGGGGACGATCTGAGGAGGAAACACGAGGGGAACTTTAGACGGGGTGTGATAACCGTTTAGTGCTCTTCATTTGTCAAATTAAACCTGCTGTTGCTGTGCTAAATGCTAACACTGAAAGCATTAGCACGTTCCCCCCTGTTGTGTTTTAAATTCCCTCTGGCATGTTGATGCAACATTGTGTCACTATATCACCTCTATTAGTGTCTGCTAATGAGTCCCCTGCTGCTCCTCGGCTGCCTTTGAGCCTGCTGGTAACCTGCTCTGTTGTTACTAAACTAATACGACATCAATCAACAGATTCCTCAAACACCTGTGAGAACTTCCACTAATCCCGTGACAGCCTTCTCGACCATAAAAACAGCTAATTGTGAGAGAATGAACCCATAAAACAGCGAGACTGTGACGTCCCGTACCTGCACAGAGACGGCGTTTCTGATGCGAGCAGGCAGGAACTGGAGCATCTCCATGTAGCAGCGCAGCAGGCCCAGCGTGTAGGCGCTGGAGTGGACCTCTCTGTCCGCGTCTTCGTAGCTGAAAGGGTCGACGATGTAGACCACGATGGCGGGCGGGTAAGACACGGCGTGAGACTCTCCGTCCGTCGGCTTCCCCACTTTGTCCCTCTCCATTGTGCTGTTGAGAAGAAACGCAGGTAATGAGTCAGAAAATGTGTAAATTAATACGACACAGACGGTTCAGGGGTCACGACACAGGGGAAATCTAATCATTTGTTAGCCAATAAATCTTTAAGATCTAATCAATTTGACAAATTGGCAGATCCAAACCTGTACGGGAGTTTACAAACTAGATTCAATATCACAGCTTTTCTTCTAATGTCACTTTGGTGTGACTACAAAGGACACAGCGCACAGTACACTGCATTTATATACCCAGCATGTTCACTACTTTATGAATGCAGAGCAGACAAGCAACAGGAGCTCCCCAACGTTTGAGCAGCACATCAGAATTTGCTCTGATGACCTTTGACCTAAGAAATTATTGAGCGTTTTTTTATGTTATGTTGTTGGAAGCTAATTATTACACCATAAAATGTGTTCCTAAAAATAACACCCTTTTTAAATCAGCAGGGCAATGTGGCATGCTGTGACTTTTAACAGCAGAGGTAGAGTCTTGTTCCTCTTCCTCCTTTTACTTTACCACCTAACTACACTGAATGAGTGAAAGTTAACCTCTTTGTCCGATACATTGAAACTACTAGAAATTTTTGGCCCAACTGTTCAATCAAAAAAATCAATCATTTGCATCCTTTCTGTCTGCTCACTTTTCCAGAGCATCATTTCAACTTAGCCGATCTCTATGTACAGTGTCAAGTGTCCTGGTTTCTATTTGAACTACACTTATAGTCCGAGTAATATTGTAATAATATACCAATCACGAATCAGCAGGCTGCGGTGTATGCAGGAAAAATGTGTGGAGACCGCGTGGAGAGCGCAGGCGGAACGTAATGTGCCGTAATGACATCCCGGCTCCCATCAGCGTCACCTGACAAAGATTTAGCTTCTTATTAATCTCTATAAACAGACATCTGCAGCAAGTTCAGCTAACAATCCGTTCTAGGTCAAAAATTCAACTTCAGATAAATTCCCTTGAGACACTGTGTCACAAAGCCGTTCAGATTTAGCAGAAATGATCGATCAGACCTCCGATCAAGTAGTTTTCTTCTCCTCTTGAGGACAGACCTGACAAAGCTTCATTTTTACTTTTTACAAATCTGCATCATGATGTTAAAAAATGCTCTGCAAAGCTAAGACCCGTTAAAGTAAATCACAAGAAAAAACTTTTTTTTTTCTGTAAACAATGCAGCACGCGGAAAAAGGAGTCTTGACTGGAAGTCGTTTAACCGCTGGCTACACGGCCAGCATGTTCACCGTTGTCCCCAGAGGCTGTATCGTCGTCAGACTATAGCCGACAGGAATCCCAGATTGCAACTCAGCTGATGAGTCTGACAGCCAGACGCTGTGATTAGCCCCTTTTACACTGTCAGTTCAGGGCGGGAGCATTACGCCTCCGTGACGCCTCGTCTTACAACGCACAGAGCTAGAATGGTTGGGTGATGTCGTTCCGCCTCTGAGGTAGTAACAGGGGCGTAACAGAGTGTGTCAAGCAGGGCGGGACAGCCATGTGTGTGTGCATATGTGAAGCTCGCGCTGTTTGTTTACATGATGCACGCCTTTTGCTTTCGCAGCACCAGAACGCTGTGTAAAAGTCTTTTGGATGAGTACTTGTGTGTACGCTGTGGTTAGAGTTGATTAGACTGTACTTAGTAAATTAACTCATTTTGTCAGAGACAGAAAATAGTTCATGAATTTCACTTTAGAAACAAGTCTCTCATGGTGGAGGGAGCGACGGTCGTGTCGCTCAGTCTGAATGATAAACAGACTCTCTTGGTGGTAACTGACCTCTCTGGTGCCTCCGTGGGCACTTGAGGCTGGTTGGCAGATGGTCCGTTCTCTGCTGCGCCCTGTGGGTTTGACTGGGGTCCGTTCTGAGACGCGCTGCCCTGCAAGCCTGTCGTCCCAAATGGCGAGAAGGAGGTCGGCTTGGCTGAGGCCAAACCCCCAAGGGTCTGGGAGCCTGAGGTGGACGTGGAGGAGGAGGAGGAGGAGGAGGGAGGGGTGCTGTTGACCTGGGCAGAGCTGGTGCTAGAGCTGGTAGTGTTGGCGCTCTGGGGTCCTGAGGAGGTGCTGGAAGAGCTGCAGGTCTGGGAGGAGGAGGCCACAAAGGGGCTGCGCTGGGACAACAGAGAGCTATCCAAAGACTGCTCAGACAGGTAAGGAGCTGGAAGGTGAACAGACAATGATCAGATATCCATTTTACAAACCATACTCAATTTGAGTGTTAAGATTATGGAGTGAAGATGTTACCTAGATCATAGCGGCACACTTGAGCAAAGAGTTTGAGCTTATTAAAGGCTTCATTGTTTCCGTCTCTGGCAGCCATCTTAAGGAACCAGTCACTAAGGGGCTGCTCTGTCATGCTCCGTCCGTCTGTGGTGCCAACCTTCAATACGCCCTCTGGGTGACTCTTACAGATGGGCCTGTGTTGCCCAAGCTGGCATGCCTGATGAGAAAAAAAAGCAGTGAATGTGAAAACGAAACAATGTGAATCATTTAACGAGCATGAGACGGTTTCTGTGGGCATGTCGGCACAAGTAGGAGCTTCATCCCACCAGGTGCGTACCTCATACATAGCACTCAGATCTTTGAAGAAGGTCTTCGCCCTGCCGAGCAGAGCTTCGTTTTCTGGGCAGATGACAACATATCCCACGTCTCTCTGCGAGCCGAAAGGATCCAGAAGAAGCTTCTCCCAGTAGGGCAACCCGAACGGAGACAGCACCACAAAATCATACTCATAACCCACCAGAAAGGTGGGGATGGGCAGAGGCTCAGGAGACTCATCTGTACCTGTAGTGAGAAGATAAAAAGTGTATGAACCACCAGAATCCTCGAACACAGATCTCTTGTTAGAGGCGGATATGCTACCAAACACTTCACGCACCATATGATCCCCTTCCAGCCATCTTGTGGAACTGCTGCCAGGTGAGCGGTCCCTGAACGCCCCACGAGCGCACACTCCTCTTCTTCTGAATAGTGTCTTGCAGCACAGGCTGGAGGGACAACAACACCCGCAGGACGTCCTGAGAGAACAGCTTGTTCATGTCTGCTGCTGCAAGAGGAGATGCAAAGAAATGTTTGAAGTTGGTAATAAAAACAGGGAAAAAAAGATTTAATAATAAGTAGAATTAATGATGTAAAAACACTTACATTTGCATTTTGGCCACTGATGAAGACACGTGGTTTTCACTAGCGCTTCATCGACTTTGCCTCCCGACATATTGTCCATGAACTGCCTGCCGTGCTCCAGTGCCATGTAGCAGTCATTGTAACAGTCTCTCTCTTCCACTCTCAGAAAAGAACTGGGGGCAGAGCTCAGCTTGGGGTACTCCACGCCCGCCATCGGGGCAAATGGGTTGGTGCACTGGTCCTGCAGCAGCAGGATCAGCTCGTCCGGAGGTTTCTCCGCCAGGCTGCCGGCTTTGTGCGACGCTGAAGCTCGCAACTCCTCGAAAGACCGCTCCGTGTCCCGACTGGAGTCCGAGCCCCGTCCCACCACGTCCAGTTCGTCCTCCAGAAAAAGCCCGGCCGATTGGCCGAAGCGTCGATTGGCGACGGCGCTGAAGCCGCAGGTGCAGGGGTACTGCGCCTCGCCGTTGTCCTTGAGGTACACGCCTACGTCTGCTCCTCTGATGTTCATGTTGCAGACGCACACGCAGCAGCTGTCAAAGTTGCAGTCCTTGAAGAGGTTCATGACCGACTCCGACAGGATGAGGGTGACGTAGAGGCTGTGCGCCTCGGGGATGGAGGGTACGGTGGCCGGCTCGACGGAGCTGAGCGGCCGGCAGGTGGAGGGAGTGGAGGCGGGGGAGTAAAGGTCGGAGTTGTCGTACTTGAGCGAGCCCTGGACGCTGGATGGGCCGCGGGGCGTCCGTGGAGTGCGTGGGGTGCGAGGCGTGGGTACGGAGAAGCGCGGCGTGGCCGGGGAGGGCAGGATGCCTGTGCCGCTGTTGCTGGGAGGGGCACTGCTGGACATGAAGGGCGTGTGGGTCTGAGGGGTGTACGTCTGACTGTAGTCTGGCTCCACACTGGGGACGTTACTGTCACAGAGAGATAAACAGTGAATCAAACGTAACTCATTTTGTGGTTCTCTGTTTAAAAAAAAGATGACAAATATTTCAAGACTTTATTTTCTTAGCTGGATTTAAACATAATAACAAAAACATGTATTTTTAGAGCGCTCGTTTTAGAAAGCAAGTTACCAAACGCTTCATAAAATCGTCCCCTTTGTTGCTGTTGTGAAATAAACCGACTGTCTGTTTAAAAACCGCATGACGGACAGCACCGACACCGCTGTTGACCTGAGCGCACTAACCTGTCTTTGGTGAGCAGATTGACGTTCGTCACCGGGGGTATGAGCTCCATCTTGCCCATGGTCCAGCTGGGCGTGTACACACAGTCTTCTGGCAGTTTGATAGGCAGCAGGCACTGGCTGGGCAGCGCCTTCAGGGGGGCGTACATGGAACAGCCCATGAATATCTGACTCGTCTCCGGCTTGTACACGAAGGAGAAGTCCTGAAGGCAAAGGAGGAAAATCGTAAAAAGCACTGAAGTAGCTCCACTTGCTCCACACTTGGCAGGTGTGCAACATGTCGTACCTTTACTTCACATGGCTTCGGGCTGCAGAATCCCTCCTCCACCTCCATCTTGAAGTGGTTGTTGAGCTGGCTGCCGTCCAACAGGGTGAGGCCCGCCCCCGCTTCCAGGCTGTCCTTGCTCCCGGAGTTCATGGGGGAGTAACCCTGCTGCTCCAGGGAGGGCGGGGTGGGAAACATCTGGTGCAGGTCTACTGAGCCTGCAGAAATAGGACGTTATTATTCCTCTTGGAAGAACATAGTCATAAAAATAACAATGCACACCGATTCACTAATGCCTCCTTACTTATGCAAGACAGGGGGTCCGACGCGGCTCCTTTTCCGTCTTTACAGCCAAACTTGTCCTCCGTGCCAGCTCCGGCTCTTTTGGATCCAGGCTGCTCGCACAGAGAGAAACAAAACTTCACACTCGATCCGTTTTCCATTTCAACAGGCTTTACAGGCCTACAGCAGCAGCTGAAGCACTTACCGTTAGCTCGTCCTCGTCTGAATTGAAGATTTTATCCAGGTCACTGTAGGACACGGCCAAGTCGTTCTCGTGGATGAGGCTGGTGGAGGCTGTAGGTTTATTACCTGATGGACCCTGACCATCTGCAGCCCAAAACAAAGAGGAGAGGAGACATGAAGAAGAGCCCGGACGCCAAACATTTCATTTACATCAAACATTGGGGCAAACTGATTAAGAGAGGGTATTCTCACCGTCTCCTGAAGCTGCGCCTTCGTCCCCCTGGGGCAAAAGAAGAAAACGATCACAGTTAAAAAGATGTAAACAAAGTAGGAATAGCATTGTAGGTCAACATGTTTGTTTGTTTACAAGAAGACTTCAACTCACCTTGTTTTTCTTGTTGCCCTCCCTCTCCGCTCCAGCTTTGTCCTTCTTCTCGGTGAAGCTGAACTCGTCGTCTCCCTCGATGAAGGCGTATGGGTCCGGCTCGTCACTGTGATCTCCGTCGCCGGTGGCGGAGGCAAGATGGCTGTTCCTCCGCTGGGCGTAAGTCTTCACCAGCTCCTGGGACACCTTTAGGGGGTGCGTGGAGCCCGACATCAACCTGAGAGGGGAGAAATGGTGCAGAAGTTCTCACACAGATGCTCAGCCACGTTTCTATTTCAGGCAGGTGAGATTAAGCGAACAAGTACTTACTCGGTGACAGACACTACACTGTCTGTTCCGCCACCTCCCCCTGAATCATCTCGCATTTTATCCAAGGGGAGCTGCGGCGTCTGGAAGTTTGTTGCCTTCTTCCTGGGTAGGTTGAAATACTTCCAAGGGTTGTGGGTCGAGTCTTCGTTAGGGTTGATGGCGGAGCCCACAAAGACGGTGGGCTCTAAGGTTTCGTTGTAGTTCGGAGGGAAAGGCAGCGGCAGGTGCATGTTCTCCAGCTGAGGCTCCTCGGACGAGCCCTTCTGTGGCAGCAGACAGGGCTCCACCGACGGCGGGTAGAACGGTTGGTGAATGGGCGTGGACGAGCTCTTCATGCCACCCGGAGTCATGTCGCCGTCCCCGGGATCGCAGGGGTGCGGGCTGAGAGGAGGCGGGGGCGGGGATCCGACGAGGTCCGCAGGGGGGCCGTGCGAGTGCAGCGTGGGCGCTTTGGAGGGCACCGTGTCCACGTGGTGCAGGCTGGGATACGAGCCCTCCTCCTGCGATCTTAGACAGAGCCTCTGGGTCTGCGGCTCCAGGGAGTCCTCGCTCACAGAGTTGCGGTGGTGGAAAGGCGTCTGCGGCCTCTTCTGCTGCTTCTCCGACTTCTCCAGCTTCTCGCCCAGCTTGTGTTTTGGGGCCGGCTGGGCGGGCTGGCCTGATGACGGCGTGTGTCCTGAGGTGCTGCCGGATCGCTGCTTCTGATTCTTATGTCTGTGGGAAACACAAACAACACTTACAGGATACTTTCTTTCAAAATAAAAACAAAAATCTTGAGTCGCTTCTGTTCAACGTACCTCGAGCAGTTACAGTGTGGCCTGTGAGTCGGCTCCACGAAATCCCAAAGTCCAGTTTTGTCCGGCTCCTCCTCACAGCTCCCGTTGGTCAAGGTAGTAAACTTCCTCCTGTTGAAGAAAAGACAGACATTTATCAGTCAGCATGGAGGCACGTCTTCCAGACAGATCGGGAAGAGATGTCTGTCAACGTACTTGTGCCCTGTACGGTTTATGTTGTACTCCTGCCACACAGACTCCACCATCTGGCTGGCCAGCCTGCGGGGGATTTTACCCCCATGAAGAGTGTTGTTAGAGCTGAAACCATCAGACGCAGAGGACAACTTGAGCCACCTCTGAGCAGGCTGGTAATCTATAAAAGGGAAGAAAACGCTGTTAGTACTCAGATTCTCACAGAATTAAAGCGGTTTCATTTTACGTGTGGCTCTAAGTCTTACCCGTCTGAGCCTCCTCTGGTGACGTCGGAGGAGTCAGCGTGACAGAGGACATGGCCGGGTCTCTGTGAGCGGCCTGACCCTGCTGAGCGCCGCACAGGCTTCCTGAGGTGTTGGCCGAGCCCTGAGGGACCACAGCGGGGAGGTCCGACAGGGGGAGGAGCACCAGGCAGGAGGGGTAAACCATCCTTACTCCCGCTGCAAGAAAACAAACAACAGAATGATTTATTCACAGTTAATGCAGCACTTTTAACAACTATTAAAAACGTCTTTAAACATTATGACGCCTTACCGACTAGGACCTCCACAGCCGCCAGAGAGTCGTCCTCCCAGTCCGAATCCTCCATCTTGTCCTCCGGGACCTCCTTAGGATTGGGGCTGATGGGATAAAACTGCCTCCACTCTTCGATGAGCTTCTGAGTGGGGTGGTCTGACATCTTAAAAGCCTGACCTGTGAGGGTCCCATTCAGGCCGTACGGGCTCAGGATGACTGGAGGACAGAGAGGAATCACAGATACTCATTGAGGATAACTGCAGAAATAAACGCACATGTGAAGACGTGTTTACATGCTGCACGCCTGTTTTGTTTTTTTCTCCTACCTTGCAGGGGGCTGGAGCTCTGCTGGGCGAGGCTGAGATGCTCCTCGCTCAGCCGCTGAAGAGGCTGATGCTGGGCGATCTCCACGCTCGTGCAAACGTTGCTGTCGCCGTGCACGAAGAAGGTGAACGCGCAGGACAGGTGCTCGCTGCAAGATGTGACGAGAATAAAGACATTTTTAAGCATACCCACTATGCTTCATTAAGGAAAAAAAAACTTGACTGAAACTTCCAGCTTATGTAAATCCCTGCAGGCTATTGAGGCTGTCAGTGCTCTCTCTCTCTCCATCAGTCATTGTTACAGGCTGACTCAAGAGGGGGAGGAAAGGGTGGAGACGGAGGGAAAAGTTCCTCGCATATTTGGCTGGGCACTTTGATCCATATCATGCTTCCAGGTGACAAATGCTGCCGCAGATATTCGGCAGAGACATGCAGGCCTCTCTCTGCGTCAACACATGTTCAACCTTCATCAAACCGCCTCCCGACGCAGAGTCAGAAATACACGCGAGAGATTATTACAGTCCTGAAATGTTAAAACAATATTCTGATTTATTTCCTAACTACTTCTGGAAGGCCAGGCGGCGAAATGCACTAAAATAGTACTTGTTGACATGGTTGCTGTAAAACCACAGCGCACACTCAGCATTTTCCAAAGACTGCCCTGTTTACCAGCCAGAGAGGGCAGGCGACAGCTAGGCTGCCAGACGCTTCTGTTAGAGGTGCTGCGCTGCTGCCTCTCTCACACACACACACACTTGTAGACAAGTTTATGGAAAAAACAGAAGCTAAACATCAGCGAGCGAGGAATCACCTCCTGCTCTGTTGCAACGACTCTTTCTGTAAAAGCTGCTTAAACTCTGCGAAGGCATTGACAAGGGCTGCCAGAGGGAGCCGAGCCAGAAGGGGCTGCGCATCAAACACAAGTCAGCCAAAAAGCAGAGGCTCAAATTAGCTTGTTAGGGAACTCCAGGATACACCAGCAGCCTCATTCATGAGCTGAATGTATGTCACCACCTTTATGTGCAAAAGGTAAGGAAGAGCAGCAGCGAGCCTCCCTCTGAAGCAGACAGTTATTTATGTGCGTCTGCTGCCTCACCTCGAGCTTGTACTTCTACAAACAGCAGCAACAACTACACGGACCTGTTTTACTTTGCAGAAGGGTGAAGGGGAGATGTGGACTCTAAACAGCCCCCGAAATGTGTTCCTCTACTGCCTTAGAAAACTACAAACTGAGAGAGAAGTTACACAACATGCCGGGTGACTTTTACTTCATGCTCTCATGTGTGAAACTGGGTTAAAAATGTGCCTGATGACGCAATTAGAAAATTGTACTAATCCTGTGATACTCAATCACGTTATTACAACTGATTTAGGTCCAGGAATCTGCTCGTTTTCTCTGCAGGATGACTCAGAGCAACCTGGATCTAGTTGTAGAAGCTGCATGATTCTGAATTACAACAAACTCACCAAGAAAAAAAAAACTTACAGGAGTTAAATCAGAGAGGCATGTGCAGCGTAAACAGCATGGTGTCAGGGTCACACTGCGTAACGAAACTCCTTGTCTTCCTTACGAATATGATGATATTTTCATTCCCAGAAACAGCCATCAGCTTATTACAACACAGTGGAAACAAAACATCTGCAAGCACTATTTCTTCACCAAATCCCAGGTGGGAATTTTAACAATTATTTCTGTCTGAAGGCCGCAGCTGTTATACGAAGTTTAAAGCAAACCCTTCATAACAGCGAGGACGTCTGCCCAATATGGCAGCAACAGTAAATCTGTCTCTTTATAAAAGACTTCTTCCAACACCAAACACTGACAAATGTTCAACCTCTCAATTAAAGTAAAATCCCCCACATCTTACTCTGCTGCCGGATTTATCTACAGCAACTGTGCTGATTCTTTTGCGTTAGAAATACCGCTTTCCCACCAAAATAAGCACCCTGACGCGGGATTTTCAGACCCGCTGATAAATGCGGATTGTGTCTTTTCCCATTGCCAGTGGAGTATACTCCTTTCGGTCTCTTTTCTGCTGCGTCACCGTCTGACGTCACAAACGCTCCAGAAAAAGGGTGAGTAAACAATTGTCGCCCTGTCGCCTTGTTCCTTCTTCCCCTCCGATCAGAAGACGCTCTCACATCGCTGTCTTGCCAGTGTTGCTGCATCGTGCGCGAAATAAAGAACAAATTCGCCGTTGAATGTTGTTCTTCTGTATTTATGCGACAGCAGCCGGAACTTTAATGCGCGTCATAGCATCGCGCAGGAAAGGGGGCGGAGATTAGTGTGTCGACCTGGGTTTTGTGTTCCCATCATTGCCGATGGATCCAAGCCGGGGCGATTATTACCCGGGTCTACTGCAGAGTCATTTGACCCGGGTCTGAATGCTGATTGTAACCTTTCCCATTAAGCAAAAAAGCCGCGTGCAAGCTGGTTTTTTGACCAGCGGGAAAGCGGCTAAAGAAAATGCCTTGACATACATGAAGCTGGACCTTAAAGTTGATTCACCGTCGCTATACTGGTTGAAATCGTCAACTTTTCTGTGCCATGACAAACCCTCCTTTCTGACTTCTAGATTGACACACTGATGTCTAAGCTTTTCTTTAAACTCTCCTTTTAAGTGTTAATTGTGAAACATCAGCAGGAAGTGATGCCATTCACTAACAGCAACTAACAAAAGAAGAATCAGTATTCTGTTACAAAGCAGAGCAACAGATAGCATCTGTAGGTTGCTGGAGTGAAGCGGCGGGAAGTTCCCAATGATTCAAACCGAACATACAGCAGCTTCACTTTGTGGCGCGAGAGGTAGCCGAGTGTTCAACTTATGACACGTCACATTACTTCTTTTTGTCGGAAGCAGGACGTACCTCTTATTTATGGTCTTCTCTTCCTTCTGGTATGGCTTAACAAACCACTTGCCGATGCGAACGAAGCTGCGGTTCATGAGGCAGCGCTCCAGCAGGTTGTGGATGGCCTTGAACAGGAGCGTCCGACACTCGTAGGACAGGCCGCTCTCCCACTCGCCGTCCTCCTCACCTGAAACAAGGCAGGTGTGTTAAACTGGGCACTTTTAAACAGACAGATAAAGAAAGCTGCGTTATGCTTATTAAGAACAACTGACCTGTTTTTACATTAAGAGTTAACATTGATGAATTATGAGACAGAGGATTAAACATGTCAAAGTTCTGAATTAGTTCAGCAGGTCTCGACTATTCAGGCCAACTCATGGAATTTTTCTGACGGCTGCGCTGGTCAACAATGTTTTGATTAATGATTAATTCAATGAAGGTTCCAACTCAAAGCTAAACTTAGCAACTGTCTTTGCAGTTTCACTCAATGTTGCTCTCTCCGTCTCTGCATCAGCACATCTGTGTTGCCTTCAGGTAACACTTCACCCTCCTTGAGACAGGAGACAGAATACCTGCACAGTGTGGCAGCACTTTGTGCACAGATAGAATTATTAGTTAGAACTTTGTTGTAAACTTAAGACCATATCAGCGATTACACAGCTCGCTCTTTTGCTACCAAACAAGCCTGTATCTCTGGGGCAGAGAGCCAACGGATTCCCGAAGGCTTTAGAGACTTTAAAAACAGCCGTTATCCACAATTTAGGTTGACTATCACGATGTATTATCATCAAACTTTGGATCATTAAAATTGCATTAGAGCTTTTTGCCACAGTTCAGAGCTGCTGGCATTGTGATCAACATGTTGAAACATGAACACAGTTTGAACAAATGGACCAATTTTGCCAGCAACCTGCTATCACACGCTTGATTTTTGTTTTCAAACTTTTAGATTAGTTGTGCCAACTGCTGAACAAACTGTTTCTATTGTATGGAAATTAACACAATGTTGCTGTTCACACAGAGGTATCAAATATATTTTAGGGAAACCAATCCTGATAATATGAGAGTCCCAAATCTTTATTTTATGCCAGAGAACACGCAGATGTTGCTCACACTCACCTGAGAGCTCATTGTGTATAAGCTCGGCAAAACTGGGGTCGTCGCCCCACCAGAAAAGCCAGAGCTCCCTGCGACCCGGGGTGTGGTGCCTTCTCCACACGCTCAGCACGTCTGCCGCCAGGCATCGGCTGAAACTACACAAGATAGGGTCCTCCTCGGTCACAGGGAAAAGGATTGGCGAAGAGGTGGGTCCTTGCCACACAAAACGCCGCCATTTTATTCCGGTCAAATCAGCCTAAAAAGAAGGAGAAAAACAAGAATTAACACGCAACATAGCTGCACAGCATTAAGCCAATCATCTGTTGTTGACTGCATAACTCAGTAAGTGTGTGTTTCTTTCTGTACACACAGGGAAATGAGAGGCTGCTGGTCCTGTCAAATAAACTATTTTCAATGAAAAAAAAAGTTTGAGAGTGAGATTCGCTGACATGAAAGTTTCGCAACACTTCAACATGTGACACCACAATCATGAGTGAAAAAACAACTGTCATGAAATAATTTACTCAGCAGTTATTATCAACTAGTGACGCACCACTGAAGTCAATCGGGGTAGTGTTGAGAATTACAGCTCTTTGAAGGGAGACAGATCTTATGGCTCTGTTCCTCGGAAAGGAACGGAGCCATAAGATCCGAGGTGAGAGAGTGGTCGGACTCCTTAAAATTCTGCACTTTTAAAATTCAAAAAGGAAACAGCTGAATAATGTAGGAACAATTAATCAACGTCAATGATTTGCCAATAATTTATGATACAACTCTGTAGGACTACAGAGATGTCAACAAACATGGCGGAGGGTTATAATATTGCTCACTGTCGGCACTATGTTGTGGTGACATGATTTCCTAGTACAGCGGAGTTCCAGTTGAAAAAAGCTGCCTGTGGTAATTCCGCATAAAGGGGAGTGGATCTTTTGGGCGGGCAGTGAAATTTGGGCACAACTATAAAAAGAGCGGCTCTCGCCTACGACTCGGTTCCCAACGTTCACGCCAAAGAACTGTTCAAAAGAATCGGATCGTTCGCAAACGTAACATTAATTTAGGGTAGTTAGTCTAATTCTGAACTCCAACTATGGGACATCACTTTTAACTGTATATAGCTGAAAAGTGCAGTGGCACTTTAAAGCTCCTGTGAGGAACTTTTTGTTTGTGTTCTTTTAGCGCCCCCTGCGGACAAAGCCGTGCCTCTTTTCTCTTCTCTGATTTTGTCCTGTACAATTGGTGTATTTTAACAAAAAATGCTTTCTTTAACAGTCATATGTATCACTCACTTTAAATTTTTGCCCTGGAAAATGTAAACAAAGGCAGCATGCAGTTAACCATTTCATCTGACACCTACCCCTTGCCAGCAGTTTCAGACATTAAAAATAACTATATAGAAATAATCAATCTTGTCGCTGATGGTCTGGTTTGCTTTTGTGGGTCATAAAGAGAAATCGGAATTAATTTCAGTCTGTTTAATAACCAGCAAAAAACTCCTCACATGAGCTTTAATGTGATAAAAATTTTTTATGATTTTGACAAGTTTTTAGTTACTCTCCTGACCTGTTACCATCTCGTCTCATTAATGCTAGTTGTATATTTCTGTAACCTGCAGAGTAAAGACGCGATCATGTCACATTAATGAGCAGCTCTTTAATATAGCTGCCCTGCAGTGTGATATCTCTGTTATGAAAGTTAGCTAGATCACGATTTGCAACTTGCAGGCCCGATGCCTTCACGCAGTCTGAGCTGCTTGTTGCCTGATTAGCTAAAATGGCTCTCCGGCCTCTCACAGCACAGAGCTCAGTCTCACCAGGCAGAAGAGGTTGGAGTGGCAGTCCTCCAAACTGGCCCCGTTTGGTACAAAGCACGAACTCATCCTTTCACTGCGTGGTGGTAACGTTAAAGTCCATTGTCTCAATCACCATCGGGGGCAATAGCTGGTCTTCTTGACTTGATGGCGAAGCGATGTTCAGTTGTAATTATCCCGTTAAAGCGCTGACCAACTTGCTAGCTACAGCTAGCTACCGCTAGTAAAACAACTTCTAACCGGCGCTAGCCTCCACTAGCCTGGAAGCTAAGCTAATGTTAGACAGGCAGTCAGATAGCGTCAACTGTAAGCTTCTAGCTATTCGATTCATCAATCCTATTTGAAATGTATTGTCTGATGTGGTTAGCCGCAAGCTTGCTGCTACATAACCTTAACATCAAATAGTCAACGTGAACATGGCCTGGGCTCACTATCGTTCAATCAAACACAAGAAAAGTTGTATGCGCAATAAAAAAATACGAGCTCAAACACTAAAAACTTCACCCCAAAAGCTCAGTGCCTGGTGTGCTAATGCTAACACAAGCTAGCTGATCTGAAACAATTTCAAAGCAGAGGAACTCTCCCCTCCCCCTGATCTCTGCTAGCCTGCTAGCACAAAAGCTAACATACCAGAGCTCCAGCGCTAGCCTGCTAGCTAAATAAAACAATTAGCTACACCACCCTCCTGTCCACTAAAACCATCACAGAGCTCCGTCATAGTAAAACTACTCTTAAAACGGACGAAATGCCAAAATAGCGAGACTACTCATCGGCTACTTGTCTCTGGCTGATCCATGGGTCCTGCAGATTTCCATTATTTCAGTTCATGGATTGAATTCTTTAATGGCGGCCAGGAGGACAACTCTGCCTCTCAACTCCTATTGGCCAATTTGCGGTAATGGGGGCGTCATCCGTCTTCAAGTAGCTCCATGACTTCACAGTTTACAAGATGAGAGCTCCAATGCATCTGTCATACAGTCAGTGGTCACTCCTCAATGAGGTCTGTTACTAAACATGTTTCACTGTGCAACATCTGCTGCAGATCACAGTTTGGAAAAACACAGAGGAAATTTTTGATTTAGTTGGGAAAAATATGGTTTCGTCTTCTAATAATCTTTTCATCATCTTTTATTGCTTTTATTCTTTCTTTTTTTTTATTGTTTTAAAGTGCCTTTCCTAGGTCTGCCTTATGGCTTTTATTGTTTTTATTTGCATTCATTCTTGTTGACCTTATGCATTGTCATTGTGTTCTTGCCTTTTGTTTAATTTTTTTTAGACTACTCTCTGTTTGGTCTGGCTGTTGATAATTAATCTGTTATCTTCCCGAGTTCCTGTTTTTACTTTGAATGTCAAAGCACTTTGTAAACACCTGTTTTTAAAGGTTCTATATAAATAAAGTTATTATCATTATTATTAATATTATTATTATTATTGTAAACAAAAAATGAATTGATATCAATACAAATTAAAAGGACATTACATTGTGTGATTGCGCACTTTGCTTTGTGCACTCACTTAAAGTGCAAAAATGAAGTTATCTAGGTCAAGTTGTGCAGACAAAGATGATCCCAGTGGTATTTATTAGGTTGTCAGGTTGATCCTCTGAATCTCAGCTACAATGTGCATGAATAACTTTTCTCATCCAGTGCTAAAATAAGTTAACAACTTTTTGTTTCGAGGTGCAAAGTGCATATTATTGCATCGTTAGGAGGGGTTTTATAACATACGTTAACTTAATGCATTCAGGCGCACATCAGCGCCATCCTGTCATATCCACCGGTGTAGTGGCGTTCGCGAACGATCCGATTCTTTTGAACGGCTCTTTGGTGCGAACGACGGAAACGAGTCGTAGGTGAGAGCCGTTCTTTTCAAACCCCTTTCCCACCAAAATTAGCACGTTGCCGCGGGGTCTTCAGACCTGAGAAGACCTGGATATAGATGCCGATTGTCTCTTTTGTCATTGCCACCTATACTCCTGTTTTCTGTTATGTCACCATCTGACATCACAAATGCGCCCGAAACAGGGTTAGTAAACAGTGAAGATGTTACGGTGGTTAGGTCTTTGTTGTATCTATTAATCATTCAGTCTGTGAATCAAACTCGGCATCAACAAATTTGGAACGATGTTCGAGCTCTGCTTGGGCAGACACAGGCGGAATTTGTAGCTGAGATGACAAGGAGTCACAGAAGTTTCAGAGGGAGCATAGCATTGCGCCAGAGAGGGGTAGGAGATTAGTGTGTCGACATGGGTTTTGTGTTCCCATCAATGTCGATAGGACCAGAGGCGATAATTACCGGGGTCTACTGCAGAGTCATTTGAACCGGGTCTGAAGCCTTTCCCACTCAGTAAAAAAGCCGCATGTTAGCTGTTTTTTTGACCATTGGGAAAGCAGCTTTATAGTTGTGCCCAAATTTCACTGCCCACCGTAGATCCACTCCCCTTTATGCCCAATTACCACAGGCAGCTTTTTTCAACTGCAACTCTGCTATACTAGGTCATGTGCAGTGGAATCATGTCACTACAACATAGTGCTGACGGTCACCAACATTATAATCCTCCACCAAGTGTGTTGTTTTTTTGTTGACATCTCTGTAGTCATACAGAGTTGTACCATAAATTATTGGCAAATCAATGACGTTGATTCATTGTTCCTATATTATTCTGCTGGTTCCTTTCAAATTTCAAAAGTGCAGAATTTTAAATATGTGTGTGTGTTGACAGGTGAGAATAGAGTGCCGACATGCGAGTCTGACCACTCTCTCACCTCGGATCTTACGGCTCTGTTCCTAATGGCTCTCGGAAAGGAACGGAGCCATAAGATCCGACTCCCTTCAAAGAGCTGAAATTCCCAACACTAATATCCACAGCAAGCCACAGGGCGGAGACTTCACACCAGTGTACGTCCCTCCCAAACAGGCGGAGCGTCATATGCGTCGACAGAAAATGTCAACAACATGCCGGTGTCTTCCAGAGAAACAGAAACTGAGGAAGCAGCGACAGACAGACAACAAAGAGAACAAGGAAGCCCGGCGTCTCACAACGTCGTATCTGTCATATCTCAATTCGCAGATGATAATTTAACGCTTGTGCGGGTAGGAGTCTCCTTTGATGCGTGGGGTAATATGGTAACAATGTGGTCACTTCACTGCCATACTGTACGACAGGCACCTCCGCCTACATTTTAGATGTCACTTGGTGGTGGGTAGTGGAGTTAACTAATGTACTGTGTATTCCCAGGGTCCCATGTGCCATATCTCAAAATCCTGTTAATATGACACATTAAGGAGACATTTCCCAGGGTTTCCCTGAATCCATATGTTGACATAACCCACAACTTATGCCCTTAAAACAGTTAGCAAGGCAATTGTATTGACTTCAAACATGAATTACCCAACAGTGTCTGAAAGGTGGAAGTTTAAGTTTTTAGCCATCAAGCTACATCTAAAACTTCCATTTCTTTGTTAATTTCCATTTCTTTGTAATAATATACTTTATTATTATTCAATTTGAACTGTGACGTAGTAAACATAGGACCCTGGAAACAGGAAACAACATGGTGAAAAGAAGGGACATTTAAATCTAGGGTTACTAATACTTTCTCGCTATCACGTTACAGTAGATGTTCAGCTAGGTTGGTGATATTGCTGACATGCTAAACCTCCCCGAATTTCCCCCCGGGATTAATAAAGTATTTCTGATTCTGATTCTCTCACTGCTCTCTTGTCTCTCACACAGAATATAAGCACTGGACTGGCCGTCGCTGGGGTTATTGTGATAGCAAGGAGTATCAGACTGGTAAGAGGGAGCGGCAACACACGGGAGCAAAAGGAATCTAATAAATCCGTATCTCCATATTTATAATAAAAGCTTCCCCACTTTGTTTCAGGCTAATTTAATCACCAAGTTTGAAATGTTTACCTTTTATTTTCCCCCATTTGCTCCCACAATCTCATTGTGTATTATATTAGACTTGCAGGATGCATTTTCAGATACATTTTTACTAAAGGAGTTATTAAATGATTCCACTCAGTTGTCTCATTCCTCCTCCTCAGATCACCAAATTCCAGGCTGCGTCAGAGATCCCTGCTCGTTTTATTGAGAGGAACGTCAGCCTACGTGGGAGAGTTCACTCGGTCACGGAGAGAGGACTCCAAGTGGAACATGTCCCAATTTATCTGCCTGTCCTGTCCCCGTTACTTTCCAAACACAAAGGTAATGTGGGAGCTATTCTTTCAGACACTCGCATACATTCAGACCAATGATGGAAAAACAGCTTGTTTGCCTCCCTATACAAGAATAACCTCTTGCGAGTCAAGTCATCAGATCTGAGCCATTAACACAAATCCCATCTGCTGCCCGTCATGTCTCCTTTTATCTTATTACACCACAAATGTCATTGTGAGATTTTTATTGTGTAAAGTCAGACCCTGTTTCATTTGATCATCTTTTCATGAGCGAGAGTGACGGGTAAGCTTGTTAGCTATAAGATCGATCAGCTTATGCTTTAGACAGATTGCTCCATCAGCAGCTGTAGTGTGAAGAACACATGATCAGATTGGGTCTTGTGTAGGTCTTTCAAATATTACTTCTGTCCCACTTGACCTTCAACATTTTAAAACAGTTTCATTTTTGAGTGTTGCTGTTACACAAACATAATTTAAATGGACTGTACTTTTATAGAACTTTTCTAGTCTTAAAGCTGCTTTTACACTACATGTCACATTCACCCATTCACACACACAGATGACAAACGCCTAAGTACCAATTTCCAGTCAGATCCAGTTGGGATTCAGTATCTTGCACAAGGACACTTCGACATGAGACAGTCAGGGATGGAACGACCAACCTTCAACTAGAGAGACGACGACTCTACCACTGAGCCACAGCCGCCTGTTTACCATTATAACAACTGATTTTAAGATTCCAATTCTAGACTATTTGATGTAGGCAAACTTATAAACAGCACCTCTGACTAACATTTGTGAAGTTTAGCTCCTTTTGTTAAATTTAGAACAAAAACATAGAGAGAAATATGTTTGCAATTCTAAAGAAAGGTAACAAAAAAGGTATAATTTAGTTTTTTTGTATCTACACTCTGGTCATAAAAGTGAACATGAAACTTTTTAACTTTTTATGCAACATGTAAAGTAGATGGCCCTTTTTTTAAATGTCTTCTGCAGGTGTTCCCACGTCCCCAATGCTGGTGCATCTTGCAGGAGTGGAGCTGACTCCAGAGGGCAGGACAT
This sequence comes from Semicossyphus pulcher, assembly GCF_022749685.1. NCBI lineage: Eukaryota > Metazoa > Chordata > Actinopteri > Labriformes > Labridae > Semicossyphus > Semicossyphus pulcher. The sequence continues at coordinate 10,861,873 of NW_027211692.1, forward strand.
GGCTGCAGAAGAATCTGGCTCCTGCACAAACAGTCTGGCTGAAACTAATCAGCCGAGAGGACGACACACTGCATTGTTTGGTATCTCAAAGCAGGGTAAGACATCTGATAACTGAGGCAAAGGGAAGAAATGATCAGTCTGTGAAACAGTGTCTGACAATGTCATAGTTTATTTGTTGTAATTGCACTCTTGATGTCAGACTGATCCTTGTCCCTCCCCCGTCTCTCCAGCAGGGGTCGATGTGGAGCTACTGTATGAACGAAGAGCTCCTCAGACTGGGCCTGGCTCGCACTGCGCCCGTCGTCGGAGTCTTGCCGGACTCTCGCCTCTACTGGCGTCTCCACAAACGGCTGCACAAGGCAGAGGTCAGAGCTGAGAGGAAGGGGCGGGGCCTGTGGAAGGAGGACAGCCTATGGGAGAGGGTCTCCAAGGCCGTGAGGGAGAGTGCTTTGTTAAGACTGATGAGGAGGATCTTTAAGAGGACTTGATGCACTAAGGGACCAAAACAGAACTGTTCCTGACAGCACACAATCTTTTTTACTAATACTGTATACCTGTTATTCACATTTGATTTACTAACACATCTTAAAGGAGTTTTAAAGTCTTACTACAGGCTAATCGCTTACCCGTCTTGTGTGACAGCTTTTCAAAGCTATATTAACACTTGAATATTTAGAATTTTACACAGAATACAAACTAAGATGTAAGTTACATTCCTGAAAACATTTGTTGCAAAGTTTAAAAGTGTATTTTTTTTTACTGTATTTCAAAGTCTAGAAGTTTAAAATGATTAAAAACTCCATCATAAACCCGGATAATCCCCTGGCTTTCACTTAACACTTTAAACCACCGCTTAGCACTGCCTCCTCTGTTTGTGTGTGTGTGGGACGCCCCACCAAACACAAGACGGGGGCGGGGTATGTTAATGGTGTTCAAAATGGAAAGGGGGGTCCACTTGTCCCTCTCTGTTGCCATAGAAACACCTAATGTGAAATACAAAGCGCAGCAAAGGCTAAACCCTATATTGGCCGCCCTCAAAACCCCATGGGAGCCTTACATGTTGTGTGTATGTGTGGGGGTCTTTAAGTACCCATAAAGAGGGTCCTTTTAGCCGTAATATGACCAGGACATTAGAGTGCATGAGCAGGGAGGAGAAAATGCCTGTAAATTGCCCTTTAGTTCACATCCAGGATAGTTTTGTTGCAGACTGAAAATATTGTGATTTTAATCTGTTGTTTTTGTTCCAATGAGTGCACACCAATTTCCTGTGTGTCCAGAATTACACTCATGTGATTGTCATTATGTTTTGCAGCACAAGTCCATTGCCAAAAATGACACCTTTTCCTTCCATGTGCTTTGATTATTATCCATGCAAGACAGAGCAGGAGGAGGAAGAGGAGAACCAGGAGGAGGAGGAGGAGGGCCTGCAAATGAGGCCAGACTGATGAGTGTCCTGTGGGGTGCAGGGTGAGGGGTGTCTCGGTGCAGTGAGAGGTAGAACCGAAGCACTCAATCCAATGGGTGCAAGGAGATTAGTGCAAAAGGGGGAGGAGGGTCACAGGGGGAGAAGGGGATTTTGGGTGCGAGCACAAAGGCAGGAGAGGAGGAGTCACACAGTGGAAGGGAGAGGGAGCGAAGGAAAGAGGAGGAGGTGGAGGCGGAGGGGGTTGATGAATCAGCTAGCCTCTCTTTTGTTGTGCAAATGTTACTAGCGACTGTTACGGCCGAGGAGGCTCGTGATTGGTGGGCCGGTTTAAATTGTAAGGTGCATTTCAGGCTGATGGCTGTTGCTGCCAGACTTTGAACTGTCAGCGAGGGGAGGAGTGGGAGGGAAAGCACGGCTGAGGTGGAGAAGGAGGAGGGAGGGAGAGGAAGGTGTCTGAAGCTGGAGATCACAGAGAATCACTGCTGTTCACTGAAAAGGTTATATACAGTCTTTATTATAATAGCTGTGGCTGCAACGTTCGTCTCTACGCTGATGATAATGTCATATTTGTGCAAATGTCAAATTCATTGAGGATAATCAGTGATCATTATTTGAGCAGAGACAAACAGTGCAGCAGTGCAAACTCATATGATTAAACAAAGAAAGATAAATTAGGTGTTGCTACATTTGTATAAAGGACAATAAGGATACCAGTATATGGATGTTTATGTCGGTGCTTTTAAATCTTTATATACGAAATATTAAGTTTATTTCCACCTGTTTTGTCCCCTAAATTTAAATGGAAAGACTGAATCAATGTCTTTGGCTCTCTTGAGGAAAAGTAGTCCACTCCAAAACTCCATGCCAGGTTTTCCCGCCTCCACCGGTCCCACACTGGTAGTAGTCGTTTGAAAAGGCACCCTGCTTGATGTAGTGGTGGGTAGTGTACTTGCCCTCCCCAGTGAAGTTGTTGGGACGTCCCCTCTCTCCCTGAAACAGAGCTGCTGGGACTATCTCTGACTTACATGACATGTGTGCCTCCCTGTGCCACGGACGCCTGAGGGACTACTGCTGCGGTGAACGTGGCACGGTGTGGTGAGGAAGCTGACAACGTGGGTACAAGATCTGAAAGTGACAGAAGTAAGTGTGATGCTTAATGTGACATTGTTTTCTCAGTAAACAGCATGACATCGTGTCTCCTAAGGCGTTTTACTAACTTTAAAAGCATGTTTCTGTGACTTACCTTCACTTCTCTGACTGTAACAATCCGCCTAAAGTTAGCTGTCACTTTAAATTTACTGTTGTTAAGACACTGTATACAGTATCCAAGCAGATGTGCACCTGTTAAGCCAGTGTGCCTGGACAAAGGCTCTGTTTAATAGACAAGCATGACATTTGAATCCTTATCTTTATTGCACCACTTTTAGGAACGCTGCAGTCAATCAGGCGCGAAACATGTTTATATTCTTGGACTATTATGCTGCCTGAAATCATGTGATCACTTTAATGTGTTTGTCACTTTCTGTTGCCTTTTTTTGCTACTAGAATCAATAATCCATCCATGTGATTGATAGTGTATTTTTGCCACATTTTGCTGCTCCTTCCCATTGTGCTCCAACAACAGAGGTTTGCAGCAGGGCAGCTTAACAAAGGCCTTTATCACACTCAGCCGGTAGCCATCCCTGAGAGAAAGGAGATGGGGCACTCCCCCGTCCGAGAGAAGCAGGGTCCTTGGGGATTTTTTTTTTTTGATTTGATTTGAGTGGGCCCGGGTGTGAGAGACAAAGAGATTTAAAGAGACAGAGAGCTCTCTGAAATAAATGAGCCCCCAAAAACACAAAGGTTAAGTCTCCATCTTTGCTCCTTCGCCTGATAAACCTGACACGGTGTTGTCTCATACAAGACACAAGGGGTGTCTTTGTCAGGCTGGGCTGGTGAAGCTTATATGTAAACTGATCCATGCATAAAGGCCAGTGGATGTCACTCTTTTAATGTGCAGGTAGCATTGTTCACAGGAAATTCCCCCAAACGTGGCAGATATTTGCTTCCACCTGCTGTCACAATAAACACTTACTTTCAAGCAACAATAAAACAGAGTAGCTACTCAATCACACACCCACATGAACTGTAGTGTGTGTGTGTGTGTGTGTGTGTGTGTGTGTGTGTGTGTGTGTGTGTGTGTGTAGGAATGCATGAGCCGTAAAGTGACTCCCTTGTTGTTATGTGACTTGCAGTATTGTGAGCAGTGTATCAGCTTGCTGGTGTTGGGTTGTAGGAGTGGAAACATGAGTCTTTGTGGGTGCTGTGATCCGTCATGAATAATTGAAGTTTCTCAGTGGAAAGGAAGGGAGGAGGACACTTTGGGATTGAATGAACCGAACTGTGGATGTGGGAATTATGTCATATTGTGAACAAGCTGTCGCTTTGTGCTACTGTATCTATGACGCAGATAACACTTGCAGATATGCATTAACACACACTGAAGTTGGGAACTGCCAATGTACTGGTGATGTCTAATTATTGAACAGTTCTTTCTTGTTGACATTAAGCAGACAGAAAGTAAAAGGATAGGAACAGGGATGGGATGTGTTTGTGTGTGTGGGACGGTGTCTGCTTCAAATAGTTCTGAGGGTCTGACTTATGACCTTACCCACCCCTCAATTCCACGGTGAAGCAAGACGACCCCACCACACACACGTTCTACCACACACACGTGCACCGAGCACACTTTGTTATTCAAGCTCTGGAAACAGAAAGATCACCTAAAATTGACTGTTCACCAATTTTTTAACCTCAGTCGTATCATGCTATTATGGGGAGCTAATGTCGTTATGGTATCAAAAAAATGCTATTTCGCTCTGTGCCTTTGGAGGACGCTATCCGCTTCTTCCCTTGGAAGACCTCCACCAGACTACGTAAAATGCATCATCTGGCGGAGGCCAGCGAGCTTGCTTAACTACACTTCCTCAATCTAGGACGCCCGCCTCCGATGTCATGTCTCATTCAAAATTGTCAGGTTTGAAATGTAGACTGCAGGCCCCAAAGATTTTTTAGACAATCCAGACAGTGGCTTTTTCCAGGGGCGAACTGCTCTTTAATCAGTTCGGACACAGAGCAGAGGAGAGTCCACAGTTTGCATCGTTAATACAGCGTCTGTTGACAAGCTCTGATAGCCTGACTGTCTCTCTGCTCTGTAACAAAACTCTGACCCCTGCGTAACCTCGCTGCCCTGAGGTCCAGTCTGTCTCCTTATCAGGTCAAAGGCTCACTGGAGCAGCACAAGCCGCACATTTTAGATGTAACAACTTCCTCTTCTCTCCCCCTTACTTTGCATGGTGAAAACACATCAAAGCTGTCTGCAGGCATGAAATGATCAGTAGATAAATCAATTAGTTCATCTTCAGAAAATTAATCAGCGATCATTTTAATAGCTAGTAACATATAAATTAATATTTCAAGCAGAAGGGTCAGAAAATTCGGTGAATCCAGCTTCACAGATGAAAGACATAAATTAGTGAGTAAAATAATCTGAAATAATGAAAATAATTAGTTTAATCAGGCAGGCACAGCTCTCGTGTTTTGAAGACGATGATATTCTGTCCATCAAAAGTAGAATGGTGAACTTTTAAGTATCAAAAATATAATCAGTAAAGAAATAAATAGGCAATTAAGCTTTATTGATTGTTATCAGGGATACAGACTGTAGTGCTGAACCACACACTACAAATCAATGTAAATTCCCCAAGCGTGTCTTCAATGAGAATGCCAATGCCTAACCACCCCTCACCCCTCATGTGTGAGTACACCCAGAACACAAACACACCGTATTCTCACATGGGCTAAAACGTTGCCCCTGTCCCCCATGTTGCCTTTAAAGGCTGTACTTAAACGAGCAAGTGAGTCAAGGAGCACTCAGATTGGAGCGTGAAACCATCTGTCTAGCCATCAGCATACCAACACTGTTTACTCTGTGTTCTGATAGCTGCTCGACAACGCAATTACAAGCTACTCATTGACTGTGTACAACTTCAAGGTGGTTAACAGGCCGAACGCCATCAGGATCCTCATCCCAGCTGACTCGAACAGACACTAATAACCAGTTGACAGTTACAGAGTTAAAAAATGTAAACGTAATCATTCAGTATTAAAGGCAGCTGGTCACATAAAATAGAGCAACCATTGTATATGTCATTAATCATGATTAACTCGAGTGCTCTTTGGCATGTGTCAATATGTGATGACAGATGCTGCTCTCTTTGTGTCATGAGAGGACCATTGTGACATACATTGGTGCTCATGTGAGGGGTGTATTCATGAAAGCTAAACAGCCCGTTAATTTGGAAAATGATTCCTAGAAAAACAATATTGGATCTCATGTTCATAGTTCAGGGGATAATTTTAATCAGATATGATGATAGGAAACAAGGAGACACTGAAGACTGATGGGGCCAAGAAAATGAGCAGTTAGGCTAATAGATAAATAGTCAGCAATCCAACAATAGATTAGCAGATAGTCCAGGATTAAACTTCATATTCACTAGATATAAAAGCGTGATTCAATAAATTCTGATTGACATTTACTTGGATTTATTGAGCTGATTCTGATGTATTATCTTTAAACGGCCAGTTTGCCGATTTTCAACCTCAGTCCTATCATGCTATTATGGGGAGCTAATGCCATCATGGTAGGAAAAAAATACACTTTCTCTCTGTGCCTTCTCCAATGGCCCTGGAAAACCTCCGCCAGACAACGTAAAACGCGTCATCTGGCGGAGGCCAGGGAGCTTGCTTAACTACACTTCCTCAGTCTAGGACGCCCGACTCCGATGTCATGTCTCGTTCTGAATCATCAGGTTTGAAATGTAGACTGCAGACCTTCAGATTTTTTAGACGATCCACCGGTATATTCTCGTCGTATTTCGAATTCTGTACCGCTCCGAGCCATTGCCTGCAGTGAAACGGTGAAATGGCGCCAATTTCAAATATTATTGCTTCTATCAATTACAGAGAACACAAGCTTTGACTGACAGTGGCTTTTTCCAGAGGTGAACTGCTCCTTTAAGTACTGGTCAACTCATCAATGTAGGATTGGGCAATTTATTCAATTGATGCGATTAGTTTGTCACTGTGAAAATCTAGTTATTAAAAAATGCACGAAAAAATAATGTACATGAACGCTGGCATCTGAAAAGTGATCCTACTACTGTTTACAAGAACATCAAGTCTCAAGCTTGCTTTGTGTCTATTAGTGAAAACTGCATCCTCAAGATGGATGGACTGAAAAAGGACTCATCTCATTGATCTGTGCTCTCTGTTTAGTTTATGCTTTTATTAGTTAAACTTTCTAACCAATAAAAACTGATGAAAATACGATCATCTTCTTGCACTTTACAGAAAATATAATTGCTTTAAATCGTAAACTATCTTTGTGGCCACATTTTAACAGCCCTACATCCATGTCGTGATTGTTTCAGTTTTTTGCTTCTGTTAAATCCTGATTGCAGCGCAGCCCTGCTCTCCAATGTTTGAAATACACAATAGTACCCCACAGAGCTCTCAAGAGTGCAGTATATGCAGCCAACTGTTCAGCTTGAAATGACATGTGCTGTATTTACACTGCATTGACTTCCACAGCCAGTAGAAAACAGAGATTACTTTCCAGTCAGATAAAATGTGTGTTTTACATTTAGGACAGACTGAAGAAGTGGAAGTCCTTACATGCTGCGTCCACAAGTTTCAGATGGTATTACTCCGTCTGATTTTTAACTTGGGGGCATCCTCGACCTACTTCCTGTCGAGGCCTGAGATAGAGTGACTCACCAGCCGGTCTGCCAGTGAAACATTTATTTTTAAGCTGCTTTCTGTAGCCTGATAGACCAGAAAGAACAGACTGTCGTCCCCGGAGGTTTGGGCCCTCCTATAGATGAGAAGGCTTCTAGTGTTTCACGCAGTCAGAGGAGGAGAAGCAGAGTCATTTTACTGACTCACACACGCGGAGACACACACATGGTTTGAGCTGGTTTGATTTATAAACAACCTTTTTTTTATGAAGATAAAGTTTAACATTTTGGCAAACTTACATATTTGGTTTCTTGCCTCAAGTAAGATGAATACCACTCTCATGTCTGTACAGTAAATATGAAGCTACAGCTAGCAGCCCCAACCGCAGTTAGGTTAGCTTAACATAACAACTGGAAACGGGGGAAATAGCTAGCCCGGGTCGATCCAACAGTCACAAAATCTATGTCCATCTAGCTAACAAACTAAATAATTATTTCTTGTTTGTTTTATCTTTGCAAAAACCTGTCTTTGCTGTTTGCACTCTACCTCATTATGATGTCTAGACCACAAACAGTAACTGCTCTGGCCAAGTCCCGCTCTCCAGACAACCACAGCAGCATTTCCTAAGAATTTTCATCAGTATTTTAAAACCAGTTTAACGGAGGAGAATTTACTTCTTTATTAACCTTCAATGTGCTGGTAGAAGGATAGTGTTTACTTTATTAGACAGCCTGGCTAGCTGCTTCCAGTACGCTAAGCTGCGCTAACAAACTGCTGGCAGTGTAGCTTCATAATGAATCTTTAAAACGAATTACGTATCTGCCCTCAGTTACACTTCACTGTGACCTCCTTGTTCAAGCAACGTTTCGAAGCTGCCTTTTCATAAAAGTAATACAATAATACAGAAATATGTACCTGAACAAGAACAAAATATGGTGGTTCAAAGTAGCTAACAAGCCGTTACATAAAAGACTGCAAGTTACTTGGCATAGAGGCTAGCTAGCTAGCTAGGGGATGCGTTGAGCTCTTTAGAATTACACCAACCCACTCGTAACTTATCACAATAGCAGTTTCATAAGTCAACATCAATTCTATAAGGTCTATGTACAGACATTTACACACTATAATGGTAGACAATACTGCGCTCTGCAGCTAAATTTGGTGTGTCTCTCATGAACTGGCAACGCTTTAGCTGCCAATAGAGTTTATCTACCCCAGAGAGAGGGCTCCCTTGAGCCTTTAACTCCACATAAATACATGGATATCAAATTATAATAAGCAAAATTATATATTGTTCATGAATTTTTCATGCAAGCAAGAGTAATAATGACATTTACCAAAACACTTTTTCTTCTAGTAACACTCATGCATGACTATCACTGGTGAATGAAACCCAGTATACAAATACTGTATGTAGTTTTCACGTGTTACGTATGTGACACAGAAATACTTAAGACTTAACAGATATGTAACATGATTTGAAATTTCATACAAACATTTTAGACGCTTTATGATCTATTATCAGATTTGCTGTGTATCTTTGTGCAGCATCTGTAAAAATCACTATCTTGCACATTCATGTGACCTCCTCTCACCATGTGACTTCAGTGTTTATGGTTGATTCATATAACCCAGCTGTATCACGACCTGCCTTGCCATCAAAGCTGCTCAAACAATGTCTCCAGTCATGTTCCTCTGCGCGGCTCCTATCTCTAATTTGGACTCTGTTACGAAAACAAACAGTCATTTAGAGACATTATTCTATAATTAAGACAGAAAGCCACGAGGGGCCGAGCTCCGCAGCGAGTACAGAGCAGCTTCAAGGCGATGCAGGCAGAAGGTGAAGGAGAGTTTATGAAGAGCCTCAGATGACTTTCAGTGTTTATAACCTTATAATCTATAAACCTTTTATTATTGTGTTTTTTTTTGTGCAAGTTAATCTTGCGCTTCTTTTTCTGCTAAGTTTTCCAGGAACTTCCTTTTTCTCTTTTTAATTTCTTTGAAAGTTAACTTCCTTCCCAAGCAGCAACTTCGAGTCACCAGAGTACAGCTTAATATTTAATCAATAATAATAAAATATTACTGATGATGAAAAAAGGATACTCCTACATTATTTAGAGGAACAGATATAAAAAGTTGCTAATATAGGCATCTGTGCTTTAAAGTGGGGTGGTATCCAGGTCACAGGAAAGTGCTTTTACCTCTAAGATACTTGACCTATGACCTCTACGAGTTCGACCAGACAGTCACCTCCCTTTAGGTCACCCGGCACCAGACGCCAGTAACTGTCCCGGAGACTCCAAGTCTTCCTACATAGATATATCTCCTGTGTGTGTGTGTGTGTGTGTGTTCTGAGAGAGAGAGTGTGTGTGTCAGAGGAAAGCAGTAAATCACAGGAAGACGGATTAGCAACAGGTGGGGAAACACTAAGCAGCAATGGAAAGTGATCAGGAGGAAGTAGTGGAAAATTGGGAATCCGGGAATAATGGCGAGGAGAAACGGAGAGAAGATAAATGAGAACACATGGAGAGAGATGGATGTTGAAAATCAAAGGGCGGAAAGGTTGAAGACCTGGCTGAAGGTTGACGGTAGTAAAGAGGAAGAAAAGTAAAGAAGAGAAATACTGACTACCTACTGAATGTCTTGCTCATAGGAAGCCTAAATAGCTCAACTCTGTCACTGTCATTCATTTAATTCTTCTTATATGTTGATCACATTCATAATAATTCAGAGATCCTGACCTCAATGTAAAGAGTTAGAAGTTGAAGAGGTGGTTATGAAGCTACATTTTTACAGGCCTACAAGATGCAGATACATGCAGATTATTTTTTCCTTATATAATCTCACAAATGGTGAAGATGTGTCCTACAAATCTGTAATTGTAATCATTCGCTCTCTTTAGCTCCTGATGTAATTAATACTGCAGAGGGTGCATGTTGGGTGTCATTTAACTTTAAAGCTCCTGTGAGGAGTTTTTCATTGTTTATGAAACAGACTGAAATTAATTCTGATTACTCTATATGAGCTACAAAAGCAAACCAGACCATCAGCGACAAGATTGATTATTTCTATATAGTTATTTTTAATGCCTGAAACTGCTGGTGGGGGTAGGTTACAGACGAAGCAATTAACTGCACACTGCCTTTGTTTTCATTTTCCAGGGCAAAAATTATTAGTGAGTGATACACATGACTGTTAAAGAAAGCAGGATGAGGGCCAGTTCACCAATTTTCAACCTCAGTCCTGTCATGCTATTATGGGGAGCTAATGCCATTATGGTCGGGAAAAAAATGCAATTTCACTCTGTGCCTTTTGAGGACGCTATCTGCTTCTCCAATGGGCCCTGGAAAACCTCCGCCAGACGACGTCAAACGTATCATCTGGCGGAGACCAGGGAGCTCACTCGCTAAACTACACTTCCTCAATCTAGGACGCCCGCCTCCGACGTCATGTGTCGTTCTGAATCGTCAGGTTTGAAATGTAGACTGCAGACCTGAAGATTTTTTTAGACGATCCACCGCTATAATCTCATCATATTTCAGATTCTGTACCGCTCTGAGTCATTGCCTGCAGTGAAATGGTAGTATTTCACTCCAGCGTCTCTCGCTGGGCCGTTCAGAGGAAGGGGCACAATGCATGCTGGGTGTTGTAGGAATGTAGAATGGGTGAAACCACAAGCTGTTTGGACAACTTTCTCCACAGCTATGGCGCCAATTTTAAATATTATTTCTTCTATCGATTACAGAGAACACCAGCTTTGACTGACAGTGGCCTTTTCCTTTTGCTCCTTTAAGCTTGTAAAAATTCGGCCAAAAAAGAGGTACGGCTTTGTCCACAGGGGTCGCCAAAATCAACACAAACCGAAAGTTAATCACAGGAGCTTTAAAAAACCAGCCCTTCAAAATGTTCTGTTTCTTCTCCTTTTAGTAACTATATCTATAAAGGAAACAGCTGACTCATACCACAAGACATTTATTTTTGTGTATTTATCAAAAATATATTTAATCAAAATACCTTTTAACTTAATTAAATTCAAGCAATATTTTTAAGCAAATCAATGAAACTGTCTTCTCCTTCACAGGTCACCTTATTGTTCGTCCTCCTGCGCCCTTCCTCCTCTCACCATGAGCGCCTGGGTGGTAAACAGGAAAGGAGAGCCACAGTACCGCCGCCACTTTCTGACTGATAACAGCACATTTCACGGTAAATCTCAGACACACACACACACACACTACTACACAATAATACTATGTACAATATGTTCACTCTGATATGTGTATGTCATGGGAATGAACAGTAGAGGGAGACTCAGCTCCACTATGGAGCCTTAAATACTTCGTGTTTGCTCTTGACTGCAGACAGCCAGCCAGGATTCAGTCTTGTGACTCCAATAAAACTGTTTACTGATTTCTGGGGAATTAAACCTCCTGCCTAGAACCAAATACAGGCTAGATCTTGAGATTTTTAAGGGTAAAAACAACATCTGTGCACAAGTAGGCTGCACCAACAGTCTTTACATTTCTCTTTGTGGGTGATTTGTGCATACAAATATGTCAACAATGAGGCCAAATATGTCAAAATTAAAGTCAAAAGTGTGCAAAGGAACGTGCAAAATTTCCGTCTGCTTGAAGTGCGTATAGAATAATAGTGCATTAATTTCCTTTTTATCCTCCTTAAAGCTAAAAGACACCTAATAGTATCAATTTATCAGGATGTACGTTTGGAGGCGGTTACGCTGCACGCTGACTGATCCTGCAAAAAAAATAAAATCAATGACAAATCTGTCGCAGCTAAAGCACACAGACCACTTAAAGTTCACCTTGACTTACAGCAAGGGTCCTTATCCCGCTCCCTCACACCGAGTGTTTTTTCTGCTGCTATGGAAGAAATGAGGCTTGATTGCTTCCGCTCTCTGCTGTGGATGATGGATTGACCCGATTGATGATTGACGCTTCGTCTTCCGTCATGCTTTGAAAAAAGGATATTATCGCTTTTATGGGATTTTTACCTATTTTTTGAGATACATTTCTTCAATCCAAAGTGACTCTTCTTCCAGAAAATGAAAAGCTTACTGAGCATGAAATGAGAATGCTTTTTTATAAAGTCCCATAAAAGTGAGATCACAACGCCCTTGCGATCCATTTAAGATGTCATATTCTGATGGTAATCTACAGCTATTATGTGCAAAGGAAAGAGAAACTGAACAAGCTATCTGGGAATAAATTGCCCGTTGTATCCTTACCAAACTTCATGACCGTGACAGCTTCTTTTCTTGTCAGGCCGAAACCACTTTAACACAGATTTCTTTGTCTTCGTCTTCCCTTTATTTCCACATGAGGTTGCTTCGCTCTGCCTCTTTCCCCTTCCTCCCAGTTGTCTTCAGTCTTTTGTGAATGACAGAGTGGCTGATGGTTTTTGTTTGGCCACGGTACATAAATCAGAGTGAGAAAAGGGGGGAGGGGGAGCGGGGGCGGTCTGTCATCAGGCAGGTGTGGATGAAAAGAGATTTGCACTGAAGTCAAAGTGAGCAATCAGTGGCAAACCTCACATACTTACAAGTACACAACATATACATGGAAACTCACACTCAAGAGTAGAATAAACACACACGCGCACACACACACAGATTTTTTTTTCTGTTCTTCCAGACAGCACGAATCGATTTGGTAACCCCGGCTTCTGGCTCGTAGTGTTTGAACTCACTTCACATACACACACACACACACACACACACGTGCACGCGCGCGCCCAGTGCTGCTATAATTGTCTCCTGCAATCCTAAATTAAATAGCTTTAATGTGGACCAATGAGCAGGACTAATCTGGGAGCTCCACAATGACCAAACTTTCATTAGCGAATTGACTCAACTAGGACGAGACACTCGAGGTTGGACTCGCGCACGCACACGCGCGCACACGTAGACACATTTTTTAAAAAGTACCTGTTAATTAATGTTTACGCAGAACTTGCGTGCTCTCTGTCTCCCCGTCGCTCTCTTGGGACTCCGGGGCATCCTTCTTATTCCGTGAAGCCTGTTTCCAGCTGTTTCTTTGAGGAAGCATCGATACCTAAACTGAGAAAGACAGAGTTATATGGAGCGTAAAGTGGGTCAAATAGCTGGCGTTCCTGCGCACTGGTGACTTTTTCTTTCTCACGGATATACACGGAGGAAAAACTGATCAGAAACAACCAAAACAGGGAGACAAGAGTTCCTTTTCAAACTGTCGCTGAACCAGACTGGCGGGCAAAGCTGATGAAATGTCCAAATGGCCAACTCAAGCGGCTAAGCCACAGCTCCGCGCGCTATCATTCACTCTCACCCAATCCACGCCAGTCTCGCGCTCTTGCTTATTAACAACCACTCTCAGTCGAGCGCGTGAGAAATCGGATTATCGTTCTGCCTCTGTGTTGTGCCTGGTGAGAGGAGAGGCTGTGCGCGCGGAGGCTGTGGATGTGAGAGGCTTGACTCTGCAGAGCGTTCAGTGAGGCAGGTGCTGAGGAGCAGTTTGTTTCTGGGCTCGTTTATTTTTGGGACAAACAAGTGACACTATTTGAACGTGTAATCATCGTGGAGATAATGACCAGTCAGGCACGTTTTCATTGTTTTTCACACCGCTTCAACCAGGATATAAAAATGATGCCCAAAACGCATGGAGGGAGCGTGTGAGAGCAACAACCTAAATGGCAGAACTCGAAGTTTGCAGAAATCTCAGTTTGGAAAAGGGTAAGGGATCATTTTCCAGCTTTTGGGCGTTTGGTTTATTCATCTGTCACTTATATATGATACTCAAATATGTGTGTGGTGCATGCATTCATTTGGACGCCTTCTGATATTGCAAGCAAGCTGAATGCTCATGCGTAATTTCTCCTTTGCGCTTGTTGTTGAGGAAAAATTGCATCCCCCACGCTGCTCACACTTGAGAAGAGGGATCTTAATTGAGGATTGTCAATTTGCAGGAGGGATTCATTGCGCAATAATAAATGTTTATTGATATTACAAGCATAAGAATTAATTACATAGTATGACACAGTCGAATTGTTCTGCGTGGATTTCTAAACGGATGTCAGATGTTGTGAGTTAATATGAGAGCTCTTGATGAAGAGCAGCAGTGGAGCAGCAGGACACTGTCCCTGGTGCTGAAAATACCCCTTTGTACTCGTCACTAGGGGGCAGAAAAGCCTCTTAATTTGTCGTTTTGACTTCTCGGCCCTCAGTGCATAGAGCACATAGGTGTAAACCTGCCACATCCTTTACAATCCTTCATCCTCTGATCTGTTCACAGAAATCTAACAATGTCTGAGATGTTCATAAGTTCTGTCATTGAACGCCTTGGTAAGAAGATGCCTGAGAGACTGACACAGCGAATCCACATGCCACAGCTCAGTAGCAGAGCTGGACTGGACAGAAATAGGAGCCTCTTGAAACCCAGGCAGGGCATGTTAGCACCGCACAATGTGACAGAGCTTTGGGTCGAGCTTTGATGGCAAAACTGAAGCCCCAGCAGTCCCAGGGCTATTAGTGAAACCCTTTCGCTCTCTGTTGAACGCTGTCAAAAATGTGGCGCATCACTGGCAGGTTTGGCAGTCAGTCTGTCAGTCTTGGCCCCGGCAGCCCTGGTGTCTCTTTATCTTTGTGAATGTCTGGTGGAGAGAAATTATAGACAAGTGGTCCACCGCTTCATTCATTTTGGCAACGTTTGTGCTCAGAAGAGGTGCATGCCACCATCATCATCCCTTTGCTAAAAGGCGAGAACATGATGGAGGAGGAGAGGTTTTGGACGATCATGCATGGCTGCTAATCTCCTCCACATGGAGGAAATGGCTTTTCCATGTAAAATGTGTTTTTCCTCACGTGTCTGCCGTTCTGATGGTGATGAATCTCAGCACCCCCCTTTGTCTTTCCGTCTTTTTTATGTGGCTCCAGGGCAGAGAAACAGCTAACTGCCACCACAGGAACACGCTGTCATCCTTTCAGCTCTTTTCACTATTTTTATAGGATTTCTTGCTATTTTCAATCTCCTCTCCCTTTCCGCTCCTTAACACTATTTCTACCAAAGTGTCAGTGCTGAATACTGGGAGTGCCAAACGTGTTGAATTTCTGATCAAATAGATGAAGATTCAAATCAAAATCTTAATTGTGTATCAGTCAAATTTCAAACATCCTCCTCCCCTCCTCTTCTCAGGGGAGAGCATCAACCCTCAATTCTTTTTGGTATGCATCCTTTGCACCAACTTCAAGAGGCTAAAGCTGGTAGTGAATATCCAATCAGGTCCTCATATAAATAAAACTCTCCAGGATATTGATTCTGAACCTCGAGCCACGTCTCCTCATCTTCTCCTTTTTACCTGTTTTTTTCCGGTTCGGCTGACATGTGTCACATTTGATATATTATTAATCATCTACATCTCTCATATTCAGGAGGACATTAACACGCTTCTTTGTCTTTTTTTCACGTGAGCCATAATTTGCATTTACATTGAATTTCACTGCCGAGGAGTTACTGTATCTCCATGCATGTTGAATTAGCCGCTGGCACATCAACCCTTTCTTTCCCTCCAATCAAGGATGTGAATGTTAAAGAACGATAAACCTGCTGGGAGTCTTGAGGCTATCATCGATATATGACCGCCGCTGGAAGGTTTCAAAGTGCTTTTATAGTGTTCTGTGTAAGCGAGAAATAGGAATCAAATTATCCATAACCATTTCTTTGGCTTCGATCCACTCAGCAGTTAATAAGCTCCCCACAAGCTCGGTCCACTTTATATACTTAGCCGACACTTTTAGGCTTCTTCTCCGTCCTGCAATGTAGCACCAGTAAGGCCGTCACATCTCATCAGAAGCTGCTCAGATCAGACAAGTTTGCATAGCAGTCTGGCTCTGCTGCCAAAGATACTGTATCTTCACCTTCCCACAGTCATCCAGCCCGGGTTCGGGAAGAAGAAAGAAGAATCCTTTGCAGAAACAGTCGACATCAATACTTAAACTCCCCCCCCACACACACATATGCACCCACACACTCACACACACACGCTCACATTCAGGCTTCAGTACCTGCTTTGATGTCTGTGCAGTGAACTCCTCCACTCGGGGAGCCCCCTGTAGCATCTCTGGTGAATGCATTATCATGCTGCAGTTGTCATGTGTTTATTTTTATTCCGGTGCTGCTTCACACCCTGCTCCCGGAGGGGACCTGGGAACCCATTTGTAACGTTGCTGCTTCCTTGAGCGCTCTTAATTAGGCGAAGTGCCTGACTGGGAGATAAGAGCGTGTTTTCCCTGTGTTTCCTAACCTTTTATGTCACTAATGAGAGAGTATGCCGACGTATTTTTGACTTCTTGCGTGCATGTTTTGTATAATTAGTTCGCTTTAAAAGGTATTTATATTGGAATTTGTCCCTGGAGGTGTGAATCGGGTTGGACATTAGAGTGTGAAGAGCTGAAACTATAGCGAGGAAAAACTGCTAGTGATATGCTGCCAGTTCCTTAAACAAGAATTCACTATTGTTAGCAGCAGCTGCTTATCAGTGTCACTAAGGATTCTTTGTCATTTATGATACATACAGTGTAAACGTAGGCAGGAATGATTATGAAAACCTCTAATCCTTGAGTGTACAGCCATGCTAGCAGCTGAGGAGGCTAGATTAGCTGAATGCTCACATCAAATGATATGCTAACGTACCTAACAAGATGCTAGTATGTTTAGCGCATAACATTTTAAACATGTTTGCCATTTTGGTTTAGCATGTAACCACTAAAAAACTTAAACTACTTGAGCTAAATGCTCAAATCAGTTTACATGCTAACATACCAAACATGACAATACTAGCATTTTTAGCAGGTGTAAAGTTTATGCTTGCCATTTTGGTTTAGTAGGTTAGCACAAAAACACTTGAAACACTTGAGCTAAATGCTCAAATCAATTGATATGCTAACATACTTAACATGACAATGCTAGCATTTTAGCTGGTATAAGGTTTATGTGTGCCATTTTGGTTTAGCATGTTACAACTAAAACACTTAAAATACTTGAGTAAAATGCTGAAATCAATTGATAAGCTAACATACTTAACATGATAATGCTAACATTTGTAGCAGGTAGGCCTATAATTATGTTTGCCACTTTTGTTTAGCTTGTCACTAAAACATTAGAAAAACTTGTTATGCTAACATATCAAACATGATAGTGCTAGCATGTTTAGCAGGTATAATGCTTACCATGTTTGCCATTTCGGTGTAGCGTGTTACCACTTAAAAAACTTGAACTACTTTAGTCAAATGCTCACATCAATTGATATTCTAACATACGAACAATGATAATGCTAGCATGTTTAGCACGTATTATATTTCTGTTTGCCATTTTGGTCTTTAAAAAACTGCTAATTAGCACTTAATATGAAGTATATCTGCTGGGAATGACTTGTAAAAGAGTTGAGAATTGTGACATAATAAATTAGTTTTTTGGGGCGTTCAGTCGTAAACACCATGGGAACCATGAATGTGTGTACCACGTTTCACAGCAATCTATGCAATGCTCAGAGATATTTCTATAAAGCACTGAAATTTAAACTGCAGAAGGAAAAGTTCAGGAGTCACTGAGGTCATTTCAAAACATTGTCTAGGAACCATCATGACAATTCAGCCAGTGATAGATATATCTATCTGGCTCAGAGGTGGACTGACAGACCATTACAGCCATCCTTGGAGCCGTGTCTCGATTACAGCATCAGTTATTCTTCTACCATTTGGGCATGTTAGACTTTTTGTAGATAGTACAACGGCAGAGACTTGAAAGGAAATGAGGGAAATAGAGATTCAACAAAAGTCTCCATTCAGAGGGATGTTGCAGTTAAAGGTCAGTGTCTTCACCTCTATGCCGCAGGCGTGCCCTTGTTTACATTTTCCTTACAAGTGACCTCTTGTGGTTGAGTGAATGATGATGTTTCCTCTCAAGAGCAAAGGCAGAAGTAGAGAGATGTTGAAGTGCTCTCGACCTCTCAAGAGGGACGTTCGTTGGTTTGGGTGCACAAATCCTATTTTCCAACCATCGTCAACATTCGTTTTTTATAACCATGAGTGGGAGTTTTTTCCTAACACCCACCATGTAGTTAAAACTTAACCAAACATTAACTATAACAAGAGTGCTTAATGAATGCCAGTAGAGAAAAGGCCCAAATTAACATCATGGCTGAGTGACCCGCTCCAACCCTTCTCAAACAATCTGCATCATGTCTTTGTTTCCTTCCAGTTACGAACATGAGGTTGATTAGAGACTCCAGCTGTCCCACTGGGATGAACGTGAATGTCTGTCTATCTGTGTTAGCCCTGACTGACGAGTGATTCAGGCTGCCCTCCACCTGTAATGCATGTTGGGAAAAGCTTCAGGCCTCTATGACTCTGAACAGAAACACTGACTGCACTGACAAAATGAATAAAAGAAACACTCTTTGCTCTTGTATGATTCTCATGCTTGAGTAAATATGCAGTTGTCACTTTGTTGGGCCTCGTGCGAGTGGAGCAGTCGACAGTGTTTTGGTTTTAAGACTTGAGATCCGGACTGTCACAAATGTGCTTGTGCCGTTTGTCCCAGCATGGTGTGGCCTGATTTCCCCTCACATTCATCCAGAAGTCATCGTCGGTCACAGAGCTGTGCGCCTGACTCACTTAATTTCATATGCTGTTGAATGTCCACAGAGAAAACAGTGTTAACAGAGTGGAGACTGGATGACATAACCCAATATCATGAGTCTGTGTACAAAGATGAGATAGGATTACATGTGGTGTAATTTACAGTCATCGTCTTTGCACTGGTCTGTTGATATAAACTCTTGAAGCTTAATTTTTCATGTGGATGCACAGTCTGATTTTTTTTGTTGGACCGCTTGTGGATTTTTGTTTTCAAGCAGCAACAATTGACTTTGCCCCCTGAACAATTCTAAAAGCTTTTTACACTCACCCTCTGCACCAATCACATCATTCCACTACAAACCCAGCTGGCCTGAGACCTGCATCCCTCTTCAGATCCATTTCTATTAGTGTAAAATTCTACTCTCCCTTATTTGATTTTTTCCGTTACATCACTGCCGTGTAATGCCGTTACAAGCGGGGGTATTTTTGGACTCTTTGGGTTTGTGTGCTTGTGGTAAAATCTACCTTCAAGGATTGGAAAGTCGGGCTATTTTATGCCACTGAAAACACTTTCCCGTAGAAAAAGGCTGACATTATTCCCTGAATTTGAACCATTATTGCTTCTTTCTCCTCTTTATGTCTGCAGGCTTTTTGCTGCACCTGAATAAAAGCTGCGTTAGTGCATCTTGTGGAAGCAGAGACACTCCTCATGTTTTCAGAACCAGCTCACTTCACAAATGCAGCTGCTACTGCCGACAGTCTTTGACTATATGCAGATCATGAAACCCTGTCCTGGTGCGGCTTTCACGGAAAAAATCACAAACAGTGCCCACTTAGTGACGTATTTTCCATCCAGCAGTGGTTGGTCTGCCAGAGAGGGTAGGTGGAGCTAAGCGGCTGCTTTTCCGGTCTCTGCAAGTGTGTTACATATGCGACACTGTTTGGATATCTGGGAAGCGTGCTCCCGCAATTACTGTTTATCACCGGGTGCCGCCAAAGAAAACAAAACTGAGATATTTACTGAGATTTACCACTTTAATTTTTTACTTTGGGTGCTGGTTCAGCTCAGCGGTTAAGCTGCACGGCCCAATCAATGAGGCTATAGTCCCCGATGTGGCGGCCCTGGGCTCGACCCCCACCCTCTGCTACCTGCCGCGTGTCATCCCCCACCCTCCACTGTCCTCTCACTTAATAAAGGTATATAAAGGCCAAAAACATAATCTTTAAATGTGATACATAATGCTTTATAAGGGGTTTGAATTCTTTAGACTTTAAGGACGTGACTAAGTGTTTTTTAATATGCAAAGGAGAAGAAGAACCTTGGAGTTTTAATATTTTACTAATTATCATTCATCACTTGTTTGCACAACTAAAACCAACCAGCTCTGCTGCACCAATAAACACAAGCTTCCTCTTTATTTGGGAAAACCAGCTTTGTTATCTCGTGATAACAAGAAAAATAAGTCGAGATCTCGAGAAAACGACCAGAAATAACTCGTTATCACGGGAAAACGGAGTAATAATAAAATGTATGGATGCATGTCCGTTAAGGGCTTCCGTACTACTAGTTTTCAGGATCTACATTCTTTTCTTCTCACCTCCCTTTTTTCTACCTGTCGCTTCTTTTAAAGGCTGATATGATTGGTCTACCCCTCCTACTTAAAAAGCATTCAGCTTTTCTTCTCCATTGCGCACAGCTGTGCCTGGCATCAATAAAACTGCAAATAAACGGGGTGCTGGTTTAGCTCAGTGGGTAGAGCTGGCGCCCTCACATACAGAGGCTACAGCCCTCGATGCAGCAGCCAAAGGCTTGACTCCTGCCCTCGGCCCTTTGCTGCACGTCATCCCCCACTCTCCTCTCCCCATATTTCCTGTCTCGCTGCAGCTGTTATTTTCTGTGATTTTCGTCTGTATAAATACAGACGAAAATGGCCCAAAAAATAAGCTTAAAAAATAATGGGGATGCATCCATTTGTGTTTTATTCCAGGAAAAGGCCCTGTGGGTGGAATCATTTTACTCTTCTTGTATTGTGATGCTCCCTCAGAATGGGGTCTTTATGTTTGTATGATCTAATACATTTAAATGTCAGTTCCCATAGTTGATCACGTTTGAAGAGGAGTTCACCCTCAGGGGAGTGACGCCTGCGTGAACTAGAAGAGCATTTAGTGCAAGATGGACAGATGTGCAGACTCTTCCTGTAGAACACACAAACACCCGCACACACATGTCCCACATGTCAACCCATTAAGTCTTCCTTTTATAGTGCATTATCATGAATGTCATGTCATCGTTCTTATCCTCATAACCTGGTGGTTGACCCTAATGAAACCCAGACGATATGCAGAGACACACATCTGCTGCACTCTCCCCCTCCTCCTCATAATCACTCCACAAACAACAATACATGAGCTCATATATGCAGAACATCAGGGGAGCATGTTGGCAGTCGAACTGACACAGCAGCACATGTTCCGAGCGAGTCGTGAACATCAGAGAGAGGTGGCTGGGCACGGCAGCGGGCAGGAGAGGAGACCCGCAGACAGGTGGGAAAGTGTGTGTGTTTTCAGAGGGAAGAGTTGAAGGAGCCGCCACAGATCAGAGGACGGATCAGAGCAGGGCGAACAGCAGGAGTTTTTTGGGGTGCTTGTTTGTTGTTTGGAGTTTGGAGACTTGCTGTCTGAAGCCGGTCTGGACCGTCGGTCGAGTCTGATGTAAGGAGAAGTAAAAGTGTTTTTCAGACTCTGCAGCTACAGGTGGAGCTGAGTGTGCTGCACGCTGGGACTGAGCTGAGAAAGACTCCTACAGGCTTCTTATTTTCTGTGGAGGAAATGGAGGAAATCTGTTCGTCTCTTTTTTGTTCTGCTCATAAAGAAAAATCGTCTTTTATTTATGGTCCGGGTAAAAAATCTGCCGTGTTAACCGTGGCGACTCTCCTGGCTCGTAACGTCTACCACATTAGCGGCTCCTTTGCTGTGCCACAGAAATGCAGGCTCACACAAATTGGTAAGTTAATGTATGAGTGTGAGTGTGTGTGTGTGTGTGTGTGTGTGACTTTGCACACTATCATTGGGCATGCCTTGCAGTAAAAAACCCATTAAGACTCACTGATAAAAGTAAGAGCCTTTTATTCATGTGGATTTTACACTTCTCAACGCTTAAATGCACATATCTTATCTAAAAATGTCTAATCCTTGTGTTTTATTACTCTGTTTTCTACAAAGTAGATGTGTGTGTGTGTGTGTGTCCAAACATATTGCATATTGAACACATCGCCTGCTGCTATTTATATCACAGGAAAAGAGCAGGAGCTTATGTTTATGTATCAGAGTATCCCCAGGATGATTGAACCGCTCACTTCCTGCAAACCACAACTTTGAACCTGCAGACGTCTTAATGAGTTGTTGCTCAATACATGCAGGAGAAGACTTGTTTGTGTCGATTTCTGTGCATTATAGGGACAATTATGTGTAAATGTCATTCAATTTATCCTGTGGAATCACATCTTGATTTAACTTCTCCACACAAAACAAACCTTCAATGAGCAGTAAGTGAAAAATGAGGACGCCACGCCTCCGTTCAGACTGTTTTATATCAGGTTGATTGCAGTGTTTGTTGTTTCATCAACAGTCAAACTGGCTGGGAGAGTTGGGGTGTTGGTGCCTTATGTCACATGAATAGTGCATGAAGGATCAGGCAGATGCTGCTGAATATGAATGTATGTCGTTCTGAATAAATTATGGTAAAACTTGGACTGTTGTCCGTTTCAGCTTTCACCCCAAAACAAACGCTAACAAAGGTGTCATGCAGGATTCAAATATTGGCTATAACTGATAATAAAATCATAGAAATTAGGTAACTTGTAATAAGCATTAATTAATAGGTAATAAGACCCTTATAAGTTCTTATAAGATGCTTATTAACATTAGCTATATGTTAATAAGACTATATGTGTTAATAATACTATCATGATCATGTTTATTGTTAGATTATTAGACATTTATAAACACTAATAAGAAACTTGTATACAATTTTAAAGCATATTTAACTGTTAATAAGCACATAGTTAATTGATAATAACTGCATAATAATAATAATAATAAGAATAATCATAAAGTATGTATTAATCTTATTAAAGTAACTGTAAAGAATAAGACATTTATAAGCACTTAAACTTTAAACAATTTATAGACAGCTTAAGAGTGTTAATAAACGCCTTATAAGTGTCGTAATAATTGTTTATAATAGCATTAAAAACTCATTCATTGAATCTTATTATGCCATTTTTAAGCCTTTACAGTTACTTTATTAAGATTAATACATACTTTATTATGCAATAATGATCAATTAACTATGTGCTTATTAATAGTTAATTATGCTTTAAAATAGTTTCTGAGTGGTAATAAATATCTTATAATCTAACAAACATGATCATGGTACTATTATCAACACTTATATTGTCTTATTAACATATATCTAATGTTAATAAGCATCTTATAAGGACTTATAAAGGTCTTATTAACTATTAACTAATGCTTACTACAAGGATCTTAAATATAAAGCGTTACCAAATGATGTTGCAAAGATGCATGAGAGGACATCTTTAGATTTCAGTTCAGCTTTAAAACGATGAATGAAAACTGCTGCCATTGTTTGCTGTTCCGGCCTGACCTGTATTGTATGGATCTAAGTGAGGTCGAGCTTTGTTCATCAGGTTATCACAGATGCGACTCCGTCACCCACCCTATTAAAATATGTTTGATTTGCCCGGGCCTCTGTGGCGAGACACGGCTTTGATCTGCTCTCTCTGCTCTGCGCCGACACAGATGAGTTTTTTAGACGTGCACGCACACAAACACACACGCATGCAGACTGTTCTTCACTCAAAAGTTAAAGAAGCCTAAAAAGTAGACAAAGAAAAAGATACTTGAATATTATACATATTATTTTATTCTCTTACCGAGCTGAAAATCAAATTTTTTTCCACTTGGTTGGATTTATCGTGTCTTTTGAGTCCTTTTCTGTCAGATTGCGTGGAGGGAATTTGCACAGATTCCTCAGCCACAGACACCTGGAGATCACCTGCATATAAATGCCAAATGGGGTTAAGAAGACACTGTATTCATTTGTTCTGCAAGACAGATACTAACATGAATGGTTTTAACTCAACAGTAAATCTAAATCCTCATTCTCTGACGGTGTGGGCATTGATGCCTGAGGGAGAGTGGGATATTAGATGGATTTGAAGGTGTGAAGAGCGTGATCTTTTGATTTAATGGCTCTTCTGAGAGCCACTAGCATTCGTTCTCATTCTTCGATTACGAGACAGCCTCTTTTTTTTTTTACCTCTTCTGCTTTGCAGTCTTCACCCTGACTCGGTTTGAGATTTGACTCTCAATGATCCTTATCATTGCTGCTTGAGAGTCAAGAGTGTGGAGAAGGCCTGCAGAAATGTCAAGGATTACAGAGGATAGATAGACAACCAGAGCACCGACAGACGGGTGTGTGTCGACTCTTTTTAAGTTTTGACTCAAAGAAACCGACACACACAGAGATGAAACCCATACACGACAGTCCTGTATTTCTTGAGAGCTGCCTGCATGAATAAAAAAGCAGACTTCTATATTCCCTTTCAGCTTTCTGCTGTGAAATATATCTGACTGCCTTTTGGAAAAACCCTTTTACATATTTATACTCCAGGGGAATTGTGGGAGAATGGGCATGTTCTCTCCGGTGACAGTGAGCAGCATTTATTCACTTTGGGCCTGATTTATCATGTTAGATATCGGCGCACTGCAGAAGTGCCGCTGGAAGCTCGTCGAGTGTGAGTCAATGATTTTGTAGACGGAAAAAGAGAAAGACACGCCTGTTCACCGGAGCAGGGAGTGTGGATATGATCAATGCGACGGTGAAATCACATTCGACAGCGACCGCTGATGAATTCTGTCCTTAATGAAGCTATGAATTTCACAAGTGGCTATATGAGATAAATAATGCAGCAAGGCCCGTGTTCTTGTTTATGATTAATTCTTCTTCCCGTGTCTCTCTGTGGCCTCATTGTCTCGTTATTTTCTGCAGCTCTGAAGACGTCTAACAACACTATATAGTATACCATCGTACAATATGAGCTTTTATTCAATCCTCCAATATGATAAATGAGCATATAATTTGTATGATAAATCACAAAACTTAACTCAAAGCTCGATATAGAATATGAAGTGCTTCACAAGTAATGACATGCAACAGACTGCAGTTGCAAATTGCTTCCTTCTAAAGGGGGCTGTGCTGCGTCGAGGACTGTAGCCTCTGTATATGGGGAACCTGCTCTACCCACTGAGCTAAACCAGCACCCCTTATCAATACTTATATTAACAATGGATTAAATTAAAGTGTTAAATGTGTAAGGGCTAACTCACAGTGAAAAGCCAACAGAGAAATATCATCCAATTCTGCAATTTTTGCCAGCTTTTTAGCGTCTTCCAGCTCTTTGTTTTTGTTTTGTGGCCCAGAATCGAGCAGTACTAATAATTCCTGCTGCCAAAGACACCCATTTTCTGCAATATAGCACTGATACATGCTCTGTACTCTACATGTCCGGCAGCAAACAAGAGAAAGATCCAAACAAGCTAATGAACATTTAGCAGCTAAAGCTAAAGCTTTTTCCATCCAACAAATTGTGATGGCAGGACGACCGGGTCAGAGCATTGACCGTCAAATTCCCGAGATCTCAATCCAAAAGAGCGTCTGTGGGATGTGCGATCAAACAAGTCCGATCCATGGAGGCCCCGCATCGCAACTTACGGGACTGAAAGGATCTGCTGCTAACGTCTTGGTGCCAGATACCTCAGCATACCTTTAGAGGTCTGGTGGAGTCCATGCTTCGACAGGTCAGGGCTGTTTTGGCGGCAAAATGGGGACATACTCAATATTAGGCAGGTGGTCATACTGTTATGGCTGATTGGTGCATATTCAACAGGTAGACAAAAACCTGAATCTAAATGATGGTATGTGTTCGATGGATGTGTAAGTAGGCAACTGTTTGCTAGCAATTTCAGCTTTAAGTGGTAATGTGTAGCCTACATGCTGGGTTTAACGCAAATTTGGCTGCCCTCGTCAGGCCAAATAAGATGGATTCTCTTTTAAACCTTTTTTTTTTTTTTTGACATTTCTCTTTTTTAACACAATATTTTTTGTCCATTTTGCCATTTATCAGATAGGACAGCTAAAGTGAGACAGGACATACTGGGAGAAGAGAGTGGAGGATGACATGCAGCAAAGTGCAGAGGGCGGGAGTTGAGCCTGCAGCTGCTGCATCGGAGACCATAGCCTCTGTGCATGGAGCGCCTGCTCCACCAGCTGAGCTAAACCAGCGTCCCTTTTCTCGACATTTTTCATTTAAAAAAAGACGAGTTCATTTTATTTACAACTGCTCTTTTTTATACGCCTTTAGTGTTTCAAATCAGATGTTTACATCAATAATCCATTGTACTTAAACAATCCAGTGTAGCAGCTGTAGTGTGCTTTAAAAGGCGACCTTTGTAACCACTAATCTCAGATAAACCTCATGCTACCAGATCTCTGTATCACTATACAACAGGCACATTCTGTTTACCAGTGAATTGCTGCATACAAAACAGCTACCTGGACTTTTGGTTTACCTTGACCTTGAGTGGATCCTTCTCAGGAAGCCCAGTTGGAAACCCGTCTCGGTAAACCAACAGTGATGTGTGAGAAAGTGAGAATCCCGAAGGAAATCAGACACCAAGTTCACTGTTTTATTTACATGGCTGCTTGTTTCTCTTCCCACGTACGGGATCGTGCTACCATCATGGCAGCATGTGTGACCATCAGCGCATTCATGATTTGTCTTGGGAAATAATGGACAGGTTCAGGCTCAGGTTCATGTGCTCATGCCTGTGCGTGTGTGTATAATACCGTCCCTGAAGTGAGCATCTATGACTCCAGGAATACTGAGAATAAAATCTGTGTCAGTCTGAGTCTTTCCTCAGGACAGAGCGCGCGTTAACAAGGACTCAGTGGGAGCTCTAAGTGTTCTTAAACAGTGTTTTTAATCCATGAGAGGTTTGACAGTAGTTGTCTTTGAAGATAATCACCCATGTCCTCCCAGAATCTGCCTTTCTTATGGTTTTTTTTGTGTGTGTGTCCTTATAAGGAAGGATTACAAATGTCCTACAACTTAGAACATTTTGTATTTCTAATTTTACCAAGAGGCTAACAGGCTGCTGCAGTTTGTAGTTTACCCTGAAGACTTTGAGTCACTTGGGTCCCTCGCCAGTTTCTCCAACCTAGCATGCTTTTGATTTTATGCAAAAGAAAAAACACATTTGGGATTAAATGCATGCATGCAGAACTACGTTAACACATTCAGTTGTGGGAATCATCTGAAGCATGCAATCTAATTCTTGTAGTATGACTGGTTTTCTGTTGAAACAGTCAGAAGAACTTTATTAATCCAGTGGGAAATACTAGTGTTTGAAAAGTAATATTGCACATGATATCAAAAGTTGTATAATAGACGTATTAGAACAGAACAATT
This sequence comes from Semicossyphus pulcher, assembly GCF_022749685.1. Classification (NCBI taxonomy): domain Eukaryota; kingdom Metazoa; phylum Chordata; class Actinopteri; order Labriformes; family Labridae; genus Semicossyphus; species Semicossyphus pulcher. The sequence continues at coordinate 10,889,261 of NW_027211692.1, forward strand.
GCACATGATAACGGAGAGGCATGCTCTATGTTCCCTCCTGCCGATTTGATACAGGTGTTCTGTGGTGCTCATCGGTGACGACGATATAGCCTCTGGGGACAGCGGTGAACATGCTGGGCATATAGCCGACGGTTAGCGATAAATGACTTCCAGTCAAGACTTCCTTTCCCGTGTGCTGCATTGCTACAGAAAAAAAAAAAACAGAAGCTTGTTGAAGAAATTTCAACATCATGAAGCAGTTTAGTAAAAAGTCAAACTGAAGCTTTGTCAGGTCTGTCCTCAAGAGGAGAAAAAAACTACTTTTAAAATGCTCGTTGGTTGAATGGAGGTCAGTTGATAATTTCTGATGCATTCGAGGAAGTCGGGAAATCTGAACGCTGAGTGGCTTTCATGACACCGCGTCAAGAGAATTTATCTCAAGTTGAATTTTAGATCTAGAACGGATTGTTATCTGTTAGCATGCAGATGTCTGTTTATAGAGATTAATAAGAAGCTAAATTGTTGTCAAATCACGCTGATGTGAGCACGGATGCCGTTACATTCTGCCTGCTTTTGCTCTCCACACAGACTGTTTTTCCTGCATACGCCGCAGCCTGCTGATATGTGACTGGTCAATATTACCTGGACTACAAGCGTACTACAAAAAAACCCAGAACACTTCCCTTACAAAAGATCTACGCCCCTGCGTACAGATTCTACATTTCTACGTAGAATCTGTAAATAGAGATTATGTTATATGTAAATAGGCCTGTGTGGTTTTTGAGCAGAGCAAAATGTTAGTTTATGTTACACTGACATCTTAGTACAGTCACGTTGAGGAACAGTTGGTAGAGGAGTGTAATGCCCTGTAGTACTCACCTCCCTTTATGGCAGTCTGGGAGAGCACTAAATGAGTTGCTGGCTATCTTAAGACTCCCTTAGGTGGAAGCAGTGGTGTAGCCTAGTATTATATAACAGAGCTGTGCAGCAATCTAAATCAGTATTCATAGTTTTTCTGTATAAAAGACAGAGTGATAAAGAGAGAAAAGTGCAGGATCCAGCTGTTTTAGAGCTCTATACATCTCAGTCTCTGCTGCTTCGACATCTCATTACAAAATCAACATTTTCAAGATGTGCACTTTCTTTTGGCTTTTTTTGCCTTTATTGTATAAGATGGCTGAAGACAGACAGGGAGTGTGGGGAGTAGATAGTGGGGGATGATACGCACCAAGTGATCGGCAGACCAGGAGTCGAACCTGCGATCAGTGCGTCGAGGACTGTAGCCTCTGCTCATGTGGCGCCTGCTCCACCAGCTGAGCTAAACGAGCACTCTGGTATTTTTTTCATATTTCACTGCGAGAGAATAATTTTAGGACTTGGCTCCAGGCCCTGACAAAGTTGACAAGCATCTGCCTGATTATAGTGTCCTTAAGAGAGTCACTGAACTCGCAGCAGCTCTGTAAAGCTGACAGCTCTTTTGTTGTCACTGTAGTAGTTAAAGGATATACTGGATGAGAATTTGAATGGTTGTCATGCATCTGCTCGATATTTTATTAGAGAAAAGAAAGGTAACAATGGCATATTTATCAGACTTCAAGATTGTGAAATCAAATGAGTTAAGTGCCCCTTATATTAAAGCTATAATAAGTGTTTTTTTTCCTTGCATTTTGTCGACAACACATTCAAACTGGGCCCCTCCTCCTGGGCTCTTCGTCACCAGAAGCTCACTCTCACTCTCACTCATGCTAGAACACGCCCACCCCGCCGAGCTAACACCAACAGCATCACGGTTACCTTTGGGCTACCCTGCTAACCACCAGTTACCTCTGCGCTAGCATGCTAACCGTTGGTGAGCTTGTCCTGCCCGGTTTGAGGCACCTACCTGTTCAACAGAAAGAAGGCCAACTCTGCGTCGCTCTTTCGCCATGTTCGCCGGTCTGAATGGGGCCCTGTTGCTAAATTGAACCACTCCCACACTCACCCATACGCTGTGATTGGCTCAGGGAACCACAACAGCGCACCTCCTGAAAACGTCCAGTGCAAAGCAAAACAACAGAATAGATGCAGAGGGAAGGGTCTCACAAGGGTCTGCACACACACTCACCAGCACACATGTATAGAGGCCCATAAGTGATGATTTATATAATATTATATTTGTGAAAGTCTATATTTAAATTTTCTAGGAAAATCCTTATTATACCTTTAAGTACAATGGGATCAGGCTGTTTACTCTTCAGCTATATCAAAGTGATGTTTAAGAGAGGGTGAACACAGACTTGTAAACAGAGTTGGACTGATGCCTATGCATGTACATGGTTGCAGCCTGGAATACTTCACAAGCTCGTATCAAGTGAATTCTACTAATTCAGTATTAAAGTTTCTTCCCATGACTTATCAACGTTTGATGATGTTGTACAGCTCTTTATGTACTGTAAAAATGATGGGCTGTATGTTGGTACTAATGCTTTCAAACAGACATATTGCATGCAAAACATGAGATACATCCACACTAATGCGCAGCTCAACACATGCACTCGTACACAAACATAATCACACACACATAAACACACAGGCACGCACACACTCCACTAATGAGGATAGAAATCTCGCCGTGTCTCTGCTGTCGTCCTCGTCTCTTCTCCTGCCACCAGCTGCCACAAAAAGTAAAAGGCTTGAAGTTTCGTCTTTTATCCTTCTCGATGGTGGACGCGCTGAAGCAATCAAACTCACCAGCATTTCAGGCCCTCTGTTCTCCTCTTCAGAGCACTCCGCCCTTATTTTCTTTCTCCCCCGTTCTTCTGTTCGTTTCAAGCTTCTGCAATTGAACCTTCGCCTATAGATGGCTGCTCGGAATGGAGTTTTTATATATCCATCCTGTGTATGCGGTAGTACAATTATCCACTGCCGGAACAGAAGGAGAGCTGTCTTCTGCTTTTGCTCAATGTGAAAAGACTAAACACTGGTTTGCAATCAGCATGCAAGTGTGTTGGTGTACGACAGTATTTAAAACAGGCATGATGCAGAAGCAACACGTAGCCGTCATTCAATTTAGCCTGTTTAAAGGGGGGGTATTATGCTAATTTAAAGTCTCGTATTTTACTCTGTGATACCTGTGGAGTAGCGTAGCATTATTTACAGTTTAAAAAAAATCATTTTTCTCACACAGGTGCTCTGTGCAGGCCCTCATACAGCCTCTGCCTGAAACGACTCAGTCAGCTCTGTCCCTTTAAGAAACCCCGCCCCTACAAGCCCGCTCTCTTCTGATTGGACAGCTCTCCAAAGTCTGCCAAAGGGCAGATCTCAGTGCTTGAGGCGCGCCTCCTACCCTGTCGCCGTGTCACAGAGTTGTCGCAAAGAGTAAACTTTTTCGATTTGAAATGAACGTCTGCTTCTCTTGTCCTTTGGAAAGTAAACACTGACGTCTTTCCTTCACAGCAACAAACACTTTCTTCAAGACATTCTTCAAGACATTCTTGACCAACTTGTTAAGCAGAGTTTGTTGAGCAGAGCTGTGGAGTGAAAAAAATTTCAGACTGAGCTGCTGGGTGGGTGTGTCCTTGAACTGTGCCAGGGGCAGGAAGTTCTGCTGTGTCTCGGGCAGATGGCCAAATATAGACTTCCTCCACTTTGTGACATCACAGAGTGAAGCGCCTGGAGAAGTCTGTCTGAAAGCAAGTGCTCATAGAGACTTTTTTAGCAGGGGATTACTCCAACATACTTTTACTTACAGATTTGAAACTTCACCCAAATTTAGTCTGGACATCCAACATTGTAACATTATATATATGTCTTAAAATGTGAAACGGCATAATACCCCCTCTTTAAGGACTTAATTCAACTTATTTACCTCTAAAACCTGCCGGTTGTCTGGTTGTTTGTAGCCTGGTGGAGAGTTTTAAATTCATATGCGCAACTTTTGTTCCATTTTATGATTGAACAACATTAATTTATTCCAAAATCATTGATCCTGCTGCTCTGGCGGATTCACAAACCCCAACTGGAAAGATTTAATTGGATTTCTACCAAATAAATAGTCCCATTGCAAATTGTACACTGGGAAGTTTGTGAAGATAAAAGAGACGGATATCTCAAAACCCCAAGACATAAAATCTGCTGAAATAAGTAACAAATTAAATACAGTATTTGTTGGAGGTTTTTTTATGTCTTTACTGCAACTGTTCGACTTCATTGTGGGCTTCCCTTTACCCCGATGCAGCTTCCGCCTGCCTCAGCGCGATATAGAGATTTCCTTTTGAACAGGCCGAAGTGAAGCTTTTAACAGAGACACACATTAGCTCTGTCTCTCTCTATGGGATCTCTCTCTTCTTCCTTCTCCATTGCTCTCTGCAGCAGGTCAGCGGGTAACAGAAAGCAGCCTTGTCCGTTCACACAGAAGCATCTCTGTTGCAGTTTGGACTCACATCAGCTGCTGGCTGCGCCGCTAATTGTCAACGCTGTGACACTTTGCTTCGCTTCTTCCTGAGAAAGGACAAAAAAAGCCAGACACCTGTTCCCTGTTTGTCTTTTTATAGTGCTCCTCTGACCCCAGTGCTTATGTTTGTACGTGCGTTTGTCTGTTTCTTCTTCTGCAGTGGAGCGATGCATGAGTGTGATGCAGTCCGGGACGCAGATGGTGAAGCTGAAGGCGGGATCCAAAGGGTTGGTGAGACTCTTCTACCTGGATGAACATCGCTCCTGCATCCGCTGGAAGCCGTCACGCAAGAGTGAGAAGGCCAAGAGTGAGTATGCATGAACACACACACACACACTCTGCATCACACGCCTGTCGTTGCTGCTGCTTATAGTCCTAAACATAATTACACTTATGGGCTGAAATCAGTTTAATCTCAGAGATGAATCAAGCGTCTTTATTGAAATCTATGAAGCAAGAAACAAACTTTAACTTATTTTGAAGACAAAATGAACTTCTGAGCAATGATCACACTTTATACATCTACAACCATATCTTACTTTGTCCCTCTGCACTTGCTGTAGTTGTGGACCAATTCTCTTCTAATGTGCAGCGACATATCTGCAGACTGAACGCGCCGTAATGCTGCGCGATAAATTGCAATTTCTTCGTTATCGTAATACGAGCATTCGCAGTAAACACATTGCGGACATCTGAACGTATTGCAATGATTAAGAAAAATGATCTAATGTAAATAAGCCGTGCTTTCTCGCTTAGCATCCTTAGATTTAACCTATTGGATGGCGCCGTGGGTATAATGGCAATGCTTTCACACCATCTTGATGCGATCAGATGAAGCCAAAGCCAGGTATCAGCTGTCCTCAGATGAATTGGTGTCAATTTAGTGTTTTTTAAATATTATTTATAGGGCTTTTGCCTGCTTCTGCCTTTATTTGATAGGATAGCTGAAGACAGACAGGAAATGTAGGGAGTAGAGAGTGAGTGAAGACATGCACCAAATGATCAGTGACCGGGAGTCCAACCTGCAATCAGTGCGTCGAGGACTGTAGCCTCTGTATATGGGGCGCCAGCGCCCCGAAACTGCTTCTTAAAATTATTTTGCATTCAGGAGGGACATATTGCAAACACAGGTCTTGTGTAAAACATACAGAACAGCAGATATTGAAAGAGTTAAAGCTAATATGCAGTCCTTAAACTGACAACCAAACATTTCAATTTCTTTCACTTGGGCGGCAACTTACAAGTTACAGCAATATACAGTAATTGTAGGAGTACACTTCCCAATTTAACCAGACGTTCACGGTTGGCTCCCTTTGTTACAGTCGTAACTCTTGATATTTCCTTGCTGACGGTCGCTTTCCTTTTCAGACTGTTTGCCTTCATCTGAGCGTTGAGTTTGTTTCTTTTTCTTTGGATTTTCACTTATTGTTGAAGTTGTATCTGTAGTCATCGATCTTTTTTTTGTTTGTTCAGCCATAGTAGATTACTGTTTACTCGCAACACTTGCAGAGACCGGAAAAGCAGCCGCTTAGCTCCGCCTATCCTCTCTGGCAGACCAACCACTGCTGGCTGATGGAAAACACGTCACTAACTGGGCGCCGCTTGTGATTTTTCCCGCAAAAGTCGCCACAGACACCCAGTCTGTAATAATACTATATACTGCAAATGCAAAAGCTTTCATCAGTGGGACACAGGCTGAATCACCATTGTATTACCTCATTCGGCGATAGATAGTGACGTAACAGACATTTATTTACATGAAAATCTAATCTTAAAATGTGTTTATTTATCACATATCGTTATTGCAATGTTAAGCAACGTAAAGATGAGTTTTCTCGTATTGTGCAGTGACACCCCTGCATCCTTAAAAATGTGTTGACAAGTTTAAAAAATATGTTTTGAAGGTAATCTGATACATTTTTTTATAATTACAAATAGAAAATGTTGTTAATTAACTCATCTGGCAAGCTGCAAGATTAATGATAGTGAACTTTTTTTCTGATTGTCATCATCCCGACTCGGAGACCCCACAGTGACTTTGGCGAGGGCATCGCCGTTATAAATGCTAGAAATCATGTTAAAACTACAGAAACAAAACCAGTCAATTTTATTTTTGTATTTTTGTACCACATATCATGTCACAAAGCACTTAGCAGATAGTTTTTACCTGTACAATATTTTTCCTCAGAAAGTGTGTTGAATTTCTAAAACTGTAGGCAGCCTCACGGCTCTGGCTGTGAGGGGATTAACATCATATATTTCAGAGCCCACTCAAACATCAGTGTCACTTGTTTACCTCGCTGGCTTTATGTATCAGCCTACTGAAGCATACATCTGTGCCTCAGTAGGCTGCTGGTCCTGTCCTTGTATACATGGCAGTTTGTGTGTATGTATGCACAAGATAAGCCTCTTTGATCCTCTCCATTGACATGATTAAGAGAAACAGCAGCTGCCCAGTTCTTTCTTATGTTGTGGTGTGTGTGTGTGTGTGTGTGTGTGTGTGTGTGTGTGTGTGTGTGTTATCTGTCTGAGCAGCAGGATCAGAACAAGGCTTACATATTGTTTCTCTCCGTCTTAGCAGAATTTCAGAGATGAGATTATGTAAAGGGATGAGAAAGCTGAGTGTAATTTGGAAGATGGACGTGAATAATTTTGGGATGGATCGCGGTGAAATATTCATTGATACACAGTTTACTCAGGGTCACACCTGAGGGAAGAGGAGCGAGGGGAAGAGACGGACAGGACTTGTGTGTAAATATGTAGGAGAGGTCAGTTTACCGTGGGCTATTTCTCTTCTCTAACAAAGACACAGAATCAAAGACTGCTGAGGTTTTACTCCAATCTCATCAAACCGTGATGCACTCTGACGCCTTCAGGATCGGCTTTCTGTTTCGGGAAAGAGATAGAGAAAAGCAGGACGTAAAAGCCATGCATGTTTTTGCTTGTTTTGTTGGCCTTGTTATTCCAGTTTTTATACTTTTCATGCGACTGATTAATTTGCCCTCTGCAGTGGGAGCTGTTGTGCACATGCTTGCAGTATTAAAGGTCAAGAATGTTGTTTTATATGTTTCCTATTGTCAGCAATATGAAGGAAAAGAGCAAAACCAACATTGTTGAAGTCAGTGCCTTGATATTTTCTGACATTTTTACCCTTTCTGTTGCTCTGAGACCAGAACCGCTCATTCCTACTGAAGACAGAATAACTGAAGAAATAGTTTAACTATTTTAAAAGGGTCCACAGGTCCCAATTTAAGGAGCTGGGCACTGTTTTTTTAAGCAAACACTATCCAAACATAAGTAGGCTACCTGTGCGTTTTTTGGGAACTATTTTCAGCAGCAGATGAATACACAGTTGTGGAAGAAGTGGATGGATGTGGGTTTGAAATGCCTCACTTAAAATCCTTATACTAATAAACTGGTATGTCCTTTCTGCTCCCCACCTCCCCTCTCCGTCAGTCACCATCGATTCGTTGTACAAAGTGACGGAGGGCGGCCAGTCAGACATCTTCCATCGGCACGCAGACGGCAGCTTCGACCCGGCCTGCTGTTTCACGGTGTACCATGGAAACCACATGGAGTCCCTGGACCTGGTGACGTCAAACGCAGAAGAAGCCAGAACCTGGATAACCGGCCTGCGCTACCTGATGGCCGGGATCAGTGACGAGGACTCGCTGGCCAAACGGCAGCGCACGCACGACCAATATCCTTTACAGGACAGAGCTGCACACAAGTTACTTTACTTAGTTTTTTGGGTCCATGTTATTTGGTTTGGGAGATTTTTCTCGCAAAAACAAATATGCAGTACTAATGGATGACAAGTGATGTGTAATTGTATTTGTGTTCATCCAGCTTTGGCGCATCGTCTTGCCCAGAGAGTCTGGAGTGTTCGTCCCCCTAATTAGCTTGAATGCTAGCTAAGATACTAGAAATGTTATTATATAGAGTTGAAATGCTTTTATTTTATGAACGCACATACAACCTTGTTTTCCTTAACACGTGTGTGTGTGTGTTACGTGGCTGAAGCAGACGTTCGAGGAGGCCGATAAGAACGGGGACGGCCTCCTGAACATCGAAGAGATCTACCAACTTCTGCACAAGCTGAACGTCAATCTGCCGCGCAGGAAGGTCAAACAGATGTTTCAGGTCAGAACATGAAGACTTTTTACTTCATTAACTACTAACTTTAATTCAGACTTCTCTTTTATAGATTTAGATTGGACAGTAAATTGCTCTTACACTTATTGTTGAAAAGCTATCTGCAACACTTCCAGACATACAGTATATGAAGCACTTTACTGCAATTTAAAAAGGAGCTAATGTTTTATTTGAACACCCTACATGTCTTCTGCATAAATATGTCAGGCCACTGACATCACATTAATGTGCATTTCTTAAATTCAAATAAATGTGCGAGGAATATTTCATGTCATTACGTGAGAGAGACACTTTTAGAAACTTTTAAAGTTGTGTAAGTAAGGAGAGTGCTGCTTCAATATTTAAAAAAGAAGTCATATTTAGTGATGTTAGAAATCCACTTTTAGCTCTTTCTGGCTTTCTAATCTTGGTTATCGCGTGCAGTAAGACAATGCTGTATTTAATTAACTTTCAATATTCAAAAACTGACTTTTTTGCTTTGTTCTGTTGTGTATTCGCCACCACAAACACAAAAATAAAGTTGCTACCAGCAATAAAGTCAGACAGGAAGCAAACACTAAAAGGATCAGGTTGTGCCAGAGCGAAGCCAGGGCTGCAAAAAGGCCACAAAGACAATCAGGGATACGGTTAAAAGCAAGCTGGAAATTGTGCCGACAGCGTAAGGACAGCGACATAGGAAGCAGGTGTGCAGAAAGGATGTTGTGTTTTGGTAGGCAAGTAAGAAAATGTGTCTGAAACAACAGGAGAGGTCAGTAATCTATTCCAATGAGAGAATAGACTTTCACTGCAGGTCACTTGGGGCCAAATCTGTTTGGTTTTTTTTAGAACTTCAGAACTAATTTCTGCAGACGTCAAGTCCACTAATCAGTCCTGACAGTTTCACTGAGTCTGTCATCCTTTAATATATAACAGCCTGGTTTGGGTCCCTATCTAACATCCATCACAAATCACTTAACAAAATCATAACACTGAGCAGTATAATAGTCGGACTGAAGCAGGAACCACTAATCAGCATTTACAACAGAAAGATTAAACTAAAATACAATACAAATAGCCTCCGACACACACACACATACACACACACACACACACACACACACACAGCTAAAACAGTCATCTGCCGTCAGGTCTGAGATACAGATCACTCACCTTCAGGACTAAGAGGTCACGTCAAGCGTCGTGCCCACATCCATCAGACTCATGAACAGTTTAATTATTTTATTTAACAGCAATTAAACATCTCTTATCGCTCATTATGTTTTGTTTATTACGTTTTACACGCTTCATTTACCACTGTTGATTGCTGTATGGATGCTGTGTGCGATACATGTGTGTGGTATGTTGTTGTTTATGCGAACTGTTTACGCACTGATGCTTCTACACAAATGGAGTTCCTGACGCATAATTTATTTGAATTTTAGCTTCAATTTAGCCCACAAAGCAGATTCCTTGATAGATTTTGGTTTGTAGGGACGGGGACACGGGAGGCGTTCAACAACACACTTTTTAATCTACAGCCTCCCAACTAGTTAATTTGTAATGAGATTGTGCTGTTAATTGTGAGTTGTAGACAGTTTTCTCAAGATTACAAATGGGTCTTTTGTCAACAGACAGACGGTAAGAAATCTATGTCAGCTATTGAGAACAATTAAAGGAATAGGCTAGATTTACATAGTGCGTGGCTGTATTTGTTCAAGGTAACACCAGCAATCAAAACATCATCTAACTTCACAAAATGTAACTGTAATTGAAGGTGTGCCATTTAAAAATGTGTATAACATGTATTTTTATTACATTCGATTATAAAACGATACACACAAAATTCCTTTTTTACCCCTAGCGGTTTAGCTTCTTAGTATATTTTTGCAGGACAAAATATTTCTCTCTTCCGGCACAGAAAAGAAGGAGGTTTCCTTTGTTTAACTATTTCCATTTCAGCTTTGGCAGACAGCGGCGTGCCGGCCTGAGCTGCTTGTGCTGTCGCTTAAAATACCCCGAATGTCTTTGTTTTCTGTCCATGCATTTGTGATGAAGTCCATCCCAGTGATTTATCCTGCTGGTTGCGTGCACATTCTCTCTGTGATCGAGTCCCCGCTGCCCACAGCGAGCTCATTACGGCACTGTGATGGAAGCATTAGCTGGTATTATTAGATTTGGTGTGGAGAGGAATGGGCCCCCGTGAGATCCAGGTAATATGAGACGAGGGATCCCGGCGAGCGGGCGGAGCGATAGAATCAGCTGTGAGCTGGGCTGCGTGTGTCCTCGGGCAGCGTGTAGAGAGATATGAGGTTAGGAAGGAGAAAGATGGAGACTGTGTTGTGTTTGTGTCAGTGTGAGATACATGACAGGAAAAAGATGCTTTGCAGATGTGCACAGCTGTTCCCAAATGCACTCCTCCACAGCTGAGATCTTTCTTATTTTAGGCTCATTGACTGATGTATTGAAAGGGCTGATACCGCCTCATCATTTACAGAATCACGGGTTTGGGAAGTTTATTGTAGCCGAATAATCAGACTGAGTTGTTGTTATGTATCACTTCAGTCATTCACTGTGACAGGAGTTCGTGTTAGCTGATTTCTTGTTAGCAGAGAAGTCATTTTGTTTTTCCTGAAACAGTGGCTTTCGAGTCGAGTTATCCATCCTGCCACAATCTGCAGCCGACACAAAAACTGTCATAACATGTACTAGATGCAGATTTATGGATCTAGTAAATTTATACTGATGCACATTTATTTCTTATTTGAAAGACGCTATGTTCAAGTGTTTCAGTGTTGTCCAAAGTAAATGTCCGTTCTCATTCTCCTTTACTGAGTTCTGATTGGTCGACTGTTTCTACAGCTAGGATTATCATTGAAGTGGTTCTGAATTGCCCAAGAAATTGGAGATTTTAGCGTTAATTTCACTGTTTGGATCCGGATGGTTTAATAGCCGAAAATTACATTCAACACTTGGTTTGTTAAAATGTATTTATTTTTTAATAGAAATGTTTTAAAGAGCAGCTCCAGTCATGTTTGTAAAATCCTCCCAAGGCATCTCCTCCTTCTCCCTCATTAAACAATTCACAAATCTGCATAGTCCCCGCCCACTATGCAAATGTACAACTGCCCCCTCCGTCGCAAAACAAAACACGTCTCTGCCATCGAAAATCAAAAATTACGATGACGGTTACAGCTGGCTCGCGAATCGCCGAAGTGGTTGCCATAGGTTACACATAATGATACGCATAGCGTCACCCCATCCATTAACGGGATTGGCTCCTTAGGTTTGTGACATCTCAAACCTGCCAATTTGAAAACGTGTTGTTCAGCCTGTCCTTGGTAGACTGCAGTTTAAAAGCAGACAGGCCCAGCCATGGAGACTGTGCATATGTTGTCCCTGATATGTCTTGTAGCACATGAAGAACACCACATGGAGATGTTTACAAGGTTAAACACTTGATGTTCACTGGAGGTGGTCTTTAAGTAAGGAGTTAGATATAAGCTGACAGGTGGGAAGAAAATGTCAATTTACACTTTAGCTTTCATGGTAGCAGCAACAGACATACCATCAACGATAAATCTATCCTTGCATTCAAACAGGGATGGTAACAGTTGAAAACATCCCGAGCAGTGGAATCACATTCATGTGTGTGGAAACACTGTAAACTCCTGTAAACTCAGTAACACCATCAACAATGCAGAAACACACATGACATGAAACTTATGTTCATGAGCACCTGGCCCCAGTGCATGCTGGGAGTCATGCCTACAGAGTAGAGATAAAATATATGTTACTTTTTCTTAATTAATTTGCAATAATTGTTCAATCTGTTTTGTTAGAATCTAAAATAATGTAAATTTTCTGGTGACGTTTACAGTTCAGTTGTACTCTTACTGCACATGTATGGCTACTGCCATCATTGATCATTTTTTGTTTTTCCTCAGGTTATTATCCCCAAAGTGTCAGGGTTATTAGTAAAACATTTGTTCATGTGTTGTAAAGTAAGATAAGAATATTTGCCGACATTATTGTAAAAAAAAATCTCTTCAGAAAACCTAGTAAGGGCCGACATTTCATCTGGATTCTTAAAATATAATCTACACATCCCACCGTAAAACACTTGACCAGTAATTTACGCCTCAGAACTTAAAGCTGAACACTGCAAGCCATGACCTCGTGTAGCTTTCGATGTGTCACTGATGATATTTGACTTCCTCCCCTCACAGGAAGCAGACACGGACGACCAGCAGGGCACGCTGACGTACGAGGAGTTCTCCGTCTTCTACAGGATGATGTCCATGAGGCGGGACCTGTTCCTGCTGATGATGGCGTACAGCGACAGGAAGGACCACCTGACAGCGGAGGAGCTGGCCAACTTCCTGCGCAACGAGCAGAAGGTCGGAGGTCACACCTGTCTGGGGTTTAGATCCAACAAAAACTTCCTGCCAGGGATGTTAAACAAGATATATTTTTATGATGAGACATCAAGAGTACTTTCTCTCCGATCCACCATGTCAGTTTGAGATGCAGCCTGAGTGTAGACATTGATCACGCTCCTGTCCTCCCTCTCTTTAGTCTAACATCATGTAACTCTCTCCGTCTCGGCTGTCTCTCCGGAGGAAGCTGCTCCACTAAGCCAATCTATCACTCCTAAAATTGGTTCTCCTCACAGGAGCCCTTTACTTGTTCTTTACAGTTTTTCTTTGCTCCCATTTTTCTTGCAGCGTTCTTTGTGTTTCACTCTCTTACACAACAATGGTGTCATTTTTCATCATGCTGTGTTTACTGTCTGACGCCTGCCTCGCTCGGCATTAATACTGTACTCAGACACGGCTGTTTTACACGGCTGACAGTTAATTTTAGAGCACCACAAATGTGTTACGGAAACTGGAAATTATTCTGACTCAATTAAGCATACACACCGGGATTAAATCATTGTTATTTACTGTCTGTCAAAGAGTCTGAACAGGCACTTTATATGTATTTTTCCTCATATTTTTTCTTCTTTAGATGACTAATGTGACTCCAGAGTTTGTGGCAGAAATCATCGAGAAGTTTGAGATGTCTGACGAGAACAAACAAAGAGGCGTCATGGGGATTGAAGGTAACTTCCTCCCATTTTTTTTTATGTGCTCCCCCAGTCCTTTCTCTTTTCTCCTCCCTGTATTTGTACATCATTTTTCTGCTGTGCCATTTTCTCGGGAGGCCTGTGGTTATGAGACATTAGCCTGTGCAAACGCCACTTTTTTCCCCATTATAAACACTGAATGATAAATAGTCTGTAGAATGTGAGTTATGATAAAGCTGTTCAACAAAAATGGCTTGTTTTTGTAATGAACCCGAACCTTTTCCCCCAGGCTTTTGCGACTGAGGTAGTGGACCTGAAACACATCCAAGTAAAAAAATCCATCACAGAAAATTTAAAGAGCAGCTCCAGTCATGTTTTAAGATGTATAGAATGCTCTGCTTGAAATAATAAATTGTGTCTGATGTTTTTTCTGCAAAATACGTTTAATTACCTTGTAAAAATCCTTCCAAAGAATCTCCTCCTTTTCCCTCCCTTTAATAATAATAATAATCAGTCGATGCCTAGTCCCCGCCCACTGTGCTGATGTCCAACCGCCCCCTCTGTCGTGAAAACAAAACACGTCTCATCGTTTAGTGGCAACTTGTTGAAACTTAGCTAGCTTGAAATGTAGTAATCAGTAGTAGTAACGTAAGCGTTAGTAGTCAGTCGTGAATTTCGATGATGGTTACAGCTGGCTTGCGCATCGTCGATGTGGTTGCCATAGGTTGCACATAATGATATGCATAGCGTCACCCCATCCATTAACGGGATTGGCTCCTTAGGGTTGTTACGTCTCAAACCTGCCAATCTGAAAACGTGTTGTTCAGCCTGTCCTTGATACACTGCAGTTTAAAAGCAGACAGGCCCAGCCATGGAGACGAATGCTTATGTTGTCCCTGATAAGCCTTGTAGCACATGAAGAACACCACATGGAGATGTTGACAAGGTTAAACACTTGATTTCCACTGGAGGGGGTCTTCAAGGTTTTGTTCAAGGCCATGTAAGTATGGCATAAAATGTTTCCACATTTGCCAAATTAATCCTTGGAGTTCATAAAGTCTAATTATTTAATTTAAGGCCAAGTGAATAATCATGTCATCCACATTGGTCGTAAATGCACCAGTTGAAGTGACATTTATTGAGACTATCTTGTCATTATGTTCTGTAAATTCCACCTCTGAAAATGAGTTACTGAAAAGATTAAACAATGACCTCTTTGGACCTTTGACTTTGGCAGTTGCTCCTCTCTGAGTGTCATTTTATGTGGCACTAATGTAACTGAAGGGTGAGATTAAGGAGGACGGATTGAGGAGGCTGGTTTGACTGAGAAAATTGGGAAATAGGGGCTGTGGGAATGAGAAAATGAGAGTGTGACAGAAAGAAAGAGGAGCGAGTCTGGGGAGAGGAGATGAGAATGAGGGAGGAGGAGGGGTGAGACTAATCTTGTTGTTGGAGGCATGAAGGCTAACACAGTGTGTGTCTGGCTGATCAGGCCACTATGTCTGATGTCTTCGCTACATGCATGAAACGTGGGTGTTTAAACATGCATTGAGCACAGATGTGACGGTAATGCACAAACACATTCACAGTGTGATGAGCCGTTACATACAGCATTTGAATGTGGCGTCCAGTGTAGTGCTCATAAGGATTCATGTCACACAGCAAATCTGGATTCAGCCATGATGGCACCATGATGAGATTGCATGTCCAGTATGATCACTGACTTCCCATAGCATAAATATTCCCAATATGTGCATCACATTTTTCCATTTCGCCTCCACAGTCTGCCTTTCCTGCTTCCTGGCTTATCTCCTGCTCTCGGTATTCCCGTCTCATTTTCATCCCTCCTCTCTGGATGAAAGGATGCTTTCTTCCCCCTCAGTCCTCTTCATGCTGTAGCACCAAAATAAAGTTGGCTGTGTGAAGTAGATCCACCAGGGTGGTTTAGGGTAGTTTCAAACCCCTCTGCTGTAGCTTCAAACCCCTCTGCTGTGGTTTGGTCTGTCCTCCTTTGCTTTTTTCCTGGAGATCAAGCGGCCCTTAAAGAGAGATGTTGTAGATCTGACTGTGAGGAGCTGTAAAACGGTGCGCGGTGTGATCTGGTCGATGGTTGTTGCAAATAGAAACCTGTTTGTGTTTCATTTCAACTGATATGTGACAATAGGCAACATTGGTTGCTATATATATATATATATATATATATATATGTGAAGCAGCCATGACAAGCCATATGTACACTACTTTCATGTGTTCCACCATGACCTGTGAAACAGACTTCCCCTTTTTAACATCTAAATTGACTAATATGACCATGCTATACCATGTTAGCAGCGCTGTGTGCACATCTGAGCATAGAGCTAATCGCTAATGTCAGCCTGCTAGCATGCTCATAAGTAAACGATGACATGCTGATATCAAGCAGGTAACACGTTTACTATGTTCACCATCTTAGTTTCGTTGTTAGCTCACTAACAGTTGCTAATTATTACTTTACATAAAGTAGAGCTAAGGCTGATGGGAATGTTACGGCATTGCTACCTACAGACATGACTAAGCCGAACTCTTTAAAGCTCCTGTGAGGAGTTTTTTGCTGGTTATGAAACAGACTGAAATAAATTGTTTACTCTATATGAGCTACAAAAGCAAACCACACCATCAGCGACAAGATTGATTATTTCTTTTTAGATATTTTTAATGCCTGAAACCACTTGCAGGGGTAGGTGTCAGATGAAGCGATTAACTGCACGCAGCCTTTGTTTACATTTTCCAAGGCAAACATTGTCATACATACGACTGTTAAAAGAAAGCAGGAGTAGATTTTCTTTTAAAATACACCACTTAAGCATGTACAGGACAAAATCAGCAAAGAGATAAGAGGTACAGCTTTGTCCACACAAAGCGAAAGTTCCTCACAGGAGCTTTAACAATCTCTGTTTTGACGTTTCCTTCAGGTTTTACAAGTTTCATGCGTAGTCCGACGTGTGACATCTTCAACCCTCTGCACCACGAGGTGAACCAGGACATGGATCAGCCTCTGTGTAACTACTTCATCGCGTCCTCTCACAACACGTACCTGACCGGAGACCAGCTGCTGTCCCACTCCAAGACCGACATGTACGCCTGGGTGCTGCAGGCCGGCTGCCGCTGCGTAGAAGGTAAGCGGACACCTGCAATTCAAATACCGATGCCAAGACCAGGACATGCTATGTTGCCATTGCCCACACTAATGAGCTAAGTTAAGCCTGTTTGTATGTTTGTTTTATGCTTTTGCACCTCTGGGGATACGAGTTATGATCATCTGAGGTTACAGCGGTGCTCCGTCCTTATCTTGTGATAACGTGTTAAAACTGAGTTCTCAAGAAAACGACCAGATATAACTCGTTATCGCGGGAAAACAGAGTTAATAGAATGTATGGATGCATGACCGCTAAGGGCTTCCGTAGGTAACATAGGTGTCGATAATTAATTTAATTAGCTGCCTCAGTCGAAGCGTCCTGGTGTTTGTGCATGCTGGCTCACTGTCACGGTGTCATGGCTCGCTGGGACGCTTGAATTAAACAGAGCCATTGTTAATGTAATTAGAAACACCTGTGCCTTTTACTACTGTGACTTGTCTACATTTCTGCTGTAAAAAAAAGGGACAGGCTGGCTTTAAAGAGTTCTTAAAATTGCTGCAAACCTTCTTTCACCCATCAGTGTATCAAATTGTATCACTCTCACTATTATGTGATGTTTACTGCTTTGCAATCCAAATAAAACCCAACACCCATTATGCTGTATAATTTTTGGTATCACAATTTTAAGATAGTGTGACTGAAAAAAACCCTCCAAAATATAGCACAATCTTGCACATACATTGCCCCCCCCCCCATTATTTTTGGTCCCTGAATAATATAATAGCAGTAGGTAACTTGTCTGTGAGTCAGTGAGAAATAGCAGAGTATCACCTATCTTAAAAATGAACATTGAGATGTGTCGTCTTTTATTCATGCATCATCTCTCTCCTCTGTGTTTCCCTGCAGTGGACTGTTGGGACGGCCCTGAAGGGGAGCCGATGGTCCAACACGGCTACACCCTGACCTCCAAGATACCATTCAAGTTTGTCATCGAGACCATCAATAAATATGCCTTCATAAATAACCAGTGAGTCAGAGCTCCACAGAGCATGTGTGTGTGTGGGATTACATGTGGTTGTTTGTGACATTTTGTGGAAGCTTCTATTATCCCATAGGTATTGTGTTGAGAGAAAACGGCCCAGAATGCCTAATAGAAAAGAATAGAAATTATTTATTTCCTCACACATATGAATCGGACTGAAACATAATTTCTGGTTCACATTCTTTAGAGAAAATAGTATTTTTCTCTTCAGGACAAACAGCACAACATTTCTCCACAAACACAGAGATTGATTTATTAATTGTATATTGTCCTCGTCTGTTTAATTGTATGCCTTTATGGTCCACATGGTATGAGATATAGTAGCATCAGCTTCCTTGTTCCACCACAGTTAAGCTGCAGAACTACTGCATTTGTCTTCATAAACAAGCAGCCATAATGAAATGCCTATAAATGAAGTTGATTGAAGGTTTCCTCTTCAAGGTTTAACAAGAAAGTAGCAACATTTAGACAGCCAGGTTTGTGTTTTTCATGGAGCTGAGATTGTTGGCAGTAATTAGCACCTATTACTGAGCCATCTGTTAAGCAGCGTTTCCTCTGGCTCCCTGAGGAACAACTGTTTGTCTCTGCAGGGTCCAACTATACCAAAACAAAGCGGGAATGATGCAGCTTCCTGCTGCTACTTCTGCTTCCTTTGACATCTATTGCAGCTACTGATGATTAAAGTGCTTGTCTAATAAAAAACATTTACTTTATTCAAAGATAAAGAGAGCATTGGAGTAGATTCAGCTTATGTAATAAACAAGAAGCATGAAAACATTAGGAGATAGCTTGTTGGGAGTTTCACGGCAATGATTCTGGTTGCGCATCTGTTATGCAACTTATAGTCGTCAACTTCCAGTTGTTCTCTCAATGTTGAGCTTTTAAAATACATATTTTTATTGGTCATAATTGAGTAGTTTGTCATTTTGGGATACATTCTTTTTGGCTTTTCTTTTTGCAAGTGTTAGATGACAAGATTGACACAACTCACACATCTGTCCATAAGAAAAGGAGCTACAGCTTAGCTTAGCACAAACCCCATATAACCGTCCATTTTTTGCAGACATTAAACAAACCATACACTTAGTTTCAGTAAGGAAGCTTCAGATGTGCTGGTTGTTACCAACCAAGCTCTCTTTCCAGTCTATATGCTAAGCTAGGCTAACTAGTTAATAGCTGTAGCCTCATATTTAACAGGCAGATGAGAGATTAAACAAAAAATAATATTTCCCAGAATGTTGATCTATTGCTGTTTTTTAGCTTCTGTGAAAGTAAAATGAATATTTAGACCAGACAAAACAAGACATTTGATGATGTCACTTTTGACTGTAGGAACTGTTTGGACATCATATATGCCAAAGGATAAATCATTTATGGTAATTGAATAAATAATCAACAGATGTATATAATTTTTGATGGAAACCCTTCTCTAAACAGGTAATTTGGTACAAATTGTTATTGAACTTTATTACACAGCTGTGTTAAATTCTTGATTCTGATTGGCTAATTACAGCATTCCTAGGTCTGCTATTTGTCAATAACAGACCGTTGCCAGGGAAGCGGCTCTAATCACAAAATCCAGAGGAATAACTGTATTCATATCAATCTGCTGAAAGAAGTACGGTAAATTTGACGTTGGTTTGTTTACAGAAGGATAAAAAGAAAAGAGACAAAAACAGCGGCGAGAAAGCTATCAAGGTTATAGCTTAGCGTCAGGGTCCTGCTCACCCTGTCTGGGTTCAATTCCACGATAACAACCTGCTCACTCTACATTATCCCATACTTATTTCCATAATAATTTAAGTCAACAAAAGCTTCTTTGAAAAAACATATGTTCAGTGCAGCTTCCTTAAAGACAACATGATCAAGAAGTACCTTTATGTTCTAATAAACTCAAACTATATTAATAATTACTTATCCCTCATACAGCTGCCAGCAACACATGAATACATTTAACGTCTCTCTCTCTCTCTGTCTCTGTTTCACCTTTTACATTCAGCTCATATTTTATCGTCAGTGCCACCTGTTAATATGATTAATGGGCCCTGGGCTGTATTGAAATCGTGGCTGCCACATCCCCACAATACACACACACACACACTCATGCACACACACATTTCACGTCTCATTGAGCGGCCCAACAGATTCACCTGAGAGAGAGGCTCCTGGGTGTCACTGTCTGTGTGTCAAAATGAAACGACTGTGGATGTTCCTCTCTCTGATGTCTCTTTTTGTCTGTGGCAGAGAACCCTTTTGTGAGTGTGTGTGAGTGTGTGAGTGTGTGTGTGTGTGTGTGTGTGTGTTTTGGGATCAAAGGTGGAGTTGAGAGCGTGGCTGCGTCCCCCCTGAGGGAGAGCCGTCAGTCTGACAAACCTGACATTTGAGCTGCGCTGCTGTGTGGCCACAAGCCACCTTTTCTAAATGAAAACACACACACAACTTCTACACACACACACACACACACACACACACACACACACACACACACACACACACATACACTAACATAGGTGACGAAGTGTTAAAGCAGGTTTTTTTTTATCATTTACCTCCCCAGTGTTGTGGTTGTAGGTGAAAAATGGAGGTACAAGTTGAGGTTTGATTCACACCTCAGTCCATTTTCTGCCTTCATCACACATTTGCTAAATCTTTTAATTTGACACGTGTTGAACATTTTCTCCTTCAGGTTCCCAGTTATCCTGTCCATAGAGAACCACTGCAGCATCCAGCAGCAGAAGAAGATTGCCCAGTACCTGAGAGAAATCTTTGCAGACAAACTGGACGTGGGAGACGTACTGAGCAGAGAATCCACAACATTACCCAGCCCTCACAGCCTGCAGGGAAAGATCCTCATCAAAGTAAGAGCAAATACAGTATATGGACGCACGGACAGGTGGATGGCGTGCTCACAGTTCATGTGTGTTTAAATTATTGATTAGAAAATGAGAATACGCCCGTTAAGTTAGTGCACTTAGAAATCAAAGCAACACACGTCTCTGTTTCCTTCCTCTTATTTCAGCGAAGGAAGCGGAGCTCTCATTATCCCTACATATTTAACTTCATGTGCAGTGCTGCAGTGAAGACAGAAAGTGGGAAAGACACTGTAAGGCAGCTAATTATTGCCAATAAACAGACGGAGAGAAGGAAGAGGATATAAGGAGGACTTAACTAGGTCATTGTTTTAATCGTAGAGAGGAAAGAAGAGCAGGATGAGACGCTGGAATATCGCTTTTTTTCTTTGTAACAGACGCACACATGCAAACACAACCGTCATGGTCACTCACATGGAGGCTGCTAAACTCTTTAGTGTTTTAATTGCTACAGCGCTGCAATTATCAACCAAGAATAGATGAATATTTTAAGTCTCATCCATGAGAAATAAACTGTGACCCCGCAGAGTTTTTACAGAACCACAATGAATCCTTTATCTTTGGTTAAAACAGGTTGTTTCCCCTGATTCCATCCACACATACATCCATTATCTATGCTGCTTATCATGTTCAGGGTCACAAGGGGGGCTGGAGCCAATCACAGCACCTACGGCAATTTATAGTCACTAATTAAACCTAACGAGCATGTCTTTGGTCAGTGGGAGGAAGCCGGAGAACCCGGAGGGAACCCACACACGCACGAGGAGAACATGCACACTCCACACAGAAAGGCCCCTTATGTCCTAATGGGGATTCGAACCAGGAACCTTCTCGCATTCGACTATTTAAATCTACAAAGGCTCATTGTGTTAATGTCCCCTAGATGATTGATAATATATGATTGATTTCATTAGCGATCACAGGTGGCTCACATAAACCTCCCCTGGCAAACATTCAGGCTGATGAGTCGCTCCAAAGGATCCTGGATCTCAGAGCGCCGCGCTCCTCTGGCTGATGTTTTAATATTCTGTTTCGAGTTCCTATTTAACAGCTCGAAATACATTATTGATCGTTTTCACTTGATATTTCATGACTTTTCCTAGTTTTATAAAAAGTACTTTTTGAACTGGGGACGTGTTTTAGAAATGATCGAAAGAAAATTGAAGCTGGTTGATGAGTCAGAGACCCCGTCTGTTAAGCATGGCAACATGAAAGGATTCCCTTATATTCCATATTTGTTTTGGTTCAGGCAAAAACCTCCTAAATCCCGAATAAGCCTTTTAATATTTCTG
This sequence comes from Semicossyphus pulcher, assembly GCF_022749685.1. NCBI lineage: Eukaryota > Metazoa > Chordata > Actinopteri > Labriformes > Labridae > Semicossyphus > Semicossyphus pulcher. The sequence goes on from NW_027211692.1 coordinate 10,911,194, forward strand.
TTTAATGAGCTTTATAGCACTACCTTTGTCTGTGAATGAGTTTTTGGCCAACAAAAGGAAAACATATTTGTTCATTCATAGCACAATTTACATGAAATAAATTAAATATGTCCTTATTAGTTGTGAAAACAACAGTGCTTTCCGATCATTTCTGTTCAAGAAAAACATCTTACAAAGAGACCAAAATTGGTTGCTTTTGCAGGTATTTAGCTAATTACAACAAAAAAACAGAGCTCAATTTCAAACCTGTAATTCCCCAACCATGACTCTAAACCAGTCAGAAAGGTCACAGGCCACGGGCCAGGATGAGGACTGATCCCCCCTGACTTGACACTTAATTAAAAACTCTTAAAACTGGTAAAAGTCAAAGTTCAAAACTCTTAAAAGTAGTTAAAGTCTATGAAAAAGACTGCATGTCCTCTGCTGACCTCTAAGTGTGTCAGAAGCATGCAGAAGTGGGATGATTTTTTCCTTCTTTTGGACTCTAACAGAGTCGCACCCGGCTGCTTGTGGCTGGTTCCCGCTCAGGAGTCTGCCCATCCAGGAGTCCGATACAGTCAAGACTGACCGTAGGGCGGAACAGATTTAAAGCATTTTCTAAGCGTTAAATCATATGATTTTAAATACACTGTTACTAGAATACATTTTCACACAGAATATATAATCTTACATGATTTACTTTACACTCAAGATAAATATCTTTTTTAAAAATTCCTTCATCACCAGGTAATTTTACTGAAGCATAAACGGCTCGGCCACAGAGATGCGGGATCAGAAAGCACTCATGGCCACCTTCACAGTCAGTTATCTTCAAAAAGAACAACATGTCCTGCCTCACAGGCTTATCTCTTTGCAGCTCTTACTGTCCTTAACCCAAACGGCAGGAAAGGTGCGCAGCGAGTTGAACCCTGACCATACAGTCGATATGATCATCACCAAAAAGAAACAAAAACCTGACATGTTATCTTTGATTTTAAAATATCAGCTCTTATTTTGTCGGCCTCACACTCAGAAGATTCTTATCCAGGAGGAGTCAGACAGACAGAGCGTCCGGACCAGCAAAAGCTTTCAGCATTTATTGGATTTTCTTTTTTATAGGAAATGATAAAATTGACTTTATCTGTAAAGTGAAGAAAGCCTACATTGTTCCCTGGGAAACGAATCACTGGCTCCGTCGCTCTCCAGCCACATGTCTGAAAAGTGAACAAGCATTATTGATTCTCCGTAAAGCCCTTTATTCCTCTCTAACTATTTTCCTCCATCTCCTACCGACCCCGTCTCTGCCCTCGCTGGAGAGCCTTTCACCCCTCGCCATCCCTGATGTGGACGGAGGAAGCAGAGTCAAAAGACAATGAAGAAAATGGCGTTAGGGGTTTCCTGGCAGTCGCAGATACGAGGCAGAGAGAGAGAGGATAGACTTCCTGTGGCGGTGGTTAAAACAAGGGCGGAGAGATGGCAGCCAGCGAGAGTCTTTAGAAGAAGCAGCTTAGAAAACTCCCACTCACACCTTCAGATGGGCTCACTAATGGGCCTCCACTCTGCTGAAAGAGCGGCTCAGGGAGCTTCTTCTGCAGCTGATTGTACTATTTGTGTGTGTGTGTGTTTGTGCGTGCATGACTGTGTGCTTTGTGGCAGTAATGGCTTCCCCTCTGGCTATAAATACCAGTTGGAGCAACATAACAGATTTTGAAAGAGAGTACTCTAACGTGTGCATTTGTGTGTGTAGTGGAGTCTGAGTGAAAACATACTGCACTCTGCTGCGTTATTCTTGGACTGTATCAGAGGATCAACCTGTGTGGGCGTTCTAAGCGAGGAGTGATGATTGGTGCTGCATTAAAATATGACATGTAACATATGCATGGGTCAAAGGGTTGATTTCATGTCTCTCTCTCCTCCCGTCTCTTTCCAGGGGAAGCGTCTGCCTGCGTATCTGTCTGCAGACGCAGAGGAAGGGGAGGTGTCTGATGATGACAGCGCGGATGAAATTGAGGACGACTTCAAGATGAAGAGCAGTAATGTAAGATGTAGACATGATGTGCACAATCAATCAACTCTCTTTATTAATCCTCTTAATAAACAGACTGATTAATAATCAGAGGATACTTTAAGAAGCAGGTGAAACAAAGATCCTGCTGGCAAAATAGAAACTTCATAAGCAAGAAAATAGAAATGCTTGCAGCTTTCAGGAGGATTTTCTGGTTGTGATCTCTTTGTTTTAATCCGGTGAATTTAAGTCAGATTTTAACAACACCGCTCAGACTGGTTGTGTCTTTTTCTTTGAGGCTGTGAAACCAGAGGATTACTGGACAGACAGAAAAGGAATTAAGTTTCCATATTATGTAAATTAGCTTCGCTGTAGTCACAAACATGCACGAGTCACCATCCCCAAGCAGAAATGTCATTTCATACTACAACAGTCTTTGCAGCTGGTTTTTAATTAGTCTTCATAATTCTCTGGCCAGTTGTGCCGCTTTATGGAGTCAAAGCTGGGTCATTTTTAAGTAATAAAAAGTCTTTAGAGATTTAGAGATAATAATAACCTTATTTATATAGCACCTTTAAAAACAAGAGTTTACAAAGCGCTTTGACAACCAAGCAAAGCAAATCACAGAACAAGCAAATCACAAAACCCAGAAGGCAACAGGAGAAGCCCACACAACATGGCCAGACGCAAGACCAAGGGGACTAAAGAGGAGGAGAGAGGAGACAGAAAAGGAAGGGTAAAAGCAATAGAAAGTAGTCAAAGAGAATTAAGGAAGCAGGAAGAAGTAGAAACAATAAATAGAGATGATAGACTTAAAAGCAATAAATAAAAGAGATAAAGCAATAAAAGAGATGCAAGCAATCCAAAGCAATAAAAAGGGATACAAAAATTAGAGCAATAAAAAGAGATAAAAGCACTAAAAAGTTAGAACAAAGGAATAAAGTAAAATATAAAGTTAAAAAAGATGATTAAAAGTCAATAAGAAGACGACATCACATAAAAGCAAGTCTATAAAAGTGAGTTTTAAGAAGTAATTTTAAGTGATTTATCATATAAGACAGTTACGTGTATTGACTAAGTAAGCGTGGCTCTGGAAGGTGTTTTTTCATTTAAATGAGTTTTTACAAATTAAAACTTTTACAAAGCTTTATTGTCATCATACTGATGTGCAAGACAACAAGACAACAAAACTGCGATGGCACTCCCTGAGTTATAGTTTCCAGGAGCACTTAGCCCCTGCGTCCATGCGCACTGCCATCTTGACTGAAACATGCTGTCAGTCACGCACCACAAACAATGACTGTATATAAAGATGGATGACGTGTCTCCGTCTACTCTCGTTGTACAAAATGGAGCTAAAAAAAACCCTGTGGCGGACACTGCCATCTTGCTCTGGTGACGTAGTTTAGAGCCAGAGCTGCACAGTAGAGATCAGCGATTGGTGCCGACGTAGCCACTTCCGCTAACCCAAACACTTGACTTACTGAAAAAACAGCAAGGATCCCGCATGTCGGCGCGTTTAACAGCAGAACAGCTTCTTTGTGTTGGTCTGAGGTTAACGTTCACAGGTATGGAAACAGATATTTGTCAAGCTGTCAATCATCCTTTTTACAGCATCAAATAACTAATTAAAAATAAACTTGAACAACCATGTTTGAGAAACATTTATTTGGTGTGTATTTTGATTTTTTTGTTTGACTCATGTCCCATCTGTTAACATGGAGGAGGCGGGCTTTATGACCTATACTGCAGCCAGTCAGCAGGGGGCGCTTGACATGTTTTGGCGTCACTTTTAGGGAGCTGTCTCAGTCCTTATTCTTTACACACCATTAATATTTTGATTGTTAAAACAAATCAGTCTGGCCTGGCAAGGATTCATGTTGAGGAGTGAAACCTCCACGAACAGAAGTGAGCTAATGGGATCTTAATGACATTGTTGTGCTCGATGTAATGACTTCAGTAATAGGGGGTAATGGTGCTGCTTGTACACTTTAACTGATCATTATTGCAGTAAAGTTTTAGGATAATCAAAGCTTAATGGTGCAGACAGAGATATTAAGTCAACGCATGCATAGAAAGGAGTTTGAATCTCATCTCTGCTTGTTTATGAAGATCACTGCTGAACTCGCTCCGTGCCATTTTTATAGTCTTAATCCTGTTTGTTTATTCCATGATGTAAAAGTGCCAGGGTCCTCCTCCCCACATTTAAAACAGGAAAACACTGCGTTGTCTTCCAGATGGATCAGTTGTGTAACCGAATATGGCATCATTCTCCCACATTTAGCCAGAGGCACGGAGCCGCAGATGCCACTTTGGATGATCATTGCCGTTTTAAAAAGGGTGGTGGCAGGTTTCCACTGATGAGAGGTTTTCTATGAAGCTCATTAAAGCAGCATGCTCTCACAGCAGTCACAGCTAACGCTGCATTTATAGTGTGATATAACCACTCTCCCCATATATGATGTAAAATATTTAGCATTACCTCCTTGAGGCAAAAAATAATCCAGTTTAATGAGTTGTCGTAAGTCAACTTTTATAGTTCACCTCACTTTAGTAGTAAATGTTATTTAATAAGAAGAATGAGGGAAGAAAGGGAGTGATTTAGGATGCCACTTATGCATCTTTATATCTTCAATTATAGACCTGTACCACCTGTTGCCTAAACTCGGTTGCAGTTGTAACACAATAGACTATAATAATAATAATGGACGTAGCCACCCATTGGTTTCTCGACTGCGTAAATGAAGCCGAATTATGGCTGCTGCCATGTTGGTTTACTGGAGCCTGAAGTGACCAAATTTGGTTTGGAGGCTGGAGTTGCAGAGGAGCCAGTGGTTGAAAAATGCCAAATCATCAAAGCTAACAGCCTGTGTCTGTGGCTGATCCATTAGCTCATGAATGAGCTAGTTTCACTTTGCCAGGAGGAGATTCTGTTTGTGACGGTGACTGACGGCAGGTGTTTATTTATCAGACTAGTGAAGTAGCGGACTTGCTGCTCGCTCAGTGAGATAGCGACGGGTAAACGACAAGTAACGATAAACTTAAAATAACCGATCTTCTCATCACTACGGTCTGCTGTAATCTTATCGGGGAAAAGCCAACAGCTTCTGACGATAAAATACGACTTCAATTAGTTCCATAAATCTCACAGCAAGCCACATTATTTGTCTAAATTTTGATTTAAAAAATCCCCAAAAGGCTCCAACTACAGAAACAGAAGAAGTTAGGTCAGTGACCGTGTGTCTGAGTTGATGTCGAGCAGACAGCCAGCAGTATCCACCTGTCACTCAAGTGACCCGGCCCCTATAGGCTTAATATAATTAAACTGGTGCATTAGAAATACATTTACCTCCCGTACAGTTATCACAGTAAAATTAGCTGTTTATAAGACAACCGTTTTTTGTACCAGGCTGTTAACATGTTTATTTCTGCTCTAAAAATGGGCATTTTCCTATCTGCCATAATGTTATTTGTTGGTGTCTGGAGCCAGCCAGGACACTCGAGGAACTGCAGTTTTTTGCACTTCAACATTGGCTTCATTTTTCAACACCAGAGGTTGCCGCTTGTGCTACACTCAACAGTCAGAACGACAACAGGACAGGGTTATGGTCCCTGACAGTAGATGACACTTATTTGAAATTTTGAAATTTTCCTGCAGTTAATGTTCTTGACATAAGGTGGCAGTGAGTGTTGGGCCTTGAGGTGCAGGTCTGACTTGGGCTGTGTCTCTGGAGCTTCAGTTGCCTCTCATCATCACGTCTTAGCTCCAAGGCTGCTTTCCCCCATCATCTCCTGCACATACACATGTCTTTGAACCCTTTAACTTACCTTCTTGTGTGTCTCTCCTCTTTCTCCTTTCACACAGGGAAGCAATGGGAATCCCCAGGTGGAGTCTCACATCAGAAAGAAACTGGACTCTCTCCTGAAGGAGTCTCGGATCGGAGACAAGGAAGACACGGACAGCTTCAGCATCCGGGCTCTGCTCCGAGCCACGCACCAGGGCCTCCAGAAGAACCTGCGGCAGGTACCGTCCTAAGGCAGCGTGCAGAGCTGTTAAAAGTTATACTTGTAAACAGATGGTGAAGAAAGAGAAAACAGGGGGGGATAAAACTAGGCCAGGGTATTAGTCACGGAGGGAAATGGAGGAAATAAAGGAGTAGAATACACTGCAGCACTCTCGGGTCAAACACCCCACTGAGCACATTAAAATGGACAGTCAGCCAGCTCCTCCTCAGGCCACTCTGAAGGGAATGCAATGTTCCCACCAAGGTGTTGTTTCATGGAAAGCATGTCAAAACAGATGTGTAAGTGATGAGAAACTAAATGTCTGCAGTGTTACTTAATATTTAATTTCCCAGCCTGCCTCTCGTGCTATTTATAGCAGCTTCAGTTTCCTGACAGCCATTTTAATGGAGTGGGTGTTTTGCAGCAGGGTTTCCCGTTCTCTTTACTGTGCTCCAGCTTTGTTCAGCTTCACCTCACCCTGTCTCTAAAGCTTCTTCTTTTTCATATATACTGTAATTCTCCTTTTTCAATTTCTTTTTAAACTCACTCTCTTCTTTCAGCCGTGCTGCGCTTTATTGGCTCACGTCTGCTGCAGCACCTCCGGCTACTGAGCCTTAGGGTTGAAGTGTCTAACTGGGTGCTAATGTGGTTGTTATTAGATTCACATCAGAGGTTGCACACAGATAAAAGCACACGAGCACACACTAACGCACTTATATAAAGAGTCTCTGAATGTGTTGCTCTTGTCTCTAGAGCTCTAAAGGAGTTTTGAAGAAGTCCCAGAGCAGATCCTTCATCACAACGCTCAAACAGAAGGTGAGTAGTGTGGAAAGGAGAGGGCTTTTTCCCCCACCTAATTCCTGATTTATCTGTGTGAGGAGGTTCAGCCCCAGATTGGTTGGAAATGTTAAAGTTTGCGACTTCATACAGCAAGACTTTTGGCGTGTTATCTTCCTTAGACAAACAAGTCTATTAGACAGTTCAAACTTTGTATTTGTTCCGTTTACCTGACACTCTTATAGGATCTGATAGAGCAGTTAGACACCAAATTCATACAAAAGATGCTGAGGAAATAGGCAAATAGGAAAGAGGAAATAGGCAAATCAAACTGAACTGTAAAATCACACATTTTTCGGCTAAGCAGACAGAAGTCTTTGTTGGTGTTCTTAGCTAGAGCCACAGGTGCTGGATACACCATAAAGAAACACGTCAGCAATGACATCCAAGTGATGCTCCTCAGGCTTGGTGTGCAAAGACTCTAAGAAAACCAAAGTGTAAATCTGATCAGGCCATGTGCTTTTAATGGAGGCAGTTTCCATCCAAAGGCCGAGAGTAATCTAGAATAACACATTTATTTTGGCCAAAGAAATAGTCCTGCTGATAACCTCCCATGACCTACAACTTTATCGTATTTATGCGTACATTTCTCTAGGATTAGACAAACCTGATATAGCGTGTTGATGTGTAGTAGGTGGATTCTTTTTAACGTTGGAAATAGCCATACTAGCCCTTTGCTTCCAGTCTTCATGCTAAGCTAAGCTTAGCAGCTACGCTTGATGTCCTTCACATACATCTCACACATACACTACCAGTCAAAAGTTTGGACACACTTTCCCATTCGCTTGTATGAGAAAATGTGTCCAAACTTTTGACTGGTAGTGTACACCGATCAGCCCTAACATTATGACCACTGACAAGTCGAGTGATTAACATTGATTATCTCATTACAATGTTAGTCAGCAAGTGAACATTTTGTCCTCGACGTTGATGAGTTGGAAGCAAGAAAAGTGGGCGAGCGTGAGGATGTGAGCGACTTTGACAAGGGCCACATTGTGATGGCGAGACGACTGGGTCAGAGCATCTCCAAAACTGCAGCTCTTGTGGGCTGTTTCTTGTCTGCAGTGGTCAGTACCTGCCAAAAGTGGTCCAAGGAAGGAAAACCGGTGAATCGGTGACAGGGTCATGGGCGGCCAAGGCTGGCACGTATGGTCCGATGCAACAGAAGAGCTACTGTAGGTCAAATAGCTGAAAAAGTTAATGCTGGTTTGGATAGAGAGGTGTCAGAACACACAGTGCATCGCAGTTTGTTTTGTATGGGGTACGCAGACCAGTCAGGGTGCCAGTGCCAACCCCTGTCCACCGCCTACAATGGGCACGAGAGCATCAGAACCCACTGAGTGTGTTGTTTAACATTAGTGTGTTTGTGTCATGTGTAACTTTAACTTATTAGTGTCACTAACGGGGGAAGCAGAAGAGAAGCCTCCTCACTGTCTCCTGTAAATAACTCTTCCATAAAAGACAGAGCAGCCTTTGTAGTTATCTCCTGTGTGACGTCGCAGAATCATAATTAAAACTGCTACATTATCTTCCAGTTGTATAATGCAGATCAGTGAGCGTATGCATTATGAGCGTCTCTGAATTACACATGCAGATCTTAATTTAGATCCTCTCTAAGCTACCACTTTGTCCTTCTGAGAGCAGCTAATGGTTTAAGACGTTTATTTTATAGAATAATATAGGTTTGGGCATCGATGTTGTGTGTGTGTGTGTGTGCGTGGTTGTTTTTAGTACACACTTTATCTCCCGCTCTGAATGTCTTCCTCTATACAGGCTCCTTTTAACCTCCTTTCAACCTCTTCTCTGTTTACCCACTCACATCTCCTCTTCATTCTTTTATGCCTCCCTCTTTGCATATTATGCAGCCTCCCACGTGTGTGCGTGTGTGTGTGTGTGTGTGTGTGTGTACATATGTGTGTATGCATGGGCGCATTTAATCTGCTGGCATGCAGCCTAAAGCCTGTAATTACTGTGACCCTCATCCTCTTCGTACCTCTACTTTAGGACTGATAGGGATGTTGCTTCTATGAGGGGGGAAAAAACGCACACACACACACACACACACACACACACACACACACCATATTTAATTACATACGTCTAGGGTAGAACACACATACATGCACAAACACAAGCTAAAACTGCTACTACAATAACAACACTGTTTCTGAATCACACCGAACACACACTGTTTGTTATAAACGCGTTATCATCACCCCTTGCCCACTGAAGAACTCTCATACTGCCAGTTTGTGTAGGCGGTATCATGTATGATGTGTATTTATATCGTTTATGAGGATTTAAACTGATGGCAAGGATACAGGCGCTATACTTTCCTGCTTTTACAGCTGGTGAGAAAATCTTCATTGCAGTGTAATCGGTGTGTTTGTTTACATATTCCTGTGTTTCCAGAGGCACTCCAAATCCAGGCTGACATGCCAAAGCGTGGAGAAGGAGGAGGACGGTCAGGAGAAGTCTGGGAGGGAGGCCGGAGGGCAGTTCATCAGGTGACCTTTGACCTGCCTTACCACAACACTGACAATCCCTTATAACTGAGAGGTTTGATCGTTTCTGACTGCTGAGACCATTGAACAATTCAGAGTATCAACTGTATCTTATAGTGAGTGAAGGGCAGGAGGAAAGCTAGATTTTTTTAGCCTTTACTGGGAGAGAGGACAGTGGATAGTGTCGGACACAGGGGAAGAGAGAGCGGGGGTGACACGTGGCTAAGGGCCGAGAGTGGGAGTCAAACCCAGGGCTGCCGCATCAAGGATTGTAGGCTCTGTATATGGGACGCATGATTTAACCGCTGAGCTGAAGCGGCGCCCCGAGGAAAGAAGGGTTATGTTCACCCTGAAAGCCTCGCTGTTTCATTCAGACTTTGCTCTCCTCTCAGTTTATTCATATAATATTTACATAAACAAGTCACTTACTGACTCACATTTGGTTTAGTCACACATTTACAGTCTCTAATATAACAAGTTAATTTATTTAAATAATAATATAGATAATAATTATTCCAGGCTACTTTTTTAATTCACTTTTTTTTCATTTGAATTTCTCTAAAGCTGTAAAACTATAACAAGATATGATCATTTATTTAGTCGAAGAAGCAATATCACACTATAAAATAGTGCCTAGTAGTTGCATGTTGTTATGTTAATGATAAACAATAAGAAATTATTATATTGTGACTAACTACAAATACCAAAGGACTGTTGGGTAATGGAAACAGAAAACCTGACAGGAAGTAAGCCACGAAAACAAAACTACTGGACCCCTCAGAAGACGCAGAAACACAGGAAGCTATGAGAGAGAGAGAAGTCAAGGTTCCTGCCTCGTCTTTGATCAAATTCACCTGAACAAAAGACCTCATGAGGGTCGAAATCATGTGCACGTCCTAACCAGCAGGGGGGAGCATGTAACCGTTTGTCTACTCCTCTCTGCTCGTGATAATCTGTGCGTTTGGCATTTGATTTAATCTGCAGTATAATTATTACAACAGTTGCCACGGTTCAGCAAAAGTAACACAGACTCACTTTAACATTTAAGCAACACGTAGTATGAGAGTTTTGCTGATTTTAACAGCTTTATATACATTTGGAAGTTTAATCTTCAGAAATGTACCAAATCTTATCTCCCAATATATCATTGGTATATCAAATCTTTGTTTATAAGTTAAAGGGCCAGTTCGCAGACTTTCAACCTCAGTCCTATCATGCTATTATGGGGAGCTAATGCCATTATGGTAGAACAAAAATGCAATTTCGCTCTGTGCCTTTGGAGGACGCTATCCGCTTCTCCAATGGGCCCTGGTAAACCTTAGCCAGACTACGTCAAACGCGTCATCTGGCGGAGGCCAGGGAACTTGCTAAACTACACTTCCTCAATCTAGGACGCCCGCCTCCAATTAAAATAAAATCAATTGAATCAATTCGTTCAAATTATCAGGTTTGAAATGTAGACTGCAGACCTGAAGATTTTATAGACAATCCACTGGTATATTCTCAGATTTTGTACCGCTCTGAGCCGTTGCCTGCAGCGAAATGGTAGTAGTTCACTCCAGCGTCTCTCGCTGGGCCGTTCCTTTCAGAGGGAGGAGCGCAATGCACGCTGGGTGTTGTAGGAATGTAGAATGGGCGAAACCACGAGCTGTTTGTACAACTTTCTCCACAGCTATGGCGCCAATTTCAAATATTAACGCTGCAATTGATTACAGAGAACACCAGCTTTGACTGACAGCGGCTTTTTCCAGGGGCGAACCGCTCCTTTAAGTAAAAAAATATATTTGCGATGGAGTGGATTCAAATGTGCAATATTTCTGTCTGAAACGTGCTGGAGTAAAAGAGAATAAGTAAATAAAGTCAGACACCTCGCTTCACTTAATGTAACTTTTTCCCACTGCCAATGTCAGTTGCAAAATATTCCACCTAAATGTCTCTCTACTGAAAACCTCCACTGCTGCGGTGCTATTACTATGGAGTCATGGGAAAAAAATATTGCATTAGATTAACATGACATCTCATATTTGTGTCAGAAATAGAGAGAAATCCTTTTAAGAATCAGAATCCAATTGGCTTTCCCCCAATTCACACTGTTGTATGAAACTGATCTAATTCACCAATGAAGGGGAACAAAATCTAATTGAATCCATTTTCCTCAGCAGCATGAATATATCCCAGCTCTCTCTTTGTCCACGTCTGTCTCATTTCTCCTCTTTCTTTGTGCAAGACGCATGGAAATTCTGCTGTATTTTCCTCCCTCTGTCGCTCTCTGTGTGGCAGGCCTTTGTCTGCCTTTGTTCTCCCAGTCTGTGTTCCTGGTTGCATATTTATACGTGCATGTCCCCGGGAAGTGTTTATATGCATGGGTCTGAGTGGCTATGTGATTGACTTTTAGTGCAACACTGCACGTGCATGACTGTGTGTTTGCAGTGTGAGTCTTGCTGCACTGCATGTGCTCTGGTCCCTATTAAGCTCTTTTGCCTTTGATGCGATTTCCTGCTGTTTGCAAGCTGCCTCACTTATTGACAATCCTCTCTTTCCTTCTTTGTTTCCCCCCGTAAAAGTTGAAACACATATGAGCGTGTGCATGTTTTTACCTTACAATCCTTGCCGTAGGTGTTGCATATATCTTTACACAGTCTCTTCTCTCTCCCTTGCAATTCTGTCATCCGGCAATTGTTCTAGGGGTGGACGGAAGAGGAAGACGATGAAGCTGAGCCGAGATCTGTCAAACCTGGTGGTGTTCACCAACTCTGTCGCCTCACAGGAGTGTCTGAATGAAGGTAAAGCAGCACAGCTCTCACACACCCACACACACAAACAAATAGACACACTACAATCCTTACCTTGGGGGACATTTTCTAAAGCCAAACCCATGTTTCTCTTCAGGTACTCCGGGTGATGTTTTGTCATTCAGCGAGACCAGAGCACAATCCCTGGTCAATCACAAAGCAGAGCAGTTCCTGGCTTTTAACCAGAGGCAACTGTCACGGATTTATCCCTCAGCCTATCGCATCGATTCGTCCAATTTCAACCCCCAGTTCTACTGGAACGTGGGCTGTCAGCTGGGTAAGACAGCTGTCTGTCACTCTGAGCTTTTGACCTGCGTGGAGGCTGTATATTAATGAAAAAACCAGGTGTCCTGCCGGTAGCTACAAACCTGCCACTGCAAATTAATTGACGATATGTACTACATTTGAGCGTGCCTACACAGAAACACACACACACACACACACACACTCACACACACACACACACACACACAGATACACACAGATTGCTGTGGCACCACCTTGTGTAGTATGTGTGAGGTTGTACGTGCAGAGGCAAGATACAGTAGTTTGTGTGTATTGCTTGCATCATCGTGTTTGATGAGTGTCCTCTAGTGGGGCTACAGCCGGAATTAAAATTTGTGAGGATTAATGAGACATACAGAATAAAGAAATAGAAGATCAGCAAATGAATAAGAGTTTGAACTGATGATTTTTTACATGTGCAGAACTGAACAATGTCAGGAAATCAAGGCAATCCCCACCACTTTTTAAAAAAAAAGTGATAATCTCCAAGATTTTTAATTTAAATAAATGTCTGTTAAGTCACTATCTATCGCCGAATGAGGTAACGCAATGGTGAGTGAGCCTATGGCCCACTGATGAAAGCCTTTACATTTGCAGTATTATAGACTGAGTGTCTGGTGTGACTTTCGTTGAAAAAATCACAAGCGACGCCCAGTTAGTGACGCGTTTTCCATCAGCCAGCAGTGGTTGGTCTGCCAGAGAGGATAGGCGGAGCTAAGCGGCTGCTTTTCTGGTCTCTGCAAGTGTTGCGAGTAAACAGTAATCTACTATGGCTGAACAAACAAAGAAAAGATCGATGACTACAGATACAACTTCAGAAATAAGTGAAAATCCAAAGAAAAAGAAACAAATTGGATGCTCAGATGAAGGCAAACAGTCTAAAAAGGAAAGCGACCGACAGCGAGGAAAATCAAGAGTTACAACCATTACAAAGGGAGCCAACCGTGGTGCTCCCGCAATTACCGTTTATCGCTTTATAACTAAGGAAAAAAAGTAAAAACATAGACAGATGACAAACTCTTGGTTTGATTATCTCAGCGGCTCAATTATTTCTATCAGTTTTTTTGTTTCCTTGTTCATCTGTTTCCTAATTTATGTTTCAAGGTTTACAGACACACACATGCTTAATGAATACATGAATGAGTAAATCAGAGAGGCAGGAAAACAATGACAAACAGCGACAACGCAGCCTCCTCACATGGTTTTGCCAAAGACTGTTTAGCTCCTCAGTTATGGTCACATAATTACAAAAATAATTGTCATATGTTGTCAGAGGTTCAGTTATATTTAGAGACAAATCAAATGTTTTTGTTTCTCCTTTAGTGGCTCTGAACTACCAGACAGAGGGCAGGATGATGCAGCTCAACAGAGCCAAGTTCATGGTGAATGGAGGCATTGGCTACGTCCTTAAGCCCCCTCCCATGTGTAAAGGTACGGCAACAAACAGACCGCATGAACACAAACAAGCGCAAGTGCATGCATTTAAATCACTGTTGGTTCATACACGCACATAAGTGATACATCCTTTATCATGTTATATACATTTTCCAGTAACTCAATGCGACGTATTTGCCTTTTAAATGTCAAGTTTGTGGCATGTTTTTCTACGTGCATGAATCTATATACATAATTTAATCCCTGTGTTGTACTGTTGTTGGAGCCTCTCTAACAAGGGAGTTAGCTGCACAACAAAACAGCGGCGTGGATCTTTTCACAGGCTTGCTGCATATGTAATTTATAATGCTGCTCTTTATGATGCAATGCAGCCCCTCACATTTGGCATCTAAATATATACAGCACACACAGAACAATCCGAGAGGACCGGATTATAGGAGCGAGTGATGACATAAATCAAGCTTCTTGCTCTGCTGTCTTTCGTTCCCTCCAGGCTCGTTCAACCCATTCAGCGATGACCCGCTTCCAGCTTACCCCAAGAAACAACTCATTCTCAAGATCATTAGTGGACAGCAGTTGCCCAAACCACCAGACTCCATGCTGGGGGACCGTGGAGAGGTACCAAAACACACACACACACACTGTGCTCTCACATTCTCCATCTGTCTTTCTGTCTCGACAGATGTGCAATATTCCACTCAGCTACTCAGAGATTTTCAGCAGAAATATATTCAAGGTCATAAAATAAGATTTTGTTGCCCTTTCTTCTCTGTCAGATTATTGATCCATTCGTTGAAGTGGAGATCATCGGCCTGCCAGTTGATTGCTGCAAGGAGCAGACGCGAGTTGTTGATGACAACGGTTAGACACCCACAGATCAATTTGCACAATTTCACGACGCTGCACACTCACTGAACCACGTTAATAATCAATATTATGATAATAGACGTCCGTGCGACAACTTCACTGTTCTGGCTCAGTCTCTGCGCTCAAATTTTTGTCTGTTTTAAGTGAAAAGGCTGTTAAAAAAACAAACATTTCAGCTGCCAACTAGAGAAGAGAGAGATGGACATTGCACTCAGGATGTAGCCAAGTCCTAAAACAGAGTTAAAAAAGCGTGAATGTTGGAGTTGCTAAATTAATGCTTCATCTATGGTCTGTCTACAACTTGTATGTACTGCCTCCAAGTGGCCAAAGTAAATCACTTATTGCAGGATTAAAAATTACTCAAATTATTTACTTTCAAGGGAAATGTGATTGTAGGACAACTCTCTATTGGCAGTTCAAATGAAAAATATCCAGTCCAATATAATGCAGATTCTAGATATTCTGCAATGACCAATGATTTAATAAATGGGTTGATATTGTCTGAATGACATTTCCTGAAATTTATAATTAAACTTTTTTTTTTTGTTGGTATTTTTAATGCATCAATACAATACAATATGTATGGCTCAGATAAAATGCAGCCTCAGTCTGAAAGAACAAACAACACCAGAGCCACAGATGTTGCATTTCACTTTGGGCTGTGGAGCACTGCCGGGATCAAAAGTCAGATGAATTCATTAGAGGCATAATGAAAGCAGAACCAAGGGGGTCTGGTGGTGTCACCCCTAACATGTCTCCACAGATGAGGGCATGCGGTAGGGGGAGGGGAAAAGTCTCCTCTGGGAAAGGTTATGGAGCCCTGGGAGCTCAACAGTATTATCAGATTAGTGCGCAGGGCGTTGATCCATGAAATACTTAATTTGACACATCAAAACAACCGAGTCAATCTTACCTAGATTTTGAGTAAAACAGTTTATATTCATATATTGATGAAATAGATCCTATGATAAACATATATGTGTTATTTTTCCTCAGGTTTTAATCCAGTATGGGAAGAGACTCTGTCATTCACACTACACATGGCCGAGGTGGTGCTGGTGCGTTTCCTCGTCTGGGATCACGACCCAATTGGACGGGACTTCATTGGTCAACGGACAGTTGCCTTCAGCAGCCTGATGCCTGGTCGGTCTAGATTTCATAATTGTTTGAACTTTATCTGCGAAAACCAACTTTTAGTGTATGAATGACAAACTTCAGAGGCAAACACTTGCAAGTTGGAATCATTGTAACTCAAATAGACGGACAGCCTTTTACTTAAAGTGAACCAAGATTGTTTTATTTGTTTAGTATAAGATCTCTGGTTATTTGCATAGTCCACATCTATCAGGGTTGTATCTGAACTCCTTGTGTCGTGTCCTCAGGCACAATACTACACAATCACCAATCTGATGAAAGCTGTAATCTTGTCTTTGACTCACCTTCTCACTCGCACGTTTCCCCCCTTCATCTCTAACAACAGGTTACAGGCATGTTTACTTGGAGGGGCTGACTGAGGCTTCCATCTTTGTGCACGTGTCAGTGCATGATGTCTACGGGAAGGTAAGTGCTTTATAGCCTGTTGTTTATTCTAGCATTTCCCCAGTTGGTCTCTGTAAGCAAATAAGAATGTATTTTGGGAGGTAAACAGAAAAAAGTGTGTTTTATCAACACATCAAACCATTTAAGCTATGCTCCTTCAATCCTCTCTCTTTCTAGTGGAGCCCTCTAGTCCTGAACCCCAGCTTTACCATTATGCACTTTCTAGGATCTAACAAGGTATCCTGACGGCTCTGTGTGGTGCTGCATGACACAGTATTGCATGACGCAAAAGTGCAGTTTGTGTTCAGCCGTATCTCTAATCAATGTGTGACAATACAACGAGTCAAACGGTTCACTGATGAGGTCATGTTTACTCATAAACATGTTTGTCTTTTCTCTCACCTTAACAAAGATAATTTGCCATGTAAGCTGGCATGCATTATCCACAACATCATCTTGCAGATTGCTTGTTGTGCTAATTTAAGGAGTATGGGTTCCCTCTGTTGGTAATGCATACAGAAGCATGCTATTGTTACATTTGTTGTAAACTAAGTTCATTTATTTGTTCTCATTGAAAGTTAACACTTTTACTTTTACTGTCATGTGTGAAAAAGTTGTTCCATCTTTGTCAGAATATCATCTTGGTTGACAATGTGCCATTTTACACATTTCCTCTCCTCTTCCTTAAACCATCCGTACTCACTTCCTCTCTTTCCCTCCTCCCCTTAGGGTAATCAACTGCGGGGTATCCGGGGTTTGTTCAACCGTTCTTCCAAGTCCTCTGTGGATACAAACTCTGGTGGCCTTCGCAAGCGCTCCATCAGTGATCACCTCCTGCGGCGCACGGCCAGTGCCCCAGCGAAGGGACGGAAGAAGACCAAGATGGCAATATCAGAGTCAGTGGCTTCAATATCAGACCAAAAGAATGGCACAGGTGCAGGCGAAGGAGGAGAGGGCATGTCAGGGAAGGCTGAGGGGGTAGAGAAGCGTTCCCAGTCCAGGGTCCTCCTCACCCACAGACCTATCTCCATGCCCTTAGACAGGCTTCTTCAAGGGCAGCTATCCCTCTGCTCCCCAGACAAGGAACAGCATGATATAGGTGCAGACACCGTCATTGGTGGGTATTTTTCATTTCATTCTAACCAAAGTATTGCTTATATTTCCAACAATGCACCCAAATTACATCAATTTTTAGTTTCATTAGCATAAGAAATTTGAAGGATTCATGATGAATTTACTAACCCTAATGCACAGCCATAATATAATACAGTCATATGTCTTATGCTGTGTTATTGAAGTAATTAGATTAAAGTTATATGAGAAAAGACTACTTATTGTGATTAAATGCTTGAGTGTTGATATATCTTAAAGGTATAATAAGTACGATTTCTCCTTGTATTTTGTCAACAACACATTCAAACTGGGCCCCTCCTCCTGGTCTCTTCGTCACCAGAACTCACTCTCACTCTCTCGTGCGAGAACACGCCCACCCTGCCGAGCTAACACTGACAGCATTATGGTTACCTTTGCTCTAGCATGCTAACCGCCGGTTACCTTTGCTCTAGCACGCTGACTGCGGGTTAGCTTTACGCTAACATGCTAACCACAGGTTACCTTTGCACTAGCATGCTAACCACCGGTTAGCTTGTCCTACCCGGTTTGAGGCACCTACCTGTCCAACAGAAAGCAGGCCAACTCTACATCGCTCTTTCGCCATGTTCGCCGGTCTGAATGGGGCCTAGTTGCTAATTTGAACCACTCCCACACTCACCTATATGTTGCGATTGGCTCAGGGAACCACAACAGCGCCCCTCCTGAAAACAACCCGTGCAAAGCAAAACAACAGAATAGATGCAGAGGGAAGGGTCTCACAAGGGTCTGCACACACACTCACCAACACACATGTTTAGAGATATAGAGGAAAATCCTACTTATTATACCTTTTAAAGCAGAATTTTGCCTCTCCCTGCACATTGATTTTTGTAAGATGTTATTCTCTCTTTTGCTTTACTTGTCCTGCTCCAAGTATCTAAAATTCATGTACAATAAACATGTGAACCAAAAGCCTACAGCCTACTCACCATAATACCTTAACATGCCTTTTCTGTCCCATCTTCATTTGTTGTGCTTCTTTATAGTAGAGAACTGACTAGGATATACCCACAGGTAATCCAAAATATGTATTGTCTGAAGGTTGCATCGTTCAAAAACATACCAGTATTGCGTCCACCCAGTGTATTTTGTTCCAAAGTGGTCTGAGAAATATATTGCTGTGTCATTTGATCCCATTTGACCAAACCAACCCCATTTGACCATCTCTTTCCTGATCTGATGTACGCAAACATGGATTCTTCCTTTTTTTTAACCTCCACAGCCTCATTTTCCAGCTTCCCCTTCACAGTTGTACTTGGTGATCCATTTGTCTGTGTATTGCTATTGCCTTGTATTGGCTGGACTGTTAATTGTTGTCATTTTATTGTTGGTTGGCTTGTTGTTAAACATTAAATAGTAGTATGTAAGCTTCTCTTTACTTATATTTTTCTTTAATCATCTGTGTCCACAGGAGGTTTCCCCTTCAATAGGCCAAGGTCTTCCTCTTTGGACCCTTTCATCGAATCATCATTCTGCATTGAACCAAGCATCTCTTCTCCTTCTAAGACATACATCAACAGAAATACAGAATATGACCCATCGGAGGAGACTTCCTATCTGGTTATTGGTGGAGGAGAAGTGAAAAAGGAAGAAGATTATGCCAATTACCAATCAAAAGACAATGAAGTCAACCGTTCAAAGATCATCTCCAAAGTAACAGAGAAAAACTGTTTCATCTCACCGTCCACGATCAGCCAGCTGAGATCAGATAAACCAGAAACATCATCAAACAGCACAACATTCACAGTCGCACCATCAGTCTCCTCCTCCTCCTCCTCTTCCTCGGCCCCCTGCTCTGTGGCCCCTTTGTCCCCTGTCAGTATGAACTGTGATCTGAAGAGTCCAAGCTCTTTGCACGACAGCACCATCTCCAGACTCATTGATGCTGTGTCATTGGGCAATGAGCAAGACACATGTGGCTCTATTTCAGTTCTGATTGGTCAGTTTGAAAGCTCCGTTGACCAAAATAATCTTACAACGTTATCTCATGATCATACCCCCTTTCATCGCTCAAACTATAGGTCTACCACCCCGGAAGTGCTGCAAGAAATAAGGTCTCCTCTTAAGACTGATACGGCATCTACTAAAAAGAAACACCTACCAAGTCCCCAAAAAGTAGCTCAAAAAACAAATCATACAAAATGTGAGATCCTTTCACCGTGTAGGATTTCTCAGGCAAATGCTGCACCTGCTTCAACCCTCTTCTCCAGCCCGGAGACATCAGAGCTTGAGGAGGTTTACACCATACTGGATGAAGAGGTGCTGTTGCCAGTTTCAGTGTACAACCTGAGGAAACAGACAGTCCATGTTCAGGCACACGCTGTGGAGAGCACCCCCTCAAGCAGTTTAGGGTCCTCTCCAACAAAGGTGGTACAGGGTTTAGGAAAAGGACTCAATGTGGGTTGGGGTGATATACACAGAAAAAGTGGCCAGTGTGAAGGAATTGAGGAGGCAGAGGAGAGTGTTTATGAGGAAGTATATGATCCCCCAGCACAAGGAACAGAGATGGAGCAGGATACTTCTATAAGGTACACAGGCTCTTCGGTAAATGGCCACGGTTTCCAGTTTCTCCATCACTCAGCTGGAAATGCTTTTGCAGAAGTGGAGATTAACGTTGATGAGGATCCATTGGAGATGATGCTGACCTCGCCAAGACATGGCAGCCAATGGGAAGGACTCATGAGTCCAACAAAACGCCATGCTATTTACCAAAACCATGAATCCACTCCGAACTACTCCAAACAAAAACTGCATTCATCATACCACGATCCTCAACAACAATACCCGTCACATGCATCTCGTGTAACATTCTCACCATGTCCCTCCCCAATGCATCAACCTTCTTATCAGCTGCCCAACCACCACCAACACCAGAACAACTCCAATCCTTCTCCTTTCCACAGACCTGTCCACTCCAGACCTTCGAAACCTAGTCCACTGCGTCAGAACAGCTACCCTGTTCCTCAGAGCAACTCAGAGGCCGTCAACAGCAGCAGAGACTTACACAGTTCCTACAGACAACAGAATAGCCATAGTGGCAGCCAGATACTTACCAGGTCTTATCAAGATAGGCTAGGATATAAACTGATGGAGAGGGAGCAGGAAAGGTGCTTCCACGATGGGTTCTCTTCTCCTGTCAGCCTCCCTGTCCAATCTGCTGTGTCTACCAACGTCTGTAAGGACAGAGGCCTGTATTCACCTTCTTCAGACTGCGATGCAGTTTACAGCCTACCGGACAATGACTGCATTACGCCCTCTTTAGAGTCTTCAGCTACTCAAAACACACAGCCACACTGCAAAGGTACAACAAATTCATACGCCGCAAAGCAGTCATGGAACCAAAAGGTTTCCCTGGTTAGTAATGGGAACCAGTCTCAGCCTGAATCCAGAGTATCCCTTCACTCAAATTTAGGTCCCTTTTCAACAAAACCCCAGGCTAGTACTATAGAGTCCACAGCCGCCAGCCCATGTAAATCCAAGTCCCTGGGAGACCTGACTTCTGAAGACATATCATGCAACTTCCAGAGCAAATACCACATTATTAGTCGTAGTTTCATCACTCCTCATATGAGGAAGCAAAAGAGGATTGGATCCATGGGGGAAGTAACTTTCCAGTCACAGTCTTGTGATCCACTTACAGAACAGCTACGTAAACTGGTCAGTCTGGAGGGGGATGACGGCTACAGAGATAGGCCCCAGCCCCCTCAGTTGTGTCAGGAAGCAAAATCCCCATTGCCACAGCCACAGGCAACAAGTATAGCTCCGGTCGTTCCTAGAGATGAAGATGATTCTCCACCACTCCTTACTCGTCGCCTATCCTCTCGGAGCCAAAGCCGAGTACGTCACATCAACAGCCGTGCACGTGAAAGACAGCAAGAGGCTCTCAAGCCTAGGGCAGGTGAAGTGATCAGTAGCACCGCCGGCATAGGTGGGGTGGTTTTGAGGAATAAACCAGCCTCACAGAATCCACCAGCTAACAGACACTCTACTGGTTCTTACATAGCAGGCTACTTTGGTCAGCTGGAGGACAGGGGACTTCCTGAAGGGGCTTGTACGTCATTACGGTATGGAAATGGGGATCATTATGGCGATCGGTACTTCACTGATGACTGTCTTTCACCTTCTGACTCCAACCCCTCTGCGTCAGAGCCTGAAGTGTACTTTCTTCTCAGACTGTAGCGAAGACAATAACCTAAAATGAGATAACCAATCAAGCAGTGATTTCGGATGATGTTACACCAAAAGCTGGATCAAGAATTAAATACTTGCCATTGTTTGTTTCCACATTTACAGATCAGTGGGTTTCGATTATAATGGTAAAATAAATCTTATTCTGGGCTTTTATTTTTTTTAGAGAAAGATATCGTCTGTACAATGTAAGTGAATCATCAAATATATTCCATGGTTGGATCTGACAGCATGAAGTTCCTGTATGAAATGTCCACTATTCAATAGTGAATGGTCTTTCTAGTCTGGCAGTGTATTGTCTATATTCTGCTTAATGTGTAAATGTACCTGGGAACTTTGATTCCCTCCAAATGGCTTCCTAGACTGATTGTACAGATACTTGTTATCTTTGTCCATGTGGTGTACTGCCCAAACTGCAAACATTGACTATGAAGCAAAAAAAGAAGAATTGGGTTTTAAGCAGAGAGGGAGTGTCTTTCTTTGTATCATTTGAATGTGTAGTATAAACAAACAGCTACTTTTAATAGACTTGATTCATCCTTCTAAAGATCAAATATAAGTCTTCCTTCTCTTTTTAGTGTATTTTATTTGTGTTACGTGTAAATATTTTTCTCATTGTTCTTAATCTGAGGTGACTCTTAGTTAAGAACCAATTCTATCTGTACATAAATGTTTGTGCATGTTACCTGTGAACATGTCAGGCATGACTATGCACCAATTTATACAATAGATGTTGCATTGCCCATCAACATTTGCACAAAAAGGAAAAGTTGCATTGGATACAAGAGAGGACATAGGCTTGTTTGTACTAGGTGCAATAATTAAACTTCCATGCTTGGACTTGTTGCTTTCTTATGATTTGTAGAATCTGAAAACATTTTTGCAAATTTTAAAGATTTGGAGTTGAAAGGTTTTTATTTTTCTAATTACTTTGATACAGACAGTAAAAATAATCAAAATGTCTTGTTGGTTATTTTATTTTGTATAATGTAATGGAATAAAAAAAAAGCAACTGTGACAACTCTACAGGGCCAGGCTGAGGAAGGGAGGGTGGCACCAGTTTGTTCTTTTAGTTTCAGTGTTACACCATCCCCTTTTCTTTGTATTGTTGCTCAAAAGACGACTTTGAGCATTTTCCTACCAATGCAATAAAAAATAAAATATTTGATTTAAACAAAATGCATCTTTACTTCCTGTTTTCTTTTCTTCACGGTAACTGGTAATTAATCCAAATTGCCGCTGAAGCTAAAAATATATATACTGCAAGTCACAAACAGCCTCAATGGTCCCCATGTGACAACTTGAACATAATGGGATGAAATTGCTCATGAAATAACTGTAATGGAGCTGACAAACGGAACACCTGTTGCTCAGGGGTTATTATTCCCCACACTGGTTCTTTCTGACCCCCCCCCCCAACTTGTTAGGCTTTTTGGATCAATCACCAGATGTTTTATCTAAACTTTTACCTTACTACAATTTGAGTAAACTTGCTCAGAAAACCCTATACCTGCTTATCCTGGTGTACAGTATCTCAGTTACCGTGGGTCGTTTGGGTGACATCACACAGTACTGTATCTATAGGTAATCTACTGTACACACACACACACACACGCCGAGCACTAATAACTTCATATCACTTGTCAAGGTTTCATTGTTTTTCCACCTTCACTCTAGAGAAAAGATATGGGTTGTGTCCTACTTGTTTCATCAGTTATATGTCCTCGCAAATCTCTTTTCACGCTACAAGTTCTCACATGGTGACTTGTGCAGACGATGGGTCTGTTTTAGTTTGGATACCATTTTCAGAGTTTATCTTGTGATGGGAGATTTTTCGAACATATGACTGTTTGTAATGACATTTCTTTTTTAAGGTAATGGACCCGCCACCAAACTGTAAGACATGGACATAGAATTTGTTGGGACATGTATTTTGGTAAAAGGAACTGTTGAGGGTTGTCTTTGAGGTACCTGACAGTTTTTCTGAACTTTACTCACTCTGTTATCCGCTTTGATTAGGCAATGTCAATTTCATTTAACTGCATTTCTACATGATGTTCTGATCTTTGTATGAAGATTGAATTTATTTGTTAGATGTCCAGAAGAGCTGCGTCCATGTCTTGGATACCTGCTCTCCCTGCTTGTTGGTCTTCCTCAGCCTTCTCCATGCTGCTTCTCAGCATGATGGGCAGACCGATGGGGCTAGAGTCGGTTCAGGCGACAGCCTGCTCCCGGTGGGGTGCACCGGGCGACAAGAGCGTCTCCCAGGATGGAGATGTGATCATCGGTGGACTTTTTAATCTGTATTACATTCCTTCAGCTATGGATCAGGACTTCACCAAGCTGCCACATTATGAACATTGCGCTGGGTAAAACTTTGTCAATTGTTCTTATTTTTCTTGTAGTGATCATACCTTTTGGTTTATTACAGTTATGATATAATTTAATTCAAAACATGTTGAGCCAGGTAGTTATGCAATGTTTATAGTAGCTACTTATGATGCAATATAATAGGTTCAAAAATAATTGACAGGTTCAAGTTACAATGTAGGATATTCTTTCAATAAATATTGCTGTTACGTCTTTATGTCTGTATGAAGGACATCTTTGGACATTGTTTTTGATTGTAGTTTATTTTATTCTCCTGTTTTCTCCCATGGCCACAGTTTAGATGTAGAGTCGTTAAAACACATGTATGCTATGGCGTTTGCGGTGGAGGAAATCAATCGTAACAACACGCTGCTACCAGGAGTGAAGCTGGGCTATCGTATACTTGATACTTGTGCCAGATACCCCTGGGCTCTGCAAGGTGCCATGTCACTAGTTGGAGGAGACGCACAGAGGTGCAACCTTACAGCCTCTATGTCTCGCTCTGCAGCTTATGAACAATCCGGAGAGACAGCAGGTATGACTTATCATTTTATATTCCTATAACATTGATATGCTCATGAAATGTAAAAAATGTATATGAAAATATTTTAAAGATTCTGCTTGTGTAGTTACACAGTATATCCTCTGCAGGTGGTCAGCCTGCTCCTTTGCTTATTGGTGCTGCTTCATCTACAACAGGCATAATGCTGTCCAGGATCTTGGGGTCTTTATTTGTGCCAGTTGTGAGTTTGATACTATTTTTTAAATGTTTGAAAGTGGTGTTGTTGCTGTAAGAGCAGTGTCAGAATTATAGTTACGTGTCTTTCTCTCAGATCAGCTACTTGGCGAGCTGCCCCTGTCTGAGTGACAGGCCCAAGTTTCCTAATTTCTTCAGAACAATCCCCAGTGATATTTACCAAGCCCGGGCCATGGCACGACTGGCCATCCGCTTTAACTGGACTTGGACAGGAGCAGTGATAGTGAACAATGATTATGGTCAGCTGGCCATAAAGGTGAATCTTTGTGTTACTGTGCATTGCCTGAAGTCGTCATTTGATGTCCAAGTAACTCATCGTTCCTTAACTGATGATCTACAAAGTGCAATCTTTTTTATTGATGATGAGAAACAAGAATTTATGACACACCAAGCAGAGATTTTTGCATTTAATTGTTGAGTCATGCATTAGTTAAGATTTGCTTCTGTATATCAGCTGTAAGCTTATTGTAAAGTGCTCTTGAGCCTATCTGTTGTTTTAACCTCCCAATTTCAGGTATTTCAGGAAGAGGTTCAGGGGAAAGGAGTGTGTTTGGAATTCATAGAGACTGTCCGCAGAGAAACAATTTCTATTGACGCCAAACGTGCAGCTCTCACAATTCAAGCTTCAAGCGCGAGGGTGATTCTGATCTTCTGCTGGTACACAGATGTAAAGAAAGTATTACTGGAACTCTCCAAGATTAATGTGAGTAGCTGGCACAGTATGTCAAGTGGTTCATCGTGAAAAAAATGTTTTAAAATATATTTTGTTCAGAAAAATAAATGTCGGTTATTTTCCATGTTGTAATCTATTTCAGTGTGTTTTACTGTAGGTGACGGACAGACAGTTTCTGGCCAGTGAAGCGTGGAGTACCAGTGATGATCTTCTGCAAGATCAAACCATCTCTAAAGTGGCAAATGGTGTTGTTGGTGTGGCCATTCGAAGTTCATCAATACCTGGATTTGAAAATTATCTCAGAAGTCTGCACCCAATTCATCGTCCTAATGATGATTTCTTGAGAGAATTCTGGCAAAAGGAGTTTGGATGCAGTCCTGGAGCTACACAATTAAATGCAAGAACATTCCCTTTATATTTCTCTTCACCCATCAATCCAAGGACTGACCATCTTTCAAATGTTTCTACTTCTCCTCCTAACAAGGCGTCTCTTCAGAAAGCTTCTCTTCCACCCTGCAGTGGGACGGAGTCCCTGGAGGGTGTGCAGCATCCCTTTACTGACACCTCTCGGCTGAGGGTGGAATATAATGTCTACCTTGCTGTTTATGCTGCAGCACACGCCCTTCACAGCCTTCTCTCCTGTACTGATGGAGACAGGTTTCTCACAAACATCTCCACCTGCTCCTCTCCAGAACACATCAAGCCCATAGAGGTAAACAGTATGATCACTTTGCCATCTCATCCACAGTTTTTTTTAGCTCTTAAATTTTTGATAACCTGAATAACGGTGATGGGTTTAACCAACACTTGTTACTTTCAGCTGTTGCAGTATTTGAACAAAGTGAACGTCACCACACCACAAGGGGAAATGTTTTATTTCCAAGGTGCCGACATTCCAGCAAAGTACGACCTTGTGAACTGGCAGAAAACCTCTGAGGGGCCACTCAAACTTGTCTTGGTTGGTGGTGTTGATGGATTTAACCTCCACCTTAACGAGTCAGCTGTTCAATGGAGCACAGGATCAAGTCAGGTTATGAATAAAATGTTTTCTCATGGTTACTTTGTATTTTCTGTTGAGATAAATCACCTTATATACAAGATAATTTCATAGGGAATACTTATTGGCTTTTCATTCAGGTCCCTGTTTCAGTGTGCAGTGAGAGCTGCCCGGCAGGCACCCGAAAGGCCAACAGGAAAGGAGAACCTGTCTGCTGCTTTGACTGTATACCATGTGCTGAAGGGGAGATAAGCAATAAAGATGGTGAGGAAAATACCAATAAACATTCTTACTTGTCTGCTTTGGGTTCATCTGCACTTCAGCCACTTATTTTCCTGTCTTCATCCGTCTTTCCTCTCCCAGGTTCCCTACACTGTGAGCGTTGTCCATCTGACTTCTGGTCCAATGTTGAGCGAACTGCCTGCATCCCTCGCCAGCTGGACTTCCTTTCCTTTAATGAAACCTTGGGCATCACTCTGACCACAGCAGCTGTGTCTGGTGCTGCAGTGACAACAGCTGTGTTTGTGGTGTTTCTTTGCTACCGTCAAACACCCATGGTAAGAACCCAGTAATATAGAAAGTAATGTAAAAGAGAGGTTGCATATCAGTTTTTCTTGAGTGCTCCATATGTGCAAAAAGTATATTGTTCACATGGCAACATGTTTCTCTTTTTCACCTAAAGGTGCGAGCCAACAACTCAGAGCTGAGCTTCCTGCTTCTATTGTCGCTGAAGCTCTGCTTCCTGTGCTCGCTGGTGTTCATCGGTCGTCCAGCAGTCTGGTCTTGTCGGTTGCAGCAGGCCGCCTTCGGGATCAGCTTTGTGCTTTGTGTTTCCTGCCTCTTGGTCAAAACCCTCGTAGTTCTCGCTGTTTTCCGCTCAGCTCGGCCTGGTGCTGAAACCTTGATGAAGTGGTTTGGTCCTGGTCAACAGAGAGGAAGTGTCTGCTTCTTTACCTCTATACAGGTGTGGACAGTTTTTCATTAATTAAATTAAGAGCACAGTATATATGTGAGTCAAGAGTTTATATTAGATTGTAGCACTGAAATGTGTTCACTTTTTATACAGGTTATCATCTGTGCAACATGGTTGTCTCTCAGCCCTCCCGTGCCTCAACGTGATCTGGGTTTCCAAGGGTCAAAGGTCACCCTTGAGTGTGCCATGGCCTCTGTGGTGGGCTTCTCTCTGGTCCTTGGCTACATTGGCCTGCTGGCCTGCACCTGCCTCCTCTTGGCCTTTCTTGCTCGGAAACTCCCTGATAACTTCAATGAGGCCAAACTGATCACCTTCAGCATGCTGATCTTCTGTGCCGTCTGGGTGGCCTTTGTTCCTGCTTACGTCAGCTCTCCTGGGAAGTATGTTGTCGCTGTGGAAATCTTTGCAATCCTGGCCTCCAGCTACGGTCTACTGCTCTGCATTTTTGCCCCCAAATGTTTCATCATTCTTTTGAGGCCTGAGAAAAACACTAAGAAACATCTGATGGCAAGATAGTCTTACTTGACTCTTTATCAATTTTCTGGTTGCCCCCTAACTTGCCCTTACTATGTGGTTATGTGTATGTGCCATGCTATGCGTATTCTTTTGTGATTAGCTTTATTAAAGTACATGTTTTCTAGCCACAGATAGTGATAGCTTTTATTGGTAACTTCAAAGCCTAGAACACTTCTGCTGTAATCCCACATGAATTGCTAACATTATTCATCACCCATTCAAGGAAAACCTATTTAAATTATAAGCTGCTCACTAAAGCATTACTCATGCAATTTGTATGAATGTGGTTGTTTGTCTTCTATTTGATTAAAAAATGTACCAAAAATTAATAAGACTCTTTTTTTTTTTTTTAAATCTTAGATTCAAAGATAATTTATTCACAAGGTGCTCCTGTCAGGGCTGCAGTGCTCAACAGTGGCTCGAGTGAAGTACAGTTAAAATAAAGTTGTAATTTCTGAAATAATTAATAAAAAAAACATGTCAACACATTCCTTGTTGTATTAAGAGGATTGTATATTTGAATATTAACCACATATACGCTTTCTTTTTAAGGACTGTTTTCTTTAACTCAGCTAAAAGTTTAAATGAGATGACAGAAAATACCATTAATACACCATGCTTCTATAATCCAAATTAGCCACAGCGACCTGCTAGATTAAAAGTTTCCAGTAGTTGGAATGAGGCCGCAAATTATCTGAAGATCCAAATGCAGATTTATTAAAAATGTATTCTGCCCCGAGGCTTTTCCCTGACTGCCAACATCGTACACACTAATCACTTGCTGGGATTGTTTTTCCACCATCACTCTAGAGAGGAATAATTAGGGTATCAGTGCTGCTTGTGTCATAGTTTACTTCCTTCAGAATGCTTTGTATTATAAAAGCTCACATTAAGACTAACTTGTTCAGAATAGGAGGGGGGGGGTGTTGTTTCAGTCAAGATACCATTTTTAGAGGTGGCTATTAATCCTTTGATAGGAGCTCTTAGACATGTGAAACATGTTTCTGTTTCTACAGTTCTTCCTTGTTGCAGGGAAGTGACATGAGGCTGTGATGTTACATTTGGAAGTTGAATTTAATAAGATTTTACTTTAGTACAAGAAGCTGTTGAACTGATTTAAGAGATACCTTGCCATATTTCTGAACGTAATGTACTCTATTGTCAGATTTGATGAAGAGGGTTTGATGCGAGTTATATTGCACTTGTAGTTGATGCATATTCTGACATTCATACAACAGCTTTGTATGTGCTGAGTGTCCAGAAAAGCTGTATCCATGTCTTGGCTGATCTGGTTGCCTGCTCTGTGGCTCTCTTCAGCCCTCAGCCTGCTGCTTCTCAGTGTAGTGGGCAGACAGAAGGGGCTGAATGTGGCTCAGGCGACTATGTGCTCCCACTGGGGGGCACCGAGTGGCAAGAGCCTCTCCCAGGATGGAGATGTGATTATCGGAGGACTTTTTAATCTGTATTACATACCTTCAGCTGTAGAGCAGGGCTTCACCAGGCTGCCACAATATGAACCTTGCACTGGGTAAAACTTTATCACGACTTGTAGTTTTGTTGTCTTGTGGTTTATTATGTTCGTTTTGTGGCTGCTCAATGTCTTTATTTGTCATATTTTTTGTCATGCTCTTATTTTTTAGATCCAGAAAATCTTGATCCAGAAACTCATGCAACGTTCATAGTGCTTAGATCATACGTCCATAAGTAAAAGAAATGTTTGGAGTTTGATATAATACATCTATGTTGCTGTGTGTGTATTTTCTGGACATGTTTTTTTTTTTACATTCATGTCACGATTGTTTTTTATTCTTCACTGATTAATGTAATTGTGTATTTATTCCCTCTTCCTCTTTCTCCTGTGGTCTCAGTTTAGAACAGGTGCCATTAAAATACTTACATGCCATGGTGTTTGCTGTGGAGGAAATCAATCGTAACCACACCCTGCTACCAGGAGTGAAGCTGGGTTACCGTATACTTGATAGCTGTTCCCTATACCCCTGGGCTCTGCAAGGTGCCATGTCACTGGTTGGAGGAGACGCACACAGCTGCAGCTTAACGGCCTCTACTCCTCGTTCTGCAGCTTATGAGCCTGAAGTGAAAGCAGGTACCTGATATAATTTGGTATTCAGTTAACATTGGCTTTCTAAATGAAAATAAATACAATGAGTATGAAATTAGAGGTTTTCCATGTAATCACATGTCTAATGCCATCAGCAGGTGGTCGGCCTGCTTCTTTGCTCATTGCTGCTGCCTCGTCTACAACAGGAATAATAATGTCCAGTATCCTGGGGCCTCTATCTGTGCCAGTTGTGAGTTTAATTCACCTCACTAGGCTTTGATTGAAACAATCTAAATCTCGAGGCTGATACAAAAAAAATGGATTAATTCCTGTAATAGCAGTGACAAAGTGTTGTTGATGTGTCTTTGTTTCAGATCAGCTACTTGGCGAGCTGCCCCTGTCTTAGTGACCGGCTGAAATATCCTAATTTCTTCAGAACAATCCCCAGTGATATTTACCAAGCCCAGGCCATGGCACGACTGGCCACACGCTTCCACTGGACTTGGATTGGAGCAGTGATAGAAAACAATGATTATGGTCAGCTGGCCATAAAGGTGTATGTCTTTGTTATTGTAATGCGCATTGCCTGAGAAACCTTCCCACTTTTCACATTTATAATACAATTGATACGTATAAGAATACAGTAATTGTGTTTTGACTTTCATATTTCAGGAATTCCAGAAAGAAATTCAGGGGAAAGGAGTGTGTTTGGAATTCATAGAGGCTGTCCGCAGAGAAACAATTTCTATTGATGCCAAACGTGCAGCTCTCACAATTCAAGCTTCGACTGCGAGGGTGATTCTGATCTTCTGCTGGTACACAGATGTAAAGAAAGTATTTGTGGAACTGGCCAAAATGAATGTGAGCAACTGGCATGATAATATATTTTGTTTCAAGCAAAAAAAAGTCACTTATTTTCCATGTTGTAATTTATTTCAGTGTGTTTTACTGTAGGTGACCGACAGACAGTTTCTGGCCAGTGAAGCGTGGAGTACCAGTGATGATCTTCTGCAAGATCAAACCATCTCTAAAGTGGCAAATGGTGTTGTTGGTGTGGCCATTCGAAGTTCATCAATACCCGGATTCAAAAATTATCTCAGAAGTTTGCACCCAATTCATCGTCCTAATGACGATTTCTTGAGAGAATTCTGGCAAAAGGAGTTTGGATGCAGTCCTGGAGCTACACAATCAAATGCAAGAACATTCCCTTTATATTTCTCTTCACCCCTCAAACCGAGGACTGACCATCTTTCAAATGTTTCTACTTCTCCTCCTGACAAGGCGTCTCTTCAGAAAGCTTCTCTTCCACCCTGCAGTGGTACAGAGTCCCTGGAGGGTGTGCAGCATCCCTTTACTGACACCTCTCGGCTGAGGGTGGAATATAATGTCTACCTTGCTGTTTATGCTGCAGCACACGCCCTTCACAGCCTTCTCTCCTGTACTGATGGAGACAGGGTTCTCACAAACATCTCCACCTGCTCCTCTCCAGAACACATCAAGCCCATAGAGGTAAACACTATGATCACTTTGCCATCTCATCCAAATTATCCTGGTATTATAGCCCAAAGCTTTGTTAATCTAAATAACTGTGATGGGTTTAACCAAGACTTGTTACTTCCAGCTGCTCCAGCATTTGAACAAAGTGAACGTCACCACACCACAAGGGGAAATGTTTCATTTCCAAGGTGCCGACATTCCAGCAAAGTACGACCTTGTGAACTGGCAGAAAACCTCTGAGGGGCCACTCAAACTTGTCTTGGTTGGTGGTGTTGATGGATTTAACCTCCACCTTAACGAGTCAGCTGTTCAATGGAGCACAGGATCAAGTCAGGTTGTCAGATAAACATGTTGTCTTAAGCTTATTAACAAAATTGTCATTGAAATAAATGTCTGTATTCATTAAGTTATGTCATATAGAAAATGTACTGGCTTTTTGTTCAGGTCCCTGTTTCAGTGTGCAGTGAGAGCTGCCCGACAGGCACCCGAAAAGCCAACAGGAAAGGAGAACCTGTCTGCTGCTTTGACTGTATCTCATGTGCTGAAGGGGAGATAAGCAACAAAACAGGTAAGGAAAGGTGGTATGGGCCATTTTAAGTAGCGGAGACAAATGTTGCAACCTTACTCTACCCTTTAATGTTTCATTTAGCTTTTACCTCTCCCAGGTTCCCTACACTGCGAGCGTTGTCCATCTGACTTCTGGTCCAATGTAGAAGGAACTGCCTGCATCCCTCGCCAGCTGGACTTCCTTTCCTTTAATGAAACCTTGGGCATCACTCTGACCACAGTGGCTGTGTCTGGTGTCGTGGTGACAACAGCTGTGTTTGTGGTGTTTCTTTGCTACCGTCAAACACCCATGGTAAGAACCCAGTAATATGATAAGAACAATGTTACAGAAAACTTGGTGTAAACACAGTTGCAGCACATTTTAACTGTGCTGTCTTTAATTTTTTTTTGTCGATTGAAAAGTGTAGTTTTGTTCTAATTGCTGCATCTCTGTCTGTTAACATGATTCATTTCTAGGTGCGAGCCAACAACTCAGAGCTAAGCTTCCTGCTTCTTCTGTCACTGAAGCTCTGCTTCTTGTGCTCGCTGGTGTTCATTGGTCGTCCGTCAGTCTGGTCCTGTCGGTTGCAGCAGGCCGCCTTTGGGATCAGCTTTGTGCTTTGTGTTTCCTGCCTCTTGGTCAAAACCCTCGTAGTTCTCGCTGTTTTCCGCTCAGCTCGGCCTGGTGCTGAAACCTTGATGAAGTGGTTTGGTCCTGGTCAACAGAGAGGAAGTGTCTGCTTCTTTACCTCTATACAGGTGTGGGCAGTTCTTTGTTAATTGAATGGAAACGATATTATCTGTTTATGAAAATATATTTAATACTAGATTGTAGCACTGAAATATGTTCACTTTTCATACAGGTTATCATCTGTGCCACATGGTTGTCTCTCAGTCCCCCGGTGCCTCAACTTGATCTGGGTTTCCAAGGGTCAAAGGTCACCCTGGAGTGTGCCATGGCCTCTGTGGTGGGCTTCTCTCTGGTCCTTGGCTACATTGGCCTGCTGGCCTGCACCTGCCTCCTCTTGGCCTTTCTTGCTCGGAAACTCCCTGATAACTTCAATGAGGCCAAACTGATCACCTTCAGCATGCTGATCTTCTGTGCCGTCTGGGTGGCCTTTGTTCCTGCTTACGTCAGCTCTCCTGGGAAGTATGTTGTCGCTGTGGAAATTTTTGCAATCCTGGCCTCCAGCTACGGTCTACTGCTCTGCATTTTTGCCCCCAAATGTTTCATCATTCTTTTGAGGCCTGAGAAAAACACTAAGAAACATCTGATGGCAAGATAGTTTTCTTGCTCACCTCTATCATATATTTCTGGTTGGTGCCTAACTTGCCCTTACTATGTGGTTATGTGTATGTGCTAAGCCGTGCTTATTCTTTTGTGCATAGCTTTTTTAAGTAACAAAGGCTTTGTTGCCATGGGTAATTCAAATTTTTAAAGCCTAGAATACTTCTGCTGGTGGTAACATTATTTATCACCTATTCAAGAAAAACATGTCTAAATTGTACACCAATCAACCATACGATTATGACCACCTGCTTAATATTGTGTAGGTTCCCCTTTTTTCGCCAAAACAGCCCTGACCCATCGAGGCATGGACTCCACCAGACCTTTAGAGGTTTGCTGAGGTATCTGGCACCAATATGTTAGCAGCAGATCCTTTAGGTCCTGTTAGTTGCCAAGTCAACACCCTGAACTCGTCGTTATCCTCAAAACCATTCCTGAACCATTTTTGCAGTGTGGCAGGGCGCATGATCCTGCTGATTCCCACTGCCATTGGGGAATACTGTTTCCATGAAGGGGTGTATTTGATCTGCAACAATGTTAGGATAGGCAGTACCTGGGTTTCCGTTATCCGGTAATTGCCGTTTTTTTACCCTCGCATCATAAGACCGGGAGCAGCTACGACCGGGGTCAGTTAGAATTGCTGCATTCGGTATGAATTCCAATCAAGAAGTCGGTCATAGCTAAGTCGGACGTAAGAGATAAGTGCTGGTGCACTCGCCCCTGTGAACTGTGAACGGGAGTCCTTGTTTACAGTGACAGACAGAGTGATGGCTGTCTCATGCACGACTCCTCCGCAGGTTGAAAGTTCAACATTAGGCGTATCATTTATTCATTTTTGAAAATTATTGTAGGGACAATGGACTAATTTACATAACCAATTCTACGCCCTTGATATAGCCTGCCAATCAATTGTTTTTAAGCTAAATAAATATAATATTTGACCGTAATTTCACCCATTTGTCCGGAACATTGAAAGCTTCCAGGACACTTGGACCGGCACAGATTTTTTCTAACAGAAACCCTGAGCGGTACTCAAAGTAACATCCTCATGAATGCAGGACTCTAGCAGAACATTGGCCAAAGCATCACACTGCCTCCGCCAGCCTGTCTTCTTCCCACAGTGCATCCTGCTGCCATGTCTTCACCAGGTAAGTGACACACAGGCACCTGTCCATCCCCATGATGGAAAAGAAAAAAGAAAAGATTCATCAGACCAGGCCTCCTTCTTCAGTTGCACCCTGGTCCAGTTGTGATGCTAACGTGCCAATTTTAGGTGCCTTCTGTGATGGACAGGGGCACCCTGACCGATCTGTGGCTACGCAGCCCCATACACAACAATCTGCGACACACTGTGTGTTCTGACACCTTTCTATCAGAACCAGCATTTAATTTTTCAGCAATTTGAGCTTCAGTGGCTCTTCCGTTGGATCGGACCGCACGGGCCAGCCTTTGTTCACCAGGCGCATCAGTGAGTCTTGGCTGCCATGACCCTGTCGCCAGTTTGGTGGTTTTCCTTCCTTGGACCACTTTTGGTAGCTCCTGACCACTGCAGACCAGAAACACCCCACAACAGCTGCAGTTTTGGAGATACTCTGACCCAGTCGTCTCGCCATCACAATTTGGCCCTTCTCATAGTTGCTCACATCCTTACACTTGCCCATTTTTCCTGCTTCCAACACATCAACTTCGAGGACAAAATGTTCACTTACCTAACATATTCCACCCACTGACAGGTGCCATTGTAACGAGATAATCAATGTTATTCACTTCACCTGTCAGTGGTCATAATGTTATGGCTGATCAGTGTAAGCCGCTCACTAAAATATTTCTAAGCAATTTGTATGAATGTGGTTGTTTCTTTTCTATTTCATTAAAAATGTACCAAAAATTAATAAAAAACTCAAAAAATTTCCCTGAAAATAGTCAATCGTTTGTTTTTAATCTTACATTCATAGATAAACGGGGCTTCTGCCAGGGGCTGCGGTCCTCAATAGTGGCCAAAATAAAATACAATGAAAAAAATATAATGCTAACAGATTCCTTTCACATGCTTGTTGGATACACAATCAGTGTTGGAATATTAATCCTATATACAGTATGCTTTTCTTTTTATACATCCTGACGTAACTGCAGTCCTTCAACTCAGCTAAATGTTTAGAGGAGCCGTTAATACAGCTTGCTTATTCACTCGAAATTTGCCAATGTGGACTACAAAATATGCTCGATAAAAACGTTTCTGGTAGAGTGAGGCTACATATCATCTAAACATCCACAAGTACTTGTTTTTCCAACTTATGATGCCTGGAGGCTTCCCCCCCACTGCTAGTCACTTGTTAGCGCTGTTTTTCCACCATCACTCTAGAGAGGAATCATTTTCAGCTGTGTGCTAGCTGTGTCATAGTTTACTTCCTTGTAAAACGCTTTACACACGTTATAAATATTCACATCAAGACTTCACCTGTTCAGAATAGGAGGGGGGTATGTTTTAGTCAGGATACCATTTAGGGTTGGCTCTTTAGATTGGAGCTTTTAGACATGTGGAACTTTCTAATACCTTTTATTCTTGCAGGCAACTGACGTGAGGCTGTGATGTTGAAAGTTGAATTTAATACGATTTTACAACAGGAGCTGTTGAACTGATCGATTAGATACCTTGCCATTTTTCTGAGCTTACTGTATTCTGTTGTTATTATTGATGAAGCAAGTTTGACGTAAGTTGTATTTTATATAGAGAGCTTATTGCACTTGTAGCGGATGCATATTCTGACATTCATACAACAGCTTTGTATGTGTTGAATGTCCAGAAAAGCTTTATCCATGTCTTGGCTGATCTGGTTGCCTGCTCTGTGGCTCTCTTCAGCCCTCAGCCTGCTGATTCTCAGTGTAGTGGGCAGACAGAAGGGGCTGAATGTGGCTCAGGCGACTATGTGCTCCCACTGGGGGGCACCGAGTGGCAAGAGCCTCTCCCAGGATGGAGATGTGATTATCGGAGGACTTTTTAATCTGTATTATATACCTTCAGCTGTAGAGCAGGGCTTCACCAGGCTGCCACAATATGAACCTTGCACTGGGTAAAACTTTATCACTACATGTAGTTTGGTAGTCTTGTGGCTCATTATTTCGTTTTGTGGCTGCTCAATGTCTGTATTTGTCATATTTTTTGTCATGCTCTTATTTTTTAGATGAATACAGTTCATTATATAATTTAACCCTATGAAGTCTTGATCCAGAAAGTCGTGCAATGTTCATAGTACTTAGATTTTATCACAGGTCCATAAGTAAAAGAAAGGTTTGGAGTTTGATATAATACATCTATGTTGCTGTGTGTGTATTTTCTGGAGAATGTTTTTTTTTTTTACATTCATGTCACGATCGTTTTTTATTCTTCACTGATTAATGTAATTGTGTATTTATTCCCTCTTCCTCTTTCTCCTGTGGTCTCAGTTTAGAACAGGAGCCATTAAAATACTTACATGCCATGGTGTTTGCTGTGGAGGAAATCAATCGTAACAACACCCTGCTACCAGGAGTGAAGCTGGGTTACCGTATACTTGATAGCTGTTCCCTATACCCCTGGGCTCTGCAAGGTGCCATGTCACTGGTTGGAGGAGACGCACACAGCTGCAGCTTAACGGCCTCTACTCCTCGTTCTGCAGCTTATGAGCCTGAAGTGAAAGCAGGTACCTGATATAGTTTGGTATTCAGTTTACATTGGCTTTCTACATTAAAACAACAACTGCTATCAGTATGGTATAAAAGGTTGTCCATGTAATCACACGTCTAATGCCATCAGCAGGTGGTCGGCCTGCTTCTTTGCTCATTGCTGCTGCCTCGTCTACAACAGGAATAATAATGTCCAGCATCCTGGGGCCTCTATCTGTGCCAATTGTGAGTTTAATTCTCCTCACTAGGCTTTGATTGAAACAATCTACATCTCGAGGCTGATAAAAAAAATAATAACAGCCTCATTCCTGTAATAGCAGTGACAAAGTGATGTTGATGTGTCTTTGTTTCAGATCAGCTACTTGGCGAGCTGCCCCTGTCTTAGTGACCGGCTGAAATATCCTAATTTCTTCAGAACAATCCCCAGTGATATTTACCAAGCCCGGGCCATGGCACGACTGGCCACACGCTTCCACTGGACTTGGATTGGAGCAGTGATAGAAAACAATGATTATGGTCAGCTGGCCATAAAGGTGAATGTTTTTGTGATAGCACCATGCATTGCAAAAGTCATACATATTACATATATGTATAAACAAACTTGTGGTTTGACTTCTATATTTTAGGTGTTTCAGGAGGAGATTAAGGGGAAAGGAGTGTGTTTGGAATTCATAGAGACCCTCAAGGCAGAAACTATTGTGAGGGATGCAAAACGTGCAGCTCTGACGATTCAAGCTTCAACTGCGAGGGTGATTCTGATCATTTGCTGGTATACAGAAGTCAGGAAACTACTTCAGGAAATGGCCAAGAGAAATGTGAGCTGCTGGCATGAAAATATGTAAAAAG
This sequence comes from Semicossyphus pulcher, assembly GCF_022749685.1. Classification (NCBI taxonomy): domain Eukaryota; kingdom Metazoa; phylum Chordata; class Actinopteri; order Labriformes; family Labridae; genus Semicossyphus; species Semicossyphus pulcher. Next base: position 10,948,927 of record NW_027211692.1, read on the forward strand.
GTCATCTTTAAAACAAAGATATCTTCTAAAAACAAAATGTCTTATACAGGTGACTGACAGACAGTTTCTGGCCAGTGAAGCGTGGAGTACCAGTGATGATCTTCTGCAAGATCAAACCATCTCTAAGGTGGCAAATGGTGTTGTTGGTGTGGCCATTCGAAGTTCATCAATACCTGGATTTGAAAATTATCTAAGAAGTCTGCACCCAATTCATCGTCCTAATGACGATTTCTTGAGAGAATTCTGGCAAAAGGAGTTTGGATGCAGTCTTGTTTCTTCGTATTTCTCTTCACCCCTCAAACCAAGGACTGACCATCCATCCAATGTTTCTACTTCTCCTCCTGACAAGGCGTCTCTTCAGAAAGCTTCTCTTCCACCCTGCAGTGGGACGGAGTCCCTGGAGGGTGTGCAGCATCCCTTTACTGACACCTCTCGGCTGAGGGTGGAATATAATGTCTACCTTGCTGTTTATGCTGCAGCACACGCCCTTCACAGCCTTCTCTCCTGTACTGATGGAGACAGGGTTCTCACAAACATCTCCACCTGCTCCTCTCCAAAACAAATCAAGGCCATAGAGGTAAACACTATGATCAATTTGCCATCTCATCCAAATTATCCAGGTGTTAGAGGCCAAAGCTTTGATAATCTAAATAACGGTGATGGATTTCACCAACACTTGTTCCTTTCAGCTGCTGCAGCATTTGAACAAAGTGAACGTCACCACACCACAAGGGGAAATGTTTCATTTCCAAGGTGCCGACATTCCAGCAAAGTACGACCTTGTGAACTGGCAGAAAACCTCTGAGGGGCCACTCAAACTCGTCTTGGTTGGTGGTGTTGATGGATTTAACCTCCACCTTAACGAGTCAGCTGTTCAATGGAGCACAGGATCAAGTCAGGTTATGAATAACATGTTTTCTCATGGTTACTTTGTATTTTCTGATGAGATAAATCACCTTATATACAAGATAATTTCATAGGGAATACTTATTGGCTTTTCATTCAGGTCCCTGTATCAGTGTGCAGTGAGAGCTGCCCGGCAGGCACCCGAAAAGCCAACAGGAAAGGAGAACCTGTCTGCTGCTTTGACTGTATACCATGTGCTGCAGGGGAGATAAGCAATAAAGATGGTGAGGAAATTACCAATAAACATTCTTACTTGTCTGCTTTGGGTTCATTTGCACTTCAGCCACTTAATTTTATTCTCCTGTCTTCATCCGTCTTTCCTCTCCCAGGTTCCCTACACTGCGAGCGTTGTCCATCGGATTCCTGGTCCAATGTAGAACAAACTGCTTGCATCCCTCGCCAGCTGGACTTCCTTTCCTTTAATGAAACCTTGGGCATCACTCTGACCACAGCAGCTGTGTCTGGTGCTGCAGTGACAACAGCTGTGTTTGTGGTGTTTCTTTGCTACCGTCAAACACCCATGGTAAGAACCCAGTAATATAGAAAGTAATGTAAAAGAGAGGTTGCATATCAGTTTCTTTTTCTTGAGTGCTCCATATGTGCAAAAAGTATATCGTTTACATGACAACATTTTTCTCTTTTTCATCTAAAGGTGCGAGCCAACAACTCAGAGCTGAGCTTCCTGCTTCTTCTGTCACTGAAGCTCTGCTTCCTGTGCTCGCTGGTGTTCATTGGTCGTCCGTCAGTCTGGTCCTGTCGGTTGCAGCAGGCCGCCTTTGGGATCAGCTTTGTGCTTTGTGTTTCCTGCCTCTTGGTCAAAACCCTCGTAGTTCTTGCTGTTTTCCGCTCAGCCAGGCCTGGTGCTGAAACCTTGATGAAGTGGTTTGGTCCTGGTCAACAGAGAGGAAGTGTCTGCTTCTTTACCTCTATACAGGTGTGAATCTTTTTTGGTGATTAAGAGGGGTCAATCCATTTTACATTGAATAATAACACTGATAACACAATGTTTACCCTCCATATAGGTAATAATTTGTGCCACTTGGTTGTCAATAAGCCCTCCCGTGCCTCAACGTGATCTAGGTTTCCAAGGGTCAAAGGTCACTCTGGAGTGTGCCATGGCCTCTGCGGTGGGCTTCTCTCTGGTCCTTGGCTACATTGGCCTGCTGGCCTGCACCTGCCTCCTCTTGGCCTTTCTTGCTCGGAAACTCCCGGATAACTTCAATGAGGCCAAACTGATCACCTTCAGCATGCTGATCTTCTGTGCCGTCTGGGTGGCCTTTGTTCCTGCTTACGTCAGCTCTCCTGGGAAGTATGTTGTCGCTGTGGAAATCTTTGCAATCCTGGCCTCCAGCTACGGTCTACTTCTCTGCATTTTTGCCCCCAAATGTTTCATCATTCTTTTGAGGCCTGAGAAAAACACTAAGAAACAGCTGATGACAAGATAGATGGTCTTTCTTTAATGGGAGCATTTAACTCGTATTTTTCTGGAGGCCCTCAAACGTGTCCTGAACCTATGTCATGTCAAAGTTTATATGTGTTATGTTAATTCTACCTAATAGTCAATGGGTGTGGGTGGGTGTCGAGGGCACTGCTCTTATTTGGTTTTATTCTTATCTTTTAAACAGAACCTTCTCAGTCACCATAGGTAATCACTCATCCTCCATCTTTCAGATTACATGTGGTGTACCACAAGGTTCAATTTTAGGTCCACTTTTATTCTCTATCTAGCTTATATGCTCCCACTTGGAAATATTATTCATCATCACAATCTCTCTCACACAGATATGCCCTCCGCTGAGACCTGGTGACCAAAAAAAGCCTAGCTGCTGTATTTAACCGTCTAAACAATATTAAATGTTGGATGGCACAAATTTTTCTGCAGCTTAACGACTCAAAAACAGAAATCATACTCTTCAACCATCCCACCTCACACATCAATCTGATTGAAAGTTCCCTTGGTCCACTGTCTTAGGAGTCAATTTTTGATTCAGCTCTAACCTTCGAACAACACATGAAGAAAGTTGTCCAGTCCTGTTTTATTTAATTAAGATCCATTTCCAATATCAAACCAATTCTGTCACAAACCGACCTGAAAAAGTTATTCACACACTGATCTTATCTCGACTCGACTACTGTAATTCACTCCTTTCGGGAATCACCCAAAAATCCCTCTCTCGCATTCAACTGGTCCAGAATGCAGCAGCTAGGCTTCTTACTGGCTTTAACAGACGACATCTATCACCCCTATCCTTGCTTCCCTTCACTGGGCTCCCTGTCCGTTTTAGAATTTATTCTTGTTGACCTTTTTTGTTTGCATTGAGTTCTTGCCTTTTGTTGAATTTTCTAGACTACTCTCTGTTTGGCCTCACTGTTGAATGTTCTGTAATCTGTTTTGTATTCTGTAATCTTCCTGAGTTGTTGCCTTTGCTTTGTCTGTCAAAGCACTTTGTAAACATCTGTTTTTAAAGGTGCTATATAAATAAAATTATCATTATTATTATTACTATAATGAGGAACCATAATTACTACTACTGGATAATTGATATGTAGTTAACTGAAGGGTTGTCTGTAATGTTTAAATCATTATACTACTGTTAATAATAGCAATGTGTCTTATCAGTCCGGTATGTATGCAGGTATTTGTATTTACAACCAGCAATACCAAATAAGGTGTTTACCATACTCCTGACTATCAGTACCCAAGTTACACAGTTAATCACAACAGCAATACCATTGCCAATTCCTGTTTCAGTCACCAGTTTAAGTTGAGAGTGGGGGTATCCATGGCAATGTCCGATTGTGTCCTTATTTTACAAGTCTAAAAAAGAGACCTTTCATAATGTTGCCAAACAAAAACTCAGTCAGCCATTGCCCATCTGACCCCAGCTCTGCTCTGTGTGCCTTCTGTTGCCTGACATCATAATGAAACATTTCAATTTCAGTCTCTTATGAACATTATCAACTAGTCTTTGAGATATTAGGCTATCAGAGGTCATACCTTGCATTTTGGTGCATTGAAAAATGCTCAGTGCACCGTGTAGGTTAATTACGGTAGAAGGTAGTCTTCTATAAAAGAAAATAACTCTTCAAAACTTCCACTCACTATTTTCTTTCAAAATCAGAAGGAATCAGAATCCCAATAAACATACAATAGGCTGTTGTAAACAATTAACAATTAAAAAATTGTGGCAGTCACCCGTTTTCTGGTGCTTGCCATTGTTTCAATTTTCCCACTTAATTTTGGCTGAGTTGATCAGAGGGTTATTCAGTTCACCTGTTGCGCAGGGTGCGGGGGCTGGCTCCTAATGATTAACTGAGAGCAGCCTGGTACATTCCCCTCATGGCCAATCAGGGTGCGACGACGCCCTTTCCTGAAGGCTTAAAAGCGGTGGAATTGCACTCCCCGGTTTCATTCTGATCCTTCCTTGATTTGCCAAAGCAGCTCATATTATCAGCCAAGCATGAAACTCTGGTCTGTTGAGGCCCATATGAGATTCCTTTGCTCTTTTGTCTTGATTGTTTTAATGTTCCTAAATCCTAGTTTGGCGAAATAACAACAAGGTTACCTGCATCAGGGCAGGTTTAGTGCCATTCGTGCAAGAATATTGCTCGCCCACAGGCCTTGTTTGTTCTGTCCATTTGTTAATTTTCTCTAAAAAATCCTTTTTACACATTCCCACATTACATATTGCTATTTTCCGCCCGTAGTCCAGGGCAGATAAGTAAAAAATAATGTAAGCTAGCATGCCATACAAATGTATTGTGACTTCTGCAATCAATATACCTCTATTTTCACATTCTATAATAACTAAGCCAGTTAATGTGACTGACTGTTTGCAAGCCATAGAGGTGTAACATTATTTCTATTAGTCTAACAAAGCTATATTTACATGGAGGCTCACTTATAACAAAGTCAACCGTGAAGTAACATTGTTGGTTTATTTAGTGATAACTGGCAAAATAAAGTCACTGCTGCAGACCTCACGTAGCTAGTCACATGGCTTATCACGTGGCTTGTCACATAGCTCATGCCGTAGCTGGTCACGTAGCTTGTCACCTAGCTTCTCTGACGAAAGAGGTGACGTTGGGAGACTCCCGCTTGTTTTCTAACGTCATTGGTCATGGTCTCAGTAGGCAACGATCGACACAATCCTCTGCTCATTCAGTCTAACGCTGGCACAATCCAACCCCCATAAATTAGCACCTATAGCTATAGCTGGCAGGTAGCTTTAGCTAGCAGGAGCGGTGAGCTGCTGTTTCCATAGTGGGTATGGTGAATTTCCTTAATGCTGCAGTAGGTAAGATGGAGAAGAGAGCGGACTTTGCTTCAAAATTTGAAAGATTACAACCTCCAGGTCCCTCTCCCTCTCTCTCTGCGGCGCTCATTCCTGCCTCCAAAGCCCTCCCCGCAGAGGAGGCTGTCATGTGCGCGCAGACTAGTAACCACAGCAACCGAAGGAGCCAGATATACACTATGTAAAAACATGAAATGACAACAACCTACAGCTAATTCTATTTAGCAAAACCACCAACACTTAGTTTGCTAACAGAGACTGTGGAAAAAACTGCACCAACTAAGCAGTAACACACTGATGTTATGAACATTTAACCGTGAGAACACAGACATACAGAGCTATCAGCTATCAGCTATTCAGCCACTCCGGCATGAAACAATGCTGAACAGAAGCCACATTGAGAACAAGCTAACGTTAGCCGACTGCAACACCAACGTCACACGACATCACAGTAACCACAGACATCTTAGCAATGTGAAAAAAATACAGCAATGAAGCTGGAGTAATTACCTGTCGAGCAGAACTGTCTAACTTTTTTGTCTAACTGTCTAACGCATTTCTTTTCAATCCTTTCAGGTCTTGTAGCTCTCTCCACTTCGGAAATGCCGCTCCAATGTTTACTCTCATTTCATTTCTGTCTCTGTCCAACTCTTTCTTTTTAGCTTGCTTTTTCTCATTTGTCTTCTTCGGTTTAACAGTCTTTGTAGTATAAGCATAGTTGGCAATGGAGGAGTGGGCAGTTTTTTTATTCCTGGTGGTTGTTTTTAAGCCTCTGTGGACACAAACCGGCTGACGCTGCGCACACTGAAGAAATTAAGCTCGACCGTGTGAGCATGCGCAGAGTAGTGGTGCTGCGCAGCGTGTGATTGACAGCAGCCAGAGAGACTGCCCGGCTCTGATTGGTTGTGTGTTTCAGCGCGTTGGATTCTTACAAATGCCATGAGGAGCAGTAGGAGGAGCCAGAGGAACATGATTTTTGTGGGGGTTTTTTACAGACTATCTCTCTCATGTACTACTGCATGTTTAAAGTGACAGTTTGAGCAAATATGACAAAAAGTGAGTTTTTAATAATGTACCTACTACAGCTTTAAGCATAAAGAATCAACTTAAGCAGTGTTACAGTCGTTTTTGCTCACAGCTCAAGTATTTTGTTTTGACTTGTTTGTGTTTGTTGTTTACTTTTTGTATGCATCCATTTTGTCCAGTAGCAATGTACGGAATTATGCTTGTGTATGAGATCAAGTAACGTGTATTTCGGGTACATCCCTGGCATATTTGATTCTAGTTTTTCTCGAGTCATATTATTTTGGTTTTGTTAAAAATCATTTGAACGTACCACACTCAACTCAGCCCCAACATAGTTCCCCAAATCACAATACCCTGGCGCCACTACTGTCTGTGCAGGTAAAGGAATCTTTATTTATGTAGGTAAGCACATTTCAAACAGAGGCTTTTCAAAGTGTTTACATAGTCAAGAAAATATGAGAATGATATTTAGAACAATCAGCAATAAAAATCAGATTCAGATTAATTAATAGATAGGTAATAGAATCTATAATTCTACTGAACCAGGAAGTTATGTGATATTTACAACATTTAAAATGTTTTTAGATAGGTCAAATAGTAACACAAGGTCAAAGTTTTATTTATCTGAGATAAGCACATTTTAATTATACGACTGTATAACCATTTATTGCTTTTATGTCCATCATGATAAATTATATATTGCACTAATAGATTCAGGAGTTCATGTAATTCACTAATCCTTTCTTCTTCTGTGGTCTCAGTTTAGATGTAGAGTCGTTAAAACACATGTATGCTATGGCGTTTGCGGTGGAGGAAATCAATAGTAACAACACGCTGCTACCAGGAGTGAAGCTCGGCTATCGTATACTTGATACTTGTGCCTGATACCCCTGGGCTCTGCAAGGTGCCAAGGTACGCACAGAGGTGCAACCTTACAGCCTCTATGTCTCGCTCTGCAGCTTATGAACAATCCGGAGAGACAGCAGGTATGACATGCAGTAAACACTCGCTTTATCAACTTAATCAACAAATGATGTGCTTATAAAAAAGATTCTTCTTTTGTAATTATACAGTACATGTTTTGCTATCTGCAGCCGGCCAACCTGTTCCTTTGCTTATTGGTGCTGCCACATCTACAACAGGCATAATGCTGTCTAGAATCCTGGGGCCTCTATCTGTGCCAGTTGTGAGTTTCATTTCCTCCCAAAAACATATCTGATAAGACGCTGCGTTATACAATTTCCATCAGGAGGCTGTTTTGTTTTATGAAACTTGTAAATTCAACAAAATGAAAATAATCCATAAAAACTGTCAGAATGACAATTATGTGTCTTTCTCTCAGATCAGCTACTTGGCGAGCTGCCCCTGTCTAAGTGACCGGCTGAAATACACTAATTTCTTCAGAACAATCCCCAGTGATATTTACCAAGCCCGGCCCATGGCACGACTGGCCACACGCTTCCACTGGACTTGGATTGGAGCAGTGATAGAAAACAATGATTATGGTCAGCTGGCCAATAAGGTGAATGTTTTTGTCAGTACTCTATAAATTGCCTAAAAAACATCTCTTGATGTTTCCCATTTGTGAATAATACAACAGATACATGTATGAGATGCTTGGTGTTTTTGCTTTATGTTTCAGGTATTTCCGGATGAAATTCAGGGCAAAGGAGTGTGTTTGGAATTCTTAGAGACTGTCCGCAGAGAAACTAGTAGTGAGGGATGTCAGACGTGCAGCTCTCACAATTCAAGCTTCGACTGCGATGGTGATTCTGATCTTTTGCTGGTATACAGAAGTAAAGAAACTCTTTCTGGAACTCTCCAAGATTAATGTGAGCAACTAGCAAGGAAATTAAATTTCAATCAACAAAAGACATACAGATTTTAAAATGAAAATATCAGCTGTGTCTTGTTGTAGTTTATTTCCGTGTTGTTTGCTGCAGGTGACTGACAGACAGTTTCTGGCCAGTGAAGCGTGGCGTACCAGTGATGATCGCCCGTGATGAACGCCCTCCACAGCCTTCTCTCCTGCTCTGGTAGAGACAAATCTCCCAGAAAAACCATCTCCTCCTGCGCCTCTCATCAAGCCCATAGAGGTAAACATGATTATCAATGTGTATCATATCCACACAAATTCAGGTTCATAAAGTATTGATCAACTAAATATCTAAAATACCTTATTTGTATACAGATCAAAAAAAGTCAAAAGTTTCTTCAACACTTGTTACTTTCAGCTGCTGCAGCATTTGAACAAAGTGAACGTCACCACACCACAAGGGGAAATGTTTTATTTCCAAGGTGCCGACATTCCAGCAAAGTACGACCTTGTGAACTGGCAGAAAACCCCTGAGGGGCCACTCAAACTTGTCCTTGTTGGTCTTGTAGACGGGTCTGACCCCCACCTTAATGAGTCAGCTGTTAAATGGAGAACAGGATCAAATCAGGTAGTCAGATCAACAACTTGTCTCAACTAATTTCCGTTTAAATGAATGACCTTTGACAGTTTACAAGATTCTGCCATTAAGAACATGATCTAATGTTATTGTTCTTTTTTAGGTCCCTGTTTCAGTGTGTAGTGAGAGCTGCCCCCTGGGTACCCGAAAGACTGTATCTCATGTGCTGATGGGGAGATAAGCAATAAAACTGGTGAGGAAAACCTGTCCAAAATATGATCACAGAAACTCATGTTGCAACCTAACTGTGTGTTTCATTATCATTCCCCCTCTCTTCTTTATTTCCCTCTCCCAGGTTCCCTACACTGCGAGCATTGTCCATCTGACTTCTGGTCCAATGCTAAACGAACTGCCTGCATCCCTCGCCAGCTGGACTTCCTTGCCTTTAAAGAAACCTTGGGCATCACTCTGACTACAGCAGCTGTGTCTGTGTGGTGTTTCTTTGCTACCGTCATACACCTATGGTAAGAACCCAGAAGTAGATTGTTAAATGCATACCATATTCTAATGCATTTTGTTCTTTCAGTACTTTGTCCAAAAAATGGCCACGTTTCGTTTTGATTCACCTAAAGGTGCGAGCCAACAACTGAGCTGAGCTGAGCTTCCTGCTTCTTCTGTCGCTGAAGCTCTGCTTCCTCTGCTCGCTGGTGTTCATCGGTCGTCTGTCAGTCTGGTCCTGTCGGTTGCAGCAGGCCGCCTTTTGGGATCAGCTTTGTGCTTTGTGTTTCCTGCCTCTTGGTCAAAACCCTTGTAGTTCTCGCTGTTTTCTGCTCAGCTCGGCCTGGTGCTGAAGCCTTGATGAAGTGGTTTGGTCCTGGTCAACAGAGAGGAAGTGTCTGCTTCTTTACCTGTATACAGGTGTGAATCTTTTTTGGTGATTAAGAGGGATGAATACATTTTACATTGAATAATAACACTGATAATGTGTCATGGCCTCTGTGGTGGGCTTCTCTCTGGTCCTTGGCTACATCGGCCTGCTGGCCTGCACCTGCCTCCTCTTGGCCTTTCTTGCTCGGAAACTTCCTGATAACTTCAATGAGGCCAAACTGATCACCTTCAGCATGCTGATCTTCTGTGCCGTCTGGGTGGCTTTTGCTCCTGCTTACGTCAGCTCTCCTGGGAAGTATGTTGTCGCTGTGGAAATCTTTGCAATCCTGGCCTCCAGCTACGGTTTACTGCTCTGCATTTTTGCCCCCAAATGTTTCATCATTCTTTTGAGGCCTGAGAAAAACACTAAGAAACATCTGATGGCAAGATAGTTGTTCTGATTAAATGTGAGTGCAGACTCTTATACAGGGCGACGGCTGTGTCTCAGGCTGCAGAGCGGGTCAGAAGATAGACGGTTGGATCCCAAGCTCTTCCAGTCCACATGTCAAAGTACCCTGATTTAGAGGACAGACCGAACAGAAATATATCATTGATAACACATTGAATAACTTTACAGTTCCAATCTTACTGCATTTGATAATTCAAATGAATTGATAATTTAATATTATTCTGACATTAATACATGTGGGCATTAAAGGGGTCACACTTACACTCATGCAGGAAAGCCCCAGTCCATCCAGGAAACATGAATTCATGCAATTTAAGCAGCTTATGATCCTGTAATACTCTCTTTATTTTCCTCTTTAAATGCATTAATTAAAAGTTTAATATACAGATTTATATTTTTTAGTCACACCAATCGATGTAACAGGTTCTGCTTAACATTGTTAAAGTAAATATAACTGCAATTTAAGAACTTGAGCCTCTGAATGACTTACATCAGTAGGTGATAATATTGGAATCATATGTGAAATCAGAAATATCTGGTTAATCCAGTTAATTTATTGACCACTTTAAAGGAGGATAAGTTGACACCATGCACTGATCTGATCAAGCTGCATGTACTGAATAACAACCACTAGATGGAAGTATTATACCACGTAATAATGCTCTGACAAGTCTCAACTCGGTTTTTCCTTGGTGGACTTTTCATGTCTATGTGCAAGCGGCTGATGCAGCTGTGCAACATCTTGCTCATCTACCACTGTGAATGACTGGCATTAATTATTTTCAGACAATAATGCACGTCTACTTCTCTTCTCCATACAGTGACCTTACTGCAGCGCATGATAATTTATTCTGTCGTCCTAAAGTTTTGGATTTTGCTCCATTGAAAAACTAATTGTAATCTTTAATAAACACTTTAAAAAGAGGCAAAACAGCCGACAATTTCATTGTCCACAACATCTAAAAGACAATATGGAGAGAGTGGTTAAATAGAGCTGTGGAACAAGGGAACTACAATCACAATATATTTCTTAAACATACATTACAACAGTTTCACAGGTAGGGGATGCAGTACCCATATGACTAATGAGGTACAATTAACTCACTGCAATAATTTAAATGCTTATCTGACAGCTGTTACCATTAGGTAAATGGTTGCATTCAATAGTTGGCCTACTTGAATTGTGTAGGATGAGTGCGTCAAGTGCGGCCTTCACCTTACCATTTGCCAGTGCATGAGGAGCTTTACAACAGGTTGTTTTTGTCAGATCTGGAGTTTAAAATAAAACATACATGTTGTTTTGAAAAATGTATGTCAGGAAGTCAGTAATTATAATTTAATATGTTGGAGAAAGAGATGGCCAGCGCTTAAGTACTACACAACACTTTCCATCATGTAAAGGTTGACTAAAGAGATGTTATTATTTTAAGTAAAGACTAATCTCAATCTCACCATTTGACTCTGATTATCATGCACGTTCACATCTAGACATGATTTCAGTCCCTTTGGCTGCAATAAGGTTTATGTTGCTGCCACAGTAATGTTAATAAGAAGTGCAGAGTTAGTAGACAAAGCCTGTGTGAAATGCAAATGAAGGTTCATGCAATTCAACTGGATCTGTCACAGTGGGAATATATGGGATTATACATTTCTTAGGCTGTTGCTTGCATTGCTAACTTTGCTCCTAAATATGAATTTCATACATAACTGTATATCACTTTAATTCAGTTTTTCATGTGTGAGCTGTAATCTGCAAAACTACTAAAAAAGAACTACTTACACGTTCTCCCTTCTCCCCTCAGTGCCACCTCTCAGTTGCTGTGTAATGGGTGTAATTGCTTGTAAAATACACTGATGGAGGTGAGGAGTTGCACACCTGCGGCTTATCCTCTGAGATCAGATGACCATTTGCCCTTTTTGAAACCAATGCCGTCTCAGGCTTGATGTGCCTGAGGAAAGTCTGTCTTGCTTCCCCAACTCACTGCCTGCATGTTTTAGAGGATTTAGAAGTAATTTGAGGTTGATGAGCAGATAATTTGTAGTTGACACTGGAATAATACCTTTGTCTGGTTTTGCTTTTCACAATTGTACCATTGTTCTTGTATCTGAAGGAACTGGTGCGTAAACAGCTTGTTAAACCATCTGAGGCCTTTAGCTGGTGAGGTTTATGCAGAAAGCTAGCATGTGTGCATGATCTAGATGACAGGCCTGTACCGCTGCCACTTACCCAGTGTCCCCGTCCAAGTCTATCTTGGAGAAACTGATTGGTGCAAAGCTTAACTGGAGCACAATCATTCAATCGTGAGACAAAACCATTTAAACCTTGTATCAGTGTCAGCTAAAAAGGTGGGGTAGGAGGCGTCAGACCTAATTGCTGAGATGTAGCACCTTCCTCACTTTTAACTAAGTCTAAGCAGGTGGCGGTGTCTGGCAAGGCCATAGCTTCTTTCCAGCTGGAGAGGTGTTGTGTCTGGCTGTCCAATTCCCAGGTGCAGGGGCAGACCATGCATGCTTGCTGAGTCTGTCTTAGTTGCCATCTGCCGTGTTTGAGCCAGATGCACGGTAGATACTCCAGCGGGCCCAGTACGCCTGCCTTTTGTGCTCTGGGGACTTTGGGGCAGATTTGGAAACTAGCAGAGGGATCTTGTGACCTCATTATTCACTTTATGTAAGCCACATGCTACTCCCTGCTGTAGAGGACCACCTGTCCCATCATGGGATTTGGCGTTAATGCTGGTCCTTGCAAGTCCTTGCAGCAGAGCTGAAAAAGCTCACACCCAAATCTGTATATATTTCTTTACCCTTGTGTCATCCATAAGAATTGAAGCGCTAAATAATACCGCAGTGCATAAGGGAGCTGCTGCTCTCATTCTAGGTAATGCAAGGCCTCAACCAGGTGCCCTAAGGTGTTATCTGAGCCAACCTATTGAGCTGTACCTTTAACCCTTTCAAGGACGGGAACGTGGTGAGAGTGGGCAATCACTGCAATGGCCATCGGGGCCTTCAAAGTGTATCATTATCAGACGTGTGCGTACAAGAGTGTGGAAAGTTTTCATTTGAACCATTGAAATTAAAGGGGCCATATCTTTTAAATAGATATTCTCATCGTTTGCTTGGGAACAGCTGCAGGTTTCTACGTAGAACCTCGCTTTCGCTAAAATCGACCTATCGTCATTCACCATCATTCGACTCAGGCTGACTTCTTGCACCAGTTTGTAGTCAAGTCGTTAAGATTTCAACTTACCATTCCGATACCTCCTGGTGATTCAGGCTTGTAAATATAAGGCCGAACAACCGATCCTAGAGCAGCCATGTTTTCTACAACTTTGGAGTGCAATGTGACCGCTCCCCCACATGGGATCGCACACGCGCCGACCGCTCATGCAGCCTCTTACAGTTGCTCTCTCGAATTTTCGCCCGGGTATTAATAAAGCATTTCTAATTCTCATTCTGATTGAAATACTGCCAGCCAATCGTGGCAAAGGTCGAAACTCTGAATGGCAAAATGGCTTGTTCGTTTCAGGAGGAAGGAGAGGCTCTGAAAAATAATTTAATTAAAATATGTACACAATTTTTAAGACGAAACAAACTTTACCAACGTGATTCAAAAACACATTAGAATAAAAGAAAATTGATTGTATATCTAAAATACGTCCCCTTTAAAAATGTCTAGAGTGATATCTCAGAGACTGGGCCCCATTCTTTAAAGAGATGTTGCTGCAGATTGGAAATGCCCAAACCTGGACTTATTAAACCATAACTCTCCATGGCAAGATGCATACCATTTTAGTAAAAAAAGACCCCTCCACAATCCCTTTTTGACTTTCCTTTATAATGTGAACAACACTGTGAAAGAGAGGACGACATTTTGCTGGAACAACAGTGTGATTTTGAAGCCAAAAGGGGCCCTGGTGTGCCCTTGTTTTTGTGAGTCACTGAGGGTGAATTTATCAAAATGAAAATCATACTCTTTTGGGATATCTGTGGTCACTGCCCTCCGGGTACGCCCTCTAGTTTCTGTATCACACATTTTATTATTGTTTTGCCCTTATCTTTGGGTGAAGTGATCTGCTGCTGTGTCATCTTGTTTACTATTAATCCACAATGGACTTTACGGCTGTTATAAATACCCAGAACAACATCTATGTTGCGCAAAGCGGGAGGGGGGGTATGTCAGACTTCTCAGATGTTGGTGTACATGTTGTAATTTGCTTTGCATGAAACATGTTTGATGTCTTTAAATACTAATTCTCTGCTGTTTATTAGCTGGATTTAACTGAATTTAACCTTTTTCACTTCAGGAACTATCTAGTGTTTATTGCACCTCTTATCCGTGCATGCTGTGCTAATGTGACGCTATTTAACCGAGTATATTGCTCATATTTAACATGTCTGGATCAGCTGCATCCATGTGTTGGTTCTCCCGGCTCTTCACTCTGTGGCCCTCCTCAGCCTCTTCCCTGCTGCTCGTGGGGCTCGTGGGCAGACAGCTGGGGCTCAGGGTGGGGCTGCAGGTGGTTCAGACTCTGACTTGTTCCCGTTTGAGCTCGACAAGTGACCAGGGTCTGTTTCAGGAGGGAGATGTAGTGATCGGTGGGCTTTTTAGTCTCCGTTACAAGCCTCCTGCTACGAACCACGACTTCACCCAGCTGCCATACTATCAACCCTGCACTGGGTAAAATACTGAACTGTATTATTTACTGTGAATGCTGCTTTATACTTAAGCCAATGTTTGCATTACTACATGCTTTATTTGCATTACCTTTTTTCTAGTCAACTAACGGTTCATTCTTTACACATGGTTATTTTCTTGTAAAAAGATGTTGATAAAGAACCTTCTCTCCTATGCTCTCAGTTTGGAAAATCTCCCATTGCAGTACATATACGCTATGGTTTTTGCACTGGAGGAAATCAATCGGAGCACAACCTTGCTTCCAGGGGTGAAGTTGGGCTATCATATTCGTGATAGCTGCGCCATACACCCTTGGGCGACACAGGCGGCTCTGTCACTGGTTGGAGGAGACGGCATCAGCTGTAATACGGCAGCCCCACCAGACTATTCTGCTGGGAGTGAAGAGAAAATCAAAGAAAGGAAAAGTACTAAATCAAGCTTTGATATGCATCTTTATCTATTATAATAACGAATTAAATGATGACGGTATAATTCCTGCATTGTTGTGTTTGAATCACAATCAATCACTATTTTTAATTAGCAAATGATTTGTCTCACAGTGTCATCAGGTGATCAGCCTGTTCCTCTGATCATTGGTGGTTCCTCATCTGTGTCAGCCAAGCTACTCTCCAAAATCCTGGAGCCGCTCTCTGTACCTTTAGTGAGTTCTATTACAATCCTCATTTAATACAATAATGTTAGAATTTATTTACAACACAATTACCACATTTAACACCTTTTTTTGCACCCCCATTATAGAAATCATGGCTTTTCCTCTGCTGTCCTTATTGCAAAAATATTCTTCATGTCTATGAGATTCAAATATAATCAGGTTTCTCAGGATATTTATGTAAATGTGAGTTCTCTTGTCTTTAAGATGAGCTACACAGCTAGCTGCCCCTGTCTAAGTGACAGGGCCCAGTTTCCTAACTTCTTCAGGACCATGCCCAGCGATATTTACCAAGCCCGAGCCATCGCCCAGCTCGCCATACGCTTCAACTGGACCTGGATCGGAGCAGTTGTAGCAAACAACGATTATGGCCACATGGCCATAAAGGTGTTTTCATTTGTCTCATGAGAAATGTTATGTAGTATTTATTCATACTTTATTTTTATTATTTTAATTTTCTTTTTCCTCATTTCAACTCTGTCTGTCAGGTGTTTGAGGAGGAGACTCAGGGGAAAGAGGTGTGTCTGGCGTTTGTCGAGACTCTTGAAAGACAAAAAATTGTGAGTGATGCCAGACGAGCGGCACTCGCGATTCAGGCCTCCACTGCGAGGGTGATTTTGGTCTTCTCCTGGTACACAGACGTGAGGGAACTATTCCTGCAACTGGCCAAGATAAATGTGAGAAATTGGAATAAAATAGTTCAATTTACGTGTAAAAAAATAACAGAACAGATTTTATTTAATTGCTTTTTTGATTATGTTATGTCACTATCACCAGGTGACTGACAGGCAGTTTCTGGCCAGTGAGGCTTGGAGCACCAGCGCTAATCTCCTCCAAAATCCTGTCACTTCTAAAGTTGCAAGTGGAGTTGTTGGTGTGGCCATTCGAAGTTCACCTATACCTGGATTTGAAAATTATCTTCGAAGTTTGAACCCCTCTCATCGCCCTGATGATAACTTCTTAAGAGAATTCTGGGAAAAGGAGTTTGGTTGTAGTCCCGAGGCCACACCTCTGCCTTCAAATGACACTTCACCTCCATCTGCTTCAAACAGGTTGCTTCTCAAGGCTTCTCTTCCACCCTGCAGTGGTACAGAGTCCCTGGACGGTGTGCAGAATCACTTCACTGACACCTCTCAGCTGAGGGTGACATATAATGTCTACCTTGCTGTTTATGCTGTGGCCCACGCCCTTCACAGCCTTCTCTCCTGCCCTGACAGCCCCCCTGGAAACAGCAGCTCCACCTGCTCCTTTGCAAAACAAATCAAACCCATAGAGGTAAACACAATAATGTATATATCAACATATTTTTGAAATACTCTCACAACCAATGCTTTCAAGAAGTGCATGTGTCACATAAAAATACATCTGTACTCTTCTACTTTTGACTAATGTATTATTTCAATATTTTGTTGCTTTCAGTTGTTGCAGCAGTTGGGCAAAGTTAATTTCACAACACCACAAGGTGAACTGCTATATTTCCAAGGAGGCAACGTTCCGGCAAAGTACGACCTCGTCAACTGGAAGAAAACCCCCGAGGGGCCACTCAAAATTGTCCTGATTGGTCGTGTGGACGGGTTTGACCTCAACCTTGATGAGACAGCTGTTCAATGGAGCACAGGATCCAATCAGGTGGTTGAAAAAAGAGAACATTTTGAATCAGGCCAATTCCAATATGTCTATTTATTTAGATATTTGATCTTATTCACAAAACATTATTAAGACTTTGGTTTTACTTGTTGATCAGGTCCCTGTTTCAGTGTGCAGTGAGAGCTGCCCTGCAGGTACCCGAAAGGCCAACAGGAAGGGGGAACCGGTCTGCTGCTTTGACTGTATCTCATGTGCTGATGGGGAGATAAGCAATCAAACTGGTGAGGAAATGTGGTTTGGACCAATTATAAGATAACAGAAACTCTGTTGCATCCTTACTTTGCCCTTTTACGGCTCATTTAGCTTTTACCTCTCCCAGGTTCCCTACACTGTGAGCGTTGTCCACCTGAGTTCTGGTCCAATGCGAAACAAACTGCCTGCATCCCTCGCCAGCTGGACTACCTTTCCTTTAATGAAACCTTGGGCATCACTCTGACCACAGTGGCAGCATCTGGTGTCGTGGTGACAACAGCTGTGTTTGTGGTGTTTCTTTGCTACCGTCAAACACCCATGGTAAGAACCCAGAGTGATGTCACGGAGAATACGTTGTATTATCTACAACTGCCTTCAGTTTTTTTTTAGCTCTATTGCATTATATATTCACTCTGGAAAAATGTAACGCAGTATCACTCAAGAGGGAGTGCTTTTGTTTAATTAGCAGACACCTGGAGCCTTATGCGTATAACCGTATTACAGCCGTGCTGATATTCAGTATAACAGCACAAAATTGAGTTTGATATTAGTTTTATACAACGGTTTTATAAGGGGCATATATTAGTGAACAGTAATGAGCAACAAAAGGTTAGTTTTTTTTTGTTCTTTCATCTTTATCTTCTTCCGCCAAAACAACTAGTTCCACTGCTTGACTGGAACTGGACTGTTGCCAAGCAAAACATAAACATTTTCCCACCCAATCACTCCAGGGGATCAATCCGGGCAAAACTTTAATGTTAATAAATAACAGTCAGAATAACTGAGAAGAAGTCACAGACATTTAGTTAAAAGTTTACACAGTTAAAAGGAATGCCTCTTGTCCAATCATAGTCTGAACATACTGTTGTATAACTTCATATATTGTTGATGTATATCTATTTTATTCCCAATTCCTAATTTGCAGGTGCGAGCCAACAACTCAGAGCTGAGCTTCCTGCTTCTTCTGTCACTGAAGCTCTGCTTCCTGTGCTCGCTGG
Source organism: Semicossyphus pulcher (assembly GCF_022749685.1). Lineage (NCBI taxonomy): Eukaryota > Metazoa > Chordata > Actinopteri > Labriformes > Labridae > Semicossyphus > Semicossyphus pulcher. The sequence continues at coordinate 10,967,062 of NW_027211692.1, forward strand.
TGTTCATCGGTCGTCCAGCAGTCTGGTCCTGTCGGTTCCAGCAGGCCGCCTTTGGGATCAGCTTTGTGCTTTGTGTTTCCTGCCTCCAAGTCAAGACCATAGTTGTTCTGGCAGCGTTCCGCTCAGCTCGGCCTGGTGCTGAAGCCTTGATGAAGTGGTTTGGTCCAGGCCAACAGAGAGGAAGCGTCTGTGTCTTTACCAGCATACAGGTTAGAGTTAAAGTAGAGAGGTTAAAGTAAATAAAATTGCAACTTATTGCAGGATTCATATATATTAATCTGCAACTTGGCTTTTTCCCCCAAGGTTATCATCTGTGTCATTTGGCTGTCCCTTAGCCCCCCAGTGCCTCAAGCTGACTTGAATATCCCAGGGTTAACAGTCACCCTGAAGTGTGCCATGGCCTCTGTGGTGGGCTTCTCTCTGGTCCTTGGCTATATTGGCCTGCTGGCCTGCACCTGCCTCCTCTTGGCTTTTCTTGCTCGGAAACTCCCTGATAACTTCAATGAGGCCAAACTGATCACCTTCAGCATGCTGATCTTCTGTGCTGTATGGGTGGCTTTTGTCCCTGCTTACGTCAGCTCTCCTGGAAAATATGCAGTTGCTGTAGAGATATTTGCAATCCTAGCCTCCAGCTTTGGTTTACTTTTCTGTATCTTTGCTCCAAAGTGTTTTATCATTCTTTTGAGGCCTGAGAAAAACACCAAGAAACACCTGATGTCCAGGTAACTCAGAAAATGCAAAGACATTAACTAAATATGTAAGTCACCTCAGTCAATATGTACTTATCAGTCCTCATGCTCTTTATTTAAACTGTGTTGTAAAATAATGACTTTCTGCTATCTGCTAGTAGTTTTTCTAACAATGTAATATCAGTTGTATTTACGCAGACAACTTAACTGTTTGTATTATGAATTAAAAAGAAAAAAAGACACAATGAATTTCTATTCTTTCTTACTAATCAGATTGAAAGCACATCTCTATCGGGAATTCAATGTTAACAAGTATTACTGATGTAAAAAACATGTACAGCTTTAAAAAAACAGGAACACTGATAAACATTTATAAAATAAGTTCAAAGGTTATTTTTGTTTTTGTAGTAATGCAACTATTACTTGTATCAGAAATGAAAGTTGCTTCTGAGTGTTGAGAGAACCAAACGGGGGGGCTAGCAGGGTCTTAAGTACCCCACCCCCAAGCCCCATCCACTAATTTTACGATAAAAATATTTTTGGAATAAAACCTTAAATACATACATGCGAAACACTGATACGGCTTAAAAACTAAATATTGTATTGTTAATGCATGTAATGATGTACCAGCGAAGTGAGTAACAACCTCAATTCTAAGCCAATCACATTGTATAGGTGAGTGTGGGAGTGGTTCAAATGATCAACTCTGCCCAATTTAGACCGGCGAACATGGCGAAAGAGCGATGCAGAGTTGGCCTGCTTTCTGTTGGACAGGTAGGTGCCTCAAACCGGGTAGGACGAGCTCACCAGCGGTTAGCATGCTAGCGCTAAGCTAACTGTGATGCTGTCAGTGTTAGCTTGGGCGTGTTCTCGTACGAGAGCGTGAAAGTGAGCGTCTGATGACGAAGAGCCCAGGAGCAGGGGCCAAGTTTGAATGTGTTGTTGACAAAATGCAAGGACAAATCCTACTTATTATACCTTTCAGTCTAATTTAATATGTGGGATAACATTAACATATGTTTATCGAAATGTGTTAGTCTCGTAGTCACTATCCTACAAGTGCTGAATCTATTCTTTGAAATACAATACAAGTAGGTTTGTGCGAATCAGCTGCATATGGCCTGCTTTACATTTCGTAGGAGAGTGAATGATGCCGTGGTGAAGACATTGTTTTGCCACAGATAGAGGATAATGAGGAGTATGAGAAGGACGGTGAAGAAGACCACTGTCTCAAAGAGATGCTTTAATGCTGTAAGTAAGCGTTGTTCGCTGAAAGTAAGCTACTTATTTCATGTGCTGTCATCCTCTGGCTTACGTTAGCTAAAGCTGGCCGGCTCTGCGAGCTAGCAAGAGTTTTGGGTTGCTGTTTTCAACGCAAGGCTAGATTAATCTCTTTTTCTATTTCTAGTAAGTGCTACAGTTGTTTTTGCTCACAGCTGAAGTATTTTGTAAAAGACAGATGCTTTCTAAGATAACTGACCCTACCAACTTCTTAACTAAAATGGTATGGTGTGTAACATTGGTTTACATGCTATTGTCCCAATACAAATAAACATTAAAGAAATAAACGGCGATTGGAGCATTTCTCAGTTCCTTCTTAGATTTCTTTTCCCAAATCCAGCAACTTTAATGTCCACGTCTTATACTGAAAAGTTCAAAGGTCAGCTTCAATTCTCTGGTCATTAATCACCGAAACTCAGGAACAGCATTTGTGACTTCCATATTTAAGGCATTGTCTACTTGTTTATGTTAGCATATACTTTTATTCCAGTTTGAGCCAGTACAACAGAATTTGGCCACAAAGGAGCTAAACAGCTTTTAGCACACAAAGCCAGAGGTATATTTTTGTGATATAAAATTAAATAAAAGAAACTATCCTTAAGAAAAACCATTAAAAAACATATGTTTTAAGTGTATATTTGTGATGGAGGAGATTTTTGGATTCTGTATACAAGCTTGTGCCAATGGGTCTTATGGTAATATGAATTAAACTTGAGATAACAGACAGCTTTGGTACTCAATCAACAATCATTTGCCATCCTGCTGTTGTTTTTTTCTTACTCTTGAGAGGAGTGATTTGGGCTTGTGTGCAGGTGGCATCATGTTTACTGCTTTCATAAAGGCTTATAAAAACTCACATTAACAGCTCAGTTGTTTAGAGGAGGAGGAGGAGGGGTATGACAGTTTAGAAATCCTGTCGTAGCGAGTTATATCTTGTGTTTGAATATGATTTGAATTTTCGTTTTTCACTCCAGGTTGTATCTTAGTCTGAAAACGTTTTCCTACTGCATTGGGAGGGATTTTAGATATTGAATATATTGTCTCTGACAAAACTAACTTACTGAGCATCCTGTACGCGGGTCCAGAATAGCTGCATCTATGTCCTGCTTCTCCTGGCCCCTCTCAGCCTCATACCTGCTCATTGTCGTGCTCATGGGCAGACAGCTGGGGCTCAGGGTGGGGTTGCAGGTGGTTCAGACACTGACTTGTTCTCGCTGGGGTACTCCCAGTAACCAGGGTTTGTTCCAGGATGGAGATGTTGTTTTCGGTGGGCTCTTTAGTATTCATTACCAACCTCCAGCTATAGCAAATGACTTCACTCTGCTGCCACACTACAAACCATGCACTGGGTAAAACTCTTAACTGTGCTATTTACTGGGATTACTGTAATATCACAATGTAAAATAATAGAATATGATTAATTAACATCTTTGTATTTTGGGTTTTTTACTTCGGTTTTGACTATTAAGGCTGATATTTCTCTCACTCTTTCTCCCCTCTGCTCTCAGGTTAGAGCATGTTCCATTGCAATACATATATGCTATGGTGTTTGCAATGGAGGAAATCAATAATAGTACAACACTGCTACCAGGTGTTAAGCTGGGGTATCATATATTTGATAGCTGTGGACGACCGCCGTGGGCTCTCCAGGCAGCGCTGTCCCTGGTTGGAGGAGACCGCACCAGCTGCATTTCAAACCACCCTGCAGAAAGGAGAGGTAGCTTGTTGTGTTTTAATATCATACACTAAATACTTAACTAAATAAAATGATGACAGCAAAAATTACAAAGCCTGATTATATTTTTTAGTGCTGTCAACAGGTGATCATCCTGTTCCCTTGATCATTGGCGGTGCTTCATCTGTAACTGGCCAGATTCTCTCCAGACTCCTGGGGCCACTCTCTGCACCTTTAGTGAGTTTGAATATAGGCTATGAACTGTGCTGTATCATTTTCTCCTTATTTTCTGGTTGCTGGTGCCATCTTTAACTTTGATCTTTTTGTCTTTCAGATTAGCTACCTGGCGAGCTGCCCCTGTTTGAGTGACAGGCTCCAGTTTCCTAATTTCTTCAGAACAATCCCCAGTGATATTTATCAAGCCCGGGCGATTGCTCAGCTTGCTATTCGCTTCAATTGGACCTGGATTGGGGCAGTTGTAGCGAACAATAATTATGGCCACATGGCAGTAAAGGTGTTTTGTTATGTAGATCATTTCAGCATTTCACAGTATCCAAATAATATACTAGTGATATACTATGTTGTTCAATTAATTCATTTCATCTATATGCCTTTTTGAACTCTGTCTGTCAGGTGTTTGAGGAGGAGACTCAGGGGAAAGAGGTGTGTCTGGCGTTTGTAGAGACTCTTGAAAGACAAAATATTGTAAGTGATGCCAGACGAGCGGCGCTCACGATTCAGGCCTCTACGGCGAGGGTGATTTTGGTCTTCTCCTGGTACACAGACGTGAGGGAACTATTCCTGCAACTGGCCAAGATAAATGTGAGAAACTGGAATAAAATGTGTGTAATGAATGCAATACAGAAGTGGAAAATTGTGTTTATTATGATTGCCTTTTTCGGAATAATTTTTTAACTTGATCGTGATCTGTCTTCTTGCGGTCCCTAGGTGACTGACAGGCAGTTTCTGGCCAGTGAGGCTTGGAGTACCAGTAACGATCTTCTCCGACATTCAGTCACAAGAAAAGTGGCAAGTGGAGTTGTTGGTGTGGCCATTCGAAGTTCACCTATACCTGGATTTCAAACCTTTCTCAGAAGTTTAAACCCAGTTAATCGTCCTGGCGATGAGTTCTTAAGAGAATTCTGGGAAGCCAAATTTGGATGTAGTCCTGGAGCTACATATTCCTCATCATTACTCAACTCTATAAGTCAGAAAGGCACAAGGCATTCTCCTGGCACAAGGTCTCTTCAGAAAGCTTCTCTTCCACCCTGCAGTGGTACAGAGTCCCTGGAGGGTGTGCAGTATCCCTTTTCAGACACCACTCAGCTAAGGGTGACATATAATGTCTACCTTGCTGTTTATGCTGCAGCCCATGCCCTTCACAGTCTTCTCTCCTGTACTGATGGAGACAGCCCCCCTGGAAGCAACAGCTATCCCTGCTGTTCTTTGAAACTCATTGAAACCATCAAACCAATAGAGGTAAGCATGATTAGCAGCTCCCCTGGTCTGCCCTTAAACAACAAACGCTTGTGAAATGCAAAGCCAAGATGTTATGAAAATAATATCCCCAAAAAACATTTAGTGACCATGTGAACAATTTTAATGTTTTCATAATTTTCCAGCTTTTGCAGCACTTGAACAATGTGAATTTCACCACACCACAGGGTGAAATATTTTACTTCCAAGGAGCTGATATTCCACCAAGGTACGATCTTGTCAACTGGCAAAAAGTCCCTGAGAGGTCTCAAAAACTTGTCAAGATTGGTTATGTTGATGGGTTTGATCTCTATCTTAAGGAAGCTACTATTCAGTGGAGCACAGGATCCAATCAGGTATGAAATATGACAATAATTTCATCCAGATCAAAATTACGTTATTTATTACATTTTTGCTTTTAGTCAGAAAACATTCATTACGTTCCTGCGAACTTTGGTTGCTCTATTTGTTCAGGTCCCTGTTTCAGTGTGCAGTGAGAGCTGCCCTGCAGGTACCCGAAAGGCCAACAGGAAAGGGGAACCTGTCTGCTGCTTTGACTGTATCTCATGTGCTGAAGGGGAGATAAGCAATAAAACTGGTGAGGAAAGGTGGTATGATAACATCTTGCAACGTTACTTTGCCCTTTAATGTTTGAATTCGTTTTTACCTCTTCCAGGGTCCCTACACTGCGAGCGTTGTCCACCTGACTTCTGGTCCAATGCTAAACAAACTGCTTGCATCCCTCGCCAGCTGGACTACCTTTCCTTTAATGAAACCTTGGGCATCACTCTGACTGCAGCAGCTGTGTCTGGTGCTGCAGTGACAACAGCTGTGTTTGTGGTCTTTGTTTACTACCGTCAAACACCTATGGTAAGAACCTGAAATAATGTAACAAAATTAGACAGTACATTGTTGTCTACTTCACACTGCTGTGCACTCAAGACTTTATTATAGTTAGGTCAATTTAATTTAGCGCCCTATGATATGTTTTTCTAATTATACTTACTCTAATCAGATTTTTTGCCTTTTTGGCTGTTAATGTGTTTTTATTTATTTTTTTATATACGCCTTCTCCTTTCAGGTGCGAGCCAACAACTCAGAACTGAGCTTCCTGCTTCTTCTGTCACTGAAGCTCTGCTTCCTGTGCTCACTGGTGTTCATCGGTCGTCCATCAGTCTGGTCCTGTCGGTTCCAGCAGGCCGCCTTTGGGATCAGCTTTGTGCTTTGTGTTTCCTGCCTCCAAGTCAAGACCATAGTTGTTCTGGCAGCGTTCCGCTCAGCTCGACCTGGTGCTGAAGCCTTGATTAGGTGGTTTGGTCCAGGCCAACAGAGAGGAAGTGTCTGTCTTCTTACTTGTATACAGGTAGTTCAAATCATCTTTTTATTTTTTTCAATCTTTTAATTGGCTCAGTTTACTACATTTTTCGTCAATCTATTTATAACTTATTTTATTTAGATTATCATCTGTGCAACATGGCTGTCTCTCAGCCCCCCGGTGCCTCAACGTGATCTGGGTTTCCAGGGGTCAAAGGTCACCATGAAGTGTGCCATGGCCTCTGTGGTGGGCTTCTCTCTGGTCCTTGGCTACATCGGCCTGCTGGCCTGCACCTGCCTCCTCTTGGCCTTTCTTGCTCGGAAACTCCCTGATAACTTCAATGAGGCCAAACTGATCACCTTCAGCATGCTGATCTTCTGTGCCGTCTGGGTGGCCTTTGTTCCTGCTTACATTAGCTCTCCTGGAAAATACACTGTTGCCGTGGAGATATTTGCAATCCTAGCCTCCAGCTATGGTTTACTGCTCTGTATCTTTGCTCCAAAGTGTTTCATCATTCTTTTGAGGCCTGAAAAAAACACCAAGAAACACCTGATGGCCAGGTAGCACAGATACAGCGTGTACCTATTTAAGCTAGTCAAATAATAACAATACTCACATTACTGTTATTACATTATTTGTATCCTCCTAGTGTCCCTTTGCAATTTGCAGACTCTAATTATCTTAATTTAGCATAGTGTAAAGGGATTGAAAAAGGTGCTTTATAATTTTTTAAGATGGATTTATAAAATGTCACCGTTCCTTGTTGCTAAACTTGTATCTACAATACATTACCCTGTATTTTATGAGTAAATATATACTACATAAAACTTAATATGTTTCCGGTTCTTATTTTATTTTGCAGTTTTGATTCCCTGTTGACATGTTAAAATAGCATAATTGATGAAACAATATTACATTTATTAATTAAATAATTGTAATATCTGGGTTGTCAAAAAGTGATCATGAAGGTCTCAGTTCCCCATTTTAGACAGGGGGAGCTGAGTGCAGGCTGATTATCTATTTTCAGTCGAGGGTGTTGAGCATTGTGGGAGTTTAGCTCGTAATAATACGGCACAAGCGAATTCTACAGAGCCATCATTTAGCATTGCATTTATAGCTTTCAGAACAAATAGGGGCATCTTAGCTTGCGTATGTATGCTAACTGCTAACTATGACTTTGATAGCAAACTTGACTTTGTTACTCATTGATTGATTCCCCCTCTCATTCTGACTCAGACAACTGAAACATACTTTTATGTGGGAACAAAACATGGCACATGAAATCACATGAAATTTGCTTTTTCACGTAAATTCTGCATTTCACACATTTGATCTGCTAGCAATGTTAACATGAAAATAAAATGTCACGTGAACTGGTCATTTTCATAAGTAATTGTTAATTCAATAAGTAATCTCATATGTAAATCAAACCCTCACATGTGAAATTAATGAATCACATACATTTACATGAGGTTGGGTTTTTTTCACATGTGGATTACAATTTCCACATGTGGAAACAAAACACCTCATGAAATCACATGTGAGATTTGCATTTTCCCATGTGAATTTCATCATCATTATATCCTCCTCAGGCTACTACAGTGTCTTTTTAAGTCTCTATCTTTGTCTCTTTTTTATCCTCACATTATAACACAACCAAACCCAAACCAAGACACAGACCCCTACTTACAATACACTATGCCCCTCTTTAATAACATTTGTGCCTACATTTTACTTTTCAATGCTTTGATTTTTTTTAATAATGTTGTTAAGCATTTTTTAACAAAATATGCCGAAGTGAATCATTTGTAAATCCTCTTCAACCCAGTCCAAAGTTAATAATTTCATCTAAAGATATCTTGTATGTAATAAACAGGTCGAACAGATTTATATTATTTCAACTCTCCCCACTCATTTACATTTTTAGCAAAGCCTTATGATTCTGTGAGTGAAGGTACTGAGGGAAAACGCTTAAAAAATGAATCATAGTTATCATATTTAATCTAATTTTCCCATGCTTTTGCGATTGATGGCAGAATCTCTGACTGCCCCTGAATGCCTCTTCGATCTACTCCATCCACTTTTGTTTTTACATTTGTGTTAAGCGTGTGTGCGTGTTTTGGACGGCCACATTTTTTTGAAGTACAAATACTATATCAAAATATGAAATACCACTCCTTAAGGACATTTGTGCTTGCATTATACTTGTTTCTACCTTTTATTATTTTTGTTAAAGATTTTTTTCGATGCTTTTGCGTTCGACGCCAGAATTTCCGAGTGCCACTGAATGCCTGACTCAAACCTAACTGCGTCACACCAACGGTCTCTTCTGCTCTCGAGACTTCTCCGGTAAGTACAGGGAGGCCTCACTCCCAATTACTAACTTTTTTAATGTTACAAATACTCATTTGGTGTTGTTGAAATATGGTTAAAATGGTGTTTAGCTAATACACACTTAATAATGGAAGAAAAAAAGGCTAAATATTTTTCTAGTGCAGCCTAAAAGACCTTATTGTTAGTTAGCTAATATTAGCGACGATGCTAACGCTAGCTGCTAACGGCAACGGTCGCTATGCTAGCGACCATAACTAGTAGGCATATCAACAATTTAGCTAAAGCTTTTGGTAAAAACTCAAGACAGAGACAAGTCCTAACAGACATATACTGTATGAATCAAAGTAACTAAATTCTGCAGCCATTGTGTGAGTCAGCAGTCCTCTGCCAGAGTAAACTGTGAAAATGATATGTGGATAGTGACAAGAAACAAGAAAAACAAGAAAAATCCCTGCACTTTGTTTGGTCAGTAGTAATATCGTTAATTGTTGTTATTGTTATTTGACAGCAGCGCATATAACTTAAAGAAGCTGACGTTTTTATTCCATTGAGATCAATGCATTTCATACGTGATTTACACACAGCAATGTACTATGCTGTCAAGACTATTGCATGTAATATAGTCCCAAGAAGCATTAAGACATATTGAAATAATACAATTATTTTTAAAAATGTGTGTAATCACACAACTTAAAGTTTCTAATGCAACTTTAAGTATTTTCTAACAGTTGGGTGTAGGGATGCAACAATTAGCCTAGAGATTTTGATTATAGTCAGAGGAATTATCACGATTATCACGATTATTATGCATTCATTAACTTTAAATTTCATTAAATGTTAATGTGTCATTTATCGCAGCCTTTTGAAACAGAAATAACACAGTAATCAAATAATAGACTAAAAATAAAAATTAAAGATAAACAACAAGTCTCATCTTTATCTTTTGAGCGGGAAACCTTTTAGACTTAAACTGTTGATGCCCTTTGAAGAATAAATAAATACTTTAACATTCATGATTAAATAAGCATGGCGTTTTAAGCGTGATTAATTGTGAAACTGGTTAATTGCTGCATCCCTAGTTGGGTGTACAAATTTTGAGAAAGATAGATAATATTGTGTGCATTGTTGATGAATTTTTGCTTTAAAACCCCTCAAACCGGTAAACTAAAAATGTATTTAATTTTTCTTCTCCCCTAACCCCCTGACCATCTTTCATTCCCCCCAGCCCCCTCCTTCTTAATGCTGATCATCACGAATTCAGGATGGCGAGACCAGGCCTGCCTTGGACCCAGCCAAGGAGGAATCAATAATTGGTAAAAACAAACTAATTGTCTGTGCTTATAACTCAATTCTTATAGATATGTATTTGCCTCGTATTTTTAAAGTAGATATTTATTATGCTCATTTTGTAATTCATCTGACAGACCATGTTCAGAAGAGATTTCCACATGTGAGTCCTAAAACCAGGCAGTCGCAGTGATAGGTAGGTATCTGAGCAGTGGTGTCAGCTCTTAGAGCTGTGACTAGGGCTGCACAATATGGGTTTGATATGGAAAAAACATGTATTGCGATATCTTTTTGCTCTGCGATATTAATTTCAATTTTAAAAAAAATTCAGAAACGTATACCAGATAAACGCAGTGTGTTTTCATGTTTATATAAACAATTAACGATCATACTTTTTATTTGGGACTTTTTAAGCCTTGCCTATAACAAAACTTGTGTCACGTGAAATAATCACATGTGGTTGCAGTTCACATGTGGAAATAACAACATGAAAAACACATGTCCAAAAAACCCCATGTTTTTGGTTCACATGAGGACTATTCACATGTTGGCCATTCACATGTGACATTTTCGTAAGGGATGCGCCAAGCTTTCTTCTAATTGTTTGAGCAATTGTGAAACACAATTGTTTCCTTTAACTTCCCTGTTTTGTCCAAATCGAATCAGACCAATTTACACATTTTTTCTCTGAATATTACTTTTTTTTCTTTATAACTTATTGTTTTTCCTTGATCTTTGATTTAAGTCACACTCTTTGAACACACAAAATACATTTTGATTTTTAATATTGATTGTAGAATATAGTCAGTCCAATCCCAGAGCAACCCCTGCAGGAATCACACCTGTTGGCAAGTCTCAGAAATAATCACATTTTTAAGCAACAGTACATAAAAATATTAAAATAACTGATCTCATAATAAATGTTAACACATATTATTATATGTTTTATTTATTGGTTGTATTTGTTCAATGTAAGACTAGAGACATCCAGCTATCCGCACAGAAGACATCATCTCACTCAACAAAATCTAACTTTTATGATAGACTTGGTTTGCCATTGTAAAAATACAACTGAATATAATGTTGCTTTAAACTAGTTGATAATTTTGGTTTCTGCTGCTTTTATTAGTTGGTGGTTCCTCGACCCATGATTGCTTTCTTCGTGTTCCTCTCTGGTCTCAGCAGGATTATGTAACATTTGGGTCCAAACAGCGCCACCAAGAGGCCAAAACTGGAGGCCAGGATGGCAAATATCTCCACTGCATCTGCATATTTTCCTGGTGAGTTGACATACGCAGGGACAAAGGCCACCCACACAGCACAGAAGATGAGCATACTGAATGTGATGAGTTTGGCCTCATTGAAGTTGTCAGGAAGATTTCTTGCCAGAAATGCTAAGAGGAAGCTGAGGATAGCCAAAAGGCCAATATAGCCAAGCAGAACTGCAAAGCCAACTGTGGACCCAACTACACACTCATATACTATCTTGTCATTGTGGTATTGAGTGTTTTTATGTGGAGCAGGTGTGGAGGAAACAATCCAGACAATGCAAATTGCTGTCTGGATAGATGTAAGAACCAGAACTGTCCCTCTCTGCTGCATTATGCCAAACCACTTGAGAGCAGCTCCACCTCCTGGCTTGGAGGCCTTGAACACAGCCAGAACCACCATGGTTTTAACCAGAATGCATGAGACACAAAGCACAAAGCTGATCCCAAATGCAGCATGTCTCAGCTGGCATGTCCATAGTCTGGGACGACCGATAAACAACAGCGAACACAGGAAACAGAGTTTAAGAGCAACCAAGAGCAGGAAACTCAGTTCTGAATTGTTGGCGCGTACCATGGGTGTATGTTTATGATAGCTGAAGATTCCAAGTACAACAGCACAGATAAAAGTGCCCAGCAATGAGGCAGCTGTCAAGCAGATACCCAAAGGCTCATGGTACGAGAGAAACTCTGTTTTCTTAGCCACACAGTGGTCATGCTGAGGGCTGGACCAGAAGTCCTCTGGACAACTGGTGCACTCCATGGAGTCTGAAAAAAAGAGAGAAGTGGGTGAGGTACATTGCTTATTACGTAAGATAATATTCTGAGAGTGAAAAAAAATATTGAAGATGAAAATTCACCAGTTTTATTGCTGATCTTGCCCTCAGAACACGAGATGCAGTCAAAACAGCACTCAGGTTCACCCTTCTTTCTTGCCATGCGGGTACCTGGAGGACAGCTGTCACTGCACACTGAAAGAGGTGGCTGTAGGGAGAAAAATAAATCTGTCATCATGATTATTGTAATCTGCTTTGCTCTACTGTCCAAAATAGGAACAATCTGAACAAACAGAACTTACCTTTTTTGATATAAAGTTCCAGAAGATTTTGTCTTCAACAATTTTGAGTTCTTCACCTTTAGAGTCTGACCTCTTAACCTCACCCACATTCTGAACTATAGTTCTTCCATCAGGGAGCCACACCCAGTTAATGATGTCATAGATTGGCAAGGCATCACCATTCTTATCAAATGACACTTGATCACCAACTTGTGTGGTGAAGTTGACCTTTTGCAAATAATGAACAAGCTACAAATGGATAACAGAAATCGACAGATTTAGGGTGTGAAGGACTCAAACCAAGCAAAGGTTTATACACAATTTCCTGACATTTTTATCATTTAATAGTTTTATCTTTTTTATGCACCCTAAAGTTGAGGCTGCTTTGTCTATTGTCAATGTGGTGAATAGAAGCCGGCATACCAATACAATTTTTGGGTGTCATTAATAACATTCAAAAACTGAAACAACAAAACAATAATACATTCAGTCAGTAACTCAATATGTAGCTGCTATTATTGGAAACATAAACAGGTAGAGCGTAGGTTGATACCACACCTGCCATGGCTCCAGTGTTTGCATCCTGGCACAGCTGTGCCCACTGAAAGGCCCTCTCCCTGGCTCGCACTGCATTATATCATCAAGGGCATACGCAAGAGCATACACAGCCTTGTAAATGTTGTACTCAGGCCTGAGATTAGACACATCCAAAAACTCAGTGTCAACATTTTCTAAGTCTTCATCTCCAGTGCAAAGTGCTTCACCAGCTTTCAACCAACCAGCTGTAGCAAATCTACACTGAAATGTGTATTCCCAAAACTGCATCACCTGAATAACAGTATAGAATGAGATTAATGACAACAGAAACTGAAACATGTTATTTATAATAATTATTATCATTATTTATTTATGTGATAAGAATTTGTTGAATTCAACTTATACCATGTTATTTCCAGAGTGGTTGTTTCCATTGTGGTCGGGACGTATTTGTAAGAGGAATTCCCTGAGCCCTGGTATTTCTCCTCGACGGATGGCGATGCCAAGTGTGCCACTCAGGTATGGCATGAGTTCTGGTGTCTGGAGCACAGTAGATGCTGTCCAGGCTTCACTTGCAATCCACTGCTGGCCTGTCACATTCTGCCTCAGCACCTGTGTATAGCATTATAAAGAGTTTATGCCAGACTTCTGTTTGTTAAATATACAATTGAATTGCAACACAATGATTTACAACAATTTATTTTATCACTTAAGCACAGATTTAAAAACTTTTAGCATAAAAATCCCAAATTAGGGTTTATTAAAATCTACATTTCAATGGAACAGTCACTGTAAAGTAAGGTAAATGAGCCATGCTGTTTAATTCCATGCTTAATAGGTAGAGCTTTCCAAAATGGCATTACTGAAGTTTACATCTGGCTTCCATTATTTTTGTGAGCTTCCCTGTAAACCTGATCACTGTAGTCTAATTATTTATTATTCCTTATACTGTTAGGGAGTAGTTCTTTCATTATTGCACACTGATTGAAACCTACAAATGTATTAAAATATTTCAAGCCAGGTTTTTCTATTGAGCTGAATCTTTTTTGGTTGTAATTTTGGACATATAAACTGGAACCACTATCAACAACTATGAACTGATGATGGTCTAACTGGAACTGATATGTGACTTAGTATAATTAAGACATTTATTAAAACCACGTATTTCTGAATTGTATTATATATTTGATTCCAACCTCTTCCATGAGATGAATCATGTTGAACTCGTGTGCGAACACCATGACCACACGAGCTGTGGATCTCTTTATCACATCAACAATCCTCCTCAGTTCAATTGGGTCGCTGTCCCAAGGCAAAACCTCCAAGTAAGCTAGACAACCTCCACCAGACTTAGTCAGATCAGATTGGAAGGATCGAGCAACATGGAGTCCATAGTCATCATCACTGACCAGCAGGCCAACCCAAGTCCAGCCAAAGTGTTTTAGAATCTGAGTCATAGCACGCACCTAAATGAAAATATTGGTGTAAAAAGGTCAGTGCACCGACAAGCATACTCATTTAAAAGACACAAACTACAAACTGAAATTATTGTTCAATTACAAATTAAATGAAGACAAAAGATTAGGTTTGTGTCATTTGTGAAAATGTCCACTAGCTTGTTTTGAATTAATCAGACCGAGTTTGTAGTTCTAATCTTAGTAAATGTGAGCCACCTGGAAAGCATCACTTGGGATTGTTCTAAAGAAGGATGGAAACCGTTGTCGATCGCTAAGGCAGGAACAAGTGGAAAAATAACTCACCTATAAGGAAACATACAGTGTAATGTTACCAATTTCATCCAAATCGTAACCACTTAATACATTTATATATTTAAACAATGTATCACTTTTTTTTCAAAATTGCATTGATTCAAAGACAGCATAAAAAAATAGGTTTCAAAAAATAGAGGATAGAAGCACTTACAATGGGCATTTTGTATAAACCCAGCACATTGGAAGTGGCAATAGTAAATGTCGAGGCAGAATCACCAACAATCCCCAGTACTGGTGGGGTCCCTAAACAGTTCTCCTCAAACACGTACTGCTCTTCTCTGCCACTGGCCAGTAATAATCCTCCACTGAATCCAATTATAAGTGCACCACAATTGTCATAAAGACTGTATCCCAGAGTTACGTTAGGTAACAGATTGGAGTTCCTGTTGATCTCATCAATAGCAAAGGCCATGGTCATAGCATGCCTGAACCCTAGAGTGTCAAAACTAGCACAGACAATATTGTAATCAACTACTATAAAGTAATATGGCTCTGTTTGAACTGGACAGATAAAAATACTTATGTAAATAACACATTACACAGTTACAATAATATACTTTTCATAGATGTATTCTAACATTGTAGTCATTTAAATTGTCATGAAAAGTTATATCACTGGTGTTTCATGCTTGTTTCAGCACAGTCCAATTTTTTCTTAAAACTTACCCATTGCAGCTTGGCTGTTGTGGCTCTGAGGTGTAAGTCCACTCAGGGAAGATAGAGGTATAATGCACCTCGAACAGACCACCCAAAACCACATCTCCAGGCTTGTGCATTTCATTGAGACGAAAATTGCTCTGTAATTTACAACTTGAGGAAAAAGAATTAGATACAGAGTATAAGGAGGAAGAGAAATAAATTAAGATGTGGAGAGATGTGCGAAGAAAAGCTCCCATAACTGCCCTCCTCCCTTCCCTTCTGTTTCCAATGTTCATACATGGCTATTTTTATATGCAGGTTTTTTTTTCATTACTGATGCACGGTCTACATCATTGTTTAATCTTTCATGCCAGCCATCAGGGCATTGGTTATGGGGGCAGGACATAATACACGAACATTTTGTAATGTTAATGTAATTTATCAAACATTAAATTAAAATGCCAATTATTTCCGTTAACCTCCCTGTTCTGTCCAGATCGAATCAGACCAAATTACACATTTTCTCTCTGAAAATTGCTTTTTTTTATTTTTAATAACTTATTGTTTTTCCTTGATCTTTGATTTTAGTCACATGTGGCCTCTGAACACACAAAATAAATTTTGTTTTTTAATATTGAGTGTAGAATATAGTCAGTCCAATCCCGGAGTAACCCCTGCGGGAATCACACCTGTTGGCAAGTCTCAGAAAAAAATCACATTTTCAAGCAAAAGTACTTAAAACGAAAGAACTGATCTCATAATAAATGATAACACATATTATTATACATTTTATTAAATGGTTGTATTTGTTCGATGTAAGACTAGAGACATCCAGCTATCCACACAGAAGACATCATCTCACTCAACAAAATCTAACTTTTATGATCGACTTGCTTTGCCATTGTAAAAATACAACTGAATATAATATTGTTTTAAACTAGTTGATAATTTTGGTTTCTGCTGCTTTTATTAGTTGGTGGTTCCTCGACCCATGATTGCTTTCTTTGTGTTCCTCTCTGGTCTCAGCAGGATTATGTAACATTTGGGTCCAAACAGCGCCACCAAGAGGCCAAAACTGGAGGCCAGGATGGCAAATATCTCCACTGCATCTGCATATTTTCCTGGTGAGTTGACATACGCAGGGACAAAGGCCACCCACACAGCACAGAAGATGAGCATACTGAATGTGATGAGTTTGGCCTCATTGAAGTTGTCAGGAAGATTTCTTGCCAGAAATGCTAAGAGGAAGCTGAGGATAGCCAAAAGGCCAATATAGCCAAGCAGAACTGCAAAGCCAACTGTGGACCCAACTACACACTCATATACTATCTCGTCATTGTGGTATTGAGTGTTTTTTTGTGGAGCAGGTGTGGAGGAAACAATCCAGACAATGCAAATTGCTGTCTGGATAGATGTAAGAACCAGAACTGTCCCTCTCTGCTGCATTATGCCAAACCACTTGAGAGCAGCTCCACCTCCTGGCTTGGAGGCCTTGAACACAGCCACGACAACCATGGTTTTAACCAGAATGCATGAGACACAAAGCACAAAGCTGATCCCAAATGCAGCATGTCTCAGCTGGCATGTCCATAGTCTGGGACGACCGATAAACAACAGCGAACACAGGAAACAGAGTTTAAGAGCAACCAAGAGCAGGAAACTCAGTTCTGAATTGTTGGCGCGTACCATGGGTGTATGTTTATGATAGCTGAAGATTCCAAGTACAACAGCACAGATAAAAGTGCCCAGCAATGAGGCAGCTGTCAAGCAGATACCCAAAGGCTCATGGTATGAGAGAAACTCTGTTTTCTTCGGAACACAATGGTCACGCTGAGGGCTGGACCAGAAGTCCTCTGGACAACTGGTGCACTCCATGGAGTCTGAAAAAAAGAGAGAAGTGGGTGAGGTACATTGCTTATTACGTAAGATAATATTCTGAGAGAAATAAAAAATATTGAAGATGAAAATTCACCAGTTTTATTGCTGATCTTGCCCTCAGAACACGAGATGCAGTCAAAACAGCACTCAGGTTCACCATTCTTTCTTGCCATACGGGTACCTGGAGGACAGCTGTCACTGCACACTGAAAGAGGTGGCTGTAGGGAGAAAAATAAATCTGTCATCATGATTATTGTAATCTGCTTTGCTCTACTGTCCAAAATAGGAACAATCTGAACAAACAGAACTTACCTTTTTTGATATAAAGTTCCAGGAGATTTTGTCTTCAACAATTTTGAGTTCTTCACCTTTAGAGTCTGACCTCTTAACCTCACCCACATTCTGAACTATAGTTCTTCCATCAGGGAGCCACACCCAGTTAATGATGTCATAGATTGGCAAGGCATCACCATTCTTATCAAATGACACTTGATCACCAAATTGTGTGGTGAAGTTGACCTTTTGCAAATAATGAACAAGCTACAAATGGATAACAGAAATTGACAGATTAAGTGTATTGAAGGGCTCAAACCGAGCAAAGGTTTATCCGCAATTTCCTGACATTTTTATCTTTTAATAGTTTTATCTTTTTTATGCACCCTAAAGTGGAGGCTGCTTTGTCTATTTTTAGTATTACTTTTTTTACTTTTTGAACAATATGGTGAATAGAAGCTGGCATACCAATAACATTTTTGGGTGTCATTAATAACATTCAAAATCTGAAACAACAAAACAATAATACATTCAGTCAGTAACTCAATATGTAGCTGCTATTATTGGAAACATAAACAGGTAGAGCGTAGGTTGATACCACACCTGCCATGGCTCCAGTGTTTGCATCCTGGCACAGCTGTGCCCACTGAAAGGCCCTCTCCCTGGCTCGCACTGCATTATATCATCAAGGGCATACGCAAGAGCATACACAGCCTTGTAAATGTTGTACTCAGGCCTGAGATTAGACACATCCAAAAACTCAGTGTCAACATTTTCTAAGTCTTCATCTCCAGTGCAAAGTGCTTCTCCAGCTTTCAACCAACCAGCTGTAGCAAATCTACACTGAAATGTGTATTCCCAAAACTGCATCACCTGAATAACAGTATAGAATGAGATTAATGACAACAGAAACTGAAACATGTTATTTATGATAATTATTATCATTTTTTGTTTATGTGATAAGAATTTGTTGAATTCAACTTATACCATGTTATTTCCAGAGTGGTTGTTTCCATTTTGGTCGGGACGTATTTGTAAGAGGAATTCCCTGAGCCCTGGTATTTCTCCTCGACGAATGGCGATGCCAAGTGTGCCACTCAGGTATGGCATGAGTTCTGGTGTCTGGAGCACAGTAGATGCTGTCCAGGCTTCACTTGCAATCCACTGCTGGCCTGTCACATTCTGCCTCAGCACCTGTGTATAGCATTATAAAGAGTTTATGCCAGACTTCTTTTTTAAAATTATACAATTGAATTGCAACACAATGATCTACAACAATTTATTTTATCACTTAAACACAGATTTAAAACTTTTAGCATAAAAATCCCAAATTAGGGTTTATTAAAATCTACAATTAAATGGAACAGTCACTGTAAAGTAAGGTAAATGAGCCATGCTGTTTAATCCATACATAAAAGGTAGAGCTTTCCAAAATGGCATTACTCAAGTTTACAACTGGCTTCCGTTATTTATGTGAGCTTCCCTATAAACCTGATCACTGTAGTCTAATTATTTATTATTCCTTATACTTTTAGGGAGTAGTTCTTTCATTATTGCACACTGATTGAAACCTACAAATGTATTAAAATATTTCAAGCCAGGTTTTTCTATTGAGCTGAATCTTTTTTGGTTCAAATTTTGGACATATAAACTGGAACCACTATCAACAACTATGAACTGATGATGGTCTAACTGGAACTGATATGTGACTTAGTATAATTAATACATTTTTTAAAACCACGTATTTCTGAATTGTATTATATATTTGATTCCAACCTCTTCCATGAGATGAATCATGTTGAACTCGTGTGCGAACACCATGACCACACGAGCTGTGGATCTCTTCATCACATCAACAATCCTCCTCAGTTCAATTGGGTCGCTGTCCCAAGGCAAAACCTCCAAGTAAGCTAGACAACCTCCACCAGACTTAGTCAGATCAGATTGGAAGGATCGAGCAACATGGAGTCCATAGTCATCATCACTGACCAGCAGGCCAACCCAAGTCCAGCCAAAGTGTTTTAGAATCTGAGTCATAGCACGCACCTAAATGAAAATATTGGTGTGAAAAGATCAATGCAAGTATACTCATTTAAAAGACACAAATTAAAAACTTAAATTATTGTTAAATTACAAATTAAATTACGACAAAAGATTAGGTTTGTGTCATTTGTGAAAATGTCTACTAGCTTGTTTTGAATTAATCAGACCGAGTTTGTAGCTCTAATCTTAGTAAATGTGAGCCACCTGGAAAGCATCACTTGGAATTGTTCTAAAGAAGGATGGAAACCGTTGTCGATCGCTAAGGCAGGAACAAGTGGAAAAATAACTCACCTATAAGGAAACATAGAGTATAATGTTACCAATTTCATCCAAATTGTAACCACTTAATACATTTATATATTTAAACAATGTATCACTTTAATATGGCATTGATTCAAAGACAGCATATAGAAATAGGTTTTTTTTAAAAAGAGGATAGAAGCACTTACAATGGGCATTTTGTATAAACCCAGCACATTGGAAGTGGCAATAGTAAATGAAGAGGCATAATCACCAACAATCCCCAGTACTGGTGGGGTCCCTAAACAGTTCTCCTCAAACACGTACTGCTCTTCTCTGCCACTGGCCAGTAATAATCCTCCACTGAATCCAGTTATTAGTGCACCACAATTGTCATAAAGACTGTATCCCAGAGTTACGTTAGGTAACAGATTGGAGTTCCTGTTGATCTCATCAATAGCAAAGGCCATGGTCATAGCATGCCTGAACCCTAGAGTGTCAAACCTAGCACAGACAATATTGTAATCAACTACTATAAAGTAATATGGCTCTGTTTGAACTGGACAGATAAAAATACCTATGTAAATAACATGTTACACAGTTACAATAATATACTTTCCATATATGTATTCTAACATTTTAGTCACTTAAATTGTCATGAAAAGTTATATCACTGGTGTTTCATGCTTGTTTCAGCACAGTCCAATTTTTTCTTAAAACTTACCCATTGCAGCTTGGCTGTTGTGGCTCTGAGGTGTAAGTCCACTCAGGGAAGATAGAGGTATAATGCACCTCGAACAGACCACCCAAAACCACATCTCCAGGCTTGTGCATTTCATTAAGACGAAAATTGCTCTGTAATTTACAACTTGAGGAAAAAGAATTAGATACAGAGTATAAGGAGGAAGAGAAATAAATTAAGATGTGGAGAGATATGCGAAGAAAAGCTCCCATAACTGCCCTCCTCCCTTCCCTTCTGTTTCCATTGTTCATACATGGCTATTTTTATATGCAGGTTTTTTTTTTCATTCCTGATGCACTGTCTACATCATTGTTTAATCTTTCATGCCAGCCATCAGGGCATTGGTTATGGGGGCAGGACACAATATATGCACATTTTATAATGTTGTTATAATGTAATTTATCAAACATTAAATTAAAATGCCATATGCCTATGCCATATTAGCAGTTGTTTTAGCAAATATAGGATATGAACTATATTTTATATTTTGTAAATCACTTAAATTTTTATACTCTTGTAACTTAAAACCCATCTAATTTATACTTTCTATATATTTTGTAATATCTGCAGATTGTAATCAATTGCATACCATTGATAAGTAGCCTATTACTTAAATCACATTTTTGTGTTATATTTGTTAAAATTACCTTAACATACCAACAAGAGGAGGATGGTCCATAGGGGCAGAAGACATTGCTCCTCACTTATTTTTTGAGAGGCTAGAGGGAGTATCATATTCGAAATTAAAGACTAATATAGAAAAAGCTGTGCTCAAATAATAGTTGCCTAAATGAATCCTCAATATCTTCAAACAACAATATGTCGATGTCTGTGTAAATACTGGTAAATGTGGTATACAGGGACATGACCTGCTAGACGGGGACCATGGTTGGCTAGCCTCACTCTCCCATCATGGTTTTTTGTTCTCCATTGGTTTCTGTGTAAATACTGGTAACTGTGGTATACAGGGACATAATCCACTAGACGGGGACCATGGTCAGTTAACCTCATTCTCCTGTCCTGGTACTTTGAGTTGTTGTTTCTTCCGCAGTCTTCTATCCCCATTCTCGTATCCTGGGGTTTTCGTGCAGGTTTCTTCTGAGAGTTAACCCCAGAGAAGGCTCTCTGCCTTGTTGGAGACCTTCTGCAGGTTCCCACGTTTTCTGTCATGGTTCTTTATTCCCTTGGTGTCTGTGTAAATATGGTATACAGGGAAATAACCCGTAAGTCAGGGTCCATGGTAGGCTTGCCTTGTTCTCCTTAATGATTATTAATAATTATTAAGCGTACTATGCTATGATTTAATTCTCTATGGATTCAATTGGAATAGGAAGTTCAGTTTTATGCTTTTGTTTAACATCCGGTTTTATTACATACGGCCTGAATTATTGTTGTTGTTGTTGCGTCTATGTAATTGCCTTTTTTTTATGTATTTTAATGTATTTTATTCACTCCTGCTATTTACAATGGTTAACTACTACTCTTTAAAGCACTTTGAATTGCCTCAGTCTATGGAATATGCTATGCAAATATAGCTGCCTTGCCTTCCATCTTTATGTCACTGTGTGATTTGTATTCAAGCTGGTGGTTTTGACTTTGCGGTTAGAGTCCACAGTTGTAGTGTTTAACCTGGTGGTTACAGTTCCCAGTGATTTGTGGTTATCCTGTTGGTTAGAGTCCCCAATTATTTGTGTTTAACTTGGGGGTTAGAGTCCAAGATGACTTGTGTTTAACCTGGTGGTGAGCCCCTAAGAATTTTTGTTAAAGGTGGTGAGGAAGAGAGACGAGCCAAGCAGTACAAATTGCCGCTTGGATCGTGCTCAGTCATATTATATGCAGATGATGTGTTGTTTTTTGTCTTAAATCCAAAAAGTTCGATGGAAACTGGAATAAACAGGATCCTAAGTACAATGTTTCAGCACCTACTGAAGTGTCAATATAGGAGCAACCTGAATCAGTCATGCTACTCGGCTCACAGAATTGTGCCTACATGTGCCAAGCTTTCCTCTAATTGTTTGAGCCATTATGAAACACAATTGTTTCCTTTAACCTCCCTGTTCTGTCCAGTTGAATCAGACCAATTTACATATTTTCTCTCTGAAAATTACTTTTTTTTTAATAACTTATTGTTTTTCCTTGATCTTTGATTTTAGTCACATGTGGCTTCTGAACACACAAAATAAATTGTATTTTTAATATTGAGTGTAGAATATAGTCAGTCAAATCCCAGAGCAACCTCTGCAGGAATCACACCTGTTGGCAAGTCTCAGAAAAAAATCACATTTTCAAGCAAAAGTATTTAAAACAAAAGAACTGATCTCATAATAAATGATGACACATATTATTATATATTTTATTAAATGGTTGTATTTGTTCGATGTAAGACTAGAGACATCCAGCTATTCACACAGAAGACATCATCTCACTCAACAAAATCTAACTTTTATGATAGACTTGGTTTGCCATTGTAAAAATACAACTGAATATAATATTGTTTTAAACTAGTTGATAATTTTGGTTTCTGCTGCTTTTATTAGTTGGTGGTTCCTCGACCCATGATTGCTTTCTTCGTGTTCCTCTCTGGTCTGAGCAGGATTATGTAACATTTGGGTCCAAACAGCGCCACCAAGAGGCCAAAACTGGAGGCCAGGATGGCAAATATCTCCACTGCATCTGCATATTTGCCCGGTGAGTTGACATACGCAGGGACAAAGGCCACCCACACAGCACAGAAGATGAGCATACTGAATGTGATGAGTTTGGCCTCATTGAAGTTGTCAGGAAGATTTCTTGCCAGAAATGCTAAGAGGAAGCTGAGGATAGCCAAAAAACCAATGTAACCAAGTAAAACTGCAAAGCCAATTGTGGACCCAACTACACACTCATAAACAATCTTGTCATTGTGGTACTGAGTGTTTTTATGTGGAGCAGGTGTGGAGGAAACAATCCAGACAATGCAAATTGCTGTCTGGATAGATGTAAGAACCAGAACTGTCCCTCTCTGCTGCATTATGCCAAACCACTTGAGAGTAGCTCCACCTCCTGGCTTGGAGGCCTTGAACACAGCCAGAACCACCATGGTTTTAACCAGAATGCATGAGACACAAAGCACAAAGCTGATCCCAAATGCAGCATGTCTCAGCTGGCATGTCCATAGTCTGGGACGACCGATAAACAACAGCGAACACAGGAAACAGAGTTTAAGAGCAACCAAGAGCAGGAAACTCAGTTCTGAATTGTTGGCGCGTACCATGGGTGTATGTTTATGATAGCTGAAGATTCCAAGTACAACAGCACAGATAAAAGTGCCCAGCAATGAGGCAGCTGTCAAGCAGATACCCAAAGGCTCATGGTACGAGAGAAACTCTGTTTTCTTAGCAACACAATGGTCTCGTTGAGGGCTGGACCAGAAGTCCTCTGGACAACTGGTGCACTCCATGGAGTCTGAAAAAAAGAGAGAAGTGGGTGAGGTACATTGCTTATTACGTAAGGTAATATTCTGAGAGTGAAAAAAAATATTGAAGATGAAAATTCACCAGTTTTATTGCTGATCTTGCCCTCAGAACACGGGATGCAGTCAAAACAGCACTCAGGTTCACCCTTCTTTCTTGCCATGCGGGTACCTGGAGGACAGCTGTCACTGCACACTGAAAGAGGTGGCTGTAGGGAGAAAAATAAATCTGTCATCATGATTATTGTATCCTGCTTTGCTCCTCCGTCCAAAATAGGAACAATCTGAACAAACAGAACTTACCTTTTTTGATATAAAGTTCCAGGAGATTTTGTCTTCAACAATTTTGAGTTCTTCACCTTTAGAGTCTGACCTCTTAACCTCACCCACATTCTGAACTATAGTTCTTCCATCAGGGAGCCACACCCAGTTAATGATGTCATAGATTGGCAAGGCATCACCATTCTTATCAAATGACACTTGATCACCAACTTGTGTGGTGAAGTTGACCTTTTGCAAATAATGAACAAGCTACAAATGGATAACAGAAATCGACAGATTAAGTGTATTGAAGGACTCAAACCGAGCAAAGGTTTATCCACAATTTCCTGACATTTTTATCTTTTAATAGTTTTATCTTTTTTATGCACCCTAAAGTTGAGGCTGCTTTGTCTATTTTTAGTATTACATCTTTTACTTTTTGAACAATATGGTGAATAGAAGCCTGCATACCAATAACATTTTTGGGTGTTAACATTAAAAAACTGAAACAACAAAACAATAATACATTCAGTCAGTAACTCAATATGTAGCTGCTATTATTGGAAACATAAACAGGTAGAGCGTAGGTTGATACCACACCTGCCATGGCTCCAGTGTTTGCATCCTGGCACAGCTGTGCCCACTGAAAGGCCCTCTCCCTGGCTCGCACTGCATTATATCATCAAGGGCATACGCAAGAGCATACACAGCCTTGTAAATGTTGTACTCAGGCCTGAGATCAGACACATCCAAAAACTCAGTGTCAACATTTTCTAAGTCTTCATCTCCAGTGCAAAGTGCTTCTCCAGCTTCCAACCAACCAGCTGTAGCAAATCTACACTGAAATGTGTATTCCCAAAACTGCATCACCTGAATAACAGTATAGTATGAGATTAATGACAACAGAAACTGAAACATGTTATTTATAATAATTATCATTTTTCATTTATGTGATAAGAATTTGTTGAATTCAACTTATACCATGTTATTTCCAGAGTGGTTGTTTCCATTGTGGTCAGGACGTATTTGTAAGAGGAATTCCCTGAGCCCTGGTATTTCTCCTCGACGGATGGCGATGCCAAGTGTGCCACTCAGGTATGGCATGAGTTCTGGTGTCTGGAGCACAGTAGATGCTGTCCAGGCTTCACTTGCAATCCACTGCTGGCCTGTCACATTCTGCCTCAGCACCTGTGTATAGCATTATAAAGAGTTTATGCCAGACGCCTTTTTTTTAAATATACAATTGAATTGCAACACAATGATTTACAACAATTTCTTTTATCACAAAGCACAGATTTAAATTTAGCATAAGAAGCCCAAATTAGGTTTTTTTTAAATGACTACATTTAAATGGAACAGTCACTGTAAAGTAAGGTAAATGAGCCATGCTGTTGAATTCCATACATGATAGGTAGAGCTTTCCAAAATGGCATTACTCAAGTTTACAACTGGCTTCCATTATTTTTGTGAGCTTCCCTGTACACCTGATAAATGTAGTCTAATTATTCATTATTTATTACACTGTTAGGGAGTGTTTTTTTCATTATTGCACACTGATTGAAACCTACAAATTTAGTAAAATATTTCAAGCCAGGTTTGGAACCACTATCAACAACTTTGAATTGATGATGGTCTAACTGGAACTGATATGTGATTTAGTATAATGAATAAATTTTTTAAAACCACGTATTTCTGAATTGTATAATACACTTGATTCCAACCTCTTCCATGAGATGAATCATCTTGAACTCGTGTGCGAACACCATGACCACACGAGCTGTGGATCTCTTCATCACATCAGCAATCCTCCTCAGTTCAATTGGGTCGCTGTCCCAGGGCAAAACCTCCAAGTAAGCTAGACAACCTCCACCAGACTTAGTCAGATCAGATTGGAAGGATCGAGCAACATGGAGTCCATAGTCATCATCATCGACCAGCAGGCCAACCCAAGTCCAGCCAAAGTGTTTTAGAATCTGAATCATAGCACGCACCTAAATGAATATATTGGTGTGAAAAGATCAGTGCAAGTATACTCATTTAAAAGACACAAATTAAAAACTGAAATTATTGTTCAATTATAAATTAAACTCAGAGAAAACATAAGGTTTGTGTCATTTGCGAAAATTTCTACTAGCTTTTTGTGAATGAAACAGAGTTTGTAGCTCTAATCTTGGGAAAAGTGATTCACCTGGAAAGCATCACTTGGGATTGTTCTAAAGAAGGACGGATACCGTTGTCGATCGCTAAGGCAGGAGCAGGTGGAAAAATAACTTACCTATGAAAAAATACACAGTGTAATGTTACCACTGTTGCAAATTGTAACCACTTAATACATCTATATATTCAAACAATGTATCACTTTAAAAATGGCATTGATTCAAAGACAGCATATAGAAATAGGTTTAAAAAAATAGAGGATAGAAATGCTTACCAAGGGAATTTTGTATAAACCCAGCACATTGGAAGTGGCAATAGAAAATGTAGAGGCAGAACCACCAACAATCCCCAGTACTGGTGGGGTGCCTAAACAGTTCTCCTCAAACACGTACTGCTCTTCTCTGCCACTGGCCAGTAATAATCCTCCACTGAATCCAATTATAAGTGCACCACAATTGTCATAAAGACTGTATCCCAGAGTTACGTTAGGTAACAGATTGGAGTTCCTGTTGATCTCATCAATAGCAAAGGCCATGGTCATAGCATGCCTGAACCCTAGAGTGTCAAACCTAGCACAGACAATATTGTAATCAACTACTATAAAGTAATATGGCTCTGTTTGAACTGGATAGATAAAAATACCTATGTAAATAACATGTTACACAGTTACAATAATATACTTTTCATAGATGAATTCCAATATTTTACAATTATCACTTAAACTGTCATGAAAAGTTATATCACTGGGGCTTAATGCTTGTCTAAGCACAGTCCAATTTTTCTTAAAACTTACCCATTGCAGCTTGGCTGTTGTGGCTCTGAGGTGTAAGTCCACTCAGGGAAGACAGAGGTATAGTGCACCTGGAACAGACCACCCAAAACCACATCTCCAGGCTTGTGCATTTCATTAAGACGAAAATTGCTCTGTAATTTACAACTTGAGGAAAAAGAATTAGATACAGAGTATAAGGAGGAAGAGAAATAAATTAAGATGTGGAGAGATGTGTGAAGAAAAGCTCCCATAACTGCCCTCCTCCCTTCCCTTCTGTTTCCATTGTTCATACAAGGCTATTTTTATATGCAGGTTTTTTTTCATTACTGATGCACGGTCTACATCATTGTTTAATCTTTCATGCCAGCCATCAGGGCATTGGTTATGGGGGCAGGACATAATACACGTACATGTTTTTTATGTTAATGTAATTTATCAAACATTAAATTAAAATGCCATATGCCTATGCCATATAAGCAGTTGTTTTAGCAAATATAGGATATGAACTATATTTTATATTTTGTAAATCACTTAAATTTTTATACTCTTGTAACTTAAAACCCATCTAATTTATACTTTAAATACATTTTTTAATATCTGCAGATTGTAATCAATTGCATACTATTGATAAGTAGCCTATTACTTAAATCACATTTTTGTGTTATATTTGTTAGAATTACCTTTACATACCAGCAAGAGGAGGATGGTCCATAGGGGCAGAAAAGATTGCTCCTCACTTATTTTTTGAGAGGCTAGAGGGAGTATCATTTTCGAAATTAAAGACTAATATAGAAGAAGCTGTGCTCAAATGATAGTTGCCTAAATGAATCCTCAATATCTTCAAACAACAATATGTCGATGTCTGTGTAAATATTGGTAAATGTGGTATACAGGGACATGACCCACTAGACGGGGACCATGGTTGGCTAGCCTTGCTCTCCCATCATGGTTCTTTTTTCCATTGGTGTCTGTAAATACTGGTAACTGTGGTATACAGGGACATAACCCACTAGACGGGGACCATGGTCAGTTAACCTCATTCTCCTGTCCTGGTTCTTTGAGTTGTATTATTTTTTCTTCAAGTTTTTACCCCCACGAAAGGCTCTCTCCCTTGAGGGAGACCCCCCCAGGTGTGTTAATAATGGTGAATGTGGTATACAGGGACATAATCCGGTAGATGGAAACCGCAGTCTTCTAGCCCCATTCTCGTGTCCTTGGGTTTTCTTGCAGGTTTCTTCCGAGAGTTAACCCCAGAGAAGGCTCTCTGCCTTGGCGGAGACCTTCTGTAGGTTCCCACGTTTTCCGTCATGGTTCTTTATTCCCTTGGTGTCTGTGTAAATATGGTATACGGGGAAATAACCCGTAAGTCAGGGTCCATGGTCAGCTAGCCTTGTTCTCCTTAATGATTATTAATAATTATTTAGTATGTTATGCTGTGATTTAATTCTCTATGGATTCAATTGGAATAGGAAGTTCAGTGTTAACATCTGGTTTTAATACATACGGCCTGAATTATTGTTGTTGTTGTTGCGTCTATGTATTTGCCTTTTTTTATGTATTTTAATGTATTTTATTCACTCCTGCTATTTAGAATTGTTTACTACTACTCTTTAAAGCACTTTGAATTGCCTCAGTCTATGGAATATGCTATGCAAATATAGCTGCCTTGCCTTCCATCTTTATGTCACTGTGTGATTTGTATTCAAGCTGGTGGTTTTGACTTTGCGGTTAGAGTCCACAGTTGTTAGTGTTTAACCTGGTGGTTACAGTTCCCAGTGATTTGTGGTTATCCTGTTGGTTAGAGTCCCCAATTATTTGTGTTTAACTTGGGGGTTAGAGTCCCAAGATGACTTGTGTTTAACTTGGTGGTGAGTCCCCAAGAATTTTTGTTAAAGGTGGTGAGGAAGAGACGAGCCAAGCAGTGCAAATCGCTGCTTGGATCGTGCTCAGTCATATTATATGCAGATGTGTTGTTTTTTGTCTTAAATCCAAAAAGTTCGATTGAAACTGGAATTAACAGGATCCTAAGTACAATTTTTCAGCACCTACTGAAGTGTCAATATAGGAGTAACCTGATCAGTTAGCTACTCGGCTCACAGAATTGTGCCTACATGTGCCAAGCTTTCCTCTAATTGTTTGAGCCATTATGAAACACAATTGTTTCCTTTAACCTCCCTGTTCTGTCCAGTTGAATCAGACCAATTTACACATTTTCTCTCTGGAAATTGCTTTTTTTTTAAACTTATTGTTTTTCCTTGATCTTTGATTTTAGTCACATGTGGCTTCTGAACACACAAAATAAATTGTATTTTTAATATTGAGTGTAGAATATAGTCAATCCAATCCCAGAGCAACCTCTGCAGGAATCACACCTGTTGGCAAGTCTCAGAAAAAAATCACATTTTCAAGCAACAGTACTTAAAACGAAAGAACTGATCTCATAATAAATGATGACACATATTATTATATGTTTTATGAAATGGTTGTATTTGTTCGATGTAAGACTAGAGACATCCAGCTATCCACACAGAAGACATCATCTCACTCAACAAAATCTAACTTTTATGATCGACTTGGTTTGCCATTGTAAAAATACAACTGAATATAATATTGTTTTAAACTAGTTGATAATTTTGGTTTCTGCTGCTTTTATTAGTTGGTGGTTCCTCGACCCATGATTGCTTTCTTTGTGTTCCTCTCTGGTCTCAGCAGGATTATGTAACATTTGGGTCCAAACAGCGCCACCAAGAGGCCAAAACTGGAGGCCAGGATGGCAAATATCTCCACTGCATCTGCATATTTGCCCGGTGAGTTGACATACGCAGGGACAAAGGCCACCCACACAGCACAGAAGATGAGCATACTGAATGTGATGAGTTTGGCCTCATTGAAGTTGTCAGGAAGATTTCTTGCCAGAAAGGCTAAGAGAAAGCTGAGGATAGCCAAAAAACCAATGTAACCAAGTAAAACTGCAAAACCAATTGTGGACCCAACTACACACTCATAAACGATCTTGTCATTGTGGTACTGAGTGTTTTTATGTGGAGCAGGTGTGGAGGAAACAATCCAGACAATGCAAATTGCTGTCTGGATAGATGTAAGAACCAGAACTGTCCCTCTCTGCTGCATAATGCCAAACCACTTGAGAGCAGTTCCACCTCCTGGCTTGGAGGCCTTGAACACAGCCAGAACCACCATGGTTTTAACCAGAATGCATGAGACACAAAGCACAAAGCTGATCCCAAATGCAGCATGTCTCAGCTGGCATGTCCATAGTCTGGGACGGCCGATAAACAACAACGAACACAGGAAACAGAGTTTAAGAGCAACCAAGAGCAGGAAACTCAGTTCTGAATTGTTGGCGCGTACCATGGGTGTATGTTTATGATAGCTGAAGATTCCAAGTACAACAGCACAGATTAAAGTGCCCAGCAATGAGGCAACTGTCAAGCAGATACCCAAAGGCTCATGGTATGAGAGAAACTCTGTTTTCTTAGCAACACAATGGTCATGCTGAGGGCTGGACCAGAAGTCTTCTGGACAACTGGTGCACTCCATGGAGTCTGAAAAAAAGAGAGAAGTGGGTGAGGTACATTGCTTATTACATAAGATAATATTCTGAGAGAACTAAAAAATATTGAAGATGAAAATTCACCAGTTTTATTGCTGATCTTGCCCTCAGAACACGAGATGCAGTCAAAACAGCACTCAGGTTCACCCTTCTTTCTTGCCATGCGGGTACCTGGAGGACAGCTGTCACTGCACACTGAAAGAGGTGGCTGTAGGGAGAAAAATAAATCTGTCATCATGATTATTGTATTCTGCTTTGCTCCTCCGTCCAAAATAGGAACAATCTGAACAAACAGAACTTACCTTTTTTGATATAAAGTTCCAGGAGATTTTGTCTTCAACAATTTTGAGTTCTTCACCTTTAGAGTCTGACCTCTTAACCTCACCCACATTCTGAACTATAGTTCTTCCATCAGGGAGCCACACCCAGTTAATGATGTCATAGATTGGCAAGGCATCACCATTCTTATCAAATGACACTTGATCACCAAATTGTGTGGTGAAGTTGACCTTTTGCAAATAATGAACAAGCTACAAATGGATAACAGAAATAAGAATAGACAGATTTAGGGGTATGAAAGACTCAAACCGAGCAAAAGTTTATCCGAATTTTCGTTGAATTACAACTAAATCATGACATTTTTATCATTTAATAGTTTTATCTTTTTTATGCACCAGAAGGTTGAGGCTGCTTTGTCTATTTTTAGTATTACATATTTTACTTTTTAAACAATATGGTGAATAGAAGCCGGCATACCAATAACATTTTTGGGTGTTAACATTCAAAAACTGAAACAACAAAACAATAATACATTCAGTCAGTAACTCAATATGTAGCTGCTATTATTGGAAACATAAACAGGTAGAGCGTAGGTTGATACCACACCTGCCATGGCTCCAGTGTTTGCATCCTGGCACAGCTGTGCCCACTGAAAGGCCCTCTCCCTGGCTCGCATTGCATTATATCATCAAGGGCATACGCAAGAGCATACACAGCCTTGTAAATGTTGTACTCAGGCCTGAGATTAGACACATCCAAAAACTCAGTGTCAACATTTTCTAAGTCTTCATCTCCAGTGCAAAGTGCTTCACCAGCTTTTAACCAACCAGCTGTAGCAAATCTACACTGAAATGTGTATTCCCAAAACTGCATCACCTGAATAACAGCATAGAATGAGATTAATGACAACAGAAACTGAAACATGTTATTTATAATAATTATTATCATTTTTTATTTATGTGATAAGAATTTGTTGAATTCAACTTATACCATGTTATTTCCAGAGTGGTTGTTTCCATTTTGGTCGGGACGTATTTGTAAGAGGAATTCCCTGAGCCCTGGCATTTCTCCTCGACGGATGGCGATGCCAAGTGTGCCACTCAGGTATGGCATGAGTTCTGGTGTCTGGAGCACAGTAGATGCTGTCCAGGCTTCACTTGCAATCCACTGCTGGCCTGTCACATTCTGCCTCAGCACCTGTGTATAGCATTATAAAGAGTTTATGCCAGACTTCTTTTTTTTAAATATACAATTGAATTGCAACACAATGATCTACAACAATTTCTTTTATCACATAAGCACAGATTTAAAAACTTTTAGCATAAGA
Organism: Semicossyphus pulcher; assembly: GCF_022749685.1. Taxonomy (NCBI): domain Eukaryota; kingdom Metazoa; phylum Chordata; class Actinopteri; order Labriformes; family Labridae; genus Semicossyphus; species Semicossyphus pulcher. Next base: position 10,999,386 of record NW_027211692.1, read on the forward strand.
AGCCCAAATTAGGGTTTTTTAAAATCTACATTTAAATGGAACAGTCACTGTAAAGTAAGGTAAATGAGCCATGCTGTTGAATTCCATACATAATAGGTAGAGCTTTCCAAAATGGTATTACTCAAGTTTACAACTGGCTTCCGTTATTTATGTGAGCTTCCCTGTAAACCTGATAAATGTAGTCTAATTATTTATTATTCCTTATACTGTTAGGGAGTGTTTCTTTCATTATTGCACACTGATTGAAACCTATACATTTATTAAAATATTTCAAGCCAGGTTTTTCTATTGAGCTGAATCTTTTTTGGTTCAAATTTTGGACATATAGATTGGAACCACTATCAACAACTTTGAATTGATGATGGTCTAACTGGATCTGATATGTGACTTAGTATAATTAATACATTGTTTAAAACCACGTATTTCTGAATTGTATTATATATTTGATTCCAACCTCTTCCATGAGATGAATCATCTTGAACTCGTGTGCGAACACCATGACCACACGAGCTGTGGATCTCTTCATCACATCAACAATCCTCCTCAGTTCAATTGGGTCGCTGTCCCAGGGCAAAACCTCCAAGTAAGCTAGACAACCTCCACCAGACTTAGTCAGATCAGATTGGAAGGATCGAGCAACATGGAGTCCATAGTCATCATCATTGACCAGCAGGCCAACCCAAGTCCAGCCAAAGTGTTTTAGAATCTGAATCATAGCACGCACCTAAATGAATATATTGGTGTGAAAAATATACTCATTTAAAAGACACAAATTAAAAACTTAAATTATTGTTCAATTATAAATTAAACTCAGAGAAAACATAAGGTTTGTGTCATTTGCGAAAATTTCTACTAGCTTTTTGTGAATGAAACAGAGTTTGTAGCTCTAATCTTGGGAAAAGTGATTCACCTGGAAAGCATCACTTGGGATTGTTCTAAAGAAGGACGGAAACCGTTGTCGATCGCTAAGGCAGGAGCAGGTGGAAAAATAACTTACCTATGAAAAAATACAATGTAATGTTACCACTGTTGCAAATTGTAACCACTTAATACATCTATATATTCAAACAATGTATCACTTTAAAAATGGCATTGATTCAAAGACAGCATAAAGAAATAGGTTTAAAAAAATAGAGGATAGAAATACTTACCAAGGGCATTTTATATAAACCCAGCACATTGGAAGTGGCAATAGAAAATGTAGAGGCAGAATCACCAACAATCCCCAGTACTGGTGGGGTGCCTAAACAGTTCTCCTCAAACACGTACTGCTCTTCTCTGCCACTGGCCAGTAATAATCCTCCACTGAATCCAATTATAAGTGCACCACAATTGTCATAAAGACTGTATCCCAGAGTTACGTTAGGTAACAGATTGGAGTTCCTGTTAATCTCATCAATAGCAAAGGCCATGGTCATAGCATGCCTGAACCCTAGAGTGTCAAACCTAGCACAGACAATATTGTAATCAACTACTATAAAGTAATATGGCTCTGTTTGAACTGGATAGATAAAAATACCTATGTAAATAACATATTACACAGTTACAATAATATACTTTTCATAGATGTATTCCAATATTTTAGAATTATCACTTAAACTGTCATGAAAAGTTATATCACCGGGGCTTAATGCTTGTTTCAGCACAGTCCAATTTTTTCTTAAAACTTACCCATTGCAGCTTGGCTGTTGTGGCTCTGAGGTGTAAGTCCATTCAGGGAAGACAGAGGTATAGTGCATCTGGAACAGACCACCCAAAACCACATCTCCAGGCTTGTGCATTTCATTAAGACGAAAATTGCTCTGTAATTTACAACTTGAGGAAAAAGAATTAGATACAGAGTATAAGGAGGAAGAGAAATAAATTAAGATGTGGAGAGATGTGTGAAGAAAAGCTCCCATAACTGCCCTCCTCCCTTCCCTTCTGTTTCCATTGTTCATACAAGGCTATTTTTATATGCAGGTTTTTTTTCATTACTGATGCACGGTCTACATCATTGTTTAATCTTTCATGCCAGCCATCAGGGCATTGGTTATGGGGGCAGGACATAATACACGTACATTTTATGATGTTAATGTAATTTATCAAACATTTAATTAAAATGCCATATGCCTATGCCATATTAGCAGTTGTTTTAGCAAATATAGGATATGAACTATATTTTATATTACGTAAATCACTTACATTTTTATACTCATGTAACTTAAAACCCATCTTATTTATACTTTAAATACATTTTGTAATATCTGCAGATTGTAATCAATTGCATACCATTGATAAGTAGCATATTACTTAAATCACATTTTTGTGTTATATTTGTTAAAATTACCTTAACATACCAACAAGAGGAGGATGGTCCATAGGGGCAGAAAACATTGCTCCTCACTTATTTTTTGAGAGGCTAGAGGTAGTATCATTTTTGAAATTCCTTTTTTCCTTTCTACATGGGGTGGGTCTCTTATCATGATAATGAAGTTCCTTTTTTCATATTTTCTATAATTTATACAAAAATATATATAGTGATGGTCCAAGAAAGCATCCTTCCGAACTAATCAGTAACCATAGTAAATTATAGACAAAGCTGTGCTGAAATTTTATTTGTCAAAATTAATCCTCAATATCTTTAAACAACAATATGTCGATGTCTGTGTAAATACTGGTAAATGTGGCATTCAGGGACATAACATGGTAGACAGGGACCGTGATCAGCTAGCCTTGTTCTCCTCTTCTGTTTGTTTTTGCGGGGGGGGGGGGGGGGGGGGGGGTTCCCGAGAGTTTACCCCCAGAGCAGGCTCTCTGCCTTGGGGGAGACCCTCAGCTGGCTCCCCCTCAACCGTCATGGTTCTTTTTACAATAGGTGTTTGTGTTGATACTGGTACATGTGGTATATGGGGACATGACCCACTTGACGGGGACCATGGTTTGCTAGCCTCGTTCTCCCATCTTGGTTCTTTATAGGCAGGGTTTTTACCCCCAGAAAAGGCTCTCTTCCTTGAGGGAGACCCATGGTAGATCCCTCCTTGATCCTATCATTTTTTTCCCCCCAGGTGTCTGTGTAAATACTGGTCAATATGGTATACGGGGACATGACCTGCTAGACGGGGACAATGGTAGGCTAGCCTCACTCTCCCATCCTGGTTCTTTTTTCCATTGGTGTCTGTGTAAATACTGGTAAATGTGGTATTCAGGGACATAACCTGGTAGTCTTGGGGCCGTGGTCAGCTCGCCTTGTTCTCCTGTCCTGGTTCTTTTGAGGTGTTTTTTTTTTTTCAAGTTTTTTCCCCCACAAAAGTCTCTCTCGCTTGAGGGAGACCCTTGGTAGGCTCCCCCTCTCCTGTCATGTTTTTCACCCCCTTGGTGTCTGTGTAAATACTGGTAAATGTGGTACAGGGACAAACTCCGGTAGACAAGGACCGCAGACTACTAGCTCGTTCTCTTGTCCTGGGGTTTCATGCAGGTTTCTCTGAGAGTTAACCCCAGAGAAGGCTCTCTGCCTTGGGGGAGGCCCATGGTTGGACCCTCCTCGATCCTATCATGTTTCCCCCCCCAGGTGTCTGTGTAAATGGGACATGGGACCATAATTGGCTTGTCTCGCACTCCCATCCTGGTACTTTTTTTTCCATTGGTGTCTGTGTAAATACTGGTAAATGTGGTATACAGGGCCATAACCTGCTGGACGGGGACCGTGGTCAGTTAGCCTCGTTCTCCTGTCCTGCTTTTTTTAAGGTGGATTTTTTTCCCCCCAAGTTTTTACCCCCACATAACGCTGTCTCCCTTGAGGGAGACCATTTATTACTCTGTAAAGCACTTGGAATTGCCTCAGTCTATGGATTGTGCTATGCAAATATAGCTGCCTTGCCTTCCATCTTTATGTGTATGTGTGATTTGTTTTCAAGCTGGTGGTTTTAACTTCATGGTTAGGGTCCCTGTTGATTCGTTTTTAACCTGGTGGTGAGAGTCCCCAGTGATTTGTGGTTATCCTGTTGGTTATAGTCCCCAATGATTTGTGTTTAACCTGGTGGTTAGAGTCCCAATGATTTAGGTTTAACCTGGTGGTTAGAGTCCCCTAAGAGTTGTGTTAAAGGTGGTGGTTAGAATCCCAATGATTTGTGTTTAACTTGGTGGTTAGAGTCCCCGTTGATTTGTGTTTAACCTTGTCGTGACAGTCCCCAAGGATTCGTGTTAAAGGTAGTGGTTAGAATCTCCAGTGATTTGTGGTAAAGCTGGTTGTTAGATTCACCAGTGATATGTAACTGGTTTTGGTTTTGTTTTTTTTGGTATGATAGTTTATGTTTTTTAAGAGAAACAAAAGATAAATGCATGCCCTCAAAACATAGTAAACCACAATAAAACTGAAAAATAAACAGAGGGAGTAACAGGCCCTAGCCTCACATGTACCCCAGCTATTGCTGATTGCTCCAGCCCCCGGCAACCCGCTAAAGATAAACTTTAATGGATGGCTTATTGGTTTAATTTGTAGCAGCAAAAAGTCAGAGATCAGAAGTAAAACACTAATATTATTTATTTCTGTTGAGACAAAGAAGACAGTTGTGAGCAGAAAAGATTGTCCTATGAGAGATTTCTACTGAAGAAATGCAAAATATGTGCTGGTTCAGAACAGCTGAAGATTTGACTGCAGCTACTTTGATGTCATGAGGGTGGTTCGAGCCATGATTGCTTTCTTTGTGTTCCTCTCTGGTCTCAGCAGGATTATGTAACATTTGGGTCCAAACAGCGCCACCAAGAGGCCAAAACTGGAGGCCAGGATGGCAAATATCTCCACTGCATCTGCATATTTGCCTGGTGAGTTGACATACGCAGGGACAAAGGCCACCCACACAGCACAGAAGATGAGCATACTGAAAGTGATGAGTTTGGCCTCATTGAAGTTGTCAGGAAGATTCCTTGCCAGAAATGCTAAGAGGAAGCTGAGGATAGCCAGGAAGCCAATATAACCAAGCAAAACTGCAAATCCAACTGTGGACCCAACTACACACTCATACACTATCTTGTCATTGTAATATTTAGTGTTTTTATGTGGAGCAGGTGAGGAAGAGACGAGCCAAGCAGTGCAAATTGCTGCTTGGATCGATGCAAGAGCAACAACTGTCCCTCTCTGTTGCACAGCACCAAACCACTTCAGACCGGCTCCACCTCCTGGCTTGGAGGCCTTGAACACAGCCACGACAACCATGGTTTTCACAAGGATGCATGAGACGCAAAGAACAAAACTGATCCCAAATGCAGCATGTCTCAATTGGCATGTCCATAGTTTGGGGCGGCCGATAAACAGAAGTGAGCACAGGAAGCATAGTATGAGGGACACCAAGAGCAGGAAACTCAGTTCTGTATTGTTGGCGCGTACCATGGGGGTGCTGCGATGATACGTGAAGATCCCCAGGACAACAGCACAGATAAAAGTGCCCAGCAATGAGGCACTTGTCAGGCAGATACCCAAAGGCTCATGGTAAGAGAGAAACTCTGTTTTCTTAGGAACACAGTGGTCACGTTGAGGGCTGGACCAGAAATCCTCTGGGCAACCGCTGCACTCCATGGAGTCTGAAAAAAAGCAAAGACTATTTTTGTTTCAGATTTTTTTTATATTCCCATTTTTTTACTCTCATATGCAGTTTAGCCTGGTCAATTGCTATTATACTGTATGTGGTCCCAGTCACTACTAACTTCTCCAGCCAGTTTTGGCATAGTAAAGTTGGGCAAATTACACAAATAGTTGAATTCTCTCTGCCAACCATATCAGTGTCTTGTGCAAAGACATGGTCAATCCTACCTGTAAACAAAGGCAGTTATGTAGGATATGCCACCAATACCAGAATCTGTGTTTGTGATTCTGCAATGGTGGGCATGTGCTTCTTTGTCTACATCACCTTGGCAACAAGTGGAAGATTCCTGAAAACAAATATAATATACCACAATATAAGAAAGGGAATCATGAGGATACTAACCTGTTTCATTGCTGAACTTTCCTTCAGAACAAGGGACACAGACGAAACAACAAACAGGCTGCCCCTTTTTTCTGGCCATGCGGGTACCTGGGGGACAGCTGTCACTGCACACTGACCGGGGTGGCTGTACAGATTTCTAGAGTTATAATAGGAACTCAACGCTGTTTGACTCTGTTATTGGGTGTCACAAAGTATTAAGAGGAAAAAATAAAAAACGTAACCTGTTTGGTGTCAAAGTTCCAGAAGATTTTGTCTTCATGAAGTGTGAGTTCTTCTCCTTTAAAGGTTGACCTCTTAACCTCACCCACACTCTGAACTTTAGTTCTTCCATTAGGGAGCCACAGCCAGTTCATGACATCATAGATTGGTAGGGCATCACCATTCTCATCAAATGACACTTGATCACCAAATGGTGTGGTGAAGTTGACCTTTTCCAAGTAATACATAAGCTGTAAACGGGGCAGATAAATATTTTGTTATTGATACTCCGTACTCTTCTTGAGTTACCATACCCTTTCAGATGTTCTATGATTGGTTTTCTGGATTAAGTCATGCTAGTGCTCAAATATGATGTTTTGTTTATATACTTTATACTTAATAATGTCTCTTTCAAAATATATATTTTGGTACTTACACCTAAAAAACAACGACAACAACTCAAGATTAAGAGGTAGAGTGATATCCCACCTGCCACGGCTCCAGTTTTTGCATACTGGCACAGCTGTGCCCACTGAAAGGCCCTCTCCCATGCTCACAGTGCAGCATGTCATCGAGAGCGTATCCTAGAGCATGCACAGCCTTGTAAATGTTGTACTCAGGCCTGAGGTTAGAAACATCCAAAAACTCAGTGTCAACATTTTCTAGGTTTTCGTCTCCGGTGCATCGTTCTCCCCCAGCTTCCACCCAACCTGAAGGTGGAGCAAACCTACACTGAAATGTGTACTCCCAGAACTGCCTCACCTGAAATGCAATTCAAATAAAGTCTTACCATAAATAATGATATTTTATTATCGTAATTATAGATCTGATTGCAATCATATGATCTCACCATGCTATTCCCATCTCTGTTGGTGTCATGCAGATTGGGATGTATTCCTAAGAGGAATTCCCTGAGCCCTGGTATTTCTCCTCTGCGAATGGCAATTCCCAGTGTGCCCCCCAGGTACGGCATAAGGCGGGGGGTCTGGAGCACAGCAGCTGATGTCCAGGCTTCACTGGCCATCCACTGCAGGCCGGTCACATTTTGCTTTACCACCTGTTCATTACAATTCACAAACAGATCAATGTATATATACTACTTTGTTGGACTGAATCACTACAAAATATAACATGAAAATAACAGTGCAGTGTAATTCAAAGAGACAGTTGAATGACAGTAGGGTTGCCACTGAATTCTGTGGTCAAAAGCAGAGCTCTTGATCATGAGCACACCTTGAATTTAGTTTGGGATAAATTCAGCTCTTAACTTCATTAAGCAATACTGATTTTTAACATTCACAGTGAAGATTACAGTAGTCCCCCCCCCCCCAGCGTTTTTACTCTATTTAGATTGTTAGATACCTCTTCCATTAGTTGAATCATGTGGATCTGATGTGCAAACACAATGACCACACGAGCAGTTGATTTCTTCATCACTTCTACAATCCTCTTCAGTTCAGTCAGGTCATTGCCCCAGGGTAAAATCTCTGAGTAGGCCAGACAACCTCCACCAGACTGCGCCAAGTCAGATTGAAAGGACTGAGCAACATGGAGTCCATAGTCATCATCACTGACCAGCAGCCCTGCCCAGGTCCAGCCAAAGCGTTTCAGAATCTGAATCATTGCACGCACCTAATTTAACACAAAGATGAGGGATTAGTGTACAGGTAGGATTCATTTTTCGGAAGAATCTGACTGATTTATGTCTCACAGTAAATCCAAAACAAAAATAAAGTACTTTTCTGTACCACAAAAGATTTGTTAAATTTGAAGGACATTTTTTGAGGCTCACTTCCCATAAAAAAAAACTTTTCTTGCAGTTGTGATTTGTAAGAAAAGAGTTACCTGGAAAGCATCACTTGGAATTGTTCTAAAGAAGGATGGAAACCTTTGGCGATCACTCAAGCAGGAACATGTGGCAAAATAACTCACCTATAAAGAGACACACAGTATGCAAAGGTCAGTAAAAACATTCAAATGTTTTGAACTATTTAACAATCAGTAATCAGTATTTTGACATCAAACTAAAATAAAACCTGCTCAGAAATTAAAGCCTTATTAAAAATCTTGAGCTGAGATTTATTGTTTATGTCGCACCCGACCATTTAGGAATTTGAAATCAAATAAAGCACTGAAGTACAGCCAAAAATGAGGTAAGGCAACTTACAATGGGCAATTTGAATAAACCTATCACATCAGAGGTGGCGATAGAAAATGTTGAGAAGGAATCACCCACAATCCCCAGGACTGGAGGGGTCCCCAAACAGTTTTCCTGAAGCACAAACTGTTCCTCTCTACCGCTGGTTAATGACAAGGCAGCACTGAATCCAATTACAAGTGTGGCACAGTTGTCGTACAGACTGTATCCCAGAGTCACGTTAGGAAGTAGGTTGGAGTTTCTGTTGATCTCATCAATAGCAAAGGCCATGGTCATAGCATGCCTGAACCCTATAGGGTCAAACCTATCACACAAAATATCATCATTATTAATTCAAAAGTAATATGCTTTCATATTATTATCTCTGCTGTCTGGTACATTAGATTGGCACTTACCCTTGACAGCTGAACTGATTTGGCTTTGAGGTGAATGTCAGTTCAGGAAAGACAGAGGTGTAGTGGACTTCAAACAGCCCGCCTAAAATCACATCGCCTGGCTTGTGCATCCCATTAAGATTGAATTGTCTCCTTAATTTACAAGATGAGGAAAGTGAAGAAGACGCTGACAAGCAAAAGAAGGAACAACACAACAAAATCAAGATCGGATGGACATACATGAGCAAATAATTGTCTATTAATGCCCCCATAACTGCCCTCCTCCCTACACCTGTTTCTTGTCTCCATGCGCAATTGTTTCGATTTTTATATGCAGTGTTATGTCATCTTGTCATCGTTTCACACCACCCATCAGGGCATGGGTTGTCTTGTTAGGGCAGGGCCTACACATATCCAATTAGTTCTACAGTCACAGAATGTCATGATTAAATCAGTTATGTGCTGCATATTCTGTTAATCACTTTTAAAGTTTCAGGTCTTTATTTCCTTTATTCTTTATTGATTATTTGTTGAAGTCAAGTTGAAGCGCATATGAAGTTACTGTTGATATCCACTAGGTGGTGGCAGAATGAGCCTTTAAAGAGTAACTGTCTTCTATTGACTTCTTTCAGCTGTCCTCTGAATTTACAGGCTGGGTGGCATATTGTATTTGGGACTAAGGCCGGAGATATACCTGCTTTTTAACCTTGAGTTCGCATACACAACTGGCTGAGTCATGAACGTAATTGTTCACATACTTGGCTATGCACTACGCATGTTACTGGAGGATGCCTCTAGCGGGTACACCAGAGAGCTCAGGCCGTATGTAACTACTGTATGTGTGGGATGTAAACAACAGATGGTGACACTCGAGGAGGACTACTATGTTACTTCTGAGATCACAGCAGAAAAAAACGACAGAATACACCGTCTGCACCGCCCCCACTCTGTTTCTCCAACATTTTCATCTGTGCACGGACGGTCCTGGACTTGTTTCCATTTAATTTTGCAGGTTTCCTTAATGAAACTTATCTGTCGCCAGCTATTTTGACAGGCATGTTTGTTGCTGTACAGTGGCAATGACAGGCAATCGTATGGATGTGCATATTGGTGACTTGGTTTATCAGCCTGCCATTGTTGCTTTCTGCCGTCCCTGCTGCTGTGTTGACCCTGTCACATCCCCTCTGCCTCTACACTGCCTTTACCGTTCACGTGCACACTGCATCTGTGTCTAATTGCCCCTGATTTAGACCAGGTGTGGGAAGCCTATGTACACTGCTCAAAAAAATAAAGGGAACACATATACATTACAATGTAACTCCAAGTCAATCACACTTCTGGGATATTAACCTGTCCAGTTAGGAAGCAACACTGATTGTGAATTAATTTCACCTGCTGTTGTGCAAATGGAACATACAACAGGTGAAAATGAGAGGCAATTAGCAAGACAACCCCTATAAAGGAATGGTTCTGCAGGTGGTGGCAACAGACCATTTCCCTGTCCTCATCCTTTCTGGCAGATTTTTGGTTTCTTTTGCATTTTGCCAGTGCCCTCACCACTAGAGTTAGCAACAGGCGGTGTCTACAACCCACAGAAGTTGCTCAGGTAGTGCAGCTCATCCAGGATGGCACATCAATGCGCCCTGTGGCAAGAAGGTTTGCTGTGGCTCCCAGCACAGTGTCAAGAGCATGGAGGAGATACCAGGAGACAGGCCAGTACACCAGGAGACGTGGAGGGGGCCGTAGGAGGACAACAACCCAGCAGCAGGACCGCTATCTGCTCCTTTGTGCAAGGAGGAACAGGAGGAGCACTGCCCGAGCCCTACAAAATGACCTCCAGCAGGCCACTAATGTGCATGTTTCTGCTCAAACTGTCAGAAACAGACTCCATGAGGGTGGTACGAGGGCCTAACGTCCACAAGTGGGGCCTGTGCTCACAGCCCAGTACCGTGCAGCCCGACTGGCATTTGCCAGAGAACACCAGGATTGGCAGATTCGCCGTTGGCGCCCTGTGCTCTTCACAGATGAGAGCAGGTTCACACTGAGCACATGTGACAGACGTGACAGAGTCTGGAAACGTCATGGAGAACGTTCTGCTGCCGGCAACATCCTTCAGCATGACCGGTTTGGTGGTGGGTCAGTGATGGTCTGGGGAGGCATATCCTTGGAGGGCTGCACAGACCTCCATGTGCTAGCCAGAGGTACCCTGATTGCCATTAGGTACCAGGATGAGATCCTCAGACCCATTGTCAGACCATATGCTGGTGCAGTGGACCCTGGGTTCCTTCTGATGCATGACAATGCTCGGCCTCATGTGGCTGGAATGTGTCAGCAGTTCCTGCATGACGAGGGCATTGATGCTATGGACTGGCCTGCCCGTTCCCCAGACCTGAGTCCAATCGAGCACCTCTGGGACATCATGTCTTGTTCCATCTACCGACGCCAAGTCGCACCACAGACTGTCCAGGAGTTGACTGATGCCCTGATCCAGGTCTGGAAGGAGATCCCTCAGGAGCATGCCCAGACGTTGTCGGAGTGCATACAGGCTTGTGGGGCCACACACACTACTAAGCCTCATTTTGAATTGTCTTGAGGAATTTCCACAGAAGTTGGAGCAGCCCGTGATCTGATTTTTCCACTTTTATTTTGAGTATGATTCTGAATCCAGACCTCCATGGGTTAATGATTTTGATTTCCATTGATCATTCTTGTGTTATTTTGTTCTCAACGCATTCCACTATGTAATGAATAAAGATTTTCAACTGGAATATTTCATCCATCGAGATCTAGGATGTGTTGTTTAAGTGTTCCCTTTATTTTTTTGAGAAGTGGATATATGCTTGGGTTCCAGTGCTCTGTGCTGACTCATTATCTCACCATCAGAGGTTCTCTGACGGTGTGTCCGAAACCGCTACGTAAAATTGAGTATGTCATGCGTTCCCATCTCATAGTATGCAATTTTGTGTATGCGAGAAATGCCCGGATGTATACTAGATCGGCCCTGATATTTGAGTATGAGACGGGAGCTCACTGGTTGTACTCAACCGCCCGAAAATGCATTGCGGCTATTCAGCTTCTACTATGGCGGAGATGGACCGGAGATCAGACCGGACATACGTAAACGATTAAGTCACGTGATACGGAGAAGACGGCTCTGAGTATGATGCCACCGGCATCCTAATAGTCAGGTTAGTAGGCAGTATGCAGTACATACTGTTTGAGTATGTAGTAGGCAGTACGTTAGTATGCGGTTTTGGACACAGCATAAGTGTGTTCCCTTTCTGTGCGATTTGCAGACCATTTCTAGTTCTCTCTCAAGTAGTTTGTTGGTGCTGGCCAGGTCTTTTCTACCCCAGCCTGTTGTGTTTCTCTTTTAAGGCATCACCGGCAGCTATTGTGCTCTGGTTTAGAAGTGTGTCCTTGGTCTCCCTGAAAGTTTAGTTTCTTGTCAGTTGCTCGGCAGCAGTGGTTTAGTTTCCCCTTATCGGAGTGATATTTTGTAAACGAAGTTTGTTCTTGTTTTGTTCTTCCCCTCTCCCATATAATCACTTGCGATTTTTGTGGTTATCCCTCTGGGAAAACTTTAAGACACCCCTTGTCCGCAATTGCGTCCCATACCCCATTATCCTGACAGTTTTCTACAATTCAGAGTAATAAATGTAATCTGTCAGACCCTTTGTTATGAAAATGATTTTATCAACCATTTTCAATTGTTCGATTCATGAGATTATTTGCAGTAAAGTCAGGTTTAGAGTTGCTAGATATCATTTTCAAATATATCATAGTGAAACATTATGTTATTTGTTTAAAACAAGATTACGCCGCACAAAGAACCTGTTATGAACCTGTGTCTGCATTCGTTAAGCTTAACAGTGACATCTGAAAGATACTTGGTGATTCAAACAGCAGGTTTACATGGGGAGGGAAGAAACATGGACACTACATGGAGATTATATTACACATTAAGCCCATGGACTACAGGGTGCATCCCCTCCATGATGAAAGCTGACGTACAGTAGAAGGAGGGAAGCTTTTCTCTGAATATATAAACCAGTGCAAACAAGAGTATGCTAACACACAGACACCTGAGGGATGGAGGTCTCAGCTCTCTGTATTGGCCTGATCCTGTCTTTGGGTTTGTGTGAGCTGAATTCAGCTCTTGCCATGAATAGTTTTAGGGGTGTTCTGAAACAAAGGGCTGGTGCCGGGCTCAGCACTGAGGCCTCATCTGTGAAATGTAAGCTCCAGGGCATCGCTCGTCTACCGGCGTTCTCACTGGATGGTGACTACGTTATTGGGGGTGTTTTCTCCCAACACTACTTCATGCACACAGTGAAGCATAACTACACCACCATGCCTGAGCCACTCAGGTGCACAGGGAGGTTAGTAAGGGGGAGAAGTGCGACATCAGGTGTGAGAGAGTGTGGGGATGAAAATGTTTTGAATTGTATGATGTGTTAAGAATTATGTTGCAAAGCTTTTGTCTTCTATCCAAAACTTCAAGAGATTACCAGATTTTGTTTTACCAGTGTCAAATCAGTATTTAGCTTTATGACAGAAAATAGGTTTTTGACCTTGTTTTTTTTCTTTTCTTTGTAATTTAACCTTTATTTAACCAGGAGAAATCCCATTGAGATTATGAACCTCTTTATTCAGTGAGTCCTGGCCATTTGTGTTCCTGTAGTGGAAATAAAGCAAGGTGTGAGCTATTATTGATGCTTTTAAATGACTTCAATTTTGGACTAATATCCTATCCTGTGTTTTAAATGTTGGTTCTGGTGCAGAGATGCGGCGCATTTATCGGTTATTGTCCGTAGGCTACATGAAAAACGGTTCTCCTTTAATGTGTGTTTCTCTTAAAATTGTGAATTTCCATTGTAATACGTAGGCCTCCATTTCAACAGTGACACGAGTGTCTGTGTGCAGCTTTCACTCCCGTGAGCTGCGCTTCTCGCGCGCAATGATCTTCGCCATCGAGGAGATAAACAACAGCACGGAGCTGCTGCCGGGCATCCAGCTCGGATACCAGATCCACGACTCGTGCGCATCAGTGCCCGTGGCGGTGCAAGTGGCATTCCAGCTGGCAAATGGACTGGACCCGGTGTTTTATACCGGAGAAAATTGCACGCAATCCGGTATGGTGATGGGTATCGTTGGTGAGTCTGGATCTACGCCATCTATTAGCATGTCGCGCGTCATCGGCTCCTATAACATCCCTCAAGTAAATATAGAATTTCACTTTATTCAATGTGCGCTCATGCTATTTCTTTGTACTTTCCGTTAAATGATCATTCTGTTTTCTGTAGGTGAGCCACTTTGCCACGTGCGCATGCCTGTCTGATAAGCAACAGTACCCGAATTTCTTCAGGACAATCCCCAGTGACCAGTTTCAGGCTGACGCACTAGCAAAGTTGGTCAAACATTTTGGCTGGACTTGGATCGGTGCTGTCCGGTCGGATTCGGACTATGGCAATAATGGCATGGCGTCTTTCCTGAACGCAGCGAGGAAGGAGGGGATCTGTGTGGAGTACTCTGAAGCTTTCTATCGGAGCAACCCGCGCAGCAGGATCCAGAGAGTGGCTGAAGTTATCCGCAGGTTTATACATTACAGATTATGTGTTCCACACTGCACATAAAATCACAAATTTAGTTGTATGTTCTATTGAATAAGGTTGATCTATCTCATAATTATTATTGATGTTGTCATACTTTTAATTTACGACACCAATACATAATGTTGATACATATCAGTACATTTAATGTTTATAAAAGTATAAAAAAATCCACCATGATGTCTCCCCAGGTCGACAGCCGTTGTTGTTGTGGCGTTTGCAGCCACTGGAGACATGAGGATCCTGTTAGAAGAGCTGTCTCTCCAGCCCTCTCCACCTCGCCAGTGGATAGGCAGTGAGTCCTGGGTCACCGACCCGGTCATGCTGAGGTTCAGTTTCTGTGCTGGAGCCATTGGATTTGGCATTCAGCAGTCAGTCATCCCAGGTTTCAGAGACTTCTTGCTTGATCTCTCTCCCTCTGAAGTGGCTGCCTCTCCGGTGCTTACTGAGTTCTGGGAAGATGCATTCAAGTGCAGGCTGGGAAAAAGTGAGAAAATGGAATATGTATCCATAACCGTAAATGTAGATGAATTAGGCTATATACTGACAGTGACTTTAGATCATTTTAAACACATTAAAACATTAAAAGACTATAGGTCAGTTTGGTATTAAAGGGAATTAGGGATGGATATTATTGCCTGTTTAAATAGTCTGATTGTCTTGAGGTGAACAAAAGAACAAAATAAGGCCTGGCACAACCTGAATTAGCAGTTATTTGAATAAAATTAGCTAAATACATGTCTGCAAAACAGTGCTTTAAAATTGAATGACATGATTGAATGAATTACTTTACAACAATACAGATATGTGCAAACACATGAGAAAGAAGAATAATGTAATTTCATCTTCCTCTATGTTTTTTTTTAGTTGCAGACAAAGATGCGCATGTGTGTGATGGAACTGAAGACATACACACGCTCCAGAGCCCGTACACCGACACCTCTCAGCTCCGAATCACTAACATGGTGTATAAGGCTGTTTATGCAATTGCACACGCCATGCACAATGCAGTGTGTCATAACACAAACTCCACCATTCAATGTGACAAATTCACCAGGATAAAGTCCCATCAGGTCAGTTGAAACAAATAAGTGAACACCTCAGGGACCTTTTTCATTGTAGAAACCTTCATGAAGTGAAATGTTTTATTCTACCCTCACCGACTGACTTTACTTCCTCCTCACAGGTTCTTACTCAGCTGAAGAAAGTAAACTTTTCCCAAAATGGTTACGATGTGTCATTTGATTCCAATGGGGATCCTGTGGCCATTTATGAGCTGGTTAACTGGCAAAAAAGTGAGAGTGGCAGCATTGAGCTGGTGAAAGTAGGACACTATGATGCATCGCTGCCGGTGGGTCAGGAGTTCCGCATCAACAGGAACCTCACCTGGGTGGAGGGTGGCACACAGGTAAGGAGGAAGCCCAAAGCAACAATTTGACATACATAAATTCCAACTTAGGTGATCTGAATGGGTATGATATCTTTTTTAGGTCTCTGTCCCATTTGGCAATACTGGTTGCAAAGAGATCCACTCATTCTATAGATTATATACTGTATAAGTGACTGGGGACAGAATTCCCTGTCTTGTCTGTGCAAACTGCTGTCCAAAGTTCAAATAATGTGATACTTTAGGAGTCTGGGATGCACTAAAGAGTTGTCAGAATAAAATGATCTCTTTATATTTGCCTACAAAGTGTGGAAGAGTATCAAAATAAATAACCTTTTTTATCTGATTACTGAAGCCTATTTGTAACTTGAGCTGAATTTAAGAAGGTACTTAAACATTAAACAAATAATGTGTATCAACATTATTTTTATTAAAATTAATTATTACATCTATTCACAGGCAGAATGAGCAGTATGGCCATAGTGCACAACAACACATAATAAGATCCTATCCTGTGTGAGTGTGTTTGCATCTATATTCCAGGTGCCGGTGTCAGTGTGCACCGCCAGCTGTCCTCCAGGAACTCGTAAAGTGCTACAAAAAGGAAAGCCCATCTGCTGTTATGATTGTATCCCCTGTCCTGAGGGAGAAATTAGCAATGCAACAGGTATTTTTTATGCATTTCAACAGTTAAATATACTGCTAAATTTGCTAACAGCTCCTTTTAATTCATCCTTTCAGATTCCTCTGATTGCTCCCCTTGTTCTAAGGAGTTCTGGCCTAACGCAGGGAGAGACACATGTTTCCCTAAGCCTGTAGAGTTTCTTTCCTATAACGAGATCCTAGGAATAATCCTGGCTGCCTTCTCAATTGGAGGTGCCTGTCTGGCCATCATAACAGCAGCTGTGTTCCTTCGCCACAGGACAACTCCGATAGTCAGGGCCAACAACTCTGAGCTGAGCTTCCTGCTGCTCTTCTCCCTGACTCTGTGTTTCTTATGTTCATTGACTTTCATTGGAGCCCCCTCTGAGTGGTCCTGCATGCTGAGACACACAGCGTTTGGCATCACCTTTGTTCTCTGTATCTCTTGTGTCCTGGGAAAGACTCTAGTAGTGTTAATGGCCTTCAAAGCAACACTACCAGGTAGTAACATAATGAAATGGTTTGGTCCCCCACAGCAAAGAATGACTGTAGTGTTTTTCACTTTTATTCAAGTATTAATATGTACTATTTGGTTGGTTCTGAGTCCCCCTTTTCCATTGAAAAACCTAACCACATACAAGGAGAGAATCATCCTGGAGTGTGCACTCGGCTCAGCTATTGGATTCTGGGCTGTGCTCGGCTACATAGGCCTGCTAGCTATCTTTTGCTTTGTGTTAGCTGTGCTAGCCCGGAAACTACCTGATAATTTTAATGAAGCCAAGCTTATCACCTTCAGCATGCTAATATTCTGTGCTGTCTGGATCACTTTTATCCCAGCATACGTCAGCTCTCCTGGGAAGTTCACAGTAGCTGTGGAGATATTTGCCATTCTGGCCTCCAGTTTTGGACTCATTCTGTGTATTTTTGCTCCAAAGTGTTTCATCATACTGTTTAAGCCAGAGAAGAACACCAAGAAACATTTAATGAGCAAAGACTTCTGATGTTTGGAAATAATAGAGATGGCAACATACAGTATATAACTTAGTCTATGTACACGAGTCTTCTAGTTGATTTACAAAGGTCATCATGTCAATGTGCTACTTAATGTAAAAAATTTGATTTTCTTGTTTTTATTTGAAGAATAGTTGTTTAGGCTGCCACGTGGTGCAGTGGTTAGCGCTGTTACCTCACAGCTGGAAGTTTCATAGTATGAATCCCAGTTCGGACGAAGTGGGCCTTTCTGTGTGGAGTTTGCATGTTCTCCCTGTACATGCGTGGGTTCCTCCCACAGCCCAAAGACGTGCTCGTTAGGTTCATTGGTGACTCTAAACTTGCCCATAGTTTGAGTTTGAGCGTGAAAGGTTGTCTGTCTCTATGTGTCAGCCCTGTGATTGACTGGCGATCAGTCCAGGGTGTACCCCGCCTCTCGCCCAATGACAGCTGGGTTTAGCTCCAGACCCCCGCGGCCTTGAACAGGATAAGAGGTGTAGACGATGGATGGATTTTTTTATTTACCAAATAATTGTTTATAATATCCTGAAAATGTAACAAATAGAATAAATAAAGTAAAAATTAATCCAAATACAGTATGTTGCTTAATGAGTCCTATCTCAAATATTCATAGACTGATGTTTCAATAAAAATACTGCTTGACAAAATAACTAAAGGTGGTGATACACGAATCAAATTAAGACCACGTCAATGTTAACTGAACACTTTTATGTTAAAGAAGGTCCACCTACTCTTATCTGGAAATGTCAGATCAGCAGCGACCTCTTGTGGTCAACATACAGAATTACATCAGAAATGCACCAATCCCAGCCCAGAGTTTTGTCATGTGATGTCTGTGGCCTGAAAAAAATTCTGAACAATGGCGGCCGTCAGAGCACAGTGGACCGAGAAGAAGGATCTTATCCTGATAAAACTTTACTCTGGTAAGTGAATGTGTGGATAACATCTGTCAGGTAAAGTAATTGACTATAAACTAAAAACATATTTGAGATGGTTTATTGCCGTGACATTTGTCAGCGAGCAGATTTGTAATAGATCGTTTGAGCTAGCTTAGATTGTACTCGTACTAGTAGTTGCCTTGGTAACGCCGAACGGAGGAGTACAGAAAGCCTTATTGCCCAATGCCAATAGGCCTATTGCCCTGTGTCTCATCATGATGCTCGTAGATGTTTACGTAGTCTGTTGATGTAAAAGTTGATACGTGGATCACCACCTTAAGTCTACATAATGAGAATGCTTGTTTGCTGCACAAAAAGGCGCCTCACTTATTACACAGTATATTATAAGAAATGATTATAGCCAGAAATGTTCTCCCACAGTGTTTGCAAACTCTTGTCCTGCCATGTCAAGAGACAGTAAAATGGTAAGATTGGAGGTGTAAATGTAAACTTGTAATTATGCATATTATACTTTGATGAAGTGTGATGGGTTATAGACTGAGGAATTGACACAACCATGTGACCATGTATCCTACAGTTGAGCATCAGATATCTTGTCCATCAGTATACCAAATACCAATACCAAATGTATTTTTTGACGCTTATTTTGATTTTATATTTTGATAATAATGTAATGTAACTGTCATGCCAGTGTGCATTACACAATGTTTTATGACTTTGTGGTACCTCGACCCATGATTGCTTTCTTTGTGTTCCTCTCTGGTCTCAGCAGGATTATATAACATTTGGGTCCAAACAGCGCCACCAAGAGGCCGAAACTGGAGGCCAGGATGGCAAATATCTCCACTGCATCTGCAGTAGTAGGGACACCAAGAGCAGGAAACTCAGTTCTGAATTGTTGGCGTGTACCATGGGTGTATGTTTATGATAGCTGAAGATTCCAAGTACAACAGCACAGATTAAAGTGCCCAGCAATGAGGCAGTTGTCGGGCAGATACCCAAAGGCTCATGGTAAGAGAGAAACTCTGTTTTCTTAGTAACACAATGGTCACACTGGCTGGACCAAAAATCCTATGGACAACTGCTGCACTCCATGGAGTCTGAAAAACAGCAAATATTATCTTTGTTTCTGATTTTTTTTATATTCCCTTTCAATTTTTTTACTCTCATATGCAGTTTAGCCTGTTCAATTGCTGTTATACTGTGTGTGCTCCCAGTCACTACTAACTTCTCTGAAGTACAGTCAAAAATGATGTAAGGCAACTTACAATGGGCAATTTGAATAAACCTATCACATCAGAGGTGGCGATAGAAAATGTTGAGAAGGAATCACCCACAATCCCCAGGACTGGAGGGGATCCCAAACAGTTTTCCTGAAGCACAAACTGTTCCTCTCTACCGCTGGTTAATGACAAGGCAGCACTGAATCCAATTACAAGTGTGGCACAGTTGTCGTACAGACTGTATCCCAGAGTCACGTTAGGAAGTAGGTTGGAGTTTCTGTTGATCTCATCAATAGCAAAGGCCATGGTCATAGCATGCCTGAACCCTATAGGGTCAAACCTATCACACAAAATATCATCATTATTAATTCAAAAGTAATATGCTTTCATATCATTATCTCTGCTGTCTGGTACATTAGATTGGCACTTACCCTTGACAGCTGAACTGATTTGGCTTTGAGGTGAATGTCAGTTCAGGAAAGACAGAGGTGTAGTGGACTTCAAACAGCCCGCCTAAAATCACATCGCCTGGCTTGTGCATCCCATTAAGATTAAATTGTCTCCTTAATTTACAAGATGAGGAAAGTGAAGAAGACACTGACAAGCCTGACAAGACCTTGTCACATCCCCTCTGCCTCTACACTGCCCCTACCGTTCATGTGCATACTGCATCTTACATACGCGTAGCGTTAATATCAAGAACGTGCACAGTCGACGCTCTAAACAGGGTCAGGTGTGTGTGTGTCTAATTGCCCCTGATTTAGACCAGGGCTGCTTCCCAAGTCTCTTAAATTGCATCCATGTTCCCTTCACTTGCGTCGTTCACTTGCGTCTTAGTCCCTCCCACCAGAGATGCATGGAGAGACGCGAGGAAACCAAGAGAGGAGAGAGGAAACGAGGGAATGTTTTTTAACAGACATGAGACGTCCTTTCCGATGAAGCGTCACGTGCTGCGACGTCCGTTTGTGATGATCGCGTCAGCTGATCACCGCTGGATCAGCTGTCAGTCTGCTTTAACAGCTGTTTGTGTCTGCACACATGTGCACTGTATTCATTCTAATAAAACACACAGTAACAGTGCTTTCTCTCTGTATCCTGTTACCTGTGTAACAAACACCTGCACATGAAGAACAGGCTGCAGTCTGTGTTCCTGCTGCAGAGCCAGACGGACATTTCTTACCAGCACTATGTCTTTATATTATTTGTTCATTATTTACATTTTCGATCACTGATCATCTGATCTGAATTAATTATTTAATAAGCCCAAAAACTGTCTGTTCATGAACTATGAAAATTATTTATTAGGCTAAAAATTTCAGGATAAGTAGAAATCACGTCACGCTGATCAATCCCGACCTCACTGATGATCACTCTCACACATAAAAAGTGTTACCTGCTGACAGAGAGACTCTCCTGCTCCCTCTGAATTCATTCATTCATCTGTAATAAAAGTTAGCAGGGAAATAACTGATCATGACGAGAGGTATTTCTTTAGATTAAATTTAATAGAAATGAATCTGTTTTTGCCACTTTTGATTTTTAGACAACTTATTTTTACTCAGATGTTGACTCAGAAAACAAATCAAATCTGCAGTTATTCACTGCATTTTATATATTTTACGACAAGTTGCGATCAATATTTCGTTCTAAACGATCTCAGCTTGTCAGATACCAACGAATTATACCGACGTTGTTTATAGTCGGTTTCAAGGCGCCCTGTAAAGTCTGTTTTAAGGTCCGCTTCTTCCTCTCTGCGATATGAAACTCCGGTGATGTTGTAAAGTTTCACATAAGTCCGATCTGCTGCAGCGTCCAATCACTAACTGATCTGTAGAAAGAGAGCGTGTCGGCCAGTAAAAGACTTCCGTGGAGGCTGCTCTCGTGTATCCTCGCTTATCGCTCCTCGGAACTCCCTCCTCTCTCCTCGCTCCTCGCTCCTCCGAGCAGCGATAAGAGCTTTGAGACGGTCCTCAATATGGCGGCTCCGGAACTACTTCCGGTTCGGGCGAGGAGCGAGGAGCGAGGAGCTATCAAATAAGAGACTTGGGAAGCAGCCCAGGTGTGGGAAGCCTACATATATATCCTTGGGTTCCAGTTCTCTGTGCTGACTCATTATCTCACCATCAGAGGTAGTGACATGGTTCTCCTAGTGTGTTCCCTTTCTGTGCGATTTGCAGACCATTTCTAGTTCTCTCTCAAGTAGTTTGTTGGTGCTGGGCAGGTCTTTTCTACCCCAGCCTGTTGTGTTTCTCTTTTAAGGCATCACCGGCAGCTATTGTGCTCTGGTTTAGAAGTGTGTCCTTGGTCTCCCTGAAAGTTTCTTGTCAGCTGCTCAGCAGCAGTGGTTTAGTTTCCCCTTATCGGAGTGATATTTTGTAAAGGGAGTTTGTTCTTATTTAGTTTTTCCCCTCTCTATAATCACTTGCGATTTTTGTGGTTATCCCTCTGGGATAACTTTAAGACGCCCCTTGTCCGCAATTGCGTCCCATACCCCATTATCCTGACAGTTTTCTACAATTCAGAGTAATAAATGTAATCTGTCAGACCCTTTGTTATGAAAATGCATTTATCAACCATTTTCAGCTGTTAGATTCATGAGATTATTTGCAGTAAAGTCAGGTTTTAGAGTTACTAGATATCATTTTCAAATATATCATAATGAAACATTATGTTATTTGTTCAAACAGTGACATCTGAAAGGTACTTGGTGATTCAAACAGCAGGTTTACATGGGGAGGGAAGAAACAGGGACACTACATGGAGATTATATTACACATTAAGCCCATGGACTACAGGGTGCATCCCCTCCATGATGAAAGCTGACGTACAGTAGAAGGAGGGAAGCTTTTCTCTGAATATATAAACCAGTGCAAACACGGGTAAGCTGACACACAGACACCTAAGGGATGGAGGTCTCAGCTCTCTGTATTGGCCTGATCCTGTCTTTGGGTTTGTGTGAGCTGAATTCAGCTCTTGCCATGAATAGTTTTAGGGGTGTTCTGAAACAAAGGGCTGGTGCCGGGCTCAGCACTGAGGCCTCATCTGTGAAATGTAAGCTCCAGGGTATCGCTCGTCAACCTGTGTTCTCACTGGATGGTGACTACGTTATTGGGGGTGTTTTCTCCCAACACTACTTCATGCACACAGTGAAGCATAACTACACCACCATGCCTGAGCCACTCAGGTGCTCAGGGAGGTTAGTAAGGGGGAGAAGTGCGACATCAGGTGTGAGAGAGTGTGGGGATGAAAATGTTTTGAATTGTATGATGTGTTAAGAATTATGTTGCAAAGCTTTTGTCTTCTATCCAAAACTTCAAGAGATTAATTACCAGATTTTGTTTTACCAGTGACAAATCAGTATTTAGCTTTATGACAGAAAATAGGTTTTTCATCTTTTTTTCTTTTCTTTGTAATTTAACCTTTATTTAACCAGGAGAAATCCCATTGACATTAGAACCTCTTTATTAAGTGAGTCCTGGCCATTTGTGTTCCTGTAGTGGAAATAAAGCAAGCTGTGAGCTATTATTGATTTTAAATTATTTAACATATTAAAACAAGTAAGAATTTTGATAAAGTTGACTAATCATTGCTTTTAAATGACTTCAATTTTGGACTAATATCCTATCCTGTGTTTTAAATGTTGGTTCTGGTGCAGAGATGCGGCGCATTTATCGGTTATTGTCCGTAGGCTACATGAAAAACGGTTCTCCTTTAATGTGTGTTTCTCTTAAAATTGTGAATTTCCATTGTAATACGTAGGCCTGCATTTCAACAGTGACACGAGTGTCTGTGTGCAGCTTTCGCTCCCGTGAGCTGCGCTTCTCGCGCGCAATGATCTTCGCCATCGAGGAGATAAACAACAGCACGGAGCTGCTGCCGGGCATCCAGCTCGGATACCAGATCCACGACTCGTGCGCCTCAGTGCCCGTGGCGGTGCAAGTGGCATTCCAGCTGGCAAATGGCCTGGACCCGGTGTTTTACACCGGAGAAAATTGCACGCAATCCGGTATGGTGATGGGTATCGTTGGTGAGTCTGGATCTACGCCATCTATTAGCATGTCGCGCGTCATCGGCTCCTATAACATCCCTCAAGTAAATATAGAATTTCACTTTATTTAATGTGCGCTAATGCTATTTCTTTGTACTTTCCGTTAAATGATCAATCTGTTTTCTGTAGGTGAGCCACTTTGCCACGTGCGCATGCCTGTCTGATAAGCAACAGTACCCGAATTTCTTCAGGACAATCCCCAGTGACCAGTTTCAGGCTGACGCACTCGCAAAGTTGGTCAAACATTTTGGTTGGACTTGGATCGGTGCTGTCCGGTCGGATTCGGACTATGGCAATAATGGCATGGCGTCTTTCCTGAACGCAGCGAGGAAGGAGGGGATCTGTGTGGAGTACTCTGAAGCTTTCTATCGGAGCAACCCGCGCAGCAGGATCCAGAGAGTGGCTGAAGTTATCCGCAGGTTTATACATTACAGATTATGTGTTCCACACTGCACATAAAATCACATATTTAGTTGTATGTTCTATTGAATAAGGTTGATCTATCTCATAATTATTATTGATGTTGTCATACTTTTCATTTACGACACCAATACATAATGTTGATACATATCAGTACATTTAATGTTTATAAATGTAAAAAATAATCCACCATGATGTCTCCCCAGGTCGACAGCCGTTGTTGTTGTGGCGTTTGCAGCCACTGGAGACATGAGGATCCTGTTAGAAGAGCTGTCTCTCCAGCCCTCTCCACCTCGCCAGTGGATAGGCAGTGAGTCCTGGGTCACCGACCCGGACATGCTGAGGTTCAGTTTCTGTGCTGGAGCCATTGGATTTGGCATTCAGCAGTCAGTCATCCCAGGTTTCAGAGACTTCTTGCTTGATCTCTCTCCCTCTGAAGTGGCTACCTCTCCGGTGCTTACTGAGTTCTGGGAAGATGCATTCAAGTGCAGGCTGGGAAAAAGTGAGAAAATGGAATATGTATCCATAACCGTCAATGTAGATGAATTAGGCTATATACTGACAGTGATTTTAGATCATTTTAAACACATTAAAACATTAAAAGACTAAAGGTCAGTTACGTATTAAAGGGAATTAGGGATGGATATTTTTGCCTGTTTAAATAGTCTGATTGTCTTGAGGTGAACAAAAGAACAAAATAAGGCCTGGCACAACCTGAATTAGCAGTTATTTGAATAAAATGAGCTAAATAAATGTCTGCACAACAGTGGTTTAAAATTGAATGACACAATTTAGAATGTTTTACTTCACAACAATACAGATATGTGCAAACACATGAGAAAGAAGAATAATGTAATTTCATCTTCCTCTATGTTTTTTTCAGTTGCAGACAAAGATGCGCATGTGTGTGATGGAACTGAAGACATACACACGCTCCAGAGCCCGTACACCGACACCTCTCAGCTCCGAATCACTAACATGGTGTATAAGGCTGTTTATGCAATTGCACACGCCATGCACAATGCAGTGTGTCATAACACAAACTCCACCATTCAATGTGACAAATTCACCAGGATAAAGTCCCATCAGGTCAGTTGAAACAAATAAGTGAACACCTCAGTGACCTTTTTCATTGTAGAAACCTTCATGAAGTGAGATGTTTTATTCTACCCTCACCGACTGACTTTACTTCCTCCTCACAGGTTCTTACTCAGCTGAAGAAAGTAAACTTTTCCCAAAATGGTTACGATGTGTCATTTGATTCCAATGGGGATCCTGTGGCCATTTATGAGCTGGTTAACTGGCAAAAAAGTGAGAGTGGCAGCATTGAGCTGGTGAAAGTAGGACACTATGATGCATCGCTGCCGGTGGGTCAGGAGTTCCGCATCAACAGGAACCTCACCTGGGTGGAGGGTGGCACACAGGTAAGGAGGAAGCCCAAAGCAACAATTTGACATACATAAATTCCAACTTAGGTGATCTGAATGGGTATGATATCTTTTTTAGGTCTCTGTCCCATGTGGCAATACTGGTTGCAAAGAGATCCACTAATTCTATAGATTATATACTGTATAAGTGATTGGGGACAGAATTCCCTGTCTTGTCTGTGCAAACTGCTGTCCAAAGTTCAAATAATGTGATACTTTAGGAGTCTGGGATGCACTAAAGAGTTGTCAGAATAAAATGATCTCTTTATATTTGCCTACAAAGTGTGGAAGAGTATCAAAATAAATAACCTCTTCTTTATCTGATTACTGAAGCCTATTTTTAGTTTGAGCTGAATTTAAGAAGGTACTTAAACACAAAACAAATAATGTGTATCAACATTATTTTTATTAAAATGAATTATTACATCTATTCACAGCCAGAATGAGCAGTATGGCCATAGTGCATAATAACACATAAAAAGATCCTATCTTGTGTGAGTGTGTTTGCATCTATATTCCAGGTGCCGGTGTCAGTGTGCACCGCCAGCTGTCCTCCAGGAAGTCGTAAAGTCCTGCAAAAAGGAAAGCCCTCCTGCTGTTATGATTGTATCCCCTGTCCTGAGGGAGAAATTAGCAATGCAACAGGTATTTTTTATGCATTTCAACAGTTAAATATACTGCTTAATTTGCTAACAGCTCCTTTTGATTCATCCTTTCAGATTCCTCTGATTGCTCCCCTTGTTCTAAGGAGTTCTGGCCTAACGCAGGGAGAGACACATGTTTCCCTAAGCCTGTAGAGTTTCTTTCCTATAACGAGGTCCTAGGAATAATCCTGGCTGCCTTCTCAGTTGGAGGTGCCTGTCTGGCCATCATAACAGCAGCTGTGTTCCTTCGCCACAGGACAACTCCGATAGTCAGGGCCAACAACTCTGAGCTGAGCTTCCTGCTGCTCTTCTCCCTGACTCTGTGTTTCTTATGTTCATTGACTTTCATTGGAGCCCCCTCTGAGTGGTCCTGCATGCTGAGACACACAGCGTTTGGCATCACCTTTGTTCTCTGTATCTCTTGTGTCCTGGGAAAGACTCTAGTAGTGTTAATGGCCTTCAAAGCAACACTACCAGGTAGTAATATGATGAAATGGTTTGGTCCCCCACAGCAAAGAATGACGGTAGTGTTTTTCACTTTTATTCAAGTATTAATATGTACTATTTGGTTGGTTCTGAGTCCCCCTTTTCCATTGAAAAACCTAACCACATACAAGGAGAGAATCATCCTGGAGTGTGCACTCGGCTCAGCTATTGGATTCTGGGCTGTGCTCGGCTACATAGGCCTGCTAGCTATCTTTTGCTTTGTGTTAGCTGTGCTAGCCCGGAAACTACCTGATAATTTTAATGAAGCCAAGCTTATCACCTTCAGCATGCTAATATTCTGTGCTGTCTGGATCACTTTTATCCCAGCATACGTCAGCTCTCCTGGGAAGTTGACTGTAGCTGTGGAGATATTTGCAATTCTGGCCTCCAGTTTTGGACTCATTCTGTGTATTTTTGCTCCAAAGTGTTTCATCATACTGTTTAAGCCAGAGAAGAACACCAAGAAACATTTAATGAGCAAAGACTTCTGATGTTTGGAAATAATAGAGATGGCAACATACAGTATAGAACTTAGTCCATGCACACGTGAGTCTTCTTCTAGTTGATTAGAATAAGTCATCATGTCAATGTGCTACTTAATCTAAAAAATGTGATTTTCTTGTTTTTATTTGAAGAATAGTTGTTTAGGCTGCCACGTGGTGCAGTGGTTAGCGCTGTTACCTCACAGCTGGAAGTTTCATAGTTTGAATCCCGGTTCGGACGAAGTGGGCCTTTCTGTGTGGAGTTTGCATGTTCTCCCTGTACATGCGTGGGTTCCTCCCACAGCCCAAAGACGTGCTCGTTAGATTCATTGGTGACTCTAAACTTGCCCATAGTTTGAGTTTGAGCGTGAAAGGTTGTCTGTCTCTATGTGTCAGCCCTGTGATTGACTGGCGATCAGTCCAGGGTGTACCCCGCCTCTCGCCCAATGACAGCTGGGTTTAGCGCCAGCCCCCGCGGCCCTGAACAGGATAAGAGGTGTAGATGATGGATGGATTTTTTTATTTACCAAATAATTGTTTATAATATCCTGAAAATGTAACAAAGTGAATAAATAAAGTAAAAATTAATCCAAATACAGTATGTTGCTTAATGAGTCCTATCTCAAATATTCATAGACTGATGTTTCAATAAAAATACTGCTTGACAAAATAACTAAAGGTGATGATACACGAATCAAATTAAGACCACGTCAATGTTAACACTTTTATATTAAAGAAGGTCCACCTACTCTTATCTGGAAATGTCAGATCAGCAGCGACCTCTTGTGGTCAACATACAGAATTACATCAGAAATGCTCCAATCCCAGCCCAGAGTTTTGTCATGTGATGTCTGTGGCCTGAAAAATGTTCTGAACAATGGCGGCCGTCTGAGCGCAGTGGACCGAGGAGAAGGAACTTATCCTGATAAAACTTTACACTGGTAAGTGAATGTGTGGATAACATCTGTCAGCTAAAATAACTGGATATAAACTAAAAACATATTTGAGATGGTTTATTGCCGTGACATTTGTCAGTGAGCAGAGTTGTATTAGATCGTTTGCGCTAGCTTAAATTGCACTCGTACTAGGGGTTGCCTTGGTAACGCCGTAGTTGTGACTGGAACGGAGCAGTACAGAGAGCCTTGTTGCCCAATGCCAATAGGCCTGTTGCCCTGTGTCTCATCATGTTGTTCGTAGATGTTTGCGTCGTCTGTTGATGTAAAAGTTGATACGTTGATCATCACCTTATGTCTACACAATGAGAATGCTTGTTTGCTGCACAAAAAGGCGCCTCACTTATTACAAAGTATATTATAAGAAATGATTATAGCCAGAAATGTTCTCCCACAGTGTTTGCAAACTCTTGTCCTGCCATGTCAAGAGACAGTAAAATGGTAAGATTGGAGGTGTAAATGTAAACTTGTAATTATGCATATTATATTTTGATGAAGTGTGATGGGTTATAGACTGAGGAATTGACACAACCATGTGACCATGTATCATACAGTTGAGTATCAGAAATCTTGTCAGTCAGTTTTTTCTCCAGAAGCATCTGTGATATTAAAGGGATAATGTTGAAGACCAGGAAGCAAGAATGATGTAGCAGCATATTTGTTTAATTTAATTTTAGCCATATTTAGTCCCACAGTATTCAGTTACAGTTTATGATAATGTTTTATAATCTGCATGAATGATGTATATAAAGATGGACGACGTGCAAATCAACATGATAAGAACTAACTATAATGACAGAAAACAAGTTTGAGAAAACTGTATTTGATGCTTATTTTGATTTTATATTTTGATTCATGTCCCATCTGTTTACATGGAGGAGGCGGGCTTTATGACCTATACTGCAGACAGTCAACAGGGGGTGCTCGAATTGTTTTGACTTCACTGTTACAGAGCTATCATGTCGTCCATTTTTTTTATACTGTCTATGATGTGCACATAAACACTGGAAAACCCTTTGGGATCTGATATGGCAGGTGAATAATGAGGACGTTTTTAAGAGGCCAATGGTTCACCTTGATCCATGGCTCTGGTTCTAGAGCTGCATGAGGTAACTTGGTAAGAAATGTTCCTATATAGGCCTAAATCATCACTCATTACAATCTTGGACCACCATTAAAAACAATCACATCCCTTTGACATCATCACTTTTCAGCTTCTGTGCTTCTTTTCAAATTTCTCTCTGCTCCAGGAAGGTTTCCAAATTAGATTTAGTACAATTATTGGACAGTGAAGAGGACAAATGAAAATGGATGTATAAAAGAATTAAAGGAATATCTGAGAAAAACGACCCTGTAACTGTCATGCCAGTGTGCATTACACAATGTTTTATGACTTTGTGGTACCTCGACCCATGATTGCTTTCTTTGTGTTCCTCTCTGGTCTCAGCAGGATTATGTAACATTTGGGTCCAAACAGCGCCACCAAGAGGCCAAAACTGGAGGCCAGGATGACAAATATCTCCACTGCATCTGCAGTAGTAGGGACACCAAGAGCAGGAAACTCAGTTCTGAATTGTTGGCGTGTACCATGGGTGTATGTTTATGATAGCTGAAGATTCCAAGTACAACAGCACAGATTAAAGTGCCCAGCAATGAGGCAGTTGTCAGGCAGATACCCAGAGGCTCATGGTAAGAGAGAAACTCTGTTTTCTTAGTAACACAGTGGTCACACTGGCTGGACCAAAAATCCTATGGACAACCGCTGCACTCCATGGAGTCTGAAAAAAAGCAAATATTATCTTTGTTTCTGATTTTTTTTAAATTCCCTTTCAATTTTTTTACTCTCATATGCAGTTTAGCCTGGTCAATTGCTATTATACTGTATGTGGTCACTACTAACTTCTCCAGCCAGTTTTGGCATAGTAAGGTTGGGCACATTACACAAATAGTTGAATTCTCTCTGCCAACCTTATCAGTGTCTTGTGCAAAGACATGGTCCCTCCTACCTGTAAACAAAGGCAGTTACACCCCCCCCCAGCGTTTTTACTCTATATAGATCGATAGATACCTCTTCCATTAGTTGAATCATGTGGATCTGATGTGCAAACACAATGACCACACGAGCAGTTGATTTCTTCATCACTTCTACAATCCTCTTCAGTTCAGTCAGGTCATTGCCCCAGGGTAAAATCTCTGAGTAGGCCAGACAACCTCCACCAGACTGCGCCAAGTCAGATTGAAAGGACAGTGCAACATGGAGTCCATAGTCATCATCACTGACCAGCAGCCCTGCCCAGGTCCAGCCAAAGCGTTTCAGAATCTGAATCATTGCACGCACCTAATTTAACACAAAGATGAGGGATTAGTGTACAGGTAGGATTCATTTTTCGGAAGAATCTGACTGATTTATGTCTCACAGTAAATCCAAAACAAAAATAAAGTACTTTTCTGTACCACAAAAGATTTGTTAAATTTGAAGGACATTTTTTGAGGCTCACTTCCCATAAAAAAAAACTTTTCTTGCAGTTGTGATTTGTAAGAAAAGAGTTACCTGGAAAGCATCACTTGGAATTGTTCTAAAGAAGGATGGAAACCTTTGGCGATCACTCAAGCAGGAACATGTGGCAAAATAACTCACCTATAAAGAGACACACAGTATGCAAAGGTCAGTACAAACATTCAAATGTTTTGAACTATTTAACAATCAGTAATCAGTATTTTGACATCAAACTAAAATAAAACCTGCTCAGAAATGAAAGCCTTATTAGAAATCTTGAGCTGAGATTTATTGTTTATGTCCCACCCGACCATTTAGGAATTTGAAATCAAATAAAGCACTGAAGTACAGCCAAAAATGAGGTAAGGCAACTTACAATGGGCAATTTGAATAAACCTATCACATCAGAGGTGGCGATAGAAAATGTTGAGAAGGAATCACCCACAATCCCCAGGACTGGAGGGGATCCCAAACAGTTTTCCTGAAGCACAAACTGTTCCTCTCTACCGCTGGTTAATGACAAGGCAGCACTGAATCCAATTACAAGTGTGGCACAGTTGTCATACAGACTGTATCCCAGAGTCACGTTAGGAAGTAGGTTGGAGTTTCTGTTGATCTCATCAATAGCAAAGGCCATGGTCATAGCATGCCTGAACCCTATAGGGTCAAACCTATCACACAAAATATCATAATTATTAATTCAAAAGTAATATGCTTTCATATTATTATCTCTGCTGTCTGGTACATTAGATTGGCACTTACCCTTGACAGCTGAACTGATTTGGCTTTGAGGTGAATGTCAGTTCAGGAAAGACAGAGGTGTAATAGACTTCAAACAGCCCGCCTAAAATCACATCGCCTGGCTTGTGCATCCCATTAAGATTAAATTGTCTCCTTAATTTACAAGATGAGGCAAGTGAAGAAGACACTGACAAGCCTGACAAGACCTTGTCACATCCCCTCTGCCTCTACACTGCCCCTACCGTTCATGTGCATACTGCATCTTACATACGCGTAGCGTTAATATCAAGAACGTGCACAGTCGACGCTCTAAACAGGGTCAGGTGTGTGTGTGTCTAATTGCCCCTGATTTAGACCAGGTGTGGGAAGCCTATATATATATCCTTGGGTTCCAGTTCTCTGTGCTGACTCATTATCTCACCATCAGAGGTAGTGACATGGTTCTCCTAGTGTGTTCCCTTTCTGTGCGATTTGCAGACCATTTCTAGTTCTCTCTCAAGTAGTTTGTTGGTGCTGGGCAGGTCTTTTCTACCCCAGCCTGTTGTGTTTCTCTTTTAAGGCATCACCGGCAGCTATTGTGCTCTGGTTTAGAAGTGTGTCCTTGGTCTCCCTGAAAGTTTCTTGTCAGCTGCTCAGCAGCAGTGGTTTAGTTTCCCCTTATCGGAGTGATATTTTGTAAAGGGAGTTTGTTCTTATTTAGTTTTTCCCCTCTCTATAATCACTTGCGATTTTTGTGGTTATCCCTCTGGGATAACTTTAAGACGCCCCTTGTCCGCAATTGCGTCCCATACCCCATTATCCTGACAGTTTTCTACAATTCAGAGTAATAAATGTAATCTGTCAGACCCTTTGTTATGAAAATGCATTTATCAACCATTTTCAACTGTTAGATTCATGAGATTATTTGCAGTAAAGTCAGGTTTTAGAGTTACTAGATATCATTTTCAAATATATCATAGTGAAACATTACATTATTTGTTAAAAACAAGATTACGCCACACAAAGAACCTGTTATGAACCTGTGTCTGCATTCGTTAAGCTTAACAGTGACATCTGAAAGATACTTGGTGATTCAAACAGCAGGTTTACATGGGGAGGGAAGAAACAGGGACACTACATGGAGATTATATTACACATTAAGCCCATGGACTACAGGGTGCATCCCCTCCATGATGAAAGCTGACGTACAGTAGAAGGAGGGAAGCTTTTCTCTGAATATATAAACCAGTGCAAACAAGAGTATGCTAACACACAGACACCTGAGGGATGGAGGTCTCAGCTCTCTGTATTGGCCTGATCCTGTCTTTGGGTTTGTGTGAGCTGAATTCAGCTCGTGCCATGAATAGTTTTAGGGGTGTTCTGAAACAAAGGGCTGGTGCCGGGCTCAGCACTGAGGCCTCATCTGTGAAATGTAAGCTCCAGGGTATCGCTCGTCTACCGGCGTTCTCACTGGATGGTGACTACATTATTGGGGGTGTTTTCTCCATACACTACTTCATGCACACAGTGAAGCATAACTACACCACCATGCCTGAGCCACTCAGGTGCTCAGGGAGGTTAGTAAGGGGGAGAAGTGCGACATCAGGTGTGAGAGAGTGTGGGGATGAAAATGTTTTGAATTGTATGATGTGTTAAGAATTATGTTGCAAAGCTTTTGTCTTCTATCCAAAACTTCAAGAGATTAATTAACAGATTTTTTTTACCAGTGACAAATCAGTATTCAGCTTTATGACAGAAAATAGATTATTGGCATTTGTGTTCCTGTAGTGGAAATAAAGCAAGGTGTGAGCTATTATTGATTTTAAAATATTTTACATATTAAAACAAGTAAGAATTGTGATAAAGTTGACTAATCATTGCTTTTAAATGACTTCAATTTTGGACTAATATCCTATCCTGTGTTTTAAATGTTTGTTCTGGTGCAGAGATGCGGCGCATTTATCGGTTATTGTCCGTAGGCTACATGAAAAACGGTTCTCCTTTAATGTGTGTTTCTCTTAAAATTGTGAATTTCCACTGTAATACGTAGGCCTGCATTTCAACAGTGACACGAGTGTCTGTGTGCAGCTTTCACTCCCGTGAGCTGCGCTTCTCGCGCGCAATGATCTTCGCCATCGAGGAGATAAACAACAGCACGGAGCTGCTGCCGGGCATCCAGCTCGGATACCAGATTCACGACTCGTGCGCCTCAGTGCCCGTGACGGTAAAAGTGGCATTCCAGCTGGCAAATGGCCTGGACCCGGTGTTTTACACCGGAGAAAATTGCACGCAATCCGGTATGGTGATGGCTATCGTTGGTGAGTCTGGATCTACGCCATCTATTAGCATGTCGCGCGTCATCGGCTCCTATAACATCCCTCAAGTAAATATAGAATTTCACTTTATTTAATGTGCGCTAATGCTATGTCTTTGTACTTCCGTTAAATGATCAATCTGTTTTCCGTAGGTGAGCCACTTTGCCACGTGCGCATGCCTGTCTGATAAGCAACAGTACCCGAATTTCTTCAGGACAATCCCCAGTGACCAGTTTCAGGCTGACGCACTAGCAAAGTTGGTCAAACATTTTGGCTGGACTTGGATCGGTGCTGTCCGGTCGGATTCGGACTATGGCAATAATGGCATGGCGTCTTTCCTGAACGCAGCGAGGAAGGAGGGGATCTGTGTGGAGTACTCTGAAGCTTTCTATCGAAGCAACCCACGCAGCAGGATCCAGAGAGTGGCTGAAGTTATCCGCAGGTTTATACATTACAGATTATGTGTTCCACACTGCACATAAAATCACAAATTTAGTTGTATGTTCCAGTGAAACAGGTTGATCTATCTCATAATTATTATTGATGTTGTCATACTTTTCATTTACGACACCAATACATAATGTTGATACATATCAGTACATTTAATGTTTATAAAAGTATAAAAAAATCCACCATGATGTCTCCCCAGGTCGACAGCCGTTGTTGTTGTGGCGTTTGCAGCCAATGGAGACATGAGGATCCTGTTAGAAGAGCTGTCTCTCCAGCCCTCTCCACCTCGCCAGTGGATAGGCAGTGAGTCCTGGGTCACCAGCCCGGACATGCTGAGTTTCAGTTTCTGTGCTGGAGCCATTGGATTTGGCATTCAGCAATCAGTCATCCCAGGTTTCAGAGACTTCTTGCTGGATCTCTCTCCCTCTGAAGTGGCTGCCTCTCCGGTGCTTACTGAGTTCTGGGAAGATGCATTCAAGTGCAGGCTGGGAAAAAGTGAGAAAATGGAATTTGTATCCATAACCGTAAATGTAGATGAATTAGGCTATATACTGACAGTGACTTTAGATCATTTTAAACACATTAAAACATTAAAAGACTAAAGGTCAGTTTGGTATTAAAAGGAATTAGGGATGGATATTTTTGCCTGTTTAAATAGTCTGATTGTCTTGAGGTGAACAAAAGAACAAAATAAGGCCTGACACAACCTGAATTAGCAGTTATTTGAATAAATGAGTTAAATAAATGTCTGCAAAAAGTGCTTTTAAATTGAATGACACAATTTAGAATGTTTTACTTTACAACAATACAGATATGTGCAAACACATGAGAAAGAAGAATAATGTAATTTCATCTTCCTCTGTGTTTTTTTCAGTTGCAGACAAAGATGCGCATGTGTGTGATGGAACTGAAGACATACACACGCTCCAGAGCCCGTACACCGACACCTCTCAGCTCCGAATCACTAACATGGTGTATAAGGCTGTTTATGCAATAGCACACGCCATTCACAATGCAGTGTGTCATGACACAAACTCCACCACTCAATGTGACAAATTCACCAGGATAAAGTCCCATCAGGTCAGTTGAAACAAATAAGTGAACACCTCAGTGACCTTTTTCATTGTAAAAACCTTCATGAAGTGAGATGTTTTATTCTACCCTCACCGACTGACTTTACTTCCTCCTCACAGGTTCTTACTCAGCTGAAGAAAGTAAACTTTTCCCAAAATGGTTACGATGTGTCATTTGATTCCAATGGGGATCCTGTGGCCATTTATGAGCTGGTTAACTGGCAAAAAAGTGAGAGTGGCAGCATTGAGCTGGTGAAAGTAGGACACTATGATGCATCGCTGCCGGTGGGTCAGGAGTTCCGCATCAACAGGAACCTCACCTGGGTGGAGGGTGGCACACAGGTAAGGAGGAAGCCCAAAGCAACAATTTGACATACATAAATTCCAACTTAGGTGATCTGAATGGGTATGATATCTTTTTTAGGTCTCTGTCCCATGTGGCAATACTGGTTGCAAAGAGATCCACTAATTCTATAGATTAT
The DNA here is from genome assembly GCF_022749685.1 of Semicossyphus pulcher. Classification (NCBI taxonomy): domain Eukaryota; kingdom Metazoa; phylum Chordata; class Actinopteri; order Labriformes; family Labridae; genus Semicossyphus; species Semicossyphus pulcher. The sequence goes on from NW_027211692.1 coordinate 11,034,850, forward strand.
ATACTGTATAAGTGATTGGGGACAGAATTCCCTGTCTTGTCTGTGCAAACTGCTGTCCAAAGTTCAAATAATGTGATACTTTAGGAGTCTGGGATGCACAAAAGAGTTGTCAGAATAAAATGATCTCTTTATATTTGCCTACAAAGTGTGGAAGAGTATCAAAATAAATAACCTTCTTTATCTGATTACTGAAGCCTATTTTTAGCTTGAGCTGAATTTAAGAAGGTCCTTAAACACAAAACAAATAATGTGTATCAACATTAATTCTAATTTAAATGAATTAATACATTTCTTCACAGCCAGAATGAGCAGTATGGCCATAGTGCACAACAACACATAATAAGATCCTATCCTGTGTGAGTGTGTTTGCATCTATATTCCAGGTGCCGGTGTCAGTGTGCACCGCCAGCTGTCCTCCAGGAACTCGTAAAGTGCTGCAAAACGGAAAGCCCATCTGCTGTTATGATTGTATCCCCTGTCCTGAGGGAGAAATTAGCAATGCAACAGGTATTTTTTATGCATTTCAACAGTTAAATATACTGCTTAATTTGCTAACAGCTCCTTTTGATTCATCCTTTCAGATTCCTCTGATTGCTCCCCTTGTTCTAAGGAGTTCTGGCCTAACGCAGGGAGAGACACATGTTTCCCTAAGCCTGTAGAGTTTCTTTCCTATAACGAGGTCCTAGGAATAATCCTGGCTGCCTTCTCAGTTGGAGGTGCCTGTCTGGCCATCATAACAGCAGCTGTGTTCCTTCGCCACAGGACAACTCCGATAGTCAGGGCCAACAACTCTGAGCTGAGCTTCCTGCTGCTCTTCTCCCTGACTCTGTGTTTCTTATGTTCATTGACTTTCATTGGAGCCCCCTCTGAGTGGTCCTGCATGCTGAGACACACAGCGTTTGGCATCACCTTTGTTCTCTGTATCTCTTGTGTCCTGGGAAAGACTCTAGTAGTGTTAATGGCCTTCAAAGCAACACTACCAGGTAGTAACATAATGAAATGGTTTGGTCCCCTACAGCAAAGAATGACTGTAGTGTTTTTCACTTTTATTCAAGTATTAATATGTACTATTTGGTTGGTTCTGAGTCCCCCTTTTCCATTGAAAAACCTAACCACATACAAGGAGAGAATCATCCTGGAGTGTGCACTCGGCTCAGCTATTGGATTCTGGGCTGTGCTCGGCTACATAGGCCTGCTAGCTATCTTTTGCTTTGTGTTAGCTGTGCTAGCCCGGAAACTACCTGATAATTTTAATGAAGCCAAGCTTATCACCTTCAGCATGCTAATATTCTGTGCTGTCTGGATCACTTTTATCCCAGCATACGTCAGCTCTCCTGGGAAGTTCACTGTAGCTGTGGAGATATTTGCCATTCTGGCCTCCAGTTTTGGACTCATTCTGTGTATTTTTGCTCCAAAGTGTTTCATCATACTGTTTAAGCCAGAGAAGAACACCAAGAAACATTTAATGAGCAAAGACTTCTGATGTTTGGAAATAATAGAGATGGCAACATACAGTATAGAACTTAGTCCATGCACACCTGAGTCTTCTTCTAGTTGATTAGAATAAGTCATCATGTCAATGTGCTACTTAATCTAAAAAATGTGATTTTCTTGTTTTTATTTGAAGAATAGTTGTTTAGGCTGCCACGTGGTGCAGTGGTTAGCGCTGTTACCTCACAGCTGGAAGTTTCATAGTATGAATCCCGGTTCGGACGAAGTGGGCCTTTCTGTATGGAGTTTGCATGTTCTCCCTGTACATGCGTGGGTTCCTCCCACAGCCCAAAGACGTGCTCCTTAGGTCAAATGGTGACTCTAAACTTGCCCATAGTTTGAGTTTGAGTGTGAAAGGTTGTCTGTCTCTATGTGTCAGCCCTGTGATTGACTGGCGATCAGTCCAGGGTGTACCCCGCCTCTCGCCCAATGACAGCTGGGTTTAGCTCCAGACCCCCGCGGCCTTGAACAGGATAAGAGGTGTAGACGATGGATGGATTTTTTTATTTACCAAATAATTGTTTATAATATCCTGAAAATGTAACAAATAGAATAAATAAAGTAAAAATTAATCCAAATACAGTATGTTGCTTAATGAGTCCTATCTCAAATATTCATAGACTGATGTTTCAATAAAAATACTGCTTGACAAAGTAACTAAAGGTGATGATACACGAATCAAATTAAGACCACGTCAATGTTAACTGAACACTTTTATATTAAAAAAGGTCCACCTACTCTTATCTGGAAATGTCAGATCAGCAGCGACCTCTTGTGGTCAACATACAGAATTACATCAGAAATGCTCCAATCCCAGCCCAGATGTTTTGTCATGTGATGTCTGTGGCCTGAAAAATGTTCTGAACAATGGCGGCCGTCTGAGCGCAGTGGACCGAGGAGAAGGAACTTATCCTGATAAAACTTTACACTGGTAAGTGAATGTGTGGATAACATCTGTCAGCTAAAATAACTGGATATAAACTAAAAACATATTTGAGATGGTTTATTGCCGTGACATTTGTCAGTGAGCAGAGTTGTATTAGATCGTTTGCGCTAGCTTAAATTGCACTCGTACTAGGAGTTGCCTTGGTAACGCCGTAGTTGTGACTGGAACGGAGCAGTACAGAGAGCCTTGTTGTCCAATGCCAATAGGCCTATTGCCCTGTGTCTCATCATGTTGTTCGTAGATGTTTGCGTCGTCTGTTGATGTAAAAGTTGATACGTTGATCATCACCTTATGTCTACACAATGAGAATGCTTGTTTGCTGCACAAAAAGGCTCCTCACTTATTACACAGTATATTATAAGAAATGATTATAGCCAGAAATGTTCTCCCACAGTGTTTGCAAACTCTTGCCATGTCAAGAGACAGTAAAATGGTAAGATTGGAGGTGTAAATGTAAACTTGTAATTATGCATATTATACTTTGATGAAGTGTGATGGGTTATAGACTGAGGAATTGACACAACCATGTGACCATGTATCCTACAGTTGAGTATCAGAAATCTTGTCCATCAGTTTTTTTTCCAGAAGCATCTGTGATATTAAAGGGATAATGTTGAAGACCAGGAAGCAAGAAAGATGTAGCAGCATATTTGTTTAATTTAATTTTAGCCATATTTAGTCCCACAGTGTTCAGTTACAGTTTATGATAATGTTTTATAATCTGCATGAATGATGTATATAAAGATGGACGACGTGCAAATCAACATGATAAGAACTAACTATAATGACAGAAAACAAGTTTGAGAAAACTGTATTTGATGCTTATTTTGATTTTATATTTTGATTCATGTCCCATCTGTTTACATGGAGGAGGCGGGCTTTATGACCTATACTGCAGACAGTCAACAGGGGGTGCTCGAATTGTTTTGACTTCACTGTTACAGAGCTATCATGTCGTCCATTTTTTTTATACTGTCTATGATGTGCACATAAACACTGGAAAACCCTTTGGGATCTGATATGGCAGGTGAATAATGAGGACGTTTTTAAGAGGCCAATGGTTCACCTTGATCCATGGCTCTGGTTCTAGAGCTGCATGAGATAACTTGGTTGGAAATGTTCCTATATAGGCCTAAATCATCACTCATTACAATCTTGGACCACCATTAAAAACAATCACATCCCTTTGACATCATCACTTTTCAGCTTCTGTGCTTCTTTTAAAATTTCTCTCTGCTCCAGGAAGGTTTCCAAATTAGATTTAGTACAATTATTGGACAGTGAAGAGGACAAATGAAAATGGATGGATGAAAGAATTAAAGCAATATCTGAGAAAAACGACCCTGTAACTGTCATGCCAGTGTGCATTACACAATGTTTTATGACTTTGTGGTACCTCGACCCATGATTGCTTTCTTTGTGTTCCTCTCTGGTCTCAGCAGGATTATGTAACATTTGGGTCCAAACAGCGCCACCAAGAGGCCAAAACTGGAGGCCAGGATGACAAATATCTCCACTTCATCTGCAGTAGTAGGGACACCAAGAGCAGGAAACTCAGTTCTGAATTGTTGGCGTGTACCATGGGTGTATGTTTATGATAGCTGAAGATTCCAAGTACAACAGCACAGATTAAAGTGCCCAGCAATGAGGCAGTTGTCAGGCAGATACCCAGAGGCTCATGGTAAGAGAGAAACTCTGTTTTCTTAGTAACACAGTGGTCACACTGGCTGGACCAAAAATCCTATGGACAACCGCTGCACTCCATGGAGTCTGAAAAAAAGCAAAGATTATCTTTGTTTCTGATTTTTTTTTTATTCCCTTTCAATTTTTTACTCTCATATGCAGTTTAGCCTGGTCAATTGCTATTATACTGTATGTGGTCCCAGTCACTACTAACTTCTCCAGCCAGTTTTGGCATAGTAAGGTTGGGCACATTACACAAATAGTTGAATTCTCTCTGCCAACCTTATCAGTGTCTTGTGCAAAGACATGGTCACTCCTACCTGTAAACAAAGGCAGTTACACCCCCCCCAGCGTTTTTACTCTATATAGATCGATAGATACCTCTTCCATTAGTTGAATCATGTGGATCTGATGTGCAAACACAATGACCACATGAGCAGTTGATTTCTTCATCACTTCTACAATCCTCTTCAGTTCAGTCAGGTCATTGCCCCAGGGTAAAATCTCTGAGTAGGCCAGACAACCTCCACCAGACTGCGCCAAGTCAGATTGAAAGGACTGAGCAACATGGAGTCCATAGTCATCATCACTGACCAGCAGCCCTGCCCAGGTCCAGCCAAAGCATTTCAGAATCTGAATCATTGCACGCACCTAATTTAACACAAAGATGAGGGATTAGTGTACAGGTAGGATTCATTTTTCGGAAGAATCTGACTGATTTATGTCTCACAGTAAATCCAAAACAAAAATAAAGTACTTTTCTGTACCACAAAAGATTTGTTAAATTTGAAGGACATTTTTTGAGGCTCACTTCCCATAAAAAAAAACTTTTCTTGCAGTTGTGATTTGTAAGAAAAGAGTTACCTGGAAAGCATCACTTGGAATTGTTCTAAAGAAGGATGGAAACCTTTGGCGATCACTCAAGCAGGAACATGTGGCAAAATAACTCACCTATAAAGAGACACACAGTATGCAAAGGTCAGTACAAACATTCAAATGTTTTGAACTATTTAACAATCAGTAATCAGTATTTTGACATCAAACTAAAATAAAACCTGCTCAGAAATGAAAGCCTTATTAGAAATCTTGAGCTGAGATTTATTGTTTATGTCCCACCCGACCATTTAGGAATTTGAAATCAAATAAAGCACTGAAGTACAGCCAAAAATGAGGTAAGGCAACTTACAATGGGCAATTTGAATAAACCTATCACATCAGAGGTGGCGATAGAAAATGTTGAGAAGGAATCACCCACAATCCCCAGGACTGGAGGGGATCCCAAACAGTTTTCCTGAAGCACAAACTGTTCCTCTCTACCGCTGGTTAATGACAAGGCAGCACTGAATCCAATTACAAGTGTGGCACAGTTGTCATACAGACTGTATCCCAGAGTCACGTTAGGAAGTAGGTTGGAGTTTCTGTTGATCTCATCAATAGCAAAGGCCATGGTCATAGCATGCCTGAACCCTATAGGGTCAAACCTATCACACAAAATATCATAATTATTAATTCAAAAGTAATATGCTTTCATATTATTATCTCTGCTGTCTGGTACATTAGATTGGCACTTACCCTTGACAGCTGAACTGATTTGGCTTTGAGGTGAATGTCAGTTCAGGAAAGACAGAGGTGTAGTGGACTTCAAACAGCCCGCCTAAAATCACATCGCCTGGCTTGTGCATCCCATTAAGATTAAATTGTCTCCTTAATTTACAAGATGAGGCAAGTGAAGAAGACACTGACAAGCCTGACAAGACCTTGTCACATCCCCTCTGCCTCTACACTGCCCCTACCGTTCATGTGCATACTGCATCTTACATACACGTAGCGTTAATATCAAGAACGTGCACAGTCGACGCTCTAAACAGGGTCAGGTGTGTGTGTGTCTAATTGCCCCTGATTTAGACCAGGTGTGGGAAGCCTATATATATATCCTTGGGTTCCAGTTCTCTGTGCTGACTCATTATCTCACCATCAGAGGTAGTGACATGGTTCTCCTAGTGTGTTCCCTTTCTGTGCGATGTGCAGACCATTTCTAGTTCTCTCTCAAGTAGTTTGTTGGTGCTGGGCAGGTCTTTTCTACCCCAGCCTGTTGTGTTTCTCTTTTAAGGCATCACCGGCAGCTATTGTGCTCTGGTTTAGAAGTGTGTCCTTGGTCTCCCTGAAAGTTTCTTGTCAGCTGCTCGGCAGCAGTGGTTTAGTTTCCCCTTATCGGAGTGATATTTTGTAAAGGGAGTTTGTTCTTATTTAGTTTTTCCCCTCTCTATAATCACTTGCGATTTTTGTGGTTATCCCTCTGGGATAACTTTAAGACGCCCCTTGTCCGCAATTGCGTCCCATACCCCATTATCCTGACAGTTTTCTACAATTCAGAGTAATAAATGTAATCTGTCAGACCCTTTGTTATGAAAATGCATTTATCAACCATTTTCAACTGTTAGATTCATGAGATTATTTGCAGTAAAGTCAGGTTTTAGAGTTACTAGATATCATTTTCAAATATATCATAGTGAAACATTACGTTATTTGTTAAAAACAAGATTACGCCACACAAAGAACCTGTTATGAACCTGTGTCTGCATTCGTTAAGCTTAACAGTGACATCTGAAAGATACTTGGTGATTCAAACAGCAGGTTTACATGGGGAGGGAAGAAACAGGGACACTACATGGAGATTATATTACACATTAAGCCCATGGACTACAGGGTGCATCCCCTCCATGATGAAAGCTGACGTACAGTAGAAGGAGGGAAGCTTTTCTCTGAATATATAAACCAGTGCAAACAAGAGTATGCTAACACACAGACACCTGAGGGATGGAGGTCTCAGCTCTCTGTATTGGCCTGATCCTGTCTTTGGGTTTGTGTGAGCTGAATTCAGCTCGTGCCATGAATAGTTTTAGGGGTGTTCTGAAACAAAGGGCTGGTGCCGGGCTCAGCACTGAGGCCTCATCTGTGAAATGTAAGCTCCAGGGTATCGCTCGTCTACCGGCGTTCTCACTGGATGGTGACTACATTATTGGGGGTGTTTTCTCCATACACTACTTCATGCACACAGTGAAGCATATCTACACCACCATGCCTGAGCCACTCAGGTGCTCAGGGAGGTTAGTAAGGGGGAGAAGTGCGACATCAGGTGTGAGAGAGTGTGGGGATGAAAATGTTTTGAATTGTATGATGTGTTAAGAATTATGTTGCAAAGCTTTTGTCTTCTATCCAAAACTTCAAGAGATTAATTAACAGATTTTGTTTTACCAGTGACAAATCAGTATTTAGCTTTATGACAGAAAATAGATTATTGACATTTGTGTTCCTGTAGTGGAAATAAAGCAAGGTGTGAGCTATTATTGATTTTAAAATATTTTACATATTAAAACAAGTAAGAATTGTGATAAAGTTGACTAATCATTGCTTTTAAATGACTTCAATTTTGGACTAATATCCTATCCTGTGTTTTAAATGTTGGTTCTGGTGCAGAGATGCGGCGCATTTATCGGTTATTGTCCGTAGGCTACATGAAAAACGGTTCTCCTTTAATGTGTGTTTCTCTTAAAATTGTGAATTTCCATTGTAATACGTAGGCCTGCATTTCAACAGTGACACGAGTGTCTGTGTGCAGCTTTCACTCCCGTGAGCTGCGCTTCTCGCGCGCAATGATCTTCGCCATCGAGGAGATAAACAACAGCACGGAGCTGCTGCCGGGCATCCAGCTCGGATACCAGATCCACGACTCGTGCGCCTCAGTGCCCGTGGCGGTGAAAGTGGCATTCCAGCTGGCAAATGGCCTGGACCCGGTGTTTTATACCGGAGAAAATTGCACGCAATCCGGTATGGTGATGGGTATCGTTGGTGAGTCTGGATCTACGCCATCTATTAGCATGTCGCGCGTATTCGGCTCCTATAACATCCCTCAAGTAAATATAGAATTTCACTTTATTTAATGTGCGCTAATGCTATGTCTTTGTGTTTCCATTAAATGATGATTCTGTTTTCCTAGGTGAGCCACTTTGCCACGTGCGCATGCCTGTCTGATAAGCAACAGTACCCGAATTTCTTCAGGACAATCCCCAGTGACCAGTTTCAGGCTGACGCACTAGCAAAGTTGGTCAAACATTTTGGCTGGACTTGGATCGGTGCTGTCCGGTCGGATTCGGACTATGGCAATAATGGCATGGCGTCTTTCCTGAACGCAGCGAGGAAGGAGGGGATCTGTGTGGAGTACTCTGAAGCTTTCTATCGAAGCAACCCACGCAGCAGGATCCAGAGAGTGGCTGAAGTTATCCGCAGGTTTATACATTACAGATTATGTGTTCCACACTGCACATAAAATCACAAATTTAGTTGTATGTTCTATTGAATAAGGTTGATCTATCTCATAATTATTATTGATGTTGTCATACATACAACATACATAATGTTGATACATATCAGTACATTTAATGTTTATAAAATTATAAAAAAAATCCACCATGATGTCTCCTCAGGTCGACAGCCGTTGTTGTTGTGGCGTTTGCATCTAATGGAGACATGAGGATCCTGTTAGAAGAGCTGTCTCTCCAGCCCTCTCCACCTCGCCAATGGATAGGCAGTGAGTCCTGGGTCACCGACCCGGTCATGCTGAGGTTCAGTTTCTGTGCTGGAGCCATTGGATTTGGCATTCAGCAGTCAGTCATCCCAGGTTTCAGAGACTTCTTGCTGGATCTCTCTCCCTCTGAAGTGGCTGCCTCTCCGGTGCTTACTGAGTTCTGGGAAGATGCATTCAAGTGCAGGCTGGGAAAAAGTGAGAAAATGGAATATGTATCCATAACCGTAAATGTAGATGAATTAGGCTATATACTGACAGTGACTTTAGATCATTTTAAACACATTAAAACATTAAAAGACTAAAGGTCAGTTTGGTATTAAAAGGAATTAGGGATGGATATTTTTGCCTGTTTAAATAGTCTGATTGTCTTGAGGTGAACAAAAGAACAAAATAAGGCCTGACACAACCTGAATTAGCAGTTATTTGAATAAAATTAGCTAAATACATGTCTGCACAACAGTGGTTTAAAATTGAATGACACAATTTAGAATGTTTTACTTTACAACAATACAGATATGTGCAAAAACATGAGAAAGAAGAATAATGTAATTTCATCTTCCTCTGTGTTTTTTTTAGTTGCAGACAAAGATGCGCATGTGTGTGATGGAACTGAAGACATACACACGCTCCAGAGCCCGTACACCGACACCTCTCAGCTCCGAATCACTAACATGGTGTATAAGGCTGTTTATGCAATAGCACACGCCATTCACAATGCAGTGTGTCATGACACAAACTCCACCACTCAATGTGACAAATTCACCAGGATAAAGTCCCATCAGGTCAGTTGAAACAAATAAGTGAACACCTCAGTGACCTTTTTCATTGTAAAAACCTTCATGAAGTGAGATGTTTTATTCTACCCTCACCGACTGACTTTACTTCCTCCTCACAGGTTCTTACTCAGCTGAAGAAAGTAAACTTTTCCCAAAATGGTTACGATGTGTCATTTGATTCCAATGGGGATCCTGTGGCCATTTATGAGCTGGTTAACTGGCAAAAAAGTGAGAGTGGCAGCATTGAGCTGGTGAAAGTAGGACACTATGATGCATCGCTGCCGGTGGGTCAGGAGTTCCGCATCAACAGGAACCTCACCTGGGTGGAGGGTGGCACACAGGTAAGGAGGAAGCCCAAAGCAACAATTTGACATACATAAATTCCGACTTAGGTGATCTGAATGGGTATGATATCTTTTTTAGGTCTCTGTCCCATGTGGCAATACTGGTTGCAAAGAGATCCACTAATTCTATAGATTATCTACTGTATAAGTGATTGGGGACAGAATTCCCTGTCTTGTCTGTGCAAACTGCTGTCCAAAGTTCAAATAATGTGATACTTTAGGAGTCTGGGATGCACAAAAGAGTTGTCAGAATAAAATGATCTCTTTATATTTGCCTACAAAGTGTGGAAGAGTATCAAAATAAATAACCTCCTCTTTATCTGATTACTGAAGCCTATTTTTAGCTTGAGCTGAATTTAAGAAGGTCCTTAAACACAAAACAAATAATGTGTATCAACATTAATTCTAATTTAAATGAATTAATACATTTCTTCACAGCCAGAATGAGCAGTATGGCCATAGTGCACAACAACACATAATAAGATCCTATCCTGTGTGAGTGTGTTTGCATCTATATTCCAGGTGCCGGTGTCAGTGTGCACCGCCAGCTGTCCTCCAGGAACTCGTAAAGTGCTGCAAAACGGAAAGCCCATCTGCTGTTATGATTGTATCCCCTGTCCTGAGGGAGAAATTAGCAATGCAACAGGTATTTTTTATGCATTTCAACAGTTAAATATACTGCTAAATTTGCTAACAGCTCCTTTTGATTCATCCTTTCAGATTCCTCTGATTGCTCCCCTTGTTCTAAGGAGTTCTGGCCTAACGCAGGGAGAGACACATGTTTCCCTAAGCCTGTAGAGTTTCTTTCCTATAACGAGGTCCTAGGAATAATCCTGGCTGCCTTCTCAGTTGGAGGTGCCTGTCTGGCCATCATAACAGCAGCCGTGTTCCTTCGCCACAGGACAACTCCGATAGTCAGGGCCAACAACTCTGAGCTGAGCTTCCTGCTGCTCTTCTCCCTGACTCTGTGTTTCTTATGTTCATTGACTTTCATTGGAGCCCCCTCTGAGTGGTCCTGCATGCTGAGACACACAGCGTTTGGCATCACCTTTGTTCTCTGTATCTCTTGTGTCCTGGGAAAGACTCTAGTAGTGTTAATGGCCTTCAAAGCAACACTACCAGGTAGTAACATAATGAAATGGTTTGGTCCCCTACAGCAAAGAATGACTGTAGTGTTTTTCACTTTTATTCAAGTATTAATATGTACTATTTGGTTGGTTCTGAGTCCCCCTTTTCCATTGAAAAACCTAACCACATACAAGGAGAGAATCATCCTGGAGTGTGCACTCGGCTCAGCTATTGGATTCTGGGCTGTGCTCGGCTACATAGGCCTGCTAGCTATCTTTTGCTTTGTGTTAGCTGTGCTAGCCCGGAAACTACCTGATAATTTTAATGAAGCCAAGCTTATCACCTTCAGCATGCTAATATTCTGTGCTGTCTGGATCACTTTTATCCCAGCATACGTCAGCTCTCCTGGGAAGTTCACAGTAGCTGTGGAGATATTTGCCATTCTGGCCTCTAGTTTTGGACTCATTCTGTGTATTTTTGCTCCAAAGTGTTTCATCATACTGTTTAAGCCAGAGAAGAACACCAAGAAACATTTAATGAGCAAAGACTTCTGATGTTTGGAAATAATAGAGATGGCAACATACAGTATATAACTTAGTCCATGCACACCTGAGTCTTCTTCTAGTTGATTAGAATAAGTCATCATGTCAATGTGCTACTTAATCTAAAAAATGTGATTTTCTTGTTTTTATTTGAAGAATAGTTGTTTAGGCTGCCACGTGGTGCAGTGGTTAGCGCTGTTACCTCACAGCTGGAAGTTTCATAGTTTGAATCCCGGTTCGGACGAAGTGGGCCTTTCTGTGTGGAGTTTGCATGTTCTCCCTGTACATGCGTGGGTTCCTCCCACAGCCCAAAGACGTGCTCCTTAGGTCAAATGGTGACTCTAAACTTGCCCATAGTTTGAGTTTGAGCGTGAAAGGTTGTCTGTCTCTATGTGTCAGCCCTGTGATTGACTGGCGATCAGTCCAGGGTGTACCCCGCCTCTCGCCCAATGACAGCTGGGTTTAGCTCCAGACCCCCGCGGCCCTGAACAGGATAAGAGGTGTAGACGATGGATGGATTTTTTTATTTACCAAATAATTGTTTATAATATCCTGAAAATGTAACAAATAGAATAAATAAAGTAAAAATTAATCCAAATACAGTATGTTGCTTAATGAGTCCTATCTCAAATATTCATAGACTGATGTTTCAATAAAAATACTGCTTGACAAAGTAACTAAAGGTGATGATACACGAATCAAATTAAGACCACGTCAATGTTAACTGAACACTTTTATATTAAAAAAGGTCCACCTACTCTTATCTGGAAATGTCAGATCAGCAGCGACCTCTTGTGGTCAACATACAGAATTACATCAGAAATGCTCTAATCCCAGCCCAGATGTTTTGTCATGTGATGTCTGTGGCCTGAAAAATGTTCTGAACAATGGCGGCCGTCTGAGCGCAGTGGACCGAGGAGAAGGAACTTATCCTGATAAGACTTTACACTGGTAAGTGAATTTGTGGATAACATCTGTCAGGTAAAATAATTGGATATAAACTAAAAACATATTTGAGATGGTTTATTGCCGTGACATTTGTCAGTGAGCAGAGTTGTATTAGATCGTTTGCGCTAGCTTAAATTGCACTCGTACTAGGAGTTGCCTTGGTAACGCCGTAGTTGTGACTGGAACGGAGCAGTACAGAGAGCCTTGTTGTCCAATGCCAATAGGCCTATTGCCCTGTGTCTCATCATGTTGCTCGTAGATGTTTGCGTCGTCTGTTGATGTAAAAGTTGATACGTTGATCATCACCTTATGTCTACACAATGAGAATGCTTGTTTGCTGCACAAAAAGGCTCCTCACTTATTACACAGTATATTATAAGAAATGATTATAGCCAGAAATGTTCTCCCACAGTGTTTGCAAACTCTTGTCCTGCCATGTCAAGAGACAGTAAAATGGTAAGATTGGAGGTGTAAATGTAAACTTGTAATTATGCATATTATACTTTGATGAAGTGTGATGGGTTATAGACTGAGGTATTGACACAACCATGTGACCATGTATCCTACAGTTGAGTATCAGAAATCTTGTCCATCAGTTTTTTTTCCAGAAGCATCTGTGATATTAAAGGGATAATGTTGAAGACCAGGAAGCAAGAAAGATGTAGCAGCATATTTGTTTAATTTAATTTTAGCCATATTTAGTCCCACAGTATTCAGTCACAGTTTATAATAATATTTTATAATCTGCATGAATGATGTATATAAAGATGGACGACGTGCAAATCAGCAAGATAAGAACTAACTATAATGACAGAAACCATGTTTGAGAAAAATGTATTTGACGCTTATTTTGATTTTATATTTTGATTCATGTCCCATCTGTTTACATGGAGGAGGCGGGCTTTATGACCTATACTGCAGACAGTCAACAGGGGGTGCTCGAATTGTTTTGACTTCACTTTTACAGAGCTATCATGTCGTCCATTTTTTTTATACTGTCTATGATGCGCACATAAACACTGGAAAACCCCTTGGGATCTGATATGGCAGGTGAATAATGAGGATGTTTTTAAGAGGCCAATGGTTCACCTTGATGCATGGCTCTGGTTCTACAGCTGCATGAGGTAACTTGGTAAGAAATGTTCCTATATAGGCCTAAATCATCCAATTTAGTACAATTATTGGACAGTGAAGAGGACAAATACAAATGGATGTATAAAAAAATTAAAGGAATATCTGAGAAAAACGACCCTGTAACTGTCATGCCAGTGTGCATTAAACAACGTTTTATGACTTTGTGGTACCTCGACCCATGATTGCTTTCTTTGTGTTCCTCTCTGGTCTCAGCAGGATTATGTAACATTTGGGTCCAAACAGCGCCACCAAGAGGCCAAAACTGGAGGCCAGGATGGCAGATATCTCCACTTTATCTGCAGTAGTAGGGACACCAAGAGCAGGAAACTCAGTTCTGAATTGTTGGCGTGTACCATGGGTGTATGTTTATGATAGCTGAAGATTCCAAGTACAACAGCACAGATTAAAGTGCCCAGCAATGAGGCACTTGCTCCTGGTCAATTGCTATTATACTGTATGTGGTCCCAGTCACTACTAACTTCTCCAGCCAGTTTTGGCATAGTAAGGTTGGGCACATTACACAAATAGTTGAATTCTCTCTGCCAACCTTATCAGTGTCTTGTGCAAAGACATGGTCACTCCTACCTGTAAACAAAGGCAGTTACACCCCCCCCCCCCAGGGTTTTTACTCTATATAGATCGATAGATACCTCTTCCATTAGTTGAATCATGTGGATCTGATGTGCAAACACAATGACCACACGAGCAGTTGATTTCTTCATCACTTCTACAATCCTCTTCAGTTCAGTCAGGTCATTGCCCCAGGGTAAAATCTCTGAGTAGGCCAGACAACCTCCACCAGACTGCGCCAAGTCAGATTGAAAGGACTGAGCAACATGGAGTCCATAGTCATCATCACTGACCAGCAGCCCTGCCCAGGTCCAGCCAAAGCGTTTCAGAATCTGAATCATTGCACGCACCTAATTTAACACAAAGATGAGGGATTAGTGTACAGGTAGGAATCATTTTTCAGAAGAATCTGACTGATTTATGTCTCACAGTAAATCCAAAACAAAAATAAAGTACTTTTCTGTACCACACTAAAGGTTTGTTAAATTTGAAGGACATTTTTTGAGGTTCACTTCCCATAACAAAAAACTTTTCTTGCAGTTGTGATTTGTAAGAAAAGAGTTACCTGGAAAGCATCACTTGGAATTGTTCTAAAGAAGGATGGAAACCTTTGGCGATCACTCAAGCAGGAACATGTGGCAAAATAACTCACCTATAAAGAGACACACAATATGCAAAGGTCAGTAAAAACATTCAAATGTTTTGAACTATTTAACAATCAGTAATCAGTATTTTGACATCAAACTAAAATAAAATAAAACCTGCTCAGAAATTAAAGCCTTATTAGAAATCTTGAGCTGAGATTTATTGTTTATGTCCCACCCGACCATTTAGGAATTTGAAATCAAATAAAGCACTGAAGTACAGCAAAAAATGAGGTAAGGCAACTTACAATGGGCAATTTGAATAAACCTATCACATCAGAGGTGGCGATAGAAAATGTTGAGAAGGAATCACCCACAATCCCCAGGACTGGAGGGGTCCCCAAACAGTTTTCCTGAAGCACAAACTGTTCCTCTCTACCGCTGGTTAATGACAAGGCAGCACTGAATCCAATTACAAGTGTGGCACAGTTGTCATACAGACTGTATCCCAGAGTCACGTTAGGAAGTAGGTTGGAGTTTCTGTTGATCTCATCAATAGCAAAGGCCATGGTCATAGCATGCCTGAACCCTATAGGGTCAAACCTATCACACAAAATATAATTATTAATTAAAAAGTAATATGCTTTAATATTATTATCTCTGCTGTCTGGTACATTAGATTGGCACTTACCCTTGACAGCTGAACTGATTTGGCTTTGAGGTGAATGTCAGTTCAGGAAAGACAGCGGTGTAGTGGACTTCAAACAGCCCGCCTAAAATCACATCGCCTGGCTTGTGCATCCCATTAAGATTAAATTGTCTCCTTAATTTACAAGATGAGGAAAATGAAGAAGACACTGACAAGCCTGATAAGACCTTGTCACATCCCCTCTGCCTCTACACTGCCCCTACCGTTCATGTGCACACTGCATCTTACATACGCGTAGCGTTAATATCAAGAACGTGCACAGTCGACGCTCTAAACAGGGTCAGGTGTGTGTGTGTCTAATTGCCCCTGATTTAGACCAGGTGTGGGAAGCCTATATATATATCCTTGGGTTCCAGTTCTCTGTGCTGACTCATTATCTCACCATCAGAGGTAGTGACATGGTTCTCCTAGTGTGTTCCCTTTCTGTGCGATTTGCAGACCATTTCTAGTTCTCTCTCAAGTAGTTTGTTGGTGCTGGGCAGGTCTTTTCTACCCCAGCCTGTGGTATTTCTCTTTTAAGGCATCACCGGCAGCTATTGTGCTCTGGTTTAGAAGTGTGTCCTTGGTCTCCCTGAAAGTTTCTTGTCAGCTGCTCAGCAGCAGTGGTTTAGTTTCCCCTTATCGGAGTGATATTTTGTAAAGGGAGTTCGTTCTTGTTTAGTTTTTCCCCTCTCTATAATCACTTGCGATTTTTGTGGTTATCCCTCTGGGATAACTTTAAGACGCCCCTTGTCCGCAATTGCGTCCCATACCCCATTATCCTGACAGTTTTCTACAAAGCAGAGTAATAAATGTAATCTGTCAGACCCTTTGTTATGAAAATGATTTTATCAACCATTTTCAACTGTTCGATTCATTAGATTATTTGCAGTAAAGTCAGGTTTTAGAGTTACTAGATATCATTTTCAAATATATCATAATGAAACATTATGTTATTTGTTCAAACAGTGACATCTGAAAGATACTTGGTGATTCAAACAGCAGGTTTACATGGGGAGGGAAGAAACAGGGACACTACATGGAGATTATATTACACATTAGGCCCATGGACTACAGGGTGCATCCCCTCCATGATGAAAGCTGACGTACAGTAGAAGGAGGGAAGTTTTTCTCTGAATATATAAACCAGTGCAAACAAGAGTATGCTAACACACAGACACCTGAGGGATGGAGGTCTCAGCTCTCTGTATTGGCCTGATCCTGTCTTTTGGTTTGTGTGAGCTGAATTCAGCTCTTGCCATGAATAGTTTTAGGGGTGTTCTGAAACAAAGGGCTGGTGCCGGGCTCAGCACTGAGGCCTCATCTGTGAAATGTAAGCTCCAGGGTATCGCTCGTCAACCTGTGTTCTCACTGGATGGTGACTACGTTATTGGGGGTGTTTTCTCCATACACTACTTCATGCACACAGTGATGCATATCTACACCACCATGCCTGAGCCACTCAGGTGCACAGGGAGGTTAGTAAGGGGGAGAAGTGCAACATCAGGTGTGAGGGAGTGTGGGGATGAAAATGTTTTGAATTGTATGATGTGTTAAGAATTATGTTGCAAAGCTTTTGTCTTCTATCCAAAACTTCAAGAGATTAATTAACAGATTTTTTTTTACCAGTGACAAATCAGTATTAAATTATTTAACATATTAAAACAAGTAAGAATTGTGATAAAGTTGACTAATCAATGCTGTTAAATGACTTCAATTTTGGACTAATATCCTATCCTGTGTTTTAAATGTTGGTTCTGGTGCAGAGATGCGGCGCATTTATCGGTTATTGTCCGTAGGCTACATGAAAAACGGTTCTCCTTTAATGTGTGTTTCTCTTAAAATTGTGAATTTCCATTGTAATACGTAGGCCTGCATTTCAACAGTGACACGAGTGTCTGTGTGCAGCTTTGACTCCCGTGAGCTGCGCTTCTCGCGCGCAATGATCTTCGCCATCGAGGAGATAAACAACAGCACGGAGCTGCTGCCGGGCATCCAGCTCGGATACCAGATCCACGACTCGTGCGCCTCAGTGCCCGTGGCGGTGCACGTGGCATTCCAGCTGGCAAATGGCCTGGACCCGGTGTTTTACACCGGAGAAAATTGCACGCAATCCGGTATGGTGATGGCTATCGTTGGTGAGTCTGGATCTACGCCATCTATTAGCATGTCGCGCGTCATCGGCTCCTATAACATCCCTCAAGTAAATATAGAATTTCACTTTATTTAATGTGCGCTAATGCTATTTCTTTGTACTTTCCGTTAAATGATCAATCTGTTTTCCGTAGGTGAGCCACTTTGCCACGTGCGCATGCCTGTCTGATAAGCAACAGTACCCGAATTTCTTCAGGACAATCCCCAGTGACCAGTTTCAGGCTGACGCACTTGCAAAGTTAGTCAAACATTTTGGCTGGACTTGGATCGGTGCTGTCCGGTCGGATTCGGACTATGGCAATAATGGCATGGCGTCTTTCCTGAACGCAGCGAGGAAGGAGGGGATCTGTGTGGAGTACTCTGAAGCTTTCTATCGGAGCAACCCGCGCAGCAGGATCCAGAGAGTGGCTGAAGTTATCCGCAGGTTTATACATTACAGATTATGTGTTCCACACTGCACATAAAATCACAAATTTAGTTGTATGTTCTATTGAATAAGGTTGATCTATCTCATAATTATTATTGATGTTGTCATACATACAACATACATAATGTTGATACATATCAGTACATTTAATGTTTATAAAAGTATAAAATAATCCACCATGATGTCTCCTCAGGTCGACAGCCGTTGTTGTTGTGGCGTTTGCAGCCTCTGGAGACATGAGGATCCTGTTAGAAGAGCTGTCTCTCCAGCCCTCTCCACCTCGCCAGTGGATAGGCAGTGAGTCCTGGGTCACTGACCCAGACATGCTGAGGTTCAGCTTCTGTGCTGGAGCCATTGGATTTGGCATTCAGCAGTCAGTCATCCCAGGTTTCAGAGACTTCTTGCTGGATCTCTCTCCCTCTGAAGTGGCTGCCTCTCCGGTGCTTACTGAGTTCTGGGAAGATGCATTCAAGTGCAGGCTGGGAAAAAGTGAGAAAATGGAATATGTATCCATAACCGTCAATGTAGATGAATTAGGCTATATACTGACAGTGACTTTAGATCATTTTAAACACATTAAAACATTAAAAGACTAAAGGTCAGTTACGTATTAAAGGGAATTAGGGATGGATATTTTTGCCTGTTTAAATAGTCTGATTGTCTTGAGGTGAACAAAAGAACAAAATAAGGCCTGGCACAACCTGAATTAGCAGTTATTTGAATAAATGAGTTAAATACATGTCTGCACAACAGTGGTTTAAAATTGAATGACACAATTTAGAATGTTTTACTTTACAACAATACAGATATGTGCAAACACATGAGAAAGAAGAATAATGTAATTTCATCTTCCTCTGTGTTTTTTTTAGTTGCAGACAAAGATGCGCATGTGTGTGATGGAACTGAAGACATACACACGCTCCAGAGCCCGTACACCGACACCTCTCAGCTCCGAATCACTAACATGGTGTATAAGGCTGTTTATGCAATTGCACACGCCATGCACAATGCAGTGTGTCATGACACAAACTCCACCATTCAATGTGACAAATTCACCAGGATAAAGTCCCATCAGGTCAGTTGAAACAAATAAGTGAACACCTCAGTGACCTTTTTCATTGTAAAAACCTTCATGAAGTGAGATGTTTTATTGTACCCTCACCGACTGACTTTACTTCCTCCTCACAGGTTCTTACTCAGCTGAAGAAAGTAAATTTTTCCCAAAATGGTTACGACGTGTCATTTGATTCCAATGGGGACCCTGTGGCCATTTATGAGCTGGTTAACTGGCAAAAAAGTGAGAGTGGCAGCATTGAGCTGGTGAAAGTAGGACACTATGATGCATCGCTGCCGGTGGGTCAGGAGTTCCGCATCAACAGGAACCTCACCTGGGTGGAGGGTGGCACACAGGTAAGGAGGAAGCCCAAAGCAACAATTTGACATACATAAATTCCAACTTAGGTGATCTGAATGGGTATGATATCTTTTTTAGGTCTCTGTCCCATGTGGCAATACTGGTTGCAAAGAGATCCACTAATTCTATAGATTATATACTGTATAAGTGATTGGGGACAGAATTCCCTGTCTTGTCTGTGCAAACTGCTGTCCAAAGTTCAAATGATGTGATACTTTAGGAGTCTGGGATGCACTAAAGAGTTGTCAGAATAAAATGATTTGCCTACAAAGTGTGGAAGAGTATCAAAATAAATAATCTTCTTTATCTGATTACTGAAGCCTATTTTTAGCTTGAGCTGAATTTAAGAAGGTCCTTAAACACAAAACAAATAATGTGTATCAACATTATTTTTATTAAAATGAATTATTACATCTATTCACAGCCAGAATGAGCAGTATGGCCATAGTGCATAACACATAAAAAGATCCTATCCTGTGTGAGTGTGTTTGCATCTATATTCCAGGTGCCGGTGTCAGTGTGCACCGCCAGCTGTCCTCCAGGAACTCGTAAAGTGCTACAAAAAGGAAAGCCCATCTGCTGTTATGATTGTATCCCCTGTCCTGAGGGAGAAATTAGCAATGCAACAGGTATTTTGTATGCATTTCAACAGTTAAATATACTGCTTAATTTGCTAACAGCTCCTTTTGATTCATCCTTTCAGATTCCTCTGATTGCTCCCCTTGTTCTAAGGAGTTCTGGCCTAACGCAGGGAGAGACACATGTTTCCCTAAGCCTGTAGAGTTTCTTTCCTATAACGAGATCCTAGGAATAATCCTGGCTGCCTTCTCAGTTGGAGGTGCCTGTCTGGCCATCATAACAGCAGCTGTGTTCCTTCGCCACAGGACAACTCCGATAGTCAGGGCCAACAACTCTGAGCTGAGCTTCCTGCTGCTCTTCTCCCTGACTCTGTGTTTCTTATGTTCATTGACTTTCATTGGAGCCCCCTCTGAGTGGTCCTGCATGCTGAGACACACAGCGTTTGGCATCACCTTTGTTCTCTGTATCTCTTGTGTCCTGGGAAAGACTATGGTAGTGTTAATGGCCTTCAAAGCAACACTACCAGGTAGTAATATGATGAAATGGTTTGGTCCCCCACAGCAAAGAATGACGGTAGTGTTTTTCACTTTTATTCAAGTATTAATATGTACTATTTGGTTGGTTCTGAGTCCCCCTTTTCCATTGAAAAACCTAACCACATACAAGGAGAGAATCATCCTGGAGTGTGCACTCGGCTCAGCTATTGGATTCTGGGCTGTGCTCGGCTACATAGGCCTGCTAGCTATCTTTTGCTTTGTGTTAGCTGTGCTAGCCCGGAAACTACCTGATAATTTTAATGAAGCCAAGCTTATCACCTTCAGCATGCTAATATTCTGTGCTGTCTGGATCACTTTTATCCCAGCATACGTCAGCTCTCCTGGGAAGTTCACAGTAGCTGTGGAGATATTTGCCATTCTGGCCTCTAGTTTTGGACTCATTCTGTGTATTTTTGCTCCAAAGTGTTTCATCATACTGTTTAAGCCAGAGAAGAACACCAAGAAACATTTAATGAGCAAAGACTTCTGATGTTTGGAAATTACAGAGATGGCAACATACAGTATAGAACTTAGTCCATGCACACCTGAGTCTTCTTCTAGTTGATTAGAATAAGTCATCATGTCAATGTGCTACTTAATCTAAAAAATTTGATTTTCTTGTTTTTATTTGAAGAATAATTGTTTAGGCTGCCACGTGGTGCAGTGGGTAGCGCTGTCGCTGTTGCCTCACAGCTTGAAGATTCCTAGTTTGAATCCCGGTTTGGACAAAGTGGGCCTTTCTGTGTGGAGTTTGCATGTTCTCCCTGTACATGCGTGGGTTCCTCCCACAGCCCAAAGACGTGCTCGTTAGATTCATTGGTGACTCAAAACTTGCCCATAGTGTGAGTTTGAGTGTGAAAGGTTGTCTGTCTCTATGTGTCAGCCCTGTGTTTGACTGGCGATCAGTCCAGGGTGTACCCCGCCTCTCGCCCAATGACAGCTGGGTTTAGCTCCAGACCCCCGCGGCCCTGAACAGGACAAGAGGTGTAGACAATGGATGGATTTTTTTATTTACCAAATAATTGTTTATAATATCCTGAAAATGTAACAAAGTGAATAAATAAAGTAAAAATGAATACTAATACAGTATGTTGCTTAATGAGTCCTATCTCAAATATTCATAGACTGATGTTTCAATAATAATACTGCTTGACAAAATAACTAAGGTGGTGATACACAAATCAAATTAAGACCACGTCGATGTTAACTGAACACTTTTATGTTAAAAAAGGTCCACCTCCTCTTATCTTGAAATGTCAGATCAGCAGCGACCTCTTGTGGTCAGCATACAGAATTACTGAATCAGAAATGCTCCAATCCCAGCCCAGAGTTTTGGTCATGTGATGTCTGTGGCCTGAAAAATGTTCTGAACAATGGCGTCCGTCTGAGCGCAGGGTTCGGTTTTGTTTGTATTCTACTTTTTTTTTTTTTTTTTTTTTTAGTTATTTATTTATTTATCTATTTATTTATTTTATTTTTATTTTTTGATTATGTTTTATTTTTCTGCCAATCTACTGCCCCACACTCCAGTCCAGTAGGTGGCGATAATGCACCTTAAGTCGGTTGCCAACCGCCAATAAAAACCATAGAAGAAGAAGAAGTCTGAGCGCAGTTGACCGAGGAGAAGGAACTTATCCTGATAAAACTTTACACTGGTAAGTGAATTTGTGGATAACATCTGTCAGGTAAAATAATTGAATATAAACTAAAAACATATTTGCGATGGTTTATCGCCGTGACATTTGTCAGTTAGCAGAGTTGTATTAGGTCGTTTGCGCTAGCTTAAATTGCACTCGTACTAGGAGTTGCCTTGGTAACGCCGTAGTTGTGACTGGAACGGAGGAGTACAGAAAGCCTTGTTGCCCAATGCCAATAGGCCTGTTGCCCTGTGTCTCATCATGTTGCTCGTTGATGTTTACGTCGTCTGTTGATGTAAAAGTTGATACGTGGATCACCACCTTAAGTCTACATAATGAGAATGCTTGTTTGCTGCACAAAAAGGCGCCCCACTTATTACACAGTATATTATAAGAAATGATTATAGCCAGAAATGTTCTCCCAAGAGCAAACTCTTGTCCTGCCATGTCAAAAGACAGTAAAATGGTTAGATTGGAGGTGTAAATGTAAACTTAGCATGTAAAAAAGATGTAATTCATTATACTGACATATTAGATCTTAATTAAGTATCTATGGTTTGTAAAAGATTATGCATATTATACTTTGATGAAGTGTGATGGGTTATAGACTGAGGTATTGACACAACAATGTGACCATGTATCATACAGTTGAGCATCAGAAATCTTGTCTTGTCAGTTTTTTTCCAGAAGCATCTGTGATATTAAAGGGATAATGTTGAAGACCAGGAAGCAAGAAAGATGTGGCAGCATATTTGTTTAATTTAATTTGAGCAATATTTAGTCCCACAGTATTCAGTCACAGTTTATAATAATATTTTATAATCTGCATGAATGATGTATATAAAGATGGACGACGTGCAAATCAGCAAGATAAGAACTAACTATAATGACAGAAACCATGTTTGAGAAAAATGTATTTGACGCTTATTTTGATTTTATATTTTGATTCATGTCCCATCTGTTAACATGGAGGAGGCAGGCATTATGAAGTATACTGCAACCAGTCAACAGGGGGTGCTCGAATTGTTTTGGCTTCACTTTTACAGAGCTGTCATGTTGTCCATCTTTTTTATTCAGTCCATGATGTGCACACAAACACTGGAAAACCCCTTGGGATCTGATATGGCAGGTGAATAATGAGGATGTTTTTAAGAGGCCAATGGTTCACCTTGATGCATGGCTCTGGTTCTAGAGCTGCATGAGGTAACTTGGTCGGAAATGTTCCTATATAGGCCTAAATCATCACTCATTACAATCTTGGACCACCATTAAAAACAATCACATCCCTTTGACATCATCACTTTTCAGCTCCTGTGCTTTTTTTCAAATTTCTCTCTGCTCCAGGAAGGTTTCCAAATTAGATTTAGTACAATTATTGGACAGTGAAGAGGACAAATGAAAATGGATGGATGAAAGAATTAAAGCAATATCTGAGAAAAACAACCCTGTAACTGTCATGCCAGTGTGCATTACACAATGTTTTATGACTTTGTGGTACCTCGACCCATGATTGCTTTCTTTGTGTTCCTCTCTGGTCTCAGCAGGATTATGTAACATTTGGGTCCAAACAGCGCCACCAAGAGGCCAAAACTGGAGGCCAGGATGGCAAATATCTCCACTGCATCTGCATATTTGCCTGGTGAGTTGACATACGCAGGGACAAAGGCCACCCACACAGCACAGAAGATGATCATACTGAATGTGATGAGTTTGGCCTCATTGAAGTTGTCAGGAAGATTTCTTGCCAGAAATGCTAAGAGGAAGCTGAGGA
This sequence comes from Semicossyphus pulcher, assembly GCF_022749685.1. Classification (NCBI taxonomy): domain Eukaryota; kingdom Metazoa; phylum Chordata; class Actinopteri; order Labriformes; family Labridae; genus Semicossyphus; species Semicossyphus pulcher. Next base: position 11,058,727 of record NW_027211692.1, read on the forward strand.
TAGCCAAAAGGCCAATATAGCCAAGCAGAACTGCAAAGCCAACTGTGGACCCAACTACACACTCATACACTATCTTGTCATTGTGGTACTGAGTGTTTTTATGTGGAGTTGGAGAGGAAGACACAAGCCAAGTTGTGCAAATTGCTGCCTGGATAGATGTAAGAACCAGAACTGTCCCTCTCTGTTGCAAAGCACCAAACCACTTCAGAACCTCCCCACCTCCTGGCTTGGAGGCCTTGAACACAGCCAGAACCACCATGGTTTTCACCAGGATGCATGAGACACAAAGCACAAAGATGATCCCAAATGCAGCATGTCTCAGCTGGCATGTCCATAGTCTGGGACGGCCAATGAAGAGCAGTGAGCACAGGAAGCAAAGTTTTAGTGACACCAAGAGCAGGAAACTCAGTTCTGAATTGTTGGCGCGTACCATGGGGGTGCTGCGATGATACGTGAAGATCGCCAGGACAACAGCACAGATAAAAGTACCCAGTAATGATGTGGTTGTCAAGCAGATACCCAAAGGCTCATGGTAAGAGAGAAACTCTGTTTTCTTAGGAACACAGTTGTCATGACGGGTGTTGGACCAGAAGTCCTCTGGACAACTGGTGCACTCCATGGAGTCTGAAAAAAGAAGGGCCTTATTGAGATACATTTTTATATTTCGTCTCCAAAGTTGTTTAAAAAATGAAGACCAACCAGTTGTATTGCTGAATTTTCCATCAGAACAGGGGATACAGTCGAAACAGCACTCAGGTTCACCCTTCTTTCTTGCCATGCGGGTTCCTGGAGGACAGTTCTCACTGCACACTGACCGAGGTGGCTGTGGGAAAGAAATCCAGTGTCTTTAATTCCACCACACTGTGATAGTAATTTTTCCAAATTCCAAACCCCTCCCCCCCAAAATGTAACAGAAATAACCTCTTTGGATTCAAAGTTCCAGAAGATTTTGTCTTCAACAATCTTGAGTTCTTCACCTTCAGAGTCTGACCTCTTAACCTCACCTACACTTTGAACCTTTGTTCTTCCGTCAGGGAGCCACACCCAGTTCATGATATCATAGATTGGTAGGGCATCACCATTCTCATCAAATGACACTTGATCACCAAATGATGTGGTGAAGTTGACCTTTTGCAAATAATGTGCAAGCTACAGATGGGTGAGAAAAGACACAAACATGAATGGTACAACAAACTACCCAATGTAATCCCTTCAAAATTAACTTGCTAACTCTCTTTGATGGCAAACACCACTTTATTGGCCCCTCATCATGTGAAACAGCATTTTAAAATGAAAACAGGTGGAGTGTAAACTTATACCACACCTGCCACGGCTCCAGTCTTTGCAAACTGGCACAGCTGTGCCCACTGAAAGGCCCTCTCCCGGGCACACAGCGCAGCATGTCATCGAGGGCATACGCCAGAGAATACACGGCCTTGTACACATTGTACTCGGGCCTGAGCTCTGACACATCCAACAACTCTGTCCCCACACTCTCCAGATCTTCCTGCCCAGTGCATAGTGCTCCTCCAGCTTCCAGCCAACCTGCTGGAAGGGGTGCAAATCTACACTGAAATGTGAACTCCCAAAACTGCTTCACCTGAGAGAAGAAATCAAGATTATAATTATGATGACAATGTGACCTTTTCGTGCTGATGTAAAGAAAAGGGCCATTACTAAGCTATTTCCGTAGGTGTTGTTGTATTGTTGGTCGGGACGTATTTGTAGGAGGAATTCCCTGAGCCCTGGTATTTCCCCTCGACGAATGGCGATGCCCAGTGTGCCACCCAAGTATGGCATGATCTGTGGGGTTTGGAGCACAGTGGATGCTGTCCAGGCTTCACTTGCCATCCACTGTCGGCCTGTTACATTTTGCCTCACCACCTGTACAGCACACCATACATAAATTGTTAGGTCACAGTGACACTCAAGTGAATATTATGTGACGAATTTTGCATTTAGTCTTTTGGTTGAATCCTAAAATTTACACGGTGGTTTATACCAATTAAATACTCTTTATATTATAACTGTATTTCCAGAACAAAAGGTAATAAAAGCAAGATCAAGTTTAAAAAGTCAAAACAATTATAAGTATTAAACAAGAGCAGCACAAAATAGCAATAACAAACAGGTGTATATGATCATTTTAAATCATCAAATCATCAGCAGTAATAAACACTTTTTAAAGTCTTACCTCTTCCATGAGGTGAATCATGTGGGTCTCATGTGCAAACACAATCACCACACGGGATGTGGATGTTTTTATCAAATCCACAATCCTTCTGAGTTCGGCTGGGTCATTGCCCCACGGCAAGATCTCTAAGTAGGCCAGACAACCTCCACCAGACTGTGCTAAGTCAGATTGAAAGGACTGGGCAGCGTGTAGTCCATAATCATCATCACTGACCAGAAGGCCCACCCAAGTCCAGCTGAAGTGGTTTAGAATCTGGATCATAGCACGCACCTTATTATATTGGGAAAAAACAGAGACTAAAACAATCATCATGTGCATCATCAAATCCACATAGGTTCCTAATGACACATAAAGCCCATACGCTTTTTTTGGACACATACAAGGAAGTGAAAATATCATGCAGGTAAGTATATTCTAAAGTATTTGATTTGCTGCTCTAGAGCACCTGGAAAGTGTCACTTGGTATTGTCCTGAAGAAAGATGGAAAGCGTTGCCGATCACTCAGACAGGGACACGTGGCAAAGTAACTCACCTGTGAGAGACATGTGTATGAACGAGGGGTGTGTGGACCCATTCAATAAACTTTGAATATTCAAAAATAAAGAATATAAGTTACTTACAATGGGCAGTTTGTATAAGCCTATCACGCTTGACATGGCAATCGTAAACGTTGAGTATGAATCACCCACAATCCCCAGGACTGGAGGTGACCCCACACAGGTCTCATCCAAAAGAAATTGCTCCTCTTGACCACTGGCCAGAGACAATGAAGCCCGAAATGAAATTCCAAGTGTGGCACAGCTGTCGTACAGACTATATCCCAGAGTCACATTTGGTAGCAGGTTTGAGTTTCTGTTGATCTCATTAATAGCAAAGGCCATGGTGTGAGCATGCCTGAATCCTAGAATATCAAAGCTAACACACAAAAAGTCAACATTACCAAACAACAGATAATGTGTCACCATTACAACTGAGTAGAAAAACACATGAACACTCGTATTGTCATTAATTCATGACAAAATCCTCAGCAGTTATTTCATGTTAGTTTCTCTGCTAACTCAAAGGAGAGAAGAATAATTAACTACATTTTCAGCTGTGTGAAACTCACCCTTGGCACCTTGGCTGATTTGGCTCAGAGGTGAAGGAAAGCTCTGGGAAGATGGATGAGTAATGGACCTCAAACAGTCCACCCAGAACCACATCACCGGGCATGTGCAAACCATTGAGATGAAACCGTCTCCGTAAATTACAAGATTGGGAAAGAGACAAACACACAGGCAGTAAGAAAGAGGAAGAAAACAAAAACAAGACACACAGGCGTATTCCAAAAAATGTACCCATAACTTCCCTCCTCCTTTCACCTGTTTTCTAATCTATTTGCACAGTCAGTGTTATATATACAACTATGTCCTCCCCTTTTATATACGTCATTGTTTATTTAATCTCTTACACCACCCAGTTCTGTAGGTGATGTAGAGGCAGGGTCTATTACACATTAATAAGCCTCACTGTCAAATTTTTGTTTATCACATAATATAATATTATCTGATAATTGAATTATTATTATTATTTTTTTAAATCACATTCTTAAAATATTCTATAATTATAGTTTGAAATTAACAGCGAAAGGCCAATTCCCAAACACTTTAATTCAAATCATGAAAAGGTCAAATAAATAATGCCCCTTCAGGAAAGTAATGCAGAAGTTAGTGATGGAATAATCTAATTTATTTTAATTGAAGGTAATTAATACAAATCAGCTAAGCATCAAAAATACTCAACGTTGAATCAGCAAAAAAACGTGCATACAACACACCCTAGCTTTGAAGTCCAGTAGGTGGTAGCAGTATACCAAGCCTTATTCCAAAGTCTCTTATTTAGGAACAAATAGCAACAATTCCTTATCACTAATACCTACAGTAGGATTTATTTTTTGAAATAATACCAACAATTACAAAGATTTACTATTTACATATACATTTCCTTATGCAATGTTTTGGGATAAAAGTTTAAAATAAAATGTGATTCTTTGAATTTAAATTACGTTAAAATTGAGCCTTCACAGTTCTGGCAAGTTACTGTAACTACAGAAAGTTGTTTACTACATTCTTTTCAATATATATACGTATATATATATATTTCCTTTTTTTGCGATAATGTCAACGTATATTCTCCCTGGCACCCCGGGGAGTATACTACAAAGCAGGATTTGGGGTTATCAAGATAACCTCAAGGTTAACTCTAGGTTTTAAGTTTCCCACTAAACTTAAATGCTTTGGTGTTATTCACTTAATTTCTATAATCTTTTTTTATAAAGAAAAATGCCTTTTTTTTTTGCCAAAAGCATTGAGGCCATGTGACCTTATGGCTCAGAATTAATAAGAGAAATGAATACTAAGTCAGACAAAAAGGACACACCTGGACACGGGATAAATAATTCCTCCAGCAAGCTCTGGATTTGTCCCGAGGTCTCCTTCCATGTTCCTAGTTCGAATCCCGGTTCAGATGAAGTGGGCCTTTCCATGTGGAGTTTGCATGTTTTCCCCGTGCATGCATGGGTTCCCTCCGGGTACCCCAGCTTCCTCCCAAAGTCCAAAGACATGCTCCTTACGTTAATTGTTGACTCTAAATTGCCCATAGGTGTGAATGTGAGCGTGAAAGATTGTCTTTATTGCATTTTAGCAGTATGTAGTCCCACAGTTTTCAGTTACAGTTTATGATAATGTTTAATAAAGTGCATATAATAAATAGGGATCGACCGATTATCGGCCGGGCTGATTATTGGCGCTGATATTCGGCATTTTGACGCATGTCAGCATCGGCCTTTAAAAAAAACAACAAAAAAAAAACATTTTTTTTTTTTTATCCGACGGCCGATAACAGTGCAGACTGCTCACACACACGGTGAAGAGGAGAAAAAGTTCATTTCTTTGCAAATTTTATTTAACTTTGTTTTATTTACTTAATAAAACTTCAGTAAGTTATTTATTTATTTATTTAAATTTTCAGTTAACTTTATAAGAGATGCTGCTGACCCTGGGAACTCCCTGCGCTTTTTGTTTGTTTGTTTAATAAACATATGCTTAAAGGCATTTAAACAAAGTTAAGTGTTGGAGTTTGTATTATTCAAAATTTTGACGCCAATATTTTCACTTTTACTGCAAATGAATATCGGCTCCAAATATCGGTTATTGGCCTCTTTGACTACTAATAATCGGTATCGGTATCGGCCCTGAAAAAACCATATCGGTCTATCTCTAATAATAAACACCCTCTTTGGGATCTGTCATGGCAGGTGAATATTGAGGATGTTTTTAGAATTGCTATTTTTCCAATACTTTGAAATGTGGTTCACCTTGATGCATCGCCCTGGCTCTGGAGCTTCACGAGGTAAGTTAGCCATGTAGGAAATGTTCCTGGATAAATCATCCCTCATTACAACCCTGGACCAACATTAAATACAATCACATCCCTTTGACAAATTCAGGTTAAAACAATTGAACAGTTAAGAGAACAGATAAAAATCTGTGTATAAAAGAATTACAGGAATATCTGAGAAAAACTACCTTAAAACTGTCATGCCAGTGTGCATTACACAACCTTTTATGACTTAGGGGTTCCTCGACCCATGATTGCTTTCTTTGTGTTTCTCTCTGGTCTCAACAGGATTATGTAACATTTGGGTCCAAACAGCGCCACCAAGAGGCCAAAACTGGAGGCCAGGATGGCAAATATCTCCACTGCATCTGCATATTTGCCTGGTGAGTTGACATACGCAGGGACAAAGGCCACCCACACAGCACAGAAGATGAGCATACTGAAAGTGATGAGTTTGGCTTCATTGAAGTTGTCAGGAAGATTTCTTGCCAGAAATGCTAAGAGGCAGCTGAGGATAGCCAAAAGGCCAATATAGCCAAGCAGAACTGCAAAGCCAACTGTGGACCCAACTACACACTCATACACTATCTTGTCATTGTGGTACTGAGTGTTTTTATGTGGAGTTGGAGAGGAAGACACAAGCCAAGTTGTGCAAATTGCTGCCTGGATAGATGTAAGAACCAGAATTGTCCCTCTCTGTTGCACAGCACCAAACCACTTCAGAACCTCCCCACCTCCTGGCTTGGAGGCCTTGAACACAGCCAGAACCACCATGGTTTTCACCAGGATGCATGAGATGCAAAGCACAAAGCTGATCCCAAATGCTGCATGTCTCAGCTGGCATGTCCATAGTCTGGGGCGGCCAATGAAGAGCAGTGAGCACAGGAAGCAAAGTTTTAGTGACACCAAGAGCAGGAAACTCAGTTCTGAATTGTTGGCGCGTACCATGGGTGTATGTTTATGATAGCTGAAGATTCCAAGTACAACAGCACAGATAAAAGTACCCAGCAATGAGGCAGCTGTCAAGCAGATACCCAAAGGCTCATGGTACGAGAGAAACTCTGTTTTCTTAGGAACACAGTGGTCACGCTGAGGGCTGGACCAGAAGTCCTCTGGACAACTGGTGCACTCCATGGAGTCTGAAAAAAAGGGGAAGTCCATGAAGTACATTGCTTTGTACATAAGATAATATCCTTAGAGTAAAAACAATATTGAAGATGAAAACTCACTAGTTTTATTGCTAATCTTGCCCTCAGAACACAGGATGCAGTCAAAACAACACAGAGGTTTCCCCTTCTGTCTTGCCATGCGGGTACCTGGGAGACAGCTCTCACTGCACACTGACCGAGGTGGCTGCACGGGGGAAATTAAATCTGTCACCATGTTGATTGTAAATTTCTTTGCTCCTCCGTCCAAAATAGGAAATAGTTTCTGAACAAACAGAACTTACCTTTTTTGATTTAAAGTTCCAGGAGATTTTGTCTTCAACAATTTTGAGGTCTTCACCTTTAGAGTCTGACCTCTTAACCTCACCCACATTCTGAACTATAGTTCTTCCATCAGGGAGCCACACCCAGTTAATGATGTCATAGATTGGCAAGGGATCACCATTCTTATCAAATGACACTTGATCACCAAATTGTGTGGTAAAGTTGACGTTTTGCAAATAATGTGTAAGCTACAGATGGGCGAGAAAAGACACAAACAATAATGATACAACAAACTACCCAATGTAATCCTTTTATAATTCACTTGTTACTTATCAAATTTGAAAAAGGGGCAGAGTGTCATGAATTAGATCAAAAAGGGTTAGTAACTTTTTAGAAAGTGTACTGGTGTGGAACATAATACTTTACTATTTATTGTATTATTTTATAGTAAATAGTATTGTACTATATATACATATACAACTCTATAATAACTGCCTTTGATGGAAAACACCACTCAGTGAGGTTTTGAACAAACTCTATATGTCCGAAACACTTTGAAAATTTTGAAAACACAAATACAAAAAGCTGAAACACAAAAACAAAAGCCATAAAAGAAGTGAGCGAAAATGGGCAGAATAATGTCTCCAGTTTGTTATTGTTGTTGCACAACCTTATGCATGTGGGAGTACCTGCCCATTTGAGAAGTAATTGAAACCTTGTTTGCTGGATAAATATTAATTATTATTACTATCACTATGTATTTGATCCAAGTGCGTAATGTTGGGCAATGTCTTCATATTTTCATATTTATGTAAGCCTAACATTAAACGGCAGAGTAGCCTACATAAATCTAAAATATATACAGACATTGAACAACATTGCAGAAACTCTCAGCCACCGTACAAACAGCATTTAAGAATAAAAAACGGGTGGAGTGTAAACTTATACCACACCTGCCAAGGCTCCAGTCTTTGCAAACTGGCACAGCTGTGCTCACTGAAAGGCCCTCGCCCCGGCACACAGCGCAGCAAGTCATCGAGGGCATACGCCAGAGAATACACAGCCTTGTACACATTGTACTCGGGCCTGAGCTCTGACACATCCAACAACTCTGTCCCCACACTCTCCAGATCTTCCTGCCCAGTGCATAGTGCTCCCCCAGCTTCCAGCCAACCTGCTGGAGGGGGTGCAAATCTACACTGAAATGTGAACTCCCAAAACTGCTTCACCTGAGAGAAGAAATCAAGATTATAATTATGATGACAATGTGACCTTTTCGTGCTGATGTAAAGAAAAGGGCCATTACTAAGCTATTTCCGTAGGTGTTGTTGTATTGTTGGTCGGGACGTATTTGTAAGAGGAATTCCCTGAGCCCTGGTATTTCCCCTCGACGAATGGCGATGCCCAGTGTGCCACCCAAGTATGGCATGATCTGTGGGGTTTGGAGCACAGTGGATACTGTCCAGGCTTCACTTGCCATCCACTGTCGGCCTGTTACATTTTGCCTCACCACCTGTACAACACACCATACATAAATTGTTAGGTCACAGTGACACTCAAGTGAATATTATGTGACAAATTTTCCATTTAGTCTTTTGGTTGAATCCTAATATTACACAGTGGTTTATACCATCACATACTCTAATTCATATAACTGTATTTCAGAACAAAAGGAAATAAAAGCAAGATCAAGTTTTAAAAGTCAAAATAACTATAACATACCCCTGTGTATATATGATCATTTGAAATCATCAGATCAACAGCAGTCATAAACACTTTTTAAAGTCTTACCTCTTCCATGAGGTGAGTCATGTGGGTCTCATGTGCAAACACAATCACCACACGGGATGTGGATGTTTTTATCAAATCCACAATCCTTCTGAGTTCGGCTGGGTCATTGCCCCACGGCAAGATCTCTAAGTAGGCCAGACAACCTCCACCAGACTGTGCTAAGTCAGATTGAAAGGACCGGGCAGCGTGTAGTCCATAATCATCATCACTGACCAGAAGGCCTACCCAAGTCCAGCTGAAGTGGTTTAGAATCTGGATCATAGCACGCACCTTATTATATTGGGAAAAAACAGAGACTATATCTTTAGAACTCATTTGACAAGAACAATCATCATGTGCATCATCAAATCCACATAGGTTCTTGGTGACACATAAAGCCCATATACTTTGTTTTTGATACATACAAGGAAGTGAAAATATCATGCAGGTAAGTATATTCTAAAGTATTTAATTTGCTGCTCTAGAGTACCTGGAAAGCGTCACTTGGAATTGTCCTGAAGAAAGATGGAAAGCGTTGCCGATCACTCAGACAGGGACACGTGGCAAAGTAACTCACCTGTGAGAGACATGTGTATGAACGAGGGGTGTGTGGACCCATTCAGTAAACTTTGAATATTCAAAAATAAAGAATATAAGTTACTTACAATGGGCAGTTTGTATAAGCCTATCACACTTGACATGGCAATAGTAAACGTTGAGTATGAATCACCCACGATCCCCAGGACTGGAGGTGACCCCACACAGGTCTCATCCAAAAGAAATTGCTCCTCTTGACCACTGGCCAGAGACAATGAAGCCCGAAATGAAATTCCAAGCGTGCCACAGTTGTCATACAGACTATATCCCAGAGTCACATTTGGTAGCAGGTTTGAGTGTCTGTTGATCTCATTAATAGCAAAGGCCATGGTGTAAGCAAACCTGAATCCTAGAATATCAAAGCTAACACACAAAAAGTCAACATTACCAAACAACAGATAATGTGTCACCATTACAACTGAGTACAAAAACACATGAACACTCGTATTGTCATGAATTCATGACAAAATCCTCAGCAGTTATTTCATGTTAGTTACTCCCATAACTCGAGAGAGCGATGAATAATTCACTAAATTTTCAGCTGTGTGAAACTCACCCTTGGCACCTTGGCTGATTTGGCTCAGAGGTGAAGGAAAGCTCTGGGAAGATGGATGAGTAATGGACCTCAAACAGTCCACCCAGAACCACATCACCGGGCATGTGCAAACCATTGAGATGAAACCCTCTCCGTAAATTACAAGATTGGGAAAGAGACAAACACACAGGCAGTAGGAAAGAGGAAGAAAACAAAAACAAGACACACAGGCGTATGCCAAAAAATGTACCCATAACTTCCCTCCTCCTTTCACCTGTTTTCTAATCTATTTGCACAGTCAGTGTTATATATACAACTATTTCCCCCCCTTTGATATACGTCATTGTTTATTTAATCTCTTACACCACCCAGTTCTGTAGGTGATGTAGAGGCAGGGTCTATTACACATTAATAAGCCTCACTGTCAAATTTTTGTTTATCACATAATATAATATTATCTGATAATTGAATTATTATTATTATTTTTTTTAATCACATTCTTAAAATATTCTATAATTATAGTTTGAAATTAACAGTGAAAGGCCAATTCCCAAACACTTTAATTCAAATCATGAAAAGGTCAAATAAATAATGCCCCTTCAGGAAAGTAATGCAGAAGTTAGTGATGGAATAATCTAATTTATTTTAATTGAAGGTAATTAATACAAATCAGCTAAGCATCAAAAATACTCAACGTTGAATCAGCAAAAAAACGTGCATACAACACACCCTAGCTTTGAAGTCCAGTAGGTGGTAGCAGTATACCAAGCCTTATTCTGAGGTCTCTTATTTAGGAACGAATGGCAACAATTCCTTTTCACTAATACCTACAGTAGGATATATTTTTTGAAATAATACCAACAATTACAAAGATTTACTATTTACATATACATTTCCTTATGCAATGTTTTGGGATAAAAGTTTAAAATAAAATGTGATTCTTTGAATTTAAAATACATTAAAATTGAGCCTTCACAGTTCTGGCAAGTTACTGTAACTACAGAAAGTTGTTTACTACATTCTTTTCAATATATATACGTATATATATATATTTCCTTTTTTTGCGATAATGTCAACGTATATTCTCCCTGGCACCCTGGGGAGTATACTACAAAGCAGGATTTGGGGTTATCAAGATAACCTCAAGGTTAACTCTGGGTTTTAAGTTTCCCACTAAATTTAAATGCTTTGGTGTTATTCACTTATTTTCTATAATCTTTTTTTATAAAGAAAAATGCTTTTTTTTTTGCCAAAAGCATTGAGGCCATGTGACCTTATGGCTCAGAATTAATAAGAGAAATGAATACTAAGTCAGACAAAAAGGACACACCTGATTGGTGAATATATATGTTGAATTTTATTGCTTTTCATATTTAATATTTATACATCCATCCAGCCGTCCGTCCGTCCGTCCATCTAGCCGTCCATTATCTTCGGCTCATCTGGGTCGCGGTGGTGGCAGGCTAAGCAAGGTGACCCAGGTGTCCCTCTCCCCAGCCACGTTTTCCAGCTCCTCCTGCGGGATTCAGAGGCGTTCCCAGGCCATACGGGATAAATAATTCCTCCAGCAAGCTCTGGATTTGTCCCGAGGTCTCCTTCCATGTTCCTAGTTCGAATCCCGGTTCAGATGAAGTTGGCCTTTCCATGTGGAGTTTGCATGTTCTCCCTGTGCATGCATGGGTTCCCTCTGGGTACCCCAGCTTCCTCCCAAAGTCCAAAGACATGCTCATTACGTTAATTGTTGACTCTAAATTGCCCATAGGTGTGAATGTGAGCGTGAAAGATTGTCTCTATCGCATTTTAGCAGTATGTAGTCCCACAGTTTTCAGTTACAGTTTATGATAATATTTTCTAATGTGCATATAATAAACACCCTCTTTGGGATCTGTCATGGCAGGTGAATATTGAGGATGTTTTTAGAATTGCTATTTTTCCAATACTTTGAAACGTGGTTTACCTTGATGCATCGCTCTGGCTCTGGAGCTTCACGAGGTAATTTAGCCATGTAGGAAATGTTCCTGGATAAATCATCCCTCATTACAACCCTGGACCAACATTAAATACAATCACATCCCTTTGACAAATTCAGGTTAAAACAATTGAACAGTTAAGAGAACAGATAAAAATCTGTGTATAAAAGAATTACAGGAATATCTGAGAAAAACTACTTAAAACTGTCATGCCAGTGTGCATTACACAACGTTTTATGACTTAGGGGTTCCTCGACCCATGATTGCTTTCTTTGTGTTTCTCTCTGGTCTCAACAGGATTATGTAACATTTGGGTCCAAACAGCGCCACCAAGAGGCCAAAACTGGAGGCCAGGATGGCAAATATCTCCACTGCATCTGCATATTTGCCGGGTGAGTTGACATACGCAGGGACAAAGGCCACCCACACAGCACAGAAGATGAGCATACTGAACGTGATGAGTTTGGCCTCATTGAAGTTGTCAGGAAGATTCCTTGCCAGAAACGCTAAGAGGAAGCTGAGGATAGCCAAAAGGCCAATATAGCCAAGCAGAACTGCAAAGCCAACTGTGGACCCAACTACACACTCATACACTATCTTGTCATTGTGGTACTGAGTGTTTTTATGTGGAGTTGGAGAGGAAGACACAAGCCAAGTTGTGCAAATTGCTGCCTGGATAGATGTAAGAACCAGAATTGTCCCTCTCTGTTGCACAGCACCAAACCACTTCAGAACCTCCCCACCTCCTGGCTTGGAGGCCTTGAACACAGCCAGAACCACCATGGTTTTCACCAGGATGCATGAGATGCAAAGCACAAAGCTGATCCCAAATGCAGCATGTCTCAGCTGGCATGTCCATAGTCTGGGGCGGCCGATAAACAACAGTGAGCACAGGAAGCAAAGTTTTAGTGACACCAAGAGCAGGAAACTCAGTTCTGAATTGTTGGCGCGTACCATGGGTGTATGTTTATGATAGCTGAAGATTCCAAGTACAACAGTACATATAAAAGTACCCAGCAATGAGGCAGCTGTCAAGCAGATACCCAAAGGCTCATGGTACGAGAGAAACTCTGTTTTCTTAGGAACACAGTGGTCACGCTGAGGGCTGGACCAGAAGTCCTCTGGACAACTGGTGCATTCCATGGAGTCTGAAAAAAGGGGAAGTCCATGAAGTACATTGCTTTGTACATAAGATAATATCCTTAGAGTAAAAACATTATTGAAGATGAAAACTCACTAGTTTTATTGCTAATCTTGCCCTCAGAACATGAGATGCAGTCAAAACAACACAGAGGTTCCCCCTTCTGTCTTGCCATGCGGGTACCTGGGAGACAGCTCTCACTGCACACTGACCGAGGTGGCTGCACGGAGGAAATTAAATCTGTCACCATGTTGATTGTAAATTTCTTTGCTCTACCGTCCAAAATAGGAAATTGTTTCTGAACAAAAGGACTTACCTTTTTCAGTTTAAAGCTCCAGATGATTTTATCTTCATCAATTTTGAGTTCTTCACCTCTAGATTCTGACCTCATAACCTCACCCACATTCTGAACTATAGTTCTTCCATCAGGGAGCCACACCCAGTTAATGATATCATAGATTGGCAAGGCATCACCATTCTTATCAAACAACACTTGATCACCAAATTGTGTGGTGAAGTTGACCTTTTGCAAATAATGTGTAAGCTACAGATGGGCGAGAAAAGACACAAACAATAATGATACAACAAACTACCCAATGTAATCCTTTTACAATTCACTTGTTACTTATCAAATTTGAAAAATGGGCCTAGTGTCATGAATTAGATCAAAAAGGGTTAGTAACTTTTTAGAAAGTGTACTAGTGTGGAACATAATACTTTACTATTCATTGTACTGTTTTATAGTAAATAGTATTGTACTATATATATACAACTCTATAATAACTATCTTTGATGGAAAACACCACTTAGTTGGCCCCTCATGATGTGAAACATACGGTGGCCAAGAGATTTTGAACAAACTCTATGTATCCGAAACGCTTTGAAAATTTTGAAAACACAAATGCAAAAAGCTGAAACACAAAAACAAAAGCCACAACGGAAGTGAGCAAAAATGTGCAGAATAGTGTCTCCAGTTATTGTTGTTGCACAACCTTATACATGTGGGAGAGAGGATTACCTGCCCATCTTAGAAGTAACTGAAAACTTGTTTGCTGGATAATTGTTCAAAATTATTATTACAATCGTTATGTATTTGAACCAGGTGCGCTATGTTGTGCAACGTCTTTATATTTTCAGATAGTAGCCTACATAAATCTAAAATATATACAGACATTGAACAACATTGCAGAACCTCTCAGCCACCGTAGAAACAGCATTTAAGAATACAAAATGGGTGGAGTGTAAACTTATACCACACCTGCCATGGCTCCAGTCTTTGCAAACTGGCACAGCTGTGCCCACTGAAAGGCCCTCGCCCCGGCACACAGCGCAGCAAGTCATCGAGGGCATACGCCAGAGAATACACAGCCTTGTACACATTGTACTCGGGCCTGAGCTCTGACACATCCAACAACTCTGTCCCCACACTCTCCAGATCTTCCTGCCCAGTGCATAGTGCTCCTCCAGCTTCCAGCCAACCTGCTGGAGGGGGTGCAAATCTACACTGAAATGTGAACTCCCAAAACTGCCTCACCTGAGGGAAGAAATCAAGATTATAATTATGATGACAATGTGACCTTTACGTGCTGATGTAAAGAAAAGGGCCATTACTAAGCTATATCCGTGGGTGTTGTTGTATTGTTGGTCGGGACGTATTTGTAAGAGGAATTCCCTGAGCCCTGGTATTTCCCCTCGACGAATGGCGATGCCCAGTGTGCCTCCCAAGTATGGCATGATCTGTGGGGTTTGGAGCACAGTGGATGCTGTCCAGGCTTCACTTGCCATCCACTGTCGGCCTGTTACATTTTGCCTCACCACCTGTACAACACACCATACATAAATTGTTAGGTCACAGTGACACTCAAGTGAATATTATGTGACAAATTTTCCATTTAGTCTTTTGGTTGAACCCTAATATTACACAGTGGTTTATACCATCACATACTCTAATTCATATAACTGTATTTCAGAACAAAAGGTAATAAAAGCAAGATCAAGTTTAAAAAGTCAAAATAACATACCCCTGTTTATATATGATCATTTGAAATCATCAGATCATCAGCAGTAATAAACAATTTTTAAAGTCTTACCTCTTCCATGAGGTGAGTCATGTGGGTCTCATGTGCAAACACAATCACCACACGGGATGTGGATGTTTTTATCAAATCCACAATCCTTCTGAGTTCGGCTGGGTCATTGCCCCACGGCAAGATCTCTAAGAAGGCCAGACAACCTCCACCAGACTGTGCTAAGTCAGATTGAAAGGACCGGGCAGCGTGTAGTCCATAATCATCATCACTGACCAGAAGGCCCACCCAAGTCCAGCTGAAGTGGTTTAGAATCTGGATCATAGCACGCACCTTATTATATTGGGAAAAAACAGAGACTATATCTTTAGAACTAATTTGACAAGAACAATCATCATGTGCATCATCAAATCCACATAGGTTCCTAATGACACATAAAGCCCATTTGCTTTTTTTGGACACATGCAAGGAAGTGAAAATATCATGCAGGTAAGTATATTCTAAAGTATTTGATTTGCTGCTCTAGATTACCTGGAAAGTGTCACTTGGAATTGTCCTGAAGAAAGATGGAAAGCGTTGCCGATCACTCAGACAGGGACACGTGGCAAAGTAACTCACCTGTGAGAGACATGTGTATGAACGAGGGGTGTGCGGACCCATTCAATAAACTTTGAACATTCAAAAATAAAGAATATAAGTTACTTACAATGGGCAATTTGTATAAGCCTATCACGCTTGACATGGCGATAGTAAACGTTGAGTACGAATCACCCACAATCCCCAGGACTGGAGGTGACCCCACACAGGTCTCATCCAAAAGAAATTGCTCCTCTTGACCACTGGCCAGAGACAATGAAGCCCGAAATGAAATTCCAAGCGTGCCACAGCTGTCGTACAGACTGTATCCCAGAGTCACATTTGGCAGCAGGTTTGAGTTTCTGTTGATCTCATTAATAGCAAAGGCCATGGTGTGAGCATGCCTGAATCCTAGAATATCAAAGCTAACACACAAAAAGTCAACATTACCAAACAACAGATAATGTGTCACCATTACAACTGAGTAGAAAAACACATGAACACTCATATTGTCAGTAATTCATGACAAAATCCTCAGCAGTTATTTCGTGTTAGTTCCTCCCATAACTCGAGGGAGAGATGAATAATTCACTAAATTTTCAGCTGTGTGAAACTTACCCTTGGCACCTTGGCTGATTTGGCTCAGAGGTGAAGGAAAGCTCTGGGAAGATGGATGAGTAATGGACCTCAAACAGTCCACCCAGAACCACATCACCAGGCATGTGCAAACCATTGAGATGAAACCGTCTCCGTAAATTACAAGATTGGGAAAGAGACAAACACACAGGCAGTAAGAAAGAGGAAGAAAACAAAAACAAGACACACAGGCATATGCCAAAAACTGCACCCATAACTTCCCTCCTCCTCTCACCTGTTTTCTAATCTATTTGCACAGTCAGTGTTATATATACAACTATGTCCTCCCCTTTTATATACGTCATTGTTTGTTTAATCTCTTACACCACCCAGTTCTGTAGGTGATGTAGAGGCAGGGTCTATTACACATTAATAAGCCTCACTGTGAAATTGTAGTTATTCACATAATATAATATTATCTGATAATTGCATTAGTGTTTTTTTTTAATCACATTCTTTAATTATAAAATCTATTTAGTTTGAGATTAACAAATAAGTTACCCTCAGAGAAAGGCCATTTCCTATACACTTTAATTCAAATCATGAAAAGGTCAAATAAATAATGCCCCTTTAGGAAAGTAATGCACAAGTTAGTGATGGAATAATCTAATTTATTTTAAATGATGGTAATTGATACAAATCAGCTAAAAATCCAAAATGCTCAGCGTTGAATCAGCAAAAAAAACGTGCATACAACACACCCTAGCTTTGAAGTCCAGTAGGTGGTAGCACTATACCGAGCCTTAATCTGAGGTCTCTGATTTAGGAACGAGCAGCAACTATTCCTTTTCAATGATGATATCTACAGTAGGATTTATTTTTTAAAATAATACCAGAAGTTACAAAGATTTACTATTTCCGTATAAATTTCCTGATGCAATGTTTTGGTATAAAAGGTGAAATTAAATGTGATTGTTTGAATTTAAATTGAGCCTTCACAGTTCTGGAAAGTTACTGTGACTACAGAAAGTCGTTAACCACATATTTGTATTATTTTCTGATCCTGTCAATGTTTATTTTACCTGGCAACCTGTGGGGAATACTACGAAGCAGGATTTGCGGTTTGCATTTGCCCACTAGATTTTAAAAGCTTAGGTGTTATTCACTTATTTTCTTTAAATGTTTTTTATAAAGAATAAGGCCTTTTTTTGCCAAAAGCTTTAAGGTCATGTGACCTAATGACTCAAAATGAATGAGAGAAATTAATACTAAGTCAGACAAAAAGGACACACCTCATTATGTTGAATTTTATTGCTTTTTCTATTTGTATTAACCCATCCATCCATTATCTTCCATTTATCCGGGGCTGCCTCAGACTTGGAAGTGCTGACTCTCATCCCAACCGCTTCACACTCAGCTGCAACCCGCCCCAGTGCCTGCTGTAGGTCCCATTTTGATGAAGCCAACAGAACCACATCATCTGCAAAAAGCAGAGATGGAATTCTGAGGTCCCCAAAATGGAAACCCTCCTCCCCTGACTGTGTCTTGAGATCCTGTCCATGAAAATCACAAACAGAATCGGTGACGAGGGACAACCCTGGCGAAGGCCAACATGCACCGGGAATGTGTCTGACTGTACCCAGTGTGCGGACACAGCTCTCACTTTGGTTATACAGAGACCGGATGGCTCATAGCAACGGCCCCGGTACCCCATACTCCTGCGGTACCCCCCACAGGACCCCCTGGGGGACACGATTCAGAGACCTTCTCCAAGTCAACAAAACACATGTGAACTTGATGAGCAAACTCCCATGCCACCCCCAAGCAGCCCTGCAAGGGTAAAGAGTCGGTCCACTGTCCCACAGCCAGTTCGGAATCCGCATTGTTCCTCCTATGTCCAAGGTTGGAAGATCGGCCAGAGCGTCCTTTCCAGCACCCTGGAATAAACTTTGCCCAGGAGGCTGAGAATACCTTGTCATACCTGTTATACCTTGATAATAATCAGACCTCCGAGCGACATTGAAAAGGCGTGTGAGCCAAGACAGCTCAACAATGTCCAGAGCCTTCAGCTCGAAATAAAAGGACTACTTGGGAACATGATCCAGTGTGTGGACTCCATTTTTCGCATCAGAGCCTTCAGCATTTCAGGGCAAATCTCATCTACACCTGGGTTCAGGAGTTCCTCAAAGTGTTCCTTCCACCGTCCGATGATATCCCCAGTCCGGGTCATCAGTTCTCCACCTTTGCTGAAAACAGCTTGAGCCAATCCCTGCTTCCCCTTCCAAGGCCGTCTAAAGGTTTGCCAGAACTCCCTTGAGGCCAACTGAAAGTACTTCTCCATAGCCTCCCTGAACTCCTTCCACACCCAGGTTTTTGCTTCCGAACCACCGAAGCTGCAGCCCTTCATACCACCACGTGCCTATCTGCTGCCTCTGGAGACCCCTTATCTAACCAAGCCCTCTAGGCCTCCTTTTTCAGTCAGTCAAGGAGATCTGGTGTTCCACATTGGACTGATGAACGATGACAGGCATGGCATGGCTGAATCCACCAGCAGTGTGACTCAGACCCCTCCATGAATCACCACCTTAACATGGTGGAGGGGTTTGCGTGTCCCTGTGAACCTGGGAGCTGTGTTGTCACATTAGCCCCTGGTAGGGTCTCCCAAGGCAAATTGTTCCCAGGGGAGGGACCAGAATAAGAGCGGTTCAAAAAACGAAAAGGCTGAAAAACGTTACAGCTAACTCGCCCAGATCAGGGAGACCGGGGCTATCCCCGGGAGTCAGACCTGGGGGTGATGCTCAATGGAGAGCATCTGCTGGACGGGCTCAGCCTGAAGAGAAATCATGGAGCCGCTGCCTTGTGGGCCCCACCCCCTCAGGGATAGGCATTGGGGTCAGGTGCAATGTAAACCGGGCGGCAGGCGAAGGGAGGGGACCTTGGCATGCTGATCCCTGGTAGGGTAGACTGGTTCTTGGCACGTGGCACGTCACCTCTCTGGCGGGGAAGGAACCAGAGCTTGTGCGGGAGGTGGGGCGCTACCAACGAGATAAAGTTGGGCTCACGTCCACGTACAGCTCCGGTTTTGAAACCAAATTCCTGGAGAGGGGCTGGACTCTCTCCTTTTCCGAAGTTGCCCAGGGTGAGAGGTGCTGTTATTGGACTGCTGTGCTCATCATGGATTGGCCATAATGAACACCATGTTTCAGCATAGGGTGATTCATAAGTGTACCTGGCACCAGAACACCCTAGGCCGAAGATCAATGATCGACTTTGTTGTCGTATCATCAGATCTGCGGCCGTATGTTTTGGACACTGGTGAAGAGAGGAGCAGAGGTGCCAAGTGATCACCACCTGATGGCGAGTTGCATCAGATGGCGTGGGAGGCTGCCAGACAGACCTGGTAAACCTAAATGTGTAGTGAGGGTGAGCTGGGAACGTCTGGCCGAGTCCCCTGTCTGCGAGGTCTTCAACTCCCACCTCCGGAAGAATTTCTCTTGCATCTCGGGGGAGGTTGGGGACATGGAATCTGAATGGACCATGTTTAAGAACGTTGGTGCCTGTCGTGGCGGCAACATTACAGTGGATATAAAAAGTCTACACACCCCTGTTCAAATGCCAGGTTTTTGTCATGTAAAAAAATTACATCAAGATAAATAATTTCACAACATTTTCCACCTTTAATGTGACTTATAACCTGTACAACGCAATTGAAAAACAAACAGAAATCTTTCAGGGAGGTAAAGTAAAAATAAACAACTGAGATAATGTGGTTGCATAAGTGTGCACACCCTTTTATAACTGGGGATGTGGCTGAGTTCAGATTTAACCAATTACATTCAAACTCATGTTAAATTGGAGTCAGCACACACCTGTCACCAAATAAAGTGCCTCTGATCAACCCCAAATGAAGTTCAGCTGTTCTAGTAGGCTTTTCCTGACATTTTTTTTGCCACATCTTCCAGCACAAGCCATGGTCCGCAGAGAGCTTCCAAAGCATCAGAGGGATCTCATTATTCAGAGATATCAGTCAGGTGAAGGCTACAAAAGAATTTCCAAGGAATTAAATATACCATGGAACACAGTGAAGACCGTCATCATCAAGTGGAGAAAATATGGCACAATAGTGACATTACCAAGAACAGGACGTCCTTCAAAAATTGATGATAAAACGAGAAGAAAACTGGTCAGGGAGGCTGCCAAGAGGCCGACAGCAACACTGAAGGAGCTGCAGGAATTTCTGGCAAGTACTGGCTGTGTAGTACATGTGACAACAATCTCCTGTCTTCTTCACATGTCTGGGCTATGGGGTAGGGTGGAAAGACGGAAGCCTTATCTTACAAAGAAAAACATCAAAGCCCGGCTTAATTTTGCAAAAAGACATCTGAAATCTCCCAAACGCATGTGGGAAAATGTGTTATGGTCTGATGAAACCAAGGTTGAACGTTTTGGACATAATTCCAAAAGGTATATTTGGCGCAAAAACAACACTGCTCATCACCAAAAGAACACCATACCTACAGTGAAGTATGGTGGTGGCAGCATCATGCTTTGGGGCTGTTTTTCTTCAGCTGGAACTGGGGCCTTAGTCAGGGTGGAGGGAATTATGAACAGTTCCAAATACCAGTCAGTGTTGGCACAAAACCTTCGGCCTTCTGTTAGAAAGCTGAAGATGAAGAGGAACTTCATCTTTCAGCACGACAATGACCCAAAGCACACATCTAAATCAACCAAAGAATGGCTTCACCGGAATAAGATTGAGGCTTTGGAATGGCCCAGCCAGAGTCCAGCCCTGAATCCCATCGAACATCTGTGGGGTGATCTGAAGAGGGCTGTGCACAGGAGATGCCCTCGCAATCTGTCAGATTTGGAGCGGTTTTGCAAAGAAGAGTGGGCAAATATTGCCACATCAAGATGTGCCACGCTGATAGGCTCCTACCCAAGAAGACTGAGTGCTGTAATAAAAGCCAAAGGTGCTGCAACAAAGTATTAGTTTAAGGGTGTGTATATTTATGCAACCAGGTTCTTTTAAGTTTTTTATTTTATATTCTTCCCCTTTCCCCTTCAGTTTGTTTTTCAATTGCGTTGTACAGGTTATAGGTCACATTAAAGGTGGAAAAAGTTGTGAAATTATTTGTCTTGCTGTCATTTTTTTACATCACGAAAACCTGGCATTTGAACAGGGGTGTGTAGACTTTTTATATCCACTGTATATACCTTTAATATTAATATTTTCTCATAAAAATGTAGGTTTTTTTCAATAGCTTCCATTTCATGTGACCCAGTGTCCTCAAATCAATGTCAGATGTTAATTCTCAGGTGGACAAATAAGACACACCTCATTGTATGGGAATTTATTGCCGTTTCTATTTTCTATTAATATTTTTATGGTAAGGTTTTATGGTATGTATGCTTGTTTTTCAATAGCTTCAGTGTCCTCAAATGAATGTAAATTTGATTTTCTTTTTTTTATTTAACAAATAATTGTTTAGGCTGCACGGTGGTAAACTGGTTAGTGCTGTTGCCTCACAGCTAGAAGGCTCCTGGTTCGAATCCTGGTTCAGATAAAGTTGGCCTTTCTGTGTGGAGTTTGCATGTTCTTCCTGTGCATGCCTGGTTTCCCTCCAGGTAAGTTGGCTTCCTCCCACAGTCCAAATGCATGCTCGTTATTGGTGTCTCTAAATTGACAGTAGATGTGAATGTGAACGTGAAAGGTTGTAGGTCTCTATGTGTCCGCCCTGTGATTGACTGGCGATCAATCCAGGGTGTACCCTGCCTCTCGTCCAATGACAGCTGGGATAGGCTCCAGCCCCCCGCGACCCTGAACAGGATAAGCGGTATAGATAATGGATGGATGGATGATGAATGGAAATAGTTGTTTATAATATGCTGAAAATCTAAGATAAAGTGAATAAATAAAGTAGAAATTAATACAAATATGTTGCTTAATAAGTCTACATAATGAGAATGCATGTTTGTTGCTCAAGGCACCTCAGTTAGTACACAGTATGATCAAAGAAAATGATGATTATAGCCATATATGTTTTTTACAGTGTTCGCAAACCATTGTCCAGCCATGTCAAAGGATGGTAAAATGGTAAAACTGAAAGTGGGAAAATGGGAATTTTGCATCTTAGCAAAAAATAAGTAATCCATTATATTGACATACGAGATCTCAATTAATAATCTATGCTTTTTAATAGATGATGCTGATTAAACTTTAACGAAGTGTTAGTTACAGAATGAGGTACTGACACAACCATGTGACCATGAAGCCTACAGTAGAGTAGATTTGGTGTCTCTTGTCCAACAGAGAGCAAGAAAGACATACCAGCAGCATATTTTTAAAATTGCATTTTTATAGTATGTATTCCCACATTTTTCAGTGACAGTTTATGATCATGTTTTGTAATGTGCATATAATAAACACCCTCTTTGGGATCTGTCATGGCAGGTGAATATTGAGGCTGTTTTTAGAATAGCTATTTTTCCAATACTTTGAAACATTGTTTACCTTGATGCATCGCCCTGGCTCTGGAGCTGCACGAGATAATTTAGCTTTGTAGGAAATGTTCCTGGATTAATCATCCCTCATTACAACCCTGGACCAACATTAAATACAATCACATCCCTTTGACAAATTCAAGTTAGAACAATTGAACAGTGAAGAGAACAGATAAAATCCATGAATAAAAGAATTACAGGAATATCTGAGAAAAACTACCTTAAAACTGCCATGCCAGGGTGCATTACACAACGTTTTATGACTTAGGGGTTCCTCGACCCATGATTGCTTTCTTTGTGTTCCTCTCTGGTCTCAATAGGATTATGTAACATTTGGGTCCAAACAGCGCCACCAAGAGGCCAAAACTGGAGGCCAGGATGGCAAATATCTCCACTGCATCTGCATATTTGCCTGGGGAGTTGACATACACAGGGACAAAGGCCACCCACACAGCACAGAAGATGAGCATACTGAAAGTGATGAGTTTGGCCTCATTGAAGTTGTCAGGAAGATTTCTTGCCAGAAATGCTAAGAGGAAGCTGAGTATAGCCAGTAAGCCGATATAGCCAAGCAGAACTGCAAAGCCAACTGTGGACCCAACTACACACTCATACACTATCTTGTCATTGTGGTACTCAGTGTTTTTATGTGGAGTTGGAGAGGAAGACACAAACCAAGCAGTGCAAATTGCTGCCTGGATGGATGTAAGAACCAGAACTGTCCCTCTCTGTTGCACAGCACCAAACCACTTCAGAACCTCCCCACCTCCTGGCTTGGAGGCCTTGAACACAGCCAGAACCACCATGGTTTTCACCAGGATGCATGAGACACAAAGAACAAAGATGATCCCAAATGCAGCATGTCTCAGCTGGCATGTCCATAGTCTGGGGCGGCCGATAAACAACAGTGAGCACAGGAAGCAAAGTTTTAGTGACACCAAGAGCAGGAAACTCAGTTCTGAATTGTTGGCGCGTACCATGGGTGTATGTTTATGATAGCTGAAGATTCCAAGTACAACAGCACAGATAAAAGTGCCCAGCAATGAGGCAGCTGTCAAGCAAATACCCAAAGGCTCATGGTACGAGAGAAACTCTGTTTTCTTAGGAACACAGTGGTCACGCTGAGGGCTGGACCAGAAGTCCTCTGGACAACTGGTGCACTCCATGGAATCTGAAAAAAAGGGGAAGTACATGAAGTACATTGCTTTGTACAGAAAAATATGGAAGATGAAAACTCACCAGTTTTATTGCTAATCTTGCCGTCAGAACACAGGATGCAGTCAAAACAACACAGAGGTTTCCCCTTCTTTCTTGCCATGCGGGTACCTGGGAGACAGCTCTCACTGCACACTGACCGAGGTGGCTGCATAGAGGAAATTAAATCTGTCATCAAGTTGATTTTAAATTTCTTTGCTCTACTGTCCAAAATAGGAAATTGTTTCTGAACAAACAGAGCTTACCTTTTTCAGTTTAAAGCTCCAGACGATTTTATCTTCATCAATTTTGAGTTCTTCACCTCTAGAGTCTGACCTCTTAACCTCACCCACATTCTGAACTATAGTTCTTCCATCAGGGAGCCACACCCAGTTAATGATGTCATAGATTGGCAAGGCATCACCATTCTTATCAAACGACACTTGATCACCAAATTGTGTGGTGAAGTTGACCTTTTGCAAATAATGTGTAAGCTACAGATGGGTGAGAAAAGACACAAACAATAATGATACAACAAACTACCAAATGTAATCCTTTTACAATTCACTTGTTACTAATCAAATTTGAAAAAAGGGCAGAGTGTCATGAATTAGATCAAAAAGGGTTAGTAACTTTTTAGAAAGTGTACTGGTGTTGAACACAATACTTTACTATTTATTGTACCATTTTATAGTAAATAGTGTTGTACTATATATATACAACTCTATAATAACTCTCTTTGATGGAAAACAACACTTAGTTGGCCCCTCATGATGTGAAACATACGGTGGCCAAGAGATTTTGAACAAACTCTATGTATCCGAAACGCTTTGAAAATTTTGAAAACACAAATGCCAAAGCCGAAACACAAAAACAAAAGCCACAACGGAAGTGAGCAAAAATGTGCAGAATAGTGTCTCCAGTTTGTTATTGTTGTTGCACAACCTTATACATGTGGGAGAGAGAAGTACCTGCCCATCTGAGAAGTATTTGAAACCATGTTTGCTGGATAATTATTAATTATTATTACTATCACTATGTATTTGATCCAAGTGCGTAATGTTGGGCAATGTCTTCATATTTTCATATTTATGTAAGCCTAACATTAAACGGCAGAGTAGCCTACATAAATCTAAAATATATACAGACATTGAACAACATTGCAGAACCTCTCAGCCACCGTAGAAACATCATTTAAAAACGAAAAACGGTAGAGTGTAAACTTATACCACACCTGCCAAGGCTCCAGTCTTTGCAAACTGGCACAGCTGTGCCCACTGAAAGGCCCTCCCCCGGGCACACAGCGCAGCATGTCATCGAGTGCATATGCCAGAGAATACACAGCCTTGTACACATTGTACTCGGGCCTGAGCTCTGACACATCCAACAACTCTGTCCCCACACTCTCCAGATCTTCCTGCCCAGTGCATAGTGCTCCCCCAGCTTCCAGCCAACCTTCTGGAGGGGGTGCAAATCTACACTGAAATGTGAACTCCCAAAACTGCCTCACCTGAGAGAAGAAATCAAGATTATAATTATGATGACAATGTGACCTTTACGTGCTGATGTAAAGAAAAGGGCCATTACTAAGCTATTTCCGTGGGTGTTGTTGTATTGTTGGTCGGGACGTATTTGTAAGAGGAATTCCCTGAGCCCTGGTATTTCCCCTCGACGAATGGCGATGCCCAGTGTGCCTCCCAAGTATGGCATGATCTGTGGGGTTTGGAGCACAGTGGATGCTGTCCAGGCTTCACTTGCCATCCACTGTCGGCCTGTTACATTTTGCCTCACCACCTGTACAACACACCATACATAAATTGCTAGGTCACAGTGACACTCAAGTGAATATTATGTGACAAATTTTCCATTTAGGCTTTTGGTTGAATCCTAAAATTTACACAGTGGTTTATATCATCACATACTCTTATTCATATAACTGTATTTTTCAGAACAAAAGGAAATAAAAGCAAGATCAAGTTTTAAAAGTCAAAATAACTATAACATACCCCTGTTAATATATGATCATTTGAAATCATCAAATCAACAGCAGTAATAAACACTTTTTAAAGCCTTACCTCTTCCATTAGGGGAATCATGTGGGTCTCATGTGCAAACATAATAACCACATGGGATGTGGATGTTTTTATCAAATCCACAATCCTTCTGAGTTCGGCTGGGTCATTGCCCCACGGCAAGATCTCTAAGTAGGCCAGACAACCTCCACCAGACTGTGCTAAGTCAGATTGAAAGGACTGGGCAGCGTGTAGTCCATAATCATCATCACTGACCAGAAGGCCCACCCAAGTCCAGCTGAAGTGGTTTAGAATCTGGATCATAGCACGCACCTTATTATATTGGGAAAAAACAGAGACTATATCTTTAGAACTCATTTGACAAGAACAATCATCATGTGCATTATCAAATCCACATAGGTTCTTAATGACACATATAGCCCATATGCTTTTTTTTGACACATACAAGGAAGTGAAAATATCATGCAGGTAAGTATATTCTAAAGTATTTGATTTGCTGCTCTAGAGTACCTGGAAAGCGTCACTTGGAATTGTTCTAAAGAAAGATGGAAAGCGTGGCCGATCACTCAGGCAGGGACACGTGGCAAAGTAACTCACCTGTGAGAGACATGTATGAATGAGGGGTGTGTGGACCCATTCAGTAAACTTTGAATATTCAAGAATATAAGTTACTTACAATGGGCAATTTGTATAAACCTATCACGCTTGACATTGCGATAGTAAACGTTGAGTACGAATCACCCACGATCCCCAGGACTGGAGGTGACCCCACACAGGTCTCATCCAAAAGAAATTGCTCCTCTTGACCACTGGCCAGAGACAATGAAGCCCGAAATGAAATTCCAAGTGTGGCACAGCTGTCATACAGACTGTATCCCAGAGTCACATTTGGTAGCAGGTTTGAGTTTCTGTTGATCTCATTAATAGCAAAGGCCATGGTGTGAGCATGCCTGAATCCTAGAATATCAAAGCTAACACACAAAAAGTCAACATTACCAAACAACAGATAATGTGTCACCATTACAACTGAGTAGAAAAACACATGAACACTCATATTGTTATTAATTCATGACAAAATCCTCAGCAGTTATTTCGTGTTAGTTTCTCTGCTAACTCAAAGGAGAGAAGAATAATTAACTACATTTTCAGCTCACCCTTGGCACTGTGGTTGATTTGGCTCAGAGGTGAAGGAAAGTTCAGGGAAGATGGATGAGTAATGGACCCCAAACAGTCCACCCAGAACCACATCACCAGGCATGTGCATACCATCGAGATGAAACCGTCTTTGTAAATTACAAGTTTGGTAAAGAGACAAAATGACAGGCAGTAGGAAAGAGGAAGAAATCAAAAACAAGACACACAGGCGTATGCCAAAAACTGCACCCATAACTTCCCTCCTCCTTTCACCTGTTTTCTAATCTATTTGCACAGTCAGTGTTATATATACAACTATGTCAACCCCTTTGATATACGTCATTGTTTGTTTAATCTCTTACACCACCCAGTTCTGTAGGTGATGTAGAGGCAGGATCGATTACACATTAATAAGCCTCACTGTGAAATTGTAGTTAATCACATAATATAATATTATCTGATAATTGCATTAGTGCTCTTTTTTAATCACATTCTTAATAGATTTTCTAATTATAGTTTGAGATTGACAAATAAGTTACCCTCAGAGAAAGGCCATTTCCTGTACACTTTCATTCAAATCATGAAAAGGTCAAATAAATAATGCCCCTTCAGGAAAGTAATGCACAAGTTAGTGATAGAATAATCTAATTTATTTTAAATGATGGTAATTAATACAAATCAGCTAAGCATCAAAAATGCTCAGCGTTGAATCAGCAAAAAAACATGTCCATACAACACACCCTAGCTTTGAAGTCCAGTAGGTGGTAGCAGTATACCAAGCCTTATTCTGAGGTCTCTGATTTAGGAATGAGTGGCAACAATTCCTTTTCAATAATGTTACCTACAGTAGGATTTATTTTTTAAAATAATACCAGAAGTTACAAAGATTTACTATTTCCGTATACATTTCCTGATGCAATGTTTTGGTATAAAAGGTGAAATTAAAATGTGATTGTTTGAATTTAAATTGAGCCTTCACAGTTCTGGAAAGTTACTGTGACCACAGAAAGTCGCTAACCACATATTTGTATTATTTTCTGATCCTGTCAATGTTTATTTTACCTGGCACCCTGTGGGGAATACTACGAAGCAGGATTTGCGGTTATCAAGATAACTAGATTTTAAATGCTAAGGTGTTATTCACTTATTTTCTTTAAATGTTTTTATAAAGAATAAGGGGGTTTTTTTGCCAAAGGCTTTGAGGTCATGTGACCTAATGGCTCAAAATGAATGAGAGAAATTAATACCAAGTCAGACAAAAAGGACACACCTCATTATGTTGGATTTTATTGCTTTTTCTATTTCTATTAATCCATCCATCCATTTTCTTCCATTTATCCGGGGCCAACTCAGACTTGGAAGTGCTGACACTAATCCCAACCGCTTCACACTCAGCTGCAACCCGCCCCAGTGCCTGCTGGAGGTCCCATTTTGATGAAGCATGCAGAACCACATCATCTGCAAAAAGCAGAGATGGAATTCTGAGGCCCCCAAACTGGAAACCCTCCACACTGTACCCAGTGTGCGGACACAGCTCTCACTTTGGTTATACAGAGACCGGATGGCTCATAGCAACGGCCCCGCACCCCATACTCCTGCGGTACCCCCCACAGGACCCCCTGGGGGACACGATTCAGAGACCTTCTCCAAGTCAACAAAACCTAAAGACCTAAAGTAAAGAGTTGGTCCACTGTCCCACAGCCAGTTCGGAATCCGCATTGTTCCTCCTATATCCAAGGTTCGAAGATCGGCCAGAGCGTCCTTTCCAGCAAGCACCTTGGAATAAACTTTGCCCAGGAGGCTGAGAATACCTTGTTATACCTGTTATACCTTGATAATTGGGGCACACCCTCCGGTCCCCCTTTTTGAAAATGGGAACCACTGACCCGGTCTACCATTCCACAGGTATCCCCAGTCCGGGTCAGCAGTTCTCTACCTTTGCTGAAAACAGCTTGAGCCAATCCCTGCTTCCCCTTCCAAGGCCGTCTAAAGGTTTGCCAGAACTCCCTTGAGGCCAACTGAAAGTCCCTCTCCATAGCCTCCCTGAACTCCTTCCACACCCATGTTTTTGCTTCCACAACCACTGAAGCTGCAGCCCTTCATACCACCACGTACCTATCTGCTGCCTCTGAAGACCCCTTGTCTAACCAAGCCCGAAAGGCCTCCTTCCTCAAGAAAATCTTGTGTTCCACATTGGACCATTGAACGATGACTTCTCATTCATGGCTGTATCCACCAGCTTCCCTCTAGGCTCCTTCATCCCCATCACAGCCAGTGTAGCTCAGACCCCTCCATGAATCGCCACCTTAACATGGTGGAGGGGTTTGCATGTCCCTGTGAACCTGGGAGCTGTGTTGTCACACTAGCCCCTGGTAGGGTCTTCCAAGGCAAACTGTTCCCAGGGGAGGGACCAGAATAAGAGCGGTTCCAAAAAACCCTATGAAAAGGCTGAACAACGGTACAGCTACCTCGGCCAGATCAGGGAGACCAGGGCTACCCCCGGGAGTCAGACCTGGGGGTGATGCTCAATGGAGAGCATCTGGTAGACGGGCTCAGCCTGAAGAGAAATCATGGAGCCGCTGCCTTGTGGGCCCACCCCCCTCAGGGATAGGCATAGGGGTCAGGTGCAATGTAAACCGGACAGCAGGAGGATGGGAGGGGACCTGGGCATGCTGATCCCTGGCAGGGTAGACTGGTTCTTGGTACATGGAACGTCACCTCTCTGGCGGGGAAGGAACCAGAGCTGGTGTGGGAGGTGGGGCGCTACCAACTAGATAAAGTTGCTCACGTCCACGTACAGCTCCGGTTCGGAATCCAAACTCCTGGAGAGGGGCTGGACTCTCTCCTTTTCCGAAGTTGCCAAGGATGAGAGGTGCCGGCGGGGTGCTGGGATACTCATAAGCCCCTAGCTGAGC
Source organism: Semicossyphus pulcher (assembly GCF_022749685.1). Taxonomy (NCBI): domain Eukaryota; kingdom Metazoa; phylum Chordata; class Actinopteri; order Labriformes; family Labridae; genus Semicossyphus; species Semicossyphus pulcher. The sequence goes on from NW_027211692.1 coordinate 11,088,698, forward strand.
GCTGCTGTGTTGGAGTTTTACCTGGTGGACGAGAGATTCGACTCTCTGGCACTGCATGTTGCAGAGAGGAAGGCTCTGTCTGTAGCTTATGCACCAAACAGCAGTTCAGAGTATGCACCCTCTTGGAGTCTTGGAAGGGGTTCTGCCTACAGACTCTACTGGGGGACTTTAACGTTCATGTGTGCAATGATGGTGAAACCTGGAGGGAGGTTATCTGTAGCAACAGCTTGCCCAATCTGAACCTGAGTGTTGTCTTGTTATAGGACTGCTGTGCTCGTACCTGGTACCAGAACACCCCAGGCCGAAGATCAATGATAGACTTTGCTGTCGTATCATCAGATCTGCGGCCGTATGTTTTGGACACTCTGGTGAAGAGAGGAGCACAGCTGCCAACTGATCACCACCTGATGGCGAGTTGTATCAGATGGCGTGGGAGGTTGCCAGACAGACCTGGTAAACCTAAATGTGTAGTGAGGGTGAGCTGGGAACGTCTGGCCGAGGCCCCTGTCTGCAAGGTCTTCAACTCCCACCTCCGGAAGAATTTTTCTTGCATCCTGGGGGAGGTTGGGGACATGGAATCCGAATGGACCATGTTGAAAGCCGTTGGTGCCTGTTGTGGCGGCAACCTTATATACCTTTAATATTAATATTTTCTCATAAAAATGTAGTTTTTTTTCAATAGCTTCCATGTTATGTGACCCAGTGTCCTCAAATCAATGTCAGATGTTAATTCTCAGGTGGACAAATAAGACACACCTCATTGTATGGGAATTTATTGCCGTTTCTATTTTCTATTAATATTTTTATGGTAAAATGTATGCTTGTTTTTCAATAGCTTTAGTGTCCTCAAATGAATGTAAATTAGATTTTCTTGTTTTTATTTAACAAATAATTGTTTAGGCTGCACGGTGGTGCACTGGTTAGCGCTGTTGCCTCACAGCTAGAAGGCTCCTAGTTCGAATCCTGGTTCAGATAAAGTGGGCCTTTCTGTGTGGAGTTTGCATGTTCTTCCTGTGCATGCCTGGTTTCCCTCCAGGTAAGCTGGCTTCCTCCCACAGTCCGAAGGCATGCTCGTTAGGTTAATTGGTGTCTCTAAATTGGCAGTAGATGTGAACGTGAACGTGAAAGGTTTTATGTCTCTATGTGTCCGCCCTGTGATTGACTGGCGATCAATCCAGGGTGTACCCTGCCTCTCGTCCATTGACAGCTGGGATAGGCTCCAACCCCCAGCGACCCTGAACAGTGTAAGCAGTATATATAATGGCTTGATGAATGGAAATAGTTGTTTATAATATGATGAAAATCTAAGATAAAGTGAATAAATAAAGTAGAAATTAATACAAATATGTTGCTTAATAATAATGAAATGCATGTTTGTTGCTCAAGGCACCTCAGTTATTACACAGTATGATCAAACAAAATGATGATTATAGCCATATATGTTTTTTCCAGTGTTTGCAAACCATTGTCCAGCCATGTCAAAATATGGTAAAATGGTAAAATTGAAAGGGTAAATGTGAATTTTGCATCTTAGCAAAAAATAAGTAATCCATTATAGTGACATACGAGATCTTAATTAATAATCTATGCTTTTTAATAGATGATGCTGATTAAACTTTAACGAAGTGTTAATTACAGAATGAGGTACTGACACAACCATGTGACCATGTAGCCTACAGTAGAGTAGATTTGGTGTCTCTTGTCCAACAGAGAGCAAGAAAGACATACCATCAGCATATTTTTAAAATTCCATTTTAGCAGTATGTAGTCCCACAGTTTTCAGTTACAGTTTATGATCATGTTTTGTAATGTGCATATCATAAACACCCTCTTTGGGATCTGTCATGGCAGGTGAATATTGAGGATGTTTTTGGAGCTCTGGATCTGCACGAGGTAATTTAGCCTTGTAGGAACTGTTCCTGGATTAATCATCCCTCATTACAACCCTGGACCAACATTAAATACAATCACATCCCTTTGACAAATTCAGGTTAGGAACAGTTAAGATAACAGATAAAATCCATGTATAAAAGAATTACAGGAATATCTGAGAAAAACTACCTTAAAACTGTCATGCCAGTGTGCATTACACAACGTTTTATGACTTAGGGGTTCCTCGACCCATGATTGCTTTCTTTGTGTTTCTCTCTGGTCTCAATAGGATTATGTAACATTTGGGTCCAAACAGCGCCACCAAGAGGCCAAAACTGGAGGCCAGGATGGCAAATATCTCCACTGCATCTGCATATTTGCCTGGGGAGTTGACATACACAGGGACAAAGGCCACCCACACAGCACAGAAGATGAGCATACTGAAAGTGATGAATTTGGCCTCATTGAAGTTGTCAGGAAGATTCCTTGCCAGAAACGCTAAGAGGAAGCTGAGGATAGCCAGTAAGCCAATATAGCCAAGCAGAACTGCAAAGCCAACTGTGGACCCAACTACACACTCATACACTATCTTGTCATTGTGGTACTGAGTGTTTTTATGTGGAGTTGGAGAGGAAGACACAAACCAAGCAGTGCAAATTGCTGCCTGGATAGATGTAAGAACCAGAACTGTCCCTCTTTGTTGCACAGCACCAAACCACTTCAGAACCTCCCCACCTCCTGGCTTGGAGGCCTTGAACACAGCCAGAACCACCATGGTTTTCACCAGGATGCATGAGACACAAAGAACAAAGATGATCCCAAATGCAGCATGTCTCAGCTGGCATGTCCATAGTCTGGGGCGGCCGATAAACAACAGTGAGCACAGGAAGCAAAGTTTTAGTGACATCAAGAGCAGGAAACTCAGTTCTGAATTGTTGGCGCGTACCATGGGTGTATGTTTATGATAGCTGAAGATTCCAAGTACAACAGCACAGATAAAAGTACCCAGCAATGAGGCAGCTGTCAAGCAAATACCCAAAGGCTCATGGTAAGTGAGAAACTCTGTTTTCTTAGGAACACAGTGGTCACGCTGAGGGCTGGACCAGAAGTCCTCTGGACAACTGGTGCACTCCATGGAGTCTGAAAAAAGGGGAAGTAGATGAAGTACATTGCTTTTTACGGAAAAATATGGAAGATGAAAACTCACCAGTTTTATTGCTGATCTTGCCGTCAGAACACAGGATGCAGTCAAAACAACACAGAGGTTTCCCCTTCTTTCTTGCCATGCGGGTACCTGGGAGACAGCTCTCACTGCACACTGACCGAGGTGGCTGCACAGAGGAAATTAAATCTGTCACCATGTTGATTGTAAATTTCTTTGCTCTACCGTCCAAAATAGGAAATTGTTTCTGAACAAACAGAGCTAACCTTTTTCAGTTTAAAGCTCCAGACGATTTTGTCTTCATCAATTTTGAGTTCTTCACCTCTAGAGTCTGACCTCATAACCTCACCCACGTTCTGAACTATAGTTCTTCCATCAGGGAGCCACACCCAGTTAATGATGTCATAGATTGGCAAGGCATCACCATTCTTATCAAACGACACTTGATCACCAAATTGCGTGGTAAAGTTGACCTTTTGCAAATAATGTGTAAGCTACAATGGGTGAGAAAAGACACAAACAATAATGATACAACAAACTACGAGAAGTACCTGCCCATCTGAGAAGTAATTGAAACCTTGTTTGCTGGATAATTATTACTCATTATCACTATCACTATGTATTTAAGTGCGCAATGTTGGCCAATGTCTTCATATTTTCAGATTTATGTAAGCCTAACATTAAATGGCAGAGTAGCCTACATAAATCTAAAATATATACAGACATTGAACAACATTGCAGAACCTCTCAGCCACCGTAGAAACATGATTGAAATACAAAAACGGGTAGAGTGTAAACTTATACCACACCTGCCAAGGCTCCAGTCTTTGCAAACTGGCACAGCTGTGCCCACTGAAAGGCCCTCTCCCGGGCACACAGTGCAGCATGTCATCGAGGGCATACGCCAGAGAATACACAGCCTTGTACACATTGTACTCAGGCCTGAGCTCTGACACATCCAACAACTCTGTCCCCACGCTCTCCAGATCTTCCTGCCCAGTGCATAGTGCTCCCTGAGCTTCCAACCAACCTTCTGGAGGGGGTGCAAATCTACACTGAAATGTGAACTCCCAAAACTGCTTCACCTGAGAGAAGAAATCAAGATTATAATTATGATGACAATGTGACCTTTACGTGCTGATGTAAAGAAAAGGGCCATTACTAAGCTATTTCCGTAGGTGTTGTTGTATTGTTGGTCGGGACGTATTTGCAACAGGAATTCCCTGAGCCCTGGTATTTCCCCTCGACGAATGGCGATGCCCAGTGTGCCACCCAAGTATGGCATGATCTGTGGGGTTTGGAGCACAGTGGATGCTGTCCAGGCTTCACTTCCCATCCACTGTCGGCCTGTTACATTTTGCCTCACCACCTGTATAGCTCACCATACATAAATTGTTAGGTCACAGTGACACTCAAGTGAATATTATGTGACAAATATTCCATTTAGTCTTTTGGTTGAATCCTAATATTACACAGTGGTTTATACCATCACATACTCTAATTCATATAACTGTATTTCAGAACAAAAGGTAATAAAAGCAAGATCAAGTTTTAAAAGTCAAAATAACTATAACATACACCTGTGTATATATGATCATTTGAAATCATCAGCAGTAATAAACATTTTTTAAAGTCTTACCTCTTCCATTAGGGGAATCATGTGGGTCTCATGCGCAAACACAATCACCACACGGGATGTGGATGTTTTTATTGAATCCACAATCCTTCTGAGTTCGGCTGGGTCATTGCCCCACGGCAAGATCTCTAAGTAGGCCAGACAACCTCCGCCAGACTGTGCTAAGTCAGATTGAAAGGACCGGGCAGCGTGTAGTCCATAATCATCATCACTGACCAGAAGGCCCACCCAAGTCCAGCTGAAGTGGTTTAGAATTTGGATCATAGCACGCACCTTATTATATTGAGAAAAAACAGAGACTATATCTTTAAAACTCATTTAACAAAAAAAATCATGTGCATCATCAAATCCACATAGGTTCTTAGTGACACATAAAGCCCATATACTGTTTTTTTGATACATACAAGGAAGTGAGAATATCATGCAGGTAAGTATATTCTAAAGTATTTGATTTGCCGCTCTAGATTACCTGGAAAGCGTCACTTGGAATTGTTCTAAAGAAAGATGGAAAGCGTGGCCGATCACTCAGGCAGGGACACGTGGCAAAGTAACTCACCTGTGAGAGACATTTGCATGAATGAGGGGTGTGTGGACCCATTCAATAAACTTTGAATATTCAAAAATAAAGAATATAAGTTACTTACAATGGGCAATTTGTATAAGCCTATCACGCTTGACATGGCGATAGTAAACGTTGAGTACGAATCACCCACGATCCCCAGGACTGGAGGTGACCCCACACAGGTCTCATCCAAAAGAAATTGCTCCTCTTGACCACTGGCCAGAGACAATGAACCCCGAAATGAAATTCCAAGTGTGCCACAGCTGTCATACAGACTGTATCCCAGAGTCACATTTGGCAGCAGGTTTGAGTTTCTGTTGATCTCATTAATAACAAAGGCCATGGTGTGAGCATGCCTGAATCCTAGAATATCAAAGCTAACACACAAAAAGTCAACATTACCAAACAACAGATAATGTGTCACCATTACAACTGAGTACAAAAACACATGAACACTCATATTGTCATTAATTCATAGCAAAATCCTCAGCAGTTATTTCATGTTAGTTTCTCCCATAACTCGGGGGAGAGAAGAATAATTAACTAAATTTTCAGCTGTGTGAAACTCACCCTTGGCACCTTGGCTGATTTGGCTCAGAGGTGAAGGAAAGTTCAGGGAAGATGGATGAGTAATGGACCTCAAACAGTCCACCCAGAACCACATCACCGGGCATGTGCATACCATTGAGATGAAACCGTCTTCTTAAATTACAAGATTGGGAAAGAGACAAACACACAGGCAGTAGGAAAGAGGAAGAAATCAAAAACAAGACACACAGGTGTGTGCCAAAAAAGGTACCCATTACTTCCCTCCTCCTTTCACCTGTTTTCTAATCTATTTACACAGTCAGCGTTATATATACAACTATGTCAACCCCTTTGATATACGTCATTGTTTGTTTAATCTCTGAAACCACCTAGCTCTGTAGGTGATGTAGAGGCAGGGTCTATTATACATTAATAAGCCTCACTTTCACATTTTAGTTAATCACATAATATATTATTATCTGATAATTGCATTTGTGCTCTTTTTTAATCACATTCTTAATACATTTTATAATGATAGAATGAGATTGACAAATAAATTGCCCTCAGAGAAAGGCCATTTCCTATACACTTTAATTAAAATCTTGAAAAGGTCAAATAAATAATGCCCCTTTAAGAAAATAATGCACAAGTTAGTGATGGAATAATTTAATTAATGACGGTCATTAATGCAAATCAGCTAATTATCAAAAATGCTCAGCGTTGAATCAGCAAAAAAACTTGTACATACAACACACCCTAGCTTTGAAGTCCAGTAGGTGGTAGCACTATACCAAGCCTAATTTTGAAGGTTCTGATTTAGGAATGAGTGGCAACTATTCCTTTTCAATAATCATACCTACAGTAGGATTCATTTTTTTAAATAATACAAGAAATAACGAAGATGTACTATTTCCATATACATTTCCTGATGCAATGTTTTGGTCTAAAAGTTTAAATTACAATGTGATTGTCTGAATTCCAATCGAGCCTACACAGTTCTGGCAAGTTACTGTGACTACAGAAAGTTGTTTACCACTTATTTGTATTATTTTCTGATCCTGTCAATGTTTATTTTACCTGGCACCCTGTGGGGAATACTACGAAGCAGGATTTGCGGTTATCAAGATAACTTCAACTCCAGGTTTTCAGTTGCCCACTAAATTTTAAATGCTTCGCTGTTATTCACTTATTTTCTTTAAATGTTTTCATAAAGAATAAGGGCTTTTTTTGCCAAAAGCTTTGAGGTCATGTGACCTAATGGATCAAAATGAATGACAGAAATTAATACTAAGTCAGACAAAAAGGACACACCTCATTATGTTGGATTTTATTGCTTTTTCTATTGCATTAATCCATCCATCCATTATCTTCCATTTATCCGGGGCCTCCTCAGACTTGGAAGTGCTGACTCTCATCCCAACCGCTTCACACTCAGCTGCAAACCACCCCAGTGCCTGTTGGAGGTTCCATTTTGATGAAGCCAACAGAACCACATCATCTGCAAAAAGCAGAGATGGAATTCTGAGGCCCCCAAACTGGAAACCCTCCTCCCCCAGCTGCGTCTTGAGATCCTGTCTATGAAAATCACAAACAGAATCGGTGGTGAGGGACAACCCTGGCGGAGGCCAACACGCACCAGGAATGTGTCTGACTGTACCCAGTGTGCGGACACAGCTCTCACTTTGGTTATACAGAGACCGGATGGCCCTAGCATACCTGTTATTCCTTGATAATTGGGGCACACCCTCCGGTCCCCCTTTTTGACAATGGGAACCACCGACCCGGTCTACCATTCCACAGGTACTGTCCCAGACCTCCGAGCGACATTGAAAAGGCGTGTGAGCCAAGACAGTTCAACAATGTCCAGAGCCTTCAGCTCGAAATAAAAGGACTACTTGGGAACATGATCCAGTGTGCGGACTCGCATCAGAGCCTTCAGCATCTCAGGGCGAATCTCATCTACACCTGGGTTCAGGTGTTCCTCAAAGTGTTCCTTCCACTGTCCGACTATATCCCCAGTCTGGGTCAGCAGTTCTCCACCTTTGCTGAAAACAGCTTGAGACAATCCCTGCTTCCCCTTCCAAGGCCGTCTAAAGGTTTGCCAGAACTCCCTTGAGGCCAACTGAAAGTCCTTCTCCATAGTTTCCCTGAACTCCTTCCACACCCAGGTTTTTGCTTCCACAACCACCGAGGCTGCAGCCCTTCATACCACCCCGTGCCTATCTGCTGCCTCTGGAGACCCCTTGTCTAAACAAGCCCGAAAGGCCTCCTTTTTCAGTCTGAGTCAAGGAGATCTGGTGTTCCACATTGGACCAATGAATGATGAATTCTCAGGCATGGCTGAATCCACCAGCTTCCCTCTAGGCTCCTTCATCCCCATCACAGCCAGTGTGGCTCTGACCCCTCCATGAATCACCACCTTAACATGGTGGAGGGGTTTGCATGTCAAAGCCGTTGGTGCCTGTTGTGGCCGCAAGGTTATATACCTTTAATATTAATATTTTCTCATAAAAATGTAGTTTTTTTTTCAATAGCTTCCATGTCATGTGACCCAGTGTCCTCAAATCAATGTCAGATGTTAATTCTCAGGTGGACAAGTAAGACACACCTCATTGTATGGGAATTTATTGCCATTTCTATTTTCTATTAATATTTTTATGGTAAAAAGTATGCTTGTTTTTCAATAGCTTCAGTGTCCTCAAATGAATGTAAATTAGATTTTCTTGTTTTTATTTAACAAATAATTGTTTAGGCTGCACGGTGGTGCACTGGTTAGTGCTGTTGCCTCACAGCTAGAAGGCTCCTAGTTCGAATCCTTGTTCAGATAAAGTGGGCCTTTCAGTGTGGAGTTTGCATGTTCTTCCTGTGCATGCCTGGGTTCCCTCCGGGTAAGCTGGCTTCCTCCCATAGTTCAAATGCATGCTCGTTATTGGTGTCTGTAAATTGGCAGTAGATGTGAATGTGAGCGTGAAAGGTTGTATGTCTCTATGTGTCAGCCCTGTGATTGACTGGCAATCAATCCAGGGTGTACCCTGCCTCTCGTCCAATGACAGCTTGGATAGGCTCCAACCCCAAGCGACCCTGAACAGTGTAAGCAGTATATATAATGGATTGATGAATGGAAATAGTTGTTTATAATATGATGAAAATATGAGATAAAATGAATAAATAAAGTAGAAATTAATACAAATATGTTGCTTAATAATAATGAGAATGCATGTTTGTTGCTCAAGGCATCTCAGTTATTACACAGTATAATAAAAAAAAGAGGATTATAGCCATATATGTTTTTTCCAGTGTTTGCAAACCATTGTCCAGCCATGTCAAAATATGGTAAAATGGTAAAATTGAAAGTGTAAATGGAAATTTTGCATCTGAGCAAAAAATAAGTAATCCATTATACTGACATACGAGATCTTAATTAGTAATCTATGCTTTTTAATAGATGATGCTGATTAAACTTTAACGAATTGTTAGTTACAGAATGAGGTACTGACACAGCCATGTGACCATTAAGCCTACAGTAGATTTTTGGTGTCTCTTGTCCAACAGAGAGCAAGAAAGACATACCAGCAGCATATTTTTAAAATTGAATTTTTATAGTATGTAGTCCCACATTGTTCAGTTACAGTTTATGATCATGTTTTGTAATGTGCATATAATAAACACCTTCTTTGGGATCTGTCATGGCAGGTGAATATTGAGGATGTTTTTAGAATTGCTATTTTTCCAATACTTTGAAACGTGGTTTACCTTGATGCATCGCTCTGGCTCTGGAGCTTCATGAGGTAATTTAGCCTTGTAGGAAATGTTCCTGGATAAATCATCCCTCATTACAACCCTGGACCAACATTAAATACAATTACATCCCTTTGACAAATTCAGGTTAGAACAATTGAACAGTTAAGATAACAGATAAAATCCATGTATAAAAGAATTACCGGAATATCTCTGAAAAACTACCTTAAAACTGTCATGCCAGTGTGCATTACACAACGTTTTATGACTTAGGGGTTCCTCGACCCATGATTGCTTTCTTTGTGTTTCTCTCTGGTCTCAACAGGATTATGTAACATTTGGGTCCAAACAGCGCCACCAAGAGGCCAAAACTGGAGGCCAGGATGGCAAATATCTCCACTGCATCTGCATATTTGCCTGGGGAGTTGACATACACAGGGACAAAGGCCACCCACACAGCACAGAAGATGAGCATACTGAAAGTGATGAGTTTGGCCTCATTGAAGTTGTCAGGAAGATTCCTTGCCAGAAACGCTAAGAGAAAGCTGAGTATAGCCAGTAAGCCGATATAGCCAAGCAGAACTGCAAAGCCAACTGTGGACCCAACTACACACTCATACACTATCTTGTCATTGTGGTACTCAGTGTTTTTATGTGGAGTTGGAGAGGAAGACACAAACCAAGCAGTGCAAATTGCTGCCTGGATAGATGTAAGAACCAGAACTGTCCCTCTCTGTTGCACAGCACCAAACCACTTCAGAACCTCCCCACCTCCTGGCTTGGAGGCCTTGAACACAGCCAGAACCACCATGGTTTTCACCAGGATGCATGAGACACAAAGCACAAAGATGATCCCAAATGCAGCATGTCTCAGCTGGCATGTCCACAGTCTGGGGCGGCCGATAAACAACAGTGAGCACAGGAAGCAAAGTTTTAGTGACACCAAGAGCAGGAAACTCAGTTCTGAATTGTTGGCGCGTACCATGGGTGTATGTTTATGATAGCTGAAGATTCCAAGTACAACAGCACAGATAAAAGTGCCCAGCAATGAGGCAGCTGTCAAGCAGATACCCAAAGGCTCATGGTACGAGAGAAACTCTGTTTTCTTAGGAACACAGTGGTCACGCTGAGGGCTGGACCAGAAGTCCTCTGGACAACTGGTGCACTCCATGGAGTCTGAAAAAAGGGGAAGTACATGAAGTACATTGCTTTGTACGGAAAAATATAGAAGATGAAAACTCACCAGTTTTATTGCTGATCTTGCCGTCAGAACACAGGATGCAGTCAAAACAACACAGAGGTTTCCCCTTCTTTCTTGCCATGCGGGTACCTGGGAGACAGCTCTCACTGCACACTGACCGAGGTGGCTGCACAGAGGAAATTAAATCTGTCACCATGTTGATTGTAAATTTCTTTGCTCTACCGTCCAAAATAGGAAATTGTTTCTGAATAAAAAGAGCTTACCTTTTTCAGTTTAAAGCTCCAGACGATTTTGTCTTCATCAATTTTGAGTTCTTCACCTCTAGATTCTGACCTCATAACCTCACCCACGTTCTGAACTATAGTTCTTCCATCAGGGAGCCACACCCAGTTAATGATGTCATAGATTGGCAAGGCATCACCATTCTTATCAAACGACACTTGATCACCAAATTGTGTGGTAAAGTTGACCTTTTGCAAATAATGTGTAAGCTACAGATGGGCGAGAAAAGACACAAACAATAATGATACAACAAACTACCCAATGTAATCCTTTTATAATTCACTTGTTACTAATCAAATTTGAAAAAAAGGGCAGAGTGTCATGAATTAGATCAAAAAGGGTGTGTAAATTTTTAGAAAGTGTACTGGTGTTGAACACAATACTTTACTATTTATTGTATTATTTTATAGTAAATAGTATTGTACTATATATACATATACAACTCTATAATAACTCTTTGATGGAACACACCACTTAGTTGGCCCCTCATGATGTGAAACATACCGTGGCAAAGAGATTTTGAACTAACTCTTTTATCCGAAGCACTCTGAAAACTTGAAAAACACAAATGCCAAAGCCGAAACACAAAAACAAAAGCCACAACGGGGTGAGCGAAAATGTGCAGAATAGTGTCTCCAGTCTGTAATTGTTGTTGCACAACCCTATACATGTGGGAGAGAGGAGTACCTTGTTTGCTGGATATTTATTAATCATTATCACTATCACTATGTATTTGATCCAAGTGCGCAATGTTGGGCAATGTCTTCATATTTTCAGATTTATATAAGCCTAACATTAAACGGCAGAGTAGCCTACATAAATCTAAAATATATACAGACATTGAACAACATTGCAGAACCTCTCAGCCACCGTAGAAACAGCATTTAAGAATAAAAAACGGGTGGAGTCTAAACTTATACCACACCTGCCAAGGCTCCAGTCTTTGCAAACTGGCACAGCTGTGCCCACTGAAAGGCCCTCTCCCGGGCACACAGCGCAGCAAGTCATTGAGGGCATACGCCAGAGAATACACAGCCTTGTACACATTGTACTCAGGCCTGAGCTCTGACACATCCAACAACTCTGTCCCCACACTCTCCAGATCTTCCTGCCCAGTGCATAGTGCTCCCCCAGCTTCCAGCCAACCTGCTGGAGGGGGTGCAAATCTACACTGAAATGTGAACTCCCAAAACTGCTTCACCTGAGAGAAGAAATCAAGATTATAATTATGATGACAATGGGACCTTTACGTGCTGATGTAAAGAAAAGGGCCATTACTAAGCTATTTCCGTAGGTAATGTTGTATTGTTGATCGGGACGTATTTTTAAAAGGAATTCCCTGAGTCCTGGTATTTCCCCTCGACGGATGGCGATGCCCAGTGTGCCACCTAGGTACGGCATGATCTGTGGGGTTTGGAGCACAGTGGATGCTGTCCAGGCTTCACTTCCCATCCACTGTCGGCCTGTTACATTTTGCCTCACCACCTGTACAACACACCATACATAAATTGTTAGGTCACAGTGACACTCAAGTGAATATTATGTAACAAATTTTCCATTTCAAAATAACTATAACATACACCTGTGTATATATGATCATTTGAAATCATCAGCAGTTATAAAAACTTTTTAAAGTCTTACCTCTTCAATGAAGGGAATCATTTGGGCCTCATGTACAAACATAATAACCACACGGGATGTGGATGTTTTTATCAAATCCACAATTCTTCTGAGTTCGGCTGGGTCATTGCCCCACGGCAAGATCTCTAAGTAGGCCAGACAACCTCCACCAGACTGTGCTAAGTCAGATTGAAAGGACCGAGCAGCGTGTAGTCCATAATCATCATTACTGACCACAAGGCCCACCCAAGTCCAGCTGAAGTGGTTTAGAATCTGGATCATAGCACGCACCTTATTATATTGGGAAAAAACAGAGACTATATCTTTAGAACTCATTTGACAAAAACAATCATCTTGTGCATCATCAAATCCACATAGGTTCTTAATGACACATAAAGCCCATATGCTTTTTTTTGATACATACAAGGAAGTGAGAATATCATGCAGGTAAGTATATTCTAAAGTATTTGATTTGCTGCTTGAGATTACCTGGAAAGTGTCACTTGGAATTGTTCTAAAGAAAGATGGAAAGCGTTGCCGATCACTCAGGCAGGGACACGTGGCAAAGTAACTCACCTGTGAGAGACGTGTATGAACGAGGGGTGTGTGGACCCGTTCAATAAACTTTGAATATTCAAAAATAAAGAATATAAGTTACTTACAATGGGCAATTTGTATAAGCCTATCACGCTTGACATGGCAATAGTAAACGTTGAGTACGAATCACCCACGATCCCCAGGACTGGAGGTGACCCCACACAGGTCTCATCCAAAAGAAATTGCTCCTCTTGACCACTGGCCAGAGACAATGAAGCCCGAAATGAAATTCCAAGTGTGTCACAGCTGTCATACAGACTGTATCCCAGAGTCACATTTGGCAGCAGGTTTGAGTTTCTGTTGATCTCATTAATAGCAAAGGCCATGGTGTGAGCATACCTGAATCCTAGAATATCAAAGCTAACACACAAAAAGTCAACATTACCAAACAACAGATAATGTGTCACCATTACAACTGAGTAGAAAAACACATGAACACTCATATTGTCATTAATTCATGACAAAATCCTCAGCAGTTATTTCATGTTAGTTTCTCTGCTAACTCAAAGGAGGGAAGCATAATTAACTAAATTTTCAGCTGTGTGAAACTCACCCTTGGCACCTTGGCTGATTTGGCTCAGAGGTGAAGGAAAGTTCAGGGAAGATGGATGAGTAATGGACCCCAAACAGTCCACCCAGAACCACATCACCGGGCATGTGCAAACCATCGAGATGAAACCGTCTCCGTAAATTACAAGTTTGGTAAAGAGACAAAAACACAGGCAGTACGAAAGAGGATGAAAACAAAAACAAGACACACAGGCGTATGCCAAAAACTACACCCATAACTTCCCTCCTCCTTTCACCTGTTTTCTAATCTATTTGCACAGTCAGTGTTATATATACAACTATGCCATCCCCTTTGATATACGTCATTGTTTATTTAATCACTTACACCACCCATTTCTGTAGGTGATGTAGAGGCAGGGTCTGTTGCATATTAATAAGCCTCACTTTCAAATTTTAGCTAATCACATAATATAATATTATCTGATAATTGCATTAGTGCTCTTTTTTAATCACATTCTTAATACATTTTATAATTACAGAATGAGATTAACAAATACATTGCCCTCAGAGACAGGCCAATTCCTATACACTTTAATTCAAATCATGAAAAGGTCAAATAAATAATGCCCCTTTAGGAAAGTAATGCACAAGTTAGCGATGGAATAATCACATTTTTTTTAAATGATAATGGTAATTACTGCAAATGCATTGAATCAGCAAAAAACATGTCCATGTATTCATGTATTCCTTAAATAATACCAAATATTACGAAGATGTACTATTTCCATATACATTTCCTGATGCAATGTTCTGGTATAAAAGTTTAAATTACAGTGTGATTGTCTGAATTTAAATTGAGCCTTCACAGTACTGGCAAGGTACTGCGACTACAGAAAGTTGTTTACCACATATTTGTATTATTTTCTGTACCTGTCATTGTTTATTTTCCCTGGCACACTGTGGGGAATTCTACGAAGCAGGATTTGCGGTTATCAAGATAACTTCAACTCCAGGTTTTCAGTTGTCCACTAAATTTTAAATGCTAAGGTGTTATTCACTTATTTTCTTTAAATGTTTTTATAAAGAATAAGGGCTTTTTTGCCAAAAGCTTTGAGGTCATGTGACCTAATGGATCAAAATGAATGAGAGAAATGAATACTAAGTCAAACAAAAAGGACACAATTCATTATGTTGGATTTTATTGTTTTTGCTATTTGTATTAATCCATCCATCCGATATCTTCCATTTATCCGGGGCCTGACTCTCATCCCAACCGCTTCACACTCAGCTGCAAACCGCCCCAGTGCCTGCTGGAGGTCCCATTTTGATGAAGCCAACAGAACCACATCATCTGCAAAAAGCAGAGATGGAATTCTGAGGCCCCCAACTGGAAACCCTTCTCCCCTGGCTGCGTCCTGAGATCCTGTCCGTGGAAATCACAAACAGAATCAGTGACAATGGACAACCCTGGCGGAGGCCAACACGCACCGGGAATGCGTCTGACTTTGTACCCAGTGTGCGGACACAGCTCTCACTTTGGTTATACAGCGACCGGATGGCTCATAGCAATGGCCCCGGTGCCCCATACTCCTGCAGTACCCCCCACAGGACCCCCTGGGGGACACAATTCGGAGATCTTCTCCAAGTCAACAAAACACATGTGAACTTTATGAGCAAACTCCCATGCCACCCCAAAGCAGCCCTGCAAGGGTAAAGAGTTGGACCTCTGTTCCATAGGCAGTTTGGATACTGCATTGTTCCTCCTGTATCAAAGGTTCGGCGATCGCCCAGTGCGTCCTTTCAAGCACCCTGGAATAAACTTTACCCGGGAGGCTGAGAAGTGTTATACCTTGATAATTGGGGCACACCCTCCGGTCCCCTTTTTTGAAAATGGGAACCACCAACCTGCTCTACCATTCCACAGGTACTGTCCCAGACCTCCGAGCAGCATTGAAAAGGCATGAGCCAAGACAGCTCAACAATGTCCAGAGCCTTCAGCTCGAAATAAAAGAACTACTTGGGAACATGATCCAGTGTGCGGACTCTATTTTTCACTTCAGAGCCTTCAGCATCTCAGGGCGAATCTCATCTACACCTGGGTTCAGGTGTTCCTCAAAGTGTTCCTTCCACCGTCCGACGATATCCCCAGTCCAGGTGAGCGGTTCTCCACCTTTGCTGAAAACAGCTTGAGCCAATCCCTGCTTCCCCTTCCAAGGCCGTCTAAAGGTTTGCCAGAACTCCCTTGAGGCCAACTGAAAGTACTTCTCCATAGCCTCCCTGAACTCCTTCCACACCCAGGTTTTTGCTTCCGAACCACCGAAGCTGCAGCCCTTCATACCACCCCGTACCTATCTGCTGCCTCTGGAGACCCCTTGTCTAACCAAGCCCGAAAGGCCTCCTTTTTCAGTCTGAGTCAAGGAGATCTGGTGTTCCACATTGGACTGATGAACAATGACTTCTCAGGCACGGCTGAATCCACCAGCTTCCCTCTAGGCTCCTTCATCCCCATCACAGCCAGTGTGGTTCAGACCCCTCCATGAATCACCACCTTAACATGGTGGAGGGGTTTGCGTGTCCCTGTGAACCTGGGAGCTGTGTTGTCACAATAGCCCCTGGTAGGGTCTCCCAAGGCAAATTGTTCCCAGGGGAGGGACCAGAATAAGAGCAGTTCAAAAAAACCCTATGAAAATGCTGAAACACGGCACAGCTACGTCGCCCAGATCAGGGAGACCGGGGCTACCCCCTGGAGCCAGACCTGGGGGGGATGCATGATGGAGAGCATCTGGTAGACGGGCTCTTATCCATGGGGCCTGGCCGGGCTCAGCCTGAAGATAAAACATGGAGTCGCTGCCTTGTGGGCCCAACACCCTCAGGGATAGGCATAGGGGTCAGGTGCAATGTAAACCGGATGCAATGTAAACCAGGGTGGCAGGCGAAGGGAGGGGGCCTTGGCGTGCTGATCCCTGGCAGGGTAGACTGGTTCTTGGTACGTGGCACGTCACCTCTCAGGCGGGGAAGGAACAAGAGCTGGTGTGGGAGGTGGGGCGCTACCGACGAGATGAAGTTGGGCTCACATCCACGTACAGCTCCAGTTCTGAAACCAAACTCCTGGAGAGGGGCTGGATTCTCTCCTTTTCCGAAGTTGCCCAGGGTGAGCGGTGCCGGCGGGGTGTGGGGATACTCATAAGCCCCTGGCTGAGCGTCGCTGTGTTGGAGTTTTCCCCGGTGGACGAGAGATTCGACTCTCAGCCACTGCATGTTGCAGAGAGGAAGGCTCTGTCTGTAGCTTATGCACCAAACAGCATTTCAAAGTATGCACCCTCTTGGAGTCACTGGGTGGATTCTTGGAAGGGGTTCTGCCTACAGACTCTATAGTTCTGCTAGGGGACTTTAATGCTCACGTGGGCAATGATGGCGAAACCTGGAGGGGGGTGATCAGTAGGAACAGCCTGCCCGATCTGAACCTGAGTGGTGTCTTGTTATTGTACTGCTGTGCTCGTCATGGATTGGCCACAACAAACACCATGTTTCAGCATAGGGTGATTCATAAGTGTACCTGGTACAAGAACACCCTAGGCCGCAGATCAATGATTGACTTTGTGGTCGTATCATCAGATCTGCAGCTGTATCTTTTGGACACTGGTAAAGAGAGGAGCAGAGCTGCCAACTGACCACCACCTGGTGGCGAGTTGGATCAGATGACGGGGAGGCTGCCAGAAAGACCTGGTAAACCTAAATGTGTAGTGAGGGTGAGCTGGGAATGTCTGGCTGAGGCCCCTGTCTGCGAGGTCTTCAACTCCCACCTCTGGAAGAATTTCTCTTGCATCCCGGGGGAGGTTGGAGACATGGAATCCGAACGGACCATGTTCAAAGCCTCCATTGTGGAAACGGCTGCGAGGAGTTGTGGTCAGAAGGCCCTCAGTGCCTTAGAACCCGTTTTATATTAATATTTTCTTGTAAAAATGTAGGGTTTTTTTCAATAGCTTCCATGTCATGTGACCCAGTGTCCTCAAATCAATGTCAGATGTTAATTCTCAGGTAGACAAATAAGACACACCTCATTGTATGGGAATTTATTGCTGTTTCTATTTTCTATTAATATTTTTATGGAAAAATGTATGCTTGTTTTTCAATAGCTTTAGTGTCCTCAAATGAATGTAAATTAGATTTTCTTGTTTTTATTTAACAAATAATTGTTTAGGCTGCACAGTGGTGCACTGGTTAGCGCTGTTGCCTCACAGCTAGAAGCTCCTAGTTCAAATCTTGGTTCAGATAAAGTGGGCGTTTCTGTCTGGAGTTTGCATGTTCTTCCTGTGCATGCCTGGGTTCCCTCCAGGTAAGCTGGCTTCCTCCCACAGTCCAAAGACATGCTCGTTAGATTAATTGGTGACTCTAAATTGGCAGTAGATGTGAATGTGAACGTGAAAGGCTGACTGTCTCTATGTGTCAGCCCTTTGATTGAATGGCAATCAGTCCAGGGTGTACCCCGCCTCTCGTCCAATGACAGCTGGGATAGACTCCAACCCCCAGCGAGGCTGAACAGTGTAAGCGGTATATATAATGGATTGATGAATGGAAATAGTTAAACATTAAATTTACATTAAATGAATACAAATATGTTGCTTTATAAGTCTACATAATGAGAATGCATGTTTGTTGCTCAAAGCACCTCAGTTATTACACAATATAATCAAACAAAATGATGATTACAGACATGAATGTTTTTTCCAGTGTTTGCAAACCATTGTCCAGCCATGTCAAAAGACGGTAAAATGGGAAAATTGAATGAAATTGTAAACGTGAATTTTGCATCTTAGCAAAAAATAAGTAATCCATTATACTGACATACGAGATCTTAATTAATAATCTATGCTTTTTAATAGATGATGCTGATTAAACTTTAACGAAGTGTTAGTTACAGACTGAGGTACTGACACAGCCATGTGACCATTAAGCCTACAGTAGAGTAGATTTTGTGTCTCTTGTCCAACAGGAAGCAAGAAAGACATACCAGCAGCATATTTGTTGAATCGCATTTTAGCAGTATGTAGTCCCACAGTTTTCAGTTGCAGTTTATGATAATGTTTTGTAATGTTCATATAATAAACACTCTCTTTGAGATCTGTCATGACAGGTGAATATTGAGGATGTTTTCTTGTTTTTTTTCCACAAATAATTGTTTAGGCTGCACGGTTGTGCAGTGGTTAGCGCTGTTGCCTCACAGCTAGAAGGTTCCTAGTTCGAATGCCGGTACAGATGAAGTGGGCCTTTCCATGTGGAGTTTGCATGTTCTCCCAGTGCATGCATGGGTTCCTTCCAAGTACCCCAGCTTCCTCCCACAGTCTAAAGACATGCTCCTTACATTAATTGTTGACTCTAAATTGCCCATAGATGTGAATGTGAGCGTGAAAGATTGTCTCTATCGCATTTTAGCAGTATGTAGTCCCACAGTTTTCAGTTACAGTTTATGATAATATTTTGTGATGTGCATATAATAAACACCCTCTTTGGGATCTGTCATGGCAGGTGAATATTGAGGATGTTTTGAGAATTGCTATTTTTCCAATACTTTGAAACGTGGTTCACCTTGATGCATCGCCCTCGGCTCTGGAGCTGCACGAGGTAATTTAGCCTTGTAGGAAATGTTCCTGGATAAATCATCCCTCATTACAACCCTGGACCAACATTAAATACAATCACATCCCTTTGACAAATTCAGGTTAGAACAATTGAATAGTAAAGAGAACAGATAAAAATCCATGTATAAAAGAATTACAGGAATATCTCTGAAAAACTACCTTGAAACTGTCATGCCAGTGTGCATTACACAACGTTTTATGACTTAGGGGTTCCTCGACCCATGATTGCTTTCTTTGTGTTCCTCTCTGGTCTCAACAGGATTATGTAACATTTGGGTCCAAACAGTGCCACCAAGAGGCCAAAACTGGAGGCCAGGATGGCAAATATCTCCACTGCATCTGCATATTTGCCGGGTGAGTTGACATACACAGGGACAAAGGCCACCCACACAGCACAGAAGATGAGCATACTGAACGTGATGAATTTGGCCTCATTGAAGTTGTCAGGAAGATTTCTTGCCAGAAACGCTAAGAGAAAGCTGAGGATAGCCAAAAGGCCAATATAGCCAAGCAGAACCGCAAAGCCAACTGTGGACCCAACTACACATTCATACACTATCTTGTCATTGTGGTACTCAGTGTTTTTATGTGGAGTTGGCGAGGAAGACACAAACCAAGCAGTGCAAATTGCTGCCTGGATAGATGTAAGAACCAGAACTGTCCCTCTTTGTTGCACAGCACCAAACCACTTCAGAACCTCCCCACCTCCTGGCTTGGAGGCCTTGAACACAGCCAGAACCACCATGGTTTTCACCAGGATGCATGAGACACAAAGAACAAAGATGATCCCAAATGCAGCATGTCTCAGCTGGCATGTCCATAGTCTGGGGCGGCCGATAAACAACAGTGAGCACAGGAAGCAAAGTTTTAGTGACACCAAGAGCAGGAAACTCAGTTCTGAATTGTTGGCGCGTACCATGGGTGTATGTTTATGATAGCTGAAGATTCCAAGTACAACAGCACAGATAAAAGTGCCCAGCAATGAGGCAGCTGTCAAGCAAATACCCAAAGGCTCATGGTACGAGAGAAACTCTGTTTTCTTAGGAACACAGTGGTCACGCTGAGGGCTGGACCAGAAGTCCTCTGGACAACTGGTGCACTCCATGGAGTCTGAAAAAAGGGGAAGTAGATGAAGTACATTGCTTTGTACGGAAAAATATGGAAGATGAAAACTCACCAGTTTTATTGCTGATCTTGCCGTCAGAACACAGGATGCAGTCAAAACAACACAGAGGTTTCCCCTTCTTTCTTGCCATGCGGGTACCTGGGAGACAGCTCTCACTGCACACTGACCGAGGTGGCTGCACAGAGGAAATTAAATCTGTCACCATGTTGATTGTAAATTTCTTTGCTCTACCGTCCAAAATAGGAAATTGTTTCTGAACAAAAAGAGCTAACCTTTTTCAGTTTAAAGCTCCAGACGATTTTGTCTTCATCAATTTTGAGTTCTTCACCTCTAGAGTCTGACCTCTTAACCTCACCCACGTTCTGAACTATAGTTCTTCCATCAGGGAGCCACACCCAGTTAATGATGTCATAGATTGGCAAGGCATCACCATTCTTATCAAACGACACTTGATCACCAAATTGCGTGGTAAAGTTGACCTTTTGCAAATAATGTGTAAGCTACAGATGGGTGAGAAAAGACACAAACAATAATGATACAACAAACTACCAAATGTAATCCTTTTACAATTCACTTGTTACTAATCAAATTTGAAAAAAGGGCAGAGTGTCATGAATTAGATCAAAAAGGGTTAGTAACTTTTTAGAAAGTGTACTGGTGTTGAACACAATACTTTACTATTTATTGTATTATTTTATAGTAAATAGTATTGTACTATATATATATATACAACTCTATAATAACTCTTTGATGGAAAACACCACTTAGTTGGCCCCTCATGATGTGAAACATACGGTGGCCAAGAGATTTTGAACGAACTCTTTTATCCGAAGCACTCTGAAAATTTGAAAAACACAAATGCTAAAGCCGAAACACGAAAACAAAAGTCACAACGGAAGTGAGTAAAAATGTGCAGAATAGTGTCTCCAGTCTGTAATTGTTGTTGCACAACCTTATACATGTGGGAGAGAGAAGTACCTGCCCATCTGAGAAGTAATTGAAACCTTGTTTGCTGGATTATTATTAATTATTGTCACTATCACTATGTATTTGATCCAAGTGCGCAATGTTGGGCAATGTCTTCATATTTTCAGATTTATGTGAGCCTAACATTAAACGGCAGAGTAGCCTACATAAATCTAAAATATATACAGACATTGAACAACATTGCAGAACCTCTCAGCCACCGTAGAAACAGCATTTAAGAATAAAAAACGGGTGGAGTCTAAACTTATACCACACCTGCCAAGGCTCCAGTCTTTGCAAACTGGCACAGCTGTGCCCACTGAAAGGCCCTCTCCCGGGCACACAGCGCAGCAAGTCATTGAGGGCATACGCCAGAGAATACACAGCCTTGTACACATTGTACTCAGGCCTGAGCTCTGACACATCCAACAACTCTGTCCCCACACTCTCCAGATCTTCCTGCCCAGTGCATAGTGCTCCCCCAGCTTCCAGCCAACCTGCTGGAGGGGGTGCAAATCTACACTGAAATGTGAACTCCCAAAACTTTCTCACCTGAGAGAAGAAATCAAGATTATAATTATGATGACAATGTGACCTTTACGTGCTGATGTAATGAAAAGGGACATTACTAAGCTATTTCCGTAGGTGTTGTTGCATTGTTGGTCGGGACGTATTTGTAACAGGAATTCCCTGAGCCCTGGTATTTCCCCTCGACGGATGGCGATGCCCAGTGTGCCACCCAAGTATGGCATGTTCTTTGGGGTTTGGAGCACAGTGGATGCTGTCCAGGCTTCACTTGCCATCCACTGTCGGCCTGTTACATTTTGCCTCACCACCTGTACAACACACCATACATAAATTGTTAGGTCACAGTGACACTCAAGTGAATATTATGTGACAAATTTTCCATTTAGTCTTTTGGTTGAACCCTAATATTACACAGTGGTTTATACCATCACATACTCTAATTCATATAACCGTATTTCAGAACAAAAGGTAATAAAAGCAAGATCAAGTTTAAAAAGTCAAAACAATTATAACTATTAAACAAGAGCAGCACAAAATAGCAATAACAAACAGGTGTATATGATCATTTTAAATCATCAAATCATCCTTCATTACAGCAGTAATAAAACTCTAATTCATATAACTGTATTTCAGAACAAAAGGAAATAAAACCAAGATCAAGTTTTAAAAGTCAAAATAACTATAACATACCCCTGTGTATATATGATCATTTGAAATCATCAGCAGTAATAAATAATTTTTAAAGCCTTACCTCTTCCATGAGGGGAATCATGTGGGCCTCATGTGCAAACACAATCACCACACGGGATGTGGATGTTTTTATCAAATCCACAATCCTTCTGAGTTTGGCTGGGTCATTGCCCCACGGCAAGATCTCTAAGAAGGCCAGACAACCTCCACCAGACTGTGCTAAGTCAGATTGAAATGACCGGGCAGCGTGTAGTCCATAATCATCATCACTGACCAGAAGGCCCACCCAAGTCCAGCTGAAGTGGTTTAGAATCTGGATCATAGCACGCACCTTATTATATTGGGAAAAAACAGAGACTATATCTTTAGAACTCATTTGACAAGAACAATCATCATGTGCATCATCAAATCCACATAGGTTCTTAGTGACACATAATATACTTTGTTTTAGATACAAGGAAGTGAAAATATCATGCAGGTTAGTATATTCTAAAGTATTTGATTTGCTGCTCTAGAGTACCTGGAAAGTGTCGCTTGGAATTGTTCTAAAGAAAGATGGAAAGCGTTGCCGATCACTCAGACAGGGACACGTGGCAAAGTAACTCACCTGTGAGAGACATGTATGAATGAGGGGTGTGTGGACCCATTCAATAAACTTTGAATATTCAAAAATAAAGAATATATGTTACTTACAATGGGCAGTTTGTATAAGCCTATCACGCTTGACATGGCGATAGTAAACGTTGAGTACGAATCACCCACGATCCCCAGGACTGGAGGTGACCCCACACAGGTCTCATCCAAAAGAAATTGCTCCTCTTGACCACTGGCCAGAGACAATGAAGCCCGAAATGAAATTCCAAGTGTTTCACAGCTGTCATACAGACTGTATCCCAGAGTCACATTTGGTAGCAGGTTTGAGTTTCTGTTGATCTCATTAATAGCAAAGGCCATGGTGTGAGCATACCTGAATCCTAGAATATCAAAGCTAACACACAAAAAGTCAACATTACCAAACAACAGATAATGTGTCACCATTACAACTGAGTACAAAAACACATGAACACTCATATTGTCATTAATTCATGACAAAATCCTCAGCAGTTATTTCATGTTAGTTTCTCTGCTAACTCAAAGGAGAGAAGAATAATTAACTACATTTTCAGCTGTGTGAAACTCACCCTTGGCACCTTGGCTGATTTGGCTCAGAGGTGAAGGAAAGTTCAGGGAAGATGGATGAGTAATGGACCCCAAACAGTCCACCCAGAACCACATCACCAGGCATGTGCATACCTTCGAGATGAAACCGTCTCCGTAAATTACAAGTTTGGTAAAGAGACAAACACAGAGGCAGTAAGAAAGAGGAAGAAAACAAAAACAAGACACACAGGTGTGTGCCAAAAAATGTACCCATAACTTCCCTCCTCCTTTCACCTGTTTTCTAATCTATTTACACAGTCAGTGTTATATATACAACTATGCCATCCCCTTTGATATACGTCATTGTTTGTTTAATCTCTTACACCACCCAGTTCTGTAGGTGATGTAGAGGCAGGGTATATTACACATTAATGAGCCTCACTGTCAAATTTTTGTTTATCACATAATATAATATTATCTGATAATTGCATTAGACCTTTTTTTAATCACATTTTTAATAGATTCTATAATTATAGTTTGAGATTAACAAATAAGTTGCCCTCAGAGAAAGGCCAATTCCTATAATTCAAATCATGAAAAGGTCAAATAAATAATGACCCTTTAGGAAAGTAATGCGCAAGTTAGTGATGGAATAATCTTATTTATTTTAAATGATGATAATTTATACAAATCGGCTAAGCATCAAAAATGCTCAACGTTGAATCAGCAAAAAAACGTGCATACAACACACCCTAGCTTTGAAGTCCAGTAGGTGGTAGCAGTATACCAAGCCTTATTCTGAGGTCAAGTGGCAACTATACCTTTTCAATAATGATACCTAAAGTAGGATTTATTTTTTGAAATAATACCAGAAATTACAAAGATTTACTATTTCCATATACATGTCCTAATGCAATGTTTTGGTATAAAAGTTGAAATTAAAATGTGATTGTTTGAATTTAAATTGAGCCTTCACAGTTCTGGCAAGTTACTGTGACTACAGAAAGTTGTTTACTGTCAATGTATATTCTCCCTGGCACCTTGTGGGGTATACTACGAAGCAGGATTTGCTGTATCAAGATAACTATCAAGGTTAACTCCGGGTTTTCAGTTTCCCACTAATTTGCCCAATAAGCGTTTTTGACTTATTTTCTATAAATGTTATTATAAAGAATAAGGGCTTTTTTTTTTGCCAAAAGCTATGGTCATGTGACCTAATGACTCAAAATTAATAAGAAAAAATAATCCTAAGGGAAATTAATAAAATTATGTTTCTTTCAATAGCTTCCATGTCATGTGACAGTGTCCTCAAATTAAAAAAAAAACCTTCTTATATTGGATTTTTTTTTTTGCTTTGTCCAATTTTAATTATTTATTATTTTATTGCCTTTTCTATTAATATTTTCATGAAAAATGTTTTTTTTTGTCAATAGCTTCCATGTAATTTGACCCAGTGTCTTCAGATCAATGTCTGATGTTAATACTTAGTAGTACATTTTTTTAATTAATTAAAAAAAAAAAAATTATCTCATTAGCTCCATGTCATGTGACCTAGTGTCCTCAAATCAATGTCAGATGTTAATACTCACTTTGACAAATAAGACTCACCTCTTTATATTGGGTTTGGTTTGTTTTCTTTCCATTTTTTCAATAGCTTCCGTGTCATGTCACCCAGTGCCCTCAGATCATGATGACACCGAAGCTATCGGCAAAAACAGCCTTTTTCTTCATAAAATTATTTATAGAAAATGAATGAATAACACTCAAGCATTTAAAATTAGTGGGCAACATGTACCCAAATTAGTTGAATTGTTTAATCCTAATTTTTATATTGGCAAGTCATGGATTTATTATTATATATTTATTATAATATTATTTAATATTTAACTGTAACAGTAATTTAGTGATGGTCCCTAAGTCTGGCTTAGCCTGTTCAGTGCGAGAGCTTGAAGTTCAGCTAACCATCCTCCCTCTTCCAACTCTGGGGGAAGCCGAGTAAGAAAGTGTTGCTGGTTCCTGAGTGAAAGTCTTGCTTTTTCAATTAAAACAACTAATGACTAATTTCTTTAGTACAGCTAGGTCTAACCATACAAACAGGACCTAATATCAAAACCCCACAACAAGTAAAGTTTGGGATAAAATGACAGTAATTGTTGAAATGCTACATGGAGGAGCTAAAAAAAATCTTTCTTTTTTGTTATAGTCATTTGTAACAAGACTTTTAATGTGTTTATTCATGTGAAACATCTCGTATCCTCTCTCCTCTGCTTTTGCTTTCCACTGTGATTGGTTCATCTTGTGATGACTCATGTTACCTTTGAATATGAGGCAAGCATCACAGTTTTTATATTGCCTACTTGATTAGCCTTTCAGAGAGTATGTTGGAAAACAATCATCTCCAGCACACACACTTTATTTCTTTATGGGGTCAGTATGGACGCTGAATTCAACCCTTATTGGGGCTTCTCTCTGGTTGTTTCTTTGGGCATTATTTACTCTTCTTTCTCTGGTGTGCTCTGATGTTTCTAAAATTGTGGATGAAAAGAAAGAACTACATTTGGAGAGAGATGTGTTGAAGAAAGAGGAGGCTATATCAGAGAGACTGGGAGGTGTGGGGATGAAGGGAGAAAGTGGTGTCAGTTCTAGATTTCAGTGTGTGAAACTGAGCCACAGTGAGCATCTGGCCCTGCAGGCTGGAGGGGATGTTGTGATTGGAGGGTTTTTCCCTCTGCATTATGTCGCTCCTAAGCCTCAGCACAGCTACCAAAGCAAACCTCAGCTCACACCTTGCAGCGGGTGAGGATCCTTTTGATATCTGACATGGTCCTACATTTAAAATGTGAATTTAAAAAGAAGTAATTGAATTGATTTCCTCTTGATGTGATTTGATCTCACTGTCATTCCTACTGTGTATATTTTGACTCAATGTGCAGTGATACTGTTTTTCTTAAGTTCTCATGCTGAATTACATAGACTGCATTCAACCTCTGCAGCTTTGACCACAGAGCATTCCGCTGGATGATGACGATGGTGTTTGCGGTGGAGGAAATTAACCGTAATTCGAGCTTGTTACCAGGTGTTAAACTAGGCTACAGGATCTTGGACAGCTGCGATCATGTCCACACAAGCCTGCAAGCTCTCTTCTCCTTAGTCGGACACTCTGTGGATATACTACAGGACAGGGGTGCTAAAAAGGAGACAGTTGAAAAAAGAACACAAAAAATGACGCTAAATGCAGGGAAGAAAAAAGGCGCTGTAATGAATATGACAATGCCTCAAAGTCTTGAAAATCAAGGGAGTCACAGTAAGGATAATGTGACACAGGAGAGAATGTATGGTTCGAAGTCTGAAACTTTGTCCTCATGTCTGTCTGATTCTCCTGTGCCTGCTGTGATCGGCCTTGCATCCTCTTCTCCGACAAGAGCTGTAGCTCAAACTCTTGGCCCTTTCAACCTCCCACTGGTAAGAAAGGAATAAAAAGTACAAGATTGTGCACTGTACTGTTGTTTTAATAGGCTGCCCTTCCTGCCTCCATTAGTTTTTTGTAATAAGCACAATGTTTTAAATGTTTAAAAAATGTTTTGTTTTTGGCTTCTGAAAAACCCTATTATATCCTTATAGGTGAGTTATTTTGCTACTTGCACTTGCCTGACTGACAAACATATGTACCCGTCATTCTTACGGACTGTGCCGAGTGATCTCTTTCAAGTTAGAGGTCTTGTTCAGCTGGTCACCTTTTTAGGCTGGCTCTGGGTGGGCACAATAGGAACCACGGTGAGATAAAAACTTTGTTTTAACCTTTCATTAGTTCGTTTTAAACACTATCATAATTTACAAAATCCTTTCTCTACATATTTCAGGATGACTACAGTCAATATGGCATCCAAGCATTTTCTAATCAGTTTAAACAACAAGGGGGGTGTTTGGCATTTCATCTGACTATCCCCAAATCACCCACAGTGGCTGAAATACAAGTAATGGCGGACAGGCTGCAGAGCCCAAACGCACAGGTAGTGGTGGTCTTTGCAACGGAGGGACAGCTGGTGGATCTGTTCTTAGAAGTAAGCACTCTCAGTAAATGTTTATGTATTCAGTGAAAATGGTGCTCATGGAAATCTGTTTGATTTCTCATTTATATTGAATTTCTCTGCCTTGTTTTCCAGTTGGCTGAGAGAAATGTGACAGGGATCCAATGGGTAGCAAGCGAGGCCTGGGTGACCGCCACCTTGCTGACCTCATCCCGCTTCCACCCTCTCCTACAGGGCACGCTGGGCTTCTCCTTCCCTGGAGTCAGGATCCCCGGCTTGAAAGAATTCCTGTTAAATGTCCGCCCCTCTCCCGAGCCCGGGATGGAATTTGTCAACATGTTCTGGGAAGAGCTGTTTGGCTGTAGGCTGGGGTTTACAGATGACAGATCCAAAGAAAATGATGCAGATAGGGCGGATAACTTTATGGGATTGCAAGGTTACAAATCAGACCCTCTAGACGTCTCTAGGTCCCTTGTTAGGCCGACTGTTGGGAAAATAACTGCATTCAAAGCATCGGCTGATAAAAACTATGAAGGTGCGGGTGAAAAGCCTGTATGCAGTGGTTCAGAGGAGCTGAAGTACACTGATAGCAGTTACACTGATGTATCTCAGGTTAGAATATCCTATAATGTGTATAAAGCTGTATACGCCATCGCCCATGCTCTGCACACTTTATTGAACTGTGATTCTGCAGGACAAAAGAAGGGAAAGTGTGAGAAGCATACATCCTTTACTTCAAGGCAGGTCAGTTAAATGAGTGCAAAATACATAAATCTATTATTTATTTGAACTACATGATTTCTTAATTTTTTTTTATTTTGGTGTTATGAATTTTTCTTCTGGCCTGTTGTTCTCTTCCCTGTTTGTTTCTTCCTCCTTTCATACAGTTGCTTCATCACCTGAAGACTGTGAATTTCACCAACCAGTTTGATGAAAAAGTATATTTTGACTCCAACGGAGAGCCGGTCCCTCTCTATGACATCATTAACTGGAAGAAGGACAGCATGGGTGAAATTAGGTGGAATATTATATTTCAAGGCCCAGCCATAAAACGACCAATTTCAGCACGACTGAGAAGATATGATTTGTGTTTATTGGCTTTTTAAGCATTGTGAAATTGTTTGTGCTGTTAGATTTGTCAGAGTGGGGAGCTATGATGGTTCAGCTCCATTGAGACAGCAGTTGCAGCTGGAGCAGAGCACCATTGTATGGACAAAAGGACAGTCACAGGTGGGTCAAATATGATATTATTTGTCCTCCAGAGCATCCAGTCTGCTGCAAAGCAATTTTTGATGTGGGATTTTACACCTTTGTTTGTTCAGGTGCCTGTATCTCAGTGTAGTGCTCCGTGCTCCCCTGGCAGCAGGCAGGCCAGACGTCCAGGAGAGCCCCACTGCTGCTTTGATTGTTTGCCGTGTGCAGACGGAGAGATCAGCAACCAGACTGGTAAATGCTTTTTATATTATATTTTTTGTAATAGGAAAAGGTCATTAAAACCACATTCAAGTGTCACAAAAGCATGTAATGTGGATACAAACACAGTGTATGCCAACGATATGTGTCCCCAAAGGTTCCACCGAGTGTACAAAATGTCCGGAGTACTACTGGTCAGACAAAGCCAAGGTGAAATGTGTGGCCGGGGTCGAAGAATTCCTGTCTTTCTATGACACCATGGGCATCATCCTGGTCGCGCTCACACTGCTGGGTGTCGTCTTAACAACCATCATCACTGCAGTCTTTCACCATTTCCGTTCCACGCCGATCGTCAGGGCCAACAACTCGGAGATAAGTTTCTTGCTTCTCCTGTCACTCAAACTCTGCTTCCTGTGTTCCCTGATGTTTATTGGCCAGCCGTCTGTGTGGACATGTAAGCTACGCCAGGCAGCATTCGGGATCAGCTTTGTCCTCTGTCTGTCCTGCCTCCTCGTCAAGACTATTGTGGTTCTTTTGGCTTTCAGAGCCAATGCGCCTAGCTCCAGAGCTCTGAAGCTGTTTGGTCCCTCTCAACAGAGGACTCTGATTCTTTGCACCACAACTCCTCAGGTTAGAGGGCTTACTGAACTTCCACCAACCTGAAGTTGTTTGTGCTATCTTTTTTGAAAAATGCCTATCATTTGCTTTTGCTGTCAGGTTTGCCTCTGTGCTGGTTGGCTGTTGTGCGCGCCTCCCTTCCCATTCAGGAACCCAACCTACCAAGCCTCAACTGGAAAAGTAAGCATTTAACCACAGTCTCCTCTTTGATCTACCATGAGAGGTCACCAGAGTCAGAAATATTCAAATCCAGCACATATGGGCTTTCATGTTTATTACTGAGATCAGAAAGGAACCAAACATAATTATATAGAATTTGTTCATTAACACCGTCATGCAAATTGTACTATAAGTGTTTATTAATTTGTACTCTTGTTTTGTTGGACATAATCAGATTGTCGTGGAGTGTAAGGAGCCATGGCCACCAGGATTCTATCTGGTCCTGGGCTACATCGGCCTACTGGCCTTCCTCTGCCTCCTCCTGGCGTACCTCGGACGCAAGCTGCCAGATACATTCAATGAGGCGAAGCTCATCACCTTCAGCATGCTTATCTTCTGGGCTGTGTGGATCTCTTTCATCCCAGCATATGTGGGCTCTCCTGGGAAGTTCACTGTCGCTGTGGAAGTATTTGCTATATTAGCCTCCAGTTTTGGGCTGTTACTGTGTATTTTTGTGCCTAAATGTTACATAATTTTACTGATGCCTGAGAGAAACATAAAGAAAGGCATGACAGGGACATATCTCAGATGAACTTGGCATTTATGTTGTAGATGGTGATTTTAAGTTGCCAGTAAACAAACAAAAGCAACAACTATTTTATTACATTTACCCTTAATTTTTTGGTCAAGTTCCAATATTTGACGTGTAACAAAATAAAATGGCACATTTAACTGTATACTGTTTGCTAACAAAACCATACCTGATGAGTTAATTTTTTTTACTTCTTAATACTGCAACACACACAAAAGAATAATTTGTTCTAACTTCTCTATACAAGTGACAAATTATTTGCAGAGGTATCTGTATGTATAAACAAGTCCTCCTGAGGCCTTTGTCAATCAAGATTAGTGACTCTGAGCAGAAGCATGAAGGCTCCCCCTAGTGACTCATTCAAGCCTCTGCATCTTTAAAAATGTGGTACAATTACTGGCCTCGATGAATCTGTTGAGCTTCTGATCCTAGTTTTCCTGGGACCCTAAAAGGTGCAGAAACAAGTTACGGATGTAACTACAGTTCTATGAATTCTGGATGACTACCAGAGTCGGTACTTTAGTCCTGGATATAATCCGTCTCACGCATTCGCAGGTCAAGTATATGATATCAACAGTCACATGTGACCTGAGATTGCATAGGGTGCATGTATATAAGCCCTACCACAGAAGTTGTTCCTACAGAATCTTCTCAAGATTCAAAGTAACAGAGAATTCTGGCGGTAATCCAGAAAACTAAAAAACAAAAAACAAAAGTTGATTTCATTCACGGCCCTTGTCATGCATAGCAGTAGTAACATAGCCTGTTCCCTCAAGTCCCATAAGGGAACCTTGAAAGCCTACAGGGGTTTTCATTGAAGTGCTTGTTTACAGATCACCAGAGTATGGGACCATATGGTCTGGTTATCCACTCTATGATGCCTGGCGGAAAACGCTGCAACATAAACCCTCAGAGTAGAGGAGCTTCTTGTCCAATAAAAACTGGGCTCAGTTGCCGGATGACACTCTCTAGCTGCGGCAGAGGTCTCACCTCTTGGGCAGGCACCATGGAACTCCACCCAAAGCCTGTACATTACTGGCGTCCTGTCCCAATGGACTCGTCTTCATCCCTGCCTTCGGCACTGACATCAACATACCCAACATTTTGAAACATGCTGAACTTCAACTTCCTGTTCTAAAAAACGAAAGAGAAGCTGGAGTACTGCCTCCACATCTGATGGGAGTCCATGGTTAAGCCAATGAACACTACCTTTTGGCTGAGTGTGAGAAAACGTTTGGCATGCCTTGGCTCTAGTATCCTGTGTTGGAGCACAGCTTCAGGTCTCAAGACCTCTGGCTCAGACAATAACAGTTGGCATTCTGCATAGAGGCCAAGGCGAGACAAAGACCTCAGGTCTGGGCAGCCGCTCCTTAATAGCTGAGAGGGCAGCAACAGAAAGAGCAGCCTGGGGTGGGGCCAGTCTAAAAACTTAATAGATATAACCACTCAAATGATCAATAAGAGTGTTGACAGTTGGCAAATTTGTGTGTTTACTGCATATACACTTAGTTCATTAAGGTGTGTCCCAAATATAAGGAATCCATAGACTTCCCAACGTTTTTATTTTCTCTATAGTTTCATCTTAGTTTTACACACCAACTGCTGTATATGCACTGAAAAAACAACTTTGTCACTCAATAAATGTTTGTTACATAACATTACAATGATTTTGTGGATATGCAATGGAAAATCAATTCCTGATCCAACAGTTCATTATTTTGAAATTACAGTACATCTGTGCATCTTTAATGTAATGTAGAGAACATTTGTCAGTAAGTATCACTGTACGATGTAAAATGTTACATTATTTAGCTTTACACGCATTAGATTACATTTAGGAGTAACAGCACGACCATCTTGTAAAACTAAATCATATTTCTTTTTTTCACAGCTTTCCCATGACATGTTTCTTGGTATTGTTTTCTGGCTTGATCAATATAATATAACATTTAGGTGCAAAAATGCTAATTAATAAGCCAAATGCTGATGACAAAATTGCAAATATCTCCACAGCTACAGTAAACTTTCCAGGAGAGCTGACGTAAGCTGGGATAAAGGTGATCCAGACAGCACAAAATATCAGCATGCTGAATGTGATAAATTTGGCTTCATTAAAGTTATCAGGCAACTTTCTCGCTAGAAATGCCAGGACCAAACATATTATTGCAAGTATCCCTATGTAACCGAGCACTGTGTAGAAAGGAGCCTCAGAGCCTGTGTTACATTCTAAAACAATCTTCTTATTGTTGTATCTGAAAACCATGTCTGGGAAAGGTGGGTTTAACTTCAGCCACAACACACAGATCACTATCTGAATCAAAGTGCAGGAGCAAACTATTATCCTTTGCTGTGCTGGACCAAACTTTCCTGCAACTTTCTTTCCAGGAAATGTGGCTTTGAAAGCTGTAACGACAACAATAGTTTTACCAAGAACACAGGAAATACAAAGTGCAAATGTTACTCCAAAAGCTGTGTGGCGCAGCATGCATGTCCAGACTGTGGGTCTGCCAATGAAAGTGAGGGGACAGAGAAAACACAAAAAAAGAGAGAACAACAGGAAACAGCTGAGCTCGGAGTTGCTGGCCTTTATGACAGGAGTTTCTCTGTAGCCGATGAAGACAATCATTGTGGCCAGTGACAGGGAAGCCCCTAGCAGGGATACAACCGTGAGAGCTATTCCCATCGGCTCATGATATGTCAGGAACTCAATTGTTTTAGGAACGCATTCATCTTTCCTCTCATTGGGCCAGTACTCCTGTAGACAGGGTGTGCAGTCCACTGCACCTGTTGAACATTAACAGAGGGAATCAGTTATATTACATTTAGAGAAGAAAATGCAATGGGAGATCCAACACTGAATAGTATTTTAAACCTACTGAAACTAAATACACGCTATGACATTGTATTCTGTTTGATTGTTTAGTATGGCATGCTTTTGATACCTGTCAAGTTGGCTATAGTTCCATCAGCACATGGGATACAGTCAAAACAGCAGATGGGTTTTCCCTTTATCCGAGCTTTTCTGGTTCCTACTGGACAAACATTAGAGCACACCGAAATCGGGACCTGGAGGGACAAAAAGTTCAAAAGACCTTTTATTTTGTAGACATGGTAAAATAAATCTTTTAGCTTATTGCATGAAAATGTCCTGTAAATTACCTTATTTCCTGTCTTCCACACAATTTCTTCTTCCTTGAAGCTGAGCCTATAGTCACCGTTAGCAGCAGAGGCAAAGTGACCCACTGTGACATGTTGCACCTGCCCATCTCTCAGCTGCCAGTTAATCATATCATAGGAAGCAGGAGGGTCACCATTGACATCAAAAAACACATCATCACCAAACTTGGTCCTAAAATTCACCCTTTGTAGGTGTTCAGTGACCTGAGGAAAGGAACAGATTGTTTCTCTAATGTTTCTACAGAGATGCAGTACATTTGTTTGGCAGAGAGTTTTGGGTGTTGGGATTATACTTGCACTCTTTCTCACCTCTTTGGGTTGAATTTCTGATAAATTCAAACATGGCCTCCCTGTTTGTCCTCCAACTGGTTGGCAGAATACCAGCTGATGCAGGGCATGAGCAATGGCATACACTGCTTTATACACATTATAAGACACTCTAAGCTGTGTGACATTGAAGAACACATCCTGAGAATTCATTAATGTCTCACTGCCCGTGCACACTTCAAGTGTTGCATCAGTACCAGTGCGCTTCACAGGTGAAACGGGTTTACAGCCCACCACAATCTCCCAGAAATCTCTCACAAAGGCTGCACTTGGATCAGTGTAGGGGCTAATGCTTGTGAGAAATTCTTTCAGTTTTGGAATAGAAATCTTCTGGGGCACAAAACCCAAGGCTCCACCAAAAGCTGGGTACATTTCAGGTGGCGAGAGCAGAGTTGCAGTTATCCAGGATTCACTGGCAAGCCACTGAATTCCTGTAATGTTCTGTTTCACAACCTCTTTCATCAAAGGGTGAAAGTCGCCCTCTGGAACAAAAGCGAGGATGACCTTGACAGCTGACTGCTTGATCATATCCACAACATCCAGAACTTTATCCATGGTGTACGTACGTGATATTGTCCTGACAAATGCAATGCAAGCCCCATGCTTTTGAACCTCCTCAGAAAAAGCCTTGACCCCGTTCCGGCCGTAATTATTGTCTGAGTGCACGGCCCCAATCCACTTCCAGCCAGAACGTTTAACCAGTGCTGCCAAAGCTTTCGACTGGAAGTAGTCGCTGGGGATTGTCCGAAAAAAGGTAGGGTATTTACTTCTATCACTGAGGCAGGCACATGTCGAGAAGTAACTTATCTAAAGAGAAAAAGCTAAAAGTCAGGAAAAAAGAAAACCTCCAAACAACCAGAGTTAAAGCGTAGAGTATCACAGTATTTGGACTGCACAACTCAAGGTAGAACTTCTGCAGGTCATAAAAAAGGTGCTTCTTGAGCAAAACACAAAAATACATACATTATCTTTCCACCACTTGTGCTCACCTAAAAGCCAGATGCTCACATGTCTGTGTGTCTCTAAGCTGCTGAAACTGCTGCTGACAACATAACCCTATCTTTAAAAGGATATACCAATTTGCTTTTTAGAGTTGCTTTCCCTGACAGTAGGCTCATAAGTTTGAAGAGATGAGTAACAATCAGAAATGAAGCAACAAATTATACCTAAAATTAAAGTTAAATTTCATATCTATTTGAAAATTAAACATCTCACAATAATCATTACAAAAGCATAACATATCAGAACACAAATGCAATAAACACATCATTTAATCTCTTACTATTGGCACTTGAAATGGTCCAAGGGCTCCAGCAGCGGCTGAAGACTGAGACGATCCTGCCTCTGCTATGAGGGCAGATATAGCGGGAGAACACGGCAAAGTCAGCTCTTTCTCCTCTGGTCTACTCGCCAGTGTCATTGCAGCACGCAATGTATTTGTAGGAGATGCACAAGAGTCAAGGATCCTATGACCAAGAGATATGTTTGGCAGGAGAGCAGGATCTTTGTTGATTTCTTCAATAGCAAATATCATCACTTGGGTCCAACGAAAGGCACGCAGGTCAAACCTAAGGAAGTTTGCAAGTTTGTAAGATAATAGTAGAAGACATATATACAAGTCTAATGCATTAAAACTTACCCCACACACGTCACTCTGGGTGGCTTGCTCTTGAACGTAGAAATGCCACTTATCTCTTTTTCAAAAACCGGGAAAATCCCTCCGATCATTATGTCTCCCTGATTGAACAAGCTTGGCATGTCAAATCTACCCAACAGTTTACAGCCAGAAACTGTTTTCAGGTAGAGGACAAACCGCAATAAGATAATAGCTCTCTGCAGCTCATGCATGTTTGCTCTTGAAGCAGATGAGAACACAGCTCTTATAAACACTGTTTCAGATGCTGGTAGATGTTACCTCTTCATAAAAGGTTGATTTATGTCCCACAGGGCACAGCAGTCTTGGATGAGTTGAGTAAGATACAAGAGGGAAATGTGATTGCACATTCCACGTACTGTACATTGACTTGGCACAAAGACACACACATCACACACTGGTCAAATCCCAACAGTCTCCTGGGCACAGTTAATCTCAAGTTTCTAAAGTGGTTTAGTAAAGTGCATTGATTTTAATAATGGTGAAATAAGTAGCTTTGTAGCAAACGTGGTCTTTATTCAGTGTGTGTTTGCTTGAATGGGTTGCATTATGTAGAATTGCATCATGTAATTTCTTATACTAAAATTTATATTTTAAACAGACTTAGGCTACCAACATATATATGCTAGCACATAATACTGTATGTGCTAGCAGAAACTGAATTTAAATTATTTACAATTGAACCTGCACTTCATGTAGGTCACGGTAGATAGCGGCAGTTGCACTGGCAGGTCTCTGTAGTCAGCTGTAAATATATAATATATAATAATATAGCCTAAATCAGGGATAAAAGTGCTTAGAATTTACATAAAATAGATGAACAGTAAGGCAATTACAAAAAGTCCACAGACCTCCTGATAAAATGTCAATGTTAAATATAGAATATAATGATCAGGCCCAAAAGAGATCAACAAGAGATGACTCTAAATAATATGCCAAAATAACAAGTGTGAACAAACTGAGCTAACACAATGAGACAAGAGTGAACAAATATAGTGGTTGACCAAACCAAAGAACAAAATAATACAAATAGGGGAAAACAAATGTAAACTAACTACAAGTAAATACCAGGCAATACAAACTGATCCCAAATCCCCCCATGATATTGGAACATGTGGTATGTCCCAACAAGCTGGCTCCAGCATTAAAGTGTCCTGAGCCTTTGACCACACCTTTTTGCCAAACCAGGAAGTGACCTACCCAGCCACAGTACCTCCAACAAGGAAACAAATTCTTACACAAATCTGTGTGTAATTAATTTGATAAAGATGCAACAATTGAAACTTTACAGTCCGACTTGACAAAACCTCACAACACATTGGGACACTTTTAAAAGGTCTGTGAATGAATACACAGTGAGACAGCCACTGTGTGTTACATAGGAGGTGAGGGAAACAGTCAGATAGTGAGTCAGCAGTTGTTTAGTAATGTGTATCACGTAATAGGCATGGCCTATACATTTTTGTTGACCCTCTCCTGCACAGAAATGTCCAAGAAGTTTCTCTACATTGAAGTTTATCAAGCATCGCTTCAGATACAGGATGTGACAGGACAATTTGAAGGCCTTCATGATGATGACGATGCAGAAAGTGAGGCCTAATGGCCATGTGATTGACAAGGTTGTGGAGAACAGCAAACTCCTCTGCAGCTTGATAACTACATGAAGGTAAGACATGAATTTATTATAATATGCTGCAGTTGTGGACAGTGCTGTTTTCATATTACCTTGAAGAAACTGTAATATGCACTGTGGCTGTGTGCAGTGCTGTTTTGAAATTCTTAGGGAGTTATTTAAATATGCATTGTGGCTATGCGCAGTGGTTTTTCAAATTCTTATGTAGTTATTGTAATTCGCACTGTGGCTGTGTGCAGTGCTGTTTTCATATTAGCTTGAAGAAACTGTAATATGCACTGTGGCTGTGTGCAGTGCTGTTTTCATATTACCTTGAAGAAACTGTAATATGCACTGTTGCTGTGTGCAGTGCTGTTTTCAAATTCTTATGGGGTCATTGTAATATGCACTGTGGCTGTGTGCAGTGCTGTTTTCATTTTACCTGAAGAAACTGTAATATGCAGTGTGGCTAAATGCTTTGCTTTATTTCTATTCTGCTGTAGTTATTGTAATTTGCACTGTGGCTGTGTGCAGTGCCGTTTTCATATTACCTTGAAGAAACTGTAATATGGACTGTGGCTGTGTGCAGTGCTGCTTTCATATTTTTATGTAGTTATTGTAATTCGCACTGTTGCTGTGTGCAGTGCTGTTTTCATATTACCTTGAAGAAACTGTAATATGGACTGTGGCTGTGTGCAGTGCTGTTTTCATTTTACCTGAAGAAACTGTAATATGCAGTGTGGCTAAATGCTTTGCTTTATTTCTATTCTGCTGTAGTTATTGTAATTTGCACTGTGGCTGTGTGCAGTGCTGTTTTCATATTACCTTGAAGAAACTGTAATATGGACTGTGGCTGTGTGCAGTGCTGTTTTCATATTACCTTGAAGAAACTGTAATAT
This sequence comes from Semicossyphus pulcher, assembly GCF_022749685.1. Classification (NCBI taxonomy): domain Eukaryota; kingdom Metazoa; phylum Chordata; class Actinopteri; order Labriformes; family Labridae; genus Semicossyphus; species Semicossyphus pulcher. The sequence continues at coordinate 11,126,974 of NW_027211692.1, forward strand.
GCAGTGTGGCTAAATGCTTTGCTTTATTCCTATTCTGCTGTAGTTATTGTAATTTGCACTGTGGCTGTGTGCAGTGCTGTTTTCATATTACCTTGAAGAAACTGTAATATGGACTGTTGCTGTGTGCAGTGCTGTTTTCATATTACCTTGAAGAAACTGTAGTATCCACTGTGGCTGTGTGCAGTGCTGTTTTCATATTTTTATGTAGTTATTGTAATTCGCACTGTTGCTATGTGCAGTGCTGTTTTCATATTACCTTGAAGAAACTGTAATATCCCCTGTGGCTGTGTGCAGTGCTGTTTTCATATTACCTTGAAGAAACTGTAATATCCCCTGTGGCTGTGTGCAGTGCTGTTTTCATATTACCTTGAAGAAACTGTAATATGCAATGTGGCTGTGTGCAGTGCTGTTTTCATATTACCTTGAAGAAACTGTAATGTGCAGTGCTGTTTTGAATTTCTTAGGGAGTTATTTAAATATGCATTGTGGCTGTGCGCAATACTTTTTCAAATTCTAATGGGGTTCTTGTAATTTGCACTGTGGCTGTGTGCAGTGCTGTTTTCATATTCTTATGAGTTCATTGTAATATGCACTGGGGCTGTGTGCAGTGCTGTTTTCATATTACCTTGAAGAAACTGTAATATGGACTGTTGCTGTGTACAGTGCTGTTTTCATATTACCTAGAAGAAACTGTAATATGCACTGTTGCTGTGTGCAGTGCTGTTTTCATGTTACCTTGAAGAAACTGTAATATGCACTTTGGCTGAATGCTTTGCTTTGTTCATATTCAGGTGTGTAGTCATCTTGTCATATACTCTTTATATATTGTTATTCTTATACATAATGAGAGTTATCTATGAAGATACCCTTTTTTCATCTACCCAGAACCATAAGGTGTTACCTTTAATGATGTCACAACTACTGTACCTGGGCGGTCCCTTTGGAACTAATAACAGTATATAAACTTACTTTATCCTGAGATATCATATTTACTAGAAAGTGCAGCTGCTCTTGTATACTGAGCAGTTTAGATATTTACTGATATTACTGAGCAGAAAACTTTCCTCAAACCTGAACCACCCACGGCCATGCTCTCTTTACTTTTTTTACTCTCTCTTTTTGGGGGCAAACGTTGCTCAGCTGCTGCTCTGGATGATTGTGTTTTCTTAGGGGAACTGGAGGAAAACAGTCTGTATGAGGATGGAGATGTAGTGATAGGGGGATTATTCCCCTTACACTACAGCTTGGTGTCCTCTCTTCCAACTTACAAAACAAAACCACCACCTACTAAGTATAAGTAGTAAGAGACCTTTTGAATGTATTTGAGTTGGCTTATGTACTACACAGTGAATTTAATTTAATTGGATTTGTTTGAGGTATCTGATATGTTTTTGTTTCCACTGTGTGAACTGCTTTCCTTTCTGCACAGCTTCAGCTCTCGTGCCTTGCGCTGGATGCAGACCATGACTTTTGCAATCAAAGAGATAAATCAGCGCACTGACCTGCTGCCACAGCTCAAGCTGGGTTTCCACATTCGTGACAGCTGTGATGACATACCTGTTTCTCTGAGAGCATCTCTGCTGCTTGTGAATGGCCAGCCTGAGATTGGCTCCAGAGCAGAGAATGTGAAAGAAAACAAAGGTCCAGAAAGAAACATTGGTTCTGCTTTACGCTGTGCTGCCGGACAAAAGACTGTGTCCAGAGTAATCATAGGAGATGCGGCCTCAGGGGTGTCTATGGCTCTGCTCAGAAGCCTGGGTTCTTTCCACATCCCCCTGGTGAGACTGAGTAGTCAGTAATAACAAACCTTCAATTTTCACAGCTTCCTAAAAACCTGAATGCACCACTGAAAGCTTGTAAAGACGGTTGTATTGTTTGGTGAAATGTGATGCTTGTTCAGCAGCCTTTTAACTGAGCCAAAGTGGGCAGAAGGTTAATTATTGTTTTCTACAATACCAGGTGAGCTACTTCGCATCCTGCAGCTGTCTGAGTAACCAAAGGGAGTTCCCCACATTCATGCGCACAATGCCAAGTGACACCTTCCAGATCAGAGCCCTGGCCCGGCTCGTTAGCTATTTTGGCTGGACATGGGTGGGAGTCATTGGCGTGGAGTCTGATTACGCTCGCTTTGCCATCGAGCTCTTTCTGCAGGAGTCAGTGCAATATGGTGTGTGTGTTGCCTACACTCACTTCTACCCTGTAGTCCTGAGTAAGCAGGCTCTAGTTGAGCTTCTGGATGTTATTCAGGTAACTATATGGGTCAATACAGGTTTGGCATACATATAGGGGTAGACAAAATTACAAACACCTGTGATTAACTGAGGCTGAAGTTTGTGGTTTATGATTTATTTATCTTTTTTCACCCCTGATACATGTGGCCTTTTCATATCTATAGTCCATAGTGCCGTAATTTAAAGTGCGATCATGCTTACTATTATATGTGCTTGAAGTGATCCAACACAATCACTTTATTGAAATTCTTATAACAAAATATTAACTGTACCCACATTTCACACTGTTTAGATGGCATCCTCAAAGGTCATCATTAACTTTTCTGGTGAGTCAGAGCTGCAGGGTATTCTGGAAGAGATACAGCGTCGCAATATAACGGGTCTTCAGTGGATCGCCAGTGAGGCGTGGGCCACTGCCAAATCACTCTGGGACAAGTTTGGAGATCTCCTAACTGGAACAATGGGATTTGCAATCCGGAGAGCTGACGTAATTCCGGGGCTGAAACAACACCTCACTAGTCTCAGACCTTCCTATATTCATAAATCAGCTTACTTGGCGGAATTTTGGGAAGAGCTGTTCAACTGCCGATTGAACGGGTCGGTGAATGGGCACTCTCATGGGGGTGACAACTACCTTGACAGATTACCATGTAAAGGGACAGAGGATTTAAATGATATTTACTCTCCTTATTCTGATGTGACACAGCTAAGAGTGTCCTATAATGTTTACAAGGGGGTGTATCTGGTGGCACATGCCTTGCAAAATATGAATAACTGCACAGTTGGACAGGGGCCTTTCCTCAATGGCACCTGTGCGGACCCAATGAACTTTAAACCATGGCAGGTGGGACAAATTGGAGGTTAAAGCTATTTTTAAGTAACAAATGTAAATACTGAACCATGTTTGCGTTGAGATAACATATTTTTCATACTCCCTCAGCTACTCCACTACATGAAACGAGCACATTTTTCTGCACTGGGAGAGAAAATCACTTTTGACCAAAATGGTGACCCCATTGCTTATTACGACCTCTTAAACTGGCAAAAGCGGCCGGACGGCTCACTTCGTTTGGTAAAAGTAGGTTTCTATGACGCCTCCTCGCCTGCTGGACGCAGCCTGGTCATAAATGACTCAGTGATTCAGTGGCCTGTTGGGAAGCAGGTGTGTTCTGTGCGAATGGGCTTGAGACCATGTTCATCTCTTAGATTGCTGTATGTATTGTTGATTAACACATCAGTTAGTTTGATCTTATTAGCGTGCAATATACTTCATTGTTAAACAAGCAGACAGAGGAAAATGTGAGCAAGTTGACATAAATTGCATAATGGGTAGCAAAAAATAAACCACATTAATAACCCAATATTGAAATAACAATTTGCTATCAACCCTTTCTAATTACCATATGTTTATCTTTACATATATTTAATATATGTAATTTATGAATATATAAATGGAAGTTATATCTCATTTGAGGTTTAGCTCATAATCTAGTATGCATTCTACAAAGAAATATGTCAAACTACAACTAAAAATTACAGGAGGATGATTTTTAAAGATTTTGCATTTCCAGAATAAAGTCAAAATGTCGGTAATGAAGTTTAAATGTTGACAACAAAATTTGACTCAGTAATTCGAGATAAGCACTTGAAACATTTGAAAGTTCAAGTTATTCTTGAAATGCTAAATAAAAACAGTACTCTTTAGTTGATTACAGCTCAAATATGCCGTAATGTTAACAAGTAAAGAGCAAAGGCCTAATATTTATTCAATATTTATAATTTTTTTTTAAATATTTATTTATGTTTATAGAGGATTGGTCTTACTCATGTCCGACAAAGACATGAGTATCAATTTTCTCTTGATTCTAAAAGAAGGGACAGAAGGCCTGAATTTTTTATTGAAATCAGTGCCTTTCTGAGCGGCTGAACTTTGCCTCTCAGGCTTTCCGGTCCGTGTGCAGCGGCAGCTGTCCTCGAGGCTCTCGCATCGCCAGGAGAAAGGGGGAACCCATCTGCTGTTTCGACTGTGTCCCTTGTGCAGAGGGAGAAGTTAGTAACTCGACCGGTGTGTTAAGTTTTGTCTTTCTTGTGTTATCCAAATGTAAACTTGCCTGCCTCTATCTAAATTTGGCTTCTCTGTTGTAAAACATTGTCTTCTATCTCCATCTCTAGATTCTTTAGAGTGCTCACGCTGCTCGGAGAACTCATGGCCCAATAACGCCAGAGATCTCTGCATCCCAAAGACTGTAGAGTTCCTTTCTTACCATGAGCTGATGGGTATTGTGTTGTGTGTTGTATCAGTCCTCGGAGCTTGTATTTCCCTTTCAATCCTCGCCATTTTCTTTACCTACAAAGACACACCACTGGTTCGGGCCAACAACATGGAGTTAAGCTTCCTTCTCCTGGTGTTTCTTGCTGTCTGTTTCCTTGTTGGCCTCTTGTTCATTGGCAAGCCCTCAGACTGGCTTTGCCGCATCAGATACCCAGCATTTGGGATCAGTTTTGCCCTTTGCATTTCATGCCTACTGGCCAAGACGGTAGTGGTCCTAATGGCTTTTAGGTCCAAACTGCCTGGAAGTAATGTCATGAAGTGGTTTGGACCTGACCATCAGAGAGCTAGTGTGCTTTTAGGCACAGTTATACAGGTAGAAACCCTTTCCATAAGTCAACTATATCAGTATTTTTAACTGTGAAGACAAAAGTAAAACCTCTGTTTTTCCTCTTGCTCAGGTAATAATTTGTCTTATCTGGCTGCTCACTAATCCACCCTATGCCAACAACAACACAAATTACCACAGCGCTACCATCATTATCGAGTGTGTTGCTGGGTCAGAGGTCGGCTTCTGGTGTGTACTTGGATACATTGGCATCCTGGCCTGCATGTGCTTCCTAATGGCTTTTTTTGCTCGTAAGCTGCCTGATAATTTCAACGAGGCGAAGTTCATCACCTTTAGCATGCTGATATTCTTTGCAGTGTGGATTACTTTTATTCCAGTTTATGTGAGCACAGCGGGAAAATACACAGTGGCTGTCCATGTTTTTGCCATTTTAGCCTCAGCTTTTGCTCTCCTTTTTTGTATTTTTGTTCCAAAGTGCTATATTATAATTCTGAAACCAGAGAAAAACAGCAAGAAAAATGTGATGCAAAGATGAAAATGACAGAACATAATAAATTCTTTTCATGAAAGTTATTATCTTCTTGTGGTCGTAAGACCTAGACTCATGCAGGGAAAAAAAACAAGCAAATTATTTTGAAATAATGTTGCCCAAATTCCAGCTTGTACCATTTTCACTATTCACAAAGCTTCCTAGCAACACTTTGATTGCTAAATGATGTCTCAGAAGTCAAAATTGTGGGCTTCAGTGCATAAACAGGAGATGTCAGAGATATTTTAAAGCCCCTTTCCACTTGAGGCAATGCCATTAACTTCTTTAACATTAAGTCCTCTGCACTTGGCTGCATTTGATCCTACCTGGGATAGTTTACCCCCAGGGAAGACTCTTTTCCCTGGGGAAAAACCCTCTGCTGGCCACCCCTCCCCCACCACCCCCTCTAAGTGTTTGTCAATCTGTACATGCATGGCCCTTCTCACCTGCTTAAGGGGGACCATGGTCGGCTAGCCCGGTCGTAGTTATTTTTCCATTGGTGTCTGTGTATAGTGGTAAGTGTGGTATACGGGGACATTACGCTCAAGCTGGGGACTGTGGTGGGCTAGCCCTGTTCTCCGTCATGGCTTTTCCCAGACTTTACCTCCAGAGAAGCTCCCCCTCTCCCGATACGTTTTTTCCTTTGGTGTCTTTGTAAATACTGGTAAATGTGGTATACTGGGACATAACCTGCCAGACAGGGGCCTTGGTCAGCTAGTCCCATTCACCTGGCCTGGTTCTTTTCAGGTTGGGTTTTTCTGAGAATTCACTCCCTCGGCTGGCTCCCCTCACCGATTAAAACCCTTTGGCTGAACCTGCATTTAAACCAGGAACAGATTGCTGTGAGGCTAAAGTGCTAACCACTGCACCACCATGCTGCCTTAGGGACAGTGTTTTCATTTTTTATTGGTTATCATACATATAAAAAGCATCCATAAACTACACAGTAATGCAGAGGATTTTTTGGTAAAGTATTGGTGAACAAATTTTAGGGATGATTTCCTCTAAAACACTGTGTATGTAGAAATGTTAAATAGTTCCTCAGTCCATATGTCGAGTCTAGTCCAGTCAATACAGACTGTGCACTGGTAGCTGGAACGGTAGTAGTTCGACTCTTGGTCACTAAGAAAAAAATCTACATATCTAATAATAATGTATAATATAAAATCTCTCTCTATATATATTATAATCGGATAATTCAGAACCTCATGCTGATGTGGGCAGCTTAATATCTTGTAGCCCTATCACTCTGGTACCTTTTCAAAACAATTGTGTTCATTTGTATTTCTGGTATATCTGTATGAAATAAAAAACTTGTATAAAACTTTGAGTTTATTTTCCAAGCAGTAATAACAAAGTTATTCTTCCTATATACACTTTTAATTCATTATATTGCGTTACAATATACAAGCTACTCATATTTTTATGACTAAACAACTCAGTTTTACACAGTACTTACAATGATTCAGTAATGTATACAATATAATTATATTATCAATTATTAATATATTATGCATTCAGTAGTAATACATATCAAGAAATAATTTCCCACTATGGTTTGCATCTGGGGTACAGCATATCTTTAGTGGAATTTTATGTGAAGAACATTTGCTAGTTAAATTTCGGATTCAATGTGATTTAATTTATGTATGATATGAAGCAAATCTTATTCTACGGTGCATAATATAAAAGTTAGACAAAGCAGACTCATCATCTTAAAAGGAGAATTTTTTTTAATGTTTACAGTTTTCCCATGACATGTTTCTTGGTATTGTTTTCTGGCTTGATCAATATAATATAACATTTAGGTGCAAAAATGCTAATTAATAAGCCAAATGCTGATGACAAAATTGCAAATATCTCCACAGCTACGGTAAACTTTCCAGGAGAGCTGACGTAAGCTGGGATAAAGGTGATCCAGACAGCACAGAATATCAGCATGCTGAATGTGATAAATTTGGCTTCATTAAAGTTATCAGGCAACTTTCTCGCTAGAAATGCCAGGACCAAACATATTATTGCAAGTATCCCTATGTACCCCAGCACTGCGTAGAAAGCAGCCTCAGAGCCTGTGTTACATTCTAAAACAATCTTCTTATTGCTGTATCTGAAAACCATGTCTGGGAAAGGTGGGTTTAATTTCAGCCACAACACACAGATCACTATCTGAATCAAAGTGCAGGAGCAAACTATTATCCTTTGCTGTGCAGGACCAAACTTTCCTGCAATTTTGTTGCCAGGAAATGTGGCTTTGAAAGCTGTAACGACAACAATAGTTTTCCCAAGAACACAGGAAATACAAAGTGCAAATGTTACTCCAAAAGCTGTGTGGCGCAGCATGCATGTCCAGACTGTGGGTCTGCCGATGAAAGTGAGGGGACAGAGAAAACACAAAAAAAGGGAGAACAACAGGAAACAGCTGAGCTCGGAGTTGCTGGCCTTTATGACAGGAGTTTCTCTGTAGCCGATGAAGACAATCATTGTGGCCAGTGACAGGGAAGCCCCTAGCAGGGATACAACCGTGAGAGCTATTCCCATCGGCTCATGATATGTCAGGAACTCAATTGTTTTAGGAACGCATTCATCTTTCCTCTCATTGGACCAGTACTCCTGTAGACAGGGTGTGCAGTCCACTGCACCTGTTGAACATTAACAAAGACAATTATTTTTTGTGTCTGAGTGTTTGCTGAAAATTAGTAAAATTATTCAAAATTCTAAGCAAAAAGATTATACAAGTGCAGAGACACAAGCAAAGTGTTCGGCCCTCTACAGTTTAAACAAATTAGAAAAGTACATTTTCCAATAACCAAATTTCAATATCAAAGTTGTATATATATTTTTTGTAATTCATGTAAAATTATGAGAAAGAAAATCACAAATGTATAAGACTTAATACATTTATGTTTTTGATACCTGTTGAGTTGGCTATAGTTCCATCAGCACATGGGATACAGTCAAAACAGCAGCTGGGTTTTCCCTTTATTTGGGCTTTTCTGGTTCCTACTGGACAAACATTAGAGCACACCGAAATCGGGACCTGGGGGAAAAAGTGTAAACCATGCAATACTAGTGCAGCAATATTCATTTGATCTTATTTTCAAACCATACAATTGGTCATTCACCCATAAACCAATGCATTAAAAAATTTTCCATTTACCATTTTCCCTGTCCTCCACACAATTTCTTCTTCTTTGACGCTGAGCTTATAATCACCGTTAGCAGCAGAGGCAAAGTGACCCACTGTTACATGTTGCACCTGCCCATCTCTCAGCTGCCAGTTAATAACATCATAAGAAGCAGGAGGGTCACCATTGACATCAAAAAACACATCATCACCAAACTTATTCCTAAAATTCACCCTTTGTAGGTGTTCAGTGACCTGAGGAAAGGAACAGATTGTTTATAGGTGTTCATCTTCAGATAATTCCTACAGAAAAATATACTGATTATTTATTTACACACAGTTTTGGGTGTTGGGATTATATTGCACTCTTTCTCACCTCTTTGGGTTGAATTTCTGATAAATTCAAACATGGCCTCCCTGTTTGTCCTCCAACTGGTTGGCAGAATACAAGCTGATGCAGGGCATGAGCAATGGCATAAACTGCTTTATACACATTATAAGACACTCTGAGCTGTGTGACATTGAAGAACACATCCTGAGAATTCATTAATGTCTCACTGCCCGTGCACACTTCAAGTGATGCCTCTGTGAGCTCCACAGATGAAACAGGTTTACAGCCCACCATAATCTCCCAGAAATCTCTCACAAAGGCTGCACTTGGATCAGTGTAGGGGCTAATGGTGGTAAGAAATGGTTTCAGTTTTGGAATAGCCATCTTCTGCACCACAAAACCCAAGGCTCCACCAAAAGCTTGGTACATTTCAGGTGTGGAGGGCCGAGCTGCTGTTATCCACGCCTCACTGGCAATCCACTGAATTCCTGTAATGTTCTGTTTCACAACCTCTTTCATCAAAGGGTAAAAGTCGCCCTCTGGAACAAAAGCGAGGATGACCTTGACAGTTGACTTCTTGATCATATCCACAACATCCAGAATTTTATCCATAGTGTATGTACGTAGAATCGTCCCGACAAATGCAATGCAAACCCCTTGCTTTTTAACCTCTTGAGTAAAAGCCTGGACCCCATCGCGCCCATAATCATTGTCTGACTGTATGGCTCCAATCCACTGCCAGCCGAAACGTTTAACCAGTGCTGCCAAAGCTTTTGCCTGGAAGTAGTCGCTGGGGATTGTCCGAAAAAACGTAGGATATTTAGCTTTGTCGCTCAGGCAGGCACATGTCGAGAAGTAACTTACCTATTAAAAGAACACCAAGAGAGGTCTGAAACAAACACCACAAAAGAATCACTACAAAAGCATCACGTCACACAAACCACTAATGCAATAAAAATGTTGTCTTACTATTGGCACTTGAAATGGTCCAAGAGCTCCAGCCACAGCGAGAGACTGAGTCGACCCTGACTCTGCTATGAGGGCAGATATAGCTGGAACACACGGCAAAGTCAGCTCTTTCTCCTCTGGTCTACTCGCCAGTGTCATTGCAGCACGTAAAGTATTTGTAGGAGATGCACAAGAGTCAAGGATCCTATAACCAAGAGATATGTTTGGCAGGAGAGCAGGATCTTTGTTGATTTCTTCAATAGCAAATATCATCACTTGGGTCCAACGAAAAGGTCGCAGGTCAAATCTTAAAAGGTTTAGGTCATTGAAAGAGATTAAGTTGCAGAGCTTTTGCTGAATATTTGTATACAAATGACTTGGTATGATCACAGAACAGAATGGAAAAGGTTTACAAAAGTCAGATGTATGAAAACTTACCCCACACACTTCACTCCAGGTGGCTTTTTCTCGAACGTAGAAGTGCTACTTATCTCTTTGTTGAAAACCGGGAAAATCCCTCCGATCATTATGTCTCCCTGCTTGAACAAGCTTGGCATGTCAAATCTACCCAACAGTTCACAACCAGAAACTGTTTTCAGGTAGAGGACAAACAGTGGTAAGACAATAGCTCTCTGCAGCTCATGCATGTTTGTTCGTCATATTTTGACAAAGATGAGAACACAGCTCTTATAACAACTCTGCTTGGTGCAGGTAGATGCGTTCTCTTCTTAAGAGGTTGATTTATCTCCCACAGGACACACCAATCTTAGATTGATAAGATTAGTACAACAGAGAAGGGATCGTCAAATAGTATGCTAATGAGAAATTTAAAGATAATAAAGTTGACTTGTGTTAATTGTGTCCAGTGAAGACTTTTTAAACATTATGTGATAGTTTCAATATATATAAAATTTGGTGGCACATTTTAAATGTTAAAGTAGTGGGCTGATTTGTTGTTACAGAAGTGAAGGACGCTCCAAGTTGGGGGATGAAATAAATTCTGTTTTGTCTTTGTCGACAAATTCAATGTGGTCTCTCCGTGTTCACAAACTTTATCACTTTGTTCATGGCATATTAGGACAGCACGGGGTCCCCAGAGTTAACAAAAATGTTTTGATCTCAACATCAGATAACTTAGATAAACATTAACAGTCATCTGCATAGAAGGTGAAGTTTTGTTGTTTTTTTAAAATGATTTTTGTGTATGTGAAATATAATGTAGCCAATATTATTGGTAATTAAAAAGAGGCCGAGAACTGGCGTTGTGTAGTGAATTTAAGGTTAGCTAGTTGATAAGAGGGAGGTTTTTGTTTTTGCGGGGAGCAGATGAAGTGCCAGAGGAAAGATGAGTTGGTTATTTATGGTAACTGTCATGGTACTGAGTGCTATATATATAACACTGGGTGAGAACATATTTAAAAGTATGATCAATTTAGACAGGTTCATGCTAAAGCGACTCAGAATTGACCTTGATTTGTTGTTGATAAAGGCTTTTCAGTATTTTACAATATTAATGTTCAATTCTCAGTTCCAAAGCAGTTGTGAATGGCCTAAACAGATCAGCCAAGAGTGTCTGATTGGTCAGCAGTAACATGTACTTTACTCCTCAAGAGTTCTTGTTCTCAGTCTTAAGTCCTTTTTATGCAAGTGCATGTACAGCTGCCTGTTGCATTGATGGCAAAACAAAGGATTCCAGATCTGTAAAGCATTTTCAAAGAACTGTAATGAAACAGAAATGTCTAACATATAGTTAACACACTGACATCTGCTGGCCAACACTGACAATGCTGTTCATTTGTAGCAAATCACATGTGCCATAACTCTATCCTTCTATCCTCCAGTATAATAATTCTTCAAGTGTGTATTCATGATGAGATCATACTGTCGGCTTAACGACATTGCTCCCCAAATCCATCTTTGTACCTTTTATACAGAAAGGGGGTGCTGAATGGCAGCGTTACAGTTCAGCCTTGAACATGCGTGTACAAAGCGGTAAATGATGAGTTCGTTAAGAAGAAGTTTCCAGACTTTCTAACAGAGAGAATCAACTTAAAGCAGCCACATCAGACAAGTGTTCGCCTTGACCACTTCCCCTTACATCTCTTTTCATATCCATTCGTTGATCTGTAAAGCATCCGAAAACTGGATCACTCCATTTTCATTAAGCTCATATCTTGTGCAGATGAGTTGAGCTTTAGGTAGAAGACGTACCACCTAGTGACCTAGTGTGGGTGGAACCACTTGGAGTTCAAAGCTTGAATTACTACCTATTATCTACCTAGATCTTCCTCTTTTGCCTCCTCCTTCAACAGGGCTCTTTTTCTTTATCCTTTGCTTGTTAGAGTTTCCAGGTTAACTCTGATCGCTGAGTTGGTCCCATGGTTGTTGCATAGTCCACTTTTTTTTCTTTTTCTTTTTTTTTTACCATTAATGACCCCAATTAGTATTAATATTGTATAGCCATAACATTATGATAGCAACTTTTACTCCATTATTTAAATTTAAATACTCTAAATGTGCATGCTAAGTGGTATGATGACACTGTACAGCAACCACATGTACCATAAGCCCTTTCCCTCAGACGTGTCTCACTGTAACTTTATTTTTGCTACAATATTATATCATTAGAAAACTGCACTGTAATAATTTTTTTGTCACCTGTGAAAGTTCAATAGAACTAAGGGTTTTTATTATATAGGGTTGTCTATACAAGGCCACTGATTGGCTTGACTAAAAACTGCTTTGTCGGTGGACACTCTTAGGGCTGTTGTTGACATAGGAGGAGAATGTAGTGTTTCCCCTATCTTGTTTCATTATTGTATGTATAAAAATCCAACATGGATTTCATGCCACGTTACAAACTAAATATCACACACTGTCTACTTTTTATTGTCAAATATAATGAAAAAAACAGAGTCAGTGTATGCAGTTTATTGAATACGCCACAAGAAGTAAAAGGTCCAAGTATAACATCTTGAGTTTCTACATTACATATAAGACTATGCAGTAAAGTCGATTTATTTGTTGTCACACAAAACCATTTGGTTTGAAGGACACTAAATTTACAGATTAAAGAATTCTTGGTGGTATTTTCCCCATCAAATGTTTTTTTGAGTTGCGTTCTGGTCTGAAGATTATTATGTAACATTTTGGAACAAAAATGCATACGAGCAAACCAAAACTGGAAGCCAGAATAGCAAATATCTCCACAGCTACAGTAAACTTCCCCGGGGAGCTCACATATGCTGGGATGAATGTGATCCAGACTGCACAGAATATCAGCATGCTGAAGGTGATCAGCTTAGCCTCATTAAAGCTGTCTGGAAGCTTCCGAGCAAGAAAAGCAAGTACAAAACACAAGATAGCAAGAAGTCCAATATAACTTAACACAGCCCAGAATCCAACAGCTGAACCCAGGGCACACTCTAAGATGATCTTGTCTTTGTAGTACTTCATGTTCTTCTTTGGGAATGGAGGGTTGACTGTTAGCCAAAGTATACAAATCACAACCTGAATGAGGGTGAAAGTCAGAACACTGAGTCTCTGGTGCGTCGGACCAAACCACTTCATGACTTTACTCCCTGGAAGTGTCGCTCTAAAGGCCATTAAAACCACTATAGTTTTCCCCAGAACACAAGAGATACAGAGAACAAAGGTGATGCCGAATGCTGTGTGTCGCAGCATGCAGGACCACACGGAGGGCCGGCCAATGAAGGTCAGAGAGCACAGGAAACACAGCTTTAGTGAGAATAACAACAGGAAGCTCAGCTCAGAGTTGTTGGCTTTTACAATGGGAGTCTCTTTATGGATCAAAAAGATTATTGATGTCAGAAGAGAGAAAAAAACACCAACACAGCCAAATCCAGTTAAAAGTGCCCCCATAATCTCCTTGTATGAAAGGTACTCAGTGGGCTTTGGAAGACACTGATCTTTCTTTATATTTGGCCAAAATTCAGGAGGGCAGATTAAACACTCTGGAGAATCTGTAACAGAAGTGAAATCACACAGAAATACAATCATTTTATTAAAATGAAAAACATCTATTATCCATTCATCATTAACACAATACACATGAATTAATTTAACTTAAAAATCCTTACTGACTTGTTTGATTACTTATTGTTCCCTCGGGGCATTCAAAGCAGTCGAAGCAGCACACAGGCTTTAACTTGTTTATGGCCTTACGAGTCCCCGGTGGGCACGGCTCTCTGCAGACGGACCTCACAACCTAATTAAACAAAACACAGCGTGTAATAATTCAACAATGCAACAAACTGTAAAATGAAAAAAAAATAGTGGGATTCTCTACCCTGCCAAGACTACCTCTCCACCCTACATATTCCACATGTTTAGGACTGACCCCGGATAGCTGCTAGGATACTCCTTAAGACACATCAACCGTGGTGGTCACAGAGTATCCAGATCAGCTGTCCCTTTACAGATTAGTCCCTGTCAGTATGGAATACATTGGGTGCTGAGATCTAGGTTACGTATGCTACCTGAGTTCACTTTACCTCATTGCTGTTTCCTCCCCAAACAATTTTGGCGTTGTCCTTTAGTTTAAATTTTTTCCCCTCTGGAAAAGAGGTATCATATTGACCGATATTTACAATCTTAACCGAACCATCGTCTTCCATGTGCCAGTTCACTAAGTCATACTGGGCAACTGAGTCTCCATTTTCATCAAAGAAAACCTTGGCCCCATTAGGTGTTGTAAAGTTCACATACTGAATGTGTTCCAACACCTATGGAGGGACAATTAGCACATTTTAGGATACATACAACTTGATAGCAAAAGAGAAAACACATTTAGTATTAAAATGGAACCCGAACTGAATACCTAGTCGATTTTTAATATCATAAACATATAAAAGCATACTGTCTTGAGCACATAAAGAACTTACTAGCTTAGGCTGGACTTCGTTCTTGTTCACACATGGATTTCCTGTAGTGGGATTTGAGCCATTTTTACACTGCAATAGTGCATGCAGGGCATATGCCACCAAGTACACAGCTTTGTACACATTATTCTCAGCCCTGAAATGCGTCACCTCTGTGTAGTCATTTGAGACCATCATTAGATCCTCTGTGCCAGTACACATAGCAGTTGTATTTGATGGAGAGAAACTGCAGTCAAAGAACTTCTCCCAGAATGCTTTAATCATTGCACTCTTGGGTTCATCAGAAGGTTTCAAGTTGAGTAAGAATTCACCAAGACCCGGTATGGACGCCTCAGGAAGAGCAAAGCCCATTGCCCCCTGTAAAATGTTCTTCCTCTCGACAGAGGCCAGGTCCGCTTGTGTGATCCAAGCCTCACTGCCAACCCACTGCTTTCCAGTTATGTTATACTCGTCAATTCGGGACAGGAATGATTTAGTAAAATAAAAGGACATGAACAACAGAACCACTTTTGACGAGGATTCTCTCAGAGTCTTCAAAATAGTTTCGAACTTGGTAGATGTAGATGTCTTACTGTAAGTCAATATGTATTCAACACATATGCCCTCTTTCTTTGCTTCCTTGGTGAATTCGGCTGTACCTTTCTCAGCATACATACCTTTAGAGTAAATAATCCCCACCCAACGCCAGTCAAAGTATTTCATAAGCTGCACCAGGCCAATGATTTGGAATTGGTCACTCGGTACAGTTCTGAAGAACGTGGGGTATAATCTTTTGTCACTTAAACAGGCACAGGTTGAAAGATGGCTCACCTTCACAAGAAATAAAAATAAACAAGTTCAATACAAATAATTTACATATTTTTTGTGAAATATAAAAAAAACATATTTCTGCTCACCTGTGGAATGGATAACGGGCTTACTATGATGTTTATGTCTTCACTCACGCCAGAGGAAGAATGACCTAAGAGAGCCTGAATCTGACCACTGCAGCCGTTTGAATCCTCTCTAGTTACAGCTTCGACAGCTGCTCGAATGAGATTTTCACTTCCACATCCGTTGTATAGCCTATAGCCCAGGCTTACTCCAGGGAGGAGCTTAGTATCTTTGTTGATCTCATCCACCGTAAACATCACAGTGCGGGCAAACTTCAATTCCCTGTCATTCAACCTTCAAACACATTGTTGACCCATTACAGATAAACCAGTTATTATAGACACACATTTTGCAACACTTTAACTCAACACATGAAACATTGTTTTTTCCTATCACATGTCAAACAAAACATACACATTTTGACTTACCTTGTGCAGTATGCATATGGAAATGCTTGATAGCCATTATCAACCAGTTTGCGTGAACTACTCATAGAGAAAACACCTCCTATAAAAAGATCACCTTCTTTTGAGAATTCCATGAACCCTGTCTGCCCAATCACTTTGCATGTTTGGTTCTCTGACTTTGTCCTTGCTAGCAGAATAAATAAGATAACTGTGATCCAACCCATCACGAGCCACCCTCCCCTTCGCTGAAACAAATCTGAAGTGAAGGTCAACCTTTTATAGTTTTTTTTTACCATAAAGGACATATCAGCAGCCAATGTGAGCGCACTCTCAATTCTCGAAAGAATTCGGTTTTCTTGCTTCACTGCATTTCAAAGAAATTGATCCTGCTCATTGACATGGGGAAGACAAAGCCTGATTATTAATAAACAATGACAATCGGGTGCGGACATGCTTCACTGTCCAGTAATAGTCACTCAGATAAGCAGTAAAAAGCAGCTTTGAGTGGTCGCAAAGACTAGAAAAGCGCTATATAAGTACAGTCCATTTACCATAAGGCTGGCAGGCTTACAACCTGCTGAAACATGTTGACTGTTCGTTTTCTTCCGCAACCTTCAGAGCAGTAAAGGACGGATTGTAATACTCAGATACTTTGGTATATTGTAAACTATCACATAAACAGTACAATAGGTTCTCCATGAGATGTCTAGCCATGACATAAAATCATGTATTTGTTGTACAAGGAATATATAAAATAAAATGTATATAAATATACTAATTAAAATATAACATGAAATAAAACTAAATGAAACCTGAGTATAAGATGAAAGTTTGAATATCTGTATGCAGGTCTAAATATATAAAATATATAAAAAAGTTCAAATATATTAATATAACAGGTGGAATATATATAGTTTGCTTGCAATTTTTAATAGAATATATAGAATAAAGGTTTGAATGTGTTGAATAAATGAAACCCAACTATAAAATGAAAGTCTGAATATACTCTAGGCAAGTCGGAATATATGAAATTAAAGTTATCCTGTTATAACTTGCTAAGTTAACATTATAATTTATCACGTTATAACTTGATAAGCTTTATGTTATAACAATATAATTTATCACGTTATAACTTGATAACTTTCATGTTATAACAATATAATTTATCACGTTATAACTTGATATAGCTTTATGCAACTAGATAATGTGTTGACTCATACAGAAAAAAATTACGTATTGAAAATGAGCCAGTGCAAGTGCCTCGACGATGTTAGATTACTTTGTTATTGTCAAGTTTCCTTCCCATATATTCACAATTTTTTTCCATATATTATTGCATCTTTAATTTACTTTAAATATGGTAATATTGTTATTTTTGTTTAGTTGTTGTTAAGACCTCACATATATCTGTTTACTGAACTGAATTAACGAATTTCTAAAGGTCATTTTCAGCTTTACCATCATATAATGCATAACAGATTCTGTATTTATGATATTATAAAATATTACTGTTAAAGTTGTAATTTTTCTTTTGAATTATGTCTTTTGCCAGTGCTATTATAATTATCTATTTTTATTTCAATTACAATATGGATAAGCTTTATTTTTTCCGATTACCTTTTCTGTTTTATTTATTTATTTTATTCATTACAATTTATATTTTATACTGCTTTCGTATGACAAATGGCTTTTTTTCATTAATACAGGAAGTGTTAGAGCAAGCAACAGATATATATTAGACGATATAATGCGATTAAAAGAGCCATCAGAAATTTTAAAGAGAAATTTAAAAGCATCTTCAAATCATTAATTTAAATTTTCCAAATGAATGTTTAGGGATGTACACATAGACTGTATAGACTCCCTAAAAGTGAAACCAAAACATTTTGGGCGCCCCCTGCTGACTGGCTGCAGTATAGGTCATAAAGCCCGCCTCCTCCATGTTAACAGATGGGACATGGGTCAAACTATAAAATCAAAATACACTCCCAATACATTTTTCTCAAACATGGTTTCTGTCATTATAGTTAGTTCTTATCATGCTGATTCACATCCAAGTGTTCATTTTTCTGATAAGTTTATTTTTAATTAGTTTTTTGATGCTCTCAAAATGATGATTGACAGCTCTGTTGACAAATTCGGCTCCTGCAGCCGATCAGTTCCGGGTGAGCAGAGTGGAGGACGATCCGCGAGTGGAAACGTAACTAAAACAATCACTACAGTCATTGAAGTTTCCATACCTGTGAACGTTAACCTCAGACCAACACAGAGAAGCTGTTCTGCTGTTAAATACGCCGGTGTGTGGGATTCTTGCTGTTTTTTCAGTAAGTTAAGTGAGTTAGCGGCTGCTTCACTCGCCAATCTCTACTGCGCAGTCTCTGGCTCCAAATGACGTCACCATCGCATGGGGCTATTTTGTTATCAATTTCGTACAATGGGAGCAGATGGAGACGCGTTGTCCATCTATATATACAGTCATTGGATACATAATGGCATTTAATCAATTTGTTACTTGAATCTGAATTATTTTTATTATCAATCCAACTTGGAGTCATCAAAGTACAAATTTAATTAAACCACTTAAACCACCAAGCAATTCAATTTTGATAATATTTAGAGTTCCAGGACAGTGAAGGCTCCAGTCTAACAGCATTTAGAGTAAGATTTGAATTGCTGCTGTTTATCAGTTGTTACAATTATTTTGCAAACCAGCAGCCTCAGGTTTGTCCAGTTGTATTTGAATGATTTAATGTTTGAAAATCTAAGTACATACAAGTTTTAAACATTTGTAACAAACACACCTCTTTATTCTGCACTGTTACCTATATTTTATATGCATTCAAAGTCATTACTGAGCTCTGATTATTTATTTAAATAAATATTATGTATACCATTAAGGCTTATTGTATCACAAAGGACACATTTTTTATACCATGTAAAAAAAAAAATCATCTTTAATATACTTAGAAACACCGGGTTGTATAGCTGCATGCATGAAAAAAACAAAACATTAAACATTTTTGCATCTCTGTTTTTCACATCATTTTTTTTTTTTAAATCAACCTGTTGATCTTGATAACAATTACATACTTTGTTGGGACCCTTGAATTCTGTAGAAAAGTCACAAGTTGCCCATTTAAGAGGACACTCAAAAAATTCATCTTTGTCAGGATGGATTGTAGCAAACTAGGAAGTGAGACAAACACACAGTACAAAGTAACAAGTAGCTCTATCTGCCCAAACACAGACCAGGATCTTAGTGTAGATCCCACACTACACTTATCAAGTATGTCTTCAAACCAGTCTTTTACATCCTTATTGACAAAAGGGGGGCTGAAAGTGATCCAGATGAACAACACAGTAGCAGGGAGAGGCCTAAAGTGCTGGTGCGTGTTACAAAACAGTTTCATGACAGTGACAGCAGTCCTGCAGGCAATTAACACACGAATAGTTCTCCCCAGAGCACAAGAGAGGCAGACGACAAAAGAGATCCTGATACCTATCCGGGACCACTCAGGGGGCTGGTGGACGGTTGCTGATGGTGAAAAAAAGTGCAAAGTCATAGAAAAAAACATCATCATTGTGCAGTTACTGGTCTGAGCAGGACTGACTCTGTTTGATGACAGTTTTAGTCTCCTGGTGAAGATTCCAAGCAGTAACACAGCTGCAAGAAAGAATCTTGCACCCCATCTGGTTGCATCTGTGGGCCGAACACTCTCAAGTCTGCCTGTGTTAACAATACATTTGATGTTATCTAAGGATGATAGAAAGTTTTATGTTATTAGATACTTTAAGGAAAGTTAGGTATGCTTTTCTTTTAATGAATGCCATATTTATTATCATTGATATTACCTGCTTGTGTTAGAACGGCTTCTTTGGGACAGTGTGGTGCATAGAAAGATGATGGCATCTGTTGACAGGATTTGAAAATAAGTTACTGCACACACATCACACATTCACAAAACAATGACTGTCCTACATGATATGATATAGTACTCTGTAATATGACTCACAGTTGTCAACTGCCAGCCTTTTCCTATAGCATTTCTATCATGGTTACTACTTCATGGTCATATATGATTAACACATTTACATTTTAATTATGGCTTATGATCCAGCCCCAAAAGGTTACATCTATTTCCATATTTCGATATGGTTTATAATAAAATACATCACTATATATTTCTATACAATATCATATTATGCATGTGGTTCATGGAGACGTACACAGCAAGGTATTTTCATATTACTCTCATATCACCAGCTTGATATTTGTCCTCACAACATCCATCTCTGTCGATAAGATTTCAAATGTAAAGACTTCTTTCACAATCATGATTACTACTAGTAAGTAGCTAACATGGTTAACTGTATTGTGTTTGAATTTTCTTATAGCTCCCAGCAAGAGTAGGCCCTGATAATACTGTGAAGCACACTACATTCGAGAGACTGAGGCAAAACTAACTGCACAGCACTGCACAGAAATACTATAAATAGAAATGTTATTTGCACGTGCAAACCTGCAAGTAGCAGATCCTGACAAAACACCTTTGGGATATTTCTGCAGACATCAGCATCACTTGGCTCTCAGACAGGATGAACATTACAAATTCTGGAAATGCATGTCCGAGTTCTTTGTAGGAAAAAACTTGCAGGATTTTGCCCTCAAGGTTGCATGCCTTACACAGGCAGATACAATCCATTGTTTGCCAGTGGTCAAATAATACAAAGGTTATGATGGAGGAGCAGTGAGCCACAGATCTCAGAAGAACAGATGAAGATGAATGCGTGCTGTGATTATCAGTCTTTGCCTGCATGAAGGAAATCACAGACAAGTGCACAAGATAATATTAATTTCTTGATATATTAGTTAAGCAAGGTACTGCACTACTTTAAATACACATCTGAATTCATTTCACATTCAGTAAACAGAACTTAATGCCCTTTTAACATCTTATGGCACTCACCTCTATTGGTAGTTGAAGGCAGCTGTTCCTAGAAGAGAAATATACCAACAATTGCTGCAGTTTACACATGCTGATATGCCTGTTTTGCAACTCTCCATTCTTAGTCTCCTTCACTCTTTGCAACAGGTTCACACTGCCATTGAAAAGCGCACTGTTCAAAGTTACAAAAGGGAAAAGGGTAGTCATTTTTAACCCGGCACTGAACTAAAAATCTTCATTACACAAGCAGTCATTACACAGGCTTTAACCGAGACATTTGGCATTAAAAAAAGCAAATTAAATCATCCTCTACATCTCCAAATAAAACAGTGCAACATTAACAGCATAACAACCCATCTGTGTGTCTTTTACAGTGTTTATAATTACAGTAAATTGACTCAAAAACGCTTCTCTAGAGATTGTCTAATTGTCTTTTAAGGGGTGTCTCAATATGGTGTTTAGGCTCCCATAATTCAGGCTGGATCCCCGCTGAGGAAATAATTTAATTACAAGGTAATTGCTGAAGAATCTGTGTGAAAGCAAAACCAGGGTAGCCAGGTTCTTGACAAAAAAAACAACAAGCCAGTTAATGAAGAAAGATACAAATGGAAATGGAGAAAACAGTGAAATAAACCAACAATTTACTCACCTCTCACATGTCTGGGTCAGTTTAGCTTTGTCATGAATAACAACGTTTTTATACGTTGCACTTGAGCTGAGGAGCTGTGTGTCTTCATCATGCCCATACTGACTGACCTCAGCACACTGGTCCCATCTGAGCCATGTGCCAGACGACACCATCCAAGTGAACAGCGTCAAGAAGATGAGTGTGACTGTTGTCATCTCAGAGCCTCGCCTTTGGCACAGTCCAGATTTTTGGAACGGTGTGTTTTATAGCTTCCTATCTGCTACTCCGGTGTAGGAGGCACTTACCGGGCCATCCTCAGAGGAAGGAACATGCAAATCTTAAGGATGTCAAGCATGAAGAATAAATCTGACAGGAATACTCCTGGGCCCTATTTACCTTAGAGTTAGAGTATTCACGGAGGCCATTCTTTTACGATTGATTCTGTTCTTCATGTGAATGACATTGATTACATTTGAATTTGTGTATTAGACTGTAATGTAGCCCATAAGTAAATAATTTGTCACAATTCATGAAAGTGTTAAAACTGAAAGTATCAGTTTTGTTTTAGTCTACCCTCTGCAGTACTGCCATGAGGTCTTCTATGTCTACTAGAGCAGTGGTTCTCAACTGGTCTAGCCTCAGGGCCCACCACCACCGCCTTAATGACAAATCACAACCCAAATTTTAACCACTCAAATTTATTTAATAAAAAACATCACAGTATGTCAGCATCGCAAAAGAAAACAGTATAATAGTCAATCAAAATTACCATGCCAAAATATTCCCTCTACAGTTCATTCAGTTGACAGCCTTTTTTCAACTGACATGCAGTAAAAAAGTGCAACATAAATGCAACTACTGTCATCAAGTTGCAAGAATGTAAAGGTAACTGTAGCTGGGATTACCCAATCAGTGGATACATGGAGTGTGAATAACCTACACTACTATTGCACACACATCATAGGAAACCATGTCCTTCATAAAAGCACAGCACAGACTTTCAGCTGCAACTTTTTTTTTTTCAAGCACACACCCGCGACCCACTGAAGACAGCTCCTCGACCCACTTTTGGGTCCTGACCCACCAGTTGAGAACCATGGTACTAGACCCTTAAACATTAGGCCTGATCCAGGACCCCTTAGAGTTTGGGTTCACCTTTTATAAGTTGTATCAGGTCTTGGATGCTGCAATGTGTTACTGTAGGATCCAGGTCTTTTCATGATTGTGTTGTAATACACAAGTGGATGTGAGAAGATCTCAAATCAGCTCTGACAGTGACTTAATTGCATAAGCACTGTGTGTGACTTTTGTTTTGAATGAGGCTAACTTAACTTAACAAGAGTGAAAGTAAGGGGAAACAAAGCTGATGAGCAGACTTTATATAAATATTTTTACATGATGTGGTCAATTCTGATCCAGAAACAGATTCCTCTGGTCCATCATTTTTGACCTGCCTTTAGTACAGCCCTCTACAGAACACTTTTCATTAATGACATTATAAAGTGCCACTTTAGCAGAACAGGTTAGAATAAAATGATATCTTTTCATGCTATGCATACCATTCGAGTCAAAATGTGTGCCTAGAATAAAACAAGCTTACATTTTTTAAATTTAATTTTAAGTGCTGAATGAATTATAAAAGCATGGAGGCAAGTGAAGACACTGGTATGCATGAGGTTTGGTTAAAGCTCTGTTTGCTGTTTCACCGATGGCCACGGAAACCATTTGGTCAATGAAACAATGTATTTTTCACATTGGTGACCAAGAAACTTAAATATCTAAGCAGGTAACAAAATTGACGTCATGTGATCCTTTTATCCTCCCGCTCTGCTGCCATGTCATTATCTTGTTTTCTGTCTTCTCAGATTTGTGAAGTAAAATACATTACAAATTTTATATTACCTGGAAGATATTTCATACAAATTATTTTTAATTAAATTAAAGTTATACCTAATCCAACACTAATGATGCTTTAACAAAGAAAGACAAAAAAATAAAAAAAAAGCTGCTAAAAAAGAGGCAATGATAAGACCACATGGCCTGGAGTTTAAAAAATGAATGCAGAATTTATATTATCAACCAAAAATTATGTTAAATGTTGATGTAAAATTGTCAATTTTGGAAGAAACTTTGGAAGAAAGAAGAAAATACCTAGCGCACTTTTTTACCTGCCAATTATTTCATTTTTTCCCATTAAAGTCATTTAAAAAGGAGGAAAATAATTTATCATAATAAACTTGAAAACATATATATAATTTATATATGCAGTGGTGTGAAAGATATAAAAGAAATTTATGTTGATGATTGGGGATACTCAAAATAATATCAAGCTAATTGATTTATAATTATTTTTTATGGACAGAATTACAACCTCTTTATTATTGGGATACTGATAATGCAGAAGGAAGATGGATTCCTTTGCAAAATCGGAAAAGACATATTTTTGAAAATATATAACAAGAGGCATGTTTTAAAAAGACAGGAATCACATCATCATGTACGCTATGTGTTTGACCTTTATATGCTTAAAGCTCATGTGAGGAACTTTTGGTTTGGGTTGATTTTGGCGCCCCCTGTGGACAAAGCCGTACCTCTTTTTAACAAAAAATCTCATCCTGCTTTCTTTAACAGTCATATGTATCACTCATTTTAAATAGTTGCCCTGTAAAATGTAAACAAAGGCAGCGTGCAGTTAATCGCTTCGTCTGACACATACCCCCCGCCAGCAGCTTCAGGCATTAAAGATAACTATATAGAAATAATCAATCTTGTCACTGATGGTCTGGTTTGCTTTTGTAGCTCATATAGAGTAATCAGAATTAATTTCAGTCTGTTTCATAACCAGTAAAAAACTCCTCACAGGAGCTTTAAAGACAAACAATTCAGCATCAAGTTATTAAGTAAAAATTTTATTGTTTTAACAAGTCTTTTTCTCTCTATTACAACAGTCAAATCAACATCTTGTTTAATCAGTAAACCTGTTAACACAATATATTTTTTTACTTGTTATAATGTGAAATATTTCAAGTTACTCCATGGAATATTTAAACATTTCACATTTAAATCTTACTACTATGACATGGAAGGTGTCCTGTTATAAAAACACAAGTTGGTCTCAGGTATAAAACACTCAGAAGGCAGAAGGATGGAGGTCAGAGAACACAGGAAACAGATTCACTGAGAGGAGCTGTGGTAAGCTCAGCTTATGAGTACTGGCCCTGAAAATAGAGTAGAGTAGAGTTTACTGGAAGTGAAAGACAGTATTCATTAATATTTTCCCATGAAATATGAAAAGAGAAACATTCAGTGATTGTTGTTTGCATTATGGCTTTACAAATGACTGGAATATATAAATATACCATATAACTTTAATCTCCCTTCACTATCTTCATGCTATTCATCATAAAGCAGTCGTGA
Organism: Semicossyphus pulcher; assembly: GCF_022749685.1. Lineage (NCBI taxonomy): Eukaryota > Metazoa > Chordata > Actinopteri > Labriformes > Labridae > Semicossyphus > Semicossyphus pulcher. The sequence continues at coordinate 11,151,927 of NW_027211692.1, forward strand.
GGAGGCAGACAAGCATCAAAAACACCAACTGTGGCAGCATCCTGGTAACATCCTGTAAGATCGATGGTCCCTCATTCCCCATGAATTGCCGTGTCAAGGACCTGTTTGCTTAAATGCCTGGTAATAATGTATGAACACCCCATCTTCTGTGTGCAGCTTGTATCAATGATGGGATCCATTTTTTTTAAACAGTCTCCGTTTCTGTTACTTATTGCCCAGACTCAGGCCCAGCTGCATTGCTAGGCCAGCTTTGCCAGGACTCTGCTCTTGTGGAGGTCACTTTGAATAGTTTGGAAGAATGAAAGAAACTCCGCTTGCTCATGTTGCTGAGAAGACATTTAGAGAAACAAATCATTACAGATCACTTAAGACATATATATATATATATATATACATATATACTTATATACACAAAAGAAGTACAAATGTTACCACTGGTATCTGGAAACTCCCCAAAAAAATGTCTGAGGGGCCAGAGTTGTCTCTTACCACCTGTACAGTTCGTCTCATCTTTGATCACCCTCTGCCCACTGGTTTAATCGTGTCCTCTTAAACACTGCCCCTGTGGCTCTCTTTATACACTGCTGAGGCCTTTTCACCCCAGTTTATGTCTCCCCCCATGTCCATGGACCTGCTGTGTAAAACAAATCAGGTGGTGACCCCAGGGAAAGAAAAATCAGGGGTGTGATTTACAACAATCAAAGAATACTAGTAGGCATACTTACTTGACATATATCCCCAAAATAAGAGGGGTCATAAACAGCTTCTGTTAAGCTGTTTAAAAACATGGAGTTAGTAGGCATTTTAAATACTTTTTCCAAACATCTGCTACTAGTTAAGTTATAGAATTTCCAGTGTTTCTTCGGGGTAGTCTCTCAGGTTGTTAAATAATTATTGAGTGAACTTTTATTACACAGTATGTGTTGGTCAAGCGTAGTGTGTAGAAACCCCTCAAAACTTTGTAACCGGTGCAGTTTACCTGCTGCATGTATCTCTTCTGTGGGCAGCAGGTCAAGTGGGCGATGCAGCTCAAATATTCTAAAATCAGCTGTTTCATGAAGGTTAAAGTTCATTACCACTAACGTGTAGGATTGTACAGCTTCTGTTACTGTAAAATGAAGACGGCCCTCGTACAGAAGAAAAAAAGCCCTTTCACTTTTTATTTAAAGTTTTAAGTGATGAAAAAAAAATCTACTTTAAGGATAAATCAGATGAAAATTGCATATCAATGCTTGAGTGTTCCTCTTATGGTGTCATGCAGGCCTGGCCTGCACCAACATGGTTGCAGGTTACATCATCATACTGCAAAATTGCATGTTTTTTGTTAATTTGACAGGAGTTTTAGGGCCTTCACATTCTTCACGTTAGCAGTCTGAAACATTATCACTTAGTTGTGTCAAACAGTTTAAGATACATTTAATTGAGATTGCTGTCAAGGGGACACAATGGCGAAGAGGAGCCGAAAACACAGGAGGAAGAGAGAGATCAAAACAAAGCCTTAATTGATTTGAGATGCAACATGTGCATGTTGTGACACAGGTGTTCATTAATATAGACCTATCCTTTCAGCTTGAGGCAATATGCCAGCTGTTGTTCCTGTTGTTTTGTGAAAGGATGAAGCAATCTCCATTGTTAATCTCTGGAGTCTGCGTCCGGGGCCCCGATGAAGCTCTCCCAATGGAGTCAAGCCTCTGGGTAATAAAGTCAAGAGATACAACAGATGGGGACTTGTACACTGTTATTTCTTTAGTCTTGTTTTTCTCTGTGTTGCATCATTGTATTTTTGAACTTGAGAGCATCAGTGTCAAAGCAAATGTGTTTTTTTAATAAAGGTCAGGGGAGATCTGGGGCTGTGTTCAGGCCTTAGGCTTTATTCACACACATCAGAGACATGTTGTAATAGTTCTATCAAACTTTCTCACTTTCATCGGTGTTATTCAATTCTTCATAAAACTTTCTTCTGATCTTTTTGAGGTCATTTAGTGTTCTGAATCAGTTTTGCTTTACATAATCCTGCTCTGGTAATACAGTATAAGGTGCTGACAAATCAATTATCCCAACACTGCAGATAAACCAGCGATCTGCTAAGACTCCTTAGACTGACTGAGGTTTAGATGAAACATTAGATTCATTTTAACCCAAATATTTAGTGTACTCACATAAAGGGCAAGTATTAGCAGGATATGGCAAGGTAGCTCACTTTGTCAAGCATGCGCCCCAGAAGCTGAGCCCTCACTGCTTCAGCTCAGGCTTTGATTCAAGTCCTCGGCCCTTTGCTTTATGTCACCCCCTCTCTCTTTTCCCCGTATTTCCTGACTCTCTCTTGCTGTCCTATAAAATAAAGCTAAATGGACAAAACAGTTATCTTTAAAAAAGTGCTGACAGAAAGAATGATTACAGGGACTAATTACTCATTCTGTGTTTATATTGGCATGTGAGTAGCATACAGTATGTATGATAGAATTGGAACAATGTAAACCTCTCGTATACAAAAAGGGAGACTTAAACTTTATTGAAGTAATTAAAAAGCTTTAAAAAATTACAGCCAACATTTCTTTCAACAGTAACTTTATTGAAAAGGGCAGAACGTGCCGTCTGTGCAGCTTGCATACTTTGAGTATGATATAAGTGCAAATATGACATTGTGATTTTTGCATAATGTTTACACTCCTACTCTGCCATAAATAGTTTATGACTGTGGGAGCAAGTGTGCACTTCCTAGTGCCCTTGCTAGAGACTCCACGTCCAGAGGGCAACTCTACTTTGGACTGGATCAATACCACATTTACTCCTGATCAAATGTTCTCCACTGTGCTGGTCTCAATAGAAGAAGCTACATAACCTTGACAGTCCTGTTCATAAAATCACTTTTTGAGCTCAGTGTCATAAAAACATTGAATTTAAAGATGTAATCTCAAAGATCTTAATTTTATTGTCTTTGGCACCTATGGGGATAAACGGTAATTGCAGGAGCACACTTCCCAAATATCCAGACAGCGTTGCATGTGTGACGTCCACGGTTGGCTCTGGTTCTAACTCTTGATTTTCCTCGCTCGTTTGCCTTCATCTGAGCGTCGGATTTGTTTCTTTGTCTTTGGATTTTCACTTATTTTTGAAGTTGTATCTGTAGTTTTTGTGTTATCTGAGGGCCCTTGGAATCACAAAATATTGCTCATATCAACTTGCTCATTCATTGCTATGACTAAATCACTATATAACTATACTGCATATTGTTGCTGATGATGCTATGTGTAACACCGTCCACTGTGTAACACTGGTATACCACTGGGTTGTCATGGCGTTAACTATAAACTTGATAGACTTAATTAAATATACCTTTGGGATGGGGTTTAAGCAAGAGCATTGGGAAAACCTCAGCTGTGTATAATGTCCATCTCATCTGTAGGACCACCGAACACTCCTGACTGTGATACATCACTCCTAAACAAGATCATTTCGCCAATCTTAATCAACACTAACATGAAAGAGTGCCCTTGTTAAATAGTGCCCTTTCTTAATTATAGAACGAATACAGTAAAATATTCCAAACATAGCTTATATCTTAAAGTGTCAGAAGCTTTATTATATATTTCTAGTTGCAGAGAGGTTGTGTTGCTTTATGCATGTGTATAAGCAACACACAGACACAACAAACTTGAATTAATTATTTATTGATCAAAAAAACAGAAAAAGATGCACAGATTACATTTTGGTTACACTGGATCAAAGAGAGAGAAGATACACTTGTTAATAATGTATATCATTATGCGATGTCTTTCCCATGATGTGTTTCTTTGTGTTCTGATCCGGTCTGAACAAAATTATAAAACATTTTGGAAAAAAAATGCAGAAAAGTAGCCCATAAGTGGACGCTAAGATAGCAAATATCTCCACAGCTACAGTGAACTTCCCAGGTGAGCTGACATAAGCGGGGATGAATGTGATCCAGACTGCACAGAATATCAGTATGCTGAAGGCAATGACTTTAGCTTCATTGAAATTATCAGGCAGCTTCCGAGCCAGAAAAGCGAGTACAAAACACAGTAATGCTAAGAGTCCAATGTATCCTAACACGGCCCAGAACCCTACCGCTGAGCCCAGATTACACTCCAGTATAATCTTCTCTTTGTAGTGTGTCATGTTCTGGAAAGGGAAGGGAGGGTTTATTGTCAGCCAAAGGATGCAGATTAAGACCTGTATGAGGGTGAAGCCCAGAACGCTGAGTCTCTGGTGTGCAGGCCCGAACCATTTCATCACATTACTGCCTGGAAGTGTCGCTCTGAAGGCCATCAATACAACTAATGTTTTCCCAAGCACACATGATATACAGAGGACAAACGTGATGCCGAATGCTGTGTGTCGCAGCATGCAGGACCACTCGGAGGGCCGGCCGATGAAGGTCAGAGAGCACAGGAAACACAGAGTCAAGGAGAAGAGCAGCAGGAAGCTCAGCTCAGAGTTATTGGCTCGGACTAGAGGGGTTTCTTTGTGGCAGTAGAAGACTAATGTCGTGATCATAGTAAGGAAAACTCCCAGCAAGGAAAATAAGGCTAACAGTGTTCCTAGGATTTCATTATACGCCAAGAATTCGATCACTTTGGGGATGCAGGCGTCTCTCTGCTTGTTAGACCAGTATGCAGGCGGACACTTCATACAGATGATTGAATCTGCCAAACAAAAAAACAATATGTATTATGTTGTAAGTTCTGTTATGACGTTACGTGTTATATATTCTGTTGCATACCTGTTATATTACTGATCTCGCCTAACGGACATAGGATGCAATCATAGCAGCAGACTGGCTTCCCTTTCTGTAGCACCTTATGAGTCCCCGGGAGACAGCTCACACTGCACACTGACACAGGCGCCTCCTAAACACACACAAGAGAATTATAAACACATTTTAATGGAATCTGTATAACATGTAGATTTAGATTGGCAGCAGAAATATATAATACATATAACATCAGTCTGCTTTACCTCTGTTCGCCCATTCCCCCAGATAACCGGGGTGTTATTTGTGATGAACTGGTGACTCTCTGGCAGAGAAGCGTCATAAATGCCAACTGTTACCCCCTCCATTGTTCCCTTGTTCGTCATTTGTAGATTAACAAGTTCGTATCTCGCCAGTGAGTCTCCATTACTGTCAAAATACACTCTTTCCCCTTCCTGGGTGGTGAAATTCACATTGTCCAGATACTGTAAAACCTTAGTAAAGACATGACGTTAAGTGGCAGTGATTCGTGCTGTTATAACTTTGTCAAACTTAAACGGTGGATCCTCACCTGCCATGGCTGAATGTGTTTCCTGTCAGCACAGGTGCCGTTAGTAAAAGGCCCTTTACCCTCCTCACATTTCATCATGTTGTCGAGAGCATGAGCCACTGCATACACAGACTTGTACACATTATTAGTGAATCTCAGCTCGGACACATCAGTGAACTGCGAGTCGATGTTTTGCAAGCTCTCCGTGCCGCTGCACGGCTTTCTCTGTGTGTTTGCAGTTTCATTCAGAGCGCAGTCGAACACTTCTTCCCAGAAATCCCTGACAAACTCACTGTCGGGAAACTGCGAGGGGTGGAGCTGCCTCAGGTGCTCCTCCAGCCCGGGGATCTTAGCTCTGCTGACAGCGAAGCCGAGCGAGCCCACCAGGATGCCGTGCCCCTCGCTGTCAGTCAGAGAGTGATCCGTGACCCAGGCGTCACTGCCCACCCACTGCAGTCCCGTAATGTTCTGTTTGTGCAACTCTTTTGCAAGCAACTTGATTTCTCTGTGAGACACAAAAGCCATGATCACTTTGGACGTTGCGTGTTTGATAATCTCAATCAGTTTCTGCAGCCTTTCAGGTGGATGTGAGGATGAAAATGCTTCAGAATACTCGATGCACACTCCTAGTTCTTGCGCAGCTTGGATAAAAGCAGCTATGCCGTTAAGGCCGTATTCATTATCCACAGCTATAGCCCCGATCCAGGTCCAACCATAGTGTTTGACCAGCTTTGCCAGGGCTCTGCTCTGGTAGTAGTCGCTGGGAATAGTTCTGTAAAAAGTGGGATACTCTTTCCTGTTGCTCAGGCAGGCACAGGTGGCAAAGTGGCTGATCTGCAGACAAGCATACAAACATCTTAGTAGCAGCATCAAATAGCATCTTGCAGAGTCAACATTTAGTTAAATGCAACCGTTGCCGACTTACCACGGGTATATGAAACCTTCCAACAACAGGAGCAAATGCAATAGTCGGTCTCGAGCCTGAATGTCCCAGGATAGCTCGTACCGTGTCAGTTTTAGTGCAGTTGCTGTCACTGACTTCTCCCTTCACTCCGCTCACCAGAGCCAGAGCAGCTCGCAGTATGTCCATTGTTCCACAGATACTGTACATCTTGTAGCCCAGTTTAACGTGAGGGAGCATATCAGGGTTTTTGTTGATCTCATTTATAGCAAATATCACAGTTTGAGCAAATTTGAATTCTCTGAAGTTAAAGCTGTGGTGGTGAAACACAGAATGGTAAATACATGTATATGTTAGTGTCGCAAATACAGTACATAACAAACCATAAATATCCACATCAAACAAGACATACTTTTTGCATTTACGCACAGCTGGAACTGTCTGGAACGAGTCAACTACATAAATCTGCCCCGTGCGAAATGAAAAAATGCCTCCGATAACAAGGTCACCATCTTGGGCCAGTTCAGGTGGTTGTGCTGAGCCTTGCAGTCGGCACACAGAGTCTCCCTCTCCTGATAGCAGAACCAAGAGGAGCAGCCTCAACAATGGCATAGCTCTGCTCTGCACCTCAGGCCGGGCCAATCAGCTGTACAGGTGATTGCAGGGCTTTATACAGGTTCAACAACAAGGGGCAAGTTGTCATGGTTGAACTCAGGCCTCAGGAGAGCAGAGGAAACAAAACAAGATGTTTTTGTCCGTCAAACTGGATTTTATTCTTTTGAAGCTGCATTAAATATTATAAAATCAGCAACAGATAAGGTTGAGCTTGTGCATTTTCTCATGCTTCCTGTGCGATATATGTTGGTTAATATAATTGTATCTTAAATTACATGGTGCGGTTGTTCCTGGTTCAGGGGAAGTGGACCTTTCTGTGTGGAGTTTGCATGTTCTCCCCGTGCATGCCTCCGGGTGCTCCGGCTTCCTCCCACAGTCCAAAGACATGCTCACCAGGTTCACTGGTGACTCTAAATTGCCATAGGTGTGAATTATGAATTATTATAATTATTATATTGATTATTACTTCAAATGGTGACTCTAAATTGCCCATAGGTGTGGGTATGAGTGCGAAAGTCTGTCTCTATGTGTCGGCCCTGTGATTGACTGGCGACCAATCCAGGGTGTACCCCGCCCTTCGCCCAATGACAGCTGGGATAAGCTCCAGCCCCCCGCGACCCTGCTATTTGTATAATTACATGATGCTTTGGCAATATTGTAACTGTTACAGTCATGCCAATAAAGCTTATTGAATTGAATGTGTTCAGTTCAGGGTGTATCCCGCCTCTCGCCCAATGACAGCTGGGATAGGCTCCAGCCCCCCCGTGGCCCTGAACAGGATAAGCAGTATAGATAATGGAAGGATTGATAAATAAAAAGTCACAGAAACATTACTGCAGGTCTTCATTTAAATGAGGAGGAGAAAAATTAGACACTCAAAGGCCTTTTCCATCATTTTATTTGTATTTTTCACAGTGATTTTGGGGCCCCCTTCCCCATCATATTCCTTTTAGTATTCCTCTCTGGCTTCAGTAAGATAATGTAACATTTTGGAATAAAAATACAAATGAGCAATCCAAAACTTGAAGCCAGAATAGCAAATATCTCCACAGCAACGCTGAACTTCCCAGGAGAGCTGACATATGCTGGGATGAAGGTGATCCATACAGCGCAGAATATCAGCATGCTGAAAGTGATGAATTTGGCTTCATTGAAATTATCAGGCAGCTTCCGAGCCAGAAAAGCGAGAAAAAAGCACAACATGGCCAGAAGTCCTATGTACCCAAGTACAGCCCAAAAGCCCACAGCTGAGCCCAAAGCACACTCCAGTATGATTTTGTCCTTGAAGTCTTTAAAATTCTTAAAGGGAAAAGGAGGAGAGATGGTTAACCAGAGGATACATATGACTATTTGTACAAGAGTGAAGCCCAGAACGCTGAGTTTCTGCTGTGCAGGCCCGAACCATTTCATCACATTACTGCCTGGAAGTGTCGCCCTAAAGGCCATTAAAACCACAATCGTTTTTCCCAGAACACAAGAGATACAGAGGACAAATGTGATGCCGAATGCTGTGTGTCGCAGCATGCAGGACCACTCGGAGGGCCGGCCGATGAAGGTCAGAGAACACAGGAAACACAGAGTCAAGGAGAAGAGCAGCAGGAAGCTCAGCTCAGAGTTGTTGGCTCGGACAATAGGAGTCTGCCTGTGTCTGAAGAAAACAAAGGCGACAACAGCAGTCAAGCATGTTCCAAATAGGGAGGCTGAAGTGAGCAGTGCTCCCAGGATCTCTTTATATGAGAGAAACTCGGCCTCCTTCTTTACACAGGCGTCTCTTCTCTCGTTTGACCAGTAGTCAGGGTCGCATTGCTGACAGGTGATAGAATCTGTAAGATAATATTGAAGCAGTTGTTAAGTATTTGTTTTTTGGTCTCTATTGTCTCTACAAAAAAGTGTTCTATTCAGTATTCATTTCTATGTAGACACTGACTTTGGAATTATTTTGAATGTATTTGAGTTAGGGGAACTGATCATTCAAATATAGATATTTGGGGGCGTTGGTTTAGCCTAGCGGTTAATTGGCACCACATCCCATATACAGAGGCTGCAGTCCTCGATGCAGCGGCCTGGGGTTCGACTTCCACCCTCAGCTCTTTGCCACGTGTCATCCCCTGTTTCCTACACTATCCACTGATCTCTCTCTCTAAATTAAGGCATAAAAGGCCAAAACATTATTAAGAACAAACCAAAAATATATATTGATTTTTGATGTAGCGATATTGACTTTTGGTTGCTTAAAAAAATACTTTAAAATTACTCTATGATCCCTGCAGGAACTCCCCCCATGCTTAAGGAATGAAGCAATTCTATGACTTGAACCTGACAACATTTAAACATGTATTCTACGTTGCATTAAATAATACCACACCTGCAATGTTGCTTATTTCTCCCTCTGCACATCTCAAACAGTCATAGCAGCAGACAGGCTTTCCCTTCTGTAGAACCTTGCGAGAGCCTGGGGGGCATTTCTCACTGCAAACTGACAAAGGAACCTGCTTAAACAAAATGAGAAAGATGTATTTAATTGTATCTTTGATGCATCAAAACAAAACATTATGAGTAACTTATTCCATTGTAAATTTAGATATTCCGTTGGAGGTTACCTCTTTTGAGTTCTGTGCCCAAATTAAAGACTTATTCTGCAGAATCAGCTGCTTGTCTGCAGGTAAAGACGCATCATAAAGACCAACGATGGCAAAGTCCACTGCGCCACTTCTTGTTGGCTGCCAGTTTATTATTTCATACTTTGCTGGTGGGTCTCCGTTCTCATTAAAGTATACCTCATCTCCTTCCTTTGTTTTGAACTGAATCTTTTGTATTTGCTGTAAAATCTGAGAAGATTTGCATCCATGAAGCACATTATCTATTGTCTCAACAGAACAAACTGTTACACTAAAATTCTTGGTGTTCAACTCACCGTAAAAGGATCAAGCTTCACTTTGTTGTTGCATGTTTTATTACAGCTGAGAATCTTATGAAGTGCATGGGCCACAGCATACACTCCTTTGTAGACATTGTTAAAGATAGGCATGAGAGACATATCAGTGAAGCTGTTTTGCACTTCAGTCAGATCTTCATGTCCAGAACATTCTCTCCGATTCTCTGTCTTCTTGAACGTACAGCTGAATAATGTCTCCCAAAACTCTGTAAACATTTCATTACTAGACAAATTTAACGGCTTGACATCCAGCATGAACTCTCTCATGCCACTCACATGTGCTTTAGGGATGGACAGGCCGATAGCACCATCCAGAATATGACGCCCACCAGTGGCTGCGATTTGGGAGTCAAAGATCCAGCCCTCGCTGCCCACCCATTGGTACCCAGTCAAGTTGTGGTGAGACAACTTGTTTGTTAGCATGTGCATATCCGTGGCAGAGAGAAAAGCGACAATCACCTTGGAAGTGGAAGCCTTGATAATGTCAATTATCATTTGTATTTTGTCTGGTGGGTCTGTTCTAAACACAGATACAGAGTACTCTAGACAAATGCCCAGCTGCTGAGCGGTGGCTGTGAATATGGCCATGCCATTGTTGCCATAATCATCGTTTGTTCTAACAGCTCCAACCCAAGTCCAACCAAAGTGCATCACTAACTGGGCCAGGGCTCTGCTCTGGTAGTAGTCGCTGGGTATTGTTCTGAGGAAGGATGGGTACTTGGTTTTATCACTGAGACACGCACAAGTAGCAGCGTGGCTGATCTAAAATAAGAAGGAGATGGAATCTAAGATACAGAACATTTACAAAGCACATTAAGATTTTTGAACACCTTTTGCTGAGACCGTCAGGAAGAACATACTTTTCACACATAATTTCAACATCAACAATTTTACTCACCAGAGGAACACGAAAGGGTCCAATGACAGTAGCTATAGCCATGCAAGGAGATGAAAAGGTCTCTCCCATGATGGCCTGCACTTGGGCGGGTCTTGTACATGGTTGCTCAGAGGGTGAAGATACCATATCATTACCATTAGCCAAAGCCAGTGCGACTTTCACAGCTCTGGCAATGGAGCCACATGAATCGTAGATCTTATAGCCCAGAGAGATGCCGGGAAGTAGGTCTTTGCTGTTGTTAATCTCCTCTATGGCAAAGCGCATAGCCTGGGTGTACTGGAACCCTCTGAAATTCAACCTTCATGCAGACAGTTAAAAATTGTGAAACTTCATTGAAAAAGAAACAATAATGATCCACATAAGACATATTTCCTATTCTGATACTCAGTTATATAACCTTAGATTTTAATGTTATCATTTACCTGGTACATTGCAGTGGCAGTGGTTTGTGTGAGTAGGTCTCCTTTCCTTCTTTCCAGCGGCTGTGGAAAGAGAAGATTCCCCCCAACATAATGTCCCCATCCATAGAAAGCTGGGGGTATTCAAGATCCCCTCTACGCCTGCACTCCGGCTTCTCAGCCTGAGAGGCAGACACAACCGACAACAGCTGTAATAGTGCCCAACCCTTCTCTAACCACCCCTGTGTGGATGCCATACTGTCTAATAGAGCTAAATCAAAAGCTTCCACTGGTATTTATACATTTTGAAGCAGTGTAAAAAATTACACATGCAACATAATAGCCCACTGTGGGTCCACAGAGAGAATGCATGGCTGAGATAATAAATATGCACATTACCAGTATATTCAACTGTGCTGAACAAAAGCTTAAATATTTTAGCTCTAAAGAGGCACAATTAATTCTTAAATATACAAATATAAAAATATACAATTGCTTAATTTTATTTAAATGCTTGGGCTACTTGGGCTCACAGAAATGCCTAAACAGTACTGTTTTTAATTTATATCATTTTTTGTTTGTTCGTTTTTTTAGGGGCAACTTTGAAGCGGATACACTTGGCTTCATTGTTAAGTATAATGGTTGTCATCTGCAAAAATAAAAAGGTGCATTTGCTCATTATGGTATTATGGTATCTAAAGGAAGCATAAGATGAAATTTAATGGGTCCTAGTACTGAACCTTGTGGAACTCCAGAACTTACTTTGGCATGCCTAAAATAGTTAAATGATCCAATAAATAGGGTTTAATTCAGCTTGATGCAGAAGCCAATCAAGCATGTCAGTCTCTGTACTAGGAAGTGATGGTATATTGTGTCAAGTTGAGTGCATGAGATCCTGTCTTAACAGCAATCAGGGGATCATTTTGAAGTCATCAATGCTGCCTTTGTTCTTAGATGTATTTGTAATCCTGACTGAAAAACCTCAAACAATTGCTATGTAGGTAGTCAAATAACTTATTGGCAACTTCTTTCTCAAGGATCTTCTACAAAGGTTAAATATCAGTGTAAAGATGGCTAATGTGCCTGAATAAAGAGTACTTACAAAGAGTAAGATTGTCTAAAGCAGTCTAGTAGGGATAGGTCTTAGAGACAGGTTGATGGTTTAGATGAAGAAATCAATGAACTCAGTTCAAGATGGTCAATTGGTGAACAACAGTTTTTGTATATCAACTATTACAGCTGTTTCTAAGGCTCCCAAGTTTTAGGGAATATCAGTATCGGTAAACCCTGAACTACAGTGGAAAATAAACACATCACATTTTAGCTATCCCTAAAGAGAATTTGTAAATGTTTAAGACCACATGTAGATGATCAGTGGGCCTTATTGTTTATCCACACAGTGCTCTTTTTAAATAGAAAATGTGTTTATAGGTCCGACCATCACAGGTTAACATACTGTGAGAACAGTGCATTTCGATACCCTCTCTATCCAGCTTGAGAGATAGGCAAGCATGTATACCATTCAGGTATGCATCATGTGTGCCTTAATATAGCCCAAAGCTTACCCTGTTATTTATACATCCTGGAGCATCATAACAACTAATATTACAGCAGTGATGTTTTACCAATTTGTACCCACAAGGCAGCTTGACGGTGGGAGGTGCCTCGAAAAAGTTTTAGGGCTTAACCTTAATATGTTATTAGATGAGAAGATGCATTGTGCCTTGCAAAACGTTTCCCATGATAAAGATTTGAACATTATGGCGGCAGAATACTGTATTCTTAATCTATGCCTATTTTTTGTATCCTTAGAGAGTCTTTTTAGGTCACTCTCATGTGTATGGGCCTCACTCATGACCCTTTAATTGTTTGTACACAGGGTAGAGAGCACTTAAAGTATACATTGCTGTGGGCTTCAGAGTGGTTTAAACAGATCAGTATTCAGTCAGATCTGCTGCATTGCATCATAAACTTATATATACACTGACTGCTTCTAAAAGTATGAATTCCCTTATGTGTTCTGCTCAACAATTCAGTGTTGGTCAGTAGTTTCCTGACATTTTCACAGTTTTCTACTTTGATATGGAACTACTGTGGCGTTAATTAAGTTCATCTTTTATGATGGTGAGAAACAACACAAAGACACAAAGAAGTTTTGTATAGTATTTCAATTTTATTTGTTTTCTTAATATATATTTTATGAAAAAAAAAATCAAAATACTTGGGAATCCTTGTATATGTGACAATAAACATTTAAGGCTGACAATTTATTTCTGAGACTGTTATATGGGAAAATACATTTCTAAATCTTTTCCAGGTTTTGTTCTTATTCATTAATCGCAGTAAACTTAATCAGTGAAATACATTTTCAAGACATCTTGGTTACTGATATGTAACACCAGGGATGTTTTAGTGGAGAGTTATAAACTGCTTTTACATTTAAGCTAGAGAGTCGGCTCTTTAATTAAACTTGTAGTGTATGTGACCACTAAAATTACATTATTTCAGAAATGTATATATGTAACAAGATAATTAGATAAATAGCAAATATATGATAATATAAATATGTTGGTATGATTTATTATACAGCTCAAAGGGATTTTGGGGCCGCTTTGCTCATCAAATGTTTCCTTGTATTGTTCTCGGGCTTTAATAAAATAATGTAGCACTTGGGCAAAAAAATACAAAACAGCATCCCGTAACTTGAAGCCAGAATAGCAAATATCTCCACAGCTACAGTGAACTTCCCAGGAGAGCTGGCGTAGGCAGGGATGAAGGTGATCCAGACTGCACAGAATATCAGCATGCTGAAGGTGATAAATTTAGCTTCATTGAAATTATCAGGCAGCTTTCGAGCCAGAAAAGCGAGTATAAAACACAGGAGGGCTAAGAGTCCAATGTATCCTAACACAGCCCAAAACCCGACAGGAGAGCCCAGTGCGCACTCGAGGATAATCTTGTCCTTATAGTGTTTCATATTTTTAAAGGGAAAGGGAGGATTTATTGTCAGCCACAGGATGCAAATTAAAACCTGTATGAGAGTGAAAGCCAGAACGCTGAGTCTCTGCTGTGCAGGCCCGAACCATTTCATCACAATACTGCCTGGGAGCGTCGCTTTGAAGGCCATTAATACAACTACTGTTTTCCCAAGAATGCAAGAGATACAGAGGACAAACGTGATGCCGAACGCTGTGTGTCGCAGCATGCAGGACCACTCGGAGGGCCGGCCGATGAAGGTCAGAGAGCACAGGAAACACAGAGTCAAGGAGAAGAGCAGCAGGAAGCTCAGCTCAGAGTTGTTGGCCCTGACAATAGGAGTCTGCCTATAGTGGAAAAATATCAGGGCCATAGTCATCGCCAGGCAGGCACCAAAGACAGAAAAAGTGACCAACAGAATACCCATCAATTCTCTGAAGGTGAGGAACTCTATAGCTTTCAAGTCACAGTTATTCCTCCCGTCGTTGGACTTGTACTCAGGAGGGCATTTGTCACATTTCACTGCATCTGAAAGCATAAATATGTTTAGGCTGTACAGCACACACATCTTCAGATATGCCAGTAAAGTGCTGGCAGTGATTTTGCCCAACAGAAAGACAATGAATGCTACAGTAAAGGCTAGGAATCCAGCTGTCTCACTTGTACTGTTGCTGAACTCCCCGTCAGCACAGGTGATGCAATCAAAACAGCAGAAAGGTTTGCCCTTGACAAAGGCCCGGCGGGTTCCTGGCAGGCAGCTCTCACTGCAAACAGACCTTGGCACCTGCATCACAAAGAAACACTCCTGTTCGTTTATACACATTTCAGACCACGTTAAACGATAAATCAAAAAAATCTCATGAGGACATTTTCTACATTCAATTACCTCAAGATTCTCGCCTGCCCAGATGGCACTCACACCTGCTTTCATCTCAAACTGCTGACCTTCAGGCTGGGAGGCATCGTAGAAACCAATAGTCTCAAAGAGGATATAACCCGTCTCATCCATCTGCCAGTTCACAAGTGCGTAGCGTGCCACAGGGTCACCCAAAGCATCAAAGAACACATTTTCACCTATCTTAGTGGTGAAATTGACCTGCGTTAGGTAATGCAGCACCTGCAGAGAAACAGTGACGTCATTTAAGTGCATGCTCAGTAACATGTAGAGTTACACGTTGATTTATGCCTGATTTATTACCTTCCATGGTTGCACATTTTTCCTATCAGCACATGTATTGTTCTCAAAAGGCCCCTCTCCATCTTTGCACATAAACAGCATATGCAATGCATGAGCGACAGCGTACGTGGCCTTGTAAACATTATTCAGCAGGCTGGCGTCTGAAACATCTGTGAAGCGTGTGTTTGTGTCCCACAGAGACTCCTTCCCCGTGCACGCTGCGACTGAACCCTGAGCTTGAGCCGCTGCTTGGGGAGTCAGGGTGCAGCTGAACACCGTCTCCCACAACTCCACCAGCCCCCGATCTCCCTGAGCGATGGACGGCCTGCTGTTAGCTAGGAACTCCTGCAGTCCGGGGATGTGAGCGTTTAGTGCTGCAAAGCCCACTGCCCCCTGGACCACAGCGTAGTTCACAGGAGAGGCAATGTAGCGATAGGTGATCCAGCCTTCACTGCCCACCCACTGCAGGCCTGTTACATTCTGAGCATGAAGCTCTTTTATGAGTATATCAAGATCTGTGCCATCAGCAAATGCAACTATCACCTTAGAGGTGGATTTCTTTATAATCTCCACCACCTCTAAGAACCACTTTCTAGGATCAGTTCTGTAAATAGCCAGGGAGTACTCAACACACACTCCTTCCTTCTCTGCTGCTTCAAGAAAAGTGGCCATTCCACCATTCCCATAGTCGCTGTTAGTTCTGATAGCACCCACCCAGGTCCAGCCAAAGTGTTTCACAAGCTTTGCCAGGGCTTGGCTCTGGTAGATGTCGCTTGGTATGGTTCTGAAGAAAGAGGGGTAGTCCCTCCTGTTGCTAAGACATGCACATGTGGCTGAATGACTGATCTGAAACACGCGTAAAACAGAGACATAGCACATTCTCAGGTTGCTTCAATATGCATCATGAATCATACATGGACAGGTGTGCAGAGAGCATAGACGCCTCTGACACTCACCACGGGTATATGGAAGGGTCCCATGGTGCGTGCGATGCCTATCGTCGAGGTGGATGTGGTTTCCCCAATGACAGCATGCACGTTGGAGAGTTTGCTACAGCTGTCTCCACCGCTCTCGTACCGATTCATCAGGTTTAGCGAAGCCCTGATAGAGAGAGGGACGCTCGGACACGAGTCAAAGATCCTGTAGCCGAGTGTGACTCCTGGCAGCAGCTCTGAGCTGTTGTTGATCTCCTCTATGGCAAACATCATAGTGTAGGCATACTGAAGCTCACCTGGGTCCAGGCTGAGAAATGGAGATGGAAAATATTGTGCGATTTTAAGGAAAACATACATAAAGATACACGAGGATTTACATTGAAAACATGAATAAACAACACATATCGTCATAGGGTTTATATTTTTCGTTCCTAATCTTACCCTTCACATTGGATTGTCCCTGGGTTGACATGGAGAGCTGGATTGACCCTGACTGGATTCTGATGGAAGGAGAAAATGCCTCCAATGTTGATGTCTCCCTCCTTTGAAAACTGAGACAGTTCTTTTGTCCCATATGTTTGACACAGAGGCTTCCCTCCTCTGATAGCCAGAAGGGAAAGAAGTAGCAGATCTGCTATCAGCAGCATAATTGCTCACCTCAATATTTACTGCCCAAGGCCCAAAGATAAAGACCCTGAACCCCGAGCATTTTATAGGTTTTTTTTCTTCACTTTTCACAAAGCCACTGGGGCGTAAGAGCAGCTGAGGTGAATACTGTGTTCGTCTCAACCAATGACAGCACCTGTGGTGTGACTGACAAATGAGTGGGCCCATAGGAGGGACTTTTACGTCATAACCACATTCTTACAGGAAATCTAGGCCGTTTTTTTATTGTACATTTTATCTCAGTTTTCCATTATAATTTCATGCTGAATGATGAGAAACATTTTTTGACTTTTTTTTGAGAATTTTCTCCCCAGTGAAACTAAAACTGGAAGTGTGACCTTTTAACAAGGAGCTGGACTTTATTTTCCAAATCGGTTACGTCACAGAAAAATCACTGTCTGGGGAAACAGCCATACTCAAACCAAGTCAATCTGAAAGATGCTGATGCTCTAAAACATGCATTAGTGAGTTCCTTTCAAGTGTCCTGCATTTCAAATATCATTCAATTTGTGAATTTTACAGCTCATTTTTTCATTTAAAGCTCCTGTGAGGAGTTTTTCGCTATTCATGAAACAGACTGAAATTAATTCTGATTACTCTATACGAGCTATAAAGCAAACCAGACCATCAGCGACAAGACTGATGATTTCTATATAGTTGTTTTTAATGCCTGAAACTGTTGGCGGGGGGGTATTAACTGCACCCTGCCTTTGTTTACATTTTCCAGGGCAAACATTTAAAGTGAGGGATACATTTGACTGTTAAAGTAACAATCTTGAACATTTAATTGAAATAAATGTCTGTTAAGTCACTATCTATCACCGAATGAGGTAACACAATGGTGATTGAGCCTATGGTCCACTGATGAAAGCCATTTGCAGTATATAGTATTATTGTGGACTGGGTGTCTGTGGCGACATTCGTGGAAAAAATCACAAGCAGCGCCCAGTTAGTGACGCATTTTCCATCACCCAGCAGTGGTTAGTCTGTCAGAGAAGGTAGGCGGAGCTAAGCGGCTGCTCTTCTGGTTTCTGTAAGCATTGCCAGTAAACAGTAATCTACAATGGCTGAACAAACAAAGAAAAGATCGATGACTACAGATTTAACTTCAAAAATAAGTGACAATCCAGAGAAAAAGAAACTAATTTGACGCTCAGATGAAGGCACAAATCATTTAAAGTGATTTGGATTGGTTTCTTCCCATCATATGTCTTTTAGTATTTCTCTCTGGTTTCAAAAGTAGAATGTAACATTTTGGTGCAAATATACAGAAAAGCAACCCAAAGCTAGAGGCCAGAATAGCAAATATCTCCACAGCTACAGTGAACTTCCCAGGAGAGCTGACATACGCAGGGATGAAAGCGACCCAGACTGCACAGAATATCAACATGCTGAAGGTGATGAATTTGGCTTCATTAAAGTTATCAGGCAGCTTTCGAGCCAGAAAAGCGAGGATGAAGCAAAGCACAGCCAGGAGTCCTATATACCCCAAAACAACCCAGAACCAAATCGATGAACCTAAGTCACACTCTAGAATAATTCTTTCAGTGGCATGAGCTGTATTTTTGTAAGGGTTAGGTGGGGCGAGAGTTAACCACAGCAAACAAACAAACACCTGCAGTAAAGTGCAGCTGAGAACGCTCGTTCTCTGAAGTGCAGCTGAACACTGAGGAACTGTGCGGGATGGCCTGTTAGCCTTAAAGGCAATCACCACCGCTATGGTTTTAGCTAAGATACAAGACATGCACAGAGCAAAGGTGATGCCAAAAGCTGTATGGCGCAGCATGCAGGACCACTCAGAGGGTCGGCCTATGAAGGTCAGAGAGCAGAGGAAGCATAGAGTCAAGGAGAAGAGCAGCAGGAAGCTCAGCTCAGAGTTACTGGCTTTGACAAGAGGTGTGTGACGAAACCGAAATAAGACAGAAAACACCAGCAGTGTTAAACCTGCTCCAAACAATGAGAAAGAAGCAAGAAGGGCCCCCATGGTATCTCCATAAGAAAGGAACTCCATCACCTTCAGAACACACTGGCTATGATCTTCATTTGACCAATACTCTATTGGACAGCGGGAACACTCAGCAGAACCTGAACGAATGACACCAAACACTGAGATGTGCTCATTCTGTCAGCGGAAATCTCTCAGAGCATAGCTGAAAGCATTGATTTTACATGATTCATCGACGTGATGAAAGCTTCTACTCACTGCTGGAGTTGCTGATCTCTCCAGCAGCACAGGGGACGCAGGAGAAACAGCAGATGGGTTTGCCTTTCATCACAGCCTGCCGGAAACCTGGCAGACAGCTCTCACTGCAAACAGACTCCGGCCTCTGTAACAGCAGCACAACACATCAGTCATTAAAAAGCTTTGCTCTTCTGAAATGTACTTACTTTTCAACCTTCGAGTTAATATATATATAATGGATATAAATCAACCATCAGGATGAGTAGTGCATACATAACCTTTGGGGATTCTGCAGCCCAAGTAATCTTTATCCCGTCCATGGTAAACTGCTTTCCATTCGGTAGTGAAGCATCGTAGTTCCCTACAGCTACAAACACTACGTCTCCTGCTCGGTTTCTCTGCCAGTTTACAAGCTCATAGGTCGCTGCAGGGTCTCCATTTCCATCAAAATACTCCCTCTCTTCTGATTTCAGAGTGAAATTCACGTCTTGGAGATGTTTCACAACCTACCAACAGAGAAACTGTGGTGAACAGCTTAAAGTACAGGGAACTGTCATTCAAATTATTGCTTTAACTCATGATGGCAACCTTTTACCTGTCTGGGCTCTAAATCATCTTTCCAGATACACGGATGGTTCACTGTTTCACCACTTTGTCCACATTCTAACATATTGTGCAGAGCATGAGCCACAGCATACACAGCCTTGTACACATTGTTAGATATCCTTAGCTCTGACACATCTGTGAAAGGATTGTTAATGTCCTGTAGTCTCTCAGAGCCGGTGCACGAGGTCTGGCCACGCAGCCTGGATTGGAAACGGCAGCCAAATGTGGCTTCCCAGAACTCTCTCAGCAGATTGTTCTGAGGGTCCTGACTTGGGTTGACCTGAAAGAGAAACTCTTGCAGGCCTTTGATCTTTGTCTTTCTAATGGCGAAGCCAAGAGACCCCATCAGGATTCCTGAGTACCTCTTAGTGGCCAGATGACCTGCTGTGATCCAGGACTCACTGCCCACCCATTGAAGCCCAGTCAAGTTCTGCTTCAGAGCTTCTTCAAGCAGAATATTCATCTCGCCTTGGGCAAGGAAGGCGATTAAAACTCTTGCACTGCCGCTTTTGATCACGCCGACCACCCTGGCAACCTGCTCCCTGCGGTCAGCGGTCCTTGAGATGGCTTCCGAGTACTCGATACAGACTCCTTCCTGACTCGCAGCTGTGATAAATGTCGCCATGCCGTTGTTTCCATAATCATTGTCGCTCCTAACTGCCCCGACCCATGTCCAGCCAAAGTGCTTTACCAGTTTTGCCAAGGCTCTGCTCTGGTAGTAGTCACTAGGTATGGTCCTGAAGAAGGAGGGGTACTCCTTTCTGTTACTCAGGCAGGCACATGTGGCAAAGTGGCTGATCTAATAGAGAAAAAGAGGGAAAGAAAAAAATAATCACATACACAGCCCTGAAATATACCAGAATTGTACCAGACGAGATACATATCATGAATATTTACCACTGGTACTTGGAATATCCCTAAAACTTGTAGCATCACAATGGTTGAGGACGACTCAGAGGCTCCAATGACGGCATGAACAGACGACTGGCTGGAACAGTTGTTTCCCAAAGTCTTCTCTTGTCCATTCATTAATCCCATCGCTGCACGAGTTGATGGCAGCGTAGAACCACAGGTGTCGAATATCTTGTAACCAATTGAAATATTAGGCAGCAGAGAGCTGCTGTTGTTGATCTCCTCAATGGCAAAAATCATAGTTTGAGCAAAATGGAATTCTGCGAAATTTATCCTAAAAGAGTAAGAACAGTTAAAGAGTTTTTAAACTCTTTTTAGTAATCAACAAGTCAGAACAGAGACATCAAACAGTACCTGGAGCACGTGAGAGGTTCTGGAGTATCTGTAAAAGAAAGGGAAGGCTTCGAGATTTGGCTATGGATGGAGAAAGCTCCTCCAATTGTTATATCTCCATCCTTAGATAACAGAGGAAACTCAGGGTTTCCCAGCATCTTACAGAGTGCAGGGTCTTCCTCTGCTCCAATGGCTCCCATTAAAAGCAGAAAGAGTAACATTACAAAGACACAGTCATGCATCTGTTACAAAGAAGCACACAAAAGCACACAAAAACCTGTACTCTGTGAAGAGCCCTGTCTCTCCTTTAATGCGAAGAGTTTTATACTTCTGCAAATGATGATGACCGAGGCCGTCTTATCAAATCACTGTTTGATGATGTCAGACCGCTTTGCTGTCCTTCACATGAGCTCTGTTTTTAGATGATTACGTCATTAGTGTGAAAGTTGTAAATTAAAGTTTAAGGAGGAAACATGAGGAACTTATTGACTCTCATTCGTGGTCTGATAGATTCCTCAAGTTCAGTGCTTGGCCTCTTGCATGGGTGGAAAATTAAATTATTCATATAGCACTATCACTAAAGGCCTCGAGGCTTCCATCATGATGACTGGATATGCAGTCTTTTCATGCATTTGCTTTCTTAGTCTGTGTTTTTCTGACTTTGCATTTTTTTTGTTTGCTGTTTTTTTGGGTTCTGCTGCATATCTTATTCTTTTTCAGATGCATTTTTATTTGTTAATTTTAGTAAGTGGGCGACATAATGCACTGTTGCCTCACAGCAAGAAGATTCCCGGTTCCGATGCCGGATCAGACGTCAGGGGCCTTTCTGTGTTGAGTTTGCATGTTCTCCCGTTGCATGCGTGGCTTCTCACCATGTACTCCAGCTTCATCATACAGTCCTTAGACATGCTCGCTAGGTTCATTGGTGACTCTAAAATTGCTTATGAGAGTGAGCGTGAAAGGTTGTCTGTCTCTATGTGTCAGCCCTGTGATTGACAGGCGATCACTCCAGGGTGCAACCCGCCTCTCACCCAATGACAGCTGAGTTAAGCTCCAGCCCTCCTTTGACCCTCAACAGGATCAGCAATATAGATTATGGATGGATTTTTGGAAGTGTTTTTTTTAAATGCTGGATGTTTTTCCTCGTGAAATGTTAGATATCCAAGCTATTATGGCACATTTGCTCTTGTAGACTACTGTACTTCTTGGTAAGTTCTGGGGATGGGGGGTGATTTATTGTAACCTCTTATGTAAAATTGGAACATTTCTGCAGTGGAACTTTTCTGAGTAAATTAAGGTTCAGATCTTTTGGGTTTATTCCATAAGTCATGTTTGGAGGGACTGAACACTTTGAAAGTTTGTGTAAAGTTCTGGTTCTTAACGAGTATTTTTAGAATGACCCTTGGACCCAGATGCTTTAGTAAAATGTGAGTATTGTGCTTGTGTGATAACAGTCACGAAGGTTTACACAGTAGACAGTTACTGTGGAGGCCCCTCAGGTGCTAATGGATGGTTTTTGAAATGAAAAAATAGATGAATACTGTTGTGCATCTTCAGTTTCAAAGCCATCATTGTTTATTGTAAAGTACATGCTTTGATAAAACAAATAACTTTTTTAACAGATAACGTTCAATACATGAAATGAACTGAATAAGAATGTAACAGTAAAACTGCCATTTAATAATATTTAATTGACTCTTTCTCTAGATTTTGACTTGAGAAAAAGGAAGCTAAATAACAAACATACTCAAATATATAGTATGCTTGGGTCAAGCTAAATTGAAGCCAAGTCAGAAGCAGTGAGAGAAAACAAGTAGACTTAAGATTTTCCTATAACATGTTTCCTTGTGTTCAGCTCAGGCTTGAGTACAATAATAAAGCATTTTGGTGCAAATATACAGAAAAGTAGTCCATAACTTGAGGCTAAAATAGCAAATATCTCCACAGCTACAGTGAACTTCCCAGGAGAGCTGACATAAGCTGGGATGAATGTTATCCAGACTGCACAGAATATCAGCATGCTGAAGGTGATAAATTTAGCTTCATTGAAATTATCAGGCAGCTTTCGAGCCAGAAAAGCGAGTACAAAACACAGGAGGGCTAAGAGTCCAATGTATCCCAACACAGCCCAGAACCCTACAGGAGAGCCCAGTGCGCACTCGAGGATAATCCTGTCTTTGTAGTGTTTCATGTTTTTGAAGGGAAACGGAGGATTTATTGTCAGCCACAGGATGCATATTAAAACCTGTATGAAGGTGAAAGCCAGAACGCTGATTCTCTGCTGTGCAGGCCCGAACCATTTCATCACATTACTACCAGGAAGCGTCGCCCTAAAGGCCATTAATACAACTATTGTTTTCCCAAGAATGCAAGAGATACAGAGGACAAACGTGATGCCGAATGCTGTGTGTCGCAGCATGCAGGACCACTCGGAGGGCCGGCCGATGAAGGTCAGAGAGCACAGGAAACACAGAGTCAAGGAGAAGAGCAGCAGGAAGCTCAGCTCAGAGTTGTTGGCCTTCACTAAAGGAGTGTCCTTATTGATCATGAACAGAGTGGCAACAATTAAAGTCAGAAGGACACCAAACAAAGTGAAAAATACAAGTATTATACCCATAACCTCAGAGAAGCGGAGGAACTCGACATTTTTCAGTATACATGCGTCTCTGTTTTGATTGGACCAATATTCCTCAGGACACTTTTTGCAGTCATTAGAATCTGTAATAGAAATACGATCACTAATATGAAATGAGTCACACCTGAAACACATAAATAATAGACTGTACCATCACAAGCTTTAACATGATGCACAAAGTCTGGCAAGCAAGGAATGCGTTCATATTACCATATCTAATGCCTGTGGTACATGTACCTGTGCTGTTGCTGGTTTCTCCCTCTGCACACTGTATGCAGTCATAGCAGCAGACTGGCTTTCCTTTCTGGAGGACTTTGTGAGTTCCTGGACGACAGCTCTCACTGCACACTGACACAGGTAACTTTGGATCAAAGAGAATCACAAGGTCATCTCAACAATCATCCAACTGCAAGGCTATGAAACTTCACAAAAAGGAGAATATTTGCCTCTTTCTTTCCTCCAGGCCACATTATGGCTTCGGTCTTCAGGACGAACTTTTGTCCAGGAGGGAGGGAGGCGTCATAGTAGCCAACAGGTTTAAACTGGACCGAGCTGTCGGATCCACGCTGCCAGTTCACCACCTCATACCGAGCCACGGCTGCCCCGGTGCTGTCAAACCACACCTGATCCCCGTTCTTAATGGTAAAATTTACCCGCTTTAGAGACTCCACAACCTAAAAAAAACAGTAATATAATCTGTCAGCATACTAATTGACAGAACTCATAAATAAACAGTGATCAGTTTGTTTTACCTGCTGGGGAGTAACTTCCACAGTCTTGTCACAGCCCTGACTTTTGGAGCACTTCAGGATGCTGTGCAGAGAGTGTGCGACAGCATAGATAGCTTTGTATATGTTACTGGAGTATCGTAGCTCTGCCACATCATCAACATAATCTTTAAACTCAATTAGATCCTGGTTTTCTTTGCATGTTTCTGTCATACTGTCTTTGTTTGTCTCTTTGCACTTAAATGCTGTCTCCCAGAAACCTTTGATTAAAAAATCCTCCATGCCACTGATATTGGCCTTTTGCACAGCGAAGCCCAGTGAACCTCCCAGCACACTGAAGCTGGTCGGAGTCACAAGGCTGTCCGCAGTGATCCAGGCCTCCACACCGATAAACTGCCGGCCAGTTATGTTGTGCAGACTCAACTGCTGTAGGAGGTTGTTCATCTCAACATGGGCGAGGAAACCGACAATGACTTTAGCGGTACTCTTTCGGATCACTTCGACCACCTTCATGAGTTTTTCAGGCTCTGCCCTGTGAAATTTTTCTATGTACTCCACACACACGCCTTCCTCCTGGGCTGCAGCGAGGAAGATGGCCATGCCGTTGTTGCCGTAGTCGCTGTCGCTGTTCACCGCCCCGACCCAGGTCCAGCCGAAGTGCTTGACCAGCTGGGCGAGCGCTCGGCTTTGGTAGAGGTCGCTTGCAATGGTTCGAAAGAAAGAGGGGTACTGCTTCCTGTTGCTCAAACACTCACAAGTAGCTGAGTGACTTATCTGAGTATACACAAAGAGACAGAGAGACTGAGGAGAGTTTGCATATGATAAACACATCGATACACACAGATATCCCTCTTACCACTGGTATCTTGAATGGCCCAGTGGTGCGTGACAGCACAATTGTAGAAGAGGATTCCGACTCCCCGATAATAGCATGAACAGCTGATTGACTGGAGCAGATCTTTCCCACAGTCTGCTCAGCGCCGTTCATGAGGCCCATCACAGCACGCATTGATGATAATGTGGAGCCACAGTTGTCATAAATACGATATCCAATAGAGACATTCGGGAGGATAAATTCACTTCTGTTTATTTCCTCGATTGCAAAGATCATAGTCTGAGCAAATCGAAACTCCCTGAGGTTGACCCTGAGACAACAAAAGCAGCATACAGTACAATCTTAAATTCACTGTGATGAAACAAAAATACAGTTTAATGCATACTTTAATACAGTGCTCAAAATTACCTTGAACAAGTGAGACGTGTTGGTTTCTCTGTAAAGGAAAGTGGAGGTTGTGTGATTTTGCTGTGGATTGAAAATGCTCCCCCAATCACGACATCTCCCTCTTTAAAAAGCAGAGGGGACTCTGGATTCCCCAGTATCTGACAGAAGGGGCCGTCCTCCTCTTCAGCTTCAAAAGCAAATATGAGCCCCATAAAAACCAGACCTGTTATCACGTGTAACATTTTCCCCTCCCAAATGTTGATGGGGCAAAGCCAGACTGGTCAGGATCCAACTGGACTTAAATGCTTAGTGGCCTCTTACCAACCAATCAGGGATAAGTATGATAGGACAGCCTCGAAATTATTGTACTGAATTATTCCTTCATGCAGGTGAAGTTACTGGTTACTTTACCAGGATACGTTTTCACATAGGATGCATTATTATTAGATTAAACTGTCCAAAAGAGTACAAGTCAAAGCACCAATTATAACCTATAAGCCTAATACACTTTATCTTATAATATAACGCTTGAAAATGGGCCATTGTTTATTATTAGTACTTATACTTTGGATATTCTAACTATATTTTGTTTACAATTCCTCTGTATTTTAATCTAAATACAAGTGTAAATACATGACTTTCACTTTTTAGAGAGTTTTTTTGACTGAGGTATTTTTACTTTTACCAAAGTAAGGGATGTGAGTACTTCCTCACCATCACAGGCTTGAAAACAGATTAACAGTCACCAGGGTCATATAGGAACAAAATTTCGGCTTTGGCATTTTTTCTCTGTACTTTTTTTATTAGGTAGGCTCGTCGTATGAGAGTGTGTCGCTGAGCCAATCTTCATCCTTCATTCAATTTGATTCTTCCTTCTTGACCTCTGACATTACATGGACAGATCCACTTGAAAGGGTGGCGGGATGTGTTGACGGCCAGTGTAACACATATTCAGATGGGTAATTACAACATCAAAAGGGCTGTCAGCGGATCAATATATCTTCCCATACTGCTGGCCATTAGGTCGGCTCGGCTTATCTTGCATAGTCTGAGCCTGACACTTTCTATTATGTAATGTTTGGTCTTAATATACCAGAGTGACCAGGTGAGGTCTTATGCTATTTTTTATGAGAAAAAGACCTCATATTTTTACCTTTTTAAGAATTCCTGTCTGACGTCTCAGGGAGATCTTTTTGAGTAATTTGGAAGGGATGACGTGTCTTTAACCCCAAAGCTTGTCCAAAGGGGTTCCTCAAGGGTCAGTGCTCAGTCTCCTGCTCTTTTCAATATATACCACTCCACTTGGTGCAATCGTTTGCTCCCATGGTTTCTCATACCATTGCTATGCGCCCGAAAGAAAATAAAAAGTAGCTTCTTTACGCCCAGTGCACTGCCTGTCGGCACCTGTGTCCTATCGCAAGTTGTTTGTTAACACTGACTTTGTTCCCTCCTGTCTTGATCCTTACTTGTGTTGTATTAACTCTCAGATGTACGTCGCTTTGGGCAAAAGCGTCTGCTCAATGAAATTGAAAATTGTAACAGTGCTGTACATCTAATGCCAATTCAATTCAAATATATACACAGACAGGCAACTGAGACCCTGCTCTCTCTGATCCAGATGCGAAGACAAAAACACATCCTTATACAGTCGGCCACAAATGTATAGTTACAACGTTTTATAAGACTGGAGTTTCTGAATGTGCTCACTAATTTCCACTGTGTTTTGTGCAAATTGTGGTGCTTTCCTAGACTGTATAAATGCATCATTTTCACTCAGTGAAATACTTGAGAGGTTGGGCCTTTTTCAAAATATCTACTCGTATACATTTTAAAACTGCATTGGGCAAATAATACTGGTGAGTAAGATCGTTGATTTATTTTACTACGTCTTTCATTTTCTTCCTTTTCTCCAAATATATTTTAATATTTAAATAACAGTGCAAATGATAGAATCAAAAAATGTGAAAAGGTTGTGTTTACACAATTATCCTCCTCTTTCATACAATTCTGTCATTGATTTTGGCATATTTACAACTCAGTCCTGTTATTTGTACCCTACATGTCAAATCATTTTTAGGAAATCCTGCATTTTGATAGAAAATTAAAGTTACAATTTTGACAAATGATCAAAATAAACAATTCAGCACACCTGATTTAGCGAGGCACTGGGCCATGTCATATTTAATTTGTTGTTATTGTTATTTTTCAGCCAAAAAGACATTTAGTCAGCTGATACACCTCTGAGGTGCTCTTTAATTAAAAAAGAAATTGTTGTTTGTATGAATGCAGAGATGCCTATTAGTGTATGAAACACTTTAAAGCTCCTCAGAGGGTTTGTCTGTGGGGGCTGATTTGACAGGAACACATAAGGGGAAGTGCTTCAGGCCTGGCCATGACTTTAACCTGAGGCTCTTCCCATTCGCAAACAAAACAAACTAACGAACAAACCAATTCCCTCGAGAGTTCACAGCGTCTCCAGTCTGCCTCCACATGTGTCCTCTTCTTGTAAACTGGAAACTGTTTTCATCATGATCCTCTTATGATCCCTACTGGCCTCTGACAAGAGTCTGCCCTCAAGCTCAAAATCTGACACTTCTTTTTGACTATGAAGTTACCTTTTGAACACTTTTTTAATAAATACTTCAAAAAGAAAAAATTATCCTTTGCAAGTTTTTGTTCTAAAATGTGTAAAAGGGAGTGAAATCTTAATGAGAATGGTGGTCAGCAAAAAATTCAAGTCTAGTGTCAAAGTGAAATCAAATCCTACACCAGGCCACACAGTTAGGGTTTGTTTTTTTAGCTTTACATAGGCTACAATGCAACTAGAAAAAACATTTCATAATGTTCAAAATGGTGGTGTTAAAACTCAAACCTAGTGACTCGAGTGACAATGACCATTGACTTTTACTGCTCGTGGTATTTGATTGGTAAGTTTGCATCATTGCAAATGTGATTGAATGCATTGGACAAGGCGAGAGTTACTACAAGTGTCGAAACGATTCCATGAAAAACTATACGTTTCGTGCCAGCCAGCTGATTACATTGATACAAAACCAGGTAGAGTGAATGACGATGTTGGTGACAATCACAGACTGCTAAGTCTGCTAGCTAAGCTATGAGGATGCTAATCACTAATGTGGTGGAGAAATTGTGTTGTAACAAATGGGGAGGAAACAATGAGGAAGACAAGGCCAACAGGGAAGAAGATGACTGTCTGAACGAGCTGCATCAATATTGTAAGTTAGCCGGCTACAAGTTAGCTACTTCTGTCATGTGCTGTGCGCCTCGGGCTACCGTTAGCTACAGCTGGCTACTAGCTAGCAGGAGTTGTCTATACATCACTAGACTCTTAAGGGTTGAATAAGACAAGAATAATAATGAATGTGTCAAACACTGTAAAGGCAAATTAATAGTCTGTGTATTTTTCAATGTGATATAAAATTATGTTATTAACATTACACCCCTTTATGGTTTTTGAACATCTAATTCTAAAACCTTAATATATTTTCAGTTCATAACTAATGTTGTTTGATGGGTTGAGGTCAGTGTCTGTGCTGGCCAGTCAAGTTCTTCCATACTAACCTCCCATTGCGATGTCCCTGGCTTGACGCATTATTATGTGAGAAGAAGGGAAGGCCTCTTCCAAACTATTGCAAAAAAAGATTAAAGTCCATGGTTTTTTAAAACAGTAATTCCCGACCAGTGATATATACTTATGTGGTTGCCAGGAGGTACATCAAAAGATGGATTAAAATGGTGTGAGAATCATTTTTGGTATATTTGTTATCACAATAGCCACAAACCTTACAGATAAAAAAGGCAAACTGCTCAGGACACATCTCGGTCATCTTAATGGCAAATGTTGAGTGACTGTGTATGTAAACCACCCCTAGTGGTAATAATATGACTGTAAGCTTAGCCAAACCTAATCACAAAAAGATAACATAATGCAATGGTTCTTGTAAACATATTAGATTGGGTCCTGTTGTTATTAATACATGTCTACACTTAATCACATGGACACAGAATCGCACACTAGTCTTCACTTTTCAAACTACCCAGCATACCCATTGCATGGACAATGTTGCCATCTCGTGGCAATATCTTGCAATTGCTTTAAAGCTGAAAAAATGAAGAGGTGATGTTGATGCTGCTGCTGCTGATTATGATGATGATTACTAGTAGTAAAAGTGGTTGTTGAACTAATAGTATTCCGAAGAAAAGGAAACTGCTTTTGCTGACACTATCAAAACAGAATACTCAAAAGAACAATGTAAGGCAATTAACCAGCATACATTAAGATTACATACATTTAATTATGCATCCATAAATACAAAATAGTAATATAGAGATAAAAACATACAGATTGAAATGGACCAACATGTAAGATTAAAGAAGCGTTAAGAAACATGATATAGTAAAAGTATAATCAAAATAAGAATACAAGGATAATGCATTGGCACTGCCATAAGGACACAACTAGACAATCTAAGGATGCAAACTGGCCACTAAGGGGTTCAAATTTCAAATGAATGTATTGAAATTGAAAGTGCACTTGTGATAAGAGTATTTCATTAAAGCCTAGAGTTCTCGATTCTGACCCACCCGCATATAAGAGCAATGTAAGTAAGTGAGTTGGTGCGTTAATTCAGATCTACCAGCAACTGCTTGCATAAAAGACCTTTCAGCCAAAACATGTTCATAGGTCTGAGTTTTTATTCAGGATAGCTTAGCATAAGTCAGCAAGTTAACAAACATGTAAACAAGTTGATCTATATATTTTAAATCCCTTGTGAGGCAATCTCGGATCCCATTGGCTATAGTCTGAGACGAGATAGCCTCTGGGGACACCAAGGACGTGCCAGGCGGTAAGCGATAAACGTCTTCCCGTCAAGACTTCCTTTTCTGACCTTTGCTGAAATTTCAACGTCATGATGCAGATTCGTAAGAAGTAAAAATTCAAGCGTTATCAGGTCTGTCCTCAAGAGGAGAAGAAAACTTTAAAATGCTTGTTTGTTGAACGGAGATCTAATCAATCTGATGCATTCAAGGAAGACGGGAAATCTGAGCCCTGAATGGCTTTCGTGACACAGCGTCAAGGGAATTAATCTCAAGTTAAACTTTAGATCTAGAACAGATTGTTAGCTGTTAGCATGCATATGTCTGTTTATAGAGATTAATAAGAAGCTAAATTGTCGTCAGATCACGCTGATGGGAGCTGGGATGTCACTACGGTCCGCCTGCTTTTGCTCTCCTCACGGACTGTTTTTCCTGCATACACCGCAGCCTGCTGACACGTGATTGGTCAATATTACTCGGAGTACAAGCATAGAACTTAAACCAGAACACTTGCCTTCCCGGAAATCCACGTCCCTGCCTACAGATTCTACTATGTAGACTATTGTACTATGTAGAATCTGTAAAAAGGCACTGGTGAGCTAACGCCTGAGCCTTGTGTAAAATAGCACAAAGTTTAGGTTAAGTTTAGAATCAAAGTGATATTGATTTTGTATTACCAAATGTATAAGTATCAAATATACTGTATGTTAAAACATAATAGGTAGTAGTAAAAAATATTCCGATACCATTTTTTCCGTGCTGATATGGTTCCGATATCAGCGCTTAGTACTGGCCCATTATTAGCTGGAGACCTAAAAAATAAAGTTATATACCACTAACCCTGTATGGATGTGATAAGATTGCTATCAATTTTCTCAGAGGGTGAATGACAGAGAACTTTCATCTATCGTATAGCTGGACAGTCGGACACATCTCTCCCGTGTGTCTGCTTAAGAGACACTGATCTCTAACTACCAAGTCTGTTTGTTTTGGAGAGGAGGAAACCAATTTGGCTCCAGTTGGAAAGATGAACGATAAAGGAATCCTAACCTATAAACAAACAAAGCGCCTAAACAAGCTGAGCGCAGCCTCACAGCTGAATTAAGAAATTCCAAAAATTGCTTCAGGACTCACAGGACGGCATAACTCGACCTTCAGAAATAAACAAACATCATTGGATGTGAAAGTACCACTCAAATTCCCAGACGGACTGAAATCTGAAAAAGCACACAAAGCTTTGTTTGGCAAAGACCAGCAGACACATAAGGACTTGGGTAAGGTCATCTTTTGTGATGAGTCTTTTCACTCTGCCTAACACCTGGCTGTCTGCTGATTATGTGGACACCTGGAAGGGCCCACGAGGCTGAGTGTCTCCAAGCAAATATGACATTTAGACGACAATCTGTGGTGACATGGGGATGCTTTTGCAAAGGCTGATTCATTTGTGGATGTACAAATAAATATATTTCACATATATGATGAGCATGTATAACAGCAGGACAGTATGTATGCAACACAGCCAAACTAATGACACATTTAGGATGGAGGAACATTCTACAGTATGTGGTCAGCCCAGATATACAGTTTTACACAATTAAAATACAATGTTTTCCATCTGACAGTTTGGTTCTGTCAACAAAGCTAGATGTGTCATATTTGACGAAAAGATAATATTTCATTCTATTCAATATCAAACTAATTAGTGTAGCCAGTACTAAATAATGATTCTGCTACAGGCTTGCTAATTAATGTGCGCGGCTTGTTTTGAGAGAGATGGGTTAACCTTTCATTAAAACTCAAAATTAATGAATTTCCCGCTCGACACCTGGTGAGCTGCTGTGTCATAGCCTCAGGCCCAGATGTCATCAGTCCTGTCGGAAAGACTTGCTTGCCTTTGCTTGCCCTGCTGTCCCCTTGCTCCCTCCTAAACCCCCTGGGGGAGAAGGTAAATTGGCAGGTTTCGGATGATGCCATGATGCCATACCTTCCTTCCAGAATAAACACAATAACAAGGTCTGTCCCAAGTGTGTGTTACGCTCCAGTGAATGTTGTTTTTCATGTCTGATTCGAATTAAAAGTTAAAACAACACAATATGCTCACAGAGCATATCCTTATGTGCATGTTAACAAACAAGTCCCCCCTCCTCTTCTCCCCAAATACCGTATCCCAAATGTTTAATCAGGTCTTTTGTTGTTTTATCTGTAGCTACTCTAATAATGATTAAAAGGATTAGATTATGCTGTGACAAGCAGTTACATTTTAGATATCTATTTTATACTGCATATTTATGTATGCTCCTCCAAGTAATGGTAAGATTACCTGACTGATGATCGGTGGAATAAAATGTTTGCCTTTGGGTTAAATTAACTGATATTTGTTTTGATTATAACAAAGAACTTCTTCTCATTTCCCTAAACTTGATTCGAAGCGTAACCTACAATGTAATTAATGACAGCCTTAAGCAACAATTATTGTATTACAAGTAAGATTATTTTAATCCCCCCATGCAGGTACACAAACCCTGAATGATACAGCTTTACAACATCATAATATTTAGACCACCCTCCAATGTTGTGTTTTGTCATGACTTATTTTATCCATCCATTATCTGTACCGCTTGTCCTGTTCGAGGTCTCGGGGGGCTGGAGCCGATCCCAGGTCTCATTGGGCGAGAGGCGGGGTACACTCTGGACTGATGGCCAGTCATACAACCTTTCATGCTCACATTTACACCTACGGGCAATTTAGGGTCACCAATTAACTTTACAAGCATGTTTTTGGACTGTAGGAGGAAGCCCGAGTACCCGGGGGGAACCCACGCATGCACGGGGAGAACGTGCAAATTCCACACAGAAATGCCCACTTTGTATGAACCAGGATTCGAACTTAGAACCTTCTAGCTGTGAAGCGACAGCGACACCACCCAATTTACCTTTTTAAAAGTGAATCAAGTTGAAACAAATTCACTCTGTGAAACTCTATACTGGAACAAATTTGAAGGTTTGGTAAACAAGCTTTTTCCAACAGAATATATTTGAAAGTATAGAAAATACAGGTTTACATTAAAGATGGAAATTGCGTTCCTCAAGAGGATGAGTATTTTACATATATTTGAAATGTGTAGCCTATGAGTGGGCCCCCAGTTGGACTAATAAGAAATGTTCGTCTGTAGAAAATACAGATTATTTTGTACCAGCTTACCATCTGAGCTAAAACAAGATAAGCAATTCAGTTACCCAATTTAGCCCAGATCCTGTGAACTGAAGAAAACCCTCCCACTCATGGGCTGATACACAACCAGCTCCTAACCTTAGGTCCCAGCTCTAACAGTTTTAGGTGAGGGTGGCCGGCCACAGATCTCTCACCACTGCCAACACTGTATAAGAAAATCGCCTTCATCCCAATAGTGTTAAGTGCAAAAGTCCTGTCCAATATAAACTGTGGGAAAAACGACTGACTGAACAGGATGCGGGATGAAGCTTCTAAAATCCCGTTCTTTGGAAGCTCGATGTAATCCCAAATCCAACAGGACCCAGTTTACAGTTTGTTGGCATACATACCCTTATGAGTGGTGTGATTTTCATTTAAACTACCTCAAACTGCTTAAAGTATAACAGCTATAATCATTTCTCGATCTTAGGCCAGGTGTGTCCTCAGCCTGTCCCCTGGTCTCCTTCTGTGCACATGCCAGGAACGCCTCCACAAGGGGGAAGAATCCAATTAAGGTGTTTTAACCATCTCAACTGAGCAATGAGTTTCTTCAAGTTCCTTTCAGGTTACAAAACTAGTTTTGGCAGCTGATATCCATGATTTCCTTCATTTGGTCATTATCCAATGCTAATGCCCATAGATGGAATGTAGATGGACCGGTAAATCAAGACCTCTGACTCTGCAAAAAGCAAAGATGCAATCCTGGGACCATGGTAGACGGCACAGTCAAAACCTTGGCACTAAAATCAGTTACAATGCGCAGTGCCAATGCTGACTAAGAATGTGCTTGACTTCCTGCCAAGGATGCGGGCATGGCTCTCACTTCAATTATGCAAGGATAGAATGACTCATAGTAGGAACCCCCTACAGCGGAAATACTTCCCACAAGACACCCGATGGGGCATGTTTTTAAGCCCTTTCCAAGTCCACAAAACACAGATTAACTAGTTCCCCTTTCTAAGTATCCTTAGAAAGGAGAACAACTCCACCACTGTTGGGCTTAGAACAAGAAGCTGTAGTTTTACAATATGGTAGATGGTAATTAGACTGCATACACATAGTACTGAGTCACAGCTGCCACAATAATAATAAGAAGAAAGAAATC
The DNA here is from genome assembly GCF_022749685.1 of Semicossyphus pulcher. Lineage (NCBI taxonomy): Eukaryota > Metazoa > Chordata > Actinopteri > Labriformes > Labridae > Semicossyphus > Semicossyphus pulcher. The sequence goes on from NW_027211692.1 coordinate 11,186,465, forward strand.
TCCTCATCCACTACCCTAGCATAAGCTTTTCCTGGAAAGGCTGAGCAATGTGATGTCCTAATAGTCGAAGACACTCACCAACCCAAGCTGTCAAGAACTGTCCGGGACCTCCAGTTGACACCCAATTGGTATGTCAGCCAAGACAGCCCAATCATTCCAAGAGCTTCAAGCATCACAGGGGTTGTCTCATCGACCCATGGTGTCAACAGTGTGGAGTTTTTGACAACCACAGTAACCTCTAAGATGAATTGTTTTCTCCTGTACTGCTCTGCCTTCTCCATCGAGGATGCATCCATAGGGCTCTTGAGTTCCTCAAAGTGTTGTGCAATACTGTCCAACAATATCCCTATTTACTTCAGCAATTCTCACTACCCTTTAGCACCACAGCTGGGGCTATGTCTTGCTAACCCTTCCTATGTTGTTTGATGGTAGATGGTCCTCTTCTTCCCCTGAGACTCCTTCCATACCCCATCAGTTTTTGCATCTGCAACCACAGAGGCCTACCAATTTTAGTCGGCTGTCCTTAAGGACTTCTTCAGCTTGATGTTCAGCATGTCTTTTATCCTACAGGTGTGGGTGTATTGGGTCTGGCTGACGCGACAACAGGCACAGTTGTCCTCCAGGCCCAACATCTTGGATTCAATGTCCTCAGCCTCACCCCAGACTCATGCGTGACATTTTTAATGATAAATATCAAAGCAAAACATGTAGAGAGTGGCAGAGACCCTCATACATGCCTTCACTTGCACACGCCTGGACTACTGCAATGGAGTCCTATCCAGGATAGCCAGCAAATCCCAGGACAGGCTCCAGTATGTGCAGAACTGTGCTGCCAGGGTTGTGACCTGCACAAAGCCCTGGCGACGCGTCACCCCCACCTTCATCCACCTTTACTGGCTTCCAGTCAGGTCCTGCATCTCCTATATAATCCTCCTCCTCACCTTCAAATCCCTCCATGCCCACAGTACCTTTCTGACCTCCTCCACCCCATACCTCATCCTGGAATCTGCACTCCTCAGACACGGGCCTGCTCACCATTCCCCACACCCGCCTGAGGGCTTTTGGGATGAGAGCCTTTAATGTGGCAGCCCCCACCCTCTGGAACTCGTTCCCTATTCAGATACACAACGCAACAACCATTCAGTCATTTAAAAAACTGCTCAAAACCTTCCTTTTCAACAAGATCTACAACCAAAACCAACCGTTACCCAGCTCACTTTTTTCTTTCCTTGTACTTTTGTTAACTTGCTTTTGTTTATTTGAACTCCCATGTAAAGCATCCTCGGGTTTCTTGAAAGGTGCTATATAAATCTAAATTATTATTATTAGAGTTCTGACAGTGGATTCTGGCTGAAAAGTCATGTTAGCCAGCAATAAAAAGGGATTTCTTATTTTTCACTGAAGGTGGCGGATCAAATTTGAACTCCTCAAAATAACACCCAAAATATTTCAACATCCCAATTTCTTTTTTCCTTCATTCTCCCTGCTCTTATTTATTTTTCTGTGTCTTTCTGTATTTTCTCCCGCACACTGTATCTGCTTATCTATCTGCCGGTCTCACTGTCACTCACTGAGACAGCTAATTACCTATGCTTCCACTGACCGTACACATCATATTTCTCTTGTTGATTGTCTCACAACTGCTTATATTTCTCTAAATAAATCTATAATTCTCACCACTCTATCTATATGACAGTTTGTCTGCCTGATTTTCCTCAATGTCTTTCTGTCTTTTGTGAGTTTGTTCGTCCACACATTCAAGGACTTAATGTAAATCAGTGAAACATCCAATACTCAGGGGAATTAATTACCTTGAATGAAAAACTGTGATACAATTGCAGTCTCCTTAATGTTCACTTCTAATCAGCTTGTTTTCAGAAACAATAAGAGGGGCACCTTTCTCCTGGGAGCATTGGATCCTTTGAGTTTAAGATTTTGAGATCTATTACAAGACAAGGAAATCACTGTATCATATTACTCGTGCTCTGTCTTAAGCCCCCCTCTGTCCTTCCTCTTCTGAGCGCCACACAGGGACATATTAAGTTAATAAGGAAACCTACATGACCTGAGGCATGAAGCAAATTTCTCTTTGCTACACACTCTGTAGTGCTTTGTTTTGTAGCCTGTGGGTTTTTTCTCGCTAATGATGTGCACAAAACCATAACATCTTATTATTTTCACCATATTAAACCTGTTTAACCCCTTCGGAAAGAAATATTATGTAAGAATAAGAAAAAGTATAAGACTGACAGTTTAATGTGCAATGTAAGTTTCAAACAGTACAATAATGCACCTCACATACCTCTTTCTGTTAATATTTACAAGGTTATGATACAAGTTTGAAGTTGTCCTGTTACTCAGTAGTTCACTGTGTGCCTGTGTGTGCCTCTCTGTGTGTTTGAACGGTTTGTAACTTAGTTCAGCAGCCCCTTGTGACATGGGCCTGCTGCCTGCCTCTTCACATCACTGAAGGATGAGTTAGGCCAAGTCAGGCATGACATTGTGACATGACACAGCTCTTGTCTCTCTCCATTATGGTCAGAGTGCTCATTCTAGTGCCTTGTTATTGTTGTTACTCTGAAACTGTGGACTCTTTTCCCTTTGATAAGTAACCCGGGGGAAATTATGTCAATTGATCAGCCGTGTTATAAGACAGGTCGTCATATATATAGGCTGCAGGGCAGCTTTTCTTACTCAGTACTTAAGACTGGCTAGCTTGTCTGTGCAGTGTTACTTATAGGAGGAAGCAGTACATTCAAAGAGATTGATGCATCAAAATAGAGCATTACCTTTTAATATCCAGTTAGCCTGTTGGTGTGATGCGTTTTATTGACTGGTTGGGGTTAAAGATGATTTTTCTATACTGACTGTTCATTCTGTGTTTTTCTGAATGGGGTTGTAATGTGCCATTTTCTTTGCACTAGTATTGGCCTTTTACTGACCGCTGACAAATTGTTTGGGGCTTTGTCAGTGTATAGGGTTCTTGTTTGGCTCATTATTCACAGTTTGTATAGGTTATCCAAGCATGTGTCTTGAACTGGAATCGTGCTGACAAATTAAGGGTTTTTGGTGCCTAAGGAAGTGATGAAGCACTTTTGGATGAGATCAGAAGAGCCAACACTTTCATGGAGAAGGACCCAGCTTGTTTTTTGGAGTCTCCTGTGGTGTGTCATTTTTCCATGCAACTCCCACCAAGACCAGAGCCAACATTGCGATGTCATCCCCGGTTCAATATCCTTACCTGTGCTAGAAAAAAAGGGGGACATCATTTTGGGGGGGCTCTTCTCTCTTCATGACATGGTGGTGGAGCCAAGTCTGTCCTTCACATCTACACCTCCTCCAACACAGTGCACCAGGTAAGCTGTTTTCTAGCCACCAGTTGCCTTAGGTGCGAAATTGAAGGTCGCATGCTCAAAGCTTTGCCTCCATCCATCCTATTTCTCCTCCAAGGTTTAACTTTAGGACGTTCCGTTGGATGCAAACTATGATCTTTGCCATCGAGGAGATCAACAGAGAGGGCAAACTCCTTCCCAACATCACGCTGGGTTACAGGATATATGATTCCTGCAGCACGCCACATCAAGCTCTGAAGGCTGCCATGGAGTTAATGGGGAGTGAGATGGGTTCAGAAGGAGAGACGCAGGGAAATGGCACATGTCATGGGACAGTAGCTGCAGTGATAGGAGACGGAGGCTCGACTCAGTCTCTCGTTGTGGCCCGTTTTCTGGGTGTCTTCCATGTGCCACAGGTAAGTTAGACGTTGCTGTGCTACAGCTACGTACTGATGATTTACTGTGTGTAAAATGAGAGGGAAATAACGAGATTTTAGTCAAAGAAAACTTATATTCAACACATTGTTCCGCTACCCTTTAGGTACTTTGTCTTAAGTCCAACTGACTATTTCAGAAATTATTTGTTGTTTGTTCAAGTGGTTCCCTCTTTATTTAACAGTAAATTAAATTAGGTTGTTTGTTCTCTTCCTCTCAGGTTAGTTATTTCTCCAGCTGTGCCTGTCTCAGTGACAAAAATGAGTTCCCTGCCTTCTTAAGAACCATGCCCAGTGACTTCTTCCAGGTCAGAGGCCGTGGTCAATTCCACCAGATTACTCAAAATGGGACATAAACACTATAAAGTAAAGCACCCTCTCCCACTCTGTGTTAACTCTTTAGGTCGACGCACTAGTGCAACTTGTCAAGCATTTTGGCTGGACTTGGGTGGGAGTGATAGCAGGAGATGATGCATATGGCCGTGGTGGGGCAAACATCTTTGCCGATGAGGTGCGTCACACTCTCAGGATTTAATCAGAATGTCTTGTCACTTTTTAACTTTCAATGTATAATTTATGGAACTCACAGTGAACATAAAATGAAGTTAAGTTATGATGCATTTCCGATATTGCTCTCTTAGGTGAGAAAACTCGGTGCTTGCGTTGCCCTCCATGAGATCATTCCAAAGAACCGAGCACAGGCTGCTATATCATCGATCATTTCCAAGATTCACTCCTCGGGGACTCGGGTGATTCTGGTGTTTGCTGTGGAACAAGATGCAGCAGCATTGTTTGATGAAGCACTCAGGCATGAGATTTATGTTTGTAATCTTCCACAACAAGATAGTATTGTGATAAAAAACTCTGTATTAGTTTCGGTTCTGTATGTTTTTTATGGATACAGGATTACAAGTTTGAATTCCTGATGTTCACGTCAAGTTAAAAGCGTCATCTACATATCTCTTGGCTTTAGAGAGGGGCTCACTGGTATACAGTGGCTGGCCAGTGAGGCCTGGAGCACAGCTGCTGTCCTCTCAACCCCCAAAAAGTACCACCACATCCTCGAGGGTTCAATGGGATTCGCCATCCGACGAGCTGTCATCCCTGGATTGCAAGACTTTCTGCTTCGCTTGCATCCCTTGAACCCTGATGCCCTTGACGATCCCTTTTTGATACCCTTCTGGGAGGAGGTGTTTCAGTGCAGCCTAGGTCGGGGACACAATGAGGACGGTAAACCTCCATGCTCTGGAGCAGAAGAGCTTGGGAGCGTGAAGAATATCTATTCAGATGTGTCGCAGCTGAGGATTTCCTACAACGTGTATAAGGCTGTGTATGCTATTGTCCATGCGCTCAAGGCTATGAGAAGCTGCGTTAAAGGGCAAGGACCATTTCCTCTGGGGACCTGTCCAGATAAAGATACTATCCAACCATGGCAGGTAATAGCCCATAAGTTCATAGTCATGTTAAAACATTGACAAATTTCTTTTTTACATCAGGATGATTTTTCTCTTTTTTCTTCTCAGCTACTTCATTACATAAAACAGGTGGAATACCTGAATTCATTCGGTGATGAAACTAAATTTGATGAGAATGGTGACCCTGCAGCCATGTATGACCTGGTTAACTGGCAGCTGAGACCAAATGGAGAAATGGAGTTTGTCACTATTGGGAAATTTGACGAGACGACCATCGCTGGAAAGCAAAAACTCCAGATCCAAGAAAAAAACATCGAGTGGAATGGCAACCAAACCAAAGTAAGGATCTCAAGAGAATGACACCATGTTTGGTCATTAGCATTTTATGCAATAACATTTCATTATGGTACCGCATTGTGACCAGTGTAGTGTGCTTTCTCTCCTTTGATTAGGTTCCCTTGTCCGTATGCAGCAGCATCTGTCCCCCAGGTACCCGCAAGGCAATTAGACCTCACTTCCCTATCTGCTGCCATGATTGTGTGGTTTGTACAGCTGGGGAGATTAGCAATCAGACTGGTGAGGAAAGACTACTCACAAACTACTCACATTCTGTTTGAGATTCTGACCAGCAGATGCTTTGGAAAAGCCACATTATACTGTAGCAGTAAAAGTCGTCTTGTTTTTTTCTTTAGATGCCATAGAGTGTGAGCGCTGCCTTCCAGAGTTCTGGTCAAATGAAGAGAGGACAGCCTGTATCCCCAAACAGGTGGAGTTCCTCTCCTTTAGTGACACCATGGGCATCACCCTGATGGCTATTTCCCTCACTGGTTCCTTCTGCACTTGTGTTGTTGTAGTCATATTCTCCTGTCACCGAACCACCCCTATTGTCAGAGCAAACAACTCAGAGCTGAGCTTCCTGCTGCTCTTCTCCTTGACTCTGTGTTTCCTGTGTTCTTTGACCTTCATCGGCCGGCCCTCTGAGTGGTCCTGCATGCTGCGCCACACGGCATTTGGCATCACGTTTGTCCTCTGCATCTCATGTATTCTAGGGAAAACTATTGTAGTGCTAATGGCCTTCAGGGCAACACTTCCAGGAAGTAATGTCATGAAATGGTTTGGGCCTGCACAGCAGAAGGCAATCATCACCGTTTGCACACTTGTCCAGGTAAGGACTTCTAGCTTTTTTGGTGCTTTGAAGAGTAAGAAATAATTTAAACATTTGAAAATAAATGTATCTTGTATTGCAGGTAATCATATGTACAGCTTGGCTGGTCGTTGCCCCTCCAACCCCACACAAGCTCATGCCTCGAGAGAGTGCAATTGTCATTCTCTCGTGCAGCGAAGGTTCTCCCGTAGCGTTTGTGCTCGTCTTGAGCTACATCGGCCTCTTGGCGTGCATCTGCCTTATCTTGGCCTTTCTTGCGAGGAAGCTCCCAGACAACTTCAACGAGGCCAGACTAATCACTTTCAGCATGCTCATTTTTTGTGCAGTGTGGGTAGCCTTTGTTCCTGCCTACATCAGCTCCCCAGGGAAGTACTCCACAGTCACGGAGGTTTTTGCTATCTTGGCCTCCAGTTACGGACTTCTAGGCTGCATCTTTGCGCCAAAATGCTACATAATCCTTCGAAGGCCAGAAAAGAACACAAGGAAACACCTGCTGTCCAAAGGATCCACTGAAAGATTTTAGGGGATTATCTTTATTCCATGCCAATTTTATGGACTGCTTTGACTGTCTTCATCTAAATGAATAAATATTTATGTATTTGTTGGACGTTTCTATTGATAATGTTTGACTTTAGCATAAAAAAAGAGTGTATTGTTGCAGATACAAATGTTATAAGCCTTCAGAACAGATACATTTTACCACCAGATGGTAGTAGTGGGCTATCAATGCTGCCATATCATCATATGCAATCAGGAAATGTGCAACCATGCTGTCACACAACTTTGTTCTTACTAATAACTTCTCCCAATGTCTTATGTTCCACTACTGCAAATTAGTGTTTTTAGTCTAGTTACAGATCTACTTCAATTTTATAAGCTCATAAGTTGTATAGAGATAAAAGCAGTGTAATCACAGTGTTTCAAACAGAGGTGATGTTATCTCATTAACCCTGCTTTCATGATTTCCAAAAACGGCGACATAGTCAACCATTAACAAAGAAGAAGAAACAAGAATAACTTTTCTTTTCTTGATTCAAATGGTTTTATCACTCCAGCTACATGACGCCCCTTTTGACGTGCTCAGTGGGAATGTGAAGGACAGCTAAAAGCAAGATCTGAATGAGATTTGGCAGCAGTGTCCATGCTGATTTGACCTGAGATAGAATGATGAGGCCCAGAGTCTCTGCGGTATGCTGTGGAAACCCCAGCTGTCATTGGTTAATTAAATCCTCATACTCCAGAGGCCTTTACATACAAACATCACGCCTGGCTGTTCCCTACAATAACAAACTAAAACGTCAGACATTTTTCCCCCCCGCTCTACACAGCTGCTCTCAGCCTAACATTGATTATCCACCACTGATTGATCTGTTGTTCCTCCCAAGGCGGAGAAATAAATTGGAAGACGGAGAGACGTCTTGTCTCTGAAGTCCATCAGGGACGGATGGGAGGGAAAGGTGTCGGGAGGGGCCGATGGACAGCAGTGTTTTATTGACACAGTACTTCTCGATTTACATTTATTTTCAACCTTCACTCTTCTTAACCTTTGCTTTTGCAACTCATGTCTGTCCTCTCTCCTGACAGGAAGACAGCAGATTGATTCCCCTTCATAGGGCACCGTGTCTTTGTGTCATTTCAAAAAGTAGTCCTATTTATAGATCCTATAAATGAATCATCTCTATTAAAGAGCTGAATCGTTTGAATGAGAACACACGGTGCGACAATCTCTTCAATGGAATGAGTGGGCCATAAAATTAAAACACACACAAGGAAGTGTCTCACGGCTTTTTAAAATACATTTAAAAAAGCAAGTGTGGAGAATAAGTGAAGAATTCACAGAAATCCCTCACAGACACCAGGCTGACAGATAAACACAGCATACTGACAGATGCAATGAGATCATGGCTTCTATTTACATACAGCTATTTACTCAATCTTGTCATCAGAATGTTTTTTAAGGAGCAAATGCTGACCAGATGTTCTCCTTTAATGACACATGGGTGTTTACGACACCAAAGACAGAATCGTAGTATTAAATACTGTGTCATGTACATGAAGTAATAATGTGATATCTTGGGGTTAAAGGAAGTGCAAGCAGTGATTGGGCTGGAGAACGCCTTACAATGAAATACAGCAGCCCTGTAGTAAATGTCAATTTGGTGCTGCCTGTAATGGTTGGTTTGTTTTGACAAAGCAGTCTGTATACACCGAGCAGCGGTAACATTTGACCACCGGCCTAATATTGTGTAGGTTCCCATTTTGCCAAAACAGCCCTGACAATTCGAGGCATGGACTCTGACCTCTGAAGGTGTGCTGAGGTATCTAGCACCAAGACGTTAGCAGCAGATCCTTTAAGTCCTGTAAGTTGCGAGGCGAGGCCTCCATGGATCGTACTTGTTTGCCCAGCACATCCCACAGATTGGATTGAGATCTGGGGAATTCGGAGGCCAAGTCAACACATTGAACTAGTTATCATCAGACCAGGCCACCTTCTTCCATGGGGTCAGCATGGGCACCTGAGTGGGCGAGCTACGCAACCACATACACAACAAATGCGATGCACTGTGTGTTCTGACACCTTTCTATCAGAACCAGCATTCATTTTTTCAGGAGTTTGAGCTACAGTAGCTCTTCTGGAGGATCAGACCACACAAGCCAGCCTTCGCTACCCACGCGCATCAATGAGCCTTGGACGCCCATGATCCTGTCGTCAGTTCACTGGTTTCCCTTCCTTGGACCACTTTTGGTAGGTTCTGACCACTGCAGACAGGGAACGCTCCACAAGAGCTGCAGTTTTGGAGATGCTCTGACCCAGTCGTCTAGCAATCACAATTTAGCCCTCGTCAAAGTCGCTCACATCCTTACACTTGCCCATTTTTCCTGCTTCCAGCACGTCAACCTTGAGGCAAAGATCCTGCCTAACATAATCCACCCGCTGACAGGGGCCATTGTAACAAGATAATCAAAGTAATTCACTTCACCTTTCAGTGGTCAGAATGTTTTGGCTGATCGGTATGCTTGCAAAGCAGATGTCCTGTTCGGTTCATTCTATTAGCGCTGTTAACACTTGCAATCATTCGACTTGAGACTTTTCCTTCCACATAAGTGAAAGTTTTTGCGACTAACAGCAGTAATCAAGGAGGCAAATCCCAATTAGCAATGCATGTCAGCTTAAGTCTGACAAGGACCATTGTTGTCATTTTTAATGCACCATGCAATTGGCAAAGGTATAAAGAGGTGAAATATCTGAAGCTGTAAATTCTGATCTACTGGTCATAATAATAAAATCTTGTGCCAAAAAATTATAATAACATATGCAAAAGAAAGACGTATAGCTTAACAATTGGAACTTTAAAGTTCAAAATGATACCCTTAACAACATCAGCCCAAATACAAATAACTGGGTAGTTGTGTAACCAACTCAAAGGGACCATAAAGTTGGATCAATAGGGCCATAGCCTGAGACAAAGTGGAACATTAAGACCCATTTAACGCAGCTGTAGTGCTATTGCATTTAATGTGAGGTACGATAATTCTGCTGCACCTGTCAGAGTAAATTGCACTTAACGCACCAGTGTTACTAACGAGCTTTAGGGGGCAGAATATAGAGGAGGGTTTTAAGTTGAAAGTGGAGCAGTGTACGTCAGCGAGTTTGCATAATCCTTATATAAGGCTAGTGTTGTGTGATTGATACATGTCTGACACAGATTTACACAATAACCTATATTCTCTCTTCATGGCGATGGCGTCTCTTTTTCCATAATCCTGGCTTTCTGCATTTTTTCTTTCAGATAACCAACTCTTTTCAGGTAGCCCTTTCTCCAACTTTCATTCACCTATTGTGCAGAAAAAGCCAGTGTCACAGAGGAGATGGGAACCATAGAAAGTGCAGCCGAAACTAATGGTCTCTGCCATAATAGCACCATTCACCGAGGCCCATGTGGTTGCCTACATTACACAGGGCAGGGGATGATCTGAAGGTCTCAAAAATCCCCTGAAATTGAGGTAGCGGCAGTAATGATGCTTCACTTTTTTCATGGTATGAGTCACTATGCTAATTTAATTATGAAACCACATCCATGTTTGGGCGAACTAAAATGGGAGGACGGATAAAAAATGTGATGAAAGAGGGCTATCGAGAGAGGCACTGATTCTCATACTGAATAATAAGTGTGAGAGGGAACAATTTCCACAGTGTGCGACACAAACAGTCACACCTCCACTGTCTGATGACTAGATGTTTATGTTGAGCCGTCAGGGTGGCGCCACAGTAATTCATAAGCTGTTGACATGATGACACGCTTTCTATTTATGCTCCAGACATATGCTTTGTTGCGGTGCTTTCAACAGCAGTGGTTTATGGCGTTGATGATATGTGGAGATAACAAGGGTGGAGAGGACTGAATTTAAATATTAATTTTAGAATATTTCTTCATTATTTAAATCCTTTTATTTGTTGCATATGTCATGCTCCACTCCACTAGGGCTGTCACTTTTCCCAATAATCTATTATGAGCGAATTCAACATGATAACGTTAACTTTTTGCCAAAAACAACAACTACATATTGGGAACGTAGTGGTGCATACAGTGCTTCTAAGGTGCGTGGTGATTAGATGAGTCTTATACTAGAAGTGTAGCTCTGTTTTGGGAAGAGCTAACGCCTGGACCCCACAGGATCTGTGTCCGCTGCGTTCTGTGTGCGCCGCGGCTCTGGACCACAGCGCAGCTGAGTGCTGGCCCAGGCAGCTGGATTCATAAGATCACGAGATCGCGGGAGAACTAGGCTACATTATTGTGCGGGAATTGCGAAATCACGCGATAACACCAATGTGCAACAGAACAACACACAAACAGTTCAATTTGCACCTCCGAGGTTGATTATCTGCTCATTTGGGTACCATTCCGTGATTTTTGTGCTTCTAACATCGATGAGTACAAAAGTTCTTCTTTTTTCAAGATTTCAGTGTGTTGATGTTGCAATTAAAAACAAATCTGTACATGGTGTTTTATTTTGAAATGGCCGCCTGTTCTATGCTGTTTTTGTGTCTGACTTCCTGTTTGGAACGATCAGCTCCGTTCAGCTTGACACGTGCTCAAAGCAACCTTCGTCAAAAATAGACTCGCTGCGTATTTTTAGTGGAGCAGAGTGGAGAGCTGCTTCTGGGACGCGTCGGAGAAAATACAAGCGTTGACTAGTCAACTCCGGAGGTCGCGGCGCACACGGATCCTTTGGGATCCAGGTGTAAGTGCATGACAGTGGGGTGGTAGAGCGAGTGAGAGAACGAACGTGTGTGTACAAGACTTACGCCAAGTGTCAGGGACAGGATCAGCGGAAGAGCAGAGCAAAGAGCAATTGGTAGCTGTGTAAACAACAGAACTCATGTATTGTTTAGGCTGCTTGTGCCTACGACTCATCAAGACTCAGACCGCGCTCCCGTGTCTTGTTGCTGCTGGCGTATTAAAGGGACGGGAGTTAGCCCCGAAGCTAGCTACAGCTTCGGCACTGGAGCAGAACAACAAGAAGTCTCCCCTGTTCTTTCTGACTACAGTCGGGGCGCTGAAGCAGGAAAGGTTAACAACGGCTTGGCACGTTAGTTTCCTCCATTGTAGCAGATCACATCATTACAGTCCGAACTATTAATATTTCACCAGGTTCGAATGATATCGTAATTCGATTGAAAAGTGACAGCCCTACTCCATACACTTTATGCTTTCGGTGTGATCCCAAGTCTTTAATACCTCAACCTTTCTGCTATTTCTCACTGTCTGGCCATCAGGTGTTTTTAGTGTCTCCCTCAGGCCTCAGAAGAACAATAAAACACTTTGAGGCAAACAAAGAAAGCCCTTAACTAGAGGCAAGGATGCCAAAAACTAAGGCTGCGACACTATACCTCCAGGACAGGTAACGTAGGCAGGCAAAAAGGACACTCAGACAGAGCAGAAGATCTTCATGCTGAAGTTGTCAGGGAGTTTCCTTGCATAGAAGGCCAGGAGGAGGTGACACAGACCTGCAGGGCAATTAAGTCCAGAAACAGGGAAAGTCCCACTACACAGCCCACAGCATATTCAAGAACGGTCCCTAGCTGTCAGTGATGTGTCTTTCTGCAAGTTGAGCAGGAGCCGGGGTCAGCCCCTGCACAAAGATCAGCACCTGGAAAATAAGGTTGTGTCAGGAGATGGGAAAGGGAGATATGGGTGGAATACAAAGCTCATGAAAACTGAAGCAGACATCGCGTTAGAAATACAAATCGTGATCAGGACGCGTCAAGTTCCAACCGTGGGAGCGTGTCACGAAAGGCCACATGGACTACCACGGTGTGGCTCAGAGATACACAAAGTATCCACGACCAAGCCACTGGCTGTCCAATGAAAGTGTCAACATAGTGTTTGGCTTCATTTTTTAGTGTCAGCAGGAGCATGACGCACACCTCTATTGTTGGCTCGCACCTTTTGAAGTAAGGAGTCACAGAGAAAAAATTTAAGCAAGGTGTTGGCAGTGTTATTTTTTAAATTAGATGTTAATAGATCAAGAAACAGCAAGATCATTACACCATTAATCTCAAAGCATGATGACATTACAACATTATGATCTCCAAACCGTGATGAAGCATCATCAGGGACAGTGCTGTACCTTTTCAAAGGTGTGTGTCAGTAGTTAAGGAAGGTGGCAAATGTTGCGGCTGCCTGTGCTGAGGTGATGAAGAGGACTGTCCCCTGGTGCCATTGAGAGAAAGAACAAAAGAAAACATCTTTTTATGAGTTAGGCGCGTAGGAGAGGGACGACAGGATCTGAAGTCACGATGACACTCCTGCTCTCTGTCTACATTTACTTGCTGCTGTTACACCTTCATGAGGCAGATGTATTCAGCATTGTAGTGGAGGGTTCTAAATTCATTGAGTATTCGTGTTGATGTTTCCTCTATGCCGTGAGGTTCATCTATAAACGTATGTCACCTTGTAACCATATGCATTTTTTAACTGTGATTACCTTTTGGTGTCTAAGGAATCCAGGGACACGCTGTATGTTATGTCTTCAGTAATTATAGAGTAGAATTACATTGAATGTGTTATGATGTAGTGTTTGCCCATTGGAATTCTGTGCAGCCTTGTTGTGTGATGTATATTTATTTATTCAATCTATTTTTTACACTTGCCATGTAATGTATGCCTAAAGGGTCATCTACAAATGTAACCTGAATGGGGTTTAGTTTTAAGCATTAGTTTAACAAAAATCTACTCATTTAATGTAAACATGTTGGGACACGTTGATAACTATGCAGAGTTTTCCAAAACCTGGGATAAGTGCAAAGTCCTAGCTTTTATTGTCAAGTTAATAAAGTCAAACATAAAAAATGCATAAAATGTTGTATCACACCAAATTATTGGGTATGTCAAAAGTTGGCCATTCATGCTTATGCACTTCTGTTCCAGCAGAGCTGCAGCAGAAGCCCCCTGTTCCTGCAGAGTTGCAGGTAAAGCCCCTTGTGCCTGCTGAGCTGCAGGTAAAGCCCCCTGTTCCTGCTGAGTTGCAGGTAAAGCCCCTTGTTCCTGCTGAGTTGCAGCAGAAGCCCCCTGTTCCTGCTGAGCTGCAGGTAAAGCCCCTTGTTCCTGCTGAGCTGCAGGTAAAGCCTCTTGTTCCTGCTGAGCTGCAGCAAAAGCTCCCTCTTCCTGCTGAGCTGCAGGGCCCTTTTGTTCCTCCTGAGCTGCATCAAGCTCCTGTTCCTGCTGAGCTGCAGGTAAAGCCCCCTGTTCCCGCTGAGTTGCAGCAGAAGCCCCCTCTTCCAGCAGAACTGCAGCAGAAGCCCCCTGTTCCTGCTGAGCTGCAGGTAAAGCCCCTTGTCCCTGCTGAGCTGCAGCAAAAGCCCCCTGTTCCTGCTGACTTGCAGTGACCTTTAGTTCCTCCTGAGCTGCATCATTCTCCTGTTCCTGCTGAGCTGCAGGTAAAGCCCCCTGTTCCTGCTGAGCTGCAGGTAAACCCCATTGTTCCTGCTGAGCTGCAGCAAAAGCTCCTGGTCCCTGCTGAGATGCAGCAAAAGGCCCCTGTTCCTGCTGAGCTGCAGGGACCTTTTGTTCCTCCTGAGCTGCATCATTCTCCTGTTCCTGCTGAGCTGCAGGTAAAGCCCCCTGTTCCTGCTCTGCTGCAGGGACCTTTTGCTCCTCCTGAGCTGCATCAACCTCATGTTCCTGCTGACCTGCAGGGAAAGCGCCCTGTTCCTGCTCTGCTGCAGGGACCTTTTGTTCCTCCTGAGTTGCATCAAGCTCCTGTTTCTGCTGAGCTGCAGGTAAAGCCCCCTGTTCCTGCTTAGTTGCTTAGTTGCAGGAACATCCCCATGCTGCAGGAACATTACCCATCGTAGTGCTGCAAAAGCATCCCGATTTGCTGGCTCCACAAGCTCACTTGCCAGTGTCACAGCCATTGCCATCCTGCTCGGCTCTACTGGCAATGGCCTTCAACATTCCTGATGCTGGCTCCACTGCTCAGCATTCCTGTTGCCATCCACCTTCTCTACCTTGAATTAGACCATCAATCCTGAACCCTGCCTTGACATTAGGCAGATCTCCAGTTTTCACACCGCCCCCAAGAGTGTCACGCCTCCTTAGCCAACGTTCCTGCCTTCATTGGGAATCTCCAGGTGAACCTCCAGAGCTGCCCTCTGGTTGACCTCCTGCCCGTCCTTCAGAGAGGCCCTGCCTTTTTTTGTGGACATACTGCCCATTGTGGGCATTGTGAGGAAGAACAGCGGGGGGCTTCCAGTTGTCACTCAAACAGACAGTTTAGAGTACTAAGGACAGAAATTGTTACGTAACTTGAGTTATGGTAAAAAGAGGATTGTTTTTCCGAGCAAGAATCAGTTATATATTCGCAGCTAGTGGTTTTGTCGAAGGCGATTGTGGGAGCACCTCTGATACAGACAGAGTGCATTATACATACCCTTATTTCATCTGAGCATGTCCAGGAAAATAAAATATTGAATTCTTCTAAATCTTACATTTCATAGAGAGCATTAAACTTCTCACTCTGAAATTCCAACTCATACTGTGGTACCTTTACATGAACAGGGATTAGGCCCACCATCACTGCATATCTTGCCTGATTAACTCTTCCCGGAAAAGACTTTACCATCAGCTGGCAGGGCTCCCCTCCCCTGCTGTGCCGCAGCAGAGGAGCAGAGCACAGATATGCATAACTTGGAAGATAAGAGCACAGCGAGGGAATCCAAATGAAAGACAAAGTATTTAAAAGCATTGCTTAGTTAAAAGATCAGAAATAGCAAATGCCGGAAAACCATCCTGTGGCGAGGTACAACACATTTTGCAAATGAAGCGTTATATTGAATTTTTTTTTTTGCACAGAACATTAACACATGCTGCAGGAAGGTAACAGGGATGGATGCTTGACCTACAGTGCTATCAGGTTTTCTCTTGCCACAGCAATGGAAGGAAGTCTAAGACGATGCATCTGATAAACACAAATCACTGCCACATGGGAGGGAAATGAGATTGCAGGAGGAAGAAATTAGATTGTTATTGAAGGTAGTGAATAGAGGGTACAGTAATTTGAAGTTAACAGTAATGGAGCAAAACCCAGGTGTATTCATCCAGATTGTCGGAGATAGCAGTCTCAAAATAGATGATGTAAATGTAATTGTTCTTATCTTAATAAGAAACGCAGCAGCTTTTCTCTCATTATTGCACTTTTTTAACAGGCCGCAGAAAACACACGAGTACTCTTTGGATCTTTGATTGTCATCAACAACCGCGCTCTTCAATGAGAGCAAGGGTCGGGTAATTCCATGTAATCATGCAATCAATTTGAGCCCATTTCTCTCAAACTTCTGTACACTGATGACGACGATGATTACATGAGGGTGTCTGAGCAAGCTTGTGTAGACGTACAAATAAATTAGAGAGGGCCTATTAAAGATGAAAGGGGTTAGAGGGGGAACGGGAGAGCTGTCATTTTCAGAAGCAGGCCCTGTCAGTGACAAGTGTTCATCCAATTACACCCTGAGTGTCCTCTCTTTTCCGCTCTCTCTTTCTTCCCTTCCTCTCGTTCTCCCTGCGCTCTCCACTTTCCAGACCACCTGATCTCCCTCTTGCTCTACTCTCCTCCTTCAGCCTTTGTTGGTTTTTAAATAGTCTCCAGTAATTACTGCTCCTTTACTCTCCTCCTATATTTCTCCCCTCCTCTTCCCCTTTCTGCCCTCATCCTACCCTTAAAATCAGTTTGAGCATTTTGAAATACAGAGCACAATACATTGCATGCACAGAACAATGGCACCCGTTTCTCGTCCTGTTTTCTCCCCGTCTTTATGCTAAGCTAAGCTAACTGGCAGCTGGCTGTAGCTCAAAACTTCTACTACAGAACGATGAGAGTGCTCTTGATCTTATCTAAGTCCAGGAAAGAAAGCAAATAAGAACATTTCCCGAAAAGTCGAGCTATACCTAACTCGCCAAGGCCTTGCCCAAATTGGATCAAAATTCACATAAGCCACTTCCACGTCCATGCCTTTATAAAACCGGATTTTGATCGCACGCGGTCCACTGAAATTACTTTTATTTGTTTCCTGTAAATCTGATATTGACCTAAAAGAAGACAGAGTGTACCCTCCAGAGACACATTTGCCAGCCCCAGCTGCAGCAGCTCCTCCAGGGGGATATGTGAAGAGGAGCTGCTGGGCCCCGGTACAGCTGGGACCAGGTCCACAGAGACAAGGACGTGACTGGAATGGCTTCACCTTCACAAGATGAGGGGGAATGTAAGTTTCTGTCAGCTATAATTCTGTGGGTGAATATGGAGGAGACGAGTTAAGTCAGATGGGAGCGATGAAGGGCTAAGGATGAATTTCATTCCAAGTCCAGCGGATGTGTTCCACCCTGCGCTGCCGGATGCCAGTATCAACTCCTCACAGCGTGCAGCCTGGCATCTCACCAATAACAACAAGAAGATAAGGGCAGAGAGAGGTCCAATATCCAGGAGAGGTAAGAAATCCATATTCTGCCATAAGACAAAGTATGATCCTGAGTTTGATTAAATTCATCTCCCCACATCCTCCCAATACTCTGTTATTGTTTCTATATTTGCCTCCTTAGATGTGGCTCCCACAGCCCCATACCGCAAACTTCTCCCCGTTCTGCTCATCGTCGGATGGATTGCCGGATGCGCAGCAGTTGTCTACTTCGTCTTCTTTTTTCCTTGGGAGCATAATTTCATCTTTAAAGTAATTCATATGCTTATACAACACAATATGAATGCAGAAAGCGTGTCATTTACCTATTAAGATCTGTCTCCATTTGCCTCAATCGCTTGTATATCAATGTATCTTTAGCCAAACTACCAGCGTGGTTCTGTAGATGGCAATGTTGGTCTGTGAGACTGACAGATATATCCAGGCTGATTTATCTCAATAACTATGGGACGGATTGCCAATAAAACTCCAGATATAAAGTTTAATATCAAAACCATTGCCATTGCACTTGCCAATTTGGAGAACAATTCAAGCTCTATTCCCTAAAGTATGAATTCTACTGGCTTGGCTGATCTTCTGACCCCATTAATACAAGGTTGGCATTTGTTTGAGTGAGAGTAAAACCTTTGCCAACTTGGTGGATGGACACGTAATTTGGTCATTTATTTCTCTCTTAGGATGAATTGTAATACCTCCATTGATCGCTTAATTTTTCAACGAATGTCTTATCCCTTTTTTTTTGGCTTTTGCCTTCATTAGATAGAACAGTTGAAGATAGACAGGAAGTGTTGGGAGGAGAGAGTGGGGGATGACATGCACCAAATGATGTCGCCTGTGCTACCAACTGAGCTAAACCAGCAACCCCGTGTCCTTGTTAAATGATATTCCCATCAGCCTCAGCTGTACTCTGTTTCAGTAGCCTACCAATCAGCCAATTTTAGCACTCAAAGCTAATGTGTGGAAAATGGTACGGATAATACTTGCTTAACACTAGCATGTTGGAATTGTTCTTGTGAGCATGTTAGCATGCTAGTGTTAGCATTTTACTCAAAGCATTGCTGTTCCTCAAGCCTCACAGAGCTGCTAACGTAGCCGCAGACTCTCAGCCCAGATGCAAAATGAAATTGAAAACATCTGTTTATTTCTGAGGCTTGTTGCATTAGCCTTGGTTAGGAAAGCTCTCAAAAGCAACAACAAAGTCCGTCCTATATCATCAAAGCAAACTTTTTGCAAGGCTGCGGGTACGTGCACTCCACCTATCCAATCAGTCAGTGTACAGACGCGTGCATTAAGAAAAATGCTGGACTGCTCTGCTGCTATTACTTTACTAATAACGAAAACATTGCTCATTTTTCAAAACTTACAGCCGGGCTGCAGCCTCGGCCCATGTTTGTGTTCGACTAATGGATTTCATGATGTTTTTTTTCTCTGGCAGAAAAAAGGTGTGCGGGGAAGAAATTGAATTCATCACAGAAATTAAGTTCTGCTTCACAGCGACACGGGGAAGAAAAGAAGAGAAGCATTGTGTTTGGACGTTAATATACTGTCAACTATTTTAAGACGTCTAAAAATGCTGATGTTAAAGTGAGTAATGGAATCTTACGGATCTCTGCTGAGGTCCAGTGGTAATTATGAGCTCTGAAGAAAATTACATCTGACATGAATAATTGTCTGTTCTGTAATAAATGAATCAAATAAACATATTTAAATGGTTTCATCCCCTTTGATTTATATAACGCATCACAGAATCATCTCTACACTGTGAATAATAACTCTGTTAGTCATCATCCATTAGCTCTACCACCAAATAGATGTCATGATGAGAACACCCGGCCTTCTCTATTAACAACGGCAGATGTGATGCGTTTCAGTTTGTGTGTATTCAGGCGGTTGCACTTCGCTCAGCGGAGCTCTTTAGAGCGTGAGTAGAAAAAAAGATAGTGAGTGTTTTGTGAGGTGGTACACTGAGAAATAGATATAACTGAGTGTGTGAGTCCTCAGTGTATTCATGTCGCTCTACTGGGCATCAAAAGTATAGGGTGTTAGGACTGGCAATGTCGTTGCCATGGCTACAACAAGTTTTTTTTGAGGAGTCCCGCTCGCGCAGGATGTGAAGAGAGAAAAACAATGGAAAGAAAATTGGGTGGGGACTTTCACTTTCTTAAACACTTTTAATTGTTATATGCAGAGACAGCCTGCAGGGATCTTTGGCCCGTGATTTTGTTTTATCAAACGTAAGCGCTTGATGAACTGTTTAACATCTGGCACATTGCTGAACTCCAGATTAAAAGCATAATCAAGCACCACCTCTAAGATTTCAGCCTGCATTTGGATTTCAGCTTAAAGTAATCAAACAACAAATGACATGCCTGACGTGTCAGCTCATAACTTGCCATTACCGCTGAGCCTCCAAATCTGCCGTAGTAGCGCTGTCAGCTTTAAAGAGCATTTGAGAGTCTGCGTTTTATAGCAGGGAATTAGATTGTCTGGTTGTTACTGCAGGTTGTGCCACATCCATTTTCCAGTAAGCAGGAGGTGTATGCCTTAAAAACCCTGCACAGGCCTAATAAGCCAAACACTGGTTGTCATGTCAAACATGTGCACCAGATGCAAGCATCAGATCCGACAGGGTAATGAAGTTGAGATGGAAACTTTCAGTACCGCAGCAATGCGATGGGATTTGCAGAAACACATGTGATCTGACAAACACTTAGACGCACATGTTCATGCGAGACAAACATGCCAACAACTCTGTCAAACATTAAGCTTGTATTAAATTCATGCAGGTTATTTGTAACCCTTGGAATAATTGTGTTTAGATGCTAACATGCCCAATTTGTTTACACGCTGCCACACACCCCTTCCAGCCCTCTCAGCCAGCCTCCGTGTGGTATTTCTGTCCTCAGATAGATCACTATGCAGGTACACCACATGGCTGCTGTATAATAAGATGTTTTCCAGGTGTGGGACATTAACTCAGTGTGTCTACTATTTGGATTTCATGTTTATCACCATGCTGCTCGCACAGTGGAGCTCTGGTATGCACTAATTTGGTGACAATATGGAAAATAAGTGATTAGGACCAAAAGGAGGCAGATGTTCCATCCTCGGATGAGGCTAATGGGTGTCACAAAAAGTTTAAACTGTGCTAAACAGCAACACAATGCAGGGTAGTTAAATAATGCATGTCATTAATGCACAATAAAAGCTTGTTTTAATAGTAAGTATGTTTATTTAAATATTCTATACAGTACTAGAGGTCTTTGTGGACATGGTTCTCGCTACAACCTGGCCTGAGGCAGGTTGTGTTGCGAGCACAGCCAGGTCTCCCTTGGTCTTAAACTTGTTTGTGTGGCCACAAACAGGGCGCTGCATGTGAATCTGATGCTCCTTTCTGACTCATGGGGAATTCGCCAGTTGGTTTTAACGGTAGCTTTAGGCCAGATCCAACTGAAAGAAATCAATAAAAAGCTTAAAATATATTCAGATGCCGCGAGCCACAATTGCAGTAATGTGATTTTGTAGTGCAACCGAGCTGCTGCGTTTTGATGTAAGCATTACATCCGCACGGTCAAGACGCTGGGAGATTAACCTGCAAAGTACTCTCTTCAAAAACTAGATAGGAGCGCCTGCATGACTCTTTTTAAGAAGCTGATTTTCCCTTGTGTGTAAGAACGCAAGAAACTTCTGAACCGCTCTGCTTGTGGATTATTTAGCCTCACAAAAGCATCTAAATGCCATGAAAAAAAACGAAGCCTGTGACTTAGAGAAGCCCAACAGAGTGTCTAAAAAATGGCATTTCTCATTGTGACAGAAAAGTGTGTTATATCAGCAGAACCAATTAAGTGCTGTGACCTTCATGCCTGTCCCCAAACTTGGAGCAGTTAATTAGAATTGCATAGTCGACACTGTCACTGACTGCACTAAGATGTAAAAGTAATGAAACCGATCTCTCACTTGACTGCTGCTGGAAGGGAATCGATGGTTACCTTGATGGCGACAGTGACTGTGACTGTACCCTCAAACCTGAGGGCTTGTAGAGAAAGACTCGTTAGCAACGAGGTGAGGCTGTAATTAATGGTATTTAAGGGTTCGGTGCTCCTTTTTATTGGGGTGCTGTTGAACTTTTACATTAAGAAGTAAGAAAAGGAAAGAAGGTCATCGCACTGCAGGAAGCTGGTCAAAACGTGAGGAGAAAAAAAGAATCATGAGCGACTTGGTACCTGCGCCCTGAAGTGAAGCAATCTTTAAAAGGCGCAGGCTCAGATGAGCAGCACTGATATGTTAAACAACCACATGATGTCACTGTTTTACATTAATTATGGAGTGTGAATATATTCCTCCCTGACAGCAGTCAAACTTTGAGTCTCTAGTTGCCCATTAGTGAAAACCTTTTCAAAGGGTTCATCGTTAGACACGAGCGGAAAGTTTATATTTCGGATAAACTTTTGTTTCTTTTCCAGCTTTTTAGTGTAAATGTTTATCCTCTGTGAGTCTCACTTTGTCTTGTACAGTATGTTACATCTGCAGGCGAATTATGAGGGCCAGAGTCGGTCACGCAAGATGTGGGTTAGCAAAGAAGCCTTCTGCTGCGTGCGTGCTTTCTGAGTCAAAGCAACATTTAGTTAAAGTTTAATTAATGTATGGAAATGATGACAGTAAGAATGTTTTAATATTCTTTTTCTCCAGCCTAAAAGAGAATTAAAGTTGTGGCAATTAAAACTTTTAAAATGAGAATGGTCCTTTAACAAAGAGAGCACAGTGAGAGTGCACTTCACAAGAAGAGCTCTTCTCAAATCAAGTGTGCAGTTGCACAGCGCCCACTTTAATTGGCTGCCTGAAACAAATTCTCAGTTGTGATCCTAATACATAAACTGCGATGTGTTTGGATGTTTGCACGTGTGCTTTTTTGCACGTGGTCTTCAGGGTGTGCACGCATTCGTGTTTTGTTCCCTCTCTAATACACCTCAGCCTGCCGCACTGCCGCTCACACACTGTAAGGCATTCCAGAGGCCACAACCCCCCCCCCCCCCCCCCCCCCCCCACACACACACACACACACACACACACACACACACACTCACAAACACACACTCTCACACACATACCACTGACTGGATCCACTGTTAGGGTCGCCCAAAGGGCACATGTAGGAAAACTGAGTAGTTTTATGACTAGACAGCAACAGAGGGGTGCACAGCTTTGTACTGAGGGCACAAACAAAAGAGAGTCCGGCGAGGGTGAATTCCTAAAAACTTCAAGATCAGAGGTTTAAAGCACAGAGGTGTTAATTATATTTTACAATAAATTTTTATTTCATTTAAAGGTTTCACAAAGTCTCATATTCACTGTGTTGCTTCAGGATAAACCGTCTATAGTGAGCAAAGTGCAAAGCACTCTGTGCAGGCTCCCAGGAACATGCTGAGGTGTTGTAATGTTAGCTGTGATGTTAGCAGGCATAGCTGCTAATGACGGGGAGGGTGAGACCACGAGGAAAGTGGGTGGTGTGAACTTTCGGATATGTGCCAAAGTGCTACCAGCCAGGGAGAGCAAAAGGGGGGAAGCCAGGCTGTAAATAAGCAACTGCAGCCGATATTCAGCTGAAAACAATACTTGAATGAGTTTCAGAGAGGTGGAATTGCGTTCACACGCAATCACGGCAGCTTGTGATAACGCTTTTACAATAAATGAAATACAATATAAAGAATAAGTAGCCACTTTAACATGAGGGAAAGGGTATTTGAAATGCAGTGTCTAGTTGTTTTTTTAAAGCCAAACAATTTGTCTCTGCCATTGTGGCGACTTTTATGGAATGCCAAGTGCGACCCAAAATATGCTGCAGGTCTGCTCGATCTAGCAGAGATGTTGAATTCACATTAGAGTTGTTTAGTGGAATAAAAAGATGTTCAGCAAGCTCCAAATTCACTTTGTGTATCTGTGCTGACCAGAGTTAAACTTCCCCAATCCTCCAGATATTTGCCAAATCTACAGTGCTCCTATACTGACACCCCTTCCCTATAGATCCTCTTTCTGATGTACATCCTAACTTCACAAAGTGTTTTTCCTTATTCCCTGTATACCCTGACTGTTTGCATTTCCAGTTTGAGTCTGTGTACCAACAATCCCCGTGCCAGGAAATGTGCTTGCCGGTTCATGGCAGCATGGGGTATATTTATCTGTTGGCAGCTTGGGAGCAGTCATAAAGTTATTGCACATTCATTTGTTTGCATCTGGCCTTTGACTAGCCTCACACATTAGCCTCTACTCCCCCAAATGCTTATAGGCCCAATTAGTGGGGAAGGAGATGGGCTAATGCTGCATGTAAATTAACTTATTGTTACTTCCCCGTCTCTATGGAGATTACTAAATGAAATAAAACCCCCGTATTAATGCTCGCCTTAAGTCAGTAATGTTATGAGTGAGACAGCATATAGGAATATCTCTCTATAGTTTAAGATCACAGACTGTGCTCTAGGTAGAGGGCACAAGGAAACTGCTGCAGATTTTAGATTAAAGTCTGTAAAGTCCATAAAAAAGGAGGTATTACAAAGATATCGTGTGCGTTCACATTCCTATGCAGAGCCCAATTCCAGTTGGACATTAAATTTTTCTCATTTTGAAGCTCACTGCCAAAAATAACCACCTACGCTCAGGATGTAATGTAACATTTCATTGTATCAGATCTGAGAGCGTGCATTTATGTAGAGGGGTGAAGAGGATCCTGGAAAAAAAAAAAAAGCCCACATACACTCACAAACCTGCTCGGACAACTCGCCTGCAGGCAGAGCGTGTTATTTAAAGATTTATTTTTGAAAGAAAAAAAAAAAGCTCCTCGAGATGATTATCAGTCATTTTTATAAAGTATCTAAATACAGGCAACTGAGGTATATCTGTCTTTCTACAGGTGGAGTGAGAGAGAGTGAGAGTGAGAGGCAGAAAGAAAGAAATGAGGGAGACAAAGAGACACAATGGAGGAATAAAACACAGTATAAAGGCTGGACATGGGTGGTGAAGACGGGATCTAGATCATCATGATGCATCATTCATTGCACTACTCTCTATAATAAAAAAGGCAAAGGCAAAAAATTCCACAACTAATAATCTTGTATCACAGCCTCTGTTACAATTTAACGTAGAAAATAAAGCCATACAAAACAATGAATCTTACACTTGGATCCACTGACTTCATACAACCTTCTGCATTGAGTTAAATGGATGGACTCCATTAGGTTCCAGTTAAACTCAGGCTCTGGTTCAAAACATCCCTTTAATTAGCGTAATTGTATCATTGAATTTGATTTGACTAAAGTTTCAAAATGTAAAATAATCAGATTTTTAAAAAATAATTAAACCAACATCAGACTAAGAAATCCCTAAACCTTTCTTAAGAGAACAATAGCAATAGAACTTGCTTTCTTGCCTAGAGTTAGTGGAGAACATTGATACCACTATTAAGCTAAAGCAAGAGATGGTTAGCCTAGCTTAGTATAAGACTGGAAACAGTAGAATCAACTAGCCAGGCTCTATCAAAACAATAAGCTGGTTACCAGCACATTTGAAGCTCACAAATTCAAACGTTAGATTTTGATTCTTCACCCACAGGAAATGGAAGGATAAAGACGTCTTTTTATCATAATAAGGCTGCCATAAGGGGGCGCCAAAAAGGTCACGACCCCCGGCCAAGAAACAGTTTGGTAGACAATGCACTGTAAAACCAAAAATTGTTTTAACACACTGTTTGTGCTGATTACACAAACATGAAGTTAGTGTTAATAAGTGAGCTTTAATGATGATGGTAGCCAGGGTGCGAAATACACTTGAGACCCCAACAGGCCTCAACAGCAAAATTTTGGGGGGTCTGTAGAAAAATCTTTAATTCTTTGTAATTTGCAATTTGCAAGCTTACTGTGTCCAGTATCTATTATTCAAATTGCAAAACATTTATTCACAAATATGAATAGCCTACAGAAAAGTATTGTTGTCGTGTTTCCTATTATAGCACATTGTCATTGAATATGCGGTTGTTTCTGATAAGGCCTTCCTCCAAGGGTGGCGCTGTTACAAATGGTCCGCAATTCATGTGTTTAGTTAAGAGTACCTGACGTTACTCCGTACAAACTGAAAAGCTGTTTGTTTCTGCTTTGACTTCATGGTTACACTCGGTGAAAAATATGTGCGCATAAAGTCGGGAA
The DNA here is from genome assembly GCF_022749685.1 of Semicossyphus pulcher. NCBI lineage: Eukaryota > Metazoa > Chordata > Actinopteri > Labriformes > Labridae > Semicossyphus > Semicossyphus pulcher. Next base: position 11,211,975 of record NW_027211692.1, read on the forward strand.
AATATGTCAAAGAGAAAACGGAGTTCATTACTTTGGATTAACTTCTAAAAAGCGTGGTAATGTGTATGCAACGCGTGTATATAGCTGATGGCACTGTTGGTAGCCATGCTAGCTGTTTACAGCCTTTATACTAAGTAAGGCTAATAGCCTGCAGCCATCTCATCTAAATTTCTTCAAGAAAGCCATTACGCCTATTTGTGAAACTGTAACTATTCCTTTAATGTTTCATTCTTCTTATCCCTTTTTCTCCGTCAAATAAATGAGAACACTCTCACACACAGTGGCACAACAGATCATGTAAGGCATACCAGTAGGCAGCGATTAATATGACAAAACAAACGGGCACATACATCCTCACACGGAAACACACAAGAGGCTCAGAGAAGGAGAAAGAATTGGTCGAGTATCTGTCGATTGTCAGCTCAATTATTCGTGACCAGCTGTCATCATGAAGGCGAAACTTCATTTTGGTTAATTATGACAGACTGCTAATGAACAGCAGCTGCCTGTCAACTGCAGTTAAGTCATTAGCATTAAATATAGAACAGTATTTTGTGATATATGATTACGGTTAAATATTTACTGGTCTATTCAACAAAATAAATTCTGATTTTCCATAATAATTTACCTAATCTAGCTCTAGATATAAACAAGGAGTACATTTCGGGTACATTGTTGAGTGTATCAGCATGTAGATGTAGGCTGAAACCAGCTGAGGTTTTATGAGAGGTATACAGCTCAGTCCCACATACAGTACAGTGGTTCAGCCCTGTTACACGTGTATAAGTATGAGTGGGTGTGTGGTGTATTCATATGCCAGTGGGTTTCAGCACATTTGTCGGTCTGCCCCTCTCTTTCCAACTCCCTAGTGCAGTATTTTGACTGACACTCACACACACATCGGCAGACCCACAAACAAATGATAAACAAACTGGGGTAAAAATGAAGAGAATGGAGAAAAAAAAAACAAGGAGTGATTGTATCCAGTGAGTAGCAGAATAATCAGGCTGATTGAATGAACTACAGTATCAGAGTCGGAGAGACAGTGCTCTATCTGTCTGTCTGTCCGTGAGGGTACAGTCCACTGCTGTCCTCGGAGGAAGTGCATACTGCAGCGTCAGTCCACCAGCCCTGGTCCATCCATTAAAGAGCTAAAGGGAGCTTCCACTTCCCTGCAGCCCCCCACAAGTGCTCCAACAGTCAGAGAAGGGAGGTACTGTAGGGGGGCAGGGGTGACTCATGTCACAACAGTCCCCATCCCAGAAGTCTGTGGATCACCACACACGGCAGATGTTGTCTGGGACCATGTAGCTACTCTTGTTGCAGCTGAATGTTTTGGCAAATTCTGGGAAATTCTGGAGGGAGCCAAGTACCCTGTGACACATTCAAAGGAGGTGTTGGTTAGGGTTTCAATTAATGGATAGGGAAGTTGAGTCTGAAATTTGCATAGCAAAAAATGTTAGCCAAGATTGTTCATCGTGTCCTGCCGTTTTCCCTTTGCACATGGCTGATTGCTTTACCTGAATTTTCCTGGACTGTGTACGTCTACTTTGATCGAACTAACAGCTTGCTCTGGTCGATGGGTTCCACACCACACCTAAAAGAGACAGAGATTTGGACGCACTACATAAGACCAATACGTGTTTCCAATTTACCCATCCATTCACCCATCTCCCCGTCCATCCATGCATCTAACCTTTTATCCATCCAGCTGCCAATCATCCATCCACCACATAATCCAACCATCCATCAATCAAGCATCCAATCATCCGTTGATGAATGGACTGCACTTACATCGCGCGTCTTCTAGTCTACAGACCACTCAAAGCACTTTTACTCTACATGTCACATTCACCCTTTCAAACTAACGTTCGCACACTGATGGCACAGGCTGCTATGCTCTCCAGTCAGGATCTATGCACATTCATACACCAATGGCTGTGCCCTTGGGAGCAATTTGGTGGTTTTAGTATGTTGCCCATGGACACTTTAAAATGTAGACTGTAGCAGTCAGAGATCGAACCACCAACCATCCAATGAGAGACGACCAACTCTACGACTGAGCCACAGCCGCTGCCCATCCATTCACTGCTAAACCCAGCCACCAACCAACCAACCATCAATCCATCCATCTTACTGAGCACTTCCTTGGGAAATTAAAGAACAGTTTAAACACCTTTACCTTATTAGACCCAAAATATTCTTTACATACATGTTACCAATTCTGCAGTTTGCAAATATTCATCCAACTACCCATACATTTCTACCAACCTTTAATTCCAACCATTCAATGAATCTACCATTCACCCGTGCATTTACTGTATCTGCCAAAGAATCCATCCATCCATCCATCCATCCATTAACTACCTGAGCAAAGTTGAGAAAGAAGAGTTGATCATGAGTAAGGTCGATGCCAGGAAGTGGAGGCTCCTCCCCATGTTCCCTCACATAGTTCCTATAGGCCTGCAGTACAAGACACAGACATTTAATCACTGCTATTTAGGAAAACAAACAATGGCTCTAAATTACATAATTGTTGCTAATTATGAAAAGTATTCCATATTATACTTGGCATTGACTATGTGCGATGACAATATAGCCATTAGCAATTGGAACCACTGTACAGTCCCAATAACAACTTAAAGCTCCTGTGAGGAACTTTCGGTTTGTGTTGATTTTAGCGCCCCCTGTGGACAAAGCCGTGCCTCTTATCTCTTTGCTGATTTTGTCCTGTACATGCTTACGTGGTGGTTTTTAACAAACCATCTCATCCTGCTTTTTTTAACAGTCGTATCACTGACTTTAAATGTTTGCTGTGGAAAATGTAAACAAAGGCAGCGTGCAGTTAATCGCTTCGTCTGACACCTACCCCCCGCCAGCAGTTTCAGGCATTAAAAATAACTATATAGAAATAATCTATCTTGTCGCTGATGGTCTGGTTTGCTTTTGTAGGTCAAACAAAGTAATCAGAATTAATTTCAGTCTGTTTCATAACCAGTGAAAAACTCCTCACAGGAGATTTGTGTCTCTATGGAGATTTGTGAAAAGCTAAATCTTCGTCAAATGATAGCCGATGGGTTCAAAGCCCACAAACAGAAACCAGAACACTGCCAATATTAAAAATGTTGTAACTTTCAGATTAAAGCTGCTGAATGCAAATTATCGACCTCAATTTTCAGCATTTAATTCAAAATTGAAGGCTTATTTATTTCACTTTTTGCTCTTGATGTGAAATAAAATACATACAGAACCATCACATTTATTTTCCACCTCTTATCAAATGACAGAAGGGCAACGAAACAGAATGTAAATAAATAAAGACGATATACCTGTGTGGAATAATGGCTTATCTAAAATGAGAATATTTGTTATCTCCTATTGCACCGGAGTCTGTGACTGCCCTTTCTCTGTACACCTCTGGTCAAACTGGTGAAATCAGCTGCTACATCATGTCCTGTTGTTGTGTTTACAATACCTAATGAGCCAGCCAGTGACCTGGCAAAGTGACACATCTATTATTGTAAGCAAGTGGACGACAATAACAAACCACAGACCAAATGCCATCCTCTGTCATCTTTAAACCAGGGCTCTTAAACGGAGTTTCCTCCTTTGTTTTCGGGCTCATTACCTGATATGCCTGCCATATCCCTCCATTGTCAGCAATGTTCTCCCCGAGGGTGTCGTTACCATTTAACTAGAGAGGGGACACAAGGAGAGAGACAACAAAGATTGTCAGGGAGGGAAAGGATCTCGGGAGATGGTAATTTGTCCTCTGTATTACAGCAAATAGCAGATATCACTCTTTGGGATACAAGATGTAATTTTCCCAGGGGATAAAAGAAGCATTGTTCAAAGCAATAGGACAGAGGAGGGGAGGCAAAGAGAGTGGGAGGGATGGATATGTCAACACAAAAATATTAAAGACACCTGAAGCAGAGAAGACATGAGCCAGCAGAAATAGGGAGGGAGATATAAAGGGATACGCTGGAACAGGAATGCAAAAAAAGAAAGGTGAAAGTTTGGGATAATATTTGAGAAAACTGTTTATTCCATAAAACCATTGAGGAATGAGCAAAGAAGTCAGACATACATGAAGTCCGTTGGCCAGGTCCCAGGAGAAGTTGCTATACTGATTGACGATGCACTTTGACAGCTCCAGGAACCTCTGAGTAGACTCGGGTGTCCACCAGTTCTTCAGGTCGCCATCTTTATCATAGTTACGACCTTAAACAAGAATTAAAACGCATAAGAGGTTGGCCTATCATCTCTTAATGCGAGACAGCATTGAAAGTAAGGTCAATTAAGTGTTTCTATCTCATTATGTACATTGCTTATTTTGTCCTGGGCGGCTCGCAGTTGTTGATAGCAATATAAAAGAATCCTGACATCTTTGAGATGAAATTTAATAACCTCACATAACCTGATGGAGATGAGTGCAGTGGAATTTCTTTGGGGTTATGTGATCTGAGGCAACAAGCAGATATGGCATTTCAAAACACTTTTTTTTTCTGAAGCAGTACCAGGTACAGAAAAGGAAATATTTCTGTCCAAATACCAATATAGCTGCCAAAACTGCCTCTGGGGGGATTAGCGAGCAACCCTGCAGAAAGCCGTACCGTTGTCATCAAAGCCGTGTGTGATCTCGTGACCGATTACCATGCCGATGCCACCGTAGTTGAGGGACTTAGGCTGGCCTTTGCTGAAGAAGGGGGGCTGGAGGATGCCTGCAGGGAACACTGACAGCAGAGGAAGCAAATGAGCTTAAATGTCTTCACAAAAAAATACAAAACGTAGAAATGTAAATAATAACATAAATGTGTTTGCATGTGCACATGTGAAAATACCTATTTGGTTTTTGCTGGATGAGTAGAAGGCGTTGACAACAGCAGCTCCAGTAACCCACCTAGAGACAACAAGGAGTGTGGAATAACAGAATGGTGGAGTAAGGACCATTATAGTGCAGCACAATACACATTCAATAAAAAAATATTCAAATGAACCTGCGGTTTATAACAACAGGCTAACATTAGAGTTCCTGTTGTGCTTAGTGCGATGCTGAACTGTGTCTGCGAGTAGGAGTTTGTGTGGGAGAATGTGAATGCACTGTGCTAAATGCAACATAGCATGTCACACCACAAGCTCCATAAAGAAATAAGTGATTTGTACTCAGTGATTTAAATAGTAAAAATTGTAACTTTGACATACTACACATTTGGAATTAGTCTGTTTCCCGAGCATTGATTGATCTCTGCCCCCAGGGGGAATCTTACTCCTCTTTGTTGACTTTGACTCTGAGTTTCCGCAGGCGTTTCTTCTGCACAAACTCCAGGTTCTGTAAGCTGTTCTCAAAGTACTCCTCTGCACTGTAGTCCAGCTAACACCAACACACAGCACAGAGAAACAGGAGGATTAGCCGTGATGAGAGCTATCAACACCTGGTAATAAATTCTCTCGCAGAACTCATAAAAGCCAAGAATTCACTGAGATGTTTCCGTAGAATTGATACGAGGCCACAATGAAACCACTCTGTGCTCTCTTCCACTAATTCATTGCGGGAACAAAAGAATCACATCTTCTCAGTCACTCACATCTTTGTACTCATTGTTGAGGTATTCGTCGTCCATGATGTTGTCAGAATAACCGATTCGTTCCCGAATAGCTAGAGCCTACAGATAAGTAGAGGAGAGAAAAATTAGACAAACATCTTATAGTCATACTATTATAACCTAAATCCATGGCTCTCAACTGGTGGGTCGGGACCCAAAAGTGGCCGGCAGAGCAGTTTCATGTGTGCTTGAAAAAAAGAAAAAAGTTGGGGCAAAAAGTCTGCTCTGCACTTTTATTTTAAAGGACATGGGTTTCCTATGATGTGTGTGCAGTAGTAGTGTAGTTAATGTACACTCCATGTATCCACTGATTGGCTCATTCTTGAAACTTGATGAGTCCTTCCGTAGCTGCATTTATGTTGCACTTTTTTAAGTTTATTTCTGTTGAAAAAAAGGCTGTTAATTAAATTAAATCTAAAGGGAATATTTTCCTCTTATGCACTACCACCTGCTAGTAGACATATTGTTTTGTTCCGACTCAGGTCCAAACAATGACTGTATAGATGGACGACGCGTATCCATCTGCTCCCACTGTGCGAAATTGATGCCAAAATAGACCCCGTGATGGACGCTGTCATCTTGCGATGGTGCGTCATTAAGAGCCAGATTCGCAGTAGAGATCGGTGGGTAGAGCCGCAGTAGCCACTTCCGCTAACCAAAACACACACTTAAATGACTGAATGAAACAGCAAGGATGCCGCACACTGGCTTATTTAACAACATATGGAAGCTTGTGATTGTTTTAGCTACGTCTCCTCTCCCTGCTCTTCTTCTACTCTGCTAATCTGGAAGAGATCGGCTACAAGAGCCGTATTTGTCAACAGAGCTGTCAATCATCTTTTTTACAGCATCAAATAACTAATTCAAAATAAACTTCAAGAACTAACTATAATGACAGAAACCATGTTTGAGAAAAATGTATTTGGCGTTTGTTTTGATTTTATGGTTTGACTCATGTCCCATCTGTTAACATGGAGGAGGCGGGCTTTATGACCTATACTGCAGCCAGTCAGCAGGGGGCGCTCGAAATGTTTTGGCTTGACTTTTAGGGAGCTGTCATGTCGTCCATCTTTATATACAGTCTATGGGTCCAAACTGCACCATTTCTAATTAAAGAAATTTCAGTGTTTGAAATTTGTTGGGTCCTGAGGCGAGACGAGCTGAGAACCACCTAAATAATATAACACATTACTTAACACAACCTTATTAGAATAGTTACCTTCTCCTCAGCTGCTTTCTTGGTCTCTTTATCCATCCAGGTCAGATCATCGAGGTTACTAATGAACACTTCCCGAATGTCTTTAATCATCTCCTCCATCTGATGCCCACACACACACACACACACACACACACACACAAACATAGAGAGAAGAATAAACACAAAAATGTCACTGATTCATCACAATTAACTGTGTACCAACTGTCAGTCAATATAAATTGTCCATAATGTGGGATGTTTTTGCTGCTGGACTTAAACAGCAACTCTTGTGATCTTTACAAGGGATCCAACCAGGGTCACACTTCCTCTTTAGACATTTGATGACGTGAGGTAATATTACTGGTAGTGTATTTATGTGTCTTTGATTAAACAAGCTCATCAACTTTTAGACATGAATAAATGGAAGTGTGGTAATGACAGACAGAATGACAACATGTCCGGTTACTCACAGTTACAGTCAAAATGACGGTATGCACAAAATTTCCCAGTACATTTATGCATCTCTAGTCTGACCTTGTCTTAAAATGTTCAACACAAATTCGCAGATGCATTATTAATCATTCTGCCAGTTTACATTCTGCTTCTTGAAACCTTTACCTATTTACATTTCAGAGTCGTCTAACTCTTATAACAGAGGTACTTTAGCTCAATCCTTCAGTATCGCTACGATATATTTAACTAACATGTTATGCAAGTATTTTATATTAAACAAATATGTGAATAAACTCATATTTCGACATCAGCATCTTTCTTTACATAACATTGGCATTGGCACAAGTGTAGAGATCTCAAGATAATAAGAGTTATTTTTAAATGCAAATTCACACAGCAGTTTGCTCCCAGATCCACATCAAAAGCATAGTTTTCAGCTGGAACCTGTGGTGTTTCCACGATGTATTGCTCTTGAGTTAGAGTTTACAAGAATGTGCCTGCACACAGAGACAGACTGACTGACGCCACTTGGATGGCATAATGTTCAAACCTTAAAATGCCCCATGGTCACTGGAGAGTAAAAATCCAATCTTAGTCCAGGGACAAAACAAAAACAAAATTACAATAACTCATAAAATAGTACCTGGACCAACATAAGAATTCAAGCAAAATAAAAGGAGAAAAATCAAAAAACCACATTGACAGCGAAGGTCACCCATCCACATCGCTCTAACCACAGTTGTGCTCTGAAACCACAGCGAGCTGACAGAGGCATTCCAGTGTCTCATCACATCAGCAGACCCCTCGCTAAGTCGCCGCATGACCACTCGGACAACACGCTGTGGTTCACCACGGACCATAAGGATGAGGCTTCTCTGAAAACCTTTTAGCATAATGTGTGAGTGTGTGTGTGTGCATAAGCAAGTCTATGTTGTGTACATGCATAAATACCAGTGGTCAGTGGCATGGATGCATGTCTGTTTACATGTGAAATCTTATATAATACTTTGCATGGGTCAGATGTAGGGTTCATATACATACAATGGTATGCCTCTTAAAGCTATACGCATTATAGTAGTTTGCTTTCGACATAAGATTGTTTACTATTGTGGGCACTAATCCAGAAACGAGTATAACTACAGCTAATTCATGAGTAAACATGAAGAAATAGTATCACCTTAACATACTTTAAAAAACTATCAGAAAACATCCAGAAAACATGCCTCTGTGAATTATATCATATTGTACATAATAGTTTACCGTTCTGTAACCATACAGTAATTTAAGAAAACATGTTAAACTGTTAAACCTGATAATATTTGAATTTAAAGTCTTTGTCAGCAAAGAAACTAGTATCTAGTATACTTGTCTCACCCTGAAGGGGTTTCATCCCACTTTTTTACTTACGAAATCAATTATTTGACAAAATATATTGATTGGGAATGATTTCATGAATTTAAAAATGATTACATTTCCATTTTCCATTTAAGAATAGTCTGTTACACTCACAGTGAGAGCTGCGACCATAGCAACAGTTAACTCTGTAGCCTTCTAAGAATAAGTTAACCAAGCTGATGTTACTCACATTAAAATGAGCTAACATATTTCTTTTTACTCCCATTAAAATTAGCTAACCTAGCTGTATTTACTCGCATTAAAATGAGCTAACCTATTTGTTTTTACTTGCGTTAAAATTAGCTAAGCTAGCTATTTTTACTCACATTAAAATGAGCTAACCTATTTGTTTTTACTTGCGTTAAAATGAGCTAACCTAGCTGTATTTACTCGCATTAAAATGAGCTAAGCTAGCTGTTTTTACTCACATTAATATATGCTTACCTAACTGTGTTACTCACATTAAAATGAGCTAAACTAACTGTTATTACTCGCATTAATATGAGCTAACCTAGCTGTTTGTACTCACATTAAATTGAAACATTTCCACTGATGGGTGAAGTAAGACACAGTGAATGGGACCACAGGAATCAGTGCAGCACCTGATTACGGTTTTCTATCTCATCACCGTCAATGTCTGTTGACACTTTCTTTTCCATTCCCCGTCTTTAGACAGCGCTGTATCCCGTACTATGCTCCGTTGAATGTTTGCTCCATATACTGCTTTCAGTTTTACAGATCTCGGTCGTAGCCTTCAGTTTTTGCATTGTTTAACTTTTAATGTTTTTCTCTCTGCTGTTTTGTCTCTTTTCTTTTATCCTGTACACCAACGTCAAATCACCGGACTTCTTTCGGTGGATATGATTGCAGTAAGTCCTCTGGATTGTGTGATTAGAGCCACATCCCTATCAGGTCTGTTATTCATAACAACGGTCTGTTATTGAGAAATAACAGACCTCGGAATGCTGTAATTGACCATTCAAAATGAAGTATTTAAAACAGCCGTGTAATGATTAAATATAATGGACTAATGTGTGAGGTTTGCTTTTATAACGTAGAAATGTAGTGTAGTAGGAAAAATAAAAGTGTTCAAGTGCCTCTTAAATCTACTCAAGTACAGTATCTGTGTAAATGCACTCAGTTACAATCCACTGCTGCTCATATCTGTTGTAATTTCCTGTGGCAGAGCAGCATGTCCACTCAGCACATTTACGCATGTATGCTGTATATAGGGCACTGCATTCGTGGAAAGAAGTGTTGATATACGTACATTCGTTCTCAAAGGAGTCATGTGTCACTTTTCACACACACACACCCACACACACACACACACACACACACACACACACACACAGAGGCTCATTTACAGAGAGTGTGATGTGAGATCCACATGCTTGAGTGGGCAAAGATCCAGAAGATGAGCCAGATTTACCATGTGTGAGACACTTAGCATAACGACAGATGTACACAGTCACACACGCAGTCTGACTAACGTTCACTCAATCATGTGATATACACACTAGCGTGCCTAGAGTTGGGATTTACAGTGTGGGTGGTGTGTGCATGATAACAGACACACCTTGTTCAGCAGCTTTTAACTTTAGAGAGCAAAAAATCAGCAGTGTGGTGGACCAAGGTGACAAAAACACAGGTGAGAGAACACAGGTGAGAGCGAAAAAAGCACCGTTGTGAGAATCTGAATATATTAACACTCTCACACTGTTTTTGTGAAATCTCATGCCCTTCAGATTAATTTTGGTGACTACATGCAGGCATGTATTGTGCTTTTTGTCCTGCATTTAATATAACCTGATCTAATGATATAAAATATGATCCACCCTTACTGACCAGTTCTTTGCTCTTCTCAGAGAAGGCCTCCTGCACATATAGCCGTCCCACAGCATTGTCCATGTTGTTGTTGACATAAAGCGCACACTGCCGCCACACCGCTGCGACTGACGACGTACCGGACATGGCCTGCAGGGAGAGAAAGAAGGCACCGATTAATTAGAGATGCAGGATAAACCACTCGGCATGTTGGTTCAAGAGCCTCGTGGCAATTCTTTCTTTGCCCCTACATTATGCATTGCCGGTACACAAAAGAAACAGGGCATGGGGGAAATGATTAGATGAAGTCGAGGGGAAGAATTTGAAAGAGTTATAAACATGGAGGAAGAATATGAATGGAGCCGCGTGTGGGCATCTAGTGTTTATTAGTGCCGAGGCACCAACAAGTTTATTTTTAGCCATGCTAGCAGGATATGGCGCTCTTGGAATGGCACTGTCAATATTGATCTCTACCACTAATATTCTGGCCCTTGTGTTTATCTACAGACAGGTGCAGTGTACCTTGCGGAAGGCTTTCCTTGTGTCCCTGTATGCTCTGCTGAGGTTCACCACGTTGTTCATAGCAAATCGGCCCACCATGTAGTTCTGCAGATCCCTGTGAGGAAAGACAGGATGTTCAAAGACACGCTCTTACTCACACAAAGCTACGCTACATCAGTAATGGGTGAACAGCTGCTTTCATTGTATGCAGTGCTATCCGCCCCCACAAGCGTACACTCACAAACAGGCTTGCGCTATGACACACACGCAATATTACATACTCATTCAAACACACATACCGCTTAGTGTACTTGGCCAAGATGAGGTTGAGTCTTCTGTAATAGTTGGGGGAGTAGTTTATGACCTTCTCTGTGTCAGGAACGCTGATGTTGACTGAATCCATTATCTTAGCTGTGAAGTAACTCCAGTTGAATACCTTCAGGAGGAGTCCAGTGCACAGAGAGAGAGGAGAAAAAGAAGATTGGATCGAGGTTGGAAGCTGAAAAAGAATTCTGACAGATATCAGTCTATTTTTACCTGTGATTCAACCTCAAGGGTGAAGTTGGCGTTCAAATCGCCCAGCTCCATCTTGTTGTAAAGCAACACTGGGTTGTTACGGTCCTCTGGAGTATCAGTAGCCTTAGAGAGAGAGCAACACAGAGAGGTTGAAAATCAGGATTGCTGTCAAAACATAACCCTCCTGTTTCCTGACACACGTGCACAACTGCAGTGTAGGTCCAGCAGCAACAAACATATTTGGAGTCCCGGGAGGCTTCAGGTCTGTAAATGTCAGAGCTCGAGCGGTGACTGCCTTGTAAAAAGCCAGCAGCCGAGTGCAGGGGGAAGTCAAGCATGGCAGTGAGCAGAGCAGAGCAGAACAGAATGACAAACTGTGGAAAACCTGTTGATGTCTGAGAAAAGTTGATGTGTTGAGATCAGGCTGGTTAACGGCTTGTTTTAGACGGCAGCTGCTCCTGAATGGAGAGCACAAACAGAGAGCAGAGAGGGTTGGCAGAAAAAAAAAATGGAGGAGTTGAAGGTCATGCTGTCAGAGGTTGTTTGCTCATAAAATCCACCTGTTGTGAAGCTGAGATGGATTATAAGTTATGTGTTGAGCTGCAGGAAAACAAGGTTTCTTCAGATTACCTTCTCAACGAACGCTCCCTCAAAGATTAGCAGGAAGTTCTCACATCTGACAAACTAGTTTGGCTTCTTCTGAGTCAGAAATGCAAAGTGTGAATGCACGCTTACATTGGCGATGTCTCTCTCCAGGTCCATAACTCGGGCCACATCCTCCCTGATGCTGGTTTCGTTGGTGCCTAGCCCCCGGTCAGTGCGGATCAGCTTAGCCAGGTCAATCATGAATTGCTCGTAGGCTCGACATGCCTGTCGAACACACACACACACACACACACACACACGCACACGCGTTCAGGATATTCATATCTTGACTAAACGGGAAGGAAAGGAGGTCACTGGTTTGGATTAGACCAAAAGACGGAGGATGCATGCCCTTGCGTACAGACACACACACACTCAGTCTGCCGGTGGAGTGCTACTTTCTGCATATCAATCTAGACTTCATGGTGAACTGTAAAATAAAACCAGAGCAGAGGATGTCTGCTCTTAACACACACATCTGGTCTGGATTGAGGCGGAACCAATCCTGTTCTTGCCCCATCAAGTTCAATCATCGCTGCCTTTAATAACATTTTTATTTGTTGCGTACACACATTCTTGCAAAGTCATGTTTGCAAATAAACACGAGTTAATTAATGTAGTGATATTTCCACTGATGCTCTCATCATTTTTTGGGCAATGTGTTTCCTGGAACAAAACTACAGGGGACATTGATCCCAGACTCAGTGGCACTCGCCTAAATGAAAGCAGTTTCACCCTGTATCAGTTGGAAGTTTTAACTGGATTACAATTGTGTGTGTGTACGTGTTTCGGCATACCTCTGCGTAAGGTCCAGTGCAAGCGTAGTAGTCTCTGGACAAGAGGCCGAGGTTTGTCTGCTGGTCAAACTGGCAAAGAAGAGATTTGGTTATTTTCCAGCTGGTTGGATAGGATGTGCGAGTGTGTGTATGATTGTGGGTCAACGAAACGCAGAGAGAAACGAGCCTCTTCTAGCTGCAGTTGCACACCTACATGAATGATGTGCGAATTGGAGTCCCTGTCATCGGTGCCGACAAAAAAGTTAACCAACAGTTGAGCTCCATATTTCTCATTCAGCTTGCCGATGATATCCTCTAGCCTCCATTTTTTGCCTGAAAATGGAGAAAGAAGGAAAGTGAGAAAGAAATACACATAACATCTGCTGTGTGACAGTGAAATAGAAATATCTACCGTAGTTAGGTTCCCAGTTGTCTACAGCCATGGGCCACTCGAACACATCAGGCAGCATTTCGAGCAAAGGAGCGCCTCCTCGGAGCTCAATTAAACCTCAAATAAAGAGCAGACACAAACATGCAAAAGTCAGTTTTTATTCAAATTCATAAATTAATTTAAAACGAATAAAATAATCCTTCTTATGATTCATAAATTCTTACAAAGCAAAGCTAATCTATGCAAATTTGGACACATTTTCAGAGTTCATTAATGTGACGTCGAAGTCAAAGTGCTTTTTGGGAAAGCATTCATCTGCATCACATAAAGCTGAAATTATTTTCAAAACTGAAATTTATTCCAATTATTATAACAGTTTTCAAATTATTGAATTGTAATTCAAGTTTTACAATATAACAAACTGAATAAGAGATACATAAACTTTGATGAGAGTGCTCCCTATAGAGTAATAGAAGATAAAAACGGATAAGTCTGTGTTAGAGTCTGATGGCTGCTGACTCACTCTCATTAGTACAGGACTTGTAAAGGGTCTTGGCCTTGGTGAGCGCAGCGGCTTCCCCCTCCTCTGTTTTTTCAAGGACACCTATAAATGGAGCAGAGAAACAAAGCAGGCATGAAGGAAAGAAACAGGCAGACAGATAAAAGAGGAACGAGTGTACATGTGGAGAGAGGGATGGGAAAAGAGGGATGGGTGTAAATAACCTCAGGTACAATGTGGCGAGTCTTTTTTTTTGTCGAGTCAAAATTGAACCCAGCTGCCGACCAGATGCATTTAGTCATTTTAATTAAGGCATGTTGTCTGTCGCTGTGTCAGAACAAGCCAACACAAACAAAGCGGTGTCTTCAAACTGTGGATATACATAGCAACAAATGACAAAACAGAAGTATGACATTATTCAATGTGGGGGGAGAAGACAACATGTTATGAATCCATCTTAAGTGGAAAAACACTGATGGAAAACAAATGTCAATACTTTTCAATTTCCCTTGTTTTTGTTTCTTCTTCAGATGTGCAAAGTTTTGAAAATGCCTGAATGGAATATTCTTGATCAATAGGAAATAACTGATGAGAAGAAATTAAGCTTTAAAGTTGACTTTCTCTCGCTGACCAGACTTCAGTCTATTTTCACTATTCTTTAACATCCCATCACGTCCACTTCCCACCTTTGAAAAGATGAAAGCTTATATCATCAAATGCATCAAACGCATAATAATAGCAAGTACACCCAGACACAAGCACAAAGTGTTCCCCTTGTGCTGTGCACGGCCGATCTTTGCTTTGAATGATTGAGTAAATGATTAAACAGAAACTCTTTATTAGTTGCTGTGAGATGCATCTTTTCATTTGGGTGATTATTTAGGTCATTGCTACGGAAGCACATTGCTGCCACGCCAGAATAAAGAAAAAAGGATCAGTATTATGTTATAACATGATCATTTATTATAACATAAAACTTATCACATTATAACATCATAACTTATGTTGTTCCAACAAAAAAATTATCAGGTTAAAACATGAAACTTGTTATGTAAAAACATGATGACTTATTTTTATATCATGAAACTTATCACGTTATGAGATGACTAGTTGTGGTCAAAAGTTTACATACACTTGTAAAGAACATGTATGTCATGGCAGTCTTGAGTTTCCAATCATTTCTACAACTTTTTTTTTTTTCTGTGATTGAATGATTGGAGCACTTCTTTGTCACAAAAAAGTTTGGTTCTTTTATGAATTTACTATGGGTCTTCTGAAAATGTGACCAAATCTGCTGGGTCAAAAATATTTAGGAGGTTTGGAGGTTATAACATGGTTCTTGCCATGTTATAACATAACTTTTATTATTATAACATGAAACTTATCACGTTATAAGTTATATTGTTATAACATGAAACTTATCACGTTATAACATGATAACTTATATTGTTATAACATGAAACTTATCACATTATAACATGATAACTTATATTGTTATAACATGAAACTTATCACGTTATAAGATGATAACTTATATTGTTATAACATGAAACGTATATTGTTATAACAAAAAAATTATCAGGTTATAACATGACAAAAACATGATGATGACTTATATTGTTATAACATGAAACTTATGTAAAAACATGATGACTTTTATTGTTATAAAACAAAACTGATCACGTTCTAACATGATAACTTATATTGTTATAACATAAACTTATTATGTAATAACTCGATTACTTAAATTGTTTAACAAAACTTAAAATCTAACTTTCATGTTATAACAATCAGTGATCACGTTATAACATAAAACTTTTTAGGTTATAACGTGATACTGATACTTTTTTTTCGTACATTGCTGCCGAGGCCAACTCTGTCATATACACTACAAATTAGTGTGGCTCTGCGCAAAGCATACATTTAACTCTCTGGTTGCTATAAATTAGATTTGAACATGACAGCTTTAATCAAGGTGAAGGTAGTGACCTCAGAGCAGGGAAGTCACAGCAAACAGAGGGGAAAGAAATCAAGGTGCAGCAAAGTAGAAGGTGTGGCAGTAAAGGGCCATTTGAAAACAAGAGTGAACACCATTGCTTGTTTTACTGCCTGCATTTATTGCCTCTTCAACACCTGTTGTGGGCATATGGACGCCAGTTAGCTAAGCCTCAGGCTAGAAAGCGTTTGGAGGCAGACAGCTAATCAAAATGAGTGATAAGTGTTGGGGTGTAAACTTACTCAACTGAGGGGAAGGGAGAATGGGACCAACAGTATAGTTTCCCTGCACTGCCTAAAGGCACCAAGTTGCATTTTGTACCTTTGAAGTGTAACCTTTTCCTAAGGATCCTCCAGCACTTGTTCAACAGCATGGAGCATGGGAATGAGCTTAAATGAATGTTCAGATCATCAACCAAACACCCACGTGGTAATTTCGGAGTTCGCTGAAAACCACCGTGGCGAATGCAAGTGATTTGTTGTGATAGTGTTAGAAACTCTTTGCCCTCAGTCCTTTAAAACAAGACAAAGCTAACACCTACTCAGCAGGCAACTTTAGAACAACTTCAGCTTAAACTGTCTGGTGATTTGTCATGCAATACCCGACATTAAAAAAAATCTGCACTCTAAAACTGCACTCTTGCGCTACAAACACCACACCTCAAGAGCCTGACTCTATCATCGCAAAGTTTCGTGCAGTTCAACTAGTATGTCAGGGCTCCTGGGTGGCACAGGAATCATTTTATAAGGGGCTTGTCCTGTCAGGGACTGAGAGCTTAAATCCTGACTGAGTCACTTCAGTTAGTTCCAGCTATCATGATTTTACAGCACACAGATTTAAACGTCTGGGGAGATTTGGGAGGGTTTAGATATGATCCCTTGAAATCCATGAGATCCAACACCTGGACAGGGTTCAGGGGCGCTGCACAACTTTGTTAAAACAAACATGACGCATAGCAAAAGAGCAGATACTTCCATGAAAGGTATACTTTCATCTCCTCTGGACTGAAAATTATATTATGTATTTGTTTCTCCACATTAAATATGAAACTGTCGACTTAATAGCTTGTGGATTGAGTGACTCGGATCTATAATGTGCTGATTCGTTTTAGAAGAACTGCATCATGAATAATGGATGATGTTAATCTTATTTAATCTAAATCAAAGCGCACATGGTAAACATCCTGTGCATGCAAAATGTATATACCTGTTAACATGACTGCTAATGCCATTCTTTATGGAAGAAGCAAAGTAGTAACGAGCTGTGTAAATTGAATGAAAGCAGTCAGAAGCTTATGAATTTTACATGTAAACATGTTTCACATTAGAAATCCATGTGCATTTACATTTAAATCAAACTTCATTTAATTGGTATGCTAGAGCAAGATGTGTCATGAATGCGTGATATGTTTAACTGTTTTAGAATGATGCATTTGGATGCTGTCTGTGTTCAAATGCGGTTAGGTTGTCAGAAGTCTGTAGTTGTTTTTCTAACTACTCCATTGGTAGGTTTTTAAAGTTTGACATGTTATAAATGACAAGTTTCAGCTAGCTTAGCGTTCAGTATGCGTCACTAAGCCATTTGTTGACATCTACAAAGCTACTGTAGTCACCTAAGCCAGGCTGTGCTTTCGGACAATACATGTATCAGCAAACATGACTGTATCAGTTGCTCAAGCTCCCCTGTTCTTACAGGAATACAAAAACTATGATTAAGGTAAGTTTGCACAAGGCTTCAGCTTGCCAGACAAACCATTAGGCAAACAAAAGAAGGCCTCCCCCAACCTGCCTTAAACTAATCCTGCCTCCTTTGCAACACAATGTGCTTATAAAAATCAGGCCAAAAGAACAAAATGTTCTCTTTAGAACTAAAATGATTTTATTCAGATGTGAGAAGACACAAAAGTTAATACCACTGTAATATAAAATATAAATTCTAAATTAAATAATCCAACTAGAAATGAAAATCAGTCTTTGTTTGACCTGTTAGGAACCACATTTACTGGCTTTCTTGCCACGAATTAGATGAGAGGATTACCGTAAAATCCATAAAAACCTGTTTTTGGGGGGTCCATATTAATTTGAAACACATTCAAAACACACACAAATTCTATCCTACCATCTGTTTTCGCCATGTCGAGTTTGCAATCCTGCTAGCTGCTATAGTTGAGCTCAACCTATGGTTATGTTGATAGTTGTGAGGGTTGCAGGCTGCACTGGCGTTCTGGGTAAAATAGCGTAACACGGTGAAATACCTCTATTTATCCTGGTATATTGGTCATACCGCTATATAGGACGCAGCCCACTTTTAAGATGAAAAAAAAAGTATTAAAAGTGTGTCTTCTACACCAAATTTTATGGTAATACATAAGCTGTTGTATTAGTCAGTTCAATATGTAGGTATATTTGGCAGCTATTAGCTTAACTTAGCTTAGCACAACGAATGAAAATAGCTAGCTTAGCTTATGCACATCTCAAGCTTGTTTTATCCATCAATAAAAAGTGCTAAAAAATAACCAATTAGTTATTTGCTGGAGTTTGTTTTGCCAGGCAATCAGTAGAGACAGAAAGTTACTGGTCCCGCCAAAATTAGAGACTATATTTTTTCTTTATTTTTTTGTAACACATAGGTTTGGATACCAACTCAGAGGTTCCTTTTTGGTCTCGTTTGTGGCACCTGAGGTGGTAGGCAGCAATTTCAGTGTGTTTGGTATGTTTAAAGTATGTTTGGCACTTTATTTCCAATGATCCACAACCAATGACTGTATGACGCTTCTCCACCGCCTCTCGTTCAAAAATTAAGCCAAAATACGTCCTTGAAGCAGGTGCTGCCATCTTTCACATTTGGAGCCAGAGTCTGAGCAGGAGAGGATGCCTGGTGTAGCCGGGGTATTGACGTCCTGCCCCCTTTCGCTACTCAGAAAACACATTTAACTTTACGAAAGAAAGATCCCGCATGGCGGCGTATTTAACAGTAGAACAGCTTCTTGTGTTGGTCTGAAGCAGACGTTCACAGATATGGAAACTTCAATGACTGTAGTGATTGTTTTATTTATGGCTCCTCTCGCCGTTCCTCCTCTACTCTGCTTATCCAGGAGAGATCGGCTGCAGGAGCCGTATTTGGCAACAGAGCTGGCAATCATGACCATTTTCATAGCATTAGATAACAAATTAAAACTAAACTTGTCAGAAAAATCAACACTTGGATGTAAATCAGCATGATAAGAACTAACTACAATGACAAAAACCATGTTTGACTAAAATAAATTTGTCGTGTATTTTGATTTTATAGTTTGACTCATGTCCCATCTGTTAACATTGAGGAGGCAGGCTTTATGACCTATACTGCAGCCAGTCAGCAGGGGGCGATAGAGACGTTTTGGCTTCACTTTTGGGGAGCTGTCATGTCGTCCATCTTTTTATACAGTCAATGGATCTTTTCTTTGCTTGTTTGTTCATAGTAACCCTGTGGAGAATATAGATTTAGAGACTCGCAACACTAGCAGAGGCGTCATTAGGACATAGGCTCAAATCCCCATTGTGTTAACTAGCTGGATAGTGACCTTATGCATTTATTCAACTTTTAGATTTAATAAGAGATCCCTAGAGATGCTGGTGGTCAGAGTTTTTCAGGCAGCAATCTTCTCATCTAATATACAATACTCTTAAAATGATGAACTTTAAATGCCATGACTAATTAAACGGAAACCCTCTGACCATGGCTCCAGTATTGCCTGTCACACATAAAGATATTCCACATAAATGTTGCATTAGGATCAACAAATATCCACCATCATGCTGCATATCCCAGTGCAACTCCAGGATCAATACAGGGGGAAAAAAAGCATGGATCTTAAATTACACGGCTGACTGACAGGAAACCCTCCCTGGAGTACGACAAGGCATCAATCATGCTGCTGTGATTTCCTGAGAAACTTACTCAGATGGTTTGATAAAGCATTCGCTTATTCAAGTCAAGGTTTATCCCTTTCTTTAATCTCTCATTTATTTCATGTCACATCTGATCACTGTGGCTTCAAAAAACACCTGTTCTGTGATTGCATAACTTACGAAAATCCACACTTCTGCCAGTCATCCCAGCAGCCCCCAAATGATTCCAAATTAAATTTAATATTAAGTCATAATCTTCTTTAATTCTCGTCATTTGCTCAGCGCTTTCAGTCATTTCTTTCTATTACTTCTACTTGTCTCACCGCATGCATGACTGAATTTCACTTCGTCCTCTTTCCACCCTTTCATTTTTCTAATCCTCCCATTTTCTCATTAGCATGTGTGCACTATTTATGTGCTCATTTAATCTTAATGAAGTCCTGAGACAGGGACCCTTCACAGGGCGCTTCCTGCAAAAGGGCACAGATCATGTGTGTGTGATTGGATTACTGACTGCCTGGTGCTAATGTTTAACCACAGCAAAGACTTACTCTCTAACTCTCTCTTTCACACACACACATACACACACACACACACACTGTCTCTTTATCGCTCCGATTGTGTGTGTTTGTGTTTGGATTTGTTTGAGAATGGATTTTTATGCCACCTGATGTTTGTTTGAGACATCACGTCAATTTGAACCAAACCACTCAGCACGATGCAGAATTCGAGTTTCTCCTCTCTGGATTGCCATTTTATCCTCGTCTGCCTTTAGTCTGACAAAGCCCTTCACTTGCACTGTTTTCAGTTGTGCTACCAATTTATCATCATCATGCATATATTTAGAGTATATCCAAAGCACACAGAAGCTGTAACTGTCGCTGAAACTGAAATGAGTTCACACTTTATGTGAGTAATGGGTCCCAATCAGCTACAATATAACTGTGCGCTGTTAACATAAAAGACTATTTTTCTTCAGTCTTTCCTTTAAATTCTTGAAGTGGCAATAAAGCCATTGTAAGGAAACATATCTGACAGCAGAACAACTTGATAATTTAATGCAAACGAGTACAACAGCTCATTATAAACTCCCTAAACTACCTTAATGAAGTTGTGAATAATTTACATTTTTGTTCCTGGTGGCAATGACAAAGCAGCCTGACTTTGTCACAGCTCTTATCAGCACCTCTGATTAACTTCTATTTCAAGCCAGTGGAAGCTCAAAGGCAGGATTTCAAATATAATATAATATAAATCATCACTTATGGGCCTCTATACATGTGTGTTAGTGAGTGTGTGTGCAGACCCTTGTGAGACCCTTCCCTCTGCATCTATTCTGTTGTTTTGCTTTGCACGGGACGTTTTCAGGGATAGGTGAGTGTGGGAGTGGTTCAAATTAACAACTGGGCCCCATTCTGACAGGCGAACATGGTGAAAGAGCGATGCAGAGTTGGCCCTCTTTCTGCTGGACAGGACCCTCAAACCGGGTAGGACAAGCTAACCAGCGGTTAGCATGCTAGTGCAAAGGTAACCGTGATGCTGACGATGTCGGCGGAGATGGCGTGTTCTCGTACAAGAGAGTGAGAATGAGCTTCTGGTGATGAAGAGCCCAGGAGGAGGGGCCAAGTTTTGTTGACAACATGCAAGGAAAAATCCTACTTATCTTACCTTTAAAGGACTAAGACGTGATTTCTTAGAGGCAAATACATAAAAATGATTTCCATAACACAAACCTACATTGCTGCTTTATATTCTACAAGGCTCATGGGTTTCCTATCGGCTATCAGCTGATGATGATATAGCCTCTGGGAGCAACGGTGAACATGTCGGGTATGTCCACCTTCCAGCCAAGACTTCCTTTTCTGTGTGCTGCATTTTTTACAGTCCAGTAAGCAACTCGAGAGGCGACGTGTTCAGATCAAAAGTGAAGTGAAATTCACCCCTCCAGATATCTTAGCAAAATAAACAGCATTATTTCATGGTTCATTCAATCCCATAGAAAAGTGGCCACTCATCCGTTGCTGGTGAGTCTCAGTTTCACTGTAAATAGTCAGCTACAGAGGCCGTACTCTGGCTAACTACTGCAGTGTGAACCTGAAAAAGTTTTTTAACAGGTTTTAGGTTGGGCTGCGCGGTGCAGTGGTTAGCGCTCTTGCCTCACAGCAAGAAGGTTCAGACGTAGGGGGCCTGTCTGTGTGGAGTTTGCATGTTCTCCCTGTGCATGCGTGGGTTCCCATAGGGTACTCCAGCTTCCTCCCACAACTTGCTACAGATGTTCGTTGAAATCAACCTAAATCGTTGTCAGATGACTGCTGATGAGAGCCGGTGTCACTGGGTTGCGGAATTCTGTCCAACTGAACAGAGTTCTTTAAAGTGCAGCATATATATCATATATTTTTTTCTTCCAGCAAGTGTAAAGTCTGTTTTTGTGAGCTCTTGATTTTTCTACGAGTCTTGCCATCCATCTAAAACCTTAGCCATCTACATCATGCAGTGATTCTGTCATTTACTCAGTACCATGTTGTCAATCAAGGCCATTCCTCTTGGCTCGTCCTGCTGAAAGTGTTGTCATAGCTTGGTGGAGTTCTAAACTCTTTCCTGTTATTCATGGGCATCCAGGCAGGCAGAAACATATTCATTTCAACATTTTTATTCAAAATATTTTGGTTGGCTAAAAATTAGCGCATGAATATTGATATTATTATACTTGGCCACAACATTTCCATTGTTTATGGAAAATACAGCATTTCCACTGTTGTGCAATGCTTCTGTTGGAATTGTGATATCAGGGAGGCCATGTGAACAAACTCTGAAGTCTCATTGTAGTCAGCACTGTTTGACATCATTTGTGTTTCAATCACTGTTATCAGAGGAAAAACACAGACTCTCAGTCTCAGGTGACGTCACGCCTCCCTCGCAGACATTATTCAACACCCTCGGTCATTGCCAAACTCGACAAGAAACAGAAGCTGGTTTATGTGCTGGCTAGAATTATCTCTGCGCAAAGAGATTTAGACCTGGAGTCAGGCAATAAGCACCTCATGTAACGGAGGAAAGCAGCAGTGGGCTCGAGCTCGCGCACACTCATAAAAGTCACACGCGCGTACTCGTGCACCGACGGACGTAGTAGGCATGCAGGGCTTAGCTTGGAGATGACTACCACATGCTGTTTCACATTTCCTGACCTATCCTCAAAGCTTTTCTCTCTATGCTATCATCCTCTGGCTACAGCGCTGTTCTTCACTTCAACTCAAAGCCCCCCCATGGTTAGCGTGTATCTCACCTATCTTTCCTTCCATCGCTCTCCTGTTGTCTTTCATGCACCCTCAGTATTCACTGTTTTTTTTTGTTCTGGGGCAATAAAACACTCTCTTTCATCTTCGTCTACTTGTTGTACTTCTCCCTATTGTCTTTCTCACACAAACTAGTTAGCAATTAAAATGCTCACGGTCAATTTGGCAAATTACCGCACAGTACGGCACACCTGAGCACGGGGGAGGCGGAACAACAAACCCAGATCGTGTACACACAAGGCTGTGGTTTCAATCAGAGTGCAGATCCTCATTATGAATCATTTATGGCCTTTTACAGCAGCAGAGAACAATCCGAGGCATTTACAAGCAACCGCAAATCTACACAGCTACTCACACACACATAAACACACTGGAAGACTTTTTTTTTTTTATTGCTGTCATGCAGCCTAGAGCGCCGCAGTGTCCAGGTGTTTCCAGGCCCCTGCAGCTGTTGACAGGAAAAGGATCTGTCCATCAGCGGGCGGTGGTATCCAAGCAGGCGGCGGCAGCCAGCCTCGGGATCAGAGGTTGCATGTTTGATGTCACCTCCAGAGTAGAGGTCACCTCTCTGCTGAGGACTAACACTGTCAGGGCCTACATCTCCACATGCATGAGCTGTTATGGAAAAATTAAACTGTAAGAGCTGTAGGTTTCACGTGCTACTGTAAGAGTTCAAGAAAGCACGATGTGCACACGCCTCGGTTTGGAATATCGAGTATAATCTTAAACACACAACCTACTTTTTTTTTTATATCTCCCAAACACACACAGACTCAGACATAAAGTAAACCTGAACACGTGTGTAAAGTACAGTTGGAGACATTCCAGCTCTGACTGGTAAGCCAGACACCCTGAAGGAATGAGCACAACTCTGACGGTTGGTGGGGACTTAAGCTGTTGAGTGATTAAGACCAGTTCTTCTCTGCTCTGTTGCTTTCTGCAATAAACGCAGCATTTTCAGCGAATAACTCAGTGAATCTTCAGCTTTGCACTTTGCCAAGTATTTCATCAGTAGTCTGAAGTGTTCTCTGTATTCAGACAGGCAGCAAATAACACCGAAAGACCTCAGATAAATCTGCCCCGTCGCAGTAAAACTACAACAAAGTGTGAAATGACGCCACGCGCTCACGCAGGGACGTGCTATGTACGTAAATAAACATAAAGTAACAAAATGCCTTAAATGTGCCCGTGTTGAGCAATGTTTGTTTTCCTTTTTCCCCCCTGTGTGCGATTTTTATGGCTGTTAAGACCGCCAGGGAGAAGAGAGCAAAACAGATGGGCTGTAAGTTTCTATAAAGCAATGTACCATGCAGAAAAAAGTTCATATGCATATTTTCTCTGATTATTCTCTGAGCAATTTCTTTATGCGTCACATAACATCACCCTTTGCTAACGTCACAATTATGTGGCCTCTTAGGTCACAGCGCAACTTCAGCAGCATTTTTCAGACAGTCTGTCTGAATCACACAGAATCTCACATTCAACAACTCATTGTGAAGAAATAAGAGCCAGATTTTCAATAACACACTTTATAATTAGATTTTCAAGTGAGTAAAGATGAACTTTTACCACTTCAAACACCATTGGAAGAAAAAGGGTATAGAAATGAATGTTGATTACATTACATGCAATCTCTAAACCTTAATGAGTGTTATATTGATCTGCAGAAAGGTATTTATCAAGAAGTAATAGACAGTGTGAGCTGTCAGCGCTCAAAGAATGAGTTTAAAGACGTTTGTTTTCTACAGCACAAAAAGAAAAATCTAAGGGTAAGGGCCTGTGTCCACCGACAGCGTTTTTTCCTTTTCTATACAAAACAAATTTCAGCGCAAAATACGCCCTCGTCGTCAGTTGTTTTTTATCGCTGCCCTCACTGCGCTCTCAGTTGAACAGTGCCGCGCTCTTCAATGTCACATCTCCCTTACCGACCAATCAAATCAAGAAGAGGTGGGACTACCGATATCAAATTTGTCAACAACAACGGCGGAGAGGCTAATCCTTTCATTTTTTCGAGGGTACAATTTCCAGGTCTAGAGCAATGACTGTATATACAGATGGACGCAGGTCTCGATCTGCTCCCATTGTACGAAATTGATGCCAAAATAGCCCCCAGTGGTAGGCGCTGCCATCTTGTGATGGTGACATTTGGAGTCTGCACAGTAGGGATCGACCACTTCCGCGAACCAAAAAACACAAAGAAAAAAACAGCAAAGATCCTGCACGTGGGCGTATTTAACAGCAGAACAGCTTCTTGTGTTGGCCTGAAGCAGACGTTCACAGATATGTAAACTTCAATGACTGTAGTGATTGTTTGAGTTATGTCTCCTCTCACTGTTCATCCTCTCCTCCACTAATCTGGAACAGATCGGCTGCAGGAGCCGTATTTGTCAACAGAGCTGTCAATCATCCTTTCTACAGCATCAAATAACTAATTAAAAATAAACTTTTCAAAAAAATGAACCCTTAAATAAATCAGTATGATAAAAACTGACTATAATGACAGAAACCATGTTTGAGAAACATTGATTTAACATGTGTTTGATTTTATAGTTTGTCTCATGTCCCATCTGTTAACATGGAGGAGGCGGGCTTTATGACCTATACTGCAGCCAGTCACCAGGCGCTCCAAATGTTTTGACTTCACTTTTAGGGAGCTGTCATGATGTCCATCTTCATATACAGTCTATGGTTTAGAGCTGCTGCTAACGCCAGGACACGATTCGCTTCCATTGTTTTCAGTTTTCTTTTAAAATGTCCTTGAATAAAGCAAATATTTAGCATACAGAGCAATTTAAAACAGTAACTATGAGGGGAAGTGGAACTGCCAAGAGTCAACTTTCGTAACCTAGCAACAGTAAGCGCTGGTGATAAACCCTCTGAAATTAAGGTTGTGGGCGTCGCTGCCAGCGCAAAAAAGATTGTAAGGGCCCGATCAGACAGGAAGCGTTTTAGCAGCTGGGGGCGGCTTTTTTGTCATTGTTTTCAATGAGAGGGACGCTTTTTTGCGCGCTGCTTTTGCTTTGCAGAGCTCCTCGCTTTTTTCCGCTCTGTGCACCTCGCGTTTTTGAGGAAACGCTCCGAGCGCCTCGTGTTGAAAAAACTTCAACTCAAAGCAGAAAAGCGCCCGACGTCATGGGCATTTTTTTCTCATTGTCCAATCGAATGAAAGGAGAGGCAAGCCTTCTGTCAGTTTACAATGTAACAGTTAGGTTAATGACAGCTAATGATTCGGTGGTTGACTTAACAACAGTATAAAAAAAAAGCCGCCCCCAGCTGCCAAAACGCGCTGTCTGATCGGGTGTTTACTTCCACATAAAAGGCAGTGCGGTGCGCCTTGCGTTTTACAGCCTGCAAAGCGCTGTCTGTCTGTCCTTAGTGGACACAGGCCCTAAAAGTTAAAGAAAAAAGTTTTGTTGTTTTAAGACTTGTTGTAGGCTCCCTGTCATTTCAAACAATAACATCATGAGCAATTAATGTCCAAGACCTAGATCTATTTTTGGACTGAATGACACATCTATCCATTACCACCCACGTTCAAGCTTGTCCTTATAAGATAATCTGCATGTCATAAGTGCAGATAGCAAAAGGGAAAAAAAAGAGAAACTCGAGACACGACACTGCGTGTTTTTCCATCAAGATTGGACAGATGAAGTGCTGGAGGCTGGTGCAAATTATCAACACCGGCTGCACTTTAAACCCTGCTCTTCCTTTCCCACTGAGGATCAATCTTTCTCAACCCCCTGAATCACTCTGTTTTTCCAGCAACCAATCTGAAAAGGCTTTATTTCAGTTGAGGGCCTGGTATATAAATTGTAAATTTATGGTAGATGAAGAGTTTCGCTCGTCCATGGAAAGTTTGTGCCTGTTGAAGATTTAGCACCCTCGTCTCAGGCCTCCACTGTCCTTCTTATGGACAACTTGAAGTGAAGTATGGAACCTCACACACAAATCTACGAGCGCTCACACACTGTAACTTGACCTTCTCGGTATAAACCATCCAACAAGGACACTGACAACACTGTAATACTTCCGAAAAGCTGGCAAAACACCTGAGACGTACATACAAGCCTGCAATTAAGACTGTTCTCACCACGATGTGTTGACGTCTTTAGGAGGCAGCCTGAGAGTTATGTCAACACACACGAACACACACTGATAATGCCAACTCTTCTGACAAACACTCAGCTCACATGTTCATACAACTCCCATGGCATGTGTGATATCTATAGGGCTGCAGTCCCTTAAGGACACCCCTATTTAGCTCATATTCCCAAGCTTCCATCTGTACTATTAGGAAGCTACTGAACATGACTAGCTCTTCCAGGTGACCTTTGAACTCTGAGTCATGGACTGCATGAAGAAATATTACGCTAATAAAAAAGGGGAGCCCCAGGTCTCAACATCTTCATGTATCACACATTACAACCCGGTCTGTCCGTGTTGCGGTCTTTCAGTTCGTGTATCGTTGTTAGTTTGTGTGTGTGTGGGTGTGTGTGCGTAGGAGTCTGACCTTTGAGAATGACCTCCAGTTCGTCTCGTAAGATGTCAAAGGTGCTGTATCTCGAGCTGGTCTCAGGAATAATGTTTTTTTTCAGCCAGCCTCCACAGGCATACTGGTAGAA
This sequence comes from Semicossyphus pulcher, assembly GCF_022749685.1. Taxonomy (NCBI): domain Eukaryota; kingdom Metazoa; phylum Chordata; class Actinopteri; order Labriformes; family Labridae; genus Semicossyphus; species Semicossyphus pulcher. Next base: position 11,239,583 of record NW_027211692.1, read on the forward strand.
GTTGTCACAGGGGTCCACGCTGGCATCCATGTTCTCAATGAGGCGAGACGCTGCACGGACACAAAGGAAATGAGCTTTGAGAACTCGAGGCATGACATTATGCACGAGAATTGACCTAAGGTCATGTCCATGGAGAGCTAACACATTGTCTGATAGGTACCACAGATTCCTGCCATTTTACCCTCTATATCTGCACAATATCTTTACAATAAAAAGCTACAGCATCAGATTAGCTTAGCATTTTTCTCATGAATATTATATCAAGTGGCAAAAAGCATAAAAGCGTGTAAAGTGCCATTACAGTTGGCTATGTGCTGGACACTCGTTAGCTCGGTGCTAGTTGTCTTTTGATCTCTTTGAGGTTGCTAGGACGTCACTGCATCCAGGCAAGAGATAGTCCACCACTTACCTCCTTCAAAACCTCGATGTTTCAGTTTTACACCGCAATTTTTAACCAAGCTCGATTTAATGTGTTACATTACTTAGTGAGCTTAAGAGCTATGGATAATGTGTGTTTCAGTAAGAGCCAAGCTAGCTAACTGTCTTCAGTCTTTCTGCTAAGCTAACATATCCGACTCCTGTTGTCATACGTCGACCTGTGAAACAGTTTAGACAGGTAAATGGCAGTAATGGTGTTCAGTTCAGCACAAGTACTGAGAATGTATTAACATTTTTGAGCTGCAATTAAAATAAATGAGGCAGCTGAGGGATCTCTTGTGACAAGTCTGTCTTTCAAATCTGACTGAATCGGGACATTCGCTCCCCAAAAATGTGTCGAAATGAATTGGCGTTTAATGGTGGAAACTTGCTGATGTAAATGCTTACTTTACTATGGCAGTGTTTTTCACCAAATAACAGTTTTACTCTGAACAATTTACTGAAGTGAGAAAATAAAGATACAGTTCTATATATATATATGTCCTCTCGCAGGAATGCTGGAATAACAGGAAGAGAGTTGGAAATGATCCAGAAATGGTTGTTTTACAGCTGAGTCCTGAGCAACTGAGAGCCAGCACCTCCACATCTTCGGTCACGGTTCTCTGCTTTAAAACAATGGACTGTAACTTGACTGGCCATATTTTGAATCACGTACTGCCTTGTTACAACCCTCCCCTATGGTCATGATCTTTTGCTGTTGTTTCAAAGAATCAGATGGTTGATACAAGGGGTCGGAGAGATTTTCCTCCACAGATAGGCTGCACTCAGCCTTAGAGAAAGGGTTAGGAGCTTGGTCATCCAGAGAAACTCTGAGAGGAGCGGCTGCTCCTTTGCGTCAGAGGAGACAGTTGAGATGGTTTGGGCTTCTGAATAGAAATGTTCCTATACCAGTTTTTTCCTTCCAGCTACTGAGACACGTTCCTGAATTTATGAAGCAACCTTTCTGAATTCTGATAAAATAATGCTGTGATAGTTTAGATAAATTAATGCCACAAAACTGTATTTTTCTATCCAGTTTGGTGGTTAGACTAAATAAATCTAGGAGAAAGTCACAATCCCGTCACACCATCACTCTCTTGCTCGGCATTCACTGAAGAGCACTGCAGAATCTGCTTTTTTAAATTGTTATTCTTATATACATTTTTGAGAGAAAGAGACCTGTGTGGATAATATGGTTACTGTTAAATACCTTGTGAACCAATAACACCGAATGAATCCTAAGCTAAAACAGCAGATCATCTAGGAACAAGTTTTAGCTATCGTTAGCAGGAGCTCAGCTTGCAGTCCCCCCGGATGTGCAGCCCAAACATTGCACGCTGATTTTTTACGTGAAACTGCTTTATTCGGTGTAGCTCGACTAATGTTACATTATCTGCTAGCACTGTACTTTTTTGTTGGCTTGTCACGCTAGCTGAAATAATTTCAAAAGCTGCGAAGAGCTCTACTTAAAATTTTAAGAAGCTTTCACAAGCTTAACACAGCTCCGCTACAATGGTGGGACTAAGAGCCTGTGTTGTATTGTTCTTATTGAAACAACTGTGCTTAACACTGTAGCCTCTGCCCAGTTCACTGTCAGACTGTTACTATGATAAAGAGCTGTAAAGGTTATATTGCATCTGTCATTACTGCAGTTACAGATTATGGGCCGTAAACGAGGCTATGCAGTGACGGTAGAGTCAATGCATTCAAAAGTAGACTTACAGCAGGCTGCACGTCCTGACAATATAACCAACATGTGTAAAGAGTTGCAAAGGGGTTTTATTTTTGGTAACGCAAAAGTAATACACGTTACTTTTCTCAGTAGGTAACGCGGTAACATCACAAGTTACTTTTTAATGGCGTAGTAACGTTACCAAACACTGGCCAAGCTGATTTAAGTTCCGGATACACCAGTTGTTTGTTTTTCAGGGCGGATAAGTTATTGTATTGGATCGGTGCATAGACTGGGGTACTCACAAATTTGAGTCCCCATCGGAGACATTTTAGATGGCATGGGTATCAGGAAAACTTCTCCGTGCTTCCTTATTGAAGGTTTTCAGGGCACGTTCGACTTGGAGGCAACCTCAGGCTAGACCCAAAAGTCGCTGGAGGGATTACATATCTCATCTGACCTGGGAACACCTCAGGATCCCACAGGCAGAGCAGAGAAATGTTGATAAGAAGAGGGACATCTTGAATACCTTGCTGAATGCTTATACACCTGACCCTGGATAAGTGGAAGAGAATGGCTGGATGGAGGGGTTTGTGCTGTTTGAAAAAGTCCCCTTTCACAACTGCAAAACTCAGATATGTTGAAATGCTCCAGCTTTGGATGTGCACGTATCCTAATGGACTTTCTTAAGCTGTTGATACACGCTTTTTACTCATTAGCAGTTTCTCGGCTTTTTTGGGACTGTTGTTCAAAGGTCATTTGAGGACAATAACCCTTTGCCACATGTTTCTGCTGATCACGACTGTTTGTTTGATCCCTGTTGTGACTTAGAGGCAACATATTCGCAGTTGAAGAGGCCATTTTCTCGAAGTATGTCTGTATTCCCCGGGCTTCTGCTGCAGTCTCGATTTTTCCCGTTCTGCTCTCCTCTGAGAAAAATCAAAGCCTTCAGAATGAGACAATAAAGGAAAGCACAAAGAAAGAAACAAACAGTGCTTACCTGACTGCGTGCAGTCAGCTGTGGTGCAGATTTCATCTACGGGAAAAGGCAAAAACAAATCATCAATCAGAGGGATTTATGTAGTCATCAGTCATTATGTCAAGCGCTCACTCTCACCTTTCCCTTTTCCTTCATTTCCTTTCATCTCCAGCTCATTTTTCATGCATAAAACTTTAAACTACTGAGAAGTGCTCCTTTCACTCTGTCAAGAATAATGCAGGTGCTAAAGTCTTAATTAAACACAGTCTGACACATCCATACGAGAACACATACGTGCACACATCGGAATGAATAGTCACATGACCTTGATGGGCGTACAGGTGAGTGCACACACACATGCAAAGTCATTACAACAGTTACATTTCCCTGACACATCTATGTACACATTGATCGAGCATATGACAGGGAAAAATAACAAACAGGCTAAACACACACGCACATGTCAACACACGCCAACGTATCCTGTTTAGGTGGAATAAGAGAGGCTTATTGGTTTGACCTGCTGAACTCCACACGTTACTTCTGTCAATGATTCATCCATAGATCTCTGTGTAAGCTGTTTATCACCATGTTAATGTCACACTAGCAGATAACTGTTGTTGTACCACCTCGCAGTGATTGGTTGTCCTTGGACTTACTAGTGATTAATACAAACTCCTTGTCATGTTGCGAAACAAAGACTTAGTGTCAACTCTGAGTACAAGTAAAATCAATGTAATATCCAAGTACGGAACGCTAGAAAAGCAGCAGTCAGGGTATTAATGATTGGAAAACCCATGTGACACTCATATTGTGACATTGATCTAAAGCACATTCGATTGGTTCCCTGTGGCGAGGAAAGGCGGGGAAATGATCCATTTCTCATTATGTGACATTTACAGCGAGATATAAGAATCACTACTCTTCATCATTGGCACAGCAGTCTGAAAAGTGAAAAAGCAGAGTGTTTTCAGTTGCATGGTGTTGCCTGAGTGCACAGAGGAACCTCTATAGAGAACCTTTGCACACTGTATTCTTCTTCTCTCTGGTTCAGTGGTTGTACTTTTGCACTCTGCTGTAAAAGCACACAACTCGAGTTTCCTCTATGCACCTTGAAAAAATGTAAAAAAAACGCTCTTCCACAGCCAATTCTTCCTGCTTCCCATTAACCATGACCTCAGAGGTCAGTCAGGGTCAAGTTATGGACTGAGTTTAAAGGAGGCGAGCCTCAAAAGTTCTGAAAGTTTTACTTAAAACTGTGACGACAAGAAAAACCAACAACTGTCGCCTTCGCCGAGCGGCTCCCAAAAATAGCTTTTAATTACATGACACACTTTAATTGATCACTTTTTTTTGCGTCTAAAGGAGCCACTGGGGGGTTTTCAGATATTCTCCGCTGTCCTTTCTTTAACACTCACCAGTTTTCTGTGTTGCGAAGAGGATGATGAGGGCGACGATGACGACGAAGAGCAAGGACACGATGGTAATTAGGCCGATCTCCAGAGAGGTCCAGCGGGGCTTCTTAGCCGACTTGGGGGGGTTGGTCTCTGTCATTCTCAGGTCTCCTCCTTCAGCTGCCGGCTGTATCAACTCACCTGAGGAGAGACGGGGAAGCACAGAAGATTGGATTCATTGAAAAGTTGAGGGGTGGATTAGTTTTTTGAATTTGCTGCCCTTAAAAGGGGGAAAGAAGGGGGGTGACATGACGTAATATTTTAAGCACAAATCATATCTGAACCAATATAGAACCAAAGAATCCTTTAGTGATGGGAGGTTCGACTCTTTACTAACCCCAGTTTGTATGAGTCTCACTGAAGAGAGTCAGGTTTTTGAGTCAGTTACCCAGAGCTTGAATCTCCCACCCACCCAAGCGCCCCTAGAACAGCACTAGAGACTTGCGTCGCCCAATCGGGCTAATTCCCGCTAACCTGATTGCTAACATTAATGGAGATTAAAGTTAATCGTGCAGCTCTTATAGACCTTCTGATATTTTTGCGTCCAAATTGATCATTTGGGATTTTTGTGCCCTGTTGGACCAGGAAGTTGTAATTACACGGTTTGACCACTATGTAATATTGTCTAAAGCTCAGCGCTGTTCTCGGGGGTTTGTAGCACTCAACCGGTTTCAGAGCAGCCAACTCGAGTTGACAATGAGCGCGCTCCGGGCACCGGACTGTGGGAGCGAGTATTGAGATGAAACAAGCGCCAAAGTGGTTGTTCTTCTCACAGGGAGAGGCTTTTACGGTGGTCTCGCTTCAAATTCGCAGTTTGCAGTGGCTGGTAGTGAGTAGGAGGGGTGAGTCAGTGAACTAGTTAGTGGAGATGGAGGACTCGTGTCTCCCAAGTCAGTAAAGAGTCGCATTTGACCAGCGATGTATACTTGAGACTTGGAGACTTGGACTCGAGTCGAATTGAGTCACTGTTTTGATGACTTGCGACTTGACTTGACAAAAAATAGATGACTTGAGACTTGACTTGACTTGACTTGAGGCATGATGACTCGGATGACTTGCGTGTGTTCATAAGTTTGAATGTTGTAAAATTCAATGTTTCAGTCTAACTATCAAGTATGTATGCAGCGCAAACTGGGAATCATGATTGGACGACTCACAATGCTCCCCGGTATGTGATTGTCATGATTGGAGGACTGGCTGTCAGTCAAACTCCTCGCTATGGCAACACGCAACATCAAAGAGAAGCCTCATCAGTCATACTCGTTACTACTCAATACAGACCAGACCATCATCATGGCTGCGCCTGTGCCAAGATAATACAGATACAATTCATTGTCATACTTTTTGAACAGGTTGTATAAATTGGCCAATAATAATAATAAGAGTGCTGTATCTTGGATGGAAAAAAAAGTGACCTGACTCAGGACTTGACTTGACTTTACTAAGGACTCAACTTGACTTGACATAACCTGTGACTTGACTTGACTTAACTTGACTTGCCCAAGAAAACATGGCTCGAGACTTGCTTGAGACTTGAGCAAAGATTTGACCTCCACAACACAGTTTTTCATCATGTCAGGACAATTCAAAAATCCTATTCTGATAACACATTATTATTTCAAATCATCAGTCAATATGTCAAACACGCGCTGGTTGAAGCTTCTCAAACGCAAGGATATTTCACAGACATCAGCTTCAACTGAGATTTATTAATTTTGACTAAAGAAAAGCAAACATTCTGTTTGGGCTCCAGATTTTTTTGGGGCATCAGCTGAAGAAAGAAAATACAAAGAGAAAAGGAGATGAAAGACACAGAGCAGTGATAAGAAAACAAATGCAGAAAGAAAAAAAAAGACAGAATCTTTTTTTAAACCAGTCTCAGAGCAAAAGGTGAGAACAATGGAAGTTCTTACCCTCTGGTGGCAGTACACTCCAGACAAAACAAGAAGCGCACACTTCTGAGGGACGGAAACAAAGGCAGACCTTCCCTCTGCTTCTCACTATACACTGTTGTTTCCCTCTCTGGGGCCAAGTGAGAACTTTACAAAGTTCATGTAACAAGCAGTTAAGTCTATCTCTGAAGGCAATTAATCCTTAATCCCTTACACACACTCGTGCAGTCACTCGCACGCAGCCGTGCTCTCACACACACTTTTACAAGCTGGTGTCATGAGGCGCCTGTGCAGATGGGTGGGTCTCTCAGCACGCTGGCTGAGATGAGAGCATCGCACGACCACAGGACAAAGTCTCTTGGCTTCCTTTGAACGAGCCACATACACACATCACCTGCGCACACACACACACACATCACTCTCACACATAAACACAGCCCTGCTGAATGTCAAATCCCTAATGATTCCTCTTCATGACTAAACAATAGTCTAATGTAAACTCCCTCAGGTACCAGTCATTACCCGACCTGGTAATTGGCCATTACTGTATACAGCAACCACAACAAGCTGCTGTGCGTACTCCACAGCAGCATTACAGCATGCATGACTTCACTACAGGTCATTAAGAGTACTAGAGCAGAGAGGTGGCCCTGTACATGTAATGGAAACCTTTGTTTGTGCAGCCTTTGAATGATGCGATTCTGCAACCGATAAAGTGAAATAAAAAAGACGCTTCACGCCATAAAAAGAGGATTTGATGAGACAGGAGAAATCCACGAGCTGATGTGTTAATCACAACTTCCTGTCAACCTCTCCTCCGCTGCAGGAGGGGGCAGAAACTTTTTTTGTATTCTGGGAGCAAACACATCACCGTGACAGCCGTCCCACAGCTCTAATAAAACCATGTGTGCATGTCAGCGTTGTAGGGGGCTCCACATTATATTTCTCCGCCATTGTACTGACACGTCGCTTTCCCAAAATATGAAACTCCTGCGTAATTTATGAAAAAGCGAAAGGGACATAAAGATGGAGTCGAGGAATGTGTAAAAAGAGTAAAGAGGGGGGAGTAAGCCGTAAAAACTGAGTGGGACACTGAGAGGTCCTAAATCATGTTAGCGCCTCCCTCTAAGTGGTTTGAGGTATTTTAGGAATTAATCTTAAAAAAAGGTGTAATATCTGCCCCTCTTATGCGCCATCGCTCACACATACTGCTTACTACTGTGTTTTATTCAGTAGGAGCGAGGAATTGAACACATATAACATCCTGTATCTCATTCATTAGTCATCATTGCTTCTGGCTCGATTAAGGAACCTGTTAGCTTATCACCTGCATGACACTGAGGGTGTTTGCTCTGCGAGAGAAGGCCCAACCTGAGCTCCTTTCTCCGCTCCTGTTGCACAGTTTTAACAATGATATGTTTCTGGAAGTCGTGCATGTTCAAGATAAGACAAAGTCAAAACCCTCTCTCTCTCTGTCCGTCCGTCGTGATATATGTCTCAAACATAAAAGTGTCCACGTGTCGTGTGAGACCACACAAATGCCTTCAAAATTAAACCCATCATTCACCCAGACACCTGAAAACACCCATGTGTCAGCACGCACACACACACACGAGTCAACAGGAGACCACTTGCACAAAGTCACTTTTTTTTTATTTTACAACCTGCTTCCATGTGAGCCATGAACATGTCATGTACCTAATTGAGTTTGAATAAGTGCAGGAATGTGGCCTACTTTCACTTAAAATAACACCTTCTCTGGGACATCACGCTCAGCACTGGGCCCATAGCTGCACACACCGAAGACTGAAATCACTTTAAGATCATTTTTGAGGGAGGAGGCTTGATGCCCAAAGGTGTTGTGATCTCTCTCTCTCTCTCTCCCTCTCCGAAATTGCTTGCCTAATGCTTTTTCTCTGGATAGCAGCATGAATAGAGCAGAAAAAAAAACTTTCAAAGGGATAAAGCAACCTGAAAGATCCCCAGTGTCCACACAGCTGGAATACATTGAACTAAAAGCACGTGAGCTTGCAGGAGATCCAGCTGCAATAATATGACAGTTGATTAAAGTGTTATAGGGCTACATGCAAAGTGGTGTCCAAAGTGATAAAAGATATTCTGCTGCAGCACACACGCGGTCATTTGCAACTGAGCAGTTAAACACACGCCAGCTCCTCATCTCCTGTTGCACGTCAGGAATTCCAAGGGGGGTGGCATGATCAACTGGTGCACGCTGCCCTGGCCCGTGTCGCCCAGGCGGCACGCGCACACGCAGAAATAGTGCGCTGGCGCGCGCGGACACACACACACACACACACAGAGAAACGCACACAGATGGCACGGCGTTATAAGAAGCGCTCGGGGTGCGTGAACGACTTACCAGATGTGTCGGGAAATTTTCGGTCGATGATATATATGGGCATCCCATCCACTGATCAAACATCCATCAATTCCACAAAGGGAGCGCGAAGTGCTGATCGATCTGCTCCTGACTATTTGCTTCACCCTGGATTTCAACAAGGCACACACCGATCCCGCCTCTCCTCCTCTTCTTCTTCTTCTCCTTCTTCTTCTTCCTTTGGCTTTCTATTCTAGGAGTGTACATTCACACAAACACACAAACACACACACACTCACGCACAGACCCTTCACTACAACTACCTATTATACTGTACCTCATCTACCCACAGAGGATCGCTGAATTCAAATGAGCCATCAGACTCTTGCGCGGCGCAATTGGTCAAGTGTGTGATCCACACAGGGGGGAGATCCCATATTTATAGAGTCTCTGACATGTAGTGAGGCAGTGAAGCAGCATTCTGAAGTTCCCCGTCCACCGAGTCGTTGCCTCCTCCGGCAGGGCGGCGTTTAGAAGTGACCCTGTCAGCGGCACTTGCTGTCAGCGGCGTCTAAGTGGCTCCAGGGCGCAGGTTCAGGTTAACAGTGTGATGGAGCGATGTGTTGTATATTTCACTGTTGTCGCTTATTAGGCTGCCAAAAGTACAGTTTTGTAATCAGACTGACAGAGGGACACACTATTGTGAGATAAAAAATATAGCCTTTAAATGCTATTATTGCTACAGTAACACACACATGGAATAAAATGTTAGACGTGTACACAAAATATATTTTTTAAAACTAACTAACTATTGCACTAATTAAGGTCCATGCAAAGCAGGATTATCCGCAATGTTTGTGGTGGGATCCCTTAAAGGTTTCAGCACCCCTCTTTGACCACTTTAAACAATATTAAACATCTAATTGAAGCACATATGTGACTGCCAGGTCTAACAGTGATCGTCATTTCTACAATAATAAGCAAGATCAGGGTCTGAATTTACTGGCAAATACATCAAATTAAAGTGGTAATCTCGTAGATCTGGGTTTTGTTCTCTTCTGTGCCACCTATGGCGACAAGCGGTAATTGCGGGAGCACACTGTGTGACGTCCACAGTTGGCTCCGGTGTCAGTCTGAGCTGCACTGTCAAAACAAAACACGCTTTATTAAATATTTAAAAATCCAAACAATGATGCAGACTTAGCAAAGCCTATAAAAATGCATATTTTTACACAAAATATGTACTTTATTTTGTTACACAAATAGCAAATTTGCCATGGTTTGCGTAAAGCGTATGCCTAATGCATGATAGTCTTAGACTGATCCTATTCTGTAGTTTAAAGTGGTAATCTTGAGGATCTCAGTTTCCTTCTCTTTGGCGCCACCTGTGTTGAGAAACAGTAATTGCGGGAGCACACTTCCCAGATATCCAGACAGTGTTGCATGTGTGACGTCCATGGTTGGCTCCGGTTGTAACTCTTGATTTTCCTCGCTGACGGTCTCTTTCCTTTTAAGACTGTTTGTCTTCATCTGACGACAAATTTGTTTTCTTTGGATATTCACTTATCTTTGAAGTTGTATCTGTAGTCATCGATCTTTACTTTGTTTGTTCAGCCATAGTAGATTACTGTTTACTCGCAATGCTTGCAGAGACTGGAAAAGCAGCCGCTTAGCTCCGCCTACCCTCTCTGGCAGACCAACCACTGCTGGGTGAAAACGCGTCACCAATCTAGGCAGTTGTGATTTTTTCCGTGACAGTCGCACCCAGCCCGTAATAACTTTCATCAGCGAGCCACAGGCTTAATCACCATCGCGTTACCTCATTCGGCGAAAGATAGAGATTTAACAATGAAAATCCTCGAGATCATCACTTCAAAGTAGCTAGCAATGCACGCAGCTCGTCATGCAGTGTAAGAATGATTTGGGAGGCTGAGTCTGCTTCTCACTTGAATATTGAAATGTTTAAAGGGTACTTATACATAAACAAGCCATCAAAAGTTCCAGTAACCTGCAGAAACCTGAATTCTTTTGACATGTAAATGCCTCTGTTACTGTTACCCACAACTGTCCTGACGCAACAAGGCATGTCAATCATGTGTCACTCCACCAGTCATGGAAGCTTTATCTAAAAGATCAAAGTTTGCTGGATTTAGACAGCTCTAACTGGAGTTGAGAGAAGACATACTGAGAGAAAAAAAGGCCATCACCAGCGCTGTATAATGTATTTGACTCTTCTTTGGTAAAAACCTGCTTCTCTGTGATCCTTGTTCCTCCAAACCATCAGGGGTTCGTTATAGCCTGTATGCATTTGACAGTATGGAGACGAGGCTCGGTACAGCCCAATAAAAGATCCTTTTACTTTGATCCCCTCATTCTCGCTGTTTAGTTACATGTGGCTCTTGCTCATGCCCTCTTTAATGTTGATCGCCAAAGTTCATCAGCGGGTCACTTCTGTAAGAGCAATTAGCTCTGCAAACACATGAAGACGTCGGGTCTGAAAGAGAGAATTAGCATTAAAGTGAGAGGAAAGCAAATGGAGCGCATCACTGCAGAGAAAGAGTGACCTCATTTCAGTGGATGCGAGGAAGTTTATCAGATGAAAACTTGTTGTAATCAGCATTGTACATTTCACTTATCATGGTCATGCGATTTATATTTAGCGGTGGTTGTGCAGTGATATTATTAGAAGCAGACCAACGAATCATGCGGTGATGTCGTAAGCGAGGTGAGGAAGTCAAGTGAGGAAAGAGACTTTTTTTAAATGACAAGTACTCAAAAGTATGAGCGCCAGGCGTTCCCAACAAACATCTGTAACAAGTGGTTAACACTGTGAAACAGTCACAGTGTAATTTAGGCATTCAGGAGAAGCAAATGATTGGGGTTAAAAAAGTACATCAGTTATGTACGTGACTTAATGTTAGTGCATTATGCAGGACAGGAAGCCTGGTCTCTCGGGTTTAAGTCCAGTGTTTGACCCATCCATCCATCCATTCCTGCACCCTACCAAACTTTCCACCTGACTTTCTGTGAAGGTTCTCAGTCATCCAGGTCATGGTAATTCTAATCCAAACGGCAGCTGGACTTGATTGAAGTTCTTGAAGATGTTTCACCTCTCATCCGAAAGGCTTCTTCAGTTCTAAACCTCTGTAGGTCAAGTTGAACCCATCCGCAGGCTGTTGGGGATGATCTTTTGTTGTCCGCGTCTTAAATCTTCTTGGCCGTCCTTTCAAACTCTCGCACCAGTCGAAGGGTATCCGTCCCAAAATGTGAAGCAGCACATCTGTGAAGGTCATGTAAGTCACCTACACAGGCTTGTATTTCTAGCCCCGTCCACCAGTCGGGTTTAGAACTGAAGAGGCCTTTTCGGATGAGAGGTGAAACATCTTCAAGAACTTCAACCAAGTCCAGCTCCCTTTTGGATTAACAGTAGAATTACCTGACTTTCTCTTCACCATAATTACTACAGCCTTTAGAGGTCACACCAAACAAAAAAAAAGGTTAATATTCTTTGTAATAAGCTGATGTTTTTTTCAGTCTTGCATATCCTCCGGTTGGGGAACTAATTTCTGTCTCTTACACCTTAAACATTTCTCTCAGCCCTTAAACTCCTCTCTTCTCTGCATTTGCTCTTATTAAAAAGCTCCATTGTCAATTATCTCCTTGAAAGTTAAAAGATAAATTATTATGCAAGCCTTTTTTTTTGTGCCACCCTGTCATACCATCCATGTTTCATTTCTTTTGATAATGAACAGCCTGATTCCCCTCCGAGGAATTTCCATCTGTGTGTATATCATTTGAATCTCTGTGAAGCTGAAATGACAGCAGTTTTCACAGTAGCTGCCTTTAAATGCATCAAAAAGATGTTCACATTTGCCAGCAGTAAAACCTCTGTGATCATATTTTCCACCGTTTTGTTGCCGTGCTCTTCAAATAAAACCCCTCGCCCCTTCTCTGTTGGCCATTTGAGCTCTGTTCGCTGTCAGTAAACCAGCATGTTATGGACTCCTGGAGAGTATTGGATTTTAATTGCGCTGTGCCCGGGGTAACATGGGTATTAAACAGGCTTTTGTTGAAAATTGGGTGCACGTGGTAAAAACACAGACGCAGGCACACATTCTCACATGAATTCTGCACTGTCTTGTAGTATTTCTCAATGAAACCAACCGGTGCCAAATACCGTTACACACACATACACATGCTTCAAGTACCAACATGTTTATTGCTTCAGGAACATGAAATTGGTTCTCTCAGGAAAGGAGGTGGTTTTATTGGAATTTATTTCTCAACAGAGCGATTATTTCTGCCTCTACTTTAGATATGATTTATTATCCACATTTGATTGACAGCCCTTTGGTTTTGCTATCAAATAACATCAGCTGTTCACCACCACCCTCCAAGACATGAATAATGTGTTCCAGAGGACTGATACTGCAAGGACGCAAACACCATGACTAATAAGCGGCTCTGCATTTGCTCCACATATGCTTATGAATCACACACAACCGCAAATTTGTCACACTCTCAAGAAGCTATTCTTTATCAGATGAAAAATTCTACTGATGTGTAATTGTTGGATGGCAGTCTTCAGAGCGGGCGGGACATGAAGGTTCTTTAGTTGGATCAAGGTCACTCAGATGAGTTGTTCTATCCCCCCTTCAGGAACTGTCAGGGGAGCAACTCTCCTATCAGCAACAGACGGGCTGTCCAGTTCTGCTAAAAGTCTGCTGTCAGTGCACATAAACACACTTATACACACACAATCTAGCGCACAAGCACACCCACACAGGCAAGGACGCACATACACACACACATTAATAACCTCGATGCTGTCACTCAGAGAGAGGGGCTTTCAGACTGAGGTTTGTGCCGGTCATGAGGCAGCAAAAACAGGAACAGAGAGACGGTCACAGAGATAAGAGAAAAATGGTTAAAAGTGCCAACTTGCCCAATATTTCCAGACTGGCACAGACAGTTCGGGTCCCTTTTATTGGCTCTTGTTATCTATGAGCCATTCGATGGAGGAGGAAAATAATGTTTTGGATGTGTCCAAAAACAGAGCTCCTCTCTAATAGCAGAGGTCAGCTGTTGTTCTTCACAACTTCATGATACTGATATTGCTGCTCTTTACAGTTGCTTCAGTGATTTATACGAGTGTGTGACTACAATCGCTGAGAAAATATTGGCTGAGTGTACAAAGCGGAAGCTGCTGCAATGTTGAAGCAAGGCTGGATGTTCAAATATCCTTTGTTTAAACACATACACACATATTTTCACATGGGGGGACATGCATCTACTCAGTAAAGCTCCCTTGACCATAATCACTACAAGTCATATCAGCACTATTAATGTCACCAACAACCATTATATCAGAGAGGTATAATATTGTGACTGTATAGCTGTATGTCCCCACATGGGAGGTCAGTCCCCGTACTGTGGCTGCATAGCTATATGTCCCCACATGGTAGGAGAGTCCCTCTATTGTAACCTTGAGCTATATGTCCCCACATGGGAGGTCAGTCCCCGTATTGTGACTGCAAAGCTATATGTCCTCACATGGGAGGTCAGTCCCTGTATTGTGACTGCATAGCTATATGTCCCCTCATGGGAGGAGAGTCCCTGTATTGTCACTGCATAGATATATGTCCCCACATGGGAGGTCAGTCCCCGTATTGTGACTGCATAGCTGTATGCCCCCCCAAGAGAGTAGAGTCCCCATATTGTGACTGTCTAGCTTTATGTCCTCACATGGGAGGAGAGTCCCCGTATTGTGACTGCGAATGTGATTATCATATTTCCACACACTCACTGACATTGTTGTGATGTGATCCTCATGGCTCTCTTCTGTCTTTCTAAAATGTGCTTCCCTGTGATTTCCCCTGAGCCAGTATTTTTATAATAATCAGTTTAGTAGTTGTCAAACACAAAGTCACAATTGAAGAGACATTTCCTTTCAACACTTATGATCCTCTTCACTCTTTTGCAATAGTGAGTTGGTATCTAGGAATCTGCTGAGGCGTAAAGTACTGACGGCTGAATTGAATTGCATGCCTCTAGAACCTTCCAACTAGATCCAATAATCTTATACACAAAAAAAATTCTACCCAGTGAGAAATACTGGCAGACACAAATACTAAACATGTCAGTGGTCCGTTGGTGATATACCCTCATTGTGCTGTGTGTACTGTCACACATTTTTCTTAAAACTCTTAATAATTAATAATACATGTTGAATTTATTTAGACGCCGAGGACAATATATCAATTTAATGAGCATTGAGTATTCATGTCCTGTGTACAACCAACAAATGCAGCTATTGCAGCTGCATCAAAAATATGAATTTGCTTAAACAGAAATGTATTTCAAACAATGGATTAAATAACTAAGAGTCGTGTGAAAAGGGTAACTTGCGGTTATAGATGTACAACAAATTATCACCCACTTAACTCTGCATACTGTTTTAAAGCTCCTGTGAGGAGTTCTTATCTGGTTATAAAACAGACTGAAATTAATACGGATGCCTCTATATAAGCCATGAAAGAAATCCAGACCATAAGCGAAAAGATTGACTGCTTCTATATAGTTATATTTAATGCCTGTCAGCGCTGCCACAGGGACGATGTCAGACGAGGCGACTAACGGCAGGCTGCCGAAACAGCCTTTTTTTTCACTTTCTAAACGGCAAAGATCACAGTGGGTGATATGTTTGACTGTAAAAGAAAGCAGAATGAGATTTTATTCGCAGAAAACCTTACAAGATCAGCAATGAGATTAGACACAGCTTTTTCCTGTAGGGGTCACCGAGATTGACAAAAAAATGAAAGTCCCTCACAGTGGCTTCAACATCTTTCAGTTTAGTTGCTTGGCTTTCTTAGTTAGAGCCATTAATCATTGGTACACTCCCCTCGACAGAACATTCAGCTTCGGCAGACAAAATAAAAAAACCCTGATGAATACACTTTAGTCCACCCGCAGATATCTTTCTCAGAAGTTGGTGAAGACATAAACAGAGCAGACTGAATGTTGTTCTTCGTTAAAACGTCATTTTTTACATAAACAGCATCTTGCTCATTCATGTTTATCGGGCTGCAGACTTTCCACAGCGGGAGATAGTTGGACTGAAATTCCAGGCCTAAGACGGCAGCTCTGACATTGCCGCTTTGTTGTTTGATGGTATTTTTTGCCCGGGTGTTTCACATCAAGGATCCTGCATCCTAGTTGACTCTTTTTTTCCCACTTCCATGCACACATACACACGCCCACATTCACTTACAGGCACACACACTTAAGTACCCACGCCTGTCGGTCTAAAGACTCTCACATGCTGACAGTTAAAGGTCAAGTCGGTCAAGTTGGTTTCTTTGATCTCAGACTGAGAGTGATAATTTGTAATGGGCTGTGTTCTGTTCTGTTTAAGAGGCAAGTACACGATGTGTTGTTCTCTGTGCTTTGGGGTCCACAGTGTACCAGGGAGGAGACTGCTCTGCTAAGAAGAATGTGTCAGTTCCAGTAACATTTAGGTGTAATTGGTACCATACCATCTTTTTACAAAGTGTCAAAAAATGTTTATTTGTCAATCTGCATCTATCATTTTGTGTGCGTTCTTTTTTTAAATGTATAATTGTATCATCTGTTCTGAATGTTCTAAACTAAACTCAGAAGAATGTTCTCTGATAGCTGTCATCTGTCATCACTCCTCCCGAGTGTGTGCTTTTACCTCCTTGCACCTTTGTGCCAGGCTCTTATGGATTGATAAACCACTAAACTGTGTGATACTACTGTACAATTTGTCTTAAGACACAAAAAGACAAACCGAATCGCATGGAAGTACAGAAATTTTTACAGAAAGTTTTTTGTATGGTACATATTGTAAATTGTATTTTCATTGATCCTTCACACTGCTTCCATCTGGGCACAGATACAGGACTTTGTTCCCTCTGCCTTAGCATCATTAAATAACACCACCCAGAAGGGAGGGAAAGTGCTGTTACGTGTATATACATGTCATGTCGTTATGTTATGTTCCTTTTGTACACGGTATCTATGCAGTCTATGTGTCTGAGAGGCACTGTACAGACTGTAAGAATACATTTCCTGGAAAGGATAATAAAGAATCTAATCTTATCTGATCGTTAACAAATAATTTACAAGTGTGTTATAAAGTAGTTTTCAAGCCATTAAAAAGAACAACCTTTTTAGGCAAATAAAAACTTTGATTTATTGGATGGTGTGACCGCTGACCTTCCATCAAAAAGAGCTGCAAAGTGTTGGTATCATAACTTTGTTAATTAAAAACTTATGATGCATTTTTGAAAAGACAAACACAAAGACTAAAAAACACCAGAAAAAAAATTATTTAACAACTTGACAACTGATTTTATTTATAAAAATTATATATTGACCATATGGGGCAACACCGGAGCTAGTTCAGACCAATGACTGTATATATAGAAGGACAGCGCGTCTCCATCTGCTCTCATTGTACAGAATTGAAGCCAAAATACCCCCCGTGATAGGCGCTGCCATCTTGCAATGGTGACATCATTTGGAGCCAGAGTGTGCGATGTAGAGTTAGGCGGATGGCGCTGCCGTAGCCACTGCTAACGAAAACACACACTTAACTTACCGAAAAAAAGATCCCGCTCGCCGGCGTGTTTAACAGCAGAACAGCTTCTTTGTGTTGGTCTGAGGTTAATGTTCACAGATATGGAAACTTCAATGACTGTTTTAGTTACGTCTCCTCTCGCCGATAGTCCTCTACTAACTACAATGACAAAAACCATGTTTGAGAAACATGTATTTGGCATGTATTTGGCATCTGTAAACATGGAGGAGGCGGGCTTTATGACCTTTACTGCAGCCAGTCAGCAGGGGGCAATAGAGTTGTTTTGGCTTCACTTTTAGGGAGCTGTCATGTCCTCCATCTTTTTATACAGTCAATTTCACACTTGACGTGTCACTTTCCACAATCACCTAACAGACACTTTCTTGCAATTCTATGGGCTCTATTTAAACCGCAAGATGTCCGGTCTCTCCCTCTGCTCATACTTTCAGCCCCTCCACCACCCCAGCATCCACATGCAGGCACCGGCGCGGGGGGGGGGGGGGTTAAGATATTATGTCATCACTACTCAAATTTCTGCATGTAAAATAAAACTGCGAGGAGCGATGAGGTCGGAGCCTAGACGCCAAACACAAGCTATGTTCTGCTGCTGCAATAAACATTTCTGACTATAATCATGAAAGGGCCAAAGTGACATACTGAGTGTAATTTCAAGGCTTGTCTTTTCAATTCCGTAATTGTAATTTATCTGAGGTTAATTCAGTTTCATGACATTGAAAAGAAGTTTATCACATAGGGGACAAAAGCCGGCCGACATGCAAAAACTTTATGATTGTGATATGAATCAGTTGCACCAGTGAGAATACAGCTCTTTCCTTCACACACAGGATGTTCTGTTTATGGTAGCGATGAACTGATTTCAACACAGATTCTGTTCTTTCGTGCCTTTTCTATTTGTCATCACGCTGCATGTTTCAGCAAGAATCTGGGCTTGGTATAATGTGGGTGCTTAACAATGCAGATGCAACGGTGGGATAATCCTGGTACTGAAGACGGATTTGACTCAAACGCAGCTACTGAGCAAAATGTGAGACGGATTCCCAAGACAACCGCCAGAATATCTTGTGTTTGTGCTGCGGTGTTCAGATCTAGGCTGTGTGAGTTAATGCTTTACTTTGTCGGGAACATCCATGACAACGTCTGCACTGGCTCGTGTGGTCCCCTTTTTCAGTTTTTTTTCTGAAAGTGGACATCATTCTGTTTCAAGCAATATTTGTCTTAACACAATCTGTCGACCACCGCTGACATTCCTACACCTCTATTTGGGTTTACACACTCCGTTTCCTCGCTCCCTCTCGTCTGCCCCTCTGTCTTGAATTCTCTGACAGGAAATGTTTTACTCTACTTGACTTTGAACAGTCGGCACAGACACAGACAAATTGTCCAACTTTTCCTCTATCTTCTGCCACTCCAAAGGCCTGCTTGTTTGTTTGTTTATCTTGCAGAAAGTTTCAGCTGTAACTGAGCACGATGATGCGTAATCATGCAGCAAAAAAGGTCAAAGCAGCGAGGTATAACACACAGCAGGATGCACCGAGAAACTTGTTAAAACTACTGAAAGTTGTCTACCTCTGATGGATTTTAATGGCTTCTGGTTGGTCTGGATGTCGCTCTATTTCTTTATGTAAAGCCACTGCCCTCTAATGTTCTGTAATGAAAGCACAGCGTTACCCACTCAATGTTGTTAACCCCCGTGGAGAAACATGCTTGTTATTTTCAGTGATGCTCCGATGAAAGATTTTTTTTTTTACGCTACAAACATTTTTCAAAATGCTCATCTCCGTCTGAGCTGCGCGCTGGATCGGAAAGACCAGATTAGAAAATAAAAAAAATAAAAACTTCAACAAGATAAAATCTTCTGCCAGTTGACTTTCTGGGGAGCTGCTACACTTCCACAGTGTTTTGAAGAGCGCTCTAGTTTGATAGCACGCCTGCTTGAAAGGCTTTTGCCCAGCCACGCTTGTCAGCCGTGTGGGGATGATGAGTTCATGCACAGATGTCAGTCAAGAAAAACCTTTAGATATGTGATGTGTTTGTTTGGGATAATTTGGTCGTTAAAGCTCTTCACTTTAAATTCCGAGCGCTTAAATGTTTATTTGATGAACAGTTATTTCTCGTGCTTGCCTTTCCATTCTCTTTCAAGCTGCTGATTTTTCTAAACACCCCGTTTCGTGGCCGAGTTCAAAGGTGTCAGTTCATGCTAAAAGTAGTGCCAGACATATTGAGGTTTACTGCATTTACTGAGCTATGTGTGCTGCCACTCTGTGTCTGCCTCCCTAATGTTGTTGCATCAGAGGAATGAATGAGAGTGCAGTAGTGAGATGGGGCCCCAAGGGGAAAAGAGGTCCTAATGGCGCCTTAATGAAAGTCACTAGTCTGCTCATTAATGTAAAAATATACACAAATCGTGCACATGGGCAGGGAAGGGAAGCGAGACTTACTACTCGCATACACACACACACAGCCACACACACACACACACACGGGGGGAAAACAGATGGGTTTGTCACATCCCCTCCGTATGATACTCACCTTATCTCCTCTCTCCTCCATCATCTAGTGCTATCTTTCACTCTGAAGAAAACAAATGATTGTTTTGCTCTGCTTTAATACCCAAACAAGCTACACAGGTTTGACTTAATGCTCTCTCTGTAAACCAGCAGGGTAAATAAGTCTGGGCTGGTTGTTTTCTCGCCAGATCGTTTCTTCTTCAACAAGAAATTGATTCCATTAAGCCCGGCATGCTGGAGGAATTCATTATGCTGATTAGTGTGGCGCAGGATGTTTGGCTGGAGGTTCGGAGATCCTGGAGAGAGATGGTTAAAAAAAACAAAAAAAACCAGAAAGCTAATTTGTTACATTTCTTAACAGACAGACACGTTGAGGATCTGCGTCTCTGTAGGACTGTAGCAGTGACCCACCTGAGCTGTCCTCTGCAGGCGGGAATTGAAGAACGACAGCAAGGTCCCCACATTACATCAGCAGGGGGAGCAGATACGGCCTGTAGAAGACAAATGTAATGTTGTCCAGCTCTGGTAATGTGCGACTTATTCTGGCTTTAGGGAATATTTTGGACACCTGCTTCCTCCTGAGTCATCCTTTGTCAGGGGTTATTTTTGACCCTGCATGGTCCAGCACACAGTCCAGCTCTTCCACAGTGCACTGGGTCCACCTGGTGGACACATCAGAAACTTTTGAGACATGATTAAAGCATTGGTTCACATTTTTAGAGATGCCTTCACAGTCCACTTTCTTTTAAAAAAATTTGTGGCACTAAGTTAATCTGAAGCTCATATCAGGCTTCACCAGAATTACAGTCCGTGTTCTTTGTGTTAACATCTTTCCACTGTAGCTCAGCGAGCAAACACCCTCCAATAAAGACAAACAGGGTATTTTGGACAATAACAATTTAAACTTTAAGATACACACTTGTGTAGTGTAATTCAGACTATTGCCTCAAATTTACTTAAAAAACTATAAATCTCTTTTTTCTAGCATGAAGAAAGTGTGAGGATTAAGTGTGGACAATTCTAATCACTTAGATCAGACGCATGTTAGATAGGGGATATTTGTATTGCCATGAACCAATAACTGTATTTAAACATTGATGATGCGTCTCCGTGTACTCTCATTGTACAAAATTGAAGCCAAAATACCCCCACGTGATGGGCGCTGCCATCTTGCGCTGGTGACGTCATTTGGAGCAGGAGTTGCGCAGTAGAGATCGGCGGCCACCGTAGCCACTTCCGCTAACCAAAACACACACTTAACTTACTGGAAAAAAATGGCAAAGATCCCGCAGCAGAACAGCTCCTTGTATTGGTCTGAAGCAGACGTTCACAGATATGGAGACTTCAGTGACTGTAGTGACTGTTTTAGTTACGTCTCGTCTCGCGGATCCTCCTCAGAACAGATCGGCTGCAGGAGCTGTATTTGTCAACAGAGCTGTCAATCATCCTTTTTACAGCATCAAATAACTAATTCAAACTAAACTTGTCAGAAAAATAAACACTTTGGCATAAATCATCATGATAATAACTACAGAAACTATGTTTGAGAAACATTTATTTGACGTGTATTTTGATTTTATAGTTTGACTCATGTCCCATCTGTTAACATGGAGGAGGCGGGCTTTATGACCTGCAGCCAGTCAGCAGGGGGCGATAGAGAGGGTTTGGCTTCGCTTTTAGGGAGCTGTCATGTCGCCCATATTTTTATACAGTCTATGCGAATATGTGCTTTTTTGCTTACGAACTCTTAAAATAAACCAATTACTATGATGATTTTTAAAATTAAATTTCCCTAAAAACAAATTTTTAATTTCCCTAAAAAAAACACAGACCGCACAGACTGAATTTGCGATCATGGTTGTTCAAAACCCCATCTTGGGAACACCTGCTAAAAAATCCCTCACAGCTTGTAGTTGACTAATAAGTCCTAATTGTTTAATTACATTTAAATTGTATTCATATAATTTAAGAAGAAAAAAACCCATCACATTATTCACTCATTACTTCCTGTGCTTTTCTATGCTTTCTATGCCTAATTACTAATTTGACCATTTCTGTGCAGCCTCCACTCCACTGCCACCCCATCTGATCACCAGCTCTGACATTTGACTGGAAATGTTCCTCATTAATGAAAGGCACAAGACAGAGGCCTGAAAACTGTTGAGTATTTAATGACCTCGTTCCATGCATATGCTATATGTGCTCCTCATGTCTCGCGTTTAATATGGATTTCCACTAAGCTAATTTGCACAAGTCATGGCATTCTCTAGATGGACGTCTAAACAAATACACAGAAGTCGAACAAAAAATGCATCCTAATTAGCGCATACACCAACAATGATACAATAACATTAGCATAAAACTCATTGACATACAGCAGATCATGCATGACGACTTGAAAGGTCTCCTTACAAACCCGCATAGCCTGAATTTCTAATGATTGCCATCTGGAATTTTGAGCTTTGTAAATAAGAAGTTCCACATTTTGAGGCCCCTGAACAGGTATCGATTTTTTCCAAAGGAGGATTTGTGCGAGGGCAGCTTCCAATAGACGCACCCTGAGATGAGAGACAATATAAAGGAAGGCCAAAGGGAGTCTTGATAAGGTGTTGATCTACCGCAAGCCTCCAGAACAGCTTCATCACTCCTTGATATATACTCTTAAAGTCTGTAAAACTCTTCTGTTCAGGTACCATTTGATGTTTTGATAATTGCGGGTGATGAGCGTTGGAGATCTTCCTCATCAACTACACTGTTTGCGCTCTTAATGTTTGTCATCTCTCACAGCTGCACGGCAGATATTCCAGCTGACTGACGAGGCAAAGGCTGGTGTAAATGCAGATCAGCATCAACTCTGCAGGAACGTTTCAAAACTGTAAGTCACTTAGTTCCTGTTTTAACTTCACCTTTGCTAAATTTGCATACAGTATTTTAGCATTTGTGGGAGGAAGGCGCACGCATTGTTACCAAGAGGGACGGATGCATCATGCAGTTTGGTTCACTGATGATCTTAACCCTCTCACAGTACACCATTACTGCATTTTTGGAAAAGGTATGAAATAAAAATTCAAAGTGAACATTCGTGTGTGTGTGTGTGTGTGTGTGTGTGTGTGTGTGCGCGTGTGTATTCCTGAGTGTGTGAGAGAAAGTTCAGTCAGTGTTTCTGTGGAAACCGGTGCTGTGAATTATAAGTGATCAACTTCCTGATGGTTAACTTTCTGGCTTTGCTTGGAAGAACACACACATCAACACGCATGCTTTATTACTTGTTACTCTCTATGTCAATGTGTTTGTTTCTCCCCGCTGTTATTTATCTTTATATACTGAATACATTAGTAAATAATGAAAATACGCCCAGAGCTGTGGCCTTCAAACACACTGCCTTATGTATGACAGATGACAATTCCGAATGTGCACAAAGATGCTTGCTCTTGCATGCACGCACACACACACTTACCAAGACATCGTTAATTACAAATGTGCACACAGTATCTACACTCTTATTTACAAGTTACCACATGAAATAGGATTGTATGCCCTTGAATTGAATACTGCATGAACATCTGTGGAATGAAATATTCATCCGATGAAATCTGAAAATGCAAAAATATGACACACCATTCACTTACCTGTGCATACTCTGAATATGCTGTGACATTTCATGCCACATTTTCACAAAACAAGATTATTTTTTAAGTTTCAAATATAAAGTTTTTTATACATGCAGGAAAATACTTAAGTTTTCTCTCAGACTGACACAAAAATGTGCTCTAAACTTACTTTTTTCACAATTTTTTCCCATGAATAATTTAAGCGTCCTGTTTCTGTTTTCCACAATAGTACACCTCACTTCGTGTCCCCTCACAATGAGTCAACAGATTGTCAATACAATGTGCACTCGCTGTCCATGAGCAACTTGTAACTGCACAAGTTCAGGTTTGGCCACTAGGGGGCAGGAAACATCAAAACAACCTGGCAGACGGAGGCACCGTGTCCAAGCCTCTTAGAGTCAAACTATAATGAATGATGCATCTGCAAACAGCTGCTGTCGTTCATATCAAGCAGACCTAGAGGCACATAAGCATTCATTGTGTTGTTATAACATCCCCACTTATGGTAAATGGACTGCACTTATGTAGCGCTTTTCTAATCTTCCCACTACTCAAAGTGTTTTACACAACATGTCACATTCACCCTTTCACACAAACATTCGCACAGTGATGGCAGAGGCTGCCAAGCCAATCTCTAATCAGGATCTATGGGCATTCATACCCGATTGGGCCTTCTGGGGCAATTTGGGGTTCAGTGTCTAACCCGAGGACAATTTGACATGTGACTGTAGCAGTCAGGGATCAAATCGCCAACCTTCCAGTGAGAGAAGAAGGCATACTTTATTAATCCACGAGGAGAGATTCATTTCTTTCATTCGCACGAACAGGACCCTATGAACACGCGATGGGGGGGCTGCACATGGACATGCACCCCAAGCAGTTGGGAGAATCCGTGCCTTGCTCAAGGACATATCGACAGTGCCCCAGGAAAGGAAAGGAACCGGCAGCTCTCCAAATCCATGCTTGGTCCATACTGGGACTTGACCCGGCCACCCTCTGGTTCCTAAGCCAAGCCCCCGACAGACTGAGCTACCGTCTACCCCAAAATCCCATCTACTCCAACAACTCTACCACTGAACTCTGCTTTTAGCTCTATTTTGGTCTCCACCTGTTCACGGAAAACATATCTTATTGATTTAGCTTCACTGGCTCGATGTAAACAGTTTATTTATTAGAGCTTTTGATGAGAGCAAAGGATTGATGAGACCCGACCATCAAGTGTTAAATTGAGATATCTCTGTGGCATGGACTTGATGGATTTCATGGATTTGTTTCAATGCATTTTTTAGCACCACATCAAGCATGCCTTTGCTGTTAAAGTAAATTTAATTCCTAAAATAAAAACCCTGAAAGAAATGTTGTGTAATCTTTATTTTACATGCACCTCTGCACAGATTTAAGTGCTGAGCCGTTATGAATTCAGTCACTAACTATGCATCCTCCTGTCCTCGTTTAGTTTTACTTCCCTCTTTTATGCAAATACAATCTTCCATTCTGTCTCTGTCTGCATCTCCGTGTCAAGTGCTGCTTCATTAATATTTGATGCGACTTAGGGTAATGATGCACTTAGACTCTTTGTGTTCCTGCTGTGTCTGTGTGCGTTGGTGTGGGTGGGTTTGTGTGTTTGCTGGGTGAGAGGAAGGTGGAGGACGCTGCAGTTTAAAGTTACAAGCTGTTCTGTGCAGAATGTCGGATGCACCAGCAGAGGCCAGTAAGCACCATGTGAGCGGATATACAACACAGGGCATAATTAATACACTAGAAGGGTATTTATACGACATGATTCAGTCATGTATCGTAGATTGCCTGTTTCCATTTCATGGTCCAGATCAATTGCAACAGAGGCGCAATCAGGTTTAACTTCACAGCATTTCCGAGGTTGTTATTCTCATTTCCAAGCCAATATTTCAGATGAATGATTTATTAAATGTTGCAATAAAGCTGTTGCGCCACAATCACAGTCTTGCTTCATTAGCTTTAATACAATTTAGTTTGTGGGGGTAGATTGAGTGTTTGTTGAAGTAGACACAGCAGTGACACGGTAATGAAGGTGTCAGATTTTTGCAAACACCTTTTCTGTGTAAACTCAAGATCAATATGTGTCATCACAACAGGCCTCATAATACAGATTTAATGCACCGTAACTCTCTTTAAACAGAGTTCAGAATGCAAAACGAATGAGAAATCATGTGTTTACCAAACGGGTTTGCACGTTAGATTCTGTTTATTGTTACAGCATGCTGTATGAGCAGGCAGGAACCTCTGGATGTGTGTCAGTCTGCAGAGGGAGAAATATATTGCTTAGAATGTGAGTGTGCAGCTGGAAAAACATGCTGCTGTGCACTTTTTCTGATTTTTATTTAAATAAATGTCTGTTAAGTCTATCGCCGAATGAGGTAACACAATGGTGATTGAGCCTGTGGCCCGCTGATGAAAGCCTGTGCATTGGCAGTATTATGAACTGGGTGTCTGGCGAGACTTAAGGGTAAAAAAATCACAAGCGGCACCCAGTTAGTGACGCGTTTTCTATCACCCAGCAGTGGTTGGTCTGCCAGAGAGGGTAGGCGGAGCTAAGCGGCTGCTTTTCCGGTCTCTGCAAGTGTTGTGAGTAAACAGTAATCTACTATGGCTGAACAAACAAAGAAAAGATCGATGACTACAGATACAACTTCAAAAATAAGTGAAAATACAAAGAAAAAGAAACAAATTCACACTAAGATGAAGGCAAACAGTCTAAAAAGGAAAGCGACCGTCAGCCAGGAAAATCAAGAGTTAATACAGGAGCCAACCGTGGACGTCACACATGCAACACTGTCTGGATATCTGGGAAGTGTGCTCCCGCAATTACCGGAATAGGATCAGTCTAAGACTGCCGTGCATTAGGCACACGCTTTAGGCTAACCATGGCAAATGTGCGATTGGTGTAACAAAATAAAGTACATATTTTGTGTAAAAATATGCATTTTTTATAGGCTTTGCCAAGTCTGCATCATTGTTTGGATTTTTAAATATTGCATAAAGTGTGTTTTGTTTTGACAGTGCAGCTCAGACTGACACTTGCTGCATATATTGAGATTTTAATAACCTTTAACGTTTTTCAGCATCTCATATTTTTCTCCTCCTCCTTCCCCTTCCATGTCTTCATCTACCCTGATCTAAAATGTATTTTCTGTCTTTCCTCCATGAATATATGATGGGATGACAGAATCTCAGCTCTTCATATTTTCTAACAGGCCCCGTTTCCTTCCACTTCCCGCGCTCCTCACCAATGCACTCACACATGAAAACAGAGCTGCACTCTCACCTTGTGCCTTTTCACATGCACACACGAACCAACTATTGCACGCAGTACGCACCAACACACACAAAGTAGGTCACCTTGATGTGTGGCGCTGAGCTCAGCTGGTGCATCTCTATGTGTGTGTGTGTGTGTGTGTGCTTGTGTTTATGCACCCTTGTGGATTGTGTTCTGTCCTCTTGTGTCCTGCGTCCTGGTGGCCCCTGAGAGAGTCACCTCATTAGCCTGGCTGTAAGTCATTTAGCCCCAAACTCTAATTCAATCACGCGACCTGAAGCCAGACGCACTTACACTCATGTTTGCATGTGTTGCACACAGCTAAAGCACCTGCGCGCCCACTGATACCGTAAATCATACAGTGAGAGAGGGCATGATTTAGGAGGCTGTAATGCGCCGCCGTCATGCAGAACCATGTTTGCATTTGCATAAAGGGCACGAATCCAAAAATCCACCACCAGTGATAAACAGAGCACGACACATGGAGCATTATTTCTACCCGCGGGCCGCCGTGAGGATAAATCAACAGCCATGAACCAACAAACTGAGGAGTCCTTCAGCCTGAACATCCTTGAGCACTACAGGGAAGGACAAGACAAGGCCAGCTCGCACCGAGCCAGTGTATGGGACACACAGAAAGACATGGACACACACACACACTGTTGCATTCAAACTAATCTGCCTCTTTCCACCCATGGGGTCACATACTGTTTAATTACATCTATCAACGTTGTCGCTGTTACCTGCTTTGATGCTGTATCTATCCGACTGTTTTAATTACAACTTAATCGTTCATTATGTTATCTTTTAAAGCACACGCCTCTGGTGACAACAAGATGAATATGTTCTACTAAGGCTGGATGAGAACTTTCTCTTTAACTACTTCACTGCCTTGAATGCATCCTTTGTGTCCTCATGAGAGTACAGTGACATTGCGCATGAATAATACAAACAGACACCTGTACAAGCACATTAAACCACTCTGTTTTCAGCCACGCTTTGAGAGCATCCAACGCGCTCAGTCAGGAGATAACACTCCAATCTTATCTAATTTATACTTCCTTTATCATTTTAGCCCTGGCTTCTGGTTTCCTGCATCCATTAAGCCGAAAAGGTTTTGAAAATGGAACAATGAGAGCCACTCTGCTGCAGACACAGCTCGGCTTGCAAATGGAATTAACCACAAAATAAAAGGCTCCTTACACACGAAGTCACATCTGCATTAGTCAGGGGGGAAAAAATCTTTAGTAGCCTACATCTTTTTTTTCTCATTTGTATTGAGTCAAAGGTCTCTCATTCAGGGAGAGAGGTGATGTGGGGTGGGGGGGTGTTGGGCTCTGTCATGACCCGAGAAAGGGTCGAGCCAAACCACAAATGCCACAAATGAAAACGCAGCCTGGCTCATCAGACCAGCTCTACAAGCACACACCGGTAGTAGTAGGCTGCGTTTGGCCCAACCCCAAATTATACCGTGAGAGGAAACGATGATGACGAAAGCGCGTAAATCGGCAGCTGGAACCGAGAGGTGCCCTGATTGCGCGGTTTGAACAGTGGACCAGCACGGCACCACATCCAAGGAGCTGGGACGCTTCGGTTACGCGTGCGTTTTCTTTTGGATCGGGGGAAGGATGTGGCTCCAATAATCTGTACATTTTAACGATGTGGCGCTTGTTCCTGACATCTTTCAGCACGGAAAACTTTGCAGGCTAATGACACAGGTTTGACCATTAAAAAAAGTGCCCAAAGAGACGGAGGTAATTCATTGACGATGTCCACGACGCACCTCAGCTCCCCGGCGCCCAACCACAGCTACCCTTCCACGGCCACCTACGAGAAGACAGACCCCGCGGGGGTGGAGAGGCAAATTCGCCTTCTGCTTTTCGGCTTGTGCGTAACCATCGCAGCTGCTACTTTCATTGGAGGAGTGTATTCGCTGCTCTCTCTCCTCCGGATGAGGAGGAAAACCTCCCTGTGTCTCATCGTGGCTTCCATGTCCGTGGACGACCTCCTCAGTGTGGTCCCACTCTCCTTATTCACGCTCCTACAGTGGGAGACAGATGGGAGTGGAAGGTCGGGCAGTCTGTGCACTTTGTCGGGACTTCTGTACGTGTTTCAAGGTGCTTCAAGCAATATGAAGGCTTGCCTGATAGCAGCCTACACTTTTTATGTCACAAAGAGATTCGGAGTGCTTCAGTCTGTGCGCCGGCCCCTGAGAGTGATGTGGGCCATCGGCGGTGTGTGGGCGGTCAGCCTGACCGTCAGTGTGTTACCTTTGTGCGGATGGGGCAGCTTTACGCCGGCCTCTCTCGGGTGTTTCCCGGAGAACGACAGTTTCTACATCCTGCTGCTTTTCTCTTTATACTCTCTGTGTTTCTGCGGCTTGTTATTCTTCTTCATCCCCCTCACCTACCAGCTGCTGTGCTCCAGAGAGCCACAGAGGACTCTGCTGTACCCCAGCTATCTGGACATGGCGAGGGGTCTGAGCGGCTCCGCTCCCCTCTGTGATCTCCAGTCGTTTTCCAGGGACAGCCTGAACAAAAGTTTCGGTGCGTACAACGAGCTGAGCCCGAGTTCATGCGGGACACATCTCAGAGAGAGAGAGGACAGTGGGCTGTCCCCGGTGTCTGTCAACGGGCAGAGGAGAGCTGCCGTGGAGGACACGCCGGTGGTGTTTGCACAAAAGCGCTTCTCCATGATCCTGGCGGTGGTCCGAATTATTTTGTGGATGCCAATAATGGTGAGCAGCGTGATAAACGTTGGGTAGTAGTTGAAGCCAAGCTGAAAAGATAATTCATTAATGCCCTGCCATTAAAAAAAACACCCCTGCCAAATATATTTCCACTAATAGGCTTCAAATGATGACCCCTTCTCTGACCTTTGGAGTTGTGTACAGTGTAGTTGTAGTGTAGTTGGAATAATTTGCCCTGAGAGATGTTGCTAGAAAGTTCATAAAAGTAGCCTACAATCCAAAAAAGTGGACCTGTCCCATTAAACTGGAGTAACCTCTCACCTGTTTACAGTGTAGGACCTATTTTCAAATAGAAAGAGGAAGTGCCTCCTCTTACCGGGTCAACAAAGATGTCAGACAGCCCAAAATGAGTGCCATTATAGTGCCATATATCTCAAACCACCATGTGATTGTGTACTAAAGTAACAGAATGTGGGATCTTATGTCTGAATAGAAGAATCCTTTTAAAATTCTCTCCTGTGATGATATCCCTCCTTTTTTTGAGACCCATGAAGAGAGCCAAAATGTCCCTTGAGGCAACTTCGGGAAACACTGCAGTAGTTTAAAGGATGCATTCATTATTAATTTATAATCTGGTAGCTTTAATATGAAACCCTTTAGATATAAACATTTATATTTTAAATCAAGATACTGAAGAGCTCATATTGTGAACAATGCTAAACCTGTTGCTGGACATTAAAATTATTTTCTAATAAGCGCTCAAATACATACATTTATTTTCAATATTGTACACCTGTGCACCTTTGAACACTGCATCTCTTATCATGTTGCAATTTACTCAACTGCATTGATATAGTATAAAGGAATAACATCACAAAAGCCCAGTATAGGTGAACGCTCTTTGTATTTTCTCTCCATTCATACGTCTCCCTCCCTCCCCCCGCGCTCCCTCATGCATATTGAATCGCTGACTCCTAGGGTGAATTAATTTCCCCTTCCTCTTCATTCACAGACTTTGGTGCTGGTCCGCCACACTCTGAATGTACGCAGCTCCTCCCTGGAGACCCTCAGCTTCTTCCTCACTCTGCTTGCCCCCGCGGTCACTCCGTTGTTCGTGCTATCTGAGCGCTGGATCCACATGCCGTGCGGCTGCTTCATTAACTGCAACCGGGATCCGAAGCAGGAACCCTCAGGTAAAGCATGGCGTGGTAACATTTACCAACAATGAACCCACTTTTCCCAATGTGATATAGGAGGATCTGTGCAATACACAATGATGTGAAAGTTTTCCTTTGTCCACAGAGATGAAAAGAAGATTTGAGTTCAACCTCTCCTTCCAACAAGGCTATGGAGTGTACAAACTGTCACATGCCACCATGTCTAATAACAGTCCCCACCTTGAGAAGCCTGCCTATCACAGCCTCTTTAACTGTGACTTCCCTAATCCCTGCCTTGATGCACTGGAAGGTGGCGGCCTCTCAAGCCTGGGCCCCAATTTCGATTTCAGCACCCCCTGCCCTGTGGACAGCTCCTCTCACGCAGACCTGCTGCTGGAAGCAGTCGCCGGCGGAGGAGAGGCTCTGGCTGATTGTCCCTCACTCCCTCATGAGAGCCACGGAGATGATGACGATGACGACGGAGGCTTCCGCTGTGTCCCTTCTCTGTCTTCTCATCAGGATCACAATCTCACAGACGCGTCGTCCGTGTTCGAGGGGGCCGAGAGGAGGCTGTCGCACGAGGAGTGTCGGAAAATTGAGCTGACAGACTGGGAGTGGTGCAGGAGTAAATCAGAGAGAACACCCAGACAGGTATACTGTCCACACAGAGAAGTTAGCCTGCTGTTGAACCATCAAATTAAGCCATTTGTATATGTCAGACTGAGGTTTATGGTTGGGATTAATTAGTTTTCCACACTCAGACTCAGATTATTTTCCTAATCTAGTCAAACAACTGCTGCATTTGCAGGCGACATATGGCGATGTTCTCTG
This sequence comes from Semicossyphus pulcher, assembly GCF_022749685.1. Taxonomy (NCBI): domain Eukaryota; kingdom Metazoa; phylum Chordata; class Actinopteri; order Labriformes; family Labridae; genus Semicossyphus; species Semicossyphus pulcher. Next base: position 11,271,048 of record NW_027211692.1, read on the forward strand.
GAGACGATCGTTTAGGAGTGATTACAGTCTCAGTGCTGTAAAACAGAGGGCTGTTTAATCTCCCTTTCTGTGTTTACATTTAGCTTAAAAGGAAATGAAATGCTGTGTTATTGCAGTGCACCTGTGCAGGCGCACGGAGACACATGCTTCCTTTACATAGCCAGGTTTGAAAGTAGTGTACACATTTTGTCTGATTTCCTGTCAGGCTTTCTGTTTGTTTGCTCTGTGTGTGTGTGTGTGTGTGTGTGTGTGTGTGCATCTGTGAGTGTGCTTATTTTAAAATCCAGCTGACAGACTCGGAGCTGTGCATGTGATTTAGATAAAGTGGTTAAACTGCCTTCTACACTAGCCTCTCTTCTTCTTCTTCCCTCTCCTCTCCTCTTTCTGCACTGCCTTCATCGGTGCTAAGCTTCAAATGGATCCTGAATAATAGAGCAATTGATCAAGAGTCTATCAGCAGCATACCATTTAAGGAAGAAATGCCATGCTGTCTTTGAAAACCAAATATTTATTCATCGCCGCTCATCAAACCCTGTAAAATCAGAGCAGCCTCTCAAGGCTCGGCTCTTTTAATCGATTTTACCTTGCAGTTCGGTGGGTTTTTAAGGCGTAAGTGTTTACAGTCTCACGATCTGTATTAAGGAGACTTTGTCCACTGAAGGTAAGCTCGTGAATGTTGCACTCTCCTGTGCATGAGTCAAAGAGCACCGAATGTAAACAATGCAGCTCAAGACGGTTAACTCCAGGCTCACCGACCTCTGTCCGCTAATCCGTTTGTAATCCATTTCTTTCTTTTCTTGTTGACGTCCTGTTCTCGTGTAATACCAGAAGCTTAATGCTGCATGTTTTGGTGGACCCAGTTGGTAGACAAAAGGCCTAATAATTAATGCATTTTTTATCTTAGAGATAAAAAAAAAAAAATAGATGAAAAAACAGCCTGATTCTGTTCCAGGAAAACAGCACAGCCATCGAAACTGGCAGAATAGTAGATGCTCATTTTGGAGACATAACACACAAAACTAACAGACATGGACATGCCTGGAAACAAGCATTAATACATGTGCATCCAAACACAAATGCTTCCTCTCTGTCTGTCTTCCTCTGTGTCTCAGCTCCACTCATAAGTCTGAAATGTTTGGTATGAAAATCACCAGAGGGTGGAAAATCCACGAAGCATGCATCTCCAGCTCAGCTTTGGCACTCACTTTGCATCATGTATCAGTCTCAGATGTTCACTGCTAGCTTGTGTATTTGTGTGTTCAAGTGTGTGTTTGTCCTACTTCTCTGCTTCTTAATAGCAAACTGTGTATATTACGCTCTATTGGATCTTATACATTGATTGGGGTCAATATATACAAGCACTAATACAGCCCGACCAGCATCTTTCCCCTTCACAAACACACACATACAGATACTGTGAATATACACAAAGCCACGACACAACAGATGAAAGCCAGACTTAAAGAGTTTGTGATTGATAGAATTTCCTGGCTGTGTTTTGTTCCTCGTTAGCAGGCTAGATGTCATTACCCAGCTCCTGTCCTCCTTACTGTCAGCCCCTCTGGCCTTCAGCGTCCGCAGGGAGAGGTGGAATTAGAGCTTAAAGACATCTTTACCCCTTCTGTGACTTTATGCTCTCTATTAGCAAGAACAGAGCTGGGGGCGCGTTCACAAGTCCCCCTCCAAGAGAGGAAATGGAGACCCTAATGTGCATTCAGATGTAGGAAACTAAAAACCTGTTTGTCCCTATATAAACTGTGAGTACATTTTGTCCATAAGCCTGCAAGGAAGGGAATGGAAATAATATTGATTTTGAATGGATGAATAAAAAGATTATGATGGCATGAATAAAAGATTCCTGTAGCTTATATAAACTAGACAGCATATTTTAGTACGCTAACATACTCACATTTGCGTGTACTGTTAGCATGCTAGGTTAGCTAATTAGCAAGAGGCACAAAGGACAGGCTAAAGGGAATGTCAATAGTGTCGCAGGTATTTGATCCCTTAAAAGTGTGTCATCAAAGTTATAGCAACTCATTCCAGAGGGGGGGGAAAGGATTGCATTTACCCACAGACATTTTAATGTTAATCGCCGATGTCAACCTCATAGCAGAGTCGGAATATTACCAGTCTAATTTAAAAATTACAGTCAGTGAAAATCTTTCAAATTGCTTCCAGAAATGAAAAATCCAGGGATAAAAAGTCTAATCCTCTGAGCATCATTAAAACCCATTTCCAAAGTTCATGGCAATCCATTCAATAGTTAAAGGAGCTATATGTAATATATTTACTGGAGTGTACCATAAAATGACCGTGATATGTCATCAGAGATTAAGGAAACATGCTAAGGTGAAATACCAGGTCCTGGCTTCTCTGACCACGATGCTGCAGCCAGTATGTTCTCCTCCTGACATTTCCATTCCGGTGCGGAACCTCTGTGTGTGTGTGTGTGTGTGTGTGTTTTGGCCTTCGTGATCCCGCCCGTTACTTGTCATTGTCAAAGCGCACGTCTTGCGCTCGAGTAGGTTCAGTGTCCTCAACCTGGCAACCTGTGTGAGCTTCGTGTTGTACTGGAAGCGTAGCTCTGTTTGGGAATAGCTGAGTGCGTGAGTGTGGGTGGTAGAGCAAGTGAGTGAGAGAGACAGGAAGTGAGTGTGCGCATGAGTTGTGAGAGTGAACGGGGATCCGAGCAGAGTGTTATAAAAATAACAGAACGACTGTGCAGTAAGGCTGTGTGTGTAATAAAGCCACGTACTCCTCAGGACTGAAGCCGCGCTCCCGTGTCTTGCTTCCTGCTCGCTGCTGTGTGTGTAAAGTGCCGGGAGTTAGCCCCGAAGCTAGCGGCAGCTTCGGCCCTCGGGCAGACCATATACAGTCATTGGGGCGGACCGATAAGTCTCCCCTGCTGAAGCAGGAAAGGCTAGCATTCGAATCTGGGGAGGAGGGGGCGGGGGGAAACAACGCTCTCCAATATTTTGAATTTGGACTGCAGTACCCTTTTTAGACGCTAGCTGTCAGTGTTACATATTGATCCTTTAACAAGACATTTTAAAATAAAACAAACATTCTACTGTGATAGAAGAGGAAAAAGTCAGGGGAGATTTCAACCACATGAAAGTTTCATGGCATCCATGTAAAAGTTGTTTAGATATTGTTGCCTGGTAGTCAACATAGCCATCTTTCGTCATGCCCCTGAGGATATACGTTAAAGGCACTACAAAACTGGCATGGTAGCATCAGTTACAAGCAGGATTTTATACATTAAAATAATTATAATTATAATAATAATAATAATAATTATAATTAATTATATTATTACGTCATCTATTACCGCTTATCCTGTTCAGGGCCGCGGGGGGCTGGAGCACTGGACTGATCGGCAGTCAATCACGGCGCTGACACACAGAGACAGACAACCTTTCACGCTCACACTTACGGACAATTTTAGAATCACCATTTAACCTAACGAGCACGTGTTTGGACTGTGGGTGGAAGAGGGAGTTCCCGGAGAGAACCCACACATGCACGGGGAGAGCATGCAAACCCCACATAGAAAGGCCTCCTGCATCCGAACCGGGATTCGAACCAGGAACCTTCTAGCTGTGAGGCGGCAGCACTAACCACTGCACCCACCGTGCAGCCGAAATAATGAAAAGAATTTCAAAATAATAAGTCATGTGAATGTAGAACACACACACACACACACACCCATCAATGCCCATCACTCCCCACATCCGATCATTATTTAAATATCTTGACGTGTCTCCAGCTTCATCAGCGTCTCTTTCACTCGTTCTGTGTCTCTTTTCATTCAGAGAAAGTGAGAGAGTCAGGGAGGACGAGAGACTGACATCTTCTTTGTCTCTATTGTGCCTCATTGTCACAATCAGATCATTACACTGAACGGATCTAAATAATTTAGAGGGCTTAATGCGACCTGCCGCTGTTTCCTCACCACGGGATGCTCCTCCTTTCCCCCCTGACAGCCTTTTCTTAAACACATCATGCTAACAGAGGCTGCGCTGTATCGCCAATATATCTCTGGGAAAATTAAAAATATCAGTTAATAGAAAAATTCAGATAACTAAATAGTTCATCGATCATGCTTTATCTTTTAGCTGTGAAACTGAAAGGTTTATAGCTGCTGTATACATGGAGCTCTAACATCTCATTTAAGCAGCAGCGTGCTGTTAACAGGGCTCCTACATGTAAGCCTCATTAACTCTTGGGACAGAAATGGTTGGTCAACACATTTATCTCCCTGCCCGTGACATCATGGACACAATCTAAGCTCAATTAGTTCGAACGAAGGGAGTGAATGCTAAAGAACCTTGTAGGCTTTGTCCTTCTTGTCAATAACATGGTGAGCAGCGAAGATGGGATTAAGCAATACGATGAGTGTATTCAAGTAATAGGACTTTTTTTTTGCCCTTTCTTATTCAGAGGTCATCAGGTGGTCTGTCGATCCCCCTGTGCGCTTTTCAAGGCACCGTATCCCTCCAAGCGCCGACAGGGAAGACCCTCTCTCTCTCCACCTACGAGGTCAGCAGCGACGGACTCAAAATCTCCCCCAACAATGCCAAGAAGGTAAAAGCCCTCAGGGAAGTGTCTTGAAAAATATGTCTGCTTAAATTATGGTTCATTTTGAGCGATTTATCAAAGGTGTTTGACTTTTAGGGAAGTATGCTTTGTCTTTCCTGCTGAGAGTTACATGAGAAGATAAATATGACTCTAAGTTTGTCCTTTGAACATCAAGAGCCGGGAGACAGCTAGCAAGACTGAAACAGACTGGAGGAAGGAGGGAACAGCTGTGCACAAACACTTACAAGTTTGAGTAGAGAACAGTTTACCTGTGGATTAAAGAAATGAGATACAACATGGTTATGATAGGTATAGAAGGTTCCAGTCTTTATGCTAAGCGTATTACCTCCTGGCTAGCTTCATACACATATATGAGAGTAATATATCTTCTCCTCTAACAATGGTAAAAATAAAATACATGTACTTTTTTTTCATATGTCAAATTACAACATTCAGCTATCATAACTAGTCAGATGTGTTTTTAGCTGGCAGTGCCCACGACCTCAATTTCAGAGCGCTTGTCACCCGCGCTTACTGCTGCTAGCTTACTGTTGCTAGCTTACCGTTGCTAGCTTACTGTTCCTAGCTTACAAACTTGTCTGGCGGCACTTCCTCTTCCCTTGGTAGTAACCATTAAATCTGTTTTAAAATGTTCTGCATGCTAATTATTTGCCTTTATTCAAGGATATTTTACAAAGAAATCATACAAACTATGTAAAGGAATCTTGTCCTAGCATTAGCATTAGCACTAGACCTGGAAATTGTACCCTTGAAAAAACGAAAGGATTAGCTTCTCCAATGTTGTTGACAAAGTTGAAATCGGAATACCCACCCCTTTTTTTTGTGCGTAGGACACTTAGCGAACTGCACTGATTTTGTATCGAAAATAGGCGTTTCTAGTGCAAAAAACGCCGTTACTGTCAAAGACTACAATAAACTCACAGCTCGTTTACACCTTGCGGAATCACGAGGGAACTACATTATCGATGGTGAACTACATTATCATGCAGGAATTGCAAAATCACGCGATAATATCAACGTTAAAACAGACAACAGTTCAGTTTGCACCTCCGAGATAAACTTCTCGTCGTCAGAATAACCTCTCCCTCTGAGCGATTGATTGACTCCTGGCTTCGAGCCACCGGTTACGACACAATGTTGATACGGTGACAGGATATAAAAACAGGAGTCTGACCATGCTGTTTTATTTTGAAATGACCGGATGCTCTATGCTGTTCTCGTGTCTGACTTCCTGTTTGGAGCGATCTGCTCTGTTCAGCTTGATGCGTGCTTGAAGCGGCCTCCGTCAAAAATAGACTCGCCGCGTATTTTTTGTGGAGCACAGCGGAGAGATGCTTCTGGGGCGTGTCGGAGACGGAATGCGGCGCATGCTTTGGAGCATTGACTAGAGTGGTTGCGACCAACTCTGGAGGTCACCGCAGACACTTTTATTAATTTTTCTTAGGAATCTAGAGATTTATGGCAGTTAGGTTGAACAATCTCTCTCTGCTTCAAAGGTGGAGGTGTATCGCTCCAAATCCGTTGGCCACGAGCCCAGTGCAGACGACCCAGGATCAGGAGGCCAGGCTGGAGACGTGAACATCAACAGCATGGGGATGGGCATGGGCATGGAGATCGAATTGGGGATGGGGATAGGAGCTGGCGTGGGCGACACCAACGTCAAAATCCACCTTGAGGTTCTGGAGATCTGCGACAACGAGGAGGCCATGGACAGCGTCTCCATCATCTCCAACATCAGCCAGTCCTCAACCCACGCCCGCTCCCCATCGCTGCGCTACTCACGGAGAGAGAACCGCTTCGTCTCCTGCGACCTGGGCGAGACCGCTTCCTACTCTCTGCTCATCCCGGGCAGCGGCAACCCAGAGGCAGAGACCATCAATATCACTATACCTGACACGGTGGAGGCTCACCGGCAGAACAGCCGACGGCAGACGCAGGAGGGCTCGGGGTATCAGGAGGAGATTCAGTTGCTCAATGAGGCCTACAGGAAGCAAGCCGGGGACAGGGAAGAGTGATGCAGGATATTAGGGAGATATCTCTCTCTTAGGAGGGGGCTGAAAGATCGCTCCTGACAGCAGAGGATAAAAGACACATTTCCTAATCATTCCACATTTACTTCTTTCTGATCACCGCTTTAATAGAACTGACAGGTGACCCAAATAGAGACTTAGCTCCAGACTGTTTTAATAGTCTGTTTGCCTACTTTTACTTCCCTTTTTGGATAGCACATCTGAATGTAGATTACATAGAGATAGATAATGCTGTAAAGGAAGTAACTGGGAAAAAACGAGAGAGACAGAGCCAAAGAAGAGGATCGCAGGAGAGAGGAGCCGTATTCGAGCAGAGCATCTGTATTCCTTGCAAGACTTTGGCCATATGGCAGCCTGTCGTCATAAAAGAGACACCGAAAGACAGAAACTCACTTAGGCGTGGAAAAGGAGGGGCAGAGGTCTGATCACATGTCTGCTGTCGGACTACGTCACCAGTGACTCTGCCGTGAGGGGAGGGGTCACCTGACCCATGAGTCTGACTCATCCTAGTGTGTGTTTTTGTGCATTTGTGCGTGAGTAGAAGCCTTGCCCATACGGATGAGGGTGTACGGATGAGAATAATGTTTTTTTGATGTCGGCTACCAAAATTGATTGAGTTAATTCTGCATCCGTCACGTTTTACTAAATTTATCGTGAAAGGCGACTATCTGTGCTGACAAAGGGACAGGCGAGCATTTGAGGGAGAGGGCGCTTGATTATTAAAGAGGACTTCCAGGGGATGCTTCTGCAGAGCAGTGCAATTTAAAAGAGTGACATTGTGCATATTTTACTACAGTATAGGCAGCATTATGAATGTACATTCCAGATCCACTTTGAGGTATGATGTCTCTGCCTGCTCAGCTCACTGCCCATTCAATCAGCGAGCCACAGGGGCCTCTCACTTTCTATCATCCACGTGCATAAATTCAGAAGTGGAATCTAATCCGCTTCTTCTTGTATTGTGTATTTCAGTGCTGCTTTTGAATGGGAACTAATCAGAAGCATATAAATATTTATCGTTTTTCACAGTAGAGCCATTCCTTTCTTGTACACGTGTGAGTATCAAATGCAGTAACATCGTAAAATCAGTATTTCAGAGTGACTTCAGAATATATTTATTTAAACTTGTTTCAAGTGTCTTTTCTGTGCCATCTGTTTGGTTGCTCGATCTTTAACACAACATCTGCACTTCATTTGCAGCCTTATGAATTGTACTTCAGCGAGCCCACTTCATCAGCTGCATCGCGCTCCATCCCCCTGGAAGAATGTTGTCATTAAAGATTCATGCCGGGAAAATTGCCTCCAACAAGATTGCAATGCTTTTTCTATTTCAAGTGCTGCTGGGCAAAAATGTAAAAGAAAATAACATACATGCGTGTGAATCACTGTGAATGTAACGCTAATGTCAGCCGTTTCAGCCTCTAATGGTTCTCAGCTGAGCTTCGTCTCTGCGGGCGAACAGAGTGGAAGTAATCCGATCTTCTGCTCCTTCTCACTTTTAAACCGAAGCTTCTGGTGGAGCGTTTTTCATAAAGCATTGTGATCAATAAACTGTTATTTGCTGCTCGGTTTGAGAGACATTGGGAAGTGTTTGCACACTGACGCAGTCAAATCAACCATCTGGGCTGATTTGGTGACACAAAAACGGCTCTAATGTGGTTCCCCATTACTGAATAAAAGCAAATAAAGCACAAAAATTAACTACTTAAGGAGACTGACCTAGATAGTCACCATCATTGGTTGCTGTGCCCCAAGGATGAATGTATTCTGACTAATCCTCAAAAGCTTATTGTGCTCTTACCAGTGTTTGAGCCGGCGTGTAATCAGAAAGATGATCTCACAGATTCTTGTACATGTAGATATTTGTAGATGCAGTCTCTGAGAGTCGAGCAGAGAGAGCCAGTGAAAAGCAAATATCGGGTAGGCAGGAGAAAAACGGAGAAGAGGGCATAAAAGGGCAGCAAAAACAAAGAGAGAAATAACACAAAAAAACTGTGAATATCAAAGGCCTTGGCAAGCAGCTATTCCGAATGTTTCATCTTTTCTCTCTGATCCAAGGACTCTCACCTCCCACTCACAACCTCTGATCATGCTGAAGCAATAAGGCGCAGGTAAGCCTGCATCAAAATGTAGCATCAGCGGCGCTGCTTGAAACCACTCGCTCAACACGTGCACCGTCAAGTGCAGCCTGCATTATTGAGACTGTAAGCAGAAGTTGGAACATTATGCTATCATTGGAGCTTTCTCGTCTTTGAATGATTCATTGAGGTCGCAGATCATTATTCATCAGGTAGTCCTGAGGGCAAAAAAACAAGGTGCGCAGGAGAGACCGTGCCGAGAGGAGTCGGGGGGGAGGGGGCAGAGAGCGTGCCTCTTATGTTTTTGTTGTCTCCTCTTCTCAAAAGAGGCTTCCTCGCTCGTACGACCTCCCCTCCCCTCCTCTCCTCAAACAGCTCTAAATCCTCAGCATGTTTTTCACGCGCTGTCCCCTCTTAGTTTCTCACTGTTTTTATTCGCCGCTTACTCTGACTCATTTTCAATCTCTCCCCTGTTCCCTTCAGAGCCACCGGCTGAGAAATTGATAGTGCTTACTTATTTCAAAATGATTACAAAGTTGGAGGCATCGACAGCTGAGGCGAAATCATGCGGGGCACATCGAGTTAAAACAAACATTGATCACAGTTGATGTCCTGTTTTAAAACTGAGCCTGGCTCAAAGCAAGGCGGAATATATTTCTATCAAAGCTGAATATTCAACATTTTTTAATGGATTTAGTTAGAGAAAGCAGACAAAAGCAAACTCTTCCACACGCAGAGTGAAACCATAATTGTACATTAACTAGGCCCATCTTTTCACACATAGTGACAATAATAATAATGAACCTTCATCCCTCTGCAGATCGTCTTCCTCTGCTTCCTCAGTGGGTCAGGCATCTGGATTTCCTTCAACTAAAAAAAGGGTTGATGACACATGAGCGTGGACCCTTATGTTTGTAAAAATGAACCGATCACATCCCTGGATGTGTCGTTGCCAAGAAGGCGACAGAACAGGAGAGTGTGAGGAGAAGAGGTTCATTGAAAAGAGGTGATGCATGATTTTGTATGACAGCAACACACAGCCCGAGGGAGGGATCCACTCCGCACCCTCATGAGACTTCTGCATACACCCGATGAATGACTCCCTCTCACCTTTCATCCATCTTCCTGGTCCCTTTTCTCCGCCATGCGCTTCATGGCACTAATTGGGTGGATATTGCTTTCATTTAGTGCGACAAAGGCAGAAGAAACGAGAGGAAAGGAGAAAGAGAGAAGGAACACACATTGTAATACACCGTCTAATTTAAAAACAAGAGAATATTGAGTACAATTAAATTAGTTATTTTGCTGAAAGTGTGAACACTGAAAAAACAGAATCAGTGAAGGGTGAACAATAGTAATGAGAAAACAGTGTGATTGCAAACCACTGCATCTTTTGAAAAAAAGAACAAAACAGGAGCAGTTATTGATTGAAAAAACTCTGTTACCCGCTAATTGTGTCTTGCTGACTCTACAGCGCTTTTACAAAACAATGCAGAGAAAGAGAAGCAGTGTTAGCAAGAAAAAATACATTTCACAGAGATGGACAGAAAGAAGGAGAACAACCCTTTTGCAGCAAAAACAGCCCCGATCCGTCGAGTCATGGACTCCACTAGACCTCTGAAGGTGTGCTGAGGTATCCGGCCATCCACATGATGTAAAAGAAAACGTGATTGATCAGACCAGGCCACCTTCTTCCATTGCTCCATGGGGCTTTTAACAGTGGACGGCAGTCAGCATGGGCACTCTAGCTCTTCTGTTGAATCAGACCACACAGACCAGCCTTCTCTACACATCAGAGCCTTGGCCACCCATGACCCTGTCGCCCCCAGTTTTCCATCCTTGGACCACTTTTGGTAGGTACTGACCACTGCATACCGGGAACAACCCACGAGAGTGGAGCAGTTTTGGAGAAGCTCTGGACCAGTCGTCTCGCCATCACAATTTGGCCCTCGTCAAAGTCGTTCACATCCTTAAACTTGCCCATTTTTCCTGCTTCCAACACATCAACTTCGAGGACAAAATGTTCACTTGCTGCCTAACATATCCCACCCACTGATAATGAGATAATCAAATTTATTCACTTCACCACTGTCATTGAGCCAAGAGTCAAGTGGATGCCCTTCCTTAGGTTCATTCAGAGTTTTGAAATTAACATGGTTTTGAAAATTTGTAATGTAAAATGATTCTGTAATGGGGAATTTCATTGATGTTCTGGCAGAGTTTGGAATTGAACCCAGGGTGTGAATGTAACCTTTTAACAGGGGGCAAACATCTTATCCATAGAGCTAAGCAGCTGCCCTTCCTTAACGTACAATTGTAATCATAAATGCCTGTATTGGTAAGGGTAACATGATTGATGGTCTGGCAGAGGTTGGAATCGAACCAGCGTGCAAATGGAAGGATGCTCTTTCCATTGAGATAAGTTGCTGCCATTTCTTGAGGAGTTTTGAAACGAAAAAAAGTGAATTGGAGGACATTTATGCTGCACACAGAAAGACCGCAGCCAGCTTTGAAACTCAGAACATTCTTGGTGTGAGTCAACGGTGCTAACCACCACACCACCCTGATGCCCTGAAGCAAGTACCTGTATAAGCATATTTATTTTCCATTCAATTCTGATCATTTAAAGAAAGGCTCTAGTTGGGGAATCGAGCCCAGAGCCTTTCTGTGCTGCATAAACAGCAGGTAGTGCTGTTATGTTTTTTGGCTTTTTAGGTGGAGTTATGGTGTCAAAAAACTACAAACAGCTAACTGAGAACCAAGTGAATAAAAGTGTCCTAAAAAAGGCCTTTGTTCTGTTCATAGTGGCCAGTGGCAAACCTCTGATTAAGAGCCGTTAGAGCAAAAAGTCTTTATAAAAAGAGAAGGAAATTAGAAACATGAACACAAAAATGGTTATATAAGTACACCATCTAGAGCAAATGACTTTACGGTGGTCAGTTACAGACTATTCCAAATTTGACTCATCCACCATCTAATGATTAAAAGATGTATTTGTCTGCAGACATGTGAGAAGACCGGAGCAGAGCCATAACCAATCACAGAGCGCTTCGACAAATACTTGCAACTGAAAATCGTGACGTCATTACTGTGCGACATGCCGGATAGAAGCAAGACAGCAAACTGACAGAGGCTCTAATGTTTTACGAGTTTCTTAGTGTACCAACATTTAAATACGACATGTCGCTATGAAGATAACTGTCAGTAACTACGTGGGTGTAGCCTCATATTTATTACTCCAGTCTCTCGTTCACGAATCAATGTAACGTATCTTGTAGCTTAGCAACGTTAGCGAGAAGCTATTTCAGAAGACAACGAACTAACTGTTTTGTGTGGTATCACCGCTTTTCTGCTGAATACGTTATGAGTTATGGATATGGCGGTGGAGGTGGGAGAAGAGGCAGAAGAGGAGGTCGAGGTTACAGAGATGGAAGTAGAGAAAGATGGGACAGAGGAGGTGGAGGTGGCTCGAGAGGAAACAGTTCCGACTTTGACCAGGACCGAGGAGGAGGAGGAGGAGGAGGAGGAGGTGGACAACGGGACCGTCCTCCTCCACATCTGAAGGGCCGTGAGATTGGTCTGTGGTACGCAAGATACGGAGCCGTGAGGAGGAAACAGGCTGACCGGAGATCGGTATGGAGTGTTGCATCCTCTTGCACATGGTGTTGAGCAGGGCAGGCTGTCAGTTTATAGGAAACTACATCAGTACAGATAGAGACACTGAAGTTATGGCAGCCTTTACCTTACTGAATTATAAACTTTTGCTAACAAATAGGTCTGCCCCTTTAACTTAAGTATAAACTGCTGTTTATATACAGCAAGGTTTGGAGCAAATGCTGATCAGTGCTTCTTAGCAAAAAGTCTTAATCATATATAGGATTGTGCATGCTGAATTGTGGGGAAAATGCTGCATATATTTTTAGTGGTAAGCTATCCTCTACAAAGATTGCTTAAACCAAGCTATGATGTTACAAGTGTTCCCCTTGAAATGTCTTTGTGCAGAGGGCAGTGGTCCAGATGGATGAGGCCAGAGAGCAGCACATTACCAAGCTGCTTAACTCTGTCCAGAATGATCACATGGGTCCTGAGAGAGCTGGCAGAGATGAGAGAGCCGGCAGAGATGCAAGAGCCTCGACGTCTGGCAACTGGCAGACTTCTGCCAGTGGAGGTGGTCATTGGTGAGAACAACTTGCAGAGCTTTTCCTTGCAAAAAAAAGAGTGTGAGGTCAGTCGGTGACTGCAGCGAGTCTGACTCTAATGAAAATGCTTTTGGTCTTTGTATGCAGTTTCTTTGATGGGGATGAACCTGAAGAGAGTAAAATAAAGATTGAGATTAAATCTGAGGAAGAGGAGGAAGACGTTACTCCAGGCCAGAAGAAAGCAACTCAAAAATCACAACGGTAACTTATCAAGCAAATGCATGCTAAAAAAAGACTTGCTTCATCTGTACTTAATAGTACTCCATGTCACAAGATCAACCAATATTGTCAGGTGATCCATTATAATGTGGATATTTACACCCTTAAATGTTTTTGTTTAGTTACTTCTCTCAGGCAGTCACTAAAGATGAGCCTCCAGATACCTGGGATGAAGACGAGCAGCAGCAGCAGCAGGAGCAGCAAGAGGATGAGAAAGAAAAACTGAGGAGGCAAGACAAGGATCTGGAGTTCTTATTTCAGGATGTTATCAGAGACAATTCACTAGACGGCTCCCTTCAGAGAGATCTGCAGAACAAGAAATCAGATCCAAAGTACAAAGAAATGTTGGTGAGTATAACGATCAGTGTCATGCTTATTCATGCAGCTTGAAACGTTTTTATCATGTGTCCTTTGATGTCTAACATTATTGATATTTTTCAGATGTACAGTGAAGTAGCATCAGGATTCGTGAGGGGAAAGATGGTTGAATATCAGCACAACAAAAAGATAATTGGATGTAGTGCAGAGCATCTTTACCTCAAAATCAAGAACACATGCCAATTTGTTAGCTAATTTTTCTGCTATGTTTGCTACTCTGTTATTTACAGGTCAACAGATGTTTGGTTTACAGATCTTAATAGTTTAGTGCAAAGCCAGAACAAATAGTTTAGCTTGGCGGTTAAATTGCTTGTCCCATATACAGAGGCTACAGTCCTCAAAGTGGCAGCCCCGTGTTCGATGCCCACACTCGGCCCTTTGCCTTTTGTCTTCCTCACTCTCTCTTCCCCCGTTTCCGACTCTACCCCCTCTCCTCTCGCTCAATAAAGTCATAAAAGGCCAAAAAAATCTTGTAAAAAATATGCATTTACAGGGCAGATTAGTTGTGTCTTGCAGTATCACAACATTGTTATGTCATATTCAACTGACAGACAATACAGGAATAACTGAGTAATTGCCAAACTATCGGACAGAACCAGTGTTTATAAGAATTAAATAAGTGCTTTTGGTATTTCATTTAGTGTTCACCTTTGTCTGTTTTTTTTTTTTGTCAGAAATTCCGGGAGAAACTTCCATCTTATGGGAAAAAAGAGGTACGTTTTTGGCTTCATACATGCTCCTTCTCATCTTGTATCACACCATGTCTGTTAAAACATCCTCTATCATCATCACTTTTTCCCTCCTCCTCATCTCATGATCCTTCCGCTTCCTCCTCAGGAGCTTGTGGAGCTGATCAACTCCAACCGCGTCCTGGTGGTGAGTGGAGAAACAGGGTGTGGAAAGACAACTCAGGTCACCCAGTTCATCCTTGATGACCACATAAACAGAGGCGTGGGCTCAATGTGCCGCGTGGTCTGCACGCAGCCTCGTCGTATCAGTGCCATCTCGGTAAGTACTCTTTTAGTGTTTCAGGTCTGACTGTGTTGGATTGTGTGTTTGTGTGTGCACACTGAGGATACATGTTGTTGCTAATGTGTTTGATAGAATTCTTATGCCAATGATATAGATTTAAAGTTGTAATTTTGAAGATTTCAGTTTCCTTCGCTTTGGCGGCACCTATGGCGATAAACAGTAATTGCCGGAGCACACTTCCCAGATATCCAGACAGTGCTGCATGTGCATCTGCATTGTTTCTTTTTCTTTGGATCTTCACTTATTGTTGAAGTTGTATCTGTAGTCATCGATCTTTTCTATGTTTGTTCAACCATAGTAGATTACTGTTTACTCGCAACACTTGCAGAGACCGGAAAAGCAGCCGCTTAGCTCCGCCTACCCTCTCTGGCAGACCACTGCTGGCTGATGGAAAACCATAATTCTGCTAATGCAAAGGCTTTCATCAGTGGGCCATAGGCTCAATCACCATTGTGTTGCCTCATTCAGCGATAGATAGTGACTTAACAGACATTTATTTACATGAAAATCTTCGACATTATACCTTTAAATTGTATTTGTCACAATGCTGATGTTCTTCTCTGTTGTCTTTGTATGTGTGCTTCCTCTCAGGTCGCAGAGCGTGTAGCAGCAGAAAGGGCAGAAAGTGTAGGGAATGGAAATTCTTGCGGATACCAAATCCGCCTGCAGAGGTAAGGAGGTCTCTTCAAACATATGTTGCTTTAAATAGAAGCACTCAATGTTGAACAGCTGGATGATATTACATCAAAAGATAGGCAAGCTTCTAGAACAATAAAATGTGCCATAAATGTTGGTCATGGTTCCCTCGCACACTGAGTTAGGGCATTCAGCAAACCATTGATTTGATGTGCCAACATTTTACCTCCCACCGCCCATTGCTAACGGAAAAGACCACCATGCAGTCCAGAAATCCTGTTAAGTAGTAAACCTATGATCACCTTAAGAGTATGTAAAGAGTTAAATGACTCAGCGCTGCCTTTACAGTAGACCAGACACCTGCAGCTGATTCAGAGGGCAGCTTCTGCTGAATGTCGTGACACTTCTAGCACTGCAGAAGTAGCTGTTATTCTGTTTGATTTGTCGTACTTAAGCTCATTTGTATTGTTTGGTTTTGTTTTACTCTTTCTAAAATCCTATTTTAAGTATTTTTAAGGTGTCTTTTTTTTATATTGCTTTGTCTTTCTTTAAGGTGCTACAAAGACAAACTTAGACAGTCTCTCCCTGAAATTGTTAGCATTAGCATTAAGGAAGTAGTAACAGTGAATAGTGAAGAGTAGTGTCACCACAGATTGTGTTGCCAGACTGTGAAGGAAGGTTGTTTCAGCTCCCACAGAGCCTTGTGTTTTTACTGTTTCTTTCCATAGACTTGTTTCAGACTCCTGAGCTGTCACAGATACTTCAAATGTATACTGTGTGGGTTAGACTGAAGGTTGTGATGTTATCTACCTTTGTGAGAGCCAGACCGATCGGTACTTTATAAAGATGCAGTTATAGCTACAGTTCAATTACTGCTCAGGTACTACTCATTATATAACAGGTAAAGTGCATGTAATCACTGAGTAAATACAGAGGCTAATGGGCCCTGATGATCCTATAGGAGCCTTGAAAAAGCCGTTCTGTGATGTTGTAGCCTATGGAAAAAAGCAGACTGACATATAAATGTTCTTCTTGTGTATCCATACACACAAGGTCACATTTGAGATCAACCACATCACTCTTATTAAGAAATTGCATTAATGGTTGCGTTATTTTCTTGTGAATTAGGCTTAATTTAGATAAATATTTAATAGGATGATTGAATACCAGGGGAGACATGAGGATCAGTAGATGGGAGTGATCATTTGAGATCATGCACTTAGAAATAAATGGACACAGCTGGGGAGAAAGGCGCGTGGACTGAGCGAAAAAGAGAGTGTACCAGTATACAAGGTTGCAGCAATCTAAAGTGAATAATCATACGCAGTGCTGTATGAAGGATAAGAGGGGAGGAGAAGAAGAAACCCATTTGTGACATCAAGGGTGACTTACACAGGGGGATGAGGAGTAAAAAGATGGACGGAAAATTGATTACTGACTGTAAAAGGAACGGGACAAAAAACAAGGTGCCAGACTGAATATGAGCCCCTTTTCCACATTTTCTAAAGAGTTTCATGATGTGCTTTTTTATATAGCTCTCCTTGAGGCACAAATACACTAACTAACATTACGTTTTGCATAAAAGAACTAGATAGGCGTCTTTGTCGCTGCCACGTGTCCCTGAGACCGTGGGCGTCTCTCAGTGGGTACGGATGCAAAAGCTGGCAGTTAGTTCCTCAGTGTTTTTTAAACTGCTTGAATAACATTGATGTCATTCCTCTATCCACTTGAAAATAAAAGGTGACTGGATCTTTACAGTGCAAGGTTAGAATATAGATCAGGTATCTTTTCATTATAGAGGAATCCAGCCAACAATGTGTGTGTCCCCTGTCTTATAGTCGCCATTTCTGCGGTGGCAACTCTGACTGAGACAGCAGCGTAGATAGTAAAGATGTTAGACATCTGCCTTCAGCTACTGATGAAGGTATCTTAATCAGGCCATCTTAACATTATTTACATTTTAGACATCAGTTACGACAGCCTGATTACATTGCTATGGTAATTAAGATTATTCTATGAGCTAGTTAGCTTAATCAACTAACGGCTGCATTTAATCATCACAAACTAGTTGCATTGCATTTTTTGTAGATATGCATTTAGAGTGTATTTTCAATTGATTTGATTTGCTGTAATTACATGCAGCTCTTACTTGATTATGCTAGCTAGCTAGTAGAGGAACGACAAGATCGTTTCATTAATCACCTGGCGATGAAAAACTAAGTGCCATCTACAGGTCACTCAGAGAGGGACAAATTACTGTAATAAAAAATATAAACAGTATATAAAAATTAGAACAATCTTGATCTCCTTCTAAAGAATATCTTGGTCCTCTGCAGGGCCAGTGAATCTATAAAGTGTCCGGTCTCATACAGGGGGCCTCCTCATGACGTAAAGGTGTATCAGTGTTTTTTTTCCCCAAAGTTAAAGTTCGTCACGACTGTTAAAGCAGCTGAGAACTTTACAGGTTCTTCCCCAAGTACATCGTTATCAAAAGTGAAGTTACATAGAAAGTAATGGTTAAAGTAGAAAATGGTTAACTTCTGAGGACAGTTTGCATTCCAACACGCAGACGTTGTAGGGAGACGCCACTAAAGTAATTAAGGCTTGTCAACTTCTGGGAATTCAACGGATTCATGTATAGAACAACTTAACACATGCAAAACAAGCTGAGAAATATGGGGTTTATAAACACCCACCTGTCGCCCCTCAGCCTGCTATCCAGCTATAGTGCCTCTCTCAATAGTGTCTTTTAATTTGTATAACAAATCTAATAGTTTAGATGATGATGTTAATTGCTATTATCTCTCTATTATACTGTTATTTATCATCTGTTTCCTATATTAAAGCTCCTGTGAGGAACTTTCAGTTTGTGTTGATTTTGGCGCCCCCTGTGGACAAAGCCGTACCTCTTATCTCTTTGCTTATTTTTTCCTGTACATGCTTTAACAAAAAATCTCATCCTGCTTTCTTTAACAGTCTGTATCACTCACTTTAAATGTGTGTGTACCCCCGCCAGCAGTTTCAGGCATTAAAAATAACTATATAGAAATAATCAGTCTTGTCTGTGGTGGTCTGGTTTGCTTTTGTGAGTCATACAGAGTCATCAGAATTAATTTCAGTCTGTTTCATAACCAGAGAAAAACTCCTCACAGGAGCTTTAAGTATTTCTACGCTGTTCTATCATTGCTTACATATCTATAAACGTATTATCAGTGAGCTTTAAGAAGCCAGCTGTGTATTTGTCTGTTTGTTTCAAAAAATGATTCATAAAAAATCCTTTTCCATTTCTTTAATGTGCTTCAGTGGTCAGAGAAATGCAGTTTTATATTGTCACAGCAGCAGACGTTTCTGCTTTGTTGGGGATTCATAAATGGAAAGTCGTTTTATCATTGCTGTGAACTTTTCATCACTGACTGACGCTAATGTAAAATACAATAGATGTAAATAAAGTGTGAACACAAGTACCCATTACATCCAGTTACATTAATTATTCAGCAGCATTTTCTGTGTCCGCAACATTTTATAGCAGCATCAATCAGCTTTATGGGTAATTATATGCACAGCCGGAGCCTCGGGATATTCCTGCTATGAAGTAATCTTTAAGCCACCAACTTGTAAATAAAATTGGAATAAAAGTTAACACACATTTGAGGACAAACTGAAAACTCATGTGGGAAATATTAAGTGTTTTTCTGTCTTTTTTCTCCTCCAATTTCTCAGCCGGTTACCACGGAGACAAGGTTCGGTCCTGTATTGTACAACAGGCATTATTCTTCAGTGGCTTCGCTCAGACCCGTGAGTCCTCCACCCCCAACACACACACACACACTCCATCCGCTGTTCCTTATCCAGATCACATCTCCCCCCAGCATTTCGTCTTCTTTCCCTCTGTGTGTCTCTGCTCCAGCTGTCCTTCCTCCACTGTCCTATTCCCTCTGTCACTCTGTATAATCCTCATTGATTTATGGTTGACTCTACTGTCTGTGGAAGAAGCATTAGTATGGGTCCCCATTCACATAGGCGGAGATATGAAGACACACGGCTTCTGTTGACTCATCCCTGCGTGCTCATCCCTGCATTCTGAGTGTCTTCAGAAAAACCACAGAGACCGAGCGAGGGTGCCAGCTTCTCTTGTTGTCTTGCTTCATGCTCTTTGAGAACTGGCAACAACTCTCCTTTGAGTCATTTTAGGGCCACAGTTGTCTGACAAAATGCTTCAGCTTACAAGCTAACAAGGCTTACAAGCTGACAGCCGGTATGGACTGCAGCTATGTTTACACTTGTCAGTTCTTGTATGGCTGTTGTCTTCAGCTGCCACATTAGCGACACATTAGCATTTTAAGTCCCGCAAACACTTTCAACTAATTGCTACAGACTAATGGTGTACAGAGAGGCAGTGAACACAGATTATTTTAGATACCAATGTATACATAGAAGGACAACTCATCTCCATCTGCTCCAAAATTGAAGCCAAAATACCCCCTTGATGGACGCTGCCATCTTGCGCTGATGTTTTTTGGAGCCAGAGCTGCACAGTAGAGATCGGCGGGTGTAGCCACTTCCGCAAACCAAAACACACATTTAACTAACTGCAAGCAAAGATCCCTCATGTCGACTGCAGGAGCTGAATTCGTCAACAGAGCTGTCAATCATCTTTTTTACGGCGTCAGAAAAAAAATTTAAACTGAAAGAAAAGTGAACACTTGAACGTAAATAAGCATGTGACAGAAACCATGTTTGAGAAACATTTATTTGGTGTGTATTTTGATTTTGTAGTTTGAGTCATGTCCCATCTGTTAACATGGAGGAGGCGGGCTTTATGACCTATACTGCAGCCAGTCAGCGGGGGGTGATAGAGATGTTTTTGCTTGACTTTTAGGGAGCTGTCATGTCGTCCATATTTTTATACAGCCTATGTCACAGACACAGGAATGATTTTTTTCAGCCCTATTGAGAAAAAAATACAGCCACTTGAACTAAACTCAACAACAGACTTAAACCATTCCCCTGTGTCTTTGTGTGTCAGATTGTTATCCAGCGTCAGCCACCTGGTGTTGGACGAGATTCACGAGAGAAACCTGCAATCCGACGTTTTGCTTGTTATTGTGAAGGACCTACTTAGCGCCAGAGACGACCTCAAAGTCATCCTCATGAGTGCCACTCTCAATGCAGAGAAGTTTTCAAGATATTTTGGTATGCAGCTCTTAGAATTACAAAACATATTTTGTTAGGAATAAATCTGTTCTTTCATCTCATCTGCCCTGTCCTGCTGTGTCCATTCCCTTTAAGACAACTGTCCGATGATCCACATCCCCGGTTTGACGTTCCCAGTGGAGGAGTTCCTACTTGAGGACATTTTGGAGATGACCAGGTAACAGAAGCACAAATACACATGTACAGAAATATATTAGTTTAAACAGGGTCCTATGTGAACTTGTCGGTGTGTGTCTGCCAGGTATCGCCCCCAGAATAAGGACCGCCGTCCCGCATGGAAGAGAGGCTTTTGGCAGGGACGCAACTCCAGACCTGAGAAGGAGGAGAAGGAGGCTGAATACAAAGAGAGCTGGCCTTGTTATGCCCGCACACTGCAGGGCAGGTGAGTTAGTGAGAACAGCAGTGTAGTTAAATTGGCCAAACAGCTGCCAGGTTGATAGATGGGTTGTTGTTTTTTGGGTGGGAAATGGGAGAAGGGTGCTTTGTGGCTTTCACATAACAAACAAACAAACAAAAAAAAAACCCCTTTGGTTTGTGATTTATAAATTCAAGTTAAGACCAGAGGGTGTAAAAGCTGAACACAGAGCAGCGTAAGTGCTTTGGAACATCTGGCCCTTTGATAGGTTAGTCACGTTAACACTGATTTATGCATCTGCACTGAAATAACGTCTCCCTTTGATTATCCGCCCTGTTCATGAAGAGGTTTCAACAGTCGATAAGTTCGACAAATCAAGTGGGTGTCTTCCTACGTTTCTAATTTTAGTTTCAACTTTTCCTTTTGTTTCATTGCTGAGCTGTGGAGGGAGGCATAGCAGCGACAAGAGGGAATATTGTAATTAACAGACTTAGGAAGATATGCGCAGTTCATTTGTCTCACTTGGACTGCCTCATATTAGCCTCATATTATTTCCCTTTAATTAACATTTGAGGTGCTTTTCAAAGGCCAAGGGTGCTTAATGCATTTTGATAACAATGCTGCCATGTTTCGTATCTGTCCATCCACCCATTATCTATACCGCTTGTCCCAGCTGTCATTGGGCGAGAGGCGGGGTACACCCTGGGCTGATCGCCAGTCAATCACAGGGCTGACACACAGACAGACAACCTTTCACGCTCACACTCACACCCACGGGCATTTTAGAGTCACCAGCGAACCTAACGAGCATGTCTTCGGACTGTGGGAAGAAGCCGAAGTACCCGGAGAGAACCAACGCATGCACAGGGAGAACATGCAAACTCAGAAAAGACCCACTTCATCTGAACCGGGATTCATGTCCTTGGACCAGCTTCCTGTGAGGCTACAGCGCTAACCACTGCACCACCGTGTAGCCCCCCTATCTGTCAAATTATATTTAAACAAGACTAGGTCAAAACCTAGTATGTGGCTGCATCAGGTCAATGTACGCTTTTGTGGGCAATGTGTTACAAGGACTGTCCTTATGAGGCCGATGAAGTGTTTGAAAGCAGGTGCGCACTGCGGACGTAGGTGAGGACAGCGGAGGAGCAGCGGAGGAGCGGCCCCGCCTACCCCCCAAAAAAAGCATCTAGAACAGTATAGACAGAGAGTCGCGTCAGTGGAGGTCCAATATGCTCCATGATCCGCCATTGCGATGTCGCAACTTTCTCTCTCTACGGCTCTTAAAGTACCGTCAATCATTCACTCAGTCAGTCGGTTACCCAGTCAGTCACATACAGACCCGTGTGTAGGGCTGACCCCGGCAGTCAGCCAAAAATAAGACTTCAGTAAACCATGATACATTCAACCCAGCATATAAGTTTGTGTGTGCTGAACATTGACTTGACTCATCATTACACTTTTTGGTTCACATGCACCAAAATGATTGATGGAAAAACACTTACTGTATTTTGTATTGAATCTTGGCTTAAATTCCTGCAGCATGTAAATATCTTCTTTTTTTCTTCATCATTTGGAGTTGCCTAGAATTTCTTTGGTGAACAGTAGGAGGATCATAACAGTCCTTGTTGTGTTAAACGCTGCACAAATGTTGACAAGTTGTCATTCTCTCACCTACGATGACCTCATTTAGACCTGTCAATCTCACACCAAACAATGCAATGTGCAATTCGCAATTTGAGACAGGAAAAAAAGATGATACATTTAAGGAAAAAAGCAAAGGATTTAGTTAACAGATATTGCTTTTAATTGTAGCAGCATCCAATACAGTTAAGACAGTCAAAGCATTTAACAAATATAAGTTAAAATTTAGCTGCATGGTGGTGCAGGTTCCTAGTTTGAATCCCTGTTCAGACGAAGTGGGTCTTTCTGTGTGGAGTTTGCATGTTCTCGCCGTGCATGCGTGGGTTCTCTCCGGGTACTCAGGCTTCTTCCCACATTTCAAAGACATGCTCGTTAGGTTCATTGGCGACTCTAAAATTGCCCGTAGGTGTGAGTGTGAAAGGTTGTCTCTAGTGTCAGCCCTGTGATTGAGTGGCGACCGGTCCAGGGTGTAACCTGCCTCCCACCCAATGACAGCTGGGACAGGCTCCAGCCCCTGTGACCCTGAACAGAATAAATGGTATAGATAGTGAAACTGTTTATTGTCTTTGTAAAAAAAACACATATTAAACACCCTACAGAATTTTCCACATATCTTTTTACATAACATCTGAATGAAAATATTGTGTGCAAATAAATGTATCTCTTGCAGTTATAACCCTGGTGTGACAGCCAAAGCAACAGGAAGGGGGACAGTTTGACACAGTTTTGTCGCCATATTTATTGACGTATTTGTCCCCGTGTTCCTGGTTTTAAAGATACTCTGACAACACCATTGAGGCGCTGGAAAATTTGGACAATGATGAGAAGATTGACCTGGAGCTCATCCTGGCGCTGATTCGCCATATTGTGATCAATGATGAGGTGAGTTGTGAGTTCGGTTGACAAAATTCTGGTGTCTTCAATGAGATTTTTAATGAAGTAGAGTTGTACTCAGAGATGTAAATGGGATTCAGGGGAGTGCTTCAGTCACTACAGTCATTTTGATCACTCGACAGGGCAGTGGTCACTGCTGAAGATGCTTTCAGATCATGTACTTGACGCAGACATGGACTGACAAAAGGAGAGACTACAGTACATTCCTAGGTAGAGCAGATGGAGGGAACAGGAGGGCTCGCTTCCAAACTCTAAGCGACATTAGATCAGAGGAAATAACACAGATCCTGGCAGCACTTCTGTGCTAATGAGTGATCGAACAGATGCTCTCCCAATGCACGTCCAATCCCTCTTTTCTCTTTCCAGTTCTCGTTCATGTTGTTTTTATGACTGCATCATTCCAGGCTTCAATTCAGACTTTGGTAATGTCACTATTACAAGGAGAATAATGAGGGTTAGAACAGCGTAGGGTATTTAGACACACTGTTCTTTCTTTTCCTTTAATTTTCCAAGTGAAACAGAACTAGTTGAACTTATTAGTTTTTAGTTTGCTGCCGTGTTTCTGAAAGTCGCTGACGAGAGATGAGCAGAAGACGGGGACAGGCCCGGGATGAGGAGTGAGTGACTTACGCAAACCGACAGAATAATTACTCCTTCCCCTGCGAAGCCGCATCTCTCAGTCACGGCCACCGTGAGCCAGTCAACCAGCTGATTCGGCGTGGCATTGTCAAACGGGCCAAGAGGGAGCTGGCTGATTCGGCGTGACGGCATTCAGAACCGAGGATGCGGGCCGTCTGCCAGGCTTTCGGCTGTGATGATTGGTTAATTATGTTGCAGGGCTCTGTGCTTAGACACCTAGGCAGGCATTAATGAACGCCTGCTGGATGCAATTGTGTGTTTATGTGTGTGTGTGTGTGTTTAAATGGCTGGTTTGGTGTGTTAGTGTGCTTCTGTGTGTGAGATTATTACTGAACTGTCTTGATTTTTAGTTGGGATTAATCAGAGCCTTTTTTCCGCACTGCATGTGTGTGAACGTGTTTCTTTGCATGTCTCTCCTCCTCTCTCTTTCACACACGCACATATGCACAGATATTAACACACACACATACACGGCCCCATGTGGGTTGAATTGGTTGAAGGACTGGTATAATAATTAGCTTTAATTAAAAGGCAGGGGTACTCAGAGCCCAGAAGCTACTTTTTAATGTGTGTTCTTCATCTTGGCTTCATTCTCTCAGGAAATGAATAGCTAGCAGAGCCTTTTTAAAGCGCTGGTTATTTTACACCCATTTTAGTTTTATCAAGGGAATCATTTTTGTTCAAATTTAGGGCTTTGATGTGATGGAATATCATTTTAAGTTGACTTTTCTCCTATTTCCAAAGTTTAGAGCTTCTTAAGTTATGATTAGTCTTTAGCTAATATCTGTTTCGCTAAAAATAACACTGAATAATTCGCTTTTTTTGCCCCATGGTGCATTCAGCAGTGTCTCAAGACGCTGCTCGGGACTGCTTCGTGCAATCTGATCCGCATTTGTACGTCACAGTTTGCAGCCTCATTATTTGTGTCTGAGATTAGTCACATATTTCTTCACACCTTTCACTACATCCTGCTGCTTTTGTTAATAACTCTGTGGTGTGAATAATTGTAGAGCAGATACTTCCTGCCCTTAAGCAGGAAATGAGGAAAGTTTGCTCCTTTCAAACAGGTATTTATTTGAGTTAAGTAATTGAATGGCTGCTTGCTTTAAAGTAATAATCTCAAAGATTTTCTTTTAAATAAATGTGTTAAGTCACTATCTGTCGCAGAACGAGGTAACACAATGGTGATTGAGCCTGTAGCCCACTGATGAAAGGCTTTGCATTTGCAGTATGTAGTATTATTATGGACTGGGTGTCTGTGGCGACATTCGCCAGAGAGGGTAGGCGGAGCTTAGCGGCTGCTTTTCCGGTCTCTGCAAGTGTTGCGAGTAAACAGTAATCTACTATGGCTGAACAAACAAAGAAAAGATCGATGACTACAGATACAACTTCAACAATAAGTGAAAATCCAAAGAAAACTCTCAGATGAAGGCAAACAGTCTAAAAAGGAAAGCGACCGCCAGCGAGGAAAATCAAGAGTTACAACCGGAGCCGTCTGGTTATCTTGGACGTATGCGCCTGCAATTACCTTTTATTGCCACAAGGTGATGCCAAATAGAACGAAACTGAGAACTTTGAGATGATCAGTTTAAGTCTATAGACTGACCCATATGGGGTTTTAAAGGGATAGTTCGGATTTTTTTTTTCGGAGCTTCACATTGACGTCAAACAGCCCTTTCCCTCGGCACTATGGCAAAAAACTACAATACAGCGTACAATTAAGCCTCAATATTTGTGTATATGTGGGATTCTTTTAAGTGGGTAAAGTACGTGGGCTCCTCACCCTGTCTGTAGCTTAGCTTAGCTTCCGTGTAGGAACTCTGGACGGCTACTCCTAACTGGGGCCGTGCTGACTACTAAGTATCTCATACAACCCCCACGTCAAAAAATCTGAACTATCCCTTTAAGAAGGGAAAAATGTACAGATTACAGATAAAGCAGTGGATGGAGTAAATTTTTGAACTTGAATGACGATATACCTTTTTTATGTATATTGTGCACTGATAGTACACAGAAGGCTGCTTTCTTTAACATACAACTTTACGAATAAATATGTAACATATTATACATCCAACATCTGCTCAGCTCTCATTCATGCTCATTCATGATTCTGTGCTCTTATCCTCGAGCTACTGGACAATCTGTGTGATTACACCATCTCTAAATCAAGCATAGCATTGTGTCCTGCGTTATACTTCCTGTGAAAGAATTGTTCATATAGCGCATAGCTGATAAAGCTCTACGCTGATACTGGTTTTTATCTGTGATTGGCCGAGTAATATCTGCCGAATTATGTATTTGTTGAGTTCTTGTTAAAGCAGCACGAAACAGCAGTACTCTCTAAATAGACTCGGTACCATGCAGGAGGTTGTGTATTGGCAGCTAAAAAGATTCATCGTATTGTTCTCTGTGTCCTCTTCTTATTCGCTCCAATAACAGAATTGCTCCTCATCAACTATTAGATAGTTCTGTATCTTATTTTTTTATTATAGCTTTATGTCATTTTGCTTTTATGGTAGAGGGTCTGCCATTTGCAGGCGTTGTCATACAGCTGATTTGCTCACACTGGAGTACATCCAACTGTATTAGCCACCATCATCTGTTATCCTGCGGATGTTTTCCCAGCTTGCATTTGTGTGCTTCTGTATTTTTCCAGGTGACTAATTGGTTCTATTTTTTTTGCTGCTGCTTTTAAAGAATCAGGTCTATCCCAGTGGTAATGGGACACAGAGTCAGTCTTGTAGTGTTAAGCTGGTGTTGTCATAATGATGTTGGCAGGCAGTGTCAGGTCTTATTGTGTGGCTGATGGTGGAGGTTGGAAGCTCAGGGCAAGTCGTCTCCGTCTGCCTCGCCTCAGCTCCTCAGAGGGCACGGGCACCCTGCTCACTTGGCTCAGTTGTAGCTGAGACTCGTCTGGTTAATGGCCGCTTCTTTTCTTTTGGCACTTTCTGCCCTGCTGGTTTTTGTTTGTTGCAGCTGCTAAGTGTTGTGCCATGTGTTGACAGGAAGGAGCAATCCTGGTCTTCCTGCCTGGCTGGGACAACATCAGCAGCCTCAATGACCTGCTCATGGCTCAGCAGATGTTCCGATCAGGTACACACACACACACACAGAAAAAAAACACAGATAATATGACATGGAAGTGCATAGCAGTGACTTTTAGGTTAACAAGATCATCTTTCACTTAGGGTTTTGCTGTTTTGTGATTGTCATCAACTATTCCAAAATGTCTTTTGTTTATTGTTACACTACTTGGATGTTAATTGGTTATATAGCGGCAAATAATAACCAAAGTTATCTCAAGACACTTTACAAAAAGAGCAGGTCCAGACGGTACTCTTAATTCTATTATTTAGAGAGACCCAACATGAATCCACCATGAGCAGTAGCAGGCAGGAACCTCGAGCAGAACAAGACTCATGTTGAACAGCCATCTGCCTCGACTGGATGGGCCGAAAAGTGGCAGCAACAACAACATATGTTGTTGCTGCAACATTTATTTACATGTAACCTTTATTTTACCAAGAACTGACAAATTAATAATTTGATCTGTGGAGGTTAAAGCCCTCTAAGTGCGATGTGAATAATTACAAAACCTCCACTGAGACTCTTGCAATAGATTTATATCACATATAAAAATGACATTGGTGAATTTATGAGTTAAAACTTTGAAGAGAAAAATAATTCATAAGAATTAACATATATATATATGTATTATTACAAGAAGGGCATTAAAAAAACATGACTGGAGGTGATCTGTGAATCTACTGAATATAAAAGAAAATTAAAGTGTTAAGTTAGAGGTCCCTTTTGGCCCTTATCAAAGGGGGTATTGTGCTAATTTCAAGCTTCATATTTCACTCTTTGATACCTGCGGAGTAGCTTAGCACAATTAACAGTTAAAAAACTCCTCATTGTTCTCACACAGGTGCTCTGTGCAGGCCCTCATACGGCCTCTGCCTGAAACGACTCAAGTCAGCTCTGTCCCTTTAAGAAACCCCGCCCCTACAAGCCCACTTCCTTCTGATTGGCCAGCTCTCAGAAGCCTGCTGAGGCTGCACTTTGTGACATCACTGTAGAAAAAACTTGGTAAAACCTGGCTGAGAAGCCTGGGGATTACTCCAACATACTTTCACCTACAGATTTGAAACGTCACCATCGTTTAGTGGGCATCCAACATTGTAAAATTATATAGCCCCTAATTAATTAGTAATTATAATACCCCCTCTTTAATATTTCTGTTCACACTGGATAACAATATAAAAGGGGTTACTGCCAAAGATGAATAAATGATGGTGATACATGATTACTTTCTCAGTATTTTCCAGGATAATCAGGGTTATATTCACAGACATCGCTGTGCAGCCTCAGACACTAGCAACAGTATCTTATGCTGGCAAACAGTGCTTTGTTTGATATTTTCTTTTGTGTCCCGTTGTGTTTCAGACCGGTTCGTTATCATCCCTCTGCACTCCCTCATGCCGACCGTTAATCAGACGCAGGTCAGCTTTCTTTTGTGTTTCTCTTTGTCCGTCTCTCTGACCGTCTCCATCTCTGACGCTTGTCCTGCTTTATTCCCTTTTCAATATCAGAAATGTCCAATCTCATCCGTCTCTCTCACTCTTCTCAGGTGTTCAAAAGACCTCCTGCTGGAGTTAGAAAGATTGTGATTGCCACTAATATAGCTGAGACCAGGTATGTGTGTGTGTTTTTGTGTGTTTGTTTGGGTTTTTCAGGCTTTGTACAAACTCCCTTTGAAAACATATTCCTGGCTGTTACTTTCTGTTAAGTTTGGAAAAAGAAATATGTGTGTGTGTGTGTGCGTGTGTGTGTGTACGTACAATTGTAATGCAGTCCGTCCCAGTTATTTATACAAGCAGTGGATTGGGTGCTAATTAGCATATATTTCTTTGATTGATATGAATACTGTCATATTGGCTCGGATGGAACTCACTGAGTCACTGACAGGCAATTTGTATATGCATTCACACAGTTTCACACACTCACACACAGACTGAGCACATTAAGAAGCTGCCTGCACTCTCATCACATCACTCCACTATATATAGACTCCAAACCTACCAAAGGGCTAAATATAATTTGTACTTCTGAATGGTAATGTGTGTGAGTCTTAACTCAGCATTCTTGACAGACTGCTTTGAAGTGTTTTTGTCTGATTTTTTTCTCTCTCTCCGTCTCCGCTCTTCCTCACAGCATCACCATCGATGACGTCGTCTATGTGATAGATGGTGGCAAGATTAAGGAGACCAACTTTGACACCAACAACAACATCAGCACCATGACGGCAGAGTGGGTTAGCCTGGCAAATGCCAAGCAGAGGAAGGGACGAGCCGGCAGGTGTGTTTGTGTTTGTTTGTCTGCACACACGCCGGGGCTTTGTGGATACTTAATTATGAGGGCACATATAGCGATCCCGGCTGAATGATGGTCTGTCTCTTTTACTGATGGTTCACAGGGTTTTATTAAGAGTAGTTCCTCTGTCCATTAACAGAGTGAGCACATCATAAGAGCTAAAGAAAAACAAATTAAATATTAACATCATTTTAAAACTCACAAATGTGTCACTCTAACCCTTTAAATGTTTACTTATGTTCAATCATAACCATGACAGTATGTATTTTAAACCTTACACTGAAAATTAATTAACCTTACTTATTAAATCATCATGAATTTAACTATTTATTTAAACATGAATTCTCAATTTTCCTTTAATAGAAGACAAACTCAAAGAGGGCTGCATGTAAACAAACGACAACAAATAAAATATGAAACAATAAGTCACCATATTTTAACCCAAATTAACATGAGATGCATATTTAACCATCTATTTAAAGCACATTTTGACTCATATTTCTTAAATATAACATAAACAGCCATTTATAGTCTTAAAACCATGCGTTAATTAAGCAATATCACACTCGAGGTCGTGATGTTGTACTGAATATCATCACAGCTGTGATGCGGCCGCAGATGATCACAGCCGTGATGATATTCAGAACATCACGACCTCGAGTGTGATATTGCTTTTATACAGTAGTTATAGAAGCGGCAAATGGTAGCAAACAGTAACAATCAACAACAGATTATTTTCTGTTCCTCCGACTCAACTACTTCCACAACTGAACTGAAACTGGACTTTTGTTGCCAAGCAACCCAAACGTTCTCCTGCACTCTGTGTCTCCAGGTGACCACAGATCAGCTGTTTTTATCATGTACATTTACCTGTTTGTTTTAATTTATCATCACCCAGTGCACTAAGAGTCTGCTGTGTGATTCAGAGGTACCAGCTTGATCACGGTGCTTGGTGTCGAATTATTGCGGTTTCACAGTGCACGTAGCTAATGTAGCATCTTTGCTAACATGCGTTGAACCTTAAACTTAAGAAAACTAAAAAGAGAGTTTATGAATTGCGTACTTATTGAGCTGCTTATTAACGGAAATAATAACGTACCTTGTGCCCTTATCAACCAGGCGCTGGTTAATAAAAAGTGCCGTCGTCGTTTATTACCTAGCAAGACACGCATGCCGTGTCTAC
The DNA here is from genome assembly GCF_022749685.1 of Semicossyphus pulcher. Taxonomy (NCBI): domain Eukaryota; kingdom Metazoa; phylum Chordata; class Actinopteri; order Labriformes; family Labridae; genus Semicossyphus; species Semicossyphus pulcher. The sequence goes on from NW_027211692.1 coordinate 11,301,527, forward strand.
CGTTCTCCTTACCGGTAATATTTTTCAAAATAAAAGCATCAATGTATTTAATGGAACTAAAAGAAAATGTATACAGAGCCTTGAAAGGGGTAACTTCAAAATAAAAAAGGCAAAAACAACAAATTATTTAGGTCATTTACGGCATGCTTTATATTAGTACCTCTGGGTGAGCTTGAATAATCCAGGAGTCTTATTTTACTTTCTTTATGCTGTCCTACCATCTGTAAACACTAAGAGAGGCAAAGCATAGCCACTCCCTGGTCCTTTACAGTCCGTGACTTGAGACGTCTCTCCTGTTAGCTAATGCTGACATCAAAGTAGAAGCCCAATTAGCAGAAGCTGCTTACTGAGTGCAGTGTCATCCCATTGATTTTGAATTAAGCTCTTGTTACAGGACTTAACATAACCTTTTATTCTCTTCTGTGCATATGTCCAGAGTGTGTCCAGGGAAGTGCTATCATCTGTACAACAGTCTCCGGGCGAGCCTGCTGGATGCCTATCAATTACCTGAAATTATGAGGACGCCGCTGGAGGAGCTCTGCCTGCAGATCAAGGTAGTGTTTGTGCAGAGACAGAAGGAGAGAGAGAGATATATTTGTTAGCTTGGGAGTTGAGATGAGGACATGATTGCTGTGAATGAGGTTTGTGAGTGCAGGGGAGGGCACGAGGAAAAGTGTTTTTTTACAGTTCTGTATTTTTTATTTGCCTCTCCCGCCTAATGAAAGCGAGGGATGAGCGTTCCTCGCTGACTCATGCCCCTTGCTCTCCAGCTCCTTCTCTCTCTTTTATTACCGACAACATAATCGCTCCTCTTCTGGGCCTCGTTCTCTTACGGGAGCGCTCGCTGTCTTCTTTGCTTACAATTTTTTTTTTCTCCTCTCCTCTTTTTGCTTTCACTTTTTAAATCCTCGTACTCCACTCAGACGTATTTCACCCCATGCTAATGGAACATTAAGCCAAAGTTCATTCAGATGTAGTGTTTGCTATGATTGTTCTCACCGGTGGCTCTATTGGATATGCATTTGAGTGTGTGTGCTCTGCTACTTCAGTTGGATGTATTTGAGTGTGTGTAACGTGGTGTTTGGAGCTGGTGGGTGAGAGGCAGACTAATGCATCAGCCTGTCCTTAAAGTGAGAGAAATACTGACAACATGCTAACCCTGAGCCGGCTCTCTAATGCACAAACACTCCAACGCCACGCTGTTCGTCAGGCCGACTCTTCAGCGTGTCAGAGGTAGATGTTAGAAATCTCTTTTTGATGTGGAGGTGAATCCACGTTTAGAGACGGTACATTTTCATAGCTTTTATCGCCACATTACCTCTGTTCTCAGCCCAGCACTTACAGAAAGATGGTTAACTCGACGCATACATCTGCTAAACAGCAATGTGAGAAAACCAGCAGAGCACACACACAAAGCTCAAATGAGTCGACATAAAATGTCGCACATCCAGTGTTTGGCACAAATAACAAGCACCAAGGATGGGTGAAATAATGCTTACGCTGCTCAATGCATGATGTAATGTGATGTAATGTGATGTGTGCTATTTAGATATTGAAGCTCGGGTCTATAGCTCGATTCCTGGAGAAAGCCCTGGACCCTCCCACTGAGAAGGCTGTCAACCTGGCCATCAAGAACCTCACAGACCTGGTAAGAAAGATCCCTGTCAAATGTTGACTGTCTTGTCAGAACTTTTCAACAGTTAATAGGGAAGTGGGATCCAAGTTTTTGTCGAAGTTTGCTAATTAAATCAGTCTTTTTGTGAGTCCTAGATTATGGTGATATAATCTACAGACATGATGCTGCTTCCCTACACTCAGTTTATCCCTCTGCTCTTAGCTTCATAACCCAGAGATCCCCACAACACTCATCACTGTATTCTGTATAACTAAGTTGGTTGGAGGCGTGACAAACACTTGTACCCTTTAATCAATAAATCCCTTATTGGACATTCACCGCCCTACATATCATCCATGCTGAACAGGAACACTGAAACCTACAAAACTCGCTCTTTCAGACGGGGGGCGACACTAAGCCTGCTTACCCGCTTGGATCTCGGGGGCTCACTGCGCTCCAGTTTATGTCCCGGTATTTGTTTACAAAGTGGTTAAATATCTCCGGGAGCTCACATACAGCAAGGATCACTCTGTCATCCATTGGGATTTTTGCCGTTACTACTGCACGTCGTGTATAAAAAAATTCAAGAACTTTCAACTCTGGCAGCGGGCGAGCGTGTGTGTGAGACGAGCACCACCGCGACAATATCACTGGATTGCGCCCGCTTGACTGGCCCGAATGACTAGGCGCGTCAATCGCCCCCCCTGTTTGAAAAGACCTTTATGCATGTCATCCGCGTTTACTCTGAACTTAGAAAATCTGTGTGTGGTATTACTTACAACGCACTCTCAGGATCGACACTCAAATTTCTCTCAGACAAATGAAGGCGATGATCTCAAACCACTTTACCTAGAGAATGTGTTTTAACTGTGTCACTTTTCTGTATCTCCACATCATTGCAAATGAGGGAAACTTCAATGATTTTTGAGGCTTAAATTAAGGAAGAATGAATGAATGAATCAGGAAGAACAACATCTGTAGGGCTGCAACTAACAAATATTAAAAATCAGACGGTTATTTTAGTGTCTTCAAATAGCTTTTGCTGTCAAAACAACCGTTAATTATCACACTGCTAATCCTCACGACTGAAATTGCTGGGAAGATGACTGAAACGATTAAATTAAAATCAAATTGAGTATTATTTTTAACTACCAAAAGCTATAATTACAGCAAACAGTAGCATTTTAAGAAGAGAGACTCTTCTCTCTGTCTCTTGTTGCATGTAGTCTCAAGGTCTCCTGTCTGGGAGTATTATGTACACCTCTGCTAGTTCCAAGGCTGCCGTCTCTCCCTGCAGTGGGGAAGGTATGAAAACAAAACGTGAGGACGAGCAGAGAATCTAGTACTTAGAAGATGATAGAAATCTTCCTTTTTTTTATGCTTACGAATGAAACACAATCAAAATGGAGGGAGCTGTATTTGAATCTGTTATATAAGCTACCTGAATATAAAAGCCTGTAACGGTCTTCTTTAAAAAACTTGTGGATATTCATAAAGCGACACTTCGTCTGTCGTGTGTTAGAACGCCCTGGACCGCTCCGAGAATCTGACCGCGCTGGGCGTCCACCTGGCTCGTCTACCTGTGGAGCCTCACATCGGCAAACTGATCCTGTTCGGAGCTCTGCTGGGCTGCCTCGACCCCGTGCTCACCATCGCTGCTTCACTCAGCTTCAAAGACCCTTTCTTCATACCCCTGGTAGGGCGCAGAGTGCACACATGAAAGCTTATGTGGGCAATGACACACAGGCACATTTCAACATATTGCTGCGTGACTTCTTTCATTGCGTTGTCTTAAAGACTTCTGTTTGTCTCAGGGGAAAGAGAAGATGGCAGACATGAGGAGAAGAGTCTTGTCCAGGAACTCCAAGAGTGACCACCTCACTATCGTCAATGCCTTCCAGGTGACACATCTGTCACTTTTATTTCGACATCTCTGTGCTGTATGAGTTCATCCTGTGATCATTTATAATGCATTGATTGGCCAGGGCTGGGAGGAAGCCAAACGGCGCGGTGCCAGATATGAGCGGGAGTACTGCTGGGACAACTTCCTGTCTGCCAACACGCTGCAGGTGAGCCCGGCTGATTATGAAGTGCGCTACTTGGCTCTCATCTCAAGGCTTTTGTAAACAACACCAGAGGTGGTGCATGATTACATGTTTAGGTTTTTGGACTGATAAGGACATGCAGCCTTTTCATCAGTCGTTTTATCCCCTTATCAGATGTTGCAGAACATGAAGGGTCAGTTTGCTGAGCATCTAGTGAATGCAGGCTTCGTCAGCAGCAAGGACCCCAAAGACCCCAAATCTAACGTCAACTCAGGTAACAGAAGTTTTTTGGTTATGACTCATGCTTTTAAAATTGGTTTCATCGTAGATCCGAGATAAATTATCTGTCTTTCTTTCTGTTTCTTCCTCAGATAATGAAAAGTTAATCAAGGCGGTGATTGTAGCCGGTCTGTACCCGAAGGTGGCCATGATCAGACCATCACACAGCAAGAAGAGGCCCGGGTGAGTCTGCCAATTCAAACAGGGGAGATTGAAAAAGACTGAGCTGCAAAGCACAAGATAAAGAATGAATCAGTCTCATTGATCTTTAGACAGGGAAATTGGCCTTCACACTCGAATATCTCATCACACCTCTCAGCTAACAGTTCTGTAAGGGTGCTGCGACAATTACCTGAGGCTGTGCGGCGGCAATGTTAGGAAAATTGTCAGAAACGGCCCCGAAAGATCAATGCAGTCATCATAAAACTGCCCTCAGGCAGCCGTCACAGGCACCTGTGTGCAAAAGCCAGACGCGTGCAGCAGGGAGACAGACACTCTCACGGTGCTGCTGTCGCTTCTCTTTGTCGGTCCCTGTGACAGCTTTTAGACCCAGTCGCACGGTAAAGATTCTGGGTCATTTCATGTAATAGTCAACAGTACTGACGCTGAGCCATTTGTAAGTTTTCACATGTCTGAATCACAGCTCCGCAGTATTTAAGTAATTCATTGCTCGATGAAGCACTTTTTGTTTGTTTTGCTCTTCCATCAGACGCCTGTCTGATAGAAGCAGCTTTTTTTCCCAGCAGCCTCACTGTTGTGTCTATTTGGCTGGCACTCAGTGGTTTAGAACATGATGTATCTTTCATGTTGGAGATTTGCAAACTGCATCACGATTTCTCTTTGGTATCCTCTGTGCCAAAATGTGTATTATGTGAACAAGCTAAAAGCACCTGCTTGGTTGTTTCTAAAACTACTCCCTTGATCTCATAAAACAACACTGCTGTTATAACTGAAAGAACATGTCAAACTAATCAAACTAAATGAAGACTTGATTAATTCAGCATTGCAGTTTAAAAACCATCTCAAAATCGATGCAGCAGAAAGTCTTCTTTTCCAACACATATTGCAACACATCTTTTTTGCACCTACATTACCCACAATGCAACATGACTTATACAACACTGCAAATAGAAGTTAAAAGTAACAATAAACAACAGATTATTTTTTGCTCCACCAACTCAACTAAAACTGGACTTTTGTTGCCAAGCAACCCAAACATTCTCCTGTCATCATCAGCCAGTGAAATAAGAGTCTGCTGTGTGATTCAGAGGTACCAGCTTGATTAATGTAGACATACACGGTCTGCTGTAATGTTAATTAACAATATTCAGAACACCTGGCTGAGGCGGAGTGATACGCAGAGTGAAAAGTCCCAGTGATTTTCTATATCAGCACTCATGGAATGCCTCTTGTCCAATCAGATTACTTGGTCAGAACCAACTGTTGTATAATTAACGCTAGTAGTGTCTAATGTAGCATCGAGCCATTAGCTTAATTTAGTGAGGTGACTTCTTTTTAACGGACACGCACCTGGATTTTTTTTCTTTCTTTGAAAGGGGCCGTATCTTTTGGATATTCTCATATTTTCATGGGTTTCACATTTTTGGGTGTTTATTCCGTGTTTTCACGTGTTTTTCTAGAATTACATTTTTAAAAATGTAGCCTCTGAAATGGACCGTTCCGAACAGCTGCAGGTTTCTACATAGAACCTTGCCTTTGCTGAAATCGACCAATCGTCGTTCACCTCAGGCGGCACCTCAGATTTCAACTTACCATTCTGATACCTCCTGGCGATTCTGGCTCGTACATACAGGGCAGAATAACCAATCCTAGAGCAGCCATGTTTTCTATAACTTTGGAGCAACAGTGCAGTGCGGCCGCTCCCCCACGTGGGATCACACACGTGACGGGGGGGGGGGGCTACGCAGTCACTCCAAATACTGTCAGCCAATCGTGGCTTCGGTCTAACCTTTGAATGGCAAAACAGCTTGTTCGTTTCAGGAGGAAGGAGAGGCTCCGAAAAATAAATAAATAAAAATATGTATACAATTTTTAGAATAACACTTTAGAATAAGAGTAAATTGATTGCATAGCTGAAATATGTCCCCTTTAACATGTAGTCTTTAACCCCTACCAACTTTAAATCCAGTTTACACATGTGCAATAGTGCTTCTTAAGATGTGTAATTACTGTGGTATTGAAATTTGATGAGATTCTGCCTTTACTTTTTATGGTTTCAACGAGTGAAGCAACAAATAATAACTTTCATAAGTGATAGATCTGTCCTGTTTTTCTTCAATTAGCGGTACTTATTTATTCATTAAAATGTAAGACGAAAAATGTCCATCAGCTTAAAGTCCCTTGTTCTGTGTGGCTCAGATTAAAGTATATTTGTTGAGTTTTGTTTAATCTTGATTTACTGTCAACCAATTAATTATTTAATTTCAGCTTTATTTTTAACACCTTTTAATAAACTTATTCTACTCTTATTTTACTCTATTCGCACTAGGCAGTTTTGCTATTTCCACCTTCAGCTATGATTAACTTCTTTTCTTTTCTAACCATATAAAGAAAGTTTTATTTTGTATCAAGTCTTCCTGATCTTACTCACTCTTCCACACCAACATGTGGTCTCACTCAGGGCTAAGGTGTACACCCAGGCCGATGGAAAGGTGTGCATCCACCCCAAATCAGTCAACGCTGAAGAGTCTGAATTCAACTACACGTGGCTCATCTACCACCTGAAGATGAGGACGAGCAGCGTGAGTAGCAGAGGGGAATGACTGTTTTTACCGCTGAGTGCTTGTTTCGTATCCCTCTGATTTCTGGAAGAGGACAGGAGGACCGCTGTTTAAAGGTTGGGAGTGGTGCCACAGCAGCTTTACACTGAATGAATATTTGATAAAAGGCTGCCTTTCAACTCTCTCTCAAAGGCTCTTGTGCTTCAAAGCTTCTAAAACACAGTGTAAGAGATGGATGCTGCTGGTGGCGGTGGCGGTGGGGAGGGGGGCAGACGGTCAATGCGGCTCCCTGACTGCCGCCCTCTCTCCTCTCCCATGCGTCTGTCTTTGTTCTGTCTGTGTTTGTGAATGTTACCTCTCTGCAGGAAAAACACCTTTCATGTCCTCCCTGATTACCGCCTGCGCCGTTAGTCTCTCATTCTGTTGCCTTCATCTTTGCCGGATGTCATCATCATTATTTCCACCTTGAGTTTTTTTATTTCTCTACAGAAGCGATTTTGTCGACGAGGCCGTTCATTTGTGTGTGTGTGTGTATTATAAGGATTCTGAGATAGTGAGGCATTCAAGGTCATTTGTTTACTGAGGTAGAACAGGAAGCTGAAAACAGTGGCTGCAGAAAGAAAGAAGCGAGGTATGACGTTTAACTCTCTCTCTCTCCTCTGACGCACTCGCCCCTGATGCTCTGTTACATTACACATTCATGCGGCACATGCAGATTCATTGCCTCTTTCTTTCCCCTTGTCTTCTTCCCACCTTCACCTTTCTCCACCTCTCTCTGACGCTAATTTACAACACTTCAGTCTGCTGCTAATGTAGCCTCTATGCCGTTTGACATTACAGCCGGGCGGTTTTTGTGAGTGTGTGCATACTGATTAGCGTGCTACCTTTTCATTCAAGATATTTCTTTACTTTCTTATTTGAGTTTCTTATTTACGAGTCAGACCACCTTTCATCAGCAGCTGTCAGTTTAACTCATGGAGCAAAATTGATGGAGTGTGAGAGTGTAACACATTTGCGAGATGCACAGACAGGGCAAGATGACATTTCTCTTAACGCTGCAGGCACTGAAACGCATTTCAGCCTCTCTCCACTAATGGGACACTTTTCAGCCCACACCACAGAGCAGTTGTCAGAGCACTGTGTGTCATAATGATGCTGCTTGCTGTCGCCGAATGTGTTTGATTTGTAATACTCATGTCATCGTGTGTAATCCCTCCGCCGTGTCCTCAGATCTTCCTGTACGACTGCACTGAGGTGTCCCCGTTCTCCCTGCTGTTCTTCGGAGGCGACATCACGATCCAGAAAGACGAGGGCCAGGAGACGGTCGCCGTGGACCAGTGGATCGTCTTCAGGTCGCCCGCGCGCATCGCCCACCTCGTCAAGGTAAGATCCCAACAAACATCGCTCCACCAAAATCATAGGATTCATTTCACTAATCTCTCATGTCTGTCTTTACTACAGAGTTTAAAGAGAGAGCTGGATTCTCTGCTTGAGGAGAAGATCCGCAGCCCTGCTCCTGTGGACTGGGAGAACCGTCAGTCCAAAGACTGTGCTGTCATCACAGCCATCATAGACCTCATCACCACGCAGGAGAAGCCGACAGGCAGCACCAAAGGGCACGGCCGGCCGTGGGCGTCTGCGCCGAGAGGACAACACTCTTACTTCAATGACGATGACGACGACGACGATGATTAGAAGTGGTCGGGATCACATCACAGACATGTAGTTGGGATGTTTCTGATAACCAGCCGGCCTCCTCGATGGTGCTTCTTGGTTTAAATTTGAGCGTTCCCCTGGTGCTGCTAAAGACCAAACCCATGACACAACTTATTGAAAATGTTATGCACTTGAATGACTTCCTTTGTTTGTTTTTTTTTAGTTGCCTGTTTGGTCATTATTTTGCAAGGACCGTATTTGAAAAGAAGAGTTTACTTCCATTAAATAACTGCACAATAAATAAAGGATGCTCCATCTAAAGCCTTGCAGAGCTTCATCAGCCTTACTAGGATGACATTCCAAAAATTCATACTCGAAGGAATAAAGGGGATCACTTTCTTTGGTGCATGTAGCAGTGGTCCTCTGCAGGGAAAAGGGATGTCACATTGATCAATAGGAACACACGACAGGCCCAAAGCAATTGCGCTTTTATTTATGATGGCAGATTAAAATATATCAGGTCGACTATAAGAAAGTTTCTGCAATATAAATCTGTAATTTGAAAAACATACATGTTACAATTCAGGCTGTTTTACATATTTACATGTTCACAGGTGATTTACAATAGTTACAAGATACAGGAAGTGATTGACATTAAGGTCAGTTCATGCTCCTCGCTAATTTTCCCTGAGTGCGAATGCAAAGCGTCGTCAGGTGTTATTCCCGCCGGCTAACCGTCATACTCCGCTTCACGTAGCTCAGCAGCTGTGGGGTTTTGACACTTGGGTAAGGGCCAGATGATGGTGTCATACAGCCACGCTCAGACCAAGCCATTTATATTCCTTAGGCTGGGCATGGCTAAAAAAAGATGACTCACGCGGGGACAATCGGGCCGCGCTCGCTCGTCTCTTCCGGTCTCACCATCGGCGCGCAAATTAGTTTCAGCTCGCCTCTGTCGCATCGCGGATAATATAAATCCTGAGGGGGATATTTAGAAATACAATCCTGGCTGGCATGGAGAGAGTGTGATATTTCAAGCTGTCCAAATCATTGAGTGGATGGAGAGAAAAATGGCAGAAATGTAGAGTTTGATTCATGGTGTTGACATTAAGTGGTGACAAACAGCCAGGTGGAGAACAGATCCTTGGCCCTGCTGCCCATGGATGACACCTTATCTAATACCTCCCAGCAGACTGTAACTCATTATACCACCCAATTAATTATTCTACTAACACAAAGTGCCGTTGCAAAACTCCCATTGTGTTTTCTTGTGAATATCAGTTTAAAAGTTCCCCTCGCTAACAGATGCTACTGAAACACTGATACACGTTTCCACACTAATCCCACACACTGTACAAAAGAAGCTGCCAAACCCACGCTACCGCCTTATTATCACTTTCACATCTAACATCTTCATAGTTACAGGCAAAGCTAATAGTCACATGGCCCGAGCCGTATTACCCGTCACATCAGGCCGCTGTCATTTTCAACTCTTACAGCCGTCGTGTAGTCACACTTATTACATTGCACGTCACTTTCACTCAGATAATATGTTTGAAAATTTACACATCTCACACCGACTTTTGTTATACAGCCGGGTTCTGAAAGCAGCGACTCTGGCTGTGGGTGTGAAGTTTTTTAAACCAACCGGGGGATTAATGAATGTGACAGATCCCACCGCCGAGCCCGCCCGCCCACACGGGGAGCGATCAGTAATTAAGGAAGTCTCTGTTCTTCCACTGTGTTTGTTCTGAACAGTGTTTGCTTTGAAACTCAGACAGCGGAGTCATCTCTTTCCCCCCGCTGTAACGTGTCCTGCGTCCAAAAAAGCCAGGCCCCGCTCGGTCCCCGCCAGCAGGTCGCTCATGCCGTTATTGAACTCATTGTTCTGCCTCCGCTGCTTAAAAGGTCACTCGTGGTGCGGGAGATTCTGAGAAGAGCCCTCTGTGGTTCGACAGCCACTTCACACATTAGTCTCCAGCCCCTGCAGGCGGTCCATCCTCTGCATGTTGCGCTCGATGGTGGCCTGGCACGTGATGGCTTCTGCACACTCGGCGAGAAACCACCCCCTCTCTCCGTCGCGCAGGCGCTCACCTTCAAACCAGCCTGAGAGGAGAATCATATCGATACATGAAAACTCTAACTATTTTAGTCTTTTGATGCTCAACGCTGTCTGTTCTTTAACATGAAAGCCAGTTGCTATGGTCACCAAAAGGGAAGCGACCTTTGGCCTGTGCGTGTGTTTGTCTGGGTTTAAAACCACATCTTCAAACAGGATATAAAGCTCCATTATGTGAACATCAAAGAGAACATAATACATAAAAAGGGAATGATGAAAGGATGCAGTTACACAGGAAGGTGAAAAATGAGGGGAGGCTGGAGGAGAAAACGAGTGCGAGAGAGGCATTTAGAGCCGACGTACCGTCTTCTACAGTCTGCGAGACCAGCACCACATCGGCCACCTGCAGGGACAACTCATCGGGCTGCTTGGCCGTGTACGTTCTGATCACCTCCACCTGCATGGCATCTGAAACAACACAAACACACCAGTCAAATTAAATAACTTCAGACATGTAAGACTTTTTTTATCTGAATTGTTTTCACATCAATCTGAGAAAAAGCAGTTCCTTTAAATGACCACAAGGTGGTGCAGTAAGCTTAAGAAAGATGGAGGAGTGTGTGTGTGTGTGTGTGTGTGTGTGTGTGTGGGAACTTACTGGTTCTGTCCTGACTCTTGTCCTTGTTTACGTTCTGGCCCAGAGCGCTGATCCATCGAGCACGCTCATTCCTGCAAGCACACACAGCAGAACATGAGCACTTTTGGCACCAACAGTGGCGGAGCTGTGCGTGGTTAAAGGGGTTTCATTTTCAGAAATGTCAGCGCTGTCACATCTGCTTTTGAGGACGTACCAAGCTACAAAGGACAGTCAGGCTAACCTAAACAAAGCAACAAGCACACAAGCTAACAGGCTAAAGAGGAAAATGGATCACTTTGCCCTCCCTCCCTCCTCTTTGCCCCCCGTCATCAAGAGAACAGAGGTGTGTTTTCATTTGTGAGGAGAACGAGCACAAAGGCTGATTCTCAGGAGGGCACAGACCTGGTTTTCCTTTCTCTCTTATGTGTCGCGCAGGTCAGATTCCAAGAAACCCTATCTCTCATTTCACCTGCTCTCATCTGCTACTGCAGGAGGGGGGCGAGGATTTAGAAAGAGTAACAGATAAAGGGGGTTCAGGAAATGAAGCAGAGGGGGTATTTGAGGCCCCACTGTGTGAGTCAGCATCATGCAGATGGGTACAGCATGCACAGACAATCCGGCTGAGAGCAGCACTTGTGTGTGGACAATCTTTAAATTGGCTTGAAATGGACCTCAAATGGGCAAGTCCCATGAGTCAGGCCTCATTACTGTGTTCCCATTGTGCACATGCTGTTTTGATCCCTTTCAGGACACATAAGCTGTAAAGCGGGCGGTCACGTCATCCCTCCACAGCTAATTGGACCGTGTGAACTCGCCATAAACTTTTATAAGGATTGCTTAAAATAAAAACTCAGACGTGATTAAAGTTCACCCATAAGGCAATATTATATCTGCTGAAATGTGACCTTTGGAGTCGAATGATGACTGAGCTCTCCCTGCGGCTCAGGACGTACAGTAAGTCCTCCTCCAGTCCGCGTATCAAAAGCCCCTTCCACACATACACTGGCACTGCACTCCTGAAAATTTCCCGACTTTGTCCGGGTTGGCAGCACTTGTGAATGCAAACGTCACTACTTCATGACTGCTTATTATATGTACGAGTGTAACGTGAACATAAATGAGTCGGCCGAAGAAGCTGGCAGCAGGATAAAAGAAGAAGAAGACAGCGGGATAATGTCGGACAGCGGTGAAAAGAAATTAAAGGAGCAATTTGCCCCTGGAAAAAAAGCCACTGTCAGTCAAAGCTGGTGTTCCCTATAATTAATAGAAGCAATAATATTTGAAATTGGCGCCATAGCTGTGGAGAAAGTCGTACAAACAGCTTGCGGTTTCGCCTGTTCTACATTCCTACAACACCCAGTGTGCATTGCACCCCTCCCTTTGAAAGGAAATACTACGTTTCACTGCAGGCAATGGCTTAGAGCGGTACAGAATCTGAAATACGACGAGAATATACCGGTGGATTGTCTAAAAAAAATGCGTTTTACGTAGTCTTGCGGAGGTTTTCCAGGGCCCATTGGGGAAGCAGATAGCGTCCTCCAAAGGCACACAGCAAAATCAGATTTTTTTTCTACCATAAAGGCATTAGCATCCCATAATAGCATGATAGGACTGAGGTTGAAAATCTGCGACTGGCCCTTTAACAGCAGGATAGAAGAAGAACACAGCAGGATAACGTTGGACAGCAGTGAAAAGAAGTTACAGCCACTTTCAAATTCAAAGTCCTAAATTGTTCTTTAGTCCTTTAAATTTAATTTACACGTCCATCAAATAGCAGTGAATATATACACTTATTCTGCATTTTACCTTTTTCGGGGCATTTTGTGTTCTTCAGTTTATCAGATATTGTGATGCATCATTATGTGATTGTCTTGCAATATTTAAATTATCGCAGAATCGCTGTATTGTGATGTTATCGTTTTCATGGGCCACGTATCATGTCGCGTATTGTATCGTGAGTTACCCTGTGATTTCCACCCCTACTTCACGCAGCAGTAAACTGTAAGGAGTGCATGTATGAACAGGTGCTACATCATCCTTGAGTAGGCCCCCAACCACCAGTGAGACGAGATTTTTTGTGGTACAAATACTTTCACTTCAGGTTGCAAAAATGCCAAAATGCCAAAATGCGGAACTCCAGGCTTCAAACTCCATTTCTTACAGTCCTCAAGATCACATATTTAAAGTATTGCTTAAATCACATTCAAGTCCTTTAATAAAAAGCACATATTAATTCTGTACTTTGGCCTGGTCCCTTCTCTGCGCTGCATGTGTAAGCTCCTCTAACGTCCGAGCTGCCCTGTGGGAAAGGCAGCTGTTAGTCGCCGCTTCTGACAGCTGGACACACATGCCGACAGTCAGATACATGTGCACATATACAGCACACCATCATGACAGGTCGCCTTCTCAGGCAGAAACAGCTGAAATACATTCATCTAAACTATGAGCGTACGTGCATTTGCTAAACCGCAAACAGGCAACCCTGCGTGTTTGAGAAGCACTTAATGGTTATCTGAGGAATGCGAGGCGCATACCGACAGGGGTTCAGGTAAAATAGAAACAGCCGTCAGAATGCGAGAGGGTGTGTACGTGTGTGTTTACATGCATGCATATGTACAAATAGCAGGTGCTTGCCCTCTTCACCCTTTACATAACTGCAGGTCTGTGCAGGATCATGCGAGTGAAGCTCCCCGCCTTTAACCATTCATCCCCCGATGTGAAAGAGAATCATAGATCTGTTGTCGGAGTTTCTGGTTTCACATTTGAAAAGGAGGATTGGCCTCGCTGCTGCACTGCGAACCCTCTCTCACACAAGCAGATAAAGAGCGATGACAGCCTCTTTCTAACCTTGCTTCCTCCGCCAGCTCGGAATCATCGCCAGACCGCTGTTTTTATGCTGAATTTCTACCTCTCCTCCTGACCATTTCTGCTGACTCCTATCAGCTTGTTTACTCCCGACCAAGTTCTTCTTTTGTTTCCACCTAACCACAGGTCAGAGAGGTTCTGGGGTATAATACACGATACCTCAACCAGCGAGGGAAACTCCCAGGAAGAGGGAACCGATCCCATCAGCAAGTTATCGTATAAACGAAAGCAGGCGTAGTAAAAAATCAAAAACACTAACATAAACCAAAGCAGACAGAGGGAAAAAGCATCATAAAAAGCATCGCCAAAGTGTGCATCAGGAGTGCAGACTCCCTCCTCCAGTTGTTATGTAACCGGTGCTGCTTTGTGTTATAGCTGCATATCTGCCTAACAGAACTGTTTTGCTGCTGAACTCTGTAGCTCCTCTGTTCCGCTAATAGAGAAGAGCTATTCACCGGCTCTGGACAGGACACGACATCAGGGTCATGGGGAAGACGCACTGGCATGCACACTCTAAACAAAAAAGGGACACAGTGAAGAGGAAGAGGATACAGACAGAAGAGAAGCAAAGGATGCCAGAGAGACACACAGACGTCCTTGTGCCGTCTCTGATTCCAGCTGTCTGGCTGAATTCCTGATGCGTTATGTCACCGCTGTTGTTATATCAGTCTACTGTATGCACCTTGTGAGACCTCACACGGCGATAGGAAAGACGTCGGCTTAAAGGGCTCAGCAGGTAGAGAAGAATTGGAAGTGAAAGCAGAAACGCCCACACTCACCGACCTAAGAAAAGGCCCATTTGTGCAGTTTCGTTTCAACAAAAATAAAACATGAAAAACACACAGACCCGCCTTCGCTCAGAATGTGTGGAATTTCACATTGGAGCCCGACTTGAGCTGCACTTAAATTCAGAGCCAAAGTGAACAATATAGGCAGGCATATGCAAGACACTTAGATGTCTTTTTAGATGCGTTTTTTCCATGCATGTATCTGCTCTCAATCATGCAAAAATGCTTCCTGTTTATGCTCCAAATCACTTTGTAAAAATTGGAATACGTCTGGGTACCTTCATATAAAGTTTATAAACTGAAGCTGTACAATAAATGAATTTAAAAGTGTTGTTTGTGGAACTGAATCGCATAAATCACCTGGTTTCACGAGGCCTGACACAGTGTTATGATCTGCGCGTCAGCGGATAGTTCATGATGTAGAACTGACGGTGCCCTGGGAGGACTCCGCTGAGGAAGCGTCTAACTGTTGAGCTTCCCCGAGACCTTTGCCATGCTCCATTTTGAAACTCAGAAACATACATTCATATATCCATACATACATTCTGTTGCCATGGCAACACGTTGTTCGCCATGAACAGGAAGTTGTTTTTTTCCAGGGCTTAAAATACATGTACAGCCATGCAACTGGGTAGATATGTCCCCGATACGATACGATACGATACGTGGCCCATGATAACAATAATATCACGATACAACGATTCTGCGATAATAGATACATTGCAAGACAATCATATAATGATACATCACAAGTGGTGCGGTGTACCTTAGCGGTACTTAAAGCTCCTGTGAGGAACTTTTGGTTTGTGTTGATTTTAGCGCCCCCTGTGGACAAAGCCGTACCTCTCATCTCTTTGCTGATTTTGTCCTGTTCATGCTTACGTGGTGGTTTTTAACAAAGAATCTCCTCCTGCTTTCTTTAACAGCCATATGTATCACTCACTGTAAATGTTTGCCCTGGAAAATGTAAACAAAGGCAGCGAGCAGTTAATCACTTCGTCTGACACCTACCCCCCACCAGCAGCTTCAGGCATTAAAAATAACTATATAAAAATAATCAATCTTGTCGCTGCTGTTCTGTTTGCTTTTGTAGCTCATATAGAGTAATCAGAATTAATTTCACCCTGTTTCATAACCAGTGAAAAAGTCCTCACAGGAGCTTTAATTGAAACAAGACGCGTGATTAGTATTTTTCAAATTTTATAACATCTTTTTCACAAATAATCATAACAATTTTAATAAGTTAAAGAGATAATAAAATAATCACTTGTTGCTGCTCTCAATCTAAATAGAAAGTCTAAATACTCTCTGACGCGCCTGCTATTCATCAAACTCTGACAGAAGACCAAAATAGTCTGGCTAATGTTACAGCACTTCCATGTGTCATGTTGGGTTAGATCACTAAATTGGGATGAAACGGCCGGAGGAAGAGGAAGTTATTCTCCGGTCATCAAAAACAAAGAGCAGACACAGGCTGCTGTCGGAGAGATGAGACACGGGACCGCGAGGAAAAGTCGGGGGGAGAGAATTAACAGGCGAGGGGGAGGGTCAGTCGTGGGAAACAGCCCACTTAACAATGGCCCGATGCTAGGTTACAGCTTATACAATGGAAAGCTGCCAGGGTGTCCTCTCCACGGCTCATTCAGGGCTACAGTGAGTGCATCGCTGCGACCTACGCACACAATATTACAGCTAAGCCATGGGCCCCAAACCCCACAAAAAAAGAGGGAGTCTGGGGGCTTTCCACAACGACACACACGGGACAGAGGGGGCAGTTAGACGAGTAGACCCCCTCATGTATGGTAGTGTATAAAGCTCTGCAGGCAGCACAGAAAAGTCATGTCACTGTGATTACCTCCTACACAGAGCCATAGCAGTCACACTTAACAGTATTACTGCAGCTGCTTTGTTGAGTCTTTCACTTAGTGACAGCATGGGGGCTAATATCCACACTGCTATTCAGCCACAAAACCAGCTTAAATTTCTGTAGTGATAAGTGGAAAAATTGTGACGAGTGTGGATTGACAAGAGTAGCAGACCCCTACAAGGATCACAGGTTCAGGTTTACCGCAGTTAATTTCTGAATCATACCAATTTATAAAAATTATGACTTTTTTTTTCATCTTTGATTTATTTTCTTGTGATAAGAAAGTTTTACACATTTAGGCCTCTAAATTATTTGAATGTAACAATGTGGCAAGATGCATAGAGAAACTAAGCAAAGTGTGTGATTTGTTTCTATGCACCGGTCCCACCTGTGGATATGTAAGTACACCTTTAAATAATGTTATTTGTCTACCAGTACCATTTTTTCCTGCCAGATTCCTATTACAAAACTAGCTTAAAGTATTTATTTCATTGTTTATTTATCTCTTTTTTTGTGAACTGCTGTTAGAAGTTAATTTCCCCTGTGGGGGATCAATAAAGCTTACCTTAGCTTATCTGTATTCGCCCACATGAGTACCCCACTGATACCAAAATATACCTATTATTGGTAGCTGGAATTTGGCTAGCTTTGATTGACACTCTCTGCAAGATCTTTGCATTTGCAGTATATAGTATTATTATGGAAAAAATCACAAGCAGCGCCCAGTTAGTGACTCGTCTTCCATCACCCAGCAGTGGTTGGTCTGCCAGAGAGGGTAGGCGGAGCTAAGCGGCTGCTTTTCCGGTCTCTGCAAGAGTTGCGAGTAAACAGTAATCTACTATGGCTGAACAAACAAAGAAAAGATGACTACAGATACAACTTCAAAAATAAGCGACAATCCAAAGAAAAAGAAACAAATTGGACGATCAGATGAAGACAAACAGTCTAAAAAGGAGCGAGGAAAATCAAGAGCAGACGGTGGACGTCACACATGCGACACTGGGAAGTGTGCTCCTGCAATTTCTGTTTATTGGCAAAGGTGGCGCCAAAGAGAATGAAACTGAGATCTTCAAGATTATAACTTTAACTGGCAAACTCGCCGATACCCCATACCACATTTTAGGCAGCGACGGAGGCTGATACCGAGTCTGGTATCGGTTTTGTAATGACTCTTTTCTTGGTTTGAGATTAACTTTTGTTTAATTATCATTGACTGAATCTATTGGAGTACCTTGTTATGTAGTAAAATGTTAACTAACTGTACACCTGTAGTCACAACACACTCTGTACTTGTGGACGTTTTGGCTGATGCAGAAAACAGAACCATTTTAAGGACGTGTTTTGTACAGTGAGACTGAAAACCACACCTTACATAATGAGAATACAGAGTGAGGCTCTCTGAGTGCACAGGAATGAGGAGGAACAGGCCCTGTGCATATGAAAGCACTCCTTAACAAAGCCTTGAACCACAGCAAATAATTACAGTGAAATCTGAGCGAACGTGCATGCGCGCTTGTACATAATGTGTGTGCGTGTGTTCGCATGAACCGCGATTTCAAACTCAAATGTTCTTGAACAAATATACCCTGTGTGAAACCCAGTATATGATAGATCCCCGTTGTTTGCACGGGTTATATAATCTATCTAAACAACCTCGCTTTGCACTCTGTTTGCTGTACAAAGAGTGATGGACAGGGGGAGGAAAAGGGGGGTTTGTTTGATATTTACCAACACAGCTAAAGGCACGAGTTACAAGGAACTTTATACCAGCTGACTCTATTTCTAGGTCAGATGTGTGAGTAACCACTCAAGCCGCACATGCAATAAATTTCAGCTACAACCAGGAGACTTTAAACAAAGGCAGACTTCCCCAGAATAGATGGTTTGGTTGGAAGACGCTCAGTCAACAAAACAATTATCCGGTCCAGCCGGTCTGTGTTACAGTAAGACTGCAGCAGAAAGTAAGGCTGGAAACAGACTAATGAACCTCATTTACTCTGTCAAACAAACAAAAAGCAGTAAGGCTCAGGCAGCGTCTTGGGAATAGACGTAACAAAATATCCCTGTGAGCTATCATTGTCCAAAAAGAGACTATGAAATAAGAGCTAAGTGGAGAGATAATGACTTTAAAAAGTTCAGAAGCACATCAGAGCAGAAGAAGAAAAGATAAGAGAGCAGGGATCGGGTTCTAGGAGATTTACAGGACTTGAATTATATGTATTTAAAGCTGAGTATTCCGCTATAAAGGAAAGCTGGAAACCAATATATCAAACCTTATCAGTATCCTGACCTACTTCTACGTATCAAAACATGAGGGGGTAATGATATGCATCATATGATTCACCTGTTGCTTCACAGCAGTAAACCTGTAACTGAAATGCAAGTGAAACAAAAACAGTAAGAGGGACAAAGGTTACACTCACAGCAACTCCGTCCCCAGGATCATGGGCACCTTTTCACTCGAGTGGTTGCTACGGAAACACAGGCGGAAAAGGTGGTTGGCGCCGGCTTGCCGCGAGCTCAGCATGCTGGCGGTGCTTCTGACGGGCGACAGGTTGAGATCCTCGGGCTGGCAGGAGCCCACCCAGATCTGGTCCCTCAGAGCGTAGTCGATCACGGTGTAACTCTCGTCACTAACAGAAAGAGAGAGAGAGACAATAATTTAATGTCACTTGCTGACCATATTGGCACGGCAGCCATTTTTCTTTGACATCACGCTCAGAATGGGAAGCTAAAATACAGTAGTACTGTTGTATAGATGTAGTACAAAATGTACAGTATATAAATAGTTATCTAATTTCAGCCCTTCCTTATTAATCAACAAATAAAAACACAATAGATATCAAAAATCACACTCATTGGGCCATATTTCAAGTTCAAAGAACACATTTAACCCATAGGCTAAGCTACAGACAGCAAAAACAGCTAATGTTAGCATTCAACTAATTCCTAGCTAAAGTGACCGTTGACTTCTAACATAGCTGTATCCCAACATTGCCACTAGCTAGCTATCCACTAGCTAGCCACTATCCGTTAGCTATGAAATTAAGTCTTTCCTATCGTCTTGTGTAACACTGTCAAATTTAGCTAGGAAGCAGTTGAATGCTAAAATTAGCTGTTTTCTAACACTAGCTAATGAGTTTGTCGTTTCAACTTAAAATATGGACCTTTATAAATGATAACAATTATAATTAATTATAAAAAAATGTCAGTATGTCCATGTTTGTACAGTACAGTACAACTAGCAAACCTCTTACACAGCAGTACAACATTAGCAATTGAGCTATCCCAGAGGAAAATGGCTGCCTCATGAATTTGGTGAATTGTAGGCCTACTGTTATCAAAAAGTCTGCACTCTTCTGCCAATAAATGTGTTTTCAGCTGCTTATCTTCCCTAACAAGCATCAAGACAAACATAAGTTTTATTTAACAGACACTATTCCTTATTTTGAACTGCGCTTTTCTGTCTCCAAAAAGTTACCTAGGAAGAGCCCCAACCCACAGCTGGTGGAAAGGCATTCCTGTTTCTACCCCAATACGGCCACCATACAACAGTCACTACTGGAGCTTTAACAAAAATATACTACCATATGTTATTGCTTTGTTTTTCCAGTATTATATTACATGAAACTGTTAAATATGTATTAATTAGAGATTTAAGTCTTTGAAGAATGAATGGCATTACCAATTTTTATTGGCTGGTTCGTTTAAAGCACATGTATCTAATTATTAAAAAAAATCTAACTTGTTCTATAATCAGAAATCAGTAAAACATGTCATTTAAAATAATATATGCTGATTACTGTGTACCCACTACACCATCTATGCACTCCCGCTCACACATCAAATGTAAGCTCATTGTTTTCAGTAAAGATCTAGTTTCATGGTGCCTCACTTTTTCCACCCCTGAGAGGCCGAGGGCTGCGTAGCTAATAAAATTCACCTGGATTAATAAATCAGCTGTCACATTATGTCTCAGATTATGTGCCAGTCAAAAGTCCACATACACTTACACTAAATCAGCTGCCCTGTGGTTTCTTAAGTTCATGCATACCTATCCCCATGCGTACCTTTACCTGAGCATGACCCTGAGTCTAGCAGTACACAGAGTGAGTAAGAAACATCTGGAGCTGATTATGTAACATGGTACCCCTAATGCAGTACTGAACCTGCAGAAAAACATTTGTGTGTGTGTGTGTTTTCGTAGTGCCTTGGAGAACAGGAGCTTAAGTCCAGCCAACATGTGTTTTATCAACCCAGGACTGAAACAGCAGCCAAGCTAAGAAGCTACTTGACAGGAACCAGCTTCCCAAAAGCCAGCATGTCAATTAGTGTCCAATTTCAACACACAAATGTGCAGGGACAAAGGTAACTGCACAACAAACAGCAGTGACAGTGTATCCGCCTCACTCTTTACTCTTTACTCAGGGGACATGACTTGTTGGAGAATCCTCGGTCACGGTTGGGAGGCTCTCAACAAGGTTCAACTGCTACCCATTGGCCCCTATTGTCCACCAATCTGTTAGGTTAAAGCCTGTTGCCAACAACCACTTAGACCACATGGAAGTGGAGACACAGAGTACAGGGAGACAATCCGATAAGGGTGTGGGCAGGAAACAGAGTAATAACTAGATCCCACCAGAGCTGCTTAAGCCAACAGCAACCACAAGCTGCTCTCCGTTCCATGCTAACCAGACTGACCAGAAACATAACAGAAAAGGTCAACATTTTCAAAAACACTTGCATACTTTCTTGTCAATTCATGAAACAATTCATACCACTCTCATTTGGTCTGTTATGAAATGTACCGGAGCCAGGAGACAGCTAGCTTAGCCTCGCAGAGAGACAGAGGGGCAGCTAGCCTGGCTCTCGTGTCTTATTGTAAAACCAAAAATAATATTTTAACACATCAGTTAAGTGCAGATTAAGCAAACAAGTTATAATATGTTTGTCAGTGATTTAGAAGTTATGGTAGGCGGACTTTGAGCCAAGCTAGCTGCTTCCCCCTTATCTCCATTCTGTCAAAGTTTAGCTAATCTCGCTTGCTATAGCTATAGCCACAGCTTATATTATATACTGAAAGTTCTGTAACTCTCAGTTAAAAAGTGAAAAATTAGTAGTTGTGTTCTTTTTACTCTACTAACTTAAGCCTATAGATGAAGGCTATCACGGTATGAAAGCTAAAAGCTAACAGCTAACGAGTTCTTGAAGGTTCATCTGTCTGACGACCGTGTGGCACTATGGGACAGTATCCTTTCATTTTTCACCTTTACATTACATTAATCATATATATATAATAATATATGTATACATATATTACCCTTGTAGTAAAATTTTAGGCCTTCATGAAAATCAAATCCCTGACGATCGTCAGCAAAATATAAAAAAAATAAACCCCTTTTAGAGGTAAAATAAGAATCCTTTCATGAGCTGTTTTTTAGGGTCTTCAGCATTTTGACTCCTGACGGCCCTGCAGGTAAAATGCTTGTAATTCCATTGACATGACACCCACAGTGGGATGGGTGGGGAATCTGCATGACTGTGGTGTGAGTTTTCTCATGTGTGCAGGTGGGTGGTTAAGGTATTGGATTACTGCGGAACAGAAGAATGAAGGTGGGTAATTGTTGCAATATCCTATGTTGAAATGTGGTGGAAAGGTGTAAAGAATTTAAGGAAATCAGATCTACAGTTTGGCCTCCTCACAAGCTTCTTACAAAGAAACACAAACATAAGCTGGCTGGAATGAAAATCACTCTGCCGTTAGAGATAACACAGACATCTTCCACACGTCATCATAGCTGTGCCAGCTTCCATCTTCCAGTGAACAACCAGTTCTTCAACACACAAGCTAAATCCCCTGAAAGATCTCCAGATAAGAGTCCAAGTAAGAGCGTGTAGACACAGTCACACGGTAGGAGCATACTGTTCTCGAGCAAAGTAGGAGTGTTGAGACTATGGTGTATTCAAACAAACACAAGCACAGAGAAAACACTTGAACAGAAAGTGTGGGACTTGCGCTCACACACACACGACAATGGAAAAGAAAAAGGGAAAGGACAGAAGGAGAGAGAAAACAGAGAGAAATGGAAACCTCAACAATACCCGTTGTTTAGATGATGCCCAGCATCACAAAGGAAAAGGCGGGACGTGAAGATGAGAGAGGGGCCAGCTGGTTTGGACTCAGCGTTATGTAAGTGTTCCTGCGAGCCAGAGAGCAGCAGATCAACACTTTCCGGACTGCGTGACAAACGCCCGCTCTGACATGGGGATGATTTCAAAGAGTCAAACTAATGTGATTCAAGCTCAAAGCTATAAAGCAGATATATTAACTTTAGAGTCTATTGATACTCTTATTGCAACTCTAATCTTCCTTTATTAAGAGGTAAAAACAATACTCAACAAGCACTAAAACCTGCCTGGATCTTTGAATGTCAGACTTTGATTATCATCTTGGTAAATAACTCGAACAGGGCTGAATTAACAGTTACTCTAATAGCTGATTAATCTCAAAATCAATTTCTCTAATTATATATTGACTTTTTTGTATAGAAGAAGAAGAAGAAGACTAAGCAGCAGAAGAAGAAGACATCATACTTTATTAATCCCTGAGGGGAAATTCAATTTTTTCACTCTGTTTTTTCCACAACACACAGGCACAAACTGAACCCTCTGGACATGTATTAATGGAGAGATGTCAGAATGAGGGGGCTGCACGTGGACATGTGCCCCGAGCAGTTGGGGGATACGGTGCCTTGCTCAAGGACAACTCGACAGTGCCCAGGAAAGGTGCTGGCAGCTGGAGAGCAATTCCACACTTGGTCTGTACCAGGACTTGAACCTGCCACCCTCCGGTTCCTAAGCCAAGTCCCCGACAGACTGAGCTACCGTGTACCTCATATAGACGTTCTTATATAACAGAACATTTCCAGGGTCGAAGAAGAAGTCTTCTAATGGCTTGTTCTGTCCAACCAAAGACGATATATGTGATTTACAGACAGACGTAAAAAGAGATTAATTTTTCAAACTCAAATGTTTACTTTAAAGAGTTAAAAGCTGAACCAATACAAATTTGTAAGAGATGTAATATTCTACAAACGGCTGTTACACTAAATTTATTTCCAGTGAAATGCTGTTGAACCCAAACAGCAGACATCATGCTTACATTTAAGGACCCATAACACCAATAAACACACATGGGCTAACAGAATTATGGGCTCTCTTCCTGCTAAATATTAAGAAATATAGGCTTTAAAACATGCTAAGGTCACAGGTATGTTTTCTCTCTACTGTGTAAGATCTGTGGCTTTGACCTTTCCCCCCTTCTCTCTTGTAAGGTATTCCTAGAAATGTAAGCTGATGATAAATGAGACAAGAAGCCGAGAGGATCCGTGCAGATCGCGGCATTTAGCACGCTTGTAAGCTACCCCCCCTAACCCACACAAACACACACGCTCTTAGTCATAATGGCCAGGGACGGAGCTATTAAAGCATTATGTCTAGAAGGGTTTGTGACCTAACAGTGCCTGGCTGGCCCTCATGTACCCCTGGTGTGTTTTTGTTTTCATTACTACAGATGGAGTGCAGTAGAGTAGCGTGCCACAGCAGGGCTCCAAGCGCTCCCCGCAGAACGAACCAATATTATAACAGCTTCTCCCGTTCAAACGCACACACACACGCACAAATACACACACGCTGATTCCGGAGCACTCCCTTTCCCAAAATCCCTCATCCAAACACAGGCCTGACACCACACACTGCTGGAGTCTGCCGTCCCGGATCAGATTCCCAGAAAAATATTATAAGGAATGTTTCTTTCCTTTTTTTGAAATGATTCTGAGGAATTCTTCAGTCTGCGAGCGGCGGTGAAATCAGTTCCAGACACAGAGGGAGAAGAACAGGAAGGGATTTTTTCGTTTTTTGGCGAAAACAGACACTATTGTACGGGCACACCGATACTACACACGCAAATGAAAACCACATCGCTTCGAGGAAGTCCTCTTTATGGCTTACTTCATGGCATTGCCTAAAACTAGAGGAAACAGAGGAGGGGAAAGCGGGGACACAGGAAAGGCTGAGAATAAGCAGATCTGCGAGCTCCAGATGATTCACGGCAGCAGGACATGTTGAAACCGCCACAACATTCAGAAAAACAAGCTGAGGGTGATAGTGCCAAGTCGCAGCAGGTTCAGGTAACTGCACCTGTTTGGCTGAGTAAACACACCCATTAAGCAGGCCATGGAATATCAGTGTAGTGGCACTTTAAGCTTTTTAAAAAAAACTTTAACCAAACCCTGCTGAGAATTACATCATCTTTTGAAGCAGTTGTTTTTATTGTCTTCCCTGAGTGTCATTTGTTTTGCTTTCAGTTCAGTTTGGACCACATTAATCGCTCTTCATCCGAACAGGCTCAAATCCAAGGACAAGTTAAAACAAGTATTTAAGAAAACAATATCACACGCCCTGCACTCAGGGTCTCGGCTCCATGCATTCATACTCTCACACCAACGGTACTTTCACCCTCGACATGTCAGAACAGGTGAGTTATGAGCAAAGCCTGCACGCGGAGGCCACACTAACCCCAGCTACTGTCGCCACGTTTACATAATTTCTCTGCTAACTTGGACAGACTCACCTCTTCTTCCTCGTGACGATGAGGACGTCATTGAAGAGGAAGAAATACACCTGCTGCCGTGACTTCCGCTTGAGGAAGATGCCGTTGTCCTCCACGAACGCGGTCAGCTCCCCTCTCTTCACCATCCACCTGGAGGACGAGACCAGCGGGAAAGGCTGCAGGAAAAAAAAAAATTATGTGTATTAACATCTCTGCAATGTTGGTGCTGTCAGGAGATGCTTGAACACAATTTGTGTGTGCATGTGAGAACAGCTGGCTATGCAGACTGAGAATATGTTCGCGAGACATCTGTGAATCCCAAATGTGCCAAGAGCTATTTCCCACTCTACTTAGACACACTCGAGCCTGCCAAGAATCGTGTGGATTATGTGTGTAGATAATCACCCAGTGGATGACGTTATGTGTAGGCCTACTCTTTGTATTAATCTGTCTGCATGTGTACATGTCCCATGCTGTATAGATTTCATTAATGCACATTTAAATAGTTATTATAGTTCTTTTTTTGAAAATGCACTTATTTTCTTTTTATGCTCAGATATGGTAAGCTAGTAGCCAGTTAGCTTAGCTTAAAACAGGAAACAGGGGCACAAAGTCCACAGTAACAAAACTCATGCAGCAGTACAAGTTTTTTTAGAATATTTTTTGACAATTTGACTCCCGGTTAAGAAATAATCTTAAACATCTTCACAATAAAAGCATAGCCATTTTTAAAAGCACTGTAAACGTGCTAGCTAGCAGCCTTCTTCAAGGCTTTGCTAGCACATTGCTGCTTATCTCATCACACGACGTCACCTGTTGTTTACATGTGCTGGTAGGCGGACTTTGCTAACTAACAATTGGTTTCCCCTGTTTCAAGTCGTTACATTAAGCTAAGCTAACAGGCTGGCGGCTTTAGCTTCATATTTTAAAAGACAAGTGAGTTTAGCATTGATTTTCTCAGCTAAGCTTTTGTTGCCCACAATTATGGTGTTTCAAAAGAAACGCTGTCCAAGATGCTACACAATTTGTTAAATGTCATGGCTTGTCCATACCTTGATCTTGAACTCCAGCTGAGAGTTGATGGTGTACATCATCTCTGTTCTCTCCATGGTGCGAGCTCCTTCATTACACTTTCTCACCACCTGCGCCGTCACACACAAACCCACACAGCTTCTGTTAATGATAATGTACACATTCCTTCTGCTTGTATCAATTTATTACTGCATGTTACAGCCTACTCTATTTTGTCCAAAGTGCAGGGTTTGAAGGTGAACTTCAACATTACTGGTCGACTCCTCATTAGTCACGCACCTTGCTGACTGCTTGCAAAGCCTTCTTACACTCTTCATACTGTGCCGAGTCTTTGGGAGTCTTTTGACAGATTGTCTGCAACACAAGGAATCAGGGCACAGATCAGTTAGACACATTAAAAATGTACAAAACCTCATTCAACACATTCATGCAGAAAAGCTATTATTTGCATCCATACACAGTGCAGTCTATCAAAAGCCTAATAAAATATTGATGCTTAAGAAAGCTGTGGGAAGTAAAGCATTGAAACCAAACTTTCTCAGGATCCAAAAGCCTCTGAGTGTTCTTGCATAAACCCCAGAGTCCCCTGGGAGACGCTGAAGGAAGACGAGAATGAGGGGAAGCAAGTAGAGCAAGGGAGAGGAAGAGAAGGAGGCGCAGTAGGGATATAATAATGCGGTGCCAAAGGAAGCATGAAACTTAAGAAGAAAAAAAACAAACCAAGGAAGAAAGAGGAGAAGGTAAATCCGTTTAGAGAATGATGTAAGTTCACACAAACATCTTTGAGGTTAGAAAACATCTCAAGGAGTATAAGTCAGGGCAGAGTGCATAAACAAAGTGTTGCGTAAGAGTCAAAGTCTTGTAATTCCAAAGCTCATGCTTCTGTGCACTCACATCCATGAGCAGGGGCAGGCGAGTGATCCTCTGCATGGGCAGGATGAGGAAGGAGATCATGGGGAGGTTCCTGCAGTCTGGGTGGCCCTCTATCCTGGTCAGCACCTCCTTGAAAGCAGGATTCTTCGACCTAGTAAGAGAAGAAAGAGGGAGTTAAAAAAGAGAAGAGAATTTCCTTGGCGCCGATGTTGGATGAAATCCATGAGATAAGAACTTGTGTTTGTGCGTGTTTGCCCAGTCACTCACACCAGCCTCTGCAGGGTTCTCTGCTGGTAGACCTCATTGGAGCAGTATGTCACGAAGGGATCAAAGTTGGATTGGGCGTGCTTGCAAACAATGTCGCTGATGTCATCGATCACTATGTTCTGCTGGTGTCTTTCCTCCAGCTCCTTGAAGAACCTGACCACAGGAATGAATAAGGGTTAGTGTGTCAAGGATTCATACCGTACATGTCGAAAGCTTGAGTCAGACGCGTGAAATCATGAGTCGCCACGCTCTGGGGAAAAATATAGGATACAACGACAGATACAAAGTCAGGAAGGAAGGACGAACCGCCAACACCTTTCGTCTAAACCCAGCTGGAAGATCACAAAAGAGGAACTCCCCGCCTCTTAAAATAGACATAGCCTACCATTAACCATAACACAGAGGCTTTTCCTCTTCCTGAGCACCAGCAGATGGCCGGTTTAACGGCACGCCACATGGCCAGCTACAAGAGAAGAAGTGTTTTAACATGCAGGATCCAAGGTGACAAACAGGAAGCTGTCGCACAGAGGCAGGACGCCGACCTTGACCGCTTGGACTTAGTTGGGCTCATCTGCAAAAGCACCTCTAGCCCTATTCCTACTCCACAAACACACCATGACTATCTATGGGATGCAATGCCTCTTGTGACCATGTAGCCTTGTGTCCATGCCTGACCCTGCACTCCCTGAACTCTGCCCTTTCTAATAAGGGCTTGAGCACACAGGATGACAGAAAAAACACACATCTTGCCCCCTCCACTGGCCTGTGTCCTTAAGGTGCATTCAGGGCTTCCACAGGTCAAGGCTGCACAAGTTCAGGCTGCGCTCCCTCCTGAGGCGAAACTCACTGACCCCGATGACAGCATGTTGTCATGAGGGAAGAGGTCAAAGGAGGGGAGTTAAATCAGGATAACGGAAATAAAGGCAATGCTCATGTTCCGGCTCCTAACATAGATTCATGAATGAAAATCAAAGCGTTCTGAATGCAAGTACAACAGTCTTCTGTTAGTTTCCCTAACATTTTGCAATGACAGGTCATATCCCGGGGCTGCAAGTGAAATACGACAAGTCACAGACCTGCATTTTAAATACTTAACATCTTTCCCCTCACACACAGACTGCACAAGAGCCTGCAGATGAAAAGATATTCCTGCAATTGTTTTTTCGAGAGGTTAAAGTCAAAGCCTGACTGTCTCTCCCAGCTAAGACATCTTGTTTAACCTGTGCTTCAGGCACATTTTTATCTTAAGAGCTGCTGTCCCTTCGTCTCTCTGCCCCCTCCCTGAAGCTATACAGGTCTACTTATTTACTTGCGGAGGATAACGTGTTGCATTAGTGTGTGTGGCCTGTGTATAGGAATGGGAGAGGGGAGTGAGATGGGCTGCAGCATGTCTGAACACTCTAAGGAACTGGTGAGGAATTTACAGATACCAACATTCATGCAAAATGGGGATAAGGTGTAAATGTTTTAATACTGGCCACATGTTAATCTTTGTGCTGCGTAAAGTGAGGCGTAATATTTGTAGAAGCCGTTTTTCCTTTGTGTTAATAGGTCAGTTACAGGTATATAGATGGTATACTGTATGCAATGGTGAAATCGAGCAGGGGGGCTGCAATCCTGACATGGAATCCCGGAGCAAATGTCAGGAACAGTTGCACAAGGGAAGCAGTGGAAGCTCTGCATGCACGCACACATCTTCACTAGAGCAGCCATTATAAAATAAAACTCACCATATGGTCTTATAAAGGCTTTTCACACTTACATGTTTTAGCTCTCTAAATGAATGTACAGAAAGGCCAACCTCAGTTCACACTTAGGTTTATTGACCCAGAGCTCCAAGCAGGCCCCTGGCTGAGGGGTCACAATTTAAATTTGGAGCCCGGGGAAGACGTGGTTAAAGCTTGTTTCAAAGCCGGGGTTCAGTAAAGTTGGGACAAATGGAGGGGGAGTGTGAAAACACTGTAAAACATGCGTTAATTGTGCAGTATTTGGTCCCAGAAAGACACGAGGCCGCTGCCTTGGTGGGAGTTTTTTGGTGGCTGTTATCATAAAGAATACTGACAGAAGAAGATTCACAGAAACATTTACATCATAGCTGCACTTGAGGCCATCATAATGGTAATCTCACATGTGAAGCTAACAAAGAACACATGGCTTCAGTAATATGTCAATCATTTTTCGAGCCCGGTGCAACGAAGTGCAGTAATTGCTGAGGCTGCACCATTTTCATCCGTCTCAACTTTCATGGCCTCCCGTGCATAAGTGTTTCCATCAGTTTATGGGATCCTAGGAAAGTCATGGTTACCTAGCCATGAATGTCATTAAACGTATGCACATGTATGCACTGTAAATCATGATGGACGGGTACACTCAGAGGGGTCATAGCAGCACAGTTTAGCTAACGCATTGTTCTTTCACTTACCTAGAAAAACAGGCAAAACAACCAGAGAGGAATGTTGATTTTGCAGCTACAATGAAGCTTAATTGTTCTTTTGTTTGATCTAATTCACCACTCTCTTCTTCCCAGACTTAAAGCCTCACTACCCACAATCCTTTACACACTGAAAACAACTCTGAAAGGACGACCCACTATACAATAAACAGTGTTTACAGACAGAGAGCTTTCAACCAACTGTTAAGTGCCGTTAAATAAGAAAATTATCCAGCTCATTAGTCTAAACCACAGACAAAAACATAGCTGGGGAGTATTTATGAGCAGCCTAAAAATAGCGACCAGCATGTAAAGACCGACAGCTGTTGTGTTACCATGACAACCAACCCTGGAAGAACACAAAACAATAGACACATGATAATAGTTCAAATCATCACACGTACTTCTTGCTGGCCTCACAGACGTCGGTGATGTTGGAGAAGAGGTGGTGGTGTTCGGTCTTGGTCATGGCCTCGCTGAGCTCCGCGGAGTTCTTGAACATGCGGATCAGGATCTCCAGACTGTGGAGGTAGGAGTGCTCGGACGAGATCACCTCGAAAATGGCCTGATGGTGCGGAATGGGAGGAAGACAAGGGAGATAGTTAGAAAGGGTTTTTTTTATGTCTTTTTAATTTATGTGTTTCATCAGTTTGTGTCTTTGCGTGCTTCGGTTACCAAACCCAGGTCCTGAATCACTCTCCGCGCTATGACACACGCTCTGTCATGAACGTGCCTGACATACCTGTACACCACAATCATGCTTGGTATGCTATTAAACAATACCAACACTTTCATTAGTGTGTCAATCAATGTTCTATTCTTTTCAATGTTCTAATCAAAGTTTCTACTCGTCAGTTTTGTCATTCTTAATATGACACCATTTCAGGTCAACATGTGTTGGAACACCTCTCCTTCCCCTCCCTTTAATGATGCTTCCCCTTTAAGGACACAATAGTCCATTATGCACCTTTCCTGTTGTGCTCCTCTAATGGCTTTTTTATAGGTCTAGACCATTAATGGAAAGCCGTACTCCCCCTGTGTTTGGTAAATCTTAGCTTAGAGTGCATGTAGCCAAAAGTAGTAGTATTCTTACTATAAAATCAGGTTGTAAAATCCCTACCTCTTGTCTCTTGCGTTCCTCCTGACTCATCCGGTCTGACAGACCACTTTTCTTAACCTGGAGAGGAAAGAAAATGTGAGAACAAAAAAATGTTAGAAATGTTTCTAAAGGCGTGAAAATGTTTCATGTACAAAGTCGCTCTTGTTTTCGGTCGGGGGCTCTTTGCATTTTGAACTATTTTCCTCACACACAAATGAAGGAGCACTTTGCATACCACAGCGAATAGAGAGCTAATGGAGGCAGTTGTGGTAGAAAATGGGAAAATAAAGAGGCACAGGGAGAGCGTAGATAGAGAACTCTCTAAGAAACACTTTTAAGGTAAAACGCCATTTGCCCGAATAAAGCTGTTAAAGTGTACGTGGGTGTTGGTGAGATTCGCTCCACTTGAATAAGATTGAAACCAGGCATTCTTTTGGCATGGACTGGGTGTGGAGTGCTATTGAATTAATCTGCCTGCGGCTTCGTCAAACTGGAGGCAGGGTTGAATAAAAAACTTCCCTTCGTGTCATGTTTCACCAAATTTAACCGATCCGACCCGGGGCAACTTCACATCACACGTCACCAGATCGCACACGCCGGGAGAAATCCTGAAACGTCGTCTTTCCTTACTTCCACGAGCTTCTCATCCTGTTTTGGTATAAAGGCACAAGGAAGTGATACTGCTCCTGCAGGAGGCTTCCTTCTCTCTAGTATCTGCCCTGCAGCCTTCAGCAAACACTGAGAACAAACAAAGCTGCAGCAGATTAAACATCTCTCGCTCT
Organism: Semicossyphus pulcher; assembly: GCF_022749685.1. NCBI lineage: Eukaryota > Metazoa > Chordata > Actinopteri > Labriformes > Labridae > Semicossyphus > Semicossyphus pulcher. The sequence continues at coordinate 11,333,174 of NW_027211692.1, forward strand.
TCTTTAAGTTCCCCTCACATATAAATCTCTGTTCCTCTTGGTGTTACTTTCCCCTTGTTCCAAACCTTCAGCACTACATATCAGCAAAATCAGCTATCAATATAGAGTGCATTACAACATGCGCCCTACCGTGCCAAGTAAACTTTACCCTGTTTGCAGTTTCGCTGGGCGTAACTGAAACTGAATCAATTAGCTCACTTGCCAACTATAGTTAATTTTTGAAGCTTTAATCCTTGTTTTCTTGTTTAAAGCACAGCAAAAAAACAACACTTTCAACCACTTATGCGACATGAGAGGATTCTGTCCAGGCAAGCTCCACCTGCTGAAAGCACAAGCGCTGATTCCTGGTAATGTTTAGATTCTGGGGTGTAACCTTCAATCAGAACCCAAATGTCAAGAGGTGCCACGGGGACAATAAGTCAAGGGAGGAGTCGAGTGGGAAGAGACTTGTCGCAAAGGCAAAGACTCACGTGAGGACAACTCGTAGATCCGGTTCTTGGCTTCACTTGAACAAAACATCCTCAATTTCCAATCACACAGACGTCATGCCAGATTTTCCTTTGCGATTTGAAAGCTCAGGAATAATCCCTCAGTGTTACATCATGTTCTGTCTGGGCATTCAGACTAACAGATCCACAGCTGTACAGCAGCTGCGATGAGAGAGAGTTAACTAAGCAGAGGGTTCTGGTACGCTCAATTCAATTCAGTGTTTTGCTCAATGTTTTCCACTTTGGATCCAATTTCCCATTTATTAGAGTCTGTGTGCTTATCGTTGTCTACCCGCAACCCATCCTAATTGCATCCATGAAAACCCTCGGCCTGTTTTTGCTCCCACACTTTCCCTCCTCAGCGAGTAAACAAACAGACGGGGAAGCCTAAGTAGAAAACTAAATTAGCTCAATCTCTTCCCTTGTATTCGTCTTTCCTTCCTTTTCAGTCCCTAAACTATATTATGCAATGCAGAGCCACCGCACTTCTCTGTAGGGGCAACATTTTAAGCATATTTGCACTCTGACGAGTACATAGAGTTTGCCAACACACTGGCATCGAGCCCAGCAGTGCTTCCAAGACTTCCTGTGGGTCTGGCTGACTGTCTGCCTCCCTGCCCACCCGACTCCTAGAAGAAATGCTTCTGTACTCCCTGATAAACAGAGCGAGGGGCAGAGGGGGGCAGAAACAGTGGGAGGATGGGTATGGACTGTGGCCAAACTGGATATGACAGCATTCTTCACAGCACTAGCATTCCAAGACTCCGCAGCTGCAGCGCTGCGTGTAAAATGTTTGTTTGAGGACTCAATGGTGGGAAAGGGTGAGAAAGATGTAAGAAGATGTCTGACCACGGTGAGCTGGCTCCAGGAGGTGCGGATAGGTCTGTACTGCACCACGATGCCGTTATCAGGTTTGGGCTCTCTGGAATCAGCATCTTCATCTGAGTCATTATGTAAGGCCTTCTCCTGGTAGTTCTGGTACAGCTCCTCCTCTGAAACGCAACGTTTCTTTGTCAATATATGAAAAGGTGGATGTTGTTTGTTTAAGAGAGACAGAAAGGCACAAAGAAGATAACGAAAGGGAAAGGGTGCTGAAAACAAACCAGATGGGTGTTTCTCACCTTCGCTGTCAAACGTCCGCTGAGATGTCAAAACTTTCTTCTTATCTGGAGTCTGAAAGAGAAACCCACACGAAAATATTAACTTGGAAAAACTCTGTGGGACCAAGCAAGCACACAACTTTTAATGAATCCATTTTATGTCCCTCTGCCACCTGTCCATGACCTGTCTGCGCCCTTTCTGGTGACCCCTTTCGTTGACCCCCGTCTAATTACAGAGCCACTGTGTGTATAAGTTTGTACGTGTGCGCATGGTGTCACATTACGTCATGTCTCCCAACAACCACATTAATTGTTTCCTTGTAAGGCCTTGTCAGAGATTGTGCTGCTGCTCCTGCTGCTGTTGCTGCTGCTAAGTTTGTTCCACAATAATGAGCTTGTGTTGCAGTTTTACACTTTGGACTTTGCCCGACCCCAAAACTCAGAGACCCAAGTCAAAGCAATCTTTGCGCACAATCACATAAAAGCCCATCAGATGGATTATGATTAACTGAGTCAAGAAATCTCAATATGCTGCAGCAAAGAAACAAAGTGCAGTGCCATGCTCAAGATGAAGCTTTAATTATTTTCTTTTGGCTTTACTTCTCTAAAACGTGTAGTCTCGAGCAAATCTGGTGTGTTAATACTTAGTCTACATAAGGAACAGAAAGTCAGACCAAACAATAGAGTTGTTCCAATACTGATACCAGTATCGTTATCAACCTTTGATATGATATCAGGCCTTCGCGAGTATGCCAATAAATACACCAATACAATATCATAACTAATTAGCCTCAACACAATCAACTAGCTTCAGGTAAATTATCATGTGATAATAACAAACAGTGTGGCAGAGTGTAATGTTGTTAAGTATCAGAGGGGTACTCAGTATAGGCTGATCCTGAAGTCTAGGGATCGCAATTGGTATCAGAAGAGCATTAGTATTTGTTTCTTCAGTACATGCCAACACTTTATCCATTGAACCCAGTACTATCGGTTTTTTGGACTAACTTGTTTACCCACCTTGTTCTTCCCAGTGCTGGTAGGTGTTACTGTCCCAGGGTTAGCCGTCTTTGAAATCCCCGGGCTGGTAGCTTTTGGTGTCCAAGGAGTAGCAAGTTTGGGGGTCCCAGGGCTTACAAGTTTTGGTGTCCCAGGCCTGGAAAGTTTGGGTGTCCCAGGACTGGCAGGTTTGGGTGTCCCCGGGCTTGACGGCTTGGCTGTTCCAGGGCTAGGGAGGCTTGAAGTTTCAGGGCTTGCTGGGCTGACTGGTGAAGCTGGATTAACCCCATCAAGCCCTTTGAGGAAAGGCTCTGATAACCGATGAGCCTTTGGATCTACCGATGGAACCTCTAAGTCTACTCCACTCACAACAGCCCTCCTGTAGGACGTACTCCTCAAGCCTCTTCTCAGTGTCCCCGGGCTGTCACTGTCCCCATCCATCCCCTCGCCATGGCCCCCTCCTGTAGAAAAGTAGGTTCCTGTTTCCACCATGCTGCGGGCTTTCAACGCTCGTTTGGAATGATCCAAGCCCAGAAGCCCTGCCAAACCTTGGCCTTGCGTCCCAGAGGGAGGCGCCTTGTTCTGGCGACTGTCAGATGCTAAACTCTTGGGAATTAGCTGTTGCGTGCCCATCTTCTGTGCGGCAAGGCTGTGGGTGCTGAGTACAATGGAAGGAGGGGGAGAGATGGATGGGGAAAGTGAAGGAGAGGGTGAGGTAGAGGAGAGGGAAGAAGTGGAAGAGGCATGCCTGGGGTCCTGTGAGGAGGCAGGTGTGCATGGGGACTGTCTGAGAACTGCCTGTCCTCGGTCTGCTGGAGACGGGGAGCGTGGGGTTGGGGGGTCTGACGCAGTTAGAGAACACAGGGAGGGGATGCTGGAAGTGGAGCTGTGGGAGGGGGTTGGGGTTCGCCGAGCTGGAGGAGAAGGGCTGGATGCGGATGAAAGGGAGGACAGTTCTTGGTGGTTGTAGTGGTTGTTGTGAAGAGTTTGTGGTGACAAGACCGGAGAGGAACGGTTGAGGGGAATACCATCGGGTGAACTTGTCCCGAATGCTATCTGGTCTTTCTGTGAGCTCAGGCTGAACGGACTGGACATGCGTTTCTGGGGGTCCTGGGAACGCTTTTCAGGCCAAACTGTCGATCCATTACTGCTTTTCCCCTTGTCATGGTCTCCATTACTGACTCTATTATCCAGTGAAGCAGATCTAGTATCCCCGGAACGGAATTTTGACAGTGAGAACAGTCCGTTGGAGAAATGCCCAATGCTGATGCTTCGAACAACTCGGGATTTCTTTGAGGGTTTGTGCAGAACATGCTTCAAAACCGCAGTGTCCTTGCTCCAACACGGAGGCGCCACCACTAGTCTCTCAGCAGGTTGGCTCAAGGTGAAAGAAGATTTGTTATCCTCCACAGGGAAGTCTTTCGTCGTGACCCCATTAATGTGGTAACTGAGGGGCCGCGGTTTAGGTTTGCTTAAGTCCTGGGGTTTTTTACAATTGTCTGTGCGGCGTCTCCACAACGGGGTAATGCTCTCATTGGATAGATCCACATCATTGCCGATATCCATGTTCCCAAAGTGAATGTGTCCTCTTCAGTGTCAGTGTCCAGACCCACAGGTCACAGTGCAAACTGATCTCACCCCTGAGGGTAAACACAAGACAGGAATACCTATCAGTATCAAAGAGGTCAGTGCAGTGTCCAAATTCCCATAGTTTACTCATTAACAGGGATTCAGAGCAGATACTAGCTGCTACACTTGTGAAACACATGTTGAATTACACAAAACAGAAGCCAAGCCAGTGAAAATAGATGACGATGCTTTTGTGTATGTTCAGTGAGGTGAAATGCCCCTAATACAGGCACAAAACTGAAGAGATATTGTTAGCTGTGAGCAAGAACTGTAAAAAGGGACACTGTGATTGACGGACCAAGTTGTATCTCCTGCTGTCTATCACTTACAATCACAATTTGTTTCTTTCTGGTTGTGTGTATCCGGACTAACTTCGCTACATAAACAGGCTCAGCTGTAGAGAAAAATAGTGCCAGTGAGTTGCTGTCCTAAACTTACCTCTAATCAGTCGATCTGCAGCAGAATGCGCTCATTGTACCTGCGGTACCTTTGGTGGAACAAACTTTCTTCAGTCGATTAACAAAAGTTAGTGGGTTTAATCCAGCATGGTGTCGAAACCAAATAAAGTTAACGAAAGTCGGAACCACAGAGTAACTTGTTGTGGAGTTGGTGATCAACTGGTTTCGCGGGAGTGAGCGCGTCTGAAGCGCTACTGACTGTGGAGGGGAGTTTCTAAGGGCAGGAGGAGGAGGAGGAGAAGGAGGGAACAGGAGTGAGGGGGGAAAGAAAAGCACTCACAGGTTCACAGAAATTCACTCCACAAGTGCCAAATACTACTACTTGAAGCAAAAACAGAGGAACGAACTTATTTTTCAGTTAGTTTGTACTGTAGTTGCACGGTAAGAAAACAAACTAATCGTGTTAGTAGCAATTTGATGAGCCTATATCATCACATAAAGTTATTATCTCCCTTATTTAATCTATAGGTCTTAAATCATTCAGATGTGTCCAGAAAAGTCCATATCAAAACATCCAAGTTGTGTTCACGCCTGCACAAAAACAGCTCAAATATTGGGCTTCACTATTCAGCCGTTGCTGTTGCGCGCCATCGTGTGTTTTGTGGCGTAATTGCAACCTGCTCAACTTTTAAAGGATTTTTCAGCGTTTGAAATAAATCACGTGAATATTTTGATTTAAAAAAAAACAAAGTAACGAACTTATGTAAACAGACACAAACGCAATGGCAGGAAATAATAGCATTTTTTGGATACCTTTACAAAAAACGACAGAGCTGTATAGTACAGAGCAGTACTATAATATTTCATCACAGGCTCACTAACAGTGTTAGTCCATGTTGTCTGGTTGTTTTGCACTGACATTAGCAGATGTTCCATAAAAGTATTGAGCAAACAGAGGTCCTGGGTGGATTTATAGCTTTTAATTCCCGATCCAATAAAAATCTGTGTTGTGCAACTCGCGGTTGTGGTTCATTCACGCATCAGTGAAAATTGAGATTGCGAAACGTTGTGTGACAAAAGTATTTTCTCATTAAATCCACACATATAATTGCCTTTTTTTTTCAATGGCTCAAATATAAGACATGGATTATGAGCTCACACGAAAACTCTTAAGAAGACAGGCTATCATACAGGTACACTGGGTTTAACTGCATGGTACTTACTGCAACTCATTGATCAGGATGACCTGTTGCGTGATGAATGGATTGTGCGTAACTGGGTGGCTATTGTGCGCAATCACACATTTGACCGCTAAGAGGAGCACTTGTCACGTTTGCTAAACATCTCTACTCATGAAAGCACAGAGGAGACATTTGGAAGTCTAACATCTCCCCAAAAAGTAGGTTATATGTTTATCTTTAATACAAATGATTGACAGGTTGCTATCTATGGTTGCTGCTCATTGACAGGCCAAGAAATATATTTTTTCCAACTTGAATATACAGTAAAAGACAGGTCAGGAACATATTATTTACTGTAGGTTATCATTGATTTATATTGTGATTAAAAAAACAAACAGTGAATCCCCATAATCCTCCTGGCTCCCCTTCTTCTTGAGTTTACAACATTGCCGATTAAGTCCCACATACTTTAAGTCCTCAGTAATTAATATCACCAGAAACATCACCATTGCATCTGTCAGAAAAAGTCAAATTAACTTCTTTATCATATTTATTATTATTAATTCCAACAGTGTTTTATTGCTCGTATCCATTACAGTGTCTCAATGTGACTGTGTGGTGTGTCCTATGTCCTATAGAGGAAGTGCAGCAGCCTATCCTGTCGCATTGTTTAAAGGAGCTATATGTTTCCTCATGTCGTTACTTCCTCTTCCAGCAGACAAGACACTCACCTCCGACTGGAAGGCCCGAATGTCACCCCCCTGAGCCCCTGAACATCCGCCCTGATGAAGAGCCGAACGCTGTCTGTAACTGACCCTGACTTTTTGTGGTGATCAAAAAAGCTAACTTTCTTTCACGGATCAGAGGAGTAGAACAATTAAAAAGAAAGACATGGTAGAACTCTAAGGAGCAATCACTGGTTTCATCTCAAGTGGAGCATTAACGCAAGAAAAACATCCAAACTACAGAGCAGGCCGGATAAGCTCTTAGATATCCATCTCAGTTCCTCCACACATCAAAGACTGATAAGGCTATTAGCTTTGTCTGTCTGTGTGGGCTTTAGCTTGTTTGAACAAAGTTTTCTTCAAATGAAACAGCAGGAAATAAGACTAAGGAAAGAAAGTGACAGGACAACCTGACCGGGAACACAAAATGAATGAATGAATGTGACAAAGAGGAGAACAGAGGGGAATTTGTGATTGCAGTGAAATGAAGTGGAGTTTGTGTGTTCGCTGGTGTTTGCAGCCCATTAACAAGAGATAGAGTCAGTACGTTTGGAAAAATGTGCACAAGAATCTCAATATCTTTTTGAAACAGGCATGCACTTACAAAGTAAATCATTTTCTACACATTTATAGACGACACTTTAAGTCAAAGCAAACATTGGCTGGCGGGATGAGCTGCTCTGAAACCTCAGTTGTTTGAGCAGATGAACCAGTCTTTCGAGTTGTTTCTGAAGAAAAAGAGTGAAGAAAACACCATTGTGAAATTTTGCGTCCCTCCCACGAACTCAAAAGTGCACACAAAAGGTATCGAAGTTAAAATGAGTCACTCCGGCTGTCTGTAAATAGTCACTAAGTTCATTGAGGTCATCCTGAAGAGAACACAAAGAAAACACTGAATTGTTAGTAATGTACTTAAACATAGTTTAAATTACAGCAAGAAAAGAATATCTTATTATACCAAGTGCCGAGGATTACTGCCTGATCCTCCATGCATTTGTATTTAAGCTGCTTAACCTGCAGGGTTTAACCTAAAGTGTTCACTGCTGTTGTGCCTGTATTTGCGTTAAACTCAGTCAGAGCTCGCTGGAACAACATCTCTGCTGTGTTAAGCTGTTAAATCTTATTCTCATCTATTACGGGTCTGGAAGGCTTAAGGTTCGTCTTAAAGACAGTCAATTTGTTTTAGGATTTGTCGTGTAATTGCCATCTGATTTCATTTATATATTAACTGGGATATATACGGGTGCATTTGTTTCACTTGTTTTAGAGCTGTTTAAGGATGTTTGCACCCAAAACATACTGTTGTATATCCAGGGATGGTTTATGGTCATTATTTCTGTTTTTGCCTCCGCACACGTAATTGGAAAACATTTAAAAAAGTAGTTCCAGGAAGTAACAGAGACACTGTTTCTGAAAAGACAGGCTGCTGTTGAACTCTTAAAGGTCATCGTCCAGAGCCCACAAATTAAATCCTATCATTGCAGTTGTATTGGGCTGGAGCATAGACAGATAAAAAGATGGATGACATGCATGGACCAATTATCATGACCATGGGCCCTATACAAACACTAACCCTAGGCCCATGTACCCTCACCAAGCACAAAAATATTGGTCGTACAATAGCATGGGGCAACCCACAACCAGGGCTGCATTAGCATCCAGGTCCCCTGGAGGCGGCAGTGTAGCACCTGCCCCCGCTAAAAGTGTCACAATCACCATCCACTTGATTTTTGTTCAAAAATGAAAAAATCACGGATATCTAATGTAACAAAGCGGCATCTTTAGCATCTCTTTCTTTTGCATTTTGTGTTTTGGCGACCCGCTGAGCAAACATTTCTCCATTTTCAAAATGTTATTTTGACCGTGAAATAGAAAGTTAACCTCGCAACCTACGTTATGTCTGTGGAATTGAATTGCTAAATTAAAAAAAACATTGCAACATTTTCATTTAAACAACATCAAATTAACATTTATTTTCAAAACAAAAATACTTTACACATAAAAAAAAAAGATATTCATTCTTAAGGCCAAGGGCTCCCATTGGCTCAGGGCCCTGGACATGTGCCCACTTCTCCTATGCAGTAATCCATCCATGATGACATGACAGCTCCTGAAAAGTGAAGCCAAAACATCTCTATTGCCCCCTGTAGACTGACTGCAGTATAGGTCATAAAGCCCACCTCCTCCATGTTAACAGATGGGGCATGAGTCAGACTATAAAATCAAATATGGTTTCTGTCATTATAGTTAGTTATTATCATACTGATTTATGTCCAAGTGTTCATTTTTCTCTGAAGTTATTTGATGCTATAAGCCTGGGGTCTAATGCCATGACTGACAAATACGGCTAGAGTAGAGAAGAAACAGCAGAGGTGACTAAAACAATCACTACTCTACTTTCCAAGAAGCTGTTCTGCTGTAGACTGAGCTGAAGTGTGCTAAATGTGTGTTTTGGTTAGCGGAAGGGGCGAGACATCAATACCGCAGCTCCACCTGCCGATCTACTGCGCAGACTCTGGCTCCAAATGTGCAAGGCTGCTGCAGGGACATTTTGGCTTCACTTTTGTACAAGAGGAGATAGATAGACATCATCCATCTTTATATACAGTCATTGGGCTGGAGGAAGAAATGTCAGTTAAATATCTCGAAAAACCATTTCTCCTTCCAACTAAGTATGTGACAGGGACCACAAGAGCATCAGTAAAGCTCTTGTTAAAAGCAGGCATCTTACCGTATCTAATCAGGATGGACTCAGACCAGGACTGTGGTCCGCTCTGGCGTTGAAGGCCTTGTTTCAGCAACACCACCGGTCCCAAATGTGCTCCTCTGATAGATAAAAATATGCCTGATCAAATGGGAGATGAAAACTGAGAGCAAAACGGGACCGTGTGATGAGGTTGTAAATAAAGGTTGTTGAAAAAAAGAAGTCCGTGCTGCTTATATGAATAGTTTGGATGACTGTGGTGTCTGTTGTGTTGCTGGGCGTGCAAAGTAGCATAGCATATAATTCAGATAATTCAGTCGCATGCAGACAATGTGGAAAACAACAGTGTGTGCGGCCTTTAGAGTCAGGAATGCTGGGGTCAAGTGAATCTTCAGGATGGTGATGGTGCGGTGGAGAAAATCAGGGAGAGAAATGAGGTCAAAGCGTTTTGCTGGGGTCAAACCGTGCAGAAAAACACTTCTCTTAGCGCTGCTGCTGAAATGTTTTATGTTGTTTAATCCACTTTTTGCATTTAGCCTCAGCTGCATCCGCATCCTTTCTCTCTCTCTGTGCATCATGAGTCACCTGCTCCAGTCCTACCTTTCCAAATAAGAACATTAAAGCGGCGAAACACCGAGAGTGTGAGCGCAACATTCCTGAGCGTTCTTCTGGCATTTTTAAAAACAGCCCTCCAAACTCTGACCTTTTCTCGGCGTACCTATCTTTTCTCTCCTCCTCTGACTCACAGCCCATTGTACTTCTCCTACTCAGCAGTGCTGTTTGCTCGCTGTCCTTGCCTCCCCTCCCCTCCCCTCACCCTCCAATGCCACCCACACGTCTCCTCATCCATCCTCTCGGAGAACAATACAGAGGAGAGCTAACGACTGTAATTACCATAGCTTATGAGTTACAAGGGCTAGTGGGGGGGGGGGAGTGCGAACCAAACAGGAAGTACATGCAGGAGCCGGAGAAAAAAAGCATGCATGGATCACATTATGAATGCATTAGCCATATGTCACCAAAGTAGGACAACAGCTCTTTACTACATGTAAGTGTGTGAGTGCACCTCTGTGCCCCTTCACGCACACACACCCACACTATGGGATTAATGCAGCGGGCCCTTCCATGTACACAAGTGCATATGGAGCCAACACAGGGGGCATCTGCCACACATACAAGTGTTTGAACCCAGGCTAATCACCATGGTTACGGGCCTTTTGGCTCGTGCCGATTGGCCGGCGTTATTGCGGTAACCCGTGATTGACTCCCCCCCTGTGGGTTCTCATTGGCTGTTTGCCCCGGGATGATGATGTCATCATGTGTGGCATGTTGCAGTAGATGTGGCATTGAGGCGCGCACTGCAGGGCATGATGGGAGGAAGCAGAATTAAAGCAAAGCTGGAGGTGTTTGATTAACTTATCAGAGCGTTAGCTTCCTGACAGGAGCGGTGTAAGACCCAAAGGTGCAGGATGTTAACAGATGCTTTTAAATTGGAGCCAACTAGCTGTGATAATGCCTGAAGGAACCACTAGAGGGCGTGTTTGGAAAGAGAGAAGTACAAGAAGAATACATTTACATACTAGAGTAGGAACTGTATAATGTTTCATAAGTGTCATTTTCCCCTGTGATTGAGATGTTTTCCTAAAGCGCATGTTTTCTTCTCACAGGATTATATTTTAAACACATTTTCACTTATTAAATATACACACAAACAATAAAATAATCACATACAATTATCAATAATTCTGTGTATTTAACTACTTATAGATTGAATAAACTGTACTCACTGATCAGCTCCATTCCTGTGATCAACAAAAGAATGCTTTTGCTCTACAGCTGTAAAAGACAGAAGTTAAGCTCATTGACTGCAGTGTATTGAATGGATGACCATCGACACTTGGTATCACTATAAGCACCTGTGGACTATATTAGGTTGCAAACTGGCAGTGCAGTTAATGTGATCATTTGAGAGTAAAATCGATATGAAATATCTCAATAACTCAGGAGGTTTGCATCAAACTCAGTAAGAAAAACTGTCAAGAAAGCACTTCATAAGAAACAGACATTATCTGTATTATCCCATACTGCTAAATGTTGCTGCTATAACCCATACATGTCACTTTAACTTGTTACTTACTCCTACTTGTATAACAGTATACTTCATTTTATCTATTCTTATTTTTATACTGTATTTATTTACTGACTTTCTATTTGTCTTTGCTCTGCTGCAACACCAGAATTTCCCCTCTGGGGATCAACAAAGGATGATGTTATCTTAAAGCTCCTGTGAGGAACTTTATGTTGATTTCGGCGCGCCCTGTGGACCCTTGTGGAAATACCTCTTTGCTGATATTGTCATGTACATGAATAAGTCGTGTTTTCTGCTTTAAAATCTCATCCTGCTTTCATTAAACATTTAAACATAACCCTCATTGAAGATCGTTGCCATGGAAAATATAAACAAAGGCTGTTGTAGTGGCAGCAGCTACAAGTATTAAAAAATCAAATAAGAAATAAGAATTATTGTCACTGCTGGTCTTGCTTGCTTTTATAGGTCATATAGATGCATCAGTATTTATTTCAGTCTGTTTCATAACCGCAAAAAAAAATCCTCACAGGAGCTTTAAGTGTCAAAATAATTAATGTTATATGCAGATGAGCAGCGTTTGTCATGGACTTGCAGCTCATGCTATGTGCACAAAGTGGAAATGCTAACATGCTAATGCAGAGCAGGTTTTTTAGCATGGTTAGTTTTCTAGTTAGCTCAGGAAGTTAGCATGCTCATATGTTCTAATTAGCACACAATGGGGATGCCGTTTTGCAGGTATTTGGTCATAAAACAAAGTAATGCTGGTGTTCTTCTTTATAAATTCTTAATTTTAATTCTTATATTTTGTCTTAAACCAGTGTTATATGTTTTGCAATCATCTCTATCTTGGTTAATCTTCAGCTTTAAATAATTCAGGGGTTAGGCATAAAAGATAGGCAAAAATAAATCATCTTGCATGTATCTGAATGTTTTCCTCTCTGGTGACGAAGAGGAAGATCTCAGCACACCATAAAGAGCATTTCATTCAAATGTCACACTGACGCACACTCATGTAAGCACACACACACACTCTGCATACACACACACCAGGAGGACCAACAAACTAAAACTGTAACAGGAAGCGCTGATAGCATCACTTCCTCCCTGATAACTATGGAGTGGCGTCCGCAGCTGAGTGTGCGACTATGGGAAAAACATTGTGATGGTGTGAGTGTGACGACCCGTTTACTTCCCACCGGAGTTTCTTCACACTGCTGGAGGGACTGAATATTCTGTCACTGGTTTAATGTAAGAAGTGATGCATCCTGAAATCTCTGCAGTGTTTGCTCTGTAGAGTTCTCCCTGCAGCTAATGATTCATCATCGCATTTTAGGCAAATAGCTGCAACAACTGAGACCCATTAGCAATATGGTGGATGCAATTAGGGCTAATTGCTTACCTTTGGGATTCGCTACAATCGAGACATAAGTCCCAAGATTCGCACCTCTGTGTGTTTCCACACGTAATGCATCAACACACACTGCAGCTTCAGTTTGACTCATCTTATGGCAGGAGGGCTCGTGCAGGAATAGAAGCAAAGCAAAGAGGGCAGATGTTGAGAGTTTAAGGGGGTGAAGAAGATGCTTTTGTGGTGCTGATGACATCAGGAAGTGTTTATTTGTGCAGGAGAGAGTGTGAAAAGAGAGAGAGAGAATAGGGATGCAGGTGTGTTGTAAAGTGCGTGTTTGTTTGGGGGAAGAGGTCGACAAACAGTGACAGCTATTCACCCTCAGAGGAAAGCAAGCAAAAAAAGAAATCTGTTTAATTTTCTCACAGGATGCGAATGGACCGAAAACACACACAAACACGCACACTCAAAGCAGCTGACAGGTAAACCAGGGAACACACAGTCATGAAACTAATTTTCTCCAAACTGCATGATAAGCGATATCTTTGTATTGCAGATAAACAAGGAAGCACATTGCACACACACACACACACGCACAATAGAGGGCCACATCTCTGTCCCTCTGCAATTAAAGTCTTAGTCATCCTGCGCCAAAGGCTATTTCAGTCCTCTTCCAGCCCAGTTTCCTCCTCAGCCATCTTCAGAGCATGTTTTTCCCCTCTTTCTGTCCCTTTCTGCTCCGTGACAAGGTTGTGAGTCAATAGATGCTGATCATAATTGACACATGCTACCGGGCCAATCTGAACTTACGAAACGGGCTGCGGAAGAAAAGGCTGCGCAACATTGTGAGTGGATTTCGAAGGGGACGGGTGAAATTGCTCTTTTATTCCTGTAACAGAGGCAGAAAAAAAAAATCCTCCATTTTGACATTTGTCGTCTGCTTGATGTGGGCGCGCAACATGCTCACCAACTGTCCTTCTAAATCACTTGAATATACAGCAATCTCACACACCTCACTGTCCTGTCACTCAGTTACAAAACAGCACATATCCCTCCGCTCCGTCTCTTGTCAGTCTTCCCTCCCACACTTCTCGGCTCGCCGTGGATCCGCTGTTCCTGAGCGGCCCAGAATACCGCTGAATGACAGTTCTGCCCAGCATGCCACGTCAAATCTGGCAGCATCTCCTTTCTCTCTCATCTGCTCAAATCGTCGTCCTCTCGGGCTCAATTCCTGTCCCTGTTGTTCAGCTGGTTTTTCATCCCTTCAAGTTTTTTTCTACCTCTAACATTGCTGTCATATTCCCCCCCCCTTTGCTGTATCTATGTTCCCTTGTTGCAAAAGTGCATGCATCTTTTGCCACATTAAACCTTGTGATTAAAAACAACAGCTGCAGGAGAGACATGACACTCACCACCATGCAAATGCTTCCCAGCACTTGTGACACATTATGAGAGCAGTGTGGTGGAAATATTCTCCTCGTCCTTCTCTAAATGTGATTTTCTGGAAATACCCTGCGGGATGTATTGACACAGCGCGCGCTCGGAGACGGAGGCAGCCGTATGAAGTCACTGTCACATAATCAAAGTCTGCCGGCTGCTGAAAACATCCACCATAAATGATCTAAGGGGGCCTGCCTCCCCAGAAACAAAGATATCATCAGTGCACACAGAGTGACATCACTGATAAATGTTTGCCCTTCTCTGCAGTGTGACTGAAGTTACAGGGGGATATCAGGGAGGGGGAATGGGAACATTTGGAAGGCAGCACGCTGAGGAACAGGTCGAGGGGGTTTTCAAAGAAGCAATCTTGGCCATGTGTGAAGAAAAGACTGCAGCATGAGCTCATCAGCGAAATAAGTGAGCTCATGTTTTAACTGTTAAAGCACTAGTCCATTAGATTCTATTTGTGCCCAAAACCCCCTCTTGTTCAATGATTCACTATTTCCGACAAAATAAAAGCCCGAACTGTTGCAATACGAGATTTTCATGCCTCTACAGGACTCCCAAGATTGTCAAATGCTCCCTTTGACCTGAAAGTCTACACGTGACAATGAGCCAGCTCAGGCAGGAATAACATTGACAGTTTTTCAGTGGAGAGAGAAACTAAACATATGTTACAGCCGTGGGCTGCTAGGCTAAAGTAGCTAGCTCCAAAATACAAATCATACAGTTGATCAATGTTCGTCCGGTACATGCAGGAAGTACATTATTCGGTGAGAGTTTCCTTTTCAGAGCTACAATGTCGGAGTAAAGCTCTAATGAATAATACTCCAATACAGCAAATTACAGTTAGGAGACTTTAAAAAGGAACATGGACGAAGCAGAATTTTACTCTCTAATATGGGTTGTATCTTATATAACATAGAGATAGACATATAGACAGAGAGACAGACAGATAGAGAGACAGACAGACAGATAAAGAGACAGACACACAGACAGATAGAGAGACAGACAGACAGAGAGACAGACAGATAGAGATAAACAGATAGAGATACAGACAGACAGATAGATAGATAGATAGATAGATAGATAGATAGATAGAGAGATAGATAGAGAGACAAACAGACAGACAGACAGATAGACAGACAGATAAAGAGACAGACAGAGAGACAGACAGATAGATAGATAGACATATAGAGAGACAAACAGACAGACAGACAGATAAAGAGACAGACAGAGAGACAGACAGATAGATAGATAGACATATAGAGAGACAAACAGACAGACAGACAGACAGACAGAGAGACAGACAGATAGAGATAGACAGATAGAGATAGACAGATAGAGATACAGACAGATAGATAGATAGATAGATAGATAGATAGATAGAGAGACAAACAGACAGACAGACAGACGGACAGACAGATAGAGAGACAGACAGAGAGAGAGAGACAGACAGATAGAGATAAGGACAGATAGATTGATAGATAGATAGAGAGAGAGAGACAGACAGACAGACAGACAGATGGACAGACAGATAGAGAGACAGACAGACAGATAAAGAGACAGACACACAGAGAGACAGACAGATAGAGATAAACAGATAGAGATACAGACAGACAGATAGATAGATAGATAGATAGATAGATAGATAGATAGATAGAGAGATAGATAGAGAGACAGACAGATAGAGAGACAGACAGATAGAGAGATAGACAGATAGAGAGACAGACAGATAGATAGACATATAGAGAGACAAACAGACAGACAGACAGATAGACAGACAGATAAAGAGACAGACAGAGAGACAGACAGATAGATAGATAGACATATAGAGAGACAAACAGACAGACAGACAGAGAGACAGACAGATAGAGATAGACAGATAGAGATAGACAGATAGAGATACAGACAGATAGATAGATAGATAGATAGATAGAGAGACAAACAGACAGACAGACAGACGGACAGACAGATAGAGAGACAGACAGAGAGAGAGAGACAGACAGATAGAGATACAGACAGATAGATTGATAGATAGATAGAGAGAGAGAGACAGACAGACAGACAGACAGACAGACAGACAGACGGACAGACAGATAGAGAGACAGACAGAGAGAGAGAGACAGACAGAGAGAGAGAGACAGACAGATAGAGATACAGACAGATAGATTGATAGATAGATAGAGAGAGAGAGACAGACAGACATATAGAGAGAGAGACAGACAGACAGACAGACAGACAGATAGATAGATAGATAGATAGATAGATAGAGAGACAAACCGACAGACAGACAGACAGACGGACAGACAGATAGAGAGACAGACAGATAGAGATACAGACAGATAGATTGATAGATGGAGAGAGAGAGACAGACAGACAGATAAAGAGACAGACAAACAGACAGATAGAGAGACAGACAGACAGAGAGACAGACAGATAGAGATAAACAGATAGACATATAGAGAGACAGACAGACAGACAGACAGACAGATAGACAGACAGATAAAGAGACAGACAGATAGATAGATAGACATATAGAGAGACAAACAGACAGACAGACAGAGAGACAGACAGATAGAGATAGACAGATAGAGATAGACAGACAGATAGAGATACAGACAGATAGATTGATAGATAGATAGAGAGAGAGAGACAGACATATAGAGAGACAGACAGACAGACAGACAGATAGATAGATAGATAGATAGATAGATAGAGAGAGAGAGAGAGAGACAAACAGACAGACAGACAGACGGACAGACAGATAGAGAGAGAGAGACAGACAGAGAGAGAGAGACAGACAGATAGAGATACAGACAGATAGATTGATAGATAGATAGAGAGAGAGAGACAGACAGACATATAGAGAGAGAGACAGACAGACAGACAGACAGACAGACAGACAGATAGATAGATAGATAGACAGATAGAGAGACACAGACAGATAGATAGATAGATAGATAGATAGATAGACAGACAGACAGACAGACAGACAGACAGATAGATAGATAGATAGACAGATAGATAGATAGATAGATAGATAGAGAGAGAGACAAACAGACAGACAGACAGACGGACAGACAGATAGAGAGAGAGAGACAGACAGAGAGAGAGAGACAGACAGATAGAGATACAGACAGATAGATTGATAGATAGAGAGAGAGAGACAGACAGACATATAGAGAGACAGACAGACAGACAGATAGATAGATAGATAGATAGATAGATAGATAGACAGATAGAGAGACACAGACAGATAGATAGATAGATAGATAGATGGATAGACAGACAGACAGACAGACAGACAGAGAGAGACAGATAGATAGATAGATAGATAGATAGATAGATAGATAGATAGAGAGAGAGATAGATAGAGAGATAGGGAGACACAGACAGTTAGATTCACGTTGCTCGGAGCAACAGCCTTCTCCTCTGTATTTGTGTGTCTTTCTTTCACTCTTTTGCGATACAAGATAAAGTAAAAAGCCGGAGGGTCCGGAGTAATCTATTTTTCCTGCACCTACACACTGTGAGTCATCTCTCCACACTCTGCTAACCTCTGCTTTCTCTCCCTCTCCCTCCCTCTCTCTCTCTCCTCTCCCAGACGAGCTGTTTGACTGTGACCCCCGCAGACTAATGGAGCTCTTCACTGTGACACCCTTTCACATCTCAAACTGAATTAGAAAGCTGTATGTAAAGCAGGCCGCAGGGTTCATTATACCTGCGGGTGCCCCTGGAATGCAGCAGGTAATGGATTCAATCCTCAGTGCTCACTGTTATTCCATATTTCTAAGGTTTGTTCATGTGAATATCATGTCGTAGGTGGGGCTTATTTCTCTGTATAACTGGGAGTCATAATAATTGTGGTCTGATGTTTTGCAAGACATTCACGGCATACTCTGAATAACATGTGACCTTGTATCCCGGAGATATTCCCAAAGCTTCCCCTCAATATTTCCAACACTCAGATGCTTCACATTGTTTTACTCGCTGTGGGACTTTATGAACTACACAAGTGGTTATCTGAGAAACCTCCTGTCACATTCAATACACACAACTCACCCAAATCTAATCACAGGATACGTAGTTTGTCCATCCCCTTTAAGAGCGACACGTAGAGTAAATCACTGCTGAAAAATAAATCTGTATAATGCTGTGACACTGATTGATATTAGTCATGAAGACAATTAAAATGACGACAACGACATTGTCGCCATTGTTACACTTACTAATAGTAGTTGTGCTTAAAAAAAACGCAGCCACTAAAAGCTAAGCCACTTTTACACTGGTCAAAAAACCCACTAACACTCGGCTTTTTTGCTTGACCCGGGTCAAACGACTCTGCAGTTGACCCGGGTAATTATCGCCTCGGCTCCAATTGGCATTGATGGGAACACAAAACCCTAACCTCAACCTAATCTCCGCCCCCTTTCTGGCGCGATGCTATGCTCCGTCGGTAACTTCTGCTCCTCGTCACCTCAGCTACAAATTCCGCCCGTCTCCATCCAAGCAGCGCTCGAACATCGTTCCATATTTGTCTGTGCCGAGTTTGATACACAGACTGAATGCGTAACAGATACAATAAAGACCTAACCACCGTAACATCTTCACTGGCCTCTGTGCTGCATACCAAAGAGTATAATGTAAGTTCTTTGTGCGTATCATTGTTTGACGGTGACGCAGCAGAAAAGAGACCGGCAAGAGTATACTTTACTGGCAATGGGAAAATAGACAACCGGCATCTATAAGCGGGTCTTCCTGGGTCTGAAAACACACATCAATGTGCTAATTTCAGTGGGAAAGGGGAACTAGAAGGTTCCTGGTTCCAATCACAGTTCAGATGAAAGTGGGCCTTTCTGTGTGGAGTTTGCATGCTCTCCCATGTGGGCTCTCTCCAGATACTCCGGCTTCCTCCCCCAGTCCAAAGACATGCTCGTTAGATTCACTGGTGACTCTAAAATTGCCCATAGGCGTGATTGTGAGCGCGAATGGTCGTCTATCTCTATTGGCCAGGCCTGTGATTGACTGGCGACCTGTCCAGGGTGTACCCCGCCTCTCGTCCAATGACTGAACGTATGTTGAAGCTTTTTTCTTACATAAAAGGCACATTTATGTCGTGAAATATCATATTTTATCTGTAAAATGACGTGAAAGCATCTGCATCAAAAAGAGTAAAAAAAATATAGAGAGGAATTGAAGTTGGGGTTTTTTTTCTTGTGACTTGAAATGTGCCTATAAGACAAATAATCCCCAACACAAGACTTGAACTCAGTGACGTGGGCAGAAAACAGAGCTGGGTCAGTGTGTCTGTGCGCCTACGACAGGGCCTTCTTTCACATGGACACAATAGTGCCAGCCAGTACAGTCGCCCCACTGTCCCGTCTGGTGGCCACACGGCAGAATGCAGACGGACCTACAGTATGGCTCCGCTCGCTTTTTTTTTTTAACTCTTTTTTTGGGGGGGGCAGACACACTCATTCACACAGAGCACAAGAGCCCACTCAGTCCACGAGTGAGAAGACGCATTCAGTACGTTTGGGGGGAGAAAAACCGTTTGGCTGGCGTTTGACAGGAGGGGAGAGGGCAAACGTTCAGACGCACACACGGTCGCAAACAGGCATGTAGATTTGGAGCCGCAACCATCCCACCCCGTTTCAGTTTCCTGTCAACGGCCACAATAGTATCTGCCTGCAAGCTGTGCAACCCAACCCTATCTTATCAACTGCAGGCTCAGACACAGCCACAATGCTCGGCTGTGTGTGTGTGTGTGTGTGTGTGTGTGCGTCGGAGAGAGAGAGAGAATGTGTGTGTGCCCCAGGAGGCATGGGGGGATGAATTCACTTCACAGGAATGCACAGCTGAGTCTGGGTGTTTTTACATCAAAACACTGTATGTTTCTGATAAACGGTCGCCAATTTCTCCTTATTTTTCTTATAATTTGTTGATCTTACATCCTTTTTGTTTGGGGTGCCACCGATCAAGCGGTTAAACGTACAAAATAATCATTAAAATTGCAAAATCAACCACGTTTTTCTTCAAATATTTGCAGAAAGAACTGCCGTTGACTGGGGGAGTCGGGCCTGTGGGAGTAAGTGTGTGAAAAGTTGAAGGAAAAAATGAGAATCCGTGTTGGAGACGGAAGGAAAAAGGAGAGAGACTGCGAAATATTAACAAAGGTTTCTTGTTAGTTTAACAGAAACACGGAGACAAACTCCCACGGACATGCTCCTGCATCTGTTAGCAGCTAGCTTACAGCTAATGGACGTAAGCAAAAATAATATTTAAGGCAATAAGTATCAAGTGTAAAACATCTCTCCATCTAGGTTTGCAGTTTTATCTTATGTCTACCTCTAAGCTCGACTCGAGCTCCATTTGTCCTTTAATCCAATATTTCCACATATATATATTTGCTCTAATCTGCTTATCGTCCTCTCCTCGTGCATGCACTCCTCTGTCACTGCAGCTGCTACATTCTTAAGAGAACATCTCCATCCTGTCCTAGCTTGAACACTTGCTCTTTACCGCCCACAGTTCTCTGAAAATAGACAAATAACCCGTGGGGAGCCGCAGAGACACACACTCAGAGCTCTGCACCTTGAGAAACAGTAAATTGCATTTTGCCAACCACATAACCGTCGCCTCGTGTTGCTTTTAATTCTCCCTCTCGCTTAAGAGAGCGTGCACAAATATGAAGAGCTTTTGCAGCCGATATTGACCGTGCAACCTGAAGAGAGGCGGACTAGACTAGAGGCCGAAGAGTAGACGTGCTTGGAGTGAAATGTCAAAACTGAGCACACTTGGATTTCGTGCACGAAGCCTGGCCCAAATCCGTGCGTCGCGTCATCTTCTTGACGAGCGAGTCCTGACGTGAAAAGCTACAACAAAACCTTTTTGGATTGTTAAGATCTTAATTGCTTGATGCGCCCGTATGCAAATGCTATTTACAGGAAATTCTGCAGAAAGGTTGCACGTTGGCCGAGGATTAAAGGAGACAGTTTTAGCTGCATTCTAATTTGCTGCAGAATGAGTAACGTTATGTATCGTAGCAACGCTTTTAGGGGTTAAATATGAGGTAAGAAAACAGACACGCAAGTAGCAACAAGTCTGTGTAAATACACGCTCCCTTTTCTTACACATAACCTGCAAATCTTTGCTTTTAATCTGCCTTGTCTGAAGTGAATCACCCATCATCTGACTATTATTAGTGTCTTACATTGCACTGCGAAATCCTTAAACCCTGCAGCAAACACAGTAGAGACACCGGACTCCAAACATATGAGCTTAATTCTCAGTGATCCAAAAATTCAAGCCTCATATTAAGTGGTAGTGCGTCTTAGCCGAACCATATTAGAGTATAACATTACAAATCAAACCCAATAATATATACCATATCATAGGCAGGCTTGCACTGCTACACGATACCCACAAATCACAGTGTAATTATATACTGTACACAGAGGGAGTGGATGGAGATACAACAGACAAGTGCAGACAGCACCAATTAAATGCTGGTTTAAGTGTCTTGTTGTCATGGCGACTAAGCTAGCAGGCTACCTCTGAAATTCTGTTTCATATTAAATGTCGTTTGCTTTTGTTCTCTTTATCCTTAACCTCCCTCTGCGTGTGTCACTCTCTTACTTCTTCCCCGTTCGACTGGCAGAAGCAGTCCCAGTTAACCAGCTTCTCTCTCTCTCTTTGTACGTCCCCCTCTTTCTCTTCCAGCTGTGCCCTCATCCATGTGTTACCACCTTCGACAGTTAGTGCACATTGTGGCAAAAAAGATGCAGCGGGGAGGGGGGGAAGGATTTGTGCCACAGGGGTTTTACAATCTGTCTCTCCCCGCATCTCTTAAAGAAAACACGGTGTTTCATTGTTTACCTTAGTGTTTGACGGAGAGGTAAATGCTTTTTATGTGATCTGTCTAATCTGAGAGAGAGAGGCTGACAAAGAGGAGAAGCGTGGGAGCTTTGGAGTGCTTTGATTTCAGTGACCTTCCCTTTTTTTTGTGCAGTCTGGCTCTGCTGCAAGTCTACGCAGGTAGAGAGCACACACAGACAGACAGACAGGCACACAACAAACAGTGAACAGGTTATGGGATAAAGCAATATTTCTGCAAGTTTAAGCTTCTTAACAACACAGATTTTTCTTCTTGCTATTTTTAAAGTCATGCTGTAGATCATAGAGTTTTGGATTTATTGTTTTTTGCCACTAATTTCCATGCGGAAATTAAAGAGCGGACAGAAAACCTGCTTCAGATTTGTAATCGATCACAGAGAGCATTAAGGCTGCATACATTTGTCAGAGCACTGCAGACTTTTAAAATTAATTGCAGTTAAAAAAAATATGGTTTGGTATTAATTTAATTTAATTTCCATAGTTTAAGACACAGTTTCTAGCAGTTTTTACACCAGTATAATGGTGAGTATAATGCAGTCCCTCCAGGAAGTTGCAAAGTTGCGTTTCTGCAACATATTGCCACAACTTTTTCTCCACCATGCAGTTTTGGCCATCTCTTGCCAAACTGATTAACCCTAACTTTCCAGCACATTTGACGCATACTCCTAATTCCCTGCGAGCGGGAAGTCAACTTCTTTGGTGTTCAAAATATTGATCCCCTTAGGTCTACAATGCTGTATGAACATCTGAGGATATCTTTCATTGTATTACTTACATGTTACAGGTGTTTGTGTCAGCACTTATGTTAAATGGTCATTGCACACAGTAATCCCCTTGTCTCTTATCAACACTTTTATACTGCCACAGCAGCCAAAGTATAAGTAGAATGTAATGTTAAGTTCTTCTTGTAATTTGGTTCAAGTGGTAGCGTAAATGTGATAAATAACTTGTACATCCTCCTTTGCACATCGAGATAGCATTGAATTTTCATTTTATGGCTCCTGACGTTAGTGTCATTCAGTATTTTTTTTTTTTTTTTGGGAGTCCTGACATTGAAGCGACAGGAAGTGATGTCAGAAGACAAACAGCTCACTCACATGGCTTTATTGGAGTGTTTGTCCCAGTCGCTCACAGTGGATGTGTCATGTGTTACACAGATTATCAGGCATTATTAGGCCCGCAAAATCCGAGAGGGACTGATAATGGTATCTTAAAGTAAAGTAAATGACGCCAACTGAAAACACAAGGAGAAGAACAAAGTCTGACAGGGCAGGAAACACAAGAGTTCAGACAGCTAGGTAACAAACCAACAGGTTAGATTATCCAAACCACTTTATGTTGTTGTAAACAAAAAGGTAGTGCAGTGGGTCCTCGTTGAACCAGGAAGTTGGTGTGTAAATAGGATTGTTGTTGGTGTAAGATGAGACTTACTTTTGTGAAGATTTATTTCTTAGATTGCCTTCTTTGCACAGTTAAATGATGACATATATTTCTAAATTGCACTCTGCCTGTAATGTCACTTTTCATTAAGATTGGCGGAGTGATATTGGTTTAAGACACTGAAGTGATGTATCACAATTTTGAGTGTTCAGATGTCCTACGGTTGAGACGGACATTAAAGGTGTACCAAGACACACTCTTGCTTTTACCTCCTGAAGGTATATTTAATTCAGTCTATGAAGTTTATAATGTGAAGACAATCAGTGAGGGTAACGTCTTACAAAGTAATCCGTTAGAGTACTCTGATTACTTTTTTGTTGTAACGAGTAACGTAACACATTAGTTCTGCAATTCGAGTAATCCGTTATTTAGTTACTTTTTAATCCGTCACTCGAAAAAATTGCCGCATTTCACATTTGTTGCCACAAAAATGGAAAATACCCGAAGCATTGATTCTGTTTCTTTTCTACTTCTTGGCAGGTAGCTGCGTACCAGCGGAAGGTAAACCTGCAGCTGTGTCAGTGTGCATGTGTAGCTAGTTAATTCAACCAGCGAGATGGCAAACATAGCTAAACACAGCTCCGCAACATTGGTGGGACTAAGAGCCTGTGTTGTTTTGATTGAAACAGCTGTGTCTAATACTGAATGCCTCTGTCCAGTTCAATGTCAGATTGTTAGCGTAATAAAGAGCTGTAGAGGTTATACTGCGTCTGTCATTCCTGTTATTAGGCTGCAGAGTTACAGATTATGGGCCGTAAACGAGGCTATGAAATGGAAGTAGAGACAATACATTCAAAGGTAGACGTACAGCAGGATACATATAAACCACATGCATGACGAGTCACAAAGGGGGCAAAAGTAACATTACCCAAAACTGAAGACAACCTAATGTTCGAACAATTTACCAGGGTTACAAATAGTTTGGGTAATAAAATATTTTTTCTTTCCTTCTACCAAATACGTTTGGCTAACCTGATGGTTTAATCACCTCTGGGGCAGTCTTGTTGTTGCCATGTGACTCAGAAAGTCATTCAATTTGGCTATCCATAAGTAGTGTTGGAAAATCAGTTTAAATATCTTTTGACTGTGTTTATCCTTTTTTAAAGTCCCTGGAAACAGTTTTTTTGTTGTCATTTGTGGTACTTGCGATGCTTCTGTAAGAAGGTGTGTTTCCCAATTTGTAGTATTTGATAAAATGTTGTGTATGTTCTGAGTAGTTTTCTTAAATTGCCTCTGTTCTGTCTATTTGCATGTGTTTTCTTACCCTGCATCCTCAGTGTTGAGCTTAAAGGGCCGCTACACATACCCCTGCTACAGTTTTACAAATTGACAAGATTATGTAAGGCTTGAAATGTACAAAACATATACAGGCATGGAGATGGAGAAAAAGGAGCGACAGAGCGAGAACACGCAGCTCTATGATCTGACAAAGCAGATAGACAAACGTACGTATGGGTATTTGGATGTGTGGGAAGAAGATATGAGTTGACTCTTGCATTACGGCTCCAGAAAGGCTTTATGACTCAGGTAGGCTGGGGGCAAGCTGCTTCGGAGAAGGATGGAAAGCTTGAGATGTAGACAAGTATAGGCAGGCAGGTTAAAAGCAAATCAGGAGAAGAGGAGGAGGAGGAGGACTGTGAGGGGTGCAGAGAGACTGACAGATGAACGCAACACAGGCCTGTCGGGTATCGCTGTTATACAACATCAGCCGTGAAGGTGCAGACTAATTACAATGCACATGTACATGAGACTGAGGCTGTGCTAATTGTGAGGAGCATGTGCGTGTTTGCGTGTGTGTGTGTGTGTGTGTACTGGTGTCTCTGCTGCCTTTGCATGTGGGATTTATCTTTGCCCAGCAGGCAGTGTTGTACCATATGGTCCTCAGAGTATTCCTAAAACAACACACACACTCAGACACAAAGAAACGTAAGCCGAGACATGAACACAGACATGAGCACATGTGAAGAAGAGGAAGAGAGAGTCACTGAAGGGCCGACTGCCCATCCTGATTCGCTGAGATCACAATCCAAATAATAATTACACAGGCTAACGCTATGCTAAAGCAAGAAATGAACTATAATTGCTGACATTTATGCAAAAAGGTCCAGTAAAATCACAGGCAGTGGGTGGAAAAGAGGGGAATAGAAGCGAGATAACAAAATGACGACAGACTTTTTTGTCATCTTCCAGACAGGAAGTCAGAAGCAGCTGAAAAAAGGTGACAATATGGCCCCTGAACTCCCCCTCAAACAGCAGGCTCTCCAAGGGGGGGCTGGCTGGAGGTCCACTAAGCCCCCTCTCCCAGAGCCCATATGGTCTGGAGGCTTACCCACCCTGAGATGACATGGGAAGAAGAAACAGGAACAAGGAGGAGCGAAGGACGACTAGCAGCGTACAGAGATGTGTGTTCATGTGTGACACACTCCAGGAAAGGCATAATTTCATGGAACGTGCGTGTGTGTGTTTGGATAGTCGTTTGCCTGGTTTCAAGGCTACAGGGGGTTTTGTGTGCGAGGAAACTAAGTGACATGCTGGAATTTATGTGTGTGCGTGTCCGGGTAAATAAATAAAGAGCAGTAATGACTGTGTGTCATATGATCCGCCTGCACGGTGACACTAATGGCATTAGCTTGAATGAGAGGCCTGCAGTGTGGCCTCCTCTCGTCCCTCATGTCCCTGTTTTCTCCCCTCCCTCTCTCTCTTCCTCCTCTCCTTTGTCATCTCCAGCTCGTCTCCAACACTTTCCCCTCTCTTTCATTCCTTATTTGTTCTTGTTTATTGATTTGTTTTAGATTGTTTGAGACAGACTGTTGCTGGGATGATTAGGCCTCCCCACCTTCTTAATTGGACGACATCTCATTACAGCTGACAATTCACACACTCAGTGATGCACATCCCAGATATCAATCAGTATTATAATGACTGGAGTCAACAGTTCCAAATTGAAAGAGGATCAAGGGACGCATTAAGATAATGAAGATGAGATGTGCCGGTTTTAAGTAATTATCCTGAGGATTGACTTTGCTGTTTTTGAATTGTCCGTCTCTTAGTACCTCAGAAGTTCTTTTAACATCTTTGAAAACTAGATTAATGATTTGTTTGGTGTTTCATGGAGTCCCATTAAACTAAGAAAGAGCACAAATTAAAGCAAAGGTTCGATTTGGGACAAAACTGTGTACGGTAAATATCAAGCTTAAGCTAGCAGCTTGCTAGCTTAGACAAGTTGTGTCCCAATTCAGCGGCTGCATCCTCGGAGGATGCATTGAAGGCCGACTGCGTCACAGCGGTGCGTCGAAGGCTCCTTCAGATGTGTCCGACAAATGCGGCCTCCTTTTCCCGGGGCAGGAAGGATCCATCAGATGCATCCTTCATTTTATTCCAAGATTCATTGTTAGCCAATTCAAACGAGATGGCGGACTCTTAAGTGGCACACTTGTAATGAAAAAGTCTTTGGTTGCAACTTAATCAAACTGCTAGCAATACTAATGATAAAAAAAATGAAGGGGGCCTTGAAACAAGTTAAGTTATGTGACGTTAGTTATGATAGCTAGTTAGCCCGCTAGCTGCCTGTGTCTAGGTGACAGGAGCTGCGTTTGGTGATGCAAGGTAATGGACAGAGCAGCTGGTGACGCAAACAGGAAATCCTCCGTAGACAAGACCGTCTCATCTAAGTTTCGCTTTAGGGGTCTACACAGGCTTTAGCTAGCCAACTGCTAGCTAAAGCATAAAGACAGGAAACAGACATAAACAGCTTGCCTGGCTCTGTCCAACATTAACAAAATGTGGCTACCAGGGCCTCTCAACCTCACAAATCCACAGGTTATATCTTATTTGTTTTGTATATAGAAAAAACAGTATAAACAAATGCTAATTTGTGCTTCTACAGGGGGCTATGTGCCAGCCTATTTCCTGGAAGGGCAGAGTGACTTCCTGGAGTCTTGTTATCATGTGACATCCCGTTGTAGATAGCTAGCTGTTTCAAGTCGTTGTGCTAAGCTAAGCTAAGCTAAGCTAAGCTAATTGGCTGCTGGAAGTAGATTTATATTTATAATTGTGTAGACATGAGATTGGTATCAATCATCTCATAAAACTCTTGGCAAAAATATCACTTTATAGTTCCAAAATGTTGAACTATTCCAGGAACAGATAAACAGGGCATAAAAAATTACTGTCAGTAAGCAGCTAGATAATCACATGATGCCTTATAAAAACCAACAGATGGTCCAACGAAAGCTAATAAAGCAAATGAAGACGAATGTAGCTGAGAGAAGTAAGTGAGGACAGGTTTAGACATGCCCTGAGGGAGGGAGGAAGAGAGGAGTGAAGGGAAAAGGAAAAGAGAAGCACAAGCAACGACACTGAGTCACACAGCAGGACAGGAAGTCTTAGATGGAGACACCCTTCCTTCCTGTCAGCGACCTGATCACTAACACTGGACACCATTCAGTCGCACATCACATGAGACATGCGACAATTATTGCAGAGGACAGTACCAAGCGTTGTACTTAGTGCAGTTTGAATGGAGTTATACTTAAGGCTATGTGTTGCTCATAGTAACTTGTTTTAGTGAAACCGCTGCATCGATTCTAAGAGTGTACACATGAACCCAGTCAGGGTGCAATCTTCTCCGGGAGCAGTTGGTTTTCACTACCTCCTACTTTTGATTTCAGTGCCTGTGATGATAAAAAATTGATCTCCAGGGGGGGGTGTATTTTATCTACTCTTGTGGAGTTTTCTTTTGGTAAGAGCCCACAGGCTGACGAGTAAGGACACACTGAAATCTCAGCAGCCAGACAGTACATTTGAGCACACCCATTGATCAGAAAATTACTTTGTAACCAAGCACGGGGTGCCAAAAGCAGAGAGAAGCTGAGTTCTGGATTTATGTGCAGCTCCCATCTGTTAACTTGCTTTTCAGTTATCTTATTGTGCCTGAAGCCCAGTTAGACATTTGCATATGAGAACAAACAGTCTGCAAATATCATTTTGACACCTTTGAAAGAAAGACTGGATGTAATTTTCACAGGCAGACACTGGGTAAGTTAGATCACACCATGAAGAGTGTGATCTGTCGTAATGGAGGAAAAATGGCAGAAGAGCTAGTGGTCTCATATTGCAATGGTAGGAGGGTGTGATAGAGCACACAACCCCTACCGCTGCTGTACTATTACACCATATCTGGCTGTAGTTTCTGGCACTGCAGGGACCTGAATTGAGCGTTATTACATCCAGCCGAGTGCGAAAATGTTCAGACTATTTCATTAATGCGCCTTAATGTGGCAAACAGGAAGTTGTGCCAACATTGCATGACTGCAGTAAGAACCAACTAGAGATATCATGATGGTATTTTCACAACAGGCATGATGGAGTGATGATTACACGAGTTGTTTGGTTAGTTTGGCTCGGCGAGCATGCACACAAGCTCCCGCATGTTTGTACACGAGCGTGCTGGGGATAGTTAAGAGCTATTTTAGTGTTCAAAAAATGGTGGCAATGCCAAGAAGAGTAGAAATGCATAAGCAGAAGCCTGTGTGAGCAATGCAAGTATCAAAACATACATGCATCCTCACATTAACAGTGTTTATCAGACTTAAGCATGCAAAAGAGGTTATTTGTAGAACATAACTAATGCTAATAAAAGCTCCAAAGGGGAACTAAGTATAATTGCAAATATGGACATAAATCTAATAGTGTATTTTTAACACTGCACAGCAGCAGTGCTAGCAGTGCAGCCGGATTCAGAGCCCCGCGATGTGGGTCAGTAGACTGGAGATTCCCAGTGTCACAGGAGACTTCCTCTTCCACAGCTCCACGCAGGATATGAACAATTTCCTCAGAGCTGAGCCTCTGCAAAATTCCCAGAAATCCCTTATACATGGAGGGTCACATCTAGGGCATCGCTTCATCTTAAAGATAACACATAATGGCAGTTTCATGTATTGTACTCTTGCATGGTGTAACGCAGGTATGATTGCACATGTACGGTGCGCAGTACCTTGTCAGCAAAAAAATATCACAGCAGTTTCCGTGAAAATGAAAGAGACGAGTGTGACTCATGTGGTAATAACCTGGTGTGATGTGTTAACGCTGATTTGGCTGTAGAGGTAAGAATGTTTTGTTCTGACTGCTGAGCTGTCAAGCTCACTTCCTGCTGCTGTGTGCTGGTGTGTGAGACAGCTACTCTGACATTCTGGGTGGGGCTCCTGTGTAATTTCACAGGGTCAACTAAAAGAAGTCAGCTGTGTGACACTCTGATTTGCCCATAAAGACTTCCTGTCAGGACCATATTAGGAACAGGCTTCCGAAAGGTAAATAACATGTTGCGACATATTCTGCAAATCACATTTTTACAAAGTTAAAGTTGAAACTATGGATTTTGAACCTTTACAAACAGTCCTACAAATGTGTTTTTTAGCTAGTTAGCTTAAAGTTTATCTTATTACACGCACTGTCTGCTGGGAATGTGTTTGCAAGAATCACATTTAGAAACCCACAAAAAAATGGTAGTCTTTTAATTGCTTAAAGTAATAATCTTAAAGAATCTTATGAAGTCAGTATCTATAGCCGCATGAGGTAACACAATGACCCACTGATGAAAGCCTTTGCATTTGCAGTATTCCAGACTGGGTTTCTGGTGCGACTTTCGTGAGCAAAATCACAAGTGGCGCCCAGTTAGTGACACAGTTTCCATCAGCCAGCAGTAGTTGGTCTGCCAGAGAGGGTAGGCGGAGCTAAGCGGCTGCTTTTCCGGTCTCTGCAAGTGTTGCGAGTAAACAATAATCGACTATGGCTGAACAAACAAAGAAAAGATCGATGACTACAGATACAACTTCAAAAATAAGTGAAAATCCAAAGAAAAAGAAACAAATTCGACGCTCAGATGAAGGCAAACTGTCTAAAAAGGAAAGCGACCGTCAGCAAGGAAAATCAAGAGTTACAACCGGAGCCAACCGTGGACGTCACACATGCAACACCGTTTGGATATCGGGGAAGTGTGCTCCCGCAAAGGTGCCGCCAAAGAGAATGAAACTGAGATCTTTGAGATTCCCACTTTACAATGTTAGTTTGGTTCATGTCCTCGTTGGTAAACAGACAAAATTCACGGCATTTTGAATTCTACCTGAAATAAGTGGGGTTCTGTAGCTGTATGGATAAGCCAGTTTGTTGCTTTTGGTAGTGTGATGGCTCTGAAAGTTATGGACTTTGGCGTATGGTCTGGGGAAATCCTTACTAATAGTCCCTACTAAATCACAGGAAGATAGAAACGTACATGTCCACATATCAGAACTCAAAAACAAGACAGTGAGACAACGCACGTACTTGAAAACTTCAGCTTTTCTTTTCTCTCCCACAAGGTTCTTTTGCTGCCCCTGGTTGCTCTGCAGGTTATAAAAGAGATGTTGCATAACCCCGCCTCAGGAGAAAAGTCTGATGATGAATCTTGTCTCATAACCGGGGGAAGGAGTCAGACATATAGAGACAGAAGAAGAGTAAATAACTACATAAACACCCCTTGATGGTAACATTTTGAAAAGTATCTCTCAAGCATTTCTCGCCCCGCCGAGGAAACACGCACACGCTGAGCTGAGAGAGCAGAAAATGACACATTCCTAGAAAGGCCTTACAAACTAAATTGGAGGAATGAGGTGGCAGAAACAGGATGTAGAGTAATGATGAGAACAGTCACTCACTCAGTAGAGATGGGGGGAGAAAAAGATGATGGAATGAGAAAAAGAAATGGAATTGCAAATGCGCGGGAAGGGGGGAGGAAGGTCACGGATGTCACGGCATGTTAGTCAGAATGCTGACGTTACCGTGGTGACAGAGGAGGGCAACGCCAGAGTGGTGGGTGGCAAGTCACGTGACCCCACGTCAGGCCCCCGGAGGAGGATGCCATGAACCCTCTTTGACCACAGATCGAGCAGATGGGGGGATGGAGAGGAAAGGAGGGCAGGAGGATGAAGCTGGTTGTAAGTTACGTATATGTGGAAAAGTTTAACACCGAAGAAGAGTCTGTCATATAGTTTGTTTTACAGCACGAGGACTGAGCAAGCAGAGTAATGTAGAGAGCGAAGACAGATTCTGTCAGCAGGAGGTCAAGGTTTACGTCCTGCTTACATCAAGCATCCTGTCCTGCTGTAGTGTCCATAGCTTGACACACTCCCAGCAGGAGCCAGCTGTAACAGCTCTTCAGACTGAGCCTATTAGAGTAAGGCGGAGGAAGTTAATAACAAAACTAGTTCCTACAAAGAGATTAGTTATTGGTTAGTGCACACACCCTTAGCTGGCATGTGTAACTTGAGATGTTCCGAATCTTTTACTTCTCGATAAAATTTCTGACACCTAGACTTGAACCGATATTGAGTACCCGTCTGATACCTGTGTTAACAAAACATGTACATTGTTGGTGGAATAAACTGATTGATTTTGCTACATTTTAATTTGTTGTTGCTTTTATCATCACATGATAATTGGCCTTAAAATAGTTCCTCTTTCAGGGACCAATAAATTATGGTATCGGATTGATTGACAGATGTACCCGCCAATACCCGATACCCTAATTTAATACAATATCAGAGGTTGATACAGATACTGGTATCGTTAGTGAAACATCTTTATGTGTACAGATGTAAAGATAACTCATACTAACTGACGATGCTAACGTTAGCATGCTTATATATGACATGTTTATATTGAAGACTAACACCTGACTTTACACTTGATTAAAATGCTATTGAATGCTAACGTTTACAGGGGAAGTTTAAGATACTTTAAGTTATTCGCAGCAACTAATGCATCAATGACTGAATAAAAATACTACTTTTGATTTACAGATCACTAAATTCTATAAATAGCGTAGTTTAAATGGTGCAACAAAATTTTGTAAACCACTTGTTTGAATTTAAAAACTAATTTCCACTAAGAAACTTAGCAAAGACTAAACAAAATACTCCTTATTGCATTTACAGATGGATGGTGAAACCCAATCTAGAGCCAAAGATGCAGTTTTTATTGCTAACTGTTGCATGAGACGTGCTTGTGGTTTAGGGTGGCATTGGTCAGGGTGTGTGGGTATTATTATATCACATAAAAAAATCTCCCAGCGCATTATCACAACCAATAGTTTAAAACTTCTAACTCTGCTGTTTTGTGGTTTTAACCCAAACCCTCTGAAATCACACAAATAGCACGGCCAGCTCCGAATGATGTTGTTTCTCTTTCTGTAAATGTGACCTAATGCATCACGTCTGAACGTCTGATGCAGGCCTTTGATCCAACTGTGACACAAACAAACTGCAAGGAAATTAAAGAGGCCGTTCACTTCTTGTAAGTCCTCTGACAGAGAAAGCCAAGTGAGAAACCACACCCAAGCCTCAGGAGCTACTTCTGAAGCTGCCATGTGACTGACGCGCTCTGGGCCGAAGGTGACACAGTGATATCAGCGCTGTTTTTGAAGTTTGGTATCTTGAGCTGATAAACTCTCAATTAGAAATGTAATCATACCTACAGAAGGATCAAATTGCAGTCTCTCTTTCCTCCACGCACACATTGACCTGATTTCCTCCCTTCATAATTAAAACACTGATTGTAACCGAGCTCAATTACTAATCAGGTCCTTAAGCATTCCGCGTCCTCACTGACACCAGTGAACAAAAGCTATTAATCCACACAGGGGACGCGGCGAGTAACTAGTCCTGTCTGACTGGCTCATTTGGCCTACTTTCCTCTTCAGTTCGAGCTCTGGTGCGAACTGAGGCAACTGTGCTATGATTATCTAAAGATGGAATAAAGAGCAGTTTGACTGTGTGCCCAGTGGGATCCATCTTGTGACACAGTGGGGCGGTGTCTGGAGGCCTGTTTAGACAAACTCTGCACTCTCTCTTTTATCCTTTATCTCAGCTGCTCGCTATCTCTCCACCTTTGCGTTTGTTCTTGGCGATAGTCATCTCGATTCGGCCTCCATCCGAGTCGTGATGAGGAATACGAAAACAAGAAAAGACGGGGAACAACAACAAAAGTAAGTTCCACTCAGACATAAAGGGCAACAGCAAAGCTAAACCCTTGAAATGAACAATGAAGGACACAGAAAGATCACTTCTTTTCTTATCACAACTTTCGCCACCGTTCAATCGCTCTCTCTCAGTTCAGGCTAAAGACATGTCCAGGCATTACAGTTGAAGGAATGGGAGGAATGAGAGGAATTCCGGGGCATTCCCATCTCGGCACAGTCAGCGCAGAGTGAGAAGGCCACTCCCTGATTTACAGAGAGAGCTGAATGAAGAAACTAATGGATGATCAGTGCTCACTCACTCTGGTAGACAAACACAATGATACAGAGATATCACCATCAAGCCCACCAAAAGGTACTGCTACTGCAAATCTACCGTAACTTTCTCCAGAAAGATCAACATATTTCAGATCTCACACAATCTTTTGTCGACATCTGGTAGTTCAAGGTGCAGTGTGGTCAAAGAATAAGATAAGGTTGCATGGAAAAAGTGATAACTGAGCAAACAGCACACAGCTATGAGAGGGAAGTTGGTACAACAGAGGAGGTAAGCGATGCCTCTCCTGCTTGTGTCTGGACAAAGTCCCGGTGTTGGAATGCTGCAGGAATCTTAACTGCAGTGTATTTCAATGTGCACTACGTGGGTTAACTGCATTGTGTGTGTGTTTGTGGGTGTTTAAGAGCGAGTGAAAGAGCAGAAAAACAAAGCTCATTCAGGCTTCTTTGAGAAGACAAACAAGGAGCAAATGGTTATTCCTGTGTTGTAATGGTAATGCCGTGTACTAAAAGAAACACACATCTAAATGCAAGCACTGCTACCTGCTACCTTAAAATGTCATGAAAGAAAAAAAAGAGAGTTAATGGATTTTAGAGAGCATGCTGCCTTGGACGGACACAGAACATAACGGCACATCTGCCAAGAAAAAAAGGGCAGAAACCACACGCTCGAACACAACAGAGCCTCAAAAATAGCCCGATGACGCTGGGAGAGAAAGAGAGGTCTGTAATTCAGAGAGCAGTCTATATAGTGATTAAGTCCCATGTAAAAAATGCAAACACACACCACCCACTCTCACTGGCTCTGTCGCAACACTTCCTGTCAGAGCAGCAGCTCCCAACAGCAAGAAAAAAAAACACAGCAAAGATCTTGCATGCAAACAACACACCCGTCTTTTAATCAGTCAGAAATCAATATTTAGTTTACTGCAACAGAGAGAAGGAAAATATTTATCTGAGGCTGTAAAGTCTGCTTCGACAACTCTCTTTACAACACAGAAATTAGCTGATGTATAATCCCGCTTCCCGTGAGCGCAAGGGAAGAAGATATATGTCTGTGACGACTGAGAGAAAGCTGATCAAACACACCGACACCCTCCTCTCTTACAGTCACCATTCCAGCAGTGACTGAGCTCCCATAGGTCACGAGGCCACCCCGAGCAGCC
Organism: Semicossyphus pulcher; assembly: GCF_022749685.1. Classification (NCBI taxonomy): domain Eukaryota; kingdom Metazoa; phylum Chordata; class Actinopteri; order Labriformes; family Labridae; genus Semicossyphus; species Semicossyphus pulcher. The sequence goes on from NW_027211692.1 coordinate 11,368,065, forward strand.
ATACCACATCCCAACCCCCCTTAACCATGGCAACCACATCACATGACCATCTCCCATGACCAGCAACCGCTGACGAGCCTGGCCATCTGTAAACCTGAACGCCGCTGATTTCCTGCCGGCTGCGACTGGAACCAATAGATTCAAAAATAACCTAATTAAATAGCTCACACGGCTGCAGCTCAAGTATGTCAAAATGTGACTGTAACGAACTGAGTGACTAAAAGGCTGAAGCCAATTAAAGTGGGGACCACACACTGGTGCTGAGTTGGGCAATCAAAGAAAGAAACAGGAAGTGAAACTTTCACCTTCTTGCTTCTTAGAAAGAGATAGATAAAGAAACAGGAACTCCACAGGCCCCTTTCTCTCCAAAGGGCAAATTCTTCTGCTATCAGATGTTTACACCACAGCAAGTGACTGAAGCTGCGCAGCAGTCAAAGATGGGGGTGTACATTTACAGTATCTGGGGCAAAGCTGTAGTAACTGCTCCCTGTCATCCACTACCGGTTAAACCATATCATTAAAACGCGAGGAGTTCAACTCATACAATCTGTATCGAGGCATTCAAGGAAACATGCTATTAGCCTTGGCTTCACATAGATAGCATAGCTAAACTACCCACGGCGTGTAGTGGATGTAAGGACGATCTGAGACCTGCTATCAACAGTGACAAACAGTGAGCAAAACACTGGAACCAAATATTAAGAAGTAAAGCTGCCTTTTCAGCTCGAGGGATTACACATAGTTTTGTACTCACACACAATGCGCAAGCATGTAAAGATATAGATATATGCACTGTAGCTGGGAAATAGTAGCTACTGTTTTTCAACATTCAGTCTAAAAAATGTCTTTTTTCAATTGTTCCCAGTGAGGACAGAGCGTATGCGGCTGCGTGCGGCCGCCTCGAGAAAAAGCGCTGCTCCAAGCGTCTTTTTTCAGACCCTTCCGCCTTTTTTGTGCAGCCGCTCTGAGTGCTTCGAGTTGAAAATCTCTGAACATTTCAGAAAGGCGCAGGTGTCGTCACCGCCACTTTTTTTTCAAGCAACTAATCAAGCGCCACTTGTCACCCTGGTTACCACCAATTACGGAGGAGCAACTTGTTCTGGCCGTTTCTGTCTACCTGGAGCTGTGACAAACAAACACTATTACAACAGAGATGGAAAAGCCCATTTGTGGGGGCAGATCGGCCGGACACTAAATGTTGCTGGTAAGTGTTGTGCTTTCATCGCCGTTTGTGTTGTAAGCTTGTTGTTAGCTCTCCAGTAAGTTAAAATTATTGTTGTCATAGAAACAAAACCTGCACTCTTCTGCCAGCAAAAGGCGTTACGTGGACACTGGGCCTATGAGCTTCGTCAAATGTAATGCAAAGCAGAATACATTTTACATCCATATATTGACTCTTAAATATATGATTTAGCATATATTTACTATATTATGGCTACTACAATTTAGCCCAGCTCTAGCATACACCACCGTGCAATCACACCTGTTGGATACATATTCCCGCTGAATCGCCCCCTAACACAACCCCATACCCTGACCTCCCCATGCCCCACAGTCACATGGTGTGGGCACGGCCAGAGAATACATATGATATCATTGCTTACACTGGCAAGCAGGCACAGACACCCAGGCCTACACAGCCACACAAAGTGGTATGAGCCTGTGCAGGACAGTGACAGGCAGACACATGTGCTGAGACTCATAAGACACATACAGTACATTCCATAACACAACTCACATATAAAAAAGGTGCAGCTTGAAGACCGACACACATCCACTCTCAGAAACACCGGGCTCTATGAGAAGCCTGTCTTGTGTTTGTTTACTCTCTCCCCCCGAAGCCATACAGCGGCCGACCAGCCAGCCAGCCAGCCAGCCAGCCAGCCAGCCGGGGCTCGGTAATCCCTGTAGGTAAACAGAAGCGGAGCAGGGCCCTGCTCAGTCATACAGGCCCCTCCACATCACACCACTACACCCACACACGCTGCACCCAGGCTGAAGCTCTGGGCTCAAACAGTGCTACACCCACACAGCTAAAAGAGACATCTCTCAGGAGCTGCAGAGCCCGGTCTTGTCTATTAATGCATGGGAGGATGATCCGCCGATAGAGGTGCTTTTATCTAGATCACATGCTGTGTGGTGAATACAACAGGGGTTCATGAGAGAGGCAGGGATGACAAATCTCATCGGGCATTTTACAATTATCTATACACGAATCCCTGCTGCTCAGAGACAGAATGCACTGAAAATAACCATGCTGCGATTACCGGCGACATTTAAACACGGCAACACGCTGACAAAGGGGAGTTATGCATCTATGTGTAAAGCTAGTCGTACCATGTCTGTTTTCTTTCAGCTTTCACATCAAAGTGGTCCCAGCGTATACCACAAAGAAAGTTGGGATAAAACGAGCACGGCTACGCAGCAGTCCTGTGCTACAACTTACAGAGCTTTCAATAAAGCTTCCTTGAAGGTGCCCTGTAAATTTGTCGACACAGAACTGAACAAACAAACGGTTAGCCTGAGGGCTATCATCAACTATTAAACACATATAAGGTTGGGTTTTGAGGGGAAGTCGGAGTAAATTATGCACACAACTGAACATTTCCTTTTTGAACTACTGTATCACATTGGGTATTTGTAGTAATCCAGCTATTTATGTGTTTCCAAACATACTAAGCTGGTGTTGAAGCAATGATAAACTCTTGTCCAAACTGCTCAGGACAACTTTGTTTAGGCTCAGCAAACTGGCAGTCAGCCATCGCGGTAATACGAAGCAACAAGTAGATGTCAACAAATTGAAAACACAGCCTGGTTTCGTTTTTTTAAAAATGCAATTTGTATTAAAAGTCTTGTTTTTTTTTTTCTTTTAAAACAGACAGCCCCACTGTTAAAAGGCTGATCTGAAATTCAACTTACAATCAGGTTAGATTTGTCAACGGTACATCATCACATTTCCTGTTAAAAACCACAAAATAAAGATAACAAACAGAATTCGATTTAAGGTGGACTGGAAGGTAAGCGTTTGGTGGTGTTGTTGTCACGTCTTTAGGGTGTTCCAGTACCTGTGCATTTCAAGATAAAAGTTTGGCCTTTGACTAAGCAGACATTGCAAAATGAACACCTTAGACTTCAAAAAGGCCGATGTAAAACATAGAGAAATTCCTTTAACAAAAAGCCTATTGTAGTTTCTTTTTTCCAGCCTCCACCACTATGATGCAGAAGAACAGTTCACTATATTTTGGATTGCCGTGATGAAGGGTTCTTTTGGTGAGACATGTTGGTTGGCACTAAATCTGAACAGCTGATTTGTTTCGGAAAGGCACTCGACACAAGGGCGATCCGGTCACCGTCCCCTGTGTCACTTCAGTTAAGGTCCTCTCGCACACTGAGGAGGAGATGAAGGAAAAAAGTGGCACTCGTCACGTTTACTCCACCAGCAGAAAAGTGGTGTCAATTTCTCTTTGACTTTGAACAAAAAAAAAAACATAGGGTTTGGAGTGTTGCGGAGAATTTCTCCAGGCAGAGATATCACTCGAATCTTTACCCGCCCCAGACTGTGCAGTTATTTAACAAAATATACTCTCTCTGTCCTCTTCTTATACAGAAATATCCATTTATGAGTGTCTTTTAAGTGTTGCCCTCCTTTCTTTTCCATTGGAGTTTAGTTCCAGTTGTGAGTACAGTTGGAACAGGTGAGAAGGGTGTTGCTGAAACTCCCCGTCACTGCGTTGGCATCAATGGCGGACACTGATCGTGCAGCAAAGATACTCCAACCCAGCAGAATTCCTGAAGAGTGGACCCCTCCCTCTGTCTCTGTTGCTCCCCTCCTCCTTCTCCTCTTCCTCCTCCTCCACTCGTCCCCCTGCAGCATTCCTCCCTGTATTTTTCTCCAAGGCCAGGGTGAGACACGAAGAAGAGCTCAACAGTACACACTTGCTGCAACACACTGCCACAAACAAGAGATAAAAAGGGTCATGAATGAACTACAACTTCTGACAAGAGATAGAAGAAAAACAGAGCTTCCGATGCTAATTTCGGGCTTAGTGCAAGAAAAAACAACTTGCTGATCCCTGAATGTAGGCCAAGCAAGAACATTGGAATCTCCCGACTCCTGTTAACCTCATTCTGGAAAATACCATTTGAGTAGTTAGCTTAAATAACTCAAGACTGTAGGTGTACTGATTCAAGCCCTAACTTTGTGAAGCTATTCAAGTTAGTCATAGCTTGCTCCTCCAGTTCTGCAAATGAGTCAGACACTTCCCCAATCTGCTTAGCAAAACAATAGACTGCAAGTGCCATACTGTAGGTTACCAGTGAATACCAACACTACGAAAGAGAACCTCAAGTTTAAGCTTTTAAATGTAGCTAAGTTGACCATATATCCGGTGCTTTTATGCTCCCTACACTATACTTATATATGGACATGTGCTAGCAAAGGACTTCCATGACAAGTTTATAATGCTTATAAATGGTCACTTAATAAACTATCACTAATGTCAGCTGTACATTGTCAGTGTATGGTGTTTCAACTTACCATTGCAAACTTAAACCCGAGCAAGGTATAAAACGTAATGGTTTTCCTTTTTCTTAAAGAATGACACAAGACGAACAGCACTGGTCGTCGCCATTCGGTGTTGAGGCATAGTTCATCTGTCGGACTATCTCTGCAAACAGCTCGTCCACCGAGGTTTTATTTTTGGCTGAAGTTTCCATGAACGGGCAGTTCCACTCGTCCGCGAGCGCCTTCCCCTCCCCGGACGAGACCTCCCTCTCCCCCTCCAGGTCCACTTTGTTTCCCACCAGAATCATCGGCACTCTCTCGTACCTTTTCACCCTAATGATCTGATCCCTCATCGGTTTGATATCCTGGAAGCTCTGCTGGTTGACCAGGCTGTAGACAAGGATGAAGCCCTGCCCGTTTTTGATGTATAAGTCTCGCATGGAGGCGAACTGCTCCGTCCCCGCCGTGTCCAGGATCTCCAGGACGGACGGAGAGGAGTCCACCTCGATCTCCTTCCTGTAGAAATCCTCTATCGTAGGGTCGTATTTCTCTATGAAGGATCCCGTCACGAACTGGACGGTTAGTGCGGATTTACCGACCCCTCCGGACCCGAGAACCACTACTTTGTACTCTCTCATGGTTCCCAAAACAGCCGACACTCCTGCTTCCTCTCCGCTGTGAGCCCGCTAGCCGCCCTGCTGGGTTTCAAACCGTTCACCGTTGCGCCTCCGCCAGCAGTTTTGTACAGCCTCCGGTCGGTGAATACGGGGCGTGGCCGTTAATTATCACCGTTGAGAAGGTAAAAACAGTTGTTTCCGACCCACACTCAGCATTTGTATTGTGGCATGTTGAGCTCCCGACGACAGTCCAGCCGGTTCTTAAGCAAGCTTCCCCCGTTTTCGTTCAAGTAGCTACCGTGCGCCCGTTGCTCTCTTTGATAGACTCAAGTCAACCGTTACGGAAGCCTACCACTTCCTGTAGTGGCTTTCAAAATAAGAGTTTAACGGGCTAATGTGTCCTCCATAGTCAATTGAAATACGGTTTCATTACTTCTTTGATAAAATATTTGTCAAAGTATTTATCCAAAACTGTTTTTGCTTTCCGTATTTGTGTGGTAATGTATTATTTTATTGTAATTCGTATACCCTCTAGAAAACAAGCTATTCAATTTCCGGTAGAGTCTTTGATAATTCTAGCTAACTTGACGCCGTGAGCTCTCTGTGCTTCCTGCCCACACTCAGCACGCAGCAGTCTGCGTCCCACGTCACTCAATAAAAAGTCTTCAGTGTTTAGTTAAAGGTGCAGTGCGGCTATAATCGCACAGTCAGCGCGGCTGCTACACTCAGTACCCACGCAGACCTGCCACACCTTAGTTTCGACATTACTTATCCATGGGCTTACTACTGCTTGAGTCACCTTCTGATAACTTACTGGAAAAGGCATATTTACTGCGATGTCAGCTTATTGCTTAACCTTAAAACACATTGTGGAAAGTAGTTTTCCTCACCCCTTATACTCTGGATTTATCAAATGGGTTTATGACTGAGTTAGTATTTACAGAGATAGCCAAGTAAAAAAAAAGGCAAGCATAATATAAATAAATAAAACATATAAACTCATCTAAAATATTTTCAAATTTAAGGGGAGACCAAAGAGTTAGGATCAATACTTTACAAAAATCTCGGCAAACCTGCACGACATGCTGTGAAGCACATGCCACATTATAGAGCATCTGTCATGCTTGTCCCGGCACTCCTGTGCTTATTTTGTCTTCTTTATGCAAGCGACTATCAGTAATCGTAATTTCATTGTTTACTGAATGCACCATCAAGCCTCTTTTTTGAAGTCAGATCAATATCTAAACCACATTCAGACATACCAGCATGAGAAGTTTGTTCTTGTTTCTAAGTAAATCTGTGAGTCATTATGCACTTAGGGCGTAGGTTAATGTTTAATCATAATGGAAAACCATGTGATGAAATGATTATGAAAGCAATTATTTACAACATATCATGTGCGTGTATGTATATGCTCATCATTACGTCCTTATGTAATTTCTGGGGAAAAGACAGTCTTTCCAATCAATGCCTGTCAGCACAGCATGGTGATGATTAAACCAAAGTCGTGACCTCATCACCTCCAGGGACTGATGGGAAAACTCTGTCTGATCAATAGAATTTTAATTCACCCACAAATCACAGATAGAGAAACAACACACACATGCCGTGCAGTTACACTGCGAATAAGGAAGTGAATCTGAGTCAGAATGCGTCACTGTGATTGTTGACGCTCAAAGAATATGTCACAATGTTCACACAAACAAATAAGATGACACACATGCAAATGCAAAAACAACCGTGAAGACTTTGCCACAGGTTTGGTGTGAAGTGACAGCAAGTAAAATGTGGATTGGCCCTTCATGTGGGCTTTGAAAGGTCCCTGCAGCCAGCCCCTCCCCAAATCCCATTAAGAAACAACAAGTCAAAAACCCATGAGAAGACAATCAGCGCTCGGCCCCATGGGGAGCGGGAGGTAATGTGACCTAAAGCCTTGTGATGTGGATTGTCACATCTGTGAGAGTGATCATGCTGAATGTAAAACCAGGGCCTACTGTCAGAGAGGAGCAGAGTTTATTTTCACACACCGCTGATAATTAGATAGACGTGCTCACGTTGTCAATTGTAAGTCAAAGCCCCAGGTGAGTTCTCAACAACTAAGTAACAAAGAGAAATGTGACGTGTGACCTTTCACGCATGTTGTCATGCTATTTAGGGCTTCTGGCTTGACTCTAACTAGTCTGTCACAATGTGCACAAATGAGCTACTCTGTCTCTCAGCACTCACAAGTCACATGTATAAAGTGTTAGCTCCTTTAAGTTGTATGAAATACACTTTGTCTTACCATCCCCACACTGAAGTTTGACATGGCTTTTAAGAGTAAAATATAACTTCAGTTTATTGAAAATATTCACCTCATTAGGCTAATTCAGACTGAAGACTTGTTACATTAATACTGGCTGATTGCTTTGTTACATGGAGCAAGGAATGTAGATGTTCTTTATCTCTTATACTTAATGGCCCGATTTGGGAGGGGGAATGTTTACAGCAACATTAAAAAAGTTTATTTAATGTCATTGCTAATGTTTTTATTAATCATAACGTATCCTGCATTTACTCTTTGGCCAATTCACTGAGGTTTTAACAAGCTGTTAACAAGAGGTCATACATTGTAGGGCTTGTAAACTAATCTGGTGAACTTGTTAGCAAACAACCACTTATTTAGCCTACAGTACACACCTAGCAGATAGGGAGCAACATTAGCATTCATAGAGTCGTATCTCTGGCCACTTAGTGAATTTAAATTGCACCACTATTCATTCTTCCTGTAACTCTTTTTCTCATCTCCACCATCTCCTTAGGCAAAAATCTGGCTTTTAGACGCTGATTGCGACACTATGTCAAACTGCTAAATGCTTAGCTTAACTTGATGTAGGGCTGGTAGCACATAATTGGTTATTTTGGGAACTTTTTTAATGACAAACCCTGCTTTTGACGGGTATTTATCATGGATTTTAAGACTAAAATGTAACTTCAGTAATTTTCTAAAATATTCACCTCATTAGGCTAATTCAGACGAAGAACTACTTACATAAACGTCAGCTAAACAGTTGATTGCTTTGTTCCATGGAGTGAGGGTTGTAGATTTTGCCTTTTATCTCTCACACTTAATGGCCCATTTTGGGAAGGGGAATGTTTACAGCAACATAAAAAACGCTAGTTATTGTCAGACTGTAACATATCCTGGATGTACTTTTTGACCAATTCGGGGCAGTTAAAACAAGCTGTTAACATGAGATGATACATTATAGGGCTTGTAAACTAATCTGGTGAACTTGTTAGCAAAGAACAGCTTATTTAGCCTACAGTACACACCCAGCAGATAGGGAGCAACATTAGCATTGAAGTTATATTTCTTGCCACTTAGTGAATTTAAGTTGGACTAATATTCACTCTTCTTTTAACACTGTTTTTGGTCTCCACCACCTCCCGAGGGAAATATCTGGCTTTTAGCTGCTAATTGCTGCACCATGTCCAACTGCTAAATGCTAACTCTCATTGCTTGGCTTTTGGTGTAGAGATGGTAGCATGGATTTTAAGACTAAAATGCAACTTTAGTCTATCATTTGCAGAAGTATTCCCCTCATTTGATGAATTCAGATGAAGGACTACTTACATAAACTTCAGCTGAACAGTAGATTACTTTTTTGCTGTTAAAACAAGCTGTTAGCATGAGATGATACACTACAGGGCTTGTAAGCTAATCGGGTGAACTTGTTAGCAAACAGCTGCTTATTTACACACCCAGCAGAAAGGCCAACCTAAGCATTCACATGGAGTTATATTTCTTACCAATATTCACCCTACTATTAACTTTGTTTTTGGTCTCCACCACCTCCTGAGTGAAATATCTGGGTTTTTAGCTGCTAATCGCTACACTATGTGCACTAAATGCTAACTCTCTTTGCTTAGTTTTTGCTGTAGGGCTTGTAGCATGAAGTGAGTTAGTTTGAGGACATTTTCTAGGGTTTTTTGTGGGTAAGAAACTAAATTGCACTACATTTATTTCACCCTTTTTCTTAAAATCTAAGCAGGATGTCCAATTAAAAGAAAACTTCGCTGCTTAAATAACACAGCTGCTAAATGTTCCTAATCCAAAGATCTTAGCTTTCCTTGTTATGCCTCCTCATAACCTCCGTCGAGGGGCCTGGGCTCATTGCTCCTCACTTAATACCACTTTCATCTTATATCATCCCCAGCATGCTCTAATTGAAACAGCCTGAAATAGCCCGAGGACGGCCCCTGTGTGATCCACTCAGTAAAAGGTGAAACTCTCCAACAACACAGTTAGATGTACAGCGACAGGTCTTTAGCCCTTCCTCCTCCTCCTGTGAGAGTGACAGTAGACTAATTAAAATGTCTGAGACCACTGAGCTAATTAATGACAGAGATAAGTCCCCTCCAATGTTTTCATCCCACAGGGACTCCAAGGCCTTTCAGAAAACACGTCTCAGGCTGTAATTTCAAAGGGAAAAGTCTGTGGTAAAATGTATTATTTAGTTTGGATGTTTATAACCTCCTGACCTTTAATTAATTACCCTCCTTTCATAGTTTGTATTTCTCCCCATCCTCTGTGGCAGTATGTGTGTTTGATTTATGAATTATTCACACGGTCTGAGATGCACATTCATCATTTTTTTTCAATAGAATCAAAGCTCAGTGTAAATAAAGTGCTTTGCAAAGCCAGCATGTGATTACACTTCACAGCTTTAAAGCCACAAATGTGGCTAGAATGTGGCTGCAATATATAATACAAGTTTTCAAATGCTACTCATTACACATAGGGACTAAAATAAAGCCTATGAAGGATTGTTGTTTAATTGCTTCCTCTCTTTATCAATTCCTCTTTCAGAGGTTGGTTCCTCCCGATCACTGTTACCCGAGTTGTTTAGCCTGGCTTCCTCACAGGTCCCACCAGTGTGTCCATTGTTGTTTGAAGCAATATTTTTAAAGAAAGAAATACAGAGTTTGACGAAATAATCTTTAGCCTTGTTATCTGGTTGGTGTTCTGGAGACTCACAGTGACGTCTGTTTGGGCCAGACAAAATACAAAGGACAAAATACAAAGGACAAAATACAAAGGACAAAACAATACAGAATAAAAAGTTTACTGCCAGTATAGTCTATCAGGGAAAGCTTTATGTCTCTCAACATTTATGTATAACACACTGTGCATTTATCTTTTTTGTTTTGCTGTTACTCTCCAAGCCTAAAAGAGATGATTGTTAATGCTTACCTCATCAAAATGATAAAACATTAAATGGAGTTTGAGCAAACTGAATTGACTGAACTTTCCATCCATTATATTTACCGCTTATCCTGTTTAGGGTCGCAGGGAGGCTTGTGCCGATCCCAGGTGTCATGGGGCGAGAGGCGGGGTACACCATGGACCGGAGGTCTGTCAATCACAGAGACAGACAAACTTTCATCCTCACACTTACAGCCAATTTTAGAATCACCAATTAACCAAACGAGCATGTCTTTGAGAGAACATGCACACTCCGCACAGAAAGGCCCCCACTACATCAGAATATTCGAACCAGGAACCCTCTAGCAGTGAGGCGACAGCGCGAACCACTGCACCACCGTGCACCATGGCTAAACTTTGTAACAACAATTTTAGGCATTATTTTGGGCACATTATCAAAAGAGAGAAAAAAATTGGACAGACTGAAATGAGTTACAGTTGTCATGGACCACACACAACCAGCTATCATTATAACGTTTTGGGTCAGAACCGTCAAAGAGGACGCTGGATCGATTAAGATCAAGAGGATTAACAAGATGGGAAATTTGAAAAAAACAGTCCTGACTTTTTTGACTTATCTTTGCATTTTATGGTGAAATACTGGAGTTGTCTCACATCTGAACTACACAAACTGCTCAAATGAAGCAACATATGAGAGGAACATAACGCTTAAACTGAAAAAAAGCTTAATGCAGCTCTAAAGGGCAGAGATGTGGACTTGAGACGACTCGAGTCAGTGTTTTGATGATTTGCAACTTGACTTGACAAAAAATAAATGACTTGAGACTCGACTTGAGGCATGATGACTCGGATGACTTTAGTGTGTTCTTAAGTTTGAATTTTAGCTGCTCAGTATGAAATAATAAAATGTAATGTTGTCAAGTTTCTGTCTAACTATCAAGTATGTGTGCAGAGCAAACTGGGAATAATGATTGGACGACTCAAAAAGCTCCCCAGTATGTGATTGTCATGATTGGATGACTGGCTGTCAGTCAACTCCTCGCTATGGCAACACGCAAAGCCCCAAGCTACCTGATGTTTCTTCCCGAAAGAGAAGCCTCATCAGTCGTACTCGATACTACTCAATACGGTCTCAGACCATACCATCATGGCTGCATCTGTGCCAAGATAATACAGATACAATTATTTGTCATACTTTTTGAACAGGTTATATAAATTGGCCAATAATATCATTATTAGACGAGCTACTAACACCTTGTCTTTTCTCTTTATAAAGACCGGATACTACAGGTAAGAGTGCTGTATCTTTGGTGGAATAAAAGTGACTTGACTTGGGACTTGACTTGCCTTAACTAAGGACTCGACTCGACTTGACTTGCCCAAGAAAAAATGACTCGAGACTTGCTTGAGACTAGGACCAAACGCCTCGAGACTTGAGCAATGACTTGGTCACAACACTGCTAAAGGGTCACAACTAGCTTAAAAGGTGCTTAACAATTGGAAGAAAGGACAAGTTCATTCTGTCTTTTCTGCAGTGAGGCTGTTGGTCCAGTGGAGGGCAGCAGACCTACATCCCAACATGTAAGTGCACTGGCGTTTCCTGGATCTCTTCAGATGTTGATTACAGCTCAGGTGAGAGACAGAGAGACTCCACACTGAAGTGAGAGTGCTGTGATCTGTGCAGCGTGTTCCTGTCATTTTACACAGAAAGTATAGAATTACACGTGTGGAAGCTCGCATAAGAAGTAAACACTAATATGGGAAGGTGTTAAATCATGTTACGTTGGATAAATATGTAACATAGCTTCACAATTCTGAAGGAGAGCAAGTAAAATGCACAAACACAGGAAGGAGGGGACTTTCTGTTGACGTGTTGCTGGATGAGAATTCAGTATTGTTCAGGCTGCAGAAAGAATGAAGACAAAAGGCTGTTGTCTTGTGTCAAACGCCATTATACTCAGCAACAAAGCTGGAACAGTGTGGAGAGAAAATGATAGAGTCATGGACACTGTGAAATGCAACATTTTAACCAAACTCAGAGCAAAGCGTGTTTCAAAAAACAGACAGAATACATGATGTAAAAATAAGACAAAGCAGGAAGTAGAAATAAGACGTAGCAAATAGAAAAAAGACGAGAGGGAGAACAGAGACAGGGTCTTTCATCCAGCCCACAATGCCAGCCTTTCATGTGTGGAATTTGACCATCATTAATAATACATACAGCTCCATCCAGCTCAGTACAGTAGACTGCTGTGGGGGTCAAAGTTTAGAGGTTGAGAGTTACATCATCATCACAGAGAGAGTCTGACATTCGCTTCCTCTCTGAATGTGATGGGGGATGTTCCTAATAAAGAGAAATGCTGTCAGCGAGTGTGCTCCGTGGTTTGGAGTTTGCCTCTGAAGGGCTGCAGCAGTTTTTTGTGAAGTCCTCAGGCAGATGTGAACGCTCCCCGCATAACCAGACGCCCTTCCGGGGAACGTGACATCCACGGTTCAGTGTTGTGGCCGAAGAGAAACAGCAGAATCCCTGCAGAAATGTAATTACCGCTGCTGCTAACACAATGGGAGCAATTCATCCATTAAAATAGGAGTTGCGTGCGTCCTCTAGCCCACTCCAAACACGCTCATACGCTCTGTGCTAAATAGGAATTGGAATTGGACCGGCTCAGAGGTCCACTGGGGTTTCAGGAAGTACTCCAATAGACACATTGAAAGTGGCCGACTTCTCACCTCATATTGGACGACTGTCTGCAACTGCAGGAAGTGCGTGGGTGACATTTCAGACATGTCCGCTCTAATAGAGAAATGTATGTGTTGAAGGAGGTCTGTTCACACCAGCACTCTTAGTGTTCTTTTCTGTTCAATCTGTAACAGCAAAATACAATTACCTTTAATGTCTTCTTTTTTTAGCTTAATAAAATATGCTAATTAGCTTTCTCGCTAAAAGTCAGATCGGCATCACTCTCATTTCTGTTCACTTAATATGAAGCTACAAGCTACAAACAATGACCCAAAGCAGAGGAAAAGCTAACTATTGATCACTGTGGAAAAGACCAGCACATCTAAAGCTTGCTAATTAGCATCCTATATCTTGTATGTTTAATCCGTACTGATTCCTGAAGTGTAAAAACAAGAGCTGCAGTGTAACAGGTGATCATATGATGGATGATTTGTCATGACTTCCTGGGATATTGTCATTGCCTTGAATTTGACAGGCAACCAGAGCTCTCCCCTTGTTTCCAGTCTTTATGCTATGCTAAGCTAAAACCGTTAGCTTAGCAGACTGGCTTCAGCCCGAATGCACAGACATCAGAATCAGGTTTATTACCAAGTAGGTTAACACATACAAGGAATATGTCTTACAATGTTACAGTTTCAGACGCTTTTGTCCAAAGCGACGTACATCTGAGAGTTAATACAACACAAGCAACGATCAAGACAGGAGGGGACAGAATAAGTAAGTGCTAACAAACAGCTTCAAGTGCGAGCGGACACTGGTGGCGTCAGGAGGCGCACAGGGGTCAAGGGTCAATATAGTCGTCATCATCATCATCATGATGAAAGTGCAGACGTGTTCAAGAAAGAAAGTCTTGGTGGTTTTAACATCGGGAAATAGAATAAAATAAGATGATATAAAAATATAAATGCTACTTTCCAGTTGCGCCGGAATGTTCAAGATGTGGTGGCAAATGAGAGAGACACGAGAAAGGTATCAATCTTATCACTGTTCTCACTTTATTCCTCGCACTTTCTGGACTCCTCGTCCACACTGACTTAATAGTTATTCATGAAAGTTCCTTTTTTGATATCGGAAATAGCAGTTTGAAAAAGTAATCCAAACTCAATTTCCACTTAGCAGGCAGTCTTTATGGACGCCTGTGTGAAAGTGGAGAACGAAAGATTGGAATGAATGGATTTAATCTTGTAAAACTTTGACGGTATCACCTGTGACGACCTTGTTGTTTGTGATAATAATAAAGGGAAGGTAGATAAGGTGTTTCAACGACATAAAAAGTATGAGTATAATCTTGTGATCTGATTATCATTCATAAACACTGTAATAATCACCAAAGCAAACTGCATTTCCGGGGTCAAATCAAGCCACTTACGTAGGGCAGTCATGATTTACACCTACTGTGAAATGTCAAACTGTCTTCTGTGGAAAACTGGCACTGAAAGGGAAACACGTGCCAGTTACAACACCTGCACTGTGTGATTGGAAACACAAGATAAGTGATCACAGGGAGAGGTCAAAGGTCGATCATGTAGTAATCATAATGACATTCAGTTTTTCCCATTAAGACAATCAATTCTACAGAGCTTTTAAAAAACAAATCAGTCTCTACTGTCACTAACACAGACAAAAAGAGGACAAAGGGCCAAAATTGACTCCATTGAAAATATATCAGCGTGACCACGACCTTAACTCCACCTTGGTGTCCCGCCTCTATGACTCACAGCGCCGACACCTACGCCTGTCCCCGGCTGGATCAATAATAATTTTGATCGGTTAGATCATGTCGGGTGAGATCAGCAGGCTGAAGCAACAGGTACTGACGAAGAGTGTGAGTCCACGGGCTAAGACCCAGTCATGACCGCTCAATCATGACCGCAGCCACTTGGCTAAGTTTAGCAGGGAATCCAGGACAAGTGGATCGGCTTACACACACTCATACATAAGCATACACACATATATTAGCCCAGAGGGGATTCCCAGACAGAGGGAACAAAAGCTGCGTGCAAAAACTTTCAATTGATGCAGTCGTTTTCTGATCTATCAAACTGGTGCTTCAGGAGGATTTTTCCGCCTCATTTTAAAGCAGTTACTTTCACAACAGCAGTTTCACAATTGCAGTATATTCCTCTTAAATGATCCATAACTCTTTTTACAGCTTCACTTCCTGTTCATTTTAAGTACATCCCTATTTCACTTCTCTCTCTCGCTGACGCAGCCCGTTGACACAACCTCGCTTCGAGTCCAGACGGTTAAACCGCACCGGACAAGATATTATTGTGCACCTGCGCATGGTAACCGTGTGTGTGTAAATGTGTTTGGGTGCATGTGTCTGCTGCCATTTTTCACCTCACCTTCCCCAAACCATAAATCATTTGCAGCCATTCAGTAGCCAATACACTCGCACACTGCTGGCTCCACTTATAGCCTACACAGACATATAGAAACGCACACACATGCACACACTGAACTGCCAGGATTAATAGGGTGAGGCAGCCAAGCAGCGCAGGATAATAGAATCTAAACAACAAGGCTGGAGGGGAAGAGAAAAGAGGAAAGGAGAAATGGGAAGGAGAGGCGTCGGGAGAGGGAGCATTTAATCACATGGAGGTCGGAGTAGGGGAGGTGGATTTATCGTCACGAGGGAAAGGTCAGAGGTGAAATTGGTAACATTTAGTAGGTGTTGGATGTAGAAGATACAAATTTTCTTTTTGTCAGGCTGTTTTTGTGTCTTTCTTTGATTAACGCTCAGCGGCTGGATGTGTGGAGATGTGAGTGCAGCAGTTTTTCCGAGGGCAGAACGATTGGTCAGCTGTTTTCTTGGGAGGAGAGTGCACTCTGCTGCTGATTATCTCTTTCTGCTAATGGGCGTGGAGGAGCGTGTGCATGTGTGCAATTAAAAGAAAGTATGGATCACAAAGAGGAAAGAAAGTGCAGGAAGAAATGTAAGCAAATCTTTCGCTGTACGTCAAATAACATGGAACACATCAGGCAGTACTAGCAAGCTGACAAATCTTCAGTTGGGTTTAATGAGGGATAGACACCTTCCCGTGGTACATCCTGCCCTTTGAACACACTCAACTTACAACGCAGCAGCAATAAAACGTCTCAACACCTGAGAGTCACCTGCTAAGCATGCACGCTGTATCTCTGTCTAATGAACAAGGGTAATACGGCTCCAACAGGAGGCTAGATTCCTGATAACGCGGCTTTATCTCTGGTGGATCATTAACACTCACAAGAATAGGAAGCACAACACATGAGGTTACAGAGTGCAATGTGTCAGTGTGCAGGAATCCGCAGCACACACACACAGACACACACACACATGCGGTCAGGGGAGGGGGGAAGTGACAAAATAATGGTGGGGAAGAATTAAAAAGAACTTTGAAGTGATTAACTTTGAAGTAGTTAAATCACTGTTTTCAAAGGGAAAGTTAAATGCCAATTAGCACCATGTGTCGGCTTTGAAGGAGATTTGCTATCACTGCTTTTCACTAGAGCTTTCAAAGCTGCAGCTGTTCATTAGATTGTAAAGGATTTTTTTCAGCACTTCATTAGAATTTTGGGACTCAGTTTAGGACTCAGTTTGCTAATGTGTAAAGTAAGTTTGCTTTTTACGTCTAAGTGATGACAACATTTGACTCTTCCTGGATGTAACAAAGCTTTTAGTGTAGCCTCTTCAGCGTGGCCTTTTCAAATCCATGGTGAAGACTGACACAAAAAAGGGCATGATGCACGCAAAGTTACTATTTCCCATTCCATATGTGTTTTCAAAGTCACTGTGACCTGGACACGTATTTATCGCCCAGTGTCATCAACAGTTCAACAGACCCTGGCTCCAGAGTGTCACCCTCTGTGCAGCATGATGCAATCTGCCAAATTGGCAGTGGAGGAAAAACAATTGAGGTCCTCCAGACAAATAAAAGTAGCAGTTTTGAAGCTGCAGTAGGTGAGATGGAGAAGAGAGCAGACTTTGCTTCAAAATTTGAAAGATTACAACCTACAACCCTCTCTCTCCGCGGCGCTCAGTCCTGCCTCCAAAGCCCTCCCCGCAGAGGAGGCTGCCATGCGCGCGCAGGCTAGTAACCACAGCAACTGAAGGAGCCAGATATACACTATGTAAAAACGTGAAATGACAACAACCACAGCGGTTGTGTGTACACCACCAACACTATCGAAGCAGATACACATCAAACCAGCGGAAATCAGTGTTTTTGCTGTGAACGGTAACCTACAGCTAATTCTATTTAGCAAAACCACCAGCACTTAGTTTGCTAACAGAGACTGTGGAAAAATCAGCGCCAACCAAGCAGTAACACACTGAAGTTGAGAACATTTAGCCGTGAGAGCACAGACACACAGAACTATCAGGAGAAAGTCAGAAATGGTAACACTGCCTGGGCACTTCATTAAGATATTTTCAGCCACACCGCCATGAAACAACGCTGAACACCAGCCGAGCAAGCTAACATTAGCCTGACTGCAACACCAACGTAACACAACATCACAGTAACCACAGACATCTTAGCAATGTGGAACAAAAGCAGCAGAAATTAAGCTAGGGTAATTACCTGTCGAGCAGAACTGTCTAGCATCGCTTTTTAATCATTTCAGGTCTTGCAGCTCTCTCCACTTCGGAAATGCCGCTCCAGTGTTTACTCTCCTGTCATGGCCCAACTCTTTCTTTTTAGCTTGCTTTTCCTCATTTGTCTTCTTCGGTTTAACGGTCTTTGTAGTATAAGCCTAGTTGGCAATGGAGGAGTGGGCAGTTTTTTCATTTCTGGTGGTTGTTTTTAAGCCTTTGTGGACACAAACCGGCTGACGCTGCGCAGACGAAGAGTGACACGAAGAAATTGAGCTCGACCGTGTGAGCATGCGCAGAGTAGTGGCGCTGCGCAGCGTGTGATTGACAGCAGCCTGAGAGACTGCTCGGCTCTGATTGGTTGCGTGTTTCGGGAGCGTTGGATTCTTACAAATGCCATTAGGAGCAGTAGGAGGAGCCAGAGGAACATGATTTTTTTCCAGATTATCTCTCTCATGTACTACTGCATGTTTAAAGTGACAGTTTGAACAAATATGACAAAAAGTATTAATAATGTTACCTACTACAGAAGTATTTCAATAGGGATACTTTATGTACCAAAGTGTTCAATCAATGGCTCTTTACAGAATTATAAATAATATTACTGGCTTATAATTAGTGACACATTAGTGTTTAAGCATCATTAGGCGAATGCTGCAGCTGGTTAAGGTGGGGCTGATTTCATTGACTTTATACTGCTGAAAGCTCAATCATCATTATATAGTATAGTTCGGTTCATTCGTGTCTGGTATAGATATTTCTGCAGAGAACTGAAATTATCATATAAATGTACTTAAGCAGGAAGGACAATATCGGCTTTCAAAATGCAGCGAAGCAGACGTATAAAGAAGCATAAAAAGGAAATACTGGAGTGCAAGTGGGGTGAAACTCTGCAGTGACATTAGTTGAGTAAATGTAATTACATTACATTAAACCGCTGCAAATTATTACAATCTACTTCACTCATTTCCTGAACAAATATGCGGCAATTGTGTTATCTAAGAAAAGTACTTAAGCCTACTTCTTATTAGTCATGTGCGACAGGGGCATTTCTAGTGGGTGGTATGGGCCCCCTCTGAAATCTGATTGGCCACCCCAAATGCCACCCCATAATCCTAAACTATGATTGTCTATCCGCCTGGTCAGAGGTGGGATTTAAGTTCAAATCAACTTATTGGACAGTGCAGCAACAGGCTGCTAGCAACTTAAGTAACTAGCAGCTTGTTGCTAGCAGTGTCGATACTTAATACTTTGACTTTTTGGAGGTACATCTTATTTTTGAGTCCCTAAGGAATAAAGTATGGAAGATATTTATGGTGCCTCTCTGTTATGTCATTTTTAAAATAGGAAAGGAAAGGAACGTTACATCTAAATGATACCTTAACTAAAAATGTAATTAATCAGAGCCCTAGTTTGGCCACCCCAAAAAAGTCTGAACACACCCCTGATGTGCGAGTCATGAGTCAATTGTTCGAAATGAACAACTCTTTTTACTGACTTGGGAGTCACAAGTCCTCCACCTCCACTTACTCATCACTGACGCACCCCTCCTACCCACTACTAGCCACTGCAAACTGAAGATTTGAGGCGAGACCACCGTAAAAGCCTCGCCCTGTGAGAAGAACAACAACTCAGTACTCGCACACACACAGTCCGGCGCTTGGAGCTCGCTCCCTGCCCTGACCTGAAGGTCAGACTCGCTTAATCACTCACTCACTCAGTACCTGCTCTCCAGACACGGCAGGGCACAAAAAGCACTTTTTTTTCGCACACAATCGTGGGAAAACAAGCACCACAAACCCGCGAAATGACTCACTTTAGGATAAGAAATTGATCAATTAGGTCTAAAAACACATTGAAAGAGAATTTCACTTGAATTGAAATGTGTTTAGACTTGTTTGTGGCTGCACAGCTGCTTGTTTGAGAGTCAAATAAACTCTTATTGTACATTTATTGGTGGATATTAGTGCTGCACTTTATTCACTCTACAGTCAGAGAGCAGGAAGATGTTTCCGAGACTGACCCCTCAACCAAGGTGACTTTAAGCCATTCGCTGCAACCAATTGGTGACCAAGTTGCTCCACATGAGGGACATCTGGATTCCTTTTTTTCACCCCGGGCTCTTCTCAATGGTTTGAAGTGGGCAGGCCTTAGTGATGTCATGCACCTCTGTGAACCAATCAGGGTTTGGCAACATTTGAATCAGAATCTCAAGGCAGTAGGTGAGTCAAGACATACACCTTTGTTGTGATACTCAAACTAAAGGCCAACCTTTAGTGGTTTCTTTAAGATAATAGAGAGCCATTAAACTGCTGAACAAACTTAAGAGTGGTTTCACTCTTGAGCACATCTCAAGCCAAATGAAAACAAGCATAAATCTTCATGGGAGGTTGTAGTAACAGAGGGTGTGTAGAGGTGCATCTGCTAATCCCTTATAAAAAACAAAGGCTTATGTGTCTCCCACTACACACAGCTCAGGACCTGCATGAACCCAAAGCAGTGAGGAGGAGTGAGCCTGCATGCGTGGGTGAAAGATGACCCTTCTCTTTACTAAGATATATATGTACAATACTTTCATTACTCACCCGCTGTACATATAAAGATATTCCTACACGTTGCATGATGCAGAGAGCTTGTGTCCTTTCACTCACTCACACAGGCCTATTCCCGCTCTCTGTAACACACACGCCGTGGAGCAGTGGACGTAATCTGCTGGTACATAAACTTTGCTCTTAAGACATTTATCATCCAGCCTGCAGCGGGGCAGCGGGCAGACTGACGGGTTGCCAGCTAATAAAAGCATTGGACTCTCAGAGGAGTGCATAGCTCATCACCCTTTACACCACTTTCAGAAGTTGCAGACAGGCTGCAGGCTGAGAGGAAGCTCCAAACAGAGGATCTTGTTTTGTACTGTTTGAAAAATGTCCCCTTTTCTTGTTGCAGTTGTCTTCCCAAGTTTTTTGTGGCTCTTGTTTCAGGATTTGCTGAAAGTATTCACCAGAATCTCATCACTTAAAGAAGCAATTCGCCCCAGGAGAGTCAAAACTGGTCTCCTCGCTCTGAAAGGAATGGCCCAGCGAGAGACACTGGAGTAAAATACTACCGTTTCGCTGCAGGCAACAGCTCAGAGCGGTGCAGAATCCAAAATAGGACGAGATTATCCTGGTGGATTCAAACCTGACAATTTTTGAACAAGACATGACATTGGAGGCGGGCGTCCTAGATTGAGGAAGTGTACTTTAGCGAGCGAGCTCCCTGGCCTCCGTTAGATGACGCATTTAACGTAGCATTTTATTCCTACCAAAACGACATTAGCTCCCTATAATAGCATGATAGGACTGAGGTTGAAAATCGGCGAAACTGGCCCTTTAAACTCTTATTTTGCATCCCGATGGTTGACTCTTATTATATTTGACTTTGATTTCAGAGTGAATTAAGGCACATAAACAAAGATTTTCTGCCTTTCAGTTGCAGAGAAAAGAGTTCCAGATGTTCAACAATAAGGAGATGATATGCAATAAAAGCCACAGCAGCAGAACATGCAGAGGCCTGTGCAGCCATTGATGTGATTCACCTTACCTGCTATATTAAGCAACCGTCTGTTTGTGCCTTTATTTTTCTCTTTATTTTATGATCCATTTATACCCTCTCCATGCCTCATCCTCCAGTAACCCAACAAGTACCTTCATGTGCCCTTTTATTTTTAGCTCTTCCCTTTCTTTCTGGCTTAGCGCGTCTTATATCTTACTCCTGCAGCTTTTTTCATATGCCTCCAGCACATTCGGTATCGCCGTAGTTCCCAGCTTCTTGTTCTCACACCTTTCCTTATCTGCTATTTGTCCTTATTTTTCCAAGCAGCGGGCACACTTCTATTTCACCTCAGTTCATTTAAGAGCCGTACCCCCAATCTCATAACTCTTATCAGACAGGCCAGCTCGTCTGACATCGCTCTCGGTGCCTTCTGTTATCTGTTAAAGGGGAAACAGCGTCACTTTAACCTTTATTGAATGCATATACAGCGTACTGTGTGGAACCGGCAGGAGGAATATGAGAAATTATTCGAATTTTCACCAAACACCAACCACTTTTAGACCGTCAGACGTCTTCCTCTTCATCGGGCTTGATCGTATCATTGTGCGACACGGTTGTAGACGCAGGGTGGTGGATGTCGGCCTGTGAGGCGATCGTTCAAGATGATCGATCACGACGCCGAGAAGCAGCAGAAAATCAACAAGAAGCCAGACGGGAGTGGCTGCAGAGATATTGATCATGAACCTTATGACAGCCGAAATATGACAACCCCTTGCTCTCTCTCACACGCCCTCTTCCACTCGTGTTTCCAGTCCTGTCTAATCCTTGTCGCGTCTTATACACAACACCAGTCTCATAGTAGCTACTGGCATTGGTCCAAGCAACCCACAGAGTTAATAATTACAGGTGTCATGTCATTTTTTTTTCCTTACAGTACCACAGTCGCTTAGTTTCAAACGTGTCCATACACGTGTTACATCAAGTTTTATATTTGTCTTTAACTCCTGAACATGTTTTTTTACCTCTGACAACATGATGAACATGAAGTCATTTCACACGGTCAAAGTAGGCCAGCACCAGAGGCGCCAGAGAACATATTGCCAGACAAGGCACTCAGTCTCATTTCAGATGGCTTTTACCGTTGAAAGCAGCCACACCCCGGGTCATCTGTAGTTTTGATAGGCTATCAATCATGCTGCACTGATATATATAGCTTTCATCTTGGCAGCATTGCTGTGGACAGAGGAGCTGCAGGTACAGACAAACACATGCAACTGAATTTCTGAACATACATGTTTAATTATTTTGTTGATGTTATTCATGTTCGACATGCTTTTATTGTGAAAAGTGCTTTGTTTTGAAAAGTGTTACATAATTATATTTTTTCTCTTTCTTACAGTGTATGTTCACATCAATACCACAATATGAAATAGTCATTCATCCATCCATCCATTATCTATACTGCTTATCCTGTTCAGGGTCGCGGGGGGCCGGAGCCTATCCCAGCTGTCATTGGGCGAGAGGCGAGGTACACCCTGGACTGATCGCCAGTCAATCACAGGGCTGACACATAGAGACCGACTACCTTTCACGCTCACATTTAAACTTACGGCCAATTAAGAGTCACCTAACGAGCCTGTCTTTGGACTGTGGGAGGAAGCCAGAGTAGCCCTGCATCAAATAATGCTTTAAAAATGTCACTGTCAGTTTTAAATGTACTTCGAGTATAAAAGTAAAAGTACCCACTATGCAGACAAAAGTGCTTTTTCATCAGCTTATTATAATATATCATACCATGTGATTATTATTACTAATGCATCATCATGTAAAAAGCATTTTCATTATGTACCTGGCTGCAGAGGAGCTATTTTTACCTATACTGTTCAATCAAATCAAATCAATCAAATTTTATTCGTATAGCGCCAAATCATAACCAGGGTTATCTCGAGACACTTTACAGAAAGAGCAGGTCTAGACCGAAGTTATTTAAAGAGAGACCCAACATGAATCCACCATGAGTAGCACTTAGCAATTCGGCACATTGGCAAGGAAAAACTTCCTTTTAACAGGCAGAAACCTCGAGCAGAACCAGACTCATGTTGAACAGCCATCTGCCTCGACTGGATGGGCCGAAAATGGGATAGAAGGAGATGCAGGATAGATACAGGCAGAGAGAGCAACAACAACATATGTTCTTGTTACATGAACAACAACAGACACATACTTATGGTTACAATGCCAATAATAGTGGTAGACTAGGGTGAAGATTAGCAAAATAAATAAATAAATAAATAAATTAGCGAGAGAAGCAGAGTAATGATAAAGGCTGAGGTAATCGTAATTGTAACAGTTGAAGTCAACAGGTCTACTATTAGCATTAGCAGCAACAATAATGATACTATGGGGAAGGCTGATGTTAGTAGTTGTTGCAGTCGAGCAGGTCCACAGCAGCAGCTGAGTTAAGTGGATTAATATCCTGTGAATCAATGCATCCTATTTCACACTTTAGCTTCAAAATAAATGACGTAGAGTAAAAAGTGAAATATTTGCTTGTGAAATCTTTTATCAGACCTGTAAAATGATGTTACTATTATTTATGTATTTGTGTGCAGCTGGATTCGATCCCTTCTGTTTGCACTCGTATTTTACTTTGACTCTTTGTTGGCAAGTCGATAACTTTCTAAGCAGAGTCTTATCTGTGATGTGTGATGACAAACTCCAGACACACACACACATACACACACACATAGACACACACACACAGGCACAGTTGTTTGCAGTCGGGCATGCATCAACAGCCTGAATCCTCTGCAAGTATTATGACTGTCAGTGAGGTGTGAGCTATCCTTACCTGACCAGCAGTGTTTGATCATGGTGCAGGTGTGACTAATGGAAAATAATCTTTATTTAGCCCTTCACAATAAAGTCCAAAATATATCATTGCAGTCCGACATTACCATATAAGTGCAACAACGCTCCCCTGAGTGCCCTGGCGTTGGGTTGGGTGGTAGATTGATGCCCGATCGGAGCGAGTAAACACATGTTAATACCAAACCGTAGTTGTAGCCAAGAGACACGAAGACAAATATTTTTCCAACATGTTTACTTAACTGCAACGCTTGGAAACACTTAACTGGTTGTGCGACTTCTTCGGAAATCGTGCATCGTGTTTTTGTCTACAAACAGTGAAAGTCCCTTGTACACAGACCTGCACAGCCAAAACAGTGCAAACTACTCTCCTGCATGTGCTGAAAACCATGGTTTACAATGCTGCAGGACGTTGCACGACTCACCTTAATGTCTGCACTTATATGTATGGGAGTTTATATTACGTCTTGTGGTTTTGCAGCATCCATTCCATCGTGCATCGCTGTGATCACGGGTTACTCTAAGAGGACCACACACTAGTGTTTCACTACGTTTGGCATTTGTGCAGTTAGTGGTAGTTTTTTGGGCCCGAACAAGACGGTGCCCCCGTGATGGATGTGCTTGTACTGGCTACCAGTGTAAATCTCCAACAACAAAGCTCAGTGTTTTTAGTTTAGCTGTCCTGACCGTGATTACCCTCTGGGCCCTTCTCTTGCCACCGAGTGTCCTCGGGAAAAACACACACACAGAGAGTTTGCTCTCCACAGCTGCCATTACTCTCCGCGCTGGACTCTTCCTTCTGTTTTTCTTCAGCACTTACTCAAACCTGCTCCCCCGAAGCAGAGAAGGAAAAAAAAGCCTTTTTCTAATTCAAGCGAGGAGGATGCAAGAGAAAAGAGGTGAAAGGTGGCTGAGTAAGGAGGGAGGAGATACTGGCAGGCGTCCCAACTCAACTGCAAGTTAAGATTTGACACTCGGGCTCAAAAGAGCCGATGTTGGCTTGAGATTTGACGCTGGCTGAATCTAACCCACAAAGCACAGAGCTATACAGTATAGTGCACCAAAAACAGATATGCATGCACATTAATATTCCTATGTGCCATTGACATGCCAAAGTGGCTCCTTTTGAAGATAAAACAAAAGCCAACAAACAGAAATAGTGGCTCAATCAGCCACCTACTCGAATGAGGCCTCAATAGCCTTCAGGCTCTCTAACACAGATACACATAGATACACACGCACACGTTTGCCAAGGCCAGCTATGCAGTTGGCACCTCAAAGGCAGGAAATCAAAAGGCGTTTGTATTCGCGGGGGCTGTTTGGAGGAAGAGGGTCGGTTGGTTTCCTGTGCCCACAACAGCGTGCAGCCCTGGGGTCCTGGCGACAGCCTCACACCCCTGTCTGCATCAATAAACCCGCACCATTGTGACGGACACAAAAGCTGTCTCAGGATATGCCAGGAGAAAAAAAGGTGCCACTCTTTATTCCTGCCACGTCCCCATCGCTTCCTCCTGGCTTGGTTGAAAAGTAAAGTCAACAGCAGCACGGAGGAAGAGGAGGAGAGGGCAGAACTCTGCACGAATGTCTAAAAGACCAAGTGTTTGTTCACTCGTAACGGGGCACACTTTTAACTAAGAACACGCGCAGCTGCTGTTGTGAACAAAGGATATAATAGCTATAAATTACTTAAAGCCCTTGAATATAAGGCGTAAATAGAAAAAATACATTTATAATACAACAGTGAGTTTCCTTATGCATCAACAAAAATCTGAGTGAAATTAAACGTTCTCAACTTTAAGAAAACAGTTAACAGCTCATTTTGCTGTCAAGACAATTCTCAAGACTGTGTAGGCATGGCCATTCACGTTTTGATTGACATCTCCATTGCTCTGCAGGCAACAATGGTGCATGTGACAATAAGCTGGTGCAGCCCTAAACATTATGTTTGAGTTGTCAGACTCAGAGGAGGAAGCAGAAGGACTGCTCACTGAACACTTTTCATTTCTTGGTCCCTAAATGTGAGTAACAAAATGCTTTGCTATCTTTATCATAGTTAGGAGCTAGCATACACTTGCAGCACTAGCTAAAATGTCCCTATTTATTCTCAATGCCATACATTTAATGCTAATGGCAATGTAGTGTTAGCTAGTGCTATACAAGATACACGTAGCTAACAAAAATCGATCCTCAACAAACGGAACTAAACTCCTTGAGCCAAAAATTGACAACAGCAGTTTGGACTTAACATTCACTGCCATCAATTCTTGGCCCAAGGAGGATGCTAACGCTAGGTGTAAGTAGCCAAATAGCTGCTGTGTGACTTTTTTTCTGTGATTGGTTTGTAGAATTAATTTCGTAACATATACCTCAGCGTAACCATGACAAATTAAAACCCAATATCAGTAGAATTTACAGAAACTTCATCTAAAAATAGCAGTCAAGACTTGATATTTATGGGAGTCAATTTTTGGTCCAAAGAGGATGCAAACACGAGGTGTAAGTGGCCGAATAGCTACTATGTGACTATTTCCTGTGACTGGTTTGCAGAATTAATTTCGTTACAAATACCTAAGCTTAACCATGACAAATTCAAACCCAATATCAGTAAAACTTACAGAAACTTCAGAAAACATTCATGGCTGTCAGTTCTAGGCCCAAGGAGGATGCTAACGCTATGTGTAAGTAGCCAAGTAGAGGCTGTGTGACTTTTTCCTGTGATTGATTCACAGAATTAATTTCGTAACAAATACCAAAGCTTTACCACGACAAATTCAAACCCAGTGTCAATAAAATTTACAGAAACTGCCAAAAATAGACAAAAGCAGTTAAGACGTAACATTCACGGCCATCAGTTCTTGGCCCAAGGAGGAGGCTAATGCTAAGTGTAAGTAGCCGAATAGATGCTGTGTGACGTTTTTCTTATGAATAGTTCACAGAATTTTGTAATAAATTCCAAAGCTTAACCACGCCAAATTCAAACCCAATATCAGTAACAGCAACAGAAACTTAAACAACAAACTAATTTCTTATAATTTTAAGATGCTAACTAGCCATCTATTTACAAACTCAGAAGGCAATTGTGGATTCAGGCCTTAAAATCACTGAACATCTTCTAAGAATTATGCGACTCTCATTACATCATCCGGCATGTTTTAAATATAAAAATTTATTGACAAAGATACATGTGGCCCCAAATATCCTGTACAGGTGATTCACATCCTTTTCTCGACAGTAGCTGACCACATCACAGATTTACAAAGGCATTAGTACAGACATCAAACATCTACTCAGTCCAGGGTAAAATATATACAGAGAGGGTTGCACAATCAGTTCTCCGGAGTGATGACGATATGATACAAAAGAGAAATGATTATCTGCCAAAACACGGACACAGTGCAGAATTTACTTTGAGGTATCTCATACGAACAAGTCTTCAATATGTTGATGGAGTCGCTGTGCAGGTGATAGAGTGTGTGTGTGTGTGTGTGTGTGTGTGTGTGTGTGTGTGTGAAATGCTCATTTAAAAGCTGTTATTTATCACATAAGTACCGCTGTGGTTAGTCAGTGTGTCACTTGTGGCTTTTGATACTGGACTCATGCACTAAAAGGTTAGTGATACTGACTTGAATAAAAACAGTTACATCACAAACTAATCTGGAACGTCACAACATCCTGTACATAACACCTCAAAAAACATTCATCGTAGTTTCATATACACAAAGAATACTGTAAGTATGATCTTCTCTTTTTTTCTGTAGGTTAACAAGCAGAGAAAGATTGCGGTAACAGAGCCGTTGCAGACCTCAACCTCAGAGCTGTCAAAATGAAAAACTAGTCGACCACATTCCTCCCGCCGTCAGTTACAGATGGAGGAAGAAATGAGGAGTGATGGGTGGCCCTCTGCGTGGAGAGTCGCCGGTCATAGTGCATTACGGTGTCTGCACGGCACATCCATGCAGCAATCTCAGGTTCAGTGCATTTACTTTTTTTTCCTCTTCCACCTCAGGTACTCTTCCTTAAGCACAAGCTCTCACCTGCTTAATAGCTATTGATTACGCATCAGAGCAGTGGCTGGGGTAGATTTTAATCCATTCTCACCTATTTTTCCACGACTAATTGATGAACAGGAAGCTTGGAGGGAAACCGTTTACCCCCAGCTTTCCTGCTCATAATGCGTCCAGAGTGTGAGCACCACTTTCGCACTCATGATGAAAAGTGATGGCTCTAACATTTAGAGTACAACACGCGTACAGGACAATACAGTACGATAGCTTATTAACATCGACAGGCTGCAAAGCGAGCGATGGTATCACAGGGTTAAATATGAAGTATTTATCCTACAGTTCAATAAACCATCGTCCATCCTGTTTAACACACAGCCTTCAGACCCTGCAGTGCAGTTATTTATTCAATACAAAGTCCATCATGCTTTTCTTAAGCTAACAAAGATCCACACCCATGACTTTGTCACAGCCTCCGGTCTCCGTTCTCCACGTACTCGGCCAGGCTGTTCAGAGCGGTCTCCTCGCTCTTCGACTGCTGGACGTGGTCCCCCTTCTTGGAGGGCTTTTTTGTGGCGCGTGACAGCTTCCTCCTGAACGTGTCTCCAGCCAGGAAGTAAAGAACCGGATCCACGCAGCTGTTGAGGCTGGCCAATCCGCGCGTCACCTGGTAGGTGGCGTACACGCGGTTGTTAAAGTCGCACATGTCAGGGCCCTGGAAGTACAGCCTTGCACGCATGTTCAGGTTCTTCATGACGTGGAAAGGCAGGTAGGAGACGGCGAAGACCGCCAGGACGATGATAACAAGGTGGATGGATTTCTGCCGCAGGGGCGCATTGTTCATGTCATTGTAGATTAACGCTTTCACGATCATGCCATAGCAACAGAATATGATGATGAACGGGATGCAGAACCCAAATACAGTCAAAGTCATGCTGTAGATAAAATAACCGGGCAGTTCATCCTCTGTTGTGGTGTCGTAACAAGTGGTTGCGTTACGCTTTAAGCCGGTCCTGGAGTAATAAAGGATGGGGGAGATGCCTATAACAACCACCACCCACACCAACGCGCTTGTAATGACCGCGTTTTTCTTCTTCAGTCGGCCCAGAGACTTCAGCGGGTGCACGACCCCGGTGTACCTGTGCACGCTGATGCAGGTCAGAAACAGAATACTCCCGTACAGATTCACATGGAATATAAAACGCTGCAGCCGGCACAGAACGTCCCCGAATATCCAGTCCGTTTTGTTGAAGTAGTAGAAGATAAGAAAGGGAAGCGAGAGCACGTAGCAGAAGTCAGCCAGAGCCAGGTTGAACATGTAGACGGAGATGCTGCTCCACGGTCTCATGTGGCACACGAACATCCAGATGGCCAGGCTGTTGCCCACCAGCCCCGTGATGAAGACCATGATGTAGACGGTGGGCAGGTAGTAGAACTGGAAACCGGTCTTGGTGAGGGAACATCCTCTCGTTTGGTTGTGGAGATCAGTTACATTCAGGAGGGAGGTCAAGTTCAGGTCTGTGGTCATGGTGTCAGGGGTGGAAGCAGGTCCTTTTACTGCATGAGAAGGGTTCACACAGGAGGACATATTAAGCTTAAATGTTGGTATTTAAACGCTGTCTTTAACACTAAATTTAAAGGTTTGTGATCTTTGGCTGTTTGCATTCAAGACCAGTCATGCACAGACTCGCATTTTTGCTCCAAACTTAATTTGCGTAACGCCTACGTGCCATGCAACAAACACTTGAGTGATTCACACGCACCAAACACACACTGAGAGGAATAATTATTACAACACTCACCGCTGAGACTGACTTGTATTCCACATTCCTGTAGCCTTCACAGAGTCAAAGATTTCTGGTAACACGCGGATGGGGCGTTACGAGCTGTCAGGTGTCTTCATTCAGTCTCTGAACAGTGTTGGAAATTGTTTTAAAAGTTGCGATATCCTTCAGGTTCGCGTTGACACTTCAAGGGGAAACGGGTCCGCCGTCGGTTCGTCATGCAGGGGCGACGGTTTCCCACAACAGCGGCGGTGGGACGCGAAGGAGACAGCTGCAGGCTCTGGCACGAAGTGCAGGAATTGCAAGCAGGCGAGAGGAGGCTCTCTGCGCTATGGAGAGGGGAGGTGCGCGCAGCACAAAACCACCGAGCTGCTTCCCGACTCCAAACGCGCTCTTGTCTGTTCCTCCCTCCTCCCACTGGACCCTGATCAGATCTGACCTGCAGGCACGGGAGCTATATGGCTTAAGAAACATGGATACTCACATTTATAGTCCAATTTTGGTGTTTTATCAAGAGTAAAGAGGATTTAAAACATATTCTGGAAACCCTGTCTAAGCTAATAAACATTTAAAACGTAGGTTTTGCAGATTTGTGCCAGACAGTAATAATTTAAGCACTATATATGCACATATTTATCATGGCAGACGGTGAAGTAAGAACATTGCATTACTGATGTTTCAATATTACCCCCCAAACCAAAGTGCGACAGCTGAGTGTGAAGAGGAAAATCATGCACTGTCAGTGCTATAATGGACTTCAGTGATAACTCACAGTAATTGGTCTCTCATTGTCATTCAAAATTCCCCCACAATGACTGTCAATCATAAAACGTAAGGAGCCTTTGATTACCAAAATGGGAGGTTGCTAGGAAGGGCACAAGCACATAAAACAATAAATTATTGTTTCCCACATCAAGATGGTCATTTAGTGTCTCCTAAAAACGCTGAGACAGACGTGTGGGGCAGAGCCAAGGACAGAGCGCAGAGCGGCAGGGACGGCAGACGGAGCGAGAGGGTGGTGGAGAATAGTGAAGTAGTGAAGGGATCAGCTGTGGAGAAAAGGGAGACAAAGGTTAAGGTAATTATGCCCGTGATGGCAAACATCCTAAAAATATTGGAAAGAGGAGTCAGTCGAGACCGAGGCAATGATCTAATGGAGGGTTTTTAAGTAAAACGGAGACAAAATGTTGGATGGAAGCTTTGGTGGATGTCCAGGTCCATCAGAGGATATCAGATGTATAGTTAAGCGGCCTTTTTGTCTAGCTGTTAAACTCTGCCACAGTTTATTTAAACAAAATGAATAATAAGGAAGAAACATATACACATCACAAATAAAGTATGTAGAAACCAGGCAAAATCAAACGGTGACACTCGAACACTAACTATTTCCCAGGCCTTGTAGCGTCCTAATACTTCAGAAAGGGAAATGTGCAGTTTTACTAATAATACAGAAAATGGGAACTTTGTTATAAAGCAGGACTTTCAACCATTCATTAAAATTAATTGTAGCATAACATTGATAGTTTTTAAGGTGTTGTTTTCGAGGATTCCCATCGGAA
The DNA here is from genome assembly GCF_022749685.1 of Semicossyphus pulcher. Lineage (NCBI taxonomy): Eukaryota > Metazoa > Chordata > Actinopteri > Labriformes > Labridae > Semicossyphus > Semicossyphus pulcher. Next base: position 11,399,457 of record NW_027211692.1, read on the forward strand.
ATGAGTGAACAAACTCTACTACTTACTACTACTCTACTTTAAAATCCCTCTGTTCCTCCTTAAAAGACTCAATAAATGAGCTGGTACGTGTAAGTGTGCTGTCTCAGAACAGCATCTGTTTTTCCTTTAATTAAAGTTCTAGGGAATTGTCTTGGGAAATTCTTAAGAAAAAGAAAGTTGAACTAAACCAGTGGTTCCTTTTTCTGCAGGCCCCCCCTTGTACAACCCCCCCTCACCATACACAACAACAATAAACATGCATCCATATACACTAAAACACACTATCAGACACGTCCTTTACTAACAAACTCTTATATCTTTAGAATTTATTTGAAACATTGCCAAAAAAACCCAACTAACTTTTACAGGGGAAGCAATGAAAAGTGACACTGCAACATGCAACTTCCAAATCTTTAATGTGTCACAGCATTCAAGTTGACCAACTCCTTAGAATAAACAACTTGATGAAGATTTACTAGTCCTGCAATAATTTCAATGACTGGTGTTTGCGTGCTTTGTGCTCCAGATCTTCTCAAGTCTGGGATGCAGCTGTGAGACATCCACTCTTAGTTCATCTACAATGTCCAGTTTTGATCTGTATTTAGTCTTGATTGAAGCAACTGCAGAATAACCTATCTCACATCATCTATCTCATATCTCTCCTTTTAACTTCCAGTCCAAAGTGGAGCCCATGTCTCAGACTTGAACTGCAGCCTCATTGTTGAATCAGGCGACATCAATGAACTGTTATAACCGAGATATGACTCGACAGTCTTTTGGTGCGGATTCATTGTCAGCCTTCTGTTTACCTGGCAGGCCTTTCACTAAATTGGCCATGCTTTGTTAGAATTTCAGAATTGTGTGGGGATTAGCCTTGTTGAATTAAACAGATACTACAACGGCTGTTCATCACAACCGATGACTGTAGGCGTTTCCATCTGCTCTCATTGTACGAAATTGAAGCCAAAATACCACCTGTGATAGGCGCTGCCATCTTGCGACGGTGACGTCATTTGAAGCCAGAGATGCGCAGTAGAGTTCGGCAGGTGGAGCCGCTGCAGCCACTTCCGCTAACCACACTTAAATTACTGAAAAAAAGATCCCGCACATGTTTAACAGCAGAACAGCTTCTCGTGTTGGTCTGACGTTCACAGATATGTAAACTTCAATGACTTTGCACACCGAGTGGATCTAAGTGTCGTTGCATCACATTGGATAATATTTATGATCATTTTGATGTAAAACTTTTAATTAAATATTCAGCTCACATTAAGTATTTAACAACAGTGTTAACTGTAATGGGACCTGTCACGTGTAAGATATTCTGTGTCACTATATTGGGAAAGTATTAGATACGAAGAACAGCCAAAGAAGTCCCAATTAGAGATTGATTAAATTTGCATGTGAATGTGTTAGAGACAGAATATGTTAGGGAAATGAAGTCAAAATGGATCAACATTTGGGCACATTTAACCCCAATTATGCGTCTTCCAGGCTAATTTGCACAACACTTGTGGACGTTTAAATCGTTGTAAAGGCTTCTCCTCAAGTCTCTGTGTTGGAAACTTGCAGCATGACAACCCACTGTGCTGTTACATAATCACTTCAAGATATCTAACATTGTACGTCTGCCAAAACACTGAGCGTGATGGAGTACGCACCTTGTGATTTATCCTCTCTGTTCCGTGCCAACAAAGCGAGCGTGCAGCTGTTGGCACAGAGGCGCACACTTTATACCACGCAGGATTCTGCTTCTCCATTTTGAGTGAGTAAACTCAATCCTGAAACTCGTCTGACGAGGAAGTTTGACATGTGACGTTTACGGTGCGTCTGCTGACACCGTCTGCTTTTAAAGCCTTGTCAAATTTCCCTGTAGGACACGAGTGAAATGAAAAGCAAGGATGTAATAAACAAAGTCTCAAGGCAGGCTGAGCTAAGATAGGAAATGCTCACTGCACCTGCCGTCACATTCCCTGCCAAGGACCCGCTCTGGTTTGGCTCTGACCTCCATTTTCTGCCCCAGAGGCTGCAGGGACAGAGACGAATTGGGCACGCCTGCATACACACGCAGTAAAATTAATTTGAATGTATTAAGCAGCGACATTTGTGAGGTCAGTGTACCTCAACCTACTGTGGGAGCTGCATTGTGATGTTAATGTGTTCATCACATTTTTAAAAGGGATAAAAAATAGGAATAATTATGTTCTAGTGCTGCTATGTGTCACAGCGGAGTGGGTGCAGACATGGCACAGATCAGTGTAGATTCAGGCATCTTGACTCTCAGCATGCAATAATACAAGACACAAACTACCAGACTGACAGGTTGCAAGCAGCAGGAAATGTCTGAGGGGCAGGTTTGGTTCTGCATGCAAATAAGAGAGTAAATCTGGCTTTAGGGGGTTTCTGCTACAACCGTGTGACCTGGAGCTTCTGCAAATGTAGGTTCACTTCACATAAATACTCATGTTGACTGAGTGAGTTTGTTGACTTTATGATTGTTTTCCTACTTTTGACTTAAGCCGCTGTAAAATATTGTTTTAGCGCTTACCGCCAACCAGAGGGTAACCCTCAAACCAGTTATGTAAAAGGTGAAAGAAGTAAGTAGGAATTTCCTGGAAAAATGAAATGGACTTTTACAAATAAATCATCACTTGAGGGCCTCTGTACACATGTGTTGGTGAGTGTGTGTGCAGACCCTTGTGAGACCCTTCCCTCTGCATCTATTCTGTTGTTTTGCTCTGCACGGGGCGCTTTCAGGAGGAGCGCTGTTGTGGTTCCCTGAGCCAATCACATTGTATAGGTGAGGGTGGGAGTGGTTCAAATTAGCAACTAGCAACCCCATTCAGACCGGTGAACATGGCGAAAGAGCGATGCAGAGTTGGCCCTCTTTCTGTTGGACAGGTAGGTGCCTCAAGTCGGGTAGGACAAGCTAACCCGCGGTTAACATGCTAGCGCAAAGGTAACCGTGATGCTGACGGTGTTAGCTCGGCGGGGTGGACGTGTTCTCGCACGAGAGAGTGAGAGTGAGCTTCTGGTGACAAAGAGCCCGGGAGCAGGGGCCCAGTTTGAATGTGTTGTTGACAAAATGCAAGGAAACATCCTATTTATTATTCCTTTCAGGTTACAGACGCACGTAGAAATGAAGTAACTGCTTGCATGCAGCAGGTGAGTGCAAGAACAAGTTTGTTTTTTCTTGAGAAAATAGAAATAAAAATGATTGTACAGTTTTTTAAACATCTAAATCACAGTTGCTGAAATGTTAAAGACGATTGAAACTCCCTTTTTACTGGATTTCCCAAAAAGACTCTGATATCTCTTTTCCCATTGCCAGTGGAGCATACTGCTCTCAGTCTCTTTTCTGCTGCATCACCGCCATCATTCACCATTATACTCTTCGGTAAGCAGCATGGAGGACAGTGAAGATGTCACGGTGGTTAGGTCTTTATTGTATCTATTACTCATTCAGTCTATTTATTAAACTCGGCGCAGACAAATTTGGAACGATGTTCGAGCGCTGCTCGGACGGAGACGGGCGTTTTTTAGCTGTGTATGTCATAGCATCGCGCCGGAAAGGGACTAAGCAAAAAAACCAGGTGTTTGTGGGGTTTTTGACCAGTGGGAAAATGGCTTGAGAAAACTACAGCTCGTTCAGAACGTTGCTGCCAGGAAAAAAGAATCACATAACCCATCTGCTTAAGAGGCTGCACTGGCTACCTGTCTCTTTTAGAAATGATTTTAAAGTTCTTTTACTTGTTTCTAAAGCGTTTTAATGACCTTGCTCCTCCATACGTCACAGATCTTCTTTCGCTTTATGTTCCAGGCAGATCAGTGAGGTCCTCCAATGCTTCTCTTTTAAATGTTCGTCATGTGTCCCACTCAAGCACCAGTGAGAGAGCTTTCTGTTTTTATGCTCCTAAACTGCCTCTCAACATCAAAATGGCGAGCTCTCTCACCATTTTTAAAAGGAAATTGAAGACCTTAATATTTTCGGTTTTCAGTAAGTTTACGTCACAACCTTTGACCCCTAAATACACATCTGATCAAATGATGGTCAATGATCCAACAGCGATGCATGCTAGCAGAATGCAGTCATTATGCGTCACTATTAAGTTTGAAGTGAAAATAAAGACCTAAAAGGATTAAGCGATGTTTATATTAAAACTAAAACACCATGTATCACTGCTCGGGTTGACTTTGTCTTTCACCTAGTCAGCTCACACGGTCATATTTTGCTGAGTCAGGCGTTCCCCAGTTGGAACAAATCTGTGTCAGATGGAGCGGCGTCGTGCTGCACATGCTTCCAGGTGTGAAGCGAGATAAGGACAAAGTTAGAATTACCCTCTGCAGCTCCAATCCCCGCACTGCCTCGCTGTGGAGTTATGGATCGCTGACTTCCAGTCCAAAACATCCTAACCGCCGCTCCATTTGGTCTCAAGTGTGTAAAAAGCAAAAAAAAAAATAATGCACCGGGAAGCGTGACATTATTGCAGACGCTTTAAAACAGGTCATTACTGGAGAGATACGGCTGGAATACTTTGGAGCACATTCTTAACTTTAACAAGCCCGTCGGGTCCTGTTGTTTCTCAGCTGGGCCCGTGGATTTATTCCCATTGCCTCCAGTCTCAGGACTGATTGGGTGTAATAACGCTTCTTTTCACGTCCCAGATGTAATCAGGAGGACGAGTGTGAAGCACAGAAGGCAAATTGTATTTGTCTCCATCTCTGACCTGCATTTCTTTACATCCCGCTTCAACGGCTCCTCTGACAGCCCAATCAGCATCAGAATCGGAGCGGCTAATGGTGTTTCCTGCTCGTGTTCGGAGTAAGTGGGCTTCTGCAAGAAAACCGGCCGATAAAATCATATCCGAGGCTGCATTAGCATGCTAAGACCAGCGTGCATCTGTCTCATTACGGAAATCTAATTGTACAAATGAGTGCATGTGCTACAAAATGAGTTTCCTCTTTGCAGAGCGTGCACCTCATTTAATCTCCTGTTATTTTATTCATCGGTATGTTTTCTGTCCCTTCAATCATCTTTTTGTCCGCCCACTCTATATGTAGTTTTTTTTAATTGAATTCATTGTTATTTATATTTTTTCTTCCTCCAATTCCAGGCTCATCAAATTCCCATAAGACGACCACCACGCACAACAAACGCAGGATTTTGATGCGCATCGCCGCTGCTATTGAACTCTCTTATCAGCTTTCAACAGACGAGGCAGCAAAATAATGAATTTTTCTTTTGCTCTTCTTTTTCTGTCACTCTGCATCACTCCACCCCTCCGTTTCCTTTTGCAATTCCTCTTTAATGTCCCTCTTCCATTCATCCTGCTTCAGATGAGCATCCTCACTGACTTGCAGAGCGGTTTTCCTCACATGGAAACGCTTCAGAAGCCTGTATTTTCCTGTGCTTCTTCTGTGTTTCCAGCCTAAACACCCATTACTTCTGGCGTTGCCTACTGAGGGCCTGGGAGAACGAAACATTTAGCCGCATTTCCAGTAATAGCATGTCTGATAGCCTGGCTGGCTCTGTCCCCGTGGGACTCTTGCTGTAATGACACTGCATGGCTCGCTTGGTCACAAACATGGTCCTAAGCACAGAGTGATCACACTGTGTCAGCTGTCAGAAATGTTAATCTTGTGTTTTTAGTAGAGCAGCGGGGCTGAGATTCCAGTGCTGACATGTTTAAATCTTGGATTTTAAAGCATATTATTTATGATATGAATCTCTTGTAAGCTTATGTTAGCCTTACAGGGAATCTGACATTAGAAAGTTGGCTGAAAATAGTCTGTACATTTGCAGGACGAATAAACATTTAACACAGGCCTTACAGTGATGGACTGTTTCATCCACATGAACATAAACTCAAACTTTAAGTAAAATCTTTTATTAACAGGTGTTCACTGTAAAACTGAATGAGAACTATCATTATTCTTACTGTGTGGGTTGGGCATTGTGTTTACTCTGTAAGAGAGATGAGGAATATTATGTAATCATAGTAGGAACAGTTTACTTAAAGCTGATACACTCCAAAAGGAGTTGTTTGTAGTGATGAACTCACTTGGCTCTGCAGTTCCTCTCAACTTTCCTGAACATTTCAGCACCTTTCAGCTCATTGTTTTGGTTAACTCCAGGCACTCTCATTAGTACGGAAGCCCTTAGCAGACATACACCCATACATTTTATGTTAAAAAAAGCTTGTTTTCCCGTGGTAACGACCTATTTCTGGTCGTTTTCTCGAGAGCTTGACTTATTTATTTCATTATCACGAGTCAGAAAATTATCCCGTTATCATGAGAACACAAGCTTTGTTATTTCGAGATAATGGGCAACATTTATCTGTTATAATGGGAAAACTAGCTTTGTTTTCCCGAGATCACTGGAAAAATAGGTCGACAACAAGACATAACTCATTATAACGGGAAAATTGAGTAAATAAAATGTACGGATGCATGTCCACTAAGGGCTTCCTTACATTAGCAGTGTTCCTAGCCGCAGCTGTTTTCAGCAAAAATGCTGTAAGAACCAACTTTCATGCTAACTGTCCAGCACCAATCAGCTTGTAACTAGCTTAAAACACAGTGGAGCATTTAGCTGTCATCTTGTTTAGTTATGTATTTCATTGTTCAGATTTTCTGTGTTACTTTCCCACAAAGATAGAGGATGTTGACGTAAGTTGACAAATGTATATCTTTGTGAAATGTTTGTCTAACCTTTTGTCAAGTACCCCGTGGTTTCTCTGTGGACTCTTTTGGATTCTTCTCATGGCTCTGTGTGTTTTCTCACTTTAAGTTGGACCTTGTGTTGGACTTTTGTAACTTGTACTCCTTAAAAGTAAGCCTTCTTTTTTTACCTTGTTTTTGTCTTTTGTGTTCTAATAAATCTCTTAGTCTGCATCTGGGTCCTCTCCCTCTTTGTTAAAACCCCAAACATGACAGTACAAACTGCCCCAGAGACAGAGGAAGACTCTATACACTGGGGAGGTGAGAATAATCAGGCACAGGTGAGACAATCAAGCAGCAGGTGAAAACAATAAGGACGGGGCACATACTTAAACAAGCTGGAATCACACACAAAAGCAGGAAGTAGAACATCACAGGAGACAAAGTGACAAAGTAAAACAAGAAAATTTGAATATACAAAACTAAACAAGAGTAGCTCATGACATTAGCTGCTAATCTGTAAAGGCTAAAGGAGGTAGACGTAGCTAGCTTAACATCACCCATTGGTTTGTGTGCTACTGTTTTAAGCCTCAAGTGTAACATTTTTAACACGTTGCTGTTTTTTTGTTTGTGTATTTTTATTTTTTTTCTTGTCGAACCAGAAGTGACCGGGGTGAAGCTTGAATGCCTCTATCCTGATTGACAGGTCACTGTGGACTTTTCAATCACACGGTAGCTAACCTCTGAAGCACACCCTGCTTCTTGTGTGTTTTGCTTGAAATAGAAGCGGTTTAGAATATGAACATCGTGCTGTATTGAACAAGACTAAAAACCAGAGAAGCAAATGTTGGACTTTTACCCTGGGCTAGAAAGATGACTCCAAATCAATGCTAATGTTGCCCAGCTCATGCTAATGTTTGCTAACATCACATCAACTTAAAACGTGATTAAATGCCACCGTAGTGTTCACAACTTGTTTCTTCTGTCCTAGGTGGTCAAAAAGTTTACAAAATATATACTTTACAGGAAAAACCTTGTTGGTAAATAACACAGAAAGTAATGTTTGGAAGTTTTTGTTGACAAACAGCTTGTCCAAGCTAGCTAGCATGCTCTTCTGCTCTGTTATGATTGCCAGAAAACTAGCATTCACTTTGGATGGAGCTTAAAAGAAAGGTCAGTCAAGTCAGGTGCACTCTTTAGTTTTGAGTAAACAGCTTGTGTGTGTTCCCACACACACACACGCACACACACAAAGGTCAGGTGCTCCCCAGGGCTCCTCTGACTGCCACTGTGATCAACAGGCTAAACCGAATGACCACCAACCCACATGTAGCATCTTTTTTTCCTTCGTTTCTGTTATTAAATCCTTCTCCCATCCTTCCTATCACTCTATCTTTATTTGTCAACATTATCTGTCTATCTTTACAAATGGCAAGCTATCATTTACTTTTGAGCGACTGACTTTTCTATAATCTGATCAATGCAGCTGAATGTCACAGAACCTTTCTATCAAGCAGAGAGAAGGTCAGTGTGTCCGTTCTGTGTAAATACCACAGTAACGTAGTTCCCGACCGCCATCCTGCCCGGTCATTACGCTGGACTGAAGCAAAGTCTGATATTTGTGCATTTTGGGAAAGAAATCATGATGTGAATCTGGAAAGGAGCTGAAGTGGGATGAGACAAAAGTTTTCCTGCATCGTTCCTCTCCACTCACTCAACCTCATACAACCAGACCACAAAGTTCATGTTTATGTCAGCAAGTCAACACACCGATCCATATTACATGTGGCCCATCAGGAGGAGCTGGAGGCAGAGGGACGTCTGGGCTAACTTGCTTAGCGTGCTGCCACTGCCAACTGACCCCAGATTAGTGGAAGAAAATGGATGGATGGATGGATGGATAGACATCAAATAGTGTGACAACACGTCTGTGATAATATCAGCTAGTTCAGTCAGGCGACTGGAACAGCACTGATTTCACACTTCGCGTGCGTCATTCGACACAATCACCTGACACACACTTCCTCCCAATTTGGCGCTCTATTTATGTCATTGCCACTGCAGCCCAGCACCAGCGCCGCGCTCATACTTTCAGCCCCACCACCTACCCAGCATCCACCTGCAGGCTCCGGCTATAGGGGGATATTATTTAGGATTTCATCTCATCACTGCTTAAATTTCGGCATGTAAAATAAATAACACAAGCTATGTTCTACTGCTGCGATAAATGTTTGAAACTACCACAAACGTGAGTTGTCTGACTGAAATGTAGTAACAGAGTTATACATGCTCATAATTTGTGGTATTACACATACCCTATTTATCCAATGACAATACTGAGGTACATGCTAATTGTCATACTTTATTGTGTTTGTTGTTCCTCTTGTCTAACCTGTTTCATACAGATTGGTAAACTGTAAAAACAGCAACCTTTTGTATCAAGGCAAGATGCGTAGAAGACAAATAGAAAGTACGTCTATCCTTCCACTTGTGTCACTACGGCAGCCTGGGAGTTCATGTTGACAGTGGCAGGGTGTGTTTGATGGCGTCTGCACACTATGAATGTTTGAGATATTTATTGTTCATGGAGCTTTACACTAAAAATGCACCGGTTTCGCTCAGCGGTTAAATTGCTAGTCCCATATACAGAGGCTACAGTCCTCGATGCGGCGGCCCCAGGTTCAACTCTTTGCCGCGTCATCCCCACTCTCTCTTCCCCCGTTTCCGACACTATCCACTGTCCTCTCTCTCTAATAAATGTATAAAAAAGGGACTGAATGTAGTGAATTGATATTGTTCAGGCCAACAACAACATCCCTATGCTTTTTATTCATCCAATCAGTATGTCAAACACTACATCAAACAGCCTCTGGGTTTTCAACCACCAGATTGTCACTTAATCCAATTTCCAATTTGTTTAATCTGTTTACTCAGACTGACAACACTTTCAACTCAGATGACAAACAAGCCCATTCCTAAACGTAATTTGGCACAACAAAGCTGTAAAAAAACACTGAAAGTATGCACTTAACCTGATTTATGAGAGGAGCGGGGTTACATGACGTAAACATTTCCAAAGTGGAGACTTTCTAAGCGTCTAATGTGAGGGAATGTGGAGGGATGGATGTGGAGGATTGCAAGGTAGAGAGGTTATCTAATGGAGAGGGGGACTCTTCTCTTGCTCAATTATTTGTTGCTCAGCAGCTGGAAAACGAGGACGCGGAAATGTTGAGATGCTCCGAGCAAAATAGGGTTGAAAGAACGAGGGCTAATGGTGCACTTTAGCGTAAAGCTCTTTATGCGGCCATATAGTCAGGCTAATGCTGACTCACAGGGACATGCAGGATGTACATTACCATGTTTCCAGAAGAGCCGCGCATCGATCGACACTCTGACAGAATCCCAGCTGAACTAAATTAGATTTTAATCAAATATTTCCTGGGTGAGTTCCATTTTTACCCCAAATAACTGCGGTGCACGCCTGCGGTATTCTAAGCGGAAAGGGGCTGTAATTGTGTTTGTATTCGTACGAGTGCTTTGGTGAAATGGTGAAAGCATTGATGAGTAAATGCCCCATCTGAATGCATAATACCTTAAAGAATTAACATTACCGGCCTGTCTGTGAACCCCAATCAGAGTGGCTTTGAATCACTACATCCTTAATGGAACAGAAGATGAAAGACGGTGTTGATAAATGGAAAGGAAGGGAGAAAAAGAGAGGATAAAATGACTTTGTCAAACTTTTCCCATTAGGCGACCAAGCCACCAGAAAATTGCTGAACATTCAGAGTGGAAAGCGAACGAGGTTGTGCATCTCATGAGCGATTTGACGAGGTGAGAAAAAAAGAGAAGCACGGTACGCGCTGAACGTGAGCGGTAAATTGTTTCAGGGATTTACTGTATGCCGTGTAAACCGGCGTGTTTGAACATGCTGCGCATTTAGCAACGACGTTACACAAGAAAAAGAAAGAGAGGGAGGGAGGGAGAAAAACACGAGCAAGTGACAGGCTGGCGTTGAAATGGCATGATGCAACAAGTTTACACACTTACGCTCTCTTCTCTTTTAGTGTTTCTCTTTATGCATGCATGCCGACATGAAATGCAAACAGCAGATTAACCACATTCCAAAGCACAACGCCGCTATGACACAGAGAAAGAGAGAGAGTACATGGCTGTGGCTGCACACACAAAAACTGTTATTATAAAATGACATGCTTACTAGGAGTCACAAAAGCAACGTGCCAATTCAAACAAGTCCTGAGTCAAAGCTTGAGAAATAAAAGGAAATCATTAGATGTCGGGGTGGTTTCTTTTTATCAATATTCTGCACCATGACAGGAGCGGGTGAGAGATAGATGGAGCGCAGGAGGGAGGGAGACTTTAAAGGCAGATGAAGGGAGAGCACACAGAGAGAAGAGAGATGTAACAACGGGAAGCGTTCGCGAAAGAGAGAGGGACCAAAGAGTGAATGAATAAAAGAGGAGCAGAGAGAGGGCGAGGGAGGAGAGTGTGAGTATAGAGCTGAAAACAGAGGGAAAGCTGACAGATATGAATAGAGACAGGAAGCAACAGTGTGTTACATCTGGGAGAGAAGGGAGCGCCAAGAATGAGACAATCCATCCTTTCTTGTTATTGGAGGCAAAGAAACGGACAGGAAGGCAGCAGGGCACCATGGGAGTTCTGAGGCATTTAATTGGAGATGAAGAGAAGAAGGCTAAGAGCCAGGTTCAAACTGAGCTGCACTTGAAGAAATAAATTCGATTTGTGGGATGAACTTTCAACCGAATCTGCCGTTTAAAACTCGCGATGTGAAACAGGAACTTTCAAATTCCGTTACAGAAGCGAGAAAAGCCACTTTCGGAATCACAAAGCTGATCCGAATAAGTCGAAACCAGCCTTGGAACATGCCCCTGCTGCAAGAGTAACTTGTGTGGTTACTCTGTATGTCTTCATAAGAATGGTGATTGAATGGAGTGTCTTGATAAGGATGGTGAGAATGTCTTGATAAGGATGGAAATGTATCTGTCCAACTCTGGTCCAGACTGAAATACCTCAGCAACAATTAGATGTATTGTTATCCAGACATCTGTGTACCCCTGAGGTTGAATTGCATTAACTTTGGTGACAATAGTTTCCCTCAATGTCATCATCCCTTCTAAATTACATTTTTTGAAATACTTTGGTTTTGGCAAACACACTAAACTATGATAAAGTGACTAAACATCCGGACGAAGGAATTTCATCGTAAGGATGTTATGGCAGCATCAGCATTTAGCCTAAAGCACTGTTGTGCTAAAGGGTTTGTTCCACTCCGATATCCAGAGCACACTCCAGCACAAACTGGGCCGTTCATAAAACTAAAGAGTGCACCTGACTTGACTGACCTTTCTTTTTAGCTCTACACAAAGTGAATGATACTTTTCTGGCCATCATAAGCCGTTAAGATTGAGAGATATGATGAGAGCAAGACAGCATGCTAGCTAGCTTAGATGAGATGTAGCTGCTCCAAACTCCTCTCAGATTGGTAAAGCTAAGAGCAGCCAGTGTTTCATTAACATCAAAGTGCTAGATAAATGTAGTAGCAATGGACTGACACAGGCCTATTGTGTTAATATGTTAATGTTATTTAGCTCATGGTAAATTAGGCAGATTAAGCTAATTGTTGAGGTGTAGGTTAACGTTACAGATAACGGAACGGTGAAGATTTTGGCTAATGTGGTGTTACCCGCTAACGTTGTTAATATTAACTTTAAAGTAACCTATGCTACTAACAACCCTTTCTTTACTTCACAGAGCAAGAGCACGCACTTCTTCTTTGAACAGCAACGCTCTCATTCAAGAGAAGAGTGTCAGATTGAACGCACTAGCCTCACATAGCTGCTAGCAAGGCTGTTGATGGTAGTTGTTTAAGTACTAGTTTTAGCTTGCATATAATCAAACTTATTTCCCAAAAGCCCAAGACTTTTACAGTTTAGAATGCTAACGCATTGTTTGTCATTTCAACTTCTAGCAGTAGGTGTCATAGTGGACATATCAGTGAACCTGTTGTAGTTTTGGCAGCTAGGTGCAACCACACGTTAGCTCAAACATTGCTTGTTCCTGAACAACTGTTTTCTGCCACTGCCACTAATGTCCTTTAATTTTTAAGCCATTAATGTCTTAGTTTCCTCCTTTGAAAATTCATTAGTCTTTACCCCCTCCCTCTGTCTCAGCCACATTAAACCAAAGAGCAGATATGCTGCTTTTTTAACTTCACATTAGATCGCTGTATGGTCTGGCGAGCACCACTTTCCAAGCCTAATAAGGTGACAGGAAGGAGTACAAGAAGAAGTCAGTGCAACTTCATGTGCTCTGCTTCTCTGCTTTCATTCAATCCATGGCCTGTTATTATTGGCTTATTAACATTCGTGTAGCAGACACAGATTAGTCTAAACAAGATTGATTTAAAATACGATTTGGCGCAACCTCAATTCAACAGTGGCTCAGAGAAAAAAACACAGAAACTCCTGAGCAGCTGTTTATTCTGGTGTGATAAAGTGTCCGTCTGATTCACCGTGCAATTGAGAATTATTCACACACGGGTTCCTGAGAAACTGCCCGCGTCAGGTTTGGCTGCCTTCATGAATACAATCAAACTGAAGGTCACATCGAGGAGCACGGTGGCGGGTTGGGCACATGGAGCAGGAAATAGCAGAGAAATTAGACTGACTGGCTCTAAATAAAACAGTAAGTCAAGCTTTATCTTTGCCGCACTTTAACCCCTAGCAGGATCTTAAACAAAATACATAAACATATACACAAGCCTGTAGTTTGAGGAAGAAACATTGCTTGTAGGATACTGTGTGAAGCCTGAGAAGGCATAAAACATACAATTTTAAGTTAAGTAGTCCGGGGCAAAGTAAATCTGTGTGGTGATCGCTATCTCTTGTACAAGCATTTCCTGTTTCCTGTTTATAAATAGTTCAATGTCAGGATGACCAACACTCAAGGAAGCAAGTGTTGTATAATAAATTCGTGAGAGAAAACATTTTACAAGTGATCTTTAGACTCTCTGGGAAACTGCTTGCCAAGAGTAGGATGAGATGGTCCTATCATGTGATCAGTATAAAGCTTTCAAACAGTTGCCGTTGCATCTACTGCTTGACAGCACTGATATTTTTTAGGCCGTGCACAACTCATCCTTACCTTTTTGTGTCTACTTGTATAATACACTATGGTTACAGTATTCACAAACCACGCTGTACTGGCAGCATGGTGGTGCCAAAGCGAGAGGGTTGGAAGGTCGTTCTCCCAGTGTTTGAGTGGGTTCTCGGTTAACCCCGGGTACTCTGGCTTCCTCCCGCGGTCCAAAGACATGCTCATTAGTTTAATTGGTTATTCTAAAATTGCCCATAGATGTGAATGTGAGCATGAATAGTTGTGAATGTAGCTCTATATGTCAGCTCTGTGACTGAGTGGCGATCAGTCCAGGGTGTACTCCGCCCCCCGTCCAATGACAGCTGGGATGGGCTCCAGCCCCACCACCACCCTCAACAGGATAAGCAGTAAGGATGATGGATGGATGGATACACTATGTTGTTCAAAGACGAGTTCAAAAAGTTTGGGTCTTGTTCACGAGTGAGGGTAAAATGGATTGTGAGATTGACAGATGGATCAATGCATCATCAGCAGTAATGCCGACGTTATACCGGACCATCATCGTGAAGAGGGAGCTGAGCCTGAAGGCAAAGCTTTCGATTTACCAGTCGGTCTACGTTCCAACTCTCACCTATGGTCATGAGCTCTGGGTAGTGAATGAAAGAATGATGTCGCGGAAACAAGCGGCCGAAATTAGTTTCTTTGAAGGGTATCTGGGCTCAGCCTTAGAGATAGGGTTAGGAGCTCAGACATCTGGAGGGAGCTCGGAGTAGAGCCGCTACTCCTTCACTTTGAAAGGAGCCAGTTGAGGTGGTACGTTGGGTCATCTGATAGGATGCCTCCTGGGCGCCTCCCTGTGGAGGTTTTCCAGGCACGTCCAACTGGGAGGAGCCCCCGGGCAGACCCTGAGTTCGCTGGAGGGAGTATATATCCCGTCTGGCCTGGGAATGCCACGGATTGTCCCCCAGGAGGAGCTAGAAAATATTGCTGGGGACAGGGACGCCTGGGTCACCTTGTTTAGCTTGCTGCCACGGCGACCCGGCCCTGGATCAGCAGAAGATGATGGATGGATGGATAAATGTATGAATGGATGGATGGATGAATGAATGGCTGGATGGATGGATGGATATATGGATGGATGGATGAATGGCTGGATATATGGATGGATGGATGGATCAAAAAGTAGCTCAAAGCTACTATAGCAACTACAGTAAGCAGTAGGTTAGCTTAGCTTACAAACTGGAAAATAGCTAGCTTCCATATAGCTTCCAAATGTAGGTGAAACAATACACCAACCAGCATCTGTTTACTTAGAATTAGCTTCATTTGTACAGCCTTAATCTGTCCCTATGGTCCTTGCTAGGCTAGGTGTTTTCCCTATTTTGCTAAGCTAAGCTTACCCATCATATCAAACTCACAGAAAGAAAGTTAATGAGCGTAAATGTCCAACTGACCACCAAGAAGCAGCTTTAGATGCACTAATAGAAGAGTTACTATGAAACTAATGTAATACAGCAACCGTTAGCGATGTAATAGCAGTAAAAACGTTGAGTAAAAACGTCTGAAACAGGATTCTGAGAAAAAGAGAGAGCTGGTATAGGAGGACCTATAAGCCAAACTGCCTCTCTAAGCAAAAGGCCCCTCTCACTCTTCCTAAATCACAGGGAATTAATTACAACACCGGTGATTTAGGAGCCGATAGCTTGGTGATAGCCTCAGTGAACAGACTGCTTTATGAGCTAAACATGGTGGGCAGAGATGGACGAGATATGGAAGAGCCAGGGAGAAAAAGAGAGAAGGAGCTGTTGTGGAAACTCATTAATGAGAGAGATGGATTAAGGGTATATTGCACATACAGGAGCGGCATACTGATTTATGATCCCGAGATGCAGATTTTTGATAAGCTTTAGTTTGTCTTTGGACTGAGAGGGCGATCCCGAACCACCCTCTCTCCTCCTGCCCTCCTGCCCTCCCAACCTTCACAAGCTCGAGGCTGACGCTGTGACAGAGTTGATTCCAATCCATCTTGGCTCCTCACTCATGCGACTCCTCACTTCGTCCTCCTAGCTGTCCACAGAGTGCTGTCACGAAGATGAAGTTTAGCTTACACCACAGCTGTTGCAACAGATTTTCTCCCTCTTTCTTCCTGTGGGCTCTGGTGTCACAGTGGGATCTTTCTTTGGGCTTTGTCTCTCTCTGTACGGCTCAAGCTCCCTCACTGCTGCTTCATTCGTCCTCAAATAGCTCCCCGGTCCTATGAAGACAAACGTCTGGCTAATTAACTCACAATAAAAGATATCGCACACTATGCTAATAGGATGTACATTGTGCCTTCTCTGACCTCCTCTCTCTTTCTTTTATTCTCGTCTTTGTGCGCTACATGTAGCGCCGAGGGACATCCTGTCACCATGTGAATAGCCACTGTTCATCTCTGGGTACAGCTGTGCCCTCAGTACCCTCTCTGTGTGACCCATATTCTGTTAGCAAAATGCCCTGACAGTTGTTATGTAGCCACCCTCTGACTTGTTCTTCTATCCAAAAGATATTCAGTAGACTGTGAATTCTTTACCATACGCCTAAAGAGGACTTGTGGTCTCATTGTTGTCTGCTTTATTAAACCCCCACAGATCGGACATGCCGAGTCCTCTCAAACTTTGTTGTTTGCAAATTAACCTGAGGCCACGTTAGCGCCCATGGGCATGCTAATCTTAATCCTGAGGTGTGTTACGCTGCTTTGCCTCGTGTGTAAATGTACACGGCGTCGCTCTTAGTGGGGAAGGGCACTTATCATTTCTGACGTGTGGGATTGCTTCAGCGGATATAATTTCAATTTGAGCGTCAACATATGTCACACAGCGGCCTGTGTGTATTCTGCTTCAGGGCACAATGGAAGGAGAGCTGTTACATGAGCAGGCCAGAGACCGCTCAATTTAATAGGAAGGCTGTAATCCGCTTTGTAAATAACAACACGCCTGCCTGCAAGCGCACCTGACTCTTTAAGGGAATGAGAGATGACCCTCTGAAAGGTTTGATTCATGTTATACCCAGAAAACATCTACGAACAATCAAGGGACTTAATACAACCCCTTTACGCCCTGCACCTCTGTTAGCACTCAGATTCTGCGCCACTTAAAGGAGCAGTTCGCCCCGTCCAGTCAAAGCTGGTGTTCTCTGAAATCGATAGAAACAATAATATTTGAAATTGGCGCCATAGCTGTGGAGAAAGTTGTACAAACAGCTCGTGGTTTCGCCCAATCTACATTCCTACAACACCCAGCGTGCATTGCACCCCTACCTCTTAAAGGCCCAGTGAGAGACGCTGGAGTGAAATACAACCGTATTGCTGCAGGCAATGACTCAGAGCAGTACAGAATCTGAAATACGACGAGAATATACCGGTGGATGGTCTAAAAAGTCTTCAGGTCTGCAGTCTACATTTCAAACCTGACGATTTTGAACGACACACGACATCGGAGGCGGGCGTCCTAGATTGAGGAAGTGTTGTTAAGCGAGCTCCCTGGCCTCCCCCAGATGACACATTTTACGTAGTCTGACCGAGGTTTTGCAGGGCCCATTGGAGAAGTGGATAGCGTCCTCCAAAGGCACAGAGTGAATTTACATTTTTTTTCCTACCATAATGTCATTAGATCCCCATTATAGCATGATAGGACTAAGATTGAAAATCTGCGAACTGGCCCTTTAACTAGCAAAAGGTAGTCTGACACGCCCCAATAGAGCTTTAGATCACTTATGTAGGGCTGAGAATGTGGTGTTGGAAGACGGATAACAGTCACAAGATAATCAAGTGTTGAAAAATGAAAAATGATTGAACTGATTCTTGAACATTGGATTGATGAAGACCAGAAGACATAGAGCCCATTAGAGGGTGAATGACGGATTGAAAACAGACAGCAGCCCCCTCACAGTTGCAGTTGATGAAGTGTTCTAGTATAATCAACAAAAACAGGGAGTAAATATCTGATGAGTGAGAAAGGTTTAAAATTGGCAAAGGCTGCTTTAAACTTTTTCTGTAGTAGTTGTAAAAACAAGACTAGGACAAAAACTTGTATGTGGCTGACCGCATCAATGTGCGCTTTTATGGGCAATGTGTTTCAAGGACTGTCCTTATGAGGCCGATGACAACGTGTTTGAAAGCAGGTGCACGCTGCGGACGTAGGTGAGGACAGCGGACGAGCAGCGGAGGACAATGCGATGTCGCAACTCTCTCTCTCTACGGCTCTGAAAGTACCGTCACTCACTCAGTCAGTCAGTCAGTCAGTCAGTCACATACAGACCTGTGTGTAGGGCTGACCCCGGCGGTCACCCAAAAATAGGCGGGAGTGTCGAGTCAAAAATAACAGTCGACCAATAAAACGTCAAAAAGACGTGAACTCGGTCGCAGATGTATGTCAGCTTTCTATATTTATGGAGGTGATGCTTACTTTTTGGCAAACTGTGAAACTAACACAAACTTAGGTTGGCATGCATGTGTTGCGCATATGTGCCAAGTGAATTAAGTTACATTGTGATGCCACATGTCTGTTTGTTTGAGCTACAGACGTGCACTGTTTTCACTCTGACATGCTGGATACTGTGTCCCAGAGTAAGAAGGCTGATCTTTTGGAGAACTCTAAACGTGTAGCTCTTGAGGACTGCTATATATCTTTACTGAACTTCTGGAATCTGGACTGGCCTCACAATGACCAAAACTATTCAGGTATTCACTCCTATGAAGTTAAAATCTGCAAATTAACCACCAGGGGGAGTGACCCTGAACTTGTCAGCAAAGCTTACAGGACGTTGGACAGATGATTCGAACTTTAAAGGCTCGCTCAAACAGTCAGACTTTCTACATGAAAGGAGAACTATAAAAAGAGTAACCGAGCTTAAATCGAACACACAAAGGCCTAGCTTCTTTGTGCAGGATTCAGTTTCATGACTCCATTAAAACACAACCAAATCTCAGGCCTGTTATTGGCAGCTCAGCAGATGGTTGGTGTTAAATTCTGTGATGGACTTCAGCCGGCCGGATCGATAGCTCTCCTCTTCCAGGAGGAGATGTGATTAGACTAACCTGCCGCTGCTACTCCCACTTTCTTTTTCCATCAGCAGAGGGAAACACTCACAGACACTTAGTGTAAACACACACAAACACACTTACTGTAACCACATGCACCTGGAAACACACGCACACACACACACACTATCACGAGCACCCTGGAGAAAATGGGATGTTTAAGCTTTGCTCCAAGCAGAAAGTCAAGCAGTGACTCAGCAGACAGATAACAGAGAGCAGAGAGAAACAGGGTTTAAGAACAGTGCACAAAAGTAAAGAAATTATTGGTTTGGAATAAATAAGGGAGCAAGAGAGAGAGGAAGACAATAATTTCTCTGTCTCTTTGATCATCATGCATCAACCCTGGAATCACCTGCCCGTCTCTTTCTGTTTGCACATGAAACGCCTCATGATGCCTGTTGTCTCTGATCTGCTGTTCATCTCTGATCTCACAGGAAACGCATCATCATTATTTCTTTATGCGCTCGCATCTCGCCTGCAACATCAGAGGATTTAAAGACTCGCTTCTTCCACCATTGTCTCTCTTCTTCATCTCGGCCTCTCTCTTGTGTTTTTCCTCTCTTCTTGTCTTTCGCTTGGTTTCACTCTCTTCATCTCCTGACCTTTTTCTAATTATCGCCTCTAATGGGATCAGATCATTAGTCCATCACGGGGCCAGTTTTTATCTCACACTTCAGTTGATTAGACACCTTGCAGCACTGTTTTGTCTCTATTTTAATGCACAAGAAGCATTTATTTTCATGTGTAAACGTCATCTATTAAAGCTCCTGAGAGGAGTTTTTCCCTGGTTATGAAACAGACTGAAATTAATTCTGATTACTGTACATGAGCTACAAAAGCAAACCAAACCATCAGCTACAAGACTGATTATTTCTATGTAGTTATTTTAAATGCCTGAAACTGCTGGCGGGGGTACAGCAGGTGTCAAACACTTAATTCTGAGTTCTATTGTTTAGTTTTGTATTTAATGTATCGTGTTCCTGTCTCAATTTAGTCTTGTTTAGTTATGTAATTCATTTGTGTTTCATTGTTTAGAGATCATTTCCTGAGTTCACGGTCACAGTTTGGTTTTTAGTGTTTCCTGTTTTATTTTGTAGGTCTCGCCCCATGTGTGTCATGTCCTGTTATACTTACTGTGTTTTCCCTCCTTTCTGATTATGTGCCCCGCCCTCATGACCTGCCACCTGTGTTAATTAGTTTCACCTGTCCCTGTTTACATCCCCAGTGTATTGCTGTGTTCAAAATGCCATGCTATATACTACATACTACATACTACATACTATACACTACATGCTATATACTGTGTTCAGCGGTAGTATGTACTGCTAGTATAGTATGGTATTTCAAACACAGCATCTACAGTCTCTTGCTGTGTTTGAAATGCCATACTATACTAGCAGTAGGTAGTGATTTGGCCAATATGTAGTATGTAGTATGCAAACAAAAGCAAAATGTGCAGTATGCCAACAATACCTGGATGTTGTACTGATTCAGAAAAAATCTCCAGTATGCATCGGACCAGTCTACCTGGCCTACTGTATCCCAAAATGCAAAGCACTGGAAAGTCACAGCGGCAACTGAAGTGACGGACAGCAGCATCATTCCAGCAGAAGGGGGCGCTATAGCTGAAGAAGCAGTGGTTATTGTTTACTTCTGCCTGGTGTAGCATCCTGCAAAATTAATCTGAAAAGCTCCTCCATACTACACACTACCAGAAATCTGGGAGTGGTTTTCGACAGTCAACTGAAGTTTAACAAACAAATCGACAATGTTGTCAGGACTAGTTTTTTCCAGCTACGTCTCCTAGCCAAAGTTAAAATGTTTTTAAGCCGTCACGACCTTGAGAAAGCCATCCATGCTCTAATCAGTTCAAGATTAGACTACTGCAATGCACTTTATGTTGGCATCTCCCAGTCTTCTCTTAGTTGCCTTCAACTTGTGCAAAACGCTGCTGCCCGTCTCTTAACCAACACTAACAGACGAGAGCACATCACTCCTGTTCTTAACTCCCTTCATTGGCTTCCTGTCCATTATAGAATTTAACTTTTAATGTTTGTCTTTAAAGCTCTTAATGGCCTTGCCCCATCTTATTTATCTGAGCTTTTAACCGTTCGTGAGCCAGGTAGAGCTTTGAGGTCGTCTAACCAACTTCTGTTGGAAGTGCCCAGGTCAAAATACAAACACTGGGGTGACCAAGCCTTTTCTGTTGCTGCTCCCAGGCTCTGGAATAAGCTCCCCGCCGAAATGCATCTTATTTCTGACCTGGGCCTCTTCAAATCTAGATTGAAAACCTATGTATTTAGGATGGCTTTTAATACCCAGTAGTGTGGTGACACTTTTACTGTTATTTTTATTTTATATTATTTCATTGTATTTTATTGGATTTTATTGCTTTTATTGTTTTTATTATCAAAACCAAGGCGGCAAACTAGACAGGCAGAAGTACAAAAGCGCTGGACAAAAGGAGAACACTAGGAAAACTGATCATACACTGGGAAACAAACACAAGGAATAAACGCCGGAAAACTACTCACAAAGGATGCAGACAATCTGACAAAGACACACTGGGGAAGACAGGCTAATATACACAAGAGGGGAGGAGACAACGAGACACAGGTGAAAACAATAAGCAATCACACACACAGGGAGTAAAGAAACCGCAAAGGAATGCAAACGGGAAGTGGAGAGATTAAAAAAATAAAACAGGAAGTACAGACAAAACTCAGGACCTGACACTTTGGTCCACCGAAAGGGTTGTTGTAAAGGGCTGTATAAATAAAGAACATTTACATTACAAATAGAAAAATAATATGTAGTATGTAGTACAGCATTTCGAACTGTCTTCCCCTGTTAGTTTGCTAGTTCATTGTCGTCCTTCCTCCTGAAGCTTTGTTCCTTGTTTCCAGTGTGGACTTTCCTGTGGTTCCCGGTGTTTCCCAATTTTTCCCAATGGATTTTTGGTTGTACCTTTTTTGTTTGACTTTATGTTGGATAATTGATTCCCTGGATTTCTCAGTAGGCATTTTGGATTTTGCCTTTTGTTAATTAAACTTTTGATTTCTTAGTCTGCATCTGGGTCCTCTCCCTTTTTGTTTTAACTACAACTGTGACAGAACGAACTAGCAAACTAACAGGGGAAGATGATGGCTGTGTTCGATGCCATATTATATACTACATACTACACACAATATATTGCGTACTATATACTGCATACTGTGTTCGACGGTAGTATGTTGTATGGAGGAGCTTTTCACATTAATTTTGCAGGATGCTACACCAGGCGGAAGTAAACAATAACCGCTGCTTCTTCAGCTATAGCGCCCCCTTCTGCTGGAATGCTGCTGCTGTCCGTCATTTCAACTGCTGCTGTGACGTTCCAGCGTTTTGCATTTTGGGATACAGTAGGCGAGGTAGGTCCGATGCATACTGGAGATTTTCTCTGAATCATAACGACATCTGAGTATTTTTGGCAAACTGCACATTTTGCTTTTGTTTGCATACTACATACTACATTTTGGCCAAATCAGTACGTACTGCTAGTATAGTATGGCATTTCAAACACAGCAAGCTATATTCACTGGGTGTAAACAGGGACAGGTGAAACTAATTAGCACAGGTGTCAGGTCATGAGGGCGGGGCACACAATCAGAGAGGAGGGAAAACACACAAATGCAGGAAGACATGGCACACATTGAGCGAGAACAACTAAATAAAACAGGAAACACTAACCTCCAGGAAATGATCACTAAACAAAAGCAAATGAGGCTGCATGTGTGCAGGTGCATCACTCTGCAGGTGTCACCAGAGACGTATTGCAGAGACATGGATTAAAGCTGTTGCATGAGACAAACTCTCATAAAGGGGCGGTGAAGAGGAAAGGTTGGGTTAGGGGGGGATGAAGGGTGGGGGTTAGTTCACCATTGTAATGAAAATATAGATTAAATAAAAACAGTGAAGTGTGCATCCTGTAAAGCTCTGGCTTCATGAGTCTGTAATCAGTACAGACGTCTATACAGGACAGGCCTTTATTTCAGATAAAGTATCAAATTGTTTATATAAGAAAGACCCTAATTGAAAAACTAGACATGTCGAGGGGGCCGGTGGTAAGTGAGATTCATGACGCGTTACCGACACGAAGTCGTACATCATACTTTGTGAGGCGGGCGACAGAAGCTGCCATTATTGGATCAGCATTGCTTCATTAAGTCCCAACACGACCCAGTCTGCCGCTAACGCCTGTGGACAGAGAGGAGGGAGGGAGAGATGAAAGCTAGGAGGGAAAGAGAGAATGAAGCTGATAACAAAGAGAGAAAAAAGGGAAAGAGAGGAAAGATGAGATTTAATGCAAAAAATATTCTCTTATTTAAGGTAGTGATTTTTTTTTTTAAAGGGGGATAATGTGATGCAAAAGTCGGCGAGTAAGGAAACAATGCATTAGGGGTAATAGCCGGCAGCTTCCTGTTAATTCTGGCTTAGTCAACATTTCCACAAAGGCTCAGGCACCAGACTGAGTTGGCAACTCCTACGGTGGCTCACAGCATCCAAGATACAGAGGTTAATTTCCAACAATCTGTCAGTCTCCTTCTCCCTGAGAACTGTGGCTATAATATTACTGGATTAGACTCTAGCTGGAACAAATCTCCGCCAATTTAAATACTTTTATAATTAAAGAATCCGTATCCAAATATTTAATCATACACCAAACTCCAAAGACGCACTAACAAGTGTTTGCAGATTCCTTCAGTGAGCTGGAGCTGCTGAAATGTGAGCACCAATTAACAAAGAGATGGTGCTACCTGGTGGCGGTACTGTGCATTACACCCTTTAAACAAGGGAAGGAAGCCTTAACAGTGAGGACATGCACAGGTGTTTTTAATTAACTAATTAGACGTGCTTTCAGGACTGTGTGGGCCTAATTAAGGTCTAATCAGTCACGTTAATTGAAAACACCTGTGTCAAAGGGAAGGGGGCTTGACTTTACACACTTACATAGAGTTTGTATTATTCCCATACTTCACGAACTTGTCTCCTTCATGTGTTTCAAGGTATTTTTCGCCCCGCTGGCTTAATTTGCTGCTTAAAAAAAAACTAAATGAAGTTTTATCAAGTCTATCAGCGCGCGCTTTTCTCAAAGAAATGAGGCCCCTTCTCTCTATCTCAATTAAAATCTTTGCTCCTAATTAGAAGCTCCAGTGGGTCGGACAAATTGATGCATCGCGCGCAGAGATAACTCGAATAGGATTTTAATGAAGAGCAGATTGATTTGGAGTCAGCGGGTAAATGAAAACGTTTAAAATATGTCTGCGATAAGTCGGACCAACGGTGGCGTTATCCTCGCTGAATGTGTGTAAGGATGATAATTAAGGTGTATTTAATACACAGTAATCAGATGGAAGATACAGCTGTAGGTTATCTGTTGAAAGAGATGATTTTATACTGAATAACTCAGAGCTTTTATCAAGATGGATTGCAGCTGAGATTGCAAGCACATTATTAAAAAGAACATGAATAATCACGGTTTGAAAAAAACATAAAAGCAGCTGAAATTAATAATGTTTGACTCTTTTCGCCAAGTTTCTGATCAGTTATTTAATGAATCTGATTTAGTTTTCAAATAAAGCAGAATTATTCTCTTAAATTGAGTAAGTCTGTTTCTTGAAACAAGATTATCCATCGACAACACAGCATCTTAAAAACCTTATGAAGTGTCAAAAAAGCTTGTTTCATCTTTGGTATGACTCCAAACACAAAAAATGTTTGACTTTTGACTCAAAAAGATATTTAAGATGCAAAGCTTGTCTGAAAACAAGTCCCTGTATCTCACTGACATGTTACGTGTTAGGTGATTGTGTCTTAAATTAAGAGTAATGAGATATTTTGACTAGAAATTAGACAAATATATACTCTGTACTGTAAATGGCAGATGTCCTGTTTAACTCATTGGCCTCGGCAGTAATACTAACTTTACTTAGTCACTATTGTTCTTAATAAAATAGGGTAACAAGTATCATTGTATGTCATTTTTCAATATAATAATAATAGATAGTAGTGTAGTATTATACTTTTATGTGATGGTTTAATTAGCATACTGCCTCAGTGATAAGTGACATCACTCCTCCTGTTTCCCTGCTTATCTGTAATTGGTTATCAATGACATTCTGATAACCAATCAATGGCCAGCAGTGAAACATTGGCTTTACTGAACGACATGGTTCCACATTTGAAAGCGAATGAAATGCTTATTCACTTTCTTGAATGAGTCCTGAACTGTGTGTTTGCCAGACATTGAGACTTCTTAGTGTATCCGGTATTTGCCGTGCAACCTCAAGGTGATGACATAACTATGAGACGTGACTGTGCAGGCCAAAGAAAGGGCTGTGTCTATGTTGTTATTCTAGATTGGCAAAAACTCCTGCACATGTGCGTCTTGCTCTGGCTCTTTCAACCAGGAGGCTGCTGTTCGTAGTCCATGTGAAACCAGGAGGAAACATTGATATATTAGACCAAAACCATAGTTGTGAAATTGTTGCATTTGGATTACTTTAAAGAGGGGGGGGGGGGTATTCTGCTGTTTCACATTTTAAGACATATATATATAATGTTATTATGTTGGATGTCCAGACTAAACGTGGATGAAGTTTAAAATCTGTAGGTGAAAGTATGTTGGAGTAATCCCCAGGCTTCTCAGCTCAGTCTGAAGGCTGCTGTGAACGCCAGGTTTCACACAGTTTTTTTTCTACACACTGCACTTTGTGACGTCACAAAGTGACGTGAAAACGTCACAAAGTGCAGTCTCAGCTAGCTTTGGAGAGCTGGCCAATCAGACTTTTAACCTCAGTCCTATCATGCTATTATGGGGAGCTAATGCCATTATGAGAGAAAAAAAAAAGCTTTTTCACTCTGTGCATTTGGAGGACGCTATCCGCCAGACTACGTAAAACGCGTCCTCTGGCAAAGGCCAGGGAGCTCGCTAAACTACACTTCCTCAATCTAGGACGCCCGCCTCCGATGTCATGTCTCATTCAAAATCGTCAGGTTTGAAATGTAGACTGCAGACCTGAAGATTTTTTAGATGATCCACCGGTATATTCTTGTCGTATTTCGGATTCTGTACTGCTCTGAGCCATTGCCTGCAGCGAAACGGTCGTATTTCGCCGTTCCTTTCAGTGGGAGGGGCGCAATGCACGCTGGGTGTTGTAGGAATGTAGGATGGGTGAAACCACGAGCTGTTTGTACAACTTTCTCCACAGCTATGGCGCCAATTTCAAATATTATTGTTTCTATCGATTATAGAGAACACCAGCTTTGACTGACCGCGGCTTTTTACAGGGGCGAACTGCTCCATTAAGGAGTTAAGGACAGGCTAGCTGTCTCCAGTGTTTGTGCTAAGCTAACTGGCTGCTGGCTGCACCAAACTCAAGAGCAAATGTGAGTGTTGCCCAAAATGCTACAATCCCCATGTGAAATAACACGTTATATTAAATAACCCGTCTTGGACACAGTTTTCTTTACTTCATTTCGTTTGTAAATTTTTATTACATTTTTTATTCATAACAGCAAGAATCAAATATAGCAATGCAGGCCCCATGAAAACATGTGTCATTATCTTTTTTTTCTCTGAACCACACACATCCATCAAAGTCCTCACAGGTTATATAACCACATTCATGATGTTGTAGTTAATAAAACCCCAGCAAGCACATTCCTACAGCTTCAGGAGCTCCAGTTACCCACCTCTACTTCATCCCTGCTTTCTCCTCACACATTTCTGATGAGATTATATTTTATGGCTTTAGACAGTGACAGTCAGACGTGTTTTTCTCTACAGGTGCTTTGCAGAGGAGGTGGGCCGGCGTGCAAACATGACACATCCTTTCAGGGGGCCTGCAGCGGTAAAACAAGCAGAAACAAACTGCAGCAGAAGACAGAATACATCATATCAGCACTACAAGCAGAGAAAACAAACAAGGAAAGAAAAAAAAGTTCAGTTTACATTATATTATAAAGCGTAAGCATGCGTGCTTGTAGGAGATGAGAGGTGACGAACATGATCAGGACAAGATTTCAAACTAACGACTTAATGACCCAAACAGTGTTTTAATCTGAGACTCCTCTTCCACACAATCGGCCTGGTGTTGAACTACACTCCTGTTTGGTCAGATTCATCTACTAGAAGCACAGCTTACATGAACATAAAGAACATACTTATAGCTATGGTGTTTGTGTTGCATGTGTTTTAACTCCCCAAGTGGTAAAACTTCAGTGAGTATATTTTCAGGAATCTTTTTTCTTAAATAAACCACTATTCTATTTTTGTATTTTTTATATATATTTTATTCCATTACATTGATAGAATATTGTATACTGTAAATACATCTTTCTGTGTAACATGTTTTCTTATTCAGTATTACTGTGGTGATCTTTTTTTTAAAACGGTATATGTATTTCCTTTAACATGCATTCCTCTCTGAGTAAAGTAAAGAGACAGGACGTGTTGTGATTGGTCGGGCCTGGGAGGGCGTGGCCATGACACACAGACCTGCGAGTAGAGGCAGGTTAGGGGACCAGACAAACCCAGTCAGGCCCTCTCGCTTGGAGGTCAGTGAACGCCTCCTCCGGAAGGTTACCTGGCAAACTACAAGCTGCTGACGAAAAAGAAGAGCAACACTTGGCCTTTTTCTGAAAGGGGTCGGAGAGTGAGAACTCAGTGCCCTTTTTGATGCAAGCAATTTTGTTCAGCCTTTCGTAAGATTTTTTTTGTTATCCTAGCAAAATTCCTTGTCGTTATAGACATTATTTTTTTATTCAAAATAAGATCTCAATATACATGATTCTCTCTTTTTTGACTATGTACAGAAGTGCAAAAAAGTCAACCTTTATCACCTTTTATCGCCTCGAGTTTCCCCAGCCCCACCCCCTTTTTGTGTTTGCAGTCGGCTGAGTAAGAGACGAGCGCGCGTGCTCAGCTCCCTGCTCGCCACGTTCACCTGACCCCGCCAGCAACGCCCCCGAAAAGTGATCAAATATGCAGCTTGTTTTCCAACATGGCCCAATTTCCAGGGAGAGTAAAAATATTCAAACAATAGTTACTATTTGAAATGGATACAGTAGAAAATAACATCTTTACTCTAAACATCTAAGATTTTTTATAATAGTCTTTTTTTTTCTTATATGACTAGTTACAAACCTTACAATCATTAAAATATTACTCGTTATCGGCCACGGTTGCCACAGTGACAACTTAGCCTCTCTGTTCTATTATTTCATCACTGTTAGATACTCATATAAAACATCTTTGTTCAAAGAACACAAAAAAGAGACTAGAGAAATGAACAATATGCATACAGTTCAACAATATGCATAACGTAGAAAATATTGAGTTTACAATCATAATCAAATCAACGAAACATGGAATTTCAGGAGACTGTGCATGAGGAACACACGACAAACACACTCTTTTCTCTTATATTCAGTTTAAGAAAGATAAATAGAATAAGCTGAACTAAATATCAAAATGTCCAAACGGGAGAAAAAAAAGTCCTCATCTAAAAGAAAAACTACAAGAAGGTTAAGAAAACACTGACAGAAAAGTGACGTATACATAGTGCTCCGTGTGTGTGTGTGCGTGTGTGTGTGTGTGTGTGTGTGTGTTAATATGGCGTGGATTAGGCAACTGGATGGTTCAAAATGGCATGTTGCATTGTGCTGACCCGATGGTACATTCTAAGGCTTTGGATGAGTAATACAATCGTTTTTTATTCTCGCCATTCTTTCCCTGTACTATCCACCGTTTAAATATGCCTGAAGAACGCCCAGAACACAACGAACACAAACAGTTCTAGAGATCTACTCTTTAAACGCCCCGTCTTACACACTTCTCCCCCCTACTCTACCCACAATATCTAGTTAACAGTGACACAAAAAGACTTTGGCTGACTATTTTCAAACAGTTCTCAGGTAATAAACAAATATTCTTAAATATGTCAGACTATATATACACCACACTTTGACAATCCGCCTTAAAATATGCATAACCATACAAATGAAAAACAAATTGCACCGTCGATTTCGACTTCTGTCTCACAGCAGTTTGGATACCAACTGACAGCCCTGTTGTTTCAAAGCTAGTCATCATTAGAGGGGTCGAGGCCGAGACCCCACACGCGACTTATCTGACTTTTACTAAATAATCAAGAAGAAGAGCGTCTAAAGACGAAAGTAAAGCAGACGATCTGGGGACGTTTGGACGCTATACGTGCTGTCCAAGAGAGAAAATAGACACATTAAAGGGACTTTTATTTTGACGCTTTGTAACACTGCTTAAATACCATTCACGTCTTTTGAGATGTATGGCACTTCACAGGGACGCCTGCATGGTTAAAGACATGTGCTTAAGAGATAGAAAGGTAGGCTACAAAGGTTTCAAAGACACCTCACAGACATTCAGTTGCCTCTGAGTGCACTGTGTGTAATTTCCCTTATTATTGGTTTTACAAAATAAAAGCAGAAACAAAAACCGTGCATGCATATGTGGTTCAGTCAGATTTCCGTCTCTTCTGCCGAAGTACAAGGTGCACCTTTGTGTAAACAAATGAACACATGTAGGTCAAAGACCGACAGCCGATGGACAAACACAAACTCAAGTCATGACTCTCGGTCGATGGACGTACCAATCCAGTCGCTTTTTTTTTGACGCACATTTACTTCATGTTAACATTCAAAGTGTGTCCGGTGAATAAAGGTAAGTTGCCTCTACAGAGCGAAAGGCAGTCTTTGATGCTAATGACGTTTCTTTTTCTGTTGTTGTGTAAGAGTGTGCATGATGAAAACAATCCTAACAAACTGTGCCTCCTATGTTAACATGCAGATTTAATCCAAACCGCTTCAGGTTTGGTTCTCCGTTTATGCCCTTGATGTAACAGGCGTGAAGGGTGATCGCTGATCTTGGACTCGACTCCAGCACGCTCCAGTTCCACCTGGAAGAAACAACACAGCAAATTAAATGTGAAAGGAGCAGGCAGGTGTGACATTGTGCAGCTTAGGCATTTCTTACTGTCGACAAAATCTGACTCCGATTTCACATCACAATCTTGAATGATGTCACCAGAGAAGATGCCGATTTCGGACGAGTCTTAAAACCCTAAATAAGGTTTATTGGCTTCATAAACACTTTATGAAGGAAAGATTGAGGAAACAAATGTGCCAAAAAAGCACAGTATTCATTGTGTTTGCATTTAAGACTGGTATTTGAGAGGTGCAAAATTCACTGGAATTTCTTGTGATATTCAGTTGGGTTTAACAAGGGAATCATGTACACCAATCAGCCATAATATTATGACCTTATACTGTGTATGTTCCCCTTTTGACGCCAAAACAGCCCTGACCCGTCGAGGCATGGACTCCACCAGACCTCTGAAGGTGTGCTGAGGTATCTGGCGCCAAGACGTTAGCAGCAGATCCTTTAAGTCCTGTAAGTTGCGACGCGGGGCCTCCATGGATTGGACTTGTTTGTCCAGCACATCCCACAGACGCTCGATGGGATTGAGATCTGGGGAATTTGGAGGCCAAGTCAACACCAAAAGCGATTGTTGCCAGGGCCCTGTTGCTGGTTCACCTGTTTGTCCTTCCTTGGACCACTTTTAGTAAGTACTGACCGCTGCAGACCAGGAACACTGCAGTTTTGGAGATGCTCTGACCCAGTCGTCCAGTCATTACAATTTGGCCCTTGTCAAAGTCGCTCACATCCTTACTCTTGCCCCCATTTTTCCTGCTTTCAACACATCAACTTCGAGTACAAAATGTTCACTTGCTACCCACTGACAGGTGCCATTGTAAGGAGGTAATCAACGTTCACCTGTCAGTGGTCATAATGTAATGGCTGATGGGTGTATTTCTGATGTTGCATTTATAGTGCTACAAACTTTTGATTCATTATAACTATCACCTCGCATGTTTGCACTGGATAATTTCCATATAAATTGTACCAGAAACATAAAATAAATATGAATGAAATAATTCTAAAACATTATTATACAACTAAGAGTAATAAGTCTTCTTTATACTAAGCTGCCTCTCTGTAAAGCAGTTTCACATTCAGAACATGAGATCAATACCCTCGCATTACTCTCGGCAAGGAAGTAAACAAGTGTATTTCCTAAAACATTATCCTGTCAGGACGCTGTTACTTGAATGAAGTGGGTGGTGTAGCTGTGGAAAATAACAGTTTCAAAGCTGTTTGGCTGAAAAGCAACGTGTCCAGTGTGAGAGATGTCAGAAAGAGGTGCAGTACATACTGTTCTGGTTGAGTCTCCTACATCTGGGTCACATACTTGTGACTAGTCAGATGGTCTGCAGATATTATTGGAATCTGATTGAGAGAGGGAAGAAGGGGAGGGCAGATAGAGAGACATAAATCATTAAAGAGAGGGACAGAGGAGGGAGACAGGCATCAGTTAAAAACAGCGATTAACAACACAACAAGTAAAGCATTGTAGCTGTCTAATTTGCCTTGTGCATCATGTATCTTTTATCACATGGCACATGGGAATCATACCAGAGACTGTATAAAAAGATGGACGACATGACAGCTCCCTAAAAGTGAAGCCAAAACATTTCGAGCGCCCCCTGCTGACTGGCTGCAGTATAGGTCATAAAGCCTGCCTCCTCCATGTTAACAGATGGGACATGAGTCAAACTATAAAATCAAAATAGACGTTAAATAAATGTTTCTCAAACATTGTTTCTGTCATTATAGTTAGTTCTTATCATGCTGATTCACGTCCGAGTGTCATTTTTCAGACAATTTCTTTTTTAATTAGTTATTTGATGCTGTAAAAAGGATGATTCACAGCTCTGTTGACAAATACGGCTCCTGCAGCCGATCTGTTCCGGGTTAGCAGAGTAGAGGAGGAACGGCGAGAGGAAACGTAACAAAAACAATCACTGCAGTCATTGAATTTTACATATCTGTGAACGTCTGCTTCAGACCAACACAAGAAGCTGTTCTGCTGTTAAATACGCTGACGTGTGGGATCTTTGCTGTTATTTTCAGGTAATTTACGTGTGTGTTTTGGTGAGCAGAAGTGGCTACACCGGCTCCACCCGCCGATCTCTACAGCGCAGCTCTGACTCCAAATTACGTCACCAGCTCAAGATGGCAGCGCCTATCACGGGGGGTATTTTGGCTTTGATTTCGTACAATGAGAGCAGATGGAGTTGTGTTGTCCATCTATATATACAGTCATTGAATCATACTATTAAATAACTAATAAATAATACAAAATAATGAACTAATAAATAACTAAACTAACAGTTACTGAAAAGTCAAAGTTGAAACCAGGAGTGAAAAGAGAGACAGAGAGAGAGGAGGCGGGAGAGGAGCAAACCTGATTGGCTGTTGCGGTTGCAAAGGGAACACTTGTGGCAGATGTGGTGGCTGCAGACACAGTGGCTGGAGTAGCACCGTGCATCATGGGTACTTAAGGGGGAAAGATCACACAAGCAGTTGAACCAGAGCAGATTTACAGCTTCTTATATTCACACTTCACACTTTTGTATGTCTGTGTATAAAATGCTGATAATACAGGAAGAGAGAAAAACATGCTGTGGAGGAAGAAACAGAACTACTGTATGAGACATGTTTTAGGTTGCAAGGAGGCTAATTGGCAAAATCAATTTTTGGCATTCATACTTAAAGAAAAATCATAACATAAACAGCTATTACTTCTACAAAAATGCAAACATTTATATAACACATCTACAACTACTTCCTCTTCCGATTACATGGCATGTATTAGCAGATAACGAGGTGCTCTAGAGGTTAGAGAGCCTGGGATGGAGGGATAATAAAGCTGGGGTCAGGGGTGGGTTTGAACTGCAACAAGCATTAGGTGACAGACACAGCAAAAAGGGATAATTCCAAACCACAAAGATGTATCACAGGATATAATAAAGTACATGACTTCCAATTGAAATTACACAATTAAGTTCATCAGCCACGTCTTGGCTGCTTTAAGAGATATATTGCATACACCATTTTGGATTTAATACTATATTCGTAAAATGCAGATCACATTATGTGGTGAGTTCAATGATGGTGAGTGATTTAAATGTGCTCAAAGGTAATCAGTAAGGAAAGCTGGCACCTACCAACACTTGTTGCAGGTGTCATGCACAATATCGAGCCTGCCCATCATGCATTGCAACAGGGAGTGGAGTGAATAGGGAGGAAAGAAATCGAGAAAACCCATTACAAGTGTTATAGATTCAGACATGGGTGTTACATACTGTGCTCTGAAACAATATTAATGACACAAAATAATGATCATCTGCACACATCACAGTTGCTGCAAACACAAACTGCACCACATAAGAAGCATGAGATAAAAAGCTGCGTCTTTCCACTCTGCTGCGTTCCCTGTCTATAAAATAACCAGCAGATTAAACGCGAGCGGTCCTTATTTTCCTGTCAGCAGTGAATTAGCCGCTTGCACCTCGGTAGTTTGGAACGACCTGCTTTCCTCAAAGTGTGTCTCAGTGACCTGACAGAGCAGTAGTGTGGGACGTGTGCAGATCTGAGGGTCTGAAACTCTCACTGAGGGGAATCGATGGCAGGCTATTCTTAGGCTGTCAGATGAGAATATGGGACACAGTGTAAGATGACTATGCTGGGGCCAGAGGAGCGCGGTTCAAATAAGCTGTGTGTGCGCGCGCGCGCGCGTGTGTGTGAACTTTATATGCACAAATAGTGTACTGGGGACGGACGGGAAACATGTCCTCCTAACTTTTCACCTGTTTAAACCTCTCTCAACTTTGTTATCTTACTGTCCAACAAAGTCCAGATGACAGAATATGATGAATATTGATTGATCGTCTGGATTAACTTCTTACACTTTGTTCACGATAATAAGCTTTACAAGTTGAGTTTCACACATGCACTGCACTCCTGAAAATCTCCCCACATTGTCCACTAAATTTGTCACCCCTACTTAATGCAGACTTTTTTCCTGCCAACGTCATCGTAAAATGTCTGCAAGAAGTCGGGGTGAGCCGAGGTGTGAATGCAGTAGTGAGCGAGTTGGCCGGGCGATGATGTTTATATGATGCGACTGGTGCGAAACCAGAAAAGCGGCAGATTACAGGATGATTAAAAACATCCGAGGTTAAAGAAAGAAGGATCGTTTACAAGACGGCAACAGCAAACATGTCCGCATATTTGAGGGATGAAGAGATTTGGAAGCTTCTGGCTGTGAGGGCCGACGCGGGGACAGCAGCTTAGTTTTTACGTCATTTACCTCCTGTCCGACAGGGAAAATGTCCCCCCTGTGAGGGACTTGTGTGAAAGGGCAACTCTGGAAATTTCAGGGGCAGACTGTCTTGAAACTTCCTGGAAATTGTCAGGAGTGCATGTGGGAAAAGGGTTAGGCTGTCCAGGCTATAAAGTGGGTTGAATGCTACCTGATAAAAAGCTAAGCAGTCAAGAAGCCAAGTTAAAAAGCAAATATGTTTTCAGGTTTGTGTCTTTGAATCTTGTTTCACCCGAGTTATGCTATAACTTGATATTAATAAGATATAGACGAAACAAAGGCTTTTTTAACCACTAATTAGTTACACTATACATGTTAATGTTTGAGAAATGCAGTCATAGTATCTTAAAAATAACAACAACAAAACAACTTCTGGCAACAAAACCGTCACCAATGCTGAACATATGTTTGCAATTAAATCCATGCAAGAATTGAACATTGTCCCCACCAATGAAATCACACAATAATTCATGCATTCACTATTGATGCCAAAACATAAACATGGAGTTTGGCGAGAAAAAACAGCAACACGTAATTTGACAGTCAACAGTGATGGGAAAACTGGCACAAACGTATGTTAAAGCAGGCTCAGGCCTTACCTGATGGTATGAAGGCCGCCTGCTGCTGAAACTGCATGTTGGCCAGGGCCTGATGGTACTGGAATACGCCAGCATTAAACATAGTGGTGGCACCGTTGGCTTTTTCAAGTGCAGGTCTCTTTGGTAAAGGAGGCAAGACGGGAGGGAGCCCCTGATGAGGGGACGACACGGGGGATAAAGGGAGGGGGGAGTGAGGGGGAATGAAGAGGATGGCGGGCGGTGACATTCAGGACAGAGAGAAGGAAGAATTTCATTAGAGGATAAAGTTTAAACAGTTATTACAAACAAGCAAGCAGAACAAGACAGCGCGGTGAGAGCTGATAATACGTGACAAAAAATAGTCCCTACGCACAATTTCATCAACCTTACAAACTGAGTTTGAATAATACAGTACGTAAGATATTGATTTTGCAGACTACATTAATACATCTATCAGCAGAGATGACTACATTACAAATTATAGTATTGATCGTTGGACCATGATGATGTAGTTAGGGCAAGCTGCACTGCCAGCTCCATGAGAATAATACACTAGAAGCCATGTTTTACAATTACACATGCAATATGGGAAGTGACAACATCATGCAAAGACTACAGCACCATATTAGATTTTAAAATATTACATTTTCATGCCACAGATTATTGGAGATTCACTTACGGCGATGAACTGACCATTGACAGTGAACAAAAAGTCCTTTAATTTTTGCTCTGATGTTTTAAACAAAGATTGAAACCGATGTTTTTTCAATCATCATTAGAAGACGGCTACGATCAGTTCATCACCCCTCAGCGTCTCCTCACTTCAGATCATTAAATATAAGGCTAACTACGACATCACAGCTACATGCCAAGCTAAAAGGTGAAAGGTCATAGTACCAGGTCATAAGTTGCGTCGAGGGGTCGCTTCAGTGATTTGACAGCCGACTGAGTCTTAATTAGCAGGCAGCGAGCACATGATGGCAATGGGCCAATGGGGGTTCAAGCGCATTAACATAAACCAGCAAGCGGAGGTGCATCATGGGGGCAGCAGTGCAGTGTGGGTTGGTGAGGAAAAAAAACAAAAAAAACAAACAAACAAACAAATAAATAAAAACAAATCATTTGGAATGCAATATACAACAATAACAAGACTAGAGCATGCACATTAATGGCTGTAGGGTTACTGGAGAGAGCTACGGCCCTCTTTCTGTTTAGTTACTCTGAGTGCAATGTTGTTAAGGTCCAGACACAAGGATTACCCAATGACAGATTGCATTCACATTTCAGGATTATTGTACTGCATAGAAACACTCACTTACAAAAATCAGTAAACTGGGCTTTGGCAGCTGTTGCCCTGATATGAAGCTACTATAATGGCAACTTGATCTTGACCCCTTGATCCTCTTACTGTAAAATTCGGTGAGTAAGATGCACTTTTAATACATTTGTTTAACTAAAAAGTGGGCTGCGCTCTTTATACCAGAGCGACTAATATACCAGTATAAAATGCAGAGAGGTATTTCATTGTGTTACGGTATGTCGACTTCATGATCGCTAGTGTAGCTGCCACCCCTCACAACAATCAGTGTTACTGTATGCTGAGCTCAACTACCGCACCAGTAGCTAGCAGGACTGCAAACTCGACATGGTGAAAACAGATGGTAGGCTGTAATTTAAATGAACATACATTGAAAGAGTGTTGAAAAAACTTGTATACACGTTTTTATTAATAAATAGCGATAGAAAACCTTTTTTTCCTTTTGGGATATAAAACAGACTGCGTCTTATATTAAGGTGCGACTTATATTCTGGATTTTACGGTAAATGATTTCCATAATCTAAAGACTGCGGATCAACTTCTGCCTCTGCACGCCTTAATTTCATTATACATGAGTCAGAATTAGTCATTTGCTTTGTAAAGTTGCTCTGATTGAAATAGATATAATCTGTAAATTATAAGATCAAGATTTCCAGCTTGTGAAAAAGTGCTGTAATAATAAGGGGCAGCTTATAATACATTAGATAAGCGATCAATAGGATATCCAAGCACGAGCCTGAATGGAAACACTTCAGCGTGAGCTTTAAAATACAACAAATTTGCTCCCTTATTTTTCTATGTTCATGTAATTAGAAGGAATAATTCAGCTTCTGACACAAGATAAAAGAGGGCAGATATAACACTTGGCTGCATGTGGAGGCCACTCTGATCATACATTTCTAATTTGGCTTTAACTTCTGCATAATTTCATCTACAGTACTTGTGTAAAGAAACCTCACTTTGCCCCCTTATAGATAATTTTCACTGCATTGCAAGGGGAAAAAAACACCCATCGACTTGTCAACAACAGCAAAATATATACATATTACATATACTAAGAAAGCGGCAAAACAAGGAGGAGCAGGAGGAGGGGAGTAGAAGGCCCGGTCACATACAGCCTGCTGCTAAGAAAGCACACATGGACAGTGTGTATTGGGTCAGAGCTGAGGAGAGCGGGGACAGACGAGACTGGAATGTGTGCTGGGAACAAGATGCTGATAATAATTATCAAAATAAGAATGTTTTGATTTTAGGTTTATTGTTGTTCGGTTTGTCTGGCAGATGACGCTTTAAACACGACGTAATCTTCATCCTGCAATCTGTGTTCAGAAACCTACCATGGCTGCAGCAGCCGCAGCCTGGTTGACTTGGTGTTGGGCGGCTTTGATCTT
The DNA here is from genome assembly GCF_022749685.1 of Semicossyphus pulcher. Lineage (NCBI taxonomy): Eukaryota > Metazoa > Chordata > Actinopteri > Labriformes > Labridae > Semicossyphus > Semicossyphus pulcher. The sequence continues at coordinate 11,436,926 of NW_027211692.1, forward strand.
GGCCTGCAGGTGAGCCGGAGGGTGAAAGTACTTGCACTTCTCCCTCGAGCAGCGGCCCTTTATGTAGTCCATACACACAGTGACTGTGTTGTCGTTGGTGTCAATCATAGTGCTGTCTGCAGGGTGGGCGAAGCGGCAGTCGTTCTCCCCGCGCGTGCAGTTCCCTCGCTGGTATTCCCGACATACCTGGTGCACGAAAACACACAGACACTTTTATTTTGCGTATATGACATCAAGACCTAAAACACACACACACACCAGACCCCTATATGCTCATTATGAAGCTACAGTTCACTTTACTTCACATTTGATGAAGAAATCAATCTGCTCAGCCATTTGACAATCACTTCACCAGACGCAGCTAACCAATCTTAATGACAGCTTCGGCCATTACTGCTGATTGATAAGCAGAACAGGCCGTAACCAGCGTTTACAGACTCATCAATCACAACACATTTATCCATTATTCAAATGAGCTGTGTTGTTGTTGTTCCTCAGAGGAGGCAGAAGGGGGCAGCATCTGCGCGAGCAGCTGGGAAACTGATTGCCTCAGCCTGAATGTGAGGGCTCAATGAGGCTCGAGGGAAATATGAGGCTGGTTACCCTCGAGGGAGGCTGCGGCTGACGTAATCACAAGCCCACACATAAACACACACGCACACAAACACAAGGTGGATGCACTTTTAAATTATGAGGCAGCATTTTTTTTCCCAGGCAGGATTAAATTTTGACACTTAAAGAGCTGCGCAATAACTTAAGATCTCCGTTTGAGCGCAGTCAGCCGCCGCACAGTCTCATCCTGCTGCAAATGAAATGTAATTTCATGGTGCGTTGTATCGATCTATCAGTTATTGTGATAGAACAAGCCATTTGCCAAATGCCTGTTTACCGGTCTCACTGTCTGCATGCAGAAAGGATTTGATTTGCGGTGGAACGGCTGCCAGACAAAAGGCCACCGTCGCTGTTATCTCCAAACTAACCCTGCTCTGTTTCCTGTCATGACGGCGCATCATCCACCATCACTGCTCTGTGAGAGGACGGATTCTCCCTCTTTCTGCCTCCTTTCTCTCTTACACACCTCTCTCACGCAGTTATATGAACCTACACCTACACACACATTAATTCCCGACCACTGCCACCGTCACCACCGCCGCTACTGGTCTTGTTTAAAAAAAAAAAGAGAGAGAGAGAGAGACTGCCTTGTTGTCAGGCAGATGTTGGAGAGGCAGGCAGGGAGGGAGAGAGGGAGGGAGGGAGAGAAAGGGAAATGTAAGGCTGGTTGATGAATAAAGAGTAAAGGACACAGAGATGGGGATCAAGGAGACACACAGCGAGTCTTTGGGGACGGAGTTTGTGTGCGTGGCATGGAAAATAAATTAAAACAGAAACCGGCGACTTAATGGAAGCAAAGCGACGCTCCCTGCGCCAGGTGTGTGTTTGTCTTAGCAGCGTTTAACCGCGCATTAGAGAGCTAACTCAGTGAAAGTGCTTAGTTGGACAAACAAATAAAGGCCCCGTTAATCATATTTCTCTCCCTTATGGCGTCTGTCCCTGTGGGCCGCTTACATAACCAAGGTTGCAGGTAAGCAACATATGATGCGCGCTGAAAAGCTGCAGTATAGCTTGAGATAGAGGCGGGGGGGAATGTTTCCAGTCTGGAGGATTGTCTTCTAAAATAGGAATTTCTCTCAGCCTTCAGGAAATAGCCTGTAACATATCTAACGGCTGGTATGTGTGTCGGCCCACTGAATTCCAGCTGTGTTTATTCTGAACGACACACAAGAGAACAAAAACACGGCCGCCCCTTTTCTTGAAGGTATTTTTAGCAAACCTAGTTCCTGACGAATTAGGCCAGTATATTAACCCAATCAAACAGTGTCACCAGTCCACTCGGAGCGCTACAGGCAGTGGTGACCACTGGACCTGAATGTCTCATACGAGAAAAATGAGATTTTCCCTCTTCTGCCAATTATTGCATTTGTCTAATAAATATTTCATATCTGCTCGTGTGTTTACTGGACTTTTGCTGCAGAACGCTTTCAATCCTCTGCCAGTCAGTCTGAGTCAAACCCGCATGTTCTTCTTCTCCCTCTTCTCCTTCCTCTCACCAGTCACGACTCTTCCGCGAAATTCAATCAAAACTCTCTCATTTCTTTCTGTTATCTTTGCCTCCGCTCGCCCCAACCGCTCCCCCGATGACCACAACAGGTCTACAAATTGATTTCCTATCTCACCCTCCGTCTCTTTTTCCTGTCATTGACCTGCTCCCTCACTATTTGCGTGTCATCCACTCGCTCAGCAGGGCCCAGAGACTTTTCTTGCCCTCCATTAATTAGCCAACGACCCGACGTTACGTTTCGAAGGTAACCTTCCTGACGCTCCCGCACTCCTCCCGCCATACCCTCCAACGATTTCCCCATTATTCCGCTGCGAGCGTTTCCCGGGCGGGGCTGCATAATGGATGAGATTGACTTACTGTCCAATTAATGATTATCTGAACACAGCTAGGGGAGCGGCGTTCGTCAGGTTTCAAATGACTGATCGCTTTCATGGAAGAGTTAAAGATTTTCCTGAATATACAGTAGAAGTTAAGTCGTGCCAAACAATGCTGTCTCCTGCCGGATGATGGGATGCAGCATCGACGGCGGGGCTGTTTGCAAAGAGATACTCTCATTAACATCTCTGTCTCTTTGCTTAAGTCAGGGTAATGGCTGTAATATGGTAATGGGATGCAGTTACTGTTACAGAATCTGTGTACCAGATACATAATTAAAGTCTACAAACAGAAGCGGTTGAGGCAGGACTTTCCAACCCATGCCTTAAATATTCAAACAGGCAGAGCTCACATTTCAAAGCCGAATCTGTTTGCACGGCTGCGAGAAAGACGCTCTCTGTTTCAGTGTTTACAAGCGTTTTGTTCATCTATCCGTCTGACGGTAAAGTTCAGAAATAATCATGCAAATCCTGCAGCCCGTGTGATCTGTCCTTGTTTTTTTTTACCTGCATCTGTAAGTGTGTGTTTCTCACCTCCAGTCTGTCCGTCCTCATGAGTTTCTGTGCAGCGGCGGCGGCAGCAGCCGGTACGGGGACGTTGGGGTTGCTGGTGACCAGTACAGGGGCGCTGGGCAAGATGTCAGCGGGCATCAGGCCGGGCGACACGGGGCCAAGGTAGGGGTTGAACGCAGCAGCCGCCGCCGCAGCAGCATTGACGTTGGTTGCAAGGCCGGGTGTGACTGAAAACATGGGCTGTGGGCACAAGATGACGGAGAAAGATGGTCAAAGAAACTTCTCATAAAGTCTATATATATAAATTTTAATATTTAATTACATCTACCAATAAGTGTAACGCCAAACATCCTCGCTCCTACTCAAATAACCCATTGAAGATGTACAACAGTGCATGGTGAAATAAGAGATGTGTGCAATTATCAGAAGAGGATTGGGGCTGTTTCAGGGAAAGAAGCTGCAAAAAATACACAATTAATGGGGCTTACATCAGAGGAAACACAATATGTCTTTGATGGCTGCTTGTCTTTCGTTTGACACAACACATAAAAGAGGTCTCCACTCTGTATGTGGTGTCACCCACTCCCCACGGCGCAGATTGAATCACACGCTTCACACACCAGAGATCACACATATAGGAGTAATAAGGATGAGGGACTTCAAGCTGTGCGTGTGCAGGGGACGAGGATAGAGGGGGCTATATTGTAAAAAAAAAAGTGTATGTGCTTTAAAAGAGAAAGCTTCCACACTGAGAGAGAGAGAGGCAGGCTAAGGAGTATGCTAGCTGACGTAGCGCGCTGCAAGTTTTCCCTGCACGTTCCTGACCTCGGCCCCAGTCTGAAGATTGTCTCTTGAGTCCCTGCCAACACGACACAGTGAGTAATAGAGCGGCGGCAGCAGTCAGGGCTGGACGGCTACATTCCTTCCCCAAAAAAAACTCCTCTCTGCTCTGGGATGACTCAGAAAAATCAGGAATAATCACGAGGACTTTCTGATTCTTCCTCTGCCCTCTGGAAGAATGATTACGTCCTGTCACATGCTACTCTGGAAAATTTGATGTCTCTCTTTTTAAGACGCTAAAAGATCCGTTTGGGATATCCTCAGTTTTAATGTGGGATGATGTCACATGAAAAGACTCACAGTCACGAGGTCGTAAAAATGCAGTGATGTCATCCTGCAAAAGTTTGTGATCCCTTTAATGGCCTTTTCTGGAATGTCTCTCTGCTTAGCATTGAATGGTTTCCAATAATGATAGGTCGTGCAGATTCCAGCTATAAATCACCGTCGCAACGGATTGAAAACAATTATGTAAAATTGAGCAAGTTTACACAGTAGGAACAGTATAATTCTCACTGCATGCCTCCTGTCGGCTGTTTGTGTTGCAGCAGTGATGTCGTGTCTGTGAAGCTCCCCCCTTTTACATACCCTGAATCCAAACTACAAACAAAATATATGTACTTCAAATAAGGTCCTACGTGTGAAGATTAAAGATCAAAGATGACTTTCTCTTTAACTATTTAATGTTACATCAGAATCAATATGAGCTTTTCATCTAAATGAGCCTGAATAACTCAACTGTCTCTTTAAGGATTCAAAAGAAACATTAAAAGCAATGTGAGAGCTTCGTTTAAATGTGTTTTTTTAACTAATAAAAATGATTTAGCTCAGACATATTTGACCTCTGACCCCAACAAAATAGTATAATAATCCTTTTTGCCAGTCATATTTGTAGAACCAAGCTTATTCACACATTATGTCTTGCCAAGGCCTCAATATTTACAGTATTTTATCACTTTTCCGTTCAAAGTTTCCTACACTATCAGAGGTCACCTGACATTTTGTAAAATGTCTTGGAAGTGAGGTACTTATCAGGTACAGTAGATCAGATAGTTCAGCCCCAGTTAGGAGAACACACTGTGAACGTGAAGCGGTGATAAAAATAACAAATACAGTGTATACTTAAACGGAAATGTTTGTTTATATGTAGGACTTTTAAGGGGCAAAAGTATGTGGTACTCTTGGCCCTGTCTGCAGCGGTGCTTAGCTTCCGTGTAAGCACTCCGGCTGGATTCTCCTTAAAAAAACCCTGAGCTATCCCTTTCAGTAAAGTGGATTAAAAAATGTTTAGGATAAACTAAAATGTTGGGACTAAAATGTTGGGTCTAAAATGTTTTGGACTAAAATGTTGGGTCTGAAATGTTTTGGACTAAAATGTTGGGACTAAAATGTTGGGTCTGAAATGTTTTGGACTAAAATGTTGGGTCTCAAATGTGGGGACAAAAATGTTGGGACTAAAATGTTTGGGACTACAAGGTTGGGACAAAAATGTTAGGACTAAAATATTTAGGACAAAAATGTTGAGACTACAATGTTGGGACTGAAATGTTTGGGACTACAATGTTTGGGACTACAATGTTTGGTACTGACAGGTTTTGGACTGAAATGTTTGGGACTAAAATGTTTGGGACTACAATGTTGGGACTACAATGTTGGGACTGAAATGTTTGGGACTAAAATGTTTGGGACTACAATGTTTGGGACTACAATGTTTGGGACTACAATAATGGGACTGACAGGTTTTGGACTGAAATGTTTGGGACTATAATGTATGGGACTATAATGTTTGAGACTACAGTGTTTGGGAATACAGTGTTTGGGACTATATGTTTGGGACTGAAGTGTTTGGGACTACAATATTGGGACTAAAATTCTTAACAATAAGATAATAAGTAAACAGTTTCTACAAAATATCAATGTAATGTAAAACATCCCCTCACAAGTTACAATAACAAGTTAATGATGAATATGAAAAGTGAAATATCAACACAAATGGAGAAGTGTCATATTACACAGCTTTATCAATCTCAAGTTTGCCAGGATTAGCTAACCTGCTAGCCACCCTGAGCTAAATCTCACACTAGACTAGCAGGTAGGTGCTGTAGTAGCAATACTCTTAAAGTTGTTGACAATGAAGGCATTATCTTGTCGGTGCTACTTTGGCTAAAGGGTGCACACTCTAGCTTTAGTTGTTATTGTTCAACCTCTTTTAAACACTAGCCTTCCTCAAACCCAAATATGGAAATACATCTAATTGCAGCAGTGAGACAGCACTTGGAAAGCCCTCCCCTCGTGGCTTCCATGGTTTTATTTCGCTTATTTTTACACACTGACTGCATCAAACAAGAATACCAAGTTTCCTCTTGTGCAGTTTTTTTTGTATGTGAGTGAGTGAAACAGCATAATTGTAATGTTGCCTGTCGGCTGACGTTGACTCTGTAATAAAAAGCATCACTCACAGCAGGCTGTAATGGACCCTAATTACTCCACCCTCTGCACAGGTCCATGCGTGAAATGAAAGCTCTCTCCTACACACATGGATGGACGGGGGCAGGAGTACGTAGACCAAAAAGGTGGGAGATAAAATGTGTACGGGGGCAGGAAGCTGAGCTGCAGACACGAGGGAGGGATAAAGGAAGAAAGTGTGATTTCTAAAAAGGCTAGTCCCCAGTTTTACCTTTATTCCCTTTGCACACAGACTTCTCTCAAACTGCAGCACAGGTCTAAAGCCGTCTCTCCTTTCTGCTGTCGTCCTATCTCCTCCACTTTACCTACCTGTCTTTACTCTGCCCATTTATCTCCTCCTGCCTCACTCAGCGCTCCCTTTCTTCTTCTGCTGTGTCCTTCTCTGTCACCCGTCCTCCTCCCCTTCTTTACTCTCTCTCTCCCCATGACATAAACAGAAAGGGAAGGCTTTGCAGTCCCGGGGAGATCTATTGCTACTTTTAAACCCTTTCATGCTTTCCTCTGTTCCTCTCAATGAGCCTCTCCACAGAGCCCCTCGTCACCCCCAGATAAGGGTGATAAGCCATCAGCTAAGTGTGCACGTGCGTGCGTGTGTGTCCGAGCGTGCAGCGTCTGAAGCTCTTTTGAATAGTCTGGGACAAATTCACTCCAGCGCTCTCACTTAGACATAAAGGGACGGAGGAGCAGACGGAGGGATTGACTCGGAGCCTGACTGACGGGTCTCATTGACTCTGTGAGGTCTGACGGAGCGAGCGGGGAAAGATTCATTTGAACTGGCTGAGTGGAGCTCCCAACATCACCTTGAAGATCTGCGGAGCAGGCAGCAGAGTCACAGAGCAACTCTCAGTGTAAATTACTGCATGTGTGCATGCATGGATCTGTGAGTGTGTCAATGATTGCATAACAATAATAATAATATAACAGTCATTGATCGCTGTAAAAAATAGTCCCTCAGAGACAGTGTCAAACACCAGGGACCTGTTGCTCGATTCATCCAGGCTAACTTCATATTAATGACATAATTGCTGAAATCATTAGACAATTGATTGATTAGTCACTTGATAGAAAATTAATTGCCAACTACTTTGATAATTGATTAATCATTTAAGCAATTTTTCAAGTAAAAAATGATTGATTTCAGCTTCTCAAATGTGACAGTTTAACGTTTTTTAAGTTTGGGTTTTTTTGCCACTTGTCGGACAAATGTACATGTTTAATGATGTCATCTCAGGGTCGGAGAAATCGTAATGCCTGTTTAAATGTTTTATAGCCCAAACTCCATTAATCAAGAATATATTTGCAAGACGACATGTACCATGAGATAAAATTTTAAGGTCCTTCCTCACCATTTTTCCTGAGTGGATTGGTTTGCATTCAAAGCACTCCCTTTTTGGTCCAGTGTAAACTTCCACGCCCTGTAGAGGATTCATCTGTGGTTTTGGCTCTTTGATTTGGCAACAAGTGTAAAAAAGTGTAAACTACCGTCTGCATCACCGTGAGCGACCTCGTTACCTTTAACATATTCCATTAAATGAAAATCTGTTATTAAGCACGTTAGAGGAACTCTACAACCAGAGATTAAACTGCATAACGTATTCCCTGCAAGCTTTCAGAGTTCAAGAGTTCAGTAATCAATTTGGCTTTAAAGGGAAAACGTCCATTACCATTGCAGAGCTTTTGAGTCTGAGAGAAACAAAAACTTTTAGCTGCTCACAGAATCACAAATAACTCACTGATAATATTTCATTTTCTGATTTTGTTTTTCTGGCGTAGACGTTAGCTCAGTCTGTAGGGACGTGGCTTGGGAGTCGGAGGGTGGCTGGTTTAAGTCCCAGCATGGACTAAGCGTGGAATTGGGGCTGGTAACTGGAGAGGTGCCGTCGAGCAAGACACCAAATCTGACTGCTCGGACACATATCCATGTGCAGCCCCCTCATTCTGACTTCTCTCCATTAATACATAGTACGTCCTGTTTTGTGCATGTGTGTATTTCAGGCCTGTGTGTGTGTGTAGCACAGAATGGCTTCTTGTTCTTCATCTATGTCGTCATTTATGGGTCAGCAGTTTTGAATGTGTATGTAGATGCGTCCTCTCACCACTGGCTGTAGCTGCGTGCCGGGCATCATGGCGTTGGCGAGCTGCATCTGCTGGGCCAGCATGGCCATGTTTTTCTGCTGGATGAGGTTGTTCCTGCCATTGATCTCCAGCTGGGTCTTTAGGTGGGGAGGAGGATGCAGGTACTTACAGTTCTCCCTGGAGCAGCGGCCCTGAGAGGAGGAGACAAGAGAGATGGAAAGAGGCAAATTAGACGAGCGTTTTCTCTGAACTGTTGCCTAATGTAAAGAAGTAATGAGCCTTGACTGGAGTTGCTGCCCTCTCATTTAGCGGGCGCTGACCTTACATCCCTGACATCTGGGCCTGCCATTTGGTTTATCGTGAAGAAGACTGATCAGTTGTGCTTTTTTTTCTTCCCCCGCATGCTACTTCCACTTATTTTCTGAAGGTCCCATCGAGAGACAAATTAGCTTCAAGAGGCGAGATAAAGAGGATTAGCATGTCTATCGGCTGCTGCTAACAGATTGTTAAACAGAGAAGGAAAAGGAGAGAGAGAGGATGATGCACTCTCTCGATGATGATATGGATACTGCTCGTTATCCAAGCTGACAATTACTCAATCTGGGAATTAGTTGTCTTGATTAATCTATTAATAAGTACCGGTAGGTCTATAAATGTTACAGCAATCAAATCCTCCTCCAAGCAGCGGTCCAGAACCCAAGAGACAAAGAAAAGCAGCAAATCCAAACATTTTAGAATCTGAAATCAGTTGAAAAATGACCCAAAAGGTTAATAAATCATTGACTTTTTTTTTTCTGCTGTCTGAACTGTTGCTCTAACTCAAAAGAAAAATCATTCTGGGAATCAAAATTAGCAAAGACCCACACTTTCCTCCACCTTCGAGTCCGACCCGCTTGATTCTTGATGTTTACGACACCCACTGAATCACTATTGATCCCCTCCCCAATTGAGACAAACTACTCTGGTGTCAATACTCTACATCATTTCATGAAAAAAAAAAAAGGAACCACGCCGGAGAACTGATGCGAAATCGAAACATGATTGGAGACTTCTGTGACAGTAAACACACACACACATCACGTCGCGGTATCTAACATTCTGCTGGTGTCCGCAGACAGCGAGCGCGCTGTGTTTCTGGTGCTCCGTGCTGTGGGTGATTATATTCATCCAGCAGCCGGCAGCCCACGGGGAGAAGGAGGGAATGCAATTTACACTCTCATAATGCCCGCTCGGCTGAACACTCCCCCTGGATGGGTGTAATATTTTCGATATCTCTTCCTCTTTCTTTACCCCTTTCTTTCCTCCCCTTCTCCCTCGCTCCTCCATACATCCAACGCCTGATGCTGCCACTTGCTCTCCGCTTCATGAATACGGAGCAGATCTGTGTATGTGAACATGTACGCGTGCAGAAACAGAAGTCTCTTCTTCTCTCACCTCAATCTTCCCTCGCATCCTCTATCCATCTCATCCCATTACTCCTTTATATAAATCTATTTCCACAGGATGGGGAGACCAACCCTGCAGCAACTCCACACTACCACCTCCCATGGGGAATTAGAGGTTGGCTGTCATGCTGGTGCTTATCTCAGTGCGATTACCTGCTGCCCACTGCGGCCCACTATGACACCTGCTTTCACAACCTAGCACATACCCGCTCTTCCTTTATTCCTCCCACCTCCTTTCTTTTCGTCTCCTTCTCTCGCTCTATCTCTCCATCTCTGATTCCTCGTGCAGCCTGATCTGCCTAGATACAGCAGGAAAGGTGCTCTGCATTGGAGAGCAGCTTGATGTCAAGAGTTCTTCCAGCGTTCTCATTGGCCGAGAGCTGAGAGCGCGAGTAGGCCCAGCCGGCAGATCGGCCTCGAGGCACGCATTAACAATGCTCCCAGTCTGGCTCTTCCCTGTGCGGCTGTGACTATTGATCAGCGCTAATTGGCTAATGTCTTTTGATTTTCAAGACACATTCCCGCCGGGTGACTAGCCTCTAGTATGTCAACTCCAGCGGTGTGTGTTTCCGTGTGTGCGTGTGTGTGTGTGTGTGTGTGTGGGGGGATTAACTGCGACAATACAGAGCTTTTCATTAAAACTAATCCCTTGACTTTGAGGGCAATCTCTGTATTGGTTTGCAAAGACCAACGTTAAGTTGGCTTTAATCATGATTTTTATATTAACAATAGAACAAATGGCTACAGTTGGTGTCATATGTAAGGCTTCACTCACAGCAACAAACTCACATATCAGCATTAGCATCAGCACAATTATTAGCAAACTCTGCGGCTCTCCACAGCTCCATGAAGCTTCTTAGCCTCTTTTAGCTAACCATTTTGGTTTCCTGTCCTGTTCACTCCCACTGCTCTGATAAAATTGCCACACAGGCAGATTTTTCCAACGACAACCTTTCAAAAAATCCACTGTACATTGACTACCTAGCAAAAAACAGACAACAGACAAACTTAGCAGCGAGATTAGAGTCGCTAATAGCCGCTAACAGTAGCAAAAGAGTGCTGTACTTTCCAGCTGAGACAATAATAATTTACTAAGCGATGAGCAGAAACAAAACAAGGAATAAAAGCAGAATAACAATGATTTTCTTCCCGGGTCAGGTTGCGGTAGCAGCAGGCTAAGCAAGGTTAGCAACATCTCTAGCAACATTTTCAAGCTCCTCTTGGGGGATCCCAAGGCGTTCACAGGCCAGACAGATTATATAATCCCTCAAGCATACTCATGGTCTGCCCCGGGGTCTCCTCCCAGTGGAAAACCGGACACTTGACCAAAGCTCATGACCATAGGTGAGGGCTGGAACATAGATCGACTGGTAAATTAACTGAGAGCTTCGCCTTACGAGTCAGCTCCTTCTTCCGCACGACGGTCCGGTACAACGCCTGCAATACTGCTGACAATGAATCTACCAGCAATTTATCCATATATATAAATTGTGTCTGCTGGATGTATAGCCCCTGTTTCAGTACAAATTAGCCCTCTCAACTTAAAAATCGATAAAATACCAGTGTTTACAGCTTGTTTCAGGTGCCCCCATGTGTTCAAAAATCTGTTATTGCAGCTTTTTTATGTTTTTAGCCCTTTCTGACATTTCTTATATATCAAGCTATTTTGAGAACAACAATCAGCTGCGATATTTATATGATGAAATTACATTTTCCAAACACAGTCTGCATTAAAAAAGATACTCCTCCAATCCTTTGAAAATCCCTCGACCTTCTCTTATGAAACTGTGATTAGCATCAAACCAGAGAATACTTTGTGGTAAATGAATAAATGTTTGCCAGCTGAATCAGCCGACTGAATTCAAGAATATTAGTGCATTGAAATCTGCTTTCAGCAAAGCTGGAGGGGAAGTAAAGACCGAAAGGAAAACAAACATTATGAAAAAGCTTTGTTAGGGAATGTTTTCCTTTTGATGGATTTGGTCCTCTTCGTTTCTAAAGGGCAAGGTCAGGAGCTTTAATGATTATCCAGCTGCTCAATACGCTGAATTTGTAGAAAGCCATGGTGTAATATGTTGCTCTTGAATCACTTACAGTGAAATCTAATGTGGATAACTGTCTGATGTTTATCATCATTACTGTTTTTGAAAGAGGTACTAATGATTATTTTGTTCCATGAGATGGACCCCGCTATGTGTAACCTAGTATGTGGCTGACCGAATCAGGTCAATGTGCGCTTTTGTGGGCAATGTGTTACAAGACGTAGGTATAAGGACAGCTGACGAGCAGCGGAGAAGCAGCCCGCCTACTCCCCAAAAAAAGTATCCAGAGCCGTATGGAGAGAGTGTTGTGTCAGTGGAGGTCCAATATGCTCCATGATCCGCCATTGCAATGTTGCAACTCTCTCTCTCTACGGCTCTGAAAGTACCCTCACTCCCTCACTCATATACAGCCCCATGTGTAGGGCGCTCAGCCAAAAATGTAGAATCTGTACACACAGGACCGAACTTTGGTATGAGAAGTGCTCTCGTATCGGTTTGTTGTAAGTTTGTAGTCCGAGTAGTATTGACTGATCAAGGTATCAGCAGGCTTCGGTGTATGCAGGAAAAACAGTCTGTGTGTAGAGCAAAAGCAGGGGGAATGCATCCGCCGTAATGACGTCCTGGCTCTCATCGGTGGTCATCTGATGTATTAAAGTCTATAAAGTAGCCAAGTCGCTTGGCGCTGTGTCGTGAAAGCCAATCAGGGTTTAGATTTGCCAACTTCCCGAAATGTATCAGAAATGATCAGTCCGACCTCTGTTCAACAAACGAGCATTTTAAAAGTAGTTTTCTTCTCCCCTTGAGGACAGACCTGATAAAGCTTCTTTTTTACTTTTTATTAATCTGAATCATGATGTTGTAATTTCAGCGAACTTAAGACCTGTTAATTTAAGTAAATCACAAGAAAAACAGTTTCTTTTTGGGGTTCATACCACAGTAGTTAGCCAGAGTGCAGCCTCTGTGTAACTTACAATTTACAGTGAAACTGAGACTCACCAGAAAAAAATGAACAGGCGCTCCTCCGGGGGATTTAATGAACCAAGAAGTGACTGCGTTTTTTTTGCAGACCTATCTGTAGGGGTGAATTTTGCTTCGCTTTTGATCTGAACACATGGTCGCTTCTTAAGTTGCTAATTGGCATGTAAGCACTGCAGCGCATTGCAGCCATTGTTCCCAGAGGCATATATCATCGTCAGATGATAGCCGATGGTTTCTGACATTGGGTTTATACAAGTATTGACATTTGTCCGTTACATAACTAAGGTATGCTATCTTACCTACTAAAGTCCACGTCTTCAAAGAAATCAACACTAACTATTTATGTGACCCATCCATTGCCTCTAACCACTACTGCAAGCCGATGCTCTACATACTAGAAAGCCACATGGAAATGAAGCTAGAGGGGTAACCTATTTGACGACTGGGTGTAGTGGTATAATCATTCGGGTGAAGGTCAAATCATAATCATTATGCTTATCGCAATAAGGATTTACTGCTGTGTATATTATCGGCTGCATCCAAAAAGGTCAGCACACCGGCAGTCCTACCCCTCTGTTTTCTCCAATAGCCCCATTATCTGTTTCTGTGTACAATCCTTCGCAAGCCTGAAGTCCCTCCACACCCGTCACTCCCTGCGATGCTAATGTCCTGGCTCCTCTCCTGCCTCTTCTCTCTGCTGTTGTCTCCGCTGTCTAAACAGTGTCAGTACAGGTTAATGGTGAGCCTGTCTGATCCAAAGCAGTGCTCCCTCTGGCTACAGTGCACCACTACAAGACTCACTCAAGCTGAATCTGTTCCGCCTTCACCTGTCTGCACATCCTCCGCTGAGACGCTAATATGCTAACGGACAACAAGCATCTGTCTCTCACGCACTATGCTGATTTCCCCACCTTCCTGTCAGGTGATTGTCTGGACTAGTTTCTGCTCCCAGCAGCCTTTGCACAAAACAAATTATATTCTTTCACCACTCAAGCTAAAAAAACGTCTTCTCAGGGTTTATTAAACAGCCTCTACATAGAGTTGTCTTATCACCAAATATAGATTCAGAAACTTGAACCAATTTGCTTTAACCAGGTTTTGGCTGCGGCAAAGCACACTTTCTCTTGCCTTTAATTGGGGAGCAATTGAAAGAAAGTGAACCAGCTGTCACAGTCGCACTCTTTAAGTGTATGTGTGTGCATGTTCGTGCCGGGGAAATGGAGCATTCTGCTCTTATAAATCACCTTGGCCTCATTACACCAGATATCTTTCAGCCATATTTCTGCTCCCAGACGCAAACTTCTATACATATGCAGACACACACACGCACTGTTACTTCTTATGAGGATAATATGACAAACCGTTTGGGTTGTTATTGATGGTTATTAATCAGTACTGCAGGGAAGGCGCCTGCATATACATGCAAGTGCACACACACGGAAGCACACATACATGTTCTAACCTTGAGTTACTTCAATTACCGCTGCAGCATTTTCGCTGCAGTTTCAGGTGTCACACGTGTGGCTGGCTCTGACCTCAGCAACAACAAGATTTTAATCAGCATCACATAATCCTCCATGACAAGGTTACATGAACAAGGCCGTCCACAAAAACAACAGCAAGTCAGGACAGAGGGGACTATATTTTTTAACCCTCTAATTCCCATTGTCTGTACACAATTTTTTTTGCTCTGATCATTTTTTTTATACCAACATGTGATCCTGTGATAGTGTAAAACGTAAACAGGGTATGTCTAAGTTTTCCTTAGCTCAGCTGAGCATTTTAGCATCTATTAGTCATCGGTTTAGAGTTAAAACAGAAGCTTTAGTGTTTATGTTCAGTTTCAACACACTAATCAACCTTGTTGTATCATCATAAGGCAGCTATTTGAGTTAAAAAACAATGACAAAACATACTGTATGCTACATGCCCGGCACCACACAGCCAACAGACAACGTTAGCAATTAGCTGGTAAATGCTATCAAGCTGTTAGCAACTACATAGCCAGATATTTCCTTCAAGAAACACACAACAAAGCTAAAAGTAGGCTGAATACTGTTCTTACAATTGTAACATGACCAGATACATAAATGCTAATATTGGTCTGTATCTGCTAGACATGCTACATAAACAACTGTTTGCTAACACGTCACAACATTTTTAGGTATTTGTAGAGTCTGTGAAGCATTGTACACTGAAGTATCACTACAGGGCACTGCATTAAGAGTCACCAGGATTGATTGGTTGTATATTTTCACATTCATTTTTGTCGTGGTTTTTGAAAGCGCTGCATAGTGTTACCATGCTAGCAAAACAGCGTGTGGTATAAGAGTGATCAGGGGGACCACAGTTTTGATGTATTTTTGGTGGTATTAGCTAAGCAGATACCACGAACAATAGAGTATTTTCTCTTAATAGGGTTCAGGCAAATGTTAACGCTTCTTACTAAAAATCTAAAAATGAAGGTCATCATTCAGATATTTTTCCATTTTTCCATTTTCGTCATCTATTATGTCCCTATTTCCCCCCCCGGTAGGCCTATTAGCATCTAAGATGTTAAAATGAGCCGGTACAAATAAAGCAGGATGATATAAATTAAGTTAAAAGTTCTGTTAATAATCATCCAAATATACTGGGCACACTCTGCTAAACTAAAAGGGTAAAGGCCCATTGGTCACATGTTTGGGAAGTCAGTGACTCACTCCTGTGTGTGTGTGTGTGTGTGTGTGTGTGTGTGTGTACGTGTGCTGTGGGACTATACGATAAAAGCTCACAGTGTCAGTATTATTGGTTGCCTGTGGTAGTATCGCGCCTCTCTGAAGGATGTGTCTGTGGAGTCCCAGAGAATAAAACCCGTGGCAGAATTCATCTCACGGACGAGCAACAGAGACAAAAACAAGAAGAGAAGAAGAGGAAGGCAGACAGTCAGAGGGAGGTACGAAGAACAGAAAGAGGGAGACAGGTGCGGGGTGCTCTTTTCTTATTAATATTAATCAAAGCAGCCTCTTTGAGAGATTTCAGCAGTGTCTTTTGCTGGCAGATATCTACGTCCTCCAAGGGTTGAATGGCACGTTGCTTTGCGGCGCATACTTCTGCATGTTCGCTCCCGTAATCACACATTGATTCTAAATGATCTTTTAATCTGCCCATCCAGAATGCCTCATTTCGACTTAACCACACATAATCCGGCAGCCTCTGATCTTTTCCGCATTCTCTCCCTCTCCCTGCTCACGCTGTGTCTGAGCTCCCCTCAGACTGCTGCTGCTGAAACACTGAACACCGTGACCAGTGTGACAACTGTAGAGCTCCAGCCTGTACAGCCGCCGTCCCGAACCCCTGTGCATTATTAATTCTGTCCCGATGGCACCGCCTCTCCGTCCTGCACCCAAAGACGAGCATCAATCAAGAAAGAGTCGTCTGGATGAGGGCCGTGATGAGAATACACAAGCACACACACACACACGCTCTCAGACGGGCATGTGCTTTCTTGACCAAAGGTTCCTGTTGGCAAGCATACGTCAGGCAAATTATGACATCAGACGGAGCACAAAGAACGGCCTGTCTGAGGACTGAGGGTGCTGCCAGACTGGCCAAACATGCACACACACACACACATTAACACAGTGCATTTAGTAGGCAATGGGCTCCAGCTGCAAACCACTGGCCCATTCTGCAACTATTTAGGAAGTAAACCTGAAGACAAACATGTTTTTCCTTTTAAGTCAAGAGCAAAAAACATCCTGTGTTCTCTGTCTTCTCCTCCTCCGTCTCCTCCGTCTGTGCGCCACCGCAAATACTAGATGTCTATATAAGTCTCATTATCTCTTTCCAATCATTTATCAAATCTGGAACACCCCTGGTGCATTAGTATAATAGCCTGGATCAGTTAATGGCCTTGAAACCTCATTTAACTGGGCAGAGGGATAAGCCTTTGAGACGATAAGGGAAGATACGTGGACGGAAGAATCTCAATGAGAGACGGAGGTGACCCAACAATGTATGTTGGAACTATGACAGGATATAAAACGGCTGATGTGTTCACGGAAAAAACACTGCCGCAGCTCCAGAGAGTGAAGATCTTCTACATCACAAATGAAGCCGAGTCTGCTGAAAGCTTTTAGCCATGGTGCTCAATTAGCCAAACACCAATTATAGCCCCCAAAAGCACTACTTAGCCTGGGAGTGTGTTAGCATGTTTTGGGTGGGTGCGGGTACAAAATCGTTAGCACGGAAAGCTAATTATGGGGGAAAATCATTAGCCGATATGGCTCCCAACAGCACTCAAGTGAAGCTGATACTTGTTTGTTACCCACTGTTACGTAATGATCTAATGTAAGGCTCAGTTGGTTCCTGTTAAGGTGATCAGTGAAAATAGGAGAAGAAAAGCAGCGCTAACCTGCTCTCTGTGATTTCTCTGGACAAGACCTGCTCTGTTCGGGCGGCTGTGGCCTGAGAGTCGGTCGGCCATCAATCGGAAGGTTGGTGGTTTGATCCTTGACTGTCAGTCCACATGTTGAAGTTTCCTTGGGGTAAAACCGCTTTGAGTGGTAGAGTGCATTTACTATTCTATTTATTCACAGATGTTTCCAGACATTATACAGCCTCTGTACCAGAGAGCTAGCATGGTTAAGTCTGGTTAATGTCCTGTCTAGTAGCAATTTAAATGATATGACTACAAGATAGGGGCTGCACGGTGGTGCAGTGGTTAGCTAGAAGCTAGAAGGTCACTGGTTCAAACCCCAGTTTGGGCAAAGTTGGCCTTTCTGTGCGTGTTTGCATGTTCTCCCTATGTATGAGTGGGTTCTCTCTTGGGTCTCCGGCTTCCTCCCACAGTCCAAAGACATGCTTGTAAGGTTAATTGGTGACTCTAAATTACCCATAGGTGTGGGTGCGAAAGGTTGTCTGTCTCTGTGTGATTGACTGGTGACCAGTCATTCGACTGGCAACCAGTGGATGGTGGTACAAGGTAAATAGTAAATGGACTAGTGTTCCGTCCGATCAAGGTGCTTGCACACAACATGTCACATTCACCCTGTCACATATACAATATGCTCTAATGTAGTGCTACTAGCATTAGCACACATTCATACACTGTAGGCGATGCCTTTGGGGAGCAATTTGGGGTTCAGTATCTTGCGCACGGATACTTGTTTTGCCTGAAGAAGCTGGGGATCGAAACACCAACCTTCCAATTGGAGGACGACCCACTATACCTCTGAGCCACAGCCGCCCCCTACAAGGCTTTTAGGCTATCACTGTCATTGCTGCTAATGTCACAGCACTGAATTATGGGAAATGTCTGCACAATGTCAGATTGTCAAAAAAGTGGACAATAAAGGGTAAAAATCTTTGAGGACTTGAGGTGAGTACAGGGCCTGGGACATGGAATAAAGGCCTACCTTTCATGATCATTAGACCCTCTCTGTGGTGGATTAATCAGCCTTACCTATCTGCCTCCACCTTCTTGACAGTGAACTCCCCGGTGGTCACAAAAGTCAGCATTAGCATGTGGGAAATAAGACGGGTGGGAGCGTAAAGGGATTAAATATAATGTCAAAGTCACCAAGTCAGCAGCGGAGCGTCTGTTTCATCTTTGCTCACCGTGCTCCTTTCACTGACCCGGCTGCAGTCATGTAGCCTGCACTTGTAAAATCAGCTTGAAAAGGAGGATTAAAATAGTTCCAATGAAAATCGCCTGCGCAGCGTCTCTCACTCTCTTTCTATGGAGGGTGTTGGATAGGTGGCAAGTGTTGTCCTGGCTCCTTTGGGGACGTCATAGTAGAATTGTGCGAGGCGAAGTCTCTAATTAGCTTTGTTCTCATTAGGTCTACAACACTATCTCCCCTCGGACAGACAAACACACATTTTACAGCGCACATGCGCACGCACATACACAGAGAGTGGTGCAGAGAGAGGGAGAGAGAGGCCACCCCACAGCCCCAGAGATGTGGCCCTTCTTCTCTGTTTCTCTTTCAATTAACCCTCCTCCTCCATCCTCCCCTGCTCATCTTTTCTTTCTGCCTTCATCTCTCCGTCACCCTCGGTCTAAGCACCGTCTATTCACAATCTCTAAAGTTTAGTCTAATTCAGTTTTATCTCCCCTTCACCGTGCCAAAGGAGAGCAGACCCATTAAAACAGCCTTAATGGAAGACTGGTGAACAGGCACACAGGATTCAACAGCTTTTAGGCCTAATTATTTTCTGCCCATCTTTGTAACGCTCATTCTGCTGATATATGGGCCTCAGTGGCTTCTGGGAGTATAGACATCCAAATCTCCCATCTTTTTTTCATATCTCCATCTTCCCTTATTTTCAATCTCTTCTCAGATTGCTTCACAGGCGTCACCATCAAGTGTTCATCAAGTGTTGGGCGAGAAAGATCCTTTTTTTCTCTGCGTGTATCTCGATTTGAAGACGGAGAGGAGAGGGGGGAAAAAAAGGAAAAGGAGACGATGAAGTCGTCCCAGTGAATGAACAAAAGCTGGCACATACTGGCAGCTGCCTTTGGTTTGTGCTGTGATCTTTAGCAGCTACGCTAAGCGGCACCAAAGTGAAAACAAAAGACGAGGAAAGAGAAGCTGCTGGCAGCCGGCGGGGTGCTGCCCTCGGCTTGTGAAAACTGTGTGAGGGGAACGCAATTTGCAGCACACAAAACAGCCGCACAGAGATGTTGTTAATTTGCCCTCTTTGCACAATGATCTGAGGAAGGATTTCGCATCATATGACAATATTTTGTTTGATTTAACAAGTCAGGATCAGATGCCGTCGAGTCAGAGGGCCGGAATGTTCTATTCTACTTCTGATGAGTCATGAGGGACGTGGCAGATAATCACACGGCCACACCCTGAAGCCTTCGACAGAGGGAGGGAAAAACTGGGAGAAAGTTGTCAGACGCAAGTGAAGACATCTTTTTTTTTTCACACAAATGTGGTACAAGTCTGCACACACACACACACACACACACACACACTCCTATTCTCCTCCAACGAAGGGTGTCACTGTACTGGCATCAGCAGCGAGTGTCATTGCCTCGAGGTGAAAGCAGATAAGAGGGGATTAGCATTCATTACTCCATAAAGTGATGATACCCCCCCTGCAAGTACACACACACACACGCACACACACACACACACACACACACACACACACACACAAAAATGCATGCTCAAGACACACACACACACACAATCACACTCAGACAGACAAGGCGCATGGCCAGAATTTTTCTCAAGCTGCAGCTCCTCTTGTTAAAGACTAACTGTCAAAGCTGAATACAAAAGGAAATACAGTAATCCTTTGTATCGCCAACAACTGCAGAGCTGGAAAATCCTCAAACTGAGGCCGCGATGACTTCTGACAAAGTCGGGGGGAAACAAAGAAAACACAGAAAACAATAAAAACCGATGAAAAGGGGTTTATGTTCTAGGTCTCAGAGACTCGCATTACATTTTATTTGATGTACGATCTTTTAATTTGTCGACGTTTTCATGCTGAGTTTACACATTTGTCGTCCAAGAACACAGCTTAAAAGAACAACCTCAGCCCTGTTAAATAACTTTGTTTTCTCCCTCAGGACGTTGGCTTCACTTCTGCAGAGGGCCGTTCAGCAGGCAGCGTGCCCTGTTCTCACAAAGAGAATGAAAGTGAGAGAAAAAGAACAGAAAAGGGGACCTAGACAGAGTCCTTTGTAGGTTAAGGATATGTTTTGTTAGCCCGATACATCATGCAGAAAAGCATGACTTGGTATGACTTAATTCCCTCCCTCCCTCCCACGCACGCACACACACATTTTCGCGACAGAGCAGAGGGCCATCACCCCTTCCTCCGCCACGTAGCGCCTTCCGGCTGCACACTCATCCACATCGATCCACATTGATCAAAGTCGGCTCGTACCACTTCAGGAGGGAGCTGGGGGCAACAGCGAGCAGGGCGATCATAACATCCCTAAGCTCTTCTCATAATGGACTCCCCCGATTTCAGAGATGCCACGTACTGTATAGTGGAGATGTTTATCAGGAGCTCTAATCCAATTAAAAGGGCATAAAGGTCAAATAAATGTGAACAAATTGAAGTTACACCGCAGCTTAAATGATTAGCTCTGCACGCACAATAAGGATCTGCCTGTAATCTCCATGTCATTGCCATCACACATTCTGTGATACGTAGCCCCCGTCTAGACTTCAAATGTGGGCATGAAAGCTGCGGTGAGAGACAGCGAGGTGACAGACAGCGCGCTGTCGGGAGACCCAACACGACACAGCTGCTGTATCTCTCTCTGATGGCGGAGCCTGATAGCGCCGTAATCCACTTACAGCCTTTTGAAGAATCACAACGTCCGACAGCGAGCCCCGCAACACGCACTATAACAATAAAGGGATATTACACACATTCTTCAATCTCGCGACGACTGACACGACTCGCCTGTTCACTTCCAGCCCTCTGTTATTACTCTCTCTCTCCATCCGCACACCACCCGTCTATCTGCCGCTCTCTCCTCTCCATCTGTCCATCAGCGTCCATGTTACACCGTTTGATGTCTGCGCACCCGTCTATCACTCTTTCACTCTCTTCCACTTCATTTCATCGCTGCTCTGTCTCCTTTCCTCTCCGGCTTTAATGTGCATGTTGACACCAACCTCCTGTCTGTCTGTCTGTGTGTCTCTGAGGGAAACATTTTATGCCTTATTTTTTCAATCACTACAGGAGTTCGTACATTTTTTCTGTGATAGTTGCAGCTTAAAATGTCTGATTTCAAAGTGTCTTTATTTGTGATGTTTTGAGGCTTTTGTAAGCCATCTATTGGCTGAACAAGCAGTTTGTTTCTGTCATCATTTCCGGTAATTTCTGTGTAAAGATGTAAAAAAACTGGATGAAACTACAAGAAATAGCTGTGGAATTCTCTCTTAACACATGTGCATTATAATGCCATCCAAAGTTATTTTTTAAATCTAAACTGGTCTGCACCACTGGATTGCCCTCTGGGATACATAAAGTTGTCTCAAACTCAACCAAATTTTGGCTGCTGAGGCAGGAGACAGGGGGGTTACTCTCTTGGTATTCAAACACTCTTTGATACCAGCGCTGACCAAACACATCAGTAACAGAGCTACTGATTGGAACACAGCCTCTGATTGGCGGACAGACTCAACCCCAAAGCCTCCACATATGGCCCAGTAGACGACATACAGTTTTTAACAAAATAATATATATAATCAAGCGTGTGATTAGCATGTTCAAAAGGCCAGCTTTTGTCATGGTTAGGCTGTGATTGTGTTGAGGCGTAGCACAGCGTCCCTTACTAGACTAGATTTATATTCAGGCATAATTATGGACAGCTAATTAGCACCCACCTTTAAGATGGGGCATTCATGATGTAAGCTGTGTCTCAATTCAGGAGCTGCATCCTTCAAAGGAGGCGGTCTACAAAGGACGAGTCACTCATAGCCTGCGTAGATCGCTAAGGCTGAACTGAAAAGAGACGTCTGGTCTACTTGGGAATTCCTGTTTGCGTCACCAGCTGTTCCCACCCTTAACCTTGCGTCACCAAACGCGGCTCCTGTCGCCTAGCAACAGGTAGCTAGCTGGCTAACTAGCTAGCATAAGTAACGTCACGTAATTTGTTTAAAGGCCCCTTTCGCTATTTTTAACGTATCGCTAGCTATTCGAGTGAGTTGAAACCAAAAACATTTACATTTAAAAGTGTATTCCTCGGCCGTTTAAGAGTCCGCTATCTTGTTTGAATTGGCACACAATAAATCTTGGTAGTGGCCCAAGAACAGGAGGACGCATTTGTCGGACGCATCTGAAGGAACCTTCAAAATGAGACAGCCTTCGACCACGGCTGTGACGCAATCAGCCTTCAAATACGTCCTTCAGAGGATGCAGCGCCTGAAGTGGGACACAGCTCATGTAGTGTTCCATGTGCTCCTGCATGTAGAGTAAGTAACATGTTCATTAATGTTTGCAGGAAGTTTTATGTTGCTCATAGTTATTCTGCTAGCATAGCATTACCTTGATGTTCAAAGCTAATTAGCCCGCCAGGCTTGTTCAGTTATTACAATATAGGTAAATAAGTGTGTGTTAGTTATTCTGCAGTTTATGATAGCAGTATCTTTCTTTGTGTTTATAGCAGATATAATTTAATGCTCATTGTAAGCGCCTCTGTGCTGACAGTGGCCTCAAGTGATATTGATATGATTCACATCTTTGCTTCTCATTTGAATCTCCTCAAACCGCACGTCTATTGAAGTACAATGTCTCATCGTGTTGTTGCCGGACATGCCGTAGTGGTCGTCAGTCATCATCTGGGACAAATTTAAGTCACACTTCAAAACACGATGATGGATTCACTGTATAGAATCTGCAAAAAGACCCTGTAGTTAGAGGACGGTTCGGAAGCTCCTGGCAGAGATACGATCGCACCGGAGCCTCATAAGAAGGACGCAGCTATCTGCTTCACAGGGGAATATACAGTACGCCTCGAGCAGCAGCAGCCTCAGATGTTTATACGACATTGCCGACATAAGGGGGTTATCATTTTGAAGAGATTTTGGTGCATGATGCCGAATTTGCTTGAGGGAAAAGCTGCGATATCGGACTGATATTTAATGTCATGATGATGCAGCTGCAGGCATTTCAGCAACCAAATGTAACTTCTTCGACCATTGCACTGCTATTTTTGTTTTTGCTGCAGACGTGCATGACTTGCATGTTTCAGAGTCGAGAAAAACAAGTGGATTTTACAGTTGCTGCGATTCAGTCATGATGTATTAACTTGTGTGGAAAGGAGGAGGGAACGAGAGAGCCCAAGCAAAAAAACATCCGCTCCATAATGGTCATGAAGGATCGATAATGCATGGAGACAAAGTGCTGCTAAACACTGTGGTTTCTGTTAATTAGCACTTCTCTAATGATCTCTCTCTCGTTTTTTTCTCTCGTCCTCCTTTCCCCCGACTCCCTCGCTTTCTGTGCCTCCCTCCCACTCTTGCTCTTTATTTGCGCCCTTCCATTAAAGAACATCGTCTCTCTTTGGCTTCATCGCTTGTTCATTCCGTCCGAGCCTGTTGACGCGGGCCCCGCTAACCAATACTCCGTCTCTCAGCAGAGAAAACAAAAGCGGGGGGAGGTATCTGAGTTCTTTTCATAAGCCTGATAAATATCCCGTTCCTGTGTTTGTGGCTGATGGCTCTCAAGGATGAGATTTAATGAACCTCTCATCCAACTCTGATTATTTTCTAATTAAAGGAGTGAGTGATGGGGGCAATGAGTAAATTCATGAATGCATGTTTAGAACTGCGGGAGGGAAAAGAAAACAACAAACATGCTAATGACAGACGCAGACGCTGATATAATACTCGGTTGAGCCTTGTTTACTGCGCTCCCTCGGGAGCCGGGGTCGTTTGGCTCAAAGAAATGTTTGCGTCATTTAAACAAATTACAAATCTAAAATCAAATTATCTCTGTAATCTAAAATATGTATGCATGTGGTGTGAATATTAAAATATTTCAGTTGCATAAGGTGCATTAATCAAGCTGGACTTCTAACAAATTGCATCTCTGCGAGAGTCGTTTTCATTATGCTTGGTGGAGCAGAAGGTGCACAAATCTTCTCACAGCAACTCTCCAAGAAATTCTGTCTATGTTCTTTTCTTTTTGCTGAATTACTGCATTTTAAAAGAAGCTTTATTGCAGCCTGATTGAGAAAGACTCTTACTGGTAACATAGTTTCCAGTCAGTAAGGTGCTCCATTTTTGTACCACATGCACGTCATAATCCCTTTTCACATTGCAATTCTGCCACAGCGCCAAGTGTCACCGTTACGTCGCATTTACCTTTTTTACATTGAGCCAAGCAACACCAGAGTAAAGCCACCACAGTATCAGTGTAATTTTGGAAATAATGACGAAAAATGTTTGTCAGCAATCTATTTTCCATGTTGAAGGGCGAGACGTTGACGAGCTAAAAAATGACGACACGTCTGGGTTTTTTTCGTTGACAGGACGTGGGCTGTCGGACATTCAAAATGAATATTTTCCCCCACTGTGCATCTAATCTGTTTGTCAAAATACAAGCAATGCATTCCTGTAACTGGGTAACGGGTATCACAAAGATTTATTCAATAAAACAAAAGGCAAAATCCATAATGGCAGAGCAAGTGGGCAAAAGGGCAAACTCCAAAACGCTTACATAATCCAGTCCAGAAACACGAGGAACAAATTCACAGGTGGAAGGACGACAAAGAACCAGCAAACAAAAAGGGGAAGACAAAGGCTATAAATTGTGGTTAAACAGGAACAGGTGAAACTGATTAACACAGGTGAAAACTATGAGGGCGGGGCACGCAATCTAAAAGGCGGGAAACAGAACAAAGGAAGGAAGTTAAGCAAGGCTCGACGTACATGAGGCAAGAACTACAAAATAAAACAGGAAACACTGAACACCAAACTCAGGACTGACAGGGCTACAAACTAAAACAGGAAATGATCTAAGTGAAATGCATATGCGATGATGAAAAGTAATCTTTAGATGCGTTGTCTTCATTGTTCATTTACTGTATGGATGATGTGCTGAAATGCAAAGTCTTAATTTTACCTGAAGCAAACATCAGCTCATAGTCAGCATTTTCATCTGAAGACTGAATCTAAAACACCTGTCAAAATCAACACTGCCCAGTATGTGTTCTTACGTAGCGCTGCAGAATGACTTTGCCCCACCATTCTGCCTTGCGTATGTTTTTTACGAGGTATAAAAGAGGCGTAATGATCCTGCTTGAACTGGCAGTGTAAAAGGGGCTATGGGGAGTTGGTCTGCTTGTTTGCTGTACAAAATGCTGGACTTTGATGCTGGTGCAGAGAGTCCCAACGTAGGGCTGGTTGAAGTTAGGTTTAAGATTATTTAAGATAAGACAGACAAGTCATGTCTGGTGGAGGACATGGATTTCATGGCAACGCATGCATTTTGCAATAAATAGCAAAGGTCAGTTAGATATCAGACGTGGAAAAGGATCGTACAATGTGTACATTCAATCTGGACCATCACAGACATGTTGTCGTACCATCCCTACCATCATGCTGCTCGGGTTTAAAGATTTTTTGGCCTTTTATGCCTTTATTGGAAGAGAGAGGATAGTGGTATCGGAAACAGGTAAGGAGAGAGTGGGGGATGACACACGGCGAAGGGCCGAGGGCTGGAGTTGAACCTGGAGCTGCCGCATCGAGGACTGCAGCCTCTATACATGGGTCGCGTGATTTAGCAGCTGAGCTAAACTAGCGCCCCTACAAACCTTTTTTCTGTTGCAAAATGGTGACTTGTATACTTTTAAAGCCATATCTCTTATTAACATTACACTTTACTCAGAAATGCACTATATTTCCAGCCGTCAATAAAGCATACCCACTTACCCTTGGATTGCTGGAACCTATCCCAGCTCTGACTGATTGAGAGGAAGGTCACACACTGAACTGGACACGAGTCTCTCACATGGGTTAACACATAGACACACAACGATATGTCGTTGGACTGTAGGTGGAAAATTTAAACTTACACTTACATTCAAACTCTACAGAAGCAGTTTGGGCAGTCCACTTAGGAATTGAGTACTGAAACTACCCGCTGCATCACCATCCCGGCCCATATGATTCATCCTAAATAATAGCGCATCTGCCTTTTGTTTCCACCTTGATCGTCCAAACTCTCCTGTCCCATTTTAAAATTCGCTCTTCCATTACTTCATGATTTAAGAGCTACCGTCCACCGGCCTCGAAAACTGCACTCACATACATAATCAGTTTAACACAAGCAACAACAGAGCGGTGAGAGACTTTGCCTGCCTTCAACTTCCTGCCTGATGCAGCCGGCAATACCATTAACCAGGCAGCGAAGCCACTCTGACGTGATTACCTACCTGAGGTGAATACTCATGATTTCACAGGACTCTCTCTGCCTTACTGAGATCACTGTTTGTGTGTGTGTGTGTGTGTAACTGCAGTGCAGAGTCAGGGCTTGTTTGCTGTTTGTGTCAATGTGTGTGTTTATGTGTTCAGGGTTGAAAGTGAAGGATTACGCTTCAGAGGTGCGACTGGAGAGCGCCAGAAGTCCTGAGATCAGATGGAGAGCAGAGGGTCAGTGACAGATCAAGGAAGGAGAGACAGACTTACGGCGCCGCCGAACGACAAAAGAGGAGAACAAATTGGCAGACGTGTGGCTGTCCTGGAGTGAATTATCGTCCCGTTGCGCACACTCTACATTTACTTCCCCCCTCCACCTTGTACACCTTCAAAATTTAAAAGGTTTGTTTTACTGCATCACTCTTGAAGAATTATAAAAGGGAGGGAAAACCAGACAGAAGATGGAGGAGGAGATGAGGTGATCGGTGTACTCGCAGAAAGATGGGGAGTAGATTGGGAGGTTGGGGAGGGCGGTGAGACAGACGAACGGGAATGGATCGGGCCAGAACTGATTAGTTATTCTGTTCACAACAGCCGGAGCAGCAGGAGCAGCAATAGCAAAGGGACATCACGACTCAGCACGCAGAGATGCTGATATTACCTTCAGACTGCCTAAACGTCCGGGGCCTACAGTCTCGTACGAAAGCAGCTGCAGAAGCACACATACGTCATGCTCGAGTGCTCTTTCAGTCATATATTTGTATGTCGAGTTGTATTTTTAGGCAACATCACTTGATTGGGAAAGAATGAAGGGAGCCAAAAGGTGGAAGAGGGATGATTGCATGTTGTGGGAGGCTATTCCTGAATGCCCTTGTATGTATTTTGGCTCTGATGTTGTTGTGTCATGTCTCCATGCTGATGCAGCGTGTTTAAAGATGGATGTGCGTGTGCGTTTGTGTGTCTATGCTGAGGCAGCGCATCCACAGATGGATGTAGAAATGGTGGCCTCTCTGAGGACGGAGAGGCATTTAGAGGAGACGCTTAGAGGGAGGACTCGCTCGCGAACACAGCCAGGCAAAGTTAATATCTGCTAGCCGTGTGCTCCCTGCTTACTTCATGGCTACGTGCTAATAAAAGCCTCCTTTCATAATGTCCTGTGTAGGCTGAGCCATGTGAGAAATCAGATATGGTATATCTGGTTTAGTTAGGGCCCAAAAATATATTCTATAAATGGAACTGCAGAGTGCTGGATGATAACAGTCAGAAGGAGTACACCCACTTGCTAGCACTAATGTTTTGGAGCACCAAAAACTCCACTTTGCAAAAACAGCTCAGAGGATACTCGAACACATTCACACAACCATCAGCTTTAAAGGCACAATACAAAATAAATAAGGAAGTAAAGTGTTCAATATCACCACAAGTATGGAAGCTGCTAACACTCTGATTTTGGGCGTTAAGTTTTGTGAGACTCATCGCTAATGTCGTCAAGCTAGGCTAACTAGACTCCACTTTCCTAGAGAAGTTAGCATGATGCATGATTAGCATGTTACAGGCTTCCGGTACGGTACAGACAGTTGATAGCCAACCTTATGTGGGCTTAAAGAAAAAGGGGGGTGGGTGGGAGAGGGTAGGGGGTATCATAAATTACACAGTATGACATGCTAGCTAGTGCACTACAAAATTGAGAGCCTGAGCGTCCCTTTCACACTGCCAGTTCAAAGCAGGACGTAGGGCGAAGTCGTTCTGCCTGTGAGCCGGCATCGGAGGTAGTAACAGAGGGCGAAACGGCATCTGTGTAAACGTTGAGCTGAACAGCGGCATGTGTGCGTATGTGAAGCACGCGCTGTTTGTTTACACCTTGTGCACATTTTGATACGTAAAGCCGGAACGCTACATAAAAAACACCCATGCCATTGCTTGGTTCAAGGTAAAATGGCAAAGGCGGCTAACGGCGGAGCTCCGTTAAGGCGCTGTGGCAAACTGCAATGTAAAAAGAGCTAATGCTAACACTTGGTTTGAACCAATAACACCAATATGGGTTTCTATGGTGGGTTTTTAACCTTTGACTTCTGCTACATAGATTAAAAGTGTATCTTTAAGACGATGCGCTGACCACACAGAGACATGAGCAACAATCCACCTTCCACCAATCCACCAAGGTCTTCATGGATAGCTGTGTTTTCAACCACTTAGATTTGGGACTCCCCGAGTCAGCATTGTTCCACACCAAAACCAAGCTGATAGTAAACGGTCCTAAAAGTGGAAATTTGAATTCGGCCTCACGGGGGAAACTGAGGTTTCAGAGAACAATGGAGCGTTAAGACTGCTCAGACACAACAACCTAACCCTCCAGTGAGGACACAAACCGCTTTCACTTGTAAACAGCATTGTCAGATTAGCTTAGAGCAGAAATAGTCCAAACACAGACCTCACTGACCCCTGCAGACCAAAGTCTTTACGCACATGGAAGTATGAATCACCTGCTCCTGATGTTCACATGACCGCAAAGCTTGAGAAAGACAAATGTCTCTCAAAAATAGGACGAAAAGCGATGAACAAAAAAAAAGAGAGATGAAAATCAGTGTGTGTGAAATGGAAATGAAAGTGTCTGGGATAGAAAAAAAGAGCAGAAAGAGGAGGAGGAGGAGGAGGAGGGGTGGGATGAGTAGAGACAGATTAACAGAGGTAATGAGAGGAGAGGATGAGAGCGGAGAGCATGACAGTAGAATACAGATACAGAGCAGATTAGCGCTGTTGGAGTACGTTTCCCTTTCAAAGAGTTCTTATCCAATGTACTGCATTCCTCTGTGCACTACACACACACACACACACTCACACACACGTCCCTACCTGTGTTTTCTACTGAATTCTCATCTCAATACATATTGCCTCACCTATTCTACTCTGCTGTTATCTCTGCTCTCTCTCTCTCTCTCGCACTCACCCTCCACTTTTTTTTGTCTTTTCAAGGACTCTGTAAGTACACCGCATATGTAGGTCACCATACGTTCCCATTATTGCTCAGCTCCTGTTTGATTGGCCATGTCTGCGCAATATGATAAAAAATGCATATATGTCTTGTTATTGGTGTACGAATATGAGTCATGCTAGGTCAAGTAAAGCCTATACAGTATATTGTGATTACTAAGGCGGAAAGAGCTACTTATGATTGACATGTAACATCTCGTGGTAAACGTATTTCTGAACACACTGCATTGATTCTCTGCAATACATACTCTGCGTTTAATTACCTCAATGTTGTTGTTCCAGGGGCTACATTATAGATTTTCTATAACATATAGGCTTGTTTTTTCTAGTTTAAAGCTCCTGTGAGGAGTTTTTCGCTATTTATGAAACAGACTGAAATTAATTCTGATTACTTTGTATGAGCTACAAAAGCAAACCAGACCACCAGTGACAAGATTGATTATTTCTGTATAGTTATTTTTAATGCCTGAAACTGCTGGCGGAGGGTAGGTGTCAGCAAAGCGATTAACTGCACGCTGCCTTTGTTTACATACCAGGGCAAAAGTGAAGTGATACATATGACACATATTAAAATCCACCACTGAAGCATGTACAGGACAAAACCAGCAAAGAGATAAGAGTTACGGCTTTGTCCACAGGGGGCGCCAAAATCAACACAAACCAAAAGTTCCTCACAGGAGCTTTAATTATCGAAATCTTACACTAATTATTTAGATTATTGGGAATTTTTTATCAAATTTGTGTTTTGAGTTCTCCAACATTAACAATAAATGAAAAGAAAGGGAAAAAAAGGAAACAAATAACAAAAGTCTAAGCGAATAGAAAACAACTCCCTGAACTCAAATTTCAAAATAAAAGCGTCACCTTATCTTTTGGGTACACTTGACAAATTCTTACATTAGGGTTAAAAGACCTTATCTCTAATAACGTGTGTTAGGAATTTTTTAACTGTGTATACAATGCATTAGGGCGGGACAAAATGTCGATACGGCAATATATCGTTGTCCTGACTCGTGCAAGTACAATTATCCACATGCTGGTGCCAAATATTGTCATTTCAATTTACAAATATACGGCCTTCTAAAGAGATTTCCCTGCCATTTCGACTCTACGCCTCACTACTACATGAGTCCTCACGGTGGTGCTTATGACCTTAATCTAATTTCAAAGTCCTAATTTGTTTCTACAGTTGTTTTATAGTTCTGTATAATTTAAACACGCCCATTGTTTCATCTCAGTTTGTGTCCAATTCTGTGAAACTGACACCAAACCAAATAAAAGTGAATACATACATGAATCCTGCATTTTGTGTTCTTCAGTTAATCAGATCAGTCGTTGCAATATATCAATTATTGCTGTATCATGATATTATTGTTATTGTGGGCCACGTATCATATTGTATCGTATCATGAGTTACCCGTGCATGTTTGTGTTTGTGATGAGTCTTCACACACAAGAGACTCAGTGGACCTCGGTGTAGACCAAAGCCCTGCTGCTAACTACCCTTGAATCATGTATATTGGCTTCTGTGCTTTTTGGCATCCCTGGGGCATTGTCCTTCTTACATATACAACTTAAAGAAGGTATTTCACAACATACTGCCACTGGCTCCTCTTTACAGCCACCATTATACACTTGAACAGGCTGTTTAAAGTGATTATGGGGACATAACACGCAGCAGCATCACCATAATGACAATACCAGGCGCCCTGTGTTATTGCAATAATAAGTTCACCAATTCTCAAGGACATGTGGTATTACAAGCACAATCCTCACCTCCAGGATAATGTGTTTCAAAATAAAACCCAAAGGAGTGTGGCAGCTTCAATATACATACATAACAGCATGTGTTATTAAAGCTGGGGCAATAACAGCACCTTTACAGGCCAGCCTTTCAGTTAAGGACATCGCTGTGTTGTTTCGGACTGATCGCAACAAAGTGGACTTGATAAGTGTTTTGCTACATTGTGAAGAAGTTAGAAACAGCATCTGTCCGTCTGTATGTAGCTGTCCATCACCGATCTATTATAAAATGACACCTGTAAGCCACTGCAGGTGGAGCGAGCATGAAAGGAACACCCTCGGAGCGCCAAATGTACCGCACGTTCGATGGCCGCCAAACTGGCCAGAAAACTGTGGAGACAAACATTTCAGTACTTGAACTCGAGTGTTTTGTTCAACTTTTTCTCTGTATTTGTTGCCCTTGGTCTTTGTTGAACTTTTTTTTTTGTGTGTTCTGACAAACTAACACTTTCACTGACAATGAGCCAGTCGAACGAAATCAAACACGCTCTTTGTTACGGTAGCTGTGTGATTCACCAGCTTCATACAAAGGGTTGGAAAATAGAGAACAATGAATGTGTCACTTTCAGAAACAAAAGGCAACATTTTAATACTGACAGATCTTTCAGAGTGTGACATACTGTATTTACTCCAGATGATCGCTTCTAAACACCAAACTGAATGCTATAAGCCTTAATCCTTGCAAGTCATTGTAAACCACTAAGCTTTAAACAGATTGCTAATACACCCTAATGTGTTACTTTAACTTACCTGCCCTGCAATAATGTGAGAAAAGGAGCGCAAAAGAAACAATTAAAACCGCTTTTCCTATTGACCCCCACGACCCTTAAAAGCTCCCTAAACCTGCTCTTAAGTTAACTTCTTGTAG
Organism: Semicossyphus pulcher; assembly: GCF_022749685.1. Lineage (NCBI taxonomy): Eukaryota > Metazoa > Chordata > Actinopteri > Labriformes > Labridae > Semicossyphus > Semicossyphus pulcher. The sequence continues at coordinate 11,469,324 of NW_027211692.1, forward strand.
CCATATGTTTGGGACCACTGTTGCACCAACTGTTCAACCGTAAAATGAGAAGCCACATTGCATAACAGGTTTCTGATTCAGGACGGTATAGCTCAACTTCCTCTGAGTGTATTCAATAACTTCAAGAGAAGTTTGAGCATTGTTTTATCTCTTCCCAATTTATTTTCCTTCAATTAGATACTTGGCTTATATATTTTATATTATATATTATTTCCAAATTAAATTACAGCATAGATTATCTGAACATTAGAAATGTAGGCAACAAAACTGCTAAAATCAAACAGATGGAGGTTCAAATTCAAACACACGCACATTAAAAATCCTTTTATAATGTCAGATAGGGCTGCACAATTAATGGAATATTAATCCTGATCACTCATCGTTACATAATTGATTGATGGCGATTTTGACCTCCAAAATATGTGCTCCGTTGGTAGAAAACTCAGCTGCATGTCAAATCAAGTGCCTCCTAAACTAACAGCCACTCCTCCAGGGGGACGATCGAGAGGCTTTGGCTTCACTTTTGGGAGAGCTGGCATGTTATGTCATGAGCGCCTACCTTGCAGACACAGTTTAGAGTGGAAGAGTAAACAACACAGACAGATGTTTCGGTTCAACTAGTTACCGTGTTAATTGGTGACTTTCAGCCGAATGCATCCGTGGTTGCCGTAGTTACAGTAGCTGTTGAAAACGGGGAGAATGCGTAGCTGTCCTCGTGAATGCTTCTTTGTTGTTTTTGTCACAAGCTCAAAATAAAAATGTTACGTCTTTGAAGTGTTGTTTGTGCAAACGTGTCATGTCGGCTACTCACGCTCAGTCACGTTTTCAACACTGCTTGTTGTTACGCTAAAACAGGAAGAGAGCAAGTCACTCGTTGAACCGAAACACCGGTCCCCCGAAACGGCTCGCCATCGGTTGTTTGGAGCTGTTTTTAGTTCGGGGCAAGTGATGTTAAGCAGGAAAAAAGTAAAATGCAAAGAGTGCATGAAAGCTGTGTCTGCGCTGCAGAGCAACACAACTAACTTGTTCCACCAGCTAAAAAAACACCACAGAGCAGTGTGATGAGTGAGGCCAAGAGGAATAACGTCACTGCTCTTATTGCACTTTAAAACATCAAGCTACTTCCTTAATTTTTTTTGGCAGGATATGCTCTTAAGTATGTGCTGGTAACTATTGCAAATTGCCATAAATATCCCTTCATGTATAGAATTCTAATTACTAGTCATATCCAGATCCATGCAACATGTTCTCCTTTCAAACCTCGCAGCTTCAACAGACACAAAGATTGTAGGAAATGAAAGAAAATCCTCAGTATAAATAGCTTTAAAAGTCTGAGTTGTCAGAAAGCATTTCCCTTAAGAACATAATCACCCCTAATTTATACCAAAGATCACTTTGAAGTTTTTCATGCGATGTTCTTTGAAACAAGTAACTAAGTAAATTGATAAATCCTGAGTGGGCTTGTTAGACTGCATGTAAACACTGACAGTTTCTATTTAGAGCTAAACTATAATCAGCAGCAACAAAAAAACATCTTTAGAGAGTGGAAGAAGTTTGGTTTATTTTCTAATGTAATTTATTCCTAATGGTAAAAATGAATTAACAAATGAGTACTTATGTATACGCTGTAACAATGTACTATTTTGGTCGCCCAGAGGGGTACTAGGGATGTTTCTCCGAGGAATAGTCCACCCAAAATCTTATTAGGAATATACTTTCATTATTATTATGTATATGAACTGCGTACAGTTAGAATGGATTCCAAGTATGACAAGATCTTCTACCAGGAAAATGATATTCAATTGTCCATAACGGGATAAAATTCTTAATGAGAAGAAATTACGAGGAAATGGACCCAACTCAACCCAACGATTCCAGCATGGTAGCTAGACCATCATACTGTAATAGCACTCCTGGGTCTTTGTCTCACTCTCACCTGTTTCCCATCACAGCCCAACAACGAGAGTTTATTGTATTTCGTCAGCCTCAATACCCCAGATTAGCTTTTTTTATTCTCTTACAATGGAACCAGCTTTGTGTCCAGCTGCTAATAGCAACAAGCTGCTGAATTCCTGTAGCAAGAGCCAAAAGAACAAGCATTGCCCCGTTTAGCTTTCCGTTTCTCTAATCATAGACAGTCCAACACGTAGAGAATTGGTTGTTTGTCTGTGCCTTCGAAAACTGACGGATTATTTAGTCATACTTATTCTTATTTAGTCAAGTGTTTCTGTTTTAGGACTTCTCAGGCTAAGGTTTTCACAATAAAAGGTCAGTTAGACTGCTAGCATACATAGCATTTGAACAAACAACAAATGCTGCCGTTCTGGTGAGCATAAGAGAAGCAGTTTTATAATAATGCTGTCGTAATGAAGGAGTTAACCTATGCATACTTAACCCATTTAATTGCATCAAGTAGTCCCGTGTACAAAGTCAGCTTCCCCACATCTTTTCCAGGTTACCTTTCTTATTGACTTTCAGACTGAGAGGCTCAGTTTCTCTATTATACCTCTGACTCATTTCCTGTTTGCCTCTATCACGTCATCCCCTGTTATGCAGTCCAACAAATGGAACTTTCCACCTCATTCATAGCCAATGTACACCTGCTTTTGAGATAAAACTGAATGACCGAATAAGGTTTATAATAGAAATGGAGAAAGAAACAAATCTACATGTACAGACCAACTGGCGAGCCTTGCAACTCACAATAAACTGTGGTTTAAGAATAACAGAGATACAGAAGAACTTCTTTGATTAAATTAGAGGAGAACAGACTATTGAATGCAAAAAGGAAAATGGGAAAAGCTTAGAAAGCTACCCACTTTGGGACTACCCAATTTGATATTGAGGGCTGTTTGTTGGCCAAATTGTCCAGTGCAAAGCCACGCGTACCACCATCCCTTCCTTCACTCCCTGCCCATCCTTCCTTATCCCCTTTCCCCACTCTCCATGCCTCGGTATGCGTTATAAATCCATCCACAGATAAAGCTGATCTATCATTCTGTCATAGAGTCAGGGAAGGGAGGTAGACTGTGGAATGCCCTGGCACCGAGCGCAGCGCTACGCTTCCTCGCGCATTCCCTTCTGGGCCCTCTCCGGCTCTGTCTCCATGTCTGTTTTCATGATCCATGCAATGCCCCCGCCGCCCCCTCTATCCATTCCTGTCTTACCTGTACCAACCAAACCCACCCAAGCCATCGAGGCTCCAACCAAGCAGCCCAGAACTGTAATAACAAGGAAAAACCCCTCCCCCTTCCCCAAAGTTATAAACAAGGTAAGCCGTGGCCTGGACTGGCTTGACTGACTTCCAGCTCTGGTCTCCTGTTACACTGAATAACACCCTGCCTGCCAATCTGATAGGAGACAAATTACGAGGTAAGTGCACACCACGGTAGACAGAACTCTATGATCCAGAATCACTGTGCGAACTTGAGCCAAAATACACAGATTGACTTGACTGATATTCTCTGTATCTAACACATTTCCGTTCTGCAGCTGGAATAGAGACAGCAGTGTGAGGTTTGTGTGACATCTGTGCGAATATGTTGTGTAGGTAACTTGTATTCTGCATACTGTACATACACATGTACTTGTCTTCATACATAATATACTACGGTATGCTACAGAAGGCCTGTGTTAACGCCTGGCTCACAGCCATGACACATGGTGCCACAGCTGACCCTTTACACACTCTCACTGTTGTGGGTAAATTGATAGTGTGACCAGATGTATACTCACAGTGCACGGGTGTCGACAAGTGTGAACTGTGCACTATATAACTATGAATGAAGGCCGTATAGCAATACTTGACACCTGACTAAAGCATGATGTTGTCTTCAGAGATAGGATCTATTTTACAGCTAAATTGAACAAGTTAGTAATGACTTGAGAAATTAGACACTGATTACTTTTAGGGGCTGCACGGTGGTGCAGTGGCTAGCACTGTTGCCTCAGAGCTAGAAGGTTACTAATTCCCGATCCGGACGAACTGGGCCTTTCTATATGTGTGGGTTCCCTCTTGGTATTCCGACTTTCTCCCGCAGTCCAAAGACATACTCGTTAGGTTCATAGGTGACTCTAAATTGCCAGTAGGTGTGAGAGTGAAAGGTTGTCTATCTCTATGTGTCAGCCCTGTGATTGACCTGTCCAGGGTGTACCCCGTCTTTCGCCCAAGGACAGCAGAGATTGGCTCCAGCTTGCCCGCGACCCTGAACAGGATAAAAAGTAAAGGTAATGGATGGATGAATTACTTGTAGCAAAGTTCCAGGGATGGCAATTTGGGTTGGCCAGTACACTAATTTGGTCAAGAATCTCAACAATTATATGTCATTCCCTAAGATTTGGTCCAGGTCTTTGAAGTCCCAAGAGGATGAATCCTACTGATTCTATTCCATGACTTAACTTCTAGAATCATCACCACGTTAAGATTCTCAACAACAATCGGAAGAACTTCCATGAAATTTGGCTCACACGTTTAAGCCCCCATTAGGATGTGTGGTAACAACCTTGGTGGTCCATCCATCCATCCAATTATCTATACCACTTATCCTGTTCAGGGACACAGGGGGGCTGAAGCCTATCGTTGTCATTGGGCGAGAGGCGGGGTTTCACCTGGACTGATCGCCAGTCAATCACAGATCTTGGTGGTCCATCTGGTCAAAATTTGAATTTGTCAATACATTGCCATGGGTCTTAGCTATACTTAGAGTTAAGTTCTCGTAAGCTAGTCTTTGTATATTGTAAGAACATACGAAAAGTGGGACTCAGGACTCAAACCCAAATCTCTGGTGTCAGAGAATCTTCTCTTTTGGTGCTCATCATTCAGCCATGACGACCTTTTTTCAGACATCTGTGTTTGCTCAGTGCATTTCAAGGGAACAAATTACTGGCAAGATTGTGATCTTTGGAAATGTCCCATCCAGGAAGTGCCAACATTTTTGTACAATCAAACCGAATCTGTAGGAAACAGGGTCGGTTGAGACATACCATAACAAAATGACTGTCGACACAGGAATCAAACTGACTCACTTGAATTGAATTGTCATCGAAGCTTTCCCCAAACTACACTCAAGCACTTTGGTCACAGTCTATTGACAATATAGACAATCTCATCAGCTGCGCTTTTGAGTATCAGGTAAACATTTCTTGCCACAATGGAAATGCAGCGTTCTGTAAAAAATCCTTTAATGTATATTTTCTTTCACAACTTCTCAAACCAAGTCCCCACTGTTTGATCTCCCCCCACTGTTTCAGAGATAGAGAGCGAGAGAGGAGCTGCATAGTGGGAGTGTGCTGTCCCAGTGCCAGGGCAAAAATAGACAGTAAATTACAGAGCCTTCCGAGAGCACCCCGCTGTGCAGCATGACCTCAAAATAACACACACAGACATACACTCGCAGTCTAACATACAAACATGAAATACTCAGTTCTGCCCTACTTCTATGTATTTCCTTTTTAGCCTGTTGATGTGACAATCAAACAGAAACCTTCGCAGTGTGCCAACCGGCAGTCCTGCGCTAAAGTTCTCTGCAAGCGAAGGAAACTCTGAGTCTGATCACAGATGTTAATGTGATTACGGCCTCATCTCGGCTTACCAAGACCTTAAAAAGTATTTATACAGACATTTATTTGTCCCTTTGCCATGGCTTTCCCTCATGGTTACAGAAACAGTATCTCACGGCTGTTTCCTCGCATCTTACAACCCCAAAAGAATCCCTGAAAACAAGCTTGACCTTCCCTTTTGGTCTATCAACTGGCATCCTTAAAACCCCAAAATAAAACTTCCCGAGGACAATGCTTGTGGACACTGCGAGCTAGAAAAACAAGAAGACCGAGCAGTGATGAATGACTATCACAGGTGTTTGTCACACTCACCTTGAGTGAGTCAAAGCAGGCAATGACTCTGCCGTTTTCCACCTGACAGCTCTTGGCAGGGTGAGCGAACTTGCACTCGCTGTCCGGCCGCGAACACGTCCCTCTCTGGAATTCCCGACAAACCTCCAGCGTCAGCCACTTTGTGTCCCGGATCGGTGTCACATTCACCGCCATCTCGGACCAGGCAGGAGGGGTCGATTGGGAGGAATAGATATCCAGCAAATGCAATTATGTGTGCGTCTGTTTCTAACGACACTGGGGCAAATGAGGAGAAAGGAAAGGGAAAGGACATGGGAGAAAGTCGGTTTTAAGAGGTTTTGTCCCCCAGGGTGTGATTCTGAGGTGAAGCCTGCGAGGCCTGCGACTCGCCTACCACCTGGGGCCCATCCTAAGAGTCCGTTTGTGGCTGTGATAGGGATCTTTCAGTGCCTGTCACCCAGGGCCGCGGCTGGTGACGGCCTTTGAGATTTGGCTTTGTAATCTCTCTTCCTCTCTGTCGTTCTCTCTCAAACACACTCACACCAGTTCTCTCAATCGCCCCGCTCCTCGGCTGAACTGTCAGACGAGACGAATGGCGAAACACATTATCGATCGAGCTGGCCCATGATGAAAAGACGCAGGAAGGAGGAGAAGAAGGAGGAAGAGAGGGAGGAGAAGGCTGTGATGGAGGGGACAGCGGGAAGACAATTTCTTCCGTTCAAAGGAGGCGATAAAAGTTGTTGATCTTCAGCAGGAGGAGGAGGAGGGAGTGGTTGACATCCACAGAGGAGGGCTTAGGGGCATAGATGGCAGATGGAGCAGGAGACGGAGGGAAGCAGGGAGGTGTCAGAGGCTCAGCGGGTGGTGTTGGCAGTCCTGCAGCTCCTGGTGTGGCTGGAAACTCCGGCAGACGTGGAGAGGCACAGAGGCAGAGGCGGCTTCAGTCGAGCCAAACAGCCAAAGGGGTCAACGAAAGAAGGCACTTCTCTCTGTGGAGAAGGAGGGAAGAGTGTCAGTGGAGCAGGCAAACACACACACACACACACATAAACACACAACTCTACACGTCAGCCACACATCTGCATTCATACACAAGCTGCAATCACACACGTTTCCCCGTCATTCTCGCGCACTTCCGCTCTTTCAGTCGCGCTCACAGAGTCTGCCAGGCTCTCGACTGGAAAATCAAATCAAACAGCGTATCGCTAACAGTAACGCTCTCGCATTCAGCCGCAGACAATTTATTTCAAAGGAAGACAGTGAAGACGAAAGAGAGATCAAGAGAAAGAGAAACAAAAAGGATATAAGACGAATTGTGTGTATTCATCTGTTTGTGTGCAAAATAAGTGATTCAAAGGGAATCAAAGTGATGCTGGAAGTCTTACTGCTAATATACGAATAGCAATTTGTTCAAAAACATTTGGCAGCTTTATACTGCATTACTTTGCAAAAAATGATTTTTAAAGAAAAGAAAACTTACTTTTACACTTTCATACAGAATTATTAATGTCCATATTACATGTAAAAAACAAACTATCATTAAAGAGCAACTGCAATTGATCCTTTCTTAAGAAACAAAACATCCTGTTGGGGATGAGAACACCCAATACCTTTTTTGGTATCGAAGCAGTGACTGTTTGAGTATCAAAGTATGAGCAATAAAGTATCAATCTGCACATCCTCGGTGACATAAGTAACGGCCAATCAGAGGGCCAGATTGTATCAGCATCACTGCTGGCAGGTGGCCAGAATAGACTAAAGAGGAAGAGAAAACATCCCGAAGCTGCAAGAACAAACTTTCCCCCCCAAATTTGCAACAATTATTGCGCTTCCAGTAAAAATGCCCTCAAACATCCCACATGTGCTTACAGCCTTCTAGGGCCCCCACACTCAGGTGTAAGGCTTTTATGAATATGCTGACGTGAAGCATTAGTATGATAACAAAAAAAATCCACACAGTAGGTACTGGGCAACTTGATTTAGAGTCATCCCTCTTTTAGTGTTCTCAAGGCGCCCTGTTATTCATACAATTGTTTAACCCTTTAATGTGCAGGTTTAGCAATATGTGGTGTTGCTCTGCATTGTGTCAGCTCGGCTGTTTTTTCTGTTCATGTTAGGGTGGGAAACACCAACATCTTAGATTGGGAAGGAAATAAAGCCACAAACTAAAACCGCAACAGTGATGATCGATCTGAAATAGCAGTGTGTGATAGCGCCACACCAAAAACAGCCCCTAAAAATGTATAAAAGTTGTGTACTTCAATTTCAGCTTACTTTTATTAGCCACGTTCGCTACCTACATTTAGTGGATGCTACAAATTCAGGCATTCAGGACTGTCCCAAGTGAACTGAAAGAAAGCATAAACTGAACCAGAACACGAGCCAGACTGAAGGAGGGTATGAAAGTGATTTACAGTATCACAAACTAGCCCCACAAACACCGAACATCCCGGATTGATTATATTTAACTGTGATGGAGCACAAAAAGATCCTTTTATGATGAAGGAAAAAAAGGGGAGGCAAGAGAGGGAAGTAAAAATACACTCTTGGTCAAACATTGATTGCTTATGTGTCATGCTCTCTTCTCATATTTGGGCCGGTCACGTCTGTGGTGAACTACTTTTCAGCCCAAAGCGGATATTTTCGGCAGTGTGTATGTGTGCGTGTGCGGACAGAGAAAAGGCCAGGGCAGCCCACTGTATCTGGCAGGAGGACTGTGGTAAGGCCCGAGAATACAGAGAGGGTTACCATTTCCAGTGTGCTAAATGTGGAGCGGCAAAATGGGTCCACTGCACTTCCTCTCTTTCTTTCTAGTGTTCAGCTCAAAAGTATAGCATTCAAAGTTGCTGCAGTTCTTGCAAGCATATGAAATTAGGAAGACCACCTGCCTAATATTGTGTAAGAGCCCCTTTGCCGCCAAAACAGCCCCTCACATCCAGGCATGGACCAATCTAGACCTCTGAAGGTGTGCTGAGGTATCTGGCACTAAGACGTTAGCAGCAGATCCTTTAAGTCCTGTAAGTTGCGAGGTGGGGCCTCCGTGGATCGGACCTGATTGTCCAGCACATCCCACAGATGCTCGATTGGAGCATCTGCCAATTTGGCTGTCGTTAAAGTCGCTCACATCCTTGTCCTTGCATCAACTTAGAGGACAAAATGTTGCTCGCCTAACATATCCCATCCAATGGCAGGGGCCACTGTAACGAGACCTGTCAGTGGTCACAATGTTATGGCTGATTGGTGTAAATATGAAATGCAAATGACCTCCTGACTTTATTGATTGATCTTATGACCTTATCTGTTTAAGGGTCATGCAGAAGGATTTCCTACAAAGGACTAATTTTCAGCTGCATTTTCCATCTTTATACAAATCATTTATGTCTGACGAGTACGCTTATATTTTAAGAAGGGATCCACCAATCAAATCTGCCGTACTGATATTTGGTTAAAATACCTTTAGGCTTTGTTGAACGATCCCGTTGGAAAACAATTAATAGCCATAAAAAAGATGATGTGATAATAGGAAACGTCTTTGCAAAATAAGACTTGACATAGCAAATCAGACGATCCTGGCTTCATACACTGGAATCACTGCATCAGTTTGTCTCAAGACAGCATGAAACATGGCCAGTTCTAGCTGGCACGATAGAATAATGACCAATATTCCCTCTAACTCCTGAGAACGTGGAACTTTCTATCTCCCATTTACTGGAGGATTTCAGCCATGGGCAAAGTTCAGTACCATCAACTTCTCCTACAAGCCGAGCTCTTTGGCTCCAAACCATTTGGTAGAAACCAACCTAATTCACATTTCAATGCTGCAAAATGTATACTTAAAAATGCATTGCCAATTAGATGGAGACATTACTATTGGTGTAGTAAATGTCCTGTGTCCACTATCAGGGACATTCATTACGACTTGTTGGGTCGACACGCTGCTCGCTCTCACTTTGCTGCCTATACTTTGACGACAGTGTAACTTCGCTCTTGCTGCCTGCCTTTTAGAGACTCAGGAAAACACAACCTTAGCATTATATTTTTCAGAAAGCACAAAAGCCTCCCAACAGTTGCCAAACAAACCTCATTATGACCGTTTTGAATGTTTGTCCCCGAACCCATCCAAAAGTAAACACAGACATTAGATTTTCTGAGTGCTCAAGGATTTTGCGGAAACTTGCCAGCTAACTTAACTTTATTTGTGTGCTTCTATACATTGGCTCAGGAATGCAGTTTAGAAAATCCTGCCAGCTTTACTTATTGTAAGTGAACTGAACAAAAACACTCCACAGGGCCGGTATTTTAATGTGATTTGAGGGAGAAGAAGCGAACAGACGCAAAGAAAAAACGACCTTGTGATCAAACTGTCCAGAACCACAGCTCACCACAGTTGTCCGTTTCTTTTCTCAGGGTCTAAGCAGAAAGGAAATGTGAGGAAACCCAGTGGTTACCAGTAGCTCTTAACTCTGGCACGCACCAACATAAAAGACAATAAGCCCCATTTACAATGACTGCATGGATAAAGGGGAAGCAAATAGTTGCAGTGCGTACACATATTAGATTAGACAAACTTACGCTCGAGTCCTGAGGCAATGTCACGCTACTTTCCTCAAAGGAGTTGTGTTTTCTTTGACTTGCGTGATACCGCAGCGTAAACCGCTATGACAAAATGAGCTTTGACATCAAATAAAGCAGAATTAATATGTTCTATTACACCCGGTTCCACATCGATGTATCTCGTGCCAAGAGCTGGAACTAAATTCCCATCAAACAACCGAGAGTGAGAGAGAGGCTCATTAGACCAGGCTCACATCAAAACAGAGACTAAAAAAGCAGGGGGTTAAAATGATGAGAAATGACTCTGGCTTCGGGGAAATATATAAATAAAGGAGTCATCAATAAGCATCTTAGCATGTGTGAATAATGCATGTGGCCATTTCCCGTAGCCAGAGGCAGGAGATATTATTACACCATCAGATCAACTAGCCAAGGTAATAAATTGGGGAGGAAAGGGAGGTAAGAGTGGGGATATTACGCACTCCCCCAGCCCCATAATACCCCCAACTTCCCCAACAGACACACACACATTAAACATTTCTTACTCTAGACTACCTTCAGCTGTTGACACGTATTCCCAACACAGCTGAGTGTCACCGGGGTTCATGTATCTCCTCATTTAAAGAAAGCTGCCTGATCCCGTGCTAATCCGCCTGTGAAAATAGTGCCGCTCGATTGGCCTAACTCTGTTATTTCATGAGTGAAAACCCCTCAAGGAAACGCACACGGATTTAACCTGCAGTGACATAACTGCTGCTGAATTACTGGCTGTAAAGAGCCGACTTTATACACGGTTAATGTGTTTGGATTTTAGGCGACATAGTTGTGATTATTTACAATTTATGGCAGCAAAAGAAGGATTCTGTCCATCGTTATGTACAAGAAATTATCACTGTATGTCAGAGTTTTTAGAGCTGGCAGTATATTTTTTGCATGATCTAGCACTCATGTTAATTTAGTCCATCTATATACACAGAACAGCCATAACATTATGACCACCTGCCTAATATTGTTGGTCCCTCTTTTGCCACCAAAAGAGCCCCTGACCCGTCCAGGCATGGACTCCACTAGACCTCTGAAGGTGTGCTGAGGTATCTAGCACCAAGACGTTAGCAGCAGATCCTGTAAGTCCAGTAAGTTGCGACATGGGGCCTCCATGGATCGGACTTGTTTGTCCAGCACATCCAGAGGCTCAGCTGAATTGAGATCTGGGGAATTTTGAAGCCAAGTCAACCCCTTGTCGTGTTCCTCAAAATCATTCTTGAATAGGGCTGGGTTTAAAAAATCGATTTTTCCGATTCGAATCGATTCTCATTTTAATGCCCCAATATCAATTCGTAAATCCCGAGATCGCTCTTTAAAAATATGTGTAAAAACGTGTCTGATCACTCTCGTTTCTGAGCGCTCCCGAACGCAGCACGACTCAGCGCATCCCCCTGAAACACGGCAGTGAGGGAGACATGCCCAGACTTGTTTACTGCACCTACTACAGAGACATCAGTGATCGCCGACAGACTCTTTTTATCGTGTGTGCGTCCATGAACATGCAAGTTAGTTTTGCGCTGATGTTTATGTTACTCTCTGTTAGCGGCGGCTTTGGCCACGAGTGTATTTTCGGCGTGTTGTTAAACAATATGCCTCTAACTATAACTCTTAGTCTCGTGTGGTTTTGTTCTTTTCGCTGTGAGATCTCGTGGCCAAATCTCAAGTTGAAGCCCAGTTTGTTTAATTAAAACCATGAGCCAGATGTACAGACTGAACATCTGAAATTAGAAAATCAGTTCATAAGCTGTCTAATTCATAAAATATTGTGTTGACTGCTGTGTGTTTGTCATCTTAAATAAAAATTACACAATGTAACTTCTTGAGGGTCAATTCTAAATGTAATATGATAATGCACCAGGTTAGAGGTGCTCTGATATTGTAACTGAAACACCTCCTTATGGATACCCAGCCCTATTCCTGAACCATTTTTGCAGCATGGCAGGGCGCATTATCCTGCTGAAAGAGGCCACTCTCACACAAATTAAGGAACACCGTTTCCATGAAGGGTGTACTTGGTCTGCTACAATGTTTAGGTGGGTGGTACGTGTCAAAGTGACATCCACATGAATGGCAGGACTCAGCAAGACGTCACCCAAAGCATCACACCGCCCCCGCCGGCTCGCCTTCTTCCCATAGTGCATCCTGGTGCCACGTCATGTAATTGTGAAGATACTTTAAGGCTTTTCTACAGCATGTGATTCCACCTTTGTTTGCAGGTGTGGATTAAGACTTTGCATTAAAACTGTAATTACTTTGTCCATTCATGCATCTTTTATTATTTAGCTCGTGTTAATGAACACAATGAATATGTTTCATCCTCGTTCTCATTTAAGAGGTTACTTTTTATTCTTGTTTTTGTAACGGTTGTCATCATTACATTGATGAAACGAACACAGAGCTGTGCATACTGATGTGAGTGCAAACCATATGGATATTCTGTTATAGGAAGGCCTCTCGCTCTGCTAACACGAGCCACATTCAGCCCTGACAGCAACAGAGAGCGAGAGAGAGGAGAAGGAATGAGGAAAAATGGAGCGAACATGGGCCAGAGATTGGAGCCATTTATTCACCTTGAATGACTCTTGGGGAAAAAAACGAGGTAAGGTGAAAGGAGGAAAGCCATGAAGCAGGTTCTTCTATGTTTGATTTCCTGTTGCTGACCTTTGAAACACAAAAGACGCAGAAACAAAATGGTCGAAACTTACTGGAGAGTAAGAGAAAACAATTTGCTTCAAAACAAGTTCCCTTAGAGAGTCGCAGTGTAAACTCTAATCTGTTAGAGGGCGCTTGCTGTGCTGTTTGTTTAGGCGGCAAGTTGCAAGTCAGACATTCCTAAAGTGTTTCGAATTCTGTAACGAGATCGGAATCAGATTTTTATGCTTTCTCTGTTTGGAAATATGTTTGATTAACGGTGCGACTCCGGCTCCTTCTGAGAAAAAGCGAAGGAGAGATGGAAATTCAGTAATGCGAGAGGTTAAAGGGTGCTGAGTGCAGCAGCAAAACGCAGATGCTGGACGCCTCGTATTACACCGCATCACCGGCTGACCGGGATATCATCTGTATACGACCTGAGCTGCCCTTTATACTGATAGGAGCATCAGGAGGGAGGCAGTGAGAGACAAATAGAGCAAAGGAGACCAGAGGTGTTGACAGAGGAGGGATGGAGGCTACAGGAAGAGTGATGGAGGCAAAGCGGGGCAATTAGTACAAGTTGGTGAGAGACAGAGGTCTGTGTCTGGTAGCGAGAGAGGGGCGACAAGGTGAGCGCTGGCAGCTACAAAAGAGGAGGAATCAGAGGGAAAAGAGAGGAATTCTGTTCTGTCTCAAAGCTCTCCTGGCTCCACGGTGATACCATCTTGACATTTCTCATCCCTCTTCATTTATCTTTCTCTGATCCCCACCTGATCTCCTTTTCTATTTCTTCTTCGCGTATGCTTCAGCGTTTTCAGCTTTTCCTCCGTTCCCAAATCTTTACTCTTCTCAGAAATCCGCTCGCCGTCTGCCAAGATGCACCCCGAGTATCATGTGACATAAACAACTTGGCTTTTAATAGTTGCCGTCCTCCTTTTTTTTTTTTTTAATCGCCCACCGTCTCGGCCCCCTCGATCTTTCTCCTGCTTCTTGTTCCTTGTTCACACAACACCTTCTGCTGCAGTACGACGGTAATGTGCTGCAAGGTCATCATCGCAAAGGCAGCTATGGAAACCATGTTAAAAGCAAGGACAGCATGGTTAATGGTGTCAGGTCCGGCCTGGTGTCAGCAGTGTGGTGGAAATCGTATGAAAGACACCACAACTTTGTACTGCAGACCCTCCAATAATGAGGCTAGAGCGGTCGGTCAAAGTGGTGCAATAGCAAGACACAATGAGTCATTAAATCACTTGCAGTTGCACACTTTGCCTATATATCTAAAGCCTGGCTTAAATACAAAGGAGTTCTATCATGCACAACAAACCAAGATCTGCACATCCATAAGGCCAGACAGCTTTGGGAAGATCTGCAACCCTTCCATCCATCCATTAACTATACCGCTAATCCTGTTCAGTGTCACAGCAGGCCTGGAGCGTATCCCAGCTGTCATTGGGCGAAAGGCGGGGCACACCCTGGACTGATCGCCAGTCAATCAAGGGGGGCAGACAGACAACCTTTCACGTTCGCACCTACAGTTGAGTAACCAATGAACCTAACGAGCACGACCTTGGACTGTGGGAGGAAGCTGGAGGGAACCCACGCATGCACGGGGAGAACACGCAGACTCCACACAGAAAGGCCCACTACGTCCGAAACCTAGTTCGAACCAGGAATCTTCTTAGCTGTGAGGCGAGCCTGTCAACAGAACCTTTATATTTTAATGGCTGCAGGATAGTCACATCAGCCCACAGTAAATTTGTGAGCAAAAAAATGATAAGAACTAACAATGGGCGCCTGTTAGCTTAGCGGTTTAATCTGTGGCTGCCGTCCTTCCTCCATGCAGCAGCTCCGAGTCTGACCCCCACCCTCCGCGTTCCTCTTGTCCTCTCTATAAAATAAAAGGCATAAAAAAGGCCAAAAGAACTATCAATTGATGCCATTTACAAATACAAAACACAAGACCAAAACTACGTAAGAAGATACCTTTAAAAACAAAAGCTATGACGCAATGTACGAATATTTGTGTTGCTAAACCAAAGCTAAAGGATGATGTCAAAGACAGATGGATGATTAGAAGCACAAGTGAGTTACATATCCTCAGATGTTTCCTTCCATGGATGACCTGTTCCACTGACACGCTCTTATGACTCAGCCAATATTTGGGGTTGACGTCACCGCTTCCTGGAAAGAAAGACGCATCAGGTTTGTGGACTAAATCAGGAAGACTTGAGCTGACGCTTGGCCTGCCGAAGGATTAACTAATGATAAATGTAACATAATCAAGTGTAGCATATAAGCATTGACTGCCGTTACCTTCAGTCAACTTTTGTGTTTATAGGCTGGCAGCTGTAGTGCGTGCAGGATTAAAATAGAGATGACCAAAAATAAGGTGGAAATGCTGGAGACATGCACAGAAATGTCACGCCGGGCCAGAAATGTTCTGGCAGAAATCTGGATTCTCCGTTTACCGCAGCTTTTTCTGAGGCAGACTCCTCCAGCCGCTCATTATTCTCCGAGCCTTGCCTTTGTCTTTCTTAAAATGACACGGAGCTGAAATGTTGCCATCCACAACAATGCTCTGTTTGCAGTAACTTGAAATATGGACAGTCAGTTATAGAAGCTAAGATAATAAGCAACTGGGGCACACATGACAGTATCTTTAGCTTATGTGAAAACACAGAGTTAACGTTCTGGTGCCCAAAGCTTTTTTGAGCTTGTGTTTTTTAGAAGCTGCGATCAACAGGAAGCTGCCGAGTGCTCACCATCAGCTGGATGATCACTTGACACAGGTCAGGAGGTAGGCTGGGCCCATGAGGGGTTGTTTGCCATTTAAGGATTTCATTATTTTTAAATTAAAGTGATGACATAATTTGCCAACGGGGATACAAAACATCTGACAAACAGCTGACAACGGGAGTGCTTTACAAAACATAGCATGTTAAGCTAGTGTAACATCCGCTAACCTAATCATATCTTCAGTGACGCCCTTAAAGTGGTCTCATAAGTCCTTACTAGTAAGTTTTTAAAGAATGTTTTTAGGGGAGTTTTCCATTATTAGAAAGCAGAGGAGAGACAGGAAGGAGGGGAGGGGTTGATCTACAGCTAAAGGGCCCAGGTTTGTTTTTCATGTTCTAAATGTTACACGGAAACTCCTTGTCCAAATACCTTCTGATTTAGCACACTTTTTTTTTTGTCCATTTTGCCTTTATTAGATAGGACAGCTGAAGAGAGACAGGAAATGTGGGGAGGAGAGAGTGGGTGACAACATGCACCAAATGACCAGCAGACGGGGAGTCGAGCTCGCGATCAGTGCGGCCTGGCTCTACCAACTGAGCTAAACCAGCGCACCAGCTTAGCGCACATTTAACTCACATGACTAATCAGCTGTTTCTGCTGAACCGTTCTGATCCACACTCCAACCCAGAAGGTGGCGATAGAGTGTCTAAAAGCAGTTTAAAACCAGTGAAAGTTACCCAACAGAAACAGATTACTAAAGGCATCTTTCCATTGTTTTAACTGTATGGGCTGGATGCGAAACCAACTTGATTTTTTCCGATCACAACATCTTCTTCTTCTACTCTACTTATTAGCGTACATTAGCTATGTGTATAGCCTAGCCTATACCACCAACTTCGCTCCAAACCAGCCAATGACAAAACGCCATATGTATCTTTTTTGCAACATTTCACACAATTAAATGGAAACTTCTTTTTGTAGCCTAAGATGTAGTTTAACTTCCATTTATTTTATACACAAGTAAATACTGGCTCACTTCCTGAAGTCAGACATATAAATGTTAATACTGGAACATATAACAGCCGCATAGAGGCCTGCTTCTTGTGCAACCTCGGGGAATATAAGTAACTGACATCAAAGCAGGCTGAGATTTCTGTATTTTTTCTTTAAGTTCAAGTCAAATTTAACATTTACATAACGTCCTCATTAATGATGGAGACATGGCTCATTAAGAAAATATACATTATCAGGACAGTGAGTAATGAATGCTGCAGAAGTTTCCATTTTACTTCAGCCAAAGTTCCTGTTTCCATAAATGTAAAGCATATCTCAGTCACAATATTATTCTTTAATCCCTGCTTATACTGCTCGAGGAACACTGAGTGATGGACATCTCGCTGACGTTAATGAGCTGAAATACCTTGCCGAGGGGGCACCGGTATTTATAAAGCTCACTCCCTGTGACCCCTGTGGACCTGACGCCCGCTCCCACCCGGGCACACGCTTGAGATCTGATCCGACCGTCTTCGGCTGAGTGCTGGTCATTCTGAAACCAATCTCCATTACCGTGATGTTTCCACAGATTGTACCATCAGGGTAATCTTAGACTTCATTCCCTAGTTCCTGACACACACGCACGCGCACACGCACACACATTAGTATTGACCACAAACCATGAGACAGCAGATCTGCATCATCTACGCAGGATACACAACTACAGAGATGAATGGAAGGTCAGTGGGTGCATTTAAATTCAGCACACAGCCACATGAGTAATATGTATGCATATGCACAGCATCAACTACCTCTCTTTCTATCACACACACACACACACTAACACACACGCGCTAAATCTATGACTCCCTCCTTCAGCTGTAAGACAAACAGAGGGGAGGGGAGCGGCGAGGGCAGTCAAGTGGCACGTGTGCAAGCTGTCGTCTGCACTGTGGTATCAGCGCTGGTGTTTAAACAGCCTGACGTGAGCAGAGAGACAGGGGGTGAGGCAGTTATACTCCACACACACACACACACACACACACACACACACACACACACATATGAATAAGGGTGTGTGAGAATATACGTTCAGTATTCCTACACAATTGCCTTTTCTTCTTATCTCCACTGCAGTGTTGCTACCTGGCTGTGGCAGTGCCAGGGTGGTGTAATGCAGTGGTAGCGAGGGTGTCATTGGGTTCATGGACATAAACCAACCCACTGCCAGACCAGTCTGCTCCTCACAGGAATAGCAATGGAGGAGGAAGTGTGTGTGTATGTGTGTGAGGGAGTGTGGGTGGGAGGGTAGATGGAGAGAGATTAGACAACGGCGAGAATGAGAGGAAAAGTCACACAGACAGACGGGGAGAGAAACAGACAGTGAGTGATGGAAAGGAGATATGTAAGAGATATGGACGGAATAGGTGGAAGGGAGAGAGAGACGGGCTGGTGAAAAAGTAGCCTGCCCACTTTGAAAAAGCTCCCTTGTGTAAATTTACCACCTCCGCATGTGGCATTTCAAGCACGGGGGCTTTTATCAGACATGAAAAAAGGCTAACGGACAGACTCCTTTCACTGCGTCTCTCTTTTGCTGGGACTGGAGAGGCAGGCAGACAGGTGAATCAGAGAATGGAAAAGACAAAAAAAAAAAAAAAAGATAGACAGGTAGACGGATGGGAGGTACAGGTGGCAAGACAAGAGCAGAGATAGTCAGTGTGTAATGAGAGAGGGAGGATTCAGACAGACAATAAGTACAGCGAGATAAGAATAATTTATGACAGTGGAAAATCCTCGACAGGAGACGGTTCAGTAACAGCACGATGATCACTGATTAGACGCCGAAAAAAAGCTTAATAGGAGAATTGTTGTAAAGATTACGGAGCTCAATGGATGAGGATGATTAACGCTAATGATTTCGCCGTCTGTGGATTCCTCGCATTCTTCTTCGGTCTGGCGTTTGTGATCGGGATCAGGAAATTCCAAAAGGAGTGGATGCTCCCCTTGAAAATCTCTATCACACACGTGGAGTGCAGAATCTCTGACTTGTCATCAGAGCGGCGTTCGGGCCAAACAGGGGGATAATCTGTACTCTTCAGCTGTCTATGACCAGTGATTCAGCTTGACACCTTAATCTGTGGAAATCACAGAGGGCTCCTCGGCGGAGCCAACTGTATTTACTATAGATTACATCTCCCACTAGTGTGCATTAGTCCGGTGACAGCTTTGCAGACTGCAGGGAAAACAGCAATCATACACCATTGACTGACTCACTGTGATTTCGCCACTTGCCAAATGGCCTCGCAGGACTCCCCCGACCATCCGCCCGCCTGACTGCGCCCGCCTGACTGCCTGTCTATCTGCCAGTTTGATGCTGGCGTTCTGCGTCTCCCCTCCCGTCACCTTGATCACAGCACCCGCCCTATTTTCTTTCTGCTTCATAATTGAATAATGTAAATTAGGGTGTCAGGGTGCTCCGTGTCACCACGCACATACACGCTGCTCATCTGCATTCGACAGGCTGCCCTGTGCCTGCTGAAGACAGCAGGGAGATGACATCACTTCTGGAGGACAGATTAGCTGAGGGACGAGAGAAGGAGGTGGGGGAGGAAAGAAAAGAGGACAAATTTGTAGAAAAAACTCATTTTTTGGTCAATAAAGTGAAACGCAGATAAACATGCATCCTCTCCCTCTCACTCTTTTCCTCTCACATGCAGCTGTTCAGTCAGAGCGGAGTGCGCTGTGAGATTCAGTATGTATCTGAGTGCCTCCTCGCTCCGCCTGTTCTTTACTCTAATGACCTTGTAGATCTGCCGGCTCTGATCTGCAGAGAAGCGTTTTCAACTCGCAGAGAGTCAGACAGCCAAAGAGAAAGAGCCGTGGAGAGGCAAGAAAGACAGAGAGTAAGACGGACAGATGCAGAGAGAGAGAGAGACAGACATGTAGACTTTGCAGAGGTAAAGGAAGTGAAACTGTGAAGGAGAGATGGAGCTGTTAAGATTAGTGGGTGAGAAGAGGGCGTGTACTCAAGACAACAACAAAATACAGACTGATGCAGTGTCTGTAACAGCAGCAGTCTGGTAAATACAAGAACATAGGGCAGTTCAAATGGAGGTAAAACATGTTATAGCAAACATTTTACGGGTCAATAAAATACCATAAATATTAGTACGAAGGAGCCCAACAGATCTCCCTCAACATTCAGGCAAGCTGTCCTCTCCTATTCCAAAATGAGCTTTGATTTCACTACTTTTCTGGTCTGTTCTGGTTTGCCAACAAAGTTTGCAACTTAATGTAATATTAATGCAAAAAAAATCCTTAACCACTAAATCACTGCAAGGCTTTTATTATAAACTACGCAGCTGCACAAAAAGCACCCTGTATGAACTTGAGAATCAGTTTAACAAACTGCAAATGACAGAGAAGAAAAAGTCACGAGCCACATTCATCTTGGAAGATGAACTGCAGGCACCGGGCCCTCCGACATGTCTTCAGAGTAAGTGACACCTCTCACCATAACTTCCTGCATGCAGGGTGGAAAGTTGGCATCGTAAGCCCTGAGTATGGCAGCTCACAGTGCAGTGCAGTGTAGGTGGGGTGAATAGAGTGGATGGAAAAGCGTTACATGTTGTGGAAGTTGTGCAGATTAATAGAAAAGTGTGAATGTCACCACATATCACCTCCTTATTGAACCGGTGTCATCGTCAAGACTCAATACGTTCTAGCGACTGGCTGGTGCTCAAAGTCCCACGGACACGAACACTTTATGCTTCTGTGCTGCATTCACACTTTGTACCTGCGGGTCAAATTAAAACTATGATTACAAACTGCTCTACACTTCTGTTGTTGCCATTCTTTGTGTTTTTTTCTGTTTGTGCATATTTATTCTGTTTTGTTGAACTCTCGACATCACTGGAAAGGAGGGCACGCCCTCAATGATTTCTCCAGATTTAAAGCTGCTGTGAGGAACTTTCAGTTTGTGTTGATTTTGGCGCCCCCTGTGGACAAAGCCGTACCCCTTATCTCTTTGCTGATTTGGTCCTGTTCATGCTTAAGTGGTGGATTTTAATAAAACATCTCATCGTTATATGTATCACTCAATTTAAATGTTTGCCCTGGAAAATGTAAACAAAGGCAGCGTGCAGTTAATCACTTCGCCTGACACCTACCCCCCGCCAGCAGTTTCCGGATTTAAAATAACTACATAGAAATATTCAGTCTCGTCACTGGTGGTCTGGTTTGCTTTTGTAGCTCATATAGAGTAATCTGAATTAATTTCTCTGTCTGTTTCATAACCAACAAAAAACTCCTCACAGGAGCTTTAAATAACGGTTGAATGAATGGATATTAGACCATTTCCTCTTCCTGTGGACAGGCTTTGTAAATGAGCATTTTGCTAAAACACTGATGGATTTATAAGATGCTTGTGCATGATCATATGTTGCAGTTTCAATGTTAATATGTCCAAGACAAATTAAACAAACCTTAACTTCAGGTATCACTATTTTAATGCAAAACAAAACAAAAGTGACCAAAAGTCTGTTTTTGCTCGGTTTATTCGATCACTTTCTCTGCAAAAATGGTGCACGTGTTTTTAAAAATATTGCACAATATTGCTCGAAAATTTTTGGGGAAACATTGACAGAAATGCAAAGTTTAATCCAAAAGGCAACTGGACTTGGTTGAAGTTCTTGGAGGTGTTTCACCTCTTCAGTTCTAAACTGACTGGTGGACGGAGCGAGAAATACAAGCCTCTTGACAGGCAGACATACAACAGCATTTAAAATAACCAGCTCCTTGATGCAAACTTTACTAAAAAAGATAACAATATTCTATCCACATTATGTTCCCTTATGTTGCCTTTCTTCAACATGCATATTTGAGTAATGAGTTTTGATGATCTCGTGCATGCTCATGTCAAAGTGTCTGTGCGTCACACTGGTGCAGACGGCCTGTGCAACGCGGGAGTTTAATCATTTCCTGAGGGCAGCTGTAGTGTAAACACCAGTAGCCCAGTCATTATACAGAAGGAGTGTGGGGCGCTTCATATGTGTGTGTGTGTGTGTGTGTGTGTGTGTGTGTGTGTGTGTGTGTGTGTGTGTTTTCATTCATTCATCCTTAAGAGCATATTTAGCTTTAGTGTGAACAGTCGGAGTCACACAACAGGGATTTCAGTGTAGTCCAAGGAAGCGGAGTGTAGTCTGCCAGAAATGTGTGTCAGCGCGCGCGTGCATGTGTGTGTGTGTGTGTGTGTGCGTGCTTGTGCATGAGCAAGTGGGCGTGTGTGCTAACTACTCTGCGGAACATTAAACACCAACGTTACCCGTTTCTTTTTGTCTGCTCAGCTCTTTTCCACATTAAAAGTGTCCCGCTTCGTACTGCCGCACATTAGCAGAGAAGCACGGTGATCGTCTGCATATGGACGCACACGGACTCAGACAGGGACACATAACTCAGTCAAAGACACGTCAACACAACATCCAGATGGGGGATAAAAACAAAAAATGTCAAGGCGAAATGGAAGAAAAAGAAGCAACACAGTCTAAAGAGACACACATTAACACACACACACACACACACAGAGTAAACAGCAAAGACTTACTGTATCTCTGCAAGGACTCATCTGACTGCTGCTGAGGGGAGAATGGAAAGTGAAAACCTCATGCTTGCTTCGCGGCACTCCTCTCTTTCACTCCCTCCGTCACAGCCCCCTCCTCCCTCCCTCCCTCCTTTTTCCTTCGCTTTCTCCCTGCCTCTTTTCCTTCCTCCTCCTCTTCCTCCTTCCCTCCCTCGCTTCTTCTCCCTTGCCTCCTTCCCTTCTTGGCAGAGCCCTACTGTATTCAGATACACCCGTCTCCATAAAAGGCAGCACAGCTAAACATGTCACACATAATTTACCCACAGCAGGCTGCAAGTTCACCTTTCACAGCTCGCGCTTGGATCGTATGCAAAAGAGGGAGGGCGACAGAGAGGGGGGGAGTTAACTCAGACAAACTTCTACTGTCAACAGCCACGTTCCCACAATTTCACACTACGTGCGCCTGTGTGTGTGCGTGCGTCTGCATAAATGTGTGTATGTTAACAAATGCTGACAATCAGACCGTGAAAATGCAAGCGGAGACCGAAAACGCAGTTCACCTGCACTCCTCCAACACCTCCCTCTTTTCCTCCTTCACCATCTGTATCTGCAGGCAGTAAATCTCATACAGATGCTGTTTGTGAGGCCTGTCCACCTGCACCCCCCTTCCTCCTCCTCCTCTTCCTCCCTCTGCTCTCCTTATCCGTGCTTCTACCTTTGTAAAACATGACTGACAGGAACAGAAAGAGGGGGGGAAAAAACACTGCAAGACAAAAAAGAAAGTAATAAAAAAAGGTTAAAGAGAGGCAGAAAGAGGAGAGGAGTTAAATCGTTTTGTTTTGTGATGGAAAGAGGGTGATGCAGCGAGAGATAGAAATAATATGTCAACAAATAAAACGCCACAGCGCCGAGGCCGCTGCTGGGAGAACGGGCGCGATTCCCTCTGATGATGTGTCAGGTTCTGCACAATCGATGGCTTTAAAAATACATGCCTGCTGACCTCTCCTCTTCCTCCTCTGCTCCCCCCTCTTTGGAGTTTCATCTGACAGCTTTAATATTGCACTTGAAAAGAGAAAAAAAAAAAATGCAGCATGTGGAAAGCAGTTGTTGGAGAAGGCAGAGAATAGAGAGACGGAGAGATTGGGAATAATAATAGCCGCACTTGAGTAGCGGTGCTAGCTGGTAGCTTTTCCCCTCCTCCTCCACAGCTTCAGTCCACTCGCAGGACAGCAAGAGTCACAGCTCTGTTGCCATGGTGTCTAACTCCATCAAACACTACGTCAGGTGCGTGTGTGTCCATGTTGTGTGTGTGTGTGTGTGTGTGTGTGTGTTTGCGGAGGTGTGTGTGTGTGTATGTGTCGGGTGGGTGTTACCAAGTGACTCAGAGCCACATCACTGACTTGTGGCTGCAATATATCAGGGTGTTTGGAATTTATCACTGTATTGGCTTATGTGTGCGTGTGCGTTCGTGTGCGTGTGTGTACGTGTGTGTGTAAAAGTGTTATGGAAAGGTGTTGATTGAACAGCAGCCTGCAGCCGGCCCTCAGAGCAGCACAGATCCATCATAGGTGCTTTTAAGTGTTCATGTTTAGCGTCAGAAACTATAAATATTTACCAATTCATTCACAAAGACAAAGCAACGCGACACAGACGCCGCTAATATAGAGTTATGATTTTAGACGTGTGAGTCACTGACTGATGCCCAAAAAAGGTTAAACTGCATGGGAAGGGTTTGCAGAGGGGTTGGGACTATGTTGACAGTCGACCAGTCATCGATTATTGAAACCATTAAATGATTAATCGATTAATCAGCTAATCGGATAATGAATTGCAAGAATATCTAACAAAAAAGATTGCTTGATATTGCACTACAGTGTTATATTAATGTTACAAGCCAATAAAACTCTGTCTATAGATAGCTAACGTTAGCTAGCTGAGAAGCTAATCATCCTTTTCTGGGCGAGTCTACATGAGCGTGCCTTCACCTCAAACACTCCGCTCCCGTGATAAGCAAGGTCCGCTTTACAGATCTTGCAGGCGATCCTTTTCTTCGCAGCGTTGAGGCTGAAATAAGCTCGCAGACTTTAGAAGCTTCAGGACGCGGAAGTGTCGCAGCGTCCGGCGCCATTTTGCAATGTTTTATGTTTACATGTTCTGTTTTGCGGGAGCAACTCTCAGCAGAGATAGTACGGATGCGAGAGGGCTCACTCCTCAGCAAACTCAGCTCCGGAAAACGATGTTAAGTCCGCGCACAGCATGAAAAACACGCGTGATGGCGTAACTATTATCGACAGATATCGTTTTTTGTTGACTAATTATTGCAACCATAGTATACAACTCTTGCGGGTTGAGTCGAGCTTTGATGACCCGACAAATGTAAGTCTGATATTCACTCCCTTTATTCTCTTTTACCTCTTTTTTGGTCTCCACCAGCTCCTCAGTAAAATATCGTTCTTTTTGGCTGCTAAAGTGAAGAGTGACAGTGATGAGAGTCAACTTCAACATTAAAGTTTCTTGCTAAAAAAAAACAACAGAAATATGAGCAAGTCGCTTAAACACTTGAGAGGAAGCTGAGAGGAACTGAGTCATTTCTGAGAGTGTCACTTGGAGCAACAGGTTTCACATTACACATAGTCTTTGACCCAATATTAAAGCTATTACATGTAGCATTTCCCAGCAACTAGCGCTATGGTTTATAATTTTGTTTCCTTAGTCTTGTTCCAACATTATGTCAAAACCGTCACAGTAACAGTGTGTTTCATTACGTCCCCTGTTTTCCAGGGAAACTTGGGAAACACCAGATACTTCAGAGAGCGAAGACAAAGGTCATCATAGTGTTTATGTTAGCTAACATAGCATGCGGCTAGTTCCCCAGAATGAAATGACACAACATGGCTAAACATGATCAAATATAAAATCAAATTTTAACACATTATTTAATTTGCAAACATGATTTTTGTCACGTGACAAAAACGGTGCTTGGATTACATAAGACAACGACTCCCATGATCCTACGCTATTTCACCACATCACCAAACTACATTTTTTGTTATTGTTTTGATTGAGGAACCACTAGCAGCAGATTACATAAAGTGTGCTTAATATAGAAACATCAATAAGTGTACCTTTAAGTTAAAGCCTGCAGAACATTGAATGTATTTGTAAGTAAAAGGCATGTAAGCATGATTTTTAAATTGGTACAGGTCATATTGGAGCTTATTTAAACATGTTTATATGGTTGCGTCGTTGTTTTATTCACTATTTGACAGTACGCTTCATTTAAATGTTAGTTGTGAGGTTTTAAAATATGAATCTGCAAAGCAGATCCCCCTGAGACACTGTGAAGGAGAAGTGCAAAGGAGTATAAAATAACAAGTACTTCAGAATTATACCTGAGTTCAGTACTTGAGCATATACTTTCCACCAGCAGGCTTTTAGTCTGCAGGGAGAGACGCAGTGATGAAGAGACAAGGCACAGTGAAAGTGGTTTTGGACTTGCAGATAATTGCTGCAATTGCAGATAATTTAATGCACACTAAGGTTCCTGCTCAGCGCTCTGCTGATGTCTGTGTACCGAGGAGAGAACAGAAATGACTTTTAAGGCACTGTGTCCTCTCACATCCCTCATTGTGATCATCAAAACGTGGCCACAGATCCATGAACATGTGTCCCTTGTGTTTCGGATCATTAAAGGCAGGAATGAAGAAGGAAAAAAACTAAGAAAAAGAACAAAGGCAGGACGAGTTAAAGCTGGACAAGGAGATTTGGATCCATATATCATTTTTGATCCATGCTGCTAAGCAAAGCCAGAGCTGGACCGAGAGCAAAAGAATATCTGCTGGAGAACCTCAAGGATCTTACCGAATGGAAAATCCAGCAGGGCGACCCGGTGTGAGTCTGAGAGCTTTTCAACATTCATAACAGGCCTCTGATCTATTGTTCAGTATCTCAGATCAAATCATCAAACAGATAACCTCAAACAACAGTAGCTATTTTAGGCTTTGAAAACTCGGTGACCTTGCAGAGCCTCCGCGTTTTTCTTCTTAGTCTGAGCAGCTCCGAGATCTGGTACCGACATATTCCGGGGCCTCGAGATGTGACCTCAGCGGAAAATGTGGGAATCTGTCAACACAGAGCTCTGTGTCGGAATATATGAATGAGCATTGTTCAAAACGCTCCGAAACTCTGAAACTCACCACTGAAATAGCTGTGGTATGTTATGCTATGACCACTGTTATTCTTCAACTTATAACTAAAGACAGACAAACATCCTTCTGCTTTTCTTTTGCCTACTTACAGTATATCTTGGCTTCAGGTTGGACTCACTAAAACACACACTTTCAGCACACACACACATACATGTACACACTTTCATCAGGCTGCTTTGTGTCTCCTGAACACCGACGCTGCATTATTAGAGTGGAGGCAGAGATATAGATGCTACTGTCACATAGGTGTCTGGTGGATAATTCAATCAGGCGTCAGCACGGATACTGAAGGGAGGCTCTTAATGAAAGGTAGCATAATGAAAAAGAGGAGCCTCTCCATTTTGAGCTATGACAGGCCGGTTTCAGCGGGGAGAGAGAAGATAGAGGCAGAGCTGAATGGACACGTGGACGCTGAATATTCAAAAAGATTTCTTTGTCTGATTTGCATTACGGCTTTTTTTTGCTTTCATTTTCCTAAACTGCAGAAGCTCTTTGTATAGTCTGTTTGCTTAAAAAGCTTCCCACGTCCACGTATAATACATGCCGTTAAAAGACACACAAGGAAAACGGTCTCTTATGAGATTTCCATGTAATGTAGGGTAATAAAGATAAATCTAGAGGGAGCTGTGTTATTTAAAAGCTCCCTTATTTTTGTCAGGGATCTACAGTAAAATACGGAATATAAGTCGCACTGGAATATAAGACGCAGTGTGTTTTGGGGGTATCGCAGACGGAAAAAGGTTTTCTATAGCTATTTATTAAAAACAATGTATAGTTTCAACACTGTTTTCATTTGAAACACATTCACAACACGCACAAATTACAGCCGACCATCTGTTTTCATCATGCCGAGTTTGCAACCCTGCTAGCTACCGGTGCTGCAGCTAGCAGTAGCTGGCAGCCTACGCTAACATCGATTGTTGTGAGGGTGGCGGCTACAACGGTGACGGTGCATGTCCGTGACGAAGCGTTAGCTTAAAACAGCGAGGAAAACAAAAAACAGCACTGCGGCATGTTGTAAAGACGACGTTGTAGCGGCTTGGACACGGAAACAGTTTAATGCAGAGGTGTGACGTCACCACTTAACAACTTTAGCTAGATTATAGCGCCATCATCTGGGTAAAATACCGTAAGACAGTAACATACCTCTCTGCATTTTATACTGGTATATTGGTCACCCTGGTATACAGGACGCAGCCCACTTTTTAGATGAAGAAAAACGTATTAAAAGTGTGTCTTATACACCGAATGTTACGGTATATACATGACCTATTGCTCACCCTCAGCCAGTTGTGTCTCCACATGCGAGTGTTGAAACATGATTTCATGAAGGAGTCCCAGTAGTGGAAGGTTGAAATTTCCCATTCGAGTCTTTGGGTAATAAAGTTGAAGAGTCCCTGCCCTGCTGCTGCTGCAATCGTGCTCCACAGCCTGTCTGTGTGTGTGTGGCGCAACAGATACGGTCACAAGCCTCAGTGGCCGTTAAACCACAAAATGACCAGTAATGGAGAAGCCACGTTTTTACCCTCCAATCAGCTCGCACTACTGTCATTTACATACCTCAAATACTGGCTCTGCACATTGAAGTATTTATGTCATTGTGTGACCTACTCATATATATTTAATTTAGATTAGAAAGAGCTTTAGAAACTTGCACCATTGGTGATTTTCTTCATGATAGTGTAACTTCTAATGCAGCATTAGGGTAGGTTGTTTCAGACGGGGCACACTGGGCGTTCATCTTTTATAACATGATTTGTTTTATGCATATGAGTCTAAATAATGCAGAATTAACTGGATTGTTTGCAATTAAACCTTTAAGACCAAACCTTCAGTGCTTTTGAATTTTAAATTATTTTATTGACTAAAGAGTTGTGTTACGTTCAAATGTTCCACAACATAAAGGGGCTGGGGATCACCTGATGTACACAAAAAGGTCAACCATCTGGACAAAGACGGAGTGAATACTGGGCAATCCGACAACACAAGTTATCATTTCCCTAAAAGTTACACAGCATTCACCAGCACTACCATAATATAAGTGCATGCAAAACCTTCCCAGCATATTCAAATGAGCTACAGATAGTATCTGCAAGCTGCAAGGAAAAAACAAACCCAGACATAAACTCCAAACACACTCTCCACATGCAGCTCTTTCAAATCTCTCTAAGACATCCACCCGCTTTCTAACAAACCCCCGACCTCAGATATTTCTGAGTAAGAAAAAAAAACACAACAGCAACAGGCAGGGAAGTTGTCGGAATCATAACATGTCAAATATTAATAACAGCCTGTCGTCTCTGTGGAGCAACTCTCCCCTCTTCTCGTCCTCTCAGGCGGCACAAACACACAGATAAACAGATCATCCTGTAAAGCCAAGAGCCGTCCGCACGGTCAGAGGAAGAGCTGTCTTACCTGCCTGCTTGTCTGTGTGTTCCTCCCGCACTCGGTCTGGAGTGTGTGTGCGTGTGTGTGTGCGCTCACACACAATCCCTCCGAACAGGAACTGATGAATCTGCACGACTTCAGCCCTGCAGCGTGCAGTGCATTATGGGGTTTCGCTCTCTCTCTCTCTCTCTCTCTCTCTCTCTCTCTGTTGGCACGGTGTTAGAGGGGGATGTCCTCGCCTCCTGTCTGGAGAGAGGAGGGTGAGCTCACAAGCGCTCCGTCCACACACACACACACGCATGCACACAATGCAGAAGAAGCCTCATGATGACAACCGCCGCGGCTCTGGTTGCCGTGGAAACAGCATCCCTCCACCCCACCCTCCTCTCTTATTCTCGCTACTTTAGCCCTCGCTCAGTGAATACATTTGAAAACTGAGTGAAAAAAATAAATTCTGTTTGACTGTACTTCCTCTATGTAACGTTTACTTTGAGGCTAAGCTAACAAGCTAACACAGACGTGAATCCTGTGGTCATGTGATCACTAACTGTTGCTTCTGCCTACCGAGATAAAGACAGGGTGGTGTGGAGAAAGAGGGAAAAGAGTGTTTGTGTGTGTGCATGTGTGTGTGGGTTGATTTGTTGGTTCCTGAAAGCGGGCTTTACTTCCTGTTTGTGGTTTCTTCCCTTTTCAGCACTGCTTCAGCCAGTGCACTGAGGCCTGCAGCCCTTTGATAACACACATTCACAACAAGGGGAAGTACAGCTGGACTGACCAGCGAAATAAACGACTCGTGCGCACACGCGCATGCAGGCAGGCAGACGGACACGCAGACAGACAGACCGACTGCGCCCACTGCTGTAATTATTCCAATTTTCCTCATGATTCACCCTCCTGGAGGTAGGTCTGAACTGTTATTTAGTGGGATGATTCAGAATGATAATAGGAGCGCGATGGGTTATCAAAAAAAAAAGAGGCTGGCTGACGGACAGAGAAAGAAAGGAGAGACAGAGGGAGGGATGGAGAGATGGAAGGAGAGGTAATTTGACGAGGCTGAGGAAGAAAAGGAGACCGATCCACCGTCTATCATGGCGACAGAGTGGGCGGAAGGCCGTGGCTGTCCTTCAGCTCCTGTAAATCAGCGGCTCACAGCTGAGTCCTGCAGTGCAACCATCACACTGGTAACCCCTGACGCTCAATCTTTCAACATCCTGCCTTCCTGTTTTTCTCTCTCTCTCTCACACAGCTGTCATCCCTCTCTCGTCCCCTTCCCCTGTCTATCAATCACACCTTCCACATTCTGAGCCAATAAGAATCCTCCGAGTCTGGTTTATATTTGGATCAAACTAATGGAGCTAGGAAGAACCAAAACTACATGTCCCACAATTCTGTTCTCTTGTCTTTCTAGTAGCCATAGGAACAGGCAGGAACTGGGATTCACTGAGCATTGATTGTTGAATGTCTTGCGAGCATGATTTAATCAGTGAGCTTGGCAAAGGGACAGCGAGGGAGCAGAGGAAGGTATAGAGAAGGTGGGAGGCAACAGATAGAGTGTGAGGATACATGCACTAGTTCGACCATGTAATTTATACTTTATTCTATAGGTCTACGGCTGTGTACTGGCAAGCATCTGGCAATACGATACGTATCATGATACAGGGGTGCACTTCAATATATTGCGGTACTTATTCGAGGTGATATAATGTGCCCTTTATTACTCTGTTTCACTGGCCTGTGTTCTTTGTGTTTCAGATGTGGATATGTGCTCTCTACTTCCTGTCTTAGTTTAGATTGGCCCAATCCCAGTCTCCACCCTAAAGCCTGAGCACCAAACCCTGAAGGACTTACAGTGCGTGAGTGTGTGAGTCCAGGAGGGTTCACGATGGTATAAAAATGAGGAATGGCACACACTATCATGACATCACGTTACCGGAGAAAAACAGCCACACCTCCAGGATGTATTTGTGTTTAGTACATTGCAGTGTTTTTATTTTATAGTGAAATATAAGTCAGAATAGCGATCAATGTAAATACTGTTCAGATATTTGATTAAAAATATTACACAACTGTTCAGTAAAGAATCACAACAACGATTGACCATTGTTTTCATTTATAGATAAACTTGTTTGCATTTTTTCCCCATCAGTGTTTTTTTCAAACTTTATTGAACACTACTTTAATATACAATCGTTCGTTTACATTTAGTGAGGGGTGGGCAATCATGTTCTACACGTACTGTAAAGTCCAGGGTATAAGAGGCACTTTTAATACATTTTCTTTCTCATCTAAAAATTGGGCTGCGTCCTATACACCAGTGCGACCAATATACCAGTATAACATGCAGAGAGAGGTATGTTATTGTCTTAGGGTATTTTACACAGACGATAGCTATAATCTTGCTACAGTTGTCGGTTGTTTAGTGGTGACGTCACACCTCTGTATTAACTGTTTCTCAGGTCCGAGCCGCTACGTCTCCTATTTCCAATGTGCCGTGGGGCTGTTTTGTGTTTGTCTCGCTAACGCTTCGTCATGGACATGCACCGTCATGATCGCCGTTGCAGCCGCCACCCTCACAACAAGCAACGTTACCATAGCTGTTGGAGTCAGTCTTGGATCCCATTGGCTATAGTCTGAGACGATATAGCCTCTGGGTAAGCGGTAATCGACTTCCCGTCAAGACTTCCCTTTCTACTTGCTGCATTGTTACAGAAAGAGAAACCGTTTTCTTGTGATTTACTTAACTTAACGGGTCTTACCTTTGCCAAAATTTCAACATCATGATGCAGATTAGTAAGAAGTAAAAATTCAAGCTTTGTCAGGTCTGTCCTCGGGAGGAGAAGAAAACTTTTAAAATGCTCGTTTGCTGCACGGAGGTTGGATCGATCTGATGCATTTGAGGAAGTCGGGAAATTTGAACGCTGAACGTCTTTCGTGACACAGCGTCAAGGGAATATGTCTCAAGTTAAACTTTGGATCTAGAACGGATTGTTAGCTGAACTTACATGCAGAAGTCTGTTTATAGAGATTAATAAGAAGCTAAATCGTCGTCAGATCACGCTGATGGGAGCCGGGATGTCATTACAGCGGATTGCATTCTGCCTGCTTTTGCTCTCCTGTTTTTCCTGCATACGCCGCAGCCTGCTGACACGTGATTGGTCAATTTTCTACTTTCTACATTTCTGTGTATAATCTGTAAATGGAGATTATGTTGGAGTGTAAAAGTCAAATAAATGAAGATAGATAAAAGCACTGTTTCATGATAGGTGGAGGTAAAAAGACACTATATATTTAAACCACTGCCAAGAATCTTTGCATGATAGATTTCATTAAAGAATTAAAACAGTGTTCTTAAGAATCAATACATGATCTCCAAACATAATATTGTGATACTCAAATCTATCAATATTTTCATACACCTCTATTTAAGTCTAGTTAGTTAATGTGTGGAGCATTTTTGCCTTTGGAGGAAGCATATACGTCTGAATAAGCTGACATATTCACCGAAGTGCTCGGCGTAATGAAGGGTCCTTGAGTTTGAGGAACGTTGAATAACCTGCTCAGATTTGAAAGCCAGGGTGATTAGTCTGCTCTCTGGGACTATAATGGCAACAGCAGGTGTCCACAGGCTACGTGTGCCACGTCTATTCATTAGAGACATTAACACTAACCACTCGTGCACGTACACACACACACACACACACACACACACACAGTTCACTGCTCAATGAAACTATTCATTAACAACATTGCAGCTCCCCTTAAGCGCAATGACCATTGATTAGACTTGTGCATAATGATGGTGGTGGAAGGCTGGTGTAATTATTACTGGCCTCAGACTTTTGTTCACCTGAGTTCAGGTTTCTTACATCACACCTTCACTTATGGCATTGTGCCTCTTACTGATACTTATATTAAATGTATTGTATTAATGTAATGTATTAAAAGTCTACTTTGCTGTGTGTGTGCTACATTACAAGCTACATTGCCAACTTTTCGCGGCTTCCGGCCTAGACTTCCTTTTCCATGTGTTGCATTGTTCACAGTTCGACTAGCAACTTGAGAAGCGAGAATGGAGTTGGAGTTGCGTTATGACGTCTAAGAGCATGTTGTTAGCTGCACTTAGACGCAGATATCTGTTTATACAGATGAATTAATAAAAGCTAAATCACTGTCAGATGACCGCCGATGGGAGCTGGGACAACGTTATGGTGGATTGCATTCCGCCCCTTTATATATATATATATATATGTATATATATATACATATATATATATATATATAGGGGTGGGAAAACAAGGTAAATCACGCTATGATACACGATACGTGGCCCACGATAATGATAAAATCGCCATACAGCGATTCTGCAATAATTGATACATTGAAAGACAATCATTTAATGATACATCGCAATATCTGATTAACTGCTTCTTTTGCCAATTCATTTCCGCTCTCGTTACCCTCATTCATGTCATAAGCGCCACCGCAAAAATCGCAAAAGCAAATCTGTTTAGAGCGCCATATATTTGTCAATTTAAACATCGATATCGACGATGAACTATACATATCAATATTTTGTCCCACCACCAATATATCCTTTTTTGGTTTTTCTTTTGGTCTCAGTATGATGATGATTTTAAAGATACTTTCAGAAACATTCCTTCTTCTTTTTATCCTCCATCTTTATTCACAGCACAACCAGTAGCCTTAAGCAATCGGCTGCACTCGCAAAGGTCAGAGCAGCTTGGGGTCAAAGATCAACACGTGAACTTTGGGCTACGTGTCCGAATTAACTGCCTGAGAAACCCCTAGAAAAGAAAATTAAATTATGGAGGGTCTTACAAAAAAGAATATTTATTGTGTTACCATCCTCATCTATCAGGACGAGGAAGAGTGGCAAGTAGGAGTTGAAATATTTAGATGTCCTTTGCTGGACCAGATACAATTAGAACATTTGTGAAGGATGATTTGCTGGCTGTCAGTGTTGCATCACTTTGTGGGGGTTGTTGAAGGAGTACAGTATGTAACGGTACAAATAAATTCTGCTGCAGTGGATATCATTATTTTCGTGTTGATAATCCCACATTTGCAGATAGGCTTAAATTGAAGGATTGCCTATTATCCAATATCATCTGAGGATTGTTAAAGGGAGTACCACATCGCAAATATCTGTCATTGAGCGTCTATTGTAGCAAAGCAGTTCAAACCCCGATTTAAAGACCGCCTGTAATCTGTAAACAACAGGAGTGATGTGTTAAAAGCTTGGGTTGAACAAGCAAAGCAAAATGTTACTTACTTATTTATTCATGTTTATTCATTTAACAGATATTCCCTTATTATTGCTCCCTCCGAGAAGGGAGTAGGGGTGGGGGAGGGGGCTTCCTTGTCTGTCTCTGTTATAATCAGTGTGTTCCTGCATCGAGAGACTCACACCAAACAGAATGGGCAAGTGTTGAAATCCTTCGAATATTCCCTCACATGCGGAATATCAACAGTTCCCTCAGTATCATCCGAACAATATAGGCAGCTGTACAGCAGTATTAAAGAATCAGGCTTCTCCCCGAACAAGGTTACATCACCTCGTTGCTCATGCGACACGACGGAAAACTTTAACAAGTCATAAAACAGTTTAGTATCCGCTAAAATGTTTGCTGCTTAGGGTTGAAAGGAAACAGGATGCCAGAGTGTTGCCGTCGCCCTTGAATTAAAAGTTGATGTTTGAGGCTGTGAAACTTCCACAGCGGGACACCAGTGAAATGCCAAGTGCAAGCTTCTGGTAGTCACTGAAGCAAACAGCAGCCAACTCTCCAGAGTGTGGCAAATGTCAGAATATAAAGATCAACAAAGACACAAACAGCAAGAACATTTACGAGACGACGGCGATGTGGGGTTTGTCCAAAGTGGATTCCATGTGCGTACGATAAAACTCCTGTTAAATTGGAGTGCATCCTTCCGTAACTAATCATGTAAGTTTGAAAGAGAGGCTGTACTCCCCTTGATGCACTATCATACAGTTAGGTTAGTTATGTATTGGTACATACGGTGATTGCAGCTGTATGTAACACTAATGTATCTTATCTTCTGGTTTAATTTTGCAACATGCAAGCCAGCATGCTCGTTCCGCTATTCTTGGTTAAGGCATTTTGTATCTCCAAGGCGACCATTCGTATCAACAATAATCAAATGTTGCAATACAGACGGGGACGGATGTTTGAGCAAGAGGACCAAAGTTCAAGAAGTAATGTTGGGACAAAGAGTGCTGCACTACGGGTGGGTGATATGGCCTAAAATTTATATCACAGTATTTTCATCAGTATTTAACAATATTACATTGCGGTAGTAGCCAAATTTACTTAGGCAGCCATTAATACACCGGGCCGGCCTGCCCAGGCATAGTCTGAGTGTGGAAAACACTGGGGGAAATAAGGGCGTGTTCATACCAGCCTTGTTTAGTCCGATTAAACCGAAACCTGGAGCGGTTGTCCCCTCGGTGCGGTTCATTTAGGTGGTGTGTGAACGCCGGGAATGAAACTCTGGTGCAGACCCAAACAACCAGACCATGGTCCGCTAAAAAAGACAGGTCTCCGACCATTTCCAAACGAACCCATCCGGTTTGATTCTTGTGAGAACGTAAATGGACTTAAAGTAGGAACAAATAATAAAAAACAAACCATAAAACTGTGCATTGCAGTATGTTTACGGGTGCTGACATTTGCAGAGACACGCAGCGAGATGAGCAGAGGACAGACTGTGTGTGTGACAGAGTGTGATTGATCAGTGTGCTCTCTTGCTTTGTTTACTTCAGGGAGTTTTCCCACGTGGAAATTCTGACCAAACAGAGAGCAGTTTCCCCGCGCATGAAAACTTTTGGTCCGCTGGTAAAAGCTGCCGTGTGAAGACAAACCAAACTTGAGGCAAAATGTAACTTTGTAACAATTTGGTATTTGATTCGGACCAAACAAACGGACTTTAGGTGTGAATGCGCCCTTAGTCTCCCTCGTGTGTTCACGAAAACCAAAACGTGTGTGTTTATCCCAGTAATGACGGTATTGCAAGATCCATGTCGTGGCAGAACGTGAAACTGGTGTACCGCCCACCCCTAGTACATCCTCTTTTAAAGACGTGATGTGAAATGCAAAGATGGTTTTAGTTTTGTGAGGAATTCTCTTCTATTAAACTCTCAGGTGTACGTCGCTTGGAAAAAAGCGTCTGCTAAGTGAACTTGTAACATTTAACATTGTATTGCAGGTAAGTACAGTCTTCTTAGCTAACGCAGAAAGAGGCCTGACTCCTCTTCCAACCACTCGCCTAATCAAGGCCTGATTATATAAGGTACCCCCTGTCTGTGTAGTGTTTGGTGTTTCAGGTAAACATGTAGTTAAAGTCGTCACTTTAAAGTCCGCCCTCTACACTGCATACTTTGTTGACTGCAAACAGGATCATTTCCTTTTGCAGAATGGGGAGCCCTATCATTTCCTGTTTCACTTTGTAAGTTCACCTGCTGCTGTTTTGTTCCCCTTTGTTTTCTTCAGCCTCATGGTTTGTTTAGTTTGAGTTTATTTGTCCAAATTGTCGAGCCAACTGCTTTCTTTTTTGGAATAGTTCCCTTTCTTTCAGCGAAGCAGAGTGCCATATTGTCGGCGCCTACGGTGAGGCTTGAACACTTTATGCATATAAAAGCAACGGTACTAGAATGTAGATTGCACCATTTTTTGTTGTTGTGACGATTGCTTTGTTGCATCCAAGGTGAGTTAGCAATCCTGGGAACTCCTTAGCGTTGTCAATCGCTCCCAAGTCGCCTCAGCTCAGTTTTCATGAGCTTTGCTTTGACAATATTTCGAGACACTTCAGGGTACAATAACGGTTTAAGATTGTGTCTCAAAGCCTTTTGAGCTGTGGTTGTAATAAACCACTATCTGAATTCCCCTTATTGACTTCTGTGACTTATTTGCAATCAATATTCATTCTGAGCAGCTACAGTCTCTGCCTTATTTTGGTTTTCAAATAAAAAATGGTTTTATTGTGAAAATATTTCATGTTTTTGTGACAGAATTGCCTGGAATGTCTTTTTTGCTGTTCTCCCCTTGTGGCCCTCTCCGAACTTACCGTGTGTTTTAAGGTGTCGTCTGAAAAGGTGGTTTTCAAACCTGCGTCTGATGATGGACAGTGACTGGTCGCCATGGCTGCACTGGGGAGATCCTTTTACTGCTCTGGGGCCAGGAAAGATCCATGACCCATGAGTATACATATGGACATCACTGTTGGACAAAAACAATATTAGGTCAAGTATACAATCAGAAAGCTAAGTATTCAATAGACATCATAACCCCCAAATTAAAGCCGTTGAATCAAACATGCTCACCGTCCTCTGGCTGTCAGCTCGGCTTCAGTTCAGCCCGGCTGCCCCTGACTGCGTTCCACAGATGAATGCCACTCTAGTGTTGGGACAATAATGCGAACTGTTGAAAGTGTTGGCTAGAAGGAAATTCCTTTAACGCCACTCAGACAGAATGGTGCAATGTAGCTGCAACCTTGTGTGTTTGGAGCAGTGTCTTTCTGGGGTGCAGAATCTACTGTACGCTTACAGCTAAAGCAGCATGTTTCAGAGATACAGTCGGTTACCTAACAAGAATGCAGCTTGATTTCCCTTTCAAAAACTATTGATAATAAGCAGAAGCACTTTGCATACAAATCTACAGCAGGTCCTGCTCTGTACGTGGGAGAGATGTTGACATAGCTGTTAACGAAGGTCACCATGGGGTTTGAATCAAGTACCTGACCCTGCCTGGAGGAGAGTCAGAATACAGAAAATTAACACGCATATGCAACCCGAAGCCCAGAGACATGTATGCATGCATACATATGAACTCGGCACATTGCCCAGGGTAACTTAGTGTTGGTAAATATTCATAAGAACGATCACTACCCATCGCAACCAGCAGTGAGATGTGTAAATGAGTGAGACGGAGGGGAAAGATGCAGGGAGGTAATGATTATTGGAGAGAGTGCTGGAGAAACAGAACAGACGCTGAGACGGAGACAGAAGTGCGAAGGATAATAGGAGAAAGAAGAATTGGTTTTACTATAGCTTGTAGTTTAGAAACTCATTCTCACTAATGCTAAGCTTACTAATGCATAAACAAAACTGCACTTTTTCTGTGGAGATTAAAGGAGCAGTTCGCCCCTGGAAAAAGCCACTGTCAGTCAAAGCTGGTGTTCTCTGTAATCGGTAGAAGCAATAATATTTGAAATTGGCGCCATAGCTGTGGAGAAAGTTGTACAAACAGCTCGTGGTTTCGCCCATTTTACATTCCTACAACACCCAGTGTGCATTGCGCCGCTCCCTCTGACAGGAACAGCCCAGTGAGAGATGCTGGAGTGAAATTCGACCGTTTCACTGCAGGCAGCGGCTCAGAGCGGTACAGAATGCGAAATACGAGAATATATCGGTGGATCGTCTAAAAAATCTTCAGGTCTGCAGTCTACATTTCAAACCTGACGATTTTCAACGAGACATGACATCGGAGGCGGGCGTCCTAGATTGAGGAAGTGTAGTTTAGCAAGCTCCCTGGTCGGACTAAAACCTCCTCCAGACTATGTTTAACGCGTTATCTGGCGGAGGTTTTCCAGGGCCCATTGGAGAAGCGGATAGCGCCCTCCAAAGGCACAGAGGGAAACTGCCTTTTTGTTCTACCATAATGTCATTAGCTCATAATCCCATAATAGCATGATAGGACTGAGGATGAAAATCGGCAAACTGATCATCATTCCGCGATAGGGGTGGGAATCGCAGGGTAACTCACGATACAGTACGCGATACGTTGCCCACGATAACGCTATCATGACACAGTGATTCTACAATAATCGATATATTGCAAGACAATCATAACGATACATCACAATATCTGATTAACTTCTTCTGCTAATTCATTTCCATTTTCCTTGCACCAGTCAGGTCAACGATGTATAAAATAACCGTCTCCACATTTTGTTCGACCCCTAATCTTCGGAGCTAACAGGGCTGCATTTACAGCAAAGATTTGGATACAGATTCACAGTGTACATGGCCGACGTCTTCACTTTGTATTCTTCAGATATTTGACTGGGAATATCAAACTGCTACTTTCATTGCAGCGAGAAAACCTCATAAAAATCACCTGCGGCAGCCCCCAGGCAATATCAGATCGAGATTTTCTGTCTGATTGGACAAACAAATGCCTCGTGAAATAATACTACGTGTGGTAAATGCGAGTCCTCAACACACGCTACATATTCATAAGGTTTTTTCTTCTTTTATTGCAAAATGGAGGTGCGTGGTATTTAATGATTTAGAACATTTCTTATTTCATATTTCAAAGTCAGAGCATCTTTCCCTGAAGGCAAACACTCATCTCCAGCAGCAGCACAATCCACAGAGCAGATCAACCCAGAGGGCAAGCTGTGGGGAAACACTGGGCGGGCAGAGCAGATCATGTCCAGTCTGCGCGCCACGTATGCTGTAATCCTCTGCTTGTTCTCCATGTGTTCTTTCACGGGGCTGAGATATGAAGCTGCCGTCAGCTCGGCCCTCTGAGAGAGTCTCTGCTTTTTCTTCCCTGTGAGAAAACAAGATGCTGACCTTCTGAAACGCTGTCCCGCTGTCAGGGTTGGTTACTCTGAATGTTGTATTGTGCAGCTTCTTTGGGAGAGGATGATTCTTATTCTGTATTGATCCCAAGAAATGTACACGGTGTGCTGTATGCCTGCCACCCAGAAAGATTTTCTCTGAGCTCAGTAATACGAACTGGAGGACGACTAAAGGTAAAGTCACAGCAGACACAAAGTGAGTTTTTTAACAATGTGGGATAAGCGGCAAACAGACATCTCCGCTTGGCGAGGCCAGTAAGAAGAATACACAAAATTCCCATCATTTGAGTTAGCTCGTGACAGTGTCCTTATCAGAGATTTTCCTGACATCATCAACTATCAGAAAAATTAGGGAGAGATCAACCCTGATTTGTAACAGAGACTCTGGTTGGTGGAAAGTTAAAGGCACCAGGAAGTGGCTAAGTGAACGGCTTTCCTCTCCATTATCTGTACCGCTTATCCTGTTCAGGGTCGCAGGGGGCTGGAGCCTATCCCACATAGACACATAGAGACCTTTCACTCTCATATTCACATATACAGGTAATTTTAGAATCACAAATGAACCTTACGAGCATGTCTTAGGACGGTGGGAGGAAGCCGGAGTACCCGGAGAGAACCCACGCATGCACAGGGAGAACATGCAAACTTCACACGGAAAAGTTCCACTATGTCCAAACTGGGATTCCAACCAGGAACCTTCTATCTGTGAGGCGACAGGGCTAACCACTGCACCACCATGCAGCACCTAACAGTTTTCAAGATGGATAAACAATCATAAAAAGACATCGAGTGTTGGATTTAGAGTCTCCATAAAGACACTGTAATTCGATGCTGGATCGGGCAGCTCATTAAAGAGAGACGATTACATTAGAGCCTTGTTTGAACGGCGCAGCTGTGGGCTTCACAGCAAAAAACAAGTATAGATGAAAACCTAGTATGTGGCTGACCGCATCAGGTCAATGTGCGCTTTTGTGGGCAACACTGGAAGAGTGGTGTGTGCGTGACAGCTGTTGGACATGTTCATTTTAATTTGAAATGCATGAAAACAGATGAGTCTTTACAATGCCGGCGTGACACGGGCTCTGACAGCAATATTAACGTCTCTTCCTGTAGTAAAACAGGCATGGAGAGTAAAGTACATCAACACTTCCGGTATGCTTTTTCAAAGTAAAAGCCTGATCTGGAATTCTGACTCCCCTAGTTTGTACACGATGCTTTTATTTTGAAGTGTTTCCTGGGCCATTGTTGTTATTTTTTTTTTACTTTATTTGACTAAGAAAGTGCTGTCACACACTGAGTCAGTCAGACAGTCACATACAAACCCATGTGCAGGGCTGACCCCGGCGGTCAGCTGAAAAAGTATGTTTCTAGTATGCAGAGTTCTGGAGATTTTATAGGCACAGTAAACGATACTCTGCGATGTTTATACAACATTGCAGAACTATGAAGATCAATATTCGGTGATGCACACTTCGACGTCCGTGGGGGGAACAGGTTAATCGGTCAAATTTGTGGAAAAGTTGAGGAGATTGTATTTGCGTGAATCGCAACTTTGCAATGCTATGTGTACAGCCGCCGATGCTGTCTAACATGTGGTACGGGCAAGTGTACAATTCAGTTCACTGATCTAGTACCGTGATTTGTAAGCACCCCCCGATAAAATGGTTTCGGTAAATTATCATGCAACAACAACAAACAAGATAGCAGTGCTAATGGAGAGCTAAATGTCAGCGATCGGGGCTTTTCCACCAAAAATGTGCTTATTCTGCTGTTGGTGTCACACAGGAGGAAACAACGAAGCATGCCATATGTGCTGGTTCATTAAAATGACACTGTAACTTCTCACCTCACATTCTGCTTTGTCGACGTGTCACACAATACTTTAAAAGGCTTTTCTGACACAATGCAGGCCCAACAGGATTGACCCTCGGCTTCTGTATCAGATTTCAACTTTGGCCCTTTAAAAAAAAAATTACAATCATGGTATCTATCGCTCCTTTGGCTGAAAATAAGTCTGTTTCTAAGAGGTGCTGGCCAGCTTAATAGACTAATTACCTCAAATCCCCCGAGTTCTGTAACAGCCAAATGAAATTAAAAAACAGCTCACACAACACTTTGATCCAGTGACT
This sequence comes from Semicossyphus pulcher, assembly GCF_022749685.1. Taxonomy (NCBI): domain Eukaryota; kingdom Metazoa; phylum Chordata; class Actinopteri; order Labriformes; family Labridae; genus Semicossyphus; species Semicossyphus pulcher. Next base: position 11,511,059 of record NW_027211692.1, read on the forward strand.
TAGTATTTTGTGTTGGTGTGCAATCGTCTGCATGAAAATCCCCTTTTTTAATCTCTTCTTTTTCCTCACAAATGCGTGTACAAACATGCAAATCTCTGTCACACACACCCCCAACGCACTGATTTTTCACTTTTCACAGCCTTTCCCCCTTTCCTTTAGAGACAGTAATCCCCAGCTGCAGCACTAATAGCATTAGCAGAGCATATCCAATCCCCTTAGAACCCCAACAGGGAGCTCAGACCTACACTGAGACAGACACTCTGGGGGACTACACTACCCATACTGCCTTAGGAAATCCATGCATGTTGCTCCGCTCATTATTGATAAAAGAACACTGAGCAAAGATTAAATTAAGAGTGGAAAGTCGTGCAGTATGTAATCAATAATATCAGCAGGGGTCTTTATGGTTGGGAGAGCTGTGAGAAAAAAAGAGAGGAAGTTAAGTCAACCAGAAACATTGTTTGACCTTTTTTTATCAGTCAACTGTGTGATGTGCAGTGATCCTAAAAAGATAATGAAAACTGGCGCAGAAATAATAACAGAAAAACTGCTGTGTCATGAAAGAACACACAGCAGATAATTAGCCCAAACTGCTGATGATAACAACGTGATCACTGCATTGATTTCTTATTGACACAGGGGGAAAGCCTTCTACCTGAGCTAATTGCTGCTGCAGAACGAGTCAGCGGTGCTCTAGTGAAAATGTAAACTACATCTACTGTATATCTTAATTAAAATGTATTTTTGAATTGCAAATTGTAGTTGGCTTATTTGTAACTTGTGCTCTCTGCTCATGTCTGCTCTCACCATTGTACAATCCACATGGTGCCAAAGTAACTATGAAATAAAAATGAGAGAGACAACTCGGCAACACTTGCAGGTTAACTGTTAAAATCTCCATTTCATTATATTGTGCTAATTTCAAGCTTCATATTTCACTCTGTGATACCTGCGGAGTAGCTTAGTATAATTTACAGTTAAAAAAAACTCTGTGCAGGCCCTCATACAGCCTCTGCCTGAAACGACTCAGTCAGCTCTGTCACTTTAGGAAACCCCGCCTCTACAAGCTGCTTTCTTCTAATTAGCCAGCTCTCCGAAGCCTGCTGAGGCTGCACTTTGTGACGTCACAAAGTGCAGCGTGTAGAAAAAACAGTGTGAAACCTGGCGTTCACAGCAGCCTGCAGACTGAGCTGAGAAGCCAACATACTTTTACCTACAGATTTGAAACTTCACCCACGTTTAGTCTGAACACCCAACAGTGTAACATTATATATATATGTCTTAAAATGTGAAACAGGTAAATAAGAAAAGATCCTGCAACATGTTAAAAAGGGGCTATTATGCTATTTATACAATGTTACAATATCATGCGGCATATAGGCAAATACTTTTGTCCAGAGTGACGTGCATCTGAGATTGCACAAGCAAGGATCAAGGCAGGAGGGAACAACATGAGTAAGTGCCAACAAACAGCTTCAACAATATTGTCTTTATCATCATCATCATGAGATATATCATGTGCGGAGGTGTTCATGAAAGAGCTGGGTCTTAAGGTGAAAGGGACTCTGCAGACTGAATGGAGTTTGGTAACTCCTTCCACCACCTGAGGACTACAGAGGAGAAGAGTCTTGTTAGCGACTTAGGGTCCTGTTGTGGTGGGAGTACCAGACGCCTTTCATTGGCTGAGCGTAGTGGGCGGGAGGGGTTGTAGACCTGGATGAGAGCCTTCAGGTAGGCAGAAGCCGCTAATGTTGCCATTTTGTAAGCGAGCAACACCGTTTTGAATTTGATGAGAGCGGCAACTGGGAGCCAGTGGAGGGATATGAACAGCGGAGTGACGTGTGCCGGTTTGGGTTGGTTGAAAACTAGTAGAGCTTCTGCGTTCTGGATCATCTGCAGAGGTTTGAATGTGCATGCAGGAAGGCCTGCCAGTAGGGAGTCAATGCGTGATATTACAAGAGCCTGTCTACAAGGAGATGCATTGCATACATATTTGTAGCCTACAGTAACTATTAAAATGAAGAAATGCTTCTGCCAATCACGTTCCACTTTGTGTGCACATAATATGTATGCATGATGGAAGCAAATCAAGAAAAACATGCAAAGCTTGTTTATGTTGTTTGGACGAGCAAACAACATGAAACAATAACATTTGAAATTTGAATTCACAAGTGTGTGGTTGGAATTTGCTGCATTGTTGCTGAATTATTCATTTAAAACACAGAGCGGACAGGCATCTGTATGTAAATGTGTTTGCTTGTGCCTACATGCATGTTGTATAGGATGGATGGATAGATGATAGACTGTGTGCAGAGGTTTTCTGGATTAGCTCCACAGTACAAACAAATCGTGTTTCCTAACGCAGCCTTTTAGGGCAGAACAAAACCCAGCCAACCAGCAGAGGACTGGTCTTCCCTCGTCCCGGCCCCCGTTAGCCAGCCTGCCAACCACAACGTGTCCTGACTCCATCTCTCAGCCGTTACCCATTGCTCACAGTGAGTCACTGACTTTAACACAAGCAGCAGTATGCCAGGACATAAGCTTAAAAGTAATCATTCTACTGTGCAGAGTCAATACTGTTTATTCCTCTTCCCGTGTGAGAGTAAATGATGTAGACACAAGAAAGGAAGCAGGAAGCCACAAAGGGGAAAGGAAGAGCCGTAGTGTGTCAGGCCTGAGAATGAGCTGTAACCTAATGAGTGCAGATGAAAGCTGACTGTCTGAGCTAACTCAATTCTTTGCTCTGCTAGTCGCACTTCTTAGCGTAATGATGTTTGCTCCAGACTACTGATGCCGTGGCGCAACGCTGGATTGCCTTTTTTTGGTCATATGTTTTCCGCCTCTCGCATGTGCAGAATGTTGAACTTGGCTCAGGCCAAACACGGGCTGACATCACCCACACTGTGCAGCAGACATCCGTTAAAGACATGTTTACAGTGCTCAAAACCGCCGGCATGCCTCTATCCCCGCTCGTATAAACACAGAATGGCGCTGACCATGTGCACGCTTGTGTGTGTGTGCGGTGTTTACACAGAACAGATAGAGAAATATAACCAGAGCAGGAGGTAAGGGCTGCAATCTGCGGGGTTGTGGTTAAATACAGAGCAGGACTGTAGCAACACGAGGGGCGAGGATGTTCCTGGGAGGTCTTTGTGAAGGGGATCAGAGAGTTTGGAAGGGGGCAAGGTGTAGTGTGTACACAGAGGTGAGGAGGAATGTTGTAAAGCTGTTTGTAGAGTCAGCAGGCCGGTGAAAAAGCTGAGTTGCTGGAGCTCTGCCAAAGCCTTGATGGGAAAAATGGAGAAAAAGCGGGAATGGGAATGAATAAAAGAACGGGATCTATAAAGAGAAATCTCAGGCGTGTTGTCCATTGAGCAAAGTTTTACACTCTCTATAAGAACGCAGTCTCAGGTTAATGAAATCGGGGAAGATCTCTTTAGAATTGAATCAAAGCCCTTCCTGCCCCACTGCAGCATTTCTACCAATCTCCATCTCGGCTGCAGAACGCATTCATCCTCTTTGTTTCATGCTGATGATCAGCAGCACATCTGTTTCACACATCACTGTGGTTCCTGAGCTCACTTTCTATACCCATCTCTCCCAGCCAGGTGTGTGTGTGTGTGTGTGTGTCCTCCTATAGAGGCAATATGAAAGAACATATACATTACACATATTCCTCCCCTCCCGGTCAGAGGAGGTGAAATGAAGAAGGACAATAACACTGCACCAAAGACACACTGATGAAATATCGCATCATACACAATAGAACAAAGGGTTGAATAATAGGGTTTTGTCAACCTTTGTGCCATTGGTTAATAAAAATCAATTCACAGTGAGTCAGTTGATTTGTAAAGGTTTAAGGTGTTAGCTAGAGACATGCCTCAGGAAATGTGGGCTGTTGCCTTGAATACAAGTCATAGAGGTTAATTCAGGAGTCAGATAGGAAGCACAATGTAATCACAATAGTGGCGTAAGGGCTTCGGTAGGAAAAGCTAATGTGACAGCAGATAGTTGCGTGTGAAGGATAAAGAGCAGACTGGAGTTGGAGGGAAAATAACTTTCATATTGCAGTATAGGCAAAACAATCTACGCTTAAACAAGAGTAATGCTGTGTTTGAAATGCCATACTGTACGAGCAGTACGTACTGATTTGGCCAAAATGTAGTATGCAGTATGCAACCAAAAGCAAAATGTGCAGTATGCCAAAAATACCCGGGTGTCGTACTGATCGGAAAAAATCTCCAGTATGCATCAGACCAGTCTACCTCGCCTACGCTATCCCACAATGCAAAGCGCTGGAACGTCACAGCGGCAGTTGAAATGACGGGCAGCGGCAGCATTACAGCAGAAGAGGGCGCTATAGCTGCATTCTACTGCAGAACGCAGTATATAGTATGTAGTATGTAGTATATAGTACGTCATTTCAAACACAGAAGATTTTACTGGTATGCTAGCTGCTTTGTTAAGCTAAGTGCTAACAATGCCCAATGATAATATGCTGAGTTAATAAGAAGGTATAAGTTTTACCATATCTGTGTTTTAGTATGTTAGCATGCTAACATTTGCTCTGTGTTTTAGTATGTTAGCATGCTAACATTTTTTCTTTGTTTTAATATGTTAGCATGCTAACATTTACTTTGTGTTTTAGTATGTTAGCATGCTAACATTTGCTGTGTGTTTTAGTATGTTAGCATGCTAACATTTGCTCTGTGTTTTAGTATGTTACTTGCTAACATTTTTTCTTTGTTTTACTATGTTAGCATGCTAACATTTTTTCTTTGTTTTAGTATGTTAGCATGCGAACATATAGAAATTAGCACTACATACAGTACATTACATTAGCATGATATTCATTTTAATGTTAGAAACTATAGTGTTGTATACATATATAACTTGGACAGCTGACATATTTAAACAAAACAGGATCACCAGAATTATAATCCTAAAGTTACCATTAATGTCTTTACAAAATTGTCTGGCAATCTCAAATTTCCCTTCTGGGGATCAATCAAGAGTTATCTGATCTCAATCCATCCCATAGTTGACCAGATAAAAGCCAAGCTGGTATACCAGTATAAGTACTGATACCACGGAAATACTGCCTACACTTCATGATCAGGTAACAGCTGGTACGCCAGCACAAATCTGATACCATCATTTGTTAGCCAATTGCAGATTCCACTTGTTTCCTGGATGTCACTCATTTTTCTCCTCTTCAAAACAGGAGCCTTCTAAAAGAAATGGTGTCAGAAAATTACTAATTGTGGGTGGTGATAGTCATGTTGCCAAGAGTCCCGTGGACCTTTTGTGATAACCTGAATTGTCTGTACAAAAAGTCATAAGAATCCATCCCGTAGTTGTGGATGGATCACCAGAATTATAATCCTAAGGACACCATGAATGTCTTTACGAAATTGTCTGGTAATCCATTTCATAGTTGATAAGATACTTCACTTAAAGCCAGACCTGTACCGATATCATACCGGTACCAGTACTGACACTGCAGACCGCCTACAGTTCATGATTGGCATCATTTACAGCTGGTACGCCAGCACAAATATGATGCCATCATTTAATAGCCCATGGAAAATTCCACTTGTTTCCTGGATGTCACTCCTTGTTCGCCTCTTCAAAACAGGTCCCGACTTAACAAGTTTCAAAAGTCTTCACGTCTTTTTGTTAATAATTCAAGGGCTCATCAAGGTCCACAGGACTCTTAGCAACATGACTGTCTGTACAAAACGTCATGGATCCATCCATCCTGTAGTTGTGGATGGAACAAAAACATTGCCACCCCTGAAGCCAAGCTGCTAATAAAGCTAAAAATGTGGAAGTTTGAGTATTTAAAGCAGATGCGTGAACACTGTGCTACTTTTATTTAAAGACACAGGAGTGCTTTGAATTACAAAGCAAATGAGAAACTGCAGCAACTGTAAGAGTAGAGAAACTATACAGGTTCTTTTTAGATTTATCTCCATCTGAGCAAAAATCCAATTTAGATCCACCCCTCCTTGACCACATAGCAATCTAGCCTCCCCTTCATGGTGCAACATAACTCAAGGACAGTGAGTCAGCCAGTCAATATGAGCCTAATCTAATCCGTGGTGCAGAAATCTGAGCCGCCATGAGACGGGCAGAGAGGCGTGATGTCACAGGGCAAGACCTCGGCCCCGTCTACCTGCTGAGAGAGGCGACGAGGGAGGGAGGGGTGTAAACGGGGGATGGGAGTGAATGCCTAACATTGACGTCTTTTTTTTCTCGTCTTGTGCGCAGCGGAGCAAGAAGTCGAGACATTAGGATCATGTCAGTCATGATCGCCACCTGGGGAGGAGTCAGGGGAGAGCGACTGACCAATGAAAGCAGAGAAAGAGGACGTGAAAGACCATCATATGAACAAATACTGCTCATGCGTAAATTAGAAAAATATATTCGATCTCTCCGAACAAACATTTAAATTCTTAGTGGTTCTGTCTCTCTAGTCCAGTGAGCACCTCCAAACATGAACTCTCCTTATGTCCTCTCTTTATTTTCTCAGAACCTACCAGACTGAGACGAATTCCTGCGGGTGTGTTATTCTGGAGAACTGTCGACCACTTCAGGAATGGCTGGCAGAGTGAGTCCTGTCTTTTGGTGCCAACAACTACAAACCAGGAAGTCAAAGACCCCACAGAGAAAAGCCATCACTCCTCACCTCTGACTATCAGACCTAATATAGGGAGATATTGACACTAGTCATGTTGTGTTTGCTCTCACCAAATCTACAGTGACATAGGGATAAAGTGTGTCTCTCCGCTCACGGCATTGTTTCCCTCCGAGCTCTTATCTCTTTTCTCGAGTGAGGAGACAGATTCCAGTGACGTCCTCCGTGGCGCTTTGAGATTTCCCCGTCCCCTGACACCATGTGACACCAATTAGGAGGCTGAAGATACGACAAGCCGTTGGTCCAAATGCTGTAACTGACAAAGAAAAACCCTCTCTAGCAGTGTTTCTCTGTGTGGGATATTATGGAAGGAAGAGAGGCAGCAAAATGGAGACAAGCTGAGAGAATTGCAAGAATGAAGAGGATGGGGAAAGGGAGTAAAAAAAAAAAAAAAAGAGAAAGAAAGGCTGATGTCAGTGTTGGAAATGGACGTTTTCTGTCGTCAGCCCACACTTGACTGTCAGCTGACAGAGCTGCCGACTCAAGCCGCGCAGAAAAGGAGTGACAAGAGAGCTGATGCGCTGTAAGAGTCGTTGGAAATCTGAGAAATAAAGCCTACTTTCCCCCCTCGCTGTTAAAGTGATGAACAGTGTTTCGCAAATCACCGCTGAGGCTTACAAGACACTCATTGTCTCTACTCACCCTGCTAAACCATTACAATGTGTTTGACATAATATAACCTGTTTCACAGCTCCCAGGTTCCCCCACATAAGTGGTATGATGTCATCAAGTCAAGACACAGAACAGGAGGGCCATTATTTTCTGCGCGGTGTGGTAATGTTCACATCGGTAAAAACCTGGTGATGCCGGTAATGAAACAAGAGAAGACTTTGAAAAGGCCCTGAGGTGTGCAGAGTGCGTGTGCGTGCGTGTGTGCGCTTGGAAAAAAAAGCTCCTGTAAAGAAAACTGCCACCTGCCGAAATGAATGATAGCGATTCACGTGAGCTCAGTGTGACAAGGAGGCAAATCACACGCAGATGCTGCTGTTCGGAGAGCACCCCTGCGTGTCACACAGCTGCCACTTTAATGTTGGTAACAAGTTTCATAGCTTGTGAAAAATCCACAAAGAGTCACTCAAGCTACCGTTTAGGAAAATGAAAAGCAGGCAGCTGCTAACTGCCTTTTGGATTGTTAATGTATAAAAACTGGTACGCTTACCATGCATTATTTAAAAGGCTGCTTTAGGCGTAGAACACAGCAATGCAGCGTTAAAGCAGCGTTTTGTACCAGAGCATTTAGCTAAAGCCAAAGCTTGACATTAGCTTTGCTTGACCGACCCTGAGAGCTGGCTATCAGAGGCTGAAGTGAAAACATGGCAGGGTCAGATATCAGCCCCCGTTGAGGCCAGGAAGTCTTAGCTCTGCAACGTGTCCAGTGACTAGCGTAGCGATTAGCTGACGCTTAGCTGACCTGACAGAGGTTTTTTTGAATTTATACGTCCCAGTAGACGGCAGAGGCAATCATATCAGTAACGCTGAGAAAGCCTGACACAGCATATACCAACCAGCGTGTGTAAAACAAGCCTCCAGAGCTTCTGTGACTGAAAATGAAATATATCCACAATAGGGCAAAACAGTAAAGAAGCACAGGGTGCATATTCAGGGTCCCAAGACACCTGTAAGACTTTACCTGGTAGAACATGAGGAGGGGTTCTCACTATTTCATTACAATATCTGTCAAAATAAAAGCCCTGACGTGACGTGGTATCATAACATCAGTCAGTTTTCATTGGGGCTTCAAAAGGAAAACCGTGTGTGTGTGTGGAAATGTTCCAGAAATGTCAGTTTATGATACATTTCGACAGTAACTTTCTTCATTAGGGATGGATTTTATGTCCTCCCTGCTGTAGTCGGGAGGAGGAGGAAGAAGAACTTAATTTGACAGTGTCTCTGACACAGATAAAACGGCATGAGTCTCGGTGGTTCACCCACTGAAGTGAAACTGTACAGTAAATTGGCCAGAAAAAGGAATAGCTAGCCGAGCTAATGATCATGTTTCACTGGAATGAAATGACCACACACGTTTGAAACAGGACAACAAACGGTTTCGGGCCTTTAAGGACGAAGTTTGCATAACCAGTCTGCTACCAAATAAAAGGGACGGGAGCAGGTGAAGCCCTCAATCTCACCCCTGTCTCAGCATGCTAGTTTGACTGCCGCTGAAACATTGGATGAATTATTAAAACAGCCTCCGACTCAAGCCTGTGAGAACACATTGGAAGTTGAAGTTTGGAAGAAAATAAAGGAGATGTGATTGAAAAAGAATGAGATGGGAGGTTGGGATGATTATAAAAGGAAAATAGAGGGGAGGTCACAGAAAGTGCAGAGTTAGAGTGCTGCACTCACTTTTGGACCTAGCTTAACTGATGTAGCATTATGCAGCAAAGAGATGCTACGTCTCCTTTAAATCTGTCACTTTATCTGCCTCCATCTCATGTGATAGACAGTTAAACAGTCATAAGCCCGCTCCCTACATCGGGTTGTGACCTAATTAACTAACTGTCGAATGTGAACCATGTTGATAATTAGCGTAGAGTTGTGGCGCTAAAGCTCTAAGTGTGTCACCTTCCAGAAGTGGGACAGTTTAAGCTACAGGGGCTAATGGGAACACTCGCTCACAATGGACCAACATGAGACACACACTCATTCACTTTGCAATCTACTTAAAATAATACCAATTGTGAGGCCGAGTAATTTACTTATATTTGATCAGCAGAAGTGATGTTTTGTGATCCCTTAGGGTCTCTCTTGTTTGTCTCTCTCTTTCTGTGTGTGTGTGTGTGTGTGTGTGTGTGCGAGTGTGTGTGTCAGGGTACATTTAGGACAAATTGCCAATCTAAGGTGGAGAGGAAGAAATGAGCACAAGTGAAAGTGGCAGATACAGTCCATCACCTTTTCATTTCTTCATTTCACAGACAGACTCGCCGACATGTGCAACACACACACAAACACATTTACAAGCTATGTGGGGACTGTTGCCCACAGATGGCACAGGTCCACCCTGGACGAACTGGACCATCTCAAGCTATCCATTACTCCTCTCTTATCATTCTGTCTCCCTTTCCAGCTTGTTTCCATTACCTGGCATCAATTAGGCCTCGATTCAAAGTATTGTCTGGCTGAATCATACTTTTCATACATTATTGATGATGATGTGTTTTTTCCTACTATTGTTGTTGTGACATAATTCCACTAATGTAATTTTCCATTAACATGAGGCAGGACACTTGTGGAGTCATAGCCCTCTGTCTGAGCTTTGGGTTAAGACTGCCCTCTGCTGGATTCACTTTGTAAATGACCAGTTAGGGCTGGTGAGTGACCTGCCCTGATGGTGGCTCTCACTTGAATTAGGAGTATAATTTTCAGATTTTTATTATCTTTCTTCAACATCTTATAGTCGTATTTACCTACACATTTTATATACCTACCACAACACTACAAACACATACATGAGGGCAAGAGACTGCTGTGTTTTTCTGCAGCTGTTGTCAAATTTAAATTAAATGACCGATTTAGCAGGTAGTTTAGTTCAGCGTTTTATAAACTGGACATCAGGGCTGTCACAAGGACCGCTGGACATATGAGTGGTTACATGACGACTAAACAGAGATTCTGTTACACAGAGTCATGTTTATTTTTCTGTAGTCTTAACCTCTTTTTTTCCTTAATTTTCTAATTTAGTCTAAATTACATATTTAGGACTCTTAAAGTAGTTTAAAGAAAGCACAAGAGTAAAATCCCTTAATCCCTTTATTTGCTCTAATCACCTGCAGTAGACATAGAAAACTAGGGATGAGGGGGTTGCAACAAAACATTGCTACATTTATAGGGGCACCACTACTCGAGAGTACAGTGTATTATTTAGTTGTTTAGCTTTTATTCTTAAGTACTGCCCAAACCCACAAACAAACACAGAGGCCTTATGGGCCTTTAGATAAAAGTTAATCCACTTGCTGATGCCATAGGCCTTCAGACTTTGTCTAAAATAGAGATATGAAGAAATATGGCATCAGTGAGTGTTAGAGGGGATGATTTATTGGCCAGTATCCAGACCCCCTCTGCAGGGCTGGAGATAATTGAAGGTCATGGGAAGGCTATAAAACATAAAAGAGAACAATATTGTTTGGTGATTGGGATGCTGCACGTTCTAATACTTGAGTGTCTTTCCAGTCCCAAGGCTCCTTATGTTCATCTCTTCGACTTCCAACAGTAATACTGAGTACTGTTAGTCACTCCTGGTCATTTTCAACTGCCATATACTGTAAATATACATTCAATATGTAGACACGCTGAATCTGTAATCCTTACAATATGAGAACTACTTTGAATGGTTAAACCATAAACCTCCAGAAGCCTGACTCTTGCGCGGGTACTATAAATTATCAAGACTCAAGAAGCAGGTGTGAAATGACAATCTGTGAAGCCTCTGATACTTTGTTTGCAGTGACCTGCCACCAGAGGGCACTCTCATTATATAGAATTTCAAATAAAGCCAAGTTAGCATAAAAAAATAAGACTCATGTCATTGCCCCACAGTTGGCCTCCACTAGAACACAGCCTAACACCACTAAAGCACAGGAATGCTGTAAGATTAGTCTTAATCCCCCGGTAATATATCCAAACAAACTAACGTCAGTCACAGGCTGGGTTTCTTAAGGACATGCCAATTCCATTATACCTAGCTTACTTTCCCTGCAGGGTAAGTTAAAAAGAAAATCTACCCTGTCTCACATGTCTCTCAGCAGTAGATCATGTGCTTTCTAAAGGCTGACCGTTGTACGCTGTGTTGCCAAAATATACAGTAGGCTCTCTATCGGAATCAGCATCAACAAGATCAGGGCGTTTGAAACAGAGAAGGTGCTTCAGATCATAAGACAAAAAAATTCAAAAGTCATCATTGGGGTACTGTTTTGTTATCCTGCGTACGTTCCAAAGAAAAGAGAACACGGTTAAAGATAACTGAATTACAAACAGGACTGTTTGAAAACACTGTTTGCGTAAGAGAACTATTGAAAGTTATTTAAGGCCTTAAGACTCTTCTCTCATGCGAGGAGAGCATTTCTCAGATGTTTTCAAGCCGCATGTTAAACCACTGTGTTCAATTCCAAAGGAACAGAATGCAAGTTGCCCACTTTATGTCCACAAACACACAAGAAGGGGATCAGTTTTGGGTTGCGCCACTCTTACACTGGTGAGAGTCAGCTCTTTGTCTGAAATCACTTGCTTTAAGCAAAGTGGATTATTAGTTAAAAAGGTACACATGGTCAAAATCATTGTTCAGTCTTTTACTTAATGGAAATGGAAATACTGGAACATTTTTTCTATATTTCATCACATAGTTTCCTATAAAATATTTCTGTTTCGAGACCTTGGCCCTTGCTCCATATAAGGTGTGCATTTAAATATAATTTGAATAGTTTTACCGATCCTTTAGGTGGTGAGGAATAATATGCGGCTTAATTTGTTGACTTAAGTAAAGCAGAGGTTACGCAGGTCAGGAAACATTTACATACATACATACGTACTGCAGAAAGTTTGACTTCCTGGAGCCTTTCTGACACATCTCAGGAATTCACCCCTCTCAAGACATGAGAAGTAGGCCTAAAAATAACTGTGCAGATGACACAATACTGCATTTGAAAGCATCATCTAAACTTTAAGTTGTTGGGTTTTTTTACATTGTATTCTAAAATACTACTACCATGGAGCTCTAAACTTTCATCTATAGACAATAAATCCACATGCCAGAGACATGGTGGATCACAGTTTGGTGAGAGACTCAACGTTATTGAAATAACTGAATAAATAATGGTTTGATTAAAGCGATATTTTGAATGTGAAATTGAGAACTTTTTAAAATAAAATATGTAATAATGTGAAATAGTAAATACTTACAGTCCTAAGTCTAAGTAAATGCATTTATTTATATACACTGAAATAGGTCAATAGAATGCATGTTAATGGAGAAAAGATTGCCGATTTGAAACTTAAGTGTGTGACCATTAAAGGAAATGTGTGGGTGCATTAGTTTACCAAAACAGAAACGGGAAATTGAGGGTGTATGTGAAAATGATCCAGACATGATTAAAGATACAGCCCACGATAAAAGGGAAATAGATAGCTTGTGTAACTTGACTGTAAGCATCTAGCACGCAGTTCAGCTTTAGGATTTACATTTACCCATGATCTTTTTAAGGAGGTATTCTGCAGTGAAACTGGGATAAATAATAATAAGAAAAGAAAAGAAAGAGGTGGGAAGTACAAATTGGTCAGTTATGCTGAAGAAGAAAAGAAAAACATCTTGTGGTTTTGGTCAGTTTTAACTTTGACACCCATATTTTCTTTTTTCAGTTTCATCTTTACTCAAGAGCCTCTTCCATCAGCTCTCAGGAGATCGTAAGTACAACTTTAGACTAAACTTAGAATTCCTACTCGTCGTGTTAAACGTTTTGCTTCAAAATATCTAGACTCTTTGATGTAATCACAAAGGCGTGTGTTTCAACCACACATTTTGCTTAACATATTGAAAATCTTCATTCTCCTCACAGACACATTTTTACTTTGAGCTTGACACACATAAACAACTGACAAGGGAGAGGAGAAGTATCCGTAATAATTTTTGTGAAACAGTTGAACATTGTTTCTTGGACAGTGGATTTTTAATCAGCAATAGCCACCTCTGAAAGATTAAGGTAGCATATCTGAATATAGATGTTGTCCAGTAAAGCTGCTGCTCCAGACTTTCAGTGAAAAAAAAAAAAATGTTGCCACGCAACATTCTCAATTTGACTTGCTAGACTCAGCGTATAAATAGACTTTTTTCAGTTAGACAAGTGAAGTCTTCTAGGAGGTGTTGATGATGTCATCTTTTCATATCATGTATGCAAAAGACATTCAAAGTGCACGTGTCTCCTTGGCATAAGTGAAATAGCTATTGTGGTTGTATTTTCCTATCATGTCATATTAGAGACGCCAGCACCCTCATAACTCAGTGTTTACTGTTTCCAGTGTACAGATAGTGGCCTCACCGGCTCATGGTGGTACTCTCGATTTTCTCTACCAGCAACCTCTACTACAGCAGCTACAGCATGGTAAGTCTTAATCCTAAAAATTACAATATTTAAGTTGTTTTGAATGTTTGTCTCTGCTTTTAAAGTTCAAAGAGTTTGTTTTTATCATTAGTCACACCTTTCGTTTCTCCTCCCCTCCCCCGCCTTCCTTTCTCCTCTTTTTCGCTCTAGGTGCTCGACTGTGCACAGATAGATGACGTGCTGGAGAAGTACTACCTGTCACCGTTTTATGGCATAGAATTCGCCATTGGTTTCCCTGGAAACCTTTTGGTTGTGCTCGGTTACATATGTTGTTTGCAGGAGTGGCAGAGCTACAATATTTATCTCTTCAACCTGGCAGTGTCCGACCTTATTTTCCTCTGCACACTTCCACGCCTCTCATACCTCTATGCGCACGGCCAATCAGAGACCAGTCCTTATTCTTGCGTTATCAACCGCTATATCCTGCACGTGAATCTTTACTCTTCCATCCTCTTCATGGTTTGGCTTAGCATGGACCGCTTCATGCTCATAAGACATCCAACACGGAACCATTACCTGCAGAGCCGCCAAGCAGCCCTGATCGTGACAGGCCTGAGCTGGCTTGCTGTCAATGTGGAAGTTGCTCCAATGATAGCACTGATGGTCAAAGACCTGCAGATTCAGAACCTGAGTCTCTGCAGGGATTTTGCCAGCCTTAAAGGAGACATCAATCCATTAGGGTACAGCTTGGGGCTAACCGTGACTGGTTACATCATCCCTCTGCTTGGACTTTGTGGTTTCTCCTACCAAATTGCACATTTGCTGCGTGTCCAGGAAAGGGCTCTACAGCGTAGGACAGCATCGTACAAGCGGCCTCTCAGGGTTGTTGTATCAGCGGCAGCCATGTTTCTGATTCTTTACACTCCCTATCATGTGCTGAGGAATGTGAGAATAGCATCCCGGCAGGACTGGGCAGGACTGCAGCCGTGTACGAAGATGTACATAGAGGCACTGTACATTATGACCCGTCCGTTGGCCTTCTTGCACAGTGTCATCAACCCTGTCTTTTACTTCCTCATGGGAGACAAGTTCAGAGAGCTCCTATTTTCTAAGTTCAGAAAGCTGGTCAGAAAGACGGAGCAGCGAAGAGAACCGGCCTGAGACACAAGTAGTAGACCCAAACACGTCTGTCTTCACATATTGTTTTGTGTCAAACGTTTTTCTTTACTTTAGTGTTTTATATCAATTTACATGTTGCAAAAATGTCCAGTATTTCAACAGTCAATTGACATTTTGGTCTTACCAGAACATATGTTGTGCTTTTTAATAATGTGAATGACATGATGTTTGTTGAAGACACCATATTCAATCAAACAGCATGATTACAAGTGATAAAAACATGTCAGGATGTCCATAAAGATGCATGTAGATGGAGTCATTTGATGTAAATAACTTTGTAAATGCCGGTCTGGGGTAATTATTAAAACTAGTGCCCTATTGCGTATGTATGAGCTGGTATGTTGCTGTATGTGTATTTATTGGAAAAGCGTACTCATCAATATTTGCAGTCATATCAAACCGGAGAGGCATGTTTTGGCATTGTTACTACTGTTTTTTGTCTATTAAGTCAGCATTGAATTGTATCACTTTAATGTAATAAAATATAACTATAATATATAATAAGGATAATTGGCTAGTACTTTTCTTAATGTGAGCGTGAAAGGCTGCCGTCTATGTGTGTCAGCCCTGTGATTGTTGGTGAGTCAGTCCAGGGTGTGCCCCACCTCTCGCCCAATTACACTGGGATAGGCTCCAGCCCCCGCAACCCTTAACAGGATAAGTGGTAAAGATAATGGATGGATGGATGGATGGATGGATAGAAGTATTCAGCCATCTCCTATTATTCTTTTCTTTTGATTGTACACAAGTTGAACATAAGCTTTTCTTAATGAGTGGCCAAGTCAAATTAATATAATTGTTTTCAAAATGTCTGCTTTTGATCCTGGTGTTTCGTCCTCATTGACAGTAGTGTACCAGGATTATATCCAGAATGACTTCCAAAGAGAGCCATACTACTGTTTTGGTACCAAGACAATTTTAGGAGCAGTCTGAATGCTGATTTTGAGATTAGTCTGCATTGCAACTTGAGAGCATGTTTTTTGGCTGACCGCCGGGGTCAGCCCTACACACGGGTCTGTATGTGACTGACTGAGTAACTGAGTGAGTGAGTGAGTGACGGTACTTTCCCAGCCATAGAGAGAGAATTGCGACATCGCAATGGTGGATCATGGAGCATATTGGATCTCCGCTGACGCGACTCTCTGTCTATATGG
The DNA here is from genome assembly GCF_022749685.1 of Semicossyphus pulcher. NCBI lineage: Eukaryota > Metazoa > Chordata > Actinopteri > Labriformes > Labridae > Semicossyphus > Semicossyphus pulcher. Next base: position 11,527,123 of record NW_027211692.1, read on the forward strand.
CTCTGGATACTTTGTTCGGGGAGTAGGCGGGGCTGCTTCTCCGCTGTCCTCACCTGCTTTCAAACACGTTGTCTTCGGCCTCATAAAGACAGTCCTTGTAACACATTGCCCAGAAAAGCGCACATTAACCTGATGCGGTCAGCCACATACGAGGTTTTGACCTCGTCTTGATCTCAATTTCTCATGCTCAATCACTGCTGACACAGCTATCAGTTTAGTAGCCTATGTAGTAATAACAGCCACAGTCACATTTGTAGTCTTAGTTTCGCCAAATTCATTTTGCCACCAGCAAACCCTGGCTCATTATTGACACAGCCCAGTCTCTTCAGAGCTTAGATACACGTTTGTTTGTGGGGTTTGATCAAGTAACACCCAAGATGCCAGATACCATACCATGTACAGTAGCTTTCTGACTGCACTCCACTTACATTTACACTTTCAATCAATATCAACACCTGTATTTATTAAAGTTTTCCTTTGTAATTGAAACTTGTACAGCTAATTCTGTGATTATTTCTTTAAGTTTTCCTCGGCACTCTCAATCCATTGTATCTGCAAAATGGGATGTTCTCCTTCTCATCTATAAAAAGTGCATTAGTTTTCACACACAGCAGACTATGATTCTGTAATCTTCCTGTAAATCAGTCAAGAACAGCAGTTTCAGGAGTTGATCTGTTTTCTTTGTTTTTTCGTGGCCGTAAGTGATCCCTCCTTGCTGAGTCATGAAGCTGTTTACATTTTGTCCTTTTGAACTGAGGCGTCAGCAGGATTTTAATTTTAATTTTGAGAAGGTTCTCTATTTCCCAAAGGTTTACTGTGCTATTTCCTGAGTAGCGTCAGCACTTTAAACCAAAATGGCACCTGGGTGACTGACACTTATGCAATAGAAGGGTTTTGATAAGCTGAAAGGTGTGCTTCTTAAGTTTTTCTTCTTGAGTAATAGCACAAATGTTAGTGTTGGCTAAGATGTTTACTTTGAGATGTTACACAGTCACTCCACTGTCCATATTACAACATTTCCTTCCTTTTTCTCCCTTTTGCTTCCATTTTCAAGGTTTGAAATACCAACACTAAATAATAATAACTGAATAAAAATCACCAACCAGATTACCCAGGACCTCACATTGAAAAAAATAATTATATCCCCACCTTTAACTGCTTTAAAAATGTTATTTCAGTATGGAAAACTTTGAGTCAAGCTCTTGTTTTAACACAAAAACGTGTTACCCTAAAGCATGCTTAAGTGCTGTTGTATTAAAACCCTATACTATATTGTAATACCATTCTCATCACTCAGGTCTCATAAAGACCTCTTTCATATTAGGCTGTCAGCGACCTTTGGTGCTTACTTACCAGAATCCCTATAAAAGTACACTTCATAGGCCTTCAATACAACTGACAGGATCAGGTGCTCTCTTTCAGTCATGACTAATCACACCATGCTTGATCCAATATTTCATTGACACTGGCATGTCTCCAGGAAAAAAGCGCAGGGAAAAAAACCCACAAGGCTGCAGTATTGGGCTTTGGTCTGTTTGTATGTGTTTAAAGTTTCACGAGAGAAGCCAGAGGGGAGATATTGAGACGGAGCCAGTGAGAAAAAGGTGCAGAAAAGTACATGTGAGGACACATAGAAAATCTGCAGCTCCATATGCCCAGTAACATAATATCCTAATGTAATAACGCTTTTAAGATTTTATTATATGTCCCTATAATCTTAGGAATATATTGAAATACAGCACTAGAGGCACATGGGACACATGGTCTTTATGCAGGTTATTTAAGGAAAGTTACTGTGTGTTGCTTGTAGCGTCTTAAAAATGCAGTTATTCTTAGCAACAAAAATGTTGTATGATGAAGAAAAATATGACTATTGTAATTGGCTATTAGCATATTTCAGAGATAAAAAAATAATAAAGGAAAACAAACCTACTTCGACTTGCTGTGGCTTCAAACTTGCAGTATTTTACAATGACACGATTCAATTTTAAGCCGTATGAAAAGGGCTGCAACAAACGTGAGAATCATGTTTACACAAAGGAAATATTTGCAGTAGCTTTGTGTGTATGCTTACTAACATTCCTGTGCATGAACACAGTATGTATTTGTACATACTGTATTTAGGTATAATCCATGCAAAACAACTATACATGAACAGTTTCCAGGATTCATCTGCCATAATCCATTTCACGTTACTGTTATTAGCCCTCCGTAGCACTGAAAGAATGTGTAAACAGTACCAGAAGAATAAATAAGTACATGCATACTTACAGTACACACCTGCACACGAGGCCAGCATAGTGTAGCACATAAATAGACCACTCTACACCCAGGAGGCGTGGAGTGTTTTGTTTATTGTGTCCTGATGAACGAGGCTGACCTATTTGAATCATCCTGTGTATAAATGGTTTGTTCGCACTCGTGCATCAGGCTCTTCTCTTTTCAGCTCGTTTTTATTTTTACAATCCTCTTGGATGGAACACGTGTAGGTGTGCTCAGTGGTCTGCAGTCTGTTTGCAGATCAACTGTACTCACGCTCGCGGCTTATGAACACTCAACAGATCCCATAGGGACTACCTTACCTAAGTGGCACCAAGTGGATTAAGTCTGAGTCAGTCTATACAATATCCTTCTCAGCATATCATCCTGTTTACGTTCCCTCAGTGTTATGTACTTTATTAACATTATGTAACATGTAACGTAAAGATCTATTCTAGTACGTGTTTCTCTCTGAACACAAAAAGTACAACTGATCAGGCGATAAAGGACAAGTCAATTTATTGTCAGATAAAATTAAATATGATGCAAATTATAATTTCTCAAGGAAGTTCAAAAAAACACATTTTGAAGTATTCATATTTACATTTGAGAATGTAGCAAAAATAAAAGCTGTAAAGCTGTCAGTTGTTGAAAAAATACATGGCGTCGTGTATTTTCTTTGTGAAAATAGTTTTAAAAAAAAACCAAAAAGTGGAACACACTGGAACAATGACATTCCTTAAAACAAAAACTAAGACTTTCAGTTTTCAGTTATGAGCTGTGATTCTTAATGTAAACAGTAAAGCTTAAAGAACCATGAGACACTAAAGAACAGAGACATTCAGAGTGAGGATTATATTTTGGTACCCTTTACTTCCCTGTTATCTTTTAGACAGCCACTTAGTGTGTTGATAAGTCAAAGGGTGATGACACCTACAGATAGAGAGATAAAATGAAGAGACAAGAGAATTGTTTCGAGCCGACTTATATTATCGCTGGGCCTCAGAGGAAATTATGCTCTATTTAATTTTGCTGCTCGAGCACAGGTTCAGGGACTACAAGTTGACTGAGGACTTAGAAACTGTGCTCTCTTACAGAGTTCTAATTACGCTATTGAAAGTTTTCCCCTGTCATTGCCCTATTCCTACATCACAACCACTTAAGCTCAATAGAAATGTGTTGACATGGTGTGAAGACTGTTTGGAGGTGTATTGTTACAACACTTATAAATGAAAATCTCTTTGGAATTTTCATCATTTGTAACACTGATGCTTTTCAACGGCATATACGGCGACGTCAAATATATAATTCTGAAAGAGTGTGGATAAGACTCGATGCATTAGGATTGAGGATACTGTAAGTGAAACCATACCAGCGAGAATCTGCCTCTGCTCAATGTGATGGGTTACACAACTAATGGCTATTCTTGTGAAAACATGTGATGCTGTATTTAACAGAAGATAATCTGTGGCGTAATGTCAGTTTTGGTTTTGCAAACAGTAAATACATGTTAGCTTTGGCCACAGTTGCGTGAAGGTTTTACTGCTCTGAAAATCATTTCTGACCTAGCAAAGACCTAAGCTGGATTCCTAAAACACCATGTGGGAAAGACAGTGGTCTTTTTGTGGTATGCTTTTCCTACTTGCAGTATTATATCGAGCTAATCTGCTAACAGGTCCTTCGGTGGGAAACAAGAATGAGCAGCTGCCACATCCAGAAAACAATTTTTGTAATATTTCACAGTTAGATCATCCCCTCAGGTTTGTGTAGTGTTGTGTTTTTAGGACAGAAAATCATAATGCTACCATTTGATTGTGACTGTGTTTTTACTCAAATCATCCTATGTATAATTATCTATCTAATGAATCTAAAGAAAGAGGAAGTTAAGACAATCTCTACATATTTACAGAAAAAAAAGCACATACAAAGACAAAGAAATAACAAATAGTTAAACGTTAGATGGGGGGAAATGTGCACATTACCAACTAATGGTGCATTGTTTGGAAAAACTGGAATGAATACTGATTGAGTCGAGAGTTTTTACAAGTTTTCTTTCAGCCATTTGATATAGTTGTCTGTCATGCGGCGTGCAATCAGGAAGTCGGTTGGCCACACGGTGAACATTAGCCCTCCGTGAAATCCTTTGTCGTAGTGTTCATGTGTCACCTCAACGCCAGCAGCACGGAGCCGCGTGACATACATGATCCCATCATCTCGAAGAACGTCATACTCACATGTCAGAATGTAGGCTTTTGGCAGAAAGTGTAAGTCCTTGTCTGGAACCAGCAGGGGCGACGCCCTCGGGTCAGCTAGAGATCGAGACGGTCCGTCCAGCCCGGCTGCCTCCCTGATTCCTTCTGCCACAGCAGGAGCGCTGTAGTTGTACTTGCCATGATATGTTTCTGGCAGGAAGGCGCTCCAGTTGACAAACTTCAGCAGGCTGGAGGACTCAGGGTTATTATGGGTGTTGGCCATCATAGCTCTGAAAAAGGCTTTGTCGCTGGTGAAGTACTCACTCCAGAAACGCACCATAAGGGTGCGCGGCAGAATGGGCATGTCCTGATTCTGCTGATAGGAAGGCGTGTTAAGATCCAGGGCCTGCAGCACAGGGTAGATAAGTGCCTGGGCCTTAAGCTGAACCTGCTGTCCAGGCTCTTTTTGTAACTGTGAGGAGAGACAGAGTCGTTAGCATGTACTGAAAGAGATTTTAAAAATAGATTTTTTTTATAAATTAAACATGAACTGGAGGTTTTAAAAAAATAAACCAGCATCATCTGACCAAACCAGTCATTGCTGATTACAGGAAGTACTAAATTAACCAGAGTTCTGTTTTTAGCTGTCTCTTCACCGTGCCGTTGAACATGTCTTTGGTCGAATCTAATCCAGGAACAATGGTGACGCACAGCAAGTCTGTTTCTATGAAGTCCTAAAACAAACTCAACCCACGGATTTAGTGGGAAAACTAAATTGGAAAGACAGTACAGCTGTGCACCAAAACAGAACTACTTTAAATGGTAAATGGACTGTACTGCTACAGCACTTTTTCTGGTCTTCAGACCACTCAAAGTGCTTTTACACTACGTGTGCAAATCTCCTCTCAATATCTATGCACATTCATACTCGACAGATATGCCATCAAGAGCAATTTGGGGTTGAGTGTCTTGCCCGAGGACACTTTGACATGTAGCAGTCAGGGAACGCACCTCGAACCTTCCGATTGAGAGACGACCGACTCTACGACTGAGCCACAGTCGCCCCGCCTTAACAAGCTCCTTAGCCAAAACGATCTAATCTTAACCATTGTTCTTCATTGGCTAACTTGGATTCGTTGTTGCTACAGCATTATCCCTTAAGGTTGGATCAGCCTCGTGACAATGCAAACTGGCTCCTGCCTTGAAGCAAACAGATCCTTAACTCAAAGCTTGACGTCAGACCCCTGGAATCTGGTATCATACCAGTGTTGCTTCCAGACATCTACTAATAAGGTATCCTGAGACCTGCTTTGTGCTCGTAGAGCTGAAAATAACGCACTTTATTATTGAAACAGCTACTCTCCATGGGGCAACACGATAAGTTCTCCACGGCCTTAAACAGTGATGTTGAATTGGCCAGTTCACCTCGCACTGAGCTGATGAGAAGCAGCATAACTGTCACATCTCTTCAACATCGACACCACTGCGTCTGCTGTAAACAAGGTCTAAAAAACTCAATTCCATTCTCAAGGCAATTATCTTCCCAACATCTATATGGTGCAGAATTCTTGACTACCTAGAGAAGCTGTACAGTAAAGCATAGTATAAGCTGGAAAGAAAAGTGCACCAGAGATGCAGCAGTGTTCTCGATGAATCAAACATCAGGATTGGCGCCAGCATCATTGAAAACCAGCCGAGATCGACAGGCCACTTACTACACATTCCTGGCACGCGGCAAAACCGCTCCTGCACTGACAACTAAACGCTCGCAGAGTCGAAGAAGCATTTCAAAGACGACATCAGGATCAACTTCAAAATTCCACATTGAACATCTCTGACTGGGAAGACCTTGCTTACGGCGGAATTTCATTAAGATGATCTCTGTCAGACTGCCAAAGTAAAGATGTAGAAGACTTGAGTCCCCATCAAAGAGGCTCTCCCACACTCCACTTCCACAAGCTTACATTGTTTTCTGCTGCTTATTTGTTGCATTTTTTAAGAAGTCACCATTCACTATCATGAACATCCCTAAAGTACATCTTTCAAACAGTTTGTTTCCTGTGGTTTTGACACGTCCTAGTTCCTATCACTTGCCTGGTCTATTTATTATAAGTGGATTTGTAACAGAGAACATTTCTTTAAATGAATGTTTTCTTCTGAGCTGTTTTTCACTTCTTTCTCCACATGTGAGCCAGAAAAAATAGAGCTGACACTCCAAAGAGAAAAATAGATTCAGTACCTGCTGAGAGACAGCAGCTGCCAGGTTCCCCCCAGCACTATCCCCAGACACAGCAATGCGTCCTGGGTCCACAGAGTACTGAACCAGCACCCCCTTCTGGAGAAAGTGCTTGACCACACGGTACACGTCCTCATAAGGGACGGGGAAGTGGTGAGCAGGGGCAAGGCGGTACCTGAAGAGCAGAAAGGTGGAGATTAAAGCTGGAGCGTACATGACCAAGAGCTTGAATTCCATGTGCATAGACAGCAATTTGAGCCAGGGGAAAAAGATAACAGGTTGCCAATTACAATGAAAAAGCTGTAAATTCAGGGCAAGAAGATTAACCATCTTATATCCTCACTATCTTATTTTTTAAATTACTTTAACAACTACAAACATTTCTCATTTAATCTGGCCATGTTTTAAAGATATCGATGCATAAAAATAAATAAAAAGCAACAGAAATCTGCTTTAAAAAAGAAAGAGTTGTTGTTTCGTAATATTTAAATCGATAAAACAATTGCTCAACTTTCTTTCCAGTATGTTGGTAACTCCAAATCTCCCGGCGTAAAAGCCAGTTGTTACACATGGCTGACTTTAAGATTGTGAAACCCATTACTCAGTGAACCCTTAACACATCGCAGACAGGAATTCGGATGAGCCAGAAAGACAATGCCCCCCCACTGATACAATCAAACCTCCTACTATCTGTCAACAAATGTAACCATGTCATACACACCCAATAAAAGTGTGACTTCATGTCTTTGTGCTGGTCATTCCTGTAACTGTTGATCTGTGCAGCTGACAAACTGTGAATATTGCATTAGAGGAGAGAGTATTGGAAGTAGATTTAGAGCCGGACGTGGCTACAAAAACACCGGCGAGTGGAGCTGTGAGAGGGGAAAGGCCTGGTGAGACCCGAATGAAAACCTGTTAGCTTCACTCTACTGCGTCCTCACTCTCACAGAGCCTGTGACTAATGAGGGAGGACAGGCACATGTGATGTCAGAGATTTGAGAGATGGAGAGAATGAGTAGGGGAAACAGTTTAACTTTGGGAATGCTAGCAAACTTGGAGCAAAATAGTGATATCCATGAATTAAACACAGCAGTGTCTGCAGTTTATTACAGCCGCTGTGTATAATTGGCTATAAAATAGGAAATACTTACTCAACAGAAAGAACCACTGCATCCAGCTCAGTCACCATAGTTCTGGCCAGGAGATCATACGGACTCATCCCTGCAGTGACAGAGATTTTAAAACACAATAATTAACATCCATCCATTCCTTACATTACATCATGTAACATGAAGGCGACAATGCAGCGAGCGGTACTTCCTGGACGTCCGTCGTTACTGTAATTCTTACAACGGTTCAACAGATTGCAAAAACAGCATGTGCTGTGTCAAACTGCATGTCACGTCTTTATGTTTTGGATTAGAAAGAGAAACCTCCCTCTGGGTTCCCACTGCTGCAGCAGACGGTGCGTTATTTCCTCAGGAAGCTGGGAAAGCTCGGTGGCTCGTGTTTGATAGTTTGTTATTTATTTATGGTCCTGTTGTAATATCCATCACAGGGAGTCTCGACAAAAGTGCTAAGTCATTCTTAATATCAATCCAAGAGTGGATTTTTTGTGATAGTAACACAAGTCATCATGAGACTAAATTACCCATCCATCCATCTTTCTATCCGCCCCTAAAAGTCAGACATAATTCTGAGGACAGGGCGACCCATCAACTTACGAGAACTCCCCAGACACCATCCCCCGCCGTGCAGGTATATGACGGCTCTCCTGAGCTCGCTGTCACCGTCCCGCTGCTTTGGCTGATACAGCACCACCTCCACTCCGTCGAACGTTTCCTCCGTCACCTTGACATGCTCGTCGGACACGGGCGCTACCTTTTCCAGCAGAGTAATGAAGTACATCACCCCCATGTAGTCCTTCAGCCCGAGCAATTCACTGAAGTCTGCCTGGAAAGGGAAACGGAGCGTGAGGTATTGGGAGAGACACATTACAGGATTTCTTGGGCATCATTCCCAAGCCATTAGTATTAGCTCTTGGCAATCTATGCCAATCTAACATAACTATAGCTTCTAATATTCAGTATAGAAAGAGCTAGCATGCTACATTTGTGGTCATATTACAGAGGCAGAGATGCAGACTATAAGGGAACATTGTCTGGTAAAAGGTCAATGGTGCCTTCAGGGTACTTGTTTTCGAGAATCCATGACTTAATATAACATTATAAAACCATGAATTGTGTCCTATGATGTCCGGTGAGGTAAGCATTCAGTGGCAGGCATGAGGTTCATCAGCTGATGCTGACGAGAACACTCTCATTAAAACACTCATCAAAAGCTTTACAGTACCTACAATCACGCACTCACGTCGGTCTGAAAAAGAACACTGAAGCGTTTTATCAGTCTGTGTTCCAAAGTAGGCTGAAGGTAAAATAGTAAAAGTATATAGCTAAAATAATTTCACTGGAATATAAGTCGTCTTCAGAGGCATGATCGGGTAAATCATTTAAGAGAAAGGCTGTATGATTGTTGGCACAGTTGTAGCATAATGACAATGAGGAACAGATTCCCAGACAAAAGAATACTGATCTCTCTACAGCACAATTTACTCTCAGTGTCATGTACTGTACACTGCGTATCATAAACTGCTGCCTCGAACAAACTACTGCAACACCTCTCTAGAGGTTGAATGGAGTGTGTAGCTTTTAATATTGACAAATAACAGCCACTAAACGCCGTTACACTAATGTTACAACTATGTATGCATGAGTTAGGTGATTTAAACCTATTAGCCATCATATTAGCCGCAGCACAATGGGCTACAGTAAAGCACAGGCTAAGGGTCATTAATAGGGTCTATTATTAGAACAGGTGAGCAGGACTAAAACAATACATGGATTAGCATCTGACATAATCTGGTGTAACAAGCATGTATATCCACATCAGCAAAATGGATGTTTACACCCTGAAGGAACAAACTAAAGCAGGAAATGTTTTTTAATTTGGTCTCATAAATTGAGAAATTTCTAAATCATGTATTAAAGTGACAGAGAAAAGGCTTCATTCATCCACAGTGCTAGATATTCAGTAAGGACTTATTTGTAAAGTAATGATTAATACCAGCAGGTCTAATGTGAAGTGGGATATATAGTGTATTTTACTTACCAGGTGGCTGAGACTCCTGAAGAAAGAGTTGGTCAGCATGAGTTTCCATCTCTCCTCTATCTCCTCAGGAATGGGCTCGTAAATATAGTAAGCGGTAAAAGAGCAGACAGCCACAAATAAAATGATGCTTCCCAACCTCATTTTACAGCGTGCGTCCCCAGAAACTGACTGCAGGGTGCAAACACAAACAAGGCTCGTGAGCCGCGCTTGTTAACGAGGAGCTCCGGCGCGCGACAAAGCTCGGAATAAATTTTGGATCCAGTCCAGCTAAATATGACAGCACGTGTTTTGTGTCATTTGGTGGTTATCGGCGTGCATGTTCGGTGCTTTCTCGTCGCTGCTCGTGTGCGTTCCGTAATGCATGTCCGTCCCGCGAAGCCGGAGAATTAATTTAAGTGTCAGTGATATGGAGACAGGAGCGCGCGCGCCGTGTACTCACGAGGCAGAACCGTCCCACCTTGGCCCGCGCTGCAAATTCCTCAGGTGCCTCCTGAGCGTGGCCACACAGCTCACGTAGGACGTGCGACCAAACTTTGTGCCAAGACGCAACCATGACTTATGAAATAATGGATATTACACTCAACTTTACAAACCGCCATTACCATTTGTTTCTACGTAAGATGCATTTTAAGATGTTCCGCGCGTGATTCTCGTTCTCTATGTCGCTTTGAAACGAGAACCCCCCGTGTAGATGTAGCCAATGCATTAAGTGCCTCTATAGTTGCATTGCAGCCTAAGCTAATTTTACTATTGGTGACAGAGTGAGATGAGATGCCTGCTTTCCTGGCAGGACTCGCTGTCAAAGCAATATGACTCTCTGATGCACTCACGTTTTAAAGGGAGCCTGCACGAGGAGCTGAATTACAGCCGCAGGGGTCTGAGAAAGACGTTGTAACTTAAGGGGAAGTTGTTTATCCCACTAGTACATTACTCATTACGCTTGTTTTCAAGACAGATTTATGTTCATGTCTTCACAGGAGGTAAGACACCTTATAACATGACATCTGCGTGGGGAGATACAGGTCCACACAGGTTTAAGTCTTTCAGGCAACAGTCCTACAGAGTTATCAGTGTTAAAGTAGGAAGGGAAATGCTTTTTAGCACGTTGTCTTCTCATTGGAAACATTGAGTATCCAGTCATTAAGTATTCAGAGATTTACTTTGGTGCAGATTACATATCTGGTTACACTAAAGAAAAATGCTGTTGCTCTTATAGAGAGGAGGTTTTGTACAGGCTTCATCTCACAAACCTGAACCACATGCCTCCACGTGACAGCGCTGACCTCTGTGTTATGATCTTTTCAAACTTTCTCTAAGTCAAACTGGAGTTTGTAATTGGCCGGTGTTTAGGGGCTGGCAAGTGTCTCCTTTCATCAGCCATCAAACTCTATTGAGATGCAGTCTGCAGAAGCCGGAGTGTGACGGAGGCTCGGTGAGAGCCTCTGTGAGACTGATCGCTGTTGAGTGGTAGAATGTTAAATTTGTTCTCAGAATACAAAATCACACTTCACACACTCCAGGATTCTCCCTGGAATTCCCTCCCTCCTTCTACCATCCAACCACGGGCCTCCACTCGGCTTCTAAGGGAGACCACCTCAGCTGGCTTTAAATCTTTCATGGAGCTCTCTTCACTCGGCCCGTCTTGTCAGTGGGGAGGACGGGTGTCAGAGGGTGCGTGGGCGTGGATGTTGTCTTCATCTACCTAGAGCCATGCTGTGAAGTGCTCTTCCACGTGGCCCCCCCAGCACCCTGCTGCGTGTTGGGGTAGCGAAATGAATAAGTCTGAAGACTTATTCACTTCGAGTACTGAAGTGTGAATGTGTGTGAATACATGTGAATGTGTGTTCATGCGTTTTAAGTGTGTGTGCTAGCCCGTGTAAGCCCACGTTCATGTGAGTGTGTGTGTGCGCATAAAGAAGGGTCACGTTTCATTCCTTTGTGCGTGCGCATTCTTGAGTTCAAAACATCTACAGGGGCAAATCAAATTCTTATAATTAAAAGGAACTCAATCCAGACCTCCACTGCCGATGATGATGAATGTGAGCAGCAAATGATCCCCTGCTGAGGCAAAGACGATGAGCTGCATGGAAAGAGGCATCTGTGGATTTCACAGTTCAGACTGAGCATAAGGAACACAGGAAATAGGTTTTAATGCATCGCTAACGTCAGTTTATAGATGTAGGAAATTTACATTATGAGTAGTACAGAAATGTGAAAGCTACCTCTTGAACGTGACATTTTGTAGGTGTTTAAAGCACATACGTTGGCCGGCTGCCTTTGCATGCCAAACTCTTCAGGAACAATGTGTTTGAATCTCTATGCTCTCCCTTTAGGCCTTATGCAAGCTGTTAGCGCTGGCTTCATTCCTGTCAGATGAGAAAAAACACAGCTTTCGTGGACATGTGTGGATACATGTGCCCTTGTACGCATTTCGTTTTAATCCAAATTCACAAGATTGTCCCAGCCCTGAGAAAAAAGGCACTCCAAAGTATACATATACATATAAACAGCTACATGTAACCCTCTATGCTAAACTCACTCCCTGTGATCTCAGAGTTGTTTGAAGAGGGAACATTTGTCCTCCCTATCTGAGTTTCTTTGAAACTTTATCATGGTCCTCCTACAACAGAACAGTGATGATGAAAAGCAATAAAGCAGGCCTGAGTCAAGGGCAGAGGCTTTTTAATTCACACAGTATGCTGGTGCAGACAGAAACGGTGCCAGGGATTGTGATTGGGGAGCCATGGGGCTGCATTGTTAATAGCAGGGGCTAAAAAACAAATGTACGCAGCAACGACCACAGACAAACACGATCCAAATTCTAGTCAACACTAAAAGCTTCTGTTAATTTACAAAGTACTTAAGCTCTGAGCAATGACTGTGGCACTTCAATACTTTATGGTAAAGCTGATTCATCTTATGTTACTTTGGAAAAAGAAATACTGAACTACGGCTAGCTAACAGCTGCGTACCAGCTCTAGCTAACGTTAGCCTGATGCACACAGCACATAACAGAAGTAGCTTACAGCTAAGGATGCTAACTTACAGTTTTAATGCAGCTCAGTCTTCTTTGACATCCTCCTCGTCATCAACGTCCTCCATCCTGGCTAAAACAATGTTTTCACCACGTTAGCTTAAATTAGCGGTCAGTAATTTCCACTTTTGTCAGGGGGCTTGAGACCCTGAAACCAAAACCTTGCTGCGCCCAGAAAGTCGATGAATGTAAATGAAAAAGGGAAATGTTTGGCCTCCCGACTTTGACCTCGTCAAAAAGAAATTGAAGAGTGTTGATGATGAAGAGTTAAAACAGTAAAAAGGCTTAAAATACAACGTCCTGTTAAAAAGGAGATGTTAAGTGTTGCAACACAACTATATTGTCTTCCTTTACAATGTTCAAGGCTTTGCTCCATGATTGATCAATACTAGGCCACCATTATTTTCACAGCTATCATTGAAAGTTCAATATTAACTCTGTTTAGCAAACAGCCAAGACCTGCGTGCCATCGACGAACAGATCCTTGACACATTTTTAAAGATATCAATTATCTGGCATCAGCATTACTGTGACTTTCTTGTGATAAGACAAACATTTAAACTACAAAATAAAGTCGGATTTCACTGTTAAAATCTCTTTAAAAATACATTTACCCACCCAATTAGCAATGCGTGAGCATAGAAAGTGGCCAGAGTGGATACTACAATAAAGGTTGAAAGATCTGTCTTGACAGTCCATACGATAAATTATAAACTACAGAGATGTCCGACATAAATTAATTCCATGTTCTGTACTATTAAGAAAGCTTCAATTCCAGTATTTGCCAGATTATGGAGCGTACATTACAGAGACAGAATTGTAAATGTTCCTCTTCTACGTCATCTACAGATGACTGTACGCTCTCATTTGCTCGCCATGTATCGTATTCATTTACATTAATCCTGAGTGGGTTTTACCGGGTAGCCCCACTGGCTTTTATTTCAAGATTCAGGCCAGAAACAGAGCCACAACCTGTCTGTGTGTAAATACGAGCCTGGCAGGCTGCCTGGTGCTGTTGGTTCATCCTGCTGTCACTTGTCCAACCAAAATAATTGCGATGATGCGTTTCGACTCAATGTTCTCATGACCGTTTGTTTCCCACAGTTCTGGTTCTTCTGTTTTTTGTCGGTTTGGGGATTTTTTTGGTCGGACTGCAATGCTGACTAACAATCTACTAAGGTAATGTGCTTAGTTATAAAAAGGAACATGATAAACGGCATAAAAGTGAGTTCCAAGGAAGCAGCAATTACCATCACTCAGCATGGAGAGAACCATTTGTACCAAGTCTGGAAGTAATAATCATTTTAATTGATTACACACAATATGTTAACACTAAACAGGTTTTTCCATTCAGTGACTCAGCCGTTTTCCCAGACAGTGTTTCACCACAAGAAACAATGAAGTTGTATTATATAGCATTGTGTTATCATGGTGTGAGCTACTGCATCCACAGAATGGGATTTCTGATGACTAACTTGTTTATCCCAGCAGCACCCTGATACATAGTTTTCACTCATGGGCCAACACTTACAAAATGCATTGCTCATCTTTCCATGTAACTGACTGCCAAACCCGTGTTTGTACAAGTAACCTGCTGGAATTTAGGACAGTGTTTGGCAAAGGAATATAAGAGGACATTTAATCAGCTATCGACCTGTTAGAGGTGCTGATTCCAAGTGAATAACGAAGTGTTAGTCACATGGGCAGCTCTTTCTGTCAGAGGCAGTAAAAAGCAGAGCTGCTGCACATAAGCGAACCTTATTTGAAGTTTCCCTGTTTTTCAAAACAAAATTTGTTTTGAGGATAAAAGTATTTGCAGTGTCCTTTGGAAGCAGCACATTCCATGGCAAGGCTGACTCTCATTGTAAACACATCCAATGAAAAGACTGCTGCAGTCTGCATGCTACAGGTAGGTTTCTATATACTATACAAATAATTAAAACTGTTACCATCCCCATTATTATCTTTAAAGAAAGTGAAAATCAAGTGTTTAACCTTGTAAACACATCTCCATGTGGTGTTCCTCATGTGCTACAAGACATCAGGGACAACATAAGCAGTCATCTTTGTCTGCTTTTAAACTGCAGTGTACCAAGGACAGGCTGAACAACACGTTTTCAGATTGGCAGGTTTGAGACGTCGCAAACCTAAGGAACCAATCTCGTTAATGGACGGGGTGACGCTATTCACATCATTATGTAAAACCTAGGGCAACCATTTCAGAATGTGCGAGCCAGCTGTAACCGTCATCGTGATGTTTGTAAACTCACGACTGACTACTAATGTTAACGTTACTGCTACTAATTACTATATTTCAAGCTAGCTAAGTTTCAACGAGTTGCCACTAAATGAAGGCAGAGACGTGTTTTGTTTTCACGACGGAGGGGGCGGTTTGACATTGCATAGTGGGCGGGGACTATGCAGATTTGTGAATTTTTAATGATGGAGAAGGAGGAGATGCTTTGGGAGGATTTTTACAAGGTAATCAAACATATTTTACAGAAAAACCACATCAGACACAATTTATTATTTCAAGCAGAGCATTTTATTTGTCTTAAAACACGACGTGCTTCTATACTATGTTTCTTTTAAAGACAAGCTCCAAAGAGTTGCAATGGACTCACAAGCTCATCAAATGTGTTCCAATGCAGAAAACAAATGTTGTAGTGCTGAATCTCCTGAGCCTAAGGAAACTGTAAAGCCTCTTCTTGGATTATACTGTACACTTAAAGATTAACATCTTCAAAGGGAACAAATGCCCTTGGGTTAAGGGTGAGAAAATGTAAGTACTGGGAAGAAAAATACATTTTTGGTTTCATAGTCCGTCGTGTCGACAGTGTCAACAGATGCTCAGTAGATGACAGAAACCGCAACTGCCATTTGATGTGATTTTATAGGTTTAAGTACTTAGTAAGACACTTTTAATATTAATATTGCACCTTATTTAAAATGCAGCATTTCATACTTCATTCTGTACCATTTCATACTGCTAAATGTTGCTGCCATTACCCATATGTCACTTAATCCCATACCATGTCACTTTAGATTATCACTTATGTCACCTTTGTATACCAGTTGTATATACCTCTTTAACTTTATTTTATTTTGATCTATTCCTGTTTATATTTGTACTTGCCTTCTTGCTTGTCTGTGTGCTGTTGCAACAACCTTATTTCCCCTCTGGAGATCAATAAAGTACTATTTTATCTTATCTTACTTGGGTATATCTACATACAACACCCAGTAAGTGAATAAGAATACTTGAAACACTAAAGACGTGTATTCTTGAAGGAAATTTAAATGTTTGCCTTGAATAAAGCAGGTCATATTGCCATTTTCACCTCCTTTGAATCTTAGCATTAGTACCTGCTTGTACATTAGATCATCAGGTCTTACTGTAGTAACCGACGCAGCAGTGAAGATCTGCAGGTTTATTATTTCCACACTGTGCCTCAGGATCATGAGACTGGGTGTAGAAAACAGCAGAGGATAAGCTCTTTATCAGCAGTCGCCTATGCAACACTTCTGTCATAAGGAATGTTGGCCTCTCACCCCATTCCACGTGAATTTCTCCTGTGCTATCACCAGACACAAGGATACCAGAGGGATTTTGCATCTGGTTATAAATTGACAAGGCAGCTCATTCATAATAAAAGTGTTGGGTCTTATCCCTAACATCATCTGTTTTTAGGAATTCATGCGGCTTTATTTGGCCTTTGCTTGAAGAAGAGTCTACAGTGTGTGTACTCTAATTAAAGCAATGTTATGTAACTACCAGTATTTCACTCCAAACTAACTTCATAATCACTTTGATGCTACAGTGACTTGTAACTGTGAGAATAGCGCCTCATCATTATGTAACTTGGGTTAAGCAGGTACCATCTCACGTGACAAGTGTGTAACGCTTTTTGTCAGAAAGCCCTAAAGGCAAACTTCTCTCAGTACAGGTTTAAGTACTTCTCAGTAATGACATAATTACAGAAGCCAAGAGCACAACGTTGACAGATGAAGCTAAGAGAAAAAGAGAGAGTGATCGATTAAGAGGCCAGACTGGCTTTTAAGTCGTTCACTAGAGAGAAACGCACTCTTAAATTGAAGGTACTTTCAGGTGTATGCTCAGGAGCATGCTAACATGCTAACAATGAACATGGATATCCCAATGACTGATTCTAAAGAAGGACGACGCATCTTCATCTGCTCTCATTGTACAAAATTAAAGCCAAAATACCCCATGTGCCATCTTGCGATGGTGACATCATTTGGAGCCAGAGCTGCGCAGTAGAGATCGGCCGCTGTAGCCATTTCCTCTGACCAAAAACTTACTGAAACAAACAAAAAAGATCCTGCACATCTAACAGCAGAACAGCTTTTTGTGTTGGCCTGAGGTTAACGTTCACAGATATGGAAACTTCAATGACTGTAATGATTGTTTAAGTTACATCTCCTCTCGCCGTTCCTCCTCTGCTCTGCTAATCCAGAACAGATCAGCTGCAGGGGCCGAATTTGTGAACAGAGCTGTCAATCATCCTTTTTACAGCATCAAATAAGTAATTAAAAATAATCTTGTCAGAAAAATGAACACTTGGACGTAAATCAGCATGATAAGAACTAACTACAATGACTATTATTTGACTATTTGGCGTGTATTTTGTTTTTTTTTGTCTGACTCATGTCCCATCTGTTAACATGGGAGGCGGGCTTTATGACCTATACTGCAGCCAATCAGCAGGGGGCCCATGAAATGTTTTGGCTCCACATTTAGGGCGCTGTCGTGTCGTTATTTTATAGTTTTAGTGTGTTAAAAGAAGGTTAATTAAACTATCCTACTATTCTTTAACAGGTTAATAGTTTGCAGAAAGCTGTTATCTTGGTTTGGAGATCAGTATTCGTGTAATGTAAAGCGTAATCGCATTTTGATTTTACATACAAACATTAGCCGGCCCTGATATATATTCAAGCTTTATATGGACTGCAGTGATGTAACTTTATCTATGAATATCTGAAGGGATCAATGTACAATAGGATTGATCTATGCAGCCACTGATAAAATGTCAGACAGTTTGATGTAATGTGACGGGAAACCAGCAGGCATGAGGTAGATTTTACAGTATTAAGAGACAGTAAACAAAGTCAATGTTCAGTGCAAGCTAGTAAACTTTCATAAATAACTTAAGTTCAATCATTCACTATTTATATAGAACAAGTAAAAACAAGGGCTGTGACTTTTTAAGCAGAAGGAGAACAGCTGTTCAAATGTGGGAAATAAACTATATTCACACTGTAATGAGCCATTCAAATTATACATTTACTGTTCATGTTACTATTTATACTTTTTCATTTTACTATTTAAGATATGTATTCATATCCTGGTGTAGTTCAGCCTGCAGAACACTTGATATATAAGTGAACCTCACATTCTGTTTCATGACTCTTCCCAGCCACGCCCTTATTGGGGGCTGAGGAAGACACAATGAGGGTTGAAAATGGTTGCCTTTTATTTCTTCAATATTGATGTTTTGGGGGTTTTTTTACAAGAGATGCCATGATTCAATAAAGGCATTTTAAACTAAATCCTTGGCTCGGATCATGTTTGCCTGAAGAAAGCCCAGTGCCTTCCCCGTTACGAGGCCTATATTTAAACACAGCTGACCTCTTTTGGTAGTTTGTCTTGTGATCCAGCAGGGGGTGCTCTAAACTCTCAGATGGATCTTCCCCATGCCCTATTGACCTGCCAAGTAATGCTGCTCTGTTTGAAAATAGAACCTTTCAGAGCAGTCATCTTTTTCTGATTCTACACTGTGAAAGCAAAGCTGTTTACCATCAGCACTTTTGTCACTTTGTTTGTTTTAGCTAAACATAAATCCTGTTGTCTTGAGATAATTTAATCTCAAACTGTTGTGGTAAAGATACATTCAGTAAATCAGACCACATTACAGTAACAGTAGGACACACTGAAAAATAAAAGCAAGGCTAAAATCAGTTTTGAAACACCTTTTGATGTATATAGGTAAAATAACAAAATAATCAGTTGTGCTTCCTTGCTTCTACCGTTCAGTATAAAGCATGCTGAAGTTAAATGAACAATCAGTCCATCTGTAGTTATTGAACTTTACTCTCCAGCAGATGGTGCTATGACATAAATCATCTGCTCTTACTCCTCACTTGATCTGCTTTAAAACATTGGGTTTGTGTGTCAAAGACACACGTCATCAAAATGTTAACTATTTAGGAACTGACAACTGACGCATTATTTGACAGAAGATAGACAGGGATGTGATGAAGCACAAAGAAGGGGTTAGAATTGAACTCAATAGGACCTCAGGGTGCCTTCGGACTAATTTTGAATACCTATATACACACTTCTCTGTACTGTGTAGTGGGTCAGAAATCATATAATTAGCATCTGTTTGCACTAATATAATATAAATGCCCGCATGGACCATGCTCATTGCACATAAAGTACTTTAACAATTTTATCTATTGTGTTTGCATTAAATATGTCCAGAAACTACCCTTATAGAGATGCATGCTGGGTAGAAACAGCTAAACACTGGCAGGATAACTTACAACTTATAACATCTATCCATACCTGATTACTATATATCTTTAATATCTAATATCAAATTAGATCAAACTAATGGCCTGATGACAAACTCATAAATGTATACTTAAGAATTCTGGGAGGAGTGGATTCATTTAAGCTAACAATCTTCCTGACACGGCCAAGTTTCAGTTAAAGAGGGTAAATAAATGTGATAATCTGATATCAGATCATTTACTAATAGAGCTTGAGATAATAGGGATCTGATATTTAAAGGGGCTATATGTAAGATTTTATACATATATTCAATCAAATATCATTTTTTATTGCCAATGTGTGAAGGGATATTAGAGGAACTGATAAACTGAGACCTTCCCCAACTTCCTCCATTGCCCCCAACAACCTGTTGGCTGATTTTTATACAAAGCACTAGGGACGGTTTTTCTGGGAAACAAGAGGATGTGACGTATCTGCGCGTCCGCGAGTACCTATGCAGAGAGCTCGTTCAGTGTGCAACACGAGACAACGCAAGCTGTGAAATGGAGATGGATAATGCCAAAAAACGACTGTCACCCGAAACAACACCAACGCAAACTACACACAAGAATAAAAAACAAAAATAAGTTTTATCTAGTGAAGCCCGTCTGACCAAACAGGAATGTGATCAAAGTCAGGGGGAAAACTAGAGTCAACATCGGCAGGGCATGCGAAACATGGAGAGACCTTCGATTGCTTTTGGGGATCAAAACAGACCCACAAGTTACTGTTGTCATAGAAACAAAACCTGCGTGCAGCGTTCTCTCAACGGGTGCAGCGTTTTTTCTCACAGCACAAGTGCTTCATCCCAGCTCTCTCCAGCCGCCCTGCCCTGCCCGGCTTATGTTCACTAATGCTTGTGATGATTTGCTGGTTCGCCCGCGTAATTTGCCGTTTGGTTACAAAGCACAATGCCAGATCCATGCAGTGTAGTTATGTTAGAGCTAGTTAGCTAACCTTAGCATGCTCGCTAACATTATGACAACCAATATACTATCCGAGTGTGTATGTCAGTGTAGCTTGACAAATAACTCCGCCACCTAACATGATATTTACTCAACTTAACTGATGACAAACAGTGTTGATTTTGAACAACAGGTCATGGTCAATGAACACGTCTCGTCAGTGAAAAGTAAACAGAGCCGGAGAGTTCCGAGACTGAGCATGCTCATTTTCGTGTGTCTTCGGCAAAAACCCTGGATGTTCATTCATGCGACTGTCCGCGCAAGCGCGTACAAGAAGGTTGACTGCAGTTCCCTCAATGGCCGACCATGTCGCTAGGAATCAGGATTTTCTGAAAGTTACATATAGCACCTTTAACAGACCACATTTAATTATCATACTTTTTGGCACAACTTAAGTTGTTTTAATTTTAATCAAGTTTTTATGAGTTACTTCTTTTGTATTCAAGTTTGAATTAACTTTAATAAAAAGGTCTGGGTCGGGGGGCAGACCTCTCAGAGGTTATATTAGGCGTGGTCAACACCATCAGTTGGCTTTCTGTGTTATCTGTTCTGAGTGAACGTTTGAATTGAGTGTGTTATTCTCTTGGCCATCTTCTGTTCCCATTCATTTTGTTTCCCCCTGTCCAGTGACTCCCACTACTTTGTTTTGGGTCCAAGTTTATGTTGGTCTATCATTTTGATCAAATCAGTGGGTGGCTGTGGGGAGTTTTATTCCTACATCCATCTTTAGAGTGAATACAGCGCACAGGTAACTGAATGGATCGGGCCAGATAGCAGAGCATGCATACCTTATTGTGAAGCCTGACACCTCTCCCTGTGCTGCGTAGGCACGACGTCAGACGCCAACACACGTCTGCCAGCTCCGCAAGGGAGGAAGGGGGAGAGGCCGACTAGGTGTATTAATAGGCGACCGCCCAGTAATTCACAGCCACACTGCCCCCTGTGGTAGGGAGTGTAGCTCCCTATCTTGCCACACGTTTTTGGTCTTCCTGCTGGCACAGTGGAATATCGATGTTACATGTGAGGCATTGTTGCATCACAACATTCAACTAAAATTTCAGGCCAAAAATGTCACAGCAATTAACAATTCAAATTAACCCAACATTTAAAAGGACATTGAGTAAAAACATCACTGTCCACCTCAACATCAGGCGGATGCAAGGGCAGTCCCCGCTGTAATGGGATTATATACAGCGGGGCCCTCTTTTAGGGGCAGTGTTTGGGGGTGAAGTTCCCCAACATGAAGAGGTTCCCCTTATTGCAGAGGGTGGGAGAGGGGAGGACTGAGCTGCCACCCTCATTAAGCCAAAAAGCTCTTCAGCATTCTAGAGGAGCTCGACTCAACTGCACATCCCCCGCAGAGGGCCCAAAATGAAATACAAATAGGCGAGAGATACCCCAAATTGAAAATGAACAGTAAAGGTTGACCTTTCATACTTGGGAAGGTCGCACAAGTCTGAAATCATCATCAGCAGTCATTGTACATGCGGCCACGATGAACATACTCGAATTTCAGCTTCCAATATTCAAAAAAAAGATGTATTCAAAAGAGTTTGGATCAATTTGGGCTACTTTTAAAATGAAAGTAGCCCAAATTACCTCTTCACTATGTGTCAATCAGCCAAAGTAGAATATGGGTACATTTGGGCTATTTTAAAATGAAGTAGCCCAAAACGAATGGGGACAGAAGATGGCCAAGAGAATAATACCTCTTTAAACACACTCAATTCAAACTTTCACTCAGAACAGATAACACAGAAAGCCAACTGATGGTGTTGACCCTCTGGAGACGAAAACCAGACTCAACAGGGAAACCCCAACCTCCTAATATAACCTCTCAGCCAGGCTGATTGCCACCAGCTGAGGGAGAAAATCACAGGTGCAGCCAATAGCTCCTGATCAGCAAGGAAACCTGTGACTGATTTTGGATCTCTGTCTAAAACAATATGCAGGGATAAAAATAAGTTCTATAGCTCCATAGTGGAGTGATGTGAGGGAGAAAACCAGTGTATGTGATGGAAGAGTTTATGTAACTGTCCTGATTTCCTGAGATGAATTATTGTACAGGCAGGGTTCATCTTGTGACCAGTACGTTTTGTCATGAAGGGATCATTGCAATGACCATAATGTTTTATTTACTGCCACATTGTGATATAAGTGCTTTCCCCTTTTCAAACGTAGATGCCGATGTGTTATTCTTGCATAGGATGTTCATCAAGGACAACAGGCTGGAGTGTAAAGTGATGGCTGGTTGGGGGAAAACCCTGAAAAACAATACAAGGTGATTTGAAGTTTAAAAAAAATAAAGAAATTACCCTTTACCTTCGTGGAGTCCTTTTAAAGCAATAAAATGATGGAGGATTTGGTGACATGGTCGTTGAAAAGAATGTTGATAAAGAAAGCAGCCAGTAAATAGAAAAGGAACTTTACTATTTACAGGTATTCACAACATTTCTGATTTAAATGTGAACAATCTGACAACCAACAGAAAAGTACACTTCACAATATGTACTACATTTATCTAGTGATGAATTTTTTCACACTATATATAAATATTTATTCTTACTGATCTGTTTGCCTATAAAGGATTATCGAGGCATTTTCTAAGTGTTTGGAATCGTGAGAGTCCAAAACTGATATTTTGTTTTACATAAACTGTCACACAGTTGTCATAAAAAGAAAGAGCTTCAACATTAGCTTTGTAAATGATAAAAAATACAACTAGCTACAACATAACTTTAATGTTCTTTAAGTGTGCACTGTGCAGCTGTATTGCGAAGGAAAATCTAAGAATCTGATCGTGCTGATCGTGACTCTTTAACGGCAGATAATGAATAATAAAGGACTCGGATCAGGAATGGGGGGCAAAAATAAATCACATCAAGGGCCAGACACGTATAATTCCTTGGCATGTTTTTATTTTATGACATGAAAATGATCTTAGATAATAATAATCATAATTATGTCTTCTTTCTAATTTCTGGCAGACTAGGCACGGTTTAGTGCATTGCTGCCCACCACCAGTAGTGAAACATCATCTCAGTTTTTATTTTTTTTCCTCTGGGACCTATATCTTGAAATAAAGTTCTGTGATGAGGAAGCGTACTATTTCCTCATATCTCTCTTTTTGAGACACCCCATCGCCAAGCAGCATTCTACAAGAAAAGGATTCAATTCCCAGTTTGCTTAGTTCTATGTAAAGCATCCTCCTTTCCACAGTATAGAGTGGACAGTGCATCAAAACATGCTAAATGGATTCCAGGTCTCCAGTGTTCAGTTGTCGTCTTTGTGTTGTGTCTGTATGGGAGTTTCATAGTGAGTCATGTTGAGAAATTACCGAACAGTGGTCCCATGGATGCAGTCATGTGTTTGCCTACCAGAGCCGGATAGCGTTGCTGTGCCACCGCCCAAAAAGGCGAGAATGTATGATTTATGCGGCTTGGGTAGAAAAGTGATTATTTTCCCATCGAACATGGGGGGCCACGGCGCTCTCACTGAGCAACTATATCTAACCTATCCACTAAGGATGCCCCAATACCACTTTTTTTCAGGCCAAGTACAAGTACTTACACTTGCCGATACCGAGTAACAATATGAGTACTTAATAAAATCATTACAGTTCTCATAATGATTTTAAAAGCATGTTTCACTCGTTCCTTACTTTCTGACTGTAACAAAGTAAATCGACAGAATGATGCAACTCTTAACAAACAGACATGACACCGCCACACATTTTACTTTCATGTAACCTGTAACACATTCAGTGGATTTCAGTTTAACACAACATCACATATAGTGTAAAAAAGGTCACGTGATGAACACTCCCATTTCTGAGCGCACCTGAATGCAGCACTACACAGCTCATCCCCCCGAAACACGGCAGTGAGGGAGACGTGCCCGGTCTTGTTTACTGCACTTACTTATCAGTAATTGCCGACGGACTCTTTTTATCGTGTGCGTCCACGAATATGTAAGTTAGTTTGCCTTAATGTTTATGTTACACTCTGTTAGCTTCAGTTTGGCCTGGAGGCTAATCTCAAGCCGTAAAGTGGTATTCGGCTGCGGTACTCGTCGTAGTTTTATACTACTGAGTACGAGTACTTAAGCTCCGATGCCGCCCGATTCCCGATACTTGTATCGGTATTGGTGCATCCCTACTATCCACCACTCCGTGATTGTGGGGGGGTTTACACTAGCAAAGAGTAATATCTACCGGAAATTGACGAAAATAACAATTCCACCGGCGGGATACTCAATTCCCTTTATAAGGGAATTTCTTGGCAAAAAAATTTCTTGGACTCCGGTTTATAGAAACAGTAAGGACTTACTGGCAAAACAAAAGCTAAATGAAAGACAGTTTCAGCGTCAAAAGGCTAACTAACTAAATACTAACTGTATCATACTAACTGTGACACAAAATTGAGTATGTAGTTCGTTCCGAGGTTCATGGTATGCAGTTTTGTGTATGCGAGAAATGCCCGGATGTATACTAAAACATATGGAAAACGTTGCCACGCCAACGAGGAGGAGAGGTGCCATGGACACATGCATTTATGTGCCTTCCAGAACCTGACAGTGTTGCTGTGCCACAGCCCAACAAGGCTAGGCTTTGTGAAGCATGCGGTTTAGAGGAAAAAATGGCCACTTTCGCCAACAACGTGGGAAATCGCGCACCACTTCCAGAGCATCTGTACAGCACTCCGTGAAGCTGGTGGTTTCACAGTGGCGCAGAATGACTGAAGCAGAAAACTGAGCAAAATCCCAATTCCTGCATCAGGATACTCTACAGAGTACCGTAGGCATTTTGTCCACCTAAAGAGGGCCCCTCTACATAATTCCATTACAGCGGGGACTGGCCTTGAATCCGCCGGTGGTTGAGGTAGACACAATGACCCTTTTCTTTAATGTGTTAATTGGATTTTCAGCAAAACTAACAGTTCTAGAAAATGCAGTGTAACCTGGTTGGTCAATAGTTGATTGGATGTTTTCATCAACAGCATCAGAAAGTGACAAAGTCTTGAATAATGAAATGAGCAAACATTGCTTACATAGATCCTATATTTCAGCTGAACTTTATCTGGAGGAGTTCCAATTTATTTTGATGCATTTCATTTTAAAAGTCTACTGTGTTCAACTTACGAGAACTTTATTGTATTTTTTAGGCGAGGATTCGTGATTTGAGGTATTTATTTTGACTAAATTGTTTGTCATAAGGCTACATGGGACATGCAACAATATAATCTAGGATCTTTTTTTTCATGTCATAAAATAAAAGCATGTCAAGGAACTATACACGTCTGGCCCTTGATGTGATTTATCTTTGCCCCCCATTCCTGATCCGAGTCCTTTATTATTCATTATCTGCCGTTAAAGAGTCACGATCAGCACGATCAGATTCTTAGATTTTCCTTCGCAATACAGCTGCACAGTGCACACTTAAAGAACATTAAAGTTAAGTTGTAGCTAGTTGTATTTTTTATCATTTACAAAGCTAATGTTGAAGCTCTTTCTTTTTATGACAACTGTGTGACAGTTTATGTAAAACAAAGTATCAGGTTTGGACTCTCACGATTCCGATCACTTAGAAAATGCCTTGATAATCCTTTATAGGCAAACAGATCAGTAAGAATAAATATTTATATATAGTGTGAAAAATTCATCACTAGATAAATGTACTACATATTGTGAAGTGTACTTTTCTGCTGGTTGTCAGCTTGTTCACATTTGAATCATAAGTGTTGTGAATACCTGTAAATAGTAAAGTTCCTTTTCTATTTACTGGCTGCTTTCTTTCATCAACATTCTTTTCATCGACCATGTCACCAAATCCTCCATCATTTTATTGCTTTAAAAGGACTCCACGAAGGTAAAGGGTAATTTCTTTATTTTTTTTAAACTTCAAATCACCTTGTATTGTTTTTCAGGGTTTTCCCCCAACCAGCCATCACTTTACACTCCAGCCTGTTGTCCTTGATGAACATCCTATGCAAGAATAACACATCGGCATCTACGTTTGAAAAGGGGAAAGCACTTGTGTAACAATGTGGCAGTAAATAAAACACTATGGTCATTGCAATGATCCCTTCATGACAAAACGTACTGGTCACAAGATGAACCCTGCCTGTACAATAATTCATCTCAGGAAATCAGGACAGTTACATGAACTCTTCCATCACATACACTGGTTTTCTCCCTCACATCACTCCACTATGGAGCTATAGAACTTATTTTTATCCCTGCATATTGTTTTAGACAGAGATCCAAAATCAGTCACAGGTTTCCTTGCTGATCAGGAGCTATTGGCTGCACCTGTGATTTTCTCCCTCAGCTGGTGGCAATCAGCCTGGCTGAGAGGTTATATTAGGAGGTTGGGGTTTCCCTGTTGAGTTTTCGTCTCCAGAGGGTCAACACCATCAGTTGGCTTTCTGTGTTATCTGTTCTGAGTGAAAGTTTGAATTGAGTGTGTTTAAAGAGGTATTATTCACTCGGCCATCTTCTGTCCCCATTAATTTTGTTTCCCCCTGTCCAGTGACTCCCACTACTTTGTTTTGGGTCCAAGCTTTACGTTGGTCTATCATTTTGATCAGTGGGTGGCTGTGGGGAGTTTTATTCCCACCGCCATCTTTTAGAAACCCAAAAGTGCTCATTTTGCTTTGACCCTTTTTGAACAAGTGCAGTGTCTTGTTGGTTTTCCATACCGCCCCCCCGTCCTTCAGGTTTTGTTTCTGGGGAAACTTAATAAGAACATTAATACACTTGAAATGAATGTTCTTGCTCAAAGCAGCATTATGACTGCAGGTGAAGAGCTCATCGGTTTAGCTCTGTTTGATGAAGCACAATTCAACGACTATAGTGGTAACATAAGTTAAAAGATTATCGTGGGATCAAGTCTCACTCAAGCCATCTTGCAACCAAATTAAAAATAGTTGACCATGATATACTGCTCACTAATATCATTTTAACTGCTATGAGACTTGAAAATTGCAGGTGACGTGTGTGAATGTGTGATGAATCTTGTTTCAATTTTTAATCAGTTTTGAACGTCTTTTCAACGGAGGCCATAGTCGTCTTTTAAACGACTTTAACCTACGTCAGCATCCAGGGGTTGTTAGAGCTGCACAGCCGAATTACCTGGGCATGGGCATGATCTTTGTTATGTGGAGAATGTTCAAAACTGCTCCCTTAACGGTGCCTGTGGGTGTTCAGACCTGATTTCACTGTTTTCAACCAAATTTCAACTTTGAAATCCCGGTTGGTGCTCACTGGGAAGGATCGAGACTTTGACTTTTAAAACAACTTTATTTAAGAAGACATTCTAAAAATAATCTATTTAAATTTAGAAACGACACATTAAATATTTTCACACACACAGAGAAAACTTTATCATTCTAAAAACACCAGAGAGCCATTCTCCCCCAGCGAACACAGTACCTGCCCAACAGCTGTACCAAGCTGGCAACTTCAACTTTCACTTTTATGTTGGAAATTTGCTTTGCGGGGAAGGTAAAAAACATAATCAACACAAATAACACAATCAAATTTATTTTAACCATATTTTCTGTCGGTGTGCCGTGATCCTCCATGTATAGGAAAGTTAAAACTTTTCTCCCCAAATCCACATAAGTCCAACATCTTTGCCTTTTTAGGCGGTGGAACAATAATGCAATCCAGCTCTGGTACCGGTGGTATGGGGCCTGCCAAAGGGAAACGAGGACAGGGCTGGGGCTTACCTCGACAGCGGTAACAAAAGGGGGAGGATCCAAAACTGAAAAGGGACCACCACCAGGGAACCGCTGCCGCTCTGGGGCCCTTGGCACCTGTTCAACAAGAAGGGAAAAACTCATTTAAAAACATGCAATGATGGCAGCCCTCATACCACTATAAACAAAAAATAAGACTCGCCCAATTATCAATCCCATTATCACAATGGGAAACAAAACTATTTATAAACAATAGGCAGATATAATCGAAAGGCAAACTCAATAATTATTCAGAAAAAGAAATAGGGAAAGGAAAGAAAATGAACTAAACAAATTAATCGTCTGCACATTTAAAACAGCGGGCACAGTGTCCACGAGAAGACAGACAATTTTGACAGAGTTTTGCCAAAGTAGTATTGAGCCCACGATACTTCAACCAAAGAGAGCGTGGAATTACTGAGCCAACTGTTGAACAAAAGAGAGCCACGACAGTCCAATAAAAGAGAACCAAGACAGCAGCGTGGGCTCAAACAGCTGCAGACGACGGCCACGCACTGGAAAACAAACAAATCAATATCTAATCCTGAAAAATAAACAAATTAACCAGAACTACAAAAAATTTCCTACCGGAGGAAAGCATGCAGCCTGGACTCTGCTAGTGATGGCTGGGAGAGAATACTGTCTACCTCAACATCAGGCGGATGCAAGGGCAGTCCCCGCTGTAAAGGGATTATATACAGCGGGGCCCTCTTTTTCCCGAGAAATTCCCTTAAAAAGGGAATTGAATATCCCGAAGGTGGAATGGCTATTTTTTTTAACCTTCTGTGTTTATCGCTTTTAGCCAGGGTAAACCCCCCACACTCACAAAGTGGGTGCTAAGAGACATATTTGGTCAGTGAGAGCGCCGTGGTTACCCATGTATGGGAAAGTTATGACTTTTCTCCCCAATCCACATACGTCCAACATCTTTGCCTTTTTAGGTGGTGGAACAATAACGCTATCCGGCTCTGCTAAACAGACAAACGCGTGGGTCCATGCTACCTCGGCTCTGTAATTTCTCGTCATGACTGTCAAACTCCCATACAGACACAACAAACGTGTATATATAGAAACCCAGATACCGCGTTTTACCACTTTTCTCCCCAACGTGCATGACTCAAAGCCTCGTCTTTTTTGGCTGTGGCACAGCAACGCTGTCTGGCTCTGGTAGGCACATGAAGGTGTGTGTGTCCACGGCACCTCTTCTCTGTATTGGCGCAACATTTTTTTTCAAACTCTCATGTCTTCTTTCTAATTTCCGGCAGACTAGACACAGTTTAGTGCATTGCTGCCCCCCCACCAGCAGTGAAACATCTCAGTTTTTATTTTTTTCCTCTGGGACCTATATCTTGAAATATAGGTCTGTGACGAGGAAGCGTACCATTTCCTCATTTCTCTCTTTTTGAGACACCCCATCATCAAGCAGCATTCTACAGGAAAAGGATTCAATTCCCTCACCAGACTATCAACAGCTGAATGTAAAGAGACGGACAACTTTGCGCCTTCCCCGCAGGAAACACACCGCGCTCACACAGACTCCACGGGACAGCCCAGCTCCCAGTCAAACCGCACTGCTGTAATGGAGCGAAATTGGAGTGAACACAGCGAACAGGTAACCCGAATGGATCTGGTCGGATAGCAGAGCATGCATACCTTATTGTGAAGCCTGACACCGCTCCCTGTGCTGCGTAGGCACGACGTCAGACTCCAGCACACGTCTGCTGGCTCCGTGAGGGAGGAAGAGGGAGAGGCCGACTAGGTGTATTTATAGGTGACCGCCCAGTAATTAACAGCAACACTGCCCCCTGCAGTAGGGAGTGTAACTCCAACACTGTCTACCTCAACATCAGGCGGATGCAAGGGCAGACCTCGCTGTAAAGGGATTATATACAGCGGGGCCCTCTTTTTCCCCGAGAAATTCCCTTAAAAAGAGAATTGAATATCCTGAAGGTGGAATGGCAATTTTTTTAACCTTCTGTGTTTATCGCTTTTAGCCAGGGTAAACCCCCCACACTCACAAAGTGGGTGCTAAGAGACATATTTGGTCAGTGAGAGCGCCGTGGTTACCCATGTATGGGAAAGTTATGACTTTTCTCCCCAATCCACATACGTCCAACATCTTTGCCATTTTAGGTGGTGGAACAATAACGCTATCCGGCTCTGCTAAACAGACAAACGCATGGGTCCATGCTACCTCGGCTCTGTAATTTCTCGTCATGACTGTCAAACTCCCATACAGACACAACAAACGTATATAAAGAAACCCAGATACCGCGTTTTACCACTTTTCTCCCCAACGTGCATGACTCAAAGCCTCGTCTTTTTTGGCTGTGGCACAGCAACGCTGTCTG
This sequence comes from Semicossyphus pulcher, assembly GCF_022749685.1. Classification (NCBI taxonomy): domain Eukaryota; kingdom Metazoa; phylum Chordata; class Actinopteri; order Labriformes; family Labridae; genus Semicossyphus; species Semicossyphus pulcher. Next base: position 11,557,644 of record NW_027211692.1, read on the forward strand.
GCTCTGGTAGGCACATGAAGGTGTGTGTGTCCACGGCACCTCTTCTCTGTATTGGCGCAACATTTTTTTTCAAACTCTCATGTCTTCTTTCTAATTTCCGGCAGACTAGACAGTTTAGTGCATTGCTGCCCCCCCACCAGCAGTGAAACATCTCAGTTTTTATTTTTTTCCTCTGGGACCTATATCTTGAAATATAGGTCTGTGACGAGGAAGCGTACCATTTCCTCATTTCTCTCTTTTTGAGACACCCCATCATCAAGCAGCATTCTACAGGAAAAGGATTCAATTCCCTCACCAGACTATCAACAGCTGAATGTAAAGAGACGGACAACTTCGCGCCTTCCCCGCAGGAAACACACCGCGCTCACACAGACTCCACGGGACAGCCCAGCTCCCAGTCAAACCGCACTGCTGTAATGGAGCGAAATTGGAGTGAACACAGCGAACAGGTAACCCGAATGGATCTGGTCGGATAGCAGAGCATGCATACCTTATTGTGAAGCCTGACACCGCTCCCTGTGCTGCGTAGGCACGACGTCAGACTCCAGCACACGTCTGCTGGCTCTGTGAGGGAGGAAGAGGGAGAGGCCGACTAGGTGTATTTATAGGTGACCGCCCAGTAATTAACAGCAACACTGCCCCCTGCAGTAGGGAGTGTAACTCCAACACTGTCTACCTCAACATCAGGCGGATGCAAGGGCAGACCTCGCTGTAAAGGGATTATATACAGCGGGGCCCTCTTTTTCCCCGAGAAATTCCCTTAAAAAGAGAATTGAATATCCCGAAGGTGGAATGGCAATTTTTTTAACCTTCTGTGTTTATCGCTTTTAGCCAGGGTAAACCCCCCACACTCACAAAGTGGGTGCTAAGAGACATATTTGGTCAGTGAGAGCGCCGTGGTTACCCATGTATGGGAAAGTTATGACTTTTCTCCCCAATCCACATACGTCCAACATCTTTGCCTTTTTAGGTGGTGGAACAATAACGCTATCCGGCTCTGCTAAACAGACAAACGCGTGGGTCCATGCTACCTCGGCTCTGTAATTTCTCGTCATGACCGTCAAACTCCCATACAGACACAACAAACGTATATATAGAAACCCAGATACCGCGTTTTACCACTTTTCTCCCCAACGTGCATGACTCAAAGCCTCGTCTTTTTTGGCTGTGGCACAGCAACGCTGTCTGGCTCTGGTAGGCACATGAAGGTGTGTGTGTGTCCACGGCACCTCTTCTCTGTATTGGCGCAACATTTTTTTTTCAAACTCTCATGTCTTCTTTCTAATTTCCGGCAGACTAGACACAGTTTAGTGCATTGCTGCCCCCCACCAGCAGTGAAACATCTCAGTTTTTATTTTTTTCCTCTGGGACCTATATCTTGAAATATAGGTCTGTGACGAGGAAGCGTACCATTTCCTCATTTCTCTCTTTTTGAGACACCCCATCATCAAGCAGCATTCTACAGGAAAAGGATTCAATTCCCAGTTTGCTTAGTTCTATGTCAAGAAATTCTCTTAAGGGAATGTATAAATACAAAATCCTGATGGTGGAATTGTTATTTTCGGCAATATCCGGTGGATATTACTTTTTGCCAATGTAAAGAGATATTTGCTCAGTGAGAACGCCGTGGTTCCCCATGTTCGATGGGAAAGTTCAGACTTTTCTTCCCAAGCCGCATAAATTATATATTCTCGCCTTTTTGGGCGGTGGCACAGCAACGCTATCGGACATAAAGCTTGGACCCAAAACAAAGTAGTGGGAGTCACTGGACAGGGGGAAACGAAATGAATGGGGACAGAAGATGGCCGAGTGAATAATACCTCTTTAAACACACTCAATTCAAACTTTCACTCAGAACAGATAACACAGAAAGCCAACTGATGGTGTTGACCCTCTGGAGACGAAAACTCAACAGGGAAACCCCAACCTCCTAATATAACCTCTCAGCCAGGCTGATTGCCATCAGCTGAGGGAGAAAATCACAGGTGCAGCCAATAGCTCCTGATCAGCAAGGAAACCTGTGACTGATTTTGGATCTCTGTCTAAAACAATATGCAGGGATAAAAATTAGTTCTATAGCTCCATAGTGGAGTGATGTGAGGGAGAAAACCAGTGTATGTGATGGAAGAGTTTATGTAACTGTCCTGATTTCCTGAGATGAATTATTGTACAGGCAGGGTACATCTTGTGACCAGTACGTTTTGTCATGAAGGGATCATTGCAATGACCATAATGTTTTATTTACTGCCACATTGTTACACAAGTACTTTCCCCTTTTCAAACGTAGATGCCGATGTGTTATTCTTGCATAGGATGTTCATCAAGGACAACAGGCTGGAGTGTAAAGTGATGGCTGGTTGGGGGAAAACCCTGAAAAACAATACAAGGTGATTTAAAGTTTAAAAAAAATAAAGAAATTACCCTTTACCTTCATGGAGTCCTTTTAAAACAATAAAATGATGGAGGATTTGGTGACATGGTCGATGAAAAGAATGTTGATAAAGAAAGCAGCCAGTAAATAGAAAAGGAACTTTACTATTTACAGGTATTCACAACATTTCTGATTTAAATGTGAACAATCTGACAACCAACAGAAAAGTACACTTCACAATATGTAGTACATTTATCTAGTGATGAATTTTTTTCACACTATATATAAATATTTATTCTTACTGATCTGTTTGCCTATAAAGGATTATCGAGGCATTTTCTAAGTGATCGGAATCGTGAGAGTCCAAACCTGATACTTTGTTTTACATAAACTGTCACACAGTTGTCATAAAAAGAAAGAGCTTCAACATTAGCTTTGTAAATGATAAAAAATACAACTAGCTACAACATAACTTTAATGTTCTTTAAGTGTGCACTGTGCAGCTGTATTGCGAAGGAAAATCTAAGAATCTGATCGTGCTGATCATGACTCTTTAACGGCAGATAATGAATAATAAAGGACTCGGATCAGGAATGGGGGGCAAAAATAAATCACATCAAGGGCCAGACACGTATAGTTCCTTGGCATGTTTTTATTTTATGACATCAAAATGATCTTAGATAATAATAATCATAATTATGTCTTCTTTCTAATTTCTGGCAGACTAGGCACGGTTTAGTGCATTGCTGCCCACCACCAGTAGTGAAACATCATCTCAGTTTTTATTTTTTTCCTCTGGGACCTATATCTTGAAATATAGTTCTGTGATGAGGAAGCATACTATTTCCTCATATCTCTCTTTTTGAGACACCCCATCGCCAATCAGCATTCTACAAGAAAAGGATTCAATTCCCAGTTTGCTTAGTTCTATGTAAAGCATCCTCCTTTCCACAGTATAGAGGGGACAGTGCATCAAAACATGTTAAATGGATTCCAGGACTCCAGTGTTCAGTTGTCGTCTTTGTGTTGTGTCTGTATGGGAGTTTCATAGTGAGTCATGTTGAGAAATTACCGAACAGAGGTCCCATGGATGCAGTCATGTGTTTGCCTACCAGAGCCGGATAGCGTTGCTGTGCCACCGCCCAAAAAGGCGAGAATGTATGATTTATGCGGCTTGGGTAGAAAAGTGATTATTTTCCCATCGAACATGGGGGGCCACGGCGCTCTCACTGAGCAACTATATCTAACCTATCCACTAAGGATGCCCCAATACCACTTTTTTTCAGGCCAAGTGCAAATACAAGTACTTACACTTGCCGATACCGAGTAACAATATGAGTACTTAATAAAATCATTACAGTTCTCATAATGACTTTAAAAGCATGTTTCATTTGTTCTTCACTTTCTGACTGTAACAAAGTAAATCGACAGAATGATGCAACTGTTGCTGACATTTTAACAACTTTGTTTTACTTAACAAACAGACATGACACTGCCACACATTTTACTTTCATGTAACCTGTAACACATTCAGTGGATTTCAGTTTAACACAACATACCACATATAGTGTAAAAAAGGTCACGTGATGAACACTCCCATTTCTGAGCGCACCTGAACACAGCACTACACAGCTAATCCCCCGAAACACGGCAGTGAGGGAGACGTGCCCGGTCTTGTTTACTGCACTTACTTCTCAGTAATTGCCGACGGACTCTTTTTATCGTGTGTGCGTCCACGAATATGTAAGTTAGTTTACCTTAATGTTTATGTTACACTCTGTTAGCTTCAGTTTGGCCGGGAGGCTAATCTCAAGCCGTAAAGTGGTATTCGGCTGCGGTACTCGTCGTAGTTTTATGAGTACTGAGTACGAGTACTTAAGCTCCGATGCCGCCCGATTCCCGATACTTGTATCGGTATTGGTGCATCCCTACTATCCACCACTCCGTGATTGTGGGGGGTTTACACTAGCAAAGAGTAATATCTACCGGAAATTGACGAAAATAACAATTCCACCGGCGGGATACTCAATTCCCTTTATAAGGGAATTTCTTGGCAAAAAAATTTCTTGGACTCCGGTTTATAGAAACAACAAGGACTTACTGGCAAAACAAAAGCTAAATGAAAGACAGTTTCAGCGTCAAAAGGCTAACTAACTAAATACTAACTGTATCATACTAACTGTGACGCAAAATTGAGTATGTAGTTCGTTCCGAGGTTCATGGTATGCAGTTTTGTGTATGCGAGAAATGCCCGGATGTATACTAAAACATATGGAAAACATTGCCATGCCAACGAGGAGGAGAGGTGCCATGGACACATGCATTTATGTGCCTTCCAGAACCTGACAGTGTTGCTGTGCCACAGCCCAACAAGGCTAGGCTTTGTGAAGCATGCGGTTTAGAGGAAAAAATGGCCACTTTCGCCAACAACGTGGGAAATCGCGCACCACTTCTAGAGCATCTGTACAGCACTCCGTGAAGCTGGTGGTTTCACAGTGGCGCAGAATGACTGAAGCAGAAAACTGAGCAAAATCCCAATTCCTGCATCAGGGTACTCTACAGAGTACCGTAGGCATTTTGTCCACCTAAAGAGGGCCCCTCTACATAATTCCATTACAGCGGGGACTGGCCTTGAATCCGCCGGTGGTTGAGGTAGACACAATGACCCTTTTCTTTTATGTGTTAATTGGATTTTCAGCAAAACTAACAGTTCTAGAAAATGCAGTGTAACCTGGTTGGTCAATAGTTGATTGGATGTTTTCATCAACAGCATCAGAAAGTGACAAAGTCTTGAATAATGAAATGAGCAAACATTGCTTACATAGATCCTATATTTCAGCTGAACTTTATCTGGAGGAGTTCCAATTTATTTTGATGCATTTAATTTTAAAAGTCTACTGTGTTCAACTTACGAGAACTTTATTGTATTTTTTAGGCGAGGATTCGTGATTTGAGGTATTTATTTTGACTAAATTGTTTGTCATAAGGCTACATGGGACATGCAACAATATAATCTAGGATCTTTTTTTTCATGTCATAAAATAAAAGCATGTCAAGGAACTATACACGTCTGGCCCTTGATGTGATTTATCTTTGCCCCCCATTCCTGATCCGAGTCCTTTATTATTCATTATCTGCCGTTAAAGAGTCACGATCAGCACGATCAGATTCTTAGATTTTCCTTCGCAATACAGCTGCACAGTGCACACTTAAAGAACATTAAAGTTATGTTGTAGCTAGTTGTATTTTTTATCATTTACAAAGCTAATGTTGAAGCTCTTTCTTTTTATGACAACTGTGTGACAGTTTATGTAAAACAAAGTATCAGGTTTGGACTCTCACGATTCCGATCACTTAGAAAATGCCTCGATAATCCTTTATAGGCAAACAGATCAGTAAGAATAAATATTTATATATAGTGTGAAAAAATTCATCACTAGATAAATGTACTACATATTGTGAAGTGTACTTTTCTGCTGGTTGTCAGATTGTTCACATTTGAATCATAAGTGTTGTGAATACCTGTAAATAGTTCCTTTTCTATTTACTGGCTGCTTTCTTTCATCAACATTCTTTTCATCGACCATGTCACCAAATCCTCCATCATTTTATTGTTTTAAAAGGACTCCACGAAGGTAAAGGGTAATTTCTTAATTTTTTAAACTTCAAATCACCTTGTATTGTTTTTCAGGGTTTTCCCCCAACCAGCCATCACTTTACACTCCAGCCTGTTGTCCTTGATGAACATCCTATGCAAGAATAACACATCGGCATCTACGTTTGAAAAGGGGAAAGCACTTGTGTAACAATGTGGCAGTAAATAAAACATGACGGTCATTGCAATGATACCTTCATGACAAAACGTACTGGTCACAAGATGTACCCTGCCTGTACAATAATTCATCTCAGGAAATCAGGACAGTTACATTAACTCTTCCATCACATACACTGGTTTTCTCCCTTACATCACTCCACTATGGAGCTATAGAACTAATTTTTATCCCTGCATATTGTTTTAGACAGAGATCCAAAATCAGTCACAGGTTTCCTTGCTGATCAGGAGCTATTGGCTGCACCTGTGATTTTCTCCCTCAGCTGGTGGCAATCAGCCTGGCTGAGAGGTTATATTAGGAGGTTGGGGTTTCCCTGTTGAGTTTTCGTCTCCAGAGGGTCAACACCATCAGTTGGCTTTCTGTGTTATCTGTTCTGAGTGAAAGTTTGAATTGAGTGTGTTTAAAGAGATATTATTCACTCGGCCATCTTCTGTCCCCATTCATTTTGTTTCCCCCTGTCCAGTGACTCCCACTACTTTGTTTTGGGTCCAAGCTTTACGTTGGTCTGTCATTTTGGGGAGTTTTATTCCCACCACCATCTTTTAGAAACCCAAAAGGGCTCATTTTGCTTTGACCCTTTTTGAACAAGTGCAGTGTTTTGTTGGTTTCCATACCGCCCCCCGTCCTTCAGGTTTTGTTTCTGGGGAAACTTAATAAGAACATTAATACACTTGAAATGAATGTTCTTGCTCAAAGCAGCATTATGAGTGCAGGTGAAGAGCTCATCGGTTTAGCTGTTTGATGAAGCACAATTCGACGACTGTAGTGGTAACATAAGTTAAAAGATTCTCGTGGGATCGAGTCTCACTCAAGCCATCTTGCAACCAAATAAAAAATAGTTGATGACCATGATATACTGCTCACTAATATCATTTTAACTGCTATGAGACCTGAAAATTGCAGGTAACGTGTGTGAATGTGTGATGAATCTTGTTTCAATTTTTAATCAGTTTTGAACGTCTTTTCAAGGGAGGCCATAGTCGTCTTTTAAACGACTTTAACCTACGTCAGCATCCAGGGGTTGTTAGAGCTGCACAGCCGAATTACCTGGGCATGGGCATGATCTTTGTTATGTGGAGAATGTTCAAAACTGCTCCCTTAACGGTGCCTGTGGGTGTTCAGACCTGATTTCACCGTTTTTAACCAAATTTCAACTTTGAAATCCCGGTTGGTGCTCACTGGGAAGGATCGAGACTTTGACTTTTAAAACAACTTTATTTAAGAAGACATTCTAAAAATAATCTATTTAAATTTAGAAACGACACATTAAATATTTTCACACACACAGAGAAAACTTTATCATTCTAAAAACACCAGAGAGCCATTCTCCCCCAGCGAACACAGTACCTGCCCAACAGCTGTACCAAGCTGGCAACTTCAACTTTCACTTTTATGTTGGAAATTTGCTTTGCGGGGAAGGTAAAAAACATAATCAACACAAATAACACAATCAAATTTATTTTAACCATATTTTCTGTCGGTGTGCCGTGATCCTCCATGTATAGGAAAGTTAAAACTTTTCTCCCCAAATCCACATAAGTCCAACATCTTTGCCTTTTTAGGCGGTGGAACAATAACGCAATCCAGCTCTGGTACCGGTGGTATGGGGCCTGCCAAAGGGAAACGAGGACAGGGCTGGGGCTTACCTCGACAGCGGTAACAAAAGGGGGAGGATCCAAAACTGAAAAGGGACCACCACCAGGGAACCGCTGCCGCTCTGGGGCCCTTGGCACCTGTTCAACAAGAAGGGAAAAACTCATTTAAAAACATGCAATGATGGCAGCCCTCATACCACTATAAACAAAAAATAAGACTCGCCCAATTATCAATCCCATTATCACAATGGGAAACAAAACTATTTATAAACAATAGGCAGATATAATCAAAAGGCAAACTCAATAATTATTCAGAAAAAGAAATAGGGAAAGGAAAGAAAATGAACTTAACTAATTAATCGTCTGCACATTTAAAACAGCGGGCACAGTGTCCACGAGAAGACAGACAATTTTGACAGAGTTTTGCCAAAGTAGTATTGAGCCCACGATACTTCAACCAAAGAGAGCGTGGAATTACTGAGCCAACTGTTGAACAAAAGAGAGCCACGACAGTCCAATAAAAGAGAACCAAGACAGCAGCGTGGGCTCAAACAGCTGCAGATGACGGCCACGCACTGGAAAACAAACAAATCAATCAATATCTAATCCTGAAAAATAAAAAAATTAACCAGAACTACAAAAAATTTCCTACCGGAGGAAAGCATGCAGCCTGGACTCTGCTAGTGACGGCTGGGAGAGAATACTATCTACCTCAACATCAGGCGGATGCAAGGGCAGTCCCCGCTGTAAAGGGATTATATACAGCGGGGCCCTCTTTTTCCCGAGAAATTCCCTTAATAAAGGAATGGAATATCCCGAAGGTGGATTTGTTATTTTTGTCAATTTTCTGTGGATATCACTTTTTGAGAAACCCCCCACAGTCACGGAGTGGGTGGTAAACTAGACATAATTTGTCTATGATATCGCCGTGATCCCCCATGTATGGGAAAGTTAAAACTTTTCTCCCCAATCCACAAACGTCCAACATCTTTGCCTTTTTAGGCGGTGGAACAATCACGCTATCCGGCTCTGCTAAACAGACAAACGCGTGGGTCCATGCTACCTCGGCTCTGTAATTTCTCGTCATGACTGTCAAACTCCCATACAGACACAACAAACTTATATATAGAAACCCAGATACCACATTTTACCACTTTTCTCCCCAACCTGCATTACTCAAAGCCTCATCTTTTTGGGCTGTGGCACAGCAACGCTGTCTGGCTCTGGAAGGCACATGAAGGTGTGTGTGTCCACGGCACCTCTCCTCTGTATTGGCGCAACAAAATGAATGGGGACAGACGATGGCCAAGAGAATAATACCTCTTTAAACACACTCAATTCAAACTCTCACTCAGAACAGATAACACAGAAAGCCAACTGATGGTGTTGACCCTCTGGAGACGAAAACCAGACTGAACAGGGAAACCCCAACCTCCTAATATAACCTCTCAGCCAGGCTGATTGCCACCAGCTGAGGGAGAAAATCACAGGTGCAGCCAATAGCTCCTGATCAGCAAGGAAACCTGTGACTGATTTTGGATCTCTGTCTAAAACAATATGCAGGGATAAAAATAAGTTCTATAGCTCCATAGTGGAGTGATGTAAGGGAGAAAACCAGTGTATGTGATGGAAGAGTTTATGTAACTGTCCTGATTTCCTGAGATTAATTATTGTACAGGCAGGGTACATCTTGTGACCAGTACGTTTTGTCATGAAGGGATCATTGCAATGACCATAATGTTTTATTTACTGCCACATTGTTACACAAGTACTTTCCCCTTTTCAAACGTAGATGCCGATGTGTTATTCTTGCATAGGATGTTCATCAATGTAACAACACGGTATCTGGGTTTCTATATCTGTTTGTTGTGATGTGATGTGATCGTATTTGCGGACCCCTAACAGGATCCTTGCAGCGCTGTTCTGAATATATTGCAGCCTCTGGATGCTCTTTCCAGAGATGCCGGTGAGAAGTGGATATAAATCTATTTATCCTACCCCCCACTCCGTGACTGTGGGGGGTTTACATTGGCAAAAAGTAATATCCATGTCACGGTTTCCAGTTTAACAAAAAGGTGAGGACCCAGAAGCAGACTTACAAACATAACAGGGAAAAGGGTAAACCAAGGGAACATGAGGAGGCACGAAGATAATCCACAAAAAGGTCAGGGACATAGACTCACACGATGGACGACAATGAACAGGCAACGAGACAGGGGAGCAAAAAGACTAAATAAACTTAGGAGGTGAGGTTAATCAGACACAGGTAAGACAATCAAGGGGCAGGTGAAAACAATCAGGGCACGGCACATAATCAAACAAGCGGGAAACACAAAGGCAGGAAGTGGACCAACACGAGAGACAAAGTGACAAGGTAAAACAAGAAATAATAACTGAACACCGAAATACAAGACAAAAACATAACTAAACTAGAATGACTCCCGACAATCCACCGTAAATTGACAAAAATAACAAATCCACCTTCGGGATATTCCATTCCCTTTTTAAGGGAATTTCTCGGGGAAAAAGAGGGCCCCGCTGTATATAATACCTTTTACAACGGGGACTGCCCTTGCATCCGCCTGATGTTGAGGTAGACACAATGACGTTTCTACTCAATGTCCTTTAAATGTTGGGTTGGATGTTTTCATCAACAGCATCAGAAAGCGACACCTCTCCTCTTCGTTGGCATGGCATCGTTAAAGATAAAACAAGACAATTTTTATGTGTTAAAAGGAGAGCCTATAAAAGGCACTTAGCAAAAAGCTTTCTTAAAAAGACACGTTTTAAGGTCCCGTTAAAAAAACATCTGCAGTCAGGTGGTCGGGGAGCCACAGCCTCAGAGCTGCAGTGGAAAAGGCCCGATCAGCCATAGTGCGGAGCTTGGTTCTGGGGACTTGGAAGGTGTTCGTGGTTGCAGAACGGCGGGTGCATGAGGAGGTCTGGAGGGTGAGGAGTTCTTTCAGGTATTGGGGGGCATGTCCGTGAATGCACTGATGAGTGAGGAGGGAGACCTTGTACTCAATTCTGAGTGGGACAGGGAGCCAGTGAAGGGATTTTCGAAAGGGGGTGATGTGATCGTATTTGCGGACCCTTAACAGGATCCTTGCAGCGCTGTTCTGAATATATTGCAGCCTCTGGATGCTCTTTCCAGAGATGCCGGTGAGAAGTGTATATAAATATATTTATCCTACTCCCCACTCCGTGACTGTGGGGGGTTTACATTGGCAAAAAGTAATATCCCCGGAAAATTGACAAAAATAACAATTCCACCATCAGGATATTCCGTTCTCTTTTTAAGAGAATTTCTTTTGGGAAAAGAGGGCCCCACTGTATATAATCCTTTTACAGAGGGACTGCCCTTGCATCCACCTGATGTTGAGGTGGACAGTGATGTTTTTACTCAATGTCCTTTAAATGTTGAGTTAATTTGAATTGTTAATTGCTGTGACATTTTTGGCCTGAAATTTCAGTTGAATGTTGTGATGCAACAACGCCTCACATGCAACATCGACATTCCACTATGCCAGCAGAAAGACCATCTACAAACATGCTAAGGTTCGTTACAGCTTCATGGTGTAGTAATTAAGCTAGCCAGCTAACTCTTAGTTTCATCTCATCAAGAACCAAAGTGCTTCTGTTGCGATTCACACTGTGTCCTTCTCGATCCTTCCCAACAGCCCACACAGCCCTGAAACCCTCCAAGTTATTAGTCAGTCTGAAAAAAGCATATTCCACTCTCAAGCGGGCTGCCACCAAACCCCTCAGACAGCGGACTGGGTCAGCCCAGCCTTCTCCAACATTTTTGTTCTTCCTACTTTTCCAAATTGCCAGCTTGGTACAGCTGTTGGGCAGGTACTGTGTTCGCTGGGGGAGAATGGCTCTCTGGTGTTAAATTTTTAGAATGTTGTTTCCGTTTTCTGTGTGTGTGTAAATTTTTAATTTGTTGTTTCTGAATTTAAATAAATAGACAGAAGATTATTTTTAGAATGTCTTCTTAAAGTTTTTTTAAAAGTCAAAGTCTCGATCCTTCAAGATGAGCACCAACCGGGATTTCAAAGTTGAAATTTGGTTGAAAACAGTGAAATCAGGTCTGAACACCCACAGGCACCGTTAAGGGAGCAGTTTTGAACATTCTCCACATAACAAAGATCATGCGCATGCCCAGGTAATTCGGCTGTGCAGCTCTAACAACCCCTGGATGCTGACGTAGTTTAAAGACCTTTAAAAGATGACTATGGCCTCCGTTGAAAAGACGTTCAAAACTGATTAAAATGTTAAACAAGATTCATCACACATTCACAGACATATTACCTGCAATTTTCAAGTCTCATAGCAGTTAAAATGATATTAGTGAGCAGTATATCATGGTCATCAACTATTTTTTTTTTTGTTGCAAGATGGCTTGAGTGAGACTCGATCCCACGAGAATTATCCAGTCTTTTAACTTATGTTACCACTATATTGTTGCTGATTTGTGCTTCATCAAACAGAGCTAAACCGATGAGCTCTTCACCTGCAGTCATAATGCTGCTTTGAGCAAGAACATTCATTTCAAGTGTATTAATGTTCTTATTGTTAAGTTTCCCCAGACACAAAACCTGAAGGACGGGGGGCGGTATGGAAACCAACAAAACACTGCACTTGTTCAAAAAGGGTCAAAGCAAAATGAGCCCTTTTGGGTTTCTAAAAGATGGCGGTTGGAATAAAACTCCCCACAGCCACCCACTGATCAAAATGATAAACCAACGTAAAGCTTGGACCCAAAACAAAGTAGTGGGAGTCACTGGACAGGGGGAAACAAAATTAATGGGGACAGAAGATGGCCGAGTGAATAATACCTCTTTAAACACACTCAATTCAAACTTTCACTCAGAACAGATAACACAGAAAGCCAACTGATGGTGTTGACCCTCTGGAGACGAAAACCAGACTAAACAGGGAAACCCCAACCTCCTAATATAACCTCTCAGCCAGGCTGATTGCCACCAGCTGAGGGAGAAAATCACAGGTGCAGCCAATAGCTCCTGATCAGCAAGGAAGCCTGTGACTGATTTTGGATCTCTGTCTCAAACAATATGCAGGGATACAAATTAGTTCCATAGCTCCATAGTGGAGTGATGTAAGGGAGAAATTATGAATTATTGTACAGGCAGGGTTCATCTTGTGACCAGTACGTTTTGTCATGAAGGGATAATTGCAATGACCTTAATGTTTTATTTACTGCCACATTGTTACACAAGTGCTTTCCCCTTTTCAAACGTAGATGCCGATGTGTTATTCTTGCATAGGATGTTCATCAAGGACAACAGGCTGGAGTGTAAAGTGATGGCTGGTTGGGGGAAAACCCTGAAAAACAATACAAGGTGATTTGAAGTTTAAACAAAAATATATAGAAATGACCCTTTTCCTTCATGGAGTCCTTTTAAAACAATAAAATGATGGAGGATTTGGTGACATGGTCGTTGAAAAGAATGTTGATGAAAGAAAGCAGCCAGTAAATAGAAAAGGAACTATTTACAGGTATTCACAACACTTATGATTTAAATGTGAACAATCTGACAACCAGCAGAAAAGTACACTTCACAATATGTAGTACATTTATCTAGTGATGAATTTTTTCACACTATATATAAATATTTATTCTTACTGATCTGTTTGCCTATAAACGATTATCGAGGCATTTTCTAAGTGTTTGGAATCGTGAGAGTCCAAACCTGATACTTTGTTTTACATAAACTGTCACACAGTTGTCATAAAAAGAAAGAGCTTCAACATTAGCTTTGTAAATGATAAAAAAAATACAACTAGCTACAACATAACTTTAATGTTCTTTAAGTGTGCACTGTGCAGCTGTATTGCGAAGGAAATTAACACATTAAAGAAAAGGGTCATTGTGTCTACCTCAACCACCGGCGGATTCAAGGCCAGTCCCCGCTGTAATGGAATTATGTAAAGAGGGGCCCTCTTTAGGTGGACAAAATGCCTTCGGTACTCTGTAGAGTATCCTGATGCAGGAATTGGGATTTTGCTCAGTTTTCTGCTTCGGTCATTCTGCGCCACTGTGAAACCACCAGCTTCACGGAGTGCTGTACAGATGCTCTGGAAGTGGTGCACGATTTCCCACGTTGTTGGCGAAAGTGGCCATTTTTCCCCCCAAACCGCATGCTTCGCAAAGCCTAGCCTTTTTGGGATGTGGCACAGCAACACTGTCAGGTTCTGGAAGGCACATAAATGCATGTGTCCATGGCACCTCTCCTCTTTGTTGGCGTGGCATCGTTTTCCATACGTTTTTTGTATACATCCGGCCATTTCTCAGACACACAAAACTGCATACTCTGAACCTCGGAACGCATGACATACTCAATTTTGCGTCACAGTTAGTATGATACAGTTAGTATTTAGTCAGTTAGCCCTTTGACACTGAACCTGTCTTTCATTTAGCTTTTGTACTGCCAGTAAGTGCTTATTTTTTCTGTAGACCGGTGACCTCTTTTTGCCAAGAAATTCCCTTAAAAAGGGAATTGAGTATCCCGACGGTATAATTGTTATTTTCGTCAATTTCCGGAAGATATTACTGTTTGCTAGTATAAACCCCCCACAGTCACGGAGGGGTGGACAGTAGGGAAGCACCGATACCAGTATCGGGTATCGGGCAGTGACGGTTGACTGTTGGCTGCAAGTGCCGTGGTGCCAGGAGGGAGCCCAAAGAGGCGAGGCTTTGAGCGGGTTGGGGAGAAAAGTGGTAAAACGTGGTATCTGGGTTTCTATATCTCTGATTGTTGTGTCTGTATGGGAGTTTGATAGTGAGTCATGTCGAGAAATTACCGAACACAGGTACCGTGGACCCACGCGTTTGTTCATCTTACTTTGTCATTATACCTGTCGTCCTGATGTGTTGTCTTACTGCATCATTATACCTGTCGTCCTGATGTGTTGTCTTACTACGTCATTATACCTGTCGTCTTGATTGTCCTCTTACTGTGTCATTACACCTGTCGTCCTGATGTGTGGTCTTACTGCGTCATTATACCTGTCGTCCTGGTTGTCATCTTACTGTGTCATTATACCTGTCATCCTGATGTGTTGTCTTACTGTGTCATTATACCTGTCGTCCTGGTTGTCATCTTACTGCGTCATTATACCTGTCGTCCTGGTTGTCATCTTACTGCGTCATTATACCTGTCGTCTTGTCATCTTACTGTGTCAACATACCCGTCGTCTTGGTTGTCATCTAACTGTGTCATTATACCTGTCGTCCTGATGTGTTGTCTTACTGCGTCATTATACCTGTCGTCTTGGTTGTCATCTTACTGTGTCATTATACCTGTCGTCTTGGTTGTCATCTCACTGTGTCATTATACCTGTCGTCCTGATGTGTTATCTTACTGTGTCATTATACCGGTCGACCTGATGCGTTATCTTAATGTGTCATTATACCTGTCGTCCTGGTTGTCATCTTACTGTGTCATTATACCTGTCGTCCTGATGTGTTGTCTTACTGTGTCATTATACCTGTCTCCTTGATTGTCATCTTGCTGTGTCAATATACCTGTCGTCTTGGTTGTCATCTTACTGTGTCATTATACCTGTCGTCCTGATGTGTTGTCTTACTTCGTCATTATACCTGTCGTCTTGGTTGTCATCTTACTGCGTCATTATACCTGTCGTCTTGGTTGTCATCTTACTGTGTCATTATACCTGTCGTCCTGATGTGTTGTCTTACTGTGACATTATACCTGTCGTCTTGATTGTCATCTTCCTGTGTCATTATACCTGTCGTCCTGGTGTGTTGTCTTACTGCGTCATTATACCTGTCGTCTTGATTGTCATCTTACTGCGTCATTATATCTGTCGTCTTGATTGGCATCTTACTGTGTCATCTTACTGTGTCATTATACATGTGGTCTTGATTGTCATCTCACTGCGTCATTATACCTGTCGTCTTGAATGTCATCTTACTGTGTCATTATATCTGTCGTCTTGATTGTCATCTTACTGCGTCATTATACCTGTCGTCCTGTCGTGTCATCTCACTGCGTCATTACACCTGTCGTCTTGAATGTCATCTTACTGTGTCATTATACCTGTCGTCTTGATTGTCATCTTACTGCGTCATTATACTTGTCGTCCTGTCGTGTCATCTCACTGCGTCATTATACCTGTGGTCCTGGTTGTCATCTTACTGCGTCATTATACCTGTCTTCTTGATTGTCATCTTACTGCGTCATTATACCTGTCGTCTTCACATCTTACCGTGTCATTATACCTGTCGTCCTGATGTGTTGTCTTACTGCGTCATTATACCTGTCGTCTTAGTTGTCATCTCACTGTGTCATTATACGTGTCGTCTTGATTGTCATCTTACTGTGTCATTATACATGTCGTCCTGATGTGTTGTCTTACTGCGTCATTATACCTGTCGTCCTGATGTGTTATCTTACTGTATCATTATACCTGTCGTCCTGATGTGTTATCTTACTGCGTCATTGTACCTGTCGTCTTGATTATCATCTTACTGTGTCATTATACCTGTCGTCCTAATGTGTTGTCTTACTGTGTCATCTTACTGTGTCATTATACATGTGGTCTTGATTGTCATCTCACTGCGTCATTATACCTGTCGTCTTGAATGTCATCTTACTGTGTCATTATATCTGTCGTCTTGATTGTCATCTTACTGCGTCATTATACCTGTCGTCTTCTCATCTTACTGTGTCATTATACCTGTCGTCCTGATGTGTTGTCTTACTGCGTCATTATACCTGTCTTCTTGATTGTCATCTAACTGTGTCAATATACTGGTCGTCTTGGTTGTCATCTTACTGTGTCATTATTCCTGTCGTCCTGATGTGTTGTCTTACTGCGTCATTATACCTGTCGTCTTGGTTGTCATCTAACTGTGTCATTATACGTGTCGTCTTGATTGTAATCTTACTGTGTCAACATACCTGTCGTCTTGATTGTCATCTTACTGTGTCATTATACCTGTCGTCCTGATGTGTTGTCTTACTGCGTCATTATACCTGTCTTCTTGATTGTCATCTTACTGTGTCAATATACTTGTCGTCTTGGTTGTCATCTTACTGCGTCATTATACCTGTCGACTTGATTGTCATCTTAGTGTTTCATTATACCTGTCGTCCTGGTTGTCATCTCACTGTGTCATACCTGTCGTCTTGATTGTCATCTTACTGTTTCATTATACCTGTCGTCCTGGTTGTAATCTTACTGCGTCATTATACCTGTCGTCTTGATTGTCATCTTACTGCGTCATTATACCTGTCATCTTGATTGTCATCTTACTGCGTAATTATACCTGTCGTCTTGATTGTCATCTTACTGTGTCATTATACCTGTCGTCTTGATTGTCATCTTACTGTGTCAACATACCTGTCGTCTTGGTTGTCATCTTACTGTGTCAATATACCTGTCGTCCTGATGTGTTTTCTTACTGCGTCATTATACCTGTAGTCTTGGTTGTCATCTTACTGTGTCATTATACCTGTCGTCCTGATGTGTTGTCTTACTGCATCAATATACCTGTCGTCTTGATTGTCATCTTACTGCGTCATTATACCTGTCGTCTTGATTGTCATCTTACTGTGTCATTATACGTGTCGTCTTGATTGTCATCTTACTGTGTCATTATACCTGTCGTCCTGATGTGTTGTCTTACTGCGTTATTATACCTGTCTTCTTGATTGTCATCTCACTGCGTCATTATACCTGTCGTCTTGTTTGTCATCTCACTGTGTCATTATACGTGTCGTCTTGAATGTCATCTTACTGTGTCATTATACCTGTCGTCTTGATTGTCATCTTACTGCGTCATTATACCTGTCGTCCTGGTTGTCATCTTACTGTGTCATTATACCTGTCGTCTTGATTGTCATCTTTCTGCGTCATTATACCTGTCGTCTTGATTGTCATCTTATTGAGTCATTATACCTGTCGTCTTGATTGTCATCTTACTGCGTCATTATACCTGTCGTCTTGATTGTCATCTTACTGCGTTATAATACCTGTCGTCCTGATGTGTTGTCTTACCGTGTCATTATACCTGTCGTCCTGATGTGTTATCTTACTGCATCATTATACCTGTCGTCTTGATTGTGATCTTACTGTGTCATTATACCTGTCGTCCTGATGTGTTGTCTTACTGCGTCATTATACCTGTCGTCCTGATGTGTTATCTTACTGCATCATTATACCTGTCGTCTTGATTGTGATCTTACTGTGTCATTATACCTGTCGTCCTGATGTGTTGTCTTACTGCGTCATTATACCTGTCTTCTTGATTGTCATCTTACTGTGTCAATATACTTGTCGTCTTGGTTGTCATCTTACTGTGTCATTATACCTGTCGTCCTGATGTGTTGTCTTACTGCGTCATTATACCTGTCTTCCTGGTTGTCATCTTATTGTGTCATTATACCTGTCGTCCTGATGTGTTGTCTTACTGTGTCATTATACCTGTCGTCTTGGTTGTCATCTTACTCCGTCACTATAGGTGTCGTCTTGATTGTCATCTTACTGTGTCATTATACCTGTCGTCTTGATTGTCATCTTACTGTGTCTTTATATCTGTCGTCCTGATGTGTTGTCTTACTACGTCATTATACCTGTCGTCTTGATTGTTATCTTACTGCGTCATTATACCTGTCGTCTTGATTGTCTTCTTACTGTGTCATTATACCTGTCGTCTTGATTGTCATCTTACTGTGTCATTATACCTGTCGTCCTGATGTGTTGTCTTACTGTGTCATTATACCTGTCGTCTTGGTTGTCATCTTACTGAGTCATTATACCTGTCGTCTTGGTTGACATCTTACTGTGTCATTAGACGTGTCGTCTTGATTGTCATCTTGCTGCATCATTATACCTGTCGTCCTGATGTGTTATCTTACTGCATCACTATACCTGTCGTCTTGATTGTCATCTTACTGCGTCATTATACATGTTGTCTTCATTGTCATCTTACTGCGTCATTATACCTGTCGTCTTGGTTGTCATCTTACTGTGTCATTAGACGTGTCGTCTTGATTGTCATCTTACTGTGTCATTATACGTATCGTCTTGGTTGTCATCTTACTGTGTCATTATACGTATCGTCTTGGTTGTCATCTTACTGTGTCATTATATGTGTTGTCCTGATGTGTTGTCTTACTGAGTCATTATACCTGTCGTCCTGATGTGTTGTCTTACTGTGTCATTATACCTGTCGTCTTGGTTGTCATCTTACTCCGTCACTATAGGTGTCGTCTTGATTGTCATCTTACTGTGTCATTATACCTGTCGTCTTGATTGTCATCTTACTGTCATTATACGTGTCGTCTTGAATGTCATCTTACTGTGTCATTATACCTGTCGTCTTGATTGTCATCTTACTGCGTCATTATACCTGTCGTCCTGATGTGTTGTCTTACTGCATCATTATACCTGTCGTCTTGATTGTCATCTTACTGTGTCATTATACCTGTCGTCCTGATGTGTTGTCTTACTGCGTCATTATACCTGTCTTCTTGATTGTCATCTTACTGTGTCAATATACTTGTCGTCTTGGTTGTCATCTTACTGTGTCATTATACCTGTCGTCCTGATGTGTTGTCTTACTGCGTCACTATACCTGTCTTCCTGGTTGTCATCTTACTGTGTCATTATACCTGTCGTCCTGATGTGTTGTCTTACTGCGTCATTATACCTGTCGTCTTGATTGTCATCTTACTGCGTCATTATACCTGTCTTCCTGGTTGTCATCTTATTGTGTCATTATACCTGTCGTCCTGATGTGTTATCTTACTGCATCATTATACCTGTCGTCCTGATGTGTTGTCTTACTGTGTCATTATACCTGTCGTCTTGGTTGTCATCTTACTCCGTCACTATAGGTGTCGTCTTGATTGTCATCTTACTGTGTCATTATACCTGTCGTCTTGATTGTCATCTTACTGTGTCTTTATATCTGTCGACCTGATGTGTTGTCTTACTACGTCATTATACCTGTCGTCTTGATTGTTATCTTACTGCGTCATTATACCTGTCGTCTTGATTGTCTTCTTACTGTGTCATTATACCTGTCGTCTTGATTGTCATCTTACTGTGTCATTATACCTGTCGTCCTGATGTGTTGTCTTACTGCGTCAATATACCTGTCGTCTTGATTGTCATCTTACTGCGTCATTATACCTTTCGTCTTGATTGTCATCTTACTGTGTCATTATACGTGTCGTCTTGATTGTCATCTTACTGTGTCATTATACCTGTCGTCCTGATGTGTTGTCTTACTGCGTCATTATACCTGTCGTCTTGGTTGTCATCTTACTGAGTCATTATACCTGTCGTCTTGGTTGACATCTTACTGTGTCATTAGACGTCTCGTATTGATTGTCATCTTACTGCATCATTATACCTGTCGTCCTGATGTGTTATCTTACTGCATCATTATACCTGTCGTCTTGATTGTCATCTTACTGCGTTATAATACCTGTCGTCCTGATGTGTTGTCTTACTGCGTCATTATACCTGTCTTCCTGGTTGTCATCTTATTGTGTCATTATACCTGTCGTCCTTATGTGTTGTCTTACTGCGTCATTATACCTGTCTTCCTGGTTGTCATCTTATTGTGTCATTATACCTGTCGTCCTGATGTGTTGTCTTACTGCGTCATTATACCTGTCGTCCTGATGTGTTGTCTTACTGTGTCATTATACCTGTCGTCTTGGTTGTCATCTTACTCCGTCACTATAGGTGTCGTCTTGATTGTCATCTTACTGTGTCATTATACCTGTCGTCTTGATTGTCATCTTACTGTGTCATTATACCTGTCGTCCTGATGTGTTGTCTTACTGCGTCAATATACCTGTCGTCTTGATTGTCATCTTACTGCGTCATTATACCTGTCGTCTTGATTGTCATCTTACTGTGTCATTATACGTGTCGTCTTGATTGTCATCTTACTGTGTCATTATACCTGTCGTCCTGATGTGTTGTCTTACTGCGTCAATATACCTGTCGTCTTGATTGTCATCTTACTGCGTCATTATACCTGTCGTCTTGATTGTCATCTTACTGTGTCAACTTACTGTGTCATTATACGTGTCGGCTTGATTGACATCGTACTGCGTCATTATACCTGTCGTTTTGATTGTCGTCTTACTGCGTCATTATACCTGTCGCCTTAATTGTCATCTTACTGTGTCATTATACCTGTCGTCATGAAGTGTCGTCTTACTGTGTCATTATACTTGTCGTCCTGGTTGTTGTCTTAATGTGTCATTATACCTGTCGTCCTGATTTGTGTTGTCTTACTGTGTCATTATACCTGTCGTTCTGGTTGTCATCTTCCTGTGTCATCATACGTGTTGTCTTGGTTGTCATCTTACTGTGTCATTATACCTGTCGTCCTGTTGTGTCGTCTCACTGCGTCATTATACGTGTCGTCCTGTCGTGTCATCTCACTGCGTCATTATACCTGTCGTCTTGATTGTCATCTTACTGTGTCATTATACCTGTCGTCTTGAATGTCATCTTACTGTATCATTATACCTGTCGTCTTGATTGTCATCTTACTGCGTCATTATACCTGTCGTCTTGATTGTCATCTCACTGTGTCATTATACCTGTCGTCTTGATTGTCATCTCACTGTGTCATTATACCTGTCGTCTTGATTGTCATCTTACTGTGTCATTATACCTGTCGTCTTGATTGTCATCTTACTGTGTCATTATACCTGTCGTCTTGACTGTCATCTCACTGTGTCATTATACATGTCGTCTTGATTGTCATCTTATTGTGTAATTATACATGTCGTCTTGATTGTCATCTTACTGTGTCATTATACACGTCGTCTTGATTGTCATCTTACATGTCGTCTTGATTGTCATCTTACTGTGTCATTATACACGTCGTCTTCATTATCATCTTACTGCGTCAATATACGTGTCGTCTTGATTGTCATCTTACTGCGTCATTATACCTGTCGTCTTGATTGTCATCTTATTGTGTCATTATACCTTTCGTCTTGATTGTCATCTTACTGTGTCAATATACCTGTCGTCTTGGTTGTCATCTTACTGTGTCATTATACCTGTCGTCCTGATGTGTTGTCTTACTGCGTCATTATACCTGTCTTCCTGGTGTGTTGTCTTACTGTGTCATTATACCTGTCGTCTTGATTGTCATCTTACTGTGTCATTATACCTGTCGTCTTGATTGTCATCTTACTGTGTCATTATACCGGTCGTCCTGATGTGTTGTCTTGGTGCGTCATTATACCGTCGTCTTGATTGTCATCTTACTGTGTCATTATACCTGTCGTCCTGATGTGTTGCCTTACTGCGTCATTATACCTGTCGTCTTGATTGTCATCTTACTGTGTCATCATACCTGTCGTCTTGATTGTCATCTTCCTTTGTCATTATACCTGTCGTCCTGATGTGTTGTCTTGGTGCGTCATTATACCTGTCGTCTTGATTGTCATCTTACTGTGTCATTATACCTGTCGTCCTGATGTGTTGTCTTACTGCGTCATTATACCTGTCGTCTTTGTTGTCATCTTACTGTGTCATTATACCTGTCGTCCTGGTTGTCATCTTACTGCGTCATTATACCTGTCGTCTTGATTGTCATCTTACTGCGTCATTATACCTGTCATCTTGATTGTCATCTTACTGCGTCATTATACCTGTCGTCTTGATTGTCATCTTACTGTGTCATTATACCTGTCGTCTTGATTGTCATCTTACTGTGTCAACATACCTGTCGTCTTGGTTGTCATCTTACTGTGTCATTATACGTGTCGTCTTGATTGTCATCTTACTGCGTCATTATACCTGTCATCCTGATGTGTTGTCTTACTGTGTCATTATACCTGTCGTCCTGTTGTGTCGTCTTACTGTGTCATTATACCTGTCGTCCTGTTGTGTCGTCTTACTGTGTCATTATACCTGTCGTCCTGGTTGTTGTCTTACTGTGTCATTATACCTGTCATCTTGATTGTCATCTTACTGTGTCATTATACCTGTCGTCTTGATTGTCATCTTACTGTGTCTTTATATCTGTCGTCCTGATTGTCATCTTACTGTGTCATTATACCTGTCGTCCTGATGTGTTGTCTTACCGCGTCATTATACCTGTCTTCTTGATTGTCATCTTACTGCGTCATTATACCTGTCGTCTTGATTTTCATCTTAGTGTTTCATTATCCCTGTCGTCCTGGTTGTCATCTTACTGTCATACCTGTCGTCTTGATTGTCATCTTACTGTTTCATTATACCTGTCGTCTTGATTGTCATCTTACTGCCTCATTATACCTGTCGTCTTGATTGTCATCTTACTGTGTCATTATACCTGTCGTCTTGATTGTCATCTTAGTGTTTCATTATACCTGTCGTCCTGGTTGTCATCTTACTGTGTCATTATACCTGTCGTCTTGATTGTCATCTTACTGTGTCATTATACCTGTCGTCTTGATTGTCATCATACTGTGTCATTATACCTGTCGTCCTGATCTGTTGTCTTACTGCGTCATTATACCTGTTGTCTTGATTGTCATCTTACTGCGTCATTATACCTGTCGTCTTGATCGTCATCTTAGTGTTTCATTATACCTGTATTCTTGATTGTCATCTTACTGTGTCAATATACCTGTCGTCCTGATGTGTTGTCTTACTGCGTCATTATACCTGTCTTCCTGGTTGTCATCTTACTGTGTCATTATACCTGTCGTCTTGATTTTCATCTTACTGTGTCATTATACCTGTCGTCCTGATATGTTGTCTTACTGCGTCATTACACCTTTCGCCCTGATGTGTTGTCTTACTGCGTCATCTTACTGTGTCAGTATACCTGTCGTCTTGATTCTCATCTTACTGTGTCACTATACCTGTTGTCATGATGTGTTGTCTTACTGCGTCATTATACCTGTCGTCTTGGTTGTCATCTTACTGTGTCATTATACCTGTCGTCTTGATTGTCATCTTACTGTGTCACTATACCTGTCGTCTTGGTTGTCATCTTACTGTGTCATTATACGTGTCCTCTTGATTGTCATCTTACTGTATCATTATACCTGTCGTCCTGATGTGTTATCTTACTGCGTCTTTATACCTGTGGTCTTGGTTGTCATCTTACTGTGTCCTTATATCTGTCGTCCTGATGTGTTGTCTTACTACGTCATTATACCTGTCGTCTTGATTGTCATCTTACTGCGCCGTTATACCTGTCGTCTTGATTGTCTTCTTACTGTGTCATTATACCTGTCGTCTTGATTGTCATCTTGCTGTGTCAATATACCTGTCGTCCTGAAGTGTTGTCTTACTGCATCATTATAGCTGTCGTCTTGATTGTCATCTTACTGTATCATTATACCTGTCGTCCTGATGTGTTGTCTTAATGCGTCATTATACCTGTATTCTTGATTGTCATCTTACTGTGTCAATATACCTGTCGTCTTGGTTGTCATCTTACTGTGTCATGATACCTGTCGTCTTGATTGTCATCTTACTGTGTCATTATACCTTTCCTCTTGATTGTCATCTTACTGTGTCAATATACCTGTCGTCTTGGTTGTCATCTTACTGTGTCATTATACATGTCGTCCTGATTTGTCATCTTACTGTGTCATTATACCTGTCGTCTTGATTGTCATCTTACTGTGTCATTATACCTGTCGTCCTGATGTGTTGTCTTACTGCGTCATTATACCTGTCGTTTTGGTTGTCATCTTACTGTGTCATTATACCTGTCGTCTTGATTGTCATCTTACTGTGTCATTATACCTGTCGTCCTGATGTGTTGTCTTACTGCGTCATTATACCTGTCGTTTTGGTTGTCATCTTACTGTGTCATTATACCTGTCGTCTTGATTGTCATCTTACTGTGTCATTATACCTGTCGTCTTGATTGTCATCTCACTGTGTCATTATACCTGTCGTCTAGATTGTCATCTTACTGTGTCATCTTACTGCGTCATTATACCTGTCGTCCTGATGTGTTGTCTTACTGCGTCATTATACCTGTCGTCTTGATTGTCATCTTTCTGTGTCATTATACCTGTCGTCTTGATTGTCATCTTACTGCATCATTATACCTGTCGTCCTGATGTGTTGTCTTACTGTGTCATTATACCTGTCGTCTTGGTTATCATCTTACTGTGTCATTATACCTGTCGTCTTGATTGTCATCTTACTGCATCATTATACCTGTCGTCCTGATGTGTTGTCTTACTGCGTCATTATACCTGTCGTCCTGATGTGTTGTCATCTTACTGTGTCATTATACCTGTTGTCTTGATTGTCATCTTACTGTGTCATTACGCCTGTCGTCCTGATGTGTTGTCTTACTGCGTCATTATACCTGTCGTCCTGGTTGTCATCTTACTGTGTCATCTTACTGTGTCATTATACATGTCGTCTTAATTGTCATCTTATTGTGTCATCTTACTGCATCATTATACCTGTCGTCTTGATTGTCATCTTACTGTGTCATTTTACCTGTCGTCCTGATGTGTTGTCTTAATGCGTCATTATACCTGTATTCTTGATTGTCATCTTACTGTGTCAATATACCTGTCGTCTTGATTGTCATCTTACTGTGTCATTATACCTTTCCTCTTGATTGTCATCTTACTGTGTCAATATACCTGTCGTCTTGGTTGTCATCTTACTGTGTCATTATACCTGTCGTCTTGATTGTCATCTTACTGTGTCATTATACCTTTCCTCTTGATTGTCATCTTACTGTGTCAATATACCTGTCGTCTTGGTTGTCATCTTACTGTGTCATTATACATGTCGTCCTGATTTGTCATCTTACTGTGTCATTATACCTGTCGTCTTGATTGTCATCTTACTGTGTCATTATACCTGTCGTCTTGATTGTCATCTTACTGTGTCATTATACCTGTCGTCTTGATTGTCATCTCACTGTGTCATTATACCTGTCGTCTAGATTGTCATCTAACTGTGTCATCTTACTGCGTCATTATACCTGTCGTCCTGATGTGTTGTCTTACTGCGTCATTATACCTGTCGTCTTGATTGTCATCTTTCTGTGTCATTATACCTGTCGTCTTGATTGTCATCTTACTGCATCATTATACCTGTCGTCCTGATGTGTTGTCTTACTGTGTCATTATACCTGTCGTCTTGGTTATCATCTTACTGTGTCATTATACCTGTCGTCTTGATTGTCATCTTACTGCATCATTATACCTGTCGTCCTGATGTGTTGTCTTACTGCGTCATTATACCTGTCGTCCTGATGTGTTGTCATCTGACTGTGTCATTATACCTGTCGTCTTCATTGTCATCTTACTGCATCATTATACCTGTCGTCCTGATGTGTTGTCTTACTGCGTCATTATACCTGTCGTCCTGATGTGTTGTCATCTTACTGTGTCATTATACCTGTCGTCTTGATTGTCATCTTACTGCATCATTATACCTGTCGTCCTGGTGTGTTGTCTTACTGCGTCATTATACCTGTCGTCCTGATGTGTTGTCTTACTGCGTCATTATACCTGTCGTCCTGGTTGTCATCTTACTGTGTCATCTTACTGTGTCATTATACATGTCGTCTTGATTGTCATCTTACTGTGTCATCTTACTGCATCATTATACCTGTCGTCTTGATTGTCATCTTACTGTGTCATTTTACCTGTCGTCTTGATTGTCAACTTACTGTTCCATTATACCTGTCGTCCTGGTTGTAATCTTCCTGTGTCATTATACCTTTCGTCCTGATGTGTTGTCTTACTGCGTCTTTATAAATGTCGTCTTGATTGTCATCTTACTGTGTCATCTTACTGTGTCATTATAAATGTCGTCTTGATTGTCATCTTACTGTGTCATCTTACTGCCTCATTATACCTGTCGTCTTCATTGTTATCTTACTGCGTCATCATACCTGTCGTCTCGATTGTCATCTTACTGCGTCATTATACCTGTTGTCTTGGTTGTCATCTTACTGTGTCATTATACCTGTCGTCTTGATTGTCATCTCACTGTGTCATTATACCTGTCGTCTTGGTTGTCATCTTACTGTGTCATTATACATGTCGTCTTGATTGTCATCTTACTGTGTCATCGTACTGCGTCTTTATACCTGTCGTCTTGATTGTCATCTTACTGTGTCATTATACCTGTCGTCCTGATGTGTTGTCTTACTGCGTCATTATACCTGTCGTCTTGATTGTCATCTTACTGCGTCATTATACCTGTCGTCCTGATGTGTTGTCTTTCTGCGTCATTATGCCTTTCATCTTGGTTGTCATCTTACTGTGTCATTATACCTGTCGTCTTGATTGTCATCTTACTGTGTCATTATACCTGTCGTCTTGATTGTCATCTTATTGTGTCATTATACCTGTCGTCCTGATGTGTTGTCTTACTGCGTCATTATACCTGTCGTTTTGGTTGTCATCTTACTGTGTCATTATACCTGTCGTCTTGATTGTCATCTTACTGTGTCATTATACCTGTCGTCTTGATTGACATCTTACTGTCATTATACCTGTTGTCTTGGTTGTCATCTTACTGTGTCATTATACCTGTCGTCTTGATTGTCATCTCACTGTGTCATTATACCTGTCGTCTTGATTGTCATCTTACTGTGTCATTATATCTGTCGTCCAGATGTGTTGTCTTACTGCGTCATTATACCTGTCGTCTTGATTGTCATCTTACTGTGTCATTATGCTTGTCATCCTGATGTGTTGTCTTACTGCGTCATTATACCTGTCATCTGGATTGTCATCTTACTGTGTCATTATACCTGTCGTCCAGATGTGTTGTCTGACTGCGTCATTATACCTGTCGTCTTGATTGTCATCTTACTGTGTCATTATACCTGTCGTCCTGATGTGTTGTCTAACTGCGTCATTATACCTGTCATCTTGATTGTCATCTTACTGTGTCATTATACCTGTCGTCCTGACGTGTTGTCTTACTGCGTCATTATACCTGTCATCTTGATTGTTATCTTACTGCGTCATTATACCTGTCATCTTGATTGTTATCTTACTGTGTCATTATACCTGTCGTCTTGATTGTCATCTTACTGTGTCATTATACCTTTCCTCTTGATTGTCATCTTACTGTGTCAATATACCTGTCGTCTTGGTTGTCATCTTACTGTGTCATTATACATGTCGTCCTGATTTGTCATCTTACTGTGTCATTATACCTGTCGTCTTGATTGTCATCTTACTGTGTCATTATACCTGTCGTCCTGATGTGTTGTCTTACTGCGTCATTATACCTGTCGTTTTGGTTGTCATCTTACTGTGTCATTATACCTGTCGTCTTGATTGTCATCTTACTGTGTCATTATACCTGTCGTCTTGATTGTCATCTTACTGTCATTATACCTGTCGTCTTGGTTGTCATCTTACTGTGTCATTATACCTGTCGTCTTGATTGTCATCTCACTGTGTCATTATACCTGTCGTCTAGATTGTCATCTTACTGTGTCATCTTACTGCGTCATTATACCTGTCGTCCTGATGTTTTGTCTTACTGCGTCATTATACCTGTCGTCTTGATTGTCATCTTTCTGTGTCATTATACCTGTCGTCTTGATTGTCATCTTACTGCATCATTATACCTGTCGTCCTGATGTGTTGTCTTACTGTGTCATTATACCTGTCGTCTTGGTTATCATCTTACTGTGTCATTATACCTGTCATCTTGATTGTCATCTTACTGCGTCATTATACCTGTCGTCCTGATGTGTTGTCATCTTACTGTGTCATTATACCTGTTGTCTTGATTGTCATCTTACTGTGTCATTACGCCTGTCGTCCTGATGTGTTGTCTTACTGCGTCATTATACCTGTCGTCCTGGTTGTCATCTTACTGTGTCATCTTACTGTGTCATTATACATGTCGTCTTGATTGTCATCTTATTGTGTCATCTTACTGCATCATTATACCTGTCGTCTTGATTGTCATCTTACTGTGTCATTATACCTGTCGTCTTGATTGTCAACTTACTGTTCCATTATACCTGTCGTCCTGGTTGTAATCTTACTGTGTCATTATACCTTTCGTCCTGATGTGTTGTCTTACTGCGTCTTTATAAATGTCGTCTTGATTGTCATCTTACTGTGTCATCTTACTGTGTCATTATAAATGTCGTCTTGATTGTCATCTTACTGTGTCATCTTACTGCCTCATTATACCTGTCGTCTTCATTGTTATCTTACTGCGTCATTATACCTGTCGTCTCGATTGTCATCTTACTGCGTCATTATACCTGTCGTCTTGGTTGTCATCTTACTGCGTCATTATACCTGTCGTCTTGGTTGTCATCTTACTGCGTCATTATACCTGTCTTGGTTGTCATCTTACTGCGTCATTATACCTGTCGTCTCGATTGTCATCTTACTGTGTCGTTATACCTGTCGTCCTGATGTGTTGTCTTACTGTGTCATTATACCTGTCGTCTTGATTGTCATCTTACTGCGTCATTATACCCGTCGTCCTGATGTGGTGTCTTACTGCGTCATTATACTTGTCGTCTTGGTTGTCATCTTACTGTGTCATTATACCTGTTGTCTTGATTGTCATCTTACTGTTTCATTATACCTGTAAGCCTGGTTGTCATCTTACTGTGTCATTATACCTGTAAGCCTGGTTGTCATCTTACTCCGTCATTATACCTGTCGTCTTGATTGTCATCTTATTGTTTCATTATACCTGTTGTCCTGGTTGTCATCTTACTGTGTCATTATACCTGTCGTCTTGATTGTCATCTTACTGCGTCATTATACCTGTTGTCCTGATGTGTTGTCTTACTGCGTCATTATACCTGTCGTCTTGATTGTCATCTTACTGTGTCATTATACCTGTCGTCTTGATTGTCATCTTACTGCGTCATTATACCTGTCGTCCTGATGTGTTGTCTTACTGTGTCATTATACCTGTCGTCTTGGTAATCATCTTACTGTGTCATTATACCTGTCGTCTTGATTGTCATCTTACTACGTCATTATACCTGTCGTCCTGATGTGTTGTCTTACTGCGTCATTATACCTGTCGTCTTGGTTGTCATCTTACTGTGTCATTATACCTGTCGTCTTGATTGTCATCTTACTGTGTCATTTCACCTGTCGTCCTGATGTGTTGTCTTACTGCGTCATTATACCTGTCGTCCTGGTTGTCATCTTACTGTGTCATCTTACTGTGTCATTATACATGTCGTCTTGATTGTCATCTTACTGTGTCATCTTGCTGCATCATTATACCTGTCGTCTTGATTGTCATCTTACTGTGTCATTATACCTGTCGTCTTGATTGTCATCTTACTGTTTCATTATACCTGTCGTCCTGGTTGTCATCTTACTGTGTCATTATACCTGTCGTCCTGATGTGTTGTCTTACTGCGTCATTATAAATGTCGTCTTGATTGTCATCTTACTGTGTCATCTTACTGTGTCATTATAGATGTGGTCTTGATTGTCATCCTACTGTGTCATCTTACTGCGTCATTATACCTGTCGTCTTCATTGTTATCTTACTGCGTCATTATACCTGTCGTCTTGATTGTCATCTCACTGCGTCATTATGCCTGTCGTCTTCATGATCATCTTACTGTGTCATTATACCTGTCGTCCTGATGTGTTGTCTTACTGCGTCATTATACCTGTCGTCTTGGTTGTCATCTTGCTGCGTCATTATACCTGTCGTCTTGATTGTCATCTTACTGTGTCATTATACATGTCGTCTTGATTGTCATCTTACTGTGTCATCTTACTGTTTCATTATACCTGTTGTCATGGTTGTGTCGTCTTACTGCGTCATTATACCTGTCGTCTTGATTGTCATCTTACTGTCATTATACCTGTCGTCTAGATTGTCATCTTACTGTGTCATCTTACTGCGTCATTATACCTGTCGTCCTGATGTGTTGTCTTACTGCGTCATTATACCTGTCGTCTTGATTGTCATCTTTCTGTGTCATTATACCTGTCGTCTTGATTGTCATCTTACTGCATCATTATACCTGTCGTCCTGATGTGTTGTCTTACTGTGTCATTATACCTGTCGTCTTGGTTATCATCTTACTGTGTCATTATACCTGTCGTCTTGATTGTCATCTTACCGTGTCATTCTACCTGTCGTCTTGATTGTCATCTTACTGTTCCATTACACCTGTCGTCCTGGTTGTAATCTTACTGTGTCATTACACCTTTCGTCCTGATGTGTTGTCTTACTGCCTCTTTTAAATGTCGTCTTGATTGTCATCTTACTCTGTCATCTTACTGTGTCATTATAAATGTCGTCTTGGTTGTCATCTTACTGTGTCATTATACCTGTCGTCTTCATTGTTATCTTACTGCGTCATTATACCTGTCGTCTCGATTGTCATCTCACTGCGTCATTATACCTGTGGTCTTGGTTGTCATCTTACTGTGTCATTATACATGTCGTCTTGATTGTCATCTTACTGTGTCATTATACCTGTCGTCCTGATGTGTTGTCTTACTGCGTCATTATACCTGTCGTCCTGGTTGTCATCTTACTGTGTCATCTTACTGTGTCATTATACATGTCGTCTTGATTGTCATCTTACTGTGTCATCTTACTGCGTCTTTATACCTGTCGTCTTGATTGTCATCTTACTGTGTCATTATACCTGTCCTCTTGATTGTCATCTTACTGTGTCATTATACCTGTCGTCCTGGTTGTCATCTGACTGTGTCATTATACCTGTCGTCTTGATTGTCATCTTACTGCGTCATTATACCTGTCGTCTTGATTGTCATCTTACTGTGTCATTATACCTGTCCTCTTGATTGTCTTCTTACTGTGTCATTTTACCTGTCGTCCTGATGTGTTCTCTTACTGCGTCATTATACCTGTCGTCTTGATTGTCATCTTACTGCGTCATTATACCTGTCGTCTTGATTGTCATCTTACTGTGTCATTATATCTGTCGTCCTGATGTGTTGTCTTACTACGTCATTATACCTGTCGTCCTGATGTGTTGTCTTACTGCGTCATTATACCTGTCTTCCTGGTTGTCATCTTACTGTGTCATTATACCTGTCCTCTTGATTGTCATCTTACTGTGTCATTATACCTGTCGTCCTGATGTATTGTCTTACTGCGTCATTATACCTGTCGTCTTGATTGTCATCTTACTGTCTCATTATACCTGTCGTCCTGATGTGTTGTCTTACTGCGTCATTATACCTGTCGTCTTGATTGTCATCTTACTGTGTCATTATACCTGTCCTCTTGATTGTCATCTTACTGTGTCATTTTACCTGTCGTCCTGATGTGTTGTCTTACTGCGTCATTATACCTGTCGTCTTGATTGTCATCTTACTGCGTCATTATACCTGTCGTCTTGATTGTCATCTTACTGTGTCATTATACCTGTCGTCCTGATGTGTTGTCTTACTGCGTCAATATATCTTTCGTCTTGATTGTCATCTTACTGTGTCAATATACCTGTCGTCTTGGTTGTCATCTTACTGTGTCATTATACCTGTCGTCCTGATGTGTTGTCTTACTGCGTCATTATACCTGTCGTCTTGGTTGTCATCTTACTGTGTCATTATACCTATCCTCTTGATTGTCATCTTACTGTGTCATTATACATGTCGTCTTGATTGTGATCTTACTGTGTCATTATAACTGTCGTCCTGATGTGTTGTCTTACTGCGTCATTATACCTGTCGTCTTGATTGTCATCTTACTGTGTCATTATATCTGTCGTCCTGATGTGTTGTCTAACTGCGTCAATATGCCTGTCGTCTTGATTGTCATCTTACTGCATCATTATACCTGTCGTCCTGATGTGTTATCTTACTGCGTCATTGTACCTGTCGTCTTGATTGTCATCTCACTGCGTCATTATACCTGTCGTCTTGATTTTCATCTCACTGCGTCATTATACCTGTCGTCTTGTTTGTCATCTTACTGTGTCATTATACGTGTCGTCTTGAATGTCATCTTACTGTGTCACTATACCTGTCTTCTTGATTGTCATCTTACTGTGCCATGATACATGTCGTCTTGATTGTCATCTTACTGCGTCATTATACATGTCGTCTTGACTGTCATATTACTGTGTGACTATACCTGTCGTCTTGATTGTCATCTTAGTGTTTCATTACACCTGTCGTCCTGATGTGTTGTCTTACTGCGTCATTATACCTGTCGTCCTGATGTGTTGTCTTACTGCATCATTATACCTGTCGTCTTGATTGTCATCTTACTGTGTCATTATACCTGTCGTCCTGATGTGTTGTCTTACTTCGTCATTATACCTGTCTTCTTGATTGTCATCTTACTGTGTCAATATACTTGTCGTCTTGGTTGTCATCTTACTGTGTCATTATACCTGTCGTCCTGATGTGTTGTCTTACTGCGTCATTATACCTGTCTTCCTGGTTGTCATCTTACTGTGTCATTATACCTGTCGTCCTGATGTGTTGTCTTACTGCGTCATTATACCTGTCGTTTTGATTGTCATCTTACTGTGTCAACATACCTGTCGTCTTGGTTGTCATCTTACCGTGTCATTACACCTGTCGTCCTGATGTGTTGTCTTACTGCGTCATTATACCTGTCGTCTTGATTGTCATCTTACTGTGTCATCTTACTGTGTCATTATACCTGTCGTCTTGATTGTCATCTCACTGCGTCATTATACCTGTCGTCTTGATTGTCATCTCACTACGTCATTATACCTGTCGTCTTGATTGTCATCTTAGTGTTTCATTATACCTGTCGTCCTGATGTGTTGTCTTACTGCGTCATTATACCTGTCGTCCTGATGTGTTGTCTTACTGCATCATTATACTTGTCGTCTTGGTTGTCATCTTTCTGTGTCATTATACCTGTCGTCCTGATGTGCTGTCTTACTGCGTCATTATACCTCTCTTCCTGGTTGTCATCTTACTGTGTCATTATACCTGTCGTCCTGATGTGTTGTCTTACTGCGTCATTATACCTGTCGTCTTGATTGTCATCTTACTGTGTCAACATACCTGTCGTCTTGGTTGTCATCTTACCGTGTCATTATACCTGTCGTCCTGATGTGTTGTCTTACTGCGTCATTATATCTGTCGTCTTGATTGTCATCTTACTGTGTCATTATACGTGTCGTCTTGATTGTCATCTTACTGTGTCATTATACCTCTCGTCCTGATGTATTGTCTTACTGCGTCATTATACCTGTCGTCTTGATTGTCATCTTACTGCGTGATTATACGTGTCGTCTTGATTGTCAACTTACTGCGTCATTATACCTGTCGTTTTGATTGTCATCTTACTGTGTCATTATACCTGTCGTCCTGATGTGTTGTCTTACTGCGTCATTATACCTGTCGCCTTAATTGTCATCTTACTGCGTCATTATACCTGTCGTCTTGATTGTCATCTTACTGTGTCATTATACGTGTCGTCTTGATTGTCATCTTACTGTGTCATTATACCTCTCGTCCTGATGTATTGTCTTACTGCGTCATTATACCTGTCGTCTTGATTGTCATCTTACTGCGTGATTATACGTGTCGTCTTGATTGTCAACTTACTGCGTCATTATACCTGTCGTTTTGATTGTCATCTTACTGTGTCATTATACCTGTCGTCCTGATGTGTCGTCTTACTGTGTCATTATACCTGTCGTCCTGGTTGTTGTCTTACTGTGTCATTATACCTGTCGTCCTGATTTGTGTTGTCTTACTGCGTCATTATACCTGTCGTCATGATTGTCATCTTAAAGTGTCATTATACCTGTCGTCTTAAATGTCACCTTACTGTGTCATTATACCTGTCGTCTTGGTTGTCATCTTACTGTGTCATTATACCTGTCGTCCTGTCGTGTCATCTCACTGCGTCATTATACCTGTCGTCTTGTCGTGTCATCTCACTGCATCATTACATCTGTCGTCTTGATTGTCATCATACTGTGTCATTATACCTGTCGTCCTGAAGTGTCGTCTTACTGTGTCATTATACCTGTCGTCCTGGTTGTTGTCTTACTGTGTCATTATACCTGTCGTCCTGATTTGTGTTGTCTTACTGTGTCATTATACCTGTCGTTCTGGTTGTCATCTTACTGTGTCAATATACCTGTCGTCCTGGTTGTCATCTTACTGCGTCTTTATACCTGTCGTCTTGATTGTCATCTTAATGTGTCATTATACCTGTCGTCTTAATTGTCATCTTACTGTGTCATTATACGTGTCGTCTTGGTTGTCATCTCACTGCGTCATTATACCTGTCGTCTTGATTGTCATCTTACTGTGTCATTATACCTGTCGTCTTGAATGTCATCTTACTGTGTCATTATACCTGTCGTCTTGATTGTCATCTTACTCTGTCATTATACCTGTCGTCTTGATTGTCATCTTACTGTGTCAACATACCTGTCGTCTTGATTGTCATCTTACTGTGTCAACATACCTGTCGTCTTGGTTGTCATCTTACTGTGTCATTATACCTGTCGTCTTGGTTGTCATCTTACTGTGTAATTATACCTGTCGTCGTGATTGTCATCATACTGTGTCATTATACCTGTCGTCCTGATCTGTTGTCTTACTGCGTCATTATACCTGTCGTCTTGATTGTCATCTTACTGCGTCATTATACCTGTCGTCTTGATTGTCATCTCAGTGTTTCATTATACCTGTCGTCTTGATTGTCATCTTCCTGTTTCATTATACCTGTTGTCCTGGTTGTGATCTCAGTGTTTCATTATACCTGTCGTCTTGATTGTCATCTTCCTGTTTCATTATACCTGTTGTCCTGGTTGTGATCTCACTGTGTCATTATACCTGTCTTCCTGATGTGTCGTCTTACTGTGTCATTATACCTGTCGTCCTGGTTGTCGTCTTACTGCGTCATTATACCTGTCGTCTTGGTTGTCATCTTACTGTGTCATTATACCTGTCGTCTTGGTTGTCATCATACTGTGTCATTATACGTGTCGTCTTGATTGTCATTTTTCTGTGATATTATACCTGTCGTCTTGATTGTCATCTTACTGTGTCATTATACCTGTCGTCCTGATGTGTTGTCTTACTGCGTCATTATACCTGTCGTCTTGATTGTCATCTTACTGTCTCATTATACCTGTCGTCCTGATGTGTTGTCTTACTGCGTCATTATACCTGTCGTCTTGATTGTCATCTTACTGTCTCATTATACCTGTCGTCCTGATGTGTTGTCTTACTGCGTCATTATACCTGGCCTCCTGGTTGTCATCTTATTGTGTCATCTTACTGTGTCATTATTGATGTCGTCCTGATGTATTGTATTACTGCGTCATTGTACCTGTCGTCTTGGTTGTCATCTTAATGTGTCATTATACCTGTCATCTTGGTTGTCATCTTACTGTGTCATTATACCTGTCGTCTTGATTGTCATCTTACTGTCAATATACCTGTCGTCCTGATGTGTTGTACTACTGCGTCATTATACCTGTCGTCTTGGTTGTCATCTTACTGTGTCATTATACCTGTCATCTTGATTGTCATCTTACTGTGTCATTATACCTGTCGTCTTGATTGTCATCTTACTGTGTCTTTATACCTGTCGTCTTGATTTTCATTTAGTGTTTCATTATCCCTGTCGTCCTGGTTGTCATCTTACTGTCATACCTGTCGTCTTGATTGTCATCTTACTGTGTCATTATACGTGTCGTCCTGATGTGTTGTATTACTGCGTCATTATACCTGTCGTCTTGGTTGTCATCTTAATGTGTCATTATACCTGTCATCTTGGTTGTCATCTTACTGTGTCATTATACCTGTCGTCTTGATTGTCATCTTACTGTCAATATACCTGTCGTCCTGATGTGTTGTACTACTGCGTCATTATACCTGTCGTCTTGGTTGTCATCTTACTGTGTCATTATACCTGTCATCTTGATTGTCATCTTACTGTGTCATTATACCTGTCGTCTTGATTGTCATCATACTGTGTTTTTATACCTGTCGTCTTGATTTTCATTTAGTGTTTCATTATCCCTGTCGTCCTGGTTGTCATCTTACTGTCATACCTGTCGTCTTGATTGTCATCTTACTGTTTCATTATACCTGTCGTCTTGATTGTCATCTTACTGCCTCATTATACCTGTCGTCTTGATTGTCATCTTACTGCGTCATTATACCTGTCGTCTTGATTGTCATCTTAGTGTTTCATTATACCTGTCGTCCTGGTTGTCATCTTACTGTGTCATTATACCTGTCGTCCTGGTTGTCATCTTACTGCGTCATGATACCTGTCGTCTTGATTGTCATCTTAGTGTTTCATTATACCTGTCGTCCTGGTTGTCATCTTACTGTGTCATTAAACCTGTTGTCCTGGTTGTCATCTTACTGTGTCATTATACCTGTCGTCTTGATTGTCATCTTACTGTCATTATACCTGTCGTCCTGATGTGTTGTCTTACTGCGTCATTATACCTGTTGTGTTGGT
Source organism: Semicossyphus pulcher (assembly GCF_022749685.1). NCBI lineage: Eukaryota > Metazoa > Chordata > Actinopteri > Labriformes > Labridae > Semicossyphus > Semicossyphus pulcher. The sequence continues at coordinate 11,594,885 of NW_027211692.1, forward strand.
TGTCATCTTACTGTGTCATTATACCTGTCGTCTTGATTGTCATCTTACTGTGTCATACCTGTCGTCTTGATTGTCATCTTACTGTGTTATTATACCTGTCGTCTTGATTGTCATCTTCCCGTGTCATTATACCTGTAGCCTTGATTGTCATCTTACTGTGTCTTTATATCTGTTGTCCTGATGTGTTGTCTTACTGCGTCCTTATACCTGTCGTCTTGATTGTCATCTTACTGCGTCATTATACCTGTCGTCTTGATTGTCATCTTACTGTGTCATTATACGTGTCGTCTTGATTGTCATCTTACTGTATCATTATACCTGTCGTCCTGATGTGTTATCTTAGTGCATCATTATACCTGTCGTCTTGATTGTCATCTCACTGTGTCATTTTCCCTGTCGTCCTGATGTGTTGTCCTACTGCGTCATTATACCTGTCGTCTTGATTGTTATCTTACTGCGTCATTATACCTGTCATCTTGGTTGTCATCTAACTGTGTCATTATACCTGTCGTCCTGATGTGTTGTCTTACTGCGTCATTATACCTGTCTTCTTGATTGTCATCTTACTGCGTCATTATACCTGTCGTCTTGATTGTCATCTTACTGTGTCATTATACCTGTCGTCGTGATTGTCATCATACTGTGTCATTATACCTGTCGTCCTGATCTGTTGTCTTACTGCGTCATTATACCTGTCGTCTTGATTGTCATCTTACTGCGTCATTATACCTGTCGTCTTGATTGTCATCTCAGTGTTTCATTATACCTGTCGTCTTGATTGTCATCTTCCTGTTTCATTATACCTGTTGTCCTGGTTGTGATCTCAGTGTTTCATTATACCTGTCGTCTTGATTGTCATCTTCCTGTTTCATTATACCTGTTGTCCTGGTTGTGATCTCACTGTGTCATTATACCTGTCTTCCTGATGTGTCGTCTTACTGTGTCATTATACCTGTCGTCCTGGTTGTCGTCTTACTGCGTCATTATACCTGTCGTCTTGGTTGTCATCTTACTGTGTCATTATACCTGTCGTCTTGGTTGTCATCATACTGTGTCATTATACGTGTCGTCTTGATTGTCATTTTTCTGTGATATTATACCTGTCGTCTTGATTGTCATCTTACTGTCTCATTATACCTGTCGTCCTGATGTGTTGTCTTACTGCGTGATTATACGTGTCGTCTTGATTGTCAACTTACTGCGTCATTATACCTGTCGTTTTGATTGTCATCTTACTGTGTCATTATACCTGTCGTCCTGATGTGTTGTCTTACTGCGTCATTATACCTGTCGCCTTAATTGTCATCTTACTGCGTCATTATACCTGTCGTCTTGATTGTCATCTTACTGTGTCATTATACGTGTCGTCTTGATTGTCATCTTACTGTGTCATTATACCTCTCGTCCTGATGTATTGTCTTACTGCGTCATTATACCTGTCGTCTTGATTGTCATCTTACTGCGTGATTATACGTGTCGTCTTGATTGTCAACTTACTGCGTCATTATACCTGTCGTTTTGATTGTCATCTTACTGTGTCATTATACCTGTCGTCCTGATGTGTCGTCTTACTGTGTCATTATACCTGTCGTCCTGGTTGTTGTCTTACTGTGTCATTATACCTGTCGTCCTGATTTGTGTTGTCTTACTGCGTCATTATACCTGTCGTCATGATTGTCATCTTAAAGTGTCATTATACCTGTCGTCTTAAATGTCACCTTACTGTGTCATTATACCTGTCGTCTTGGTTGTCATCTTACTGTGTCATTATACCTGTCGTCCTGTCGTGTCATCTCACTGCGTCATTATACCTGTCGTCTTGTCGGGTCATCTCACTGCGTCATTATATCTGTCGTCTTGATTGTCATCATACTGTGTCATTATACCTGTCGTCCTGAAGTGTCGTCTTACTGTGTCATTATACCTGTCGTCCTGGTTGTTGTCTTACTGTGTCATTATACCTGTCGTCCTGATTTGTGTTGTCTTACTGTGTCATTATACCTGTCGTTCTGGTTGTCATCTTACTGTGTCAATATACCTGTCGTCCTGGTTGTCATCTTACTGCGTCTTTATACCTGTCGTCTTGATTGTCATCTTAATGTGTCATTATACCTGTCGTCTTAATTGTCATCTTACTGTGTCATTATACGTGTCGTCTTGGTTGTCATCTTACTGCGTCATTACACCTGTCGTCCTGTCGTGTCATCTCACTGCGTCATTATACCTGTCGTCTTGATTGTCATCTTACTGTGTCATTATACCTGTCGTCTTGAATGTCATCTTACTGTGTCATTATACCTGTCGTCTTGATTGTCATCTTACTGCGTCATTATACCTGTCGTCTTGATTGTCATCTTACTGTGTCAACATACCTGTCGTCTTGATTGTCATCTTACTGTGTCAACATACCTGTCGTCTTGGTTGTCATCTTACTGTGTCATTATACCTGTCGTCTTGGTTGTCATCTTACTGTGTAATTATACCTGTCGTCTTGATTGTGATCTTACTGTGTCATTATACCTGTCGTCCTGATGTGTTGTCTTACTGCGTCATTATACCTGTCTTCTTGATTGTCATCTTACTGTGTCAATATACTTGTCGTCTTGGTTGTCATCTTACTGTGTCATTATACCTGTCGTCCTGATGTGTTGTCTTACTGCGTCATTATACCTGTCTTCCTGGTTGTAATTTTACTGCGTTATTATACCTGTCGTCCTGATGTGTTGTCTTACTGCGTCATTATACCTGTCGTCCTGATGTGTTGTCTTACTGTCTCATTATACCTGTTGTCTTGGTTGTCATCTTACTGCGTTACTATACGTGTCGTCTTGATTGTCATCTTACTGTGTCTTTATATCTGTCGTCCTGATGTGTTGTCTTACTGCGTCATTATACCTGTCTTCCTGGTTGTCATTTTACTGCGTCATTATACCTGTCGTCTTGATTGTCATCTTACTGTGTCATTATACCTGTCGTCTTGATTGTCATCTTACTGTCATTATACCTGTCGTCCTGATGTGTTGTCTTACTGCGTCATTATACCTGTTGTGTTGGTTGTCGTCTTACTGTTTCATTATACCTGTCGTCTTGATTGTCATCTTACTGTGTCATTATACGTGTCGTCCTGATGTGTTGTATTACTGCGTCATTATACCTGTCGTCTTGGTTGTCATCTTAATGTGTCATTTTACCTGTCATCTTGGTTGTCATCTTACTGTGTCATTATACCTGTCGTCTTGATTGTCATCTTACTGTCAATATACCTGTCGTCCTGATGTGTTGTACTACTGCGTCATTATACCTGTCGTCTTGGTTGTCATCTTACTGTGTCATTATACCTGTCATCTTGATTGTCATCTTACTGTGTCATTATACCTGTCGTCTTGATTGTCATCTTACTGTGTCTTTATACCTGTCGTCTTGATTTTCATTTAGTGTTTCATTATCCCTGTCGTCCTGGTTGTCATCTTACTGTCATACCTGTCGTCTTGATTGTCATCTTACTGTTTCATTATACCTGTCGTCTTGATTGTCATCTTACTGCCTCATTATACCTGTCGTCTTGATTGTCATCTTACTGCGTCATTATACCTGTCGTCTTGATTGTCATCTTAGTGTTTCATTATACCTGTCGTCCTGGTTGTCATCTTACTGTGTCATTATACCTGTCGTCCTGGTTGTCATCTTACTGCGTCATTATACCTGTCGTCTTGATTGTCATCTTAGTGTTTCATTATACCTGTCGTCCTGGTTGTCATCTTACTGTGTCATTATACCTGTTGTCCTGGTTGTCATCTTACTGTGTCATTATACCTGTCGTCTTGATTGTCATCTTACTGTCATTATACCTGTCGTCCTGATGTGTTGTCTTACTGCGTCATTATACCTGTTGTGTTGGTTGTCATCTTACTGTGTCATTATACCTGTCGTCTTGATTGTCATCTTACTGTGTCATACCTGTCGTCTTGATTGTCATCTTACTGCGTCATTATACCTGTCGTCTTGATTGTCATCTCAGTGTTTCATTATACCTGTCGTCTTGATTGTCATCTTCCTGTTTCATTATACCTGTTGTCCTGGTTGTGATCTCAGTGTTTCATTATACCTGTCGTCTTGATTGTCATCTTCCTGTTTCATTATACCTGTTGTCCTGGTTGTGATCTCACTGTGTCATTATACCTGTCTTCCTGATGTGTCGTCTTACTGTGTCATTATACCTGTCGTCCTGGTTGTCGTCTTACTGCGTCATTATACCTGTCGTCTTGGTTGTCATCTTACTGTGTCATTATACCTGTCGTCTTGGTTGTCATCATACTGTGTCATTATACGTGTCGTCTTGATTGTCATTTTTCTGTGATATTATACCTGTCGTCTTGATTGTCATCTTACTGTGTCATTATACCTGTCGTCTTGATTGTCATCTTACTGTGTCTTTATATCTGTCGTCCTGGTGTGTTGTCTTTCTACGTCATTATACCTGTCGTCTTGATTGTCATCTTACTGTCTCATTATACCTGTCGTCCTGATGTGTTGTCTTACTGCGTCATTATACCTGTCGTCTTGATTGTCATCTTACTGTGTCATTATACCTGTCGTCCTGATGTCTTGTCTTACTGCGTCATTATACCTGGCCTCCTGGTTGTCATCTTATTGTGTCATCTTACTGTGTCATTATAGATGTCGTCCTGATGTATTGTCTTACTGCGTCATTATACCTGTCGTCTTGATTGTCATCTTACTGTGTCATTATACCTGCCGTCCTGATCTGTTGTCTTACTGCGTCATTATACCTGTCGTCTTGATTGTCATCTTACTGTGTCATTATACCTGTCGTCCTGATGTGTTGTCTTACTGCGTCATTATACGTGTCGTCCTGGTTGTCATCTTACTGTGTCATCTTACTGTGTCATTATAGATGTCGTCCTGATGTGTTGTCTTACTGCGTCATTATACCTGTCTTCCTGGTTGTCATCTTACTGTGTAATTATACCTGTCGTCTTGATTGTCATCTTACTGTGTCATTATATCTGTCGTCCTGAAGTGTTGTCTTACTGCGTCCTTATACCTGTCGTCTTGATTGTCATCTTACTGCGTCATTATACCTGTTGTCTTGATTGTCATCTTACTGTGTCATTATACCTGTCGTCTTGATTGTCATCTTACTGTGTCATTATACCTGCCGTCCTGATGTGTTGTCTTACTGCGTCATTATAGCTGTCGTCTTGATGGTCATCTAACTGCGTCATTATACCTGTCGTCTTGATTGTCATTTTAGTGTTTCATTATACCTGTCGTCTTGATTGTCATCTTACTGTTTCATTATACCTGTTGTCCTGGTTGTCATCTTACTGCCTCATTATACCTGTCGTCTTGACTGTCATCTTACTGTGTCATTATACCTGTCTTCCTGATGTGTCGTCTTACTGTGTCATTATACCTGTCGTCTTGACTGTCATCTTACTGTGTCATTACACCTGTCGTCTTGGTTGTCATCTTTCTGTGTCATTATACGTGTCGTCTTGATTGTCATCTTACTGTGTCATTATACGTGTCGTCTTGATTGTCATCTTACTGTGTCATTATACCTGTCGTCCTGATGTGTTGTCTTACTGCGTCATTATACCTGTCGTTTTGGTTGTCATCTTACTGTGTCATTATACCTGTCGTCTTGATTGTCATCTTACTGTGTCATTATACCTGTCGTCCTGGTTGTCATCTTACTGTGTCATCTTACTGTGTCATTATAGATGTCGTCCTGATGTGTTGTCTTACTGCGTCATTATACCTGTCTTCCTGGTTGTCATCTTACTGTGTCATTATACCTGTCGTCTTGATTGTCATCTTACTGTGTCATTATACCTGTCGTCCTGATGTGTTGTATTACTGCGTCATTATACCTGTCGTCTTGGTTGTCATCTTACTGCGTCATTATACCTGTCGTCTTGATTGTCATCTTACTGTGTCATTATACCTGTCGTCCTGATGTGTTGTCTTACTGCGTCATTATACCTGTCGTCTTGATTGTCATCTTACTGTGTCATTATACCTGTCGTCCTGATGTGTTGTCTTACTGCGTCATTATACCTGTCGTCCTGGTTGTCATCTTACTGTGTCATCTTACTGTGTCATTATAGATGTCGTCCTGATGTGTTGTCTTACTGCGTCATTATACCTGTCTTCCTGGTTGTCATCTTACTGTGTCATTATACCTGTCGTCTTGATTGTCATCTTACTGTGTCATTATATCTGTCGTCCTGAAGTGTTGTCTTACTGCGTCCTTATACCTGTCGTCTTGATTGTCATCTTACTGCGTCATTATACCTGTTGTCTTGATTGTCATCTTACTGTGTCATTATACCTGTCGTCTTGATTGTCATCTTACTGTGTCATTATACCTGCCGTCCTGATGTGTTGTCTTCCTGCGTCATTATAGCTGTCGTCTTGATGGTCATCTAACTGCATCATTATACCTGTCGTCTTGATTGTCATTTTAGTGTTTCATTATACCTGTCGTCTTGATTGTCATCTTACTGTTTCATTATACCTGTTGTCCAGGTTGTCATCTTACTGCCTCATTATACCTGTCGTCTTGACTGTCATCTTACTGTGTCATTATACCTGTCTTCCTGATGTGTCGTCTTACTGTGTCATTATACCTGTCGTCTTGACTGTCATCTTACTGTGTCATTACACCTGTCGTCTTGGTTGTCATCTTTCTGTGTCATTATACGTGTCGTCTTGATTGTCATCTTACTGTGTCATTATACGTGTCGTCTTGATTGTCATCTTACTGTGTCATTATACCTGTCGTCTTGATGTGTTGTCTTACTGTGTCATCTTACTGTGTCATTATACCTGTCGTCCTGATGTGTTGTCTTACTGTGTCATCTTACTGTGTCATTATACCTGTCGTCCTGATGTGTTGTCTTACTGTGTCATTATACCTGTCGTCATGGTTGTCATCTTACTGTGTCATTATACCTGTCGTCTTGATTGTCATCTCACTGTCATTATACCTGTCGTCCTGATGTGTTGTCTTACTGCGTCCTTATACCTGTCGTCTTGATTGTCATCTTACTGCGTCATTATACTTGTCTTCTTGATTGTCATCTTATTGTTTCATTATACCTGTTGTCCTGGTTGTCATCTTACTGTGTCATTATACCTGTCTTCCTGATATGTCGTCTTACTGTGTCATTATACCTGTCGTCCTGGTTGTCGTCTTACTGCGTCATTATACCTATCGTCTTGGTTGTCATCTTACTGTGTCATTATACCTGTCGTCTTGGTTGTCATCTTACTGTGTCATTATACCTGTCGTCCTGAGGTGTTGTCTTACTGTGTCATCTTACTGTGTCATTATACCTGTCGTCCTGATGTGTTGTCTTACTGTGTCATTATACCTGTCGTCTTGGTTGTCTTCTTACTGTGTCATTATACCTGTCGTCCTGATGTGTTGTCTTACTGCGTCATTATACCTGTCGTCTTGATTGTCATCTTACTGTGTCATCTTACTGTGTCATTATACCTGTCGTCCTGATGTGTTGTCTTACTGCGTCAATATATCTTTCGTCTTGATTGTCATCTTACTGTGTCAATATACCTGTCGTCTTGGTTGTCATCTTACTGTGTCATTATACCTGTCGTCCTGATGTGTTGTCTTACTGCGTCATTATACCTGTCGTCTTGGTTGTCATCTTACTGTGTCATTATACCTATCCTCTTGATTGTAATCTTACTGTGTCATTATACCTGTCGTCCTGATGTGTTGTCTTACTGCGTCATTATACCTGTCGTCCTGATGTGTTGTCTTACTGCGTCATTATACCTGTCGTCTTGGATGTCATCTTACTGTGTCATTATACCTCTCATCTTGATTGTCATCTTACTGTGTCATTATACCTGTCGTCCTGATGTGTTGTCTTACTGCGTCATTATACCTGTCTTCCTGGTTTTCATCTTACTGTGTCATTATACCTGTCGTCTTGATTGTCATTTTACTGTGTCATTATACCTGTCGTCCTGATGTGTTGTCTTACTGCGTCATTATACCTGTCTTCCTGGTTGTCATCTTACTGTGTCATTATACCTGTCGTCTTGATTGTCATCTTACTGCGTCATTATACCTGTCGTCTTGGTTGTCATCTTACTGTGTCTATATACCTGTCGTCCTGATGTGTTGTCTTACTGCGTCATTAAACCTGTCGTCTTGATTGTCATCTTACTGTGTCATTATACCTGTAGTCCTGATGTGTTGTCTTACTGCGTCATTATACCTGTCGTCTTAATTGTCATCTTACGGCGTCATTTTACCTTTCGTCTTGATTGTCATCTTACTGTGCCATTATACCTGTCGTCTTGATTGTCATCTTACTGTGTCATTATATCTGTCGTCCTGATGTGTTGTCTTACTGCGTCATTATACCTGTCGTCTTGATTGTCATCTTACTGCGTCATTATACCTGTCGTCTTGATTGTCATCTTACTGTGCCATTATACCTGTCGTCTTGAATGTCATCTTACTGTGTCATTATACCTGTCGTCCTGATGTGTTGTCTTACTGCGTCAATATACCTGTCGTCTTGATTGTCATCTTACTGTGTCATTATACCTGTCGTCCTGATGTGTTGTCTTACTGCGTCATTATACCTGTCTTCCTGGTGTGTTGTCTTACTGCGTCATTATACCTGTCTTCCTGGTTGTCATCTTACTGTGTCATTATACCTGTCGTCTTGATTGTCATCTTACTGTGTCATTATACCTTTCGTCTTGATTGTCATCTTACTGTGTCAATATACCTGTCGTCTTGGTTGTCATCTTACTGTGTCATAATACCTTTCGTCCTGATGTGTTGTCTTACTGCGTCATTATACCTGTCTTCCTGGTTGTCATCTTACTGTGTCATTATACCTGTCCTCTTGATTGTCATCTTACTGTGTCATTATACCTGTCGTCTTGATTGTCATCTTACTGTGTCATTATACCTGTCGTCTTGATTGTCATCTTACTGCGTCATTATACCTGTCGTCTTGATTGTCATCTTACTGTGTCTATATACCTGTCGTCCTGATGTGTTGTCTTACTGCGTCATTAAACCTGTCGTCTTGATTGTCATCTTACTGTGTCATTATACCTGTAGTCCTGATGTGTTGTCTTACTGCGTCATTATACCTGTCGTCTTAATTGTCATCTTACTGTGTCATTATACCTTTCGTCTTGATTGTCATCTTACTGTGCCATTATACCTGTCGTCGTGATTGTCATCTTACTGTGTCATTATATCTGTCGTCCTGATGTGTTGTCTTACTGCGTCATTATACCTGTCGTCTTGATTGTCATCTTACTGCGTCATTATACCTGTCGTCTTGATTGTCATCTATCTGTGCCATTATACCTGTCGTCTTGAATGTCATCTTACTGCGTCATTATACCTGTCGTCCTGATGTGTTGTCTTACTGCGTCAATATACCTGTCGTCTTGATTGTCATCTTACTGTGTCATTATACCTGTCGTCCTGATGTGTTGTCTTACTGCGTCATTATACCTGTCTTTCTGGTGTGTTGTCTTACTGCGTCATTATACCTGTCTTCCTGGTTGTCATCTTACTGTGTCATTATACCTGTCGTCTTGATTGTCATCTTACTGTGTCATTATACCTTTCGTCTTGATTGTCATCTTACTGTGTCAATATACCTGTCGTCTTGGTTGTCATCTTACTGTGTCATTATACCTGTCGTCCTGATGTGTTGTCTTACTGCGTCATTATACCTGTCTTCCTGGTTGTCATCTTACTGTGTCATTATACCTGTCCTCTTGATTGTCATCTTACTGTGTCATTATACCTGTCGTCCTGATGTGTTGTCTTACTGCGTCATTATACCTGTCGTCTTGGATGTCATCTTACTGTGTCATTATACCTGTCGTCTTGATTGTCATCTTGCTGCGTCATTATACCTGTCGTCTTGATTGTCATCTCACTGTGCCATTATACCTGTCGTCTTGATTGTCATCTTACTGTGTCATTATATCTGTCGTCCTGATGTGTTGTCTTACTGCGTCATTATACCTGTCGTCTTGATTGTCATCTTACTGCGTCATTATACCTGTCGTCTTGATTGTCATCTTTCTGTGCCATTATACCTGTCGTCTTGAATGTCATCTTACTGTGTCATTATACCTGTCGTCTGCGTCATTATACCTGTCGTCCTGATGTGTTGTCTTACTGCGTCATTATACCTGTCGTCTTGGATGTCATCTTACTGTGTCATTATACCTCTCGTCTTGATTGTCATCTTACTGTGTCATTATACCTGTCGTCCTGATGTGTTGTCTTACTGCGTCATTATACCTGTCTTCCTGGTTTTCATCTTACTGTGTCATTATACCTGTCGTCTTGATTGTCATTTTACTGTGTCATTATACCTGTCGTCCTGATGTGTTGTCTTACTGCGTCATTATACCTGTCTTCCTGGTTGTCATCTTACTGTGTCATTATACCTGTCGTCTTGATTGTCATCTTACTGCGTCATTATACCTGTCGTCTTGGTTGTCATCTTACTGTGTCTATATACCTGTCGTCCTGATGTGTTGTCTTACTGCGTCATTAAACCTGTCGTCTTGATTGTCATCTAACTCTGTCATTATACCTGTAGTCCTGATGTGTTGTCTTACTGCATCATTATACCTGTCGTCTTAATTGTCATCTTACGGCGTCATTATACCTTTCGTCTTGATTGTCATCTTACTGTGCCATTATACCTGTCGTCTTGATTGTCATCTTACTGTGTCATTATATCTGTCGTCCTGATGTGTTGTCTTACTGCGTCATTATACCTGTCGTCTTGATTGTCATCTTACTGCGTCATTATACCTGTCGTCTTGATTGTCATCTTACTGTGCCATTATACCTGTCGTCTTGAATGTCATCTTACTGTGTCATTATACCTGTCGTCCTGATGTGTTGTCTTACTGCGTCAATATACCTGTCGTCTTGATTGTCATCTTACTGTGTCATTATACCTGTCGTCCTGATGTGTTGTCTTACTGCGTCATTATACCTGTCTTCCTGGTGTGTTGTCTTACTGCGTCATTATACCTGTCTTCCTGGTTGTCATCTTACTGTGTCATTATACCTGTCCTCTTGGTTGTCATCTTACTGTGTCATTATACCTGTCGTCCTGATGTGTTGTCTTACTGCGTCATTAAACCTGTCGTCCTGATGTGTTGTCTTACTGCGTCATTATACCTGTCGTCTTGGTTGTCATCTTACTGTGTCATTATACCTGTCGTCCTGATGTGTTGTCTTACTGCGTCATTAAACCTGTCGTCCTGATGTGTTGTCTTACTGCGTCATTATACCTGTCGTCTTGGATGTCATCTTACTGTGTCATTATACCTGTCGTCTTGATTGTCATCTTACTATTTCATTATACCTGTCGTCCTGGTTGTCATCTTACTGTGTCATTATAGCTTTCGTCTTGATTGTCATCTTACTGTGTCAATATACCTGTCGTCTTGGTTGTCATCTTACTGTGTCATTATACCTGTCTTCCTGATGTGTTGTCTTACTGCGTCATTATACCTGTTGTCCTGGTTGTCATCTTACTGTGTCATTATAACTGTCGTCTTGATTGTCATCTTACTGTGTCATTATACCTGTCGTCCTGATGTGTCATCTTACTGCGTCATTATACCTGTCGTCTTAGTTGTCATCTTGCTGTGTCATCTTACTGCGTCATTATACCTGTCGTCTTGATTGTCATCTTACTGCGTCATTATACCTGTCGTCTTGATTGTCATCTTATTGCGTCATTATACCTGTCGTCCTGGTTGTCATCTTACTGTGTCATCTTACTGTGTCATTATAGATGTCGTCTTGATTGTCATCTTACTGTGTCATCTTACTGCGTCATTATACCTGTCGTCTTGATTGTCATCTTACTGTGTCATTAAACCTGTCGTCTTGATTGTCATCTAACTGTTTCATTATACCTGTCGTCCTGGTTGTCATCTTACTGTGTCATTATACCTGTCGTCTTGATTGTCATCTTACTGTTTCATTATACCTGATGTCCTGGTTGTGTCGTCTTACTGCGTCATTTTACCTGTCGTCTTGATTGCCATCTTACTGTGTCATTATACCTGTCGTCCTGATGTGTTGTCTTACTGCGTCATTAAACCTGTCGTCCTGATGTGTTGTCTTACTGCGTCATTATACCTGTCGTCTTGGTTGTCATCTTACTGTGTCATTATACCTGTCGTCCTGATGTGTTGTCTTACTGCGTCATTAAACCTGTCGTCCTGATGTGTTGTCATACTGCGTCATTATACCTGTCGTCTTGGATGTCATCTTACTGTGTCATTATACCTGTCGTCTTGATTGTCATCTCACTATTTCATTATACCTGTCGTCCTGGTTGTCATCTTACTGTGTCATTATACCTTTCGTCTTGATTGTCATCTTACTGTGTCAATATACCTGTCGTCTTGGTTGTCATCTTACTGTGTCATTATACCTGTCTTCCTGATGTTTTGTCTTACTGCGTCATTATACCTGCTGTCCTGGTTGTCATCTTACTGTGTCATTATACCTGTCGTCCTGATGTGTCATCTTACTGCGTCATTATACCTGTCGTCTTAGTTGTCATCTTGCTGTGTCATCTTACTGCGTCATTATACCTGTCGTCTTGATTGTCATCTTACTGCGTCATTATACCTGTCGTCTTGATTGTCATCTTATTGCGTCATTATACCTGTCGTCCTGGTTGTCATCTTACTGTGTCATCTTACTGTGTCATTATAGATGTCGTCTTGATTGTCATCTTACTGTGTCATCTTACTGCGTCATTATACCTGTCGTCTTGATTGTCATCTTACTGTGTCATTAAACCTGTCGTCTTGATTGTCATCTTACTGTTTCATTATACCTGTCGTCCTGGTTGTCATCTTACTGTGTCATTATACCTGTTGTCTTGATTGTCATCTTACTGTTTCATTATACCTGTTGTCCTGGTTGTGTCGTCTTACTGCGTCATTATACCTGTCGTCTTGATTGCCATCTTACTGTGTCATTATACCTGTCGTCTTCATTGTCATCTTACTGTGTCATTTTCCCTTTCGTCTTGATTGTCATCTTACTGTGTCAATATACCTGTCGTCTTGGTTGTCATCTTACTGCGTCATCATACCTGTCGTCTTGGTTGTCATCTTACTGCGTCATTATACCTGTCGTCTTGGTTGTCATCTTACTGTGTCATTATACCTCTCGCCTTGATTGTCATCTTACTGTGTCATTATACCTGTCGTCTTGATTGTCATCTTATTGTTTCATTATACCTGTCGTCTTGATTGTCATCTTACTGTGTCATTATACCTGCCGTCCTGGTTGTCATCTTACTGTGTCAATATACCTGTCGTCTTGGTTGTCATCTTACTGTTTCATTATACCTGTTGTCCTGGTTGTGTCGTCTGACTGCGTCATTATACCTGTCGTCCTGGTTGTCATCTTACTGTGTCATCTTACTGTGTCATTATACATGTCGTCTTGATTGCCATCTTACTGTGTCATTATACCTGTCGTCTTCATTGTCATCTTACTGTGTCATTTTCCCTTTCGTCTTGATTGTCATCTTACTGTGTCAATATACCTGTCGTCTTGGTTGTCATCTTACTGCGTCCTTATACCTGTCTTCCTGGTTGTCACCTTACTGTGTCATTATACCTGTCCTCTTGATTGTCATCTTACTGCGTCATTATACCTGTCGTCCTGATGTGTTGTCTTACTGTGTCATTATACCTATCGTCTTGGTTGTCATCTTACTGTTTCATTATACCTGTTGTCCTGGTTGTGTCGTCTTACTGCGTCATTATACCTGTTTTCCTGGTTGTGTCGTCTTACCGCGTCATTATACCTGTCGTCTTGATTGTCGTCTTACTGTCATTATACCTGTCGTCTTGATTGTCGTCTTACTGTCATTATACCTGTTGTCCAGATGTGTTGTCTTACTGTGTCATTATACCTGTCGTCTTGATTGTCATCTTACTGCGTCATTATACCTGTCGTCCTGATGTGTTGTCTTACTGCGTCATTATACCTGTCGTCTTGGTTGTCATCTTACTGTGTCATTATACCTGTCGTCTTGATTGTCATCTTACTGTGTCATTATACCTGTCGTCCTGATGTGTTGTCTTACTGCGTCATTACACCTGTCGTCTTGGTTGTCATCTTACTGTGTCATTATACCTGTCGTCCTGATGTGTTGTCTTACTGCGTCATTATAAATGTCGTCTTGATTGTCGTCTTACTGTGTCATCTTACTGCGTCATTATACCTGTCCTCTTCATTGTTATCTTACTGCGTCATTATACCTGTCGTCTTGATTGTCATCTTACTGCGTCATTATACCTGTCGTCTTCATTGTCATCTTACTGTGTCATTATACCTGTCGTCCTGATGTGTTGTCTTACTGCGTCATTATACCTGTCGTCTTGGTTGTTATCTTACTGTGTCATCTTACTGTGTCATTATACATGTCGTCTTGATTGTCATCTTACTGTGTCATCTTACTGCATCATTATACCTGTTGTCTTGATTGTCATCTTACTGTGTCATTATCCCTGTCGTCCTGGTTGTCATCTTACTTTGTCATGATACCTGTCGTCCTGATGTGTTGTCTTACTGCGTCATTATAAATGTCGTCTTGATTGTCGTCTTACTGTGTCATCTTACTGCGTCATTATACCTGTCCTCTTCATTGTTATCTTACTGCGTCTTTATACCTGTCGTCTTGATTGTCATCTTACTGCGTCATTATACCTGTCGTCTTCATTGTCATCTTACTGTGTCATTATACCTGTCGTCCTGATGTGTTGTCTTACTGCGTCATTATACCTGTCGTCTTGGTTGTCATCTTACTGTGTCATTATACCTGTCGTCCTGATGTGTTGTCTTACTGCGTCATTATACCTGTCGTCCTGGTTGTCATCTCACTGTGTCATCTTACTGTGTCATTATACATGTCGTCTTGATTGTCATCTTACTGTGTCATCTTACTGCGTCATTATACCTGTCGTCTTGATTGTCATCTTACTGTGTCATTATACCTGTCGTCTTGATTGTCATCTTACTGTTTCATTATACCTGCCGTCCTGGTTGTCATCTTACTGTGTCATTATACCTGTCGTCTTGGTTGTCATCTTACTGTTTCATTATACCTGTTGTCCTGGTTGTGTCGTCTTACTGCGTCATTATACCTGTCGTCTTGATTGTCGTCTTACTGTCATTATACCTGTTGTCCAGATGTGTTGTCTTACTGCGTCATTATACCTTTCGTCTTGGTTGTCATCTTACTGTGTCATCTTACTGTGTCATTATACATGTCGTCTTGATTGTCATCTTACTGTGTCATCTTACTGCGTCATTATACCTGTCGTCTTGATTGTCATCTAACTGTGTCATTAAACCTGTCGTCTTGATTGTCATCTTACTGTTTCATTATACCTGTCCTCTTGGTTGTCATCTTACTGTTTCATTATACCTGTCATCTTGGTTGTCATCTTACTGTGTCATTATACCTGTCGTCTTGATTGTCATCTTACTGTGTCATTATACCTGTCGTCCTGATGTGTTGTCTTACTGCGTCATTATACCTGTCGTCCTGGTTGTCATCTTACTGTGTCATCTTACTGTGTCATTATACATGTCGTCTTGATTGTCATCTTACTGTGTCATCTTACTGCGTCATTATACCTGTCGTCTTGGTTGTCATCTTACTGTGTCATTATACCTGTCGTCTTGATTGTCATCTCACTGTGTCATTATACCTGTCGTCTTGATTGTCATCTTACTGTGTCATTATACCGGTCGTCTTGATTGTCATCTTACTGTGTCATTATACCTTTCGTCTTGATTGTCATCTTACTGTGTCATTATACCTGTCGTCTTGATTGTCATCTTACTGTGTCAATATACCTGTCGTCCTGATGTGTTGTCTAACTGCGTAATTATACCTGTCGTCTTGGATGTCATCTTACTGCGTCATTATACCTGTCGTCTTGGTTGTCATCTTACTGCGTCATTATACCTGTCGTCTTGGTTGTCATCTTACTGTGTCATTGTACCTATCGTCTTGATTGTCATCTTACTGTGTCATTATACCTGTCGTCCTGATGTGTTGTCTTACTGCGTCATTATACTTGTCGTCTTGATTGTCATCTTACTGTGTCATTATACCTGTCGTCTTGATTGTCATCTTACTGCCATTATACCTGTCGTCTTGGTTGTCATCTTACTGTGTCATTATACCTGTCGTCTTGATTGTCATCTCACTGTGTCATTATACAGGTCGTCTTGATTGTCATCTCGCTGTGTCATTATATCGGTCGTCTTGATTGTCATCTTACTGTGTCATTATACCTGTCGTCTTGATTGTCATCTTACTGTGTCATTATACCTGTCGTCCTGATGTGTTGTCTTACCGCGTCATTATACCTGTCGTCTTGATTGTCATCTTACTGTGTCATTATACCTGTCGTCCTGATGTGTTGTCTTACTGCGTCATTATACCTGTCGTCCTTGTTGTCATCTTACTGTGTCATCTTACTGTGTCATTGTACCTGTCGTCCTGATGTGTTGTCTTACTGCGTCATTATACCTGTCTTCCTGGTTGTCATTTTACTGTGTCATCATACCTGTCCTCTTGATTGTCATCTTACTGTGTCATTCTACCTGTCGTCCTGATAAGTTGTCTTACTGCATCATTATACCTGTCGTCTTGGTTGTCATCTTACTGTGTCATTGTACCTGTCGTCTTGATTGTCATCTTACTGTGTCATTATACCTGTCGTCCTGATGTGTTGTTTTACTGCGTCATTATACCTGTCGTCTTGATTGTCATCTTACTGCGTCATTATACCTGTCATCCTGATGTGTTGTCTTACTGCGTCATTATACCTGTCGTCCTGGTTGTCATCTTACTGTGTCATCTTACTGTGTCATTATGGATGTCGTCTTGATTGTCATCTTACTGTGTCATCTTACTGCGTCATTATACCTGTCGTCTTGATTGTCATCTTACTGTGTCATGATACCTGTCGTCCTGATGTGTTGTCTTACTGCGTCCTTATACCTGTCTTCCTGGTTGTCATCTTACTGCGTCATTATACCTGTCGTCTTGATTGTCATCTTACTGTGTCATTATACCTGTCGTCTTGATTGTCATCTTACTGTTTCTTTATACCTGTCGTCCTGGTTGTCATCTTACTGTCTCATTATACCTGTCGTCTTGATTGTCATCTTACTGCGTCATTATACCTGTCTTCCTGATGTGGTGTCTTACTGCGTCATTATACTTGTCGTCTTGATTATCATCTTACTGTTTCATTATACCTGTCAACCTGGTTGTCATCTTACTGTGTCATTATACCTGTCGTCTTGATTGTCATCTTATTGTTTCATTATACCTGTTGTCCTGGTTGTCATCTTACTGTGTCATTATACCTGTCGTCTTGATTGTCATCTTACAGTCATCATACCTGTCGTCCTGATGTGTTGTCTTACTGCGTCATTATACCTGTCGTCTTGATTGTCATCTTACTGCGTCATTACACCTGTCGTCCTGATGTGTTGTCTTACTGTGTCATTATACCTGTCGTCTTGGTTGTCATCTTACTGTGTCATTATACCTGTCATCTTGATTGTCATCTTACTGTGTCATTATACCTGTCGTCCTGATGTGTTGTCTTACTGCGTCATTATACCTGTCGTCTTGGTTGTCATCTTACTGTGTCATTATACCTGTCGTCATGATGTGTTGTCTTACTCTGTCATTATACCTGTCGTCTTGGTTGTCATCTTACTGTGTCATTATACCTGTCGTCTTGATTGTCATCTTACTGTGTCATTATACCTGTCGTCCTGATGTGTTGTCTTACTGCGTCATTATACCTGTCGTCTTGATTGTCATCTTACTGCGTCATTATACCTGTCGTCTTGATTGTCATCTCACTGTGTCATTATACCTGTTGTCCTGGTTGTCATCTTACTGTGTCATTATACCTGTCGTCTTGATTGTCATCTTACAGTCATTATACCTGTCGTCCTGATGTGTTGCCTTACTGCGTCATTATACCTGTCGTCGTGGATGTCATCTTACTGTGTCATTATACCTGTCGTCCTGATGTGTTGTCTTACTGCGTCATTATACCCGTCGTCTTGATTGTCATCTTACTGTGTCATTATACCTGTCATCTTGATTGCTATCTTACTGTGTCATTATACCTGTCGTCTTGATTGTCATCTTACTGTGTCATTATACCTGTCGTCTTGATTGTCATATTACTGCGTCATTATACCTGTCGTCCTGATGTGTTGTCTTACTGCGTCATGATACCTGTCGTCTTGGTTGTCATCTTACTGTTTCATTATACCTGTCGTCTTGACTGTCATCTTACTGTGTCATTATACCTGTCGTCCTGACGTGTTGTCTTACTGCGTCATTATACCTGTATTCCTGGTTGTCATCTTACTGTGTCATTATACCTGTCGTCTTGATTGTCATCTTACTGTGTCATTATACCTGTCGTCCTGATGTGTTGTCTTACTGCATCATTATACCTGTCGTCTTGATTGTCATCTTACTGCGTCATTATACCTGTCGTCTTAATTGTCATCTTACTGCGTCATTATACCTCTCGTCTTGGTTGTCATCTTACTGTGTCATTATACCTGTCGTCTTGATTGTCATCTTACTGAGTCATTATACCTGTCGTCCTGATGTGTTGTCTTACTGCGTCATTATACCTGTCGTCTTGATTGTCATCTTACTGCGTCATTATACCTGTCGTCCTGATGTGTTGTCTTACTGCGTCATTATACCTGTCGTCTTGATTGTCATCTTACTGCGTCATTATACCTGTCGTCCTGATGTGTTGTCTTACTGTGTCATTATACCTGTCGTCTTGATTGTCATCTTACTGTGTCATTATACCTGTCGTCCTGATGTGTTGTCTTACTGCGTCATTATACCTGTCATTTTGATTGTCATCTTACTGTGTCATTATACCTGTCGTCCTGATGTGTTGTCTTACTGTGTCATCTTACTGTGTCATTATAGATGTCGTCTTGATTGTCATCTTACTGTGTCATCTTACTGCGTCATTATACCTGTCGTCTTGATTGTCATCTTACTGTGTCATGATACCTGTCGTCCTGATGTGTTGTCTTACTGCGTCCTTATACCTGTCTTCCTGGTTGTCATCTTACTGCGTCATTATACCTGTCGTCTTGATTGTCATCTTACTGTGTCATTATACCTGTCGTCTTGATTGTCATCTTACTGTTTCTTTATACCTGTCGTCCTGGTTGTCATCTTACTGTGTCATTATACCTGTCGTCTTGATTGTCATCTTACTGTGTCATCTTACTGTGTCATTATACATGTCGTCTTGATTGTCATCTTACTGTGTCATTATACCTGTCGTCCTGATGTGTTGTCTTACTGCGTCATTATACCTGTCGTCTTGATTGTCATCTTACTGCGTCATTATACCTGTCTTCCTGATGTGGTGTCTTACTGCGTCATTATACTTGTCGTCTTGATTATCATCTTACTGTTTCATCATACCTGTCGTCCTGGTTGTCATCTTACTGTGTCATTATACCTGTTGTCTTGATTGTCATCTTACTGTTTCATTATACCTGTTGTCCTGGTTGTGTCGTCTTACTGCGTCATTATACCTGTCGTCTTGATTGCCATCTTACTGTGTCATTATACCTGTCGTCTTCATTGTCATCTTACTGTGTCATTTTCCCTTTCGTCTTGATTGTCATCTTACTGTGTCAATATACCTGTCGTCTTGGTTGTCATCTTACTGCGTCATCATACCTGTCGTCTTGGTTGTCATCTTACTGCGTCATTATACCTGTCGTCTTGGTTGTCATCTTACTGTGTCATTATACCTCTCGCCTTGATTGTCATCTTACTGTGTCATTATACCTGTCGTCTTGATTGTAATCTTATTGTTTCATTATACCTGTTGTCCTGGTTGTCATCTTACTGTGTCATTATACCTGTCGTCTTGATTGTCATCTTACAGTCATTATACCTGTCGTCCTGGTTGTCATCTTACTGTGTCATTATACTTGTTGTCTTGATTGTCATCTTACTGTTTCATTATACCTGTTGTCCTGGTTGTGTCGTCTTACTGCGTCATTATACCTGTCGTCTTGATTGCCATCTTACTGTCATTATACCTGTTGTCCTGATGTGTTGTCTTACTGCGTCATTATACCTGTCGTCTTCGTTGTCATCTTACTGTGTCATTATACCTGTCGTCTTCATTGTCATCTTACTGTGTCATTATACCTGTCGTCTTGGTTGTCATCTTACTGTGTCATTATACCGGTCGTCCTGATGTGTTGTCTTACTACGTCCTTATACCTGTCTTCCTGGTTGTCATCTTACTGTGTCATTATAGCTGTCATCTTGAATGTCATCTTACTGTGTCATCATACCTGTCGTCTTGATTGTTATCTTACTGCGTCATTATACCTGTCGTCTTGATTGTCATCTTACTGTGTCATTATACCTTTCGTCTTGATTGTCATCTTACTGTGTCAATATACCTGTCGTCTTGGTTGTCATCTTACTGTGTCATTATACCTGTCGTCTTGGTTGTCATCTTACTGTGTCATTATACCGGTCGTCCTGATGTGTTGTCTTACTACGTCCTTATACCTGTCTTCCTGGTTGTCATCTTACTGTGTCATTATAGCTGTCATCTTGAATGTCATCTTACTGTGTCATCATACCTGTCGTCTTGATTGTTATCTTACTGCGTCATTATACCTGTCGTCTTGATTGTCATCTTACTGTGTCATTATACCTTTCGTCTTGATTGTCATCTTACTGTGTCAATATACCTGTCGTCTTGGTTGTCATCTTACTGTGTCATTATACCTGTCGTCCTGATGTGTTGTCTTACTGCGTCATTATACCTGTCTTCCTGGTTGTCACCTTACTGTGTCATTATACCTGTCCTCTTGATTGTCATCTTACTGTGTCATTATACCTGTCGTCCTGATGTGTTGTCTTACTGCGTCATCATACCTGTCGTCTTGGCTGTCATCTTACTGCGTCATTATACCTGTCGTCTTGGTTGTCATCATACTATGTCATTATACCTGTCGTCTTCATTGTCATCTTACTGTGTCATTATACCTGTCCTCCTGATGTGTTGTCTTACTGCGTCATCATACCTGTCGTCTTGGTTGTCATCTTACTGCGTCATTATACCTGTCGTCTTGGTTGTCATCTTACTGTGTCATTATACCTGTCGTCCTGATGTGTTGTCTTACTGCGTCATTATACCTGTCGTCTTGATTGTCATCTTACTGCGTCATTATACCTGTCGTCTTGATTGTCATCTCACTGTGTCATTATACCTGTTGTCCTGGTTGTCATCTTACTGTGTCATTATACCTGTCGTCTTGATTGTCATCTTACAGTCATTATACCTGTCGTCCTGATGTGTTGCCTTACTGCGTCATTATACCTGTCGTCGTGGATGTCATCTTACTGTGTCATTATACCTGTCGTCTTGATTGTCATCTTGCTGTGTCATTATACCTGTCGTCCTGATGTGTTGTCTTACTGCGTCATTATACCTGTCTTCTTGATTGTCATCTTACTGTGTCAATATACTTGTCGTCTTGGTTGTCATCTTACTGTGTCATTATACCTGTCGTCCTGATGTGTTGTCTTACTGCGTCATTATACCTGTCTTCCTGGTTGTCATCTTACTGTGTCATTATACCTGTCGTCCTGATGTGTCATCTTACTGCGTCATTATACCTGTCGTCTTAGTTGTCATCTTGCTGTGTCATCTTACTGCGTCATGATACCTGTCGTCTTGATTGTCATCTTACTGCGTCATTATACCTGTCGTCTTGATTGTCATCTTATTGCGTCATTATACCTGTCGTCCTGGTTGTCATCTTACTGTGTCATCTTACTGTGTCATTATAGATGTCGTCTTGATTGTCATCTTACTGTGTCATCTTACTGCGTCATTATACCTGTCGTCTTGATTGTCATCTTACTGTGTCATTAAACCTGTCGTCTTGATTGTCATCTTACTGTTTCATTATACCTGTCGTCCTGGTTGTCATCTTACTGTGTCATTATACCTGTTGTCTTGATTGTCATCTTACTGTTTCATTATACCTGTTGTCCTGGTTGTGTCGTCTTACTGCGTCATTATACCTGTCGTCTTGATTGCCATCTTACTGTGTCATTATACCTGTCGTCTTCATTGTCATCTTACTGTGTCATTTTCCCTTTCGTCTTGATTGTCATCTTACTGTGTCAATATACCTGTCGTCTTGGTTGTCATCTTACTGCGTCATCATACCTGTCGTCTTGGTTGTCATCTTACTGCGTCATTATACCTGTCGTCTTGGTTGTCATCTTACTGTGTCATTATACCTCTCGCCTTGATTGTCATCTTACTGTGTCATTATACCTGTCGTCTTGATTGTAATCTTATTGTTTCATTATACCTGTTGTCCTGGTTGTCATCTTACTGTGTCATTATACCTGTCGTCTTGATTGTCATCTTACAGTCATTATACCTGTCGTCCTGGTTGTCATCTTACTGTGTCATTATACTTGTTGTCTTGATTGTCATCTTACTGTTTCATTATACCTGTTGTCCTGGTTGTGTCGTCTTACTGCGTCATTAAACCTGTCGTCTTGATTGCCATCTTACTGTCATTATACCTGTTGTCCTGATGTGTTGTCTTACTGCGTCATTATACCTGTCGTCTTCGTTGTCATCTTACTGTGTCATTATACCTGTCGTCTTCATTGTCATCTTACTGTGTCATTTCCCCTTTCGTCTTGTTTGTCATCTTACTGTGTCAATATACCTGTCGTCTTGGTTGTCATCTTACTGTGTCATTATACCGGTCGTCCTGATGTGTTGTCTTACTACGTCCTTATACCTGTCTTCCTGGTTGTCATCTTACTGTGTCATTATAGCTGTCATCTTGAATGTCATCTTACTGTGTCATCATACCTGTCGTCTTGATTGTTATCTTACTGCGTCATTATACCTGTCGTCTTGATTGTCATCTTACTGTGTCATTATACCTTTCGTCTTGATTGTCATCTTACTGTGTCAATATACCTGTCGTCTTGGTTGTCATCTTACTGTGTCATTATACCTGTCGTCCTGATGTGTTGTCTTACTGCGTCATTATACCTGTCTTCCTGGTTGTCACCTTACTGTGTCATTATACCTGTCCTCTTGATTGTCATCTTACTGTGTCATTATACCTGTCGTCCTGATGTGTTGTCTTACTGCGTCATCATACCTGTCGTCTTGGCTGTCATCTTACTGCGTCATTATACCTGTCGTCTTGGTTTTCATCATACTATGTCATTATACCTGTCGTCTTCATTGTCATCTTACTGTGTCATTATACCTGTCCTCCTGATGTGTTGTCTTACTGCGTCATCATACCTGTCGTCTTGGTTGTCATCTTACTGCGTCATTATACCTGTCGTCTTGGTTGTCATCTTACTGTGTCATTATACCTCTCGCCTTGATTGTCATCTTACTGTGTCATTATACCTGTCGTCTTGATTGTCATCTTATTGTTTCATTATACCTGTTGTCCTGGTTGTCATCTTACTGTGTCATTATACCTGTCGTCTTGATTGTCATCTTACAGTCATTATACCTGTCGTCCTGATTTGTTGTGTTACTGCGTCATTATACCTGTCGTCTTGGATGTCATCTTACTGTGTCATTATACCTGTCGTCTTGATTGTCATCTTACTGCGTTATTATACCTGTCGTCCTGATGTGTTGTCTTACTGTGTCATTATACCTATCGTCTTGGTTGTCATCTTACTGTTTCATTATACCTGTTGTCCTGGTTGTGTCGTCTTACTGCGTCATTATACCCATCGTCTTGATTGCCATCTTACTGTCATTATACCTGTTGTCCTGATGTGTTGTCTTACTGCGTCATTATACCTGTCGTCTTCGTTGTCATCTTACAGTGTCATTATACCTGTCGTCTTCATTGTCATCTTACTGTGTCATTTTCCCTTTCGTCTTGATTGTCATCTTACTGTGTCAATATACCTGTCGTCTTGGTTGTCATCGTACTGTGTCAATATACCTGTCGTCCTGATGTGTTGTCTTACTGCGTCCTTATACCTGTCTTCCTGGTTGTCATCTTACTGTGTCATTATAGCTGTCATCTTGATTGTCATCTTACTGTGTCATTATACCTGTCGTCTTGATTGTCATCTTACAGTCATTATACCTGTCGTCCTGATTTGTTGTCTTACTGCGTCATTATACCTGTCGTCTTGGATGTCATCTTACTGTGTCATTATACCTATCATCTTGATTGTCATCTTACTGTGTCATTATACCTATCGTCTTGGTTGTCATCTTACTGCGTCATTATACCTGTTGTCCTGGTTGTGTCGTATTACTACGTCATTATACCTGTCGTCTTGATTGCCATCTTACTGTCATTATACCTGTTGTCCTGATGTGTTGTCTTACTGCGTCATTATACCTGTCGTCTTCGTTGTCATCTTACTGTGTCATTATACCTGTCGTCCTGATGTGTTGTCTTACTGCGTCATTATACCTGTCGTCTTCGTTGTCATCTTACTGTGTCATTATACCTGTCGTCTTCATTGTCATCTTACTGTGTCATTTTCCCTTTCGTCTTGATTGTCATCTTACTGTGTCAATATACCTGTCGTCTTGGTTGTCATCTTACTGTGTCATTATACCGGTCGTCCTGATGTGTTGTCTTACTACGTCCTTATACCTGTCTTCCTGGTTGTCATCTTACTGTGTCATTATAGCTGTCATCTTGAATGTCATCTTACTGTGTCATTATACCTGTCGTCCTGATGTGTTGTCTTACTGCGTCATTATACCTGTCGTCTTGATTGTTATCTTACTGCGTCATTATACCTGTCGTCTTGATTGTCATCTTACTGTGTCATTATACCTGTCGTCCTGATGTGTTGTCCTACTGCATCATTATACCTGTCGTCTTGATTGTTATCTTACTGCGTCATTATACCTTTCGTCTTGATTGTCATCTTACTGTGTCAATATACCTGTCGTCTTGGTTGTCATCTTACTGTGTCATTATACCTGTCGTCCTGATGTGTTGTCTTACTGCGTCCTTATACCTGTCTTCCTGGTTGTCACCTTACTGTGTCTTTATACCTGTCCTCTTGATTGTCATCTTACTGCGTCATTATACCTGTCGTCCTGATGTGTTGTCTTACTGTGTCATTATACCTATCGTCTTGGTTGTCATCTTACTGTTTCATTATACCTGTTGTCCTTGTTTTGTCGTCTTACTGCGTCATTATACCTGTTTTCCTGGTTGTGTCGTCTTACTGCGTCATTATACCTGTCGTCTTGATTGTCGTCTTACTGTCATTATACCTGTCGTCTTGATTGTCGTCTTACTGTCATTATACCTGTTGTCCAGATGTGTTGTCTTACTGTGTCATTATACCTGTCGTCTTGATTGTCATCTTACTGCGTCATTATACCTGTCGTCCTGATGTGTTGTCTTACTGCGTCATTATACCTGTCGTCTTGGTTGTCATCTTACTGTGTCATTATACCTGTCGTCTTGATTGTCATCTTACTGTCTCATTATACCTGTCGTCCTGATGTGTTGTCTTACTGCGTCATTACACCTGTCGTCTTGGTTGTCATCTTACTGTGTCATTATACATGTCGTCTTGATTGTCATCTTACTTTGTCATTATACCTGTCGTCCTGATGTGTTGTCTTACTGCGTCATTATACCTGTCGTCCTGGTTGTCATCTTACTGTGTCATCTTACTGTGTCATTATACATGTCGTCTTGATTGTCATCTTACTGTGTCTTTATACCTGTCGTCTTGATTGTCATCTTACTGTGTCATTATACCTGTCGTCCTGATGTGTTGTCTTACTGCGTAATTATACCTGTCGTCTTGATTGTCATCTTACTGCGTCATTATACCTGTCGTCCTGATGTGTTGTCTTACTGCGTCATTATACCTGTCGTCTTGGTTGTCATCTTACTGTGTCATTATACCTGTCGTCTTGATTGTCATCTTACTGTGTCATTATACCTGTCGACTTGATTGTCATCTTCCTGCGTCATTATACCTGTCGTCCTGATGTGTTGTCTTACAGTGTCATTATACCTGTCGTCTTGGTTGTCATCTTCCTGTGTCATAATACCTGTCGTCTTGATTGTCATCTTACTGTGTCATTATACCTGTCGTCCTGATGTGTTGTCTTACTGCGTCATTATACCTGTCGTCTTGGTTGTCATCTTACTGTGTCATTATACCTGTCGTCTTGATTGTCATCTCACTGTGTCATTATACCTGTCGTCCTGATGTGTTGTCTTACTGCGTCATTATACCTGTCATCCTGGTTGTCATCTTACTGTGTCATCTTACTGTGTCATTATACATGTCGTCTTGATTGTCATCTTACTGTGTCATCTTCCTGCGTCATTATACCTGTCGTCTTGATTGTCATCTTACTGTGTCATGATACCTGTCGTCTTGATTGTCATCTTACCGTTTCATAATACCTGTCAGCCTGGTTGTCATCTTACTGTGTCATTATACCTGTCGTCTTGATTGTCATCTTATTGTTTCATTATACCTGTTGTCATGGTTGTCATCTTACTATGTCATTATACCTGTCGTCTTGATTGTCATCTTACTGCGTCATTATACCTGTCGTCCTGATGTGTTGTCTTACTGCGTCATTATACCTGTCGTCTTGGTTGTCATCTTACTGTGTCATTATACCTGTCGTCATGATGTGTTGTCTTACTCTGTCATTATACCTGTCGTCTTGGTTGTCATCTTACTGTGTCATTATACCTGTCGTCTTGATTGTCATCTTACTGTGTCATTATACCTGTCGTCCTGATGTGTTGTCTTACTGCGTCATTATACCTCTCGTCTTGATTGTCATCTTACTGCGTCATTATACCTGTCGTCTTGATTGTCATCTCACTGTGTCATTATACCTGTTGTCCTGGTTGTCATCTTACTGTGTCATTATACCTGTCGTCTTGATTGTCATCTTACAGTCATTATACCTGTCGTCTTGATGTGTTGTCTTACTGCGTCATTATACCTGTCGTCTTGGATGTCATCTTACTGTGTCATTATACCTGTCGTCCTGATGTGTTGTCTTACTGCGTCATTATACCTGTCGTCTTGATTGTCATCTTACTGTGTCATTATACCTGTCGTCCTGACGTGTTGTCTTACTGCGTCATTGTACCTGTCGTCTTGATTGTCATCTTACTGCGTCATTATACCTGTCGTCTTGATTGTCATCTCACTGCGTCATTATACCTGTCTTGGTTGTCATCTTACTGTGTCATTATACCCGTCGTCTTGATTGTCATCTTACTGTGTCATTATACCTGTCGTCCTGATGTGTTGTCTTACTGCGTCATTATAGCTGTCATCTTGATTGTCATCTTACTCCGTCATTATACCTGTAGTCCTGATGTGGTGTCTTACTGCGTCATTATACTTGTCGTCTTGGTTGTCATCTTACTGTGTCATTATACCTGTCGTCTTGATTGTCATCTTACAGTCATTATACCTCTCGTCCTGATGTGTTGTCTTACTGCGTCATTATACCTGTCGTCTTGATTGTCATCTTACTGCGTCATTATACCTGTCGTCCTGATGTGTTGTCTAACTGTGTCATTATACCTGTCGTCTTGGTTGTCATCTTACTGTGTCATTATACCTGTCGTCTTGGTTGTCATCTTACTGTGTCATTATACCTGTCGTCTTGATTGTCATCTTACTGCGTCATTATACCTGTCGTCCTGATGTGTTGTCTAACTGTGTCATTATACCTGTCGTCTTGGTTGTCATCTTACTGTGTCATTATACCTGTTGTCCTGGTTGTCATCTTACTGTGTCATTATACCTGTCGTCTTGATTGTCATCTTACTGCGTCATTATACCTGTCGTCTTGGTTGTCATCTTACTGTGTCATTATACCTGTCGTCTTGATTGTCATCTTACTGTGTCATTATACCTGTCGTCCTGGTTGTCATCTTACTGTGTCATCTTACTGTGTCATTATACATGTCGTCTTGATTGTCATCTTACTGTGTCATCTTACTGCGTCATTATACCTGTCGTCTTGATTGTCATCTTACTGTGTCATTAAACCTGTCGTCTTGATTGTCATCTTACTGTTTCATTATACCTGTCATCTTGGTTGTCATCTTACTGTGTCATTATACCTGTCGTCTTGATTGTCATCTTACTGTGTCATTATACCTGTCGTCCTGATGTGTTGTCTTACTGCGTCATTATACCTGTCGTCCTGGTTGTCATCTTACTGTGTCATCTTACTGTGTCATTATACATGTCGTCTTGATTGTCATCTTACTGTGTCATCTTACTGCGTCATTATACCTGTCGTCTTGGTTGTCATCTTACTGTGTCATTATACCTGTCGTCTTGATTGTCATCTCACTGTGTCATTATACCTGTCGTCTTGATTGTCATCTCACTGTGTCATTATACCTGTCGTCTTGATTGTCATCTCACTGTGTCATTATACCTGTCGTCTTGATTGTCATCTCACTGTGTCATTATACCTGTCGTCTTGATTGTCATCTTACTGCGTCATTATACCTGTCGTCTTGATTGTCATCTCACTGTGTCATTATACCTGTCGTCTTGATTGTCATCTCACTGTGTCATTATACCTGTCGTCTTGATTGTCATCTTACTGCGTCATTATACCTGTCGTCTTGATTGTCATCTCACTGTGTCATTATACCTGTCGTCTTGATTGTCATCTTACTGTGTCATTATACCGGTCGTCTTGATTGTCATCTTACTGTGTCATTATACCTTTCGTCTTGATTGTCATCTTACTGTGTCAATATACCTGTCGTCTTGATTGTCATCTCACTGTGTCATTATACCTGTCGTCTTGATTGTCATCTTACTGTGTCAATATACCTGTCGTCTTGGTTGTCATCTTACTGTGTCATTATACCTGTCGTCTTGATTGTCATCTTAATGTGTCATTATACCTGTCGTCTTGATTGTCATCTTACTGTCATTATACCTGTCGTCTTGGTTGTCATCTTACTGTGTCATTATACCTGTCGTCTTGATTGTCAGCTCACTGTGTCATTATACCTGTCGTCTAGATTGTCATCTTACTGAGTCATCTTACTGCGTCATTATACCTGTCGTCTTGATTGTCATCTTACTGCGTCATTTACCTGTCGTCTTGATTGTCATCTTACTGCGTCATTATACCTGTCTTGGTTGTCATCTTACTGTGTCATTATACCTGTCGTCTTGATTGTCATCTTACTGTGTCATTATACCTGTCGTCCTGATGTGTTGTCTAACTGCGTCATTATAGCTGTCGTCTTGATTGTCATCTTACTCCGTCATTACACCTGTCGTCCTGACGTGTTGTCGTACTGCGTCATTATACTTGTTGTCTTGGTTGTCATCTTACTGTGTCATTATACCTGTCGTCTTGATTGTCATCTTACTGTTTCATTATACCTGTCAGCCTGGTTGTCATCTTACTGTGTCATTATACCCGTCGTCTTGATTGTCATCTTACTGTGTCATCTTACTGCGTCATTATACCTGTCGTCTTGATTGTCATCTTACTGTGTCATTATACCTGTCGTCTTGATTGTCATCTTACTGTTTCATTATACCTGTCGTCCTGGTTGTCATATTACTGTGTCATTATACCTGTCGTCCTGATGTGTTGTCTTACTGCGTCATTATACCTGTCGTCTTGGTTGTCATCTTACTGTGTCATTATACCTGTCGTCCTGATGTGTTGTCTTACTGCGTCATTATACCTGTCGTCTTGGTTGTCATCTTACTGTGTCATTATACCTGTCGTCTTGATTGTCATCTTACTGTGTCATTATACCTGTCGTCCTGATGTGTTGTCTTACTGCGTCATTATACCTGTCGTTTTGGTTGTCATCTTACTGTGTCATTATACCTGTCGTCTTGATTGTCATCTTACTGTGTCATTATACCTGTCTTCTTGATTGTCATCTTACTGTCATTATACCTGTTGTCTTGGTTGTCATCTTACTGTGTCATTATACCTGTCGTCTTGATTGTCATCTCACTGTGTCATTATACCTGTCGTCTTGATTGTCATCTTACTGTGTCATTATACCTGTCGTCTAAATTGACATCTTACTGTTTCATTATACCTGTCGTCCTGGTTGTCATCTTACTGTGTCATTATACCTGTCGTCTTGATTGTCATCTTACTGTTTTATTATACCTGTTGTCCTGGTTGTGTCGTCTTACTGCGTCATTATACCTGTCGTCTTGATTGTCATCTTACTGTCATTATACCTGTTGTCCAGATGTGTTGTCTTACTGCGTCATTATACCTGTCGTCTTGGTTGTCATCTTACTGTGTCATTATACCTGTCGTCTTGATTGTCATCTTACTGCGTCATTATACCTGTCGTCCTGATGTGTTGTCTTACTGCGTCATTATACCTGTCGTCTTGGTTGTCATCTTACTGTGTCATTATACCTGTCGTCTTGATTGTCATCTTACTGTGTCATTATACCTGTCGTCCTGATGTGTTGTCTTACTGCGTCATTATACCTGTCGTCTTGATTGTCATCTTACTGTCATTATACCTGTCGTCTTGGTTGTCATCTTACTGTGTCATTATACCTGTCGTCTTGATTGTCAGCTCACTGTGTCATTATACCTGTCGTCTAGATTGTCATCTTACTGAGTCATCTTACTGCGTCATTATACCTGTCGTCTTGATTGTCATCTTACTGCGTCATTTACCTGTCGTCTTGATTGTCATCTTACTGCGTCATTATACCTGTCTTGGTTGTCATCTTACTGTGTCATTATACCTGTCGTCTTGATTGTCATCTTACTGTGTCATTATACCTGTCGTCCTGATGTGTTGTCTAACTGCGTCATTATAGCTGTCGTCTTGATTGTCATCTTACTCCGTCATTACACCTGTCGTCCTGACGTGTTGTCTTACTGCGTCATTATACTTGTTGTCTTGGTTGTCATCTTACTGTGTCATTATACCTGTCGTCTTGATTGTCATCTTACTGTTTCATTATACCTGTCAGCCTGGTTGTCATCTTACTGTGTCATTATACCCGTCGTCTTGATTGTCATCTTACTGTGTCATCTTACTGCGTCATTATACCTGTCGTCTTGATTGTCATCTTACTGTGTCATTATACCTGTCGTCTTGATTGTCATCTTACTGTTTCATTATACCTGTCGTCCTGGTTGTCATATTACTGTGTCATTATACCTGTCGTCCTGATGTGTTGTCTTACTGCGTCATTATACCTGTCGTCTTGGTTGTCATCTTACTGTGTCATTATACCTGTCGTCCTGATGTGTTGTCTTACTGCGTCATTATACCTGTCGTCTTGGTTGTCATCTTACTGTGTCATTATACCTGTCGTCTTGATTGTCATCTTACTGTGTCATTATACCTGTCGTCCTGATGTGTTGTCTTACTGCGTCATTATACCTGTCGTTTTGGTTGTCATCTTACTGTGTCATTATACCTGTCGTCTTGATTGTCATCTTACTGTGTCATTATACCTGTCGTCTTGATTGTCATCTTACTGTCATTATACCTGTTGTCTTGGTTGTCATCTTACTGTGTCATTATACCTGTCGTCTTGATTGTCATCTCACTGTGTCATTATACCTGTCGTCTTGATTGTCATCTTACTGTGTCATTATACCTGTCGTCTAAATTGACATCTTACTGTTTCATTATACCTGTCGTCCTGGTTGTCATCTTACTGTGTCATTATACCTGTCGTCTTGATTGTCATCTTACTGTTTTATTATACCTGTTGTCCTGGTTGTGTCGTCTTACTGCGTCATTATACCTGTCGTCTTGATTGTCATCTTACTGTCATTATACCTGTTGTCCAGATGTGTTGTCTTACTGCGTCATTATACCTGTCGTCTTGGTTGTCATCTTACTGTGTCATTATACCTGTCGTCTTGATTGTCATCTTACTGCGTCATTATACCTGTCGTCCTGATGTGTTGTCTTACTGCGTCATTATACCTGTCGTCTTGGTTGTCATCTTACTGTGTCATTATACCTGTCGTCTTGATTGTCATCTTACTGTGTCATTATACCTGTCGTCCTGATGTGTTGTCTTACTGCGTCATTATACCTGTCGTCTTGGTTGTCATCTTACTGTGTCATTATACATGTCGTCTTGATTGTCATCTTACTTTGTCATTATACCTGTCGTCCTGATGTGCGGTCTTACTGCGTAATTATACCTGTCGTCCTGGTTGTCATCTTACTGTGTCATCTTACTGTGTCATTATACATGTCGTCTTGATTGTCATCTTACTGTGTCATCTTACTGCGTCTTTATACCTGTCGTCTTGATTGTCATCTTACTGTGTCATTATACCTGTCGTCCTGATGTGTTGTCTTACTGCGTCATTATACCTGTCATCTTGATTGTCATCTTACTGCGTCATTATACCTGTCGTCCTGATGTGTTGTCTTACTGCGTCATTATACCTTTCGTCTTGGTTGTCATCTTACTGTGTCATTATACCTGTCGTCTTGATTGTCATCTTACTGTGTCATTATACCTGTCGTCTTGGTTGTCATCTTACTGTGTCATTATACCTGTCGTCTTGATTGTCATCTTACTGTGTCATTATACCTGTCGTCCTAATGTGTTGTCTTACTGCGTCATCACACCTGTCGTCCTGGTTGTCATCTTACTGTGTCATCTTACTGTGTCATTATACCTGTCATCTTGATTGTTATCTTACTGTGTCATTATACCTGTCCTCTTGATTGTCATCTTACTGTGTCATTATACCTGTCGTCCTGATGTGTTGTCTTACTGCGTCATTATACCTGTCGTCTTGATTGTCATCTTACTGCGTCATTATACCTGTCTTGGTTGTCATCTTACTGTGTCATTATACCTGTCGTCTTGATTGTCATCTTACTGTGTCATTATACCTGTCGTCCTGATGTGTTGTCTAACTGCGTCATTATAGCTGTCGTCTTGATTGTCATCTTACTCCGTCATTACACCTGTCGTCCTGACGTGTTGTCTTACTGCGTCATTATACTTGTTGTCTTGGTTGTCATCTTACTGTGTCATTATACCTGTCGTCCTGATGTGTTGTCTTACTGCGTCATTATACCTGTCGTCCTGATGTGTTGTCTTACTGTGTCATTATACCCGTCGTCTTGATTGTCATCTTACTGCGTCATTATACTTGTTGTCTTGGTTGTCATCTTACTGTGTCATTATACCTGTCGTCTTGATTGTCATCTTACTGTTTCATTATACCTGTCAGCCTGGTTGTCATCTTACTGTGTCATTATACCCGTCGTCTTGATTGTCATCTTACTGTGTCATTATACCTGTCGTCCTGATGTGTTGTCCTACTGCGTCATTATACCTGTCGTCTTGGTTGTCATCTTACTGTGTCATTATACCTGTCGTCTTGATTGTCATCTTACTGCGTCATTATACCTGTCGTCCTGATGTGTTGTCTTACTGTGTCATTATACCTGTCATCTTGGTTATCATCTTACTGTGTCATTATACCTGTCGTCCTGACGTGTTGTCTTACTGCGTCATTATACCTGTCATCTTGATTGTCATCTTACTGTGTCATTATACCTGTTGTCCTGACGTGTTGTCTTACTGCGTCATTATACCTGTCGTCTTGATTGTCATCTTACTGTGTCATTATACCTTTTGTCTTGATTGTCATCTTACTGTCTCAATATACCTGTCGTCTTGGTTGTCATCTTACTGTGTCATTATACCTGTCGTCCTGATTTGTTGTCTTACTGCGTCATTATACCTGTATTCCTGGTTGTCATCTTACTGTGTCATTATACCTGTCCTCTTGATTGTCATCTTACTGCGTCATCATACCTGTCGTCCTGATGTGTTGTCTTACTGCGTCATTATACCTGTCGTCTTGATTGTCATCTTACTGTGTCATTATAGATGTCGTCTTGATTGTCATCTTACTCCGTCATTATACCTGTCGTCGTGATGTGGTGTCTTACTGCGTCATTATACTTGTCGTCTTGGTTGTCATCTTACTGTGTCATTATACCTGTCGTCTTGATTGTCATCTCACCGTTTCATAATACCTGTCAGCCTGGTTGTCATCTTACTGCGTCATTATACCTGTCGTCCTGATGTGTTGTCTTACTGCGTCATTACACCTGTCGTCTTGGTTGTCATCTTACTGCGTCATTATACCTGTCGTCCTGGTTGTCATCTTACTGTGTCATCTTACTGTGTCATTATACATGTCGTCTTGATTGTCATCTTACTGTGTCATCTTACTGCATCATTATACCTGTTGTCTTGATTGTCATCTTACTGTGTCATTATACCTGTCGTCTTGATTGTCATCTTACTGTTTCATTATACCTGTCGTCCTGGTTGTCATCTTACTGTGTCATTATACCTGTCGTCCTGATGTGTTGTCTTACTGCGTCATTATAAATGTCGTCTTGATTGTCACCTTACTGTGTCATCTTACTGTGTCATTATACCTGTCGTCTTGATTGTCATCTTACTGCGTCATTATACCTGTCGTCTTCATTGTCATCTTACTGTGTCATTATACCTGTCGTCCTGATGTGTTGTCTTACTGCGTCATTATACCTGTCGTCTTGGTTGTCATCTTACTGTGTCATTATACCTGTCGTCCTGATGTGTTGTCTTACTGCGTCATTATATCTGTCGTCCTGGTTGTCATCTTACTGTGTCATCTTACTGTGTCATTATACATGTCGTCTTGATTGTCATCTTACTGTGTCATCTTACTGCGTCATTATACCTGTCGTCTTGATTGTCATCTTACTGTTTCATTATACCTGTCGTCCTGGTTGTCATCTTACTGTGTCATTATACCTGTCGTCCTGATGTGTTGTCTTACTGCGTCATTATACCTGTCGTCCTGGTTGTCATCTTACTGTGTCATCTTACTGTGTCATTATACATGTCGTCTTGATTGTCATCTTACTGTGTCATCTTACTGCGTCATTATACCTGTCGTCTTGATTGTCATCGTAATGTGTCATTATACCTGTCGTCTTGATTGTCATCTTACTGTTTCATTATACGTGTCGTCCTGGTTGTCATATTACTGTGTCATTATACCTGTCGTCTTGATTGTCATCTTACTGTTTCATTATACCTGTTTTCCTGGTTGTGTCGTCTTACTGCGTCATTATACCTGTCGTCTTGATTGTCGTCTTACTGTCATTATATCTGTTGTCCAGATGTGTTGTCTTACTGCGTCATTATACCTGTCGTCTTGGTTGTCATCTTACTTTGTCATTATACCTGTCGTCCTGATGTGTTGTCTTACTGCGTCATTATACCTGTCGTCCTGGTTGTCATCTTACTGTGTCATCTTACTGTGTCATTATACATGTCGTCTTGATTGTCATCCTACTGTGTCATCTTACTGCGTCTTTATACCTGTCGTCTTGATTGTCATCTTACTGTGTCATTATACCTGTCCTCTTGATTGTCATCTTACTGTGTCATTATACCTGTCGTCCTGATGTGTTGTCTTACTGCGTCATTATACCTGTCGTCTTGATTGTCATCTTACTGCGTCATTATACCTGTCGTCCTGATGTGTTGTCTTACTGCGTCATTATACCTGTCGTCTTGGTTGTCATCTTACTGTGTCATTATACCTGTCGTCTTGATTGTCATCTTACTGTGTCATTATACCTGTCGTCTTGATTGTCATCTTACTGTGTCATTATACCTGTCGTCCTGATGTGTTGTCTTACTGCGTCATTATACCTGTCGTTTTGGTTGTCATCTTACTGTGTCATTATACCTGTCGTCTTGATTGTCATCTTACTGTCATTATACCTGTTTTCTTGGTTGTCATCTTACTGTGTCATTATACCTGTCGTCCTGACGCGTTGTCTTACTGCGTCATTATACCTGTCATCTTGATTGTTATCTTACTG
Source organism: Semicossyphus pulcher (assembly GCF_022749685.1). Lineage (NCBI taxonomy): Eukaryota > Metazoa > Chordata > Actinopteri > Labriformes > Labridae > Semicossyphus > Semicossyphus pulcher. The sequence goes on from NW_027211692.1 coordinate 11,631,024, forward strand.
CGTCATTATACCTGTCATCTTGATTGTTATCTTACTGTGTCATTATACCTGTCGTCTTGATTGTCATCTTACTGTGTCATTATACCTTTCCTCTTGGTTGTCATCTTACTGTGTCATTATACCTGTCGTCTTGATTGTCATCTTACTGTGTCATTATACCTGTCGTCCTGATGTGTTGTCTTACTGCGTCATCACACCTGTCGTCCTGGTTGTCATCTTACTGTGTCATCTTACTGTGTCATTATACCTGTCATCTTGATTGTCATCTTACTGTGTCATTATACCTGTCCTCTTGATTGTCATCTTACTGCGTCATTATACCTGTCGTCTTGATTGTCATCTCACTGCGTCATTATACCTGTCTTGGTTGTCATCTTACTGTGTCATTATACCCGTCGTCTTGATTGTCATCTTACTGTGTCATTATACCTGTCGTCCTGATGTGTTGTCTTACTGCGTCATTATAGCTGTCATCTTGATTGTCATCTTACTCCGTCATTATACCTGTAGTCCTGATGTGGTGTCTTACTGCGTCATTATACTTGTCGTCTTGGTTGTCATCTTACTGTGTCATTATACCTGTCGTCTTGATTGTCATCTTACAGTCATTATACCTCTCGTCCTGATGTGTTGTCTTACTGCGTCATTATACCTGTCGTCTTGATTGTCATCTTACTGCGTCATTATACCTGTCGTCCTGATGTGTTGTCTAACTGTGTCATTATACCTGTCGTCTTGGTTGTCATCTTACTGTGTCATTATACCTGTCGTCTTGGTTGTCATCTTACTGTGTCATTATACCTGTCGTCTTGATTGTCATCTTACTGCGTCATTATACCTGTCGTCCTGATGTGTTGTCTAACTGTGTCATTATACCTGTCGTCTTGGTTGTCATCTTACTGTGTCATTATACCTGTTGTCCTGGTTGTCATCTTACTGTGTCATTATACCTGTCGTCTTGATTGTCATCTTACTGCGTCATTATACCTGTCGTCTTGGTTGTCATCTTACTGTGTCATTATACCTGTCGTCTTGATTGTCATCTTACTGTGTCATTATACCTGTCGTCCTGGTTGTCATCTTACTGTGTCATCTTACTGTGTCATTATACATGTCGTCTTGATTGTCATCTTACTGTGTCATCTTACTGCGTCATTATACCTGTCGTCTTGATTGTCATCTTACTGTGTCATTAAACCTGTCGTCTTGATTGTCATCTTACTGTTTCATTATACCTGTAATCTTGGTTGTCATCTTACTGTGTCATTATACCTGTCGTCTTGATTGTCATCTTACTGTGTCATTATACCTGTCGTCCTGATGTGTTGTCTTACTGCGTCATTATACCTGTCGTCCTGGTTGTCATCTTACTGTGTCATCTTACTGTGTCATTATACATGTCGTCTTGATTGTCATCTTACTGTGTCATCTTACTGCGTCATTATACCTGTCGTCTTGGTTGTCATCTTACTGTGTCATTATACCTGTCGTCTTGATTGTCATCTCACTGTGTCATTATACCTGTCGTCTTGATTGTCATCTCACTGTGTCATTATACCTGTCGTCTTGATTGTCATCTCACTGTGTCATTATACCTGTCGTCTTGATTGTCATCTCACTGTGTCATTATACCTGTCGTCTTGATTGTCATCTTACTGCGTCATTATACCTGTCGTCTTGATTGTCATCTCACTGTGTCATTATACCTGTCGTCTTGATTGTCATCTCACTGTGTCATTATACCTGTCGTCTTGATTGTCATCTTACTGCGTCATTATACCTGTCGTCTTGATTGTCATCTCACTGTGTCATTATACCTGTCGTCTTGATTGTCATCTTACTGTGTCATTATACCGGTCGTCTTGATTGTCATCTTACTGTGTCATTATACCTTTCGTCTTGATTGTCATCTTACTGTGTCAATATACCTGTCGTCTTGATTGTCATCTCACTGTGTCATTATACCTGTCGTCTTGATTGTCATCTTACTGTGTCAATATACCTGTCGTCTTGGTTGTCATCTTACTGTGTCATTATACCTGTCGTCTTGATTGTCATCTTAATGTGTCATTATACCTGTCGTCTTGATTGTCATCTTACTGTCATTATACCTGTCGTCTTGGTTGTCATCTTACTGTGTCATTATACCTGTCGTCTTGATTGTCAGCTCACTGTGTCATTATACCTGTCGTCTAGATTGTCATCTTACTGAGTCATCTTACTGCGTCATTATACCTGTCGTCTTGATTGTCATCTTACTGCGTCATTTACCTGTCGTCTTGATTGTCATCTTACTGCGTCATTATACCTGTCTTGGTTGTCATCTTACTGTGTCATTATACCTGTCGTCTTGATTGTCATCTTACTGTGTCATTATACCTGTCGTCCTGATGTGTTGTCTAACTGCGTCATTATAGCTGTCGTCTTGATTGTCATCTTACTCCGTCATTACACCTGTCGTCCTGACGTGTTGTCGTACTGCGTCATTATACTTGTTGTCTTGGTTGTCATCTTACTGTGTCATTATACCTGTCGTCTTGATTGTCATCTTACTGTTTCATTATACCTGTCAGCCTGGTTGTCATCTTACTGTGTCATTATACCCGTCGTCTTGATTGTCATCTTACTGTGTCATCTTACTGCGTCATTATACCTGTCGTCTTGATTGTCATCTTACTGTGTCATTATACCTGTCGTCTTGATTGTCATCTTACTGTTTCATTATACCTGTCGTCCTGGTTGTCATATTACTGTGTCATTATACCTGTCGTCCTGATGTGTTGTCTTACTGCGTCATTATACCTGTCGTCTTGGTTGTCATCTTACTGTGTCATTATACCTGTCGTCCTGATGTGTTGTCTTACTGCGTCATTATACCTGTCGTCTTGGTTGTCATCTTACTGTGTCATTATACCTGTCGTCTTGATTGTCATCTTACTGTGTCATTATACCTGTCGTCCTGATGTGTTGTCTTACTGCGTCATTATACCTGTCGTTTTGGTTGTCATCTTACTGTGTCATTATACCTGTCGTCTTGATTGTCATCTTACTGTGTCATTATACCTGTCTTCTTGATTGTCATCTTACTGTCATTATACCTGTTGTCTTGGTTGTCATCTTACTGTGTCATTATACCTGTCGTCTTGATTGTCATCTCACTGTGTCATTATACCTGTCGTCTTGATTGTCATCTTACTGTGTCATTATACCTGTCGTCTAAATTAACATCTTACTGTTTCATTATACCTGTCGTCCTGGTTGTCATCTTACTGTGTCATTATACCTGTCGTCTTGATTGTCATCTTACTGTTTTATTATACCTGTTGTCCTGGTTGTGTCGTCTTACTGCGTCATTATACCTGTCGTCTTGATTGTCATCTTACTGTCATTATACCTGTTGTCCAGATGTGTTGTCTTACTGCGTCATTATACCTGTCGTCTTGGTTGTCATCTTACTGTGTCATTATACCTGTCGTCTTGATTGTCATCTTACTGCGTCATTATACCTGTCGTCCTGATGTGTTGTCTTACTGCGTCATTATACCTGTCGTCTTGGTTGTCATCTTACTGTGTCATTATACCTGTCGTCTTGATTGTCATCTTACTGTGTCATTATACCTGTCGTCCTGATGTGTTGTCTTACTGCGTCATTATACCTGTCGTCTTGATTGTCATCTTACTGTCATTATACCTGTCGTCTTGGTTGTCATCTTACTGTGTCATTATACCTGTCGTCTTGATTGTCAGCTCACTGTGTCATTATACCTGTCGTCTAGATTGTCATCTTACTGAGTCATCTTACTGCGTCATTATACCTGTCGTCTTGATTGTCATCTTACTGCGTCATTTACCTGTCGTCTTGATTGTCATCTTACTGCGTCATTATACCTGTCTTGGTTGTCATCTTACTGTGTCATTATACCTGTCGTCTTGATTGTCATCTTACTGTGTCATTATACCTGTCGTCCTGATGTGTTGTCTAACTGCGTCATTATAGCTGTCGTCTTGATTGTCATCTTACTCCGTCATTACACCTGTCGTCCTGACGTGTTGTCTTACTGCGTCATTATACTTGTTGTCTTGGTTGTCATCTTACTGTGTCATTATACCTGTCGTCTTGATTGTCATCTTACTGTTTCATTATACCTGTCAGCCTGGTTGTCATCTTACTGTGTCATTATACCCGTCGTCTTGATTGTCATCTTACTGTGTCATCTTACTGCGTCATTATACCTGTCGTCTTGATTGTCATCTTACTGTGTCATTATACCTGTCGTCTTGATTGTCATCTTACTGTTTCATTATACCTGTCGTCCTGGTTGTCATATTACTGTGTCATTATACCTGTCGTCCTGATGTGTTGTCTTACTGCGTCATTATACCTGTCGTCTTGGTTGTCATCTTACTGTGTCATTATACCTGTCGTCCTGATGTGTTGTCTTACTGCGTCATTATACCTGTCGTCTTGGTTGTCATCTTACTGTGTCATTATACCTGTCGTCTTGATTGTCATCTTACTGTGTCATTATACCTGTCGTCCTGATGTGTTGTCTTACTGCGTCATTATACCTGTCGTTTTGGTTGTCATCTTACTGTGTCATTATACCTGTCGTCTTGATTGTCATCTTACTGTGTCATTATACCTGTCGTCTTGATTGTCATCTTACTGTCATTATACCTGTTGTCTTGGTTGTCATCTTACTGTGTCATTATACCTGTCGTCTTGATTGTCATCTCACTGTGTCATTATACCTGTCGTCTTGATTGTCATCTTACTGTGTCATTATACCTGTCGTCTAAATTGACATCTTACTGTTTCATTATACCTGTCGTCCTGGTTGTCATCTTACTGTGTCATTATACCTGTCGTCTTGATTGTCATCTTACTGTTTTATTATACCTGTTGTCCTGGTTGTGTCGTCTTACTGCGTCATTATACCTGTCGTCTTGATTGTCATCTTACTGTCATTATACCTGTTGTCCAGATGTGTTGTCTTACTGCGTCATTATACCTGTCGTCTTGGTTGTCATCTTACTGTGTCATTATACCTGTCGTCTTGATTGTCATCTTACTGCGTCATTATACCTGTCGTCCTGATGTGTTGTCTTACTGCGTCATTATACCTGTCGTCTTGGTTGTCATCTTACTGTGTCATTATACCTGTCGTCTTGATTGTCATCTTACTGTGTCATTATACCTGTCGTCCTGATGTGTTGTCTTACTGCGTCATTATACCTGTCGTCTTGGTTGTCATCTTACTGTGTCATTATACATGTCGTCTTGATTGTCATCTTACTTTGTCATTATACCTGTCGTCCTGATGTGCGGTCTTACTGCGTAATTATACCTGTCGTCCTGGTTGTCATCTTACTGTGTCATCTTACTGTGTCATTATACATGTCGTCTTGATTGTCATCTTACTGTGTCATCTTACTGCGTCTTTATACCTGTCGTCTTGATTGTCATCTTACTGTGTCATTATACCTGTCGTCCTGATGTGTTGTCTTACTGCGTCATTATACCTGTCATCTTGATTGTCATCTTACTGCGTCATTATACCTGTCGTCCTGATGTGTTGTCTTACTGCGTCATTATACCTTTCGTCTTGGTTGTCATCTTACTGTGTCATTATACCTGTCGTCTTGATTGTCATCTTACTGTGTCATTATACCTGTCGTCTTGGTTGTCATCTTACTGTGTCATTATACCTGTCGTCTTGATTGTCATCTTACTGTGTCATTATACCTGTCGTCCTAATGTGTTGTCTTACTGCGTCATCACACCTGTCGTCCTGGTTGTCATCTTACTGTGTCATCTTACTGTGTCATTATACCTGTCATCTTGATTGTTATCTTACTGTGTCATTATACCTGTCCTCTTGATTGTCATCTTACTGTGTCATTATACCTGTCGTCCTGATGTGTTGTCTTACTGCGTCATTATACCTGTCGTCTTGATTGTCATCTTACTGCGTCATTATACCTGTCTTGGTTGTCATCTTACTGTGTCATTATACCTGTCGTCTTGATTGTCATCTTACTGTGTCATTATACCTGTCGTCCTGATGTGTTGTCTAACTGCGTCATTATAGCTGTCGTCTTGATTGTCATCTTACTCCGTCATTACACCTGTCGTCCTGACGTGTTGTCTTACTGCGTCATTATACTTGTTGTCTTGGTTGTCATCTTACTGTGTCATTATACCTGTCGTCCTGATGTGTTGTCTTACTGCGTCATTATACCTGTCGTCCTGATGTGTTGTCTTACTGTGTCATTATACCCGTCGTCTTGATTGTCATCTTACTGCGTCATTATACTTGTTGTCTTGGTTGTCATCTTACTGTGTCATTATACCTGTCGTCTTGATTGTCATCTTACTGTTTCATTATACCTGTCAGCCTGGTTGTCATCTTACTGTGTCATTATACCCGTCGTCTTGATTGTCATCTTACTGTGTCATTATACCTGTCGTCCTGATGTGTTGTCCTACTGCGTCATTATACCTGTCGTCTTGGTTGTCATCTTACTGTGTCATTATACCTGTCGTCTTGATTGTCATCTTACTGCGTCATTATACCTGTCGTCCTGATGTGTTGTCTTACTGTGTCATTATACCTGTCATCTTGGTTATCATCTTACTGTGTCATTATACCTGTCGTCCTGACGTGTTGTCTTACTGCGTCATTATACCTGTCATCTTGATTGTCATCTTACTGTGTCATTATACCTGTTGTCCTGACGTGTTGTCTTACTGCGTCATTATACCTGTCGTCTTGATTGTCATCTTACTGTGTCATTATACCTTTTGTCTTGATTGTCATCTTACTGTCTCAATATACCTGTCGTCTTGGTTGTCATCTTACTGTGTCATTATACCTGTCGTCCTGATTTGTTGTCTTACTGCGTCATTATACCTGTATTCCTGGTTGTCATCTTACTGTGTCATTATACCTGTCCTCTTGATTGTCATCTTACTGCGTCATCATACCTGTCGTCCTGATGTGTTGTCTTACTGCGTCATTATACCTGTCGTCTTGATTGTCATCTTACTGTGTCATTATAGATGTCGTCTTGATTGTCATCTTACTCCGTCATTATACCTGTCGTCGTGATGTGGTGTCTTACTGCGTCATTATACTTGTCGTCTTGGTTGTCATCTTACTGTGTCATTATACCTGTCGTCTTGATTGTCATCTCACCGTTTCATAATACCTGTCAGCCTGGTTGTCATCTTACTGCGTCATTATACCTGTCGTCCTGATGTGTTGTCTTACTGCGTCATTACACCTGTCGTCTTGGTTGTCATCTTACTGCGTCATTATACCTGTCGTCCTGGTTGTCATCTTACTGTGTCATCTTACTGTGTCATTATACATGTCGTCTTGATTGTCATCTTACTGTGTCATCTTACTGCATCATTATACCTGTTGTCTTGATTGTCATCTTACTGTGTCATTATACCTGTCGTCTTGATTGTCATCTTACTGTTTCATTATACCTGTCGTCCTGGTTGTCATCTTACTGTGTCATTATACCTGTCGTCCTGATGTGTTGTCTTACTGCGTCATTATAAATGTCGTCTTGATTGTCACCTTACTGTGTCATCTTACTGTGTCATTATACCTGTCGTCTTGATTGTCATCTTACTGCGTCATTATACCTGTCGTCTTCATTGTCATCTTACTGTGTCATTATACCTGTCGTCCTGATGTGTTGTCTTACTGCGTCATTATACCTGTCGTCTTGGTTGTCATCTTACTGTGTCATTATACCTGTCGTCCTGATGTGTTGTCTTACTGCGTCATTATACCTGTCGTCCTGGTTGTCATCTTACTGTGTCATCTTACTGTGTCATTATACATGTCGTCTTGATTGTCATCTTACTGTGTCATCTTACTGCGTCATTATACCTGTCGTCTTGATTGTCATCTTACTGTTTCATTATACCTGTCGTCCTGGTTGTCATCTTACTGTGTCATTATACCTGTCGTCCTGATGTGTTGTCTTACTGCGTCATTATACCTGTCGTCCTGGTTGTCATCTTACTGTGTCATCTTACTGTGTCATTATACATGTCGTCTTGATTGTCATCTTACTGTGTCATCTTACTGCGTCATTATACCTGTCGTCTTGATTGTCATCGTAATGTGTCATTATACCTGTCGTCTTGATTGTCATCTTACTGTTTCATTATACGTGTCGTCCTGGTTGTCATATTACTGTGTCATTATACCTGTCGTCTTGATTGTCATCTTACTGTTTCATTATACCTGTTTTCCTGGTTGTGTCGTCTTACTGCGTCATTATACCTGTCGTCTTGATTGTCGTCTTACTGTCATTATATCTGTTGTCCAGATGTGTTGTCTTACTGCGTCATTATACCTGTCGTCTTGGTTGTCATCTTACTTTGTCATTATACCTGTCGTCCTGATGTGTTGTCTTACTGCGTCATTATACCTGTCGTCCTGGTTGTCATCTTACTGTGTCATCTTACTGTGTCATTATACATGTCGTCTTGATTGTCATCCTACTGTGTCATCTTACTGCGTCTTTATACCTGTCGTCTTGATTGTCATCTTACTGTGTCATTATACCTGTCCTCTTGATTGTCATCTTACTGTGTCATTATACCTGTCGTCCTGATGTGTTGTCTTACTGCGTCATTATACCTGTCGTCTTGATTGTCATCTTACTGCGTCATTATACCTGTCGTCCTGATGTGTTGTCTTACTGCGTCATTATACCTGTCGTCTTGGTTGTCATCTTACTGTGTCATTATACCTGTCGTCTTGATTGTCATCTTACTGTGTCATTATACCTGTCGTCTTGATTGTCATCTTACTGTGTCATTATACCTGTCGTCCTGATGTGTTGTCTTACTGCGTCATTATACCTGTCGTTTTGGTTGTCATCTTACTGTGTCATTATACCTGTCGTCTTGATTGTCATCTTACTGTCATTATACCTGTTTTCTTGGTTGTCATCTTACTGTGTCATTATACCTGTCGTCCTGACGCGTTGTCTTACTGCGTCATTATACCTGTCATCTTGATTGTTATCTTACTGCGTCATTATACCTGTCATCTTGATTGTTATCTTACTGTGTCATTATACCTGTCGTCTTGATTGTCATCTTACTGTGTCATTATACCTTTCCTCTTGGTTGTCATCTTACTGTGTCATTATACCTGTCGTCTTGATTGTCATCTTACTGTGTCATTATACCTGTCGTCCTGATGTGTTGTCTTACTGCGTCATCACACCTGTCGTCCTGGTTGTCATCTTACTGTGTCATCTTACTGTGTCATTATACCTGTCATCTTGATTGTCATCTTACTGTGTCATTATACCTGTCCTCTTGATTGTCATCTTACTGTGTCATTATACCTGTCGTCCTGATGTGTTGTCTTACTGCGTCATTATACCTGTCGTCTTGATTGTCATCTTACTGCGTCATTATACCTGTCGTCCTGATGTGTTGTCTTACTGCGTCATTATACCTGTCGTCTTGGTTGTCATCTTACTGTGTCATTATACCTGTCGTCTTGATTGTCATCTTACTGTGTCATTATACCTGTCGTCCTGATGTGTTGTCTTACTGCGTCATTATACCTGTCGTTTTGGTTGTCATCTTACTGTGTCATTATACCTGTCGTCTTGATTGTCATCTTACTGTGTCATTATACCTGTCGTCTTGATTGTCATCTTACTGTCATTATACCTGTTGTCTTGGTTGTCATCTTACTGTGTCATTATACCTGTCGTCTTGATTGTCATCTCACTGTGTCATTATACCTGTCGTCTTGATTGTCATCTTACTGTGTCATTATACCTGTCGTCTAAATTGACATCTTACTGTTTCATTATACCTGTCGTCCTGGTTGTCATCTTACTGTGTCATTATACCTGTCGTCTTGATTGTCATCTTACTGTTTTATTATACCTGTTGTCCTGGTTGTGTCGTCTTACTGCGTCATTATACCTGTCGTCTTGATTGTCATCTTACTGTCATTATACCTGTTGTCCAGATGTGTTGTCTTACTGCGTCATTATACCTGTCGTCTTGGTTGTCATCTTACTGTGTCATTATACCTGTCGTCTTGATTGTCATCTTACTGCGTCATTATACCTGTCGTCCTGATGTGTTGTCTTACTGCGTCATTATACCTGTCGTCTTGGTTGTCATCTTACTGTGTCATTATACCTGTCGTCTTGATTGTCATCTTACTGTGTCATTATACCTGTCGTCCTGATGTGTTGTCTTACTGCGTCATTATACCTGTCGTCTTGGTTGTCATCTTACTGTGTCATTATACATGTCGTCTTGATTGTCATCTTACTTTGTCATTATACCTGTCGTCCTGATGTGCGGTCTTACTGCGTAATTATACCTGTCGTCCTGGTTGTCATCTTACTGTGTCATCTTACTGTGTCATTATACATGTCGTCTTGATTGTCATCTTACTGTGTCATCTTACTGCGTCTTTATACCTGTCGTCTTGATTGTCATCTTACTGTGTCATTATACCTGTCGTCCTGATGTGTTGTCTTACTGCGTCATTATACCTGTCTTCTTGATTGTCATCTTACTGCTTCATTATACCTGTCGTCCTGATGTGTTGTCTTACTGCGTCATTATACCTTTCGTCTTGGTTGTCATCTTACTGTGTCATTATACCTGTCGTCTTGATTGTCATCTTACTGTGTCATTATACCTGTCGTCTTGATTGTCATCTTACTGTGTCATTATACCTGTCGTCCTGGTTGTCATCTTACTGTGTCATTACACCTGTCGTCCTGATGTGTTGTCTTACTGCGTCATTATACCTGTCATCTTGATTGTTATCTTACTGCGTCATTATACCTGTCATCTTGATTGTTATCTTACTGTGTCATTATACCTGTCGTCCTGACGTGTTGTCTTACTGCGTCATTATACCTGTCATCTTGATTGTTATCTTACTGCGTCATTATACCTGTCATCTTGATTGTTATCTTACTGTGTCATTATACCTGTCGTCTTGATTGTCATCTTACTGTGTCATTATACCTTTCCTCTTGGTTGTCATCTTACTGTGTCATTATACCTGTCGTCTTGATTGTCATCTTACTGTGTCATTATACCTGTCGTCCTGATGTGTTGTCTTACTGCGTCATCACACCTGTCGTCCTGGTTGTCATCTTACTGTGTCATCTTACTGTGTCATTATACCTGTCATCTTGATTGTCATCTTACTGTGTCATTATACCTGTCGTCCTGATGTGTTGTCTTACTGCGTCATTATACCTGTATTCCTGATTGTCATCTTACTGTGTCATTATACATGTCGTCCTGATGTGTTGTCTTACTGCGTCATTATACCTGTCGTCTTGATTGTCATCTTACTGCGTCATTATACCTGTCGTCTTGATTGTCATCTTACTGCGTCATTATACCTGTCGTCTTGATTGTCATCTAACTGTCATTATACCTGTTGTCCTGGTTGTCATCTTACTGTGTCATTATACCGGTCGTCTTGATTGTCATCTTACAGTCATTATACCTGTCGTCCTGATGTGTTGTCTTACTGCGTCATTATACCCGTCGTCTTGGATGTCATCTTACTGTGTCATTATACCTGTCGTCCTGATGTGTTGTCTTACTGCGTCATTATAGCTGTCGTCTTGATTGTCATCTTACTGTGTCATTATACCTGTCGTCTTGATTGTCATCTTACTGTGTCATTATATCTGTCGTCCAGATGTGTTGTCTTACTGCGTCATTATACCTGTCGTCTTGATTGTCATCTTACTGTGTCATTATACCTGTCGTCTTGATTGTCATCTTACTGTCATTATACCTGTTGTCTTGGTTGTCATCTTACTGTGTCATTATACCTGTCGTCTTGATTGTCATCTCACTGTGTCATTATACCTGTCGTCTTGATTGTCATCTTACTGTGTCATTATACCTGTCGTCTAAATTGACATCTTACTGTTTCATTATACCTGTCGTCCTGGTTGTCATCTTACTGTGTCATTATACCTGTCGTCTTGATTGTCATCTTACTGTTTTATTATACCTGTTGTCCTGGTTGTGTCGTCTTACTGCGTCATTATACCTGTCGTCTTGATTGTCATCTTACTGTCATTATACCTGTTGTCCAGATGTGTTGTCTTACTGCGTCATTATACCTGTCGTCTTGGTTGTCATCTTACTGTGTCATTATACCTGTCGTCTTGATTGTCATCTTACTGCGTCATTATACCTGTCGTCCTGATGTGTTGTCTTACTGCGTCATTATACCTGTCGTCTTGGTTGTCATCTTACTGTGTCATTATACCTGTCGTCTTGATTGTCATCTTACTGTGTCATTATACCTGTCGTCCTGATGTGTTGTCTTACTGCGTCATTATACCTGTCGTCTTGGTTGTCATCTTACTGTGTCATTATACATGTCGTCTTGATTGTCATCTTACTTTGTCATTATACCTGTCGTCCTGATGTGCGGTCTTACTGCGTAATTATACCTGTCGTCCTGGTTGTCATCTTACTGTGTCATCTTACTGTGTCATTATACATGTCGTCTTGATTGTCATCTTACTGTGTCATCTTACTGCGTCTTTATACCTGTCGTCTTGATTGTCATCTTACTGTGTCATTATACCTGTCGTCCTGATGTGTTGTCTTACTGCGTCATTATACCTGTCTTCTTGATTGTCATCTTACTGCTTCATTATACCTGTCGTCCTGATGTGTTGTCTTACTGCGTCATTATACCTTTCGTCTTGGTTGTCATCTTACTGTGTCATTATACCTGTCGTCTTGATTGTCATCTTACTGTGTCATTATACCTGTCGTCTTGATTGTCATCTTACTGTGTCATTATACCTGTCGTCCTGGTTGTCATCTTACTGTGTCATTACACCTGTCGTCCTGATGTGTTGTCTTACTGCGTCATTATACCTGTCATCTTGATTGTTATCTTACTGCGTCATTATACCTGTCATCTTGATTGTTATCTTACTGTGTCATTATACCTGTCGTCCTGACGTGTTGTCTTACTGCGTCATTATACCTGTCATCTTGATTGTTATCTTACTGCGTCATTATACCTGTCATCTTGATTGTTATCTTACTGTGTCATTATACCTGTCGTCTTGATTGTCATCTTACTGTGTCATTATACCTTTCCTCTTGGTTGTCATCTTACTGTGTCATTATACCTGTCGTCTTGATTGTCATCTTACTGTGTCATTATACCTGTCGTCCTGATGTGTTGTCTTACTGCGTCATCACACCTGTCGTCCTGGTTGTCATCTTACTGTGTCATCTTACTGTGTCATTATACCTGTCATCTTGATTGTCATCTTACTGTGTCATTATACCTGTCGTCCTGATGTGTTGTCTTACTGCGTCATTATACCTGTATTCCTGATTGTCATCTTACTGTGTCATTACACCTGTCGTCCTGATGTGTTGTCTTACTGCGTCATTATACCTGTCGTCTTGATTGTCATCTTACTGTGTCATTATACCTGTCGTCTTGATTGTCATCTTACTGTTTCTTTACACCTGTCGTCCTGGTTGTCATCTTACTGTGTCATCGTACTTTGGCATTATACCTGTCGTCTTGATTGTCATCTTACTGTGTCATTATACATGTCGTCTTGATTGTCATCTTACTGTGTCATTATACCTTTCCTCTTGGTTGTCATCTTACTGTGTCATTATACCTGTCGTCTTGGTTGTCATCTTACTGCGTCATTATACGAGTCGTCTTGGTTGTCATCTTACTGTGTCATTATACCCGTCGTCCTGTTGTGTCGTCTCACTGTGTCATTATGCCTGTCCTCCTAGTTGTCATCTTACTGCGTCATTATACCTGTCGTCTTGATTGTCATCTTACTGTGTCATTATACGTGTCGTCCTGATGTGTTGTCTTACTGCGTCATTATGCCTGTCCTCCTGGTTGTCATCTTACTGTGTCATTATACCTGTCGTCTTGATTGTTATCTTACTGTGTCATTATACGTGTCGTCCTGTTGTGTCGTCTCACTGTGTCATTATGCCTGTCCTCCTGGTTGTCATCTTACTGTGTCATTATACCTGTCGTCTTGATTGTCATCTTACTGCGTCATTATACCTGTCGTCTTGGTTGTCATCTTACTGCGTCATAATACCTGTTGTCCTGGTTGTCATCTTACTGTGTCATTATACCTGTCGTCTTGATTGTCATCTTACTGTCAATATACCTGTCGTCCTGATGTGTTGTCTTACTGCGTCATTATACCTGTCGTCTTGGTTGTCATCTTACTGTGTCATTATACCTGTCGTCTTGATTGTCATCTTACTGTGTCATTATACCTGTCGTCCTGATGTGTTGTCTTACTGCGTCATTATACCTGTCGTCCTGATTGTCATCTTACTGCGTCATTATACCTGTCATCCTGATGTGTCGTTTTACTGTGTCATTATACCTGTCGTCTTGGTTGTCATCTTACTGTGTCATTATACCTGTCGTCTTGATTGTCATCTTACTGTGTCATTATACCTGTCGTCTTGATTGTCATCTTACTGTGTCATTATACCTGTCGCCTTGGATGTCATCTTACTGTGTCATTATACCTGTCGTCTTGATTGTCATCTTACTGCGTCATGATACCTGTCGTCCTGATGTGTTGTCTTACTGTGTCATTATACCTGTCGTCTTGGTTGTCATCTTACTGTGTCATTATACCTGTCGTCTTGATTGTCATCTTACTGTGTCATTATACCTGTTGTCCTGGTTGTCATCTTACTGTGTCATTATACCTGTCGTCTTGATTGTCATCTTACAGTCATTATACCTGTCGTCCTGATGTGTTGTCTTACTGCGTCATTATACCTGTCGTCTTGATTGTCATCTTACTGTGTCATTATACCTGTCGTCCTGATGTGTTGTCTTACTGCGTCATCACACCTGTCGTCCTGGTTGTCATCTTACTGTGTCATCTTACTGTGTCATTATACCTGTCATCTTGACTGTCATCTTACTGTGTCATTATACCTGTCGTCCTGATGTGTTGTCTTACTGCGTCATTATACCTGTATTCCTGATTGTCATCTTACTGTGTCATTACACCTGTCGTCCTGATGTGTTGTCTTACTGCGTCATTATACCTGTCGTCTTGATTGTCATCTTACTGTGTCATTATACCTGTCGTCTTGATTGTCATCTTACTGTTTCTTTACACCTGTCGTCCTGGTTGTCATCTTACTGTGTCATCGTACTTTGGCATTATACCTGTCGTCTTGATTGTCATCTTACTGTGTCATTATACATGTCGTCTTGATTGTCATCTTACTGTGTCATTATACCTTTCCTCTTGGTTGTCATCTTACTGTGTCATTATACCTGTCGTCTTGGTTGTCATCTTACTGCGTCATTATACGAGTCGTCTTGGTTGTCATCTTACTGTGTCATTATACCCGTCGTCCTGTTGTGTCGTCTCACTGTGTCATTATGCCTGTCCTCCTAGTTGTCATCTTACTGCGTCATTATACCTGTCGTCTTGATTGTCATCTTACTGTGTCATTATACGTGTCGTCCTGATGTGTTGTCTTACTGCGTCATTATGCCTGTCCTCCTGGTTGTCATCTTACTGTGTCATTATACCTGTCGTCTTGATTGTTATCTTACTGTGTCATTATACGTGTCGTCCTGTTGTGTCGTCTCACTGTGTCATTATGCCTGTCCTCCTGGTTGTCATCTTACTGTGTCATTATACCTGTCGTCTTGATTGTCATCTTACTGCGTCATTATACCTGTCGTCTTGGTTGTCATCTTACTGCGTCATAATACCTGTTGTCCTGGTTGTCATCTTACTGTGTCATTATACCTGTCGTCTTGATTGTCATCTTACTGTCATTATACCTGTCGTCCTGATGTGTTGTCTTACTGCGTCATTATACCTGTCGTCTTGGTTGTCATCTTACTGTGTCATTATACCTGTCGTCTTGATTGTCATCTTACTGTGTCATTATACCTGTCGTCCTGATGTGTTGTCTTACTGCGTCATTATACCTGTCGTCCTGATTGTCATCTTACTGCGTCATTATACCTGTCATCCTGATGTGTCGTTTTACTGTGTCATTATACCTGTCGTCTTGGTTGTCATCTTACTGTGTCATTATACCTGTCGTCTTGATTGTCATCTTACTGTGTCATTATACCTGTCGTCTTGATTGTCATCTTACTGTGTCATTATACCTGTCGCCTTGGATGTCATCTTACTGTGTCATTATACCTGTCGTCTTGATTGTCATCTTACTGCGTCATGATACCTGTCGTCCTGATGTGTTGTCTTACTGTGTCATTATACCTGTCGTCTTGGTTGTCATCTTACTGTGTCATTATACCTGTTGTCCTGGTTGTCATCTTACTGTGTCATTATACCTGTCGTCTTGATTGTCATCTTACAGTCATTATACCTGTCGTCCTGATGTGTTGTCTTACTGCGTCATTATACCTGTCGTCTTGATTGTCATCTTACTGTGTCATTATACCTGTAGTCTTGGTTGACATCTTACTGTGTCATTATACCTGTCGTCCTGATGTGTTGTCTTACTGCGTCATTATACCTGTCTTCCTGATGTGTCGTCTTACTGCGTCATTATACCTGTCGTCTTGGTTGTCATCTTACTGTGTCATTATACGTGTCGTCTTGGTTGTCATCTTACTGTGTCATTATACCTGTCGTCTTGGTTGTCATCTTACTGTGTCAATATACCTGTCGTCCTGTTGTGTCGTCTCACTGTGTCATTATACCTGTCCTCCTGGTTGTCATCTTACTGCGTCATTATACCTGTTGTCCTGTTGTGTCGTCTCACTGTGTCATTATACCTGTCATCTTGATTGTCATCTTACTGTGTCATTATAACTGTCGTCTTGATTGTCATCTTACTGTGTCATTATACGTGTCGTCCTGATGTGTTGTCTTACTGCGTCATTATACCTGTCGTCTTGATTGTCATCTTACTGCGTCATTATACCTGTCGTCTTGGTTGTCATCTTACTGCGTCATTATACCTGTTGTCCTGGTTGTCATCTTACTGTGTCATTATACCTGTCGTCTAGATTGTCATCTTACTGTCATTATACCTGTCGTCCTGACGCGTTGTCTTACTGCGTCATTATACCTGTCATCTTGATTGTTATCTTACTGCGTCATTATACCTGTCATCTTGATTGTTATCTTACTGTGTCATTATACCTGTCGTCTTGATTGTCATCTTACTGTGTCATTATACCTTTCCTCTTGGTTGTCATCTTACTGTGTCATTATACCTGTCGTCTTGATTGTCATCTTACTGTGTCATTATACCTGTCGTCCTGATGTGTTGTCTTACTGCGTCATTATACCTGTCGTCTTGATTGTCATCTTACTGCGTCATTATACCTGTCGTCCTGATGTGTTGTCTTACTGCGTCATTATACCTGTCGTCTTGGTTGTCATCTTACTGTGTCATTATACCTGTCGTCTTGATTGTCATCTTACTGTTTCATTACACCTGTCGTCCTGGTTGTCATCTTACTGTGTCATCTCACTCTGTCATTATACCTGTCGTCTTGATTGTCATCTTACTGCGTCATTATACCTGTCGTCTTGATTGTCATCTTACTGTGTCATTATATCTGTCGTCCAGGTGTGTTGTCTTACTGCGTCATTATACCTGTCGTCTTGATTGTCATCTTACTGTGTCATTATACCTGTCGTCCTGATGTGTTGTCTTACTGCGTCATTATACCTGTCATCTTGATTGTCATCTTACTGTGTCATTATACCTGTCGTCCTGACGTATTGTCTTACTGCGTCATTGTACCTGTCGTCTTGATTGTTATCTTACTGCGTCATCATACCTGTCATCTTGATGTGTTGTCTTACTGCGTCATTATACCTGTTGTCCTGGTTGTCATCTTACTGTGTCATTATACCTGTCGTCTTGATTGTCATCTTACAGTCATCATACCTGTCGTCCTGATGTGTTGTCTTACTGCGTCATTATACCTGTCGTCTTGGATGTCATCTTACTGTGTCATTATACCTGTCGTCTTGATTGTCATCTTACTGCGTCATTACACCTGTCGTCCTGATGTGTTGTCTTACTGTGTCATTATACCTGTCGTCTTGGTTGTCATCTTACTGTGTCATTATACCTGTCATCTTGATTGTCATCTTACTGTGTCATTATACCTGTCGTCCTGATGTGTTGTTTTACTGCGTCATTATACCTGTCGTCTTGGTTGTCATCTTACTGCGTCATTATACCTGTCGTCTTGGTTGTCATCTTACTGTGTCATTGTACCTGTCTTATTGATTGTCATCTTACTGTGTCATTATACCTGTCGTCCTGATGTGTTGTCTTACTGCGTCATTATACCTGTCGTCTTGGTTGTCATCTTACTGTGTCATTATACATGTCGTCCTGATGTGTTGTCTTACTGCGTCATTATACCTGTCGTCTTGATTGTCATCTTACTGCGTCATTATACCTGTCGTCTTGATTGTCATCTTACTGCGTCATTATACCTGTCGTCTTGATTGTCATCTAACTGTCATTATACCTGTTGTCCTGGTTGTCATCTTACTGTGTCATTATACCGGTCGTCTTGATTGTCATCTTACAGTCATTATACCTGTCGTCCTGATGTGGTGTCTTACTGCGTCATTATACCCGTCGTCTTGGATGTCATCTTACTGTGTCATTATACCTGTCGTCCTGATGTGTTGTCTTACTGCGTCATTATACCTGTCGTCCTGATGTGTTGTCTTACTGCGTCATTATACCTGTCGTCCTGATGTGTCATCTTACTGTGTCATACCTGTCGTCCTGGTTGTCATCTTACTGTGTCATTATGCCTGTCGTCCTGGTTGTCATCTTACTGTGTCATTATGCCTGTCGTCTTGGTTGTCATCTTACTGCGTCATTATACGAGTCGTCTTGGTTGTCATCTTACTGTGTCATTATACCCGTCGTCCTGTTGTGTCGTCTCACTGTGTCATTATGCCTGTCCTCCTAGTTGTCATCTTACTGCGTCATTATACCTGTCGTCTTGATTGTCATCTTACTGTGTCATTATACGTGTCGTCCTGATGTGTTGTCTTACTGCGTCATTATGCCTGTCCTCCTGGTTGTCATCTTACTGTGTCATTATACCTCTCGTCTTGATTGTCATCTTACTGTGTCATTATACCTGTCGTCTTGGTTGTCATCTTACTGCGTCATTATACCTGTTGTCCTGGTTGTCATCTTACTGTGTCATTATACCTGTCGTCTTGATTGTCATCTTACTGTGTCATTATACCTGTCGTCCTGATGTGTTGTCTTACTGCGTCATTATACCTGTCGTCTTGGTTGTCATCTTACTGTGTCATTATACCTGTCGTCTTGATTGTCATCTTACTGTGTCATTATACCTGTCGTCCTGATGTGTTGTCTTACTGCGTCATTATACCTGTCGTCTTGATTGTCATCTTACAGTCATTATACCTGTCGTCCTGATGTGTTGTCTTACTGCGTCATTATACCTGTCGTCTTGATTGTCATCTTACTGTGTCATTATACCTGTAGTCTTGGTTGACATCTTACTGTGTCATTATACCTGTCGTCCTGATGTGTTGTCTTACTGCGTCATTATACCTGTCTTCCTGATGTGTCGTCTTACTGCGTCATTATACGTGTCGTCTTGGTTGTCATCTTACTGTGTCATTATACCTGTCGTCTTGGTTGTCATCTTACTGTGTCAATATACCTGTCGTCCTGTTGTGTCGTCTCACTGTGTCATTATACCTGTCCTCCTGGTTGTCATCTTACTGCGTCATTATACCTGTTGTCCTGTTGTGTCGTCTCACTGTGTCATTATACCTGTCATCTTGATTGTCATCTTACTGTGTCATTATAACTGTCGTCTTGATTGTCATCTTACTGTGTCATTATACGTGTCGTCCTGATGTGTTGTCTTACTGCGTCATTATACCTGTCGTCTTGATTGTCATCTTACTGCGTCATTATACCTGTCGTCTTGGTTGTCATCTTACTGCGTCATTATACCTGTTGTCCTGGTTGTCATCTTACTGTGTCATTATACCTGTCGTCTTGATTGTCATCTTACTGTCATTATACCCGTCGTCCTGATGTGTTGTCTTACTGCGTCATTATACCTGTCGTCTTGGTTGTCATCTTACTGTGTCATTATACCTGTCGTCTTGATTGTCATCTTACTGTTTCATTACACCTGTCGTCCTGGTTGTCATCTTACTGTGTCATCTCACTCTGTCATTATACCTGTCGTCTTGATTGTCATCTTACTGCGTCATTATACCTGTCGTCTTGATTGTCATCTTACTGTGTCATTATATCTGTCGTCCAGGTGTGTTGTCTTACTGCGTCATTATACCTGTCGTCTTGATTGTCATCTTACTGTGTCATTATACCTGTCGTCCTGATGTGTTGTCTTACTGCGTCATTATACCTGTCATCTTGATTGTCATCTTACTGTGTCATTATACCTGTCGTCCTGACGTATTGTCTTACTGCGTCATTGTACCTGTCGTCTTGATTGTTATCTTACTGCGTCATCATACCTGTCATCTTGATGTGTTGTCTTACTGCGTCATTATACCTGTTGTCCTGGTTGTCATCTTACTGTGTCATTATACCTGTCGTCTTGATTGTCATCTTACAGTCATCATACCTGTCGTCCTGATGTGTTGTCTTACTGCGTCATTATACCTGTCGTCTTGGATGTCATCTTACTGTGTCATTATACCTGTCGTCTTGATTGTCATCTTACTGTGTCATTATACCTGTCGTCCTGATGTGTTGTCTTACTGCGTCATTATACCTGTCGTCTTGGTTGTCATCTTACTGTGTCATTATACATGTCGTCCTGATGTGTTGTCTTACTGCGTCATTATACCTGTCGTCTTGATTGTCATCTTACTGCGTCATTATACCTGTCGTCTTGATTGTCATCTTACTGCGTCATTATACCTGTCGTCTTGATTGTCATCTAACTGTCATTATACCTGTTGTCCTGGTTGTCATCTTACTGTGTCATTATACCGGTCGTCTTTATTGTCATCTTACAGTCATTATACCTGTCGTCCTGATGTGTTGTCTTACTGCGTCATTATACCCGTCGTCTTGGATGTCATCTTCCTGTGTCATTATACCTGTCGTCCTGATGTGTTGTCTTACTGCGTCATTATAGCTGTCGTCTTGATTGTCATCTTACTGTGTCATTATACCTGTCGTCTTGATTGTCATCTTACTGTGTCATTATATCTGTCGTCCAGATGTGTTGTCTTACTGCGTCATTATACCTGTCGTCCTGATGTGTCATCTTACTGTGTCATACCTGTCGTCCTGGTTGTCATCTTACTGTGTCATTATGCCTGTCGTCCTGGTTGTCATCTTACTGTGTCATTATACCCGTCGTCCTGTTGTGTCGTCTCACTGTGTCATTATGCCTGTCCTCCTAGTTGTCATCTTACTGCGTCATTATACCTGTCGTCTTGATTGTCATCTTACTGTGTCATTATACGTGTCGTCCTGATGTGTTGTCTTACTGCGTCATTATGCCTGTCCTCCTGGTTGTCATCTTACTGTGTCATTATACCTGTCGTCTTGATTGTCATCTTACTGTGTCATTATACCTGTCGTCTTGGTTGTCATCTTACTGCGTCATTATACCTGTTGTCCTGGTTGTCATCTTACTGTGTCATTATACCTGTCGTCTTGATTGTCATCTTACTGTGTCATTATACCTGTCGTCCTGATGTGTTGTCTTACTGCGTCATTATACCTGTCGTCTTGGTTGTCATCTTACTGTGTCATTATACCTGTCGTCTTGATTGTCATCTTACTGTGTCATTATACCTGTCGTCCTGATGTGTTGTCTTACTGCGTCATTATACCTGTCGTCTTGATTGTCATCTTACTGCGTCATTATACCTGTCACCCTGATGTGTTGTCTTACTGCGTCATTATACCTGTCGTCTTGGTTGTCATCTTACTGTGTCATTATACCTGTCGTCTTGATTGTCATCTTACTGTCATTATACCTGTTGTCCAGATGTGTTGTCTTACTGCGTCATTATACCTGTCGTCTTGGTTGTCATCTTACTGTGTCATTATACCTGTCGTCTTGATTGTCATCTTACTGCGTCATTATACCTGTCGTCCTGATGTGTTGTCTTACTGCGTCATTATACCTGTCGTCTTGGTTGTCATCTTACTGTGTCATTATACCTGTCGTCTTGATTGTCATCTTACTGTGTCATTATACCTGTCGTCCTGATGTGTTGTCTTACTGCGTCATTATACCTGTCGTCTTGGTTGTCATCTTACTGTGTCATTATACATGTCGTCTTGATTGTCATCTTACTTTGTCATTATACCTGTCGTCCTGATGTGCGGTCTTACTGCGTAATTATACCTGTCGTCCTGGTTGTCATCTTACTGTGTCATCTTACTGTGTCATTATACATGTCGTCTTGATTGTCATCTTACTGTGTCATCTTACTGCGTCTTTATACCTGTCGTCTTGATTGTCATCTTACTGTGTCATTATACCTGTCGTCCTGATGTGTTGTCTTACTGCGTCATTATACCTGTCTTCTTGATTGTCATCTTACTGCGTCATTATACCTGTCGTCCTGATGTGTTGTCTTACTGCGTCATTATACCTTTCGTCTTGGTTGTCATCTTACTATGTCATTATACCTGTCGTCTTGATTGTCATCTTACTGTGTCATTATACCTGTCGTCTTGATTGTCATCTTACTGTGTCATTATACCTGTCGTCCTGGTTGTCATCTTACTGTGTCATTACACCTGTCGTCCTGATGTGTTGTCTTACTGCGTCATTATACCTGTCATCTTGATTTTTATCTTACTGTGTCATTATACCTGTCGTCTTGATTGTCATCTTACTGTCATTATACCTGTTTTCTTGGTTGTCATCTTACTGTGTCATTATACCTGTCGTCCTGACGCGTTGTCTTACTGCGTCATTATACCTGTCATCTTGATTGTTATCTTACTGCGTCATTATACCTGTCATCTTGATTGTTATCTTACTGTGTCATTATACCTGTCGTCTTGATTGTCATCTTACTGTGTCATTATACCTTTCCTCTTGGTTGTCATCTTACTGTGTCATTATACCTGTCGTCTTGATTGTCATCTTACTGTGTCATTATACCTGTCGTCCTAATGTGTTGTCTTACTGCGTCATCACACCTGTCGTCCTGGTTGTCATCTTACTGTGTCATCTTACTGTGTCATTATACCTGTCATCTTGATTGTCATCTTACTGTGTCATTATACCTGTCCTCTTGATTGTCATCTTACTGTGTCATTATACCTGTCGTCCTGATGTGTTGTCTTACTGCGTCATTATACCTGTCGTCTTGATTGTCATCTTACTGCGTCATTATACCTGTCGTCCTGATGTGTTGTCTTACTGCGTCATTATACCTGTCGTCTTGGTTGTCATCTTACTGTGTCATTATACCTGTCGTCTTGATTGTCATCTTACTGTGTCATTATACCTGTCGTCCTGATGTGTTGTCTTACTGCGTCATTATACCTGTCGTCTTGGTTGTCATCTTACTGTGTCATTATACCTGTCGTCTTGATTGTCATCTTACTGTGTCATTATACCTGTCGTCTTGATTGTCATCTTACTGTCATTATACCTGTTGTCTTGGTTGTCATCTTACTGTGTCATTATACCTGTCGTCTTGATTGTCATCTCACTGTGTCATTATACCTGTCGTCTTGATTGTCATCTTACTGTGTCATTATACCTGTCGTCTAAATTGACATCTTACTGTTTCATTATACCTGTCGTCCTGGTTGTCATCTTACTGTGTCATTATACCTGTCGTCTTGATTGTCATCTTACTGTTTTATTATACCTGTTGTCCTGGTTGTGTCGTCTTACTGCGTCATTATACCTGTCGTCTTGATTGTCATCTTACTGTCATTATACCTGTTGTCCAGATGTGTTGTCTTACTGCGTCATTATACCTGTCGTCTTGGTTGTCATCTTACTGTGTCATTATACCTGTCGTCTTGATTGTCATCTTACTGCGTCATTATACCTGTCGTCCTGATGTGTTGTCTTACTGCGTCATTATACCTGTCGTCTTGGTTGTCATCTTACTGTGTCATTATACCTGTCGTCTTGATTGTCATCTTACTGTGTCATTATACCTGTCGTCCTGATGTGTTGTCTTACTGCGTCATTATACCTGTCGTCTTGGTTGTCATCTTACTGTGTCATTATACATGTCGTCTTGATTGTCATCTTACTTTGTCATTATACCTGTCGTCCTGATGTGCGGTCTTACTGCGTAATTATACCTGTCGTCCTGGTTGTCATCTTACTGTGTCATCTTACTGTGTCATTATACATGTCGTCTTGATTGTCATCTTACTGTGTCATCTTACTGCGTCTTTATACCTGTCGTCTTGATTGTCATCTTACTGTGTCATTATACCTGTCGTCCTGATGTGTTGTCTTACTGCGTCATTATACCTGTCGTCCTGATGTGTCGTCTTACTGTGTCATTATACCTGTCGTCCTGATGTGTCGTCTTACTGTGTCATTATACCTGTCGTCCTGTTTGTCATTTTACTGTGTCATTGTACGTGTCGTCTTGGTTGTCATCTTACTGTGTCATTATACCTGTCGTCTTGATTGTCATCTTACTGCGTCATTATACCTGTCGTCTTGATTGTCATCTTACTGCGTCATTATACCTGTCGTCCTGGTTGTCATCTTACTGCGTCATTATACCTGTCGTCTTGATTGTCATCTTTCTGCGTCATTATACCTGTCGTCTTGATTGTCATCTTACTGCGTCATTATACCTGTCGTCTTGATTGTCATCTTACTGCGTCATTATACCTGTCGTCTTGATTGTCATCTTACTGCGTCATTATACCTGTCGTCTTGATTGTCATCTTACTGTGTCAACATACCTGTCGTCTTGATTGTCATCTTGCTGTGTCATTGTACGTGTCGTCTTTGTTGTCATCTTACTGTGTCATTATCCGTGTCGTCTTGATTGTCATCTTACTGCGTCATTATACATGTCGTCTTCATTGTCATCTTACTGCGTCATTATACCTGTCGTCTTGGTTGTCATCTTACTGTGTCATTATACGTTTCGTCTTGATTGTCATCTTACTGTGTCATTAGACGTGTCGTCTTGATTGTCATCTTACTGTGTCATTATACGTATCGTCTTGGTTGTCATCTTACTGTGTCATTATACGTATCGTCTTGGTTGTCATCTTACTGTGTCATTATACGTGTCGTCTTGATTGTCATCTTACTGTGTCATTATACATGTCGTCTTGATTGTCATCTTACTGCGTCATTATACCTGTCGTCCTGATGTGTCGTCTTACTGTGTCATTATACGTGTCGTCTTGATTGTCATCTTACTGTGTTATTATACGTATCGTCTTGGTTGTCATCTTACTGTGTCATTATACGTGTCGTCTTGATTGTCATCTTACTGTGTCATTATACACGTCGTCTTGATTGTCATCTTACTGCGTCATTATACCTGTCGTCTTGATTGTCATCTTACTGTGTCATTATATATGTCGTCTTGATTGTCATCTTACATGTCGTCTTGATTGTCATCTTACTGTGTCATTATACACGTCGTCTTGATTATCATCTTACTGCGTCAATATACGTGTCGTCTTGATTGTCATCTTACTGCGTCATTATACCTGTCGTCTTGATTGTCATCTTATTGTGTCATTATACCTTTCGTCTTGATTGTCATCTTACTGTGTCAATATACCTGTCGTCTTGGTTGTCATCTTACTGTGTCATTATACCTGTCGTCCTGATGTGTTGTCTTACTGCGTCATTATACCTGTCTTCCTGGTGTGTTGTCTTACTGTGTCATTATACCTGTCGTCTTGATTGTCATCTTACTGTGTCATTATACCTGTCGTCTTGATTGTCATCTTACTGTGTCATTATACCGGTCGTCCTGATGTGTTGTCTTGGTGCGTCATTATACCTGTCGTCTTGATTGTCATCTTACTGTGTCATTATACCTGTCGTCCTGATGTGTTGCCTTACTGCGTCATTATACCTGTCGTCTTGATTGTCATCTTAATGTGTCATCATACCTGTCGTCTTGATTGTCATCTTCCTTTGTCATTATACCTGTCATCTTGATTGTCATCTTACTGCGTCATTATACCTGTCGTCTTGATTGTCATCTTACTGTGTCATTATACCTGTCGTCTTGATTGTCATCTTACTGTGTCAACATACCTGTCGTCTTGGTTGTCATCTTACTGTGTCATTATACGTGTCGTCTTGATTGTCATCTTACTGTGTCATTATACGTGTCGTCTTGGTTGTCATCTTACTGTGTCATTATACGTGTCGTCTTGATTGTCATCTTACTGCGTCATTATACATGTCGTCTTGATTGTCATCTTACTGCGTCATTATACCTGTCGTCCTGATGTGTTGTCTTACTGTGTCATTATACCTGTCGTCCTGTTGTGTCGTCTTACTGTGTCATTATACCTGTCGTCCTGTTGTGTCGTCTTACTGTGTCATTATACCTGTCGTCCTGGTTGTTGTCTTACTGTGTCATTATACCTGTCGTCCTGATGTGTCGTCTTACTGTGTCATTATACCTGTCGTCCTGATGTGTCGTCTTACTGTGTCATTATACCTGTCGTCCTGTTTGTCATTTTACTGTGTCATTGTACGTGTCGTCTTGGTTGTCATCTTACTGCGTCATTATACCTGTCGTCTTGATTGTCATCTTACTGCGTCATTACACCTGTCGTCTTGATTGTCATCTTACTGCGTCATTATACCTGTCGTCCTGGTTGTCATCTTACTGCGTCATTATACCTGTCGTCTTGATTGTCATCTTTCTGCGTCATTATACCTGTCGTCTTGATTGTCATCTTACTGCGTCATTATACCTGTCGTCTTGATTGTCATCTTACTGCGTCATTATACCTGTCGTCTTGATTGTCATCTTACTGTGTCATTATACCTGTCGTCTTGATTGTCATCTTACTGTGTCAACATACCTGTCGTCTTGGTTGTCATCTTACTGTGTCATTATACGTGTCGTCTTGATTGTCATCTTACTGTGTCATTATACGTGTCGTCTTGGTTGTCATCTTACTGTGTCATTATACGTGTCGTCTTGATTGTCATCTTACTGCGTCATTATACATGTCGTCTTGATTGTCATCTTACTGCGTCATTATACCTGTCGTCCTGATGTGTTGTCTTACTGTGTCATTATACCTGTCGTCCTGTTGTGTCGTCTTACTGTGTCATTATACCTGTCGTCCTGTTGTGTCGTCTTACTGTGTCATTATACCTGTCGTCCTGGTTGTTGTCTTACTGTGTCATTATACCTGTCGTCCTGATGTGTCGTCTTACTGTGTCATTATACCTGTCGTCCTGATGTGTCGTCTTACTGTGTCATTATACCTGTCGTCCTGTTTGTCATTTTACTGTGTCATTGTACGTGTCGTCTTGGTTGTCATCTTACTGCGTCATTATACCTGTCGTCTTGATTGTCATCTTACTGCGTCATTATACCTGTCGTCTTGATTGTCATCTTACTGCGTCATTATACCTGTCGTCCTGGTTGTCATCTTACTGCGTCATTATACCTGTCGTCTTGATTGTCATCTTTCTGCGTCATTATACCTGTCGTCTTGATTGTCATCTTACTGCGTCATTATACCTGTCGTCTTGATTGTCATCTTACTGCGTCATTATACCTGTCGTCTTGATTGTCATCTTACTGCGTCATTATACCTGTCGTCTTGATTGTCATCTTACTGTGTCAACATACCTGTCGTCTTGATTGTCATCTTCCTGTGTCATTATACGTGTCGTCTTTGTTGTCATCTTACTGTGTCATTATCCGTGTCGTCTTGATTGTCATCTTACTGCGTCATTATACATGTCGTCTTCATTGTCATCTTACTGCGTCATTATACCTGTCGTCTTGGTTGTCATCTTACTGTTCATTATACGTGTCGTCTTGATTGTCATCTTACTGTGTCATTAGACGTGTCGTCTTGATTGTCATCTTACTGTGTCATTATACGTATCATCTTGGTTGTCATCTTACTGTGTCATTATACGTATCGTCTTGGTTGTCATCTTACTGTGTCATTATACGTGTCGTCTTGATTGTCATCTTACTGTGTCATTATACGTATCGTCTTGGTTGTCATCTTACTGTGTCATTATACGTATCGTCTTGGTTGTCATCTTACTGTGTCATTATACATGTCGTCTTGATTGTCATCTTACTGTGTCATTATATATGTCGTCTTGATTGTCATCTTACATGTCGTCTTGATTGTCATCTTACTGTGTCATTATACACGTCGTCTTGATTATCATCTTACTGCGTCAATATACGTGTCGTCTTGATTGTCATCTTACTGCGTCATTATACCTGTCGTCTTGATTGTCATCTTATTGTGTCATTATACCTTTCGTCTTGATTGTCATCTTACTGCGTCATTATACCTGTCGTCTTGATTGTCATCTTACTGTGTCATTATATATGTCGTCTTGATTGTCATCTTACATGTCGTCTTGATTGTCATCTTACTGTGTCATTATACACGTCGTCTTGATTATCATCTTACTGCGTCAATATACGTGTCGTCTTGATTGTCATCTTACTGCGTCATTATACCTGTCGTCTTGATTGTCATCTTACTGTGTCATTATACGTATCGTCTTGGTTGTCATCTTACTGCGTCATTATACCTGTCGTCTTGATTGTCATCTTTCTGCGTCATTATACCTGTCGTCTTGATTGTCATCTTACTGCGTCATTATACCTGTCGTCTTGATTGTCATCTTACTGCGTCATTATACCTGTCGTCTTGATTGTCATCTTACTGTGTCAACATACCTGTCGTCTTGATTGTCATCTTGCTGTGTCATTATACGTGTCGTCTTTGTTGTCATCTTACTGTGTCATTATACCTTTCGTCTTGATTGTCATCTTACTGTGTCAATATACCTGTCGTCTTGGTTGTCATCTTACTGTGTCATTATACCTGTCGTCCTGATGTGTTGTCTTACTGCGTCATTATACCTGTCTTCCTGGTGTGTTGTCTTACTGTGTCATTATACCTGTCGTCTTGATTGTCATCTTACTGTGTCATTATACCTGTCGTCTTGATTGTCATCTTACTGTGTCATTATACCGGTCGTCCTGATGTGTTGTCTTGGTGCGTCATTATACCTGTCGTCTTGATTGTCATCTTACTGTGTCATTATACCTGTCGTCCTGATGTGTTGCCTTACTGCGTCATTATACCTGTCGTCTTGATTGTCATCTTAATGTGTCATCATACCTGTCGTCTTGATTGTCATCTTCCTTTGTCATTATACCTGTCATCTTGATTGTCATCTTACTGCGTCATTATACCTGTCGTCTTGATTGTCATCTTACTGTGTCATTATACCTGTCGTCTTGATTGTCATCTTACTGTGTCAACATACCTGTCGTCTTGGTTGTCATCTTACTGTGTCATTATACGTGTCGTCTTGATTGTCATCTTACTGTGTCATTATACGTGTCGTCTTGGTTGTCATCTTACTGTGTCATTATACGTGTCGTCTTGATTGTCATCTTACTGCGTCATTATACATGTCGTCTTGATTGTCATCTTACTGCGTCATTATACCTGTCGTCCTGATGTGTTGTCTTACTGTGTCATTATACCTGTCGTCCTGTTGTGTCGTCTTACTGTGTCATTATACCTGTCGTCCTGTTGTGTCGTCTTACTGTGTCATTATACCTGTCGTCCTGGTTGTTGTCTTACTGTGTCATTATACCTGTCGTCCTGATGTGTCGTCTTACTGTGTCATTATACCTGTCGTCCTGATGTGTCGTCTTGCTGTGTCATTATACCTGTCGTCCTGTTTGTCATTTTACTGTGTCATTGTACGTGTCGTCTTGGTTGTCATCTTACTGCGTCATTATACCTGTCGTCTTGATTGTCATCTTACTGCGTCATTATACCTGTCGTCTTGATTGTCATCTTACTGCGTCATTATACCTGTCGTCCTGGTTGTCATCTTACTGCGTCATTATACCTGTCGTCTTGATTGTCATCTTTCTGCGTCATTATACCTGTCGTCTTGATTGTCATCTTACTGCGTCATTATACCTGTCGTCTTGATTGTCATCTTACTGCGTCATTATACCTGTCGTCTTGATTGTCATCTTACTGCGTCATTATACCTGTCGTCTTGATTGTCATCTTACTGTGTCAACATACCTGTCGTCTTGATTGTCATCTTGCTGTGTCATTATACGTGTCGTCTTTGTTGTCATCTTACTGTGTCATTATCCGTGTCGTCTTGATTGTCATCTTACTGCGTCATTATACATGTCGTCTTCATTGTCATCTTACTGCGTCATTATACCTGTCGTCTTGGTTGTCATCTTACTGTTCATTATACGTGTCGTCTTGATTGTCATCTTACTGTGTCATTATACCTGTCGTCCTGATGTGTTGTCTTACTGCGTCATTATACCTGTCGTCCTGGTTGTCATCTCACTGTGTCATCTTACTGTGTCATTATACATGTCGTCTTGATTGTCATCTTACTGTGTCATCTTACTGCGTCATTATACCTGTCGTCTTGATTGTCATCTTACTGTGTCATTATACCTGTCGTCTTGATTGTCATCTTACTGTTTCATTATACCTGCCGTCCTGGTTGTCATCTTACTGTGTCATTATACCTGTCGTCTTGATTGTCATCTTTCTGTTTCATTATACCTGTTGTCCTGGTTGTGTCGTCTTACTGCGTCATTATACCTGTCGTCTTGATTGTCGTCTTACTGTCATTATACCTGTTGTCCAGATGTGTTGTCTTACTGCGTCATTATACCTTTCGTCTTGGTTGTCATCTTACTGTGTCATCTTACTGTGTCATCTTACTGTGTCATTATACATGTCGTCTTGATTGTCATCTTACTGTGTCATCTTACTGCGTCATTATACCTGTCGTCTTGATTGTCATCTAACTGTGTCATTAAACCTGTCGTCTTGATTGTCATCTTACTGTTTCATTATACCTGTCATCTTGGTTGTCATCTTACTGTTTCATTATACCTGTCATCTTGGTTGTCATCTTACTGTGTCATTATACCTGTCGTCTTGATTGTCATCTTACTGTGTCATTATACCTGTCGTCCTGATGTGTTGTCTTACTGCGTCATTATACCTGTCGTCCTGGTTGTCATCTTACTGTGTCATCTTACTGTGTCATTATACATGTCGTCTTGATTGTCATCTTACTGTGTCATCTTACTGCGTCATTATACCTGTCGTCTTGGTTGTCATCTTACTGTGTCATTATACCTGTCGTCTTGATTGTCATCTCACTGTGTCATTATACCTGTCGTCTTGATTGTCATCTTACTGTGTCATTATACCGGTCGTCTTGATTGTCATCTTACTGTGTCATTATACCTTTCGTCTTGATTGTCATCTTACTGTGTCATTATACTTGTCGTCTTGATTGTCATCTTACTGTGTCAATATACCTGTCGTCTTGGTTGTCATCTTACTGTGTCATTATACCTGTCGTCTTGATTGTCATCTTACTGTGTCATTATACCTGTCGTCTTGATTGTCATCTTACTGTCATTATACCTGTCGTCTTGGTTGTCATCTTACTGTGTCATTATACCTGTCGTCTTGATTGTCATCTCACTGTGTCATTATACCTGTCGTCTAGATTGTCATCTTACTGCGTCATTATACCTGTCGTCTTGATTGTCATCTTACTGCGTCATTATACCTGTCGTCTTGATTGACGCCTTACTGTCATTATACCTATTGTCCTGAGGTGTTGTCTTACTTTGTCATTATACCTGTCGTCTTGGTTGTCATCTTACTGTGTCATTATACATGTCGTCTTGATTGTGATCTTACTGCGTCAATATACCTGTCGTCTTGATTGTCATCTTACTGCGTCATTATACCTGTCGTCCTGGTTGTCATCTTTCTATGTCATTATACCTGTCGTCCTGATGTGTTGTCTTACTGTGTCATTATACCTGTCGTCTTGGTTGTCATCTTACTGTGTCATTATACCTGTCGTCTTGATTGTCATCTTACTGTGTCATTATACCTGTCGTCCTGATGTGTTGTCTTACTGCGTCATTATACCTGTCGTCCTGATGTGTTGTCTTACTGCGTCATTATACCTGTCGTCTTGGTTGTCATCTTACTGTGTCATTATACCTGTCGTCTTGATTGTCATCTGACTGTGTCATCTTACTGCGTCTGTATACCTGTTGTCTTGATTGTCATCTTACTGTGTCATTATACCTGTCGTCTTGATTGTCATCTTACTGTTTCATTATACCTGTTGTCCTGGTTGTGTCGTCTGACTGCGTCATTATACCTGTCGTCCTGGTTGTCATCTTACTGTGTCATCTTACTGTGTCATTATACATGTCGTCTTGATTGTCATCTTACTGTGTCATTATACCTGTCGTCTTGATTGTCATCTTACTGTTTCATTATACCTGTTGTCCTGGTTGTGTCGTCTGACTGCGTCATTATACCTGTCGTCCTGGTTGTCATCTTACTGTGTCAACTTACTGTGTCATTATACATGTCGTCTTGATTGTCATCTTACTGTGTCAACTTACTGCGTCTGTATACCTGTTGTCTTGATTGTCATCTTACTGTGTCATTATACCTGTCGTCTTGATTGTCATCTCACTGTGTCATTATACCTGTCGTCTAGATTGTCATCTTACTGCGTCATTATACCTGTCGTCTTGATTGTCGCCTTACTGTCATTATACCTATTGTCCTGAGGTGTTGTCTTACTGCGTCATTATACCTGTCGTCTTGGTTGTCATCTTACTGTGTCATTATACCTGTCGTCTTGATTGTCATCTTACTGTGTCATTATACCTGTCCTCTTGATTGTCATCTTACTGTGTCATTATACCTGTCGTCTTGATTGTCATCTTACTGTGTCATTATACCTGTCCTCTTGATTGTCATCTTACTGTGTCATTATACCTGTCCTCTTGATTGTCATCTTACTGTGTCATTATACCTGTCGTCCTGATGTGTTGTCTTACTGCGTCATTATACCTGTCGTCTTGATTGTCATCTTATTGCGTCATTATACCTGTCGTCTTGATTGTCATCTTACTATGTCATTATACCTGTCGTCCTGATGTGTTGTCTTACTGTGTCATTATACCTGTCGTCTTGGTTGTAATCTTACTGTGTCATTATACCTGTCGTCTTGATTGTCATCTTACTGTGTCATTATACCTGTCGTCCTGATGTGTTGTCTTACTGCGTCATTATACCTGTCGTCCTGATGTGTTGTCTTACTGCGTCATTATACCTGTCGTCTTGGTTGTCATCTTACTGTGTCATTATACCTGTCGTCTTGATTGTCATCTGACTGTGTCATTATACCTGTCGTCTTGATTGTCATCTTACTGTTTCATTATACCTGTTGTCCTGGTTGTGTCATCTGACTGCGTCATTATACCTGTCGTCCTGGTTGTCATCTTACTGTGTCAACTTACTGTGTCATTATACATGTCGTCTTGATTGTCATCTTACTGTGTCATCTTACTGCGTCTGTATACCTGTTGTCTTGATTGTCATCTTACTGTGTCATTATACCTGTCGTCTTGATTGTCATCTTACTGTGTCATTATATCTGTCGTCCTGATGTGTTGTCTTACTGCGTCATTATACCTGTCGTCTTGGATGTCATCTTACTGTGTCATTATACCTGTCGTCTTGATTGTCATCTTACTGTGTCATTATACCTGTCGTCTTGATTGTCATCTTACTGTGTCATTATACGTGTCGTCTTGATTGTCATCTTACTGTGTCATTATACCTGTCGTCCTGACGTGTTGTCTTACTGCGTCATTATACCTGTCATCTTGATTGTCATCTTACTGTTTCATTATTCCTGTCGTCCTGGTTGTCATCTTACTGCGTCATTATACCTGTCGTCTTGATTGTCATCTTACTGCGTCATTATACCTGTCGTCTTGATTGTCATCTTACTGTGTCAACATACCTGTCGTCTTGGTTGTCATCTTACTGTGTCATTATACGTGTCGTCTTGATTGTCATCTTACTGTGTCATTATACGTGTCGTCTTGGTTGTCATCTTACTGTGTCATTATACATGTCGTCTTGATTGTCATCTTACTGTGTCATTATACATGTCGTCTTGATTGTCATCTTACTGTGTCATGATACCTGTCGTCCTGATGTGTTGTCTTACTGCGTACTTATACCTGTCTTCCTGGTTGTCATCTTACTGTGTCATTATAGATGTCGTCTTGATTGTCATCTTACTGTGTCATTATACGTGTCGTCTTGGTTGTCATCTTACTGTGTCATTATACATGTCGTCTTGATTGTCATCTTACTGCGTCATTATACATGTCGTCTTGATTGTCATCTTACTGTGTCATGATACCTGTCGTCCTGATGTGTTGTCTTACTGCGTCATTATACCTGTCATCTTGATTGTCATCTTACTGTGTCATTATACCTGTCGTCCTGATGTGTTGTCTAACTGCGTAATTATACCTGTCGTCTTGATTGTCATCTTACTGCGTCATTATACCTGTCGTCTTGGTTGTCATCTTACTGCGTCATTATACCTGTCGTCTTGGTTGTCATCTTACTGTGTCATTGTACCTATCGTCTTGATTGTCATCTTACTGTGTCATTATACCTGTCGTCCTGATGTGTTGTCTTACTGCGTCATTATACTTGTCGTCTTGATTGTCATCTTACTGTGTCATTATACCTGTCGTCTTGATTGTCATCTTACTGCCATTATACCTGTCGTCTTGGTTGTCATCTTACTGTGTCATTATACCTGTCGTCTTGATTGTCATCTCATTGTGTCATTATACAGGTCGTCTTGATTGTCATCTCGCTGTGTCATTATATCGGTCGTCTTGATTGTCATCTTACTGTGTCATTATACCTGTCGTCTTGATTGTCATCTTACTGTGTCATTATACCTGTCGTCCTGATGTGTTGTCTTACTGCGTCATTATACCTGTCGTCTTGATTGTCATCTTACTGTGTCATTATACCTGTCGTCCTGATGTGTTGTCTTACTGCGTCATTATACCTGTCGTCCTTGTTGTCATCTTACTGTGTCATCTTACTGTGTCATTATACCTGTCGTCCTGATGTGTTGTCTTACTGCGTCATTATACCTGTCTTCCTGGTTGTCATCTTACTGTGTCATCATACCTGTCCTCTTGATTGTCATCTTACTGTGTCATTCTACCTGTCGTCCTGATAAGTTGTCTTACTGCATCATTATACCTGTCGTCTTGGTTGTCATCTTACTGCGTCATTATACCTGTCGTCCTGATGTGTTGTCTTACTGCGTCCTTATACCTGTCTTCCTGGTTGTCATCTTACTGCGTCATTATACCTGTCGTCTTGATTGTCATCTTACTGTGTCATTATACCTGTCGTCTTGATTGTCATCTTACTGTTTCTTTATACCTTTCGTCCTGGTTGTCATCTTACTGTGTCATTATACCTGTCGTCTTGATTGTCATCTTACTGTGTCATCTTACTGTGTCATTATACATGTCGTCTTGATTGTCATCTTACTGTGTCATTATACCTGTCGTCCTGATGTGTTGTCTTACTGCGTCATTATACCTGTCGTCTTGATTGTCATCTTACTGCGTCATTATACCTGTCTTCCTGATGTGGTGTCTTACTGCGTCATTATACTTGTCGTCTTGATTATCATCTTACTGTTTCATTATACCTGTCAACCTGGTTGTCATCTTACTGTGTCATTATACCTGTCGTCTTGATTGTCATCTTATTGTTTCATTATACCTGTTGTCCTGGTTGTCATCTTACTGTGTCATTATACCTGTCGTCTTGATTGTCATCTTACAGTCATCATACCTGTCGTCCTGATGTGTTGTCTTACTGCGTCATTATACCTGTCGTCTTGATTGTCATCTTACTGCGTCATTACACCTGTCGTCCTGATGTGTTGTCTTACTGTGTCATTATACCTGTCGTCTTGGTTGTCATCTTACTGTGTCATTATACCTGTCATCTTGATTGTCATCTTTCTGTGTCATTATACCTGTCGTCCTGATGTGTTGTCTTACTGCGTCATTATACCTGTCGTCTTGGTTGTCATCTTACTGTGTCATTATACCTGTCGTCATGATGTGTTGTCTTACTCTGTCATTATACCTGTCGTCTTGGTTGTCATCTTACTGTGTCATTATACCTGTCGTCTTGATTGTCATCTTACTGTGTCATTATACCTGTCGTCCTGATGTGTTGTCTTACTGCGTCATTATACCTGTCGTCTTGATTGTCATCTTACTGCGTCATTATACCTGTCGTCTTGATTGTCATCTCACTGTGTCATTATACCTGTTGTCCTGGTTGTCATCTTACTGTGTCATTATACCTGTCGTCTTGATTGTCATCTTACAGTCATTATACCTGTCGTCCTGATGTGTTGCCTTACTGCGTCATTATACCTGTCGTCGTGGATGTCATCTTACTGTGTCATTATACCTGTCGTCCTGATGTGTTGTCTTACTGCGTCATTATACCCGTCGTCTTGATTGTCATCTTACTGTGTCATTATACCTGTCATCTTGATTGCTATGTTACTGTGTCATTATACCTGTCGTCTTGATTGTCATCTTACTGTGTCATTATACCTGTCGTCTTGATTGTCATCTTACTGCGTCATTATACCTGTCGTCCTGATGTGTTGTCTTACTGCGTCATGATACCTGTCGTCTTGGTTGTCATCTTACTGTTTCATTATACCTGTCGTCTTGACTGTCATCTTACTGTGTCATTATACCTGTCGTCCTGACGTGTTGTCTTACTGCGTCATTATACCTGTATTCCTGGTTGTCATCTCACTGTGTCATTATACCTGTCGTCTTGATTGTCATCTTACTGTGTCATTATACCTGTCGTCCTGATGTGTTGTCTTACTGCATCATTATACCTGTCGTCTTGATTGTCATCTTACTGCGTCATTATACCTGTCGTCTTAATTGTCATCTTACTGCGTCATTATACCTCTCGTCTTGGTTGTCATCTTACTGTGTCATTATACCTGTCGTCTTGATTGTCATCTTACTGAGTCATTATACCTGTCGTCCTGATGTGTTGTCTTACTGCGTCATTATACCTGTCGTCTTGATTGTCATCTTACTGCGTCATTATACCTGTCGTCCTGATGTGTTGTCTTACTGTGTCATTATACCTGTCGTCTTGATTGTCATCTTACTGTGTCATTATACCTGTCGTCCTGATGTGTTGTCTTACTGCGTCATTATACCTGTCATTTTGATTGTCATCTTACTGTGTCATTATACCTGTCGTCCTGATGTGTTGTCTTACTGCGTCATTATACCTGTCGTCCTGGTTGTCATCTTACTGTGTCATCTTACTGTGTCATTATAGATGTCGTCTTGATTGTCATCTTACTGTGTCATCTTACTGCGTCATTATACCTGTCGTCTTGATTGTCATCTTACTGTGTCATGATACCTGTCGTCCTGATGTGTTGTCTTACTGCGTCCTTATACCTGTCTTCCTGGTTGTCATCTTACTGCGTCATTATACCTGTCGTCTTGATTGTCATCTTACTGTGTCATTATACCTGTCGTCTTGATTGTCATCTTACTGTTTCTTTATACCTGTCGTCCTGGTTGTCATCTTACTGTGTCATTATACCTGTCGTCTTGATTGTCATCTTACTGTGTCATCTTACTGTGTCATTATACATGTCGTCTTGATTGTCATCTTACTGTGTCATTATACCTGTCGTCCTGATGTGTTGTCTTACTGCGTCATTATACCTGTCGTCTTGATTGTCATCTTACTGCGTCATTATACCTGTCTTCCTGATGTGGTGTCTTACTGCGTCATTATACTTGTCGTCTTGATTATCATCTTACTGTTTCATTATACCTGTCAACCTGGTTGTCATCTTACTGTGTCATTATACCTGTCGTCTTGATTGTCATCTTATTGTTTCATTATACCTGTTGTCCTGGTTGTCATCTTACTGTGTCATTATACCTGTCGTCTTGATTGTCATCTTACAGTCATCATACCTGTCGTCCTGATGTGTTGTCTTACTGCGTCATTATACCTGTCGTCTTGATTGTCATCTTACTGCGTCATTACACCTGTCGTCCTGATGTGTTGTCTTACTGTGTCATTATACCTGTCGTCTTGGTTGTCATCTTACTGTGTCATTATACCTGTCATCTTGATTGTCATCTTACTGTGTCATTATACCTGTCGTCCTGATGTGTTGTCTTACTGCGTCATTATACCTGTCGTCTTGGTTGTCATCTTACTGTGTCATTATACCTGTCATCTTGATTGTCATCTTACTGTGTCATTATACCTGTCGTCCTGATGTGTTGTCTTACTCTGTCATTATACCTGTCGTCTTGGTTGTCATCTTACTGTGTCATTATACCTGTCGTCTTGATTGTCATCTTACTGTGTCATTATACCTGTCGTCCTGATGTGTTGTCTTACTGCGTCATTATACCTGTCGTCTTGATTGTCATCTTACTGCGTCATTATACCTGTCGTCTTGATTGTCATCTCACTGTGTCATTATACCTGTTGTCCTGGTTGTCATCTTACTGTGTCATTATACCTGTCGTCTTGATTGTCATCTTACAGTCATTATACCTGTCGTCCTGATGTGTTGCCTTACTGCGTCATTATACCTGTCGTCGTGGATGTCATCTTACTGTGTCATTATACCTGTCGTCCTGATGTGTTGTCTTACTGCGTCATTATACCCGTCGTCTTGATTGTCATCTTACTGTGTCATTATACCTGTCATCATGATTGCTATCTTACTGTGTCATTAGTGGGCTGTGCAGCACAGCCCACTATTGTTCTTCACCGCGCCTCTTTTTATTAGTGGGCTGTGCAGCACAGCCCACAATGGCCCCCTCTATAGCGTAGCTATAGGGGTCCATTGTGGGCTGTGCGAAGCACAGCCCACTATTGTTCTTCACCGCGCCTCTTTTTATTAGTGGGCTGTGCAGCACAGCCCACAATGGCCCCCTCTATAGCAAAGCTATAGGGGTCCATTGTGGGCTGTGCGAAGCACAGCCCACTATTGTTATTGCTCGCGCCTCTTTTTATTATTCTTCCTCCCTGATTTTCGGCACCTAACTTGCCCCGCAGCTTTGAGCGCACACAAACAAAAAATACATCAAAACGTGCGGCTCGTTCGGACTCGGTGTGCTATTATTTTTATCTCCAGAATATTAATTTTTCGCGTCGTAAGACGCGAAAAACTGCCACAAATTTCCCATCTGGAATGAATGGGACGAGGTCCAAAAAACGCACAAATCTGCCACGTTTTTCAAACATCTCCTGCTCTGGCCTACGTTCACCTAGAAACACCATTCAAACTTTAAAATGTAGGCACGGGTCTTGTCTATTTAAGTTGTATTTGAACTTTTTTCCTACCATGTTTCGTTTTTGAACGGTGAGCCTTTAAAGATGGTGAGTTATTTTGGAAAAATTCAGGATTTATAATGGGTGTGTATTGCGGAATGTTCGTGCAGAGCTAATTGACAGAGTGCGGAGACTGAAAAAAAACTCTCAGAAATTCTGTCTCTCTCTCGCGACCCCAGCCACAAATTACACAGTAGAACTGTGATTTTTTCACAGAGTTGTAGCCACACTTGTCTTCTTTCTCCCAATGTGTCTACTTTATCAGTAGGATGTACGGTTTTTGATTTATCTGCCCCTAACCGACAAGAGTAGCTCTCAACTGCTCCATTTACTCCAATGTTAATCGGGAGGAGGATTTTCCAGGATTTTCGAAAGTGCACCTGTTTTTAACTCGCTCCTATTACCACATTTTAGAAGCTAGGACCACAAAAACTTATGTCTGTGTTCTTTAAGGCCTTTCTGGCTTGATGGTGAAGAAATTTTGACGATATCATGTTTGGTTTGGAAGAAATGGCAGTAGTTTGACGTCCTAAATGTGAGCCAGAAATCACGCTCAAATCAGCTGCCACAGACACCAGCTTTGGTCGTTGCTAGGGAGTAACGACAACCATCTCCGCGGCAACCGAGCTCAGCTGGGCCAATTAATTCTTCAGACTCCAAAAAACTCTCAGAAATTCTCTCTTTCCGTGACTCACCCCAGCCACAAATTACACAGTAGAACAGTGATTTTTCACAAAGTTGTAGCCACACTTGTCTTCTTTCTCCCAATCTGTCTACTTTATCAGTAGGACTTATGGTTTTTGATTGATCTGCCCCTAACCGACAAGAGTAGCGCTCAACTGCTCCATTCACTCCAATGTAAATCACACAGACAGAGAGACTGCAGCAGAGTATGATCGTCCGGCGTCTGTGTCAAGTGCACAGATATCAGCCATCTCATTGGACAAATCACCTCGGATACAGATGACAGACAACACAGGAGGACTCTGATTGGACAGTTGTGTGTGTGGTTTTTTCTGCCATGATATAACCTTCTGCTCCGTGCTGATCGATCTCATTTGACAAATCACCTCGGATACAGATGACAGACAACACAGGAGGACTCTGATTGGACAGTTGTGTGTGTGTGGTCGTTCATATTTCACGTGTATGACAAGAGTCCCAGCCTGAACACAATTACATGAAAATATTTCCCATCAGGCCTAGCGCCCGCTACTGGAAACAGGAAGTGACATATTTTACTCTACAAGCCCCTCCTCCAAGGTGGTAAAACATGTTAACCTCAAATTCATGTCCGGAAACTCTTAAGACCTTGATTAAGGTCTGTGACAAAACTTGTTCAGGTTACAACAGAGGGCGTGACCCTGGCGGCGCGGCGCATATAACCTTTGCCATGATGCCTCGCCATGACATTTAGGCTGCGATAACTCGCCTGTACTTCATCCTGTCTGCACCAAATTTCACATGCTTGATCAGAGTCCCGCCCTGAACAGATCTACACACTCCTTTCCTTACCAATACTATAGCGCCACCCACTGGTGACAGCCTGTATCAACTCTCATATACATTGTCTGATTTGCTCCAAATTTCACAAGTTTGATGAGGGTACTGCCCTGAACACATCTACATATACATTTCTCACTCATAGTCATAGCGCCACCTACTGGGCAGAGCCTGTATAAACTGTCCTATACATTGTCCAATCTCCACCAAATTTCACAGGTTTGATGAGGGTACTGCCCTGAACACATCTACATATACATTTTTCACTCATACTGATGGCGCCACCTACTGGGCAGAGCCTGTATCAACTCTCATATACATTGTCTGATTTGCTCCAAATTTCACAGGTTTCATGAGGGTACTGCCCTGAACACATCTGCATATTCATTTTTCACTCATACTGATGGCGCCACCTACTGGTAAGAGCCAGTAGTAACTCTCATATACAATGTTCAATCAGCTTGAAATTTCCCATGTATGATTACAGTGTCGGACTGAACAGTTCTACAGAATCATTTTTCGCTCATACTCTTAGCGCCACCTACTGGCAAGAGCCAGTACTACCTGTTACATACAATGTTATATCAGCTTCAAATTTCACATGCATGATTATAGTCTCGGCCTGAACAGATCTCCATAGGAAATTTCCCAACAGGGGTTAGCAAAGCTATAGGCTATCCATAAGTACATAATGTGTCTGTCTAGACAAATACCATAGATGAAGACGCTGAGAATGAATGGTAGGTGGTGAAATGAATACATTGTAGCATTGCATTGTAGCATTGCATTGTAGTATAGTAGCATCATAGCATCAATGTACACGCGCACACAGACATGCAGCGCAGCACAGCCCACTCTCGCGATTTCCCAACGGGGAATTGTCTAGTTATTATTCTTCCTACCAGATTTTCGGTTTCTTTCTTGCCCCGCAGCTTTGAGCGCACACAAATAAAAAATACATCAAAACGTGCGGCTCGTTCGGACTCGGTGTGCTATTATTTTTATCTCCAGAATATTAATTTTTCGCGTCGTAAGACGCGAAAAACTGGGAAAAAATTCCCATCTGGAATGAATGGGACGAGGAAAAAAAAACTCGAAAATCTGACACGTTTTTCAAACATCTCCTGCTCTGGCCTACGTTCACCTAGAAACACCATTCAAACTTTAAAATGTAGGCACAGGTCTTGTCTATTTAAGTTGTATTTGTATTTTTTTCCTACCATGTTTCGTTTTTGAACGGTGAGCCTTTAAAGATGGTGAGTTATTTTGGAAAAATTCAGGATTTATAATGGGTGTGTATTGCGGAATGTTCGTGCAGAGCTAATTGACAGAGTGCGGAGACTCAAAAAAAACTCTCAGAAATTCTGTCTCTCTCTCGCGACCCCAGCCACAAATTACACAGTAGAACTGTGATTTTTTCACAGAGTTGTAGCCACACTTGTCTTCTTTCTCCCAATGTGTCTACTTTATCAGTAGGATTTACGGTTTTTGATTTATCTGCCCCTCACCGACAAGAGTAGCTCTCAACTGCTCCATTTACTCCAATGTTAATCGGGAGGAGGATTTTCCAGGATTCTCGAAAGTGCACCTGTTTTTAACTCGCTCCTATTACCACATTTTAGAAGCTAGGACCACAAAAACTTATGTCTGTGTTCTTTAAGGCCTTTCTGGCTTGATGGTGAAGAAATTTTGCCGATATCATGTTTGGTTTGGAAGAAATGGCAGTAGTTTGACGTCCTAAATGCGAGCCAGAAATCACGCTCAGATCAGCTGCCACAGACACCAGCTTTGGTCGTTGCTAGGGAGTAACGACAACCATCTCCGCGGCAACCGAGCTCAGCTGGGCCAATTAATTCTTCAGACTCCAAAAAACTCTCAGAAATTCTCTCTTTCCGTGACTCACCCCAGCCACAAATTACACAGTAGAACAGTGATTTTTCACAAAGTTGTAGCCACACTTGTCTTCTTTCTCCCAATCTGTCTACTTTATCAGTAGGACTTATGGTTTTTGATTGATCTGCCCCTAACCGACAAGAGTAGCGCTCAACTGCTCCATTCACTCCAATGTAAATCACACAGACAGACAGACTGCAGCAGAGTATGATCGTCCGGCGTCTGTGTCAAGTGCACAGATATCAGCCATCTCATTGGACAAATCCCCTCGGATACAGATGACAGACAACACAGGAGGACTCTGATTGGACAGTTGTGTGTGTGTGGTTTTTCATATTTCACGTGTATGACAAGAGTCCCAGCCTGAACACAATTACATGAAAATATTTCCCATCAGGCCTAGCGCCCGCTACTGGAAACAGGAAGTGACATATTTGACTCTACAAGCCCCTCCTCCAAGGTGGTAAAACATGTTAACCTCAAATTCATGTCAGGAAACTCGTAAGACCTTGATTAAGGTCTGTGACAAAACTTGTTCAGGTTACAACAGAGGGCGTGACCCTGGCGGCGCGGCGCATATAACCTTCGCCATGATGCCTCGCCATGACATTTAGGCTGCGATAACTCGCCTGTACTTCATCCTGTCTGCACCAAATTTCACATGCTTGATCAGAGTCCCGCCCTGAACAGATCTACACACTCCTTTCCTTACCAATACTATAGCGCCACCCACTGGTGACAGCCTGTATCAACTCTCATATACATTGTCTGATTTGCTCCAAATTTCACAAGTTTGATGAGGGTACTGCCCTGAACACATCTGCATATTCATTTTTCACTCATACTGATGGCGCCACCTACTGGTAAGAGCCAGTAGTAACTCTCATATACAATGTTCAATCAGCTTGAAATTTCCCATGTATGATTACAGTGTCGGACTGAACAGTTCTACAGAATCATTTTTCGCTCATACTCTTAGCGCCACCTACTGGCAAGAGCCAGTACTACCTGTTACATACAATGTTATATCAGCTTCAAATTTCACATGCATGATTATAGTCTCGGCCTGAACAGATCTCCATAGGAAATTTCCCAACAGGGGTTAGCAAAGAAGACGCTGCAAATCACGCGCACACAGACATGC
Organism: Semicossyphus pulcher; assembly: GCF_022749685.1. Lineage (NCBI taxonomy): Eukaryota > Metazoa > Chordata > Actinopteri > Labriformes > Labridae > Semicossyphus > Semicossyphus pulcher. Next base: position 11,675,198 of record NW_027211692.1, read on the forward strand.
AGCGCAGCACAGCCCACTCTCGCGATTTCCCAACGGGGAATTGTCTAGTTAGTGGGCTGTGCAGCACAGCCCACAATGGCCCCCTCTATAGCGTAGCTATAGGGGTCCATTGTGGGCTGTGCGAAGCACAGCCCACTATTGTTCTTCACTGCGCCTCTTTTTATTATTCTTCCTCCCTGATTTTCGGTTTCTTTCTTGCCCCGCAGCTTTGAGCGCACACAAACAAAAAATACATCAAAACGTGCGGCTCGGTCTAACTCGCTATGCTATTATTTTTATCTCCAGAATATTAATTTTTCGCGTCGTAAGACGCGAAAAACTGGGAAAAAATTCCCATCTGGAATGAATGGGACGAGGTACAAAAAACTTGCAAATCTGCAACGTTTTTCAAACATCTCCTGCTCTGGCCTACGTTCACCTAGAAACACCATTCAAACTTTAAAATGTAGGCACGGGTCTTGTCTATTTAAGTTGTATTTGAACTTTTTTCCTACCATGTTTCGTTTTTGAACGGTGACCCTTTAAAGATGGTGAGTTATTTTGGAAAAATTCAGGATTTATAATGGGTGTGTATTGCGGAATGTTCGTGCAGAGCTAACTGACAGAGTGCGGAGACTCAAAAAAAACTCTCAGAAATTCTCTTTCTCTCTCGCGACCCCAGCCACAAATTACACAGTAGAACTGTGATTTTTTCACAGAGTTGTAGCCACACTTGTCTTCTTTCTCCCAATGTGTCTACTTTATCAGTAGGATGTACGGTTTTTGATTTATCTGCCCCTAACCGACAAGAGTAGCTCTCAACTGCTCCATTTACTCCAATGTTAATCGGGAGGAGGATTTTCCAGGATTTTCGAAAGTGCACCTGTTTTTAACTCGCTCCTATTACCACATTTTAGAAGCTAGGACCACAAAAACTTATGTCTGTGTTCTTTAAGGCCTTTCTGGCTTGATGGTGAAGAAATTTTGCCGATATCATGTTTGGTTTGGAAGAAATGGCAGTAGTTTGACGTCCTAAATGTGAGCCAGAAATCACGCTCAGATCAGCTGCCACAGACACCAGCTTTGGTCGTTGCTAGGGAGTAACGACAACCATCTCCGCGGCAACCGAGCTCAGCTGGGCCAATTAATTCTTCAGACTCCAAAAAACTCTCAGAAATTCTCTCTTTCCGTGACTCACCCCAGCCACAAATTACACAGTAGAACAGTGATTTTTCACAAAGTTGTAGCCACACTTGTCTTCTTTCTCCCAATCTGTCTACTTTATCAGTAGGACTTATGGTTTTTGATTTATCTGCCCCTAACCGACAAGAGTAGCGCTCAACTGCTCCATTCACTCCAATGTAAATCACACAGACAGACAGACTGCAGCAGAGTATGATCATCCGGCGTCTGTGTCAAGTGCACAGATATCAGCCATCTCATTGGACAAATCACCTCGGATACAGATGACAGACAACACAGGAGGACTCTGATTGGACAGTTGTGTGTGTGTGGTTTTTTCTGCCATGATATAACCTTCTGCTCCGTGCTGATCGATCTCATTGGACAAATCACCTCGGATACAGATGACAGACAACCCAGGAGGACTCTGATTGGACAGTTGTGTGTGTGTGGTTTTTCATATTTCACGTGTATGACAAGAGTCCCAGCCTGAACACAATTACATGAAAATATTTCCCATGAGGCCTAGCGCCCGCTACTGGAAACAGGAAGTGACATATTTTACTCTACAAGCCCCTCCTCCAAGGTGGTAAAACATGTTAACCTCAAATTCATGTCAGGAAAGTCTTAAGACCTTGATTAAGGTCTGTGACAAAACTTGTTCAGGTTACAACAGAGGGCGTGACCCTGGCGGCGCGGCGCATATAACCTTCGCCATGATGCCTCGCCATCACATTTAGGCTGCGATAACTCGCCTGTACTTCATCCTGTCTGCACCAAATTTCACATGCTTGATCAGAGTCCCGCCCTGAACAGATCTACACACTCCTTTCCTTACCAATACTATAGCGCCACCCACTGGTGACAGCCTGTATCAACTCTCATATACATTGTCCAATCTCCACCAAATTTCACAAGTTTGATGAGGGTACCGCCCTGAACACATCTACATATACATTTCTCACTCATAGTCATAGCGCCACCTACTGGGCAGAGCCTGTATAAACTGTCATATACATTGTCCAATCTCCACCAAATTTCACAGGTTTGATGAGGGTACTGCCCTGAACACATCTACAGATACATTTTTCACTCATACTGATGGCGCCACCTACTGGGCAGAGCCTGTATCAACTCTCATATACATTGTCTGATTTGCTCCAAATTTCACAGGTTTCATGAGGGTACTGCCCTGAACACATCTGCATATTCATTTTTCACTCATAGTCACAGCGCCACCTACTGGTAAGAGCCAGTAGTAACTCTCATATACAATGTTCAATCAGCTTGAAATTTCCCATGTATGATTACAGTGTCGGACTGAACAGTTCTACAGAATCATTTTTCGCTCATACTCTTAGCGCCACCTACTGGCAAGAGCCAGTACTACCTGTTACATACAATGTTATATCAGCTTCAAATTTCACATGCATGATTATAGTCTCGGCCTGAACAGATCTCCATAGGAAATTTCCCAACAGGGGTTAGCAAAGCTATAGGCTATCCATAAGTACAGAATGTGTCTGTCTAGACTGTTAGCTAAATGTTATCATAGCATCAATGTACGCACACAGACATGCAGCGCAGCACAGCCCACTCTCGCGATTTCCCAACGGGGAATTGTCTAGTTATTATTCTTCCTACCAGATTTTCGGTTTCTTTCTTGCCCCGCAGCTTTGAGCACACACAAATAAAAAATACATCAAAACGTGCGGCTCGTTCGGACTCGGTGTGCTATTATTTTTATCTCCAGAATAATAATTTTTCGCGTCGTAAGACGCGAAAAACTGGGAAAAAATTCCCATCTGGAATGAATGGGACGAGGAAAAAAAAACTCGAAAATCGGAGACGTTTTTCAAACATCTCCTGCTCTGGCCTACGTTCACCTAGAAACACCATTCAAACTTTAAAATGTAGCCACGGGTCTTGTCTATTTAAGTTGTATTTGAACTTTTTTCCTACGATGTTTCGTTTTTGAACGGTGAGCCTTTAAATATGGTGAGTTATTTTGGAAAAATTCAGGATTTATAATGGGTGTGTATTGCGGAATGTTCGTGCAGAGCTAATTGACAGAGTGCGGAGACTCAAAAAAAACTCTCAGAAATTCTCTCTCTCTCTCGCGACCCCAGCCACAAATTACACAGTAGAACTGTGATTTTTTCACAGAGTTGTAGCCACACTTGTCTTCTTTCTCCCAATGTGTCTACTTTATCAGTAGGATGTACGGTTTTTCATTTATCTGCCCCCAACCGACAAGAGTAGCTCTCAACTGCTCCATTTACTCCAATGTTAATCGGGAGGAGGATTTTCCAGGATTCTCGAAAGTGGACCTGTTTTTAACTCGCTCCTATTACCACATTTTAGAAGCTAGGACCACAAAAACTTATGTCTGTGTTCTTTAAGGCCTTTCTGGCTTGATGGTGAAGAAATTTTGACGATATCATGTTTGGTTTGGAAGAAATGGCAGTAGTTTGACGTCCTAAATGTGAGCCAGAAATCACGCTCAGATCAGCTGCCACAGACACCAGCTTTGGTCGTTGCTAGGGAGTAACGACAACCATCTCCGCGGCAACCGAGCTCAGCTGGGCCAATTAATTCTTCAGACTCCAAAAAACTCTCAGAAATTCTCTCTTTCCGTGACTCACCCCAGCCACAAATTACACAGTAGAACAGCGATTTTTCACAAAGTTGTAGCCACACTTGTCTTCTTTCTCCCAATCTGTCTACTTTATCAGTAGGACTTATGGTTTTTGATTAATCTGCCTGTAACCGACAAGAGTAGCGCTCAACTGCTCCATTCACTCCAATGTAAATCACACAGACAGACAGACTGCAGCAGAGTGTGATCGTCCGGCGTCTGTGTCAAGTGCACAGATATCAGCCATCTCATTGGACAAATCACCTCGGATACAGATGACAGACAACACAGGAGGACTCTGATTGGACAGTTGTGTGTGTGTGGTTTTTTCTGCCATGATATAACCTTCTGCTCCGCGCTGATCGATCTCATTTGACAAATCACCTCGGATACAGATGACAGACAACACAGGAGGACTATGATTGGACAGTTGTGTGTGTGTGGTTTTTCATATTTCACGTGTATGACAAGAGTCCCAGCCTGAACACAATTACATGAAAATATTTCCCATCAGGCCTAGCGCCCGCTACTGGAAACAGGAAGTGACATATAAGCCCCTCCTCCAAGGTGGTAAAACATGTTAACCTCAAATTCATGTCAGGAAACTCGTAAGACCTTGATTAAGGTCTGTGACAAAACTTGTTCAGGTTACAACAGAGGGCGTGACCCTGGCGGCGTGGCGCATATAACCTTCGCCATGATGCCTCGCCATGACATTTAGGCTGCGATAACTCGCCTGTACTTCATCCTGTCTGCACCAAATTTCACATGCTTGATCAGAGTCCCGCCCTGAACAGATCTACACACTCCTTTCCTTACCAATACTATAGCGCCACCCACTGGTGACAGCCTGTATCAACTCTCATATACATTGTCCAATCTCCACCAAATTTCACATGCTTGATCAGAGTCCCGCCCTGAACAGATCTACACACTCCTTTCCTTACCAATACTATAGCGCCACCCACTGGTGACAGCCTGTATCAACTCTCATATACATTGTCTGATTTGCTCCAAATTTCACAAGTTTGATGAGGGTACCACCCTGAACACATCTACATATACATTTCTCACTCATAGTCATAGCGCCACCTACTGGGCAGAGCCTGTATCAACTGTCATATACATTGTCCAATCTCCACCAAATTTCACAGGTTTGATGAGGGTACTGCCCTGAACACATCTACATAGACATTTTTCACTCATACTGATGGCGCCACCTACTGGGCAGAGCCTGTATCAACTCTCATATAGATTGTCTGATTTGCTCCAAATTTCACAGGTTTCATGAGGGTACTGCCCTGAACACATCTGCATATTCATTTTTCACTCATAGTCACAGCGCCACCTACTGGTAAGAGCCAGTAGTAACTCTCATATACAATGTTCAATCAGCTTGAAATTTCCCATGTATGATTACACTGTCGGACTGAACAGTTCTACAGAATCATTTTTCGCTCATACTCTTAGCGCCACCTACTGGCGAGAGCCAGTACTTTTTTACACGTGGGGTTCACACACACACGCGCACACAGACATGCAGCGCAGCACAGCCCACTCTCGCGATTTCCCAACGGGGAATTGTCTAGTTATACCTGTCGTCTTGATTGTCATCTTACTGCGTCATTATACCTGTCGTCTTGATTGTCATCTTACTGCGTCATTATACCTGTCGTCCTGATGTGTTGTCTTACTGCGTCATGATACCTGTCGTCTTGGTTGTCATCTTACTGTTTCATTATACCTGTCGTCTTGACTGTCATCTTACTGTGTCATTATACCTGTCGTCCTGACGTGTTGTCTTACTGCGTCATTATACCTGTATTCCTGGTTGTCATCTTACTGTGTCATTATACCTGTCGTCTTGATTGTCATCTTACTGTGTCATTATACCTGTCGTCCTGATGTGTTGTCTTACTGCATCATTATACCTGTCGTCTTGATTGTCATCTTACTGCGTCATTATACCTGTCGTCTTAATTGTCATCTTACTGCGTCATTATACCTCTCGTCTTGGTTGTCATCTTACTGTGTCATTATACCTGTCGTCTTGATTGTCATCTTACTGAGTCATTATACCTGTCGTCCTGATGTGTTGTCTTACTGCGTCATTATACCTGTCGTCTTGATTGTCATCTTACTGCGTCATTATACCTGTCGTCCTGATGTGTTGTCTTACTGTGTCATTATACCTGTCGTCTTGATTGTCATCTTACTGTGTCATTATCCCTGTCGTCCTGATGTGTTGTCTTACTGCGTCATTATACCTGTCATTTTGATTGTCATCTTACTGTGTCATTATACCTGTCGTCCTGATGTGTTGTCTTACTGCGTCATTATACCTGTCGTCCTGGTTGTCATCTTACTGTGTCATCTTACTGTGTCATTATAGATGTCGTCTTGATTGTCATCTTACTGTGTCATCTTACTGCGTCATTATACCTGTCGTCTTGATTGTCATCTTACTGTGTCATGATACCTGTCGTCCTGATGTGTTGTCTTACTGCGTCCTTATACCTGTCTTCCTGGTTGTCATCTTACTGCGTCATTATACCTGTCGTCTTGATTGTCATCTTACTGTGTCATTATACCTGTCGTCTTGATTGTCATCTTACTGTTTCTTTATACCTGTCGTCCTGGTTGTCATCTTACTGTGTCATTATACCTGTCGTCCTGATGTGTCATCTTACTGTGTCATCTTACTGTGTCATTATACATGTCGTCTTGATTGTCATCTTACTGTGTCATTATACCTGTCGTCTTGATTGTCATCTTACTGCGTCATTATACCTGTTGTCCTGATGTGTTGTCTTACTGCGTCATTATACCTGTCGTCTTGATTGTCATCTTATTGCGTCATTATACCTGTCGTCTTGATTGTCATCTTACTGTGTCATTATACCTGTCGTCCTGATGTGTTGTCTTACTGCGTCATTATACCTGTCGTCTTGATTGTTATCTTACTGCGTCATTATACCCTTCGTCCTGATGTGGTTTCTTACTGCGTCATTATACTTGTCGTCTTGATTGTCATCTTACTGTTTCATTATACCTGTCAACCTGGTTGACATCTTACTGTGTCATTATACCTGTCGTCTTGATTGTCATCTTATTGTTTCTTTATACCTGTTGTCCTGGTTGTCATATTACTGTGTCATTATACCGGTCGTCTTGATTGTCATCTTACAGTCATTATACCTGTCGTCCTGATATGTTGTCTTACTGCGTCATTATACCCGTCGTCTTGGATGTCATCTTACTGTGTCATTATACCTGTCGTCCTGATGTGTTGTCTTACTGCGTCATTATACCTGTCGTCTTGATTGTCATCTTACTGTGTCATTATACCTGTCGTCTTGATTGTCATCTTACTGTGTCATTATATCTGTCGTCCAGATGTGTTGTCTTTCTGCGTCATTATACCTGTCGTCTTGATTGTCATCTTACTGTGTCATCTTACTGTGCCATTATACATGTCGTCTTGATTGTCATCTTACTGTGTCATTATACCTGTCGTCCTGATGTGTTGTCTTACTGCGTCATTATACCTGTCGTCTTGATTGTCATCTTACTGCGTCATTATACCTGTCTTCCTGATGTGGTGTCTTACTGCGTCATTATACCTGTCGTCTTGATTGCCATCTTACTGTCATTATACCTGTTGTCCTGATGTGTTGTCTTACTGCGTCATTATACCTGTCGTCTTCGTTGTCATCTTACTGTGTCATTATACCTGTCGTCTTCATTGTCATCTTACTGTGTCATTTCCCCTTTCGTCTTGATTGTCATCTTACTGTGTCAATATACCTGTCGTCTTGGTTGTCATCTTACTGTGTCATTATACCGGTCGTCCTGATGTGTTGTCTTACTACGTCCTTATACCTGTCTTCCTGGTTGTCATCTTACTGTGTCATTATAGCTGTCATCTTGAATGTCATCTTACTGTGTCATTATACCTGTCGTCTTGATTGTTATCTTACTGCGTCATTATACCTGTCGTCTTGATTGTCATCTTACTGTGTCATTATACCTGTCGTCCTGATGTGTTGTCCTACTGCGTCATTATACCTGTCGTCTTGATTGTTATCTTACTGCGTCATTATACCTTTCGTCTTGATTGTCATCTTACTGTGTCAATATACCTGTCGTCTTGGTTGTCATCTTACTGTGTCATTATACCTGTCGTCCTGATGTGTTGTCTTACTGCGTCATCATACCTGTCGTCTTGGCTGTCATCTTACTGCGTCATTATACCTGTCGTCTTGGTTGTCATCGTACTATGTCATTATACCTGTCGTCTTCATTGTCATCTTACTGTGTCATTATACCTGTCCTCCTGATGTGTTGTCTTACTGCGTCATCATACCTGTCGTCTTGGTTGTCATCTTACTGCGTCATTATACCTGTCGTCTTGGTTGTCATCTTACTGTGTCATTATACCTCTCGCCTTGATTGTCATCTTACTGTGTCATTATACCTGTCGTCTTGATTGTCATCTTATTGTTTCATTATACCTGTTGTCCTGGTTGTCATCTTACTGTGTCATTATACCTGTCGTCTTGATTGTCATCTTACAGTCATTATACCTGTCGTCCTGATTTGTTGTCTTACTGCGTCATTATACCTGTCGTCTTGGATGTCATCTTACTGTGTCATTATACCTGTCGTCTTGATTGTCATCTTACTGCGTCATTATACCTGTCGTCCTGATGTGTTGTCTTACTGTGTCATTATACCTATCGTCTTGGTTGTCATCTTACTGTTTCATTATACCTGTTGTCCTGGTTGTGTCGTCTTACTGCGTCATTATACCCATCGTCTTGATTGCCATCTTACTGTCATTATACCTGTTGTCCTGATGTGTTGTCTTACTGCGTCATTATACCTGTCGTCTTCGTTGTCATCTTACAGTGTCATTATACCTGTCGTCTTCATTGTCATCTTACTGTGTCATTTTCCCTTTCGTCTTGATTGTCATCTTACTGTGTCAATATACCTGTCGTCTTGGTTGTCATCGTACTGTGTCAATATACCTGTCGTCCTGATGTGTTGTCTTACTGCGTCCTTATACCTGTCTTCCTGGTTGTCATCTTACTGTGTCATTATAGCTGTCATCTTGATTGTCATCTTACTGTGTCATTATACCTGTCGTCTTGATTGTCATCTTACAGTCATTATACCTGTCGTCCTGATTTGTTGTCTTACTGCGTCATTATACCTGTCGTCTTGGATGTCATCTTACTGTGTCATTATACCTATCATCTTGATTGTCATCTTACTGTGTCATTATACCTATCGTCTTGGTTGTCATCTTACTGCGTCATTATACCTGTTGTCCTGGTTGTGTCGTATTACTGCGTCATTATACCTGTCGTCTTGATTGCCATCTTACTGTCATTATACCTGTTGTCCTGATGTGTTGTCTTACTGCGTCATTATACCTGTCATCTTCGTTGTCATCTTACTGTGTCATTATACCTGTCGTCCTGATGTGTTGTCTTACTGCGTCATTATACCTGTCGTCTTCGTTGTCATCTTACTGTGTCATTATACCTGTCGTCTTCATTGTCATCTTACTGTGTCATTTTCCCTTTCGTCTTGATTGTCATCTTACTGTGTCAATATACCTGTCGTCTTGGTTGTCATCTTACTGTGTCATTATACCGGTCGTCCTGATGTGTTGTCTTACTACGTCCTTATACCTGTCTTCCTGGTTGTCATCTTACTGTGTCATTATAGCTGTCATCTTGAATGTCATCTTACTGTGTCATTATACCTGTCGTCCTGATGTGTTGTCTTACTGCGTCATTATACCTGTCGTCTTGATTGTTATCTTACTGCGTCATTATACCTGTCGTCTTGATTGTCATCTTACTGTGTCATTATACCTGTCGTCCTGATGTGTTGTCCTACTGCATCATTATACCTGTCGTCTTGATTGTTATCTTACTGCGTCATTATACCTTTCGTCTTGATTGTCATCTTACTGTGTCAATATACCTGTCGTCTTGGTTGTCATCTTACTGTGTCATTATACCTGTCGTCCTGATGTGTTGTCTTACTGCGTCCTTATACCTGTCTTCCTGGTTGTCACCTTACTGTGTCATTATACCTGTCGTCTTGATTGTCATCTTACTGTTTCATTATACCTGTCGTCCTGGTTGTCATCTTACTGTGTCATTATACCTGTTGTCTTGATTGTCATCTTACTGTTTCATTATACCTGTTGTCCTGGTTGTGTCGTCTTACTGCGTCATTATACCTGTCGTCTTGATTGCCATCTTACTGTGTCATTATACCTGTCGTCTTCATTGTCATCTTACTGTGTCATTTTCCCTTTCGTCTTGATTGTCATCTTACTGTGTCAATATACCTGTCGTCTTGGTTGTCATCTTACTGCGTCATCATACCTGTCGTCTTGGTTGTCATCTTACTGCGTCATTATACCTGTCGTCTTGGTTGTCATCTTACTGTGTCATTATACCTCTCGCCTTGATTGTCATCTTACTGTGTCATTATACCTGTCGTCTTGATTGTAATCTTATTGTTTCATTATACCTGTTGTCCTGGTTGTCATCTTACTGTGTCATTATACCTGTCGTCTTGATTGTCATCTTACAGTCATTATACCTGTCGTCCTGGTTGTCATCTTACTGTGTCATTATACTTGTTGTCTTGATTGTCATCTTACTGTTTCATTATACCTGTTGTCCTGGTTGTGTCGTCTTACTGCGTCATTATACCTGTCGTCTTGATTGCCATCTTACTGTCATTATACCTGTTGTCCTGATGTGTTGTCTTACTGCGTCATTATACCTGTCGTCTTCGTTGTCATCTTACTGTGTCATTATACCTGTCGTCTTCATTGTCATCTTACTGTGTCATTTCCCCTTTCGTCTTGATTGTCATCTTACTGTGTCAATATACCTGTCGTCTTGGTTGTCATCTTACTGTGTCATTATACCGGTCGTCCTGATGTGTTGTCTTACTACGTCCTTATACCTGTCTTCCTGGTTGTCATCTTACTGTGTCATTATAGCTGTCATCTTGAATGTCATCTTACTGTGTCATTATACCTGTCGTCTTGATTGTTATCTTACTGCGTCATTATACCTGTCGTCTTGATTGTCATCTTACTGTGTCATTATACCTGTCGTCCTGATGTGTTGTCCTACTGCGTCATTATACCTGTCGTCTTGATTGTTATCTTACTGCGTCATTATACCTTTCGTCTTGATTGTCATCTTACTGTGTCAATATACCTGTCGTCTTGGTTGTCATCTTACTGTGTCATTATACCTGTCGTCCTGATGTGTTGTCTTACTGCGTCATTATACCTGTCTTCCTGGTTGTCACCTTACTGTGTCATTATACCTGTCCTCTTGATTGTCATCTTACTGTGTCATTATACCTGTCGTCCTGATGTGTTGTCTTACTGCGTCATCATACCTGTCGTCTTGGCTGTCATCTTACTGCGTCATTATACCTGTCGTCTTGGTTGTCATCGTACTATGTCATTATACCTGTCGTCTTCATTGTCATCTTACTGTGTCATTATACCTGTCCTCCTGATGTGTTGTCTTACTGCGTCATCATACCTGTCGTCTTGGTTGTCATCTTACTGCGTCATTATACCTGTCGTCTTGGTTGTCATCTTACTGTGTCATTATACCTCTCGCCTTGATTGTCATCTTACTGTGTCATTATACCTGTCGTCTTGATTGTCATCTTATTGTTTCATTATACCTGTCGTCCTGGTTGTCATCTTACTGTGTCATTATACCTGTCGTCTTGATTGTCATCTTACAGTCATTATACCTGTCGTCCTGATTTGTTGTCTTACTGCGTCATTATACCTGTCGTCTTGGATGTCATCTTACTGTGTCATTATACCTGTCGTCTTGATTGTCATCTTACTGCGTCATTATACCTGTCGTCCTGATGTGTTGTCTTACTGCGTCATTATACCTGTCGTCTTGGATGTCATCTTACTGTGTCATTATACCTGTCGTCTTGATTGTCATCTTACTGCGTCATTATACCCATCGTCTTGATTGCCATCTTACTGTCATTATACCTGTTGTCCTGATGTGTTGTCTTACTGCGTCATTATACCTGTCGTCTTCGTTGTCATCTTACAGTGTCATTATACCTGTCGTCTTCATTGTCATCTTACTGTGTCATTTTCCCTTTCGTCTTGATTGTCATCTTACTGTGTCAATATACCTGTCGTCTTGGTTGTCATCGTACTGTGTCAATATACCTGTCGTCCTGATGTGTTGTCTTACTGCGTCCTTATACCTGTCTTCCTGGTTGTCATCTTACTGTCATTATACCTATTGTCCTGAGGTGTTGTCTTACTGCGTCATTATACCTGTCGTCTTGATTGTTATCTTACTGCGTCATTATACCTGTCGTCTTGATTGTCATCTTACTGTGTCATTATACCTGTCGTCCTGATGTGTTGTCCTACTGCGTCATTATACCTGTCGTCTTGATTGTTATCTTACTGCGTCATTATACCTTTCGTCTTGATTGTCATCTTACTGTGTCAATATACCTGTCGTCTTGGTTGTCATCTTACTGTGTCATTATACCTGTCGTCCTGATGTGTTGTCTTACTGCGTCATCATACCTGTCGTCTTGGCTGTCATCTTACTGCGTCATTATACCTGTCGTCTTGGTTGTCATCGTACTATGTCATTATACCTGTCGTCTTCATTGTCATCTTACTGTGTCATTATACCTGTCCTCCTGATGTGTTGTCTTACTGCGTCATCATACCTGTCGTCTTGGTTGTCATCTTACTGCGTCATTATACCTGTCGTCTTGGTTGTCATCTTACTGTGTCATTATACCTCTCGCCTTGATTGTCATCTTACTGTGTCATTATACCTGTCGTCTTGATTGTCATCTTATTGTTTCATTATACCTGTTGTCCTGGTTGTCATCTTACTGTGTCATTATACCTGTCGTCTTGATTGTCATCTTACAGTCATTATACCTGTCGTCCTGATTTGTTGTCTTACTGCGTCATTATACCTGTCGTCTTGGATGTCATCTTACTGTGTCATTATACCTGTCGTCTTGATTGTCATCTTACTGCGTCATTATACCTGTCGTCCTGATGTGTTGTCTTACTGTGTCATTATACCTATCGTCTTGGTTGTCATCTTACTGTTTCATTATACCTGTTGTCCTGGTTGTGTCGTCTTACTGCGTCATTATACCCATCGTCTTGATTGCCATCTTACTGTCATTATACCTGTTGTCCTGATGTGTTGTCTTACTGCGTCATTATACCTGTCGTCTTCGTTGTCATCTTACAGTGTCATTATACCTGTCGTCTTCATTGTCATCTTACTGTGTCATTTTCCCTTTCGTCTTGATTGTCATCTTACTGTGTCAATATACCTGTCGTCTTGGTTGTCATCGTACTGTGTCAATATACCTGTCGTCCTGATGTGTTGTCTTACTGCGTCCTTATACCTGTCTTCCTGGTTGTCATCTTACTGTGTCATTATAGCTGTCATCTTGATTGTCATCTTACTGTGTCATTATACCTGTCGTCTTGATTGTCATCTTACAGTCATTATACCTGTCGTCCTGATTTGTTGTCTTACTGCGTCATTATACCTGTCGTCTTGGATGTCATCTTACTGTGTCATTATACCTATCATCTTGATTGTCATCTTACTGTGTCATTATACCTATCGTCTTGGTTGTCATCTTACTGCGTCATTATACCTGTTGTCCTGGTTGTGTCGTATTACTGCGTCATTATACCTGTCGTCTTGATTGCCATCTTACTGTCATTATACCTGTTGTCCTGATGTGTTGTCTTACTGCGTCATTATACCTGTCATCTTCGTTGTCATCTTACTGTGTCATTATACCTGTCGTCCTGATGTGTTGTCTTACTGCGTCATTATACCTGTCGTCTTCGTTGTCATCTTACTGTGTCATTATACCTGTCGTCTTCATTGTCATCTTACTGTGTCATTTTCCCTTTCGTCTTGATTGTCATCTTACTGTGTCAATATACCTGTCGTCTTGGTTGTCATCTTACTGTGTCATTATACCGGTCGTCCTGATGTGTTGTCTTACTACGTCCTTATACCTGTCTTCCTGGTTGTCATCTTACTGTGTCATTATAGCTGTCATCTTGAATGTCATCTTACTGTGTCATTATACCTGTCGTCCTGATGTGTTGTCTTACTGCGTCATTATACCTGTCGTCTTGATTGTTATCTTACTGCGTCATTATACCTGTCGTCTTGATTGTCATCTTACTGTGTCATTATACCTGTCGTCCTGATGTGTTGTCCTACTGCATCATTATACCTGTCGTCTTGATTGTTATCTTACTGCGTCATTATACCTTTCGTCTTGATTGTCATCTTACTGTGTCAATATACCTGTCGTCTTGGTTGTCATCTTACTGTGTCATTATACCTGTCGTCCTGATGTGTTGTCTTACTGCGTCCTTATACCTGTCTTCCTGGTTGTCACCTTACTGTGTCATTATACCTGTCGTCTTGATTGTCATCTTACTGTTTCATTATACCTGTCGTCCTGGTTGTCATCTTACTGTGTCATTATACCTGTTGTCTTGATTGTCATCTTACTGTTTCATTATACCTGTTGTCCTGGTTGTGTCGTCTTACTGCGTCATTATACCTGTCGTCTTGATTGCCATCTTACTGTGTCATTATACCTGTCGTCTTCATTGTCATCTTACTGTGTCATTTTCCCTTTCGTCTTGATTGTCATCTTACTGTGTCAATATACCTGTCGTCTTGGTTGTCATCTTACTGCGTCATCATACCTGTCGTCTTGGTTGTCATCTTACTGCGTCATTATACCTGTCGTCTTGGTTGTCATCTTACTGTGTCATTATACCTCTCGCCTTGATTGTCATCTTACTGTGTCATTATACCTGTCGTCTTGATTGTAATCTTATTGTTTCATTATACCTGTTGTCCTGGTTGTCATCTTACTGTGTCATTATACCTGTCGTCTTGATTGTCATCTTACAGTCATTATACCTGTCGTCCTGGTTGTCATCTTACTGTGTCATTATACTTGTTGTCTTGATTGTCATCTTACTGTTTCATTATACCTGTTGTCCTGGTTGTGTCGTCTTACTGCGTCATTATACCTGTCGTCTTGATTGCCATCTTACTGTCATTATACCTGTTGTCCTGATGTGTTGTCTTACTGCGTCATTATACCTGTCGTCTTCGTTGTCATCTTACTGTGTCATTATACCTGTCGTCTTCATTGTCATCTTACTGTGTCATTTCCCCTTTCGTCTTGATTGTCATCTTACTGTGTCAATATACCTGTCGTCTTGGTTGTCATCTTACTGTGTCATTATACCGGTCGTCCTGATGTGTTGTCTTACTACGTCCTTATACCTGTCTTCCTGGTTGTCATCTTACTGTGTCATTATAGCTGTCATCTTGAATGTCATCTTACTGTGTCATTATACCTGTCGTCTTGATTGTTATCTTACTGCGTCATTATACCTGTCGTCTTGATTGTCATCTTACTGTGTCATTATACCTGTCGTCCTGATGTGTTGTCCTACTGCGTCATTATACCTGTCGTCTTGATTGTTATCTTACTGCGTCATTATACCTTTCGTCTTGATTGTCATCTTACTGTGTCAATATACCTGTCGTCTTGGTTGTCATCTTACTGTGTCATTATACCTGTCGTCCTGATGTGTTGTCTTACTGCGTCATTATACCTGTCTTCCTGGTTGTCACCTTACTGTGTCATTATACCTGTCCTCTTGATTGTCATCTTACTGTGTCATTATACCTGTCGTCCTGATGTGTTGTCTTACTGCGTCATCATACCTGTCGTCTTGGCTGTCATCTTACTGCGTCATTATACCTGTCGTCTTGGTTGTCATCGTACTATGTCATTATACCTGTCGTCTTCATTGTCATCTTACTGTGTCATTATACCTGTCCTCCTGATGTGTTGTCTTACTGCGTCATCATACCTGTCGTCTTGGTTGTCATCTTACTGCGTCATTATACCTGTCGTCTTGGTTGTCATCTTACTGTGTCATTATACCTCTCGCCTTGATTGTCATCTTACTGTGTCATTATACCTGTCGTCTTGATTGTCATCTTATTGTTTCATTATACCTGTCGTCCTGGTTGTCATCTTACTGTGTCATTATACCTGTCGTCTTGATTGTCATCTTACAGTCATTATACCTGTCGTCCTGATTTGTTGTCTTACTGCGTCATTATACCTGTCGTCTTGGATGTCATCTTACTGTGTCATTATACCTGTCGTCTTGATTGTCATCTTACTGCGTCATTATACCTGTCGTCCTGATGTGTTGTCTTACTGTGTCATTATACCTATCGTCTTGGTTGTCATCTTACTGTTTCATTATACCTGTTGTCCTGGTTGTGTCGTCTTACTGCGTCATTATACCCATCGTCTTGATTGCCATCTTACTGTCATTATACCTGTTGTCCTGATGTGTTGTCTTACTGCGTCATTATACCTGTCGTCTTCGTTGTCATCTTACAGTGTCATTATACCTGTCGTCTTCATTGTCATCTTACTGTGTCATTTTCCCTTTCGTCTTGATTGTCATCTTACTGTGTCAATATACCTGTCGTCTTGGTTGTCATCGTACTGTGTCAATATACCTGTCGTCCTGATGTGTTGTCTTACTGCGTCCTTATACCTGTCTTCCTGGTTGTCATCTTACTGTCATTATACCTATTGTCCTGAGGTGTTGTCTTACTGCGTCATTATACCTGTCGTCTTGGTTGTCATCTTACTGTGTCATTATACCTGTCGTCTTGATTGTCATCTTACTTTGTCATTATACCTGTCCTCTTGATTGTCATCTTACTGTGTCATTATACCTGTCGTCCTGATGTGTTGTCTTACTGCGTCATTATACCTGTCGTCTTGATTGTCATCTTATTGCGTCATTATACCTGTCGTCTTGATTGTCATCTTACTATGTCATCTTACTTTGTCATTATACCTGTCGTCTTGATTGTCATCTTACTGTGTCATTATACATGTCGTCTTGATTGTGATCTTACTGCGTCAATATACCTGTCGTCTTGATTGTCATCTTACTGCGTCATTATACCTGTCGTCCTGGTTGTCATCTTTCTATGTCATTATACCTGTCGTCCTGATGTGTTGTCTTACTGTGTCATTATACCTGTCGTCTTGGTTGTCATCTTACTGTGTCATTATACCTGTCGTCTTGATTGTCATCTTACTGTGTCATTATACCTGTCGTCTTGATTGTCATCTTACTGTGTCATTATACCTGTCGTCCTGATGTGTTGTCTTACTGCGTCATTATACCTGTCGTCTTGGTTGTCATCTTACTGTGTCATTATACCTGTCGTCCTGATGTGTTGTCTTACTGCGTCATTATACCTGTCGTCTTGGTTGTCATCTTACTGTGTCATTATACCTGTCGTCTTGATTGTCATCTGACTGTGTCATCTTACTGCGTCTGTATACCTGTTGTCTTGATTGTCATCTTACTGTGTCATTATACCTGTCGTCTTGATTGTCATCTTACTGTTTCATTATACCTGTTGTCCTGGTTGTGTCGTCTGACTGCGTCATTATACCTGTCGTCCTGGTTGTCATCTTACTGTGTCATCTTACTGTGTCATTATACATGTCGTCTTGATTGTCATCTTACTGTGTCATTATACCTGTCGTCTTGATTGTCATCTTACTGTTTCATTATACCTGTTGTCCTGGTTGTGTCGTCTGACTGCGTCATTATACCTGTCGTCCTGGTTGTCATCTTACTGTGTCAACTTACTGTGTCATTATACATGTCGTCTTGATTGTCATCTTACTGTGTCATCTTACTGCGTCTGTATACCTGTTGTCTTGATTGTCATCTTACTGTGTCATTATACCTGTCGTCTTGATTGTCATCTTACTGTGTCACTATACCTGTCGTCTTGATTGTCATCTTACTGTGTCATTATATCTGTCGTCCTGATGTGTTGTGTTACTGCGTCATTATACCTGTCGTCTTGGATGTCATCTTACTGTGTCATTATACCTGTCGTCTTGATTGTCATCTTACTGTGTCATTATACCTGTCATCTTGGTTGTCATCTTACTGTGTCATTATACCTGTCGTCTTGATTGTCATCTTACTGTGTCATTATACCTGTCGTCTTGATTGTCATCTTACTGTCATTATACCTGTTTTCTTGGTTGTCATCTTACTGTGTCATTATACCTGTCGTCCTGACGCGTTGTCTTACTGCGTCATTATACCTGTCGTCCTGGTTGTCATCTTACTGTGTCATCTTACTGTGTCATTATACCTGTCATCTTGATTGTCATCTTACTGTGTCATTATACCTGTCCTCTTGATTGTCATCTTACTGTGTCATTATACCTGTCGTCTTGATTGTCATCTTACTGTGTCATTATACCTGTCGTCTTGATTGTCATCTTACTGTCATTATACCTGTTGTCTTGGTTGTCATCTTACTGTGTCATTATACCTGTCGTCTTGATTGTCATCTCACTGTGTCATTATACCTGTCGTCTTGATTGTCATCTTACTGTTTTATTATACCTGTTGTCCTGGTTGTGTCGTCTTACTGCGTCATTATACCTGTCGTCTTGATTGTCATCTTACTGTCATTATACCTGTTGTCCAGATGTGTTGTCTTACTGCGTCATTATACCTGTCGTCTTGGTTGTCATCTTACTGTGTCATTATACCTGTCGTCTTGATTGTCATCTTACTGCGTCATTATACCTGTCGTCCTGATGTGTTGTCTTACTGCGTCATTATACCTGTCGTCTTGGTTGTCATCTTACTGTGTCATTATACCTGTCGTCTTGATTGTCATCTTACTGTGTCATTATACCTGTCGTCCTGATGTGTTGTCTTACTGCGTCATTATACCTGTCGTCTTGGTTGTCATCTTACTGTGTCATTATACATGTCGTCTTGATTGTCATCTTACTTTGTCATTATACCTGTCGTCCTGATGTGTTGTCTTACTGCGTCATTATACCTGTCGTCTTGGTTGTCATCTTACTGTGTCATTATACATGTCGTCTTGATTGTCATCTTACTGTGTCATTATACCTTTCCTCTTGGTTGTCATCTTACTGTGTCATTATACCTGTCGTCTTGATTGTCATCTTACTGTGTCATTATACCTGTCGTCCTGATGTGTTGTCTTACTGCGTCATCACACCTGTCGTCCTGGTTGTCATCTTACTGTGTCATCTTACTGTGTCATTATACCTGTCATCTTGATTGTCATCTTACTGTGTCATTATACCTGTCGTCCTGATGTGTTGTCTTACTGCGTCATTATACCTGTATTCCTGATTGTCATCTTACTGTGTCATTACACCTGTCGTCCTGATGTGTTGTCTTACTGCGTCATTATACCTGTCGTCTTGATTGTCATCTTACTGTGTCATTATACCTGTCGTCTTGATTGTCATCTTACTGTTTCTTTACACCTGTCGTCCTGGTTGTCATCTTACTGTGTCATCGTACTTTGGCATTATACCTGTCGTCTTGATTGTCATCTTACTGTGTCATTATACATGTCGTCTTGATTGTCATCTTACTGTGTCATTATACCTTTCCTCTTGGTTGTCATCTTACTGTGTCATTATACCTGTCGTCTTGATTGTCATCTTACTGTTTCTTTACACCTGTCGTCCTGGTTGTCATCTTACTGTGTCATCGTACTTTGGCATTATACCTGTCGTCTTGATTGTCATCTTACTGCGTCATTATACCTGTCGTCTTAATTGTCATCTTACTGCGTCATTATACCTCTCGTCTTGGTTGTCATCTTACTGTGTCATTATACCTGTCGTCTTGATTGTCATCTTACTGAGTCATTATACCTGTCGTCCTGATGTGTTGTCTTACTGCGTCATTATACCTGTCGTCTTGATTGTCATCTTACTGCGTCATTATACCTGTCGTCCTGATGTGTTGTCTTACTGTGTCATTATACCTGTCGTCTTGATTGTCATCTTACTGTGTCATTATACCTGTCGTCCTGATGTGTTGTCTTACTGCGTCATTATACCTGTCATTTTGATTGTCATCTTACTGTGTCATTATACCTGTCGTCCTGATGTGTTGTCTTACTGCGTCATTATACCTGTCGTCCTGGTTGTCATCTTACTGTGTCATCTTACTGTGTCATTATAGATGTCGTCTTGATTGTCATCTTACTGTGTCATCTTACTGCGTCATTATACCTGTCGTCTTGATTGTCATCTTACTGTGTCATGATACCTGTCGTCCTGATGTGTTGTCTTACTGCGTCCTTATACCTGTCTTCCTGGTTGTCATCTTACTGCGTCATTATACCTGTCGTCTTGATTGTCATCTTACTGTGTCATTATACCTGTCGTCTTGATTGTCATCTTACTGTTTCTTTATACCTGTCGTCCTGGTTGTCATCTTACTGTGTCATTATACCTGTCGTCTTGATTGTCATCTTACTGTGTCATCTTACTGTGTCATTATACATGTCGTCTTGATTGTCATCTTACTGTGTCATTATACCTGTCGTCCTGATGTGTTGTCTTACTGCGTCATTATACCTGTCGTCTTGATTGTCATCTTACTGCGTCATTATACCTGTCTTCCTGATGTGGTGTCTTACTGCGTCATTATACTTGTCGTCTTGATTATCATCTTACTGTTTCATTATACCTGTCAACCTGGTTGTCATCTTACTGTGTCATTATACCTGTCGTCTTGATTGTCATCTTATTGTTTCATTATACCTGTTGTCCTGGTTGTCATCTTACTGTGTCATTATACCTGTCGTCTTGATTGTCATCTTACAGTCATCATACCTGTCGTCCTGATGTGTTGTCTTACTGCGTCATTATACCTGTCGTCTTGATTGTCATCTTACTGCGTCATTACACCTGTCGTCCTGATGTGTTGTCTTACTGTGTCATTATACCTGTCGTCTTGGTTGTCATCTTACTGTGTCATTATACCTGTCATCTTGATTGTCATCTTACTGTGTCATTATACCTGTCGTCCTGATGTGTTGTCTTACTGCGTCATTATACCTGTCGTCTTGGTTGTCATCTTACTGTGTCATTATACCTGTCATCTTGATTGTCATCTTACTGTGTCATTATACCTGTCGTCCTGATGTGTTGTCTTACTCTGTCATTATACCTGTCGTCTTGGTTGTCATCTTACTGTGTCATTATACCTGTCGTCTTGATTGTCATCTTACTGTGTCATTATACCTGTCGTCCTGATGTGTCGTCTTACTGCGTCATTATACCTGTCGTCTTGATTGTCATCTTACTGCGTCATTATACCTGTCGTCTTGATTGTCATCTCACTGTGTCATTATACCTGTTGTCCTGGTTGTCATCTTACTGTGTCATTATACCTGTCGTCTTGATTGTCATCTTACAGTCATTATACCTGTCGTCCTGATGTGTTGCCTTACTGCGTCATTATACCTGTCGTCGTGGATGTCATCTTACTGTGTCATTATACCTGTCGTCCTGATGTGTTGTCTTACTGCGTCATTATACCCGTCGTCTTGATTGTCATCTTACTGTGTCATTATACCTGTCATCATGATTGCTATCTTACTGTGTCATTATACCTGTCGTCTTGATTGTCATCTTACTGCGTCATTATACCTGTCGTCTTGATTGTCATCTTACTGCGTCATTATACCTGTCGTCCTGATGTGTTGTCTTACTGCGTCATGATACCTGTCGTCTTGGTTGTCATCTTACTGTTTCATTATACCTGTCGTCTTGACTGTCATCTTACTGTGTCATTATACCTGTCGTCCTGACGTGTTGTCTTACTGCGTCATTATACCTGTATTCCTGGTTGTCATCTTACTGTGTCATTATACCTGTCGTCTTGATTGTCATCTTACTATGTCATTATACCTGTCGTCCTGATGTGTTGTCTTACTGCATCATTATACCTGTCGTCTTGATTGTCATCTTACTGCGTCATTATACCTGTCGTCTTAATTGTCATCTTACTGCGTCATTATACCTCTCGTCTTGGTTGTCATCTTACTGTGTCATTATACCTGTCGTCTTGATTGTCATCTTACTGAGTCATTATACCTGTCGTCCTGATGTGTTGTCTTACTGCGTCATTATACCTGTCGTCTTGATTGTCATCTTACTGCGTCATTATACCTGTCGTCCTGATGTGTTGTCTTACTGTGTCATTATACCTGTCGTCTTGATTGTCATCTTACTGTGTCATTATCCCTGTCGTCCTGATGTGTTGTCTTACTGCGTCATTATACCTGTCATTTTGATTGTCATCTTACTGTGTCATTATACCTGTCGTCCTGATGTGTTGTCTTACTGCGTCATTATACCTGTCGTCCTGGTTGTCATCTTACTGTGTCATCTTACTGTGTCATTATAGATGTCGTCTTGATTGTCATCTTACTGTGTCATCTTACTGCGTCATTATACCTGTCGTCTTGATTGTCATCTTACTGTGTCATGATACCTGTCGTCCTGATGTGTTGTCTTACTGCGTCCTTATACCTGTCTTCCTGGTTGTCATCTTACTGCGTCATTATACCTGTCGTCTTGATTGTCATCTTACTGTGTCATTATACCTGTCGTCTTGATTGTCATCTTACTGTTTCTTTATACCTGTCGTCCTGGTTGTCATCTTACTGTGTCATTATACCTGTCGTCCTGATGTGTCATCTTACTGTGTCATCTTACTGTGTCATTATACATGTCGTCTTGATTGTCATCTTACTGTGTCATTATACCTGTCGTCTTGATTGTCATCTTACTGCGTCATTATACCTGTTGTCCTGATGTGTTGTCTTACTGCGTCATTATACCTGTCGTCTTGATTGTCATCTTATTGCGTCATTATACCTGTCGTCTTGATTGTCATCTTACTGTGTCATTATACCTGTCGTCCTGATGTGTTGTCTTACTGCGTCATTATACCTGTCGTCTTGATTGTTATCTTACTGCGTCATTATACCCTTCGTCCTGATGTGTTGTCTTACTACGTCCTTATACCTGTCTTCCTGGTTGTCATCTTACTGTGTCATTATAGCTGTCATCTTGAATGTCATCTTACTGTGTCATTATACCTGTCGTCTTGATTGTTATCTTACTGCGTCATTATACCTGTCGTCTTGATTGTCATCTTACTGTGTCATTATACCTGTCGTCCTGATGTGTTGTCCTACTGCGTCATTATACCTGTCGTCTTGATTGTTATCTTACTGCGTCATTATACCTTTCGTCTTGATTGTCATCTTACTGTGTCAATATACCTGTCGTCTTGGTTGTCATCTTACTGTGTCATTATACCTGTCGTCCTGATGTGTTGTCTTACTGCGTCATTATACCTGTCTTCCTGGTTGTCACCTTACTGTGTCATTATACCTGTCCTCTTGATTGTCATCTTACTGTGTCATTATACCTGTCGTCCTGATGTGTTGTCTTACTGCGTCATCATACCTGTCGTCTTGGCTGTCATCTTACTGCGTCATTATACCTGTCGTCTTGGTTGTCATCGTACTATGTCATTATACCTGTCGTCTTCATTGTCATCTTACTGTGTCATTATACCTGTCCTCCTGATGTGTTGTCTTACTGCGTCATCATACCTGTCGTCTTGGTTGTCATCTTACTGCGTCATTATACCTGTCGTCTTGGTTGTCATCTTACTGTGTCATTATACCTCTCGCCTTGATTGTCATCTTACTGTGTCATTATACCTGTCGTCTTGATTGTCATCTTATTGTTTCATTATACCTGTCGTCCTGGTTGTCATCTTACTGTGTCATTATACCTGTCGTCTTGATTGTCATCTTACAGTCATTATACCTGTCGTCCTGATTTGTTGTCTTACTGCGTCATTATACCTGTCGTCTTGGATGTCATCTTACTGTGTCATTATACCTGTCGTCTTGATTGTCATCTTACTGCGTCATTATACCTGTCGTCCTGATGTGTTGTCTTACTGTGTCATTATACCTATCGTCTTGGTTGTCATCTTACTGTTTCATTATACCTGTTGTCCTGGTTGTGTCGTCTTACTGCGTCATTATACCCATCGTCTTGATTGCCATCTTACTGTCATTATACCTGTTGTCCTGATGTGTTGTCTTACTGCGTCATTATACCTGTCGTCTTCGTTGTCATCTTACAGTGTCATTATACCTGTCGTCTTCATTGTCATCTTACTGTGTCATTTTCCCTTTCGTCTTGATTGTCATCTTACTGTGTCAATATACCTGTCGTCTTGGTTGTCATCGTACTGTGTCAATATACCTGTCGTCCTGATGTGTTGTCTTACTGCGTCCTTATACCTGTCTTCCTGGTTGTCATCTTACTGTCATTATACCTATTGTCCTGAGGTGTTGTCTTACTGCGTCATTATACCTGTCGTCTTGGTTGTCATCTTACTGTGTCATTATACCTGTCGTCTTGATTGTCATCTTACTTTGTCATTATACCTGTCCTCTTGATTGTCATCTTACTGTGTCATTATACCTGTCGTCCTGATGTGTTGTCTTACTGCGTCATTATACCTGTCGTCTTGATTGTCATCTTATTGCGTCATTATACCTGTCGTCTTGATTGTCATCTTACTATGTCATCTTACTTTGTCATTATACCTGTCGTCTTGATTGTCATCTTACTGTGTCATTATACATGTCGTCTTGATTGTGATCTTACTGCGTCAATATACCTGTCGTCTTGATTGTCATCTTACTGCGTCATTATACCTGTCGTCCTGGTTGTCATCTTTCTATGTCATTATACCTGTCGTCCTGATGTGTTGTCTTACTGTGTCATTATACCTGTCGTCTTGGTTGTCATCTTACTGTGTCATTATACCTGTCGTCTTGATTGTCATCTTACTGTGTCATTATACCTGTCGTCTTGATTGTCATCTTACTGTGTCATTATACCTGTCGTCCTGATGTGTTGTCTTACTGCGTCATTATACCTGTCGTCTTGGTTGTCATCTTACTGTGTCATTATACCTGTCGTCCTGATGTGTTGTCTTACTGCGTCATTATACCTGTCGTCTTGGTTGTCATCTTACTGTGTCATTATACCTGTCGTCTTGATTGTCATCTGACTGTGTCATCTTACTGCGTCTGTATACCTGTTGTCTTGATTGTCATCTTACTGTGTCATTATACCTGTCGTCTTGATTGTCATCTTACTGTTTCATTATACCTGTTGTCCTGGTTGTGTCGTCTGACTGCGTCATTATACCTGTCGTCCTGGTTGTCATCTTACTGTGTCATCTTACTGTGTCATTATACATGTCGTCTTGATTGTCATCTTACTGTGTCATTATACCTGTCGTCTTGATTGTCATCTTACTGTTTCATTATACCTGTTGTCCTGGTTGTGTCGTCTGACTGCGTCATTATACCTGTCGTCCTGGTTGTCATCTTACTGTGTCAACTTACTGTGTCATTATACATGTCGTCTTGATTGTCATCTTACTGTGTCATCTTACTGCGTCTGTATACCTGTTGTCTTGATTGTCATCTTACTGTGTCATTATACCTGTCGTCTTGATTGTCATCTTACTGTGTCACTATACCTGTCGTCTTGATTGTCATCTTACTGTGTCATTATATCTGTCGTCCTGATGTGTTGTGTTACTGCGTCATTATACCTGTCGTCTTGGATGTCATCTTACTGTGTCATTATACCTGTCGTCTTGATTGTCATCTTACTGTGTCATTATACCTGTCATCTTGGTTGTCATCTTACTGTGTCATTATACCTGTCGTCTTGATTGTCATCTTACTGTGTCATTATACCTGTCGTCTTGATTGTCATCTTACTGTCATTATACCTGTTTTCTTGGTTGTCATCTTACTGTGTCATTATACCTGTCGTCCTGACGCGTTGTCTTACTGCGTCATTATACCTGTCGTCCTGGTTGTCATCTTACTGTGTCATCTTACTGTGTCATTATACCTGTCATCTTGATTGTCATCTTACTGTGTCATTATACCTGTCCTCTTGATTGTCATCTTACTGTGTCATTATACCTGTCGTCTTGATTGTCATCTTACTGTGTCATTATACCTGTCGTCTTGATTGTCATCTTACTGTCATTATACCTGTTGTCTTGGTTGTCATCTTACTGTGTCATTATACCTGTCGTCTTGATTGTCATCTCACTGTGTCATTATACCTGTCGTCTTGATTGTCATCTTACTGTTTTATTATACCTGTTGTCCTGGTTGTGTCGTCTTACTGCGTCATTATACCTGTCGTCTTGATTGTCATCTTACTGTCATTATACCTGTTGTCCAGATGTGTTGTCTTACTGCGTCATTATACCTGTCGTCTTGGTTGTCATCTTACTGTGTCATTATACCTGTCGTCTTGATTGTCATCTTACTGCGTCATTATACCTGTCGTCCTGATGTGTTGTCTTACTGCGTCATTATACCTGTCGTCTTGGTTGTCATCTTACTGTGTCATTATACCTGTCGTCTTGATTGTCATCTTACTGTGTCATTATACCTGTCGTCCTGATGTGTTGTCTTACTGCGTCATTATACCTGTCGTCTTGGTTGTCATCTTACTGTGTCATTATACATGTCGTCTTGATTGTCATCTTACTTTGTCATTATACCTGTCGTCCTGATGTGTTGTCTTACTGCGTCATTATACCTGTCGTCTTGGTTGTCATCTTACTGTGTCATTATACATGTCGTCTTGATTGTCATCTTACTGTGTCATTATACCTTTCCTCTTGGTTGTCATCTTACTGTGTCATTATACCTGTCGTCTTGATTGTCATCTTACTGTGTCATTATACCTGTCGTCCTGATGTGTTGTCTTACTGCGTCATCACACCTGTCGTCCTGGTTGTCATCTTACTGTGTCATCTTACTGTGTCATTATACCTGTCATCTTGATTGTCATCTTACTGTGTCATTATACCTGTCGTCCTGATGTGTTGTCTTACTGCGTCATTATACCTGTATTCCTGATTGTCATCTTACTGTGTCATTACACCTGTCGTCCTGATGTGTTGTCTTACTGCGTCATTATACCTGTCGTCTTGATTGTCATCTTACTGTGTCATTATACCTGTCGTCTTGATTGTCATCTTACTGTTTCTTTACACCTGTCGTCCTGGTTGTCATCTTACTGTGTCATCGTACTTTGGCATTATACCTGTCGTCTTGATTGTCATCTTACTGTGTCATTATACATGTCGTCTTGATTGTCATCTTACTGTGTCATTATACCTTTCCTCTTGGTTGTCATCTTACTGTGTCATTATACCTGTCGTCTTGATTGTCATCTTACTGTTTCTTTACACCTGTCGTCCTGGTTGTCATCTTACTGTGTCATCGTACTTTGGCATTATACCTGTCGTCTTGATTGTCATCTTACTGCGTCATTATACCTGTCGTCTTAATTGTCATCTTACTGCGTCATTATACCTCTCGTCTTGGTTGTCATCTTACTGTGTCATTATACCTGTCGTCTTGATTGTCATCTTACTGAGTCATTATACCTGTCGTCCTGATGTGTTGTCTTACTGCGTCATTATACCTGTCGTCTTGATTGTCATCTTACTGCGTCATTATACCTGTCGTCCTGATGTGTTGTCTTACTGTGTCATTATACCTGTCGTCTTGATTGTCATCTTACTGTGTCATTATACCTGTCGTCCTGATGTGTTGTCTTACTGCGTCATTATACCTGTCATTTTGATTGTCATCTTACTGTGTCATTATACCTGTCGTCCTGATGTGTTGTCTTACTGCGTCATTATACCTGTCGTCCTGGTTGTCATCTTACTGTGTCATCTTACTGTGTCATTATAGATGTCGTCTTGATTGTCATCTTACTGTGTCATCTTACTGCGTCATTATACCTGTCGTCTTGATTGTCATCTTACTGTGTCATGATACCTGTCGTCCTGATGTGTTGTCTTACTGCGTCCTTATACCTGTCTTCCTGGTTGTCATCTTACTGCGTCATTATACCTGTCGTCTTGATTGTCATCTTACTGTGTCATTATACCTGTCGTCTTGATTGTCATCTTACTGTTTCTTTATACCTGTCGTCCTGGTTGTCATCTTACTGTGTCATTATACCTGTCGTCTTGATTGTCATCTTACTGTGTCATCTTACTGTGTCATTATACATGTCGTCTTGATTGTCATCTTACTGTGTCATTATACCTGTCGTCCTGATGTGTTGTCTTACTGCGTCATTATACCTGTCGTCTTGATTGTCATCTTACTGCGTCATTATACCTGTCTTCCTGATGTGGTGTCTTACTGCGTCATTATACTTGTCGTCTTGATTATCATCTTACTGTTTCATTATACCTGTCAACCTGGTTGTCATCTTACTGTGTCATTATACCTGTCGTCTTGATTGTCATCTTATTGTTTCATTATACCTGTTGTCCTGGTTGTCATCTTACTGTGTCATTATACCTGTCGTCTTGATTGTCATCTTACAGTCATCATACCTGTCGTCCTGATGTGTTGTCTTACTGCGTCATTATACCTGTCGTCTTGATTGTCATCTTACTGCGTCATTACACCTGTCGTCCTGATGTGTTGTCTTACTGTGTCATTATACCTGTCGTCTTGGTTGTCATCTTACTGTGTCATTATACCTGTCATCTTGATTGTCATCTTACTGTGTCATTATACCTGTCGTCCTGATGTGTTGTCTTACTGCGTCATTATACCTGTCGTCTTGGTTGTCATCTTACTGTGTCATTATACCTGTCATCTTGATTGTCATCTTACTGTGTCATTATACCTGTCGTCCTGATGTGTTGTCTTACTCTGTCATTATACCTGTCGTCTTGGTTGTCATCTTACTGTGTCATTATACCTGTCGTCTTGATTGTCATCTTACTGTGTCATTATACCTGTCGTCCTGATGTGTCGTCTTACTGCGTCATTATACCTGTCGTCTTGATTGTCATCTTACTGCGTCATTATACCTGTCGTCTTGATTGTCATCTCACTGTGTCATTATACCTGTTGTCCTGGTTGTCATCTTACTGTGTCATTATACCTGTCGTCTTGATTGTCATCTTACAGTCATTATACCTGTCGTCCTGATGTGTTGCCTTACTGCGTCATTATACCTGTCGTCGTGGATGTCATCTTACTGTGTCATTATACCTGTCGTCCTGATGTGTTGTCTTACTGCGTCATTATACCCGTCGTCTTGATTGTCATCTTACTGTGTCATTATACCTGTCATCATGATTGCTATCTTACTGTGTCATTATACCTGTCGTCTTGATTGTCATCTTACTGCGTCATTATACCTGTCGTCTTGATTGTCATCTTACTGCGTCATTATACCTGTCGTCCTGATGTGTTGTCTTACTGCGTCATGATACCTGTCGTCTTGGTTGTCATCTTACTGTTTCATTATACCTGTCGTCTTGACTGTCATCTTACTGTGTCATTATACCTGTCGTCCTGACGTGTTGTCTTACTGCGTCATTATACCTGTATTCCTGGTTGTCATCTTACTGTGTCATTATACCTGTCGTCTTGATTGTCATCTTACTATGTCATTATACCTGTCGTCCTGATGTGTTGTCTTACTGCATCATTATACCTGTCGTCTTGATTGTCATCTTACTGCGTCATTATACCTGTCGTCTTAATTGTCATCTTACTGCGTCATTATACCTCTCGTCTTGGTTGTCATCTTACTGTGTCATTATACCTGTCGTCTTGATTGTCATCTTACTGAGTCATTATACCTGTCGTCCTGATGTGTTGTCTTACTGCGTCATTATACCTGTCGTCTTGATTGTCATCTTACTGCGTCATTATACCTGTCGTCCTGATGTGTTGTCTTACTGTGTCATTATACCTGTCGTCTTGATTGTCATCTTACTGTGTCATTATCCCTGTCGTCCTGATGTGTTGTCTTACTGCGTCATTATACCTGTCATTTTGATTGTCATCTTACTGTGTCATTATACCTGTCGTCCTGATGTGTTGTCTTACTGCGTCATTATACCTGTCGTCCTGGTTGTCATCTTACTGTGTCATCTTACTGTGTCATTATAGATGTCGTCTTGATTGTCATCTTACTGTGTCATCTTACTGCGTCATTATACCTGTCGTCTTGATTGTCATCTTACTGTGTCATGATACCTGTCGTCCTGATGTGTTGTCTTACTGCGTCCTTATACCTGTCTTCCTGGTTGTCATCTTACTGCGTCATTATACCTGTCGTCTTGATTGTCATCTTACTGTGTCATTATACCTGTCGTCTTGATTGTCATCTTACTGTTTCTTTATACCTGTCGTCCTGGTTGTCATCTTACTGTGTCATTATACCTGTCGTCCTGATGTGTCATCTTACTGTGTCATCTTACTGTGTCATTATACATGTCGTCTTGATTGTCATCTTACTGTGTCATTATACCTGTCGTCTTGATTGTCATCTTACTGCGTCATTATACCTGTTGTCCTGATGTGTTGTCTTACTGCGTCATTATACCTGTCGTCTTGATTGTCATCTTATTGCGTCATTATACCTGTCGTCTTGATTGTCATCTTACTGTGTCATTATACCTGTCGTCCTGATGTGTTGTCTTACTGCGTCATTATACCTGTCGTCTTGATTGTTATCTTACTGCGTCATTATACCCTTCGTCCTGATGTGGTTTCTTACTGCGTCATTATACTTGTCGTCTTGATTGTCATCTTACTGTTTCATTATACCTGTCAACCTGGTTGACATCTTACTGTGTCATTATACCTGTCGTCTTGATTGTCATCTTATTGTTTCTTTATACCTGTTGTCCTGGTTGTCATATTACTGTGTCATTATACCGGTCGTCTTGATTGTCATCTTACAGTCATTATACCTGTCGTCCTGATATGTTGTCTTACTGCGTCATTATACCCGTCGTCTTGGATGTCATCTTACTGTGTCATTATACCTGTCGTCCTGATGTGTTGTCTTACTGCGTCATTATACCTGTCGTCTTGATTGTCATCTTACTGTGTCATTATACCTGTCGTCTTGATTGTCATCTTACTGTGTCATTATATCTGTCGTCCAGATGTGTTGTCTTTCTGCGTCATTATACCTGTCGTCTTGATTGTCATCTTACTGTGTCATCTTACTGTGCCATTATACATGTCGTCTTGATTGTCATCTTACTGTGTCATTATACCTGTCGTCCTGATGTGTTGTCTTACTGCGTCATTATACCTGTCGTCTTGATTGTCATCTTACTGCGTCATTATACCTGTCTTCCTGATGTGGTGTCTTACTGCGTCATTATACTTGTCGTCTTGATTGTCATCTTACTGTTTCATTATACCTGTCAACCTGGTTGTCATCTTACTGTGTCATTATACCTGTCGTCTTGATTGTCATCTTATTGTTTCATTATACCTGTTGTCCTGGTTGTCATCTTACTGTGTCATTATACCTGTCGTCTTGATTGTCATCTTACAGTCATCATACCTGTCGTCCTGATGTGTTGTCTTACTGCGTCATTATACCTGTCGTCTTGATTGTCATCTTACTGCGTCATTACACCTGTCGTCCTGATGTGTTGTCTTACTGTGTCATTATACCTGTCGTCTTGGTTGTCATCTTACTGTGTCATTATACCTGTCATCTTGATTGTCATCTTACTGTGTCATTATACCTGTCGTCCTGATGTGTTGTCTTACTGCGTCATTATACCTGTCGTCTTGGTTGTCATCTTACTGTGTCATTATACCTGTCGTCATGATGTGTTGTCTTACTCTGTCATTATACCTGTCGTCTTGGTTGTCATCTTACTGTGTCATTATACCTGTCGTCTTGATTGTCATCTTACTGTGTCATTATACCTGTCGTCCTGATGTGTTGTCCTACTGCGTCATTATACCTGTCGTCTTGATTGTCATCTTACTGTTTCATTATACCTGTCAGCCTGGTTGTCATCTTACTGTGTCATTATACCTGTCGTCTTGATTGTCATCTTATTGTTTCATTATACCTGTCGTCCTGATGTGTTATCTTACTGCATCATTGTACCTGTCGTCTTGATTGTCATCTTACTGCGTCATTATACCTGTCGTCCTGATGTGTTGTCTTACTGTGTCATTATACCTGTCGTCTTGGTTGTCATCTTACTGTGTCATTATACCTGTCGTCTTGATTGTCATCTTATTGTTTCATTATACCTGTCGTCTTGGATGTCATCTTACTGTGTCATTATACCTGTCGTCTTGATTGTCATCTTACTGCGTCATTATACCTGTCGTCCTGATGTGTTGTCTTACTGCGTCATTATACCTGTCGTCTTGGTTGTCATCTTACTGCGTCATTATACCTGTCTTGGTTGTCATCTTACTGTGTCATTATACCTGTCGTCTTGATTGTCATCTTACTGTGTCATTATACCTGTCGTCCTGATGTGTTGTCCTACTGCGTCATGATACCTGTCGTCTTGATTGTCATCTTACTGTTTCATTATACCTGTCAGCCTGGTTGTCATCTTACTGTGTCATTATACCTGTCGTCTTGATTGTCATCTTATTGTTTCATTATACCTGTCGTCCTGATGTGTTATCTTACTGCATCATTGTACCTGTCGTCTTGATTGTCATCTTACTGCGTCATTATACCTGTCGTCCTGATGTGTTGTCTTACTGTGTCATTATACCTGTCGTCTTGGTTGTCATCTTACTGTGTCATTATACCTGTCGTCTTGATTGTCATCTTATTGTTTCATTATACCTGTCGTCTTGGATGTCATCTTACTGTGTCATTATACCTGTCGTCTTGATTGTCATCTTACTGCGTCATTATACCTGTCGTCCTGATGTGTTGTCTTACTGCGTCATTATACCTGTCGTCTTGGTTGTCATCTTACTGCGTCATTATACCTGAGTTGGTTGTCATCTTACTGTGTCATTATACCTGTCGTCTTGATTGTCATCTTACTGTGTCATTATACCTGTCGTCCTGATGTGTTGTCCTACTGCGTCATGATACCTGTCGTCTTGATTGTCATCTTACTGTTTCATTATACCTGTCAGCCTGGTTGTCATCTTACTGTGTCATTATACCTGTCGTCTTGATTGTCATCTTTTTGTTTCATTATACCTGTCGTCTTGGATGTCATCTTACTGTGTCATTATACCTGTCGTCTTGATTGTCATCTTACTGTGTCATTATACCTGTCGTCCTGATGTGTTGTCCTACTGCGTCATTATACCTGTCGTCTTGATTGTCATCTTACTGTTTCATTATACCTGTCAGCCTGGTTGTCATCTTACTGTGTCATTATACCTGTCGTCTTGATTGTCATCTTATTGTTTCATTATACCTGTCGTCTTGGATGTCATCTTACTGTGTCATTATACCTGTCGTCTTGATTGTCATCTTACTGCGTCATTATACCTGTCGTCCTGATGTGTTGTCTTACTGTGTCATTATACCTGTCGTCTTGGTTGTCATCTTACTGTGTCATTATACCTGTCGTCTTGATTGTCATCTTATTGTTTCATTATACCTGTCGTCTTGGATGTCATCTTACTGTGTCATTATACCTGTCGTCTTGATTGTCATCTTACTGCGTCATTATACCTGTCGTCCTGATGTGTTGTCTTACTGCGTCATTATACCTGTCGTCTTGGTTGTCATCTTACTGCGTCATTATACCTGTCTTGGTTGTCATCTTACTGTGTCATTATACCTGTCGTCTTGATTGTCATCTTACTGTGTCATTATACCTGTCGTCCTGATGTGTTGTCCTACTGCGTCATGATACCTGTCGTCTTGATTGTCATCTTACTGTTTCATTATACCTGTCAGCCTGGTTGTCATCTTACTGTGTCATTATACCTGTCGTCTTGATGTGTTGTCTTACTGTGTCATTATACCTGTCGTCTTGGTTGTCATCTTAATGTGTCATTATACCTGTCGTCTTGATAGTCATCTTGCTGTGTCATTATACCTGTCCTCTTGATTGTCATCTTACTGTGTCATTATACCTGTCGTCCTGATGTGTTGCCTTACTGCGTCATTATACCTGTCGTCTTGATTGTCATCTTACTGTGTCATCTTACTGTGCCATTATACATGTCGTCTTGATTGTCATCTTACTGTGTCATTATACCTGTCGTCCTGAAGTGTTGTCTTACTGCGTCATTATAGCTGTCGTCTTGATTGTCATCTTACTGTGTCATTATACCTGTCGTCTTGATTGTCATCTTATTGTTTCATTATACCTGTCGTCTTGGATGTCATCTTACTGTGTCATTATAAATGTCGTCTTGATTGTCATCTTACTGTGTCATCTTACTGTGTCATTATAAATGTCGTCTTGATTGTCATCTTACTGTGTCATCTTACTGCCTCATTATACCTGTCGTCTTCATTGTTATCTTACTGCGTCATTATACCTGTCGTCTTGATTGTCATCTTACTGCGTCATTATACCTGTCGTCTCGATTGTCATCTTACTGCGTCATTATACCTGTCGTCTCGATTGTCATCTTACTGCGTCATTATACCTGTCGTCTTGATTGTCATCTTACTGCGTCATTATACCTGTCGTCTCGATTGTCATCTTACTGCGTCATTATACCTGTCGTCTAGATTGTCATCTTACTGCGTCATTATACCTGTCGTCTTGGTTGTCATCTTACTGCGTCATTATACCTGTCTTGGTTGTCATCTTACTGCGTCATTATACCTGTCGTCTCGATTGTCATCTTACTGTGTCGTTATACCTGTCGTCCTGATGTGTTGTCTTACTGTGTCATTATACCTGTCGTCTTGATTGTCATCCTACTGCGTCATTATACCCGTTGTCCTGATGTGGTGTCTTACTGCGTCATTATACTTGTCGTCTTGATTGTCATCTTACTGTCATTATACCTGTTGTCTTGGTTGTCATCTTACTGTGTCATTATACCTGTCGTCTTGATTGTCATCTCACTGTGTCATTATACCTGTCGTCTTGGTTGTCATCTTACTGTGTCATTATACATGTCGTCTTGATTGTCATCTTACTGTGTCATCGTACTGCGTCTTTATACCTGTCGTCTTGATTGTCATCTTACTGTGTCATTATACCTGTCGTCCTGATGTGTTGTCTTACTGCGTCATTATACCTGTCGTCTTGATTGTCATCTTACTGCGTCATTATACCTGTCGTCCTGATGTGTTGTCTTACTGCGTCATTATGCCTTTCATCTTGGTTGTCATCTTACTGTGTCATTATACCTGTCGTCTTGATTGTCATCTTACTGTGTCATTATACCTGTCGTCTTGATTGTCATCTTATTGTGTCATTATACCTGTCGTCCTGATGTGTTGTCTTACTACGTCATTATACCTGTCGTTTTGGTTGTCATCTTACTGTGTCATTATACCTGTCGTCTTGATTGTCATCTTACTGTGTCATTATACCTGTCGTCTTGATTGACATCTTACTGTCATTATACCTGTTGTCTTGGTTGTCATCTTACTGTGTCATTATACCTGTCGTCTTGATTGTCATCTCACTGTGTCATTATACCTGTCGTCTTGATTGTCATCTTACTGTGTCATTATATCTGTCGTCCAGATGTGTTGTCTTACTGCGTCATTATACCTGTCGTCTTGATTGTCATCTTACTGTGTCATTATGCTTGTCATCCTGATGTGTTGTCTTACTGCGTCATTATACCTGTCATCTGGATTGTCATCTTACTGTGTCATTATACCTGTCGTCCAGATGTGTTGTCTTACTGCGTCATTATACCTGTCGTCTTGATTGTCATCTTACTGTGTCATTATATCTGTCGTCCTGATTTGTTGTCTAACTGCGTCATTATACCTGTCATCTTGATTGTCATCTTACTGTGTCATTATACCTGTCGTCCTGACGTGTTGTCTTACTGCGTCATTATACCTGTCATCTTGATTGTTATCTTACTGTGTCATTATACCTGTCGTCTTGATTGTCATCTTACTGTGTCATTATACCTTTCCTCTTGATTGTCATCTTACTGTGTCAATATACCTGTCGTCTTGGTTGTCATCTTACTGTGTCATTATACATGTCGTCCTGATTTGTCATCTTACTGTGTCATTATACCTGTCGTCTTGATTGTCATCTTACTGTGTCATTATACCTGTCGTCCTGATGTGTTGTCTTACTGCGTCATTATACCTGTCGTTTTGGTTGTCATCTTACTGTGTCATTATACCTGTCGTCTTGATTGTCATCTTACTGTGTCATTATACCTGTCGTCTTGATTGTCATCTTACTGTCATTATACCTGTCGTCTTGGTTGTCATCTTACTGTGTCATTATACCTGTCGTCTTGATTGTCATCTCACTGTGTCATTATACCTGTCGTCTAGATTGTCATCTTACTGTGTCATCTTACTGCGTCATTATACCTGTCGTCCTGATGTGTTGTCTTACTGCGTCATTATACCTGTCGTCTTGATTGTCATCTTTCTGTGTCATTATACCTGTCGTCTTGATTGTCATCTTACTGCATCATTATACCTGTCGTCCTGATGTGTTGTCTTACTGTGTCATTATACCTGTCGTCTTGGTTATCATCTTACTGTGTCATTATACCTGTCATCTTGATTGTCATCTTACTGCGTCATTATACCTGTCGTCCTGATGTGTTGTCATCTTACTGTGTCATTATACCTGTTGTCTTGATTGTCATCTTACTGTGTCATTACGCCTGTCGTCCTGATGTGTTGTCTTACTGCGTCATTATACCTGTCGTCCTGGTTGTCATCTTACTGTGTCATCTTACTGTGTCATTATACTTGTCGTCTTGATTGTCATCTTATTGTGTCATCTTACTGCATCATTATACCTGTCGTCTTGATTGTCATCTTACTGTGTCATTATACCTGTCGTCTTGATTGTCAACTTACTGTTCCATTATACCTGTCGTCCTGGTTGTAATCTTACTGTGTCATTATACCTTTCGTCCTGATGTGTTGTCTTACTGCGTCTTTATAAATGTCGTCTTGATTGTCATCTTACTGTGTCATCTTACTGTGTCATTATAAATGTCGTCTTGATTGTCATCTTACTGTGTCATCTTACTGCCTCATTATACCTGTCGTCTTCATTGTTATCTTACTGCGTCATTATACCTGTCGTCTCGATTGTCATCTTACTGCGTCATTATACCTGTCGTCTTGGTTGTCATCTTACTGCGTCATTATACCTGTCGTCTTGGTTGTCATCTTACTGCGTCATTATACCTGTCGTCTTGGTTGTCATCTTACTGCGTCATTATACCTGTCTTGGTTGTCATCTTACTGCGTCATTATACCTGTCGTCTCGATTGTCATCTTACTGTGTCATTATACCTGTCGTCCTGATGTGTTGTCTTACTGTGTCATTATACCTGTCGTCTTGATTGTCATCTTACTGTTTCATTATACCTGTAAGCCTGGTTGTCATCTTACTGTGTCATTATACCTGTAAGCCTGGTTGTCATCTTACTCCGTCATTATACCTGTCGTCTTGATTGTCATCTTATTGTTTCATTATACCTGTTGTCCTGGTTGTCATCTTACTGTGTCATTATACCTGTCGTCTTGATTGTCATCTTACAGTCATCATACCTGTCGTCCTGATGTGTTGTCTTACTGCGTCATTATACCTGTCGTCTTGGATGTCATCTTACTGTGTCATTATACCTGTCGTCTTGATTGTCATCTTACTGCGTCATTATACCTGTTGTCCTGATGTGTTGTCTTACTGCGTCATTATACCTGTCGTCTTGATTGTCATCTTACTGTGTCATTATACCTGTCGTCTTGATTGTCATCTTACTGCTTCATTATACCTGTCGTCCTGATGTGTTGTCTTACTGTGTCATTATACCTGTCGTCTTGGTAATCATCTTACTGTGTCATTATACCTGTCGTCTTGATTGTCATCTTACTGCGTCATTATACCTGTCGTCCTGATGTGTTGTCTTACTGCGTCATTATACCTGTCGTCCTGGTTGTCATCTTACTGTCATTATACCTGTCGTCTTGGTTGTCATCTTACTGTGTCATTATACCTGTCGTCTTGATTGTCATCTCACTGTGTCATTATACCTGTCGTCTAGATTGTCATCTTACTGTGTCATCTTACTGCGTCATTATACCTGTCGTCCTGATGTGTTGTCTTACTGCGTCATTATACCTGTCGTCTTGATTGTCATCTTTCTGTGTCATTATACCTGTCGTCTTGATTGTCATCTTACTGCATCATTATACCTGTCGTCCTGATGTGTTGTCTTACTGTGTCATTATACCTGTCGTCTTGGTTATCATCTTACTGTGTCATTATACCTGTCATCTTGATTGTCATCTTACTGCGTCATTATACCTGTCGTCCTGATGTGTTGTCATCTTACTGTGTCATTATACCTGTTGTCTTGATTGTCATCTTACTGTGTCATTACGCCTGTCGTCCTGATGTGTTGTCTTACTGCGTCATTATACCTGTCGTCCTGGTTGTCATCTTACTGTGTCATCTTACTGTGTCATTATACTTGTCGTCTTGATTGTCATCTTATTGTGTCATCTTACTGCATCATTATACCTGTCGTCTTGATTGTCATCTTACTGTGTCATTATACCTGTCGTCTTGATTGTCAACTTACTGTTCCATTATACCTGTCGTCCTGGTTGTAATCTTATTGTGTCATTATACCTTTCGTCCTGATGTGTTGTCTTACTGCGTCTTTATAAATGTCGTCTCGATTGTCATCTTACTGTGTCATCTTACTGTGTCATTATAAATGTCGTCTTGATTGTCATCTTACTGTGTCATCTTACTGCCTCATTATACCTGTCGTCTTCATTGTTATCTTACTGCGTCATTATACCTGTCGTCTCGATTGTCATCTTATTGCGTCATTATACCTGTCGTCTTGGTTGTCATCTTACTGCGTCATTATACCTGTCGTCTTGGTTGTCATCTTACTGCGTCATTATACCTGTCTTGGTTGTCATCTTACTGCGTCATTATACCTGTCGTCTCGACTGTCATCTTACTGTGTCATTATACCTGTCGTCCTGATGTGTTGTCTTACTGTGTCATTATACCTGTCGTCTTGATTGTCATCTTACTGCGTCATTATACCCGTCGTCCTGATGTGGTGTCTTACTGCGTCATTATACTTGTCGTCTTGGTTGTCGTCTTACTGTGTCATTATACCTGTTGTCTTGATTGTCATCTTACTGATTCATTATACCTGTAAGCCTGGTTGTCATCTTACTGTGTCATTATACCTGTAAGCCTGGTTGTCATCTTACTCCGTCATTATACCTGTCGTCTTGATTGTCATCTTATTGTTTCATTATACCTGTTGTCCTGGTTGTCATCTTACTGTGTCATTATACCTGTCGTCTTGATTGTCATCTTACAGTCATCATACCTGTCGTCCTGATGTGTTGTCTTACTGCGTCATTATACCTGTCGTCTTGGATGTCATCTTACTGTGTCATTATACCTGTCGTCTTGATTGTCATCTTACTGCGTCATTATACCTGTTGTCCTGATGTGTTGTCTTACTGCGTCATTATACCTGTCGTCTTGATTGTCATCTTACTGTGTCATTATACCTGTCGTCTTGATTGTCATCTTACTGCTTCATTATACCTGTCGTCCTGATGTGTTGTCTTACTGTGTCATTATACCTGTCGTCTTGGTAATCATCTTACTGTGTCATTATACCTGTCGTCTTGTTTGTCATCTTACTGCGTCATTATACCTGTCGTCCTGATGTGTTGTCTTACTGCGTCATTATACCTGTCGTCCTGGTTGTCATCTTACTGTGTCATTATACCTGTCGTCTTGATTGTCATCTTACTGTGTCATTTCACCTGTCGTCCTGATGTGTTGTCTTACTGCGTCATTATACCTGTCGTCCTGGTTGTCATCTTACTGTGTCATCTTACTGTGTCATTATACATGTCGTCTTGATTGTCATCTTACTGTGTCATCTTGCTGCATCATTATACCTGTCGTCTTGATTGTCATCTTACTGTGTCATTATACCTGTCGTCTTGATTGTCATCTTACTGTTTCATTATACCTGTCGTCCTGGTTGTCATCTTACTGTGTCATTATACCTGTCGTCCTGATGTGTTGTCTTACTGCGTCATTATAAATGTCGTCTTGATTGTCATCTTACTGTGTCATCTTACTGTGTCATTATAAATGTGGTCTTGATTGTCATCCTACTGTGTCATCTTACTGCGTCATTATACCTGTCGTCTTCATTGTCATCTTACTGCGTCATTATACCTGTCGTCTTGATTGTCATCTCACTGCGTCATTATACCTGTCGTCTTGATTGTCATCTCACTGCGTCATTATGCCTGTCGTCTTCATTATCATCTTACTGTGTCATTATACCTGTCGTCCTGATGTGTTGTCTTACTGCGTCATTATACCTGTCTTCCTGGTTGTCATCTTACTGTGTCATTATACCTGTCGTCCTGATGTGTCATCTTACTGCGTCATTATACCTGTCGTCTTAGTTGTCATCTTGCTGTGTCATCTTACTGCGTCATTATACCTGTCGTCTTGATTGTCATCTTACTGCGTCATTATACCTGTCGTCTTGATTGTCATCTTATTGCGTCATTATACCTGTCGTCCTGGTTGTCATCTTACTGTGTCATCTTACTGTGTCATTATAGATGTCGTCTTGATTGTCATCTTACTGTGTCATCTTACTGCGTCATTATACCTGTCGTCTTGATTGTCATCTTACTGTGTCATTAAACCTGTCGTCTTGATTGTCATCTTACTGTTTCATTATACCTGTCGTCCTGGTTGTCATCTTACTGTGTCATTATACCTGTTGTCTTGATTGTCATCTTACTGTTTCATTATACCTGTTGTCCTGGTTGTGTCGTCTTACTGCGTCATTATACCTGTCGTCTTGATTGCCATCTTACTGTCATTATACCTGTTGTCCTGATGTGTTGTCTTACTGCGTCATCATACCTGTCGTCTTCGTTGTCATCTTACTGTGTCATTATACCTGTCGTCTTCATTGTCATCTTACTGTGTCATTTCCCCTTTCGTCTTGATTGTCATCTTACTGTGTCAATATACCTGTCGTCTTGGTTGTCATCTTACTGTGTCATTATACCGGTCGTCCTGATGTGTTGTCTTACTACGTCCTTATACCTGTCTTCCTGGTTGTCATCTTACTGTGTCATTATAGCTGTCATCTTGAATGTCATCTTACTGTGTCATTATACCTGTCGTCTTGATTGTTATCTTACTGCGTCATTATACCTGTCGTCTTGATTGTCATCTTACTGTGTCATTATACCTGTCGTCCTG
The DNA here is from genome assembly GCF_022749685.1 of Semicossyphus pulcher. Taxonomy (NCBI): domain Eukaryota; kingdom Metazoa; phylum Chordata; class Actinopteri; order Labriformes; family Labridae; genus Semicossyphus; species Semicossyphus pulcher. The sequence goes on from NW_027211692.1 coordinate 11,716,417, forward strand.
ATGTGTTGTCCTACTGCGTCATTATACCTGTCGTCTTGATTGTTATCTTACTGCGTCATTATACCTTTCGTCTTGATTGTCATCTTACTGTGTCAATATACCTGTCGTCTTGGTTGTCATCTTACTGTGTCATTATACCTGTCGTCCTGATGTGTTGTCTTACTGCGTCATTATACCTGTCGTCTTGGCTGTCATCTTACTGCGTCATTATACCTGTCGTCTTGGTTGTCATCGTACTATGTCATTATACCTGTCGTCTTCATTGTCATCTTACTGTGTCATTATACCTGTCCTCCTGATGTGTTGTCTTACTGCGTCATCATACCTGTCGTCTTGGTTGTCATCTTACTGCGTCATTATACCTGTCGTCTTGGTTGTCATCTTACTGTGTCATTATACCTCTCGCCTTGATTGTCATCTTACTGTGTCATTATACCTGTCGTCTTGATTGTCATCTTATTGTTTCATTATACCTGTTGTCCTGGTTGTCATCTTACTGTGTCATTATACCTGTCGTCTTGATTGTCATCTTACAGTCATTATACCTGTCGTCCTGATTTGTTGTCTTACTGCGTCATTATACCTGTCGTCTTGGATGTCATCTTACTGTGTCATTATACCTGTCGTCTTGATTGTCATCTTACTGCGTCATTATACCTGTCGTCCTGATGTGTTGTCTTACTGTGTCATTATACCTATCGTCTTGGTTGTCATCTTACTGTTTCATTATACCTGTTGTCCTGGTTGTGTCGTCTTACTGCGTCATTATACCCATCGTCTTGATTGCCATCTTACTGTCATTATACCTGTTGTCCTGATGTGTTGTCTTACTGCGTCATTATACCTGTCGTCTTCGTTGTCATCTTACAGTGTCATTATACCTGTCGTCTTCATTGTCATCTTACTGTGTCATTTTCCCTTTCGTCTTGATTGTCATCTTACTGTGTCAATATACCTGTCGTCTTGGTTGTCATCGTACTGTGTCAATATACCTGTCGTCCTGATGTGTTGTCTTACTGCGTCCTTATACCTGTCTTCCTGGTTGTCATCTTACTGTGTCATTATAGCTGTCATCTTGATTGTCATCTTACTGTGTCATTATACCTGTCGTCTTGATTGTCATCTTACAGTCATTATACCTGTCGTCCTGATTTGTTGTCTTACTGCGTCATTATACCTGTCGTCTTGGATGTCATCTTACTGTGTCATTATACCTATCATCTTGATTGTCATCTTACTGTGTCATTATACCTATCGTCTTGGTTGTCATCTTACTGCGTCATTATACCTGTTGTCCTGGTTGTGTCGTATTACTGCGTCATTATACCTGTCGTCTTGATTGCCATCTTACTGTCATTATACCTGTTGTCCTGATGTGTTGTCTTACTGCGTCATTATACCTGTCATCTTCGTTGTCATCTTACTGTGTCATTATACCTGTCGTCCTGATGTGTTGTCTTACTGCGTCATTATACCTGTCGTCTTCGTTGTCATCTTACTGTGTCATTATACCTGTCGTCTTCATTGTCATCTTACTGTGTCATTTTCCCTTTCGTCTTGATTGTCATCTTACTGTGTCAATATACCTGTCGTCTTGGTTGTCATCTTACTGTGTCATTATACCGGTCGTCCTGATGTGTTGTCTTACTACGTCCTTATACCTGTCTTCCTGGTTGTCATCTTACTGTGTCATTATAGCTGTCATCTTGAATGTCATCTTACTGTGTCATTATACCTGTCGTCCTGATGTGTTGTCTTACTGCGTCATTATACCTGTCGTCTTGATTGTTATCTTACTGCGTCATTATACCTGTCGTCTTGATTGTCATCTTACTGTGTCATTATACCTGTCGTCCTGATGTGTTGTCCTACTGCATCATTATACCTGTCGTCTTGATTGTTATCTTACTGCGTCATTATACCTTTCGTCTTGATTGTCATCTTACTGTGTCAATATACCTGTCGTCTTGGTTGTCATCTTACTGTGTCATTATACCTGTCGTCCTGATGTGTTGTCTTACTGCGTCCTTATACCTGTCTTCCTGGTTGTCACCTTACTGTGTCATTATACCTGTCGTCTTGATTGTCATCTTACTGTTTCATTATACCTGTCGTCCTGGTTGTCATCTTACTGTGTCATTATACCTGTTGTCTTGATTGTCATCTTACTGTTTCATTATACCTGTTGTCCTGGTTGTGTCGTCTTACTGCGTCATTATACCTGTCGTCTTGATTGCCATCTTACTGTGTCATTATACCTGTCGTCTTCATTGTCATCTTACTGTGTCATTTTCCCTTTCGTCTTGATTGTCATCTTACTGTGTCAATATACCTGTCGTCTTGGTTGTCATCTTACTGCGTCATCATACCTGTCGTCTTGGTTGTCATCTTACTGCGTCATTATACCTGTCGTCTTGGTTGTCATCTTACTGTGTCATTATACCTCTCGCCTTGATTGTCATCTTACTGTGTCATTATACCTGTCGTCTTGATTGTAATCTTATTGTTTCATTATACCTGTTGTCCTGGTTGTCATCTTACTGTGTCATTATACCTGTCGTCTTGATTGTCATCTTACAGTCATTATACCTGTCGTCCTGGTTGTCATCTTACTGTGTCATTATACTTGTTGTCTTGATTGTCATCTTACTGTTTCATTATACCTGTTGTCCTGGTTGTGTCGTCTTACTGCGTCATTATACCTGTCGTCTTGATTGCCATCTTACTGTCATTATACCTGTTGTCCTGATGTGTTGTCTTACTGCGTCATTATACCTGTCGTCTTCGTTGTCATCTTACTGTGTCATTATACCTGTCGTCTTCATTGTCATCTTACTGTGTCATTTCCCCTTTCGTCTTGATTGTCATCTTACTGTGTCAATATACCTGTCGTCTTGGTTGTCATCTTACTGTGTCATTATACCGGTCGTCCTGATGTGTTGTCTTACTACGTCCTTATACCTGTCTTCCTGGTTGTCATCTTACTGTGTCATTATAGCTGTCATCTTGAATGTCATCTTACTGTGTCATTATACCTGTCGTCTTGATTGTTATCTTACTGCGTCATTATACCTGTCGTCTTGATTGTCATCTTACTGTGTCATTATACCTGTCGTCCTGATGTGTTGTCCTACTGCGTCATTATACCTGTCGTCTTGATTGTTATCTTACTGCGTCATTATACCTTTCGTCTTGATTGTCATCTTACTGTGTCAATATACCTGTCGTCTTGGTTGTCATCTTACTGTGTCATTATACCTGTCGTCCTGATGTGTTGTCTTACTGCGTCATTATACCTGTCTTCCTGGTTGTCACCTTACTGTGTCATTATACCTGTCCTCTTGATTGTCATCTTACTGTGTCATTATACCTGTCGTCCTGATGTGTTGTCTTACTGCGTCATCATACCTGTCGTCTTGGCTGTCATCTTACTGCGTCATTATACCTGTCGTCTTGGTTGTCATCGTACTATGTCATTATACCTGTCGTCTTCATTGTCATCTTACTGTGTCATTATACCTGTCCTCCTGATGTGTTGTCTTACTGCGTCATCATACCTGTCGTCTTGGTTGTCATCTTACTGCGTCATTATACCTGTCGTCTTGGTTGTCATCTTACTGTGTCATTATACCTCTCGCCTTGATTGTCATCTTATTGTTTCATTATACCTGTTGTCCTGGTTGTCATCTTACTGTGTCATTATACCTGTCGTCTTGATTGTCATCTTACTGTGTCATTATACCTGTCGTCTTGATTGTCATCTTATTGTTTCATTATACCTGTTGTCCTGGTTGTCATCTTACTGTGTCATTATACCTGTCGTCTTGATTGTCATCTTACAGTCATTATACCTGTCGTCCTGATTTGTTGTCTTACTGCGTCATTATACCTGTCGTCTTGGATGTCATCTTACTGTGTCATTATACCTGTCGTCTTGATTGTCATCTTACTGCGTCATTATACCTGTCGTCCTGATGTGTTGTCTTACTGTGTCATTATACCTATCGTCTTGGTTGTCATCTTACTGTTTCATTATACCTGTTGTCCTGGTTGTGTCGTCTTACTGCGTCATTATACCCATCGTCTTGATTGCCATCTTACTGTCATTATACCTGTTGTCCTGATGTGTTGTCTTACTGCGTCATTATACCTGTCGTCTTCGTTGTCATCTTACAGTGTCATTATACCTGTCGTCTTCATTGTCATCTTACTGTGTCATTTTCCCTTTCGTCTTGATTGTCATCTTACTGTGTCAATATACCTGTCGTCTTGGTTGTCATCGTACTGTGTCAATATACCTGTCGTCCTGATGTGTTGTCTTACTGCGTCCTTATACCTGTCTTCCTGGTTGTCATCTTACTGTCATTATACCTATTGTCCTGAGGTGTTGTCTTACTGCGTCATTATACCTGTCGTCTTGGTTGTCATCTTACTGTGTCATTATACCTGTCGTCTTGATTGTCATCTTACTTTGTCATTATACCTGTCCTCTTGATTGTCATCTTACTGTGTCATTATACCTGTCGTCCTGATGTGTTGTCTTACTGCGTCATTATACCTGTCGTCTTGATTGTCATCTTATTGCGTCATTATACCTGTCGTCTTGATTGTCATCTTACTATGTCATCTTACTTTGTCATTATACCTGTCGTCTTGATTGTCATCTTACTGTGTCATTATACATGTCGTCTTGATTGTGATCTTACTGCGTCAATATACCTGTCGTCTTGATTGTCATCTTACTGCGTCATTATACCTGTCGTCCTGGTTGTCATCTTTCTATGTCATTATACCTGTCGTCCTGATGTGTTGTCTTACTGTGTCATTATACCTGTCGTCTTGGTTGTCATCTTACTGTGTCATTATACCTGTCATCTTGATTGTCATCTTACTGTGTCATTATACCTGTCGTCTTGATTGTCATCTTACTGTGTCATTATACCTGTCGTCCTGATGTGTTGTCTTACTGCGTCATTATACCTGTCGTCTTGGTTGTCATCTTACTGTGTCATTATACCTGTCGTCCTGATGTGTTGTCTTACTGCGTCATTATACCTGTCGTCTTGGTTGTCATCTTACTGTGTCATTATACCTGTCGTCTTGATTGTCATCTGACTGTGTCATCTTACTGCGTCTGTATACCTGTTGTCTTGATTGTCATCTTACTGTGTCATTATACCTGTCGTCTTGATTGTCATCTTACTGTTTCATTATACCTGTTGTCCTGGTTGTGTCGTCTGACTGCGTCATTATACCTGTCGTCCTGGTTGTCATCTTACTGTGTCATCTTACTGTGTCATTATACATGTCGTCTTGATTGTCATCTTACTGTGTCATTATACCTGTCGTCTTGATTGTCATCTTACTGTTTCATTATACCTGTTGTCCTGGTTGTGTCGTCTGACTGCGTCATTATACCTGTCGTCCTGGTTGTCATCTTACTGTGTCAACTTACTGTGTCATTATACATGTCGTCTTGATTGTCATCTTACTGTGTCATCTTACTGCGTCTGTATACCTGTTGTCTTGATTGTCATCTTACTGTGTCATTATACCTGTCGTCTTGATTGTCATCTTACTGTGTCACTATACCTGTCGTCTTGATTGTCATCTTACTGTGTCATTATATCTGTCGTCCTGATGTGTTGTGTTACTGCGTCATTATACCTGTCGTCTTGGATGTCATCTTACTGTGTCATTATACCTGTCGTCTTGATTGTCATCTTACTGTGTCATTATACCTGTCATCTTGGTTGTCATCTTACTCTGTCATTATACCTGTCGTCTTGATTGTCATCTTACTGTGTCATTATACCTGTCGTCTTGATTGTCATCTTACTGTCATTATACCTGTTTTCTTGGTTGTCATCTTACTGTGTCATTATACCTGTCGTCCTGACGCGTTGTCTTACTGCGTCATTATACCTGTCGTCCTGGTTGTCATCTTACTGTGTCATCTTACTGTGTCATTATACCTGTCATCTTGATTGTCATCTTACTGTGTCATTATACCTGTCCTCTTGATTGTCATCTTACTGTGTCATTATACCTGTCGTCTTGATTGTCATCTTACTGTGTCATTATACCTGTCGTCTTGATTGTCATCTTACTGTCATTATACCTGTTGTCTTGGTTGTCATCTTACTGTGTCATTATACCTGTCGTCTTGATTGTCATCTCACTGTGTCATTATACCTGTCGTCTTGATTGTCATCTTACTGTTTTATTATACCTGTTGTCCTGGTTGTGTCGTCTTACTGCGTCATTATACCTGTCGTCTTGATTGTCATCTTACTGTCATTATACCTGTTGTCCAGATGTGTTGTCTTACTGCGTCATTATACCTGTCGTCTTGGTTGTCATCTTACTGTGTCATTATACCTGTCGTCTTGATTGTCATCTTACTGCGTCATTATACCTGTCGTCCTGATGTGTTGTCTTACTGCGTCATTATACCTGTCGTCTTGGTTGTCATCTTACTGTGTCATTATACCTGTCGTCTTGATTGTCATCTTACTGTGTCATTATACCTGTCGTCCTGATGTGTTGTCTTACTGCGTCATTATACCTGTCGTCTTGGTTGTCATCTTACTGTGTCATTATACATGTCGTCTTGATTGTCATCTTACTTTGTCATTATACCTGTCGTCCTGATGTGTTGTCTTACTGCGTCATTATACCTGTCATCTTGATTGTCATCTTACTGTGTCATTATACCTTTCCTCTTGGTTGTCATCTTACTGTGTCATTATACCTGTCGTCTTGATTGTCATCTTACTGTGTCATTATACCTGTCGTCCTGATGTGTTGTCTTACTGCGTCATCACACCTGTCGTCCTGGTTGTCATCTTACTGTGTCATCTTACTGTGTCATTATACCTGTCATCTTGATTGTCATCTTACTGTGTCATTATACCTGTCGTCCTGATGTGTTGTCTTACTGCGTCATTATACCTGTATTCCTGATTGTCATCTTACTGTGTCATTACACCTGTCGTCCTGATGTGTTGTCTTACTGCGTCATTATACCTGTCGTCTTGATTGTCATCTTACTGTGTCATTATACCTGTCGTCTTGATTGTCATCTTACTGTTTCTTTACACCTGTCGTCCTGGTTGTCATCTTACTGTGTCATCGTACTTTGGCATTATACCTGTCGTCTTGATTGTCATCTTACTGTGTCATTATACATGTCGTCTTGATTGTCATCTTACTGTGTCATTATACCTTTCCTCTTGGTTGTCATCTTACTGTGTCATTATACCTGTCGTCTTGATTGTCATCTTACTGTTTCTTTACACCTGTCGTCCTGGTTGTCATCTTACTGTGTCATCGTACTTTGGCATTATACCTGTCGTCTTGATTGTCATCTTACTGTGTCATTATACCTGTCGTCTTGGTTGTCATCTTACTGCGTCATTATACGAGTCGTCTTGGTTGTCATCTTACTGTGTCATTATACCCGTCGTCCTGTTGTGTCGTCTCACTGTGTCATTATGCCTGTCCTCCTAGTTGTCATCTTACTGCGTCATTATACCTGTCGTCTTGATTGTCATCTTACTGTGTCATTATACCTGTCGTCCTGATGTGTTGTCTTACTGCGTCATTATACCTGTCATCTTGATTGTCATCTTACTGTGTCATTATACCTGTCGTCCAGATGTGTTGTCTTACTGCGTCATTATACCTGTCGTCTTGATTGTCATCTTACTGTGTCATTATACCTGTCGTCCTGACGTGTTGTCTTACTGCGTCATTATACCTGTCATCTTGATTGTCATCTTACTGTGTCATTATACCTGTCGTCCTGACGTGTTGTCTTACTGCGTCATTATACCTGTCATCTTGATTGTTATCTTACTGCGTCATTATACCTGTCATCTTGATTGTTATCTTACTGTGTCATTATACCTGTCGTCCTGACGTGTTGTCTTACTGCGTCATTATACCTGTCATCTTGATTGTTATCTTACTGCGTCATTATACCTGTCATCTTGATTGTTATCTTACTGTGTCATTATACCTGTCGTCTTGATTGTCATCTTACTGTGTCATTATACCTTTCCTCTTGGTTGTCATCTTACTGTGTCATTATACCTGTCGTCTTGATTGTCATCTTACTGTGTCATTATACCTGTCGTCCTGATGTGTTGTCTTACTGCGTCATCACACCTGTCGTCCTGGTTGTCATCTTACTGTGTCATCTTACTGTGTCATTATACCTGTCATCTTGATTGTCATCTTACTGTGTCATTATACCTGTCGTCCTGATGTGTTGTCTTACTGCGTCATTATACCTGTATTCCTGATTGTCATCTTACTGTGTCATTACACCTGTCGTCCTGATGTGTTGTCTTACTGCGTCATTATACCTGTCGTCTTGATTGTCATCTTACTGTGTCATTATACCTGTCGTCTTGATTGTCATCTTACTGTTTCTTTACACCTGTCGTCCTGGTTGTCATCTTACTGTGTCATCGTACTTTGGCATTATACCTGTCGTCTTGATTGTCATCTTACTGTGTCATTATACCTTTCCTCTTGGTTGTCATCTTACTGTGTCATTATACCTGTCGTCTTGGTTGTCATCTTACTGCGTCATTATACGAGTCGTCTTGGTTGTCATCTTACTGTGTCATTATACCTTTCCTCTTGGTTGTCATCTTACTGTGTCATTATACCTGTCCTCCTAGTTGTCATCTTACTGCGTCATTATACCTGTCGTCTTGATTGTCATCTTACTGTGTCATTATACGTGTCGTCCTGATGTGTTTTCTTACTGCTTCATTATGCCTGTCCTCCTGGTTGTCATCTTACTGTGTCATTATACGTGTCGTCCTGATGTGTTGTCTTACTGCGTCATTATGCCTGTCCTCCTGGTTGTCATCTTACTGTGTCATTATACGTGTCGTCCTGATGTGTTGTCTTACTGCGTCATTATACCTGTTGTCCTGGTTGTCATCTTACTGCGTCATTATACCTGTCGTCTTGATTGTTATCTTACTGTGTCATTATACGTGTCGTCCTGTTGTGTCGTCTCACTGTGTCATTATGCCTGTCCTCCTGGTTGTCATCTTACTGTGTCATTATACCTGTCGTCTTGATTGTCATCTTACTGCGTCATTATACCTGTCGTCTTGGTTGTCATCTTACTGCGTCATTTTACCTGTTGTCCTGGTTGTCATCTTACTGTGTCATTATACCTGTCGTCTTGATTGTCATCTTACTGTCATTATACCTGTCGTCCTGATGTGTTGTCTTACTGCGTCATTATACCTGTCGTCTTGGTTGTCATCTTACTGTGTCATTATACCTGTCGTCTTGATTGTCATCTTACTGTGTCATTATACCTGTCGTCCTGATGTGTTGTCTTACTGCGTCATTATACCTGTCGTCTTGATTGTCATCTTACTGCGTCATTATACCTGTCATCCTGATGTGTCGTTTTACTGTGTCATTATACCTGTCGTCTTGGTTGTCATCTTACTGTGTCATTATACCTGTCGTCTTGATTGTCATCTTACTGTGTCATTATACCTGTCGTCTTGATTGTCATCTTACTGTGTCATTATACCTGTCGCCTTGGATGTCATCTTACTGTGTCATTATACCTGTCGGCTTGATTGTCATCTTACTGCGTCATTATACCTGTCGTCCTGATGTGTTGTCTTACTGTGTCATTATACCTGTCGTCTTGGTTGTCATCTTACTGTGTCATTATACCTGTCGTCTTGATTGTCATCTTACTGTGTCATTATACCTGTTGTCCTGGTTGTCATCTTACTGTGTCATTATACCTGTCGTCCTGATGTGTTGTCTTACTGCGTCATTATACCTGTCGTCTTGATTGTCATCTTACTGTGTCATTATACCTGTAGTCTTGGTTGACATCTTACTGTGTCATTATACCTGTCGTCCTGATGTGTTGTCTTACTGCGTCATTATACCTGTCTTCCTGATGTGTCGTCTTACTGCGTCATTATACCTGTCGTCTTGGTTGTCATCTTACTGTGTCATTATACGTGTCGTCTTGGTTGTCATCTTACTGTGTCATTATACCTGTCGTCTTGGTTGTCATCTTACTGTGTCAATATACCTGTCGTCCTGTTGTGTCGTCTCACTGTGTCATTATACCTGTCCTCCTGGTTGTCATCTTACTGCGTCATTATACCTGTTGTCCTGTTGTGTCGTCTCACTGTGTCATTATACCTGTCATCTTGATTGTCATCTTACTGTGTCATTATAACTGTCGTCTTGATTGTCATCTTACTGTGTCATTATACGTGTCGTCCTGATGTGTTGTCTTACTGCGTCATTATACCTGTTGTCCTGGTTGTCATCTTACTGTGTCATTATACCTGTCGTCTTGATTGTCATCTTACAGTCATTATACCTGTCGTCCTGATGTGTTGTCTGACTGCGTCATTATACCTGTCGTCTTGATTGTCATCTTACTGTGTCATCTTACTGTGTCATTATAGATGTCGTCTTGATTGTCATCTTACTGCGTCATTATACCTGTCGTCTTGATTGTCATCTTACTGTCATTATACCTGTCGTCCTGATGTGTTGTCTTACTGCGTCATTATACCTGTCGTCTTCGCTGTCATCTTACTGTGTCAGTATACCTGTCGTCTTGATTGTCATCTTACTGTGTCATTTTCCCTTTCGTCTTGATTGTCATCTTACTGTGTCAATATACCTGTCGCCTTGGTTGTCATCTTACTGTGTCATTATACCTGTCGTCCTGATGTGTTGTCTTACTGCGTCCTTATACCTGTCTTCCTGGTTGTCATCTTACTGTGTCATTATAGATGTCGTCTTGATTGTCATCTTACTGTGTCATCTTACTGCGTCATTATACCTGTCGTCTTGATTGTCATCTTACTGTGTCATTATACCTGTCGTCTTGATTGTCATCTTACTGTTTCATTATACCTGTCGTCCTGGTTGTCATCTTACTGTGTCATTATACCTGTCATCTTGATTGTCATCTTACTGTGTCATCTTACTGTGTCATTATATATGTCGTCTTGATTGTCATCTTACTGTGTCATTATACCTGTCGTCTTGATCGTCATCTTACTGCGTCATTATACCTGTCGTCCTCATGTTGTGTCTTACTGCGTCATTATACTTGTCGTCTTGATTGTCATCTTACTGTTTCATTATACCTGTCAACCTGGTTGTCATCTTGCTGTGTCATTATACCTGTCGTCTTGATTGTCATCTTATTGTTTCATTATACCTGTTGTCCTGGTTGTCATCTTACTGTGTCATTATACCTGTCGTCTTGATTGTCATCTTACAGTCATCATACCTGCCGTCCTGATGTGTTGTCTTACTGCGTCATTATACCTGTCGTCTTGGATGTCATCTTACTGTGTCATTATACCTGTCGTCCTGATGTGTTGTCTTACTGTGTCATTATAGCTGTCGTCTTGGTTGTCATCTTACTGTGTCATTATACCTGTCGTCTTGATTGTCATCTTACTGTGTCATTATACCTGTTGTCCTGGTTGTCATCTTACTCTGTCATTATACCTGTCGTCTTGATTGTCATCTTACAGTCATTATACCTGTCGTCCTGATGTGTTGTCTCACTGCGTCATTATACCTGTCGTCTTGGATGTCATCTTACTGTGTCATTATACCTGTCGTCCTGATGTGTTGTCTTGCTGCGTCATTATACCTGTCGTCTTGATTGTCATCTTACTGTGTCATTATATCTGCTGTCTTGATTGTCATCTTACTGTGTCATTATATCTGTCGTCCAGATGTGTTGTCTTACTGCGTCATTATACCTGTCTTCTTGATTGTCATCTTACTGCGTCATTATACCTGTCGTCTTGGTTGTCATCTTACTGTGTCATTATACCTGTCGTCCTGATGTGTTGTCTTACTGCGTCATTATACCTGTAGTCTTGATTGTCATCTTACTGCGTCATTATACCTGTCGTCCTGATGTGTTGTCTTACTGCGTCATTATACCTGTCGTCTTGGTTGTCATCTTACTGTTTCATTATACCTGTTGTCCTGGTTGTGTCGTCTTACTGCGTCATTATACCTGTCGTCTTGATTGTCATCTTACTGTCATTATAGCTGTCGTCCTGATGTGTTGTCTTACTGCGTCATTATACCTGTCGTCTTCGCTGTCATCTTACTGTGTCAGTATACCTGTCGTCTTGATTGTCATCTTACTGTGTCATTTTCCCTTTCGTCTTGATTGTCATCTTACTGTGTCAATATACCTGTCGCCTTGGTTGTCATCTTACTGTGTCATTATACCTGTCGTCCTGATGTGTTGTCTTACTGCGTCCTTATACCTGTCTTCCTGGTTGTCATCTTACTGTGTCATTATAGATGTCGTCTTGATTGTCATCTTACTGTGTCATCTTACTGCGTCATTATACCTGTCGTCTTGATTGTCATCTTACTGTGTCATTATACCTGTCGTCTTGATTGTCATCTTACTGTTTCATTATACCTGTCGTCCTGGTTGTCATCTTACTGTGTCATTATACCTGTCGTCTTGATTGTCATCTTACTGTGTCATCTTACTGTGTCATTATACATGTCGTCTTGATTGTCATCTTACTGTGTCATTATACCTGTCGTCCTGATGTGTTGTCTTACTGCGTCATTATACCTGTCGTCTTGATTGTCATCTTACTGCGTCATTATACCTGTCGTCCTCATGTGGTGTCTTACTGCGTCATTATACTTGTCGTCTTGATTGTCATCTTACTGTTTCATTATACCTGTCAACCTGGTTGTCATCTTACTGTGTCATTATACCTGTCGTCTTGATTGTCATCTTATTGTTTCATTATACCTGTTGTCCTGGTTGTCATCTTACTGTGTCATTATACCTGTCGTCTTGATTGTCATCTTACAGTCATCATACCTGTCGTCCTGATGTGTTGTCTTACTGCGTCATTATACCTGTCGTCTTGGATGTCATCTTACTGTGTCATTATACCTGTCGTCTTGATTGTCATCTTACTGCGTCATTATACCTGTCGTCTTGGTTGTCATCTTACTGTGTCATTATACCTGTCGTCCTGATGTGTTGTCTTACTGCGTCATTATACCTGTCGTCTTGATTGTCATCTTACTGCGTCATTATACCTGTCGTCCTGATGTGTTGTCTTACTGCGTCATTATACCTGTCGTCTTGGTTGTCATCTTACTGTGTCATTATACCTGTCGTCTTGATTGTCATCTTACTGTGTCATTATAACTGTCGTCTTGATTGTCATCTTACTGCGTCATTATACCTGTCGTCCTGATGTGTTGTCTTACTGCGTCATTATACCTGTCATCTTGGTTGTCATCTTACTGTGTCATTATACCTGTCGTCTTGACTGTCATCTTACTGTGTCATTATACCTGTCGTCTTGATTGTCATCTTACTGTCATTATACCTGTCGTCTTGGTTGTCATCTCACTGTGTCATTATACCTGTCATCTTGATTGTCATCTTACTGTGTCATTATACCTGTCGTCTTGATTGTCATCTTACTGTGTCATTATACCTGTCGTCCTGATGTGTTGTCTTACTGCGTCATTATACCTGTCGTCTTGATTGTCATCTTACTGTGTCATTATACCTGTCGTCCTGGTGTGTTGTCTTACTGCGTCATTATACCTGTCGTCCTGGTTGTCATCTTACTGTGTCATCTTACTGTGTCATTATAGATGTCGTCTTGATTGTCATCTTACTGTGTCATCTTACTGCGTCATTATACCTGTCGTCTTGATTGTCATCTTACTGTGTCATTATACCTGTCGTCTTGATTGTCACCTTACTGTTTCATTATACCTGTTGTCCTGGTTGTGTCGTCTTACTGCGTCATTATACCTGTCGTCTTGATTGTCATCTTACTGTCATTATACCTGTCGTCCTGATGTGTTGTCTTACTGCGTCATTATACCTGTCGTCTTGATTGTCATCTTACTGTGTCATTTTCCCTTTCGTCTTGATTGTCATCTTACTGTGTCAATATACCTGTCGCCTTGGTTGTCATCTTACTGTGTCATTATACCTGTCGTCCTGATGTGTTGTCTTACTGCGTCCTTATACCTGTCTTCCTGATGGTCATCTTACTGTGTCATTATAGATGTCGTCTTGATTGTCATCTTACTGTGTCATCTTACTGCGTCATTATACCTGTCGTCTTGATTGTCATCTTACTGTGTCATTATACCTGTGGTCTTGATTGTCATCTTACTGTTTCATTATACCTGTCGTCCTGGTTGTCATCTTACTGTGTCATTATACCTGTCGTCTTGATTGTCATCTTACTGTGTCATCTTACTGTGTCATTATACATGTCGTCTTGATTGTCATCCTACTGTGTCATTATACCTGTCGTCCTGATGTGTTGTCTTACTGCGTCATTATACCTGTCGTCTTGATTGTCATCTTACTGCGTCATTATACCTGTCGTCCTCATGTGGTGTCTTACTGCGTCATTATACTTGTCGTCTTGATTGTCATCTTACTGTTTCATTATACCTGTCAACCTGGTTGTCATCTAACTGTGTCATTATACCTGTCGTCTTGATTGTCATCTTATTGTTTCATTATACCTGTTGTCCTGGTTGTCATCTTACTGTGTCATTATACCTGTCGTCTTGATTGTCATCTTACAGTCATCATACCTGTCGTCCTGATGTGTTGTCTTTCTGCGTCATTATACCTGTCGTCTTGGATGTCATCTTACTGTGTCATTATACCTGTCGTCTTGATTGTCATCTTACTGTGTCATTACACCTTTCATCTTGATTGTCATCTTACTGTGTCAATATACCTGTCGTCTTGGTTGTCATCTTACTGTGTCATTATACCTGTCGTCCTGATGTGTTCTCTTACTGCGTCATTATACCTGTCTTCCTGGTTGTCATCTTACTGTGTCATTATACCTGTCGTCCTGATTGTCATCTTACTGTGTCATTATACCTGTCGTCCTGATGTGTTGTCTTACTGCATCATTATACCTGTCGTCTTGATTGTCATCTTACTGCGTCATTATACCTGTCGTCTTGATTGTCATCTTACTGTGTCAATATACCTGTCGTCTTGATTGTCATCTTACTGTGTCATTATACCTGTCTTCCTGGTTGTCATCTTACTGTGTCATTATACCTTTCCTCTTGATTGTCATCTTACTGTGTCATTATACCTGTCGTCCTGATGTGTTCTCTTACTGCGTCATTATACCTGTCGTCTTGATTGTCATCTTACTGCGTCACTATACCTGTCGTCTTGATTGTCATCTTACTGCGTCATTATACCTGTCGTCTTGGTTGTCATCTTACTGTGTCATTATACCTGTCTTGGTTGTCATCTTACTGTGTCATTATACCTGTCGTCTTGATTGTCATCTTACTGTGTCATTATACCTGTCGTCCTGATGTGTTGTCTTACTGCGTCATTATACCTGTCGTCTTGATTGTCATCTTACTGCGTCATTATACCTGTCGTCCTGATGTGGTGTCTTACTGCGTCATTATATTTGTCGTCTTGATTGTCATCTTACTGTTTCATTATACCTGTCAACCTGGTTGTCATCTTACTGTGTCATTATATCTGTCGTCTTGATTGTCATCTTATTGTTTCATTATACCTGTTGTCCTGGTTGTCATCTTACTGTGTCATTATACCTGTCGTCTTGATTGTCATCTTACTGCGTCATCATACCTGTCGTCTTGGATGTCATCTTACTGTATCATTATACCTGTCGTCTTGGTTGTCATCTTACTGTTTCATTATACCTGTCGTCCTGGTTGTCATCTTACTGTGTCATTATACCTGTCGTCTTGATTGTCATCTTACTGTGTCATCTTACTGTGTCATTATACATGTCGTCTTGATTGTCATCCTACTGTGTCATTATACCTGTCGTCCTGATGTGTTGTCTTACTGCGTCATTATACCTGTCGTCTTGATTGTCATCTTACTGCGTCATTATACCTGTCGTCCTCATGTGGTGTCTTACTGCGTCATTATACTTGTCGTCTTGATTGTCATCTTACTGTTTCATTATACCTGTCAACCTGGTTGTCATCTAACTGTGTCATTATACCTGTCGTCTTGATTGTCATCTTACAGTCATCATACCTGTCGTCCTGATGTGTTGTCTTTCTGCGTCATTATACCTGTCGTCTTGGATGTCATCTTACTGTGTCATTATACCTGTCGTCTTGATTGTCATCTTACTGTGTCATTACACCTTTCATCTTGATTGTCATCTTACTGTGTCAATATACCTGTCGTCTTGGTTGTCATCTTACTGTGTCATTATACCTGTCGTCCTGATGTGTTCTCTTACTGCGTCATTATACCTGTCTTCCTGGTTGTCATCTTACTGTGTCATTATACCTGTCGTCCTGATTGTCATCTTACTGTGTCATTATACCTGTCGTCCTGATGTGTTGTCTTACTGCATCATTATACCTGTCGTCTTGATTGTCATCTTACTGCGTCATTATACCTGTCGTCTTGATTGTCATCTTACTGTGTCAATATACCTGTCGTCTTGATTGTCATCTTACTGTGTCATTATACCTGTCTTCCTGGTTGTCATCTTACTGTGTCATTATACCTTTCCTCTTGATTGTCATCTTACTGTGTCATTATACCTGTCGTCCTGATGTGTTCTCTTACTGCGTCATTATACCTGTCGTCTTGATTGTCATCTTACTGCGTCACTATACCTGTCGTCTTGATTGTCATCTTACTGCGTCATTATACCTGTCGTCTTGGTTGTCATCTTACTGTGTCATTATACCTGTCTTGGTTGTCATCTTACTGTGTCATTATACCTGTCGTCTTGATTGTCATCTTATTGTTTCATTATACCTGTTGTCCTGGTTGTCATCTTACTGTGTCATTATACCTGTCGTCTTGGTTGTCATCTTACTGTGTCATTATACCTGTCGTCTTGATTGTCATCTTACTGCGTCATCATACCTGTCGTCTTGGATGTCATCTTACTGTATCATTATACCTGTCGTCTTGGTTGTCATCTTACTGTGTCATTATACCTGTCGTCTTGATTGTCATCTTACTGTGTCATTATACCTATTGTCCTGGTTGTCATCTTACTGTGTCATTATACCTGTCGTCTTGATTGTCATCTTACAGTCATTATACCTGTCGTCCTGATGTGTTGTCTTACTGCGTCATTATAGCTGTCGTCTTGGATGTCATCTTACTGTGTCATTATACATGTCGTCTTGATTGTCATCTTACTGTGTCATTATACCTGTCGTCTTGTATGTCATCTTACTGTGTCATTATACCTGTCGTCCTAATGTGTTGTCTTACTGCGTCATTATACCTGTCGTCTTGATTGTCATCTTACTGTGTCATTATACCTTTCGTCTTGATTGTCATCTTACTGTGTCATTATACCTGTCGTCCTGATGTGTTGTCTTACTGCGTCATTATACCTGTCGTCCTGATGTGTTGTATTACTGCGTCATTATACCTGTCGTCTTGGATGTCATCTTACTGTGTCATTATACCTGTCGTCCTGATGTGTTGTCTTACTGCGTCATTATACCTGTCGTCTTGATTGTCATCTTACTGTGTCATTATACCTTTCGTCTTGATTGTCATCTTACTGTGTCAATATACCTGTCGTCTTCGGTGACATCTTACTGTGTAATTATACCTGTCGTCCTGATGTGTTGTCTTACTGCGTCATTATACCTGTCTTCCTGGTTGTCATCTTACTGTGTCATTATACCTGTCATCTTGATTGTCATCTTACTGTGTCATTATACCTGTCGTCCTGATGTGTTGTCTTTCTGCGTCATCATACCTGTCGTCTTGGATGTCATCTTACTGTGTCATTATACCTGTCGTCTTGATTGTCATCTTACTGCGTCATTATACCTGTCGTCTTGATTGTCATCTTACTGCGTCATTATACCTGTCGTCCTGTTGTGTTGTCTTACTGCGTCATTATAGCTGTCGTCTTGGATGTCATCTTACTGTGTCATTATACATGTCGTCTTGATTGTCATCTTACTGTGTCATTATACCTGTCGTCTTGTATGTCATCTTACTGTGTCATTATACCTGTCGTCCTAATGTGTTGTCTTACTGCGTCATTATACCTGTCGTCTTGATTGTCATCTTACTGTGTCATTATTCCTGTCGTCTTGATTGTCATCTTACTGTGTCATTATACCTTTCGTCTTGATTGTCATCTTACTGTGTCAATATACCTGTCGTCTTGGTTGACATCTTACTGTGTCATTATACCTGTCGTCCTGATGTGTTGTCTTACTGCGTCATTATACCTGTCGTCCTGATGTGTTGTATTACTGCGTCATTATACCTGTCGTCTTGGATGTCATCTTTCTGTGTCATTATACCTGTCGTCCTGATGTGTTGTCTTACTGCGTCATTATACCTGTCGTCTTGATTGTCATCTTACTGTGTCATTATACCTTTCGTCTTGATTGTCATCTTACTGTGTCAATATACCTGTCGTCTTCGTTGACATCTTACTGTGTCATTATACCTGTCGTCCTGATGTGTTGTCTTACTGCGTCATTATACCTGTCTTCCTGGTTGTCATCTTACTGTGTCATTATACCTGTCATCTTGATTGTCATCTTACTGTGTCATTATACCTGTTGTCCTGATGTGTTGTCTTACTGCATCATTATACCTGTCGTCTTGATTGTCATCTTACTGCGTCATTATACCTGTCGTCTTGATTGTCATCTTACTGTGTCAATATACCTGTCGTCTTGATTGTCATCTTACTGTGTCATTATACCTGTCTTCCTGGTTGTCATCTTACTGTGTCATTATACCTTTCCTCTTGATTGTCATCTTACTGTGTCATTATACCTGTCGTCCTGATGTGTTCTCTTACTGCGTCATTATACCTGTCGTTATCTTACTGCGTCATTATACCTGTCGTCTTGGTTGTCATCTTACTGTGTCATTATACCTGTCGTCTTGATTGTCATCTTACTGTGTCATTATACCTGTCGTCCTGATGTGTTGTCTTACTGCGTCATTATACCAGTCTTCCTGGTTGTCATCTTACTGTGTCATTATACCTGTCCTCTTGATTGTCATCTGACTGTGTCATTATACCTGTCGTCCTGATGTGTTGTCTTACTGCGTCATTATACCTGTCATCTTGATTGTCATCTTACTGTGTCATTATACCTGTCGTCCTGATGTGTTGTCTAACTGCGTCATTATACCTGTCGTCTTGATTGTCATCTTACTGCGTCATTATACCTGTCGTCTTGGTTGTCATCTAACTGCGTCATTATACCTGTCGTCTTGGTTGTCATCTTACTGTGTCATTGTACCTGTCGTCTTGATTGTCATCTTACTGTGTCATTATACCTGTCGTCCTGATGTGTTGTCTTACTGCGTCATTATACTTGTCGTCTTGATTGTCATCTTACTGCGTCATTATACCTGTCGTCCTGATGTGTTGTCTTACTGCGTCATTATACCTGTCGTCTTGATTGTCATCTTACTGCCATTATACCTGTCGTCTTGGTTGTCATCTTACTGTGTCATTATACCTGTCGTCCTGATGTGTTGTCTTACTGCGTCATTATAACTGTCATCTTGATTGTCATCTTACTGTGTCATTATACCTGTCGTCCTGATGTGTTGTCTAACTGCGTCATTATACCTGTCGTCTTGATTGTCATCTTACTGCGTCATTATACCTGTCGTCTTGGTTGTCATCTAACTGCGTCATTATACCTGTCGTCTTGGTTGTCATCTTACTGTGTCATTGTACCTGTCGTCTTGATTGTCATCTTACTGTGTCATTATACCTGTCGTCCTGATGTGTTGTCTTACTGCGTCATTATACTTGTCGTCTTGATTGTCATCTTACTGCGTCATTATACCTGTCGTCCTGATGTGTTGTCTTACTGCGTCATTATACCTGTCGTCTTGATTGTCATCTTACTGCCATTATACCTGTCATCTTGGTTGTCATCTTACTGTGTCATTATACCTGTCGTCTTGATTGTAATCTTACTGTGTCATTATACCTGTCGTCTTGGCTGTCATCTTACTGTGTCATTATACCCGTCGTCTTGATTGTCATCTTACTGTGTCATTATACCTGTCGTCCTGATGTGTTGTCTTACTGCGTCATTATACCTGTCGTCTTGATTGTCATCTTACTGTGTCATTATACCTGTCGTCCTGATGTGTTGTCTTACTGCGTCATTATACCTGTCGTCTTGATTGTCATCTTACTGTGTCATTATACCTGTCGTCCTGATGTGTTGTCTTACTGCGTCATTATACCTGTCGTCCTGGTTGTCATCTTACTGTGTCATCTTACTGTGTCATTATAGATGTCGTCTTGATTGTCATCTTACTGTGTCATCTTACTGCGTCATTATACCTGTCGTCTTGATTGTCATCTTACTGTGTCATTATACCTGTCGTCTTGATTGTCATCTTAGTGTTTCATTATACCTGTTGTCCTGGTTGTGTCGTCTTACTGCGTCATTATACCTGTCGTCTTGATTGTCATCTTACTGTCATTATACCTGTTGTCCTGATGTGTTGTCTTACTGCGTCATTATACCTGTCGTCTTCGTTGTCATCTTACTGTGTCATTATACCTGTCGTCTTGATTGTCATGTTACTGTGTCATTTTCCCTTTCGTCTTGATTGTCATCTTACTGTGTCAATATACCTGTCGCCTTGGTTGTCATCTTACTGTGTCATTATACCTGTCGTCCTGATGTGTTGTCTTACTGCGTCCTTATACCTGTCTTCCTGGTTGTCATCTTACTGTGTCATTATACCTGTCGTCTTGATTGTCATCTTACTGTGTCATCTTACTGCGTCATTATACCTGTCGTCTTGATTGTCATCTTACTGTGTCATTATACCTGTCGTCTTGATTGTCATCTTACTGTTTCATTATACCTGTCGTCCTGGTTGTCATCTTACTGTGTCATTATACCTGTCGTCTTGATTGTCATCTTACTGTTTCATTATACCTGTTGTCCTGGTTGTGTCGTCTTACTGCGTCATTACACCTGTCGTCTTGATTGTCATCTTACTGTCATTATACCTGTTGTCCTGATGTGTTGTCTTACTGTGTCATTATAGCTGTCATCTTGATTGTCATCTTACTGTGTCATTATACCTGTCGTCCTTATGTGTTGTCTTAGTGCGTCATTATACCTGTCGTCTTGATTGTTATCTTACTGCGTCATTATACCTGTCGTCTTGATTGTCATCTTACTGTGTCATTATACCTGTCGTCCTGGTTGTCATCTTACTGTGTCATCTTACTGCGTCATTATACCTGTCGTCTTCGTTGTCATCTTACTGTGTCATTATACCTGTCGTCTTGATTGTCATGTTACTGTGTCATTTTCCCTTTTGTCTTGATTGTCATCTTACTGTGTCAATATACCTGACGCCTTGGTTGTCATCTTACTGTGTCATTATACCTGTCGTCCTGATGTGTTGTCTTACTGCGTCCTTATACCTGTCTTCCTGGTTGTCATCTTACTGTGTCATTATAGCTGCCATGTTGATTGTCATCTTATTGTGTCATTATACCTGTCGTCCTGATGTGTTGTCTTACTGCGTCATTATACCTGTCGTCTTGATTGTTATCTTACTGCGTCATTATACCTGTCGTCTTGATTGTCATCTTACTGTGTCATTATACCTGTCGTCCTGATGTGTTGTCTTACTGCGTCATTATACCCGTCGTCTTGATTGTTATCTTACTGCGTCATTATACCTTTCGTCTTGATTGTCATCTTACTGTGTCAATATACCTGTCGTCTTGGTTGTCATCTTACTGTGTCATTATACCTGTCGTCCTGATGTGTTGTCTTACTGCGTCCTTTTACCTGTCTTCCTGGTTATCATCTTACTGTGTCATTATACCTTTCCTCTTGATTGTCATCTTACTGTGTCATTATACCTGTCGTCCTGATGTGTTGTCTTACTGCGTCATTATACCTGTCGTCTTAGTTGTCATCTTACTGTGTCATTATATCTGTCGTCCTGGTTGTCATCTTACTGTGTCATTATACCTGTCGTCCTGGTTGTCATCTTACTGTGTCATCTTACTTTGTCATTATACCTGTCGTCTTTATTGTCATCTTACTTTGTCATTATACATGTCGTCTTGATTGTGATCTTACTGCGTCAATATACCTGTCGTCTTGATTGTCATCTTACTGTGTCATTATACCTGTCGTCCTGATGTGTTGTCTTACTGCGTCATTATACCAGTCTTCCTGGTTGTCATCTTACTGTGTCATTATACCTGTCGTCCTGATGTGTTGTCTTACTGCGTCATTATACCAGTCTTCCTGGTTGTCATCTTACTGTGTCATTATACCTTTCCTCTTGATTGTCATCTTACTGTGTCATTATACCTGTCGTCCTGGTTGTGTCGTCTTACTGCGTCATTATACCTGTCGTCTTGATTGTCATCTTACTGTTTCATTATACCTGTTGTCCTGGTTGTGTCGTCTTACTGCGTCATTATACCTGTCGTCTTGATTGTCATCTTACTGTCATTATACCTGTTGTCCTGATGTGTTGTCTTACTGCGTCATTACACCTGTCGTCCTGGTTGTCATCTTACTGTGTCATCTTACTTTGTCATTATACCTGTCGTCTTTATTGTCATCTTACTTTGTCATTATACATGTCGTCTTGATTGTGATCTTACTGCGTCAATATACCTGTCGTCTTGATTGTCATCTTACTGTGTCATTATACCTGTCGTCCTGATGTGTTGTCTTACTGCGTCATTATACCAGTCTTCCTGGTTGTCATCTTACTGTGTCATTATACCAGTCTTCCTGGTTGTCATCTTACTGTGTCATTATACCTTTCCTCTTGATTGTCATCTTACTGTGTCATTATACCTGTCGTCCTGGTTGTGTCGTCTTACTGCGTCATTATACCTGTCGTCTTGATTGTCATCTTACTGTTTCATTATACCTGTTGTCCTGGTTGTGTCGTCTTACTGCGTCATTATACCTGTCGTCTTGATTGTCATCTTACTGTCATTATACCTGTTGTCCTGATGTGTTGTCTTACTGCGTCATTACACCTGTCGTCCTGGTTGTCATCTTACTGTGTCATCTTACTTTGTCATTATACCTGTCGTCTTGATTGTCATCTTACTGCGTCATTATACCTGTCGTCTTGATTGTCATCTTACTGTGTCATTATACCTGTCGTCCTGGTTGTCATCTTACTGTGTCATTATACCTGTCGTCCTGATGTGTTGTCTTACTGTGTCATTATACCTGTCGTCTTGGTTGTCATCTTACTGTGTCATTATACCTGTCGTCTTGATTGTCATCTTACTGTGTCATTATACCTGTCGTCCTGATGTGTTGTCTTACTGCGTCATTATACCTGTCGTCTTGGTTGTCATCTTACTGTGTCATTATACCTGTCGTCTTGATTGTCATCTTACTATGTCATTATACCTGTCGTCCTGATGTGTTGTCTTACTGCGTCATTATACCTGTCGTCCTGGTTGTCATCTTACTGTGTCATCTTACTGTGTCATTATACATGTCGTCTTGATTGTCATCTTACTGTGTCTTCTTACTGCGTCTGTATAGCTGTTGTCTTGATTGTCATCTTACTGTGTCATTATACCTGTCGTCTTGATTGTCATCTTACTGTCATTATACATGTTGTCCTGATGTGTTGTCTTACTGCGTCATTATACCTGTCGTCTTGGTTGTCATCTTACTGTGTAATAACACCTGTCGTCTTGATTGTCATCTTACTGTGTCACTATACCTGTCGTCTTGATTGTCATCTTACTGTGTCATTATATCTGTCGTCCTGATGTGTTGTCTTACTGCGTCATTATACCTGTCGTCTTGGATGTCATCTTACTGTGTCATTATACCTGTCGTCTTGATTGTCATCTTACTGTGTCAATATACCTGTCGTCTTGATTGTCATCTCACTATGTCATTATACCTGTCGTCTTGATTGTCATCTTACTGTGTCATTATATCTGTCGTCCTGATGTGTTGTCTTACTGTGTCATTATACCTGTCGTCTTGGTTGTCATCTTACTGTGTCATTATACCTGTCGTCTTGATTGTCATCTTACTGTGTCATTATACCTGTCGTCCTGATGTGTTGTCTTACTGCGTCATTATACCTGTCGTCCTGGTTGTCATCTTACTGTGTCATTATACATGTCGTCTTGATTGTCATCTTACTGTGTCATCTTACTGCGTCTTTATACCTGTCTTCCTGGTTGTCATCTTACTGTGTCATTATACCTGTCATCTTGATTGTCATCTTACTGTGTCATTATAGATGTCGTCCTGGTTGTCATCTTACTGTGTCATTATACCTGTCGTCCTGACGTGTTGTCTTACTGTGTCATTATACCTGTCGTCTTGATTGTCATATTACTGTTTCAGTATACCTGTCGTCCTGGTTGTCATCTTACTGTGTCATTATACCTTTCGTCTTGATTGTCATCTTACTGTGTAAATATACCTGTCGTCTTGGTTGTCATCTTACTGTGTCATTATACCTGTCGTCCTGATGTGTTGTCTTACTGCGTCATTATACCTGTCTTACTGGTTGTCATCTTACTGTGTCATTATACCTGTCCTCTTGATTGTCATCTTACTGTGTCATTATACCTGTCGTCCTTATGTGTTGTCTTACTGCGTCATTATACCTGTCGTCTTGATTGTCATCTTACTGCGTCATTATACCTGTCGTCTTGGTTGTCATCTTACTGCGTCATTACACCTGTCGTCTTGGTTGTCATCTTACTGCGTCATTATACCTGTTGTCCTGGTTGTCATCTTACTGTGTCATTATACCTGTCGTCTTGATTGTCGTCTTACAGTCATTATACCTGTCGTCCTGATGTGTTGTCTTACTGCGTCATTATACCTGTCGTCTTGGATGTCATCTTAATGTGTCATTATACCTGTCGTCTTGATTGTCATCTTACTGTTTCATTATACCTGTCGTCCTGGTTGTCATCTTACTGTGTCATTATACCTGTCTTGATTGTCATCTTACTGTTTCAATATACCTGTTGTCCTGGTTGTGTCGTCTTACTGCGTCATTATACCTGTCGTCTTGATTGTCATCTTACTGTCATCATACCTGTTGTCATGATGTGTTGTCTTACTGCGTCATTATACCTGTCATCTTGGTTGTCATCTTACTGTGTCATTATACCTGTCGTCTTGATTGTCATCTTACTGTGTCATTATACCTGTCGTCTTGATTGTCATCTTACTGTGTCATTATACCTGTCGTCCTGATGTGTTGTCTTACTGCGTCATTATACCTGTCGTCCTGATGTGTTGTCTTACTGTGTCATTATACCTGTCGTCCTGATGTGTTGTCTTACTGCGTCATTATACCTTTCCTCTTGATTGTCATCTTACTGTGTCATTATACCTGTCGTCCTGGTTGTGTCGTCTTACTGCGTCATTATACCTGTCGTCTTGATTGTCATCTTACTGTTTCATTATACCTGTTGTCCTGGTTGTGTCGTCTTACTGCGTCATTATACCTGTCGTCTTGATTGTCATCTTACTGTCATTATACCTGTTGTCCTGATGTGTTGTCTTACTGCGTCATTACACCTGTCGTCCTGGTTGTCATCTTACTGTGTCATCTTACTTTGTCATTATACCTGTCGTCTTGATTGTCATCTTACTTTGTCATTATACATGTCATCTTGATTGTGATCTTACTGCGTCAATATACCTGTCGTCTTGATTGTCATCTTACTGTGTCATTATACCTGTCGTCCTGATGTGTTGTCTTACTGCGTCATTATACCAGTCTTCCTGGTTGTCATCTTACTGTGTCATTATACCAGTCTTCCTGGTTGTCATCTTACTGTGTCATTATACCTTTCCTCTTGATTGTCATCTTACTGTGTCATTATACCTGTCGTCCTGGTTGTGTCGTCTTACTGCGTCATTATACCTGTCGTCTTGATTGTCATCTTACTGTCATTATACCTGTTGTCCTGATGTGTTGTCTTACTGCGTCATTACACCTGTCGTCCTGGTTGTCATCTTACTGTGTCATCTTACTTTGTCATTATACCTGTCGTCTTGATTGTCATCTTACTGCGTCATTATACCTGTCGTCTTGATTGTCATGTTACTGTGTCATTATACCTGTCGTCCTGGTTGTCATCTTACTGTGTCATTATACCTGTCGTCCTGATGTGTTGTCTTACTGTGTCATTATACCTGTCGTCTTGGTTGTCATCTTACTGTGTCATTATACCTGTCGTCTTGATTGTCATCTTACTGTGTCATTATACCTGTCGTCCTGATGTGTTGTCTTACTGCGTCATTATACCTGTCGTCTTGGTTGTCATCTTACTGTGTCATTATACCTGTCGTCTTGATTGTCATCTTACTATGTCATTATACCTGTCGTCCTGATGTGTTGTCTTACTGCGTCATTATACCTGTCGTCCTGGTTGTCATCTTACTGTGTCATCTTACTGTGTCATTATACATGTCGTCTTGATTGTCATCTTACTGTGTCATCTTACTGCGTCTTTATACCTGTCGTCTTGATTGTCATCATACTGTGTCATTATACCTGTCGTCTTGATTGTCATCTTACTGTTTCATTATACCTGTTGTCCTGGTTGTGTCGTCTTACTGCGTCATTATACCTGTCGTCTTGATTGTCATCTTACTGTCATTATACCTGTTGTCCTGATGTGTTGTCTTACTGCGTCATTATACCTGTCGTCTTGGATGTCATCTTACTGTGTCATTATACCTGTCGTCTTGATTGTCATCTTACTGTTTCATTATACCTGTCATCCTGGTTGTCATCTTACTGTGTCATTATACCTGTCGTCTTGATTGTCATCTTACTGTTTCAATATACCTGCTGTCCTGGTTGTGTCGTCTTACTGCGTCATTATACCTGTCGTCTTGATTGTCGCCTTACTGTCATTATACCTATTGTCCTGAGGTGTTCTCTTACTGCGTCATTATACCTGTCGTCTTGGTTGTCATCTTACTGTGTCATTATACCTGTCGTCTTGATTGTAATCTTACTGTGTCATTATACCTGTCCTCTTGATTGTCATCTTACTGTGTCATTATACCTGTCGTCCTGATGTGTTGTCTTACTGCGTCATTATACCTGTCGTCTTGATTGTCATCTCACTGCGTCATTATACCTGTCGTCTTGATTGTCATCTTACTGCGTCATTATACCTGTTGTCCTGGTTGTCATCTTACTGTGTCATTATACCTGTCGTCTTGATTGTCATCTTACAGTCATCATACCTGTCGTCCTGATGTGTTGTCTTACTGCGTCATTATACCTGTCGTCTTGGTTGTCATCTTACTGTGTCATTATACCTGTCGTCTTGATTGTCATCTTACTGTGTCATTATACCTGTCGTCCTGATGTGTTGTCTTACTGCGTCATTATACCTGTCGTCTTGGTTGTCATCTTACTGTGTCATTATACCTGTCGTCTTGATTGTCATCTTACTGTGTCATTATACCTGTCGTCCTGATGTGTTGTCTTACTGCGTCATTATACCTGTCGTCTTGATTGTCATCTTACTGTGTCATCTTACTGCGTCTGTATAGCTGTTGTCTTGATTGTCATCTTACTGTGTCATTATACCTGTCGTTTTGATTGTCATCTTACTGTTTCATTATACCTGTTGTCCTGGTTGTGTCGTCTTACTGCGTCATTATACCTGTCGTCTTGATTGTCATCTTACTGTCATTATACATGTTGTCCTGATGTGTTGTCTTACTGCGTCATTATACCTGTCGTCTTGGTTGTCATCTTACTGTGTAATAACACCTGTCGTCTTGATTGTCATCTTACTGTGTCACTATACCTGTCGTCTTGATTGTCATCTTACTGTGTCATTATATCTGTCGTCCTGATGTGTTGTCTTACTGCGTCATTATACCTGTCGTCTTGGATGTCATCTTACTGTGTCATTATACCTGTCGTCTTGATTGTCATCTTACTGTGTCAATATACCTGTCGTCTTGATTGTCATCTCACTATGTCATTATACCTGTCGTCTTGATTGTCATCTTACTGTGTCATTATATCTGTCGTCCTGATGTGTTGTCTTACTGTGTCATTATACCTGTCGTCTTGGTTGTCATCTTACTGTGTCATTATACCTGTCGTCTTGATTGTCATCTTACTGTGTCATTATACCTGTCGTCCTGATGTGTTGTCTTACTGCGTCATTATACCTGTCGTCCTGGTTGTCATCTTACTGTGTCATTATACATGTCGTCTTGATTGTCATCTTACTGTGTCATCTTACTGCGTCTTTATACCTGTCTTCCTGGTTGTCATCTTACTGTGTCATTATACCTGTCATCTTGATTGTCATCTTACTGTGTCATTATACCTGTCGTCCTGGTTGTCATCTTACTGTGTCATTATACCTTTCGTCTTGATTGTCATCTTACTGTGTAAATATACCTGTCGTCTTGGTTGTCATCTTACTGTGTCATTATACCTGTCGTCCTGATGTGTTGTCTTACTGCGTCATTATACCTTTCGTCTTGATTGTCATCTTACTGTGTAAATATACCTGTCGTCTTGGTTGTCATCTTACTGTGTCATTATACCTGTTGTCCTGGTTGTGTCGTCTTACTGCGTCATTTAACCTGTCGTCTTGGTTGTCATCTTACTGTCATCATACCTGTTGTCATGATGTGTTGTCTTACTGCGTCATTATACCTGTCGTCTTGATTGTCATCTTACTGCGTCATTATACCTGTCGTCTTGATTGTCATCTTACTGTGTCATTATACCTGTTGTCCTGGTTGTCATCTTACAGTCATTATACCTGTCGTCCTGATGTGTTGTCTTACTGCGTCATTATACCTGTCATCTTGGTTGTCATCTTACTGTGTCATTATACCTGTCGTCTTGATTGTCATCTTACTGTGTCATTATACCTGTCGTCTTGATTGTCATCTTACTGTGTAATTATACCTGTCGTCCTGATGTGTTGTCTTACTGCGTCATTATACCTGTCGTCCTGATGTGTTGTCTTACTGCGTCATTATACCTGTCGTCTTGATTGTCATCTTACTGTGTCATTATACCTTTCGTCTTGATTGTCATTTTACTGTGTCAATATACCTGTCGTCTTGGTTGACATCTTACTGTGTCATGATACCTGTCGTCCTGATGTGTTGTCTTACTGCGTCATTATACCTGTCTTCCTGGTTGTCATCTTACTGTGTCATTATACCTGTCGTCTTGATTGTCATCTTACTGCGTCAATATACCTGTCGTCTTGATTGTCATCTTACTGCGTCAATATACCTGTCGTCTTGATTGTCATCTTACTGTGTCATTATACCTGTCGTCTTGATTGTCATCTAACTGTTTCATTATACCCGTCGTCCTGGTTGTCATCTTACTGTGTCATTATACCTGTCGTCTTGATTGTCATCTTACTGTGTCATTATACCTGTCGTCTTGATTGTCATCTTACAGTCATTATACCTGTCGTCCTGATGTGTTGTCTTACTGCGTCATCATACCTGTCGTCTTGGATGTCATCTTACTGTGTCATTATACCTGTCGTCTTGATTGTCATCTTACTGCGTCATTATACCTGTCGTCCTGATGTGTTGTCTTACTGTATCATTATACCTGTCGTCTTGGTTGTCATCTTACTGTGTCATTATACCTGTCGTCTTGATTGTCATCTTACTGTGTCATTATACCTATTGTCCTGGTTGTCATCTTACTGTCTCATTATACCTGTCGTCTTGATTGTCATCTTACAGTCTTTATACCTGTCGTCCTGATATGTTGTCTTACTGCGTCATTATACCTGTCGTCTTGATTGTCATCTTACTGTGTCATTATACCTGTCGTCTTGATTGTCATCTTACTGTGTCATTATACCTGTCGTCTTGATTGTCATCTAACTGTTTCATTATACCCGTCGTCCTGGTTGTCATCTTACTGTGTCATTATACCTGTCGTCTTGATTGTCATCTTACTGTGTCATTATACCTGTCGTCTTGATTGTCATCTTACAGTCATTATACCTGTCGTCCTGATGTGTTGTCTTACTGCGTCATCATACCTGTCGTCTTGGATGTCATCTTACTGTGTCATTATACCTGTCGTCTTGATTGTCATCTTACTGCGTCATTATACCTGTCGTCCTGATGTGTTGTCTTACTGTATCATTATACCTGTCGTCTTGGTTGTCATCTTACTGTGTCATTATACCTGTCGTCTTGATTGTCATCTTACTGTGTCATTATACCTATTGTCCTGGTTGTCATCTTACTGTG
The DNA here is from genome assembly GCF_022749685.1 of Semicossyphus pulcher. Taxonomy (NCBI): domain Eukaryota; kingdom Metazoa; phylum Chordata; class Actinopteri; order Labriformes; family Labridae; genus Semicossyphus; species Semicossyphus pulcher. Next base: position 11,746,786 of record NW_027211692.1, read on the forward strand.
TCATTATACCTGTCGTCTTGATTGTCATCTTACAGTCATTATACCTGTCGTCCTGATGTGTTGTCTTACTGCGTCATTATACTTGTCGTCTTGGATGTCATCTTACTGTGTCATTATACATGTCGTCTTGATTGTCATCTTACTGTGTCATTATACCTGTCGTCTTGTATGTCATCTTACTGTGTCATTATACCTGTCGTCCTAATGTGTTGTCTTACTGCGTCATTATACCTGTCGTCCTGATGTGTTGTATTACTGCGTCATTATACCTGTCGTCTTGGATGTCATCTTACTGTGTCATTATACCTGTCGTCTTGATTGTCATCTTACTGCGTCAATATACCTGTCGTCTTGATTGTCATCTTACTGTGTCATTATACCTGTCGTCTTGATTGTCATCTTACTGTGTCATCTTACTGCGTCATTATACCTGTCGTCTTGATTGTCACCTTACTGTTTCATTATACTTGTCGTCATGGTTGTCATCTTACTGTGTCATTATACCTGTCGTCTTGGTTGTCATCTTACTGTGTCATTATACCTGTCGTCTTGATTGTCATCTTACTGTGTCATTATACCTGTCGTCCTGATGTGTTGTCTTACTGCGTCATTATACCTGTCGTCCTGGTTGTCATCTTACTGTGTCATCTTACTGTGTCATTATACATGTCGTCTTGATTAACATCTTACTGTGTCATCTTACTGCGTCATTATACCTGTCGTCTTGATTGTCATCTTACTGTGTCATTATATCTGTCGTCCTGATGTGTTGTCTTACTGCGTCATTATACCTGTCGTCTTGATTGTCATCTTACTGTGTCATTATACCTGTCGTCTTGATTGTCATCTTACTGTGTCAATATACCTGTCGTCTTGATTGTTATCTTAATGCGTCATTATACCTGTCGTCTTGGTTGTCATCTTACTGTGTCATTATACCTGTCGTCTTGATTGTTATCTTAATGCGTCATTATACCTGTCGTCTTGGTTGTCATCTTACTGTGTCATTATACCTGTCGTCTTGATTGTCATCTTACTGTGTCATTATACCTTTCATCTTGATTGTCATCTTACTGTGTCAATATACCTGTCGTCTTGGTTGTCATCTTACTGTGTCATTATACCTGTCGTCCTGATGTGTTCTCTTACTGCGTCATTATACCTGTCTTCCTGGTTGTCATCTTACTGTGTCATTATACCTGTCGTCCTGATTGTCATCTTACTGTGTCATTATACCTGTCGTCCTGATGTGTTGTCTTACTGCATCATTATACCTGTCGTCTTGATTGTCATCTTACTGCGTCATTATACCTGTCGTCTTGATTGTCATCTTACTGTGTCAATATACCTGTCGTCTTGGTTGTCATCTTACTGTGTCATTATACCTGTCGTCTTGATTGTTATCTTATTGTGTCATTATACCTATTGTCCTGGTTGTCATCTTACTGTGTCATTATACCTGTCGTCCTGATGTGTTGTCTTACTGCGTCATTATACCTGTCGTCTTGATTGTCACCTTACTGTTTCATTATACTTGTAGTCCTGGTTGTCATCTTACTGTGTCATTATACCTGTCGTCTTGGTTGTCATCTTACTGTGTCATTATACCTGTCGTCTTGATTGTCATCTTACTGTGTCATTATACCTGTCGTCCTGATGTGTTGTCTTACTGCGTCATTATACCTGTCGTCCTGGTTGTCATCTTACTGTGTCATCTTACTGTGTCATTATACATGTCGTCTTGATTGACATCTTACAGTCATTATACCTGTCGTCCTGGTTGTCATCTTACTGTGTCATCTTACTGTGTCATTATACATGTCGTCTTGATGTGTTGTCTTACTGCGTCATTATACCTGTCGTCTTGATTGTCATCTTACAGTCATTATACCTGTCGTCTTGATTGTCATCTTACAGTCATTATACCTGTCGTCCTGATGTGTTGTCTTACTGCGTCATTATACCTGTTGTCTTGATTGTCATCTTACTGTGTCATTATACCTGTCGTCTTGATTGTCATCTTACTGTGTCATTATACCTGTCGTCTTGATTGTTATCTTAATGCGTCATTATACCTGTCGTCTTGGTTGTCATCTTACTGTGTCATTATACCTGTCGTCTTGATTGTCATCTTACTGTGTCATTATACCTTTCATCTTGATTGTCATCTTACTGTGTCAATATACCTGTCGTCTTGGTTGTCATCTTACTGTGTCATTATACCTGTCGTCCTGATGTGTTCTCTTACTGCGTCATTATACCTGTGTTCCTGGTTGTCATCTTACTGTGTCATTATACCTGTCGTCCTGATTGTCATCTTACTGTGTCATTATACCTGTCGTCCTGATGTGTTGTCTTACTGCATCATTATACCTGTCATCTTGATTGTCATCTTACTGTGTCAATATACCTGTCGTCTTGATTGTTATCTTAATGCGTCATTATACCTGTCGTCTTGGTTGTCATCTTACTGTGTCATTATACCTGTCGTCTTGATTGTCATCTTACTGTGTCATTCTACCTGTCGTCCTGATGTGTTGTCTTACTGCGTCATTATACCTGTTGTCTTGGATGTCATCTTACTGTGTCATTATACCTGTCGTCTTGATTGTCATCTTACTGTTTCATTATACCTGTCGTCCTGGTTGTCATCTTACTGTGTCATTATACCTGTCGTCTTGATTGTCATCTTACTGTTTCATTATACCTGTCGTCCTGGTTGTCATCTTACTGTGTCATTATACCTGTCGTCTTGATTGTCATCTTACTGTTTCAATATACCTGTTGTCCTGGTTGTGTCGTCTTACTGCGTCATTATACCTGTCGTCTTGATTGTCATCTTACTGTCATTATACCTGTTGTCCTGATGTGTTGTCTTACTGCGTCATTATACCTGTCGTCTTGGTTGTCATCTTACTGTGTCATTATACCTGTCGTCCTGATATGTTGTCTTACTGCGTCATTATACCTGTCATCTTGATTGTTATCTCAATGCGTCATTATACCTGTCGTCTTGATTGTCATCTTACTGTGTCATTATACCTGTCGTCTTGGTTGTCATCTTACTGTGTCATTATACCTGTCGTCTTGATTGTCATCTTACTGTGTCATTATACCTGTCGTCCTGATGTGTTGTCTTACTGCGTCATTATACCTGTCTTCCTGGTCGTCATCTTACTGTGTCATTATACCTGTCGTCTTGATGTGTTGTCTTACTGCGTCATTATACCTGTCGTCCTGGTTGTCATCTTACTGTTTCATTATACCTGTCGTCTTGATTGTCATCTTACTGTTTCATTATACCTGTCGTCCTGGTTGTCATCTTACTGTGTCATTATACCTTTCGTCTTGATTGTCATCTTACTGTGTCAATATACCTGTCGTCTTGGTTGTCATCTTACTGTGTCATTATACCTGTCGTCTTGATTGTCATCTTACAGTCATTATACCTGTCGTCCTGATGTGTTGTCTTACTGCGTCATTATACCTGTCGTCTTGGATGTCATCTTACTGTGTCATTATACCTGTCGTCTTGATTGTCATCTTACTGTTTCATTATACCTGTCGTCCTGGTTGTCATCTTACTGTGTCATTATACCTGTCGTCTTGATTGTCATCTTACTGTTTCAATATACCTGTTGTCCTGGTTGTGTCGTCTTACTGCGTCATTATACCTGTCGTCTTGATTGTCATCTTACTGTCATTAGGGCCCGAGCACTGCACGCAGTGGCGAGGACCTCTTGGAATGCAAGGAATTATTATTCTTCTTATTATTTTAATCCGCAATGAATCGCAAATTTGGCGGCTTAAACATGCCCCAAAACTCATCAAATTTGGAAGGTGCATCAGGTCTGGCGAAAAATTTGATATTTTGTGGGTTTCCCACATGGCAATGGCAAAATGGCTCTATAGCGCCCCCTAGAATTTTAGCAAAATTCAGCCCCTAAAGGAGGTTTCACCTACGGGCCTGAAATTCGGTAGGCATATGTATCATGTCCATACCTACAAAAAAGTCTCATATACATATCCCCATAACCCAACATGAAGTCAGCCATTTTGCTTTGAATTTCAAAATAACACGTGTTTTTGGCGATTTCCAGGGGTCATACTTTAACGAACTCCTCCTAGGGACTTCCTCCCAGACTTTTCAAAGTCGCTCAGTTTATTGACAACACATTGAAGATTAAAAGTTATCAAAAGCTTGAGTTTTTGAGAATGGGCGTGGCCTTGGCTGGGGGTCAAAGTCTGATGTTTTTTGGGCAAAATGCCAAAATATGAAAATCACTGTTACTCTCACATACAGTCTTCTATCCTCTTCATATTTCACGTGTATGACAAGAATCCCAGCCCCAACACAATTACAGGAAAATATTTCCCATCAGGCCTAGCGCCCGCTACTGGAAACAGGAAGTGACTTGTTGTACTCTACAAGCCCCTCCTCCAAGGTGGTAAAACATATTAACCTCAAATTCATGTCAGGAAACTCTAAAGATCTTGATTAAGGTCTGTGAGAAAACTTGGTCAGGTTACAACAGAGGGCGTGACCCTGGCGGCGCCACGAATATAACCTTCGCCATGATGCCTCGCCACAACATTTAGGCTGCGATAACTCGCCTGTACTTCATCCTGTCTGCACCAAATTTCACATGCTTGATCAGAGTCCCGCCCTGAACAGATCTACACACTCCTTTCCTTACCAATACTATAGCGCCACCCACTGGTGACAGCCTGTATCAACTCTCATATACATTGTCCAATCTCCACCAAATTTCACAGGTTTGATGAGGGTACTGCCCTGAACACATCTACAGATACATTTTTCACTCAAAGTCATAGCGCCACCTACTGGGCAGAGCCAGTACTAACTGTCACATAGATTGTCCGATCAGCTCCAAATTTCACAGGTTTCATGAGGGTACTGCCCTGAACAGGTCTACATATTAATCTTTCGCTCATAGTCATAGCGCCACCTACTGGGCAGTGCCAGTACTAACTCTCACATAGATTGTCCGATCAGCTCCTAATTTCACATGCATGATAACAGTCTCGGCCTGCACAGGTCGACATAATCATTTTTCGCTCATACTCATAGCGCCACCTACTGGCAAGAGTCAGTACTACCTGTCACATACAATGTTATATCAGCTTCAAATTTCACATGCATGATTATAGTCTTGGCCTGAACAGATCTCCATAGGAATTTTGGGTGATGCTGACCAAGCCCCTACTAGTGGACAGCCTGTGGCTACAGCGCATCCTGTGCTTCATGCACACCCCGCTTCTGAGGTGCACCCCGTGTCTGCAGCACACCCCGCGGCCGCGACAAGCCCCAACGTGGCCACGGGTGCGAGGGCCCGTTCATCGCCGCTTGCGGCTTTAATTATACCTGTTGTCCTGATGTGTTGTCTTACTGCGTCATTATACCTGTCGTCTTGGTTGTCATCTTACTGTGTCATTATACCTGTCGTCCTGATGTGTTGTCTTACTGCGTCATTATACCTGTCATCTTGATTGTTATCTTAATGCGTCATTATACCTGTCGTCTTGATTGTCATCTTACTGTGTCATTATACCTGTCGTCTTGGTTGTCATCTTACTGTGTCATTATACCTGTCGTCTTGATTGTCATCTTACTGTGTCATTATACCTGTCGTCCTGATGTGTTGTCTTACTGCGTCATTATACCTGTCTTCCTGGTCGTCATCTTACTGTGTCATTATACCTGTCGTCTTGATGTGTTGTCTTACTGCGTCATTATACCTGTCGTCCTGGTTGTCATCTTACTGTGTCATCTTACTGTGTCATTATACATGTCGTCTTGATTGACATCTTACTGTGTCATCTTACTGTGTCATTATACCTGTCGTCTTGATTGTTATCTTAATGCGTCATTATACCTGTCACTTGATTGTTATCTTACTGTGTCATTATACCTGTCGTCTTGATTGTCATCTTACTGTGTCATTATATCTGTCGTCCTGATGTGTTGTCTTACTGCGTCATTATACCTGTCGTCTTGATTGTCATCTTACTGTGTCATTATACCCGTCGTCCTGATGTGTTGTCTTACTGCGTCATTATACCTGTCATCTTGATTGTTATCTTACTGTGTCAATATACCTGTCGTCTTGATTGTCATCTTACTGTGTCATTATACCCGTCGTCCTGATGTGTTGTCTTACTGCGTCATTATACCTTTCGTCTTGATTGTCATCTTACTGTGTCAATATACCTGTCGTCTTGGTTGTCATCTTACTGTGTCATTATACCTGTCGTCCTGATGTGTTGTCTTACTGCGTCATTATACTTGTCTTCCTGGTTGTCATCTTACTGTGTCATTATACCTGTCCTCTTGATTGTCATCTTACTGTGTCATTATACCTTTCGTCTTGATTGTCATCTTACTGTGTCAATACACCTGTCGTCTTGGTTGTCATCTTACTGTGTCATTACACCTGTCGTCTTGATTGTCATCTTACTGTGTCATTATACCTGTCTTCCTGGTTGTCATCTTACTGTGTCATTATACCTGTCGTCTTGATTGTCATCTTACAGTCATTATACCTGTCGTCCTGATGTGTTGTCTTACTGCGTCATTATACCTGTCGTCTTGATTGTCATCTTACTGTGTCATTATACCTGTCGTCTTGATTGTCATCTTACTGTGTCAATATACCTGTCGTCTTGATTGTTATCTTAATGCGTCATTATACCTGTCGTCTTGGTTGTCATCTTACTGTGTCATTATACCTGTCGTCTTGATTGTCATCTTACTGTGTCATTATACCTTTCATCTTGATTGTCATCTTACTGTGTCAATATACCTGTCGTCTTGGTTGTCATCTTACTGTGTCATTCTACCTGTCGTCCTGATGTGTTCTCTTACTGCGTCATTATACCTGTCTTCCTGGTTGTCATCTTACTGTGTCATTATACCTGTCGTCCTGATTGTCATCTTACTGTGTCATTATACCTGTCGTCCTGATGTGTTGTCTTACTGCATCATTATACCTGTCGTCTTGATTGTCATCTTACTGTGTCAATATACCTGTCGTCTTGATTGTTATCTTAATGCGTCATTATACCTGTCGTCCTGGTTGTCATCTTACTGTGTCATCTTACTGTGTCATTATACATGTCGTCTTGATTGTCATCTTACTGTGTCATCTTACTGCGTCATTATACCTGTCGTCTTGATTGTCACCTTACTGTTTCATTATACCTGTCGTCCTGGTTGTCATCTTACTGTGTCATTATACCTGTCGTCTTGGTTGTCATCTTACTGTGTCATTATACCTGTCGTCTTGATTGTCATCTTACTGTGTCATTATACCTGTCGTCCTGATGTGTTGTCTTACTGCGTCATTATACCTGTCGTCCTGGTTGTCATCTTACTGTGTCATCTTACTGTGTCATTATACATGTCGTCTTGATTGACATCTTACTGTGTCATCTTACTGCGTCATTATACCTGTCGTCTTGATTGTCATCTTACTGTGTCATTATATCTGTCGTCCTGATGTGTTGTCTTACTGCGTCATTATACCTGTCTTCCTGGTCGTCATCTTACTGTGTCATTATACCTGTCATCTTACTGTGTCATTATACCTGTCGTCTTGATTGTCATCTTACTGCGTCATTATACCTGTCGTCTTGATTGTCATCTTACTGCGTCATTATACCTGTCGTTTTGTATGTCATCTTACTGTGTCATTATACCTGTCGTCCTAATGTGTTGTCTTACTGCGTCATTATACCTGTCGTCTTGGTTGTCATCTTACTGTGTCATTATACCTGTCGTCTTGACTGTGATCTTACTGTGTCATTATACCTGTCGTTTTGTATGTCATCTTACTGTGTCATTATACCTGTCGTCCTAATGTGTTGTCTTACTGCGTCATTATACCTGTCGTCTTGGATGTCATCTTACTGTGTCATTATACCTGTCGTCTTGATTGTCATCTTACTGTTTCATTATACCTGTCGTCCTGGTTGTCATCTTACTGTGTCATTATACCTGTCGTCTTGATTGTCATCTTACTGTTTCAATATACCTGTTGTCCTGGTTGTGTCGTCTTACTGCGTCATTATACCTGTCGTCTTGATTGTCATCTTACTGTCATTATACCTGTTGTCCTGATGTGTTGTCTTACTGCGTCATTATACCTGTCGTCTTGGTTGTCATCTTACTGTGTCATTGTACCTGTCGTCCTGATGTGTTGTCTTACTGCGTCATTATACCTGTCGTCTTGGTTGTCATCTTACTGTGTCATTATACCTGTCTTCCTGGTTGTCATCTTACTGTGTCATTATACCTGTCCTCTTGATTGTCATCTTACTGTGTCATTATACCTGTTGTCCTGGTTGTCATCTTACTATGTCATTATACCTGTCGTCTTGATTGTGATTTTACAGTCATTATACCTGTCGTCCTGATGTGTTGTATTACTGCGTCATTATACCTGTCGTCTTGGATGTCATCTTACTGTGTCATTATACCTGTCGTCCTGATGTGTTGTCTTACTGCGTCATTATACCTGTCTTCCTGGTCGTCATCTTACTGTGTCATTATACCTGTCATCTTACTGTGTCATTATACCTGTCGTCTTGATTGTCATCTTACTGCGTCATTATACCTGTCGTCTTGATTGTCATCTTACTGCGTCATTATACCTGTCATCCTGATGTGTTGTCTTACTGTGTCATTATACCTGTCGTCTTGGTTGTCATCTTACTGTGTCATTATACCTGTCGTCTTGATTGTCATCTTACTGTGTCATTATACCTGTCGTCTTGGATGTCATCTTACTGTGTCATTATACCTGTTGTCTTGATTGTCATCTTACTGCGTCATTATACCTGTCGTCCTGATGTGTCGTCTTACTGTGTCATACCTGTAGTCCTGGTTGTCATCTTACTGTGTCATTATGCCTGTCGTCCTGGTTGTCATCTTACAGTCATTATACCTGTCGTCCTGATGTGTTGTCTTACTGCGTCATTATACCTGTCGTCTTGGATGTCATCTTACTGTGTCATTATACCTGTCGTCTTGATTGTCATCTTACTGTGTCATTATACCTGTCGTCCTGATGTGTTGTCTTACTCTGTCATTATACCTGTCGTCTTGGTTGTCATCTTACTGTGTCATTATACCTGTCGTCTTGATTGTCATCTTACTGTGTCATTATACCTGTCGTCCTGATGTGTTGTCTTACTGCGTCATTATACCTGTCGTCTTGGTTGTCATCTTACTGTGTCATTATACCTATCGTCTTGATTGTCATCTTACTGTGTCATTATACCTGTCGTCTTACTGTGTCATTATACCTGTCGTCTTGATTGTCATCTTACTGTGTCATTATACCTGTCGTCTTGATTGTCATCTTACAGTCATTATACCTGTCATCCTGATGTGTTGTCTTACTGCGTCATTATACCTGTCGTCTTGGATGTCATCTTGATTGTCATCTTACTGTGTCATTATACCTGTCGTTTTGTATGTCATCTTACTGTGTCATTATACCTGTCGTCCTAATGTGTTGTCTTACTGCGTCATTATACCTGTCGTCTTGATTGTCATCTCACTGCGTCATTATACCTGTCGTCCTGATGTGTTGTCTTACTGCGTCATTATACCTGTCTTCCTGGTTGTCATGTTATTGTGTTATTATACCTGTCATCTTGATTGTCATCTTACTGTGTCATTATACATGTCGTCTTGATTGTCATCTTACTGCGTCAATATACCTGTCATCTTGATTGTCATCTTAATGCGTCATTATACCTGTCGTCTTGATGTGTTGTCTTACTGCGTCATTATACCTGTCGTCCTGGTTGTCATCTTACTGTGTCATCTTACTGTGTCATTATACATGTCGTCTTGATTGACATCTTACGGTGTCATCTTACTGTGTCATTATACCTGTCGTCTTGATTGTTATCTTAATGCGTCATTATACCTGTCGTCTTGATTGTTATTTTAATGCGTCATTTTACCTGTCGTCTTGATTGTCATCTTACTGCGTCATTATACCTGTCGTCTTGATTGTCATCTTACTGTGTCATTATACCTGTCGTCCTGATGTGTTGTCTTACTTCGTCATTATACCTGTCGTCTTGGTTGTCATCTTACTGTGTCATTATACCTGTCGTCTTGATTGTCATCTTACTGTGTCATTATACGTGTCGTCCTGATGTGTTGTCTTTCTGCGTCATTATGCCTGTCCTCCTGGTTGTCATCTTACTGTGTCATTATACCTGTCGTCTTGATGTGTTGTCTTACTGCGTCATTATACCTGTCGTCTTGGTTGTCATCTTACTGTGTCATTATACCTGTCGTCTTGATTGTCATCTTACTGTGTCATTATACCTGTCGTCCTGATGTGTTGTCTTACTGCGTTATTATACCTGTCGTCTTGATTGTCATCTTACTGCGTCATTATACCTGTCATCCTGATGTGTTGTCTTACTGCGTCATTATACCTGTCGTCTTGGTTGTCATCTTACTGTGTCATTATACCTGTCGTCTTGATTGTCATCTTACTGTGTCATTATACCTGTCGTCTTGGATGTCATCTTACTGTGTCATTATACCTGTCGTCTTGATTGTCATCTTACTGCGTCATTATACCTGCCGTCCTGATGTGTTGTCTTACTGTGTCATTATACCTGTCGTCTTGGTTGTCATCTTACTGTGTCATTATACCTGTCGTCTTGATTGTCATTTTACTGTGTCATTATACCTGTTGTCCTGGTTGTCATCTTACTGTGTCATTATACCTGTCGTCTTGATTGTCATCTTACAGTCATTATACCTGTCGTCTTGATTGTCATCTTACTGCGTCATTATACCCGTCGTCCTGATGTGTTGTCTTACTGTGTCATTATACCTGTCGTCTTGGATGTCATCTTACTGTGTCATTATACCTGTCGTCCTGATGTGTTGTCTTACTGCGTCATTATACCTGTCGTCTTGGTTGTCATCTTGCTGTGTCATTATACCTGTCGTCTTGATTGTCATCTTACTGTGTCATTATACCTGTCGTCCTGATGTGTTGTCTTACTGCGTTATTATACCTGTCGTCATGATTGTCATCTTACTGCGTCATTATACCTGTCATCCTGATGTGTTGTCTTACTGCGTCATTATACCTGTCGTCTTGGTTGTCATCTTACTGTGTCATTATACCTGTCGTCTTGATTGTCATCTTACTGTGTCATTATACCTGTCGTCTGGGATGTCATCTTACTGTGTCATTATACCTGTCGTCTTGATTGTCATCTTACTGCGTCATTATACCTGTCGTCCTGATGTGTTGTCTTAATGTGTCATTATACCTGTCGTCTTGGTTGTCATCTTACTGTGTCATTATACCTGTCGTCTTGATTGTCATCTTACTGTGTCATTATACCTGTTGTCCTGGTTGTCATCTTACTGTGTCATTATACCTGTCGTCTTGATTGTCATCTTACAGTCATTATACCTGTCGTCCTGATGTGTTGTCTTACTGCGTCATTATACCTGTCGTCTTGATTGTCATCTTACTGTGTCATTATACCTTTCGTCTTGATTGTCATCTTACTGTGTCAATATACCTGTCGTCTTGGTTGACATCTTACTGTGTCATTATACCTGTCGTCCTGATGTGTTGTCTTACTGCGTCATTATACCTGTCTTCCTGATGTGTCGTCTTACTGCGTCATTATACCTGTCGTCTTGATTGTCATCTTACTGTGTCATTATACCTGTCGTCTTGATTGTCATCTAACTGTGTCATCTCACTCTGTCATTATACCTGTCGTCTTGATTGTCATCTTACTGCGTCATTATACCTGTCGTCTTGATTGTCATAAAACTGTGTCATTATATCTGTAGTCCAGGTGTGTTGTCTTACTGCGTCATTATACCTGTCGTCTTGATTGTCATCTTACTGTGTCATTATACCTGTCGTCCTGATGTGTTGTCTTACTGCGTCATTATACCTGTCATCTTGATTGTCATCTCACTGTGTCATTATACCTGTCGTCCTGACGTGTTGTCTTACTGCGTCATTGTACCTGTCGTCTTGATTGTTATCTTACTGCGTCATTATACCTGTCGTCTTGATTGTCGTCTTACTGTGTCATTATACCTGTCGTCTTGGTTGTCATCTTACTGTGTCATTATACCTGTCGTCTTGGATGTCATCTTACTGTGTCATTATACCTGTCGTCTTGATTGTCATCTTACTGTTTCATTATACCTGTCGTCCTGGTTGTCATCTTACTGTGTCATTATACCTGTCGTCTTGATTGTCATCTTACAGTCATTATACCTGTCGTCCTGATGTGTTGTCTTACTGCGTCATTATACCTGTCGTCTTGATTGTCATCTTACTGTGTCATTATACCTTTCGTCTTGATTGTCATCTTACTGTGTCAATATACCTGTCGTCTTGGTTGACATCTTACTGTGTCATTATACCTGTCGTCCTGATGTGTTGTCTTACTGCGTCATTATACCTGTCTTCCTGATGTGTCGTCTTACTGCGTCATTATACCTGTCGTCTTGATTGTCATCTTACTGTGTCATTATACCTGTCGTCTTGATTGTCATCTAACTGTGTCATCTCACTCTGTCATTATACCTGTCGTCTTGATTGTCATCTTACTGCGTCATTATACCTGTCGTCTTGATTGTCATCTTACTGTGTCATTATATCTGTCGTCCAGGTGTGTTGTCTTACTGCGTCATTATACCTGTCGTCTTGATTGTCATCTTACTGTGTCATTATACCTGTCGTCCTGATGTGTTGTCTTACTGCGTCATTATACCTGTCATCTTGATTGTCATCTCACTGTGTCATTATACCTGTCGTCCTGACGTGTTGTCTTACTGCGTCATTGTACCTGTCGTCTTGATTGTTATCTTACTGCGTCATTATACCTGTCGTCTTGATTGTCGTCTTACTGTGTCATTATACCTGTCGTCTTGGTTGTCATCTTACTGTGTCATTATACCTGTCGTCTTGGATGTCATCTTACTGTGTCATTATACCTGTCGTCTTGATTGTCATCTTACTGTTTCATTATACCTGTCGTCCTGGTTGTCATCTTACTGTGTCATTATACCTGTCGTCTTGATTGTCATCTTACTGTTTCAATATACCTGTTGTCCTGGTTGTGTCGTCTTACTGCGTCATTATACCTGTCGTCTTGATTGTCGCCTTACTGTCATTATACCTATTGTCCTGAGGTGTTGTCTTACTGCGTCATTATACCTGTCGTCTTGGTTGTCATCTTACTGTGTCATTATACCTGTCGTCTTGATTGTCATCTTACTGTGTCATTATACCTGTCGTCTTGATTGTCATCTTACTGTGTCATTATACCTGTCCTCTTGATTGTCATCTTACTGTGTCATTATACCTGTCGTCCTGATGTGTTGTCTTACTGCGTCATTATACCTGTCGTCTTGATTGTCATCTTACTGCGTCATTATACCTGTCAACCTGGTTGTCATCTTACTCTATCATTATACCTGTCGTCTTGATTGTCATCTTATTGTTTCATTATACCTGTTGTCCTGGTTGTCATCTTACTTTGTCATTATACCTGTCGTCTTGATTGTCATCTTACAGTCATCATACCTGTCGTCCTGATGTGTTGTCTTACTGCTTCATTATACCTGTCGTCTTGGTTGTCATCTTACTGTGTCATTATACCTGTCGTCATGATTGTCATCTTACTGTGTCATTATACCTGTCGACCTGATGTGTTGTCCTACTGCGTCATTATACCTGTCGTCCTGGTTGTCATCTTACTGTGTCATTATACATGTCGTCTTGATTGTCATCTTACTGTGTCATCTTACTGCATCTTTATACCTGTCGTCTTGATTGTCATCTTACTGTGTCATTATACCTGTCGTCTTGATTGTCATCTTACTGTTTCATTATACCTGTTGTCCTGGTTGTGTCGTCTTACTGCGTCATTATACCTGTCGTCTTGATTGTCATCTTACTGTCATTATACCTGTTGTCCTGATGTGTTGTCTTACTGCGTCATTATACCTGCCGTCTTGGTTGTCATCTTACTGTGTCATTATACCTGTCGTCTTGATTGTCATCTTACTGTGTCATTATACCTGTCGTCTTGATTGTCATCTTACTGTGTCATTATATCTGTCGTCCTGATGTGTTGTCTTACTGCGTCATTATACCTGTCTTCCTGGTTGTCATCTTACTGTGTCATTATACCTGTCCTCTTGATTGTCATCTTACTGTGTCATTATACCTGTCGTCCTGATGTGTTGTCTTACTGCGTCATTATACCTGTCGTCCTGATGTGTTGTATTACTGCGTCATTATACCTGTCGTCTTGGATGCCATCTTACTGTTTCATTATACCTGTCGTCTTGATTGTCATCTTACTGTTTCATTATACCTGTCGTCCTGGTTGTCATCTTACTGTGTCATTATACCTTTCGTCTTGATTTTCATCTTACTGTGTCAATATACCTGTCGTCTTGGTTGTCATCTTACTGTGTCATTATACCTGTCGTCTTGATTGTCATCTTACAGTCATTATACCTGTCGTCCTGATGTGTTGTCTTACTGCGTCATTATACCTGTCGTCTTGGATGTCATCTTACTGTGTCATTATACCTGTCGTCTTGATTGTCATCTTACTGTTTCATTATACCTGTCGTCCTGGTTGTCATCTTACTGTGTCATTATACCTGTCGTCTTGATTGTCATCTTACTGTTTCAATATACCTGTTGTCCTGGTTGTGTCGTCTTACTGCGTCATTATACCTGTCGTCTTGATTGTCATCTTACTGTTTCAATATACCTGTTGTCCTGATGTGTTGTCTTACTGCGTCATTATACCTGTCGTCTTGGTTGTCATCTTACTGTGTCATTATACCTGTCGTCCTGATGTGTTGTCTTACTGCGTCATTATACCTGTCGTCTTGGTTGTCATCTTACTGTGTCATTATACCTGTCATCTTGATTGTTATCTTAATGCGTCATTATACCTGTCGTCTTGATTGTCATCTTACTGTGTCATTATACCTGTCGTCTTGGTTGTCATCTTACTGTGTCATTATACCTGTCGTCTTGATTGTCATCTTACTGTGTCAATATACCTGTCGTCTTGGTTGTCATCTTACTGTGACATTATACCTGTCGTCCTGATGTGTCGTCTTATTGCGTCATTATACCTGTCTTCCTGGTTGTCATCTTACTGTGTCATTATACCTGTCCTCTTGATTGTCATCTTACTGCGTCATTATACCTGTTGTCCTGGTTGTCATCTTACTGCGTCAATATACCTGTCGTCTTGATTGTCATCTTACTGCGTCAATATACCTGTCGTCTTGATTGTCATCTTACTGTGTCATTTTACCTGTCGTCTTGATTGTCATCTTACAGTAATTATACCTGTCGTCCTGATGTGTTGTCTTACTGTGTCATTATACCTGTCGTCTTGGATGTCATCTTACTGTGTCATTATACATGTCGTCTTGATTGTCATCTTACTGTGTCATTATACCTGTCGTCTTGTATGTCATCTTACTGTGTCATTATACCTGTCGTCCTAATGTGTTGTCTTACTGCGTCATTATACCTGTCGTCTTGATTGTCATCTTACTGTGTCATTATACCTTTCGTCTTGATTGTCATCTTACTGTGTCAATATACCTGTCGTCTTGGTTGACATCTTACTGTGTCATTATACCTGTCGTCCTGATGTGTTGTCTTACTGCGTCATTATACCTGTCTTCCTGGTTGTCATCTTACTGTGTCATTATACCTGTCATCTTGATTGTCATCTTACTGTGTCATTATACATGTCGTCTTGATTGTCATCTTACTGTGTCAATATACCTGTCGTCTTGGTTGACATCTTACTGTGTCGTTATACCTGTCGTCCTGATGTGTTGTCTTACTGCGTCATTATACATGTCTTCCTGGTTGTCATCTTATTGTGTCATTATACCTGTCATCTTGATTGTCATCTTACTGTGTCATTATACCTTTTGTCTTGATTGTCATCTTACTGTGTCAATATACCTGTCGTCTTGGTTGTCATCTTACTGTGTCATTATACCTGTCGTCTTGATTGTCATCTTACAGTCATTATACCTGTCGTCCGGATGTGTTGTCTTACTGCGTCATTATACCTGTCGTCTTGGATGTCATCTTACTGTGTCATTATACCTGTCCTCTTGATTGTCATCTTACTGTGTCATTATACCTGTTGTCCTGGTTGTCATCTTACTGCGTCAATATACCTGTCGTCTTGATTGTCATCTTACTGCGTCATTATACCTGTCAACCTGGTTGTCATCTTACTCTATCATTATACCTGTCGTCTTGATTGTCATCTTATTGTTTCATTATACCTGTTGTCCTGGTTGTCATCTTACTTTGTCATTATACCTGTCGTCTTGATTGTCATCTTACAGTCATCATACCTGTCGTCCTGATGTGTTGTCTTACTGCGTCATTATACCTGTCGTCTTGGTTGTCATCTTACTGTGTCATTATACCTGTCGTCATGATTGTCATCTTACTGTGTCATTATACCTGTCGTCCTGATGTGTTGTCTTACTGCGTCATTATACCTGTCGTCCTGGTTGTCATCTTACTGTGTCATTATACATGTCGTCTTGATTGTCATCTTACTGTGTCATCTTACTGCATCTTTATACCTGTCGTCTTGATTGTCATCTTACTGTGTCATTATACCTGTCGTCTTGATTTTCATCTTACTGTTTCATTATACCTGTTGTCCTGGTTGTGTCGTCTTACTGCGTCATTATACCTGTCGTCTTGATTGTCATCCTACTGTCATTATACCTGTTGTCCTGATGTGTTGTCTTACTGCGTCATTATACCTGCCGTCTTGGTTGTCATCTTACTGTGTCATTATACCTGTCGTCTTGATTGTCATCTTACTGTGTCATTATACCTGTCGTCTTGATTGTCATCTTACTGTGTCATTATACCTGTCGTCTTGATTGTCATCTTACTGTGTCATTATACCTGTCCTCTTGATTGTCATCTTACTGTGTCATTATACCTGTCGTCCTGATGTGTTGTCTTACTGCGTCATTATACCTGTCGTCTTGATTGTCATCTTACTGCGTCATTATACCTGTCAACCTGGTTGTCATCTTACTCTATCATTATACCTGTCGTCTTGATTGTCATCTTATTGTTTCATTATACCTGTTGTCCTGGTTGTCATCTTACTTTGTCATTATACCTGTCGTCTTGATTGTCATCTTACAGTCATCATACCTGTCGTCCTGATGTGTTGTCTTACTGCTTCATTATACCTGTCGTCTTGGTTGTCATCTTACTGTGTCATTATACCTGTCGTCATGATTGTCATCTTACTGTGTCATTATACCTGTCGACCTGATGTGTTGTCCTACTGCGTCATTATACCTGTCGTCCTGGTTGTCATCTTACTGTGTCATTATACATGTCGTCTTGATTGTCATCTTACTGTGTCATCTTACTGCATCTTTATACCTGTCGTCTTGATTGTCATCTTACTGTGTCATTATACCTGTCGTCTTGATTGTCATCTTACTGTTTCATTATACCTGTTGTCCTGGTTGTGTCGTCTTACTGCGTCATTATACCTGTCGTCTTGATTGTCATCTTACTGTCATTATACCTGTTGTCCTGATGTGTTGTCTTACTGCGTCATTATACCTGCCGTCTTGGTTGTCATCTTACTGTGTCATTATACCTGTCGTCTTGATTGTCATCTTACTGTGTCATTATACCTGTCGTCTTGATTGTCATCTTACTGTGTCATTATATCTGTCGTCCTGATGTGTTGTCTTACTGCGTCATTATACCTGTCTTCCTGGTTGTCATCTTACTGTGTCATTATACCTGTCCTCTTGATTGTCATCTTACTGTGTCATTATACCTGTCGTCCTGATGTGTTGTCTTACTGCGTCATTATACCTGTCGTCCTGATGTGTTGTATTACTGCGTCATTATACCTGTCGTCTTGGATGCCATCTTACTGTTTCATTATACCTGTCGTCTTGATTGTCATCTTACTGTTTCATTATACCTGTCGTCCTGGTTGTCATCTTACTGTGTCATTATACCTTTCGTCTTGATTTTCATCTTACTGTGTCAATATACCTGTCGTCTTGGTTGTCATCTTACTGTGTCATTATACCTGTCGTCTTGATTGTCATCTTACAGTCATTATACCTGTCGTCCTGATGTGTTGTCTTACTGCGTCATTATACCTGTCGTCTTGGATGTCATCTTACTGTGTCATTATACCTGTCGTCTTGATTGTCATCTTACTGTTTCATTATACCTGTCGTCCTGGTTGTCATCTTACTGTGTCATTATACCTGTCGTCTTGATTGTCATCTTACTGTTTCAATATACCTGTTGTCCTGGTTGTGTCGTCTTACTGCGTCATTATACCTGTCGTCTTGATTGTCATCTTACTGTTTCAATATACCTGTTGTCCTGATGTGTTGTCTTACTGCGTCATTATACCTGTCGTCTTGGTTGTCATCTTACTGTGTCATTATACCTGTCGTCCTGATGTGTTGTCTTACTGCGTCATTATACCTGTCGTCTTGGTTGTCATCTTACTGTGTCATTATACCTGTCATCTTGATTGTTATCTTAATGCGTCATTATACCTGTCGTCTTGATTGTCATCTTACTGTGTCATTATACCTGTCGTCTTGGTTGTCATCTTACTGTGTCATTATACCTGTCGTCTTGATTGTCATCTTACTGTGTCAATATACCTGTCGTCTTGGTTGTCATCTTACTGTGACATTATACCTGTCGTCCTGATGTGTCGTCTTATTGCGTCATTATACCTGTCTTCCTGGTTGTCATCTTACTGTGTCATTATACCTGTCCTCTTGATTGTCATCTTACTGCGTCATTATACCTGTTGTCCTGGTTGTCATCTTACTGCGTCAATATACCTGTCGTCTTGATTGTCATCTTACTGCGTCAATATACCTGTCGTCTTGATTGTCATCTTACTGTGTCATTTTACCTGTCGTCTTGATTGTCATCTTACAGTAATTATACCTGTCGTCCTGATGTGTTGTCTTACTGTGTCATTATACCTGTCGTCTTGGATGTCATCTTACTGTGTCATTATACATGTCGTCTTGATTGTCATCTTACTGTGTCATTATACCTGTCGTCTTGTATGTCATCTTACTGTGTCATTATACCTGTCGTCCTAATGTGTTGTCTTACTGCGTCATTATACCTGTCGTCTTGATTGTCATCTTACTGTGTCATTATACCTTTCGTCTTGATTGTCATCTTACTGTGTCAATATACCTGTCGTCTTGGTTGACATCTTACTGTGTCATTATACCTGTCGTCCTGATGTGTTGTCTTACTGCGTCATTATACCTGTCTTCCTGGTTGTCATCTTACTGTGTCATTATACCTGTCATCTTGATTGTCATCTTACTGTGTCATTATACATGTCGTCTTGATTGTCATCTTACTGTGTCAATATACCTGTCGTCTTGGTTGACATCTTACTGTGTCGTTATACCTGTCGTCCTGATGTGTTGTCTTACTGCGTCATTATACATGTCTTCCTGGTTGTCATCTTATTGTGTCATTATACCTGTCATCTTGATTGTCATCTTACTGTGTCATTATACCTTTTGTCTTGATTGTCATCTTACTGTGTCAATATACCTGTCGTCTTGGTTGTCATCTTACTGTGTCATTATACCTGTCGTCTTGATTGTCATCTTACAGTCATTATACCTGTCGTCCGGATGTGTTGTCTTACTGCGTCATTATACCTGTCGTCTTGGATGTCATCTTACTGTGTCATTATACCTGTCCTCTTAATTGTCATCTTACTGTGTCATTATACCTGTTGTCCTGGTTGTCATCTTACTGCGTCAATATACCTGTCGTCTTGATTGTCATCTTACTGCGTCATTATACCTGTCAACCTGGTTGTCATCTTACTCTATCATTATACCTGTCGTCTTGATTGTCATCTTATTGTTTCATTATACCTGTTGTCCTGGTTGTCATCTTACTTTGTCATTATACCTGTCGTCTTGATTGTCATCTTACAGTCATCATACCTGTCGTCCTGATGTGTTGTCTTACTGCGTCATTATACCTGTCGTCTTGGTTGTCATCTTACTGTGTCATTATACCTGTCGTCATGATTGTCATCTTACTGTGTCATTATACCTGTCGTCCTGATGTGTTGTCTTACTGCGTCATTATACCTGTCGTCCTGGTTGTCATCTTACTGTGTCATTATACATGTCGTCTTGATTGTCATCTTACTGTGTCATCTTACTGCATCTTTATACCTGTCGTCTTGATTGTCATCTTACTGTGTCATTATACCTGTCGTCTTGATTTTCATCTTACTGTTTCATTATACCTGTTGTCCTGGTTGTGTCGTCTTACTGCGTCATTATACCTGTCGTCTTGATTGTCATCCTACTGTCATTATACCTGTTGTCCTGATGTGTTGTCTTACTGCGTCATTATACCTGCCGTCTTGGTTGTCATCTTACTGTGTCATTATACCTGTCGTCTTGATTGTCATCTTACTGTGTCATTATACCTGTCGTCTTGATTGTCATCTTACTGTGTCATTATATCTGTCGTCCTGATGTGTTGTCTTACTGCGTCATTATACCTGTCTTCCTGGTTGTCATCTTACTGTGTCATTATACCTGTCATCTTGATTGTCATCTTACTGTCATTATACCTGTCGTCTTGATTGTCATCTTACTGTGTCTTTATATCCGTCGTCCTGATTGTCATATTACTGTGTCATTATACCTGTCGTCCTGATGTGTTGTCTTACTGCGTCATTATACCTGTCTTCTTGATTGTCATCTTACTGCGTCATTATACCTGTCGTCTTGATTGTCATCTTCGTGTTTCATTATCCCTGTCGTCCTGGTTGTCATCTTACTGTCATACCTGTCGTCTTGATTGTCATCTTACTGCGTCATTATAACTGTCGTCTTTTTTGTCATCTTACTGTGTCATTATACCTGTCGTCTTGATTGTCATCTTACTGTGTCATTATAACTGTCGTCTTGATTGTCATCTTACTGCGTCATTATACCTGTCGTCCTGATGTGTTGTCTTACTGCGTCATTATACCTGTCATCTTGGTTGTCATCTTACTGTGTCATTATACCTGTCGTCTTGACTGTCATCTTACTGTGTCATTATACCTGTCGTCTTGATTGTCATCTTACTGTCATTATACCTGTCGTCTTGGTTGTCATCTCACTGTGTCATTATACCTGTCGTCTTGATTGTCATCTTACTGTGTCATTATACCTGTCGTCTTGATTGTCATCTTACTGTGTCATTATACCTGTCGTCCTGATGTATTGTCTTACTGTGTCATTATACCTGTCGTCTTGATTGTCATCTTACTGTCAATATACCTGTCGTCCTGATGTGTTGTATTACTGCGTCATTATACCTGTCGTCTTGGTTGTCATCTTACTGTGTCATTATACCTGTCATCTTGATTGTCATCTTACTGTCATTATACCTGTCGTCTTGATTGTCATCTTACTGTGTCTTTATATCCGTCGTCCTGATTGTCATATTACTGTGTCATTATACCTGTCGTCTTGATTGTCATCTTACTGTGTCTTTATATCCGTCGTCCTGATTGTCATCTTACTGCGTCATTATACCTGTCGTCTTGATTGTCATCTTCGTGTTTCATTATCCCTGTCGTCCTGGTTGTCATCTTACTGTCATACCTGTCGTCTTGATTGTCATCTTACTGCGTCATTATAACTGTCGTCTTTTTTGTCATCTTACTGTGTCATTATACCTGTCGTCTTGATTGTCATCTTACTGTGTCATTATAACTGTCGTCTTGATTGTCATCTTACTGCGTCATTATACCTGTCGTCCTGATGTGTTGTCTTACTGCGTCATTAGACCTGTCATCTTGGTTGTCATCTTACTGTGTCATTATACCTGTCGTCTTGATTGTCATCTTACTGTGTCAACATACCTGTCGTCTTGGTTGTCATCTTACTGTGTCATTATACCTGTCGTCTTGGTTGTCATCTTACTGTGTCATTATACCTGTCGTCTTGATTGTGATCTTACTGTGTCATTATACCTGTCGTCCTGATGTGTTGTCTTACTGCGTCATTATACCTGTCTTCTTGATTGTCATCTTACTGTGTCAATATACTTGTCGTCTTGGTTGTCATCTTACTGTGTCATTATACCTGTCGTCCTGATGTGTTGTCTTACTGCGTCATTATACCTGTCTTCCTGGTTGTCATTTTACTGAGTTATTATACCTGTCGTCCTGATGTGTTGTCTTACTGCGTCATTATACCTGTCGTCCTGATGTGTTGTCTTACTGTCTCATTATACCTGTCGTCTTGGTTGTCATCTTACTGCATCACTATACGTGTCGTCTTGATTGTCATCTTACTGTGTCTTTATATCTGTCGTCCTGATGTGTTGTCTTACTGCGTCATTATACCTGTCTTCCTGGTTGTCATTTTACTGCGTTATTATACCTGTCGTCCTGATGTGTTGTCTTACTGCGTCATTATACCTGTCGTCCTGATGTGTTGTCTTACTGTCTCATTATACCTGTCGTCTTGGTTGTCATCTTACTGCGTCATTATACCTGTCGTCTTGGTTGTCATCTTACTGTGTCATTATACCTGTCATCTTGGTTGTCATCTTACTGTGTCATTATACCTGTCGTCTTGATTGTCATCTTACTGTCAATATACCTGTCGTCCTGATGTGTTGTATTACTGCGTCATTATACCTGTCGTCTTGGTTGTCATCTTACTGTGTCATTATACCTGTCATCTTGATTGTCATCTTACTGTCATTATACCTGTCGTCTTGATTGTCATCTTACTGTGTCTTTATATCCGTCGTCCTGATTGTCATATTACTGTGTCATTATACCTGTCGTCCTGATGTGTTGTCTTACTGCGTCATTATACCTGTCTTCTTGATTGTCATCTTACTGCGTCATTATACCTGTCGTCTTGATTGTCATCTTCGTGTTTCATTATCCCTGTCGTCCTGGTTGTCATCTTACTGTCATACCTGTCGTCTTGATTGTCATCTTACTGCGTCATTATAGCTGTCGTCTTTTTTGTCATCTTACTGTGTCATTATACCTGTCGTCTTGATTGTCATCTTACTGTGTCATTATAACTGTCGTCTTGATTGTCATCTTACTGCGTCATTATACCTGTCGTCCTGATGTGTTGTCTTACTGCGTCATTATACCTGTCATCTTGGTTGTCATCTTACTGTGTCATTATACCTGTCGTCTTGACTGTCATCTTACTGTGTCATTATACCTGTCGTCTTGATTGTCATCTTACTGTCATTATACCTGTCGTCTTGGTTGTCATCTCACTGTGTCATTATACCTGTCGTCTTGATTGTCATCTTACTGTGTCATTATACCTGTCGTCTTGATTGTCATCTTACTGTGTCATTATACCTGTCGTCCTGATGTATTGTCTTACTGTGTCATTATACCTGTCGTCTTGATTGTCATCTTACTGTCAATATACCTGTCGTCCTGATGTGTTGTATTACTGCGTCATTATACCTGTCGTCTTGGTTGTCATCTTACTGTGTCATTATACCTGTCATCTTGATTGTCATCTTACTGTCATTATACCTGTCGTCTTGATTGTCATCTTACTGTGTCTTTATATCCGTCGTCCTGATTGTCATATTACTGTGTCATTATACCTGTCGTCCTGATGTGTTGTCTTACTGCGTCATTATACCTGTCTTCTTGATTGTCATCTTACTGCGTCATTATACCTGTCGTCTTGATTGTCATCTTCGTGTTTCATTATCCCTGTCGTCCTGGTTGTCATCTTACTGTCATACCTGTCGTCTTGATTGTCATCTTACTGCGTCATTATAACTGTCGTCTTTTTTGTCATCTTACTGTGTCATTATACCTGTCGTCTTGATTGTCATCTTACTGTGTCATTATAACTGTCGTCTTGATTGTCATCTTACTGCGTCATTATACCTGTCGTCCTGATGTGTTGTCTTACTGCGTCATTATACCTGTCATCTTGGTTGTCATCTTACTGTGTCATTATACCTGTCGTCTTGACTGTCATCTTACTGTGTCATTATACCTGTCGTCTTGATTGTCATCTTACTGTCATTATACCTGTCGTCTTGGTTGTCATCTCACTGTGTCATTATACCTGTCGTCTTGATTGTCATCTTACTGTGTCATTATACCTGTCGTCTTGATTGTCATCTTACTGTGTCATTATACCTGTCGTCCTGATGTATTGTCTTACTGCGTCATTATACCTGTCGTCTTGATTGTCATCTTACTGTGTCATTATACCTGTCGTCCTGATGTGTTGTCTTACTGCGTCATTATACCTGTCGTCCTGGTTGTCATCTTACTGTGTCATCTTACTGTGTCATTATAGATGTCGTCTTGATTGTCATCTTACTGTGTCATCTTACTGCGTCATTATACCTGTCGTCTTGATTGTCATCTTACTGTGTCATTATACCTGTCGTCTTGATTGTCATCTTACTGTTTCATTATACCTGTTGTCCTGGTTGTGTCGTCTTACTGCGTCATTATACCTGTCGTCTTGATTGTCATCTTACTGTCATTATACCTGTCGTCCTGATGTGTTGTCTTACTGCGTCATTATACCTGTCGTCTTCGCTGTCATCTTACTGTGTCAGTACACCTGTCGTCTTGATTGTCATCTTACTGCGTCATTATACCTGTCGTCTTGATGTGTTGTCTTACTGCGTCATTATACCTGTCTTCCTGGTTGTCATTTTACTGAGTTATTATACCTGTCGTCCTGATGTGTTGTCTTACTGCGTCATTATACCTGTCGTCCTGATGTGTTGTCTTACTGTCTCATTATACCTGTCGTCTTGGTTGTCATCTTACTGCATCACTATACGTGTCGTCTTGATTGTCATCTTACTGTGTCTTTATATCTGTCGTCCTGATGTGTTGTCTTACTGCGTCATTATACCTGTCTTCCTGGTTGTCATTTTACTGCGTCATTATACCTGTCGTCCTCATGTGGTGTCTTACTGCGTCATTATACTTGTCGCCTTGATTGTCATCTTATTGTTTCATTATACCTGTCGTCTTGATTGTCATCTTACTGTTTCATTATACCTGTCAACCTGGTTGTCATCTTACTGTGTCATTATACCTGTCGTCTTGATTGTCATCTTATTGTTTCATTATACCTGTCGTCTTGATTGTCATCTTACTGTGTCATTATACCTGTCGTCTTGATTGTCATCTTACAGTCATCATACCTGTCGTCCTGATGTGTTGTCTTACTGCGTCATTATACCTGTCGTCTTGGATGTCATCTTACTGTGTCATTATACCTGTCTTCTTGATTGTCATCTTACTGCGTCATTATACCTGTCGTCCTGATGTGTTGTCTTACTGTGTCATTATACCTGTCGTCTTGGTTGTCATCTTACTGTGTCATTATACCTGTCGTCTTGATTGTCATCTTACTGTGTCATTATACCTGTCGTCCTGATGTGTTGTCTTACTGCGTCATTATACCTGTCGTCTTGGTTGTCATCTTACTGTGTCATTATACCTGTCGTCTTGACTGTCATCTTACTGTGTCATTATACCTGTCGTCTTGATTGTCATCTTACTGTGTCATTATAACTGTCGTCTTGATTGTCATCTTACTGTGTCATTATACCTGTCTTCCTGATGTGTCGTCTTACTGCGTCATTATACCTGTCGTCTTGGTTGTCATCTTACTGTGTCATTATACGTGTCGTCTTGGTTGTCATCTTACTGTGTCATTATACCTGTCGTCTTGGTTGTCATCTTACTGTGTCAATATACCTGTCGTCCTGTTGTGTCGTCTCACTGTGTCATTATACCTGTCCTCCTGGTTGTCATCTTACTGCGTCATTATACCTGTTGTCCTGTTGTGTCGTCTCACTGTGTCATTATACCTGTCATCTTGATTGTCATCTTACTGTGTCATTATAACTGTCGTCTTGATTGTCATCTTACTGTGTCATTATACGTGTCGTCCTGATGTGTTGTCTTACTGCGTCATTATACCTGTTGTCCTGGTTGTCATCTTACTGTGTCATTATACCTGTCGTCTTGATTGTCATCTTACAGTCATTATACCTGTCGTCCTGATGTGTTGTCTGACTGCGTCATTATACCTGTCGTCTTGATTGTCATCTTACTGTGTCATTATACCTGTAGTCTTGGTTGACATCTTACTGTGTCATTATACCTGTCGTCCTGATGTGTTGTCTTACTGCGTCATTATACCTGTCTTCCTGATGTGTCGTCTTACTGCGTCATTATACCTGTCGTCTTGGTTGTCATCTTACTGTGTCATTATACGTGTCGTCTTGGTTGTCATCTTACTGTGTCATTATACCTGTCGTCTTGGTTGTCATCTTACTGTGTCAATATACCTGTCGTCCTGTTGTGTCGTCTCACTGTGTCATTATACCTGTCCTCCTGGTTGTCATCTTACTGCGTCATTATACCTGTTGTCCTGTTGTGTCGTCTCACTGTGTCATTATACCTGTCATCTTGATTGTCATCTTACTGTGTCATTATAACTGTCGTCTTGATTGTCATCTTACTGTGTCATTATACGTGTCGTCCTGATGTGTTGTCTTACTGCGTCATTATACCTGTCGTCTTGATTGTCATCTTACTGCGTCATTATACCTGTCGTCTTGGTTGTCATCTTACTGCGTCATTATACCTGTTGTCCTGGTTGTCATCTTACTGTGTCATTATACCTGTCGTCTTGATTGTCATCTTACTGTCATTATACCCGTCGTCCTGATGTGTTGTCTTACTGCGTCATTATACCTGTCGTCTTGGTTGTCATCTTACTGTGTCATTATACCTGTCGTCTTGATTGTCATCTTACTGTTTCATTACACCTGTCGTCCTGGTTGTCATCTTACTGTGTCATCTCACTCTGTCATTATACCTGTCGTCTTGATTGTCATCTTACTGCGTCATTATACCTGTCGTCTTGATTGTCATCTTACTGTGTCATTATATCTGTCGTCCAGGTGTGTTGTCTTACTGCGTCATTATACCTGTCGTCTTGATTGTCATCTTACTGTGTCATTATACCTGTCGTCCTGATGTGTTGTCTTACTGCGTCATTATACCTGTCATCTTGATTGTCATCTTACTGTGTCATTATACCTGTCGTCCTGACGTATTGTCTTACTGCGTCATTGTACCTGTCGTCTTGATTGTTATCTTACTGCGTCATTATACCTGTTGTCCTGGTTGTCATCTTACTGTGTCATTATACCTGTCGTCTTGATTGTCATCTTACAGTCATCATACCTGTCGTCCTGATGTGTTGTCTTACTGTGTTATTATACCTGTCATCTTGGTTGTCATCTTACTGTGTCATTATACCTGTCATCTTGGTTGTCATCTTACTGTGTCATTATACCCGTCGTCCTGATGCGTTGTCTCACCGTGTCATTATACCTGTAGTCCTGGTTGTCATCTTACTGTGTCATTATGCCTTTCGTCCTGGTTGTCATCTTACTGTGTCATTATACCTGTTGTCCTGGTTGTCATCTTACTGTGTCATTATACCTGTCGTCTTGATTGTCATCTTACTGTCATTATACCCGTCGTCCTGATGTGTTGTCTTACTGCGTCATTATACCTGTCGTCTTGGTTGTCATCTTACTGTCTCATTATACCTGTCGTCTTGATTGTCATCTTACTGTTTCATTACACCTGTCATCCTGGTTTTCATCTTACTGTGTCATCTCACTCTGTCATTATACCTGTCGTCCTGACGTGTTGTCTTACTGCGTCATTGTACCCGTCGTCTTGATTGTTATCTTACTGCGTCATTATACCTGTCATCTTGATGTGTTGTCTTACTGCGTCATTATACGTGTCGTCTTGGTTGTCATCTTATTGTGTCATTATACCTGTCGTCTTGATTGTCGTCTTACTGTGTCATTATACCTGTCGTCTTGATTGTCGTCTTACTGTGTCATTATACCTGTCGTCTTGATTGTCATCTTACTGTTTCATTACACCTGTCGTCCTGGTTGTCATCTTACTGTGTCATCTTACTGTGTCATTATACCTGTCGTCTTGATTGTCATCTTACTGTGTCATTATACCTGTCGTCTTGGTTGTCATCTTACTGCGTCACTATACCTGTTGTCCTGGTTGTCATCTTACTGTGTCATCTTACTGCGTCTTTATACCTGTCGTCTTGATTGTCATTTTACTGTGTCATTATACATGTCGTCTTGATTGTCATCTTACTGTGTCATCTTACTGCGTCTTTATACCTGTCGTCTTGATTGTCATTTTACTGTGTCATTATACCTGTCGTCCTGGTTGTCATCTTACTGTGTTATTATACCTGTCATCTTGGTTGTCATCTTACTGTGTCATTATACCTGTCATCTTGGTTGTCATCTTACTGTGTCATTATACCCGTCGTCCTGATGCGTTGTCTCACCGTGTCATTATACCTGTAGTCCTGGTTGTCATCTTACTGTGTCATTATGCCTTTCGTCCTGGTTGTCATCTTACTGTGTCATTATACCTGTTGTCCTGGTTGTCATCTTACTGTGTCATTATACCTGTCGTCTTGATTGTCATCTTACTGTCATTATACCCGTCGTCCTGATGTGTTGTCTTACTGCGTCATTATACCTGTCGTCTTGGTTGTCATCTTACTGTCTCATTATACCTGTCGTCTTGATTGTCATCTTACTGTTTCATTACACCTGTCGTCCTGGTTTTCATCTTACTGTGTCATCTCACTCTGTCATTATACCTGTCGTCCTGACGTGTTGTCTTACTGCGTCATTGTACCTGTCGTCTTGATTGTTATCTTACTGCGTCATTATACCTGTCATCTTGATGTGTTGTCTTACTGCGTCATTATACGTGTCGTCTTGGTTGTCATTTTATTGTGTCATTATACCTGTCGTCTTGATTGTCGTCTTACTGTGTCATTATACCTGTCGTCTTGATTGTCGTCTTACTGTGTCATTATACCTGTCGTCTTGATTGTCATCTTACTGTTTCATTACACCTGTCGTCCTGGTTGTCATCTTACTGTGTCATCTTACTGTGTCATTATACCTGTCGTCTTGATTGTCATCTTACTGTGTCATTATACCTGTCGTCTTGGTTGTCATCTTACTGCGTCACTATACCTGTTGTCCTGGTTGTCATCTTACTGTGTCATCTTACTGCGTCTTTATACCTGTCGTCTTGATTGTCATTTTACTGTGTCATTATACATGTCGTCTTGATTGTCATCTTACTGTGTCATCTTACTGCGTCTTTATACCTGTCGTCTTGATTGTCATTTTACTGTGTCATTATACCTGTCGTCCTGGTTGTCATCTTACTGTTTTATTATACCTGTCATCTTGGTTGTCATCTTACTGTGTCATTATACCTGTCATCTTGGTTGTCATCTTACTGTGTCATTATACCTGTCGTCCTGATGCGTTGTCTCACCGTGTCATTATACCTGTAGTCCTGGTTGTCATCTTACTGTGTCATTATGCCTTTCGTCCTGGTTGTCATCTTACTGCGTCATTATACCTGTAGTCCTTGTTGTCATCTTACTGTGTCATTATGCCTGTCGCCCTGGTTGTCATCTTACTGTGTCATTATACCTGTCGTCTTGGTTGTCATCTTACTGTGTCATTATACGTGTCGTCTTGGTTGTCATCTTACTGTGTCATTATACCTGTCGTCTTGGTTGTCATCTTACTGCGTCATTATACCTGTCGTCTTGGTTGTCATCTTACTGCGTCATTATACCGGTTGTCTTGGTTGTCATCTTACTGTGTCATTATACCTGTCGTCTTGGTTGTCATCTTACTGCGTCATTATACCTGTTGTCTTGGTTGTCATCTTACTGCATCATTATACCTGTCATCCTGATGTGTTGTCTTACTGCGTCATTATACCTGTCGTCTTGATTGTCATCTTACTGCGTCATTATACCTGTCACCCTGATGTGTTGTCTTACTGCGTCATTATACCTGTCGTCCTGGTTGTCATCTTAATGCGTCATTATACCTGTCGTCCTGGTTGTCATCTTACTGTGTCATTATACCTGTCGTCTTCATTGTCATCTTAATGTGTCATTATACCTGTCGTCCTGGTTGTCATCTTACTGCGTCATTATACCTGTCGTCCTGATGCGTTGTCTTATCGTGTCATTATACCTGTCGTCCTGGTAGTCATCTTACTGTGTCATTATACCTGTCGTCCTGGTTGTCATCTTACTGTGTCATTATACCTGTCGTCTTGATTGTCATCTTACTGTGTCATTATACCTGTCGTCCTGGTTGTTGTCTTACTGTGTCATTATACCTGTCGTCCTGATGTGTCGTCTTATTGTGTCATTATACCTCTCGTTCTGGTTGTCATCTTACTGCGTCATTATACCTGTCGTCCTGGTTGTCATCTTACTGTGTCATTATACCTGTCGTCTTGATTTTCATCTTACTGTGTCATTATACCTGTCGTCCTGGTTGTCATCTTACTGTGTCATTATACCTGTCGTCTTAATTGTCATCTTACTGTGTCATTATACCTGTCGTCCTGGTTGTCATCTTACTGTGTCATTATACCTGTCGTCTTGATTTTCATCTTACTGCGTCATTATACCTGTCGTCCTGATGTGTTGTCTTATTGCGTCATTATACCGGTCGTCCTGATGTGTCATCTTACTGCGTCATTATACCTGTCGTCCTGTTGTGTCGTCTTACTGTGTCATTAAACCTGTCGTCATGTTGTGTCATCTTACTGCGTCATTATACCTTTCGTTCTGATGTGTTGTCTTACTGCGTCATTATACCTGTCGTCCTGATGTGTCGTCTTATTGTGTCATTATACCTCTCGTTCTGGTTGTCATCTTACTGCGTCATTATACCTGTCGTCCTGGTTGTCATCTTACTGTGTCATTATACCTGTCGTCTTGGTTGTCATCTTACTGTTTCATTATACCTGTCGTCTTGGTTGTCATCTTACTGTGTCATTATACCTGTCGTCTTGGTTGTCATCTTACTGTGTCATTATACGTGTCGTCTTGATTGTCATCTTACTGTGTCATTATACGTGTCGTCTTGATTGTCATCTTACTGTGTCATTATACCTGTCGTCTTGATTGTCGTCTCACTGCGTCATTATACCTGTCATCCTGTCGTGTCGTCTTACTGTGTCATACCTGTAGTCCTGGTTGTCATCTTACTGTGTCATTATGCCTGTCGTCCTGGTTGTCATCTTACTGCGTCATTATGCCTGTCGTCTTGGTTGTCATCTTACTGCGTCATTATACGAGTCGACTTGGTTGTCATCTTACTGTGTCATTATACCCGTCGTCCTATTGTGTCGTCTCACTGTGTCATTATACCTGTCCTCCTGGTTGTCATCTTACTGCGTCATTATACTTGTCGTCCTGGTTGTTATCTTACTGTGTCATTATACCTGACGTCCTGATGCGTTGTCTTACTGTGTCATTATACCTGTCGTCCTGGTTGTCATCTTACTGTGTCATTATACCTGTCGTCTTGGTTGTCATCTTACTGTGTCATTATACCTGTCGTCTTGGTTGTCATCTTACTGTGTCATTATACCTGTCATCCTGTTGTGTCGTCTTACTGTGTCATTAAACCTGTCGTCATGTTGTGTCATCTTACTGCGTCATTATACCTGTCGTCCTGATGTGTTATCTTACTGTGTCATTATACGAGTCGTCTTGGTTGTCATCTTACTGTGTCATTATACCGGTCGTCCTGTTGTGTCGTCTCACTGTGTCATTATACCGGTCGTCCTGTTGTGTCGTCTCACTGTGTCATTATACCTGTCCTCCTGGTTGTCATCTTACTGCGTCATTATACTTGTCGTCCTGGTTGTTATCTTACTGTGTCATTATACCTGACGTCCTGATGCGTGGTCTTACTGTGTCATTATACCTGTCGTCCTGGTTGTCATCTTACTGTGTCATTATACCTGTCGTCCTGGTTGTCGTCTTACTGTGTCATTATACCTGTCGTCTTGGTTGTCATCTTACTGTGTCATTATACGTGTCGTCTTGATTGTCATCTTACTGTGTCATTATACGTGTCGTCTTGGTTGTCATCTTACTGTGTCATTATACCTGTCGTCTTGATTGTCGTCTCACTGCGTCATTATGCCTGTCGTCTTGGTTGTCATCTTACTGCGTCATTATACGAGTCGACTTGGTTGTCATCTTACTGTGTCATTATACCCGTCGTCCTGTTGTGTCGTCTCACTGTGTCATTATGCCTGTCCTCCTGGTTGTCATCTTACTGTGTCATTATACCTGTCGTCTTGATTGTCATCTTACTGCGTCATTATACGAGTCGTCTTGGTTGTCATCTTACTGTGTCATTATACCGGTCGTCCTGTTGTGTCGTCTCACTGTGTCATTATACCTGTCCTCCTGGTTGTCATCTTACTGCGTCATTATAATTGTCGTCCTGGTTGTTATCTTACTGCGTCATTATACCTGACGTCCTGATGCGTTGTCTTACTGTGTCATTATACCTGTCGTCCTGGTAGTCATCTTACTGTGTCATTATACCTGTCGTCCTGGTTGTCGTCTTACTGTGTCATTATACCTGTCGTCTTGGTTGTCATCTTACTGTGTCATTATACCTGTCGTCTTGGTTGTCATCTTACTGTGTCATTAAACCTGTCATCCTGTTGTGTCGTCTTACTGTGTCATTAAACCTGTCGTCATGTTGTGTCATCTTACTGCGTCATTATACCTGTCGTCCTGATGTGTTGTTTTACTGCGTCATTATACCTGTCGTCTTGGATGTCATCTTACTGTGTCATTATACATGTCGTCTTGATTGTCATCTTACTGTGTCATTATACCTGTTGTCTTGGATGTCATCTTACTGTGTCATTATACCTGTCGTCCTGATGTGTCGTCTTACTGCGTCATTATACCGGTCGTCCTGATGTGTCATCTTACTGCGTCATTATACCTGTCGTCCTGTTGTGTCGTCTTACTGTGTCATTAAACCTGTCGTCATGTTGTGTCATCTTTCTGCGTCATTATACCTTTCGTCCTGATGTGTTGTCTTACTGCGTCATTATACCTGTCGTCTTGGTTGTCATCTTACTGTTTCATTATACCTGTCGTCTTGGTTGTCATCTTACTGTGTCATTATACCTGTCGTCTTGGTTGTCATCTTACTGTGTCATTATACGTGTCGTCTTGGTTGTCATCTTACTGTGTCATTATACGTGTCGTCTTGATTGTCATCTTACTGTGTCATTATACCTGTCGTCCTGGTTGTCATCTTACTGTGTCATTATACGTGTCGTCCTGATGTGTCGTCTTACTGTGTCATTATACCTGTCGTCTTGATTGTCATCTTACTGACTTACCTTGCCGTATTGGGCTGTGTCAGCTAGAAACTTATCTGTAGCTAGTACTGTGTCACTTTTGTTCTTTAAGAAATACACAAAACACTGCACTGGAAAAGTCAAGGGTGAATGAAAGTGCATATCTGTGACCATCTCTGGACTCTGGGTGGATCGGTCCTGCCAAATCTGTGTGTACTAGCTCTAGAGGTTTTAGCTCTCACATCAGGGTCTCCGTTTCTGGTTTGGAAAAATTTTCCCAGAGTGCACACTTCACAATGTGGAGGTTTGTTTGTTGGACCTTTAATTTTCATGCCATCAACAACACTTTGTAACCTCTGAATGTCATCGCAGTTGCAGTGCCCCAGAATTTCATGCAATGTCTGCATATCAAAACATCCCATGCATTGGTCATCACATTCATCATCATTATTTACTGTGTGCGAAAATAATATAGTCTATCATGTACATGAATGTGGAATTTCGTACCGTCTCTGTGGATCAGAACGTCCTTCCCTTTCTTGAAGATCACGGTGGCTCCGCTGGCAGTGGCTGCTTTCACCGAGAAAATGTCTTGTGGATAGGATGGGATGTACAGGGCCTGCCTCAGCATGGTGTTCAGATGTCTGCCTCTGCTGTCCATCAGACAGACCTCTGCA
The DNA here is from genome assembly GCF_022749685.1 of Semicossyphus pulcher. Lineage (NCBI taxonomy): Eukaryota > Metazoa > Chordata > Actinopteri > Labriformes > Labridae > Semicossyphus > Semicossyphus pulcher. The sequence continues at coordinate 11,780,940 of NW_027211692.1, forward strand.
TCGCCACGGCGCTCTGCCACCCCCTTGCACCTCGTGCCGTCAGCCAGCTCCACGCAGTGTGTCTCGGCCTGGAACTCCTCATCAACTCCTCTCTGCTGCTGCATGCGCGCCTTCATCACGTTGTCATCTGTTGCTGTAGCCCGCATCTTCTCTGTGTCCTCGTAGCTGCGGTGACATGGACCGCAAAGGGTTTGAAGGACTCAGGCAGCCCCTTCAGAACCATAGCTACCAGTAGTCCGTCACTTAACGTTTCACCAACATTTCTCAGCGCTGTGATTGCGGTCTCAGCGCGGATCACATAATCAGTCACACTTTCACTGTCTGACTTTTGAAGTGGTGTCAGTTCTGTATAAAGGTTGATTATACGTGGCTTTCCTTTACTTTGGTAATAGTCTCTCAAAATCTTTAGAGCTTCTCGCCCGTCGTCGGCTGCCTCTCGCATTACCAGCGATCGACTTTTATCGTCCAAGAACGGAATAAGTTCTGCATATGCCTCGGCATTCTTGGCTGCATCCACTAGCAGCTCCTCTGCGTCTTTCAGGCCCTGCAGACGAAGGTGGCCCAAGAATTGCGTCATAGTTTGTCATTCTTTTCATCTCCGTCGAACAGGAGCCGAGACGGCTTGTATCTGCGATTCTTCTACTCATGGTGCTAACAGCGTCTAATCATCACACACGGTGGAAACATGCTAAACTGTCTCTGGATTACTCTGGGCCTGTAACCTGTTGACAGAGTAGTGCTATACAGCGGCTCAGTCTTGTGAACCCAAAAAGTTAAAAGTTCAAGCACCAAATTCCCATCATTCCCGGGAGCTTTGTAATCCTGAAGGGCATCAATACATTTTTGCACCTCTGTTATAGTTATTTTCTGGTCTCATATTCATTGGAAATCTTGATCTATTCTTCTAATATCCAGTTGTATGGTTTGAAGGAATGATGCTATTGTGTGTTGGGGGGTCAGCCAGATACAGCTTCTCATAAAAGCTCACTACAAATTGTGAGATTAATTTTCCATCTTCACATACAGTATCATTGATTTTAAGTTTGCACAGGGAAGATATTTCATGATTCCTTTTTTCTAAATTGAAAAAGTATTTTGTGCACTTTCCCCCTGTGGCACCTCTCGCCTTTCCCTCACAGATTTTATCCAATTCAGTCTGCAAGTAAGCCAATTCTTCCACTTCATCGCTGGTCGGGTCATTTTTCTCTGATACTGGAATGATTTGGGTGATAAGTTGTAATTATTTTTCTTTATTGTAGCTGCTGATCCTTCTGCTTAATCGTATGGCTAACTTTCTTATTTCATATTTCATTAATTCCCAGTATAGTCCAAATTACTTTAGCATGTTTGCTTGTCTCCAGCATTTATCAATGGTTTTCTGGCTTTCCTTTACAAATTCTTTATTTTGCAACAGAGTTTTGTTTAATTTCCAATAATCTCTATTCAACTTCTGCCTATCAGATCCGAGATGGAATTGAATTGCTATAGCCTTGTGATCTGTCAGTATTGTGGGTTCTATTTTGATTAAGTCTACCTTATTACTTAGTTCTGCTGAAGTTAACCAAAAATCTATGTGGGATTGGAGGGATCTATTCTTATTGCTCCAAGTGTATACTTTTTCCTGTGGGTGTCTTTGTCTCCATATGTCAGTCAAGTTCATTCTGTGGCAAATGTTTTCCAACTAAGTTAATTGTTTGGCTTTGGGAGGCCATCTGTCCAAGCTTTCATCAAACACTGTGTTGAAATCTCCTCCCCGTAAGATTTCAGCAGAGGAAACAGTGCCAGCCATTGATTAACCTTATTTTCTACTGTTGAAAAAATGATGTTATTGAGAATTTTACTGTTGGAAGCATATATATTTATCAGGATAACAAGAGATTGGTTGATATCTGCCAACAGAATGATCCATCTGCCATCTTTATCCATTTCATGCTTTATAATCTGCCCACCAAATTTCCCCTGTAGGATGGCGACCCCTGCTGAGCGATTGCTGCCATGAGGAAACCAAGCCTTTCTTCCCCACCTCACTAGCGCGACACATCTGCCTCAGAAGAATGTGTTTCTTGGATGAAATAAAAATCTGCACCTTTATTCTGAAGAAATAAGAATAAACTCTTCCTTTTCATCTCATTCTTGATACCCCTGACATTGACAGAAAAAACAGAAGTTGCCATGAACTAAATTGGACAGACACACACACACACACACACACACAAACAAAAGATATACCCCTCTTAATTTACTGTTATATCACTCTCAATCTCTTTCTAAATTTGAAGAGATAAATTACCATAAACAGACCAAAAAAGTAGAACTACACTGACACTTTAAGAAAGAAAATTTGTACTATTCCTGAAGAAAACGTTTTTTCATTTATAAAGAATTCAAGAAAAAAATATGGATTTTCGAGAAAAACAATGCAATATTTGAGAAAACAGATTAAGTACTTTGGAGGGAAAAAAATTGTACTATTTCTAGAGAAAATATTTCTGAAGACTTTCTAAAGATAATTGCAAAAAAATGTAGAATTTCAGGAAAAAAAATGCCATATTTTAACAAAAAATCTAATATTCCTGGAGAAAACTTGTAATATTCTTAGGAGAAAGCCATTGATTTTCAAATGAACATTCCTGACAGTCACAAACAAAAAAACAGGCCTATAGAGCACTGAGTCCGTTTCTAAATAATGAGTTCAAATCAGATTTGGTCCTTACTGTTGTGGCCTGCAGCTCATAACTTTATAGTCTCATTGGCCTGTGGTAGCAAAAGTCTGTAACTTACGTGTCCTTGGCTGTAACTCTTTTACCGTCGATATGCGTGCGCTCCTCTGAAGCCCGCTGTCTTTCCCTCTTTCCTCGCCTTCTCCACCTGCGGCCACAGCTGGTTCCTGGAGTCCTTGGCTTCTTGTGTCAGGTCCTCCAGGATCCTTATTCATTTCTCCTGATGGAGAGGAGGAGCCCTGATGTTCTGGCATCCTTCCAGATTGTGACAGAAAGCGCTGGAGCGCTCGTGCCCAGTGCGAGGTCCCAATCTGTGCCCGATATCCACCGTGAGAGCCAACTGGTCCGCAATATCGTAGGAGATTCGGCCAAACAGGTCGATGATTATTTTCTTTATGTCCTCCCCCATCTTCGCCGGTATTCCGGCCACTCGGAGGTTCCATCTTCTCCAATAGGCATCCAAATCGTTGTATTTGTCCCGGAGCTCCGTGCTCGCTTTCCCCAGGGTTGCAGCTTCGGCCTGGAGGGTGTTCACCTGGCCAGACATGTCCTCCACCCGCCCCCACATAGCCTCCAGAGAGTCTGTGACACTTTGTCGTTTTTGTGTTTTCTTTCACCTCATCTTCCAGGGATTGGAGTCGCTTGAGAGACTCAACTTGCCTCTTCTCAATTCTCTCAAGTATGCTTAACGACTTTAAGTCAGAGTCCTCCAGCTTATCACTCACTGTTTTTTTGTTTTCTTTGATTTAGGCCCTTCAGGAGCTTCAGGTAAGTGCTCCGGGGTCGGTTCACCTTCCTCATCCATGAAGCTGTCCATGACCTTAAGTTGGTCGTACAGGCAGTTACGCGCATCGGCGTGCATCTTGTTTATCAACTTTTTCTCCATGTTCTTCAATGTAATGCGTCTACTGACTTACTTATCTCTTCCTCCGGTATTCCAGTCCGACGCAGAAAAAGTTTGTAACCCACATGGAGTAGGCGTCCCTCTGCGGTTTGGTACTTTTCTTCCGGAGGGCTAATAAGTCTAAGTAACGGCATCCGTACACTTTCCGACGTTCAGCCAATCATAATGTGTAACGTCACCTGTAACTGCAGGACCCCGAGCCAATCTGGCAGCCGAGCACATCTGGTATCTACACCGGTGAGAGAGAGTGGATCGAACCACTGTAAGGCAAAGAAGGGGGGTGTCCAAATGGTATGAAACAAAAAAAACCTGCTATTGAGTCTATAATCTGTTATCATCATTTCATTGTGTATCATTAATATTATTGAAATTACATGTCTACAGTGCTACTTGGGGGGGACAAATCATATTTTCCCTAGGTTGAGTTGGTCGTGTCCCCTGTGTTACCTCCGGGATTTGGCGCCAACGTCGAATCTCAAACGCGGTATTTGGGTTTCTATATATATCTGTTTGTTGTGTCTGTATGGGAGTTTGATAGTCATGATGTCAAATTGCAGATCCCAGGTTGCTTGGACCCATGCCTTTTTCTGTTTAGCAGAGCCGGAAAGCGTGCGTGTTCCACCGCCTAAAAAGGCAAGGATCTTGGAAGTTTGTGGGTTGGGGAGAAAGGTTTTAACTTTCCCTTTCACGGGGGATCACAGCGATATCACAAACCAATTATGTCTAGTTTACCCCCCACTCCGTGACTGTGGGGGGTTTACCCTGGCCAAAAGCCATAAGAACAGAACGCTAACAAAAATAGAAATTCCACCTTCGGGATATTCAATTCCCTTTTTGGTGGAATTTCTCGGAAAAAAGAGGGCCCCGCTGTATATTATACCTTTACAGCGGGGACTGCCCTTGCATCCGCCTTCAGAGGTATACAATGAAGTTTCTACTCAATGTCCTTTAAATGTTGGGTTAATTTGCATTATGTTCATTGCTGACATTTTTGGTCTGAAATTTCAGTTGAATGTTGTGATGCAACAGTGCCTAACATGTCACGTCGAGATTCCACTGTACCAGTTGGAGGAACATCTACAAACATGGTAAAGTTCGTTACAGCTTCATTTAGTAATTAGGCTAGCTTAACTCTAAGTTACATCTCAACAAAAACAACCAAAGCTTCTGTTGCGATTCGCACTGGGTCCTTCTCGATCCCCCCCAGTGAAATTTGGTCTGAACATATATAGAAACTGTCAGGGTCGGACTGGGAACAAAATTCGGCCCTGTGTGTGTGTGTGTGTGTGTGTGTGTGTGATTACGGGATCCGACTAGAGGGAGGGACGGCACGGGTCAGAGACAGATGATCCAGGGTGTGATCTACAAGCAGATCGGTTTTGCTTTATAACAATTTATAACAATGTGATCCAGCCGTGATACCCAGATATTCGCCGTATACCCAGTAGGAAAGGTCCCAAATTTCCGTATACCCACTTAAAAATACGCTAGGATGCGTAACAACACGCTTTCATTCATAAAATTTACTTTGTGCGCTGTGTTTGTCTGTGTGACGAAGCACGGACTCTTGGGCCATGTAGTTTTCCGTCGACCATGACATGACGTCACCTTACGTTACCATAGGAAACAACACAGTTGCTTGGCGGTAGTTTCTCGTCAGTAGGTTTGTAGCGTTTCACGTTACAAATGAGCTAACCTTAATGTGTAGAATCACGACAGAGATATCAAACGAAAGCAAACTCGGATAACACTTCAGTGTTTTCGTAAGCTGCTGCCGTTGTGGGTGGAACTGATAACGTTAGGGAAGTACAGAAAGGGAGCCTGATAGTGCCTGATGTTGTGAGGCAGATACTACTATAACGTTACGTGATAGTGATGCTATCGTCGTACCCTGTGAGTGGAAGTCGCATATACGGTAAGCTATATTAACGTTGCTGTAACAGCAGAGGATTCATTGGTGAGTTGCATCTAGAACTAGCTGATGTTTAGTTTGGTTAATCAATAATAGCGGGAGAAGGGAAGAGATGGTTCTGCTGCTACCGGTGTGTGTGTGTGTCTGACCAGTAATCAACAGAATCTTTTGCTTCACTAATATACAGTGATATACATTACAGGATATGCCCTTGTTCCTTTTTAGATGAGAACTTGACCAGGCCAGCCTTGTTTAGAGTCAGACTAGGGAATTTAAAAGCATGCAAACTTGGTTAGAGTGGAGAAACAGAAAGTTAGGTAAATATCAGCAAACATGTAAAGCTGGTATAAACAGCTGAAATGAATAAAGTTAATTACTATACGCAAATAAGAGTATAGTTAATTCATGGTCATCTTAAAGGTGCATTAATTTCAGACATTTACACAATTAAATTCCTATGTTAGATATCAATATCTGGCACATAATTAGAGCTTTTGAAAGAGTGGAACATTCGCACTACAATAAACTAGACTACACCACTGCCGCTATGAGACTTGAAAATTGCAGGTAATATATGTGTAAATGTGTGATGAATCTTGTGACAGAAGCAGGTGAAATCTGTTCTAAACATAAACGTTTAATCAACGTCTTCATGTAGTCGGTGAAAAAATGTTTTGTAGCCTATCAGTTTTGAACGTGTTTTCATCCCGCACCTGACCGACTGTGATCTTCCTCTCATTTAGGCTATACATCAGCTGTAGCAGCACAGCGACACCCACAGTACATACCAAAGAATATACTTAAATATTTACATTAGAAATACCAAGTTTGGCTCTTAGAACTACATTCAGGTAAGGTAACATGTTTTCGTTGAAAATACATTAAAAAGACTACTATGGCCTCCGTTGAAACGGATTCAAAAGTGACCATTATTTCACGTTTATGTTTAGACCAAATTTCACCTGCTTCTGTCAGATGATTCATTACACATTTACGGCAATTTTCTTTTTTGCAAAAATGAGTCGACCTGGATACATCATCTGCACTTAGCCGAGCTTCCATGCCAATCGAGTGTCCGTTAGTTATTAATGAACTGCCTCAGCATCCAGGGGTTGGTTAGCCTACACAGTCAGAGCTGCACAGCCGAAGTACCTGGGCATGCACAGTCTTCTTTTTTCTTCTTCTGAGGAGAATGTTCAAAACTGCTCCATTTACGATGTCTCTTGATGTCTCTTCTTGTTAACATCTCACCGCCCATAAAGCGATTTTTGTATGTAAAATAAAATGTGTTGAAATTACGTCTTTGTATAGACAGGATTTCACACGGCACTGCAAAAATAATTTTGGAGAAATGCCGCTACAATCATCACTTCCGTGACCCCTTCATTGCTATGAACAAAATGATTAAACAAAATCTGTCTCTGACACGTTGTCGTAACCGTATTTTAGCCGGTTGAAATTAGGTCTTAGACGTTCAGAACTGATTACACCCTGTTTTGTCAACCAAATTTCAGCGTTGAAATCCCTGTTTGTGCTCACTGGGTTCATTTCTGTTCATTCAAAGAAAGTTGGAGGGTGACCCTTTTTCTTGTTTTTACTAATCCATCTTCATTGACAATTTTTTCATAGACCTCTTTTGTGTGCGCGCGCGTGCGTGCGTGTTTGCATGTGTAATTCACCATCATTAACCTTTTTGTGTTGGAATATCCTTGTTGGGGTGCTGTCCCAAATTTAGACTTTTAAAGCGTTTGGCCATATAGAATACACATTTTATAAGTTAATGGTATATTTAAATTAAAAGTAAAATAACATTGACAAATAAAGCATTTGACACTTATCTTGTTAAGTTTAATTGTTAAGTCGATTTAATCACAATGGTGTGGCACACATTTACTAAAATAATTTGGGTTTAATGATTTCTATGCTTGTATGCTCCTTCTCAGCACCAGCACTAATGCAGCGTCAGAGGAAAGGACAGCATCTGGCTCACAACAGAGGTACGTTGGACTTTTAGAAACCACAATTAATTTGTGCACTCCTCTGAAAGTGAACTTCACTAAGCTTAAGCTTTTAATGCTGTTTTTCCCCACTAGGGATGGAGATGAGTGTGAAGGATATTTTTTGTCATAATTAAAATCAAAAGTCCAAATCGAAAATTAAAAGAGATCAAATTAAAAAGATTAATATTTTACTACACTACTAGGGATAATCAGGCTATAATTAAACTTTAAAGGTAATTGGAAAAAGCGAGTTTAAAATGATAATTTGAAAATGTAAAGTGACAATGAAAAAAATCTACAGATGAAAATAGGAAAAATAAACTCAAAATGTGAGATGGAAAAGCATAAATGGAAATATTTAAATCAAAGCTTATTAGGAAAAAAAAAATACAATTTTGTGTTTTTTCATTTGACATTTGGAAAATGTATATACATGAGGACGCGTGGCCCAAAGGCTGGAGGGAGGTTTAGAAACAGGGAGCACTAGTAGAGGAACCAAGGCCCCTAAAAACTGAAATACCCCTGCGCGAAGTAGAACAAAGCGCAACCATGTGTTTGCGTAACTTTAATATGTCTAGTTTATGAAATGGATGGTTGTATCAAAATATTGTACTGCAAACCTGACCAGATGTCTCATCTTACCAAGCTAGTCTTCAGTGACTTGGCGAGCTCGAGGCGACTTTAAACGCTGAACTCACAAGTGCATCACAGGAGACCGAGGATACAGCCAACAACAGTGCTCTGTGCCCCCACTCAGGATTACCACCAAAAATAAGAAAGTGGGAGGACTCTTTACCTGCCTGGTGGCTAACTAATCAGGTTGCTCAAAATAAAACTGATAATAAAGTAATAAAGTAGTTAAGTCAAACAAAACCATGCAAGCCGCAACAACTTACGATGTAACAACAACAATGGCTACAAAACTAAAACTAAGGCCACATGATTCACAAAACACACATTTACCTCACCTCATGGACGTTTAATCCCGGACGAGCCCCATTTGTTACGCCCCACCCCATGGGGCTAACAACTATCCACAATTGACCCAACAAAATCACACGAAACACCTTTTAAAAGTCAAAACTAAGGGATTTATTACAAACAATACCAACAACCGAATCATTAACTGAAGTCAACTAAAAAGCAACCCATCACAAAAACTCCCAGTGTGAGAGGCAGCGCCACAGCAGTCCCCACTCCAGAAGCCTCTCCTTATGTCAGTGCTGGTGTTTTAAATAGGCGTCTGATCCAAGGCCAGGTGCACCTCATTAGCAATCAGGTTCACCTGCAGAGTTGAGAACAGAAGGGGAAAAGGGACAAACAGAACAGGAAGCACACACAGAATCAAGTACTTCTATTAGCAATATATTTGTCTATTTCCACATTTCTTGGCTCCACTATTCCTTTGCTAGATTGTATCCAACATTTACAAAATAATCATTAAATTCATCTGCAATTTTTTTAATCAATAATAATATTCTCATCTTTTACAAAATAATTTGGATAGTCAGCTTTTGCAGTACCCTTTTGGATTATGCTGTTTAGGACTTGCCTTGTTTCTTGAGTGTTGTTCCTTTATTGCTTCAATAATTTGTGATAATTTTCTTCTTTATTAGTTCTTATGATATTTACAAGTTTATGTTTATATAACTTATACATTACCTTACCTTCTTTTGTTCTCTCTTTCTTTTTTTTCTTTTTTTATAAATCTCCTATATAACACATTTTTCTTCTTACATTCATTTTCTATCCCCTTGGTGATCCATGGCTTCTCCACATACTGGTGCTTCCTGACTTTTTTAAAGGAAATGTTTTTTATATGACATAATTAATGTGGATGGGTGGTGGTTTTGTTGGGATCTTCATTTGCATAAACTTACTCCAATTCTGTTCTCCAATCCCCCAGGTCCACCTCGAGGGCAACGAGGGCTTTTGATGTATTATAATAAATAAATAAAAACTGTATTGTATACACAATTGTATTTGTGAATATGTTGTCTATCAATGTAGCAATGTGTACTATTGTTATTCTACATTGGAAAAAAAAATAACTTGTAGGATTTACTTAAGACTCCTGTGATGAGTTTTCCACTGGTTATGAAACAGACCGAAAATAATTCTGTTCAGGTATAATTCTATATACCTATTTTTAAGGCCTGAAACTGCTGGCGGGGGGGTAGGTGTCAGACGAAGCGATTAACTGCACACTGCCTTTGTTGACATTTTCCACGGCAAAAATTTTAAGCGGGTGATACATTTGACTGTTAAAGAAAGCAGGATGAGATTTTTTGTTAAAAAACATCCCTTAAGGTAGCCCAGAATTGACAGTACTTACCATGGCAATAGCATTCAAGACAGAAACTTGGACTTTAAAGCCTTCCCTTATGAGGGACAACTTAACCCCAATCAGTTCTCTGTAATTTTCTGAAACACCTCAAAACTGTAGTGCATAAGCATCATGCAACCTCTAGTATTACGGCAACATCTGGTGACATCATCTTGCCTTTAAAAACACAATCACCAGCATGGTTGCGATCCCTGGGGAACGTAGTAAAATACCCCTCCAAACACGAATGAGATGTCACAGAAGATAGTGTACTATTATCCTATGTTAGGGGATATTGACACAAATATGCCATATGTAAGTAATTTTTTCCTTTTTTTTCAAATTTTAACTGTGGGGAGAGAAACAAGACAAACAACTTACCAAGTTTTTTTTTGTTACCACAGCTGACCATCTATGCCAAAATGTACAAGCAACTCCAAAATATGAAGTCTCCAAGGAAGAGGCAGGGCCCCATGCCACAAAGAAGGGTGGCAAAGAGGTCTCTCTTCAATACAAGCAACACCAAAGATGAGACAGATGGTGACACAAGCGGTTCAAGTGCTTCAATCAGAATTCTTGCGAGCAACGATGACCTCGGCGACAAAAACTTCAGTGCAGGTATGTGTTAAATGTGGGAAAATTAAAGTGTGCTGTCATAGTACTAGTTTTCTGTACATTTAAAGGGCTTAAGCCTGTACTCTGACGACAACTGCCTTCAACCCATGCACCAGAGTACATTGCTAGGCATGCATTGTGGAATTTTTGCCTGTAGATATACTGATACTGCTATCTAGAAATTATTCAATTGTTTTATCCAAGAAACGCCGCCCTCCCTGAGCCCCCCTGGAATTTTGGCAGCTGCTTTCTGATTCTAATACACTACCAAGTTAGCAAGGTAGCAATGCAATGTTTGATTTTTATGCCAATATTTGCTGCTTCAATGACTTTCTAATAAAATTGTTAATTGAATTGTAATAATACATATGACCTGTCCCTTAAACATATGATTTATCTTCCCTGCTGCTGGTGCAAAATGGTTACATTGAAACGTCTATCCCTGTCTCCCCTGTTGTATCTATTTTAGCAGGCCAGGACAGTCTGAAGATGCAGGAGAGGCGCTACAAAACACTCAGCAACATGTACAAGAAACCCAACTTGAAGCCCAACCAAAATGGCGTTGCTCAAATTTTGGACCTTGAGTTTGAGGCCAGGATGGCCTTTATTGACTCAGATGTTACAAGGAAAGAAGACAGACCCACAAAAATCTATGAGGCATATCCGTGCTTTAAGGACACTCGAAATGTATGTTTCTTAACTTGCGTCACTGAAACTCTGTGCTTGTTTTTGCACATGCTGTCCATTATCAAGCCTGCACAGTGGTAGAGTAACTGTGAGCATGATTTTGTCCTAGGCAATGGATGAGCTGCGTCACATCCTATATGGCACCGACTGTAAATACTAGGGCTGTCAATCGATTAAATATTTAATCGCAATTAATCGCATGGTTGTCCGTAGTTAACTCATGATTAATCGCAAATTAATCAAATTTTTTACCTGTTGTAAACGTACCTTAAAGATAAATTTTTTCAAGTTTTTAATACTCTTATCAACATGGGAATGGACAAATATGCTTCCTTTATGCAAATGTATGTTTATTATTATTGCAACATTCCAAAACAATGACAAATACTGTCCAGAATATTCTACAGAATAACCTCAAAGGTACTGCACGCTCAAAAAATATGCTGAAAGCATAACATGGCAAACTGAAGCCAACAAGCAACAACAGATGGGCATATTGACCTGAATGTAACATTCCTAAGTAATAAGTCATTGAGTCTGCAGTAGGAAATAAAAATAACATCATTTTAGTCAAACTCTAATAACTTCAAGACATTTTTCACAACCTGGGGCTCTCTGCATCAGCTGTGTGCTTGGCCTGCATGTGGTAAGACTTGACATACTCCGGTGGTAACTCCGATCACATCGACAGTAAATAGAAATAACTTTTGTCTTGTCCAGAGAACCATCCAGCAGGGCTTTGTGGCTGAACTTGCCATTTTAAAGACCCTTTTCTTTATCCATTTCTGCTCACAGAGGTTTGTTTCTGCTTGCTATCCACGACGTTACCACTGAATCGCTTCCTGATTTTACAAAATACAGGGTCATAATAATATAACACGCATGCGTTAATCACACGCCAAAATAAATTGTGGCGGTAAAGGGAATGTGCGTCAAGGCGTTATTATCACGTTAACTTTGACAGCCCTAGTAAATACATGGAGGAAACAAAGGGAAGATGGGCAGATATCTGTGCCAAGGTGCAGTTCTATGGCGTGTGGAAGAAAGCCCTGAAACCCCTTTCCACACGAATCTGTGTGGAGATAAGTTGCTGTTCCATATACCAAATCCATTGTTATCTCAGGCATGTTCAACCTATTCCATACTGTTAGGTTATATATGCCAACCCACAAAAAGCACACCTGTTTTGCCTAAGCAACTGTTTGAAGACTGAATCAGTTGAATAAATAAGTTGAGCCTGGTGTGTTCCTTCTTGGCTGGAATTAAAACCTGCAGCCACATTGCTCCTTTATGGAATAGTTTGGACTTGCCTGCATCATTGAAGTAATGTAAGGTCTGAAATGTTTATGACTTTATTGTTTTATAACTATTATTGACTTGTTTAGTTAGAATTGGTCTGACTTTCTTACTCATATCTTGAAACTGTCTTTGAAAGCTGGTGAGGAAATTGTTTTTTCTCTTGTAAGAGTTTGAGTTGAGCTATCTTATCTAATTTGACATTGACCTTTAATTTATTTAAACAAATACAAAAATGATTAAATTGTGGTTTTCTCTGTTGATCTGATCTCAATAAGGAATTTTATGCTTTCATTTCATCTCTACTAGTTATATTATTCCAACGCAATGTATTCAGGGCCAAAGGACCACTTCACACCTTCTGGTACAAAACGCAGCAGCTCGGCTTTTAACAAATACTGGAAAGCAAGATCCTATCAGCTGTTTTAGCCACTCTTCACTCTTATCAGTTAATTTCAGAATTGATTTTAAGATTAAACTGATTATTTTTATTTAATATTATTTTATTATAGATTATTTTTACTTCATTGTTCAGCCCCCAGTTACATTGCTGAATTGCTGCTCCCCTATAAGCTAGAGAGCAGGCCTCAGATCCTCGGGCAGGGCTCTGCTGGCTGTTCCGAAGTCCTGGCTCAAAACTATAGGCGACCAGGCTTTTGCAGTCAGGGCCCCTCAGGTCTGGAACTCCCTGTGCCATCTTTTTAATGTTATTGCTTACTAGTTTTACAGATAACTTTTGGGTTTTTTATTTCTATTTTTATTTTGTATTGTTGTGATTGTCTGATTGTATGTCATTGCAATCCTGAAATGTTTTAATTTCAGTTTTAAACATGTACAGAACTTTGTAACTTGGTTTAGAAAACTGCTGTATTAATAAAGTTGATTATCATTATATTAATCTGTCGGTTAATGGTATGTTACCCGATCCTGCTGATAGATTATTTTAAGTTAACTTAATGTTGAATTTTTTTATCCCATAGTGGATTTCACCATCGCCCTCTTGAATGCCCTCTCGTCTCTTTTCCCTTCGCCACCTCCAAAGCGGCTCGGGAACCCCAGTGAGGCACTCATGTTCTTCAGGTGAGAATTGTCATCTTGGTCCTTTACTAGCAACTGTAATGCGTCCTTGCTCTTACTACCTTACTGCTGTTCTCTTAGAAGTCCTTTAATCAACACTGAAGTTTTGTTCCTTTTCATCCAATGATAGCCAGTGGAGGATCCATCGCTGTACTTGGAGAAGCGGCCTCTCTCCTCCCCAGTGTTACTCTTCAATGGAACAGCCGGCATCCTCGCTGTGGGAAACATACCTGTGAGCACCTGAACCAAGGAGGAATTCTTTTAAGGAATGTTAGTTTTAATGGCATACTATGACACTTTGCACCTGACGTACCCGAAATGTGGGTCAGTCATTCAAACAGAGGTACTAGGCGATGCCACACTATCGATATGACACAAGTGCATATAGGAAAGCAATCACTGAGTGGAAATCAGTCACTGAGAAGTAGATGAAGCATGTTGATCAGCATATTGTCAAGTCTGATGTGCTTATTTTCTGTTTGCATTGGTTTTCAGTCATTTGTTCTGTCCCTGACTTCACTGTAAACCCAAACGTTCAAATTAATTAAATACATTAAGTAGTGTAAACTTAATTATTGGAAAAAGTTCTACTAACTTAAATATTTTCAGTTCCTGTGACTTTTTCTTCCTTTTTGAGTCAGCTAAACTCATCATTTTTGATATACTTGAACTATCTAGCGAATTAATTAAGCACCACTCTAAAAGTATAATTTCACTGTACTTATTTCTATTGTTTCAATTTAAATGCGTGCGTCTGACGTCATCAACGTCAGTAACGGTAGGCTGTGGGAACGTAGGGCTCGGAAGTCAAGAAAGCTCCACAAATGCCTGCAGTAAGGTGGAACTACGCTCTTATCTTCGGCAGTAATCAGCATTTGTCTCACCGTAAGTGTTAAATATTTATATGTCTTTATATTTTAAAGCATTTGTTGATATTTTGGGATCGATAATGTTGAGCTAGTGTTGATAATTGCTAGCTAACATTAGCCAGCAGTTGAGTCAGGAGATTCACATTAATGCTTGAATTATTTGCACAAAGGTACTGTATAATGTAAACTTGTAATATACGTTCAAATGTTCGTTTGAGAGTAATGAAACGTTAGAGGAAGGAATTATGACTGCTTGCAGAAGATCGTTTAAAGTAGCATTGTATTCCTAACTTCAGGGAAACCGGGGCCACAGTTGGTGATGCTTTGAAACCAGACAGTAATGAACCTGTCCAGTGCGCATTTTTCCGTTCAAGACTTTCAAAACTGGTTGAAAAGTGTACGTTTTTCATCGACTATTTGAAGATAATTAAACGTCTATTTTTAGACATATTTTCAACGGAAAAATGCGCACTGGGTAACGTCAGCGAGAGAGAGACAGTGCGGGTGACGTTAAGTATAAAGTTAGCAGTAACGTTAGCTGTAAACATAGCGGTGCAGTGTCAGTGTGTGTACAGTCTAGGCTATTTGTCGGTGAATAACTGCTATAACTCCGTTTAAAGTGAAGGGGGTTAGCTCCGAAGATAGCGACAACTTCAGGCCAGTCTCACTTAAGGTGGACTAACCTTTAAGGTGGAACAGCTATTCTCATTTTAATGACAGCAGCAGCTCAGCCTTTTGTTATTGTGGTTGTTGTTGTTTTTACACAAATCCCGTCATATACCATATACTACTATAAAAAAAAAAGAAGATACTACCCAGGCAGAGTTGTAAGTATCATTTGTTCTTATCAGTGATGCAGAGCATGGTCAGCCCTGTCATTTATATGCCCTTTAAATGCACATTTCAGCAACATTTTTCTGAATCTGTTCTCTTCTGTCATTTCAGAAAGCATTTTAAAAAATCATCGCAGAGCTCATGGACCTCTTGGCTGCTCTCAAAATGGAGTCTGAGGTTATACGGATTAGCTCTTTTACCTGTTTTTCTTTGTTGATAACATATGTCACATTCTGTGGAGGTTAAAGTGATAGTTGTGGTTCTTACTCACTTCGTGGCTAGTTACTACTTTATAGGAGTGTGATAGATCCTCCATGTTTGACTCCACCACAAGTTTGAGCTGAAAAATGTTTTTGAGGATACACAATAATACACATTTGTCTGGGATTCATTATCAATGCTCTTTTCCAGCCCTCTTGCTTTCAAAGTGGTGGAACCGCTTTGTCTCTGAATCACTAAGAAGCGCTGCATGTTTGTTTGACAGTACAGGTGATGCTCTCGTTCTCGCCACAGGGAAAGAGTTGACAGGTCAAACTTGGAGTATTTATTACACTTGTATGGAGGAACAAGTACCACTGTTTGGGGAAGAACCACAACTATCACATTAACCTAGTTATATTACTCTTGAACTGACTTATTGATATTGCTGTATTGTCCTTCCGCTCTGTTTTTAAATTTAGGTGAATGCAGAATTTAAACATCACAAGCCAGAGCCTGCCCAGCACATTCTACGCTGAGCTTGACCCCCATCTTCCCCAAATGATAAATATGCGAGTAGGTTTTTACTGTATATATATTCTGATTGGACTGTTTAAAATTAGGTTTATTCAGTAAACTTCACTTCTATTCTATTCTCCGTATTGTTTTAGGGACTTCATGACATCCACACAAGGTGTACCACCCTTCTCCATGCCCTGCCTCTGTATCTGTGTGAGGAAGTCTTTCAGAACCTGCACAGTGAGTCTCCTTGAATGATTACATATACCACTCTATATTAAGTAAACAGTTCATCAAAATGCACATTTTCTCACTTACCCTTGTTCAGTCTGTCTGTCCATATATTTGGTCTTCCCATTACTAATGAATGAGATCAGTGTTGTTTTGTTCACAGAAATACGGAGGTCTGGTAAAACATTTCCAAATATATGCTGAGCTTAGCATCGGTCCATCTCACAACACAACTCTCAAAAACATTTTTAACTAAAATATAACTTACAAACATAACTCCAAAAGTTGGAGTCAAAAAATATAGCAACATAGGAAGATCTTGTTGGGTAGAGCTTTGTTTTTGCTTAGCAAACATTTTTGACTGAACATTTTTGATTTTTTTTCTACACTACGACCCACCTTAAGGAGTCAAGTGGCTTCAATGGACACCTCCTTTTTAACAACTTAATGAGTCTCAAATAAGGAATCTGTGGTCTACTTTTTTTGGGACACTGACTGATGAATTGTCTGAATGTGAAAGTAAATCTGTTGATCTGAAACACCCCAAAAGTACTGCATAGTAAAGTGTGCATATTTTGTTTTTTTCTTTTTAAACTACCTTCATACTAGCTGGACTAGTTTGTAATTAGTATCTCTCTTTCCTTCATTCAGGACGAGTCTGATGAGCCAGAGCTTGGAGATGTTTCTGTGGCCATCCATACCGTCATCAGTGATAATGAAACAAGTCCAGTTCACTGCTAAGTGGTGAAAATCTCTGTCGTCATCTGTGTCGTCACAAAGAGACATTGTGGTCAGCCTCACCAGACTTGCTCCTGGTAATGTTTGGACTAATTTGTGCACTATATCGCACCTATCCAAGATCAAGGACCAGATCTACTCTAAAATGTACTCACATTTTCTACTAAAATGTCTTTCTGTATCTTATCCCTATTAACTGTGGCGTAACAGTGTGTAAAATGGGAGTGGGCAAGAAAATACTGTTCAATAGAAGACATTTACTCAATCTGTTAAAGTTGGTTTTACTCGATGTAATTGAGGCAGTCACTTGCCACAAAGTTTTTAAGTTTTGAGTCACATGGTTTTAAGTTTCACAACCAATGTGTTTGTGTTGAGATTAATTAAGAATAATGACAAAAGAGACTAATAAATATTGAGTTTTGTTAACAAAAAAAGAGT
Organism: Semicossyphus pulcher; assembly: GCF_022749685.1. Taxonomy (NCBI): domain Eukaryota; kingdom Metazoa; phylum Chordata; class Actinopteri; order Labriformes; family Labridae; genus Semicossyphus; species Semicossyphus pulcher. Next base: position 11,798,304 of record NW_027211692.1, read on the forward strand.
TTGTTTGTGTACTCATTTTGTTTAAGTTCTGTTAACTTAATCCCTTGGGATAGGTGAATAAAAACTTTAAGTCACATGAACTAAAAATATTTGAGTTGGCTTGATAAGCACTTTAATTTAACTGTAATCAAAAGGTATGTGTAGCATGTAATCCAAATATTTAAGCTCTGAAAACACTTGACTTTTAAGTTGATGAACTTAAAAAAATTAAGGCAATTGATTGCCTTAAATTTTTTGAGTTCTTACTTATTCGGGTTTACAGTGTTGGCTAGCTAGGATATCCAGTTTTTACTTCAATTTCCTCTGCTGAGGTCTTTAGGTTCACTGTTATTAACTGGTTTTATTTCATCCATGCCTCAATGCTGCCGATATTTGTCTCATGTTCCAATGATTTAACCGTATTCTCCAGTGATCCAATGTCATCTCTCCCCGTTAGAAAATATGTAAGTTGTGAACGCCTTTTATGCAACAGGTGTCTGAGAGTAGGCTGTATGTTTCCCACAGTCTAGGACTGCAGTAGGTTATTGAATTTCCTGTTTGTTACTTTTATTGAAACTGTCAGTCAAATGATTAATTATTAAACGTTAATGTTAATTTAACTCGTCCTGATTGTGATTTCAGTATCTGTTTAAGAAGTATGCATGCTAATAACTAATTTTAAGTAAAAAAACTTTTCAAGATGAGCCAGCTTGTGTCAAGTAACGAAGTCATAGTATTGAGTAATTTTATGTTTAAATTAGTGATTTTCTCTTGTTCCTTGGCCTTCATTTTTCCAGTGTGCTAAAATTAAGAATGCATAAAAAATAAAAATTAATTCAGAATAATTTGCTAATATTGAGTGTATTTCACTTAATTCTGTGCTGTAGCAAGTTTTTTCTTATTTTCTACTTATTTTAAGCCTTTTGAACACTTATTTTTGGACTGAACCAACTTATTTTAAGATTTCTTTTCAAGTAAAATTATCTTGCTGCATGGACAGATATCTTCACTACTATTACGTAATTTTCTCCTCAAATTAAGTATTTTGCATTTTATTTCAGCTTTCCTTTTTTGCAGTGTGCTGCCAGATAATCCAGCCATGAATTCCCTTTACACACTCTTTAGGGTTAAACACTGTTACCGGATCATATTCTGGTCAGATTTGAATTATTATTTAGACATATTTTACATCTAATAGTCTTTCTGGCTAAAAAACAAACAAACATTGGATGTATAATTTGGCAGATGAAAAAAAATGATGCTGGCAGAAAATGCATCCACCCGGGTTCAAAGAGTTCAGAGCATTTTTTGCAAGTCTGCAAAACATTTGATACACATTTTGTTTCACCTTAACTCCAAATTAATATTTAAATTATGATTAGGTAATAAAAAAAAAAAATCTAATTTCTTTCATACAAATTTGGGCAAAATTTCAAATCTCACAGATGCACAAATCACAGATTTTGGTTTGGTAATTTCCTTTTTATCAATTGTCTTTTCACAATTGAAGAATGTTTGCTTTTTTTAAGTGATGTAATTTTTTTTATTTTTTTTCTGGACTGTGTTCAATTAACATAGTCCAGCCAAATAGAGCATCTTTAAAGCCACCAGCAGAGGTCGCCATCCTCCACCATGAAGGTTATAAACAGTGACATTATCATAACAACAGCAAAATAATGATAACAACAATACAACATATTACAATTGAACTTAAAAGAACAGTGCTCTATCATTTAATTTGGCCTGCCTGACTAATTTTACGCAAACGTATATATTCCAAATGTTTATAATAATAGGAAACAAACAGTCATTTGTATGTAATAATGTAGTAATGTAATTTTCAGCTGCCAAAAAGTGATTGTGGCTTGCCTATGCCCAAAATAACTTAATAATAAATGTATAGTCATTATCATTTCCAGCAATCAAATATACTTTGTTACCACACAACCATATATAAATAAGAAAATACCAGAAAGTGTCATTGTCCTTGTTTCAGTGGACAAATGCACATTATAAATCTACAGGAACATATTTTGCATTCCAATTTGCCAGAGGATCTAAATTTGCAGTGGGGTGTAAAAGATGTCAGTGGCATGCTTTGCCAATATTGTTTTCCTTTCTACATGTTGGAGGCCTCATGGGGCAGCTCTTGTGCCACAGTGGGCAAAGGCAATACTGAGTCTTACAGGGTAAAGGCTCAAGCTCTGTGATTTCCCATCATTGCACCTGTGCTTCTCATCCGTACGCGCAACACCTGGTTTAAGTCTGAACACTGCATTCTGCACCTGCAATGATGGGCACAACTACCCTAAAACCTGCTTGTATGGTTACAGGTGCCCTTCATATGACGATGCATGTCGGATAGGAGCCTCTCTGTCTGACACTGATGGTGCTCCCAGGTACAAAAAAAAAAAAAAAAAAATCTTTTTCAGGCAAAATTAATACAACATACATTTTGGCATTCATTCATCATACATGCTTTATTTTTTTTTAGTTGGTTTGAGCAAGACTTGTGTCCTGTGGTGTCCACCTCTTGATGCTGCGCTGGTGTGTGACCGGGCGATCCTAGCTGCCGTTTATTTCAAAAATTTTGGAGAAAGTTGTTCATGCTCAGTTAAAATCGTTTCTAGATGAGCATGATGTCCTGGAGGTCTTTCAATCCAGCTTTAAAACTGCATAGCACCGAGTCAGCTCTATTAAGAGTTTTTAATGACATCCTTCAGGCTAATGACTCTGGTGACCACGTAATCCTTGTTCTGTTGGACCTAACTGCAGCTTTTGACACTGTGGACCACAACACCTTAGTGGCTCGGTTACACCACCTAGTGGGTATTCGTGGTACTGCTCTAGAGTGGTTAAAATCTTATCTGGCTGACAGGAGCATGAGTGTAAGCCTGGGAAATTTGGAGTCCAGCGCTGCTCCACTGTTGTATGGGGTTCCACAGGGGTCCATTTTAGGGCCCCTGCTTTTCTCTTTGTATTTACTGCCTCTGGGATCCATCCTGAGAAAGCATGGCATCTCTTTTCATTGTTATGCGGACGACAGTCAGATATATGTGCCGCTGAAAAAGAAAAATGCTTTCTCCCTCACACCACTTTTGTCATGTCTTGAAGACATCAAATCCTGGATGGCCTTGAACTTTTTTAATTTGAACGAGGAAAAAACAGAAGTGATGGTGTTTGGCACCAGTGGCTCTTGTGAACCCCCACCCGTTGACTTGGGCCCTTTGGCAGGCTATGTGAAGCCAACAGTCACTAACTTGGGTTTTAAGATGGACAGTGATTTTAAATTGGATCGGCAAATTAGTGCTGTAGTGAAGTCCAACTTTTTTCAGATTAGGCAGCTGGCAAAGGTGAAGCCTTTCCTTGCACAAAAGCACTTTGAGACAGTGATCCACGCCTTTATAACATCTCGGCTGGAATACTGCAATGCACTTTATGTTGGAGTCAGCCAATCCTCCCTCGCACGTCTCCACCTGGTGCAAAATGCAGCTCGCCTGCTAACTAGAGCACGTAAGAGGGAGCACATAACCCCCATCCTGGCCTCCCTCCACTGGCTGCCTGTGCACTTTAGAGTCCATTTTAAGATTCTTCTATTTGTTTTTAAGTCTTTAAATGGTCTCGCCCCGCCTTACCTCTCTGAGCTCCTCCAGCCCGACACTCCTGCTCGGTCCCTCAGGTCAGCTGACCTGCTGCTCCTGGAGGTACCGAGGTCAAAACGGAAGCTCAGAGGGGACAGAGCTTTTTCTGTTGCTGCTCCTAAATTATGGAATGAGCTACAGTTGCACATCAGACAAGCCTCCTCACTGTCCATTTTATAAACTCGTCTTAAAACCCTTTTTTACTCCTTGGCTTTCAACCCCGCATGAGACTCTGCTCTTGTTTTATTGTTTTATGGTTTGTTTTTATTTATTGTTTTATTGTTTTTGATTGTTTTGAAAACAATGAAACAACAATTTTAGTGTTTATTCTTGTTTTATTTTATTTCATATATTCTATTATTACTATTTAATTGTTTTATTTTGTCTATTTGTGTACAGCACTTTGTTTTCAGCTGTGGTTGTTTTTAAAGTGCTATATAAATAAAGTTGAGTTGAGTTGAGTTGAGAACTTGTCGTCTTGGTTGTCATCTCACTGCATCATTATACCTGTCGTACTGTTACGTCATCTTAATGTGTCATCATACTTGCCGTCTTGATGTGTCGTCTAACTGTGTCATTATACCTGTCGACCTGGTTGTCGTCTTACTGTGTCATTATGCCTGTCGTCCCGGTTGTCATTTTACTGTGTCATTATACCTGTCGTCTTGGTTGTTATCTTACTGCGTCATTATACCTGTCGTCTTGATTGTCATCTTACTGTGTCATTATACCTGTCGTCCTGATGTGTTGCCTTACTGCGTCATTATACCTGTCGTCTTGATTGTCTTCTTACTGTGTCATTATACCTGTCGTCCTGATGTATTGTCTTGGTGCGTCATTATACCTGTCGTCTTGATTGTCATCTTACTGTGTCATTATACCTGTCGTCCTGATGTGTTGTCTTACTGCGTTATTATACCTGTCGTCTTGATTGTCATCTTACTGTGTCATTATATCTGTCGTCCTGATGTGTTGTCTTACTGCGTCATTATACCTGTCGTCTTGGTTGTCATCTTACTGTGTCATTATACCTGTCGTCTTGGTTGTCATCTTACTGTGTCATTATACGTGTCGTCTTGATTGTCATCTTACAGCGTCATTATAACTGTCGTCCTGATGTGTTGTCTTACTGTGTCATTATACCTGTCGTCCTGATGTGTTGTCTTACTGCGTCATTATACCTGTCGTCTTTGTTGTCATCTTACTGTGTCATTATACCTGTCGTCCTGGTTGTCATCTTACTGTGTCATACCTGTCGTCTTGATTGTCATCTTACTGTTTCATTATACCTGTCGTCTTGATTGTCATCTTACTGCGTCATTATACCTGTCGTCTTGATTGTCATCTTACTGCGTCATTATACCTGTCGTCTTGATTGTCATCTTACTGTGTCATTATACCTGTCGTCTTGATTGTCATCTTACTGTGTCAACATACCTGTCGTCTTGGTTGTCATCTTACTGTGTCATTATACGTGTCGTCTTGGTTGTCATCTTACTGTGTCATTATACGTGTCGTCTTGGTTGTCATCTTACTGTGTCATTATACATGTCGTCTTGATTGTCATCTTACTGCGTCATTATACATGTCGTCTTGATTGTCATCTTACTGCGTCATTATACCTGTCGTCCTGATGTGTTGTCTTACTGTGTCATTATACCTGTCGTCCTGTTGTGTCGTCTTACTGTGTCATTATACCTGTCGTCCTAGTTGTTGTCTTACTGTGTAATTATACCTGTCGTCCTGATGTGTCGTCTTACTGTGTCATTATACCTGTCGTCCTGTTTGCCATCTTACTGCGTCATTATACCTGTCGTCCTGGTTGTCATCTTACTGCGTCATTATACGTGTCGTCTTGGTTGTCATCTTACTGCGTCATTTTACCTGTCGTCTTGATTGTCATCTTACTGCGTCATTATACCTGTCGACTTGATTGTCATCTTACTGCGTCATTATACCTGTCGTCTTGATTGTCATCTTACTGTGTCAACATACCTGTCGTCTTGGTTGTCATCTTACTGTGTCATTATACCTGTCGTCCTGTTGTGTCGTCTTACTGTGTCATTATACCTGTCGTCCTGTTGTGTTGTCTTACTGTGTCATTATACCTGTCGTCCTGATGTGTCGTCTTACTGTGTCATTATACCTGTCGTCCTGTATGTCATCTTACTGTGTCATTATACGTGTCGTCTTGGTTGTCATCCTACTGTGTCATTATACCTGTCGTCCTGGTTGTCGTCTTACTGTGTCATTATACCTGTCGTCCTGTCGTGTCGTCTCACTGTGTCATTATACCTGTCGTCCTGGTTGTCATCTTACTGCGTCATTATACCTGTCGTCTTGATTGTCGTCTTACTGTGTCATTATACCTGTCGTCCTGATGTGTCGTCTTACTGTGTCATTATACCTGTCGTCCTGGTTGTTGTCTTACTGTGTAATTATACCTGTCGTCTTGATTGTCATCTTACTGTGTCAACATACCTGTCGTCTTGGTTGTCATCTTACTGTGTCATTATACCTGTCAGCCTGGTTGTCATCTTACTGTGTCATTATACCTGTCGTCTTGATTGTCATCTTATTGTTTCATTACACCTGTTGTCCTGGTTGTCATCTTACTGTGTCATTATACCTGTCGTCTTGATTGTCATCTTACTGTGTCATTATACCTGTCGTCTTGATTGTCATCTTACTGTCATTATACCTGTTGTCTTGGTTGTCATCTTACTGTGTCATTATACCTGTCGTCTTGGTTGTCATCTTACTGTGTCATTATACGTGTCGTCTTGATTGTCATCTTACTGTGTCATTATACGTGTCGTCTTGGTTGTCATCTTACTGTGTCATTATACCTGTCGTCTTGATTGTCGTCTTACTGTGTCATTATACCTGTCGTCCTGATGTGTCGTCTTACTGTGTCTTTATATCTGTCGTCCTGATGTGTTGTCTTACTACGTCATTATACCTGTCGTCTTGATTGTAATCTTACTGCGTCATTATACCTGTCGTCTTGATTGTCTTCTTACTGTGTCATTATACCTGTCGTCTTGATTGTCATCTTACTGTGTCATTATACCTGTCGTCCTGATGTGTTGTCTTACTGCGTCATTATACCTGTCTTCTTGATTGTCATCTTACTGCGTGATTATACCTGTCGTCTTGATTGTCAACTTACTGTGTCATTATACATGTCGGCTTGATTGTCATCTTACTGCGTCATTATACCTGTCGTCTTGATTGTCATCTTACTGTGTCATTATACCTGTCGTCCTGATGTGTTGTCTTACTGCGTCATTATACCTGTCGTCTTGATTGTCATCTTACTGCGTTATTATACCTGTCGTCTTGATTGTCATCTTAGTGTTTCATTATACCTGTCGTCTTGATTGTCAACTTACTGTGTCATTATACCTGTTGTCTTGATTGTCATCTTACTGCGTCATTATACCTGTCGTCTTGGTTGTCATCTTACTGTGTCATTATACCTGTCGTCCTGATGTGTTATCTTACTGCGTCATTATACCTGTCGTCTTGATTGTCATCTTACTGTGTCATTATACATGTCGTCCTGATGTGTTGTCTTACTGCGTCATTATACCTGTCTCCTTGATTGTCATCTTGCTGTGTCAATATACCTGTCGTCTTGGTTGTCATCTTACTGTGTCATTATACCTGTCGTCCTGATGTGTTGTCTTACTGCGTCATTATACCTGTCGTCTTGGTTGTCATCTTACTGTGTCATTATACCTGTCGTCTTGGTTGTCATCTTACTGTGTCATTATACGTGTCGTCTTGGTTGTCATCTTACTGTGTCATTATACGTGTCGTCTTGATTGTCATCTTACTGTGTCATTATACCTGTCGTCCTGATGTGTTGTCTTACTGTGTCGTCTTACTGTGTCATCTTACTGTGTCATTATACCTGTCGTCCTGATGTGTTGTCTTACTGTGACATTATACCTGTCGTCTTGATTGTCATCTTCCTGTGTCATTATGCCTGTCGTCCTGGTGTGTTGTCTTCCTGCGTCATTATACCTGTCGTCTTGAATGTCATCTTACTGTGTCATTATAACTGTCGTCCTGATTTTCATCTTACTGCGTCATTATACCTGTCGTCCTGTCGTGTCATCTCACTGCGTCATTATACCTGTCGTCTTGATTGTCATCTTACTGCGTCATTATACCTGTCGTCTTGATTGTCATCTTACTGTGTCATTATACCTGTCGTCCTGATGTGTTGTCTTACTGCGTCATTATACCTGTCGTCTTTGTTGTCATCTTACTGTGTCATTATACCTGTCGTCCTGGTTGTCATCTTACTGTGTCATACCTGTCGTCTTGATTGTCATCTTACTGTTTCATTATACCTGTCGTCTTGGTTGTCATCTTACTGTGTCATTATACCTGTCGTCCTGATGTGTTGTCTTACTGCGTCATTATACCTGTCGTCTTGGTTGTCATCTTACTGTGTCATTATACCTGTCGTCTTGGTTGTCATCTTACTGTGTCATTATACGTGTCGTCTTGATTGTCATCTTACTGTGTCATTATACCTGTCGTCCTGATGTGTTGTCTTACTGTGTCATCTTACTGTGTCATTATACCTGTCGTCCTGATGTGTTGTCTTACTGTGACATTATACCTGTCGTCTTGATTGTCATCTTCCTGTGTCATTATGCCTGTCGTCCTGGTGTGTTGTCTTACTGCGTCATTATACCTGTCGTCTTGAATGTCATCTTACTGTGTCATTATACCTGTCGTCTTGATTGTCATCTTACTGCGTCATTATACCTGTCGTCTTGATTGTCATCTTACTGTGTCATTATACCTGTCGTCTTGATTGTCATCTTACTGTGTCAACATACCTGTCGTCTTGGTTGTCATCTTAATGCGTCATTATACCTGTCACTTGATTGTTATCTTACTGTGTCATTATACCTGTCGTCTTGATTGACATCTTACTGTGTCATCTTACTGTGTCATTATACCTGTCGTCTTGATTGTTATCTTAATGCGTCATTATACCTGTCACTTGATTGTTATCTTACTGTGTCATTATACCTGTCGTCTTGATTGTCATCTTACTGTGTCATTATATCTGCCGTCCTGATGTGTTGTCTTACTGCGTCATTATACCTGTCGTCTTGATTGTCATCTTACTGTGTCATTATACCCGTCGTCCTGATGTGTTGTCTTACTGCGTCATTATACCTGTCATCTTGATTGTTATCTTACTGTGTCAATATACCTGTCGTCTTGATTGTCATCTTACTGTGTCATTATACCCGTCGTCCTGATGTGTTGTCTTACTGCGTCATTATACCTTTCGTCTTGATTGTCATCTTACTGTGTCAATATACCTGTCGTCTTGGTTGTCATCTTACTGTGTCATTATACCTGTCGTCCTGATGTGTTGTCTTACTGCGTCATTATACTTGTCTTCCTGGTTGTCATCTTACTGTGTCATTATACCTGTCCTCTTGATTGTCATCTTACTGTGTCATTATACCTTTCGTCTTGATTGTCATCTTACTGTGTCAATACACCTGTCGTCTTGGTTGTGATCTTACTGTGTCATTACACCTGTCGTCTTGATTGTCATCTTACTGTGTCATTATACCTGTCTTCCTGGTTGTCATCTTACTGTGTCATTATACCTGTCCTCTTGATTGTCATCTTACTGTGTCATTATATCTGTCGTCCTGATGTGTTGTCTTACTGCGTCATTATACCTGTCGTCTTGATTGTCATCTTACAGTCATTATACCTGTCGTCTTGATTGTCATCTTACAGTCATTATACCTGTCGTCCTGATGTGTTGTCTTACTGCGTCATTATACCTGTCGTCTTGATTGTCATCTTACTGTGTCATTATACCTGTCGTCTTGATTGTCATCTTACTGTGTCAATATACCTGTCGTCTTGATTGTTATCTTAATGCGTCATTATACCTGTCGTCTTGGTTGTCATCTTACTGTGTCATTATACCTGTCGTCTTGATTGTCATCTTACTGTGTCATTATACCTTTCATCTTGATTGTCATCTTACTGTGTCAATATACCTGTCGTCTTGGTTGTCATCTTACTGTGTCATTCTACCTGTCGTCCTGATGTGTTCTCTTACTGCGTCATTATACCTGTCTTCCTGGTTGTCATCTTACTGTGTCATTATACCTGTCGTCCTGATTGTCATCTTACTGTGTCATTATACCTGTCGTCCTGATGTGTTGTCTTACTGCATCATTATACCTGTCGTCTTGATTGTCATCTTACTGTGTCAATATACCTGTCGTCTTGATTGTTATCTTAATGCGTCATTATACCTGTCGTCCTGGTTGTCATCTTACTGTGTCATTATACCTGTCGTCTTGATTGTCACCTTACTGTTTCATTATACCTGTCGTCCTGGTTGTCATCTTACTGTGTCATTATACCTGTCGTCTTGGTTGTCATCTTACTGTGTCATTATACCTGTCGTCTTGATTGTCATCTTACTGTGTCATTATACCTGTCGTCCTGATGTGTTGTCTTACTGCGTCATTATACCTGTCGTCCTGGTTGTCATCTTACTGTGTCATCTTACTGTGTCATTATACATGTCGTCTTGATTGACATCTTACTGTGTCATCTTACTGCGTCATTATACCTGTCGTCTTGATTGTCATCTTACTGTGTCATTATATCTGTCGTCCTGATGTGTTGTCTTACTGCGTCATTATACCTGTCGTCCTGATGTGTTGTCTTACTGCGTCATTATACCTGTCGTCTTGGATGTCATCTTACTGTGTCATTATACCTGTCGTCTTGATTGTCATCTTACTGTTTCATTATACCTGTCGTCCTGGTTGTCATCTTACTGTGTCATTATACCTGTCGTCTTGATTGTCATCTTATTGTTTCATTATACCTGTTATCCTGGTTGTGTCGTCTTACTGCGTCATTATACCTGTCGTCTTGATTGTCATCTTACTGTGTCATTATACCTGTCGTCTTGATTGTCATCTTACTGTTTCATTATACCTGTCGTCCTGGTTGTCATCTTACTGTGTCATTATACCTGTCGTCTTGATTGTCATCTTACTGTGTCATCTTACTGTGTCATTATACATGTCGTCTTGATTGTCATCTTACTGTGTCATTATACCTGTCGTCCTGATGTGTTGTCTTACTGCGTCATTATACCTGTCGTCTTGATTGTCATCTTACTGCGTCATTATACCTGTCGTCCTCATGTGGTGTCTTACTGCGTCATTATACCTGTCGTCCTGGTTGTCATCTTACTGTGTCATCTTACTGCGTCATTATACCTGTCGTCTTGATTGTCATCTTACTGCGTCATTATACCTGTCGTCCTGATGTGTTGTCTTACTGCGTCATTATACCTGTCGTCTTGGTTGTCATCTTACTGCGTCATTATACCTGTCGTCTTGATTGTCATCTTACTGTGTCATTATACCTGTCGTCCTGGTTGTCATCTTACTGTGTCATACCTGTCGTCTTGATTGTCATCTTACTGTTTCATTATACCTGTCGTCTTGGTTGTCATCTTACTGTGTCATTATACCTGTCGTCCTGATGTGTTGTCTTACTGCGTCATTATACCTGTCGTCTTGATTGTCATCTTACTGTGTCATTATACATGTCGTCCTGATGTGTTGTCTTACTGCGTCATAATACCTGTCGTCCTGATTGTCATCTTACTGTCATTATACCTGTCGTCTTGGTTGTCATCTTACTGTGTCATTATACATGTCGTCTTGATTGTCATCTCACTGTGTCATTATACCTGTCGTCTTGATTGTCATCTCACTGTGTCATTATACCTGTCGTCTTGATTGTCATCTTACTGTGTCATTATACCTGTCGTCCTGATGTGTCATCTTACTGCGTCATTATACCTGTCGTCTTGATTGTCATCTTACTGCGTCATTATACCTGTCGTCTTGGTTGTCATCTTACTGAGTCATTGTACTGTGTCATTATAGATGTCGTCTTGATTGTCATCTTACTGTGTCATCTTACTGCGTCATTATACCTGTCGTCTTGATTGTCATCTTACTGTGTCATCTTACTGCGTCATTATACCTGTCGTCTTGATTGTCATCTTACTGTGTCATTATACCTGTCGTCTTGATTGTCATCTTACTGCGTCATTATACCTGTCGTCTTGATTGTCGTCTTGATTGTCATTATACCTGTCGTCCTACTGTGTCATTATACCTGTCGTCCTGGTTGTTGTCTTACTGTGTCATTATACCTGTCGTCCTGATGTGTTGTCTTACTTTGTCATTATACCTGTTGTCCTGGTTGTCATCTTACTGCGTCATTATACCTGTCGTCTTGATTGTCATCTTAATGTGTCATTATACCTGTCGTCTTAATTGTCATCTTACTGTGTCATTATACCTTTCGTCCTGATGTGTTGTCTTACTGCGTCATTATACCTGTCGTCTTGGTTGTCATCTTACTGTGTCATTATACCTGTCGTCTTGATTGTCATCTTACTGTGTCATTATACCTGTCGTCTTGATTGTCATCTTACTGTCATTATACCTGTCGTCTTGGTTGTCATCTTACTGTGTCATTATACCTGTCGTCTTGATTGTCATCTTACTGCGTCATTATACCTGTCGTCCTGATGTGGTGTCTTACTGCGTCATTATACCTGTCGTCTTGATTGTCATCTTACTGCGTGATTATACGTGTCGTCTTGATTGTCAACTTACTGTGTCATTATACCTGTCGTCTTGATTGTCATCTTACAGTCATCATACCTGTCGTCCTGATAGGTTGTCTTACTGCGTCATTATACCTGTCGTCTTGGATGTCATCTTACTGCGTCATTATACCTGTCGTCTTGGTTGTCATCTTACTGTGTCTATATACCTGTCGTCCTGATGTGTTGTCTTACTGCGTCATTAAACCTGTCGTCTTGATTGTCATCTTACTGTGTCATTATACCTGTAGTCCTGATGTGTTGTCTTACTGCGTCATTATACCTGTCGTCTTAATTGTCATCTTACGGCGTCATTATACCTTTCGTCTTGATTGTCATCTTACTGTGCCATTATACCTGTCGTCTTGATTGTCATCCTACTGTGTCATTATATCTGTCGTCCTGATGTGTTGTCTTACTGCGTCAATATAACTGTCGTCTTGATTGTCATCTTACTGCGTCATTATACCTGTCGTCTTGAATGTCATCTTACTGTGTCATTATACCTGTCGTCCTGATGTGTTGACTTACTGCGTCAATATACCTGTCGTCTTGATTGTCATCTTACTGTGTCATTATACCTGTCGTCCTGATGTGTTGTCTTACTGCGTCATTACACCTTTCGTCCTGATGTGTTGTCTTACTGCGTCATCTTACTGTGTCATTATACCTGTCGTCTTGATTGTCATCTTACTGTGTCATTATACCTGTCGTCTTGATTGTCATCTAAAAGTCATTATACCTGTCGTCCTGATGTGTTGTCTTACTGCGTCATTATACCTGTCGTCTTGGATGTCATCTTACTGTGTCATTATACCTGTCGTCTTGATTGTCATCTTACTGCGTCATTATACCTGTCGTCCTGATGTGTTGTCTTACTGTGTCATTAGACCTGTCAGCCTGGTTGTCATCTTACTGTGTCATTATACCTGTCGTCTTGATTGTCATCTTATTGTTTCATTATACCTGTTGTCCTGGTTGTCATCTTACTGTGTCATTATACCTGTCGTCTTGATTGTCATCTTACAGTCATCATACCTATCGTCCTGATGTGTTGTCTTACTGCGTCATTATACCTTTCGTCTTGGATGTCATCTTACTGTGTCATTATACCTGTCGTCTTGGTTGTCATCTTACTGTGTCTATATACCTGTCGTCCTGATGTGTTGTCTTACTGCGTCATCATACCTGTCGTCTTGGTTGTCATCTTACTGCGTCATTATACCTGTCGTCTTGGTTGTCATCTTACTGTGTCATTATACCTCTCGCCTTGATTGTCATCTTACTGTGTCATTATACCTGTCGTCTTGATTGTCATCTTATTGTTTCATTACACCTGTTGTCCTGGTTGTCATCTTACTGTGTCATTATACCTGTCGTCTTGATTGTGATCTTACAGTCATTATACCTGTCGTCCTGAATTGTTGTCTTACTGCGTCATTATACCTGTCGTCTTCGTTGTCATCTTACTGTGTCATTATACCTGTCGTCTTCATTGTCATCTTACTGTGTCATTTTCCCTTTCGTCTTGATTGTCATCTTACTGTGTCAATATACCTGTCGTCTTGGTTGTCATCTTACTGTGTCATTATACCTGTCGTCCTGATGTGTTGTCTTACTGCGTCCTTATACCTGTCTTCCTGGTTGTCATCTTACTGTGTCATTATAGCTGTCATCTTGATTGTCATCTTACTGTGTCATTATACCTGTCGTCCTGATGTGTTGTCTTACTGCGTCATTATACCTGTCGTCTTGATTGTCATCTTACTGCGTCATTATACCTGTCGTCCTGATGTGGTGTCTTACTGCGTCATTATACTTGTCGTCTTGGTTGTCATCTTACTGTGTCATTATACCTGTCGTCCTGATGTGTTGTCTTACTGCGTCATTATACCTGTCTTCCTGGTTGTCATCTTACTGTGTCATTATACCTGTCCTCTTGATTGTCATCTTACTGTGTCATTACACCTGTCGTCCTGATGTGTTGTCTTACTGCGTCATTATACCTGTCGTCCTGATGTGTTGTCTTACTGCGTCATTATACCTGTCGTCTTGGATGTCATCTTACTGTGTCATTATACCTGTCGACTTGATTGTCATCTTACTGTTTCATTATACCTGTCGTCTTGGTTGTCATCTTACTGTGTCATTATACCTGTCGTCCTGATGTGTTGTCTTACTGCGTCCTTATACCTGTCTTCCTGGTTGTCATCTTACTGTGTCATTATAGCTGTCATCTTGATTGTCATCTTACTGTGTCATTATACCTGTCGTCCTGATGTGTTGTCTTACTGCGTCATTATACCTGTCGTCTTGATTGTCATCTTACTGCGTCATTATACCTGTCGTCCTGATGTGGTGTCTTACTGCGTCATTATACTTGTTGTCTTGGTTGTCATCTTACTGTGTCATTATACCTGTCGTCCTGATGTGTTGTCTTACTGCGTCATTATACCTGTCTTCCTGGTTGTCATCTTACTGTGTCATTATACCTGTCCTCTTGATTGTCATCTTACTGTGTCATTACACCTGTCGTCCTGATGTGTTGTCTTACTGCGTCATTATACCTGTCGTCCTGATGTGTTGTCTTACTGCGTCATTATACCTGTCGTCTTGGATGTCATCTTACTGTGTCATTATACCTGTCGACTTGATTGTCATCTTACTGTTTCATTATACCTGTCGTCTTGGTTGTCATCTTACTGTGTCATTATACCTGTCGTCCTGATGTGTTGACTTACTGCGTCATTATACCTGTCTTCCTGGTTGTCATCTTACTGTGTCATTATACCTGTCGTCTTGATTGTCATCTTACTGTGTCATTATAACTGTCGTCTTGATTGTCATCTTACTGCGTCATTATACCTGTCGTCTTGATTGTCATCTTACTGTGTCATTATACCTGTCGTCTTGGTTGTCATCTTACTGTGTCATTATACGTGTCGTCATGATTGTCATCTTACTGTGTCATTATATCTGTCGTCCTGATGTGTTATCTTACTGCGTCATTATACCTGTCGTCTTGATTGTCATCTTACTGTGTCACTATACCTGTCGTCCTGATGTGTTGTCTTACTGCGTCATTATACCTGTCGTTTTGGTTGTCATCTTACTGTGTCATTATACCTGTCGTCTTGATTGTCATCTTACTGTGTCATTATACCTGTCGTCTTGATTGTCATCTTGCTGTGTCATTATACCTGTCGTCCTGATGTGTTGTCTTACTGTGTCATCTTACTGTGTCATTATACCTGTCGTCCTGATGTGTTGTCTTACTGTGTCATTATACCTGTCGTCTTGGTTGTCATCTTACTGTGTCATTATACCTGTCGTCCTGATGTGTTGTCTTACTGCGTCATTATACCTGTCGTCTTGATTGTCATCTTACTGTGTCATCTTACTGTGTCATTATACCTGTCGTCTTGATTGTCATCTTACTGTGTCAATATACCTGTCGTCTTGATTGTCATCTTACTGTGTCATTATACCTGTCGTCCTGATGTGTTATCTTAATGCGTCATTATACCTGTCGTCTTGATTGTCATCTTACTGTGTCACTATACCTGTCGTCCTGATGTGTTGTCTTACTGCGTCATTATACCTGTCGTCTTGGTTGTCATCTTACTGTGTCATTATACCTGTCGTCTTGATGTGTTGTCTTACTGCGTCATTATACCTGTCTTCTTGATTGTCATCTTACTGTGTCATTATACCTGTCGTCTTGGTTGTCATCTTACTGTGTCTTTATATCCGTCGTCCTGATGTGTTGTCTTACTACGTCATTATACCTGTCGTCTTGATTGTCATCTTACTGCGCCGTTATACCTGTCGTCTTGATTGTCATCTTACTGTGTCAATATACCTGTCGTCCTGAAGTGTTGTCTTACTGCGTCATTATAGCTGTCGTCTTGATTGTCATCTTACTGCGTTATTATACGTGTCGTCTTGATTGTCATCTTACTGTATCATTATAACTGTCGTCCTGATGTGTTATCTTAATGCGTCATTATACCTGTCGTCTTGATTGTCATCTTACTGCGTCATTATACCTGTCGTCTTGATTGTCATCTTACTGTGTCATTATACCTGTCGTCTTGATTGTCATCTTACTGTGTCATTATACCTGTCGTCCTGATGTGTTGTCTTACTGCGTCATTATACCTGTCGTCTTGATTGTCATCTTACTGCGTCATTATACCTCTCGTCTTGATTGTCATCTTAGTGTTTCATTATACCTGTCGTCTTGATTGTCATCTTACTGTTTCATTATACCTGTTGTCCTGGTTGTCATCTTACTGCGTCATTATACCTGTCGTCTTGACTGTCATCTTACTGTGTCATTATACCTGTCTTCCTGATGTGTCGTCTTACTGCGTCATTATACCTGTCGTCTTGATTGTCATCTTACTGTGTCATTATATCTGTCGTCTTGATTGTCATCATACTGTGTCATTATACCTGTCGTCCTGATCTGTTGTCTTACTGCGTCATTATACCTGTCGTCTTGATTGTCATCTTAGTGTTTCATTATACCTGTTGTCCTGGTTGTCATCTTACTGTGTCATTATACCTGTCTTCCTGATGTGTCGTCTTACTGTGTCATTATACCTGTCGTCCTGGTTGTCGTCTTACTGTGTCATTATACATGTCGTCTTGATTGTCATCTTCCTGTGATATTATACCTGTCGTCTTGATTGTCATCTTACTGTGTCATTATACCTGTCGTCTTGATTGTCATCTTACTGTGTCTTTATATCTGTCGTCCTGGTGTGTTGTCTTACTACGTCATTATACCTGTCGTCTTGATTGTCATCTTACTGTCTCATTATACCTGTCGTCCTGATGTGTTGTCTTACTGCGTCATTATACCTGTCGTCCTGGTTGTCATCTTACTGTGTCATCTTACTGTGTCATTATACCTGTCGTCTTGATTGTAATCTTACTGTGTCATTATACCTGTCGTCCTGATGTGTTGTCTTACTGCGTCATTATACCTGTCGTCTTGGATGTCATCTTACTGTGTCATTATACCTGTCGTCTTGATTGTCATCTTACTGCGTCATTATACCTGTCGTCCTGATGTGTTGTCTTACTGTGTCATTATACCTGTCAGCCTGGTTGTCATCTTAATGTGTCATTATACCTGTTGTCTTGATTGTCATCTTATTGTTTCATTATACCTGTTGTCCTGGTTGTCATCTTACTGTGTCATTATACCTGTCGTCTTGATTGTCATCTTACAGTCATCATACCTGTCGTCCTGATGTGTTGTCTTACTGCGTCATTATACCTGTCGTCTTGGATGCCATCTTGCTGTGTCTATATACCTGTCGTCCTGATGTGTTGTCTTACTGCGTCATTAAACCTGTCGTCTTGATTGTCATCTTACTGTGTCATTATACCTGTAGTCCTGATGTGTTGTCTTACTGCGTCATTATACCTGTCGTCTTAATTGTCATCTTACGGCGTCATTATACCTTTCGTCTTGATTGTCATCTTACTGTGCCATTATACCTGTCGTCTTGATTGTCATCTTACTGTGTCATTATATCTGTCGTCCTGATGTGTTGTCTTACTGCGTCAATATACCTGTCGTCTTGATTGTCATCTTACTGCGTCATTATACCTGTCGTCTTGATTGTCATCTTACTGTGCCATTATACCTGTCGTCTTGAATGTCATCTTACTGTGTCATTATACCTGTCGTCCTGATGTGTTGACTTACTGCGTCAATATACCTGTCGTCTTGATTGTCATCTTACTGTGTCATTATACCTGTCGTCCTGATGTGTTGTCTTACTGCGTCATTATACCTGTCTTCCTGGTGTGTTGTCTTACTGCGTCATTATACCTGTCTTCCTGGTGGCCATCTTACTGTGTCATTATACCTGTCGTCCTGATGTGTTGTCTTACTGCGTCATTATACCTGTCGTCCTGATGTGTTGTCTTACTGCGTCATTACACCTTTCGTCCTGATGTGTTGTCTTACTACGTCATCTTACTGTGTCATTATACCTGTCGTCTTGATTCTCATATTACTGTGTCACTATACCTGTCGTCATGATGTGTTGTCTTACTGCGTCATTATACCTGTCGTCTTAGTTGTCATCTTACTGTGTCATTATACCTGTCGTCTTGATTGTCATCTTACTGTGTCATTATACCTGTCGTCTTGATTGTCATCTAACAGTCATTATACCTGTCGTCCTGATGTGTTGTCTTACTGCGTCATTATACCTGTCGTCTTGGATGTCATCTTACTGTGTCATTATACCTGTCGTCTTGATTGTCATCTTACTGCGTCATTATACCTGTCGTCCTGATGTGTTGTCTTACTGTGTCATTATACCTGTCAGCCTGGTTGTCATCTTACTGTGTCATTATACCTGTCGTCTTGATTGTCATCTTATTGTTTCATTATACCTGTTGTCCTGGTTGTCATCTTACTGTGTCATTATACCTGTCGTCTTGATTGTCATCTTACAGTCATCATACCTATCGTCCTGATGTGTTGTCTTACTGCGTCATTATACCTTTCGTCTTGGATGTCATCTTACTGTGTCATTATACCTGTCGTCTTGGTTGTCATCTTACTGTGTCTATATACCTGTCGTCCTGATGTGTTGTCTTACTGCGTCATCATACCTGTCGTCTTGGTTGTCATCTTACTGCGTCATTATACCTGTCGTCTTGGTTGTCATCTTACTGTGTCATTATACCTCTCGCCTTGATTGTCATCTTACTGTGTCATTATACCTGTCGTCTTGATTGTCATCTTATTGTTTCATTATACCTGTTGTCCTGGTTGTCATCTTACTGTGTCATTATACCTGTCGTCTTGATTGTCATCTTACAGTCATTATACCTGTCGTCCTGATTTGTTGTCTTACTGCGTCATTATACCTGTCGTCTTGATTGTCATCTTACTGTGTCATCTTACTGTGTCATTATACCTGTCGTCTTGGTTGTCATCTTACTGTGTCTATATACCTGTCGTCCTGATTTGTTGTCTTACTGCGTCATTATACCTGTCGTCTTCGTTGTCATCTTACTGTGTCATTATACCTGTCGTCTTCATTGTCATCTTACTGTGTCATTTTCCCTTTAGTCTTGATTGTCACCTTACTGTGTCAATATACCTGTCGTCTTGGTTGTCATCTTACTGTGTCATTATACCTGTCGTCCTGATGTGTTGTCTTACTGCGTCCTTATACCTGTCTTCCTGGTTGTCATCTTACTGTGTCATTATAGCTGTCATCTTGATTGTCATCTTACTGTGTCATTATAGATGTCGTCTTGATTGTCATCTTACTGCGTCATTATACCTGTCGTCCTGATGTGGTGTCTTACTGCGTCATTATACTTGTCGTCTTGGTTGTCATCTTACTGTGTCATTATACCTGTCGTCCTGATGTGTTGTCTTACTGTGTCATCTTACTGTGTCATTATACCTGTCGTCCTGATGTGTTGTCTTACTGCGTCATTATACCTGTCGTCTTGATTGTCATCTTACTGTGTCATCTTACTGTGTCATTATACCTGTCGTCTTGGTTGTCATCTTACTGTGTCTATATACCTGTTGTCCTGATGTGTTGTCTTACTGCGTCATTAAACCTGTCGTCTTGATTGTCATCTTACTGTGTCATTATACCTGTAGTCCTGATGCGTTGTCTTACTGCGTCATTATACCTGTCGTCTTAATTGTCATCTTACGGCGTCATTATACCTTTCGTCTTGATTGTCATCTTACTGTGTCATTATACCTGTCGTCTTAATTGTCATCTTACTGTGCCATTATACCTGTCGTCTTGATTGTCATCTTACTGTGTCATTATGTCTGTCGTCCTGATGTGTTGTCTTACTGCGTCAATATACCTGTCGTCTTGATTGTCATCTTACTGCGTCATTATACCTGTCGTCTTGATTGTCATCTTACTGTGCCATTATACCTGTCGTCTTGAATGTCATCTTACTGTGTCATTATACCTGTCGTCCTGATGTGTTGTCTTACTGCGTCAATATACCTGTCGTCTTGATTGTCATCTTACTGTGTCATTATAGCTGTCGTCCTGATGTGTTGTCTTACTGCGTCATTATACCTGTCTTCCTGGTTGTCATCTTACTGTGTCATTATACCTGTCCTCTTGGTTGTCATCTTACTGTGTCATTATACCTGTCGTCCTGATGTGTTGTCTTACTGCGTCATTATACCTGTCGTCCTGATGTGTTGTCTTACTGCGTCATTATACCTGTCGTCTTGATTGTCATCTTACTGCGTCATTATACCTGTCGTCTTGATTGTCATCTTATTGCGTCATTATGCCTGTCGTCCTGGTTGTCATCTTACTGTGTCATCTTACTGTGTCATTATAGATGTCGTCTTGATTGTCATCTTACTGTGTCATCTTACTGTGCCAATATACCTGTCGTCCTGGTTGTCATCTTACTGCGTCATTATACCTGTCATCTTGATTGTCAACTTAATGTGTCATTATACCTGTCGTCCTGATGTGTTGTCTTACTGCGTCATTATACCTGTCGTCTTGATTGTCATCTCACTGCGTTATTATACCTGTCGTCTTGATTGTCATCTTAGTGTTTCATTATACCTGTCGTCCTGGTTGTCATCTTACTGTGTCATTATACCTGTCGTCCTGGTTGTCATCTTACTGCGTCATTATACCTGTCGTCTTGATTGTCAACTTACTGTGTCATTATACCTGTCGTCTTGATTGTCATCTTACTGCGTCATTATACCTGTCGTCCTAATGTGTTGTCTTACTGCGTCATTATACCTGTCGTCCTGATGTGTTGTCTTACTGCATCATTATACCTGTCGTCTTGATGGTCATCTTATTGTGTCATTATACCTGTCGTCCTGATGTGTTGTCTTACTGCGTCATTATACCTGTCTTCTTGATTGTCATCTTACTGTGTCAATATACTTGTCGTCTTGGTTGTCATCTTACTGTGTCATTATACCTGTCGTCCTGATGTGTTGTCTTACTGCGTCACTATACCTGTCTTCCTGGTTGTCATCTTACTGTGTCATTATACCTGTCGTCCTGATGTGTTGTCTTACTGCGTCATTATACCTGTCGTCCTGATGTGTTGTCTTACTGTGTCATTATACCTGTCGTCTTGGTTGTCATCTTACTGCGTCACTATAGGTGTCGTCTTGATTGTCATCTTACTGTGTCATTATACCTGTCGTCTTGATTGTCATCTTACTGTGTCTTTATATCTGTCGTCCTGATGTGTTGTCTTACTACGTCATTATACCTGTCGTCTTGATTGTTATCTTACTGCGTCATTATACCTGTCGTCTTGATTGTCTTCTTACTGTGTCATTATACCTGTCGTCTTGATTGTCATCTTACTGTGTCATTATACCTGTCGTCCTGATGTGTTGTCTTACTGCGTCAATATACCTGTCGTCTTGATTGTCATCTTACTGCGTCATTATACCTGTCGTCTTGATTGTCATCTTACTGTGTCATTATACGTGTCGTCTTGATTGTCATCTTACTGTGTCATTATACCTGTCGTCCTGATGTGTTGTCTTACTGCGTCATTATACCTGTCGTCTTGGTTGTCATCGTACTGAGTCATTATACCTGTCGTCTTGGTTGACATCTTACTGTGTCATTAGACGTCTCGTCTTGATTGTCATCTTGCTGCATCATTATACCTGTCGTCCTGATGTGTTATCCTACTGCATCATTATACCTGTCGTCTTGATTGTCATCTTACTGCGTTATAATACCTGTCGTCCTGATGTGTTGTCTTACTGCGTCATTATACCTGTCTTCTTGATTGTCATCTTACTGTGTCAATATACTTGTCGTCTTGGTTGTCATCTTACTGTGTCATTATACCTGTCGTCTTGATTGTCATCTTACTGTGACAACATACCTGTCGTCTTGATTGTCATCTTACTGTGTCATTATACCTGTCGTCCTGATGTGTTGTCTTACTGCGTCATTATACCTGTCTTCTTGATTGTCATCTTACTGTGTCAATATACTTGTCGTCTTGGTTGTCATCTTACTGCGTCATTATACCTGTCGACTTGATTGTCATCTTAGTGTTTCATTATACCTGTCGTCCTGGTTGTCATCTTACTGTGTCATTATACCTGTCGTCCTGATGTGTTTTCTTACTGTGACATTATACCTGTCGTCTTGATTGTCATCTTCCTGTGTCATTATACCTGTCGTCCTGGTGTGTTGTCTTACTGTGTCATTATACCCGTCGTCTTGATTGTCATCTTACTGCGTCATTATATCTGTCGTCTTGATTGTCATCTTACTGTGTCATCTTACTGTGTCATTATACATGTCGTCTTGATTGTCATCTCACTGTGTCATTATACCTGTCGTCTTGAATGTCATCTTACTGTGTCATTATACCTGTCGTCTTGGATGTCATCTTACTGTGTCATTATACCTGTCGTCTTGATTGTCATCTTACTGCGTCATTATACCTGTCGTCCTGGTGTGTTGTCTTACTGTGTCATTATACCTGTCGTCTTGGTTGTCATCTTACTGTGTCATTATACCTGTAGTCTTGGTTGTCATCTTACTGTGTCATTATACCTGTCTTCCTGATGTGTTGTCTTACTGCGTCAATATACCTGTCGTCTTGATTGTCATCTTACTGTGTCATTATACGTGTCGTCTTGATTGTCATCTTACTGTGTCATTATACCTGTCGTCCTGATGTGTTGTCTTACTGCGTCATTATACCTGTCGTCTTGGTTGTCATCTTACTGAGTCATTATACCTGTCGTCTTGGTTGACATCTTACTGTGTCATTAGACGTGTCGTCTTGATTGTCATCTTGCTGCATCATTATACCTGTCGTCCTGATGTGTTATCTTACTGCATCATTATACCTGTCGTCTTGATTGTCATCTTACTGCGTTATAATACCTGTCGTCTTGATTGTCATCTTAGTGTTTCATTATACCTGTCGTCCTAATGTGTTGTCTTACTGCGTCATTATACCTGTCGTCCTGATGTGTTGTCTTACTGCATCATTATACCTGTCGTCTTGATGGTCATCTTACTGTGTCATTATACCTGTCGTCCTGATGTGTTGTCTTACTGCGTCATTATACCTGTCTTCTTGATTGTCATCTTACTGTGTCAATATACTTGTCGTCTTGGTTGTCATCTTACTGTGTCATTATACCTGTCGTCCTGATGTGTTGTCTTACTGCGTCACTATACCTGTCTTCCTGGTTGTCATCTTACTGTGTCATTATACCTGTCGTCCTGATGTGTTGTCTTACTGCGTCATTATACCTGTCGTCCTGATGTGTTGTCTTACTGTGTCATTATACCTGTCGTCTTGGTTGTCATCTTACTGCGTCACTATAGGTGTCGTCTTGATTGTCATCTTACTGTGTCATTATACCTGTCGTCTTGATTGTCATCTTACTGTGTCTTTATATCTGTCGTCCTGATGTGTTGTCTTACTACGTCATTATACCTGTCGTCTTGATTGTTATCTTACTGCGTCATTATACCTGTCGTCTTGATTGTCTTCTTACTGTGTCATTATACCTGTCGTCTTGATTGTCATCTTACTGTGTCATTATACCTGTCGTCCTGATGTGTTGTCTTACTGCGTCAATATACCTGTCGTCTTGATTGTCATCTTACTGCGTCATTATACCTGTCGTCTTGATTGTCATCTTACTGTGTCATTATACGTGTCGTCTTGATTGTCATCTTACTGTGTCATTATACCTGTCGTCCTGATGTGTTGTCTTACTGCGTCATTATACCTGTCGTCTTGTATGTCATCTTACTGTGTCATTATACCTGTCGTCCTAATGTGTTGTCTTACTGCGTCATTATACCTGTCGTCCTGATGTGTTGTATTACTGCGTCATTATACCTGTCGTCTTGGATGTCATCTTACTGTGTCATTATACCTGTCGTCCTGATGTGTTGTCTTACTGCGTCATTATACCTGTCGTCTTGTATGTCATCTTACTGTGTCATTATACCTGTCGTCCTAATGTGTTGTCTTACTGCGTCATTATACCTGTCGTCCTGATGTGTTGTATTACTGCGTCATTATACCTGTCGTCTTGGATGTCATCTTACTGTGTCATTATACCTGTCGTCCTGATGTGTTGTATTACTGCGTCATTATACCTGTCGTCTTGGATGTCATCTTACTGTGTCATTATACCTGTCGTCCTAGTTGTCATCTTACTGTGTCGTCTTACTGCGTCATTATAGATGTCGTCTTGATTGTCATCTTACTGTGTCATCTTACAGTCATTATACCTGTCGTCCTGATGTGTTGTCTTACTGCGTCATCATACCTGTCGTCTTGGATGTCATCTTACTGTGTTATTATACCTGTCGTCTTGATTGTCATCTTACTGTTTCATTATACCTGTCGTCCTGGTTGTCATCTTACTGTGTCATTATACATGTCGTCTTGATTGTCATCTTACTGTGTCATCTTACTGTGTCATTATACCTGTCGTCTTGATTGTCATCTTACTGTGTCATTATACCTGTCGTCTTGATTGTCATCTTACTGTTTCATTATACCTGTCGTCCTGGTTCTCATCTTACTGTGTCATTATACCTGTCGTCTTGATTGTCATCTTACTGTTTCATTATACCTGTTGTCCTGGTTGTGTCGTCTTACTGCGTCATTATACCTGTCGTCCTAGTTGTCATCTTACTGTGTCATCTTACTGCGTCATTATAGATGTCGTCTTGATTGTCATCTTACTGTGTCATCTTACTACGTGATTATACCTGTCGTCTTGATTGTCATCTTACTGTGTCATTATACCTGTTGTCCTGGTTGTCATCTTACTGTGTCATTATACCTGTCGTCTTGATTGTCATCTTACAGTCATTATACCTGTCGTGCTGATGTGTTGTCTCACTGCGTCATTATACCCGTCGTCTTGGATGTCATCTTACTGTGTCATTATACCTGTCGTCCTGATGTGTTGTCTTACTGCGTCATTATATCTGTCGTTTTGATTGTCATCTTACTGTGTCATTATATCTGTCGTCCAGATGTGTTGTCTTACTGCGTCATTATACCTGTCGTCTTGATTGTCATCTTACTGTGTCATTATACCTGTCGTCTTGGTTGTCATCTTACTGTGTCATTATACCTGTCGTCCTGATGTGTTGTCTTACTGCGTCATTATACCTGTCGTCTTGATTGTCATCTTACTGCGTCATTATACCTGTCGTCCTGATGTGGTGTCTTACTGCGTCATTATACCTGTCGTCTTGGTTGTCATCTTACTGTGTCATTATACCTGTCGTCCTGATGTGTTGTCTTACTGCGTCATTATACCTGTCGTCTTGATTGTCATCTTACGGTGTCATTATACCTGTCGTCTTGATTGTCATCTTACTGTGTCATTATATCTGTCGTCCAGATGTGTTGTCTTACTGCGTCATTATACCTGTCGTCTTGATTGTCATCTTACTTTGTCATTATACCTGTCATCTTGATTGTTATCTTACTGTGTCATTATACCTGTCGTCTTGATTGTCATCTTACTGTGTCATTATATCTGTCGTCCTGACGTGTTGTCTTACTGCGTCATCATACCTGTCGTCTTGGTTGTCATCTTACTGTGTCATTATACCTGTCGTCTTGATTGTCATCTTACTGTGTCATTATATCTGTCGTCCTGATGTGTTGTCTTACTGCGTCATTATACCTGTCGTCTTGATTGTCATCTTACTGCGTCATTATACCTGTCGTCCTGATGTGGTGTCTTACTGCGTCATTATACCTGTCGTCTTGGTTGTCATCTTACTGTGTCATTATACCTGTCGTCCTGATGTGTTGTCTTACTGCGTCATTATACCTGTCGTCTTGATTGTCATCTTACTGTGTTATTATACCTGTCGTCTTGATTGTCATCTTACTGTTTCATTATACCTGTCGTCCTGGTTGTCATCATACTGTGTCATCTTACTGTGTCATTATACCTGTCGTCTTGATTGTCATCTTACTGTTTCATTATACCTGTCGTCCTGGTTGTCATCTTACTGTGTCATTATACCTGTCGTCTTGGTTGTCATCTTACTGTGTCATTATACCTGTCGTCCTGATGTGTTGTCTTACTGCGTCATTATACCTGTCTTCCTGGTTGTCATCTTACTGTGTCATTATACCTGTCCACTTGATTGTTATCTTACTGTGTCATTCTACCTGTCGTCCTGATATGTTGTCTTACTGCGTCATTATACCTGTCGTCTTGATTGTCATCTTACTGCGTCATTATACCTGTCGTCTTGATTGTCATCTTACTGTGTCATTATACCGGTCGTCTTGATTGTCATCTTACAGTCATTATACCTGTCGTCCTGATGTGTTGTCTTACTGCGTCATTATACCCGTCGTCTTGGATGTCATCTTACTGTGTCATTATACCTGTCGTCCTGATGTGTTGTCTTACTGCGTCATTATACCTGTCGTCTTGGATGTCATCTTACTGTGTCATTATACCTGTCGTCCTGATGTGTTGTCTTACTGCGTCATTATACCTGTCGTCTTGGATGTCATCTTACTGTGTCATTATACCTGTCGACTTGATTGTCATCTTACTGTGTCATTATACCTGTCGTCTTGATTGTCATCTTACTGCGTCATTATACCTGTCGTCCTGATGTGTTGTCTTACTGCGTCATTGTACCTGTCGTCTTGGTTGTCATCTTACTGTTTCATTATACCTGTCGTCTTGACTGTCATCTTACTGTGTCATTATACCTGTCGTCCTGATTGTCATCTCACTGTGTCATTATACCTGTCGTCTTGATTGTCATCTTACTGTGTCATTATACCTGTCGTCCTGATGTGTTGTCTTACTGCGTCATTATACCTGTCGTCTTGATTGTCATCTTACTTTGTCATTATACCTGTCGTCCTGATGTGTTGTCTTACTGCGTCATTATACCTGTCGTCCTAGTTGTCATCTTACTGTGTCATCTTACTGTCATTATACCTGTCGTCTTGATTGTCATCTTACTGTGTCATTATACCTGTCATCCTGATGTGTTGTCTTACTGCGTCATTATACCTGTCGTCTTGATTGTCATCTTACTGTGTCATTATACCTGTCGTCTTGATTGTCATCTTACTGTGTCATTATACCTGTCGTCCTGGTTGTCATCTTACTGTGTCATTATACCTGTCGTCTTGGTTGTCATCTTACTGTGTCATTATACCTGTCGTCCTGATGTGTTCTCTTACTGCGTCATTATACCTGTCGTCTTGATTGTCATCTTACTGTGTCACTATACCTGTCGTCCTGATGTGTTGTCTTACTGCGTCATTATACCTGTCGTCTTGAATGTCATCTTACTGTGTCATTATACCTGTCGTCCTGATGTGTTGTCTTACTGCGTCATTATACGTGTCGTCTTGATTGTCATCTTACTGTGTCATTATACCTGTCGTCCTGATGTGTTGTCTTACTGCGTCATTATACCTGTCGTCTTGTATGTCATCTTACTGTGTCATTATACCTGTCGTCCTAATGTGTTGTCTTACTGCGTCATTATACCTGTCGTCCTGATGTGTTGTATTACTGCGTCATTATACCTGTCGTCTTGGATGTCATCTTACTGTGTCATTATACCTGTCGTCCTGATGTGTTGTCTTACTGCGTCATTATACCTGTCGTCTTGTATGTCATCTTACTGTGTCATTATACCTGTCGTCCTAATGTGTTGTCTTACTGCGTCATTATACCTGTCGTCCTGATGTGTTGTATTACTGCGTCATTATACCTGTCGTCTTGGATGTCATCTTACTGTGTCATTATACCTGTCGTCCTGATGTGTTGTATTACTGCGTCATTATACCTGTCGTCTTGGATGTCATCTTACTGTGTCATTATACCTGTCGTCCTAGTTGTCATCTTACTGTGTCGTCTTACTGCGTCATTATAGATGTCGTCTTGATTGTCATCTTACTGTGTCATCTTACAGTCATTATACCTGTCGTCCTGATGTGTTGTCTTACTGCGTCATCATACCTGTCGTCTTGGATGTCATCTTACTGTGTTATTATACCTGTCGTCTTGATTGTCATCTTACTGTTTCATTATACCTGTCGTCCTGGTTGTCATCTTACTGTGTCATTATACATGTCGTCTTGATTGTCATCTTACTGTGTCATCTTACTGTGTCATTATACCTGTCGTCTTGATTGTCATCTTACTGTGTCATTATACCTGTCGTCTTGATTGTCATCTTACTGTTTCATTATACCTGTCGTCCTGGTTCTCATCTTACTGTGTCATTATACCTGTCGTCTTGATTGTCATCTTACTGTTTCATTATACCTGTTGTCCTGGTTGTGTCGTCTTACTGCGTCATTATACCTGTCGTCCTAGTTGTCATCTTACTGTGTCATCTTACTGCGTCATTATAGATGTCGTCTTGATTGTCATCTTACTGTGTCATCTTACTACGTGATTATACCTGTCGTCTTGATTGTCATCTTACTGTGTCATTATACCTGTTGTCCTGGTTGTCATCTTACTGTGTCATTATACCTGTCGTCTTGATTGTCATCTTACAGTCATTATACCTGTCGTGCTGATGTGTTGTCTCACTGCGTCATTATACCCGTCGTCTTGGATGTCATCTTACTGTGTCATTATACCTGTCGTCCTGATGTGTTGTCTTACTGCGTCATTATATCTGTCGTTTTGATTGTCATCTTACTGTGTCATTATATCTGTCGTCCAGATGTGTTGTCTTACTGCGTCATTATACCTGTCGTCTTGATTGTCATCTTACTGTGTCATTATACCTGTCGTCTTGGTTGTCATCTTACTGTGTCATTATACCTGTCGTCCTGATGTGTTGTCTTACTGCGTCATTATACCTGTCGTCTTGATTGTCATCTTACTGCGTCATTATACCTGTCGTCCTGATGTGGTGTCTTACTGCGTCATTATACCTGTCGTCTTGGTTGTCATCTTACTGTGTCATTATACCTGTCGTCCTGATGTGTTGTCTTACTGCGTCATTATACCTGTCGTCTTGATTGTCATCTTACGGTGTCATTATACCTGTCGTCTTGATTGTCATCTTACTGTGTCATTATATCTGTCGTCCAGATGTGTTGTCTTACTGCGTCATTATACCTGTCGTCTTGATTGTCATCTTACTTTGTCATTATACCTGTCATCTTGATTGTTATCTTACTGTGTCATTATACCTGTCGTCTTGATTGTCATCTTACTGTGTCATTATATCTGTCGTCCTGACGTGTTGTCTTACTGCGTCATCATACCTGTCGTCTTGGTTGTCATCTTACTGTGTCATTATACCTGTCGTCTTGATTGTCATCTTACTGTGTCATTATATCTGTCGTCCTGATGTGTTGTCTTACTGCGTCATTATACCTGTCGTCTTGATTGTCATCTTACTGCGTCATTATACCTGTCGTCCTGATGTGGTGTCTTACTGCGTCATTATACCTGTCGTCTTGGTTGTCATCTTACTGTGTCATTATACCTGTCGTCCTGATGTGTTGTCTTACTGCGTCATTATACCTGTCGTCTTGATTGTCATCTTACTGTGTTATTATACCTGTCGTCTTGATTGTCATCTTACTGTTTCATTATACCTGTCGTCCTGGTTGTCATCATACTGTGTCATCTTACTGTGTCATTATACCTGTCGTCTTGATTGTCATCTTACTGTTTCATTATACCTGTCGTCCTGGTTGTCATCTTACTGTGTCATTATACCTGTCGTCTTGGTTGTCATCTTACTGTGTCATTATACCTGTCGTCCTGATGTGTTGTCTTACTGCGTCATTATACCTGTCTTCCTGGTTGTCATCTTACTGTGTCATTATACCTGTCCACTTGATTGTTATCTTACTGTGTCATTCTACCTGTCGTCCTGATATGTTGTCTTACTGCGTCATTATACCTGTCGTCTTGATTGTCATCTTACTGCGTCATTATACCTGTCGTCTTGATTGTCATCTTACTGTGTCATTATACCGGTCGTCTTGATTGTCATCTTACAGTCATTATACCTGTCGTCCTGATGTGTTGTCTTACTGCGTCATTATACCCGTCGTCTTGGATGTCATCTTACTGTGTCATTATACCTGTCGTCCTGATGTGTTGTCTTACTGCGTCATTATACCTGTCGTCTTGGATGTCATCTTACTGTGTCATTATACCTGTCGTCCTGATATGTTGTCTTACTGCGTCATTATACCTGTCGTCTTGATTGTCATCTTACTGCGTCATTATACCTGTCGTCTTGGTTGTCATCTTACTGTGTCATTATACCTGTCGACTTGATTGTCATCTTACTGTGTCATTATACCTGTCGTCTTGATTGTCATCTTACTGCGTCATTATACCTGTCGTCCTGATGTGTTGTCTTACTGCGTCATTGTACCTGTCGTCTTGGTTGTCATCTTACTGTTTCATTATACCTGTCGTCTTGACTGTCATCTTACTGTGTCATTATACCTGTCGTCCTGATTGTCATCTCACTGTGTCATTATACCTGTCGTCTTGATTGTCATCTTACTGTGTCATTATACCTGTCGTCCTGATGTGTTGTCTTACTGCGTCATTATACCTGTCGTCTTGATTGTCATCTTACTTTGTCATTATACCTGTCGTCCTGATGTGTTGTCTTACTGCGTCATTATACCTGTCGTCCTAGTTGTCATCTTACTGTGTCATCTTACTGTCATTATACCTGTCGTCTTGATTGTCATCTTACTGTGTCATTATACCTGTCATCCTGATGTGTTGTCTTACTGCGTCATTATACCTGTCGTCTTGATTGTCATCTTACTGTGTCATTATACCTGTCGTCTTGATTGTCATCTTACTGTGTCATTATACCTGTCGTCCTGGTTGTCATCTTACTGTGTCATTATACCTGTCGTCTTGGTTGTCATCTTACTGTGTCATTATACCTGTCGTCCTGATGTGTTCTCTTACTGCGTCATTATACCTGTCGTCTTGATTGTCATCTTACTGTGTCACTATACCTGTCGTCCTGATGTGTTGTCTTACTGCGTCATTATACCTGTCGTCTTGAATGTCATCTTACTGTGTCATTATACCTGTCGTCCTGATGTGTTGTCTTACTGCGTCATTATACCTGTCGTCCTAGTTGTCATCTTACTGTGTCATCTTACTGCGTCATTATACCTGTCGTCTTGATTGTCATCTTACTGTGTCATTATACCTGTCGTCTTGATTGTCATCTTACTGTGTCATTATACCTGTCGTCCTGGTTGTCATCTTACTGTGTCATTATACCTGTCGTCTTGGTTGTCATCTTACTGTGTCATTATACCTGTCGTCCTGGTTGTCATCTTACTGCGTCATTATACCTGTCGTCCTAGTTGTCATCTTACTGTGTCATCTTACTGCGTCATTATACCTGTCGTCTTGATTGTCATCTTACTGTGTCATTATACCTGTCGTCCTGGTTGTCATCTTACTGCGTCATTATACCTGTCGTCTTGATTGTCATCTTACTGTGTCATTATACCTTTCGTCTTGATTGTCATCTTACTGTGTCATTATACCTGTCGTCCTGGTTGTCATCTTACTGTGTCATTATACCTGTCGTCTTGGTTGTCATCTTACTGCGTCATTATACCTGTCGTCTTGATTGTCATCTTACTGTGTCATTATACCTGTCGTCTTGATTGTCATCTTACTGTGTCATTATACCTGTCGTCCTGATGTGTTGTCTTACTGCGTCATTATACCTGTCGTCTTGATTGTCATCTTACTGCGTCATTATATCTGTCGTCTTGGTTGTCATCTTACTGCGTCATTATACCTGTCGTCTTGGTTGTCATCTTACTGTGTCATTGTACCTGTCGTCTTGATTGTCATCTTACTGTGTCATTATACCTGTCGTCCTGATGTGTTGTCTTACTGCGTCATTATACCTTTCGTCTTGATTGTCATCTTATTGCGTCATTATACCTGTCGTCCTGATGTGTTGTCTTACTGCGTCATTATACCTTTCGTCTTGATTGTCATCTTATTGCGTCATTATACCTGTCGTCCTGATGTGTTGTCTTACTGCGTCATTATACCTGTCGTCTTGGTTGTCATCTTACTGTGTCATTATACCTGTCGTCTTGATTGTCATCTTACTGTGTCATTATACCTGTCGTCTTGATTGTCATCTTACTGCGTCATTATACCTGTCGTCGTGATGTGTTGTCTTACTGCGTCATTGTACCTGTCGTCTTGGTTGTCATCTTACTGTTTCATTATACCTGTCGTCTTGACTGTCATCTTACTGTGTCATTATACCTGTCGTCCTGATTGTCATCTTACTGTCATTATACCTGTCGTCTTTGTTGTCATCTTACTGTGTCATTATACCTGTCGTCTTGATTGTCATCTCACTGTGTCATTATACCTGTCGTCTTGATTGTCATCTTACTGTGTCATTATACCTGTCGTCCTGATGTGTTGTCTTACTGCGTCATTATACCTGTCGTCTTGATTGTCATCTTACTGTGTCATTATACCTGTCGTCCTGATGTGTTGTCTTACTGCGTCATTATACCTGTCGTCCTAGTTGTCATCTTACTGTGTCATCTTACTGCGTCATTATACCTGTCGTCTTGATTGTCATCTTACTGTATCATTATACCTGTCGTCTTGATTGTCATCTTATTGCGTCATTATACCTGTCGTCCTGATGTGTTGTCTTACTGCGTCATTATACCTTTCGTCTTGATTGTAATCTTATTGCGTCATTATACCTGTCGTCCTGATGTGTTGTCTTACTGCGTCATTATACCTGTCGTCTTGGTTGTCATCTTACTGTGTCATTATACCTGTCGTCTTGATTGTCATCTTACTGTGTCATTATACCTGTCGTCTTGATTGTCATCTTACTGCGTCATTATACCTGTCGTCGTGATGTGTTGTCTTACTGCGTCATTGTACCTGTCGTCTTGGTTGTCATCTTACTGTTTCATTATACCTGTCGTCTTGACTGTCATCTTACTGTGTCATTATACCTGTCGTCCTGATTGTCATCTTACTGTCATTATACCTGTCGTCTTTGTTGTCATCTTACTGTGTCATTATACCTGTCGTCTTGATTGTCATCTCACTGTGTCATTATACCTGTCGTCTTGATTGTCATCTTACTGTGTCATTATACCTGTCGTCCTGATGTGTTGTCTTACTGCGTCATTATACCTGTCGTCTTGATTGTCATCTTACTGTGTCATTATACCTGTCGTCCTGATGTGTTGTCTTACTGCGTCATTATACCTGTCGTCCTAGTTGTCATCTTACTGTGTCATCTTACTGCGTCATTATACCTGTCGTCTTGATTGTCATCTTACTGTGTCATTATACCTGTCGTCTTGATTGTCATCTTACTGTGTCATTATACCTGTCGTCCTGGTTGTCATCTTACTGTGTCATTATACCTGTCGTCTTGGTTGTCATCTTACTGTGTCATTATACCTGTCGTCCTGATGTGTTCTCTTACTGCGTCATTATACCTGTCTTCCTGGTTGTCATCTTACTGTGTCATTATACCTCTCCTCTTGATTGTCATCTTACTGTGTCATTCTACCTGTCCTCCTGATATGTTGTCTTACTGCGTCATTATACCTGTCGTCTTGATTGTCATCTTACTGCGTCATTATACCTGTCGTCTTGATTGTCATCTTACTGCGTCACTATACCTGTCGTCTTGATTGTCATCTTACTGTGTCATTATACCTGTTGTCCTGGTTGTCATCTTACTGTGTCATTATACCTGTCGTCTTGATTGTCATCTTACAGTCATTATACCTGTCGTCCTGATGTGTTGTCTCACTGCGTCATTATACCTGTCGTCTTGGATGTCATCTTACAGTCATTATACCTGTCGTCCTGATGTGTTGTCTTACTGCGTCATTATACCTGTCGTCTTGATTGTCATCTTACTGTGTCATTATACCTGTCGTCTTGATTGTCATCTTACTGTGTCATTATATCTGTCGTCCAGATGTGTTGTCTTACTGCGTCATTATACCTGTCGCCTTGATTGTCATCTTACTTTGTCATTATACCAGTCATCTTGATTGTTATCTCACTGTGTCATTATTCCTGTCGTCTTGATTGTCATCTTACTTTGTCATTATACCAGTCATCTTGATTGTCATCTTACTGTGTCATTATACCTGTCGTCTTGATTGTCATCTTACTGTGTCATTATATCTGTCGTCCAGATGTGTTGTCTTACTGCGTCATTATACCTGTCGCCTTGATTGTCATCTTACTTTGTCATTATACCAGTCATCTTGATTGTTATCTTACTGTGTCATTATTCCTGTCGTCTTGATTGTCATCTTACTTTGTCATTATACCAGTCATCTTGATTGTCATCTTACTGTGTCATTATTCCTGTCGTCTTGATTGTCATCTTACTGCGTCATTATACCTGTCGCCTTGATTGTCATCTTACTTTGTCATTATACCAGTCATCTTGATTGTCATCTTACTGTGTCATTATACCTGTCGTCCTGATTGTCATCTTACTGTGTCATTATATCTGTCGTCCAGATGTGTCATCTTACTGTGTCATTATATCTGTCGTCCAGATGTGTCATCTTACTGTGTCATTATACCTGTCATCTTGATTGTCATCTTACTGTGTCATTATACCTGTCGTCCTGATGTGTCATCTTACTGCGTCATTATACCTGTCGCCTTGATTGTCATCTTACGTTGTCATTATACCACTCATCTTGAATGTTATCTTACTGCGTCATTATACCTGTCATCTTGATTGTTATCTTACTGTGTCATTATACCTTTCGTCTTGATTGTCATCTTACTGTGTCAATATACCTGTCGTCTTGGTTGTCAACTTACTGTGTCATTATACCTGTCATCCTGATGTGTTGTCTTACTGCGTCATTATACCTGTATTCCTGGTTTTCATCTTACTGTGTCATTATACCTGTCCTCTTGATTGTCATCTTACTGTGTCATTATACCTGTCGTCCTGATGTGTTGTCTTACTGCGTCATTATACCTGTCGTCTTGATTGTCATCTTACTGCGTCATTATACCTGTCGTCTTAATTGTCATCTTACTGCGTCATCATAACTGTCGTCCTGGTTGTCATCTTACTGTGTCATTATACCTGTCGTCTTGATTGTCATCGTACTGTGTCATTATATCTGTCGTCCTGATGTGTTGTCTTACTGCGTCATTATACCTGTGGTCTTGGTTGTCATCTTACTGTGTCATTATACCTGTCGTCCTGATGTGTTGTCTTACTGCGTCATTATACCTGTCGTCTTGATTGTCATCTTACTGTGTTATTATACCTGTCGTCTTGATTGTCATCTTACTGTTTCATTATACATGTCGTCTTGATTGTCATCTCACTGTGTCATTATACCTGTCGTCCTGATGTGTTGTCTTACTGCGTCATTATACCTGTCGTCCTGGTTGTCATCTTACTGTGTCATCTTACTGTGTCATTATACATGTCGTCTTGATTGTCATCTCACTGTGTCATTATACCTGTCGTCTTGATTGTCATCTTACTGTGTCATTATACCTGTCGTCTTGATTGTCATCTTACTGTGTCATTATACCTATTGTCCTGGTTGTCATCTTACTGTGTCATTATACCTGTCGTCTTGATTGTCATCTTACTGTTTCATTAAACCTGTCGTCCTGGTTCTCATCTTACTGTGTCATTATACCTGTCGTCTTGATTGTCATCTTACTGTTTCATTATACCTGTTGTCCTGGTTGTGTCGTCTTACTGCGTCATTATACCTGTCGTCCTAGTTGTCATCTTACTGTGTTATTATACCTGTCGTCTTGATTGTCATCTTACTGTTTCATTATACCTGTCGTCCTGATGTGTTGTCTTACTGCGTCATTATACCTGTCGTCTTGATTGTCATCTTACTGTGTTATTATACCTGTCGTCCTGATGTGTTGTCTTACTGCGTCATTATACCTGTCGTCTTGATTGTCATCTTACTGTGTTATTATACCTGTCGTCCTGGTTGTCATCTTACTGTGTCATCTTACTGTGTCATTATACATGTCGTCTTGATTGTCATCTCACTGTGTCATTATACCTGTCGTCTTGATTGTCATCTTACTGTGTCATTATACCTGTCGTCTTGATTGTCATCTTACTGTGTCATTATACCTGTCGTCCTGATGTGTTGTCTTACTGCGTCATTATACCTGTCGTCTTGATTGTCATCTTACGGTGTCATTATACCTGTCGTCATGATTGTCATCTTACTGTTTCATTATACCTGTCGTCCTGGTTGTCATCTTACTGTGTCATTATACCTGTCGTCTTGGTTGTCATCTTACTGTGTCATTATACCTGTCGTCCTGATGTGTTGTCTTACTGCGTCATTATACCTGTCATCTTGATTGTCATCTTACTGTTTCATTATACCTGTCGTCCTGGTTGTCATCTTACTGTGTCATCTTACTGTGTCATTATACATGTCGTCTTGATTGTCATCTTCCTGTGTCATTATACCTGTCGTCTTGATTGTCATCTTACTGTGTCATTATACCTGTCGTCATGATGTGTTGTCTTACTGCATCATTATACCTGTCGTCTTGATTGTCATCTTACTGTGTCATTATACCTGTCGTCCTGATGTGTTGTCTTACTGCGTCATTATACCTGTCGTCTTGATTGTCATCTTACTGCGTCATTATACCTGTCGTCTTGGTTGTCATCTTACTGCGTCATTATGCCTGTCGTCTTGGTTGTCATCTTACTGTGTCATTGTACCTGTCGTCTTGATTGTCATCTTACTCTGTCATTATACCTGTCGTCCTGATGTGTTGTCTTAATGTGTCATTATACCTGTCGTCTTAATTGTCATCTTACTGTGTCATTATACCTTTCGTCCTGATGTGTTGTCTTACTGCATCATTATACCTGTCGTCTTGGTTGTCATCTTACTGTGTCATTATACCTGTCGTCTTGATTGTCATCTTACTGTGTCATTATACCTGTCGTCTTGTATGTCATCTTACTGTGTCATTATACCTGTCGTCCTAATGTGTTGTCTTACTGCGTCATTATACCTGTCGTCCTGATGTGTTGTATTACTGCGTCATTATACCTGTCGTCTTGGATGTCATCTTACTGTGTCATTATACCTGTCGTCCTGATGTGTTGTCTTACTGCGTCATTATACCTGTCGTCTTGATTGTCATCTTACTGTGTTATTATACCTGTCGTCTTGATTGTCATCTTACTGTTTCATTATACCTGTCGTCCTGGTTGTCATCTTACTGTGTCATTATACATGTCGTCTTGATTGTCATCTTACTGTGTCATCTTACTGTGTCATTATACCTGTCGTCTTGATTGTCATCTTACTGTGTCATTATACCTGTCGTCTTGATTGTCATCTTACTGTGTCATTATACCTGTCGTCTTGATTGTCATCTTACTGTTTCATTATACCTGTCGTCTTGATTGTCATCTTACTCTGTCATTATACCTGTCGTCCTGATGTGTTGTCTTAATGTGTCATTATACCTGTCGTCTTAATTGTCATCTTACTGTGTCATTATACCTTTCGTCCTGATGTGTTGTCTTACTGCATCATTATACCTGTCGTCTTGGTTGTCATCTTACTGTGTCATTATACCTGTCGTCTTGATTGTCATCTTACTGTGTCATTATACCTGTCGTCTTGTATGTCATCTTACTGTGTCATTATACCTGTCGTCCTAATGTGTTGTCTTACTGCGTCATTATACCTGTCGTCCTGATGTGTTGTATTACTGCGTCATTATACCTGTCGTCTTGGATGTCATCTTACTGTGTCATTATACCTGTCGTCCTGATGTGTTGTCTTACTGCGTCATTATACCTGTCGTCTTGATTGTCATCTT
The DNA here is from genome assembly GCF_022749685.1 of Semicossyphus pulcher. Classification (NCBI taxonomy): domain Eukaryota; kingdom Metazoa; phylum Chordata; class Actinopteri; order Labriformes; family Labridae; genus Semicossyphus; species Semicossyphus pulcher. The sequence goes on from NW_027211692.1 coordinate 11,836,588, forward strand.
ACTGTGTTATTATACCTGTCGTCTTGATTGTCATCTTACTGTTTCATTATACCTGTCGTCCTGGTTGTCATCTTACTGTGTCATTATACATGTCGTCTTGATTGTCATCTTACTGTGTCATCTTACTGTGTCATTATACCTGTCGTCTTGATTGTCATCTTACTGTGTCATTATACCTGTCGTCTTGATTGTCATCTTACTGTGTCATTATACCTGTCGTCTTGATTGTCATCTTACTGTTTCATTATACCTGTTGTCCTGGTTGTGTCGTCTTACTGCGTCATTATACCTGTCGTCCTAGTTGTCATCTTACTGTGTCATCTTACTGCTTCATTATAGATGTCGTCTTGATTGTCATCTTACTGTGTCATCTTACTGCGTCATTATACCTGTCGTCTTGATTGTCATCTTACTGTGTCATTATACCTGTTGTCCTGGTTGTCATCTTACTGTGTCATTATACCTGTCGTCTTGATTGTCATCTTACAGTCATTATACCTGTCGTGCTGATGTGTTGTCTCACTGCGTCATTATACCTGTCGTCTTGGATGTCATCTTACTGTGTCATTATACCTGTCGTCCTGATGTGTTGTCTTACTGCGTCATTATACCTGTCGTCTTGATTGTCATCTTACTGTGTCATTATACCTGTCGTCTTGATTGTCATCTTACTGTGTCATTATATCTGTCGTCCAGATGTGTTGTCTTACTGCGTCATTATACCTGTCGTCTTGATTGTCATCTTACTGTGTCATTATACCTGTCGTCTTGGTTGTCATCTTACTGTGTCATTATACCTGTCGTCCTGATGTGTTGTCTTACTGCGTCATTATACCTGTCGTCTTGATTGTCATCTTACTGCGTCATTATACCTGTCGTCCTGATGTGGTGTCTTACTGCGTCATTATACCTGTCGTCTTGGTTGTCATCTTACTGTGTCATTATACCTTTCGTCTTGATTGTCATCTTATTGCGTCATTATACCTGTCGTCCTGATTGTCATCTTACTGTCATTATACCTGTCGTCTTTGTTGTCATCTTACTGTGTCATTATACCTGTCGTCTTGATTGTCATCTCACTGTGTCATTATACCTGTCGTTTTGATTGTCATCTTACTGTGTCATTATACCTGTCGTCCTGATGTGTTGTCTTACTGCGTCATTATACCTGTCGTCTTGATTGTCATCTTACTGTGTCATTATACCTGTCGTCCTGATGTGTTGTCTTACTGCGTCATTATACCTGTCGTCCTAGTTGTCATCTTACTGTGTCATCTTACTGCGTCATTATACCTGTCGTCTTGATTGTCATCTTACTGTGTCATTATACCTGTCGTCTTGATTGTCATCTTATTGCGTCATTATACCTGTCGTCCTGATGTGTTGTCTTACTGCGTCATTATACCTGTCGTCTTGGTTGTCATCTTACTGTGTCATTATACCTGTCGTCTTGATTGTCATCTTACTGTGTCATTATACCTGTCGTCTTGATTGTCATCTTACTGCGTCATTATACCTGTCGTCGTGATGTGTTGTCTTACTGCGTCATTGTACCTGTCGTCTTGGTTGTCATCTTACTGTTTCATTATACCTGTCGTCTTGACTGTCATCTTACTGTGTCATTATACCTGTCGTCCTGATTGTCATCTTACTGTCATTATACCTGTCGTCTTTGTTGTCATCTTACTGTGTCATTATACCTGTCGTCTTGATTGTCATCTCACTGTGTCATTATACCTGTCGTCTTGATTGTCATCTTACTGTGTCATTATACCTGTCGTCTTGATTGTGTTGTCTTACTGCGTCATTTTACCTGTCGTCTTGATTGTCATCTTACTGTGTCATTATACCTGTCGTCCTGATGTGTTGTCTTACTGCGTCATTATACCTGTCGTCCTAGTTGTCATCTTACTGTGTCATCTTACTGCGTCATTATACCTGTCGTCTTGATTGTCATCTTACTGTGTCATTATACCTGTCGTCTTGATTGTCATCTTACTGTGTCATTATACCTGTCGTCCTGGTTGTCATCTTACTGTGTCATTATACCTGTCGTCTTGGTTGTCATCTTACTGTGTCATTATACCTGTCGTCCTGATGTGTTCTCTTACTGCGTCATTATACCTGTCTTCCTGGTTGTCATCTTACTGTGTCATTATACCTGTCCTCTTGATTGTCATCTTACTGTGTCATTATACCTGTCGTCTTGATTGTCATCTTACTGCGTCATTATACCTGTCGTCTTGATTGTCATCTTACTGCGTCACTATACCTGTCGTCTTGATTGTCATCTTACTGTGTCATTATACCTGTTGTCCTGGTTGTCATCTTACTGTGTCATTATACCTGTCGTCCTGGTTGTCATCTTACTGCGTCATTATACCTGTCGTCCTGATGTGTTGTCTCACTGCGTCATTATACCTGTCGTCTTGGATGTCATCTTACAGTCATTATACCTGTCGTCCTGATGTGTTGTCTTACTGCGTCATTATACCTGTCGTCTTGATTGTCATCTTACTGTGTCATTATACCTGTCGTCTTGATTGTCATCTTACTGTGTCATTATATCTGTCGTCCAGATGTGTTGTCTTACTGCGTCATTATACCTGTCGCCTTGATTGTCATCTTACTTTGTCATTATACCAGTCATCTTGATTGTTATCTCACTGTGTCATTATTCCTGTCGTCTTGATTGTCATCTTACTTTGTCATTATACCAGTCATCTTGATTGTCATCTTACTGTGTCATTATACCTGTCGTCTTGATTGTCATCTTACTGTGTCATTATATCTGTCGTCCAGATGTGTTGTCTTACTGCGTCATTATACCTGTCGCCTTGATTGTCATCTTACTTTGTCATTATACCAGTCATCTTGATTGTTATCTTACTGTGTCATTATTCCTGTCGTCTTGATTGTCATCTTACTTTGTCATTATACCAGTCATCTTGATTGTCATCTTACTGTGTCATTATTCCTGTCGTCTTGATTGTCATCTTACTGCGTCATTATACCTGTCGCCTTGATTGTCATCTTACTTTGTCATTATACCAGTCATCTTGATTGTCATCTTACTGTGTCATTATACCTGTCGTCCTGATTGTCATCTTACTGTGTCATTATATCTGTCGTCCAGATGTGTCATCTTACTGTGTCATTATATCTGTCGTCCAGATGTGTCATCTTACTGTGTCATTATACCTGTCATCTTGATTGTCATCTTACTGTGTCATTATACCTGTCGTCCTGATGTGTCATCTTACTGCGTCATTATACCTGTCGCCTTGATTGTCATCTTACTTTGTCATTATACCAGTCATCTTGAATGTTATCTTACTGCGTCATTATACCTGTCATCTTGATTGTTATCTTACTGTGTCATTATACCTGTCGTCTTGATTGTCATCTTACTGTGTCATTATACCTTTCGTCTTGATTGTCATCTTACTGTGTCAATATACCTGTCGTCTTGGTTGTCAACTTACTGTGTCATTATACCTGTCATCCTGATGTGTTGTCTTACTGCGTCATTATACCTGTCGTCCTGGTTGTCATCTTACTGTGTCATCTTACTGTGTCATTATACATGTCGTCTTGATTGTCATCTCACTGTGTCATTATACCTGTCGTCTTGATTGTCATATTACTGTGTCATTATATCTGTCGTCCTGATGTGTTGTCTTACTGCGTCATTATACCTGTCGTCTTGATTGTCATCTTACTGCGTCATTATACCTGTCGTCCTGATGTGGTGTCTTACTGCGTCATTATACCTGTCGTCTTGGTTGTCATCTTACTGTGTCATTATACCTGTCGTCCTGATGTGTTGTCTTACTGCGTCATTATACCTGTCGTCTTGATTGTCATCTTACTGTGTTATTATACCTGTCGTCTTGATTGTCATCTTACTGTTTCATTATACCTGTCGTCCTGGTTGTCATCTTACTGTGTCATCTTACTGTGTCATTATACCTGTCGTCTTGATTGTCATCTTACTGTTTCATTATACCTGTCGTCCTGGTTGTCATCTTACTGTGTCATTATACCTGTCGTCTTGGTTGTCATCTTACTGTGTCATTATACCTGTCGTCCTGATGTGTTGTCTTACTGCGTCATTATACCTGTCTTCCTGGTTGTCATCTTACTGTGTCATTATACCTGTCCTCTTGATTGTCATCTTACTGTGTCATTCTACCTGTCGTCCTGATATGTTGTCTTACTGCGTCATTATACCTGTCGTCTTGATTGTCATCTTACTGCGTCATTATACCTGTCGTCTTGATTGTCATCTTACTGTGTCATTATACCGGTCGTCTTGATTGTCATCTTACAGTCATTATACCTGTCGTCCTGATGTGTTGTCTTACTGCGTCATTATACCCGTCGTCTTGGATGTCATCTTACTGTGTCATTATACCTGTCGTCCTGATGTGTTGTCTTACTGCGTCATTATACCTGTCGTCTTGATTGTCATCTTACTGTGTCATTATACGTGTCGTCTTGATTGTCATCTTACAGTCATTATACCTGTCGTCCTGATGTGTTGTCTTACTGCGTCATTATACCCGTCGTCTTGGATGTCATCTTACTGTGTCATTATACCTGTCGTCCTGATGTGTTGTCTTACTGCGTCATTATACCTGTCGTCTTGATTGTCATCTTACTGTGTCATTATACCTGTCGTCTTGATTGTCATCTTACTGTGTCATTCTACCTGTCGTCCTGATATGTTGTCTTACTGCGTCATTATATCTGTCGTCCAGATGTGTTGTCTTACTGCGTCATTATACCTGTCGTCTTGATTGTCATCTTACTTTGTCATCATAACTGTCATCTTGATTGTTATCTTACTGTGTCATTATACCTGTCGTCTTGATTGTCATCTTACTGTGTCATTATATCTGTCGTCCTGACGTGTTGTCTTACTGCGTCATTATACCTGTCATCTTGATTGTTATCTTACTGTGTCATTATACCTGTCGTCTTGGTTGTCATCTTACTGTGTCATTATACCTGTCGTCTTGATTGTCATCTCACTGTGTCATTATACCTGTCGTCTTGATTGTCATCTTACTGTGTCATTATACCTGTCGTCTTGATTGTCATCTTACTGTGTCATTATACCTGTCGTCCTGATGTGTTGTCTTACTGCGTCATTATACCTGTCGTCTTGATTGTCATCTTACTGCGTCATTATATCTGTCGTCTTGGTTGTCATCTTACTGCGTCATTATACCTGTCGTCTTGGTTGTCATCTTACTGTGTCATTGTACCTGTCGTCTTGATTGTCATCTTACTGTGTCATTATACCTGTCGTCCTGATGTGTTGTCTTACTGCGTCATTATACCTGTCGTCTTGATTGTCATCTTACTGTGTCATTATACCTGTCGTCCTGATGTGTTGTCTTACTGCGTCATTATACCTGTCGTCTTGATTGTCATCTTACTGTGTCATTATACCTGTCGTCCTGATGTGTTGTCTTACTGCGTCATTATACCTGTCGTCCTAGTTGTCATCTTACTGTGTCATCTTACTGTCATTATACCTGTCGTCTTGATTGTCATCTTACTGTGTCATTATACCTGTCGTCTTGATTGTCATCTTACTGTGTCATTATACCTGTCGTCCTGGTTGTCATCTTACTGTGTCATTATACCTGTCGTCTTGGTTGTCATCTTACTGTGTCATTATACCTGTCGTCCTGATGTGTTCTCTTACTGCGTCATTATACCTGTCGTCTTGATTGTCATCTTACTGTGTCATTATACCTGTCGTCCTGATGTGTTGTCTTACTGCGTCATTATATCTGTCGTCTTGATTGTCATCTTACTGTGTCATTATACCTGTCGTCCTGATGTGTTGTCTTACTGCGTCATTATACCTGTCGTCCTAGTTGTCATCTTACTGTGTCATCTTACTGCGTCATTATACCTGTCGTCTTGATTGTCATCTTACTGTGTCATTATACCTGTCGTCTTGATTGTCATCTTACTGTGTCATTATACCTGTCGTCCTGGTTGTCATCTTACTGTGTCATTATACCTGTCGTCTTGGTTGTCATCTTACTGTGTCATTATACCTGTCGTCCTGATGTGTTCTCTTACTGCGTCATTATACCTGTCGTCTTGATTGTCATCTTACTGTGTCATTATACCTGTCGTCTTGATTGTCATCTTACTGTGTCATTATACCTGTCGTCCTGATGTGTTGTCTTACTGCGTCATTATACCTGTCGTCTTGATTGTCATCTTACTGCGTCATTATACCTGTCGTCTTGGTTGTCATCTTACTGTGTCATTGTACCTGTCGTCTTGATTGTCATCTTACTGTGTCATTATACCTGTCGTCCTGATGTGTTGTCTTACTGCGTCATTATGCCTTTCGTCTTGATTGTCATCTTATTGCGTCATTATACCTGTCGTCCTGATGTGTTGTCTTACTGCGTCATTATACCTTTCGTCTTGATTGTCATCTTATTGCGTCATTATACCTGTCGTCCTGATGTGTTGTCTTACTGCGTCATTATACCTGTCGTCTTGGTTGTCATCTTACTGTGTCATTATACCTGTCGTCTTGATTGTGATCTTACTGTGTCATTATACCTGTAGTCTTGATTGTCATCTTACTGCGTCATTATACCTGTCGTCGTGATGTGTTGTCTTACTGCGTCATTGTACCTGTCGTCTTGGTTGTCATCTTACTGTTTCATTATACCTGTCGTCTTGACTGTCATCTTACTGTGTCATTATACCTGTCGTTCTGATTGTCATCATACTGTCATTATACCTGTCGTCTTTGTTGTCATCTTACTGTGTCATTATACCTGTCGTCTTGATTGTCATCTCACTGTGTCATTATACCTGTCGTCTTAATTGTCATCTTACTGTGTCATTATACCTGTCGTCCTGATGTGTTGTCTTACTGCGTCATTATACCTGTCGTCTTGATTGTCATCTTACTGTGTCATTATACCTGTCGTCCTGATGTTTTGTCTTACTGCGTCATTATACCTGTCGTCCTAGTTGTCATCTTACTGTGTCATCTTACTGCGTCATTATACCTGTCGTCTTGATTGTCATCTTACTGTGTCATTATACCTGTCGTCTTGATTGTCATCTTACTGTGTCATTATACCTGTCGTCCTGGTTGTCATCTTACTGTGTCATTATACCTGTCGTCTTGGTTGTCATCTTACTGTGTCATTATACCTGTCGTCCTGATGTGTTCTCTTACTGCGTCATTATACCTGTCTTCCTGGTTGTCATCTTACTGTGTCATTATACCTGTCCTCTTGATTGTCATCTTACTGTGTCATTCTACCTGTCCTCCTGATATGTTGTCTTACTGCGTCATTATACCTGTCGTCTTGATTGTCATCTTACTGCGTCATTATACCTGTCGTCTTGATTGTCATCTTACTGCGTCACTATACCTGTCGTCTTGATTGTCATCTTACTGTGTCATTATACCTGTTGTCCTGGTTGTCATCTTACTGTGTCATTATACCTGTCGTCTTGATTGTCATCTTACAGTCATTATACCTGTCGTCCTGATGTGTTGTCTCACTGCGTCATTATACCTGTCGTCTTGGATGTCATCTTACTGTGTCATTATACCTGTCGTCCTGATGTGTTGTCTTACTGCGTCATTATACCTGTCGTCTTGATTGTCATCTTACTGTTTCATTATACCTGTCGTCTTGATTGTCATCTTACTGTGTCATTATATCTGTCGTCCAGATGTGTTGTCTTACTGCGTCATTATACCTGTCGCCTTGATTGTCATCTTACTTTGTCATTATACCAGTCATCTTGATTGTTATCTTACTGCGTCATTATTCCTGTCGTCTTGATTGTCATCTTACTTTGTCATTATACCAGTCATCTTGATTGTCATCTTACTGTGTCATTATACCTGTCGTCTTGATTGTCATCTTACTGTGTCATTATATCTGTCGTCCAGATGTGTTGTCTTACTGCGTCATTATACCTGTCGCCTTGATTGTCATCTTACTTTGTCATTATACCAGTCATCTTGATTGTTATCTTACTGTGTCATTATTCCTGTCGTCTTGATTGTCATCTTACTTTGTCATTATACCAGTCATCTTGATTGTCATCTTACTGTGTCATTATTCCTGTCGTCTTCATTGTCATCTTACTGCGTCATTATACCTGTCGCCTTGATTGTCATCTTACTTTGTCATTATACCAGTCATCTTGATTGTCATCTTACTGTGTCATTATACCTGTCGTCTTGATTGTCATCTTACTGTGTCATTATATCTGTCGTCCAGATGTGTTGTCTTACTGCGTCATTATACCTGTCGCCTTGATTGTCATCTTACTTTGTCATTATACCAGTCATCTTGAATGTTATCTTACTGCGTCATTATACCTGTCATCTTGATTGTTATCTTACTGTGTCATTATACCTGTCGTCTTGATTGTCATCTTACTGTGTCATTATACCTTTCGTCTTGATTGTCATCTTACTGTGTCAATATACCTGTCGTCTTGGTTGTCAACTTACTGTGTCATTATACCTGTCATCCTGATGTGTTGTCTTACTGCGTCATTATACCTGTATTCCTGGTTTTCATCTTACTGTGTCATTATACCTGTCCTCTTGATTGTCATCTTACTGTGTCATTATACCTGTCGTCCTGATGTGTTGTCTTACTGCGTCATTATACCTGTCGTCTTGATTGTCATCTTACTGCGTCATTATACCTGTCGTCTTAATTGTCATCTTACTGCGTCATCATACCTGTCGTCTTGGTTGTCATCTTACTGTGTCATTATACCTGTCGTCTTGATTGTCATCGTACTGTGTCATTATATCTGTCGTCCTGATGTGTTGTCTTACTGCGTCATTATACCTGTCGTCTTGATTGTCATCTTACTGCGTCATTATAACTGTCGTCCTGATGTGGTGTCTTACTGCGTCATTATACCTGTCGTCTTGGTTGTCATCTTACTGTGTCATTATACCTGTCGTCCTGATGTGTTGTCTTACTGCGTCATTATACCTGTCGTCTTGATTGTCATCTTACTGTGTTATTATACCTGTCGTCTTGATTGTCATCTTACTGTTTCATTATACCTGTCGTCCTGATGTGTTGTCTTACTGCGTCATTATACCTGTCGTCTTGATTGTCATCTTACTGTGTTATTATACCTGTCGTCCTGATGTGTTGTCTTACTGCGTCATTATACCTGTCGTCTTGATTGTCATCTTACTGTGTTATTATACCTGTCGTCCTGGTTGTCATCTTACTGTGTCATCTTACTGTGTCATTATACATGTCGTCTTGATTGTCATCTCACTGTGTCATTATATCTGTCGTCTTGATTGTCATCTTACTGTGTCATTATACCTGTCGTCTTGATTGTCATCTTACTGTGTCATTATACCTGTCGTCCTGATGTGTTGTCTTACTGCGTCATTATACCTGTCGTCTTGATTGTCATCTTACGGTGTCATTATACCTGTCGTCATGATTGTCATCTTACTGTTTCATTATACCTGTCATCCTGGTTGTCATCTTACTGTGTCATTATACCTGTCGTCTTGGTTGTCATCTTACTGTGTCATTATACCTGTCGTCCTGATGTGTTGTCTTACTGCGTCATTATACCTGTCATCTTGATTGTCATCTTACTGTTTCATTATACCTGTCGTCCTGGTTGTCATCTTACTGTGTCATTATACCTGTCCTCTTGATTGTCATCTTACTGTGTCATTCTACCTGTCCTCCTGATATGTTGTCTTACTGCGTCATTATACCTGTCGTCTTGATTGTCATCTTACTGCGTCATTATACCTGTCGTCTTGATTGTCATCTTACTGCGTCACTATACCTGTCGTCTTGATTGTCATCTTACTGTGTCATTATACCTGTTGTCCTGGTTGTCATCTTACTGTGTCATTATACCTGTCGTCTTGATTGTCATCTTACAGTCATTATACCTGTCGTCCTGATGTGTTGTCTCACTGCGTCATTATACCTGTCGTCTTGGATGTCATCTTACTGTGTCATTATACCTGTCGTCCTGATGTGTTGTCTTACTGCGTCATTATACCTGTCGTCTTGATTGTCATCTTACTGTTTCATTATACCTGTCGTCTTGATTGTCATCTTACTGTGTCATTATATCTGTCGTCCAGATGTGTTGTCTTACTGCGTCATTATACCTGTCGCCTTGATTGTCATCTTACTTTGTCATTATACCAGTCATCTTGATTGTTATCTTACTGCGTCATTATTCCTGTCGTCTTGATTGTCATCTTACTTTGTCATTATACCAGTCATCTTGATTGTCATCTTACTGTGTCATTATACCTGTCGTCTTGATTGTCATCTTACTGTGTCATTATATCTGTCGTCCAGATGTGTTGTCTTACTGCGTCATTATACCTGTCGCCTTGATTGTCATCTTACTTTGTCATTATACCAGTCATCTTGATTGTTATCTTACTGTGTCATTATTCCTGTCGTCTTGATTGTCATCTTACTTTGTCATTATACCAGTCATCTTGATTGTCATCTTACTGTGTCATTATTCCTGTCGTCTTCATTGTCATCTTACTGCGTCATTATACCTGTCGCCTTGATTGTCATCTTACTTTGTCATTATACCAGTCATCTTGATTGTCATCTTACTGTGTCATTATACCTGTCGTCTTGATTGTCATCTTACTGTGTCATTATATCTGTCGTCCAGATGTGTTGTCTTACTGCGTCATTATACCTGTCGCCTTGATTGTCATCTTACTTTGTCATTATACCAGTCATCTTGAATGTTATCTTACTGCGTCATTATACCTGTCATCTTGATTGTTATCTTACTGTGTCATTATACCTGTCGTCTTGATTGTCATCTTACTGTGTCATTATACCTTTCGTCTTGATTGTCATCTTACTGTGTCAATATACCTGTCGTCTTGGTTGTCAACTTACTGTGTCATTATACCTGTCATCCTGATGTGTTGTCTTACTGCGTCATTATACCTGTATTCCTGGTTTTCATCTTACTGTGTCATTATACCTGTCCTCTTGATTGTCATCTTACTGTGTCATTATACCTGTCGTCCTGATGTGTTGTCTTACTGCGTCATTATACCTGTCGTCTTGATTGTCATCTTACTGCGTCATTATACCTGTCGTCTTAATTGTCATCTTACTGCGTCATCATACCTGTCGTCTTGGTTGTCATCTTACTGTGTCATTATACCTGTCGTCTTGATTGTCATCGTACTGTGTCATTATATCTGTCGTCCTGATGTGTTGTCTTACTGCGTCATTATACCTGTCGTCTTGATTGTCATCTTACTGCGTCATTATAACTGTCGTCCTGATGTGGTGTCTTACTGCGTCATTATACCTGTCGTCTTGGTTGTCATCTTACTGTGTCATTATACCTGTCGTCCTGATGTGTTGTCTTACTGCGTCATTATACCTGTCGTCTTGATTGTCATCTTACTGTGTTATTATACCTGTCGTCTTGATTGTCATCTTACTGTTTCATTATACCTGTCGTCCTGATGTGTTGTCTTACTGCGTCATTATACCTGTCGTCTTGATTGTCATCTTACTGTGTTATTATACCTGTCGTCCTGATGTGTTGTCTTACTGCGTCATTATACCTGTCGTCTTGATTGTCATCTTACTGTGTTATTATACCTGTCGTCCTGGTTGTCATCTTACTGTGTCATCTTACTGTGTCATTATACATGTCGTCTTGATTGTCATCTCACTGTGTCATTATATCTGTCGTCTTGATTGTCATCTTACTGTGTCATTATACCTGTCGTCTTGATTGTCATCTTACTGTGTCATTATACCTGTCGTCCTGATGTGTTGTCTTACTGCGTCATTATACCTGTCGTCTTGATTGTCATCTTACGGTGTCATTATACCTGTCGTCATGATTGTCATCTTACTGTTTCATTATACCTGTCATCCTGGTTGTCATCTTACTGTGTCATTATACCTGTCGTCTTGGTTGTCATCTTACTGTGTCATTATACCTGTCGTCCTGATGTGTTGTCTTACTGCGTCATTATACCTGTCATCTTGATTGTCATCTTACTGTTTCATTATACCTGTCGTCCTGGTTGTCATCTTACTGTGTCATTATACCTGTCGTCCTGATGTGTTGTCTTGATTGTCATCTTACTGTGTCATTATACCTGTCGTCTTGATTGTCATCTTACTGTGTCATTATACCTGTCGTCATGATGTGTTGTCTTACTGCGTCATTATACCTGTCGTCTTGATTGTCATCTTACTGTGTCATTATACCTGTCGTCCTGATGTGTTGTCTTACTGCGTCATTATACCTGTCGTCTTGATTGTCATCTTACTGCGTCATTATACCTGTCGTCTTGGTTGTCATCTTACTGCGTCATTATGCCTGTCGTCTTGGTTGTCATCTTACTGTGTCATTGTACCTGTCGTCTTGATTGTCATCTTACTGTGTCATTATACCTGTCGTCTTGATTGTCATCTTACTGTGTCATTATACCTGTCGTCTTAATTGTCATCTCACTGTGTCATTATACCTTTCGTCCTGATGTGTTGTCTTACTGCATCATTATACCTGTCGTCTTGGTTGTCATCTTACTGTGTCATTATACCTGTCGTCTTGATTGTCATCTTACTGTGTCATTATACCTGTCGTCCTGATGTGTTGTCTTACTGCGTCATTATACCTGTCGTCCTAGTTGTCATCTTACTGTGTCATCTTACTGCGTCATTATACCTGTCGTCTTGATTGTCATCTTACTGCGTCATTATACCTGTCGTCCTGGTTGTCATCTTACTGTGTCATTATACCTGTCGTCTTGATTGTCATCTTACTGTGTCATCTTACTGTGTCATTATACATGTCGTCTTGATTGTCATCTTACTGTGTCATTATACCTGTCGTCCTGATGTGTTGTCTTACTGCGTCATTATACGTGTCGTCTTGATTGTCATCTTACTGCGTCATTATACCTGTCGTCCTCATGTGGTGTCTTACTGCGTCATTATACCTGTCGTCCTGGTTGTCATCTTACTGTGTCATCTTATTGCGTCATTATACCTGTCGTCTTGATTGTCATCTTACTGCGTCATTATACCTGTCGTCCTGATGTGTTGTCTTACTGCGTCATTATACCTGTCGTCTTGGTTGTCATCTTACTGTGTCATTATACCTGTCGTCTTGATTGTCATCTTACTGTGTCATTATACCTGTCGTCCTGATGTGTTGTCTTACTGCGTCATTATACCTGTCGTCTTGGTTGTCATCTTACTGTGTCATTATACCTGTCGTCTTGATTGTCATCTTACTGCGTCATTATACCTGTCGTCCTGATGTGTTGTCTTACTGCGTCATTATACCTGTCGTCCTGGTTGTCACCTTACTGTGTCATCTTACTGCGTCATTATAGATATCGTCTTGATTGTCATCTTACTGTGTCATCTTACTGCGTCATTATACCTGTCGTCTTGATTGTCATCTTACTGTGTCATTATACCTGTCGTCCTGATATGTTGTCTTGCTGCGTCATTATACCTGTCTTCCTGGTTGTCATCTTACTGTGTCATTATACCTGTCCTCTAGATTGTCATCTTACTGTGGCATTCTACCTGTCGTCCTGATATGTTGTCTTGCTGGGTCATTATACCTGTCGTCTTGGTTGTCATCTTACTGTGTCATTATACCTGTCGTCTTGATTGTGATCTTACTGCGTCATTATACCTGTCGTCCTGATGTGTTGTCTTACTGTGTCATTATACCTGTCGTCTTGGTTGTCATCTTACTGTGTCATTATACCTGTCGTCTTGATTGTCATCTTACTGTGTCATTATACCTGTTGTCCTGATGTGTTGTCTTACTGCGTCATTATACCTGTCGTCTTGGTTGTCATCTTACTGTGTCATTATACCTGTCGTCTTGATTGTCATCTTACTGTGTCATTATACCTGTCGTCTTGATTGTCATCTTACTGCGTCATTATACCTGTCGTCCTGATGTGTTGTCTTACTGCGTCATTATACCTGTCATCTTGGTTGTCATCTTACTGTGTCATTATACCTGTCGTCTTGACTGTCATCTTACTGTGTCATTATACCTGTCGTCTTGATTGTCATCTTACTGTCATTATACCTGTCGTCTTGGTTGTCATCTCACTGTGTCATTATACCTGTCCTCTTGATTGTCATCTTACTGTGTCATTCTACCTGTCGTCCTGATATGTTGTCTTGCTGCGTCATTATACCTGTCGTCTTGATTGTCATCTTACTGCGTCATTATACGTGTCGTCTTGACTGTCATCTTACTGTGTCATTATACCTGTCGTCTTGATTGTCATCTTACTGTCATTATACCTGTCGTCTTGGTTGTCATCTCACTGTGTCATTATACCTGTCGTCTTGATTGTCATCTTACTGTGTCATTATACCTGTCGTCTTGATTGTCATCTTACTGTGTCATTATACCTGTCGTCCTGATGTGTTGTCTTACTGCGTCATTATACCTGTCGTCTTGATTGTCATCTTACTGTGTCATAATACCTGTCGTCCTGATGTGTTGTCTTACTGCGTCATTATACCTGTCGTCCTGGTTGTCATCTTACTGTGTCATCTTACTGCGTCATTATACCTGTCGTCTTGATTGTCATCTTACTGCGTCATTATACCTGTCGTCCTGATGTGTTGTCTTACTGCGTCATTATACCTGTCGTCTTGGTTGTCATCTTACTGTGTCATTATACCTGTCGTCTTGATTGTCATCTTACTGTGTCATTATACCTGTCGTCCTGATGTGTTGTCTTACTGCGTCATTATACCTGTCGTCTTGGTTGTCATCTTACTGTGTCATTATACCTGTCGTCTTGATTGTCATCTTACTGCGTCATTATACCTGTCGTCCTGATGTGTTGTCTTACTGCGTCATTATACCTGTCGTCCTGGTTGTCATCTTACTGTGTCATCTTACTGCGTCATTATTGATATCGTCTTGATTGTCATCTTACTGTGTCATCTTACTGCGTCATTATACCTGTCGTCTTGATTGTCATCTTACTGTGTCATTATACCTGTCGTCCTGATATGTTGTCTTGCTGCGTCATTATACCTGTCTTCCTGGTTGTCACCTTACTGTGTCATTATACCTGTCCTCTAGATTGTCATCTTACTGTGTCATTCTACCTGTCGTCCTGATATGTTGTCTTGCTGCGTCATTATACCTGTCGTCTTGATTGTCATCTTACTGCGTCATTATACCTGTCGTCTTGACTGTCATCTTACTGTGTCATTATACCTGTCGTCTTGATTGTCATCTTACTGTCATTATACCTGTCGTCTTGACTGTCATCTTACTGTGTCATTATACCTGTCGTCTTGATTGTCATCTTACTGTCATTATACCTGTCGTCTTGGTTGTCATCTCACTGTGTCATTATACCTGTCGTCTTGATTGTCATCTTACTGTGTCATTATACCTGTCGTCCTGATGTGTTGTCTTACTGCGTCATTATACCTGTCGTCTTGATTGTCATCTTACTGTGTCATTATACCTGTCGTCCTGATGTGTTGTCTTACTGCGTCATTATACCTGTCGTCCTGGTTGTCATCTTACTGTGTCATCTTACTGTGTCATTATAGATGTCGTCTTGATTGTCATCTTACTGTGTCATTATACCTGTCGTCTTGATTGTCATCTTATTGTTTCATTATACCTGTTGTCCTGGTTGTGTCGTCTTACTGCGTCATTATACCTGTCGTCTTGATTGTCATCTTACTGTGTCATTATACCTGTCGTCTTGATTGTCATCTTACTGTTTCATTATACCTGTCGTCCTGGTTGTCATCTTACTGTGTCATTATACCTGTCGTCTTGATTGTCATCTTACTGTGTCATCTTACTGTGTCATTATACATGTCGTCTTGATTGTCATCTTACTGTGTCATTATACCTGTCGTCCTGATGTGTTGTCTTACTGCGTCATTATACCTGTCGTCTTGATTGTCATCTTACTGCGTCATTATACCTGTCGTCCTCATGTGGTGTCTTACTGCGTCATTATACCTGTCGTCCTGGTTGTCATCTTACTGTGTCATCTTACTGCGTCATTATACCTGTCGTCTTGATTGTCATCTTACTGCGTCATTATACCTGTCGTCCTGATGTGTTGTCTTACTGCGTCATTATACCTGTCGTCTTGGTTGTCATCTTACTGTGTCATTATACCTGTCGTCTTGATTGTCATCTTACTGTGTCATTATACCTGTCGTCCTGATGTGTTGTCTTACTGCGTCATTATACCTGTCGTCTTGGTTGTCATCTTACTGTGTCATTATACCTGTCGTCTTGATTGTCATCTTACTGCGTCATTATACCTGTCGTCCTGATGTGTTGTCTTACTGCGTCATTATACCTGTCGTCCTGGTTGTCATCTTACTGTGTCATCTTACTGCGTCATTATAGATATCGTCTTGATTGTCATCTTACTGTGTCATCTTACTGCGTCATTATACCTGTCGTCTTGATTGTCATCTTACTGTGTCATTATACCTGTCGTCCTGATATGTTGTCTTTCTGCGTCATTATACCTGTCTTCCTGGTTGTCATCTTACTGTGTCATTATACCTGTCCTCTAGATTGTCATCTTACTGTGGCATTCTACCTGTCGTCCTGATATGTTGTCTTGCTGGGTCATTATACCTGTCGTCTTGATTATCATCTTACTGTGTCATCTTACTGCGTCATTATACCTGTCGTCTTGATTGTCATCTTACTGTGTCATTATACCTGTCGTCTTGATTGTCATCTTATTGTTTCATTATACCTGTTGTCCTGGTTGTGTCGTCTTACTGCGTCATTATACCTGTCGTCGTCGCTGTCATCTTACTGTGTCAGTATACCTGTCGTCTTGATTGTCATCTTACTGTGTCATTTTCCCTTTCGTCTTGATTGTCATCTTACTGTGTCAATATACCTGTCGCCTTGGTTGTCATCTTACTGTGTCATTATACCTGTCGTCCTGATGTGTTGTCTTACTGCGTCCTTATACCTGTCTTCCTGGTTGCCATCTTACTGTGTCATTATAGATGTCGTCTTGATTGTCATCTTACTGTGTCATCTTACTGTGTCATTATACCTGTCGTCTTGATTGTCATCTTACTGTGTCATTATACCTGTCGTCTTGATTGTCATCTTACTGTATCATTATACCTGTCGTCCTGGTTGTCATCTTACTGTGTCATTATACCTGTCGTCTTGATTGTCATCTTACTGTGTCATCTTACTGTGTCATTCTACATGTCGTCTTGATTGTCATCTTACTGTGTCATTATACCTGTCGTCCTGATGTGTTGTCTTACTGCGTCATTATACCTGTCGTCTTGATTGTCATCTTACTGCGTCATTATACCTGTCGTCCTCATGTGGTGTCTTACTGCGTCATTATACTTGTCGTCTTGATTGTCATCTTACTGTTTCATTATACCTGTCGTCCTGGTTGTCATCTTACTGTGTCATTATACCTGTCGTCTTGATTGTCATCTTACTGTGTCATCTTACTGTGTCATTCTACATGTCGTCTTGATTGTCATCTTACTGTGTCATTATACCTGTCGTCCTGATGTGTTGTCTTACTGCGTCATTATACCTGTCGTCTTGATTGTCATCTTACTGCGTCATTATACCTGTCGTCCTCATGTGGTGTCTTACTGCGTCATTATACTTGTCGTCTTGATTGTCATCTTATTGTTTCATTATACCTGTCGTCTTGGATGTCATCTTACTGTGTCATTATACCTGTCGTCCTGATGCATTGTCTTACTGTGTCATTATACCTGTCGACCTGGTTGTCATCTTACTTTGTCATTTTACCTGTCGTCCTGGTTGTCATCTTACTGTGTCATTATACCTGTCGTCTTGATTGTCATCTTACTGTGTCATTATACCTGTCGTCTTGGTTGTCATCTTACTGTGTCATTATACCCGTCGTCCTGTTGTGTCGTCTCACTGTGTCATTATGCCTGTCCTCCTGGTTGTCATCTTACTGCGTCATTATACCTGTCGTCTTGATTGTCATCTTACTGCGTCATTATACGAGTCGTCTTGGTTGTCATCTTACTGTGTCATTATACCCGTCGTCCTGTTGTGTCGTCTCACTGTGTCATTATACCTGTCCTACTGGTTGTCATCTTACTGCGTCATTATACTTGTCGTCCTGGTTGTTATCTTACTGTGTCATTATACCTGACGTCCTGATGCGTTGTCTTACTGTGTCATTATACCTGTCGTCCTGGTTGTCATCTTACTGTGTCATTATACCTGTCGTCTTGATTGTCATCTTACTGCGTCATTATACCTGTCGTCCTGATGTGTTGTCTTACTGCGTCATTATACCTGTCGTCCTGGTTGTCATCTTACTGTGTCATCTTACTGCGTCATTATAGATATCGTCTTGATTGTCATCTTACTGTGTCATCTTACTGCGTCATTATAGCTGTCGTCTTGATTGTCATATTACTGTGTCATTATACCTGTCGTCTTGATTGTCATCTTACTGTGTCATTATACCTGTCGTCCTGGTTGTCATCTTACTGTGTCATTATACCTGTCGTCTTGGTTGTCATCTTACTGTGTCATTATACCTGTCGCCCTGATGTGTTGTCTTACTGCGTCATTATACCTGTCTTCCTGGTTGTCATCTTACTGTGTCATTATACCTGTCCTCTAGATTGTCATCTTACTGTGTCATTCTACCTGTCGTCCTGATATGTTGTCTTGCTGCGTCATTATACCTGTCGTCTTGATTGTCATCTTACTGTGTCATTATACCTGTCGTCTTGACTGTCATCTTACTGTGTCATTAAAGCTGTCGTCTTGATTGTCATCTTACTGTCATTATACCTGTCGTCTTGGTTGTCATCTCACTGTGTCATTATACCTGTCGTCTTGATTGTCATCTTACTGTGTCATTATACCTGTCGTCCTGATGTGTTGTCTTACTGCGTCATTATACCTGTCGACTTGATTGTCATCTTACTGTGTCATTATACCTGTCGTCTTGATTGTCATCTTACTGTGTCATTATACCTGTTGTCCTGATGTGTTGTCTTACTGCGTCATTATACCTGTCGTCTTGGTTGTCATCTTACTGTGTCATTATACCTGTCGTCTTGATTGTCATCTTACTGTGTCATTATACCTGTCGTCTTGATTGTCATCTTACTGCGTCATTATACCTGTCGTCCTGATGTGTTGTCTTACTGCGTCATTATACCTGTCATCTTGGTTGTCATCTTACTGTGTCATTATACCTGTCGTCTTGACTGTCATCTTACTGTGTCATTATACCTGTCGTCTTGATTGTCATCTTACTGTCATTATACCTGTCGTCTTGGTTGTCATCTCACTGTGTCATTATACCTGTCCTCTTGATTGTCATCTTACTGTGTCATTCTACCTGTCGTCCTGATATGTTGTCTTGCTGCGTCATTATACCTGTCGTCTTGATTGTCATCTTACTGCGTCATTATACCTGTCGTCTTGACTGTCATCTTACTGTGTCATTATACCTGTCGTCTTGATTGTCATCTTACTGTCATTATACCTGTCGTCTTGGTTGTCATCTCACTGTGTCATTATACCTGTCGTCTTGATTGTCATCTTACTGTGTCATTATACCTGTCGTCTTGATTGTCATCTTACTGTGTCATTATACCTGTCGTCCTGATGTGTTGTCTTACTGCGTCATTATACCTGTCGTCTTGATTGTCATCTTACTGTGTCATAATACCTGTCGTCCTGATGTGTTGTCTTACTGCGTCATTATACCTGTCGTCCTGGTTGTCATCTTACTGTGTCATCTTACTGCGTCATTATACCTGTCGTCTTGATTGTCATCTTACTGCGTCATTATACCTGTCATCCTGATGTGTTGTCTTACTGCGTCATTATACCTGTCGTCTTGGTTGTCATCTTACTGTGTCATTATACCTGTCGTCTTGATTGTCATCTTACTGTGTCATTATACCTGTCGTCCTGATGTGTTGTCTTACTGCGTCATTATACCTGTCGTCTTGGTTGTCATCTTACTGTGTCATTATACCTGTCGTCTTGATTGTCATCTTACTGCGTCATTATACCTGTCGTCCTGATGTGTTGTCTTACTGCGTCATTATACCTGTCGTCCTGGTTGTCATCTTACTGTGTCATCTTACTGCGTCATTATTGATATCGTCTTGATTGTCATCTTACTGTGTCATCTTACTGCGTCATTATACCTGTCGTCTTGATTGTCATCTTACTGTGTCATTATACCTGTCGTCCTGATATGTTGTCTTGCTGCGTCATTATACCTGTCTTCCTGGTTGTCACCTTACTGTGTCATTATACCTGTCCTCTAGATTGTCATCTTACTGTGTCATTCTACCTGTCGTCCTGATATGTTGTCTTGCTGCGTCATTATACCTGTCGTCTTGATTGTCATCTTACTGCGTCATTATACCTGTCGTCTTGACTGTCATCTTACTGTGTCATTATACCTGTCGTCTTGATTGTCATCTTACTGTCATTAAACCTGTCGTCTTGACTGTCATCTTACTGTGTCATTATACCTGTCGTCTTGATTGTCATCTTACTGTCATTATACCTGTCGTCTTGGTTGTCATCTCACTGTGTCATTATACCTGTCGTCTTGATTGTCATCTTACTGTGTCATTATACCTGTCGTCCTGATGTGTTGTCTTACTGCGTCATTATACCTGTCGTCTTGATTGTCATCTTACTGTGTCATTATACCTGTCGTCCTGATGTGTTGTCTTACTGCGTCATTATACCTGTCGTCCTGGTTGTCATCTTACTGTGTCATCTTACTGTGTCATTATAGATGTCGTCTTGATTGTCATCTTACTGTGTCATTATACCTGTCGTCTTGATTGTCATCTTATTGTTTCATTATACCTGTTGTCCTGGTTGTGTCGTCTTACTGCGTCATTATACCTGTCGTCTTGATTGTCATCTTACTGTGTCATTATACCTGTCGTCTTGATTGTCATCTTACTGTTTCATTATACCTGTCGTCCTGGTTGTCATCTTACTGTGTCATTATACCTGTCGTCTTGATTGTCATCTTACTGTGTCATCTTACTGTGTCATTATACATGTCGTCTTGATTGTCATCTTACTGTGTCATTATACCTGTCGTCCTGATGTGTTGTCTTACTGCGTCATTATACCTGTCGTCTTGATTGTCATCTTACTGCGTCATTATACCTGTCGTCCTCATGTGGTGTCTTACTGCGTCATTATACCTGTCGTCCTGGTTGTCATCTTACTGTGTCATCTTACTGCGTCATTATACCTGTCGTCTTGATTGTCATCTTACTGCGTCATTATACCTGTCGTCCTGATGTGTTGTCTTACTGCGTCATTATACCTGTCGTCTTGGTTGTAATCTTACTGTGTCATTATACCTGTCGTCTTGATTGTCATCTTACTGTGTCATTATACCTGTCGTCCTGATGTGTTGTCTTACTGCGTCATTATACCTGTCGTCTTGGTTGTCATCTTACTGTGTCATTATACCTGTCGTCTTGATTGTCATCTTACTGCGTCATTATACCTGTCGTCCTGATGTGTTGTCTTACTGCGTCATTATACCTGTCGTCCTGGTTGTCATCTTACTGTGTCATCTTACTGCGTCATTATAGATATCGTCTTGATTGTCATCTTACTGTGTCATCTTACTGCGTCATTATACCTGTCGTCTTGATTGTCATCTTACTGTGTCATTATACCTGTCGTCCTGATATGTTGTCTTGCTGCGTCATTATACCTGTCTTCCTGGTTGTCATCTTACTGTGTCATTATACCTGTCCTCTAGATTGTCATCTTACTGTGGCATTCTACCTGTCGTCCTGATATGTTGTCTTGCTGGGTCATTATACCTGTCGTCTTGATTATCATCTTACTGTGTCATCTTACTGCGTCATTATACCTGTCGTCTTGATTGTCATCTTACTGTGTCATTATACCTGTCGTCTTGATTGTCATCTTATTGTTTCATTATACCTGTTGTCCTGGTTGTGTCGTCTTACTGCGTCATTATACCTGTCGTCTTCGCTGTCATCTTACTGTGTCAGTATACCTGTCGTCTTGATTGTCATCTTACTGTGTCATTTTCCCTTTCGTCTTGATTGTCATCTTACTGTGTCAATATACCTGTCGCCTTGGTTGTCATCTTACTGTGTCATTATACCTGTCGTCCTGATGTGTTGTCTTACTGCGTCCTTATACCTGTCTTCCTGGTTGCCATCTTACTGTGTCATTATAGATGTCGTCTTGATTGTCATCTTACTGTGTCATCTTACTGTGTCATTATACCTGTCGTCTTGATTGTCATCTTACTGTGTCATTATACCTGTCGTCTTGATTGTCATCTTACTGTATCATTATACCTGTCGTCCTGGTTGTCATCTTACTGTGTCATTATACCTGTCGTCTTGATTGTCATCTTACTGTGTCATCTTACTGTGTCATTCTACATGTCGTCTTGATTGTCATCTTACTGTGTCATTATACCTGTCGTCCTGATGTGTTGTCTTACTGCGTCATTATACCTGTCGTCTTGATTGTCATCTTACTGCGTCATTATACCTGTCGTCCTCATGTGGTGTCTTACTGCGTCATTATACTTGTCGTCTTGATTGTCATCTTACTGTTTCATTATACCTGTCAACCTGGTTGTCATCTTACTGTGTCATTATACCTGTCGTCTTGATTGTCATCTTATTGTTTCATTATACCTGTCGTCTTGGATGTCATCTTACTGTGTCATTATACCTGTCGTCCTGATGCATTGTCTTACTGTGTCATTATACCTGTCGACCTGGTTGTCATCTTACTGCGTCATTTTACCTGTCGTCCTGGTTGTCATCTTACTGTGTCATTATACCTGTCGTCTTGATTGTCATCTTACTGTGTCATTATACCTGTCGTCTTGGTTGTCATCTTACTGTGTCATTATACCCGTCGTCCTGTTGTGTCGTCTCACTGTGTCATTATGCCTGTCCTCCTGGTTGTCATCTTACTGCGTCATTATACCTGTCGTCTTGATTGTCATCTTACTGCGTCATTATACGAGTCGTCTTGGTTGTCATCTTACTGTGTCATTATACCCGTCGTCCTGTTGTGTCGTCTCACTGTGTCATTATACCTGTCCTACTGGTTGTCATCTTACTGCGTCATTATACTTGTCGTCCTGGTTGTTATCTTACTGTGTCATTATACCTGACGTCCTGATGCGTTGTCTTACTGTGTCATTATACCTGTCGTCCTGGTTGTCATCTTACTGTGTCATTATACCTGTCGTCTTGATTGTCATCTTACTGCGTCATTATACCTGTCGTCCTGATGTGTTGTCTTACTGCGTCATTATACCTGTCGTCCTGGTTGTCATCTTACTGTGTCATCTTACTGCGTCATTATAGATATCGTCTTGATTGTCATCTTACTGTGTCATCTTACTGCGTCATTATACCTGTCGTCTTGATTGTCATATTACTGTGTCATTATACCTGTCGTCTTGATTGTCATCTTACTGTGTCATTATACCTGTCGTCCTGGTTGTCATCTTACTGTGTCATTATACCTGTCGTCTTGGTTGTCATCTTACTGTGTCATTATACCTGTCGCCCTGATGTGTTGTCTTACTGCGTCATTATACCTGTCTTCCTGGTTGTCATCTTACTGTGTCATTATACCTGTCCTCTAGATTGTCATCTTACTGTGTCATTCTACCTGTCGTCCTGATATGTTGTCTTGCTGCGTCATTATACCTGTCGTCTTGATTGTCATCTTACTGTGTCATTATACCTGTCGTCTTGACTGTCATCTTACTGTGTCATTATACCTGTCGTCTTGATTGTCATCTTACTGTCATTATACCTGTCGTCTTGGTTGTCATCTCACTGTGTCATTATACCTGTCGTCTTGATTGTCATCTTACTGTGTCATTATACCTGTCGTCCTGATGTGTTGTCTTACTGCGTCATTATACCTGTCGACTTGATTGTCATCTTACTGTGTCATTATACCTGTCGTCCTGATGTGTTGTCTTACTGCGTCATTATACCTGTCGTCCTGGTTGTCATCTTACTGTGTCATCTTACTGTTTCATTATAGATGTCGTCTTGATTGTCATCTTACTGTGTCATCTTACTGCGTCATTATACCTGTCGTCCTGATGTGTTGTCTTACTGCGTCATTATACCTGTCGTCTTGATTGTCATCTTATTGTTTCATTATACCTGTTGTCCTGGTTGTGTCGTCTTACTGCGTCATTATACCTGTCGTCTTGATTGTCATCTTACTGTCATTATACCTGTCGTCCTGATGTGTTGTCTTACTGCGTCATTATACCTGTCTTCTTCGCTGTCATCTTACTGCGTCATTATACCTGTCGTCCTGATGTGTTGTCTTACTGCGTCCTTATACCTGTCGTCTTGATTGTCATCTTACTGTCATTATACCTGTCGTCCTGATGTGTTGTCTTACTGCGTCATTATACCTGTCGTCTTCGCTGTCATCTTACTGCGTCATTATACCTGTCGTCCTGATGTGTTGTCTTACTGCGTCCTTATACCTGTCTTCCTGGTTGCCATCTTACTGTGTCATTATAGATGTCGTCTTGATTGTCATCTTACTGTGTCATCTTACTGCGTCATTATATCTGTCGTCTTGACTGTCATCTTACTGTGTCATTATACCTGTCGTCTTGATTGTCATCTTACTGTTTCATTATACCTGTCGTCCTGGTTGTCATCTTACTGTGTCATTATACCTGTCGTCTTGATTGTCATCTTACTGTGTCATCTTACTGTGTCATTATACATGTCGTCTTGATTGTCATCTTACTGTGTCATTATACCTGTCGTCCTGATGTGTTGTCTTACTGCGTCATTATACCTCTCGTCTTGATTGTCATCTTACTGCGTCATTATACCTGTCGTCCTCATGTGGTGTCTTACTGCGTCATTATACCTGTCGTCTTGATTGTCATCTTACTGTGTCATCTTACTGTGTCATTATACATGTCGTCTTGATTGTCATCTTACTGTGTCATTATACCTGTCGTCCTGATGTGTTGTCTTACTGCGTCATTATACCTCTCGTCTTGATTGTCATCTTACTGCGTCATTATACCTGTCGTCCTCATGTGGTGTCTTACTGCGTCATTATACTTGTCGTCTTGATTGTCATCTTACTGTTTCATTATACCTGTCAACCTGGTTGTCATCTTACTGTGTCATTATACCTGTCGTCTTGATTGTCATCTTATTGTTTCATTATACCTGTCGTCTTGGATGTCATCTTACTGTGTCATTATACCTGTCGTCCTGATGCATTGTCTTACTGTGTCATTATACCTGTCGACCTGGTTGTCATCTTACTGCGTCATTTTACCTGTCGTCCTGGTTGTCATCTTACTGTGTCATTATACCTGTCGTCTTGATTGTCATCTTACTGTGTCATTATACCTGTCGTCTTGGTTGTCATCTTACTGTGTCATTATACCCGTCGTCCTGTTGTGTCGTCTCACTGTGTCATTATGCCTGTCCTCCTGGTTGTCATCTTACTGCGTCATTATACCTGTCGTCTTGATTGTCATCTTACTGCGTCATTATACGAGTCGTCTTGGTTGTCATCTTACTGTGTCATTATACCCGTCGTCCTGTTGTGTCGTCTCACTGTGTCATTATACCTGTCCTACTGGTTGTCATCTTACTGCGTCATTATACTTGTCGTCCTGGTTGTTATCTTACTGTGTCATTATACCTGACGTCCTGATGCGTTGTCTTACTGTGTCATTATACCTGTCGTCCTGGTTGTCATCTTACTGTGTCATTATACCTGTCGTCTTGATTGTCATCTTACTGCGTCATTATACCTGTCGTCCTGATGTGTTGTCTTACTGCGTCATTATACCTGTCGTCCTGGTTGTCATCTTACTGTGTCATCTTACTGCGTCATTATAGATATCGTCTTGATTGTCATCTTACTGTGTCATCTTACTGCGTCATTATACCTGTCGTCTTGATTGTCATATTACTGTGTCATTATACCTGTCGTCTTGATTGTCATCTTACTGTGTCATTATACCTGTCGTCCTGGTTGTCATCTTACTGTGTCATTATACCTGTCGTCTTGGTTGTCATCTTACTGTGTCATTATACCTGTCGCCCTGATGTGTTGTCTTACTGCGTCATTATACCTGTCTTCCTGGTTGTCATCTTACTGTGTCATTATACCTGTCCTCTAGATTGTCATCTTACTGTGTCATTCTACCTGTCGTCCTGATATGTTGTCTTGCTGCGTCATTATACCTGTCGTCTTGATTGTCATCTTACTGTGTCATTATACCTGTCGTCTTGACTGTCATCTTACTGTGTCATTATACCTGTCGTCTTGATTGTCATCTTACTGTCATTATACCTGTCGTCTTGGTTGTCATCTCACTGTGTCATTATACCTGTCGTCTTGATTGTCATCTTACTGTGTCATTATACCTGTCGTCCTGATGTGTTGTCTTACTGCGTCATTATACCTGTCGACTTGATTGTCATCTTACTGTGTCATTATACCTGTCGTCCTGATGTGTTGTCTTACTGCGTCATTATACCTGTCGTCCTGGTTGTCATCTTACTGTGTCATCTTACTGTTTCATTATAGATGTCGTCTTGATTGTCATCTTACTGTGTCATCTTACTGCGTCATTATACCTGTCGTCCTGATGTGTTGTCTTACTGCGTCATTATACCTGTCGTCTTGATTGTCATCTTATTGTTTCATTATACCTGTTGTCCTGGTTGTGTCGTCTTACTGCGTCATTATACCTGTCGTCTTGATTGTCATCTTACTGTCATTATACCTGTCGTCCTGATGTGTTGTCTTACTGCGTCATTATACCTGTCGTCTTCGCTGTCATCTTACTGCGTCATTATACCTGTCGTCCTGATGTGTTGTCTTACTGCGTCCTTATACCTGTCGTCTTGATTGTCATCTTACTGTCATTATACCTGTCGTCCTGATGTGTTGTCTTACTGCGTCATTATACCTGTCGTCTTCGCTGTCATCTTACTGCGTCATTATACCTGTCGTCCTGATGTGTTGTCTTACTGCGTCCTTATACCTGTCTTCCTGGTTGCCATCTTACTGTGTCATTATAGATGTCGTCTTGATTGTCATCTTACTGTGTCATCTTACTGCGTCATTATATCTGTCGTCTTGACTGTCATCTTACTGTGTCATTATACCTGTCGTCTTGATTGTCATCTTACTGTTTCATTATACCTGTCGTCCTGGTTGTCATCTTACTGTGTCATTATACCTGTCGTCTTGATTGTCATCTTACTGTGTCATCTTACTGTGTCATTATACATGTCGTCTTGATTGTCATCTTACTGTGTCATTATACCTGTCGTCCTGATGTGTTGTCTTACTGCGTCATTATACCTCTCGTCTTGATTGTCATCTTACTGCGTCATTATACCTGTCGTCCTCATGTGGTGTCTTACTGCGTCATTATACCTGTCGTCTTGATTGTCATCTTACTGTGTCATCTTACTGTGTCATTATACATGTCGTCTTGATTGTCATCTTACTGTGTCATTATACCTGTCGTCCTGATGTGTTGTCTTACTGCGTCATTATACCTCTCGTCTTGATTGTCATCTTACTGCGTCATTATACCTGTCGTCCTCATGTGGTGTCTTACTGCGTCATTATACTTGTCGTCTTGATTGTCATCTTACTGTTTCATTATACCTGTTGTCCTGGTTGTGTCGTCTTACTGCGTCATTATACCTGTCGTCTTGATTGTCATCTTACTGTCATTATACCTGTCGTCCTGATGTGTTGTCTTACTGCGTCATTATACCTGTCGTCTTCGCTGTCATCTTACTGCGTCATTATACCTGTCGTCCTGATGTGTTGTCTTACTGCGTCCTTATACCTGTCGTCTTGATTGTCATCTTACTGTCATTATACCTGTCGTCCTGATGTGTTGTCTTACTGCGTCATTATACCTGTCGTCTTCGCTGTCATCTTACTGCGTCATTATACCTGTCGTCCTGATGTGTTGTCTTACTGCGTCCTTATACCTGTCTTCCTGGTTGCCATCTTACTGTGTCATTATAGATGTCGTCTTGATTGTCATCTTACTGTGTCATCTTACTGCGTCATTATATCTGTCGTCTTGATTGTCATCTTACTGTGTCATTATACCTGTCGTCTTGATTGTCATCTTACTGTTTCATTATACCTGTCGTCCTGGTTGTCATCTTACTGTGTCATTATACCTGTCGTCTTGATTGTCATCTTACTGTGTCATCTTACTGTGTCATTATACATGTCGTCTTGATTGTCATCTTACTGTGTCATTATACCTGTCGTCCTGATGTGTTGTCTTACTGCGTCATTATACCTCTCGTCTTGATTGTCATCTTACTGCGTCATTATACCTGTCGTCCTCATGTGGTGTCTTACTGCGTCATTATACCTGTCGTCTTGATTGTCATCTTACTGTGTCATCTTACTGTGTCATTATACATGTCGTCTTGATTGTCATCTTACTGTGTCATTATACCTGTCGTCCTGATGTGTTGTCTTACTGCGTCATTATACCTCTCGTCTTGATTGTCATCTTACTGCGTCATTATACCTGTCGTCCTCATGTGGTGTCTTACTGCGTCATTATACTTGTCGTCTTGATTGTCATCTTACTGTTTCATTATACCTGTCAACCTGGTTGTCATCTTACTGTGTCATTATACCTGTCGTCTTGATTGTCATCTTATTGTTTCATTATACCTGTCGTCTTGATTGTCATCTTACAGTCATCATACCTGTCGTCCTGATGTGTTGTCTTACTGCGTCATTATACCTGTCGTCTTGGATGTCATCTTACTGTGTCATTATACCTGTCGTCTTGATTGTCATCTTACTGCGTCATTATACCTGTCGTCCTGATGTGTTGTCTTACTGTGTCATTATACCTGTCGTCTTGGTTGTCATCTTACTGTGTCATTATACCTGTCGTCTTGATTGTCATCTTACTGTGTCATTATACCTGTTGTCCTGATGTGTTGTCTTACTGTGTCATTATACCTGTCGTCTTGGTTGTCATCTTACTGTGTCATTATACCTGTCGTCTTGATTGTCATCTTACTGTGTCATTATACCTGTCGTCTTGATTGTCATCTTTCTGCGTCATTATACCTGTCGTCCTGATGTGTTGTCTTACTGCGTCATTATACCTGTCATCTTGGTTGTCATCTTACTGTGTCATTATACCTGTCGTCTTGACTGTCATCTTACTGTGTCATTATACCTGTCGTCTTGATTGTCATCTTACTGTCATTATACCTGTCGTCTTGGTTGTCATCTCACTGTGTCATTATACCTGTCCTCTTGATTGTCATCTTACTGTGTCATTCTACCTGTCGTCCTGATATGTTGTCTTGCTGCGTCATTATACCTGTCGTCTTGATTGTCATCTTACTGCGTCATTATACCTGTCGTCTTGACTGTCATCTTACTGTGTCATTATACCTGTCGTCTTGATTGTCATCTTACTGTCATTATACCTGTCGTCTTGGTTGTCATCTCACTGTGTCATTATACCTGTCGTCTTGATTGTCATCTTACTGTGTCATTATACCTGTCGTCTTGATTGTCATCTTACTGTGTCATTATACCTGTCGTCCTGATGTGTTGTCTTACTGCGTCATTATACCTGTCGTCTTGATTGTCATCTTACTGTGTCATAATACCTGTCGTCCTGATGTGTTGTCTTACTGCGTCATTATACCTGTCGTCCTGGTTGTCATCTTACTGCGTCATTATACCTGTCGTCTTGATTGTCATCTTACTGCGTCATTATACCTGTCGTCCTGATGTGTTGTCTTACTGCGTCATTATACCTGTCGTCTTGGTTGTCATCTTACTGTGTCATTATACCTGTCGTCTTGATTGTCATCTTACTGTGTCATTATACCTGTCGTCCTGATGTGTTGTCTTACTGCGTCATTATACCTGTCGTCTTGGTTGTCATCTTACTGTGTCATTATACCTGTCGTCTTGACTGTCATCTTACTAAGGCATTATACCTGTCGTCCTGATGTGTTGTCTTACTGCGTCATTATACCTGTCGGCCTGGTTGTCATCTTACTGCGTCATTATACCTATCGTCCTGATGTGTTGTCTTACTGCGTCATTATACCTGTCGTCCTGGTTGTCATCTTACTGTGTCATCTTACTGCGTCATTATACCTGTCGTCTTGATTGTCATCTTACTGTGTCATTATACCTGTCGTCCTGATATGTTGTCTTGCTGCGTCATTATACCTGTCTTCCTGGTTGTCATCTTACTGTGTCATTATACCTGTCCTCTAGATTGTCATCTTACTGTGTCATTCTACCTGTCGTCCTGATATGTTGTCTTGCTGCGTCATTATACCTGTCGTCTTGATTGTCATCTTACTGCGTCATTATACCTGTCGTCTTGACTGTCATCTTACTGTGTCATTATACCTGTCGTCTTGATTGTTATCTTACTGTCATTATACCTGTCGTCTTGGTTGTCATCTCACTGTGTCATTATACCTGTCGTCTTGATTGTCATCTTACTGTGTCATTATACCTGTCGTCCTGATGTGTTGTCTTACTGCGTCATTATACCTGTCGTCTTGATTGTCATCTTACTGTGTCATTATACCTGTCGTCCTGATGTGTTGTCTTACTGCGTCATTATACCTGTCGTCCTGGTTGTCATCTTACTGTGTCATCTTACTGTGTCATTATAGATGTCGTCTTGATTGTCATCTTACTGTGTCATCTTACTGCGTCATTATACCTGTCGTCTTGATTGTCATCTTACTGTGTCATTATACCTGTCGTCCTGATGTGTTGTCTTACTGCGTCATTATACCTGTCGTCTTGATTGTCATCTTATTGTTTCATTATACCTGTTGTCCTGGTTGTGTTGTCTTACTGCGTCATTATACCTGTCGTCTTGATTGTCATCTTACTGTCATTATACCTGTCGTCCTGATGTGTTGTCTTACTGCGTCATTATACCTGTCGTCTTCGCTGTCATCTTACTGTGTCAGTATACCTGTCGTCTTGATTGTCATCTTACTGTGTCATTTTCCCTTTCGTCTTGATTGTCATCTTACTGTGTCAATATACCTGTCGCCTTGGTTGTCATCTTACTGTGTCATTATACCTGTCGTCCTGATGTGTTGTCTTACTGCGTCCTTATACCTGTCTTCCTGGTTGCCATCTTAGTGTGTCATTATAGATGTCGTCTTGATTGTCATCTTACTGTGTCATCTTACTGCGTCATTATACCTGTCGTCTTGATTGTCATCTTACTGTGTCATTATACCTGTCGTCTTGATTGTCATCTTACTGTTTCATTATACCTGTCGTCCTGGTTGTCATCTTACTGTGTCATTATACCTGTCGTCTTGATTGTCATCTTACTGTGTCATCTTACTGTGTCATTATACATGTCGTCTTGATTGTCATCTTACTGTGTCATTATACTTGTCGTCCTGATGTGTTGTCTTACTGCGTCATTATACCTGTCGTCTTGATTGTCATCTTACTGCGTCATTATACCTGTCGTCCTCATGTGGTGTCTTACTGCGTCATTATACCTGTCGTCCTCATGTGGTGTCTTACTGCGTCATTATACCTGTCGTCCTGGTTGTCATCTTACTGTGTCATCTTACTGCGTCATTATACCTGTCGTCTTGATTGTCATCTTAATGCGTCATTATACCTGTCGTCCTGATGTGTTGTCTTACTGCGTCATTATACCTGTCGTCTTGGTTGTCATCTTACTGTGTCATTATACCTGTCGTCTTGATTGTCATCTTACTGTGTCATTATACCTGTCGTCCTGATGTGTTGTCTTACTGCGTGATTATACCTGTCGTCTTGGTTGTCATCTTACTGTGTCATTATACCTGTCGTCTTGATTGTCATCTTACTGCGGCATTATACCTGTCGTCCTGATGTGTTGTCTTACTGCGTCATTATACCTGTCGTCCTGGTTGTCATCTTACTGTGTCATCTTACTGCGTCATTATAGATATCCTCTTGATTGTCATCTTACTGTGTCATCTTACTGCGTCATTATACCTGTCGTCTTGATTGTCATCTTACTGTGTCATTATACCTGTCGTCCTGATATGTTGTCTTGCTGCGTCATTATACCTGTCTTCCTGGTTGTCATCTTACTGTGTCATTATACCTGTCATCTTGATTGTCATCTTACTGTGTCATTATACCTGTCGTCTTGATTGTCATCTTACTGTGTCTTTATATCTGTCGTCCTGGTGTGTTGTCTTACTGCGTCATTATAGCTGTCGTCTTGGTTGTCATCTTACTGTGTCATTATGCCTGTCGTCTTGATTGTCATCTTACTGTCTCATTATACCTGTCCTCTTGATTGTCATCTTACTGTGTCATTATACCTGTTGTCCTGATGTGTTGTCTTACTGCGTCATTATACTTGTCGTCTTGGTTGTCATCTTACTGTGTCATTATACCTGTCGTCTTGATTGTCATCTTATTGTTTCATTATACCTGTCGTCCTAGTTATCATCTTACTGTGTCATTATACCTGTCGTCTTGATTGTCATCTTACTGTTTCATTATACCTGTTGTCCTGGTTGTGTCGTCTTACTGCGTCATTATACCTGTCGTCTTGATTGTCATCTTACTGTCATTATACCTGTTGTCCTGATGTATTGTATTACTGCGTCATTATACCTGTCGTCTTGGTTGTCATCTTACTGTGTCATTATACCTGTCGTCTTGATTGTCATCTTACTGCGTCATTATACCTGTCGTCCTGATGTGTTGTCTTACTGCGTCATTATACCTGTCGTCTTGGTTGTCATCTTACTGTGTCTTTATACCTGTCGTCTTGATTGTCATCTTACTGTGTCATTATATCTGTCGTCCTGATGTGTTGTCTTACTGCGTCATTATACCTGTCGTCTTGGTTGTCATCTTACTGTGTCATTATACCTGTCATCTTGGTTGTCATCTTCCTGTGTCATTATACCTGTAGCCTTGATTGTCATCTTACTGTGTCTTTATATCTGTCGTCCTGATGTGTTGTCTTACTGCGTCCTTATACCTGTCGTCTTGATTTTCATCTTACTGCGTCATTATACCTGTCGTCTTGATTGTCATCTTACTGTGTCATTATACCTGTCGTCCTGATGTGTTGTCTTACTGCGTCATTATACCTGTCGTCTTGATTGTCATCTTACTGCGTCATTATACCTGTCGTCTTGATTGTCATCTTACTGTTTCATTATACCTGTCGTCTTGATTGTCATCTTACTGTTTCATTATACCTGTCATCTTGATTGTCATCTTACTGTGTCATTATACCTGTCGTCTTGATTGTCATCTTACTGTGTCTTTATATCTGTCGTCCTGGTGTGTTGTCTTACTACGTCATTATACCTGTCGTCTTGATTGTCATCTTACTGTCTCATTATACCTGTCGTCCTGATGTGTTGTCTTACTGCGTCATTATACCTGTCGTCTTGATTGTCATCTTACTGTCTCATTATACCTGTCGTCCTGATGTGTTGTCTTACTGCGTCATTATACCTGTCGTCCTGATGTGTTGTCTTACTGTGTCATTATACCTGTCGTCTTGGTTGTCATCTTACTGCGTCACTATAGGTGTCGTCTTGATTGTCATCTTACTACGTCATTATACCTGTCGTCTTGATTGTCATCTTACTGTCTCATTATACCTGTCGTCCTGATGTGTTGTCTTACTGCGTCATTATACCTGTCGTCTTGATTGTCATCTTACTGTCTCATTATACCTGTCGTCCTGATGTGTTGTCTTACTGCGTCATTATACCTGTCGTCCTGATGTGTTGTCTTACTGTGTCATTATACCTGTCGTCTTGGTTGTCATCTTACTGCGTCACTATAGGTGTCGTCTTGATTGTCATCTTACTGTGTCAATATACCTGTCGTCTTGGTTGTCATCTTACTGTGTCATTATACCTGTCGTCCTGATGTGTTGTCTTACTGCGTCATTATACCTGTCTTCCTGGTTGTCATCTTACTGTGTCATTATACCTGTCCTCTTGATTGTCATCTTACTGTGTCATTATATCTGTCGTCCTGATGTGTTGTCTTACCGCGTCATTATACCTGTCGTCCTGATGTGTTGTCTTACTGCGTCATTATACCTGTCGTCCTGGTTGTCATCTTACTGTGTCATCTTACTGTGTCATTATACATGTCGTCTTGATTGTCATCTTACTGTGTCATCTTACTGCGTCATTATACCTGTCGTCTTGATTGTCATTTCACTGTGTCATTATACCTGTCATCTTGATTGTCATCTTACTGTTTCATTATACCTGTCGTCCTGGTTGTCATCTTACTGCGTCATTATACCTGTCGTCTTGATTGTCATCTTACTGTTTCATTATACCTGTTGTCCTGGTTGTGTCGTCTTACTGCGACATTATACCTGTCGTCTTGATTGTCATCTTACTGTGTCATTATACCTGTCGTCTTGATTGTCATCTTACTGCGTCATTATACCTGTCGTCCTGATGTGTTGTCTTACTGCGTCATTATACCTGTCGTCTTGGTTGTCATCTTACTGTGTCATTATACCTGTCGTCTTGATTGTCATCTTACTGTGTCATTATACCTGTCGTCCTGATGTGTTGTCTTACTGCGTCATTATACCTGTCGTCTTGGTTGTCATTTTACTGTGTCATTATACCTGTCGTCTTGATTGTCATCTTACTGTGTCATTATACCTGTCGTCCTGATGTGTTGTCTTACTGCGTCATTATACCTGTCGTCTTGGTTGTCATCTTACTGTGTCATTATGCATGTCGTCTTGATTGTCATCTTACTGTGTCATTATACCTGTCGTCCTGATGTGTTGTCTTACTGCGTCATTATACCTGTCGTCCTGGTTGTCATCTTACTGTGTCATCTTACTGCGTCTTTATACCTGTCGTCTTGATTGTCATCTTACTGTGTCATTATACCTGTCCTCTTGATTGTCATCTTACTGTGTCATTATACCTGTCGTCCTGGTTGTCATCTAACTGTGTCATTATACCTGTCGTCTTGATTGTCATCTTACTGTGTCATCTTACTGCGTCTTTATACCTGTCGTCTTGATTGTCATCTTACTGTGTCATTATACCTGTCCTCTTGATTGTCATCTTACTGTGTCATTATACCTGTCGTCCTGGTTGTCATCTTACTGTGTCATTATACCTGTCGTCTTGATTGTCATCTTACTGTTTCAATATACCTGTTGTCCTGGTTGTGTCGTCTTACTGCGCCATTATACCTGTCGTCTTGATTGTCATCTTACTGTCATTATACCTGTTGTCCTGATGTGTTGTCTTACTGCGTCATTATACCTGTCGTCCTGATGTGTTGTCTTACTGCGTCATTATACCTGTCTTCCTGGTTGTCATCTTACTGTGTCATTATACCTGTCCTCTTGATTGTCATCTTACTGTGTCATGATACCTGTCGTCCTGATGTGTTGTCTTACTGCGTCATTATACCTGTCATCTTGATTGTCATCTTACTGTCTCATTATACCTGTCGTCTTGATTGTCATCTTACTGTGTCATTATCCGTGTCGTCTTGATTGTCATCTTACTGCGTCATTATACCTGTCGTCTTCATTGTCATCTTACTGCGTCATTATACCTGTCGTCTTGGTTGTCATCTTACTGTGTCATTATACGTGTCGTCTTGATTGTCATCTTACTTTGTCATTATACCTGTCGTCTTTATTGTCATCTTACTGTGTCATTATAAGTATCGCCTTGGTTGTCATCATACTGTGTCATTATACGTATCGTCTTGGTTATCATCTTACTGTGTCATTATACGTGTCGTCTTGATTGTCATCTTACTGTGTCATTATACATGTCGTCTTGATTGTCATCTTACTGCGTCATTATACCTTTCGTCCTGATGTGTCGTCTTACTGTGTCATTATACGTGTCGTCTTGATTGTCATCTTACTGTGTCATTATACGTATCGTCTTGGTTGTCATCTTACTGTGTCATTATACGTGTCGTCTTGATTGTCATCTTACTCTGTCATTATACCTGTCGTCTTGATTGTCATCTTACTGTTTCATTATACCTGTCGTCCTGGTTGTCATCTTACTGTGTCATTATACCTGTCGTCCTGATGTGTTGTCTTACTGCGTCATTATAAATGTCGTCTTGATTGTCATCTTACTGTGTCATCTTACTGTGTGATTATAAATGTCGTCTTGATTGTCATCTTACTGTGTCATCTTACTGCGTCATTATACCTGTCGTCTTCATTGTTATCTTACTGCGTCATTATTCCTGTCGTCTTGATTGTCATCTTACTGCGTCATTATACCTGTCGTCTTCATTGTCATCTTACTGTGTCATTATACCTGTCGTCCTGATGTGTTGTCTTACTGCGTCATTATACCTGTCGTCTTGGTTGTCATCTTACTGTGTCATTATACCTGTCGTCTTGATTGTCATCTTACTGTGTCATTATACCTGTCGTCCTGATGTGTTGTCTTACTGCGTCATTATACCTGTCGTCCTGGTTGTCATCTTACTGTGTCATCTTACTGTGTCATTATACATGTCGTCTTGATTGTCATCTTACTGTGTCATCTTACTGCATCATTATACCTGTCGTCTTGATTGTCATCTTACTGTGTCATTATACCTGTCATCTTGATTGTCATCTTACTGTTTCATTATACCTGTCGTCCTGGTTGTCATCTTACTGCGTCATTATACCTGTCGTCTTGATTGTCATCTTACTGTTTCATTATACCTGTTGTCCTGGTTGTGTCGTCTTACTGCGTCATTATACCTGTCGTCTTGATTGTCATCTTACTGTCATTATACCTGTTGTCCTGATGTATTGTATTACTGCGTCATTATACCTGTCGTCTTGGTTGTCATCTTACTGTGTCATTATACCTGTCGTCTTGATTGTCATCTTACTGCGTCATTATACCTGTCGTCCTGATGTGTTGTCTTACTGCGTCATTATACCTGTCGTCATGGTTGTCATCTTACTGTGTCATTATACCTGTCGACTTGATTGTCATCTTACTGTGTCATTATACCTGTCGTCCTGATGTGTTGTCTTACTGTGTCATTATACCTGTCGTCTTGGTTGTCATTTTACTGTGTCATTATACATGTCGTCTTGATTGTCATCTTACTGTGTCATCTTACTGCGTCATTATACCTGTCGTCTTCATTGTTATCTTACTGCGTCATTATTCCTGTCGTCTTGATTGTCATCTTACTGCGTCATTATACCTGTCGTCTTCATTGTCATCTTACTGTGTCATTATACCTGTCGTCCTGATGTGTTGTCTTACTGCGTCATTATACCTGTCGTCTTGGTTGTCATCTTACTGTGTCATTATACCTGTCGTCTTGATTGTCATCTTACTGTGTCATTATACCTGTCGTCCTGATGTGTTGTCTTACTGCGTCATTATACCTGTCGTCCTGGTTGTCATCTTACTGTGTCATCTTACTGTGTCATTATACATGTCGTCTTGATTGTCATCTTACTGTGTCATCTTACTGCATCATTATACCTGTCATCTTGATTGTCATCTTACTGTGTCATTATACCTGTCATCTTGATTGTCATCTTACTGTTTCATTATACCTGTCGTCCTGGTTGTCATCTTACGGCGTCATTATACCTGTCGTCTTGATTGTCATCTTACTGTTTCATTATACCTGTTGTCCTGGTTGTGTCGTCTTACTGCGTCATTATACCTGTCGTCTTGATTGTCATCTTACTGTCATTATACCTGTTGTCCTGATGTATTGTATTACTGCGTCATTATACCTGTCGTCTTGGTTGTCATCTTACTGTGTCATTATACATGTCGTCTTGATTGTCATCTTTCTGTGTCATCTTACTGCGTCATTATACCTGTCGTCTTGATTGTCATCTTACTGTGTCATTATACCTGTCATCTTGATTGTCATCTTACTGTTTCATTATACCTGTCGTCCTGGTTGTCATCTTACTGCGTCATTATAACTGTCGTCTTGATTGTCATCTTACTGTTTCATTATACCTGTCGTCCTGATGTGTTGTCTTACTGCGTCATTATACCTGTCGTCTTGATTGTCATCTTACTGCGTCATTATACCTGTCGTCTTGATTGTCATCTTACTGCGTCATTATACCTGTCGTTTTGGTTGTCATCTTACTGTGTCATTATACCTGTCGTCCTGATTTCTTGTCTTACTGCGTCATTATACCTGTATTCCTGGTTGTCATCTTACTGTGTCATTATACCTGTCCTCTTTATTGTCATCTTACTGCGTCATCATACCTGTCGTCCTGATGTGTTGTCTTACTGCGTCATTATACCTGTCGTCTTGATTGTCATCTTTCTCCGTCATTATACCTGTCGTCTTGATTGTCATCTGACTGCGTCATCATACCTGTCGTCTTGATTGTCATCTTACTGCGTCATTATACCTGTCTTGGTTGTCATCTTACTGTGTCATTATACCTGTCGTCTTGATTGTCATCTTACTGTGTCATTATACCTGTCGTCCTGATGTGTTGTCTTACTGCGTCATTATAGCTGTCGTCTTGATTGTCATCTTACTCCGTCATTATACCTGTCGTCCTGACGTGTTGTCTTACTGCGTCATTATACTTGTTGTCTTGGTTGTCATCTTACTGTGTCATTATACCTGTCGTCTTGATTGTCATCTTACTGTTTCATTATACCTGTCAGCCTGGTTGTCATCTTACTGTGTCATTATACCTGTCGTCTTGATTGTCATCTTACTGTGTCATTATACCTGTCGTCCTGATGTGTTGTCCTGCTGCGTCATTATACCTGTTGTCTTGGTTGTCATCTTACTGTGTCATTATACCTGTCGTCTTGATTGTCATCTTACTGCGTCATTATACCTGTCGTCCTGATGTGTTGTCTTACTGTTTCATTATACCTGTCATCTTGGTTGTCATCTTACTGTGTCATTATACCTGTCGTCCTGACGTGTTGTCTTACTGCGTCATTATACCTGTCATCTTGATTGTCATCTTACTGTGTCATTATACCTGTTGTCCTGACGTGTTGTCTTACTGCGTCATTATACCTGTCGTCTTGATTGTTATCTTACTGTGTCATTAAACCTTTGGTCTTGATTGTCATCTTACTGTGTCAATATACCTGTCGTCTTGGTTGTCATCTTACTGTGTCATTATACCTGTCGTCCTGATTTGTTGTCTTACTGCGTCATTATACCTGTATTCCTGGTTGTCATCTTACTGTGTCATTATACCTGTCCTCTTGATTGTCATCTTACTGCGTCATCATACCTGTCGTCCTGATGTGTTGTCTTACTGCGTCATTATACCTGTAGTCTTGATTGTCATCTTACTGTGTCATTATAGATGTCGTCTTGATTGTCATCTTACTGTGTCATTATACCTGTCTTGGTTGTCATCTTACTGTGTCATTATACCTGTCGTCTTGATTGTCATCTTACTGTGTCATTATACCTGTCGACCTGATGTGTTGTCTTACTGCGTCATTATAGCTGTCGCCTTGATTGTCATCTTACTCCGTCATTATACCTGTCGTCCTGACGTGTTGTCTTACTGCGTCATTATACCTGTCATCTTGATTGTCATCTTACTGTGTCATTATACCTGTTGTCCTGACGTGTTGTCTTACTGCGTCATTATACCTGTCGTCTTGATTGTTATCTTACTGTGTCATTATACCTTTCGTCTTGATTGTCATCTTACTGTGTCAATATACCTGTCGTCTTGGTTGTCATCTTACTGTGTCATTATACCTGTCGTCCTGATTTGTTGTCTTACTGCGTCATTATACCTGTATTCCTGGTTGTCATCTTACTGTGTCATTATACCTGTCCTCTTGATTGTCATCTTACTGCGTCATCATACCTGTCGTCCTGATGTGTTGTCTTACTGCGTCATTATACCTGTAGTCTTGATTGTCATCTTACTGTGTCATTATAGATGTCGTCTTGATTGTCATCTTACTGCGTCATTATACCTGTCTTGGTTGTCATCTTACTGTGTCATTATACCTGTCGTCTTGATTGTCATCTTACTGTGTCATTATACCTGTCGACCTGATGTGTTGTCTTACTGCGTCATTATAGCTGTCGCCTTGATTGTCATCTTACTCCGTCATTATACCTGTCGTCGTGATGTGGTGTCTTACTGCGTCATTATACTTGTCGTCTTGGTTGTCATCTTACTGTGTCATTACACCTGTCGTCTTGATTGTCATCTTACCGTTTCATTATACCTGTCAGCCTGGTTGTCATCTTACTGTGTCATTATACCTGTCGTCTTGATTGTCATCTTATTGTTTCATTATACCTGTTGTCCTGGTTGTCATCTTACTATGTCATTATACCTGTCGTCTTGATTGTCATCTTACAGTCATTATACCTGTCGTCCTGATGTGTTGTCTTACTGCCTCATTATACCTGTCGTCTTGGATGTCATCTTACTGTGTCATTATACCTGTCGTCTTGATGTGTTGTCTTACTGTGTCATTATACCTGTCGTCTTGGTTGTCATCTTACTGTGTCATTATACCTGTCGTCTTGATTGTCATCTTACTGTGTCATCTTACTGCGTCATTATACCTGTCCTCTTCATTGTTATCTTACTGCGTCATTATACCTGTCGTCTTGATTGTCATCTTACTGCGTCATTATACCTGTCGTCTTCATTGTCATCTTACTGTGTCATTATACCTGTCGTCCTGATGTGTTGTCTTACTGCGTCATTATACCTGTCGTCTTGGTTGTCATCTTCCTGTGTCATTATACCAGTCGTCCTGATGTGTTGTCTTACTGCGTCATTATACCTGTCGTCCTGGTTGTCATCTTACTGTGTCATTATACATGTCGTCTGGATTGTCATCTTACTGTGTCATCTTACTGCGTCATTATACCTGTCGTCTTGATTGTCATCTTACTGTGTCATTATACCTGTCGTCTTGATTGTCATCTTACTGTTTCATTATATCTGTCGTCCTGATGTGTTGTCTTACTGCGTCAATATACCTGTCGTCTTGATTGTCATCTTACTGCATCATTATACCTGTCGTCCTGGTTGTCATCTTACTGCGTCATTATACCTGTCGTCTTGATTGTCATCTTACTGTTTCATTATACCTGTCGTCCTGATGTGTTGTCTTACTGCGTCATTATACCTGTCGTCTTGATTGTCATCTTACTGCGTCATTATACCTGTCGTTTTGGTTGTCATCTTACTGTGTCATTATACCTGTCGTCCTGATTTCTTGTCTTACTGCGTCATTATACCTGTATTCCTGGTTGTCATCTTACTGTGTCATTATACCTGTCCTCTTTATTGTCATCTTACTGCGTCATCATACCTGTCGTCCTGATGTGTTGTCTTACTGCGTCATTATACCTGTCGTCTTGATTGTCATCTTTCTGCGTCATTATACCTGTCGTCTTGATTGTCATCTTACTGTTTCATTTTACCTGTCAGCCTGGTTGTCATCTTACTGTGTCATTATACCTGTCGTCTTGATTGTCATCTTACTGTGTCATTATACCTGTCGTCCTGATGTGTTGTCCTGCTGCGTCATTATACATGTCGTCTTGATTGTCATCTTACTGTGTCATCTTACTGCATCATTATACCTGTCGTCTTCATTGTTATCTAACTGCGTCATTATTCCTGTCGTCTTGATTGTCATCTTACTGCGTCATTATACCTGTCGTCTTCATTGTCATCTTACTGTGTCATTATACCTGTCGTCCTGATGTGTTGTCTTACTGCGTCATTATACCTGTCGTCTTGGTTGTCATCTTACTGCGTCATTATACCTGTCGTCTTGGTTGTCATCTTACTGCGTCATCATACCTGTCGTCCTGATGTGTTGTCTTACTGCGTCATTATACCTGTCGTCTTGATTGTCATCTTTCTGCGTCATTATACCTGTCGTCTTGATTGTCATCTGACTGCGTCATCATACCTGTCGTCTTGATTGTCATCTTACTGCGTCATTATACCTGTCTTGGTTGTCATCTTACTGTGTCATTATACCTGTCGTCTTGATTGTCATCTTACTGTGTCATTATACCTGTCGTCCTGATGTGTTGTCTTACTGCGTCATTATAGCTGTCGTCTTGATTGTCATCTTACTCCGTCATTATACCTGTCGTCCTGACGTGTTGTCTTACTGCGTCATTATACTTGTTGTCTTGGTTGTCATCTTACTGTGTCATTATACCTGTCGTCTTGATTGTCATCTTACTGTTTCATTATACCTGTCAGCCTGGTTGTCATCTTACTGTGTCATTATACCTGTCGTCTTGATTGTCATCTTACTGTGTCATTATACCTGTCGTCCTGATGTGTTGTCCTGCTGCGTCATTATACCTGTTGTCTTGGTTGTCATCTTACTGTGTCATTATACCTGTCGTCTTGATTGTCATCTTACTGCGTCATTATACCTGTCGTCCTGATGTGTTGTCTTACTGTTTCATTATACCTGTCATCTTGGTTGTCATCTTACTGTGTCATTATACCTGTCGTCCTGACGTGTTGTCTTACTGCGTCATTATACCTGTCATCTTGATTGTCATCTTACTGTGTCATTATACCTGTTGTCCTGACGTGTTGTCTTACTGCGTCATTATACCTGTCGTCTTGATTGT
Source organism: Semicossyphus pulcher (assembly GCF_022749685.1). Classification (NCBI taxonomy): domain Eukaryota; kingdom Metazoa; phylum Chordata; class Actinopteri; order Labriformes; family Labridae; genus Semicossyphus; species Semicossyphus pulcher. The sequence goes on from NW_027211692.1 coordinate 11,879,437, forward strand.
TATCTTACTGTGTCATTATACCTTTCGTCTTGATTGTCATCTTACTGTGTCAATATACCTGTCGTCTTGGTTGTCATCTTACTGTGTCATTATACCTGTCGTCCTGATTTGTTGTCTTACTGCGTCATTATACCTGTATTCCTGGTTGTCATCTTACTGTGTCATTATACCTGTCCTCTTGATTGTCATCTTACTGCGTCATCATACCTGTCGTCCTGATGTGTTGTCTTACTGCGTCATTATACCTGTAGTCTTGATTGTCATCTTACTGTGTCATTATAGATGTCGTCTTGATTGTCATCTTACTGCGTCATTATACCTGTCTTGGTTGTCATCTTACTGTGTCATTATACCTGTCGTCTTGATTGTCATCTTACTGTGTCATTATACCTGTCGACCTGATGTGTTGTCTTACTGCGTCATTATAGCTGTCGCCTTGATTGTCATCTTACTCCGTCATTATACCTGTCGTCGTGATGTGGTGTCTTACTGCGTCATTATACTTGTCGTCTTGGTTGTCATCTTACTGTGTCATTATACCTGTCGTCTTGATTGTCATCTTACCGTTTCATTATACCTGTCAGCCTGGTTGTCATCTTACTGTGTCATTATACCTGTCGTCTTGATTGTCATCTTCTTGTTTCATTATACCTGTTGTCCTGGTTGTCATCTTACTATGTCATTATACCTGTCGTCTTGATTGTCATCTTACAGTCATTATACCTGTCGTCCTGATGTGTTGTCTTACTGCCTCATTATACCTGTCGTCTTGGATGTCATCTTACTGTGTCATTATACCTGTCGTCTTGATGTGTTGTCTTACTGCGTCATTATACCTGTCGTCCTGATGTGTTGTCTTACTGTGTCATTATACCTGTCGTCTTGGTTGTCATCTTACTGTGTCATTATACCTGTCGTCTTGATTGTCATCTTACTGTGTCATCTTACTGCGTCATTATACCTGTCCTCTTCATTGTTATCTTACTGCGTCATTATACCTGTCGTCTTGATTGTCATCTTACTGCGTCATTATACCTGTCGTCTTCATTGTCATCTTACTGTGTCATTATACCTGTCGTCCTGATGTGTTGTCTTACTGCGTCATTATACCTGTCGTCTTGGTTGTCATCTTCCTGTGTCATTATACCAGTCGTCCTGATGTGTTGTCTTACTGCGTCATTATACCTGTCGTCCTGGTTGTCATCTTACTGTGTCATTATACATGTCGTCTGGATTGTCATCTTACTGTGTCATCTTACTGCGTCATTATACCTGTCGTCTTGATTGTCATCTTACTGTGTCATTATACCTGTCGTCCTGATGTGTTGTCTTACTGTTTCATTATACCTGTCATCTTGGTTGTCATCTTACTGTGTCATTATACCTGTCGTCCTGACGTGTTGTCTTACTGCGTCATTATACCTGTCATCTTGATTGTCATCTTACTGTGTCATTATACCTGTTGTCCTGACGTGTTGTCTTACTGCGTCATTATACCTGTCGTCTTGATTGTTATCTTACTGTGTCATTATACCTTTCGTCTTGATTGTCATCTTACTGTGTCAATATACCTGTCGTCTTGGTTGTCATCTTACTGTGTCATTATACCTGTCGTCCTGATTTGTTGTCTTACTGCGTCATTATACCTGTATTCCTGGTTGTCATCTTACTGTGTCATTATACCTGTCCTCTTGATTGTCATCTTACTGCGTCATCATACCTGTCGTCCTGATGTGTTGTCTTACTGCGTCATTATACCTGTAGTCTTGATTGTCATCTTACTGTGTCATTATAGATGTCGTCTTGATTGTCATCTTACTGCGTCATTATACCTGTCTTGGTTGTCATCTTACTGTGTCATTATACCTGTCGTCTTGATTGTCATCTTACTGTGTCATTATACCTGTCGACCTGATGTGTTGTCTTACTGCGTCATTATAGCTGTCGCCTTGATTGTCATCTTACTCCGTCATTATACCTGTCGTCGTGATGTGGTGTCTTACTGCGTCATTATACTTGTCGTCTTGGTTGTCATCTTACTGTGTCATTATACCTGTCGTCTTGATTGTCATCTTACCGTTTCATTATACCTGTCAGCCTGGTTGTCATCTTACTGTGTCATTATACCTGTCGTCTTGATTGTCATCTTCTTGTTTCATTATACCTGTTGTCCTGGTTGTCATCTTACTATGTCATTATACCTGTCGTCTTGATTGTCATCTTACAGTCATTATACCTGTCGTCCTGATGTGTTGTCTTACTGCCTCATTATACCTGTCGTCTTGGATGTCATCTTACTGTGTCATTATACCTGTCGTCTTGATGTGTTGTCTTACTGCGTCATTATACCTGTCGTCCTGATGTGTTGTCTTACTGTGTCATTATACCTGTCGTCTTGGTTGTCATCTTACTGTGTCATTATACCTGTCGTCTTGATTGTCATCTTACTGTGTCATCTTACTGCGTCATTATACCTGTCCTCTTCATTGTTATCTTACTGCGTCATTATACCTGTCGTCTTGATTGTCATCTTACTGCGTCATTATACCTGTCGTCTTCATTGTCATCTTACTGTGTCATTATACCTGTCGTCCTGATGTGTTGTCTTACTGCGTCATTATACCTGTCGTCTTGGTTGTCATCTTCCTGTGTCATTATACCAGTCGTCCTGATGTGTTGTCTTACTGCGTCATTATACCTGTCGTCCTGGTTGTCATCTTACTGTGTCATTATACATGTCGTCTGGATTGTCATCTTACTGTGTCATCTTACTGCGTCATTATACCTGTCGTCTTGATTGTCATCTTACTGTGTCATTATACCTGTCGTCCTGATGTGTTGTCTTACTGCGTCAATATACCTGTCGTCTTGATTGTCATCTTACTGCATCATTATACCTGTCGTCCTGATGTGTTGTCTTACTGCGTCATTATACCTGTCATCCTGGTTGTCATCTTACTGTGTCATCTTACTGTGTCATTATACATATCGTCTTGATTGTCATCTTACTGTGTCATCTTACTGCGTCTTTATACCTGTCGTCTTGATTGTCATCTTACTGTGTCATTATACCTGTCCTCTTGATTGTCATCTTACTGTGTCATTATACCTGTCGTCCTGATGTGTTGTCTTACTGTGACATTATACCTGTCGTCTTGATTGTCATCATACTGTGTCTTTATATCTGTCGTCCTGATGTGTTGTCTTACTACGTCATTATACCTGTCGTCTTGATTGTTATCTTACTGCGTCATTATACCTGTCGTCTTGATTGTCTTCTTACTGTGTCATTATACCTGTCGTCTTGACTGTCATCTTACTGTGTCATTATACCTGTCGGCCTGATGTGTTGTCTTACTGCGTCATTATACCTGTCGTCTTGATTGTCATCTTACTGCGTGATTATACGTGTCGTCTTGATTGTCAACTTATTGTGTCATTATACGTGTCGGCTTGATTTTCATCTTACTGCGTCATTATACCTGTCGTCTTGATTGTGATCTTACTGTGTCATTATACCTGTCGTCCTGATGTGTTGTCTTACTGCGTCATTATACCTGTCGTCTTGATTGTCATCTTACTGTGTCATTATATCTGTCGTCCTGATGTGTTGTCTTACTGTGTCATCTTACTGTGTCATTATACCTGTCGACCTGATGTGTTTTCTTACTGTGACATTATACCTGTCGTCTTGATTGTCATCTTCCTGTGTCATTATACCTGTCGTCCTGGTGTGTTGTCTTACTGCGTCATTATACCTGTCGTCTTGATTGTCATCTTACTGCGTCATTATACCTGTCGTCTTGATTGTCATCTTACTGCGTCATTATACCTGTCGTCTTAAATGTCACCTTACTGTGTCATTATACGTGTCGTCTTCGTTGTCATCTTACTGTGTCATTATACCTGTCGTACTGTTGTGTCGTGTCACTGCGTCATTATACCTGTCGTCCTGTCGTGTCATCTCACTGCGTCATTATACCTGTCGTCTTGTCGTGTCATCTCACTGCGTCATTATACCTGTCGTCTTGATTGTCATCTTACTGTGTCATTATACCTGTCGTCTTGATTGTCATCTTACTGTGTCATTATACCTGTCGTCCTGATGTGTTGTCTTGGTGCGTCATTATACCTGTCGTCTTGATTGTCATCTTACTGTGTCATTATACCTGTCGTCCTGATGTGTTGTCTTACTGTGTCATCTTACTGTGTCATTATACCTGTCGTCCAGATGTGTTGTCTTACTGTGTCATTATACCTGTCGTCTTGATTGTCATCTTACTGTGTCATTATACCTGTCGTCTTGATTGTCATCTTACTGTGTCATTATACCTGTCGTCCTGATGTGTTGTCTTGGTGCGTCATTATACCTGTCGTCTTGATTGTCATCTTACTGTGTCATTATACCTGTCGTCCTGATGTGTTGCCTTACTGCGTCATTATACCTGTCGTCTTGATTGTCATCTTACTGTGTCATTATACGTGTCGTCTTGGTTGTCGTCCTACTGTGTCATTATACCTGTCGTCCTGGTAATCGTCTTACCGTGTCATTATACCTGTCGTCCTGTCGTGTCGTCTCACTGTGTCATTATACCTGTCGTCCTGGTTGTCATCTTACTGCATCATTATACCTGTCGTCTTGATTGTCGTCTTACTGTGTCATTGTACCTGCCGTCCTGATGTGTCGTCTTACTGTGTCATTATACCTGTAATCCTGGTTGTTGTCTTACTGTGTCATTATACCTGTCGTCCTGATTTGTGTTGTCTTACTGTGTCATTATACCTGTCGTTCTGACTGTCATCTTACTGTGTCAATATACCTGTCGTCCTGGTTGTCATCTTAATGTGTCATTATACCTGTCGTCTTAATTGTCATCTTACTGTGTCATTATACCTGTCGTCTTGTCGTGTCATCTCACTGTGACATTATACCTGTCGTCTTGATTGTCATCTTCCTGTGTCATTATACCTGTCGTCCTGGTGTGTTGTCTTACTGCATCATTATACTTGTTGTCTTGATTGTCATCTTACTGTGTCATTATACCTGTCGTCCTGATGTGTCGTCTTACTGTGTCATTATACCTGTAATCCTGGTTGTTGTCTTACTGTGTCATTATACCTGTCGTCCTGATTTGTGTTGTCTTACTGCGTCATTATACCTGTCGTCATGATTGTCATCTTAATGTGTCATTATACCTGTCGTCTTAAATGTCACCTTACTGTGTCATTATACGTGTCGTCTTGGTTGTCATCTTACTGTGTCATTATACCTGTCGTCCTGTTGTGTCGTGTCACTGCGTCATTATACCTGTCGTCCTGTCGTGTCATCTCACTGCGTCATTATACCTGTCGTCTTGTCGTGTCATCTCACTGTGACATTATACCTGTCGTCTTGATTGTCATCTTCCTGTGTCATTATACCTGTCGTCCTGGTGTGTTGTCTTACTGCATCATTATACCTGTCGTCTTGATTGTCATCTTACTGTCATTATACCTGTCGTCATGATTGTCATCTTAATGTGTCATTATACCTGTCGTCTTAAATGTCACCTTACTGTGTCATTATACGTGTCGTCTTCGTTGTCATCTTACTGTGTCATTATACCTGTCGTCCTGTTGTGTCGTGTCACTGCGTCATTATACCTGTCGTCCTGTCGTGTCATCTCACTGCGTCATTATACCTGTCGTCTTGTCGTGTCATCTCACTGCGTCATTATACCTGTCGTCTTGATTGTCATCTTACTGTGTCATTATACCTGTCGTCTTGAATGTCATCTTACTGTGTCATTATACCTGTCGTCTTGATTGTCATCTTACAGTGTCATATCTGTCGTCTTGATTGTCATCTTACTGTGTCATTATACCTGTCGTCTTGGTTGTCATCTTACTGTGTCATTATACCTGTCGTCTTGGTTGTCATCTTACTGTGTCATTATACCTGTCGTCTTGAATGTCATCTTACTGTGTCATTATACCTGTAGTCTTGATTGTCATCTTACTGTGTCAACATACCTGTCGTCTTGGTTGTCATCTTACTGTGTCATTATACCTGTCGTCTTGGTTGTCATCTTACTGTGTCATTATACGTGTCGTCTTGATTGTCATCTTACTGCGTCAATATACCTGTCGTCTTGATTGTCATCTTACTGTGTCATTATACCTTTCGTCTTGATTGTCATCTTACTGTGTCAATATACCTGTCGTCTTGGTTGACATCTTACTGTGTCATTATACCTGTCGTCCTGATGTGTTCTCTTACTGCGTCATTATACCTGTCTTTCTGGTGTGTTGTCTTACTGTGTCATTATACCTGTCGTCTTGATTGTCATCTTACTGTGTCATTATACCTGTCGTCTTGATTGTCATCTTACTGTGTCATTATACCTGTCGTCCTGATGTCTTGTCTTGGTGCGTCATTATACCTGTCGTCTTGATTGTCATCTTACTGTGTCATTATACCTGTCGTCCTGATGTGTTGCCTTGCTGCGTCATTATACCTGTCGTCTTGATTGTCATCTTACTGTGTCATTATACGTGTCGTCTTGGTTGTCGTCCTACTGTGTCATTATACCTGTCGTCCTGGTAATCGTCTTACTGTGTCATTATACCTGTCGTCCTGTCGTGTCGTCTCACTGTGTCATTATACCTGTCGTCCTGGTTGTCATCTTACTGCATCATTATACCTGTCGTCTTGATTGTCGTCTTACTGTGTCATTGTACCTGCCGTCCTGATGTGTCGTCTTACTGTGTCATTATACCTGTAATCCTGGTTGTTGTCTTACTGTGTCATTATACCTGTCGTCCTGATTTGTGTTGTCTTACTGTGTCATTATACCTGTCGTTCTGGCTGTCATCTTACTGTGTCAATATACCTGTCGTCCTGGTTGTCATCTTACTGCGTCATTATACCTGTCGTCTTAATTGTCATCTTACTGTGTCATTATACGTGTCGTCTTGGTTGTCATCTTACTGCGTCATTATACCTGTCGTCCTGTCGTGTCATCTCACTGCGTCATTATACCTGTCGTCTTGATTGTCATCTTACTGTGTCATTATACCTGTCGTCTTGAATGTCATCTTACTGTGTCATTATACCTGTCGTCTTGATTGTCATCTTACTGTGTCATATCTGTCGTCTTGATTGTCATCTTACTGTGTCATTATACCTGTAGTCTTGATTGTCATCTTACTGTGTCAACATACCTGTCGTCTTGGTTGTCATCTCACTGCGTCATTATACCTGTCGTCTTGTCGTGTCATCTCACTGTGACATTATACCTGTCGTCTTGATTGTCATCTTCCTGTGTCATTATACCTGTCGTCCTGGTGTGTTGTCTTACTGCATCATTATACCTGTCGTCTTGATTGTCATCTTACTGTCATTATACCTGTCGTCATGATTGTCATCTTAATGTGTCATTATACCTGTCGTCTTAAATGTCACCTTACTGTGTCATTATACGTGTCGTCTTCGTTGTCATCTTATTGTGTCATTATACCTGTCGTCCTGTTGTGTCGTGTCACTGCGTCATTATACCTGTCGTCCTGTCGTGTCATCTCACTGCGTCATTATACCTGTCGTCTTGTCGTGTCATCTCACTGCGTCATTATACCTGTCGTCTTGATTGTCATCTTACTGTGTCATTATACCTGTCGTCTTGAATGTCATCTTACTGTGTCATTATACCTGTCGTCTTGATTGTCATCTTACTGTGTCATATCTGTCGTCTTGATTGTCATCTTACTGTGTCATTATACCTGTAGTCTTGATTGTCATCTTACTGTGTCAACATACCTGTCGTCTTGGTTGTCATCTTACTGTGTCATTATACCTGTCGTCTTGGTTGTCATCTTACTGTGTCATTATACGTGTCGTCTTGATTGTCATCTTACTGCGTCAATATACCTGTCGTCTTGATTGTCATCTTACTGCGTCATTATACCTGTCGTCTTGATTGTCATCTTACTGTGTCATTATACCTTTCGTCTTGATTGTCATCTTACTGTGTCAATATACCTGTCGTCTTGGTTGTCATCTTACTGTGTCATTATACCTGTCGTCCTGATGTGTTCTCTTACTGCGTCATTATACCTGTCTTTCTGGTGTGTTGTCTTACTGTGTCATTATACCTGTCGTCTTGATTGTCATCTTACTGTGTCATTATACCTGTCGTCCTGATGTGTTGTCTTACTGTGTCATCTTACTGTGTCATTATACCTGTCGTCCAGATGTGTTGTCTTACTGTGTCATTATACCTGTCGTCTTGATTGTCATCTTACTGTGTCATTGTACCTGTCGTCTTGATTGTCATCTTACTGTGTCATTATACCTGTCGTCCTGATGTGTTGTCTTGGTGCGTCATTATACCTGTCGTCTTGATTGTCATCTTACTGTGTCATTATACCTGTCGTCCTGATGTGTTGCCTTACTGCGTCATTATACCTGTCGTCTTGATTGTCATCTTACTGTGTCATTATACGTGTCGTCTTGGTTGTCGTCCTACTGTGTCATTATACCTGTCGTCCTGGTAATCGTCTCACTGTGTCATTATACCTGTCGTCCTGGTTGTCATCTTACTGCGTCATTATACCTGTCGTCTTGATTGTCGTCTTACTGTGTCATTATACCTGTCGTCCTGATGTGTCGTCTTACTGTGTCATTATACCTGTAATCCTGGTTGTTGTCTTACTGTGTCATTATACCTGTCGTCCTGATTTGTGTTGTCTTACTGTGTCATTATACCGGTCGTTCTGGCTGTCATCTTACTGTGTCAATATACCTGTCATCCTGGTTGTCATCTTACTGCGTCATTATACCTGTCGTCTTGATTGTCATCTTCATGTGTCATTATACCTGTCGTCTTAATTGTCATCTTACTGTGTCATTATACCTGTCGTCTTGATTGTCATCTTACTGTGTCAATATACCTGTCGTCTTGATTGTCATCTTACTGTGTTATTATACCTGTCGTCTTGATTGTCATCTTCCTGTGTCATTATACCTGTAGCCTTGATTGTCATCTCACTGTGTCTTTATATCTGTTGTCCTGATGTGTTGTCTTACTGCGTCCTTATACCTGTCGTCTTGATTGTCGTCTTACTGCGTCATTATACCTGTCATCTTACTGTGTCATCTTACTGCGTCATTATACCTGTCGTCTTGATTGTCATCTTACTGTGTCATTATACCTGTCGTCTTGGTTGTCATCTTACTGTGTCATTATACCTGTCGTCCTGATGTGTTGTCTTACTGCGTCATTATACCTGTCATCTTGGTTGTCATCTTACTGTGTCATTATACCTGTCGTCTTGACTGTCATCTTACTGTGTCATTATACCTGTCGTCTTGATTGTCATCTTACTGTCATTATACCTGTCGTCTTGGTTGTCATCTCACTGTGTCATTATACCTGTCGTCTTGATTGTCATCTTACTGTGTCATTATACCTGTCGTCCTGATGTGTTGTCTTACTGTGTCATTATACCTGTCGTCTTGATTGTCATCTTACTGTGTCATTATACCTGTCGTCCTGATGTGTTGTCTTACTGCGTCATTATACCTGTCATCTTGATTGTCATCTTACTGTGTCATTATACCTGTCGTCCTGATGTGTTGTCTAACTGCGTCATTATACCTGTCGTCTTGATTGTCATCTTACTGCGTCATTATACCTGTCGTCTTGGTTGTCATCTTACTGTGTCATTATACCTGTCGTCTTGGTTGTCATCTTACTGTGTCATTGTACCTGTCGTCTTGATTGTCATCTTACTGTGTCATTATACCTGTCGTCCTGATGTGTTGTCTTACTGCGTCATTATACTTGTCGTCTTGGTTGTCATCTTACTGTGTCATTATACCTGTCGTCTTGGTTGTCATCTTACTGTGTCATTGTACCTGTCGTCTTGATTGTCATCTTACTGTGTCATTATACCTGTCGTCCTGATGTGTTGTCTTACTGCGTCATTATACTTGTCGTCTTGATTGTCATCTTACTGCGTCATTATACCTGTCGTCCTGATGTGTTGTCTTACTGCGTCATTATACCTGTCATCTTGATTGTCATCTTACTGTGTCATTATACCTGTCGTCTTGATTGTCATCTTACTACGTCATTATACCTGTCGTCTTGATTGTCATCTTACTACGTCATTATACCTGTCGTCTTGATTGTCATCTTACTGTGTCATTATACCTTTCGTCTTGATTGTCATCTTACTGTGTAAATATACCTGTCGTCTTGGTTGACATCTTACTGTTTCATTATACCTGTTGTCCTGGTTGTGTCGTCTTACTGCGTCATTATACCTGTCGTCTTGATTGTCATCTTACTGTCATTATACCTGTTGTCCTGATGTGTTGTCTTACTGCGTCATTATACCTGTCGTCTTCGTTGTCATCTTACTGTGTCATTATACCTGTCGTCTTGATTGTCATGTTACTGTGTCATTTTCCCTTTCGTCTTGATTGTCATCTTACTGTGTCAATATACCTGTCGCCTTGGTTGTCATCTTACTGTGTCATTATACCTGTCGTCCTGATGTGTTGTCTTACTGCGTCCTTATACCTGTCTTCCTGGTTGTCATCTTACTGTGTCATTATACCTGTCGTCTTGATTGTCATCTTACTGTTTCATTATACCTGTTGTCCTGGTTGTGTCGTCTTACTGTGTCATTATACCTTTCGTCTTGATTGTCATCTTACTGTCATTATACCTGTTGTCCTGATGTGTTGTCTTACTGTGTCATTATAGCTGTCATCTTGATTGTCATCTTACTGTGTCATTATACCTGTCGTCCTGATGTGTTGTCTTACTGCGTCATTATACCTGTCGTCTTGATTGTTATCTTACTGCGTCATTATACCTGTCGTCTTGATTGTCATCTTACTGTGTCATTATACCTGTCGTCCTGATGTGTTGTCTTACTGCGTCATTATACCCGTCGTCTTGATTGTTATCTTACTGCGTCATTATACCTTTCGTCTTGATTGTCATCTTACTGTGTCAATATACCTGTCGTCTTGATTGTCATCTTACTGTGTCATTATACCTGTCGTCCTGATGTGTTGTCTTACTGCGTCATTATACCTGTCGTCTTGATTGTCATCTTACTGTGTCATTATACCTGTCGTCTTGATTGTCATCTTACTGTGTCATTATACCTGTCGTCTTGATTGTCATCTTTCTGTGTCATTATATCTGTCGTCCAGATGTGTTGTCTTACTGCGTCATTATACCTGTCGTCTTGATTGTCATCTTACTGTGTCATTATACCTGTCGTCTTGATTGTCATCTTACTGTGTCATTATACCTGTCGTCTTGATTGTCATCTTTCTGTGTCATTATATCTGTCGTCCAGATGTGTTGTCTTACTGCTTCATTATACCTGTCGTCTTGATTGTCATCTTACTGTGTCATTATACCTGTCGTCTTGATTGTCATCTTACTGTGTCATTATACCTGTCGTCCTGATGTGTTGTCTTACTGTGTCATTATACCTGTCGTCTTGATTGTCATCTTACTGTGTCATTATACCTGTCGTCCTGATGTGTTGTCTTACTGCGTCATTATACCTGTCATCTTGATTGTCATCTTACTGTGTCATTATACCTGTCGTCCTGATGTGTTGTCTAACTGCGTCATTATACCTGTCGTCTTGATTGTCATCTTACTGCGTCATTATACCTGTCGTCTTGGTTGTCATCTTACTGCGTCATTATACCTGTCGTCTTGGTTGTCATCTTACTGCGTCATTATACCTGTCGTCTTGGTTGTCATCTTACTGTGTCATTATACCTGTCGTCCTGATGTGTTGTCTTACTGCGTCATTATACCTGTCATCTTGATTGTCATCTTACTGTGTCATTATACCTGTCGTCCTGATGTGTTGTCTAACTGCGTCATTATACCTGTCGTCTTGATTGTCATCTTACTGTGTCATTATACCTGTCGTCTTGGTTGTCATCTTACTGCGTCATTATACCTGTCGTCTTGGTTGTCATCTTACTGTGTCATTATACCTGTCGTCCTGATGTGTTGTCTTACTGCGTCATTATACTTGTCGTCTTGATTGTCATCTTACTGCGTCATTATACCTGTCGTCCTGAAGTATTGTCTTACTGCGTCATTATACCTGTCATCTTGATTGTCATCTTACTGTGTCATTATACCTGTCGTCTTCATTGTCATCTTACTACGTCATTATACCTGTCGTCTTGATTGTCATCTTACTGTGTCATTATACCTTTCGTCTTGATTGTCATCTTACTGTGTAAATATACCTGTCGTCTTGGTTGACATCTTACTGTGTCATTATACCTGTCGTCCTGATGTGTTGTCTTACTGCGTCATTATACCTGTCTTCCTGGTCGTCATCTTACTGTGTCATTATACCTGTCATCTTGATTGTCATCTTACTGCGTCAATATACCTGTCGTCTTGATTGTCATCTTACTGTGTCATTATACCTGTCGTCCTGATGTGTTGTCTTACTGCGTCATTATACCTGTCATCTTGATTGTCATCTTACTGTGTCATTATACCTGTCGTCCTGATGTGTTGTCTAACTGCGTCATTATACCTGTCGTCTTGATTGTCATCTTACTGTGTCATTATACCTGTCGTCTTGGTTGTCATCTTACTGCGTCATTACACCTGTCGTCTTGGTTGTCATCTTACTGTGTCATTATACCTGTCGTCCTGATGTGTTGTCTTACTGCGTCATTATACTTGTCGTCTTGATTGTCATCTTACTGCGTCATTATACCTGTCGTCCTGATGTGTTGTCTTACTGCGTCATTATACCTGTCATCTTGATTGTCATCTTACTGTGTCATTATACCTGTCATCTTGATTGTCATCTTACTACGTCATTATACCTGTCGTCTTGATTGTCATCTTACTGTGTCATTATACCTTTCGTCTTCATTGTCATCTTACTACGTCATTATACCTGTCGTCTTGATTGTCATCTTACTGTGTCATTATACCTTTCGTCTTGATTGTCATCTTACTGTGTAAATATACCTGTCGTCTTGGTTGACATCTTACTGTGTCATTATACCTGTCGTCCTGATGTGTTGTCTTACTGCGTCATTATACCCGTCTTCCTGGTCGTCATCTTACTGTGTCATTATACCTGTCATCTTGATTGTCATCTTACTGCGTCAATATACCTGTCGTCTTGATTGTCATCTTACTGTGTCATTATACCTGCCGTCTTGATTGTCATCTTACTGCGTCAATATACCTGCCGTCTTGATTGTCATCTTACTGCGTCAATATACCTGTCGTCTTGATTGTCATCTTACTGTGTCATTATACCTGTCGTCTTGATTGTCATCTTACTGCGTCATTATACCTGTCGTCCTGATGTGTTGTCTTACTGTATCATTATACCTGTCGTCTTGGTTGTCATCTTACTGTGTCATTATACCGGTCGTCCTGATGTGTTGTCTTACTGTATCATTATACCTATTGTCCTGGTTGTCATCTTACTGTGTCATTATACCTGTCGTCTTGATTGTCATCTTACAGTAATTATACCTGTCGTCCTGATGCGTTGTCTTACTGCGTCATTATACCTGTCGTCTTGGATGTCATCTTACTGTGTCATTATACATGTCGTCTTGGTTGTCATCTTACTGTGTCATTATACCTGTCGTCTTGTATGTCATCTTACTGTGTCATTATACCTGTCGTCCTAATGTGTTGTCTTACTGCGTCATTATACCTGTCGTCTTGATTGTCATCTTACTGTGTCATTATACCTGTCGTCTTGATTGTCATCTTACTGTTTCAATATACCTGTCGTCTTGGTTGACATCTTACTGTGTCATTATACCTGTCGTCCTGATGTGTTGTCTTACTGCGTCATTATACCTGTCTTCCTGGTTGTCATCTTATTGTGTTATTATACCTGTCATCTTGATTGTCATCTTACTGTGTCATTATACATGTCGTCTTGATTGTCATCTTACTGCGTCAATATACCTGTCGTCTTGATTGTCATCTTACTGCGCCATTATACCTGTCGTCTTGATTGTCATCTTAATGCGTCATTATACCTGTCGTCTTGATTGTCATCTTACTGTGTCATTATACCTGTCGTCTTGATTGTCATCTTACTGTTTCATTATACCTGTTGTCCTGGTTGTCATCTTACTGTGTCATTATACCTGTCGTCTTGATTGTCATCTCACAGTAATTATACCTGTCGTCCTGATGTGTTGTCTTACTGCGTCATTATACCTATCGTCTTGGATGTCATCTTACTGTGTCATTATACCTGTCGTCTTGATTGTCATCTTACTGCGTCATTATACCTGTCCTCTTGGTTGTCATCTTACTGTGTCATTATACCTGTTGTCCTGTTGTGTCGTCTCACTGTGTCATTATACCTGTCATCTTGATTGTCATCTTACTGTGTCATTATACCTGTCGTCCTGGTTGTCATCTTACTGTGTCATTATACCTGTCCTCTTGGTTGTCATCTTACTGTGTCATTATACCTGTTGTCCTGTTGTGTCGTCTCACTGTGTCATTATACCTGTCATCTTGATTGTCATCTTACTGTGTCATTATACCTGTCGTCCTGGTTGTCGTCTTACTGCGTCATTATACCTGTCGTCTTGATTGTCATCTTACTGTCATTATACCTGTTGTCCTGATGTGTTGTCTTACTGCGTCATTATACCTGTCGTCTTCGTTGTCATCTTACTGTGTCATCATACCTGTCGTCTTGATTGTCATGTTACTGTGTCATTTTCCCTTTCGTCTTGATTGTCATCTTACTGTGTCAATATACCTGTCGCCTTGGTTGTCATCTTACTGTGTCATTATACCTGTCGTCCTGATGTGTTGTCTTACTGCGTCCTTATACCCGTCTTCCTGGTTGTCATCTTACTGTGTCATTATACCTGTCGTCTTGATTGTCATCTTACTGTGTCATTATACCTGTCGTCTTGATTGTCATCTTACTGTTTCATTATACCTGTCGTCCTGGTTGTCATCTTACTGTGTCATTATACCTGTCGTCTTGATTGTCATCTTACTGTTTCATTATACCTGTTGTCCTGGTTGTGTCGTCTTACTGCGTCATTATACCTGTCGTCTTGATTGTCATCTTACTGTCATTATACCTGTTGTCCTGATGTGTTGTCTTACTGTGTCATTATAGCTGTCATCTTGATTGTCATCTTACTGTGTCATTATACCTGTCGTCTTGATTGTTATCTTACTGCGTCATTATACCTGTCGTCTTGATTATCATCTTACTGTGTCATTATACCTGTCGTCCTGATGTGTTGTCTTACTGCGTCATTATACCCGTCGTCTTGATTGTTATCTTACTGCGTCATTATACCTTTCGTCTTGATTGTCATCTTACTGTGTCAATATACCTGTCGTCTTGGTTGTCATCTTACTGTGTCATTATACCTGTCGTCCTGATGTGTTGTCTTACTGCGTCATTATACCTGTCGTCTTGATTGTCATCTTACTGTGTCATTATACCTGTCGTCTTGATTGTCATCTTACTGTGTCATTATACCTGTCGTCTTGATTGTCATCTTTCTGTGTCATTATATCTGTCGTCCAGATGTGTTGTCTTACTGCTTCATTATACCTGTCGTCTTGATTGTCATCTTACTGTGTCATTATACATGTCGTCTTGATTGTCATCTTACTGTGTCATTATACCTGTCGTCTTGATTGTCATCTTACTGTGTCATTATACCTGTCGTCCTGATGTGTTGTCTTACTGTGTCATTATACCTGTCGTCTTGATTGTCATCTTACTGTGTCATTATACCTGTCGTCCTGATGTGTTGTCTTACTGCGTCATTATACCTGTCATCTTGATTGTCATCTTACTGTGTCATTATACCTGTCGTCCTGATGTGTTGTCTAACTGCGTCATTATACCTGTCGTCTTGATTGTCATCTTACTGCGTCATTATACCTGTCGTCTTGGTTGTCATCTTACTGCGTCATTATACCTGTCGTCTTGGTTGTCATCTTACTGCGTCATTATACCTGTCGTCTTGGTTGTCATCTTACTGTGTCATTATACCTGTCGTCCTGATGTGTTGTCTTACTGCGTCATTATACCTGTCATCTTGATTGTCATCTTACTGTGTCATTATACCTGTCGTCCTGATGTGTTGTCTAACTGCGTCATTATACCTGTCGTCTTGATTGTCATCTTACTGTGTCATTATACCTGTCGTCTTGGTTGTCATCTTACTGCGTCATTATACCTGTCGTCTTGGTTGTCATCTTACTGTGTCATTATACCTGTCGTCCTGATGTGTTGTCTTACTGCGTCATTATACCTGTCATCTTGATTGTCATCTTACTGCGTCATTATACCTGTCGTCCTGATGTGTTGTCTTACTGCGTCATTATACCTGTCATCTTGATTGTCATCTTACTGTGTCATTATACCTGTCGTCTTCATTGTCATCTTACTACGTCATTATACCTGTCGTCTTGATTGTCATCTTACTGTGTCATTATACCTGTCGTCTTGATTGTCATCTTACTGTGTAAATATACCTGTCGTCTTGGTTGACATCTTACTGTGTCATTATACCTGTCGTCCTGATGTGTTGTCTTACTGCGTCATTATACCTGTCTTCCTGGTCGTCATCTTACTGTGTCATTATACCTGTCATCTTGATTGTCATCTTACTGCGTCAATATACCTGTCGTCTTGATTGTCATCTTACTGTGTCATTATACCTGTCGTCCTGATGTGTTGTCTTACTGCGTCATTATACCTGTCATCTTGATTGTCATCTTACTGTGTCATTATACCTGTCGTCCTGATGTGTTGTCTAACTGCGTCATTATACCTGTCGTCTTGATTGTCATCTTACTGTGTCATTATACCTGTCGTCTTGGTTGTCATCTTACTGCGTCATTATACCTGTCGTCTTGGTTGTCATCTTACTGTGTCATTATACCTGTCGTCCTGATGTGTTGTCTTACTGCGTCATTATACTTGTCGTCTTGATTGTCATCTTACTGCGTCATTATACCTGTCGTCCTGATGTGTTGTCTTACTGCGTCATTATACCTGTCATCTTGATTGTCATCTTACTGTGTCATTTTACCTGTCGTCTTGATTGTCATCTTACTGTGTCATTATACCTTTCGTCTTGATTGTCATCTTACTGTGTAAATATACCTGTCGTCTTGGTTGACATCTTACTGTGTCATTATACCTGTCGTCCTGATGCGTTGTCTTACTGCGTCATTATACCTGTCTTCCTGGTCGTCATCTTACTGTGTCATTATACCTGTCATCTTGATTGTCATCTTACTGCGTCAATATACCTGTCGTCTTGATTGTCATCTTACTGTGTCATTATACCTGCCGTCTTGATTGTCATCTTACTGCGTCAATATACCTGCCGTCTTGATTGTCATCTTACTGCGTCAATATACCTGTCGTCTTGATTGTCATCTTACTGTGTCATTATACCTGTCGTCTTGATTGTCATCTTACTGCGTCATTATACCTGTCGTCCTGATGTGTTGTCTTACTGTATCATTATACCTGTCGTCTTGGTTGTCATCTTACTGTGTCATTATACCTGTCGTCCTGATGTGTTGTCTTACTGTATCATTATACCTATTGTCCTGGTTGTCATCTTACTGTGTCATTATACCTGTCGTCTTGATTGTCATCTTACAGTAATTATACCTGTCGTCCTGATGTGTTGTCTTACTGCGTCATTATACCTGTCGTCTTGGATGTCATCTTACTGTGTCATTATACATGTCGTCTTGATTGTCATCTTACTGTGTCATTATACCTGTCGTCTTGTATGTCATCTTACTGTGTCATTATACCTGTCGTCCTAATGTGTTGTCTTACTGCGTCATTATACCTGTCGTCTTGATTGTCATCTTACTGTGTCATTATACCTGTCGTCTTGATTGTCATCTTACTGTGTCAATATACCTGTCGTCTTGGTTGACATCTTACTGTGTCATTATACCTGTCGTCCTGATGTGTTGTCTTACTGCGTCATTATACCTGTCTTCCTGGTTGTCATCTTATTGTGTCATTATACCTGTCATCTTGATTGTCATCTTACTGTGTCATTATACATGTCGTCTTGATTGTCATCTTACTGCGTCAATATACCTGTCGTCTTGATTGTCATCTTACTGCGCCATTATACCTGTCGTCTTGATTGTCATCTTAATGCGTCATTATACCTGTCGTCTTGATTGTCATCTTACTGTGTCATTATACCTGTCGTCTTGATTGTCATCTTACTGTTTCATTATACCTGTCGTCTTGATTGTCATCTTAATGCGTCATTATACCTGTCGTCTTGATTGTCATCTTACTGTGTCATTATACCTGTCGTCTTGATTGTCATCTTAATGCGTCATTATACCTGTCGTCCTGATGTGTTGTCTTACTGCGTCATTATACCTATCGTCTTGGATGTCATCTTACTGTGTCATTATACCTGTCGTCTTGATTGTCATCTTACTGCGTCATTATACCTGTCCTCTTGGTTGTCATCTTACTGTGTCATTATACCTGTTGTCCTGTTGTGTCGTCTCACTGTGTCATTATACCTGTCATCTTGATTGTCATCTTACTGTGTCATTATACCTGTCCTCTTGGTTGTCATCTTACTGTGTCATTATACCTGTTGTCCTGTTGTGTCGTCTCACTGTGTCATTATACCTGTCATCTTGATTGTCATCTCAATGCGTCATTATACCTGTCGTCCTGGTTGTCATCTTACTGTGTCATTATACCTGTCGTCTTGATTGTCATCTTAATGTGTCATTATACCTGTCGTCCTGGTTGTCATCTTACTGCGTCATTATACATGTCGTCCTGATGCGTTGTCTTAACGTGTCATTATACCTGTCATCCTGGTAGTCATCTTACTGTGTCATTATACCTGTCGTCTTGATTGTCATCTTACTGTGTCATTATACCTGTCGTCCTGGTTGTTGTCTTACTGTGTCATTATACCTGTCGTCCTGATGTGTCGTCTTACTGTGTCATTATACCTGTCGTCTTGATTGTCATCTTAACGTGTCATTATACCTGTCGTCCTGGTTGTCATCTTACTGCGTCATTATACCTGTCGTCTTGATTGTCATCTTACTGTGTCATTATACCTGTCGTCTTGATTGTCATCTTACTGTGTCATTATACCTGTCGTCCTGGTTGTTGTCTTACTGTGTCATTATACCTGTCGTCCTGGTTGTCATCTTACTGTGTCATTATACCTGTCGTCTTGATTGTCATCTTACTGTGTCATTATACCTGTCGTCCTGGTTGTTGTCTTACCGTGTCATTATACCTGTCGTCCTGGTAGTCATCTTACTGTGTCATTATACCTGTCGTCCTTGTTGTCATCTTACTGTGTCATTATACCTGTCGTCTTGATTGTCATCTTACTGTGTCATTATACCTGTCGTCCTGGTTGTTGTCTTACTGTGTCATTATACCTGTCGTCCTGATGTGTCGTCTTACTGTGTCATTATACCTCTCGTTCTGGTTGTCATCTCACTGTGTCATTATACCTGTCGTCCTGGTTGTCATCTTACTGCGTCATTATACCTGTCGTCCTGATGCGTTGTCTTACCGTGTCATTATACCTGTCGTCCTGGTAGTCATCTAACTGTGTCATTATACCTGTCGTCCTGGTTGTCATCTTACTGTGTCATTATACCTGTCGTCTTGATTGTCATCTTACTGTGTCATTATACCTGTCGTCCTGATGTGTCGTCTTACTGTGTCATTATACCTCTCGTTCTGGTTGTCATCTTACTGTGTCATTATACCTGTCGTCCTGATGTGTTGTCTTACTGCGTCATTATACCTGTCGTCTTAATTGTCATCTTACTGTGTCATTATACCTGTCGTCCTGGTTGTCATCTTACTGTGTCATTATACCTGTCGTCTTGGTTGTCATCTTACTGTGTTATTATACCTGTCGTCCTGGTTGTCATTTTACTGTGTCATTATACCTGTCATCCTGGTTGTCATCTTACTGTGTTATTATACCTGTCGTCTTGGTTGTCATCTTACTGTGTCATTATACCTGTCGTCCTGATGCGTTGTCTCACCGTGTCATTATACCTGTAGTCCTGGTTGTCATCTTACTGTGTTATTATGCCTGTCGCCCTGGTTGTCATCTTACTGTGTCATTATACCTGTCGTCTTGGTTGTCATCTTACTGTGTCATTATACCTGTCGTCTTGGTTGTCATCTTACTGTGTCAATATACCTGTCGTCCTGTTGTGTCGTCTCACTGTGTCATTATACCTGTCCTCCTGGTTGTCATCTTACTGCGTCATTATACCTGTTGTCCTGTTGTGTCGTCTCACTGTGTCATTATACCTGTCATCTTGATTGTCATCTTACTGTGTCATTATACCTGTCGTCCTGGTTGTCATCTTACTGTGTCATTATACCTGTCGTCCTGATGCGTTGTCTTACTGTGTCATTATACCTGTCGTCCTGGTTGTCATCTTACTGTGTCATTATACCTGTCGTCTTGATTGTCATCTTAATGTGTCATTATACCTGTCGTCCTGGTTGTCATCTTACTGTGTCATTATACCTGTCGTCCTGTTGTGTCGTCTCACTGTGTCATTATACCTGTCGTCCTGGTTGTCATCTTAATGCGTCATTATACCTGTCGTCCTGGTTGTCATCTTACTGCGTCATTATATCTGTCGTCCTGATGCGTTGTCTTACCGTGTCATTATATCTGTCGTCCTGGTAGTCATCTTACTGTTTCATTATACCTGTCGTCCTGGTTGTCATCTTACTGTGTCATTATACCTGTCGTCTTGATTGTCGTCTCACTGCGTCATTATACCTGTCATCCTGTCGTGTCGTCTTACTGTGTCATACCTGTAGTCGTGGTTGTCATCTTACTGTGTCATTATACCTGTCGTCTTGATTGTCATCTTAATGTGTCATTATACCTGTCGTCCTGGTTGTCATCTTACTGTGTCATTATACCTGTCGTCTTGATTGTCATTTTAATGTGTCATTATACCTGTCGTCCTGGTTGTCATCTTACTGCGTCATTATACCTGTCGTCCTGATGCGTTGTCTTACCGTGTCATTATACCTGTCGTCCTGGTAGTCATCTTACTGTGTCATTATACCTGTCGTCCTGGTTGTCATCTTACTGTGTCATTATACCTGTCGTCTTGATTGTCATCTTACTGTGTCATTATACCTGTCGTCCTGGTTGTTGTCTTACTGTGTCATTATACCTGTCGTCCTGTTTGTCATCTTACTGCGTCATTATACCTGTCGTCCTGATGTGTCATCTTACTGTGTCATTATACCTGTCGTCCTGATGTGTCGTCTTACTGTGTCATTATACCTCTCGTTCTGGTTGTCATCTTACTGCGTCATTATACCTGTCGTCTTGATCGTCATCTTACTGTGTCATTATACCTGTCGTCCTGATGTGTTGTCTTACTGCGTCATTATACCTGTCGTCTTAATTGTCATCTTACTGTGTCATTATACCTGTTGTCCTGGTTGTCATCTTACTGTGTCATTATACCTGTCGTCTTGATTGTCATCTCACAGTCATTATACCTGTCGTCCTGATGTGTTGTCTTACTGCGTCATTATACCTATCGTCTTGGATGTCATCTTACTGTGTCATTATACGTGTCGTCTTGGTTGTCATCTTACTGTGTCATTATACCTGTCGTCATGATTGTTGTCTCACTGCGTCATTATACCTGTCATCCTGTCGTGTCGTCTTACTGTGTCATTATACCTGTCGTCCTGGTTGTCATCTTACTGTGTCATTATGCCTGTCGTCCTGGTTTTCATCTTACTGTGTCATTATGCCTGTCGTCCTGGTTTTCATCTTACTGTGTCATTATACCTGTCGTCCTGGTTGTCATCTTACTGTGTCATTATGCCTGTCGTCCTGGTTTTCATCTTACTGTTTCATTATGCCTGTCGTCCTGGTTGTCATCTTACTGCGTCATTATACGAGTCGTCTTGGTTGTCATCTTACTGTGTCATTATACCCGTCGTCCTGTTGTGTCGTCTCACTGTGTCATTATACCTGTCCTCCTGGTTGTCATCTTACTGCGTCATTATACTTGTCGTCCTGGTTGTTATCTTACTGTGTCATTATACCTGACGTCCTGATGCGTTGTCTTACTGTGTCATTATACCTGTCGTCCTGGTTGTCATCTTACTGTGTCATTATACCTGTCGTCCTGTTGTGTCGTCTTACTGTGTCATTGTACCTGTCATCCTGGTTGTCATCTTACTGCGTCATTATACTTGTCGTCCTGGTTGTTATCTTACTGTGTCATTATACCTGACGTCCTGATGCGTTGTCTTACTGTGTCATTATACCTGTCATCCTGGTTGTCATCTTACTGCGTCATTATACATTGCATCCATGCATTGGTCATCACATACATCATCATTATTATTTACTGTGTGTGAAAATAATATAGTCTATCATGTACATGAATGTGGAATTTCGTACCATCTCTGTGGATCAGAACGTCCTTCCCTTTCTTGAAGATCACGGTGGCTCCGCTGGCAGTGGCTGCTTTCACCGAGAAAATGTCTTGTGGATAGGATGGGATGTACAGGGCCTGCCTCAGCATGGTGTTCAGATGTCTGCCTCTGCTGTCCATCAGACAGACCTCTGCATCGCCACGGCGCTCTGCCACCCCCTTGCACCTCGTGCCGTCAGCCAGCTCCACGCAGTGTGTCTCGGCCTGGAACTCCTCATCAACTCCTCTCTGCTGCTGCATGCGCGCCTTCATCACGTTGTCATCTGTTGCTGTAGCCCGCATCCTCTGTGTCCTCGTAGCTGCGTAGCTTTGTTTTAAACTAAGCAAAAGATATGGTCTCATCACGCTGTGTGACATGGACCGCAAAGGGTTTGAAGGACTCAGGCAGCCCCTTCAGAACCATAGCTACCAGTAGTCCGTTACTTAATGTTTCACCAACATTTCTCAGCGCTGTGATTGCGGTCTCAGCGCGGATCACATATTCAGTCACAATTTCACTGTCTGACTTTTGAAGTGGTGTCAGTTCTGTATAAAGGTTGATTATACGTGGCTTTCCTTTACCTTGGTAATAGTCTCTCAAAATCTTCAGAGCTTCTCGCCCGTCGTCGGCTGCCTCTCGCATTACCAGCGATAGACTTTTATCGTCCAAGAACGGAATAAGTTCTGCATATGCCTCGGCATTCTTGGCTGCATCCACTAGCAGCTCCTCTGCGTCTTCTGTGTTGGGGACATCTAAAACAATGTCTTTCAGGCCCTGCAGACGAAGGTGGCCCAAGAATTGCGTCTCCCATAGTTTGTAATTCTTTTCATCTCCGTCGAACAGGAGCCGAGACGGCTTGTATCTGCAATTCTTCTACTCATGGTGCTAACAGCGTCTAATCATCACACACGGTGGAAACATGCTAAACTGTCTCTGGATTACTCTGGGCCTATAACCTGTTGACAGAGTAGTGCTATACAGCGGCTCAGTCTTGTGAACCCAAAAAGTTAAAAGTTCAAGCACCGAATTCTTGAAAGAATGAATTTGAGACGCTCCGCTGTTTTCCAGGTCACCTTCACTCAACTGAACTCAGCGGCGGTTGCAAGGCTTTTATTAAACAGGCCCACAATGGATACCAGACAGCTGGCCTGTCAGTCAATCAATCAATCAATAAACATAACATAACATAACATTAAGTTTGCCCATCATAAACACAAAATAACAAATAAACATTTGATAATTTGCAGCACCAACTCAACATGTAATATCAGATGAATATTATTTACAATGTTCCTTTCTGGCATAAACCCAGATTCAATAATATCAGTAATCCTATTTTTAACCTTTTAACAAAGATGAGAGCGAAAAGTTTTGCATCATTATTTAATAGACTAATCGGTCTCCAGTTTTCAATGCTTAACTTGTCTTTCTTTGGCTTTGGAATTAGTTTAATCAATCCCTGTCTCAGAGTGTGGGGCAGTTCCTCTTTTTCTAGAGCCTCTTCAAACAGTCCCGCGAAAACTGGAGCAATTGATTGTTTAAAGCATTTATAAAATTCCCCTATTATCCCATCATTCCCGGGAGCTTTGTAATCCTGAAGGGCATCAATACATTTTTGCACCTCGGTTATAGTTATTTTCTGGTCTCATATTGATTGGAAATCTTGATCTATTCTTCTAATATCCAGTTGTATGGTTTGAAGGAATGATGCTATTGTGTTGGGGGGTCAGCCAGATACAGCTTCTCATAAAAGCTCACTACAAATTGTGAGATTAATTTTCCATCTTCACATACAGTATCATTGATTTTAAGTTTGCACAGGGAAGATATTTCATGATTCCTTTTTTCTAAATTGAAGAAGTATTTTGTGCACTTTCCCCCTGTGGCACCTCTCGCCTTTCCCTCACAGATTTTATCCAATTCAGTCTGCAAGTAAGCCAATTCTTCCACTTCATCGCTGGTCGGGTCAGTTTTCTCTGATACTGGAATGATTTGGGTGATAAGTTGTAATTCTTTTTCTTTATTGTAGCTGCTGATCCTTCTGCTTAATCGTATGGCTAACTTTCTTATTTCATATTTCATTAATTCCCAGTATAGTCCAAATTACTTTAGCATGTTTGCTTGTCTCCAGCATTTATCAATGGTTTTCTGGCTTTCCTTTACAAATTCTTTATTTTGCAACAGAGTTTTGTTTAATTACCAATAATCTCTATTCAACTTCTGCCTATCAGATCCGAGATGGAATTGAATTGCTATAGCCTTGCGATCTGTCAGTATTGTGGGTTCTATTTTGATTAAGTCTACCTTATTACTTAGTTCTGCTGAAGTTAACCAAAAATCTATGTGGGATTGGAGGGATCTATTCTTATTGCTCCAAGTGTATACTTTTTCCTGTGGGTGTCTTTGTCTCCATATGTCAGTCAAGTTCATTCTGTGGCAAATGTTTTCCAACTAAGTTAATTGTTTGGTTTTGGGAGGCCATCTGTCCAAGCTTTCATCAAACACTGTGTTGAAATCTCCTCCCCGTAAGATTTCAGCAGAGGAAACAGTGCCAGCCATTGATTAACCTTATTTTCTACTGTTGAAAAAATGATGTTATTGAGAATTTTACTGTTGGAAGCATATATATTTATCAGGATAACAAGAGATTGGTTGATATCTGCCAACAGAATGATCCATCTGCCATCTTTATCCATTTCATGCTTTATAATCTGCCCACCAAATTTCCCCTGTAGGATGGCGACCCCTGCTGAGCGATTGCTGCCATGAGAAAACCAAGCCTTTCTCCCCCACCCAACTAGTGCGACACATCTGCCTCAGAAGAATGTGTTTCTTGGATGAAATAAAAATCTGCAACTTTATTCTGAAGAAATAAGAATAAATTCTTCCTTTTCATCTCATTCTTGATACCCCTGACATTGACAGAAAAAACAGAAGTTGCCATAAACTAAATTGGACAGACACACACACACACACACCTGCTCAAAAAACCTCTCTGGGTTGAGAGCAGATACTTCAGTGACTGGCTACTGCAGCAGGTCAGACCACATTTAAACTTAACTGAAAGATATACCCCTCTTCATTAACTGTTATATCACTCTCAATCTCTATTTCTAAATTTGAAGAGATAAATTACCATGAACAGACCAAAAAAGGAGAAGACTTGATGCAAGATGCAGTATTTTTAGAGAACAAGGACGTGACACTTTAAGAAAGAACATTTGTACTATTCCTGAAGAAAACCTTTTTTCATTTAAGAATTCAAGAAAAAAATATGGATTTTCGAGAAAAACAATGCAATATTTGAGAAAATAGACTAAGTACTTTTTTACTATTTCTGGAGAAAATATTTCTAAAGAATTTCTAAAGATAATTGCAAAAAATGTAGAATTTCAGGAAAAAAGATGCCATATTTTAACAAAAAATCTGTAATATTCCTGGAGAAAACTTGTAATATTCTTAGGAGAAAGCCATTGTTTTTCAAATGAACATTCCTGACAGTCACAAACAAACAAAAAACAGGCCTATAGAGCACTGAGTCCGTTTCTAAATAATGAGTTCAAATCAGATTTAGTCCTTACTGTTGCGGCCTGCAGCTCATAACTTTATAGTCTCATTGGCCTGTGGTAGCAAAAGTCTGTAACTTACGTGTCCTTGGCTGTAACTCTTTTACCGTCGATATGCGTGCGCTCCTCTGAAGCCCGCTGTCTTTCCCTCTTTCCTCGCCTTCTCCACCTGCGGCCACAGCTGGTTCCAGGAGTCCTTGGCTTCTTGTGTCAGGTCCTCCAGGATCCTTATTCATTTCTCCTGATGGAGAGGAGGAGCCCTGATGTTCTGGTATCCTTCCAGATTGTGACAGAAGGCGTACTATGACACGGCGGCTGGAGCGCTCGTGCCCAGTGCGAGGTCCCAATCTGTGCCCGATATCCACCGTGAGAGCCACCTGGTCCGCAATATCGTAGGAGATTCGGCCAAACAGGTCGATGAATATTTTCTTTATGTTCTCCAGCCATCTTCTCCGGTATTGCGGCCACTTGGAGGTTCCATCTTCTCCAATAGGCATCCAAATCGTTGTATTTGTCCCGGAGCTCCGTGCTGGCTTTCCCCAGGGTTGCAGCTTCGGCCGGGAGGGTGTTCACCTGGCCAGACATGGCCTCCACCCGCCCCAACATAGCCTCCAGAGAGTCTGTGACACTTTGTCGTTTTTGTGTTTTCTTTCACTGCATCTTCCAGGGATTGGAGTCGCTTGAGAGACTCAACTTGCCTCTTCTCAGTTCTCTCAAGTATGTTTAACGACTTTAAGTCAGAGTCCTCCAGCCTATCACTCACTGTTTTCTTTGATTTAGGCCCTTCAGGAGCTTCAGGTAAGTGCTCCGGGGTCGGTTCACCTTCCTCATCCATGAAGCTGTCCATGACCTTAAGTTTGTCGTCCAGGCAGTTACGCGCATCGGCGTGCATCTTGTTTATCAACTTTTTGTCCATGTTCTTCAATGCAATGCGTCTACTGACTTACTTATCTCTTCCTCCGGTATTCCAGTCCGACGCAGAAAAAGTTTGTAACCCACATGGAGTAGGCGTCCCTCTGCGGTTTGGTGCATCCGTACACTTTCCGACGTTCAGCCAATCATAATGTGTAACGTCATCTGTAACTGCAAGACCCCGAGCCAATCTGGCAGCCGAGCATATCTGGTACCTACACCGGTGAGATGGAGTGGATCGAACCACTGTAAGGCAAAGAAGGGGGGTGTCCAAATGGTATGAAACTAAAAAAAACCTGCTATTGAGTCTATAATCTGTTATTATCCTTTCATTGTGTATCATTGATATTATTGAAATTACATGTCTACAGTGCTACTTGGGGGGGACAAATCATATTTTCCCTAGGTTGAGTTGGTCGTGTCCCCTGTGTTACCTCCGGGATTTGGCGCCAACGTCGAATCTCAAACGCGGTATTTGGGTTTCTATATATATCTGTTTGTTGTGTCTGTATGGGAGTTTGATAGTCATGATGTCAAATTGCAGAGCCCAGGTTGCTTGGACCCATGCCTTTTTCTGTTTAGCAGAGCCGGAAAGCGTGCGTGTTCCACCGCCTAAAAAGGCAAGGATCTTGGAAGTTTGTGGGTTGGGGAGAAAGGTTTTAACTTTCCCTTTCACGGGGGATCACAGCGATATCACAAACAAATTATGTCTAGTTTACCCCCCACTCCGTGACTGTGGGGGGTTTACCCTGGCCAAAAGCAATAAGAACAGAACGTTAAAAAAAATAGAAATTCCACCTTCGGGATATTCAATTCCCTTTTTAATGGAATTTCTCGGAAGAAAGAGGGCCCCGCTGTATATTATACCTTTACAGCGGGGACTGCCCTTGCATCCGCCTTCAGAGGTATACAATGAAGTTTCTACTCAATGTCCTTTAAATGTTGGGTTAATTTGCATTATGTTCATTGCTGACATTTTTGGTCTGAAATTTCAGTTGAACGTTGTGATGCAACAGTGCCTAACATGTCACGTCGAGATTCCACTGTACCAGTTGGAGGAACATCTACAAACATGGTAAAGTTCGTTACAGCTTCATTTAGTAATTAGGCTAGCTTAACTCTAAGTTACATCTCAACAAAAACAACCAAAGCTTCTGCTGCGATTCGCACTGGGTCCTTCTCGATCCCCCCCAGTGAAATTTGGTCTGAACATATATAGAAACTGTCAGGGTCGGACTGGGAACAAAATTCGGCCCTGTGTGTGTGTGTGTGTGTGTGTGTGTGTGATTACGGGATCCGACTAGAGGGAGGGACGGCACGGGTCAGAGACAGATGATCCAGGGTGTGATCTACAAGCAGATCGGTTTTGCTTTATAACAATTTATAACAATGTGATCCAGCCGTGATACCCAGATATTCGCCGTATACCCAGTAGGAAAGGTCCCAAATTTCCGTATACCCACTTAAAAATACGCTAGGATGCGTAACAACACGCTTTCATTCATAAAATTTACTTTGTGCGCTGTGTTTGTCTGTGTGACGAAGCACGGACTCTTGGGCCATGTAGTTTTCCGTCGACCATGACATGACGTCACCTTACGTTACCATAGGAAACAACACAGTTGCTTGGCGGTAGTTTCTCGTCAGTAGGTTTGTAGCGTTTCACGTTACAAATGAGCTAACCTTAATGTGTAGAATCACGACAGAGATATCAAACGAAAGCAAACTCGGATAACACTTCAGTGTTTTCGTAAGCTGCTGCCGTTGTGGGTGGAACTGATAACGTTAGGGAAGTACAGAAAGGGAGCCTGATAGTGCCTGATGTTGTGAGGCAGATACTACTATAACGTTACGTGATAGTGATGCTATCGTCGTACCCTGTGAGTGGAAGTCGCATATACGGTAAGCTATATTAACGTTGCTGTAACAGCAGAGGATTCATTGGTGAGTTGCATCTAGAACTAGCTGATGTTTAGTTTGGTTAATCAATAATAGCGGGAGAAGGGAAGAGATGGTTCTGCTGCTACCGGTGTGTGTGTGTGTCTGACCAGTAATCAACAGAATCTTTTGCTTCACTAATATACAGTGATATACATTACAGGATATGCCCTTGTTCCTTTTTAGATGAGAACTTGACCAGGCCAGCCTTGTTTAGAGTCAGGCTAGGGAATTTAAAAGCATGCAAACTTGGTTAGAGTGGAGAAACAGAAAGTTAGGTAAATATCAGCAAACATGTAAAGCTGGTATAAACAGCTGAAATGAATAAAGTTAATTACTATACGCAAATAAGAGTATAGTTAATTCATGGTCATCTTAAAGGTGCATTAATTTCAGACATTTACACAATTAAATTCCTATGTTAGATATCAATATCTGGCACATAATTAGAGCTTTTGAAAGAGTGGAACATTCGCACTACAATAAACTAGACTACACCACTGCCGTTATGAGACTTGAAAATTGCAGGTAATATATGTGTAAATGTGTGATGAATCTTGTGACAGAAGCAGGTGAAATCTGTTCTAAACATAAACGTTTAATCAACGTCTTCATGTAGTCGGTGAAAAAATGTTTTGTAGCCTATCAGTTTTGAACGTGTTTTCATCCCGCACCTGACCGACTGTGATCTTCCTCTCATTTAGGCTATACATCAGCTGTAGCAGCACAGCGACACCCACAGTACATACCAAAGAATATACTTAAATATTTACATTAGAAATACCAAGTTTGGCTCTTAGAACTACATTCAGGTAAGGTAACATGTTTTCGTTGAAAATACATTAAAAAGACTACTATGGCCTCCGTTGAAACGGATTCAAAAGTGACCATTATTTCACGTTTATGTTTAGACCAAATTTCACCTGCTTCTGTCAGATGATTCATTACACATTTACGGCAATTTTCTTTTTTGCAAAAATGAGTCGACCTGGATACATCATCTGCACTTAGCCGAGCTTCCATGCCAATCGAGTGTCCGTTAGTTATTAATGAACTGCCTCAGCATCCAGGGGTTGGTTAGCCTACACAGTCAGAGCTGCTCAGCCGAAGTACCTGGGCATGCACAGTTTTCTTTTTTCTTCTTCTGAGGAGAATGTTCAAAACTGCTCCATTTACGATGTCTCTTGATGTCTCTTCTTGTTAACATCTCACCGCCCATAAAGCGATTTTTGTATGTAAAATAAAATGTGTTGAAATTACGTCTTTGTATAGACAGGATTTCACACGCCACTGCAAAAATAATTTTGGAGAAATGCCGCTACAATCATCACTTCCGTGACCCCTTCATTGCTATGAACAAAATGATTAAACAAAATCTGTCTCTGACACGTTGTCGTAACCGTATTTTAGCCGGTTGAAATGAGGTCTTAGACGTTCAGAACTGATTACACCCTGTTTTGTCAACCAAATTTCAGCGTTGAAATCCCTGTTTGTGCTCACTGGGTTCATTTCTGTTCATTCAAAGAAAGTTGGAGGGTGACCCTTTTTCTTGTTTTTACTAATCCATCTTCATTGACAATTTTTTCATAGACCTCTTTTGTGTGCGCGCGCGTGCGTGCTTGCATGTGTAATTCACCATCATTAACCTTTTTGTGTTGGAATATCCTTGTTGGGGTGCTGTCCCAAATTTAGACTTTTAAAGCGTTTGGCCATATAGAATACACATTTTATAAGTTAATGGTATATTTAAATTAAAAGTAAAATAACATTGACAAATAAAGCATTTGACACTTATCTTGTTAAGTTTAATTGTTAAATCGATTTAATCACAATGGTGTGGCACACATTTACTAAAATAATTTGGGTTTAATGATTTCTATGCTTGTATGCTCCTTCTCAGCACCAGCACTAATGCAGCGTCAGAGGAAAGGACAGCATCTGGCTCACAACAGAGGTACGTTGGACTTTTAGAAACCACAATTAATTTGTGCACTCCTCTGAAAGTGAACTTCACTAAGCTTAAGCTTTTAATGCTGTTTTTCCCCACTAGGGATGGAGATGAGTGTGAAGGATATTTTTTGTCATAATTAAAATCAAAAGTCCAAATCGAAAATTAAAAGAGATCAAATTAAAAAGATTAATATTTTACTACACTACTAGGGATAATCAGGCTATAATTAAACTTTAAAGGTAATTGGAAAAAGCGAGTTTAAAATGATAATTTGAAAATGTAAAGTGACAATGAAAAAAATCTACAGATGAAAATAGGAAAAATAAACTCAAAATGTGAGATGGAAAAGCATAAATGGAAATATTTAAATCAAAGCTTATTAGGAAAAAAAAAATACAATTTTGTGTTTTTTCATTTGACATTTGGAAAATGTATATACATGAGGACGCGTGGCCCAAAGGCTGGAGGGAGGTTTAGAAACAGGGAGCACTAGTAGAGGAACCAAGGCCCCTAAAAACTGAAATACCCCTGCGCGAAGTAGAACAAAGCGCAACCATGTGTTTGCGTAACTTTAATATGTCTAGTTTATGAAATGGATGGTTGTATCAAAATATTGTACTGCAAACCTGACCAGATGTCTCATCTTACCAAGCTAGTCTTCAGTGACTTGGCGAGCTCGAGGCGACTTTAAACGCTGAACTCACAAGTGCATCACAGGAGACCGAGGATACAGCCAACAACAGTGCTCTGTGCCCCCACTCAGGATTACCACCAAAAATAAGAAAGTGGGAGGACTCTTTACCTGCCCGGTGGCTAACTAATCAGGTTGCTCAAAATAAAACTGATAATAAAGTAATAAAGTAGTTAAGTCAAACAAAACCATGCAAGCCGCAACAACTTACGATGTAACAACAACAATGGCTACAAAACTAAAACTAAGGCCACATGATTCACAAAACACACATTTACCTCACCTCATGGACGTTTAATCCCGGACGAGCCCCATTTGTTACGCCCCACCCCATGGGGCTAACAACTATCCACAATTGACCCAACAAAATCACACGAAACACCTT
Organism: Semicossyphus pulcher; assembly: GCF_022749685.1. Lineage (NCBI taxonomy): Eukaryota > Metazoa > Chordata > Actinopteri > Labriformes > Labridae > Semicossyphus > Semicossyphus pulcher. Next base: position 11,911,425 of record NW_027211692.1, read on the forward strand.
TTAAAAGTCAAAACTAAGGGATTTATTACAAACAATACCAACAACCGAATCATTAACTGAAGTCAACTAAAAAGCAACCCATCACAAAAACTCCCAGTGTGAGAGGCAGCGCCACAGCAGTCCCCACTCCAGAAGCCTCTCCTTATGTCAGTGCTGGTGTTTTAAATAGGCGTCTGATCCAAGGCCAGGTGCACCTCATTAGCAATCAGGTTCACCTGCAGAGTTGAGAACAGAAGGGGAAAAGGGACAAACAGAACAGGAAGCACACACAGAATCAAGTACTTCTATTAGCAATATATTTGTCTATTTCCACATTTCTTGGCTCCACTATTCCTTTGCTAGATTGTATCCAACATTTACAAAATAATCATTAAATTCATCTGCAATTTTTTTAATCAATAATAATATTCTCATCTTTTACAAAATAATTTGGATAGTCAGCTTTTGCAGTACCCTTTTGGATTATGCTGTTTAGGACTTGCCTTGTTTCTTGAGTGTTGTTCCTTTATTGCTTCAATAATTTGTGATAATTTTCTTCTTTATTAGTTCTTATGATATTTACAAGTTTATGTTTATATAACTTATACATTACCTTACCTTCTTTTGTTCTCTCTTTCTTTTTTTTTTTTTTTTTATAAATCTCCTATATAACACATTTTTCTTCTTACATTCATTTTCTATCCCCTTGGTGATCCATGGCTTCTCCACATACTGGTGCTTCCTGACTTTTTTAAAGGAAATGTTTTTTATATGACATAATTAATGTGGATGGGTGGTGGTTTTGTTGGGATCTTCATTTGCATAAACTTACTCCAATTCTGTTCTCCAATCCCCCAGGTCCACCTCGAGGGCAACGAGGGCTTTTGATGTATTATAATAAATAAATAAAAACTGTATTGTATACACAATTGTATTTGTGAATATGTTGTCTATCAATGTAGCGATGTGTACTATTGTTATTCTACATTGGAAAAAAAAATAACTTGTAGGATTTACTTAAGACTCCTGTGATGAGTTTTCCACTGGTTATGAAACAGACCGAAAATAATTCTGTTCAGGTATAATTCTATATACCTATTTTTAAGGCCTGAAACTGCTGGCGGGGGGTAGGTGTCAGACGAAGCGATTAACTGCACACTGCCTTTGTTGACATTTTCCACGGCAAAAATTTTAAGCGGGTGATACATTTGACTGTTAAAGAAAGCAGGATGAGATTTTTTGTTAAAAAACATCCCTTAAGGTAGCCCAGAATTGACAGTACTTACCATGGCAATAGCATTCAAGACAGAAACTTGGACTTTAAAGCCTTCCCTTATGAGGGACAACTTAACCCCAATCAGTTCTCTGTAATTTTCTGAAACACCTCAAAACTGTAGTGCATAAGCATCATGCAACCTCTAGTATTACGGCAACATCTGGTGACATCATCTTGCCTTTAAAAACACAATCACCAGCATGGTTGCGATCCCTGGGGAACGTAGTAAAATACCCCTCCAAACACGAATGAGATGTCACAGAAGATAGTGTACTATTATCCTATGTTAGGGGATATTGACACAAATATGCCATATGTAAGTAATTTTTTCCTTTTTTTTCAAATTTTAACTGTGGGGAGAGAAACAAGACAAACAACTTACCAAGTTTTTTTTTGTTACCACAGCTGACCATCTATGCCAAAATGTACAAGCAACTCCAAAATATGAAGTCTCCAAGGAAGAGGCAGGGCCCCATGCCACAAAGAAGGGTGGCAAAGAGGTCTCTCTTCAATACAAGCAACACCAAAGATGAGACAGATGGTGACACAAGCGGTTCAAGTGCTTCAATCAGAATTCTTGCGAGCAACGATGACCTCGGCGACAAAAACTTCAGTGCAGGTATGTGTTAAATGTGGGAAAATTAAAGTGTGCTGTCATAGTACTAGTTTTCTGTACATTTAAAGGGCTTAAGCCTGTACTCTGACGACAACTGCCTTCAACCCATGCACCAGAGTACATTGCTAGGCATGCATTGTGGAATTTTTGCCTGTAGATATGCTGATACTGCTATCTAGAAATTATTCAATTGTTTTATCCAAGAAACGCCGCCCTCCCTGAGCCCCCCTGGAATTTTGGCAGCTGCTTTCTGATTCTAATACACTACCAAGTTAGCAAGGTAGCAATGCAATGTTTGATTTTTATGCCAATATTTGCTGCTTCAATGACTTTCTAATAAAATTGTTAATTGAATTGTAATAATACATATGACCTGTCCCTTAAACATATGATTTATCTTCCCTGCTGCTGGTGCAAAATGGTTACATTGAAACGTCTATCCCTGTCTCCCCTGTTGTATCTATTTTAGCAGGCCAGGACAGTCTGAAGATGCAGGAGAGGCGCTACAAAACACTCAGCAACATGTACAAGAAACCCAACTTGAAGCCCAACCAAAATGGCGTTGCTCAAATTTTGGACCTTGAGTTTGAGGCCAGGATGGCCTTTATTGACTCAGATGTTACAAGGAAAGAAGACAGACCCACAAAAATCTATGAGGCATATCCGTGCTTTAAGGACACTCGAAATGTATGTTTCTTAACTTGCGTCACTGAAACTCTGTGCTTGTTTTTGCACATGCTGTCCATTATCAAGCCTGCACAGTGGTAGAGTAACTGTGAGCATGATTTTGTCCTAGGCAATGGATGAGCTGCGTCACATCCTAGATGGCACCGACTGTAAATACTAGGGCTGTCAATCGATTAAATATTTAATCGCAATTAATCGCATGGTTGTCCGTAGTTAACTCATGATTAATCGCAAATTAATTAATCACATTTTTTACCTGTTGTAAACGTACCTTAAAGATATATTTTTTTCAAGTTTTTAATACTCTTATCAACATGGGAATGGACAAATATGCTTCCTTTATGCAAATGTATGTTTATTATTATTGCAACATTCCAAAACAATGACAAATACTGTCCAGAATATTCTACAGAATAACCTCAAAGGTACTGCACGCTCAAAAAATATGCTGAAAGCATAACATGGCAAACTGAAGCCAACAAGCAACAACAGATGGGCATATTGACCTGAATGTAACATTCCTAAGTAATAAGTCATTGAGTCTGCAGTAGGAAATAAAAATAACATCATTTTAGTCAAACTCTAATAACTTCAAGACATTTTTCACAACCTGGGGCTCTCTGCATCAGCTGTGTGCTTGGCCTGCATGTGGTAAGACTTGACATACCCCGCTGGTAACTCCGATCACATCGACAGTAAATAGAAATAACTTTTGTCTTGTCCAGAGAACCATCCAGCAGGGCTTTGTGGCTGAACTTGCCATTTTAAAGACCCTTTTCTTTATCCATTTCTGCTCACAGAGGTTTGTTTCTGCTTGCTATCCACAACGTTACCACTGATGATTCCTGATTTCACAAAATACAGGGTCATAATAATATAACACGCATGCGTTAATCACACGCCAAAATAAATTGTGGCGGTAAAGGGAATGTGCGTCAAGGCGTTATTATCACGTTAACTTTGACAGCCCTAGTAAATACATGGAGGAAACAAAGGGAAGATGGGCAGATATCTGTGCCAAGGTGCAGTTCTATGGCGTGTGGAAGAAAGCCCTGAAACCCCTTTCCACACGAATCTGTGTGGAGATAAGTTGCTGTTCCATATACCAAATCCATTGTTATCTCAGGCATGTTCGACCTATTCCATACTGTTAGGTTATATATGCCAACCCACAAAAAGCACACCTGTTTTGCCTAAGCAACTGTTTGAAGACTGAATCAGTTGAATAAATAAGTTGAGCCTGGTGTGCTCCTTCTTGGCTGGAATTAAAACCTGCAGCCACATTGCTCCTTTATGGAATAGTTTGGACTTGCCTGCATCATTGAAGTAATGTAAGGTCTGAAATGTTTATGACTTTATTGTTTTATAACTATTATTGACTTGTTTAGTTAGAATTGGTCTGACTTTCTTACTCATATCTTAAACCTGTCTTTGAAAGCTGGTGAGGAAATTGTTTTTTCTCTTGTAAGAGTTTGAGTTGAGCTATCTTATGTAATTTGACATTGACCTTTCATTTAAAAAACAAAAGTGATTAAATTGTGGTTTTCTCTGTTGATCTGATCTCAATAAGGAATTTTATGCTTTCATTTCATCTCTACTAGTTATATTATTCCAACGCAATGTATTCAGGGCCAAAGGACCACTTCACACCTTCTGGTACAAAACGCAGCAGCTCGGTTTTTAACAAATACTAGAAAGCAAGATCCTATCAGCTGTTTTAGCCACTCTTCACTCTTATCCAGAATTGATTTTAAGATTAAACTGATTATTTTTATTTAATATTATTTTATTATAGATTATTTTTACTTCATTGTTCAGCCCCCAGTTACATTGCTGAATTGCTGCTTCCCTATAAGCTAGAGAGCAGGCCTCAGATCCTCGGGCAGGGCTCTGCTGGCTGTTCCGAAGTCCTGGCTCAAAACTATAGGCGACCAGGCTTTTGCAGTCAGGGCCCCTCAGGTCTGGAACTCCCTGTGCCATCTTTTTAATGTTATTGCTTACTAGTTTTATAGATAACTTTTGGGTTTTTTATTTCTATTTTTATTCTGTATTGTTGTGATTGTCTGATTTTATGTCATTGCAATCCTGAAATGTTTTAATTTCAGTTTTAAACATGTACAGAACTTTGTAACTTGGTTTAGAAAACTGCTGTATTAATAAAGTTGATTATCATTATACTAATCTGTCAGTTAATGGTATGTTACCCGATCCTGCTGATAGATTATTTTAAGTTAACTTAATGTTGAATTTTTTTGTCCCATAGTGGATTTCACCATCGCCCTCTTGAATGCCCTCTCGTCTCTTTTCCCTTCGCCACCTCCAAAGCGGCTCGGGAACCCCAGTGAGGCACTCATGTTCTTCAGGTGAGAATTGTCATCTTGGTCCTTTACTAGCAACTGTAATGCGTCCTTGCTCTTGCTACCTTACTGCTGTTCTCTTAGAAGTCCTTTAATCAACACTGAAGTGTTGTTCCTTTTCATCCAATGATAGCCAGTGGAGGATCCATCGCTGTACTTGGAGAAGCGGCCTCTCTCCTCCCCAGTGTTACTCTTCAATGGAACAGCCGGCATCCTCGCTGTGGGAAACATACCTGTGAGCACCTGAACCAAGGAGGAATTCTTTTAAGGAATGTTAGTGTTAATGGCATACTATGACACTTTGCACCTGACGTACCCGACATGTGGGTCAGTCATTCAAACAGAGGTACTAGGCGATGTCATCCACTATCGAGTAATAGTGCATAAAGGAAAGCAATCACTGGGTGGAAATCAGTCATTGAGAAGTAGATGAAGCATGTTGATCAGCATATTGTCAAGTCTGATGTGCTTATTTTCTGTTTGCATTGGTTTTCAGTCATTTGTTCTGTCCCTGACTTGGCTAGCTAGGATATCCAGTTTTTACTTCAATTTCCTCTGCTGAGGTCTTTAGGTTCACTGTTATTAACTGGTTTTATTTCATCCATGTCTCAATGCTGCCGATATTTGTCTCATGTTCCAATGATTTAACCGTATTCTCCAGTGATCCAATGTCATCTCTCCCCGTTAGAAAATATGTAAGTTGTGAACGCCTTTTATGCAACAGGTGTCTGAGAGTAGGCTGTATGTTTCCCACAGTCTAGGATTGCAGTAGGTTATTGAATTGCCTGTTTGTTTTTTCTACAATTTGCACAAAAAACTGTTACTTTTATTGAAACTGTCAGTCAAATGATTAATTATTAAACGTTAATGTTAATTTAACTAGTCCTGATTGTGATTTCAGTATCTGTTTAAGAAGTATGCATGCTAATAACTAATTTTAAGTAAAAAAACTTTTCAAGATGAGCCAGCTTGTGTCAAGTAACGAAGTCATAGTATTGAGTAATTTTATGTTTAAATGAGTGATTTTCTCTTGTTCCTTGGCCTTCATTTTTCCAGTGTGCTAAAATTAAGAATGCATAAAAAATAAAAATTAATTCAGAATTATTTGCTAATATTGAGTGTATTTCACTTAATTCTGTGCTGTAGCAAGTTTTTTCTTATTTTCTACTTATTTTAAGCCTTTTGAACACTTATTTTTGGACTGAACCAACTTATTTTAAGATTTCTTTTCAAGTAAAATTATCTTGCTGCATGGACAGATATCTTCACTACTATTAAGTAATTTTCTCTTCAAATTAAGTATTTTGCATTTTATTTCAGCTTTCCTTTTTTGCAGTGTGCTGCCAGATAATCCAGCCATGAATTCCCTTTACACACTCTTTAGGGTTAAACACTGTTACCGGATCATATTCTGGTCAGATTTGAATTATTATTTAGACATATTTTACATCTAATAGTCTTTCTGGCTAAAAAACAAACAAACATTGGATGTATAATTTGGCAGATGAAAAAAAATGAGTTCAGAGCATTTTTTGCAAGTCTGCAAAACATTTGATACACATTTTGTTTCACCTTAACTCCAAATTAATATTTAAATTAAAATTAGGTAAGAAAAAAAAAAAAATCTAATTTCTTTCATACAAATTTTTTATCAATTTTCTTTTCACAATTGAAGAGTGTTTGCTTTTTTTAAGTGATATAATTTTAGGTTCTGTTCAATTAACATAGTCCAGCCAAATAGAGCATCTTTAAAGCCACCAGCAGAGGTCCCCATCCTCCACCATGAAGGTTATAAACAGTGACATTATCATAACAACAGCAAAATAATGATAACAACAATACAACATATTACAATTGAACTTAAAAGTACAGTGCTCTATCATTTAATTTGGCCTGCCTGACTAATTTTAAGCACACGTATATATTCCAAATGTGTATAATAATAGGAAACAAACAGTCATTTGTATGTAATAATGTAGTAATGTAATTTTCAGCTGCCAAAAAGTGATTGTGGCTTGCCTATGCCCAAAATAACTTCATAATAATAATAAATTCAGTCATTATCATTTCCAGCAAACAAAAATACTTTGTTACCACACAACCATATATATATAAGAAAATACCAGAAAGTGTCATTGTCTTTGTTTCAGTGGACAAATGCACATTATAAATCTACAGGAACATATTTCACATTCTAATTTGCCAGAGGATCTAAATTTGCAGTGGGGTGTTAAAGATGTCACTGGCATGCTTTGCCAATATTGTTTTCCTTTCTACATGTTGGAGGCCTCATGGGGCAGCTCTTGTGCCACAGTGGGCAAAGGCAATACTGAGTCTTACAGGGTAAAGGCTCAAGCTCTGTGATTTCCCATCATTGCACCTGCGCTTCTCATCTGAACGTGCGAGACCTGGTTTAAGTCTGAACACTGCATTCTGCACCTGCAATGATGGGCACAACTGTATCATTTCTACATGTACTCTCACTTTTTTCTTTTAAATGTCCCACTGTAACCAAAGACGCTGGGGCTTGATGGAGAGAGAGAAATAGAGAGTTCTCTTTGGAGCCACATAGGGCTTTTACACACAAAATACTCCCTAAGACCTGTAAACTGACTTTCATGTGTATAAAAGAGCTGTTTGTATGGTTACAGTTGCCCTTCATATGACGATGCATGTTGGAAAGGAGCCTCTCTGTCTGACACTGATGGTGCTCTCAGGTAAAAAAAAAAAAAAGGCAAATCTTTTTCAGGCAAAATAAATACAATATATATTTTGGCATTCATTCATCATTCATGTTTTGTTTTTTTTTAGTTGGTTTGAGCAAGACTTGTGTCCTGTGGTGTCCACCTCTTGATGCTGTGCTGGTGTGTGACCGGGCGATCCTAACCGCATTTTAACTGTGTCACATCTTGTTACAGTATTACACATTTACTTAATTTTGTAGATGACAAAGATCATGTTTTATAAAGACGAATATCCTAAATATTGACACAGGATCACATCATACTGGAGTAATCTGATCACAACCCTAGGTTCCAGACACCACCGACAACCACACGTTCTTTTAGGAAGTGGTCTCCTGAGGCAGAGGAGGCTCTGAGGGACTACTTTGGGTCTACTGACTTGAGCGTGCTGAAAGAGCCACACGGTGTGGACATCAAGGGGGTCACACACTGCATCACTGACTACCTGAACTTCTGTATGGATGTTGTGGTTCCCATAAAAACTGTGTGCTGCTTCCCAAACAACAGGCCCTGGATTACCAGCAATGTCAAGGACTTTCTTAACAGGAAAAAGTGGGCATTCAACGAGGGAGCCCAGGAAGAGCTGAAGTGCGTGCAGGGGGAGCTCAAGGTCCGACTGAGAGAGGCAAAGGAGGAATACAGAAGGAGAGTGGAGCAGAAGCTGCAGGACAACAACATTGAGGGAGGTCTGGGACGGCATGAAAACCATCACAGGCTGCAAGAAGGACAGCAAATCAGCAGGGGGGGACGCTGTGAGAGCAAACCAGCTCAACCTGTTTTACAACAGGTTTGATAGCCCAGCTATTGCAGCCAGGACCTGCCCACCCAGCTCCTCCCTAAACACCACTCTTTCTTTTCCTACTGTACGACTATGTTAAGCTTTATCAGGAAATGTATCCTGTCCTGTACAAGTGTTTGTAGTGTTATCTAAGGGGAAATGTCATCTTGCTTTCTCTGCTGAGGGTTATGTACAACACACACACTCTGGAACTGTGTCGGGGAACATGTAAATCTAGGCTTTTTGGGTCTTTGTGCTGTAGATCACATTGTCAGCATCGGTCCCGTGTTTATAACCAATGAAAAACTCCTCTAAGGAGGTTTGGTTTCTTTCATATTTAATGGAAGATAACCAAGTGTAAACCAAATGTATTTTATTATCCTGACCTGCCAAACACTCCACAGACTGACAAACCTGTGTCATTTTTGTGTGTAATAGGATGTTGACAGTCATAAGTAACTGCTGTTAAACTGATTTTTGTTGGGTACAAATATGATGAATCTATGGCTCAATAGATTCAGCCAAACAAACTTTACAAACTACTTTTTATACAGTGGTAAATAATAAAATCACCGAATCAAATATTGGCCTCATGAATAGAACTTTGTTGTATTGGACAAAAAAAAAATGTTATAAGCCCTATGTGGCTCCAAAAAGAACTCTGTGAAGTCTAATACAAGCCTTTCTATTTCTCTCGACCTCCATCAAGCCCTGGCGTCTTTGGTTACGGTGGAACACTTAAAAGATAAAAGTGAGAGTCTCCTTAAAGAGGTTTTTCCTAGTATAGGGCAGTCAGTCCTAGGTATCATTAACAGCAGTCTGTCTTCTGGTGTTGTCCCCTTAAGTTTTAAACATGCAGTGGTACAGCCACTACTTAAGAAACCTGGCCTTGATCGCAGCATGCTGGCCAATCTTAGACCCATCTCTAAGCTGCCGTTTATTTCAAAAATTTTGGAGAAAGTTGTTCATGCTCAGTTAAAATCGTTTCTAGATGAGCATGATGTCCTGGAGGTCTTTCAATCCAGCTTTAAAACTGCATAGCACCGAGTCAGCTCTATTAAGAGTTTTTAATGACATCCTTCAGGCTAATGACTCTGGTGACCACGTAATCCTTGTTCTGTTGGACCTAACTGCAGCTTTTGACACTGTGGACCACAACACCTTAGTGGCTCGGTTACACCACCTAGTGGGTATTCGTGGTACTGCTCTAGAGTGGTTAAAATCTTATCTGGCTGACAGGAGCATGAGTGTAAGCCTGGGAAATTTGGAGTCCAGCGCTGCTCCACTGTTGTATGGGGTTCCACAGGGGTCCATTTTAGGGCCCCTGCTTTTCTCTTTGTATTTACTGCCTCTGGGATCCATCCTGAGAAAGCATGGCATCTCTTTTCATTGTTATGCGGACGACAGTCAGATATATGTGCCGCTGAAAAAGAAAAATGCTTTCTCCCTCACACCACTTTTGTCATGTCTTGAAGACATCAAATCCTGGATGGCCTTGAACTTTTTTAATTTGAACGAGGAAAAAACAGAAGTGATGGTGTTTGGCACCAGTGGCTCTTGTGAACCCCCGCCCGTTGACTTGGGCCCTTTGGCAGGCTATGTGAAGCCAACAGTCACTAACTTGGGTTTTAAGATGGACAGTGATTTTAAATTGGATCGGCAAATTAGTGCTGTAGTGAAGTCCAGCTTTTTTCAGATTAGGCAGCTGGCAAAGGTGAAGCCTTTCCTTGCACAAAAGCACTTTGAGACAGTGATCCACGCCTTTATAACATCTCGGCTGGAATACTGCAATGCACTTTATGTTGGAGTCAGCCAATCCTCCCTCGCACGTCTCCACCTGGTGCAAAATGCAGCTCGCCTGCTAACTAGAGCACGTAAGAGGGAACACATAACCCCCATCCTGGCCTCCCTCCACTGGCTGCCTGTGCACTTTAGACTCCATTTTAAGATTCTTCTATTTGTTTTTAAGTCTTTAAATGGTCTCGCCCCGCCTTACCTCTCTGAGCTCCTCCAGCCCGACACTCCTGCTCGGTCCCTCAGGTCAGCTGACCTGCTGCTCCTGGAGGTACCGAGGTCAAAACGGAAGCTCAGAGGGGACAGAGCTTTTTCTGTTGCTGCTCCTAAATTATGGAATGAGCTACAGTTGCACATCAGACAAGCCTCCTCACTGTCCATTTCATAAACTCGTCTTAAAACCCTTTTTTACTCCTTGGCTTTCAACCCCGCATGAGACTCTGCTCTTGTTTTATTGTTTTATGGTTTGTTTTTATTTATTGTTTTATTGTTTTTGATTGTTTTAAAAACAATGAAACAAAAATTTTAGTGTTTATTCTTGTTTTATTTTATTTTATATATTCTATTATTACTATTTAATTGTTTTATTTTGTCTATTTGTGTACAGCACTTTGTTTTCAGCTGTGGTTGTTTTTAAAGTGCTATATAAATAAAGTTGAGTTGAGTTGAGTTGAGAACTTGTCGTCTTGGTTGTCATCTCACTGCATCATTATACCTGTCGTACTGTTACGTCATCTTAATGTGTCATCATACTTGCCGTCTTGATGTGTCGTCTAACTGTGTCATTATACCTGTCGACCTGGTTGTCGTCTTACTGTGTCATTATGCCTGTCGTCCCGGTTGTCATTTTACTGTGTCATTATACCTGTCGTCTTGGTTGTCATCTTACTGCGTCATTATACCTGTCGTCTTGATTGTCTTCTTACTGTGTCATTATACCTGTCGTCTTGGTTGTCATCTTACTTTGTCATTATACCTGTCGTCCTGATGTGTTGTCTTGGTGCGTCATTATACCTGTCGTCTTGATTGTCATCTTACTGTGTCATTATACCTGTCGTCCTGATGTGTTGTCTTACTGCGTTATTATACCCGTCGTCTTGATTGTCATCTTACTGTGTCATTATACCTGTCGTCCTGATGTGTTGCCTTACTGCGTCATTATACCTGTCGTCTTGATTGTCATCTTACTGCATCATTATACCTGTCGTCTTGATTGTCATCTTACTTTGTCATTATACCTGTCGTCCTGATGTATTGTCTTGGTGCGTCATTATACCTGTCGTCTTGATTGTCATCTTACTGTGTCATTATACCTGTCGTCCTGATGTGTTGTCTTACTGCGTTATTATACCCGTCGTCTTGATTGTCATCTTACTGTGTCATTATATCTGTCGTCCTGATGTGTTGTCTTACTGCGTCATTATACCTGTCGTCTTGGTTGTCATCTTACTGCGTCATTATACCTGTCGTCTTGGTTGTCATCTTACTGCGTCATTATACCTGTCGTCTTGATTGTCATCTTACTGTGTCATTATACCTGTCGTCCTGATGTGTTGTCTTACTGCGTCATTATACCTGTCGTCTTGATTGTCATCTTACTACGTTATTATACCTGTCGTCTTGATTGTCATCTTAGTGTTTCATTATACCTGTCGTCTTGGTTGTCATCTTACTGTGTCATTATACCTGTCGTCTTGGTTGTCATCTCACTGTGTCATTATACGTGTCGTCTTGATTGTCATCTTACTGTGTCATTACACGTGTCGTCTTGGTTGTCATCTTACTGTGTCTTTATATCTGTCGTCCTGATGTGTTGTCTTACTACGTCATTATACCTGTCGTCTTGATTGTCTTCTTACTGTATCATTATACCTGTCGTCCTGATGTGTTGTCTTACTGCGTCATTATACCTGTCGTCTTGATTGTCATCTTACTGCGTGATTATACGAGTCGTGTTGATTGTCAACTTACTGTGTCATTATACGTGTCGGCTTGATTGTCATCTTACTGCGTCATTATACCTGTCGTCTTGATTGTCATCTTACTGTCATTATACCTGTCGTCCTGATGTGTTGTCTTACTGCGTCATTATACCTGTCGTCCTGGTTGTCATCTTACTGTGTCATTATACCTGTCGTCCTGCTGTGTTGTCTTACTGCGTCATTATATCTGTCGCCTTAATTGACATCTTACTGTGTCATTATACCTGTCATCCTGGTTGTTGTCTTACTGTGTCATTATACCTGTCGTCCTGATGTGTTGTCTTACTGCGTCATTATACCTGTCGTCTTGATTGTCATCTTACTACGTTATTATACCTGTCGTCTTGATTGTCATCTTAGTGTTTCATTATACCTGTCGTCTTGATTGTCAACTTACTGTGTCATTATACCTGTCGTTCTGGTTGTCATCTTACTGTGTCAATATACCTGTCGTCCTGGTTGTCATCTTACTGCGTCATTATACCTGTCGTCTTGATTGTCATCTTAATGTGTCATTATACCTGTCGTCTTAATTGTCATCTTACTGTGTCATTAAACCTGTCGTCCTGTTGTGTCGTCTTACTGCGTCATCATACCTGTCGTCTTGATTGTCATCTTACTGTGTCATTATACCTGTCGTCCTGATGTGTTGTCTTACTGCGTCATTATACCTGTCGTCTTGATTGTCATCTTACTGTGTCATTATATCTGTTGTGTTGATTGTCATCTTACTGTGTCATTATATCTGTCGTCCTGATGTGTTGTCTTACTGCGTCAATATGCCTGTCGTCTTGATTGTCATCTTACTGCGTCATTATACCTGTCGTCTTGATTGTCATCTTACTGTGTCATTATACGTGTCGTCTTGATTGTCATCTTACTGTGTCATTATACCTGTCGTCCTGATGTGTTGTCTTACTGCGTCATTATACCTGTCGTCTTGGTTGTCATCTTACTGAGTCATTATACCTGTCGTCTTGGTTGACATCTTACTGTGTCATTATACGTGTCGTCTTGATTGTCATATTGCTGCATCATTATACCTGTCGTCCTGATGTGTTATCTTACTGCATCATTATACCTGTCGTCTTGATTGTCATCTTACTGCGTTATTATACCTGTCGTCCTGATGTGTTGTCTTACTGTGTCATTATACCTGTCTTCCTGATTGTCATCTTACTGTGTCAATATACTTGTCGTCTTGGTTGTCATCTTACTGTGTCATTATACCTGTCGTCCTGATGTGTTGTCTTACTGTGTCATTATACCTGTCGTCTTGGTTGTCATCTTACTGTGTCATTATACGTGTCGTCTTGATTGTCATCTTGCTGTGTTATTAAACCTGTCGTCTTGATTGTCAACTTACTGTGTCTTTATATCTGTCGTCCTGATGTGTTGTCTTACTGCGTCATTATACCTGTCGTCTTGATTGTCATCTTACTGTGTCATTATATCTGTCGTCCTGATGTGTTGTATTACTGCGTCAATATACCTGTCGTCTTTATTGTCATCTTACTGCGTCATTATACCTGTCGTCTTGGTTGTCATCTTACTGTGTCATTATACCTGTCGTCTTGATTGTCATCTTACTGTGTCAACATACCTGTCGTCTTGGTTGTCATCTTACTGTGTCATTATACCTGTCGTCCTGTTGTGTCGTCTTACTGTGTCATTATACCTGTCGTCTTCATTGTCATCTTACTGCGTCATTATACATGTCGTCTTGATTGTCATCTTACTGCGTCATTATACCTGTCGTCTTGGTTGTCATCTTACTGTGTCATTATACGTGTCGTCTTGATTGTCATCTTACTGTGTCATTATACGTGTCGTCTTGGATGTCATCTTACTGTGTCATTATACGTGTCGTCTTGGTTGTCATCTTACTGTGTCATTATACATGTCGTCTTGATTGTTATCTTACTGCGTCATTATACCTGTCGTCCTGATGTGTTGTCTTACTGTGTCATTATACCTGTAGTCCTGTTGTGTCGTCTTACTGTGTCATTATACCTGTCGTCCTGTTGTGTCGTCTTACTGTGTCATTATACCTGTCGTCCTGGTTGTTGTCTTACTGTGTCATTATACCTGTCGTCCTGATGTGTTGTCTTACTGTGTCATTATACGTGTCGTCTTGGTTGTCATGTTACTGTGTCATTATACATGTCGTCTTGATTGTTATCTTACTGCGTCATTATACCTGTCGTCCTGATGTGTTGTCTTGGTGCGTCATTATACCTGTCGTCTTGGTTGTCATCTTACTGTGTCATTATACCTGTCGTCTTGGTTGTCATCTTACTGTGTCATTATACGTGTCGTCTTGATTGTCATCTTACTGCGTCAATATACCTGTCGTCTTGATTGTCATCTTACTGTGTCATTATACCTTTCGTCTTGATTGTCATCTTACTGTGTCATTATACATGTCGTCTTGATTGTTATCTTACTGCGTCATTATACCTGTCGTCCTGATGTGTTGTCTTACTGTGTCATTATACCTGTCGTCCTGTTGTGTCGTCTTACTGTGTCATTATACCTGTCGTCCTGTTGTGTCGTCTTACTGTGTCATTATACCTGTCGTCCTGGTTGTTGTCTTACTGTGTCATTATACCTGTCGTCCTGATGTGTTGTCTTACTGTGTCATTATACCTGTCGTCCTGTTTGTCATCTTACTGCGTCATTATACCTGTCGTCCTGGTTGTCATCTTACTGCGTCATTATATGTGTCGTCTTGGTTGTCATCTTACTGTGTCATTATACCTGTCGTCTTGATTGTCATCTTACTGTGTCAACATACCTGTCGTCTTGGTTGTCATCTTACTGTGTCATTATACATGTCGTCTTGATTGTCATCTTACTGTGTCATTATACGTGTCATCTTGGTTGTCATCTTACTGTGTCATTATACTTGTCGTCTTGATTGTCATCTTACTGCGTCATTATACACGTCGTCTTGATTGTCATCTTACTGCGTCATTATACACGTCGTCTTGGTTGTCATCTTACTGTGTCATTATACGTGTCGTCTTGGTTGTCATCTTACTGTTTCATTATACATGTCATCTTGATTGTCATCTTACTGCGTCATTATACGTGTCATCTTGGTTGTCATCTTACTGTGTCATTATACATGTCGTCTTGATTGTCATCTTACTGTGTCATTATACGTGTCATCTTGGTTGTCATCTTACTGTGTCATTATACTTGTCGTCTTGATTGTCATCTTACTGCGTCATTATACACGTCGTCTTGATTGTCATCTTACTGCGTCATTATACACGTCGTCTTGGTTGTCATCTTACTGTGTCATTATACGTGTCGTCTTGGTTGTCATCTTACTGCGTCATTATACATGTCATCTTGATTGTCATCTTACTGCGTCATTATACCTGTCGTCCTGATGTGTCGTCTTACTGTGTCATTATACCTGTAGTCCTGTTGTGTCGTCTTACTGTGTCATTATACCTGTCGTCCTGTTGTGTCGTCTTACTGTGTCATTATACCTGTCGTCCTGTCGTGTCGTCTCACTGTGTCATTATACCTGTCGTCCTGGTTGTCATCTTACTGCGTCATTATACCTGTCGTCTTGATTGTCGTCTTGATTGTCATTATACCTGTCGTCCTGATGTGTCGTCTTACTGTGTCATTATACCTGTCGTCCTGGTTGTTGTCTTACTGTGTCATTATACCTGTCGTCCTGATGTGTTGTCTTACTTTGTCATTATACCTGTTGTCCTGGTTGTCATCTTACTGCGTCATTATACCTGTCGTCTTGATTGTCATCTTAATGTGTCATTATACCTTTCGTCCTGATGTGTTGTCTTACTGCGTCATTATACCTGTCGTCTTGGTTGTCATCTTACTGTGTCATTATACCTGTCGTCTTGATTGTCATCTTAGTGTGTCATTATACCTGTCGTCTTGATTGTCATCTTACTGTCATTATACCTGTCGTCTTGGTTGTCATCTTACTGTGTCATTATACCTGTCGTCTTGATTGTCATCTCACTGTGTCATTATACCTGTCGTCTTGATTGTCATCTTAGTGTGTCATTATACCTGTCGTCTTGATTGTCATCTTACTGCGTCATTATACCTGTCGTCCTGATGTGGTGTCTTACTGCGTCATTATACCTGTCGTCTTGATTGTCATCTTACTGTCATTATACCTGTCGTCTTGATTGTCATCTTAGTGTGTCATTATACCTGTCGTATTGATTGTCATCTTACTGTCATTATACCTGTCGTCTTGATTGTCATCTTACTGTGTCATCTTACTGTGTCATTATACCTGTCGTCTTGATTGTCATCTTACTGTGTCATCTTACTGCGTCATTATACCTGTCGTCTTGATTGTCATCTTACTGTGTCATTAAACCTGTCGTCTTGATTGTCATCTTACTGTTTCATTATACCTGTCGTCTTGGTTGTCATCTTACTGTGTCATTATACCTGTTGTCTTGATTGTCATCTTACTGTTTCATTATACCTGTCGTCCTGATGTGTTGTGTTACTGCGTCATTATAACTGTCGTCTTGATTGCCATCTTACTGTCATTATACCTGTTGTCCTGATGTGTTGTCTTACTGCGTCATTATACCTGTCGTCTTCGTTGTCATCTTACTGTGTCAATATACCTTTCGTCTTGATTGTCATCTTACTGTGTCAACATACCTGTCGTCTTGGTTGTCATCTTACTGTGTCATTATACCTGTCGTCCTGATGTGTTGTCTTACTGCGTCATTATACCTGTCGTCTTGATTGTCATCTTACTGTCATTATACCTGTCGTCTTGATTGTCATCTTAGTGTGTCATTATACCTGTCGTCTTGATTGTCATCTTACTGTCATTATACCTGTCGTCTTGGTTGTCGTCTTACTGTGTCATTATACCTGTCGTCTAGATTGTCATCTTACTGTGTCATTATACCTGTCGTCTTGATTGTCATCTTACTGCGTCATTATACCGGTCGTCCTGATGTGTTGTCTTACTGCGTCATTATACCTGTCGTCCTGGTTGTCATCTTACTGCGTCATTATACCTGTCGTCTTGGTTGTCATCTTACTGTGTCATTATACCTGTCGTCCTGATGTGTTGTCTTACTGCGTCATTATACCTGTCGTCTTGATTGTCATCTTACTGTGTCATCTTACTGTGTCATTATACCTGTCGTCTTGGTTGTCATCTTACTGTGTCTATATACCTGTCGTCCTGATGTGTTGTGTTACTGCGTCATTAAACCTGTCGTCTTGATTGTCATCTTACTGTGTCATTATACCTGTAGTCCTGATGTGTTGTCTTACTGCGTCATTATACCTGTCGTCTTAATTGTCATCTTACGGCGTCATTATACCTTTCGTCTTGATTGTCATCTTACTGTGCCATTATACCTGTCGTCTTGATTGTCATCTTACTGTGTCATTATATCTGTCGTCTTGATTGTCATCTTACTGTGTCATTATATCTGTCGTCCTGATGTGTTGTCTTACTGCGTCATTATACCTGTCGTCTTGATTGTCATCTTACTGCGTCATTATACCTGTCGTCTTGATTGTCATCTTACTGTGCCATTATACCTGTCGTCTTGATTGTCATCTTACTGTGCCATTATACCTGTCGTCTTGAATGTCATCTTACTGTGTCATTATACCTGTCGTCCTGATGTGTTGTCTTACTGCGTCAATATACCTGTCGTCCTGATGTGTTGTCTTACTGCGTCATTATACCTGTCTTCCTGGTGTGTTGTCTTACTGCGTCATTATACCTGTCTTTCTGGTTGTCATCTTACTGTGTCATTATACCTGTCGTCTTGATTGTCATCTGACTGTGTCATTATACCTTTCGTCTTGATTGTCATCTTACTGTGTTAATATACCTGTCGTCTTGGTTGTCATCTCACTGTGTCATTATACCTGTCGTCCTGATGTGTTGTCTTACTGCGTCATTATACCTGTCTTCCTGGTTGTCATCTTACTGTGTCATTATACCTGTCCTCTTGATTGTCATCTTACTGTGTCATTATACCTGTCGTCTTGATTGTCATCTTACTGCGTCATTATACCTGTCGTCTTGATTGTCATCTTACTGTGTCATTATACCTGTCGTCTTGGTTGTCATCTTACTGTGTCATTATACGTGTCGTCATGATTGTCATCTTACTGTGTCAATATACCTTTCGTCTTGATTGTCATCTTACTGTGTCAACATACCTGTCGTCTTGGTTGTCATCTTACTGTGTCATTATACCTGTCGTCCTGATGTGTTGTCTTACTGCGTCATTATACCTGTCTTCCTGGTTGTCATCTTACTGTGTCATTATACCTGTCCTCTTGGTTGTCATCTTACTGTGTCATTATACCTGTCGTCCTGTTGTGTCGTCTTACTGTGTCATTATACCTGTCGTCTTGATTGTCATCTTACTGCGTCATTATACATGTCGTCTTGATTGTCATCTTACTGCGTCATTATACACGTCGTCTTGATTGTCATCTTACTGCGTCATTATACATGTCGTCTTGATTGTCATCTTACTGCGTCATTATACCTGTCGTACTGATGTGTTGTCTTACTGTGTCATTATACCTGTCGTACTGTTGTGTCGTCTTACTGTGTCATTATACCTGTCGTCCTGGTTGTTGTCTTACTGCGTCATTATACCTGTCGTCCTGATGTGTCTTCTTACTGTGTCATTATACGTGTTGTCTTGGTTGTCATCCTACTGTGTCATTATACCTGTCGTCCTGGTTGTCGTCTTACTGTGTCATTATACCTGTCGTCCTGTCGTGTCGTCTCACTGTGTCATTATACCTGTCGTCCTGGTTGTCATCTTACTGCGTCATTATACCTGTCGTCTTGATTGTCGTCTTGATTGTCATTATACCTGTCGTCCTGATGTGTCGTCTTACTGTGTCATTATACCTGTCGTCCTGGTTGTTGTCTTACTGTGTCATTATACCTGTCGTCCTGATGTGTTGTCTTACTTTGTCATTATACCTGTTGTCCTGGTTGTCATCTTACTGCGTCATTATACCTGTCGTCTTGATTGTCATCTTAATGTGTCATTATACCTGTCGTCTTAATTGTCATCTTACTGTGTCATTATACCTTTCGTCCTGATGTGTTGTCTTACTGCGTCATTATACCTGTCGTCTTGGTTGTCATCTTACTGTGTCATTATACCTGTCGTCTTGATTGTCATCTTAGTGTGTCATTATACCTGTCGTCTTGATTGTCATCTTACTGTCATTATACCTGTCGTCTTGGTTGTCATCTTACTGTGTCATTATACCTGTCGTCTCGGTTGTCATCTTACTGTGTCATTATACCTGTCGTCCTGATGTGTTGTCTTACTGCGTCATTATACCTGTCGTCTTGATTGTCATCTTACTGCGTCATTATACCGGTCGTCCTGATGTGTTGTCTTACTGCGTCATTATACCTGTCGTCCTGGTTGTCATCTTACTGCGTCATTATACCTGTCGTCTTGGTTGTCATCTTACTGTGTCATTATACCTGTCGTCCTGATGTGTTGTCTTACTGCGTCATTATACCTGTCGTCTTGATTGTCATCTTACTGTGTCATCTTACTGTGTCATTATACCTGTCGTCTTGGTTGTCATCTTACTGTGTCTATATACCTGTCGTCCTGATGTGTTGTGTTACTGCGTCATTAAACCTGTCGTCTTGATTGTCATCTTACTGTGTCATTATACCTGTAGTCCTGATGTGTTGTCTTACTGCGTCATTATACCTGTCGTCTTAATTGTCATCTTACGGCGTCATTATACCTTTCGTCTTGATTGTCATCTTACTGTGCCATTATACCTGTCGTCTTGATTGTCATCTTACTGTGTCATTATATCTGTCGTCCTGATGTGTTGTCTTACTGCGTCATTATACCTGTCATCTTGATTGTCATCTTACTGCGTCATTATACCTGTCGTCTTGATTGTCATCTTACTGTGCCATTATACCTGTCGTCTTGATTGTCATCTTACTGTGCCATTATACCTGTCGTCTTGAATGTCATCTTACTGTGTCATTATACCTGTCGTCCTGATGTGTTGTCTTACTGCGTCAATATACCTGTCGTCCTGATGTGTTGTCTTACTGCGTCATTATACCTGTCTTCCTGGTGTGTTGTCTTACTGCGTCATTATACCTGTCTTCCTGGTTGTCATCTTACTGTGTCATTATACCTGTCGTCTTGATTGTCATCTGACTGTGTCATTATACCTTTCGTCTTGATTGTCATCTTACTGTGTTAATATACCTGTCGTCTTGGTTGTCATCTTACTGTGTCATTATACCTGTCGTCCTGATGTGTTGTCTTACTGCGTCATTATACCTGTCTTCCTGGTTGTCATCTTACTGTGTCATTATACCTGTCCTCTTGATTGTCATCTTACTGTGTCATTATACCTGTCGTCCTGATGTGTTGTCTTACTGCGTCATTATACCTGTCGTCCTGATGTGTTGTCTTACTGTGTCATTATACCTGTCCTCTTGATTGTCATCTTACTGTGTCAATATACCTGTCGTCTTGGTTGTCATCTTACTGTGTCATTATACCTGTCGTCCTGATGTGTTGTCTTACTGCGTCATTATACCTGTCTTCCTGGTTGTCATCTTACTGTGTCATTATACGTGTCGTCATGATTGTCATCTTACTGTGTCATTATATCTGTCGTCCTGATGTGTTATCTTACTGCGTCATTATACCTGTCGTCTTGATTGTCATCTTACTGTGTCATTATACCTGTCGTCTTGATTGTCATCTTGCTGTGTCATTATACCTGTCGTCCTGATGTGTTGTCTTACTGTGTCATCTTACTGTGTCATTATACCTGTCGTCCTGATGTGTTGTCTTACTGCGTCATTATAGCTGTCGTCTTGATTGTCATCTTACTGTGTCACTATACCTGTCGTCCTCATGTGTTGTGTTACTGTGTCATCTTACTTTGTCATTATACCTGTCGTCCTGATGTGTTGTCTTACTGTGTCATTATACCTGTCGTCTTGGTTGTCATCTTACTGTGTCATTATACCTGTCGTCCTGATGTGTTGTCTTACTGCGTCATTATACCTGTCGTCTTGATTGTCATCTTACTGTGTCATCTTACTGTGTCATTATACCTGTCGCCTTGGTTGTCATCTTACTGTGTCTATATACCTGTCGTCCTGATGTGTTGTCTTACTGCGTCATTAAACCTGTCGTCTTGATTGTCATCTTACTGTGTCATTATACCTGTAGTCCTGATGTGTTGTCTTACTGCGTCATTATACCTGTCGTCTTGATTGTCATCTTACTGTGCCATTATACCTGTCGTCTTGATTGTCATCTTACTGTGTCATTATATCTGTCGTCCTGATGTGTTGTCTTACTGCGTCAATATACCTGTCGTCTTGATTGTCATCTTACTGCGTCATTAAACCTGTCGTCTTGATTGTCATCTTACTGTGCCATTATACCTGTCGTCTTGAATGTCATCTTACTGTGTCATTATACCTGTCGTCCTGATGTGTTGTCTTACTGCGTCAATACACCTGTCGTCTTGATTGTCATCTTACTGTGTCATTATACCTGTCTTCCTGGTTGTCATCTTACTGTGTCATTATACCTTTCGTCTTGTCATCTTACTGTGTCATTATACCTGTCGTCCTGATGTGTTGTCTTACTGCGTCATTATACCTGTCTTCCTGGTGTGTTGTCTTACTGCGTCATTATACCTGTCTTCCTGGTTGTCATCTTACTGTGTCATTATACCTGTCGTCTTGATTGTCATCTTACTGTGTCAATATACCTTTCGTCTTGATTGTCATCTTACTGTGTCAACATACCTGTCGTCTTGGTTGTCATCTTACTGTGTCATTATACCTGTCGTCCTGATGTGTTGTCTTACTGCGTCATTATACCTGTCTTCCTGGTTGTCATCTTACTGTGTCATTATACCTGTCCTCTTGGTTGTCATCTTACTGTGTCATTATACCTGTCGTCCTGATGTGTTGTCTTACTGCGTCATTATACCTGTCGTCCTGATGTGTTGTCTTACTGCGTCATTATACCTGTCGTCTTGGATGTCATCTTACTGTGTCATTATACCTGTCGTCTTGATTGTCATCTTACTATTTCATTATACCTGTCGTCCTGGTTGTCATCTTACTGTGTCATTATAACTTTCGTCTTGATTGTCATCTTACTGTGTCAATATACCTGTCGTCTTGGTTGTCATCTTACTGTGTCATTATACCTGTCATCCTGATGTGTTGTCTTACTGCGTCATAATACCTGTCTTCCTGGTTGTCATCTTACTGTGTCATTATACCTGTCCTCTTGATTGTCATCTTACTGTGTCATTATACCTGTCGTCCTGATGTGTTGTCTTACTGCGTCATTATACCTGTCGTCTTGATTGTCATCTTACTGCGTCATTATACCTGTCGTCTTGATTGTCATCTTATTGCGTCATTATACCTGTCGTCCTGGTTGTCATCTTACTGTGTCATCTTACTGTGTCATTATAGATGTCGTCTTGATTGTCATCTTACTGTGTCATCTTACTGCGTCATTATACCTGTTGTCTTGATTGTCATCTTACTGTGTCATTAAACCTGTCGTCTTGATTGTCATCTTACTGTTTCATTATACCTGTCGTCCTGGTTGTCATCTTACTGTGTCATTATACCTGTTGTCTTGATTGTCATCTTACTGAATCATTATACCTGTTGTCCTGGTTGTGTCGTCTTACTGCGTCATTATACCTGTCGTCTTGATTGCCATCTTACTGTCATTATACCTATTGTCCTGATGTGTTGTCTTACTGCGTCATTATACCTGTCGTCTTCGTTGTCATCTTACTGTGTCATTATACCTGTCGTCTTCATTGTCATCTTACTGTGTCATTTTCCCTTTCGTCTTGATTGTCATCTTACTGTGTCAATATACCTGTCGTCTTGGTTGTCATCTTACTGTGTCATTATACCGGTCGTCCTGATGTGTTGTCTTACTACGTCCTTATACCTGTCTTCCTGGTTGTCATCTTACTGTGTCATTATAGCTGTCATCTTGAATGTCATCTTACTGTGTCATTATACCTGTCGTCCTGATGTGTCATCTTACTGCGTCATTATACCTGTCGTCTTGATTGTCATCTTACTGTGCCATTATACCTGTCGTCTTGAATGTCATCTTACTGTGTCATTATACCTGTCGTCCTGATGTGTTGTCTTACTGCGTCAATACACCTGTCGTCTTGATTGTCATCTTACTGTGTCATTATACCTGTCTTCCTGGTTGTCATCTTACTGTGTCATTATACCTTTCGTCTTGTCATCTTACTGTGTCATTATACCTGTCGTCCTGATGTGTTGTCTTACTGCGTCATTATACCTGTCTTCCTGGTGTGTTGTCTTACTGCGTCATTATACCTGTCTTCCTGGTTGTCATCTTACTGTGTCATTATACCTGTCGTCTTGATTGTCATCTTACTGTGTCAATATACCTTTCGTCTTGATTGTCATCTTACTGTGTCAACATACCTGTCGTCTTGGTTGTCATCTTACTGTGTCATTATACCTGTCGTCCTGATGTGTTGTCTTACTGCGTCATTATACCTGTCTTCCTGGTTGTCATCTTACTGTGTCATTATACCTGTCCTCTTGGTTGTCATCTTACTGTGTCATTATACCTGTCGTCCTGATGTGTTGTCTTACTGCGTCATTATACCTGTCGTCCTGATGTGTTGTCTTACTGCGTCATTATACCTGTCGTCTTGATTGTCATCTTACTATTTCATTATACCTGTCGTCCTGGTTGTCATCTTACTGTGTCATTATACCTTTCGTCTTGATTGTCATCTTACTGTGTCAATATACCTGTCGTCTTGGTTGTCATCTTACTGTGTCAATATACCTGTCGTCTTGGTTGTCATCTTACTGTGTCATTATACCTGTCGTCCTGATGTGTTGTCTTACTGCGTCCTTATACCTGTCTTCCTGGTTGTCATCTTACTGTGTCATTATAGCTGTCATCTTGATTGTCATCTTACTGTGTCATTATACCTGTCGTCCTGATGTGTTGTCTTACTGCGTCATTATACCTGTCGTCTTGATTGTCATCTTACTGCGTCATTATACCTGTCGTCCTGATGTGGTGTCTTACTGCGTCATTATACTTGTCGTCTTGGTTGTCATCTTACTGTGTCATTATACCTGTCGTCCTGACGTGTTGTCTTACTGCGTCATTATACCTGTCATCTTGATTGTCATCTTACTGCGTCATCGTACCTGTCGTCCTGATGTGTTGTCTTACTGTGTCATTATACCTGTCGTCTTGATTGTCATCTTACTGCGTCATTATACCTGTCGTCTTGATTGTCATCTCACTGCGTCATTATACCTGTCTTGGTTGTCATCTTACTGTGTCATTATACCTGTCGTCTTGATTGTCATCTTACTGTGTCATTATACCTGTCGTCCTGATGTGTTGTCTTACTGCGTCATTATAGCTGTCGTCTTGATTGTCATCTTACTGTGTCATTATACCTGTCGTCTTGGTTGTCATCTTACTGTGTCATTATACCTGTCGTCCTGATGTGTTGTCTTACTGCGTCATTATACCTGTCGTCCTGGTTGTCATCTTACTGTGTCATCTTACTGTGTCATTATACATGTCGTCTTCATTGTCATCTTACTGTGTCATTATACCTGTTGTCCTGATGTGTTGTCTTACTGCGTCATTATAGCTGTCGTCTTGATTGTCATCTTACTCCGTCATTATACCTGTCGTCTTGATTGTCATCTTACTGTTTCATTATACCTGTCAGCCTGGTTGTCATCTTACTGTGTCATTATACCTGTCGTCTTGATTGTCATCTTATTGTTTCATTATACCTGTTGTCCTGGTTGTCATCTTACTGTGTCATTATACCTGTCGTCTTGATTGTCATCTTACAGTCATTATACCTGTCGTCATGATGTGTTGTCTTACTGCGTCATTATACCTGTCGTCTTGGATGTCATCTTACTGTGTCATTATACCTGTCGTCTTGATTGTCATCTTACTGCGTCATTATACCTGTCGTCCTGATGTGTTGTCTTACTGTGTCATTATACCTGTCGTCTTTGTTGTCATCTTACTGTGTCATTATACCTGTCGTCCTGACGTGTTGTCTTACTGCGTCATTATACCTGTCATCTTGATTGTCATCTTACTGCGTCATCGTACCTGTCGTCCTGATGTGTTGTCTTACTGTGTCATTATACCTGTCGTCTTGATTGTCATCTTACTGCGTCATTATACATGTCGTCTTGATTGTCGTCTTACTGTGTCATTATACCTGTCGTCTAGGTTGTCATCTTACTGCGTCATTATACCTGTCGTCTTGATTGTGATCTTACTGTGTCATTATACCTGTCGTCCTGATGTGTTTTCTTACTGCGTCATTATAACTGTCTTCTTGATTGTCATCTTACTGTTTCATTATACCTGTCAGCCTGGTTGTCATCTTACTGTGTCATTATACCTGTCGTCTTGATTGTCATCTTATTGTTTCATTATACCTGTTGTCCTGGTTGTCATCTTACTGTGTCATTATACCTGTCGTCTTGATGTGTTGTCTTACTGCGTCATTATACCTGTCGTCTTGGATGTCATCTTACTGTGTCATTATACCTGTCGTCTTGATTGTCATCTTACTGCGTCATTATACCTGTCGTCCTGATGTGTTGTCTTACTGTGTCATTATACCTGTCGTCTTGGTTGTCATCTTACTGTGTCATTATACCTGTCGTCCTGACGTGTTGTCTTACTGCGTCATTATACCTGTCATCTTGATTGTCATCTTACTGCGTCATCGTACCTGTCGTCCTGATGTGTTGTCTTACTGTGTCATTATACCTGTCGTCTTGATTGTCATCTTACTGCGTCATTATACCTGTCGTCTTGATTGTCATCTCACTGCGTCATTATACCTGTCTTGGTTGTCATCTTACTGTGTCATTATACCTGTCGTCTTGATTGTCATCTTACTGTGTCATTATACCTGTCGTCCTGATGTGTTGTCTTACTGCGTCATTATAGCTGTCGTCTTGATTGTCATCTTACTGCGTCATTATACCTGTCGTCCTGATGTGGTGTCTTACTGCGTCATTATACTTGTCGTCTTGGTTGTCATCTTACTGTGTCATTATACCTGTCGTCTTGATTGTCATCTTATTGTTTCATTATACCTGTTGTCCTGGTTGTCATCTTACTGTGTCAATATACCTGTCGTCTTGGTTGTCATCTTACTGTGTCATTATACCTGTCGTCCTGATGTGTTGTCTTACTGCGTCCTTATACCTGTCTTCCTGGTTGTCATCTTACTGTGTCATTATAGCTGTCATCTTGATTGTCATCTTACTGTGTCATTATACCTGTCGTCCTGATGTGTTGTCTTACTGCGTCATTATACCTGTCGTCTTGATTGTCATCTTACTGCGTCATTATACCTGTCGTCCTGATGTGGTGTCTTACTGCGTCATTATACTTGTCGTCTTGGTTGTCATCTTACTGTGTCATTATACCTGTCGTCCTGACGTGTTGTCTTACTGCGTCATTATACCTGTCATCTTGATTGTCATTTTACTGCGTCATCGTACCTGTCGTCCTGATGTGTTGTCTTACTGTGTCATTATACCTGTCGTCTTGATTGTCATCTTACTGCGTCATTATACCTGTCGTCTTGATTGTCATCTCACTGCGTCATTATACCTGTCTTGGTTGTCATCTTACTGTGTCATTATACCTGTCGTCTTGATTGTCATCTTACTGTGTCATTATACCTGTCGTCCTGATGTGTTGTCTTACTGCGTCATTATACCTGTCGTCTTGATTGTCATCTTACTGTGTCATTATACCTGTCGTCTTGGTTGTCATCTTACTGTGTCATTATACCTGTCGTCCTGATGTGTTGTCTTACTGCGTCATTATACCTGTCGTCCTGGTTGTCATCTTACTGTGTCATCTTACTGTGTCATTATACATGTCGTCTTCATTGTCATCTTACTGTGTCATTATACCTGTTGTCCTGATGTGTTGTCTTACTGCGTCATTATAGCTGTCGTCTTGATTGTCATCTTACTCCGTCATTATACCTGTCGTCTTGATTGTCATCTTACTGTTTCATTATACCTGTCAGCCTGGTTGTCATCTTACTGTGTCATTATACCTGTCGTCTTGATTGTCATCTTATTGTTTCACTATACCTGTTGTCCTGGTTGTCATCTTACTGTGTCATTATACCTGTCGTCTTGATTGTCATCTTACAGTCATTATACCTGTCGTCATGATGTGTTGTCTTACTGCGTCATTATACCTGTCGTCTTGGATGTCATCTTACTGTGTCATTATACCTGTCGTCTTGATTGTCATCTTACTGCGTCATTATACCTGTCGTCCTGATGTGTTGTCTTACTGTGTCATTATACCTGTCGTCTTGGTTGTCATCTTACTGTGTCATTATACCTTTTGTCTTGATTGTCATCTTACTGTCTCAATATACCTGTCGTCTTGGTTGTCATCTCACTGTGTCATTATACCTGTCGTCTTGATTGTCATCTTACTGTGTCAATATACCTGTCGTCTTGGTTGTCATCTTACTGTGTCATTATACCTGTCGTCTTAATTGTCATCTTAATGTGTCATTATACCTGTCGTCTTGATTGTCATCTTACTGTCATTATACCTGTCGTCTTGGTTGTCATCTTACTGTGTCATTATACCTGTCGTCTTGATTGTCAGCTCACTGTGTCATTATACCTGTCGTCTAGATTGTCATCTTACTGAGTCATCTTACTGCGTCATTATACCTGTCGTCTTGATTGTCATCTTACTGCGTCATTATACCTGTCTTGGTTGTCATCTTACTGTGTCATTATACCTGTCGTCTTGATTGTCATCTTACTGTGTCATTATACTTGTCGTCCTGATGTGTTGTCTAACTGCGTCATTATAGCTGTCGTCTTGATTGTCATCTTACTCCGTCATTACACCTGTCGTCCTGACGTGTTGTCTTACTGCGTCATTATACTTGTTGTCTTGGTTGTCATCTTACTGTGTCATTATACCTGTCGTCTTGATTGTCATCTTACTGTTTCATTATACCTGTAAGCCTGGTTGTCATCTTACTGTGTCATTATACCCGTCGTCTTGATTGTCATCTTACTGTGTCATTATACCTGTCGTCCTGATGTGTTGTCCTACTGCGTCATTATACCTGTCGTCTTGGTTGTCATCTTACTGTGTCATTATACCTGTCGTCTTGATTGTCATCTTACTGCGTCATTATACCTGTCGTCCTGATGTGTTGTCTTACTGTGTCATTATACCTGTCATCTTGGTTGTCATCTTACTGTGTCATTATACCTGTCGTCCTGACGTGTTGTCTTACTGCGTCATTATACCTGTCATCTTGATTGTCATCTTACTGTGTCATTATACCTGTTGTCCTGACGTGTTGTCTTACTGCGTCATTATACCTGTCGTCTTGATTGTTATCTTACTGTGTCATTATACCTTTTGTCTTGATTGTCATCTTACTGTCTCAATATACCTGTCGTCTTGGTTGTCATCTTACTGTGTCATTATACCTGTCGTCCTGATTTGTTGTCTTACTGCGTCATTATACCTGTATTCCTGGTTGTCATCTTACTGTGTCATTATACCTGTCCTCTTGATTGTCATCTTACTGCGTCATCATACCTGTCGTCCTGATGTGTTGTCTTACTGCGTCATTATACCTGTCGTCTTGATTGTCATCTTACTGTGTCATTATAGATGTCGTCTTGATTGTCATCTTACTGCGTCATTATACCTGTCTTGGTTGTCATCTTACTGTGTCATTATACCTGTCGTCTTGATTGTCATCTTGCTGTGTCATTATATCTGTCGTCCTGATGTGTTGTCTTACTGCGTCATTATAGCTGTCGTCTTGATTGTCATCTTACTCCGTCATTATACCTGTCGTCGTGATGTGGTGTCTTACTGCGTCATTATACTTGTCGTCTTGGTTGTCATCTTACTGTGTCATTATACCTGTCGTCTTGATTGTCATCTCACCGTTTCATAATACCTGTCAGCCTGGTTGTCATCTTACTGCGTCATTATACCTGTCGTCCTGATGTGTTGTCTTACTGCATCATTATACCTGTTGTCTTGATTGTCATCTTACTGTGTCATTATACCTGTCGTCTTGATTGTCATCTTACTGTTTCATTATACCTGTCGTCCTGGTTGTCATCTTACTGTGTCATTATACCTGTCGTCCTGATGTGTTGTCTTACTGCGTCATTATAAATGTCGTCTTGATTGTCACCTTACTGTGTCATCTTACTGTGTCATTATAAATGTCGTCTTGATTGTCATCTTACTGTGTCATCTTACTGCGTCATTATACCTGTCCTCTTCATTGTTATCTTACTGCGTCATTATACCTGTCGTCTTGATTGTCATCTTACTGCGTCATTATACCTGTCGTCTTCATTGTCATCTTACTGTGTCATTATACCTGTCGTCCTGATGTGTTGTCTTACTGCGTCATTATACCTGTCGTCTTGGTTGTCATCTTACTGTGTCATTATACCTGTCGTCCTGATGTGTTGTCTTACTGCGTCATTATACCTGTCGTCCTGGTTGTCATCTTACTGTGTCATCTTACTGTGTCATTATACATGTCGTCTTGATTGTCATCTTACTGTGTCATCTTACTGCGTCATTATACCTGTCGTCTTGATTGTCATCTTACTGTTTCATTATACCTGTCGTCCTGGTTGTCATCTTACTGTGTCATTATACCTGTCGTCCTGATGTGTTGTCTTACTGCGTCATTATACCTGTCGTCCTGGTTGTCATCTTACTGTGTCATCTTACTGTGTCATTATACATGTCGTCTTGATTGTCATCTTACTGTGTCATCTTACTGCGTCATTATACCTGTCGTCTTGATTGTCATCTTACTGTGTCATTATACCTGTCGTCTTGATTGTCATCTTCATGTTTCATTATACCTGTCGTCCTGGTTGTCATATTACTGTGTCATTATACCTGTCGTCTTGATTGTCATCTTACAGTTTCATTATACCTGTTTTCCTGGTTGTGTCGTCTTACTGCGTCATTATACCTGTCGTCTTGATTGTCATCTTACTGTCATTATATCTGTTGTCCAGATGTGTTGTCTTACTGCGTCATTATACCTGTCGTCTTGGTTGTCATCTTACTGTGTCATTATACATGTCGTCTTGATTGTCATCTTACTTTGTCATTATACCTGTCGTCCTGATGTGTTGTCTTACTGCGTCATTATACCTGTCGTCCTGGTTGTCATCTTACTGTGTCATCTTACTGTGTCATTATACATGTCGTCTTGATTGTCATCTTACTGTGTCATCTTACTGCGTCTTTATACCTGTCGTCTTGATTGTCATCTTACTGTGTCATTATACCTGTCGTCCTGATGTGTTGTCTTACTGCGTCATTATACCTGTCGTCTTGGTTGTCATCTTACTGTGTCATTATACCTGTCGTCCTGATGTGTTGTCTTACTGCGTCATTATACCTGTCGTCCTGGTTGTCATCTTACTGTGTCATCTTACTGTGTCATTATACATGTCGTCTTGATTGTCATCTTACTGTGTCATCTTACTGCGTCATTATACCTGTCGTCTTGATTGTCATCTTACTGTTTCATTATACCTGTCGTCCTGGTTGTCATCTTACTGTGTCATTATACCTGTCGTCCTGATGTGTTGTCTTACTGCGTCATTATACCTGTCGTCCTGGTTGTCATCTTACTGTGTCATCTTACTGTGTCATTATACATGTCGTCTTGATTGTCATCTTACTGTGTCATCTTACTGCGTCATTATACCTGTCGTCTTGATTGTCATCTTACTGTGTCATTATACCTGTCGTCTTGATTGTCATCTTCATGTTTCATTATACCTGTCGTCCTGGTTGTCATATTACTGTGTCATTATACCTGTCGTCTTGATTGTCATCTTACAGTTTCATTATACCTGTTTTCCTGGTTGTGTCGTCTTACTGCGTCATTATACCTGTCGTCTTGATTGTCATCTTACTGTCATTATATCTGTTGTCCAGATGTGTTGTCTTACTGCGTCATTATACCTGTCGTCCTGGTTGTCATCTTACTGTGTCATCTTACTGTGTCATTATACATGTCGTCTTGATTGTCATCTTACTGTGTCATCTTACTGCGTCTTTATACCTGTCGTCTTGATTGTCATCTTACTGTGTCATTATACCTGTCCACTTGATTGTCATCTTACTGTGTCATTATACCTGTCGTCCTGATGTGTTGTCTTACTGCGTCATTATACCTGTCGTCTTGATTGTCATCTTACTGCGTCATTATACCTGTCGTCCTGATGTGTTGTCTTACTGCGTCATTATACCTGTCGTCTTGGTTGTCGTCTTACTGCGTCATTATACCTGTCGTCTTGATTGTCATCTTACTGTGTCATCTTACTGTGTCATTATACCTGTCGTCTTGATTGTCATCTTACTGTGTCATCTTACTGTGTCATTATACCTGTCGTCTTGATTGTCATCTTACTGTGTCATTATACCTTTCCTCTTGGTTGTCATCTTACTGTGTCATTATACCTGTCGTCTTGATTGTCATCATACTGTGTCATTATACGTGTCGTCCTGATGTGTTGTCTTACTGCGTCATTATACCTGTCGTCTTGATTGTCATCTTACTGTGTCATTTTACCTGTTGTGCTGATGTGTTGTCTTACTGCGTCATTACACCTGTCGTCTTGATTGTCATCTTACTGTTTTATTATACCTGTCGTCCTGATGTGTTGTCTTACTGCGTCATTATACCTGTCGTCCTGGTTGTCATCTTACTGTGTCATCTTACTGTGTCAGTATAGATGTCGTCTTAATTGTCATCTTACTGTGTCATCTTACTGTGTCATGATACCTGTCGTCCTGATGTGTTGTCTTACTGCGTCCTTATACCTGTCTTCCTGGTTGTCATCTTACTGTGTCATTATAGATGTCGTCTTGATTGTCATCTTACTGTGTCATCTTACTGCGTCATTATACCTGTCGTGTTGATTGTCATCTTACTGTGTCATTATACCTGTCGTCTTGATTGTCATCTTACTGTTTCATTATACCTGTCGTCCTGGTTGTCATCTTACTGTGTCATTATACCTGTCGTCTTGATTGTCATCTTACTGTGTCATCTTACTGTGTCATTATACATGTCGTCTTGATTGTCATCTTACTGCGTCATTATACCTGTCGTCCTGATGTGGTGTCTTACTGCGTCATTATACTTGTCGTCTTGATTGTCATCTTACTGTTTCATTATACCTGTCAACCTGGTTGTCATCTTACTGTGTCATTATACCTGTCGTCTTGATTGTCATCTTATTGTTTCATTATACCTGTTGTCCTGGTTGTCATCTTACTGTGTCATTATACCTGTCGTCTTGATTGTCATCTTACAGTCATCATACCTGTCGTCCTGATGTGTTGTCTTACTGCGTCATTATACCTGTCGTCTTGGATGTCATCTTACTGTGTCATTATACCTGTCGTCTTGATTGTCATCTTACTGCGTCATTACACCTGTCGTCCTGATGTGTTGTCTTACTGTGTCATTATACCTGTCGTCTTGGTTGTCATCTTACTGTGTCATTATACCTATCATCTTGATTGTCATCTTACTGTGTCATTATACCTGTCGTCCTGATGTGTTGTCTTACTGCGTCATTATACCTGTCGTCTTGGTTGTCATCTTACTGTGTCATTATACATGTCGTCCTGATGTGTTGTCTTACTGCGTCATTATACCTGTCGTCTTGATTGTCATCTTACTGCGTCATTATACCTGTCGTCTTGATTGTCATCTTACTGCGTCATTATACCTGTCGTCTTGATTGTCATCTAACTGTCATTATACCTGTTGTCCTGGTTGTCATCTTACTGTGTCATTATACCGGTCATCTTGATTGTCATCTTACAGTCATTATACCTGTCGTCCTGATGTGTTGTCTTACTGCGTCATTATACCCGTCGTCTTGGATGTCATCTTACTGTGTCATTATACCTGTCGTCCTGATGTGTTGTCTTACTGCGTCATTATACCTGTCGTCTTGATTGTCATCTTACTGTGTCATTATACCTGTCGTCTTGATTGTCATCTTACTGTGTCATTATATCTGTCGTCCAGATGTGTTGTCTTACTGCGTCATTATACCTGTCGTCTTGATTGTCATCTTACTGCGTCATTATACCTGTCGTCCTGATGTGTTGTCTTACTGCGTCATTATACCTGTCGTCTTGGTTGTCATCTTACTGTGTCATTATACCTGTCGTCTTGACTGTCATCTTACTGTGTCATTATACCTGTCGTCCTGATTGTCATCTTACTGCGTCATTATACCTGTCGTCCTGATGTGTCGTCTTACTGTGTCATACCTGTAGTCCTGGTTGTCATCTTACTGTGTCATTATGCCTGTCGTCCTGGTTGTCATCTTACTGTGTCATTATGCCTGTCGTCCTGGTTGTCATCTTACTGTGTCATTATGCCTGTCGTCTTGGTTGTCATCTTACTGCGTCATTATACGAGTCGTCTTGGTTGTCATCTTACTGTGTCATTATACCCGTCGTCCTGTTGTGTCGTCTCACTGTGTCATTATGCCTGTCCTCCTAGTTGTCATCTTACTGCGTCATTATACCTGTCGTCTTGATTGTCATCTTACTGTGTCATTATACCTGTCGTCTTGATTGTCATCTTACTGTGTCATTATACGTGTCGTCCTGTTGTGTCGTCTCACTGTGTCATTATGCCTGTCCTCCTGGTTGTCATCTTACTGTGTCATTATACCTGTCGTCTTGATTGTCATCTTACTGCGTCATTATACCTGTCGTCTTGGTTGTCATCTTACTGCGTCATTATACCTGTTGTCCTGGTTGTCATCTTACTGTGTCATTATACCTGTCGTCTTGATTGTCATCTTACTGTCATTATACCTGTCGTCCTGATGTGTTGTCTTACTGCGTCATTATACCTGTCGTCTTGGTTGTCATCTTACTGTGTCATTATACCTGTCGTCTTGATTGTCATCTTACTGTGTCATTATACCTGTCGTCCTGATGTGTTGTCTTACTGCGTCATTATACCTGTCGTCTTGATTGTCATCTTACTGCGTCATTATACCTGTCATCCTGATGTGTCGTCTTACTGTGTCATTATACCTGTCGTCTTGGTTGTCATCTTACTGTGTCATTATACCTGTAGTCTTGATTGTCATCTTACTGTGTCATTATACCTGTCGTCTTGATTGTCATCTTACTGTGTCATTATACCTGTCGTCTTGGATGTCATCTTACTGTGTCATTATACCTGTCGTCTTGATTGTCATCTTACTGCGTCATTATACCTGTTGTCCTGGTTGTCATCTTACTGTGTCATTATACCTGTCGTCTTGATTGTCATCTTACAGTCATTATACCTGTCGTCCTGATGTGTTGTCTTACTGCGTCATTATACCTGTCGTCTTGGTTGTCATCTTACTGCGTCATTATACCTGTCGTCTTGGTTGTCATCTTACTGTGTCATTGTACCTGTCTTATTGATTGTCATCTTACTGTGTCATTATACCTGTCGTCCTGATGTGTTGTCTTACTGCGTCATTATACCTGTCGTCTTGGTTGTCATCTTACTGTGTCATTATACATGTCGTCCTGATGTGTTGTCTTACTGCCTCATTATACCTGTCGTCTTGATTGTCATCTTACTGCGTCATTATACCTGTCGTCTTGATTGTCATCTTACTGCGTCATTATACCTGTCGTCTTGATTGTCATCTAACTGTCATTATACCTGTTGTCCTGGTTGTCATCTTACTGTGTCATTATACCGGTCGTCTTGATTGTCATCTTACAGTCATTATACCTGTCGTCCTGATGTGTTGTCTTACTGCGTCATTATACCCGTCGTCTTGGATGTCATCTTATTGTGTCATTATACCTGTCGTCCTGATGTGTTGTCTTACTGCGTCATTATACTTGTCGTCTTGATTGTCATCTTACTGTGTCATTATACCTGTCGTCTTGATTGTCATCTTACTGTGTCATTATATCTGTCGTCCAGATGTGTTGTCTTACTGCGTCATTATACCTGTCGTCCTGATGTGTCGTCTTACTGTGTCATACCTGTAGTCCTGGTTGTCATCTTACTGTGTCATTATGCCTGTCGTCCTGGTTGTCATCTTACTGTGTCATTATGCCTGTCGTCCTGGTTGTCATCTTACTGTGTCATTATGCCTGTCGTCTTGATTGTCATCTTACTGTGTCATTATACCTGTCGTCTTGACTGTCATCTTACTGTGTCATTATACCTGTCGTCCTGATTGTCATCTTACTGCGTCATTATACCTGTCGTCCTGATGTGTCGTCTTACTGTGTCATACCTGTAGTCCTGGTTGTCATCTTACTGTGTCATTATACCTGTCGTCTTGATTGTCATCTTACTGTGTCATTATATCTGTCGTCCAGATGTGTTGTCTTACTGCGTCATTATACCTGTCGTCTTGATTGTCATCTTACTGCGTCATTATACCTGTCGTCCTGATGTGTTGTCTTACTGCGTCATTATACCTGTCGTCTTGGTTGTCATCTTACTGTGTCATTATACCTGTCGTCTTGACTGTCATCTTACTGTGTCATTATACCTGTCGTCCTGATTGTCATCTTACTGCGTCATTATACCTGTCGTCCTGATGTGTCGTCTTACTGTGTCATACCTGTAGTCCTGGTTGTCATCTTACTGTGTCATTATGCCTGTCGTCCTGGTTGTCATCTTACTGTGTCATTATGCCTGTCGTCCTGGTTGTCATCTTACTGTGTCATTATGCCTGTCGTCTTGGTTGTCATCTTACTGCGTCATTATACGAGTCGTCTTGGTTGTGATCTTACAGTGTCATTATACCCGTCGTCCTGTTGTGTCGTCTCACTGTGTCATTATGCCTGTCCTCCTAGTTGTCATCTTACTGCGTCATTATACCTGTCGTCTTGATTGTCATCTTACTGTGTCATTATACGTGTCGTCCTGATGTGTTGTCTTACTGCGTCATTATACCTGTCGTCCTGGTTGTCATCTTACTGCGTCATTATACCTGTCGTCTTGGTTGTCATCTTACTGTGTCATTATACCTGTCGTCTTGATTGTCATCTTACTGTTTCATTACACCTGTCGTCCTGGTTGTCATCTTACTGTGTCATCTCACTCTGTCATTATACCTGTCGTCTTGATTGTCATCTTACTGCGTCATTATACCTGTCGTCTTGATTGTCATCTTACTGTGTCATTATATCTGTCGTCCAGGTGTGTTGTCTTACTGCGTCATTATACCTGTCGTCTTGATTGTCATCTTACTGTGTCATTATACCTGTCGTCCTGATGTGTTGTCTTACTGCGTCATTATACCTGTCATCTTGATTGTCATCTTACTGTGTCATTATACCTGTCGTCCTGACGTGTTGTCTTACTGCGTCATTGTACCTGTCGTCTTGATTGTTATCTTACTGCGTCATTATACCTGTCATCTTGATGTGTTGTCTTACTGCGTCATTATACCTGTCGTCTTGGTTGTCATCTTACTGTGTCATTATACCTGTCGTCTTGATTGTCATCTTACTGTGTCATTATACCTGTCGTCCTGATGTGTTGTCTTACTGCGTCATTATACCTGTCGTCTTGATTGTCATCTTACTGCGTCATTATACCTGTCATCCTGATGTGTTGTCTTACTGCGTCATTATACCTGTCGTCTTGGTTGTCATCTTACTGTGTCATTATACCTGTCGTCTTGATTGTCATCTTACTGTGTCATTATACCTGTCGTCTTGGATGTCATCTTACTGTGTCATTATACCTGTTGTCTTGATTGTCATCTTACTGCGTCATTATACCTGTCGTCCTGATGTGTTGTCTTACTGTGTCATTATACCTGTCGTCTTGGTTGTCATCTTACTGTGTCATTATACCTGTCGTCTTGATTGTCATCTTACTGTGTCATTATACCTGTTGTCCTGGTTGTCATCTTACTGTGTCATTATACCTGTCGTCTTGATTGTCATCTTACAGTCATTATACCTGTCGTCCTGATGTGTTGTCTTACTGCGTCATTATACCTGTCGTCTTGATTGTCATCTTACTGTGTCATTATACCTTTCGTCTTGATTGTCATCTTACTGTGTCAATATACCTGTCGTCTTGGTTGACATCTTACTGTGTCATTATACCTGTCGTCCTGATGTGTTGTCTTACTGCGTCATTATACCAGTCTTCCTGGTTGTCATCTTACTGTGTCATTATACCTGTCGTCTTGATTGTCATCTTACTGTGTCATTATACCTGTCGTCCTGATGTGTTGTCTTACTGCGTCATTATACCTGTCGTCTTGATTGTCATCTTACTGCGTCATTATACCTGTAGTCTTGATTGTCATCTTACTGTGTCATTATACCTGTCGTCTTGATTGTCATCTTACTGCGTCATTATACCTGTCGTCTTGATTGTCATCTTACTGCGTCATTATACCTGTCGTCCTGATGTGTTGTCTTACTGCGTCATTATACCTGTTGTCTTGGATGTCATCTTACTGTGTCATTATACCTGTTGTCTTGATTGTCATCTTACTGCGTCATTATACCTGTCGTCCTGATGTGTTGTCTTACTGTGTCATTATACCTGTCGTCTTGGTTGTCATCTTACTGTGTCATTATACCTGTCGTCTTGATTGTCATCTTACTGTGTCATTATACCTGTTGTCCTGGTTGTCATCTTACTGTGTCATTATACCTGTCGTCTTGATTGTCATCTTACAGTCATTATACCTGTCGTCCTGATGTGTTGTCTTACTGCGTCATTATACCTGTCGTCTTGATTGTCATCTTACTGTGTCATTATACCTTTCGTCTTGGTTGTCATCTTACTGCGTCATTATACCTGTCGTCCTGATGTGTTGTCTTACTGCGTCATTATACCTGTCTTCCTGATGTGTCGTCTTACTGCGTCATTATACCTGTCGTCTTGGTTGTCATCTTACTGTGTCATTATACGTGTCGTCTTGGTTGTCATCTTACTGTGTCATTATACCTGTCGTCTTGGTTGTCATCTTACTGTGTCAATATACCTGTCGTCCTGTTGTGTCGTCTCACTGTGTCATTATACCTGTCCTCCTGGTTGTCATCTTACTGCGTCATTATACCTGTCGTCCTGATGTGTTGTCTTACTGTGTCATTATACCTGTCGTCTTGGTTGTCATCTTACTGTGTCATTATACCTGTCGTCTTGATTGTCATCTTACTGTGTCATTATACCTGTTGTCCTGGTTGTCATCTTACTGTGTCATTATACCTGTCGTCTTGATTGTCATCTTACAGTCATTATACCTGTCGTCCTGATGTGTTGTCTTACTGCGTCATTATACCTGTCGTCTTGATTGTCATCTTACTGTGTCATTATACCTTTCGTCTTGATTGTCATCTTACTGTGTCAATATACCTGTCGTCCTGATGTGTTGTCTTACTGCGTCATTATACCAGTCTTCCTGGTTGTCATCTTACTGTGTCATTATACCTGTCGTCTTGATTGTCATCTTACTGTGTCATTATACCTGTCGTCCTGATGTGTTGTCTTACTGCGTCATTATACCTGTCGTCTTGATTGTCATCTTACTGCGTCATTATACCTGTAGTCTTGATTGTCATCTTACTGTGTCATTATACCTGTCGTCTTGATTGTCATCTTACTGCGTCATTATACCTGTCGTCTTGATTGTCATCTTATTGCGTCATTATACCTGTCGTCCTGATGTGTTGTCTTACTGCGTCATTATACCTGTTGTCTTGGATGTCATCTTACTGTGTCATTATACCTGTTGTCTTGATTGTCATCTTACTGCGTCATTATACCTGTCGTCCTGATGTGTTGTCTTACTGTGTCATTATACCTGTCGTCTTGGTTGTCATCTTACTGTGTCATTATACCTGTCGTCTTGATTGTCATCTTACTGTGTCATTATACCTGTTGTCCTGGTTGTCATCTTACTGTGTCATTATACCTGTCGTCTTGATTGTCATCTTACAGTCATTATACCTGTCGTCCTGATGTGTTGTCTTACTGCGTCATTATACCTGTCGTCTTGATTGTCATCTTACTGTGTCATTATACCTTTCGTCTTGGTTGTCATCTTACTGCGTCATTATACCTGTCGTCCTGATGTGTTGTCTTACTGCGTCATTATACCTGTCTTCCTGATGTGTCGTCTTACTGCGTCATTATACCTGTCGTCTTGGTTGTCATCTTACTGTGTCATTATACGTGTCGTCTTGGTTGTCATCTTACTGTGTCATTATACCTGTCGTCTTGGTTGTCATCTTACTGTGTCAATATACCTGTCGTCCTGTTGTGTCGTCTCACTGTGTCATTATACCTGTCCTCCTGGTTGTCATCTTACTGCGTCATTATACCTGTTGTCCTGTTGTGTCGTCTCACTGTGTCATTATACCTGTCATCTTGATTGTCATCTTACTGTGTCATTATACCTGTCGTCCTGATGCGTTGTCTTACTGTGTCATTATACCTGTCGTCCTGGTTGTCATCTTACTGTGTCATTATACCTGTCGTCTTGATTGTCATCTTAATGTGTCATTATACCTGTCGTCTTGATTGTCATCATACTGCGTCATTATACCTGTCGTCTTGATTGTCATCTTACTACGTCATTATACCTGTCGTCCTGATGTGTTGTCTTACTGCGTCATTATACCTGTTGTCTTGGTTGTCATCTTACTGTCATTATACCCGTCGTCTTGATTGTCATCTTACTGCGTCATTATACCTGTTGTCTTGGTTGTCATCTTACTGTCATTATACCTGTCGTCTTGATTGTCATCTTACTGTCATTATACCCGTCGTCTTGATTGTCATCTTACTGTGTCATTATACCTGTCGTCCTGATGTGTTGTCTTACTGCGTCATTATACCTGTCGTCTTGATTGTCATCTTACTGCGTCATTATACCTGTCGTCTTGGTTGTCATCTTACTGTGTCATTATACCTGTTGTCCTGGTTGTCATCTTACTGTGTCATTATACCTGTCGTCTTGATTGTCATCTTACTGTCATTATACCCGTCGTCCTGATGTGTTGTCTTACTGCGTCATTATACCTGTCGTCTTGGTTGTCATCTTACTGTCTCATTATACCTGTCGTCTTGATTGTCATCTTACTGTTTCATTACACCTGTCGTCCTGGTTTTCATCTTACTGTGTCATCTCACTCTGTCATTATACCTGTCGTCCTGACGTGTTGTCTTACTGCGTCATTGTACCTGTCGTCTTGATTGTTATCTTACTGCGTCATTATACCTGTCATCTTGATGTGTTGTCTTACTGCGTCATTATACGTGTCGTCTTGGTTGTCATCTTATTGTGTCATTATACCTGTCGTCTTGATTGTCGTCTTACTGTGTCATTATACCTGTCGTCTTGATTGTCGTCTTACTGTGTCATTATACCTGTCGTCTTGATTGTCATCTTACTGTTTCATTACACCTGTCGTCCTGGTTGTCATCTTACTGTGTCATCTTACTGTGTCATTATACCTGTCGTCTTGATTGTCATCTTACTGTGTCATTATACCTGTCGTCTTGGTTGTCATCTTACTGCGTCACTATACCTGTTGTCCTGGTTGTCATCTTACTGTGTCATCTTACTGCGTCTTTATACCTGTCGTCTTGATTGTCATTTTACTGTGTCATTATACATGTCGTCTTGATTGTCATCTTACTGTGTCATCTTACTGCGTCTTTATACCTGTCGTCTTGATTGTCATTTTACTGTGTCATTATACCTGTCGTCTTGATTGTCATCTTACTGTTTCATTATACCTGTTGTCCTGGTTGTGTCGTCTTACTGCGTCATTATACCTGTCGTCTTGATTGTCATCTTACTGTGTCATTATACCTGTCCTCTTGATTGTCATCTTACTGTGTCATTATACCTGTCGTCCTGATGTGTTGTCTTACTGCGTCATTATACCTGTCGTCTTGATTGTCATCTTACTGCGTCATTATACCTGTCGTCTTGATTGTCATCTTACTGCGTCATTATACCTGTCGTATTGGTTGTCATCTTACTGCGTCATTACACCTGTCGTCTTGGTTGTCATCTTACTGCGTCATTATACCTGTTGTCCTGGTTGTCATCTTACTGTGTCATTATACCTGTCGTCCTGATGTGTTGTCTTACTGCGTCATTATACCTGTCGTCTTGGATGTCATCTTACTGTGTCATTATACCTGTCGTCTTGATTGTCATCTTACTGTGTCATTATACCTTTCGTCTTGATTGTCATCTTACTGCGTCAATATACCTGTCGTCTTGATTGTCATCTTACTGCGCCATTATACCTGTCGTCTTGATTGTCATCTTACTGTTTCATTATACCTGTCGTCCTGGTTGTCATCTTCCTGTGTCATTATACCTGTCGTCTTGATTGTCATCTTACTGTTTCATTATACCTGTTGTCCTGGTTGTCATCTTACTGCGCCATTATACCTGTCGTCCTGGTTGTCATGTTACTGTGTCATTATACCTGTCGTCTTGGTTGTCATCTTACTGTGTCATTATACCTGTCGTCTTGGTTGTCATCTTACTGCGCCATTATACCTGTCGTCCTGGTTGTCATGTTACTGTGTCATTATACCTGTCGTCTTGGTTGTCATCTTACTGTGTCATTATACCTGTCGTCTTGATTGTCATCTCACTGTGTCATTATACCTATTGTCCTGGTTGTCATCTTACTGTGTCATTATACCTGTCGTCTTGATTGTCATCTTACAGTCATTATACCTGTCGTCCTGATGTGTTGTCTTACTGCGTCATTATACCTGTCGTCTTGGATGTCATCTTACTGTGTCATTATACATGTCGTCTTGATTGTCATCTTACTGTGTCATTATACCTGTCGTCCTAATGTGTTGTCTTACTGCGTCATTATACCTGTCGTCTTGATTGTCATCTTACTGTGTCATTATACCTGTCGTCTTGATTGTCATCTTACTGTGTCAATATACCTGTCGTCTTGGTTGACATCTAACTGTGTCATTATACCTGTCGTCCTGATGTGTTGTCTTACTGCGTCATTATACCTGTCTTCCTGGTTGTCATCTTATTGTGTCATTATACCTGTCATCTTGATAGTCATCTTACTGTGTCATTATACATGTCGTCTTGATTGTCATCTTACTGCGTCAATATACCTGTCATCTTGATTGTCATCTTAATGCGTCATTATACCTGTCGTCTTGATGTGTTGTCTTACTGCGTCATTATACCTGTCGTCCTGGTTGTCATCTTACTGTGTCATCTTACTGTGTCATTATACATGTCGTCTTGATTGACATCTTACTGTGTCATCTTACTGCGTCATTATACCTGTCGTCTTGATTGTCATCTTACTGTGTCATTATATCTGTCGTCGTGATGTGTTGTCTTACTGCGTCATTATACCTGTCATCTTTATTGTCATCTTACTGTGTCATTATACCTGTCATCTTGATTGTTATCTTAATGCGTCATTGTACCTGTCGTCTTGATTGTTATTTTAATGCGTCATTATACCTGTCGTCTTGGTTGTCATCTTACTGTGTCATTATACCTGTCGTCCTGATGTGTTGTCTTACTGCGTCATTATACCCGTCTTCCTGGTTGTCATCTTACTGTGTCATTATACCTGTCCTCTTGATTGTCATCTTACTGTGTCATTATACCTGTCCTCTTGATTGTCATCTTACAGTCATTATACCTGTCGTCCTGATGTGTTGTATTACTGCGTCATTATACCTGTCGTCTTGGATGTCATCTTACTGTGTCAATATACCTGTCGTCTGGGTTGACATCTTACTGTGTGATTATACCTGTCGTCCTGATGTGTTGTCTTACTGCGTCATTAAACCCGTCTTCCTGGTTGTCATCTTATTGTGTCATTATACCTGTCATCTTGATTGTCATCTTACTGTGTCATTATACATGTCGTCTTGATTGTCATCTTACTGCGTCAATATACCTGTCGTCTTGATTGTCATCTTACTGCGCCATTATACCTGTCGTCTTGATTGTCATCTTACTGTTTCATTATACATGTCGTCCTGGTTGTCATCTTACTGTGTCATTATACCTGTCGTCTTGATTGTCATCTTACTGTTTCATTATACCTGTTGTCCTGGTTGTCATCTTACTGTGTCATTATACCTGTTGTCCTGGTTGTCATCTTACTGTGTCATTATACCTGTCGTCCTGGTTGTCATGTTACTGTGTCATTATACCTGTCGTCTTGGTTGTCATCTTACTGTGTCATTATACCTGTCGTCTTGATTGTCATCTCACTGTGTCATTATACCTATTGTCCTGGTTGTCATCTTACTGTGTCATTATACCTGTCGTCTTGATTGTCATCTTACAGTCATTATACCTGTCGTCCTGATGTGTTGTCTTACTGCGTCATTATACCTGTCGTCTTGATTGTCATCTTACTGTGTCATTATACCTGTCGTCTTGATTGTCATCTTACTGTGTCAATATACCTGTCGTCTTGGTTGACATCTTACTGTGTCATTATACCTGTCGTCCTGATGTGTTGTCTTACTGCGTCATTATACCTGTCTTCCTGGTTGTCATCTTATTGTGTCATTATACCTGTCATCTTGATAGTCATCTTACTGTGTCATTATACATGTCGTCTTGATTGTCATCTTACTGCGTCAATATACCTGTCATCTTGATTGTCATCTTAATGCGTCATTATACCTGTCGTCTTGATGTGTTGTCTTACTGCGTCATTATACCTGTCGTCCTGGTTGTCATCTTACTGTGTCATCTTTCTGTGTCATTATACATGTCGTCTTGATTGACATCTTACTGTGTCATCTTACTGCGTCATTATACCTGTCGTCTTGATTGTCATCTTACTGTGTCATTATATCTGTCGTCCTGATGTGTTGTCTTACTGCGTCATTATACCTGTCATCTTTATTGTCATCTTACTGTGTCATTATACCTGTCATCTTGATTGTTATCTTAATGCGTCATTGTACCTGTCGTCTTGATTGTTATTTTAATGCGTCATTATACCTGTCGTCTTGGTTGTCATCTTACTGTGTCATTATACCTTTCATCTTGATTGTCATCTTACTGTGTCAATATACCTGTCGTCTTGGTTGTCATCTTACTGTGTCATTATACCTGTCGTCCTGATGTGTTCTCTTACTGCGTCATTATACATGTCTTCCTGGTTGTCATCTTATTGTGTCATTATACCTTTCATCTTGAT
Source organism: Semicossyphus pulcher (assembly GCF_022749685.1). Taxonomy (NCBI): domain Eukaryota; kingdom Metazoa; phylum Chordata; class Actinopteri; order Labriformes; family Labridae; genus Semicossyphus; species Semicossyphus pulcher. Next base: position 11,956,061 of record NW_027211692.1, read on the forward strand.
TGTCATCTTACTGTGTCAATATACCTGTCGTCTTGGTTGTCATCTTACTGTGTCATTATAACTGTCGTCCTGATTGTCATCTTACTGTGTCATTATACCTGTCGTCCTGATGTGTTGTCTTACTGCGTCATTATACCTGTCGTCTTGATTGTCATCTTACTGTGTCATTATACCTTTCGTCTTGATTGTCATCTTACTGTGTCAATAAACCTGTCGTCTTGGTTGACATCTTACTGTGTCATTATACCTGTCGTCCTGATGTGTTGTCTCACTGCGTCATTATACCTGTCTTCCTGGTGTTCATCTTATTGTGTCATTATACCTGTCATCTTGATTGTCATCTTACTGTGTCATTATACCTGTCTTCCTGGTTGTCATCTTATTGTGTCATTATACCTGTCATCTTGATTGTCATCTTACTGTGTCATTATACCTGTCATCTTGATTGTTATCTTAATGCGTCATTATACCTGTCGTCTTGATTGTTATCTTACTGTGTCATTATACCTGTCTTCCTGGTTGTCATCTTATTGTGTCATTATACATGTCGTCTTGATTGTCATCTTACTGCGTCATTATACCTGTCATCTTGATTGTTATCTTAATGCGTCATTATACGTGTCGTCTTGATTGTTATCTTAATGCGTCATTATACCTGTCGTCTTGTCATCTTACTGTGTCAACATACCTGTCGTCTTGGTTGTCATCTTACTGTGTCATTATACCTGTCGTCCTGATGTGTTGTCTTACTGCGTCATTATACGTGTCGTCTTGATTGTCATCTTACTGCATCATTATACCTGTCGTCCTGATGTGTTATCTTACTGCGTCATTATACCTGTCGTCTTGATTGTCATCTTACTGTGTCATTATACATGTCGTCCTGATGTGTTGTCTTACTGCGTCATTATACCTGTCTCCTTGATTGTCATCTTGCTGTGTCAATATACCTGTCGTCTTGGTTGTCATCTTACTGTGTCATTATACCTGTCGTCCTGATGTGTTGTCTTACTGTGTCATTATACCTGTCGTCTTGGTTGTCATCTTACTGTGTCATTATACCTGTCGTCTTGGTTGTCATCTTACTGTGTCATTATACGTGTCGTCTTGGTTGTCATCTTACTGTGTCATTATATGTGTCGTCTTGATTGTCATCTTACTGTGTCATTATACCTTTCGTCCTGATGTGTTGTCTTACTGTGTCATCTTACTGTGTCATTATACCTGTCGTCCTGATGTGTTGTCTTACTGTGACATTATACCTGTCGTCTTGATTGTCATCTTCCTGTGTCATTATGCCTGTCGTCCTGGTGTGTTGTCTTACTGCGTCATTATACCTGTCGTCTTGAATGTCATCTTACTGTGTCATTATAACTGTCGTCTTGATTGTCATCTTACTGCGTCATTATACCTGTCATCCTGTCGTGTCATCTCACTGCGTCATTATACCTGTCGTCTTGATTGTCATCTTACTGTGTCATTATACCTGTCGTCTTGGTTGTCATCTTACTGTGTCATTATACCTGTCGTCTTGATTGTCATCTTACTGTGTCAACATACCTGTCGTCTTGGTTGTCATCTTACTGTGTCATTATACCTGTTGTCCTGATGTGTTGTCTTACTGCGTCATTATACGTGTCGTCTTGATTGTCATCTTACTGCATCATTATGCCTGTCGTCCTGATGTGTTATCTTACTGTATCATTATACCTGTCGTCCTGATGTGTTATCTTACTGCGTCATTATACCTGTCGTCTTGATTGTCATCTTACTGTGTCATTATACATGTCGTCCTGATGTGTTGTCTTACTGCGTCATTATACCTGTCTCCTTGATTGTCATCTTGCTGTGTCAATATACCTGTCGTCTTGGTTGTCATCTTACTGTGTCATTATACCTGTCGTCCTGATGTGTTATCTTACTGTATCATTATACCTGTCGTCCTGATGTGTTATCTTACTGCGTCATTATACCTGTCGTCTTGATTGTCATCTTACTGTGTCATTATACATGTCGTCCTGATGTGTTGTCTTACTGCGTCATTATACCTGTCTCCTTGATTGTCATCTTGCTGTGTCAATATACCTGTCGTCTTGGTTGTCATCTTACTGTGTCATTATACCTGTCGTCCTGATGTGTTGTCTTACTGCGTCATTATACCTGTCGTCTTGGTTGTCATCTTACTGGGTCATTATACCTGTCGTCTTGGTTGTCATCTTACTGTGTCATTATACGTGTCGTCTTGGTTGTCATCTTACTGTGTCATTATACGTGTCGTCTTGATTGTCATCTTACTGTGTCATTATACCTTTCGTCCTGATGTGTTGTCTTACTGTGTCATCTTACTGTGTCATTATACCTGTCGTCCTGATGTGTTGTCTTACTGTGACATTATACCTGTCGTCTTGATTGTCATCTTCCTGTGTCATTATGCCTGTCGTCCTGGTGTGTTGTCTTACTGCGTCATTATACCTGTCGTCTTGAATGTCATCTTACTGTGTCATTATAACTGTCGTCTTGATTGTCATCTTACTGCGTCATTATACCTGTCATCCTGTCGTGTCATCTCACTGCGTCATTATACCTGTCGTCTTGATTGTCATCTTACTGTGTCATTATACCTGTCGTCTTGATTGTCATCTTACTGTGTCATTATACCTGTCGTCTTGATTGTCATCTTACTGCGTCATTATACCTGTCGTCTTGATTGTCATCTTACTGTGTCATTATACCTGTCGTCCTGATGTGTTGTATTACTGCGTCATTATACCTGTCGTCTTGATTGTCATCTTACTGTGTCATTATACCTGTCGTCCTGATGTGTTGTCTTACTGCGTCATTATACCTGTCGTCCTGGTTGTCATCTTACTGTGTCATACCTGTCGTCTTGATTGTCATCTTAGTGTTTCATTATACCTGTCGTCTTGATTGTCAACTTACTGTGTCATTATACCTGTTGTCTTGATTGTCATCTTACTGCGTCATTATACCTGTCGTCTTGATTGTCATCTTAGTGTTTCATTATACCTGTCGTCCTGGTTGTCATCTTACTGTGTCATTATACCTGTTGTCCTGGTTGTCATCTTACTGTGTCATTATACCTGTCGTCCTAATTGTCATCTTACTGTCATTATACCTGTCGTCCTGATGTGTTCTCTTACTGCGTCATTATACCCGTCGTCCTGGTTGTCATCTTACTGCGTCATTATACCTGTCTTCTTGATTGTCATCTTACTGCGTCATTATACCTGTCGTCTTGTCATCTTACTGTATCAACATACCTGTCGTCTTGGTTGTCATCTTACTGTGTCATTATACCTGTCGTCCTGATGTGTTGTCTTACTGCGTCATTATACGTGTCGTCTTGATTGTCATCTTACTGTGTCATTATACCTGTCGTCCTGATGTGTTATCTTCCTGTATCATTATACCTGTCGTCCTGATGTGTTATCTTACTGCGTCATTATACCTGTCGTCTTGATTGTCATCTTACTGTGTCATTATACATGTCGTCCTGATGTGTTGTCTTACTGCGTCATTATACCTGTCTCCTTGATTGTCATCTTGCTGTGTCAATATACCTGTCGTCTTGGTTGTCATCGTACTGTGTCATTATACCTGTCGTCCTGATGTCTTGTCTTACTGCGTCATTATACCTGTCGTCTTGGTTGTCATCTTACTGTGTCATTATACCTGTCGTCTTGGTTGTCATCTTACTGTGTCATTATACGTGTCGTCTTGGTTGTCATCTTACTGTGTCATTATACGTGTCGTCTTGATTGTCATCTTACTGTGTCATTATACCTGTCGTCCTGATGTGTTGTCTTACTGTGTCATCTTACTGTGTCATTATACCTGTCGTCCTGATGTGTTGTCTTACTGTGACATTATACCTGTCGTCTTGATTGTCATCTTCCTGTGTCATTATGCCTGTCGTCCTGGTGTGTTGTCTTACTGCGTCATTATACCAGTCGTCTTGATTGTCATCTTACTGTCTCATTATACCTGTCGTCCTGATGTGGTGTCTTACTGCGTCATTATACTTGTCGTCTTGGTTGTCATCTTACTGTGTCATTATAACAGTCGTCCTGATGTGTTGTCTTACTGCGTCATTATACCTGTCTTCCTGGTTGTCATCTAACTGTGTCATTATACCTGTCCTCTTGATTGTCATCTTACTGTGTCATTACACCTGTCGTCCTGATGTGTTGTCTTACTGCGTCATTATACCTGTCGTCCTGATGTGTTGTCTTACTGCGTCATTATACCTGTCGTCTTGGATGTCATCTTACTGTGTCATTATACCTGTCGTCTTGATTGTCATCTTACTGTGTCATTATACCTGTCGTCCTGATGTGTTGTCTTACTGTGTCATCTTACTGTGTCATTATACCTGTCGTCCTGATGTGTTGTCTTACTGTGACATTATACCTGTCGTCTTGATTGTCATCTTCCTGTGTCATTATGCCTGTCGTCCTGGTGTGTTGTCTTACTGCGTCATTATACCTGTCGTCTTGAATGTCATCTTACTGTGTCATTATACCTGTCGTCTTGATTGTCATCTTACTGCGTCATTATACCTGTCGTCCTGTCGTGTCATCTCACTGCGTCATTATACCTGTCGTCTTGATTGTCATCTTACTGCGTCATTATACCTGTCGTCTTGATTGTCATCTTACTGTCTCATTATACCTGTCGTCCTGATGTGTTGTCTTACTGCGTCATTATACCTGTCGTCTTTGTTGTCATCTTACTGTGTCATTATACCTGTCGTCCTGGTTGTCATCTTACTGTGTCATACCTGTCGTCTTGATTGTCATCTTACTGTCTCATTATACCTGTCGTCCTGATGTGTTGTCTTACTGCGTCATTATACCTGTCGTCTTTGTTGTCATCTTACTGTTTCATTATACCTGTCGTCTTGGTTGTCATCTTACTGTGTCATTATACCTGTCGTCCTGATGTGTTGTCTTACTGCGTCATTATACCTGTCGTCTTGATTGTCATCTTACTGTGTCATTATACATGTCGTCCTGATGTGTTGTCTTACTGCGTCATTATACCTGTCGTCCTGATTGTCATCTTACTGTCATTATACCTGTCGTCTTGGTTGTCATCTTACTGTGTCATTATACATGTCGTCTTGATTGTCATCTCACTGTGTCATTATACCTGTCGTCTTGATTGTCATCTCACTGTGTCATTATACCTGTCGTCTTGATTGTCATCTTACTGTGTCATTATACCTGTCGTCCTGATGTGTCATCTTACTGCGTCATTATACCTGTCGTCTTGATTGTCATCTTACTGCGTCATTATACCTGTCGTCTTGGTTGTCATCTTACTGAGTCATTGTACTGTGTCATTATAGATGTCGTCTTGATTGTCATCTTACTGTGTCATCTTACTGCGTCATTATACCTGTCGTCTTGATTGTCATCTTACTGTGTCATCTTACTGCGTCATTATACCTGTCGTCTTGATTGTCATCTTACTGTGTCATTATACCTGTCGTCTTGATTGTCATCTTACTGCGTCATTATACCTGTCGTCTTGATTGTCGTCTTGATTGTCATTATACCTGTCGTCCTGATGTGTCGTCTTACTGTGTCATTATACCTGTCGTCCTGGTTGTTGTCTTACTGTGTCATTATACCTGTCGTCCTGATGTGTTGTCTTACTTTGTCATTATACCTGTTGTCCTGGTTGTCATCTTACTGCGTCATTATACCTGTCGTCTTGATTGTCATCTTAATGTTTCATTATACCTGTCGTCTTAATTGTCATCTTACTGTGTCATTATACCTTTCGTCCTGATGTGTTGTCTTACTGCGTCATTATACCTGTCGTCTTGATTGTCATCTTACTGTGTCATTATACCTGTTGTCTTGATTGTCATCTTACTGTGTCATTATACCTGTCGTCTTGATTGTCATCTTACTGTCATTATACCTGTCGTCTTGGTTGTCATCTTACTGTGTCATTATACCTGTCGTCTTGATTGTCATCTTACTGCGTCATTATACCTGTCGTCCTGATGTGGTGTCTTACTGCGTCATTATACCTGTCGTCTTGATTGTCATCTTACTGCGTGATTATACGTGTCGTCTTGATTGTCAACTTACTGTGTCATTATACCTGTCGTCTTGATTGTGATCTTACTGTGTCATTATACCTGTCGTCCTGATGTGTTGTCTTACTGCGTCATTATACCTGTCGTCTTGTCATCTTACTGTATCAACATACCTGTCGTCTTGGTTGTCATCTTACTGTGTCATTATACCTGTCGTCTTGATTGTCATCTTACTGTGTCATTATACCTGTCGTCTTGATTGTCATCTTACTGCGTCATTATACCTGTCGTCCTGATGTGTTGTCTTACTGCGTCATTATACCTGTCGTCTTGATTGTCATCTTACTGTGTCATTATACATGTCGTCTTGATTGTCATCTTACTGTTTCATCTTACTGCGTCATTATACCTGTCGTCTTGATTGTCATCTTACTGTGTCATTATACCTGTCGTCTTGATTGTCATCTTACTGTTTCATTATACCTGTCGTCCTGGTTGTCATCTTACTGTGTCATTATACCTGTCGTCTTGATTGTCATCTTACTGTTTCATTATACCTGTTGTCCTGGTTGTGTCGTCTTACTGCGTCATTATACCTGTCGTCTTGATTGTCATCTTACTGTCATTATACCTGTTGTCCTGATGTGTCGTCTTACTGCGTCATTATACCTGTCGTCTTGGTTATCATCTTACTGTGTCATTATACCTGTCGTCTTGATTGTCATCTTACTGTTTCATTATACCTGTCGTCCTGATGTGTTGTCTTACTGCGTCATTATACCTGTCGTCTTGATTGTCATCTTACTGCGTCATTATACCTGTTGTCCTGATGTGTCGTCTTACTGTGTCATTATACCTGTCGTCTTGGTTGTCATCTTACTGTGTCATTATACCTGTCGTCTTGATTGTCATCTTACTGTGTCATTATACCTGTCGTCTTGATTGTCATCTTACTGTGTCATTATACCTGTCGTCTTGGTTATCATCTTACTGTGTCATTATACCTGTCGTCTTGATTGTCATCTTACTGTTTCATTATACCTGTCGTCCTGATGTGTTGTCTTACTGCGTCATTATACCTGTCGTCTTGATTGTCATCTTGCTGCGTCATTATACCTGTTGTCCTGATGTGTCGTCTTACTGTGTCATTATACCTGTCGTCTTGGTTGTCATCTTACTGTGTCATTATACCTGTCGTCTTGATTGTCATCTTACTGTGTCATTATACCTGTCGTCTTGATTGTCATCTTACTGTGTCATTATACCTGTCGTCCTGATGTGTTGTCTTACTGCGTCATTATACCTGTCGTCTTGATTGTCATCTTACTGTTTCATTATACCTGTTGTCCTGGTTGTGTCGTCTTACTGCGTCATTATACCTGTCGTCTTGATTGTCATCTTACTGTCATTATACCTGTCGTCCTGGTTGTTGTCTTACTGTGTCATTATACCTGTCGTCCTGATGTGTTGTCTTACTTTGTCATTATACCTGTTGTCCTGGTTGTCATCTTACTGCGTCATTATACCTGTCGTCTTGATTGTCATCTTAATGTGTCATTATACCTGTCGTCTTAATTGTCATCTTACTGTGTCATTATACCTTTCGTCCTGATGTGTTGTCTTACTGCGTCATTATACCTGTCGTCTTGGTTGTCATCTTACTGTGTCATTATACCTGTTGTCTTGATTGTCATCTTACTGTGTCATTATACCTGTCGTCTTGATTGTCATCTTACTGTCATTATACCTGTCGTCTTGGTTGTCATCTTACTGTGTCATTATACCTGTCGTCTTGATTGTCATCTTACTGCGTCATTATACCTGTCGTCCTGATGTGGTGTCTTACTGCGTCATTATACCTGTCGTCTTGATTGTCATCTTACTGCGTGATTATACGTGTCGTCTTGATTGTCAACTTACTGTGTCATTATACCTGTCGTCTTGATTGTGATCTTACTGTGTCATTATACCTGTCGTCCTGATGTGTTGTCTTACTGCGTCATTATACCTGTCGTCTTGTCATCTTACTGTATCAACATACCTGTCGTCTTGGTTGTCATCTTACTGTGTCATTATACCTGTCGTCTTGATTGTCATCTTACTGTGTCATTATACCTGTCGTCTTGATTGTCATCTTACTGCGTCATTATACCTGTCGTCCTGATGTGTTGTCTTACTGCGTCATTATACCTGTCGTCTTGATTGTCATCTTACTGTGTCATTATACATGTCGTCTTGATTGTCATCTTACTGTGTCATCTTACTGCGTCATTATACCTGTCGTCTTGATTGTCATCTTACTGTGTCATTATACCTGTCGTCTTGATTGTCATCTTACTGTTTCATTATACCTGTCGTCCTGGTTGTCATCTTACTGTGTCATTATACCTGTCGTCTTGATTGTCATCTTACTGTTTCATTATACCTGTTGTCCTGGTTGTGTCGTCTTACTGCGTCATTATACCTGTCGTCTTGATTGTCATCTTACTGTCATTATACCTGTTGTCCTGATGTGTCGTCTTACTGCGTCATTATACCTGTCGTCTTGGTTATCATCTTACTGTGTCATTATACCTGTCGTCTTGATTGTCATCTTACTGTTTCATTATACCTGTCGTCCTGATGTGTTGTCTTACTGCGTCATTATACCTGTCGTCTTGATTGTCATCTTACTGCGTCATTATACCTGTTGTCCTGATGTGTCGTCTTACTGTGTCATTATACCTGTCGTCTTGGTTGTCATCTTACTGTGTCATTATACCTGTCGTCTTGATTGTCATCTTACTGTGTCATTATACCTGTCGTCTTGATTGTCATCTTACTGTGTCATTATACCTGTCGTCCTGATGTGTTGTCTTACTGCGTCATTATACCTGTCGTCTTGATTGTCATCTTACTGCGTCATTATACCTGTCGTCTTGATTGTCATCTTACTGCGTCATTATACCTGTCGTCCTGATGTGTTGTCTTAATGCGTCATTATACCTGTCGTCTTTGTTGTCATCTTACTGTGTCATTATACCTGTCGTCTTGATTGTCATCTTACTGTGTCATTATACCTGTCGTCTTGATTGTCATCTTATTGTGTCATTATACCTGTTGTCCTGGTTGTCATCTTACTGTGTCATTATACCTGTCGTCTTGATTGTGATCTTACAGTCATTATACCTGTCGTCCTGATTTGTTGTCTTACTGCGTCATTAAACCTGTCGTCTTCGTTGTCATCTTACTGTGTCATTATACCTGTCGTCTTCATTGTCATCTCACTGTGTCATTTTCCCTTTCGTCTTGATTGTCATCTTACTGTGTCAATATACCTGTCGTCTTGGTTGTCATCTTACTGTGTCATTATACCTGTCGTCCTGATGTGTTGTCTTACTGCGTCCTTATACCTGTCTTCCTGGTTGTCATCTTTCTGTGTCATTATAGCTGTCATCTTGATTGTCATCTTACTGTGTCATTATACCTGTCGTCCTGATGTGTTGTCTTACTGCGTCATTATACCTGTCGTCTTGATTGTCATCTTACTGCGTCATTATACCTGTCGTCCTGATGTGGTGTCTTACTGCGTCATTATACTTGTCGTCTTGGTTGTCATCTTACTGTGTCATTATACCTGTCGTCCTGATGTGTTGTCTTACTGCGTCATTATACCTGTCTTCCTGGTTGTCATCTAACTGTGTCATTATACCTGTCCTCTTGATTGTCATCTTACTGTGTCATTACACCTGTCGTCCTGATGTGTTGTCTTACTGCGTCATTATACCTGTCGTCCTGATGTGTTGTCTTACTGCGTCATTATACCTGTCGTCTTGGATGTCATCTTACTGTGTCATTATACCTGTCGTCTTGATTGTCATCTTACTGTTTCATTATACCTGTCGTCTTGGTTGTCATCTTACTGTGTCATTATACCTGTCGTCCTGATGTGTTGTCTTACTGCGTCATTATACCTGTCGTCTTAATTGTCATCTTACGGCGTCATTATACCTGTCGTCTTGATTGTCATCTTACTGTGTCATTATACCTGTCGTCTTGATTGTAATCTTACTGTGTCATTATACCTGTCGTCCTGATGTGTTGTCTTACTGCGTCATTATACCTGTCGTCTTGGATGTCATCTTACTGTGTCATTATACCTGTCGTCTTGATTGTCATCTTACTGCGTCATTATACCTGTCGTCCTGATATGTTGTCTTACTGTGTCATTATACCTGTCAGCCTGGTTGTCATCTTAATGTGTCATTATACCTGTTGTCTTGATTGTCATCTTATTGTTTCATTATACCTGTTGTCCTGGTTGTCATCTTACTGTGTCATTATACCTGTCGTCTTGATTGTCATCTTACAGTCATCATACCTGTCGTCCTGATGTGTTGTCTTACTGCGTCATTATACCTGTCGTCTTGGATGCCATCTTACTGTGTCATTATACCTGTCGTTTTGGTTGTCATCTTACTGTGTCTATATACCTGTCGTCCTGATGTGTTGTCTTACTGCGTCATTAAACCTGTCGTCTTGATTGTCATCTTACTGTGTCATTATACCTGTAGTCCTGATGTGTTGTCTTACTGCGTCATTATACCTGTCGTCTTAATTGTCATCTTACGGCGTCATTATACCTTTCGTCTTGATTGTCATCTTACTGTGCCATTATACCTGTCGTCTTGATTGTCATCTTACTGTGTCATTATATCTGTCGTCCTGATGTGTTGTCTTACTGCGTCAATATACCTGTCGTCTTGATTGTCATCTTACTGCGTCATTATACCTGTCGTCTTGATTGTCATCTTACTGTGCCATTATACCTGTCGTCTTGAATGTCATCTTACTGTGTCATTATACCTGTCGTCCTGATGTGTTGACTTACTGCGTCAATATACCTGTCGTCTTGATTGTCATCTTACTGTGTCATTATACCTGTCGTCCTGATGTGTTGTCTTACTGCGTCATTATACCTGTCTTCCTGGTGTGTTGTCTTACTGCGTCATTATACCTGTCTTCCTGGTGGCCATCTTACTGTGTCATTATACCTGTCGTCCTGATGTGTTGTCTTACTGCGTCATTATACCTGTCGTCCTGATGTGTTGTCTTACTGTGTCATCTTACTGTGTCATTATACCTATCGTCCTGATGTGTTGTCTCACTGTGTCGTCTTACTGTGTCATTATACCTGTCGTCCTGGTTGTCGTCTTAATGTGTCATTATACGTGTCGTCTTGATTGTCATCTTCCTGTGATATTATACCTGTCGTCTTGATTGTCATCTTACTGTGTCATTATACCTGTCGTCTTGATTGTCATCTTACTGTGTCTTTATATCTGTCGTCCTGGTGTGTTGTCTTACTACGTCATTATACCTGTCGTCTTGATTGTCATCTTACTGTCTCATTATACCTGTCGTCCTGATGTGTTGTCTTACTGCGTCATTATACCTGTCGTCCTGGTTGTCATCTTACTGTGTCATCTTACTGTGTCATTATACCTGTCGTCTTGATTGTCATGTTACTGTGTCATTATACCTGTCGTCTTGATTGTCATCTTATTGTTTCATTATACCTGTTGTCCTGGTTGTCATCTTACTGTGTCATTATACCTGTCGTCTTGATTGTCATCTTACAGTCATCATACCTGTCGTCCTGATAGGTTGTCTTACTGCGTCATTATACCTGTCGTCTTGGATGTCATCTTACTGCGTCATTATACCTGTCGTCTTGGTTGTCATCTTACTGTGTCTATATACCTGTCGTCCTGATGTGTTGTCTTACTGCGTCATTAAACCTGTCGTCTTGATTGTCATCTTACTGTGTCATTATACCTGTAGTCCTGATGTGTTGTCTTACTGCGTCATTATACCTGTCGTCTTATTTGTCATCTTACGGCGTCATTATACCTTTCGTCTTGATTGTCATCTTACTGTGCCATTATACCTGTCGTCTTGATTGTCATCCTACTGTGTCATTATATCTGTCGTCCTGATGTGTTGTCTTACTGCGTCAATATAACTGTCGTCTTGATTGTCATCTTACTGCGTCATTATACCTGTCGTCTTGATTGTCATCTTACTGTGCCATTATACCTGTCGTCTTGAATGTCATCTTACTGTGTCATTATACCTGTCGTCCTGATGTGTTGTCTTACTGCGTCATTATACCTGTCATCCTGGTGTGTTGTCTTACTGCGTCATTATACCTGTCTTCCTGGTTGTCATCTTACTGTGTCATTATACCTGTCGTCCTGATGTGTTGTCTTACTGCGTCATTACACCTTTCGTCCTGATGTGTTGTCTTACTGCGTCATCTTACTGTGTCATTATACCTGTCGTCTTGATTCTCATCTTACTGTGTCACTATACCTGTCGTCATGATGTGTTGTCTTACTGCGTCATTATACCTGTCGTCTTAGTTGTCATGTTACTGTGTCATTATACCTGTCGTCTTGATTGTCATCTTACTGTGTCATTATACCTGTCGTCTTGATTGTCATCTAACAGTCATTATACCTGTCGTCCTGATGTGTTGTCTTACTGCGTCATTATACCTGTCGTCTTGGATGTCATCTTACTGTGTCATTATACCTGTCGTCTTGATTGTCATCTTAGTGCGTCATTATACCTGTCGTCCTGATGTGTTGTCTTACTGTGTCATTACACCTGTCAGCCTGGTTGTCATCTTACTGTGTCATTATACCTGTCGTCTTGATTGTCATCTTATGTTTCATTATACCTGTTGTCCTGGTTGTCATCTTACTGTGTCATTATACCTGTCGTCTTGATTGTCATCTTACAGTCATCATACCTATCGTCCTGATGTGTTGTCTTACTGCGTCATTATACCTTTCGTCTTGGATGTCATCTTACTGTGTCATTATACCTGTCGTCTTGGTTGTCATCTTACTGTGTCTATATACCTGTCGTCCTGATTTGTTGTCTTACTGCGTCATCATACCTGTCGTCTTGGTTGTCATCTTACTGCGTCATTATACCTGTCGTCTTGGTTGTCATCTTACTGTGTCATTATACCTCTCGCCTTGATTGTCATCTTACTGTGTCATTATACCTGTCGTCTTGATTGTCATCTTATTGTTTCATTACACCTGTTGTCCTGGTTGTCATCTTACTGTGTCATTATACCTGTCGTCTTGATTGTGATCTTACAGTCATTATACCTGTCGTCCTGATTTGTTGTCTTACTGCGTCATTATACCTGTCGTCTTCGTTGTCATCTTACTGTGTCATTATACCTGTCGTCTTCATTGTCATCTTACTGTGTCATTTTCCCTTTCGTCTTGATTGTCATCTTACTGTGTCAATATACCTGTCGTCTTGGTTGTCATCTTACTGTGTCATTATACCTGTCGTCCTGATGTGTTGTCTTACTGCGTCCTTATACCTGTCTTCCTGGTTGTCATCTTACTGTGTCATTATAGCTGTCATCTTGATTGTCATCTTACTGTGTCATTATACCTGTCGTCCTGATGTGTTGTCTTACTGCGTCATTATACCTGTCGTCTTGATTGTCATCTTACTGCGTCATTATACCTGTCGTCCTGATGTGGTGTCTTACTGCGTCATTATACTTGTCGTCTTGGTTGTCATCTTACTGTGTCATTATACCTGTCGTCCTGATGTGTTGTCTTACTGCGTCATTATACCTGTCTTCCTGGTTGTCATCTTACTGTGTCATTATACCTGTCCTCTTGATTGTCATCTTACTGTGTCATTACACCTGTCGTCCTGATGTGTTGTCTTACTGCGTCATTATACCTGTCGTCCTGATGTGTTGTCTTACTGCGTCATTATACCTGTCGTCTTGGATGTCATCTTACTGTGTCATTATACCTGTCGTCTTGATTGTCATCTTACTGTTTCATTATACCTGTCGTCTTGGTTGTCATCTTACTGTGTCATTATACCTGTCGTCCTGATGTGTTGACTTACTGCGTCATTATACCTGTCTTCCTGGTTGTCATCTTACTGTGTCATTATAACTGTCGTCTTGATTGTCATCTTACTGCGTCATTATACCTGTCGTCTTGATTGTCATCTTACTGTGTCATTATAACTGTCGTCTTGATTGTCATCTTACTGCGTCATTATACCTGTCGTCTTGATTGTCATCTTACTGTGTCATTATACCTGTCGTCTTGGTTGTCATCTTACTGTGTCATTATACGTGTCGTCATGATTGTCATCTTACTGTGTCATTATATCTGTCGTCCTGATGTGTTATCTTACTGCGTCATTATACCTGTCGTCTTGATTGTCATCTTACTGTGTCACTATACCTGTCGTCCTGATGTGTTGTCTTACTGCGTCATTATACCTGTCGTTTTGGTTGTCATCTTACTGTGTCATTATACCTGTCGTCTTGATTGTCATCTTACTGTGTCATTATACCTGTCGTCTTGATTGTCATCTTGCTGTGTCATTATACCTGTCGTCCTGATGTGTTGTCTTACTGTGTCATCTTACTGTGTCATTATACCTGTCGTCCTGATGTGTTGTCTTACTGTGTCATTATACCTGTCGTCTTGGTTGTCATCTTACTGTGTCATTATACCTGTCGTCCTGATGTGTTGTCTTACTGCGTCATTATACCTGTCGTCTTGATTGTCATCTTACTGTGTCATTATACCTGTCGTCTTGATTGTCATCTTACTGTGTCATTATACCTGTCGTCCTGATGTGTTGTCTTACTGCGTCATTATACCTGTCGTCTTGATTGTCATCTTACTGCGTCATTATACCTGTCGTCTTGATTGTCATCTTAGTGTTTCATTATACCTGTCGTCTTGATTGTCATCTTACTGTTTCATTATACCTGTTGTCCTGGTTGTCATCTTACTGCGTCATTATACCTGTCGTCTTGACTGTCATCTTACTGTGTCATTATACCTGTCTTCCTGATGTGTCGTCTTACTGCGTCATTATACCTGTCGTCTTGATTGTCATCTTACTGTGTCATTATACCTGTCGTCTTGATTGTCATCATACTGTGTCATTATACCTGTCGTCCTGATCTGTTGTCTTACTGCGTCATTATACCTGTCGTCTTGATTGTCATCTTAGTGTTTCATTATACCTGTTGTCCTGGTTGTCATCTTACTGTGTCATTATACCTGTCTTCCTGATGTGTCGTCTTACTGTGTCATTATACCTGTCGTCCTGGTTGTCGTCTTACTGTGTCATTATACATGTCGTCTTGATTGTCATCTTCCTGTGATATTATACCTGTCGTCTTGATTGTCATCTTACTGTGTCATTATACCTGTCGTCTTGATTGTCATCTTACTGTGTCTTTATATCTGTCGTCCTGGTGTGTTGTCTTACTACGTCATTATACCTGTCGTCTTGATTGTCATCTTACTGTCTCATTATACCTGTCGTCCTGATGTGTTGTCTTACTGCGTCATTATACCTGTCGTCCTGGTTGTCATCTTACTGTGTCATCTTACTGTGTCATTATACCTGTCGTCTTGATTGTAAACTTACTGTGTCATTATACCTGTCGTCCTGATGTGTTGTCTTACTGCGTCATTATACCTGTCGTCTTGGATGTCATCTTACTGTGTCATTATACCTGTCGTCTTGATTGTCATCTTACTGCGTCATTATACCTGTCGTCCTGATGTGTTGTCTTACTGTGTCATTATACCTGTCAGCCTGGTTGTCATCTTAATGTGTCATTATACATGTTGTCTTGATTGTCATCTTATTGTTTCATTATACCTGTTGTCCTGGTTGTCATCTTACTGTGTCATTATACCTGTCGTCTTGATTGTCATCTTACAGTCATCATACCTGTCGTCCTGATGTGTTGTCTTACTGCGTCATTATACCTGTCGTCTTATTTGTCATCTTACGGCGTCATTATACCTTTCGTCTTGATTGTCATCTTACTGTGCCATTATACCTGTCGTCTTGATTGTCATCCTACTGTGTCATTATATCTGTCGTCCTGATGTGTTGTCTTACTGCGTCAATATAACTGTCGTCTTGATTGTCATCTTACTGCGTCATTATACCTGTCGTCTTGATTGTCATCTTACTGTGCCATTATACCTGTCGTCTTGAATGTCATCTTACTGTGTCATTATACCTGTCGTCCTGATGTGTTGTCTTACTGCGTCATTATACCTGTCATCCTGGTGTGTTGTCTTACTGCGTCATTATACCTGTCTTCCTGGTTGTCATCTTACTGTGTCATTATACCTGTCGTCCTGATGTGTTGTCTTACTGCGTCATTACACCTTTCGTCCTGATGTGTTGTCTTACTGCGTCATCTTACTGTGTCATTATACCTGTCGTCTTGATTCTCATCTTACTGTGTCACTATACCTGTCGTCATGATGTGTTGTCTTACTGCGTCATTATACCTGTCGTCTTAGTTGTCATGTTACTGTGTCATTATACCTGTCGTCTTGATTGTCATCTTACTGTGTCATTATACCTGTCGTCTTGATTGTCATCTAACAGTCATTATACCTGTCGTCCTGATGTGTTGTCTTACTGCGTCATTATACCTGTCGTCTTGGATGTCATCTTACTGTGTCATTATACCTGTCGTCTTGATTGTCATCTTAGTGCGTCATTATACCTGTCGTCCTGATGTGTTGTCTTACTGTGTCATTACACCTGTCAGCCTGGTTGTCATCTTACTGTGTCATTATACCTGTCGTCTTGATTGTCATCTTATGTTTCATTATACCTGTTGTCCTGGTTGTCATCTTACTGTGTCATTATACCTGTCGTCTTGATTGTCATCTTACAGTCATCATACCTATCGTCCTGATGTGTTGTCTTACTGCGTCATTATACCTTTCGTCTTGGATGTCATCTTACTGTGTCATTATACCTGTCGTCTTGGTTGTCATCTTACTGTGTCTATATACCTGTCGTCCTGATTTGTTGTCTTACTGCGTCATCATACCTGTCGTCTTGGTTGTCATCTTACTGCGTCATTATACCTGTCGTCTTGGTTGTCATCTTACTGTGTCATTATACCTCTCGCCTTGATTGTCATCTTACTGTGTCATTATACCTGTCGTATTGATTGTCATCTTATTGTTTCATTACACCTGTTGTCCTGGTTGTCATCTTACTGTGTCATTATACCTGTCGTCTTGATTGTGATCTTACAGTCATTATACCTGTCGTCCTGATTTGTTGTCTTACTGCGTCATTATACCTGTCGTCTTCGTTGTCATCTTACTGTGTCATTATACCTGTCGTCTTCATTGTCATCTTACTGTGTCATTTTCCCTTTCGTCTTGATTGTCATCTTACTGTGTCAATATACCTGTCGTCTTGGTTGTCATCTTACTGTGTCATTATACCTGTCGTCCTGATGTGTTGTCTTACTGCGTCCTTATACCTGTCTTCCTGGTTGTCATCTTACTGTGTCATTATAGCTGTCATCTTGATTGTCATCTTACTGTGTCATTATACCTGTCGTCCTGATGTGTTGTCTTACTGCGTCATTATACCTGTCGTCTTGATTGTCATCTTACTGCGTCATTATACCTGTCGTCCTGATGTGGTGTCTTACTGCGTCATTATACTTGTCGTCTTGGTTGTCATCTTACTGTGTCATTATACCTGTCGTCCTGATGTGTTGTCTTACTGCGTCATTATACCTGTCTTCCTGGTTGTCATCTTACTGTGTCATTATACCTGTCCTCTTGATTGTCATCTTACTGTGTCATTACACCTGTCGTCCTGATGTGTTGTCTTACTGCGTCATTATACCTGTCGTCCTGATGTGTTGTCTTACTGCGTCATTATACCTGTCGTCTTGGATGTCATCTTACTGTGTCATTATACCTGTCGTCTTGATTGTCATCTTACTGTTTCATTATACCTGTCGTCTTGGTTGTCATCTTACTGTGTCATTATACCTGTCGTCCTGATGTGTTGACTTACTGCGTCATTATACCTGTCTTCCTGGTTGTCATCTTACTGTGTCATTATAACTGTCGTCTTGATTGTCATCTTACTGCGTCATTATACCTGTCGTCTTGATTGTCATCTTACTGTGTCATTATAACTGTCGTCTTGATTGTCATCTTACTGCGTCATTATACCTGTCGTCTTGATTGTCATCTTACTGTGTCATTATACCTGTCGTCTTGGTTGTCATCTTACTGTGTCATTATACGTGTCGTCATGATTGTCATCTTACTGTGTCATTATATCTGTCGTCCTGATGTGTTATCTTACTGCGTCATTATACCTGTCGTCTTGATTGTCATCTTACTGTGTCACTATACCTGTCGTCCTGATGTGTTGTCTTACTGCGTCATTATACCTGTCGTTTTGGTTGTCATCTTACTGTGTCATTATACCTGTCGTCTTGATTGTCATCTTACTGTGTCATTATACCTGTCGTCTTGATTGTCATCTTGCTGTGTCATTATACCTGTCGTCCTGATGTGTTGTCTTACTGTGTCATCTTACTGTGTCATTATACCTGTCGTCCTGATGTGTTGTCTTACTGTGTCATTATACCTGTCGTCTTGGTTGTCATCTTACTGTGTCATTATACCTGTCGTCCTGATGTGTTGTCTTACTGCGTCATTATACCTGTCGTCTTGATTGTCATCTTACTGTGTCATTATACCTGTCGTCTTGATTGTCATCTTACTGTGTCATTATACCTGTCGTCCTGATGTGTTGTCTTACTGCGTCATTATACCTGTCGTCTTGATTGTCATCTTACTGCGTCATTATACCTGTCGTCTTGATTGTCATCTTACTGTGTCATTATACCTGTCGTCTCGGTTGTCATCTTACTGTGTCTATATACCTGTCGTCCTGATGTGTTGTCTTACTGCGTCATTAAACCTGTCGTCTTGATTGTTATCTTACTGTGTCATTATACCTGTAGTCCTGATGTGTTGTCTTACTGCGTCATTATACCTGTCGTCTTAATTGTCATCTTACGGCGTCATTATACCTTTCGTCTTGATTGTCATCTTACTGTGCCATTATACCTGTCGTCTTGATTGTCATCTTACTGTGTCATTATATCTGTCGTCCTGATGTGTTGTCTTACTGCATCAATATACCTGTCGTCTTGATTGTCATCTTACTGCGTCATTATACCTGTCGTCTTGATAGTCATCTTACTGTGCCATTATACCTGTCGTCTTGAATGTCATCTCACTGTGTCATTATACCTGTCGTCCTGATGTGTTGACTTACTGCGTCAATATACCTGTCGTCTTGATTGTCATCTTACTGTGTCATTATACCTGTCGTCCTGATGTGTTGTCTTACTGCGTCATTATACCTGTCTTCCTGGTGTGTTGTCTTACTGCGTCATTATACCTGTCTTCCTGGTGGCCATCTTACTGTGTCATTATACCTGTCGTCCTGATGTGTTGTCTTACTGCGTCATTATACCTGTCGTCCTGATGTGTTGTCTTACTGCGTCATTACACCTTTCGTCCTGATGTGTTGTCTTACTACGTCATCTTACTGTGTCATTATACCTGTCGTCTTGATTCTCATCTTACTGTGTCACTATACCTGTCGTCATGATGTGTTGTCTTACTGCGTCATTATACCTGTCGTCTTAGTTGTCATCTTACTGTGTCATTATACCTGTCGTCTTGATTGTCATCTTACTGTGTCATTATACCTGTCGTCTTGATTGTCATCTAACAGTCATTATACCTGTCGTCCTGATGTGTTGTCTTACTGCGTCACTATACCTGTCGTCTTGGATGTCATCTTACTGTGTCATTATACCTGTCGTCTTGATTGTCATCTTACTGCGTCATTATACCTGTCGTCCTGATGTGTTGTCTTACTGTGTCATTATACCTGTCAGCCTGGTTGTCATCTTACTGTGTCATTATACCTGTCGTCTTGATTGTCATCTTATTGTTTCATTATACCTGTTGTCCTGGTTGTCATCTTACTGTGTCATTATACCTGTCGTCTTGATTGTCATCTTACAGTCATCATACCTATCGTCCTGATGTGTTGTCTTACTGCGTCATTATACCTTTCGTCTTGGATGTCATCTTACTGTGTCATTATACCTGTCGTCTTGGTTGTCATCTTACTGTGTCTATATACCTGTCGTCCTGATGTGTTGTCTTACTGCGTCATCATACCTGTCGTCTTGGTTGTCATCTTACTGCGTCATTATACCTGTCGTCTTGGTTGTCATCTTACTGTGTCATTATACCTCTCGCCTTGATTGTCATCTTACTGTGTCATTATACCTGTCGTCTTGATTGTCATCTTATTGTTTCATTATACCTGTTGTCCTGGTTGTCATCTTACTGTGTCATTATACCTGTCGTCTTGATTGTCATCTTACAGTCATTATACCTGTCGTCGTGATTTGTTGTCTTACTGCGTCATTATACCTGTCGTCTTCGTTGTCATCTTACTGTGTCATTATACCTGTCGTCTTCATTGTCATCTTACTGTGTCATTTTCCCTTTAGTCTTGATTGTCATCTTACTGTGTCAATATACCTGTCGTCTTGGTTGTCATCTTACTGTGTCATTATACCTGTCGTCCTGATGTGTTGTCTTACTGCGTCCTTATACCTGTCTTCCTGGTTGTCATCTTACTGTGTCATTATAGCTGTCATCTTGATTGTCATCTTACTGTGTCATTATAGATGTCGTCTTGATTGTCATCTTACTGCGTCATTATACCTGTCGTCCTGATGTGGTGTCTTACTGCGTCATTATACTTGTCGTCTTGGTTGTCATCTTACTGTGTCATTATACCTGTCGTCCTGATGTGTTGTCTTACTGTGTCATCTTACTGTGTCATTATACCTGTCGTCCTGATGTGTTGTCTTACTGTGTCATTATACCTGTCGTCTTGGTTGTCATCTAACTGTGTCATTATACCTGTCGTCCTGATGTGTTGTCTTACTGCGTCATTATACCTGTCGTCTTGA
Organism: Semicossyphus pulcher; assembly: GCF_022749685.1. NCBI lineage: Eukaryota > Metazoa > Chordata > Actinopteri > Labriformes > Labridae > Semicossyphus > Semicossyphus pulcher. The sequence continues at coordinate 11,977,063 of NW_027211692.1, forward strand.
TTGTCATCTTACTGTGTCATCTTACTGTGTCATTATACCTGTCGTCTTGGTTGTCATCTTACTGTGTCTATATACCTGTTGTCCTGATGTGTTGTCTTACTGCGTCATTACACCTGTCGTCTTGATTGTCATCTTACTGTGTCATTATACCTGTAGTCCTGATGTGTTGTCTTACTGCGTCATTATACCTGTCGTCTTAATTGTCATCTTACGGCGTCATTATACCTTTCGTCTTGATTGTCATCTTACTGTGTCATTATACCTGTCGTCTTAATTGTCATCTTACTATGCCATTATACCTGTCGTCTTGATTGTCATCTTACTGTGTCATTATATCTGTCATCCTGATGTGTTGTCTTACTGCGTCAATATACCTGTCGTCTTGATTGTCATCTTACTGCGTCATTATACCTGTCGTCTTGATTGTCATCTTACTGTGCCATTATACCTGTCGTCTTGAATGTCATCTTACTGTGTCATTATACCTGTCGTCCTGATGTGTTGTCTTACTGCGTCAATATACCTGTCGTCTTGATTGTCATCTTACTGTGTCATTATAGCTGTCGTCCTGATGTGTTGTCTTACTGCGTCATTATACCTGTCTTCCTAGTGTGTTGTCTTACTGCGTCATTATACCTGTCTTCCTGGTTGTCATCTTACTGTGTCATTATACCTGTCGTCTTGATTGTCATCTTACTGTGTCATTATACCTTTCGTCTTGATTGTCATCTTACTGTGTCAATATACCTGTCGTCTTGGTTGTCATCTTACTGTGTCATTATACCTGTCGTCCTGATGTGTTGTCTTACTGCGTCATTATACCTGTCTTCCTGGTTGTCATCTTACTGTGTCATTATACCTGTCCTCTTGGTTGTCATCTTACTGTGTCATTATACCTGTCGTCCTGATGTGTTGTCTTACTGCGTCATTATACCTGTCGTCCTGATGTGTTGTCTTACTGCGTCATTATACCTGTCGTCTTGATTGTCATCTTACTGCGTCATTATACCTGTCGTCTTGATTGTCATCTTATTGTGTCATTATGCCTGTCGTCCTGGTTGTCATCTTACTGTGTCATCTTACTGTGTCATTATAGATGTCGTCTTGATTGTCATCTTACTGTGTCATCTTACTGTGTCAATATACCTGTCGTCCTGGTTGTCATCTTACTGCGTCATTATACCTGTCATCTTGATTGTCATCTTAATGTGTCATTATACCTGTCGTCCTGATGTGTTGACTTACTGCGTCAATATACCTGTCGTCTTGATTGTCATCTTACAGTCATCATACCTATCGTCCTGATGTGTTGTCTTACTGCGTCATTATACCTTTCGTCTTGGATGTCATCTTACTGTGTCATTATACCTGTCGTCTTGGTTGTCATCTTACTGTGTCTATATACCTGTCGTCCTGATGTGTTGTCTTACTGCGTCATCATACCTGTCGTATTGGTTGTCATCTTACTGCGTCATTATACCTGTCGTCTTGGTTGTCATCTTACTGTGTCATTATACCTCTCGCCTTGATTGTCATCTTACTGTGTCATTATACCTGTCGTCTTGATTGTCATCTTATTGTTTCATTATACCTGTTGTCCTGGTTGTCATCTTACTGTGTCATTATACCTGTCGTCTTGATTGTCATCTTACAGTCATTATACCTGTCGTCCTGATTTGTTGTCTTACTGCGTCATTATACCTGTCGTCTTCGTTGTCATCTTACTGTGTCATTATACCTGTCGTCTTCATTGTCATCTTACTGTGTCATTTTCCCTTTAGTCTTGATTGTCATCTTACTGTGTCAATATACCTGTCGTCTTGGTTGTCATCTTACTGTGTCATTATACCTGTCGTCCTGATGTGTTGTCTTACTGCGTCCTTATACCTGTCTTCCTGGTTGTCATCTTACTGTGTCATTATAGCTGTCATCTTGATTGTCATCTTACTGTGTCATTATAGATGTCGTCTTGATTGTCATCTTACTGCGTCATTATACCTGTCGTCCTGATGTGGTGTCTTACTGCGTCATTATACTTGTCGTCTTGGTTGTCATCTTACTGTGTCATTATACCTGTCGTCCTGATGTGTTGTCTTACTGTGTCATCTTACTGTGTCATTATACCTGTCGTCCTGATGTGTTGTCTTACTGTGTCATTATACCTGTCGTCTTGGTTGTCATCTAACTGTGTCATTATACCTGTCGTCCTGATGTGTTGTCTTACTGCGTCATTATACCTGTCGTCTTGATTGTCATCTTACTGTGTCATCTTACTGTGTCATTATACCTGTCGTCTTGGTTGTCATCTTACTGTGTCTATATACCTGTTGTCCTGATGTGTTGTCTTACTGCGTCATTACACCTGTCGTCTTGATTGTCATCTTACTGTGTCATTATACCTGTAGTCCTGATGTGTTGTCTTACTGCGTCATTATACCTGTCGTCTTAATTGTCATCTTACGGCGTCATTATACCTTTCGTCTTGATTGTCATCTTACTGTGTCATTATACCTGTCGTCTTAATTGTCATCTTACTGTGCCATTATACCTGTCGTCTTGATTGTCATCTTACTGTGTCATTATATCTGTCGTCCTGATGTGTTGTCTTACTGCGTCAATATACCTGTCGTCTTGATTGTCATCTTACTGCGTCATTATACCTGTCGTCTTGATTGTCATCTTACTGTGCCATTATACCTGTCGTCTTGAATGTCATCTTACTGTGTCATTATACCTGTCGTCCTGATGTGTTGTCTTACTGCGTCAATATAACTGTCGTCTTGATTGTCATCTTACTGTGTCATTATAGCTGTCGTCCTGATGTGTTGTCTTACTGCGTCATTATACCTGTCTTCCTAGTGTGTTGTCTTACTGCGTCATTATACCTGTCTTCCTGGTTGTCATCTTACTGTGTCATTATACCTGTCGTCTTGATTGTCATCTTACTGTGTCATTATACCTTTCGTCTTGATTGTCATCTTACTGTGTCAATATACCTGTCGTCTTGGTTGTCATCTTACTGTGTCATTATACCTGTCGTCCTGATGTGTTGTCTTACTGCGTCATTATACCTGTCTTCCTGGTTGTCATCTTACTGTGTCATTATACCTGTCCTCTTGGTTGTCATCTTACTGTGTCATTATACCTGTCGTCCTGATGTGTTGTCTTACTGCGTCATTATACCTGTCGTCCTGATGTGTTGTCTTACTGCGTCATTATACCTGTCGTCTTGATTGTCATCTTACTGCGTCATTATACCTGTCGTCTTGATTGTCATCTTATTGTGTCATTATGCCTGTCGTCCTGGTTGTCATCTTACTGTGTCATCTTACTGTGTCATTATAGATGTCGTCTTGATTGTCATCTTACTGTGTCATCTTACTGTGTCAATATACCTGTCGTCCTGGTTGTCATCTTACTGCGTCATTATACCTGTCATCTTGATTGTCATCTTAATGTGTCATTATACCTGTCGTCCTGATGTGTTGACTTACTGCGTCAATATACCTGTCGTCTTGATTGTCATCTTACAGTCATCATACCTATCGTCCTGATGTGTTGTCTTACTGCGTCATTATACCTTTCGTCTTGGATGTCATCTTACTGTGTCATTATACCTGTCGTCTTGGTTGTCATCTTACTGTGTCTATATACCTGTCGTCCTGATGTGTTGTCTTACTGCGTCATCATACCTGTCGTCTTGGTTGTCATCTTACTGCGTCATTATACCTGTCGTCTTGGTTGTCATCTTACTGTGTCATTATACCTCTCGCCTTGATTGTCATCTTACTGTGTCATTATACCTGTCGTCTTGATTGTCATCTTATTGTTTCATTATACCTGTTGTCCTGGTTGTCATCTTACTGTGTCATTATACCTGTCGTCTTGATTGTCATCTTACAGTCATTATACCTGTCGTCCTGATTTGTTGTCTTACTGCGTCATTATACCTGTCGTCTTCGTTGTCATCTTACTGTGTCATTATACCTGTCGTCTTCATTGTCATCTTACTGTGTCATTTTCCCTTTAGTCTTGATTGTCATCTTACTGTGTCAATATACCTGTCGTCTTGGTTGTCATCTTACTGTGTCATTATACCTGTCGTCCTGATGTGTTGTCTTACTGCGTCCTTATACCTGTCTTCCTGGTTGTCATCTTACTGTGTCATTATAGCTGTCATCTTGATTGTCATCTTACTGTGTCATTATAGATGTCGTCTTGATTGTCATCTTACTGCGTCATTATACCTGTCGTCCTGATGTGGTGTCTTACTGCGTCATTATACTTGTCGTCTTGGTTGTCATCTTACTGTGTCATTATACCTGTCGTCCTGATGTGTTGTCTTACTGTGTCATCTTACTGTGTCATTATACCTGTCGTCCTGATGTGTTGTCTTACTGTGTCATTATACCTGTCGTCTTGGTTGTCATCTAACTGTGTCATTATACCTGTCGTCCTGATGTGTTGTCTTACTGCGTCATTATACCTGTCGTCTTGATTGTCATCTTACTGTGTCATCTTACTGTGTCATTATACCTGTCGTCTTGGTTGTCATCTTACTGTGTCTATATACCTGTTGTCCTGATGTGTTGTCTTACTGCGTCATTACACCTGTCGTCTTGATTGTCATCTTACTGTGTCATTATACCTGTAGTCCTGATGTGTTGTCTTACTGCGTCATTATACCTGTCGTCTTAATTGTCATCTTACGGCGTCATTATACCTTTCGTCTTGATTGTCATCTTACTGTGTCATTATACCTGTCGTCTTAATTGTCATCTTACTGTGCCATTATACCTGTCGTCTTGATTGTCATCTTACTGTGTCATTATATCTGTCGTCCTGATGTGTTGTCTTACTGCGTCAATATACCTGTCGTCTTGATTGTCATCTTACTGCGTCATTATACCTGTCGTCTTGATTGTCATCTTACTGTGCCATTATACCTGTCGTCTTGAATGTCATCTTACTGTGTCATTATACCTGTCGTCCTGATGTGTTGTCTTACTGCGTCAATATACCTGTCGTCTTGATTGTCATCTTACTGCGTCATTATACCTGTCTTCCTAGTGTGTTGTCTTACTGCGTCATTATACCTGTCTTCCTGGTTGTCATCTTACTGTGTCATTATACCTGTCGTCTTGATTGTCATCTTACTGTGTCATTATACCTTTCGTCTTGATTGTCATCTTACTGTGTCAATATACCTGTCGTCTTGGTTGTCATCTTACTGTGTCATTATACCTGTCGTCCTGATGTGTTGTCTTACTGCGTCATTATACCTGTCTTCCTGGTTGTCATCTTACTGTGTCATTATACCTGTCCTCTTGGTTGTCATCTTACTGTGTCATTATACCTGTCGTCCTGATGTGTTGTCTTACTGCGTCATTATACCTGTCGTCCTGATGTGTTGTCTTACTGCGTCATTATACCTGTCGTCTTGATTGTCATCTTACTGCGTCATTATACCTGTCGTCTTGATTGTCATCTTATTGTGTCATTATGCCTGTCGTCCTGGTTGTCATCTTACTGTGTCATCTTACTGTGTCATTATAGATGTCGTCTTGATTGTCATCTTACTGTGTCATCTTACTGTGTCAATATACCTGTCGTCCTGGTTGTCATCTTACTGCGTCATTATACCTGTCATCTTGATTGTCATCTTAATGTGTCATTATACCTGTCGTCCTGATGTGTTGTCTTACTGCGTCATTATACCTGTCGTCTTGATTGTCATCTCACTGCGTTATTATACCTGTCGTCTTGATTGTCATCTTAGTGTTTCATTATACCTGTCGTCCTGGTTGTCATCTTACTGTGTCATTATACCTGTCGTCCTGGTTGTCATCTTACTGCGTCATTATACCTGTCGTCTTGATTGTCAACTTACTGTGTCATTATACCTGTTGTCTTGATTGTCATCTTACTGCGTCATTATACCTGTCGTCTTAATTGTCATCTTAGTGTTTCATTATACCTGTCGTCCTGGTTGTCATCTTACTGTGTCATTATACCTGTTCTCCTGGTTGTCATCTTACTGTGTCATTATACCTGTCGTCTTGATTGTCATCTTACTGTCATTATACCTGTCGTCCTGATGTGTTGTCTTACTGCGTCATTATACCTGTCGTCCTGGTTGTCATCTTACTGCGTCATTATACCTGTCTTCTTGATTGTCATCTTACTGCGTCATTATACCTGTCGTCTTGTCATCTTACTGTGTCAATATACCTGTCGTCCTGATGTGTTGTCTTACTGCGTCATTATACCTGTCGTCTTAGTTGTCATCTTACTGTGTCATTATACCTGTTGTCTTGATTGTCATCTTACTGCATCATTATACCTGTCGTCCTGATGTGTTATCTTACTGTGTTATTATACCTGTCCTCTTGGTTGTCATCTTACTGTGTCATTATACCTGTCGTCCTGATGTGTTGTCTTACTGCGTCATTATACCTGTCGTCCTGATGTGTTGTCTTACTGCGTCATTATACCTGTCGTCTTGATTGTCATCTTACTGCGTCATTATACCTGTCGTCTTGATTGTCATCTTATTGTGTCATTATGCCTGTCGTCCTGGTTGTCATCTTACTGTGTCATCTTACTGTGTCATTATAGATGTCGTCTTGATTGTCATCTTACTGTGTCATCTTACTGTGTCAATATACCTGTCGTCCTGGTTGTCATCTTACTGCGTCATTATACCTGTCATCTTGATTGTCATCTTAATGTGTCATTATACCTGTCGTCCTGATGTGTTGTCTTACTGCGTCATTATACCTGTCGTCTTGATTGTCATCTCACTGCGTTATTATACCTGTCGTCTTGATTGTCATCTTAGTGTTTCATTATACCTGTCGTCCTGGTTGTCATCTTACTGTGTCATTATACCTGTCGTCCTGGTTGTCATCTTACTGCGTCATTATACCTGTCGTCTTGATTGTCAACTTACTGTGTCATTATACCTGTTGTCTTGATTGTCATCTTACTGCGTCATTATACCTGTCGTCTTAATTGTCATCTTAGTGTTTCATTATACCTGTCGTCCTGGTTGTCATCTTACTGTGTCATTATACCTGTTCTCCTGGTTGTCATCTTACTGTGTCATTATACCTGTCGTCTTGATTGTCATCTTACTGTCATTATACCTGTCGTCCTGATGTGTTGTCTTACTGCGTCATTATACCTGTCGTCCTGGTTGTCATCTTACTGCGTCATTATACCTGTCTTCTTGATTGTCATCTTACTGCGTCATTATACCTGTCGTCTTGTCATCTTACTGTGTCAATATACCTGTCGTCCTGATGTGTTGTCTTACTGCGTCATTATACCTGTCGTCTTAGTTGTCATCTTACTGTGTCATTATACCTGTTGTCTTGGTTGTCATCTCACTGTGTCATTATACGTGTCGTCTTGATTGTCATCTTACTGCATCATTATACCTGTCGTCCTGATGTGTTATCTTACTGTATCATTATACCTGTCGTCCTGATGTGTTATCTTACTGCGTCATTGTACCTGTCGTCCTGATTGTCATCTTATTGTGTCATTATACATGTCGTCCTGATGTGTTGTCTTACTGCGTCATTATACCTGTCTCCTTGATTGTCATCTTGTTGTGTCAATATACCTGTCGTCTTGGTTGTCATCTTACTGTGTCATTATACCTGTCGTCCTGATGTGTTGTCTTACTGCGTCATTATACCTGTCGTCTTGGTTGTCATCTTACTGTGTCATTATACCTGTCGTCTTGGTTGTCATCTTACTGTGTCATTATAAGTGTTGTCTTTGTTGTCATCATACTGTGTCATTATACGTGTCGTCTTGATTGTCATCTTACTGTGTCATTATACCTGTCGTCCTAATGTGTTGTCTTACTGTGTCATCTTACTGTGTCATTATACCTGTCGTCCTGATGTGTTTTCTTACTGTGACATTATACCTGTCGTCTTGATTGTCATCTTCCTGTGTCATTATACCTGTCGTCCTGGTGTGTTGTCTTACTGTGTCATTATACCCGTCGTCTTGATTGTCATCTTACTGCGTCATTATATCTGTCGTCTTGATTGTCATCTTACTGTGTCATCTTACTGTGTCATTATACATGTCGTCTTGATTGTCATCTCACTGTGTCATTATACCTGTCGTCTTGAATGTCATCTTACTGTGTCATTATACCTGTCGTCTTGGATGTCATCTTACTGTGTCATTATACCTGTCGTCTTGATTGTCATCTTACTGAGTCATTATACCTGTCGTCCTGATGTGTTGTCTTACTGTGTCATTATACCTGTCGTCTTGGTTGTCATCTTACTGTGTCATTATACCTGTAGTCTTGGTTGTCATCTTACTGTGTCATTATACCTGTCGTCCTGATGTGTTGTCTTACTGCGTCAATATACCTGTCGTCTTGATTGTCATCTTACTGCGTCATTATACCTGTCGTCTTGATTGTCATCTTACTGTGTCATTATACGTGTCGTCTTGATTGTCATCTTACTGTGTCATTATACCTGTCGTCCTGATGTGTTGTCTTACTGCGTCATTATACCTGTCGTCTTGGTTGTCATCTTACTGAGTCATTATACCTGTCGTCTTGGTTGTCATCTTGCTGCATCATTATACCTGTCGTCCTGATGTGTTATCTTACTGCATCATTATACCTGTCGTCTTGATTGTCATCTTACTGCGTTATAATACCTGTCGTCTTGATTGTCATCTTAGTGTTTCATTATACCTGTCGTCCTAATGTGTTGTCTTACTGCGTCATTATACCTGTCGTCCTGATGTGTTGTCTTACTGCATCATTATACCTGTCGTCTTGATGGTCATCTTACTGTGTCATTATACCTGTCGTCCTGATGTGTTGTCTTACTGCGTCATTATACCTTTCTTCTTGATTGTCATCTTACTGTGTCAATATACTTGTCGTCTTGGTTGTCATCTTACTGTGTCATTATACCTGTCGTCCTGATGTGTTGTCTTACTGCGTCACTATACCTGTCTTCCTGGTTGTCATCTTACTGTGTCATTATACCTGTCGTCCTGATGTGTTGTCTTACTACGTCATTATACCTTTCGTCTTGGATGTCATCTTACTGTGTCATTATACCTGTCGTCTTGGTTGTCATCTTACTGTGTCTATATACCTGTCGTCCTGATGTGTTGTCTTACTGCGTCATCATACCTGTCGTCTTGGTTGTCATCTTACTGCGTCATTATACCTGTCGTCTTGGTTGTCATCTTACTGTGTCATTATACCTCTCGCCTTGATTGTCATCTTACTGTGTCATTATACCTGTCGTCTTGATTGTCATCTTATTGTTTCATTATACCTGTTGTCCTGGTTGTCATCTTACTGTGTCATTATACCTGTCGTCTTGATTGTCATCTTACAGTCATTATACCTGTCGTCCTGATTTGTTGTCTTACTGCGTCATTATACCTGTCGTCTTCGTTGTCATCTTACTGTGTCATTATACCTGTCGTCTTCATTGTCATCTTACTGTGTCATTTTCCCTTTAGTCTTGATTGTCATCTTACTGTGTCAATATACCTGTCGTCTTGGTTGTCATCTTACTGTGTCATTATACCTGTCGTCCTGATGTGTTGTCTTACTGCGTCCTTATACCTGTCTTCCTGGTTGTCATCTTACTGTGTCATTATAGCTGTCATCTTGATTGTCATCTTACTGTGTCATTATAGATGTCGTCTTGATTGTCATCTTACTGCGTCATTATACCTGTCGTCCTGATGTGGTGTCTTACTGCGTCATTATACTTGTCGTCTTGGTTGTCATCTTACTGTGTCATTATACCTGTCGTCCTGATGTGTTGTCTTACTGTGTCATCTTACTGTGTCATTATACCTGTCGTCCTGATGTGTTGTCTTACTGTGTCATTATACCTGTCGTCTTGGTTGTCATCTAACTGTGTCATTATACCTGTCGTCCTGATGTGTTGTCTTACTGCGTCATTATACCTGTCGTCTTGATTGTCATCTTACTGTGTCATCTTACTGTGTCATTATACCTGTCGTCTTGGTTGTCATCTTACTGTGTCTATATACCTGTTGTCCTGATGTGTTGTCTTACTGCGTCATTACACCTGTCGTCTTGATTGTCATCTTACTGTGTCATTATACCTGTAGTCCTGATGTGTTGTCTTACTGCGTCATTATACCTGTCGTCTTAATTGTCATCTTACGGCGTCATTATACCTTTCGTCTTGATTGTCATCTTACTGTGTCATTATACCTGTCGTCTTAATTGTCATCTTACTGTGCCATTATACCTGTCGTCTTGATTGTCATCTTACTGTGTCATTATATCTGTCGTCCTGATGTGTTGTCTTACTGCGTCAATATACCTGTCGTCTTGATTGTCATCTTACTGCGTCATTATACCTGTCGTCTTGATTGTCATCTTACTGTGCCATTATACCTGTCGTCTTGAATGTCATCTTACTGTGTCATTATACCTGTCGTCCTGATGTGTTGTCTTACTGCGTCAATATACCTGTCGTCTTGATTGTCATCTTACTGTGTCATTATAGCTGTCGTCCTGATGTGTTGTCTTACTGCGTCATTATACCTGTCTTCCTAGTGTGTTGTCTTACTGCGTCATTATACCTGTCTTCCTGGTTGTCATCTTACTGTGTCATTATACCTGTCGTCTTGATTGTCATCTTACTGTGTCATTATACCTTTCGTCTTGATTGTCATCTTACTGTGTCAATATACCTGTCGTCTTGGTTGTCATCTTACTGTGTCATTATACCTGTCGTCCTGATGTGTTGTCTTACTGCGTCATTATACCTGTCTTCCTGGTTGTCATCTTACTGTGTCATTATACCTGTCCTCTTGGTTGTCATCTTACTGTGTCATCATACCTGTCGTCCTGATGTGTTGTCTTACTGCGTCATTATACCTGTCGTCCTGATGTGTTGTCTTACTGCGTCATTATACCTGTCGTCTTGATTGTCATCTTACTGCGTCATTATACCTGTCGTCTTGATTGTCATCTTATTGTGTCATTATGCCTGTCGTCCTGGTTGTCATCTTACTGTGTCATCTTACTGTGTCATTATAGATGTCGTCTTGATTGTCATCTTACTGTGTCATCTTACTGTGTCAATATACCTGTCGTCCTGGTTGTCATCTTACTGCGTCATTATACCTGTCATCTTGATTGTCATCTTACTGTGTCATTATACCTGTCGTCCTGATGTGTTGTCTTACTGCGTCATTATACCTGTCGTCTTGATTGTCATCTCACTGCGTTATTATACCTGTCGTCTTGATTGTCATCTTAGTGTTTCATTATACCTGTCGTCCTGGTTGTCATCTTACTGCGTCATTATACCTGTCTTCTTGATTGTCATCTTACTGCGTCATTATACCTGTCGTCTTGTCATCTTACTGTGTCAATATACCTGTCGTCCTGATGTGTTGTCTTACTGCGTCATTATACCTGTCGTCTTAGTTGTCATCTTACTGTGTCATTATACCTGTTGTCTTGGTTGTCATCTCACTGTGTCATTATACGTGTCGTCTTGATTGTCATCTTACTGCATCATTATACCTGTCGTCCTGATGTGTTATCTTACTGTATCATTATACCTGTCGTCCTGATGTGTTATCTTACTGCGTCATTGTACCTGTCGTCCTGATTGTCATCTTATTGTGTCATTATACATGTCGTCCTGATGTGTTGTCTTACTGCGTCATTATACCTGTCTCCTTGATTGTCATCTTGTTGTGTCAATATACCTGTCGTCTTGGTTGTCATCTTACTGTGTCATTATACCTGTCGTCCTGATGTGTTGTCTTACTGCGTCATTATACCTGTCGTCTTGGTTGTCATCTTACTGTGTCATTATACCTGTCGTCTTGGTTGTCATCTTACTGTGTCATTATAAGTGTTGTCTTTGTTGTCATCATACTGTGTCATTATACGTGTCGTCTTGATTGTCATCTTACTGTGTCATTATACCTGTCGTCCTAATGTGTTGTCTTACTGTGTCATCTTACTGTGTCATTATACCTGTCGTCCTGATGTGTTTTCTTACTGTGACATTATACCTGTCGTCTTGATTGTCATCTTCCTGTGTCATTATACCTGTCGTCCTGGTGTGTTGTCTTACTGTGTCATTATACCCGTCGTCTTGATTGTCATCTTACTGCGTCATTATATCTGTCGTCTTGATTGTCATCTTACTGTGTCATCTTACTGTGTCATTATACATGTCGTCTTGATTGTCATCTCACTGTGTCATTATACCTGTCGTCTTGAATGTCATCTTACTGTGTCATTATACCTGTCGTCTTGGATGTCATCTTACTGTGTCATTATACCTGTCGTCTTGATTGTCATCTTACTGAGTCATTATACCTGTCGTCCTGATGTGTTGTCTTACTGTGTCATTATACCTGTCGTCTTGGTTGTCATCTTACTGTGTCATTATACCTGTAGTCTTGGTTGTCATCTTACTGTGTCATTATACCTGTCGTCCTGATGTGTTGTCTTACTGCGTCAATATACCTGTCGTCTTGATTGTCATCTTACTGCGTCATTATACCTGTCGTCTTGATTGTCATCTTACTGTGTCATTATACGTGTCGTCTTGATTGTCATCTTACTGTGTCATTATACCTGTCGTCCTGATGTGTTGTCTTACTGCGTCATTATACCTGTCGTCTTGGTTGTCATCTTACTGAGTCATTATACCTGTCGTCTTGGTTGACATCTTACTGTGTCATTAGACGTGTCGTCTTGATTGTCATCTTGCTGCATCATTATACCTGTCGTCCTGATGTGTTATCTTACTGCATCATTATACCTGTCGTCTTGATTGTCATCTTACTGCGTTATAATACCTGTCGTCTTGATTGTCATCTTAGTGTTTCATTATACCTGTCGTCCTAATGTGTTGTCTTACTGCGTCATTATACCTGTCGTCCTGATGTGTTGTCTTACTGCATCATTATACCTGTCGTCTTGATGGTCATCTTACTGTGTCATTATACCTGTCGTCCTGATGTGTTGTATTACTGCGTCATTATACCTTTCTTCTTGATTGTCATCTTACTGTGTCAATATACTTGTCGTCTTGGTTGTCATCTTACTGTGTCATTATACCTGTCGTCCTGATGTGTTGTCTTACTGCGTCACTATACCTGTCTTCCTGGTTGTCATCTTACTGTGTCATTATACCTGTCGTCCTGATGTGTTGTCTTACTACGTCATTATACCTGTCGTCTTGATTGTTATCTTACTGCGTCATTATACCTGTCGTCTTGATTGTCTTCTTACTGTGTCATTATACCTGTCGTCTTGATTGTCATCTTACTGTGTCATTATACCTGTCGTCCTGATGTGTTGTCTTACTGCGTCAATATACCTGTCGTCTTGATTGTCATCTTACTGTGTCATTATACCTGTCGTCCTGATGTGTTGTCTTACTGCGTCATTATACCTGTCGTCTTGGTTGTCATCTTACTGAGTCATTATACCTGTCGTCTTGGTTGACATCTTACTGTGTCATTAGACGTCTCGTCTTGATTGTCATCTTGCTGCATCATTATACCTGTCGTCCTGATGTGTTATCTTACTGCATCATTATACCTGTCGTCTTGATTGTCATCTTACTGCGTTATAATACCTGTCGTCCTGATGTGTTGTCTTACTGCGTCATTATACCTGTCTTCTTGATTGTCATCTTACTGTGTCAATATACTTGTCGTCTTGGTTGTCATCTTACTGTGTCATTATACCTGTCGTCTTGATTGTCATCTTACTGCGTCATTATACCTGTCGTCTTGATTGTCATCTTACTGTGCCATTATACCTGTCGTCTTGAATGTCATCTTACTGTGTCATTATACCTGTCGTCCTGATGTGTTGTCTTACTGCGTCATTATACCTGTCATCCTGGTGTGTTGTCTTACTGCGTCATTATACCTGTCTTCCTGGTTGTCATCTTACTGTGTCATTATACCTGTCGTCCTGATGTGTTGTCTTACTGCGTCATTACACCTTTCGTCCTGATGTGTTGTCTTACTGCGTCATCTTACTGTGTCATTATACCTGTCGTCTTGATTCTCATCTTACTGTGTCACTATACCTGTCGTCATGATGTGTTGTCTTACTGCGTCATTATACCTGTCGTCTTAGTTGTCATGTTACTGTGTCATTATACCTGTCGTCTTGATTGTCATCTTACTGTGTCATTATACCTGTCGTCTTGATTGTCATCTAACAGTCATTATACCTGTCGTCCTGATGTGTCGTCTTACTGCGTCATTATACCTGTCGTCTTGGATGTCATCTTAGTGCGTCATTATACCTGTCGTCTTGATTGTCATCTTAGTGCGTCATTATACCTGTCGTCCTGATGTGTTGTCTTACTGTGTCATTACACCTGTCAGCCTGGTTGTCATCTTACTGTGTCATTATACCTGTCGTCTTGATTGTCATCTTATGTTTCATTATACCTGTTGTCCTGGTTGTCATCTTACTGTGTCATTATACCTGTCGTCTTGATTGTCATCTTACAGTCATCATACCTATCGTCCTGATGTGTTGTCTTACTGCGTCATTATACCTTTCGTCTTGGATGTCATCTTACTGTGTCATTATACCTGTCGTCTTGGTTGTCATCTTACTGTGTCTATATACCTGTCGTCCTGATTTGTTGTCTTACTGCGTCATCATACCTGTCGTCTTGGTTGTCATCTTACTGCGTCATTATACCTGTCGTCTTGGTTGTCATCTTACGGTGTCATTATACCTCTCGCCTTGATTGTCATCTTACTGTGTCATTATACCTGTCGTCTTGATTGTCATCTTATTGTTTCATTACACCTGTTGTCCTGGTTGTCATCTTACTGTGTCATTATACCTGTCGTCTTGATTGTGATCTTACAGTCATTATACCTGTCGTCCTGATTTGTTGTCTTACTGCGTCATTATACCTGTCGTCTTCGTTGTCATCTCACTGTGTCATTATAACTGTCGTCTTCATTGTCATCTTACTGTGTCATTTTCCCTTTCGTCTTGATTGTCATCTTACTGTGTCAATATACCTGTCGTCTTGGTTGTCATCTTACTGTGTCATTATACCTGTCGTCCTGATGTGTTGTCTTACTGCGTCCTTATACCTGTCTTCCTGGTTGTCATCTTACTGTGTCATTATAGCTGTCATCTTGATTGTCATCTTACTGTGTCATTATACCTGTCGTCCTGATGTGTTGTCTTACTGCGTCATTATACCTGTCGTCTTGATTGTCATCTTACTGCGTCATTATACCTGTCGTCCTGATGTGGTGTCTTACTGCGTCATTATACTTGTCGTCTTGGTTGTCATCTTACTGTGTCATTATACCTGTCGTCCTGATGTGTTGTCTTACTGCGTCATTATACCTGTCTTCCTGGTTGTCATCTTACTGTGTCATTATACCTGTCCTCTTGATTGTCATCTTACTGTGTCATTACACCTGTCGTCCTGATGTGTTGTCTTACTGCGTCATTATACCTGTCGTCCTGATGTGTTGTCTTACTGCGTCATTATACCTGTCGTCTTGGATGTCATCTTACTGTGTCATTATACCTGTCGTCTTGATTGTCATCTTACTGTTTCATTATACCTGTCGTCTTGGTTGTCATCTTACTGTGTCATTATACCTGTCGTCCTGATGTGTTGACTTACTGCGTCATTATACCTGTCTTCCTGGTTGTCATCTTACTGTGTCATTATAACTGTCGTCTTGATTGTCATCTTACTGCGTCATTATACCTGTCGTCTTGATTGTCATCTTACTGTGTCATTATAACTGTCGTCTTGATTGTCATCTTACTGCGTCATTATACCTGTCGTCTTGATTGTCATCTTACTGTGTCATTATACCTGTCGTCTTGGTTGTCATCTTACTGTGTCATTATACGTGTCGTCATGATTGTCATCTTACTGTGTCATTATATCTGTCGTCCTGATGTGTTATCTTACTGCGTCATTATACCTGTCGTCTTGATTGTCATCTTACTGTGTCACTATACCTGTCGTCCTGATGTGTTGTCTTACTGCGTCATTATACCTGTCGTTTTGGTTGTCATCTTACTGTGTCATTATACCTGTCGTCTTGATTGTCATCTTACTGTGTCATTATACCTGTCGTCTTGATTGTCATCTTGCTGTGTCATTATACCTGTCGTCCTGATGTGTTGTCTTACTGTGTCATCTTACTGTGTCATTATACCTGTCGTCCTGATGTGTTGTCTTACTGTGTCATTATACCTGTCGTCTTGGTTGTCATCTTACTGTGTCATTATACCTGTAGTCCTGATGTGTTGTCTTACTGCGTCATTATACCTGTCGTCTTGATTGTCATCTTACTGTGTCATCTTACTGTGTCATTATACCTGTCGTCTTGATTGTCATCTTACTGTGTCAATATACCTGTCGTCTTGATTGTCATCTTACTGCGTTATTATACGTGTCGTCTTGATTGTCATCTTACTGTATCATTATAACTGTCGTCCTGATGTGTTATCTTAATGCGTCATTATACCTGTCGTCTTGATTGTCATCTTACTGCGTCATTATACCTGTCGTCTTGATTGTCATCTTACTGTGTCATTATACCTGTCGTCTTGATTGTCATCTTACTGTGTCATTATACCTGTCGTCCTGATGTGTTGTCTTACTGCGTCATTATACCTGTCGTCTTGATTGTCATCTTACTGCGTCATTATACCTGTCGTCTTGATTGTCATCTTAGTGTTTCATTATACCTGTCGTCTTGATTGTCATCTTACTGTTTCATTATACCTGTTGTCCTGGTTGTCATCTTACTGCGTCATTATACCTGTCGTCTTGACTGTCATCTTACTGTGTCATTATACCTGTCTTCCTGATGTGTCGTCTTACTGCGTCATTATACCTGTCGTCTTGATTGTCATCTTACTGTGTCATTATACCTGTCGTCTTGATTGTCATCATACTGTGTCATTATACCTGTCGTCCTGATCTGTTGTCTTACTGCGTCATTATACCTGTCGTCTTGATTGTCATCTTAGTGTTTCATTATACCTGTTGTCCTGGTTGTCATCTTACTGTGTCATTATACCTGTCTTCCTGATGTGTCGTCTTACTGTGTCATTATACCTGTCGTCCTGGTTGTCGTCTTACTGTGTCATTATACATGTCGTCTTGATTGTCATCTTCCTGTGATATTATACCTGTCGTCTTGATTGTCATCTTACTGTGTCATTATACCTGTCGTCTTGATTGTCATCTTACTGTGTCTTTATATCTGTCGTCCTGGTGTGTTGTCTTACTACGTCATTATACCTGTCGTCTTGATTGTCATCTTACTGTCTCATTATACCTGTCGTCCTGATGTGTTGTCTTACTGCGTCATTATACCTGTCGTCCTGGTTGTCATCTTACTGTGTCATCTCACTGTGTCATTATACCTGTCGTCTTGATTGTAATCTTACTGTGTCATTATACCTGTCGTCCTGATGTGTTGTCTTACTGCGTCATTATACCTGTCGTCTTGGATGTCATCTTACTGTGTCATTATACCTGTCGTCTTGATTGTCATCTTACTGCGTCATTATACCTGTCGTCCTGATGTGTTGTCTTACTGTGTCATTATACCTGTCAGCCTGGTTGTCATCTTAATGTGTCATTATACCTGTTGTCTTGATTGTCATCTTATTGTTTCATTATACCTGTTGTCCTGGTTGTCATCTTACTGTGTCATTATACCTGTCGTCTTGATTGTCATCTTACAGTCATCATACCTGTCGTCCTGATGTGTTGTCTTACTGCGTCATTATACCTGTCGTCTTGGATGCCATCTTACTGTGTCATTATACCTGTCGTCTCGGTTGTCATCTTACTGTGTCTATATACCTGTCGTCCTGATGTGTTGTCTTACTGCGTCATTAAACCTGTCGTCTTGATTGTTGTCTTACTGCGTCATTATACCTGTCGTCTTAATTGTCATCTTACGGCGTCATTATACCTTTCGTCTTGATTGTCATCTTACTGTGCCATTATACCTGTCGTCTTGATTGTCATCTTACTGTGTCATTATATCTGTCGTCCAGATGTGTTGTCTTACTGCATCAATATACCTGTCGTCTTGATTGTCATCTTACTGCGTCATTATACCTGTCGTCTTGATTGTCATCTTACTGTGCCATTATACCTGTCGTCTTGAATGTCATCTTACTGTGTCATTATACCTGTCGTCCTGATGTGTTGACTTACTGCGTCAATATACCTGTCGTCTTGATTGTCATCTTACTGTGTCATTATACCTGTCGTCCTGATGTGTTGTCTTACTGCGTCATTATACCTGTCTTCCTGGTGTGTTGTCTTACTGCGTCATTATACCTGTCTTCCTGGTGGCCATCTTACTGTGTCATTATACCTGTCGTCCTGATGTGTTGTCTTACTGCGTCATTATACCTGTCGTCCTGATGTGTTGTCTTACTGCGTCATTACACCTTTCGTCCTGATGTGTTGTCTTACTACGTCATCTTACTGTGTCATTATACCTGTCGTCTTGATTCTCATCTTACTGTGTCACTATACCTGTCGTCATGATGTGTTGTCTTACTGCGTCATTATACCTGTCGTCTTAGTTGTCATCTTACTGTGTCATTATACCTGTCGTCTTGATTGTCATCTTACTGTGTCATTATACCTGTCGTCTTGATTGTCATCTAACAGTCATTATACCTGTCGTCCTGATGTGTTGTCTTACTGCGTCACTATACCTGTCGTCTTGGATGTCATCTTACTGTGTCATTATACCTGTCGTCTTGATTGTCATCTTACTGCGTCATTATACCTGTCGTCCTGATGTGTTGTCTTACTGTGTCATTATACCTGTCAGCCTGGTTGTCATCTTACTGTGTCATTATACCTGTCGTCTTGATTGTCATCTTATTGTTTCATTATACCTGTTGTCCTGGTTGTCATCTTACTGTGTCATTATACCTGTCGTCTTGATTGTCATCTTACAGTCATCATACCTATCGTCCTGATGTGTTGTCTTACTGCGTCATTATACCTTTCGTCTTGGATGTCATCTTACTGTGTCATTATACCTGTCGTCTTGGTTGTCATCTTACTGTGTCTATATACCTGTCGTCCTGATGTGTTGTCTTACTGCGTCATCATACCTGTCGTCTTGGTTGTCATCTTACTGCGTCATTATACCTGTCGTCTTGGTTGTCATCTTACTGTGTCATTATACCTCTCGCCTTGATTGTCATCTTACTGTGTCATTATACCTGTCGTCTTGATTGTCATCTTATTGTTTCATTATACCTGTTGTCCTGGTTGTCATCTTACTGTGTCATTATACCTGTCGTCTTGATTGTCATCTTACAGTCATTATACCTGTCGTCCTGATTTGTTGTCTTACTGCGTCATTATACCTGTCGTCTTCGTTGTCATCTTACTGTGTCATTATACCTGTCGTCTTCATTGTCATCTTACTGTGTCATTTTCCCTTTAGTCTTGATTGTCATCTTACTGTGTCAATATACCTGTCGTCTTGGTTGTCATCTTACTGTGTCATTATACCTGTCGTCCTGATGTGTTGTCTTACTGCGTCCTTATACCTGTCTTCCTGGTTGTCATCTTACTGTGTCATTATAGCTGTCATCTTGATTGTCATCTTACTGTGTCATTATAGATGTCGTCTTGATTGTCATCTTACTGCGTCATTATACCTGTCGTCCTGATGTGGTGTCTTACTGCGTCATTATACTTGTCGTCTTGGTTGTCATCTTACTGTGTCATTATACCTGTCGTCCTGATGTGTTGTCTTACTGTGTCATCTTACTGTGTCATTATACCTGTCGTCCTGATGTGTTGTCTTACTGTGTCATTATACCTGTCGTCTTGGTTGTCATCTAACTGTGTCATTATACCTGTCGTCCTGATGTGTTGTCTTACTGCGTCATTATACCTGTCGTCTTGATTGTCATCTTACTGTGTCATCTTACTGTGTCATTATACCTGTCGTCTTGGTTGTCATCTTACTGTGTCTATATACCTGTTGTCCTGATGTGTTGTCTTACTGCGTCATTAAACCTGTCGTCTTGATTGTCATCTTACTGTGTCATTATACCTGTAGTCCTGATGTGTTGTCTTACTGCGTCATTATACCTGTCGTCTTAATTGTCATCTTACGGCGTCATTATACCTTTCGTCTTGATTGTCATCTTACTGTGTCATTATACCTGTCGTCTTAATTGTCATCTTACTGTGCCATTATACCTGTCGTCTTGATTGTCATCTTACTGTGTCATTATATCTGTCGTCCTGATGTGTTGTCTTACTGCGTCAATATACCTGTCGTCTTGATTGTCATCTTACTGCGTCATTATACCTGTCGTCTTGATTGTCATCTTACTGTGCCATTATACCTGTCGTCTTGAATGTCATCTTACTGTGTCATTATACCTGTCGTCCTGATGTGTTGTCTTACTGCGTCAATATACCTGTCGTCTTGATTGTCATCTTACTGTGTCATTATAGCTGTCGTCCTGATGTGTTGTCTTACTGCGTCATTATACCTGTCTTCCTAGTGTGTTGTCTTACTGCGTCATTATACCTGTCTTCCTGGTTGTCATCTTACTGTGTCATTATACCTGTCGTCTTGATTGTCATCTTACTGTGTCATTATACCTTTCGTCTTGATTGTCATCTTACTGTGTCAATATACCTGTCGTCTTGGTTGTCATCTTACTGTGTCATTATACCTGTCGTCCTGATGTGTTGTCTTACTGCGTCATTATACCTGTCGTCTTGATTGTCATCTTACTGCGTCATTATACCTGTCGTCTTGATTGTCAT
Organism: Semicossyphus pulcher; assembly: GCF_022749685.1. Classification (NCBI taxonomy): domain Eukaryota; kingdom Metazoa; phylum Chordata; class Actinopteri; order Labriformes; family Labridae; genus Semicossyphus; species Semicossyphus pulcher. Next base: position 11,997,945 of record NW_027211692.1, read on the forward strand.
CTTATTGTGTCATTATGCCTGTCGTCCTGGTTGTCATCTTACTGTGTCATCTTACTGTGTCATTATAGATGTCGTCTTGATTGTCATCTTACTGTGTCATCTTACTGTGTCAATATACCTGTCGTCCTGGTTGTCATCTTACTGCGTCATTATACCTGTCATCTTGATTGTCATCTTAATGTGTCATTATACCTGTCGTCCTGATGTGTTGTCTTACTGCGTCATTATACCTGTCGTCTTGATTGTCATCTCACTGCGTTATTATACCTGTCGTCTTGATTGTCATCTTAGTGTTTCATTATACCTGTCGTCCTGGTTGTCATCTTACTGTGTCATTATACCTGTCGTCCTGGTTGTCATCTTACTGCGTCATTATACCTGTCGTCTTGATTGTCAACTTACTGTGTCATTATACCTGTTGTCTTGATTGTCATCTTACTGCGTCATTATACCTGTCGTCTTAATTGTCATCTTAGTGTTTCATTATACCTGTCGTCCTGGTTGTCATCTTACTGTGTCATTATACCTGTTCTCCTGGTTGTCATCTTACTGCGTCATTATACCTGTCTTCTTGATTGTCATCTTCCTGTGTCATTATACCTGTCGTCCTAATGTGTTGTCTTACTGTGTCATCTTACTGTGTCATTATACCTGTCGTCCTGATGTGTTTTCTTACTGTGACATTATACCTGTCGTCTTGATTGTCATCTTCCTGTGTCATTATACCTGTCGTCCTGGTGTGTTGTCTTACTGTGTCATTATACCCGTCGTCTTGATTGTCATCTTACTGCGTCATTATATCTGTCGTCTTGATTGTCATCTTACTGTGTCATCTTACTGTGTCATTATACATGTCGTCTTGATTGTCATCTCACTGTGTCATTATACCTGTCGTCTTGAATGTCATCTTACTGTGTCATTATACCTGTCGTCTTGGATGTCATCTTACTGTGTCATTATACCTGTCGTCTTGATTGTCATCTTACTGAGTCATTATACCTGTCGTCCTGATGTGTTGTCTTACTGTGTCATTATACCTGTCGTCTTGGTTGTCATCTTACTGTGTCATTATACCTGTAGTCTTGGTTGTCATCTTACTGTGTCATTATACCTGTCGTCCTGATGTGTTGTCTTACTGCGTCAATATACCTGTCGTCTTGATTGTCATCTTACTGCGTCATTATACCTGTCGTCTTGATTGTCATCTTACTGTGTCATTATACGTGTCGTCTTGATTGTCATCTTACTGTGTCATTATACCTGTCGTCCTGATGTGTTGTCTTACTGCGTCATTATACCTGTCGTCTTGGTTGTCATCTTACTGAGTCATTATACCTGTCGTCTTGGTTGACATCTTACTGTGTCATTAGACGTGTCGTCTTGATTGTCATCTTGCTGCATCATTATACCTGTCGTCCTGATGTGTTATCTTACTGCATCATTATACCTGTCGTCTTGATTGTCATCTTACTGTGTCATTATACGTGTCGTCTTGATTGTCATCTTACTGTGCCATTATACCTGTCGTCTTGAATGTCATCTTACTGTGTCATTATACCTGTCGTCCTGATGTGTTGTCTTACTGCGTCAATATACCTGTCGTCTTGATTGTCATCTTACTGTGTCATTATAGCTGTCGTCCTGATGTGTTGTCTTACTGCGTCATTATACCTGTCTTCCTAGTGTGTTGTCTTACTGCGTCATTATACCTGTCTTCCTGGTTGTCATCTTACTGTGTCATTATACCTGTCGTCTTGATTGTCATCTTACTGTGTCATTATACCTTTCGTCTTGATTGTCATCTTACTGTGTCAATATACCTGTCGTCTTGGTTGTCATCTTACTGTGTCATTATACCTGTCGTCCTGATGTGTTGTCTTACTGCGTCATTATACCTGTCTTCCTGGTTGTCATCTTACTGTGTCATTATACCTGTCCTCTTGGTTGTCATCTTACTGTGTCATTATACCTGTCGTCCTGATGTGTTGTCTTACTGCGTCATTAAACCTGTCGTCCTGATGTGTTGTCTTACTGCGTCATTATACCTGTCGTCTTGATTGTCATCTTACTGCGTCATTATACCTGTCGTCTTGATTGTCATCTTATTGTGTCATTATGCCTGTCGTCCTGGTTGTCATCTTACTGTGTCATCTTACTGTGTCATTATAGATGTCGTCTTGATTGTCATCTTACTGTGTCATCTTACTGTGTCAATATACCTGTCGTCCTGGTTGTCATCTTACTGCGTCATTATACCTGTCATCTTGATTGTCATCTTAATGTGTCATTATACCTGTCGTCCTGATGTGTTGTCTTACTGCGTCATTATACCTGTCGTCTTGATTGTCATCTCACTGCGTTATTATACCTGTCGTCTTGATTGTCATCTTAGTGTTTCATTATACCTGTCGTCCTGGTTGTCATCTTACTGTGTCATTATACCTGTCGTCCTGGTTGTCATCTTACTGCGTCATTATACCTGTCGTCTTGATTGTCAACTTACTGTGTCATTATACCTGTTGTCTTGATTGTCATCTTACTGCGTCATTATACCTGTCGTCTTAATTGTCATCTTAGTGTTTCATTATACCTGTCGTCCTGGTTGTCATCTTACTGTGTCATTATACCTGTTCTCCTGGTTGTCATCTTACTGTGTCATTATACCTGTCGTCTTGATTGTCATCTTACTGTCATTATACCTGTCGTCCTGATGTGTTGTCTTACTGCGTCATTATACCTGTCGTCCTGGTTGTCATCTTACTGCGTCATTATACCTGTCTTCTTGATTGTCATCTTACTGCGTCATTATACCTGTCGTCTTGTCATCTTACTGTGTCAATATACCTGTCGTCCTGATGTGTTGTCTTACTGCGTCATTATACCTGTCGTCTTAGTTGTCATCTTACTGTGTCATTATACCTGTTGTCTTGGTTGTCATCTCACTGTGTCATTATACGTGTCGTCTTGATTGTCATCTTTCTGCATCATTATACCTGTCGTCCTGATGTGTTATCTTACTGTATCATTATACCTGTCGTCCTGATGTGTTATCTTACTGCGTCATTGTACCTGTCGTCCTGATTGTCATCTTATTGTGTCATTATACATGTCGTCCTGATGTGTTGTCTTACTGCGTCATTATACCTGTCTCCTTGATTGTCATCTTGTTGTGTCAATATACCTGTCGTCTTGGTTGTCATCTTACTGTGTCATTATACCTGTCGTCCTGATGTGTTGTCTTACTGCGTCATTATACCTGTCGTCTTGGTTGTCATCTTACTGTGTCATTATACCTGTCGTCTTGGTTGTCATCTTACTGTGTCATTATAAGTGTTGTCTTTGTTGTCATCATACTGTGTCATTATACGTGTCGTCTTGATTGTCATCTTACTGTGTCATTATACCTGTCGTCCTAATGTGTTGTCTTACTGTGTCATCTTACTGTGTCATTATACCTGTCGTCCTGATGTGTTTTCTTACTGTGACATTATACCTGTCGTCTTGATTGTCATCTTCCTGTGTCATTATACCTGTCGTCCTGGTGTGTTGTCTTACTGTGTCATTATACCCGTCGTCTTGATTGTCATCTTACTGCGTCATTATATCTGTCGTCTTGATTGTCATCTTACTGTGTCATCTTACTGTGTCATTATACATGTCGTCTTGATTGTCATCTCACTGTGTCATTATACCTGTCGTCTTGAATGTCATCTTACTGTGTCATTATACCTGTCGTCTTGGATGTCATCTTACTGTGTCATTATACCTGTCGTCTTGATTGTCATCTTACTGAGTCATTATACCTGTCGTCCTGATGTGTTGTCTTACTGTGTCATTATACCTGTCGTCTTGGTTGTCATCTTACTGTGTCATTATACCTGTAGTCTTGGTTGTCATCTTACTGTGTCATTATACCTGTCGTCCTGATGTGTTGTCTTACTGCGTCAATATACCTGTCGTCTTGATTGTCATCTTACTGCGTCATTATACCTGTCGTCTTGATTGTCATCTTACTGTGTCATTATACGTGTCGTCTTGATTGTCATCTTACTGTGTCATTATACCTGTCGTCCTGATGTGTTGTCTTACTGCGTCATTATACCTGTCGTCTTGGTTGTCATCTTACTGAGTCATTATACCTGTCGTCTTGGTTGACATCTTACTGTGTCATTAGACGTGTCGTCTTGATTGTCATCTTGCTGCATCATTATACCTGTCGTCCTGATGTGTTATCTTACTGCATCATTATACCTGTCGTCTTGATTGTCATCTTACTGCGTTATAATACCTGTCGTCTTGATTGTCATCTTAGTGTTTCATTATACCTGTCGTCCTAATGTGTTGTCTTACTGCGTCATTATACCTGTCGTCCTGATGTGTTGTCTTACTGCATCATTATACCTGTCGTCTTGATGGTCATCTTACTGTGTCATTATACCTGTCGTCCTGATGTGTTGTCTTACTGCGTCATTATACCTGTCTTCTTGATTGTCATCTTACTGTGTCAATATACTTGTCGTCTTGGTTGTCATCTTACTGTGTCATTATACCTGTCGTCCTGATGTGTTGTCTTACTGCGTCACTATACCTGTCTTCCTGGTTGTCATCTTACTGTGTCATTATACCTGTCGTCCTGATGTGTTGTCTTACTACGTCATTATACCTGTCGTCTTGATTGTCTTCTTACTGTGTCATTATACCTGTCGTCTTGATTGTCATCTTACTGTGTCATTATACCTGTCGTCCTGATGTGTTGTCTTACTGCGTCAATATACCTGTCGTCTTGATTGTCTTCTTACTGTGTCATTATACCTGTCGTCTTGATTGTCTTCTTACTGTGTCATTATACCTGTCGTCTTGATTGTCATCTTACTGTGTCATTATACCTGTCGTCCTGATGTGTTGTCTTACTGCGTCAATATACCTGTCGTCTTGATTGTCATCTTACTGTGTCATTATACCTGTCGTCCTGATGTGTTGTCTTACTGCGTCATTATACCTGTCGTCTTGGTTGTCATCTTACTGAGTCATTATACCTGTCGTCTTGGTTGACATCTTACTGTGTCATTAGACGTCTCGTCTTGATTGTCATCTTGCTGCATCATTATACCTGTCGTCCTGATGTGTTATCTTAATGCATCATTATACCTGTCGTCTTGATTGTCATCTTACTGCGTTATAATACCTGTCGTCCTGATGTGTTGTCTTACTGCGTCATTATACCTGTCTTCTTGATTGTCATCTTACTGTGTCAATATACTTGTCGTCTTGGTTGTCATCTTACTGTGTCATTATACCTGTCGTCTTGATTGTCATCTTACTGTGACAACATACCTGTCGTCTTGATTGTCATCTTACTGTGTCATTATACCTGTCGTCCTGATGTGTTGTCTTACTGCGTCATTATACCTGTCTTCTTGATTGTCATCTTACTGTGTCAATATACTTGTCGTCTTGGTTGTCATCTTACTGCGTCATTATACCTGTCGACTTGATTGTCATCTTAGTGTTTCATTATACCTGTCGTCCTGGTTGTCATCTTACTGTGTCATACCTGTCGTCTTGATTGTCATCTTACTGTTTCATTATACCTGTCGTCCTGGTTGTAATCTTACTGCGTCATTATACCTGTCATCTTGATTGTCATCTTACTGCGTAATTATACCTGTCGTCTTGATTGTCATCTTACTGTGTCATTATACCTGTCGTCTTGATTGTCATCTTACTGTGTCAACATACCTGTCGTCTTGGTTGTCATCTTACTGTGTCAATATACCTGTCGTCCTGATGTGTTTTCTTACTGCGTCATTATACCTGTAGTCTTGGTTGTCATCTTACTGTGTCATTATACCTGTCGTCCTGATGTGTTGTCTTACTGCGTCAATATACCTGTCGTCTTGATTGTCATCTTACTGTGTCATTATACGTGTCGTCTTGATTGTCATCTTACTGTGTCATTATACCTGTCGTCCTGATGTGTTGTCTTACTGCGTCATTATACCTGTCGTCTTGGTTGTCATCTTACTGTGTCATTATACATGTCGTCTTGATTGTCATCTTACTGTGTCATCTTACTGCGTCATTATACCTGTCGTCTTGATTGTCATCTTACTGTGTCATTATACCTGTCGTCTTGATTGTCATCTTACTGTTTCATTATACCTGTCGTCCTGGTTGTCATCTTACTGTGTCATTATACCTGTCGTCTTGATTGTCATCTTACTGTTTCATTATACCTGTTGTCCTGGTTGTGTCGTCTTACTGCGTCATTATACCTGTCGTCTTGATTGTCATCTTACTGTCATTATACCTGTTGTCCTGATGTGTCGTCTTACTGCGTCATTATACCTGTCGTCTTGGTTATCATCTTACTGTGTCATTATACCTGTCGTCTTGATTGTCATCTTACTGTTTCATTATACCTGTCGTCCTGATGTGTTGTCTTACTGCGTCATTATACCTGTCGTCTTGATTGTCATCTTACTGCGTCATTATACCTGTTGTCCTGATGTGTTGTCTTACTGTGTCATTATACCTGTCGTCTTGGTTGTCATCTTACTGTGTCATTATACCTGTCGTCTTGATTGTCATCTTACTGTGTCATTATACCTGTCGTCTTGATTGTCATCTTACTGTGTCATTATACCTGTCGTCCTGATGTGTTGTCTTACTGCGTCATTATACCTGTCGTCTTGATTGTCATCTTACTGTTTCATTATACCTGTTGTCCTGGTTGTGTCGTCTTACTGCGTCATTATACCTGTCGTCTTGATTGTCATCTTACTGTCATTATACCTGTTGTCCTTATGTGTTGTCTTACTGCGTCATTATACCTGTCGTCTTGGTTGTCATCTTACTGCGTCATTATACCTGTTGTCCTGATGTGTTGTCTTACTGCGTCATTATACCTGTCGTCTTGATTGTCATCTTAGTGTTTCATTATACCTGTCGTCCTGGTTGTCATCTTACTGTGTCATTATACCTGTTGTCCTGGTTGTCATCTTACTGTGTCATTATACCTGTCGTCCTAATTGTCATCTTACTGTCATTATACCTGTCGTCCTGATGTGTTCTCTTACTGCGTCATTATACCCGTCGTCCTGGTTGTCATCTTACTGCGTCATTATACCTGTCTTCTTGATTGTCATCTTACTGCGTCATTATACCTGTCGTCTTGTCATCTTACTGTATCAACATACCTGTCGTCTTGGTTGTCATCTTACTGTGTCATTATACGTGTCGTCTTGGTTGTCATCTTACTGTGTCATTATACGTGTCGTCTTGATTGTCATCTTACTGTGTCATTATACCTGTCGTCCTGATGTGTTGTCTTACTGTGTCATCTTACTGTGTCATTATACCTGTCGTCCTGATGTGTTGTCTTACTGTGACATTATACCTGTCGTCTTGATTGTCATCTTCCTGTGTCATTATGCCTGTCGTCCTGGTGTGTTGTCTTACTGCGTCATTATACCTGTCGTCTTGAATGTCATCTTACTGTGTCATTATACCTGTCGTCTTGATTGTCATCTTACTGCGTCATTATACCTGTCGTCCTGTCGTGTCATCTCACTGCGTCATTATACCTGTCGTCTTCATTGTCATCTTTCTGCGTCATTATACCTGTCGTCTTGATTGTCATCTTACTGTCTCATTATACCTGTCGTCCTGATGTGTTGTCTTACTGCGTCATTATACCTGTCGTCTTTGTTGTCATCTTACTGTGTCATTATACCTGTCGTCCTGGTTGTCATCTTACTGTGTCATACCTGTCGTCTTGATTGTCATCTTACTGTTTCATTATACCTGTCGTCTTGGTTGTCATCTTACTGTGTCATTATACCTGTCGTCCTGATGTGTTGTCTTACTGCGTCATTATACCTGTCGTCTTGATTGTCATCTTACTGTGTCATTATACATGTCGTCCTGATGTGTTGTCTTACTGCGTCATTATACCTGTCGTCCTGATTGTCATCTTACTGTCATTATACCTGTCGTCTTGGTTGTCATCTTACTGTGTCATTATACATGTCGTCTTGATTGTCATCTCACTGTGTCATTATACCTGTCGTCTTGATTGTCATCTCACTGTGTCATTATACCTGTCGTCTTGATTGTCATCTTACTGTGTCATTATACCTGTCGTCCTGATGTGTCATCTTACTGCGTCATTATACCTGTCGTCTTGATTGTCATCTTACTGCGTCATTATACCTGTCGTCTTGGTTGTCATCTTACTGAGTCATTGTACTGTGTCATTATAGATGTCGTCTTGATTGTCATCTTACTGTGTCATCTTACTGCGTCATTATACCTGTCGTCTTGATTGTCATCTTACTGTGTCATCTTACTGCGTCATTATACCTGTCGTCTTGATTGTCATCTTACTGTGTCATTATACCTGTCGTCTTGATTGTCATCTTACTGCGTCATTATACCTGTCGTCTTGATTGTCGTCTTGATTGTCATTATACCTGTCGTCCTGATGTGTCGTCTTACTGTGTCATTATACCTGTCGTCCTGGTTGTTGTCTTACTGTGTCATTATACCTGTCGTCCTGATGTGTTGTCTTACTTTGTCATTATACCTGTTGTCCTGGTTGTCATCTTACTGCGTCATTATACCTGTCGTCTTGATTGTCATCTTAATGTGTCATTATACCTGTCGTCTTAATTGTCATCTTACTGTGTCATTATACCTTTCGTCCTGATGTGTTGTCTTACTGCGTCATTATACCTGTCGTCTTGGTTGTCATCTTACTGTGTCATTATACCTGTTGTCTTGATTGTCATCTTACTGTGTCATTATACCTGTCGTCTTGATTGTCATCTTACTGTCATTATACCTGTCGTCTTGGTTGTCATCTTACTGTGTCATTATACCTGTCGTCTTGATTGTCATCTTACTGCGTCATTATACCTGTCGTCCTGATGTGGTGTCTTACTGCGTCATTATACCTGTCGTCTTGATTGTCATCTTACTGCGTGATTATACGTGTCGTCTTGATTGTCAACTTACTGTGTCATTATACCTGTCGTCTTGATTGTGATCTTACTGTGTCATTATACCTGTCGTCCTGATGTGTTGTCTTACTGCGTCATTATACCTGTCGTCTTGTCATCTTACTGTATCAACATACCTGTCGTCTTGGTTGTCATCTTACTGTGTCATTATACCTGTCGTCTTGATTGTCATCTTACTGTGTCATTATACCTGTCGTCTTGATTGTCATCTTACTGCGTCATTATACCTGTCGTCCTGATGTGTTGTCTTACTGCGTCATTGTACCTGTCGTCTTGATTGTCATCTTACTGTGTCATTATACATGTCGTCTTGATTGTCATCTTACTGTGTCATCTTACTGCGTCATTATACCTGTCGTCTTGATTGTCATCTTACTGTGTCATTATACCTGTCGTCTTGATTGTCATCTTACTGTTTCATTATACCTGTCGTCCTGGTTGTCATCTTACTGTGTCATTATACCTGTCGTCTTGATTGTCATCTTACTGTTTCATTATACCTGTTGTCCTGGTTGTGTCGTCTTACTGCGTTATTATACCTGTCGTCTTGATTGTCATCTTACTGTCATTATACCTGTTGTCCTGATGTGTCGTCTTACTGCGTCATTATACCTGTCGTCTTGGTTATCATCTTACTGTGTCATTATACCTGTCGTCTTGATTGTCATCTTACTGTTTCATTATACCTGTCGTCCTGATGTGTTGTCTTACTGCGTCATTATACCTGTCGTCTTGATTGTCATCTTACTGCGTCATTATACCTGTTGTCCTGATGTGTCGTCTTACTGTGTCATTATACCTGTCGTCTTGGTTGTCATCTTACTGTGTCATTATACCTGTCGTCTTGATTGTCATCTTACTGTGTCATTATACCTGTCGTCTTGATTGTCATCTTACTGTGTCATTATACCTGTCGTCCTGATGTGTTGTCTTACTGCGTCATTATACCTGTCGTCTTGATTGTCATCTTACTGTTTCATTATACCTGTTGTCCTGGTTGTGTCGTCTTACTGCGTCATTATACCTGTCGTCTTGATTGTCATCTTACTGTCATTATACCTGTTGTCCTGATGTGTTGTCTTACTGCGTCATTATACCTGTCGTCTTGGTTGTCATCTTACTGCGTCATTATACCTGTTGTCCTGATGTGATGTCTTACTGTGTCATTATACCTGTCGTCTTGGTTGTCATCTTACTGTGTCATTATACCTGTCGTCTTGATTGTCATCTTACTGTGTCATTATACCTGTCGTCTTGATTGTCATCTTACTGTGTCATTATACCTGTCGTCCTGATGTGTTGTCTTACTGCGTCATTATACCTGTCGTCTTGATTGTCATCTTACTGCGTCATTATACCTGTCGTCTTGATTGTCATCTTACTGCGTCATTATACCTGTCGTCCTGATGTGTTGTCTTAATGCGTCATTATACCTGTCGTCTTTGTTGTCATCTTACTGTGTCATTATACCTGTCGTCTTGATTGTCATCTTACTGTGTCATTATACCTGTCGTCTTGATTGTCATCTTATTGTGTCATTATACCTGTTGTCCTGGTTGTCATCTTACTGTGTCATTATACCTGTCGTCTTGATTGTGATCTTACAGTCATTATACCTGTCGTCCTGATTTGTTGTCTTACTGCGTCATTATACCTGTCGTCTTCGTTGTCATCTTACTGTGTCATTATACCTGTCGTCTTCATTGTCATCTCACTGTGTCATTTTCCCTTTCGTCTTGATTGTCATCTTACTGTGTCAATATACCTGTCGTCTTGGTTGTCATCTTACTGTGTCATTATACCTGTCGTCCTGATGTGTTGTCTTACTGCGTCCTTATACCTGTCTTCCTGGTTGTCATCTTACTGTGTCATTATAGCTGTCATCTTGATTGTCATCTTACTGTGTCATTATACCTGTCGTCCTGATGTGTTGTCTTACTGCGTCATTATACCTGTCGTCTTGATTGTCATCTTACTGCGTCATTATACCTGTCGTCCTGATGTGGTGTCTTACTGCGTCATTATACTTGTCGTCTTGGTTGTCATCTTACTGTGTCATTATAACAGTCGTCCTGATGTGTTGTCTTACTGCGTCATTATACCTGTCTTCCTGGTTGTCATCTAACTGTGTCATTATACCTGTCCTCTTGATTGTCATCTTACTGTGTCATTACACCTGTCGTCCTGATGTGTTGTCTTACTGCGTCATTATACCTGTCGTCCTGATGTGTTGTCTTACTGCGTCATTATACCTGTCGTCTTGGATGTCATCTTACTGTGTCATTATACCTGTCGTCTTGATTGTCATCTTACTGTGTCATTATACCTGTCGTCCTGATGTGTTGTCTTACTGTGTCATCTTACTGTGTCATTATACCTGTCGTCCTGATGTGTTGTCTTACTGTGACATTATACCTGTCGTCTTGATTGTCATCTTCCTGTGTCATTATGCCTGTCGTCCTGGTGTGTTGTCTTACTGCGTCATTATACCTGTCGTCTTGAATGTCATCTTACTGTGTCATTATACCTGTCGTCTTGATTGTCATCTTACTGCGTCATTATACCTGTCGTCCTGTCGTGTCATCTCACTGCGTCATTATACCTGTCGTCTTGATTGTCATCTTACTGCGTCATTATACCTGTCGTCTTGATTGTCATCTTACTGTCTCATTATACCTGTCGTCCTGATGTGTTGTCTTACTGCGTCATTATACCTGTCGTCTTTGTTGTCATCTTACTGTGTCATTATACCTGTCGTCCTGGTTGTCATCTTACTGTGTCATACCTGTCGTCTTGATTGTCATCTTACTGTTTCATTATACCTGTCGTCTTGGTTGTCATCTTACTGTGTCATTATACCTGTCGTCCTGATGTGTTGTCTTACTGCGTCATTATACCTGTCGTCTTGATTGTCATCTTACTGTGTCATTATACATGTCGTCCTGATGTGTTGTCTTACTGCGTCATTATACCTGTCGTCCTGATTGTCATCTTACTGTCATTATACCTGTCGTCTTGGTTGTCATCTTACTGTGTCATTATACATGTCGTCTTGATTGTCATCTCACTGTGTCATTATACCTGTCGTCTTGATTGTCATCTCACTGTGTCATTATACCTGTCGTCTTGATTGTCATCTTACTGTGTCATTATACCTGTCGTCCTGATGTGTCATCTTACTGCGTCATTATACCTGTCGTCTTGATTGTCATCTTACTGCGTCATTATACCTGTCGTCTTGGTTGTCATCTTACTGAGTCATTGTACTGTGTCATTATAGATGTCGTCTTGATTGTCATCTTACTGTGTCATCTTACTGCGTCATTATACCTGTCGTCTTGATTGTCATCTTACTGTGTCATCTTACTGCGTCATTATACCTGTCGTCTTGATTGTCATCTTACTGTGTCATTATACCTGTCGTCTTGATTGTCATCTTACTGCGTCATTATACCTGTCGTCTTGATTGTCGTCTTGATTGTCATTATACCTGTCGTCCTGATGTGTCGTCTTACTGTGTCATTATACCTGTCGTCCTGGTTGTTGTCTTACTGTGTCATTATACCTGTCGTCCTGATGTGTTGTCTTACTTTGTCATTATACCTGTTGTCCTGGTTGTCATCTTACTGCGTCATTATACCTGTCGTCTTGATTGTCATCTTAATGTTTCATTATACCTGTCGTCTTAATTGTCATCTTACTGTGTCATTATACCTTTCGTCCTGATGTGTTGTCTTACTGCGTCATTATACCTGTCGTCTTGATTGTCATCTTACTGTGTCATTATACCTGTTGTCTTGATTGTCATCTTACTGTGTCATTATACCTGTCGTCTTGATTGTCATCTTACTGTCATTATACCTGTCGTCTTGGTTGTCATCTTACTGTGTCATTATACCTGTCGTCTTGATTGTCATCTTACTGCGTCATTATACCTGTCGTCCTGATGTGGTGTCTTACTGCGTCATTATACCTGTCGTCTTGATTGTCATCTTACTGCGTGATTATACGTGTCGTCTTGATTGTCAACTTACTGTGTCATTATACCTGTCGTCTTGATTGTGATCTTACTGTGTCATTATACCTGTCGTCCTGATGTGTTGTCTTACTGCGTCATTATACCTGTCGTCTTGTCATCTTACTGTATCAACATACCTGTCGTCTTGGTTGTCATCTTACTGTGTCATTATACCTGTCGTCTTGATTGTCATCTTACTGTGTCATTATACCTGTCGTCTTGATTGTCATCTTACTGCGTCATTATACCTGTCGTCCTGATGTGTTGTCTTACTGCGTCATTATACCTGTCGTCTTGATTGTCATCTTACTGTGTCATTATACATGTCGTCTTGATTGTCATCTTACTGTGTCATCTTACTGCGTCATTATACCTGTCGTCTTGATTGTCATCTTACTGTGTCATTATACCTGTCGTCTTGATTGTCATCTTACTGTTTCATTATACCTGTCGTCCTGGTTGTCATCTTACTGTGTCATTATACCTGTCGTCTTGATTGTCATCTTACTGTTTCATTATACCTGTTGTCCTGGTTGTGTCGTCTTACTGCGTCATTATACCTGTCGTCTTGATTGTCATCTTACTGTCATTATACCTGTTGTCCTGATGTGTCGTCTTACTGCGTCATTATACCTGTCGTCTTGGTTATCATCTTACTGTGTCATTATACCTGTCGTCTTGATTGTCATCTTACTGTTTCATTATACCTGTCGTCCTGATGTGTTGTCTTACTGCGTCATTATACCTGTCGTCTTGATTGTCATCTTGCTGCGTCATTATACCTGTTGTCCTGATGTGTCGTCTTACTGTGTCATTATACCTGTCGTCTTGGTTGTCATCTTACTGTGTCATTATACCTGTCGTCTTGATTGTCATCTTACTGTGTCATTATACCTGTCGTCTTGATTGTCATCTTACTGTGTCATTATACCTGTCGTCCTGATGTGTTGTCTTACTGCGTCATTATACCTGTCGTCTTGATTGTCATCTTACTGTTTCATTATACCTGTTGTCCTGGTTGTGTCGTCTTACTGCGTCATTATACCTGTCGTCTTGATTGTCATCTTACTGTCATTATACCTGTCGTCCTGGTTGTTGTCTTACTGTGTCATTATACCTGTCGTCCTAATGTGTTGTCTTACTTTGTCATTATACCTGTTGTCCTGGTTGTCATCTTACTGCGTCATTATACCTGTCGTCTTGGTTGTCATCTTACTGTGTCATTATACCTGTTGTCTTGATTGTCATCTTACTGTGTCATTATACCTGTCGTCTTGATTGTCATCTTACTGTCATTATACCTGTCGTCTTGGTTGTCATCTTACTGTGTCATTATACCTGTCGTCTTGATTGTCATCTTACTGCGTCATTATACCTGTCGTCCTGATGTGGTGTCTTACTGCGTCATTATACCTGTCGTCTTGATTGTCATCTTACTGCGTGATTATACGTGTCGTCTTGATTGTCAACTTACTGTGTCATTATACCTGTCGTCTTGATTGTGATCTTACTGTGTCATTATACCTGTCGTCCTGATGTGTTGTCTTACTGCGTCATTATACCTGTCGTCTTGTCATCTTACTGTATCAACATACCTGTCGTCTTGGTTGTCATCTTACTGTGTCATTATACCTGTCGTCTTGATTGTCATCTTACTGTGTCATTATACCTGTCGTCTTGATTGTCATCTTACTGCGTCATTATACCTGTCGTCCTGATGTGTTGTCTTACTGCGTCATTATACCTGTCGTCTTGATTGTCATCTTACTGTGTCATTATACATGTCGTCTTGATTGTCATCTTACTGTGTCATCTTACTGCGTCATTATACCTGTCGTCTTGATTGTCATCTTACTGTGTCATTATACCTGTCGTCTTGATTGTCATCTTACTGTTTCATTATACCTGTCGTCCTGGTTGTCATCTTACTGTGTCATTATACCTGTCGTCTTGATTGTCATCTTACTGTTTCATTATACCTGTTGTCCTGGTTGTGTCGTCTTACTGCGTCATTATACCTGTCGTCTTGATTGTCATCTTACTGTGTCATTATACCTGTTGTCCTGATGTGTCGTCTTACTGCGTCATTATACCTGTCGTCTTGGTTATCATCTTACTGTGTCATTATACCTGTCGTCTTGATTGTCATCTTACTGTTTCATTATACCTGTCGTCCTGATGTGTTGTCTTACTGCGTCATTATACCTGTCGTCTTGATTGTCATCTTACTGCGTCATTATACCTGTTGTCCTGATGTGTCGTCTTACTGTGTCATTATACCTGTCGTCTTGGTTGTCATCTTACTGTGTCATTATACCTGTCGTCTTGATTGTCATCTTACTGTGTCATTATACCTGTCGTCTTGATTGTCATCTTACTGTGTCATTATACCTGTCGTCTTGGTTATCATCTTACTGTGTCATTATACCTGTCGTCTTGATTGTCATCTTACTGTTTCATTATACCTGTCGTCCTGATGTGTTGTCTTACTGCGTCATTATACCTGTCGTCTTGATTGTCATCTTGCTGCGTCATTATACCTGTTGTCCTGATGTGTCGTCTTACTGTGTCATTATACCTGTCGTCTTGGTTGTCATCTTACTGTGTCATTATACCTGTCGTCTTGATTGTCATCTTACTGTGTCATTATACCTGTCGTCTTGATTGTCATCTTACTGTGTCATTATACCTGTCGTCCTGATGTGTTGTCTTACTGCGTCATTATACCTGTCGTCTTGATTGTCATCTTACTGTTTCATTATACCTGTTGTCCTGGTTGTGTCGTCTTACTGCGTCATTATACCTGTCGTCTTGATTGTCATCTTACTGTCATTATACCTGTCGTCCTGGTTGTTGTCTTACTGTGTCATTATACCTGTCGTCCTGATGTGTTGTCTTACTTTGTCATTATACCTGTTGTCCTGGTTGTCATCTTACTGCGTCATTATACCTGTCGTCTTGATTGTCATCTTAATGTGTCATTATACCTGTCGTCTTAATTGTCATCTTACTGTGTCATTATACCTTTCGTCCTGATGTGTTGTCTTACTGCGTCATTATACCTGTCGTCTTGGTTGTCATCTTACTGTGTCATTATACCTGTTGTCTTGATTGTCATCTTACTGTGTCATTATACCTGTCGTCTTGATTGTCATCTTACTGTCATTATACCTGTCGTCTTGGTTGTCATCTTACTGTGTCATTATACCTGTCGTCTTGATTGTCATCTTACTGCGTCATTATACCTGTCGTCCTGATGTGGTGTCTTACTGCGTCATTATACCTGTCGTCTTGATTGTCATCTTACTGCGTGATTATACGTGTCGTCTTGATTGTCAACTTACTGTGTCATTATACCTGTCGTCTTGATTGTGATCTTACTGTGTCATTATACCTGTCGTCCTGATGTGTTGTCTTACTGCGTCATTATACCTGTCGTCTTGTCATCTTACTGTATCAACATACCTGTCGTCTTGGTTGTCATCTTACTGTGTCATTATACCTGTCGTCTTGATTGTCATCTTACTGTGTCATTATACCTGTCGTCTTGATTGTCATCTTACTGCGTCATTATACCTGTCGTCCTGATGTGTTGTCTTACTGCGTCATTATACCTGTCGTCTTGATTGTCATCTTACTGTGTCATTATACATGTCGTCTTGATTGTCATCTTACTGTGTCATCTTACTGCGTCATTATACCTGTCGTCTTGATTGTCATCTTACTGTGTCATTATACCTGTCGTCTTGATTGTCATCTTACTGTTTCATTATACCTGTCGTCCTGGTTGTCATCTTACTGTGTCATTATACCTGTCGTCTTGATTGTCATCTTACTGTTTCATTATACCTGTTGTCCTGGTTGTGTCGTCTTACTGCGTCATTATACCTGTCGTCTTGATTGTCATCTTACTGTCATTATACCTGTTGTCCTGATGTGTCGTCTTACTGCGTCATTATACCTGTCGTCTTGGTTATCATCTTACTGTGTCATTATACCTGTCGTCTTGATTGTCATCTTACTGTTTCATTATACCTGTCGTCCTGATGTGTTGTCTTACTGCGTCATTATACCTGTCGTCTTGATTGTCATCTTACTGCGTCATTATACCTGTTGTCCTGATGTGTCGTCTTACTGTGTCATTATACCTGTCGTCTTGGTTGTCATCTTACTGTGTCATTATACCTGTCGTCTTGATTGTCATCTTACTGTGTCATTATACCTGTCGTCTTGATTGTCATCTTACTGTGTCATTATACCTGTCGTCCTGATGTGTTGTCTTACTGCGTCATTATACCTGTCGTCTTGATTGTCATCTTACTGTTTCATTATACCTGTTGTCCTGGTTGTGTCGTCTTACTGCGTCATTATACCTGTCGTCTTGATTGTCATCTTACTGACATTATACCTGTTGTCCTGATGTGTTGTCTTACTGCGTCATTATACCTGTCGTCTTGGTTGTCATCTTACTGCGTCATTATACCTGTTGTCCTGATGTGATGTCTTACTGTGTCATTATACCTGTCGTCTTGGTTGTCATCTTACTGTGTCATTATACCTGTCGTCTTGATTGTCATCTTACTGTGTCATTATACCTGTCGTCTTGATTGTCATCTTACTGTGTCATTATACCTGTCGTCCTGATGTGTTGTCTTACTGCGTCATTATACCTGTCGTCTTGATTGTCATCTTACTGCGTCATTATACCTGTCGTCTTGATTGTCATCTTACTGCGTCATTATACCTGTCGTCCTGATGTGTTGTCTTAATGCGTCATTATACCTGTCGTCTTTGTTGTCATCTTACTGTGTCATTATACCTGTCGTCTTGATTGTCATCTTACTGTGTCATTATACCTGTCGTCTTGATTGTCATCTTATTGTGTCATTATACCTGTTGTCCTGGTTGTCATCTTACTGTGTCATTATACCTGTCGTCTTGATTGTGATCTTACAGTCATTATACCTGTCGTCCTGATTTGTTGTCTTACTGCGTCATTAAACCTGTCGTCTTCGTTGTCATCTTACTGTGTCATTATACCTGTCGTCTTCATTGTCATCTCACTGTGTCATTTTCCCTTTCGTCTTGATTGTCATCTTACTGTGTCAATATACCTGTCGTCTTGGTTGTCATCTTACTGTGTCATTATACCTGTCGTCCTGATGTGTTGTCTTACTGCGTCCTTATACCTGTCTTCCTGGTTGTCATCTTACTGTGTCATTATAGCTGTCATCTTGATTGTCATCTTACTGTGTCATTATACCTGTCGTCCTGATGTGTTGTCTTACTGCGTCATTATACCTGTCGTCTTGATTGTCATCTTACTGCGTCATTATACCTGTCGTCCTGATGTGGTGTCTTACTGCGTCATTATACTTGTCGTCTTGGTTGTCATCTTACTGTGTCATTATACCTGTCGTCCTGATGTGTTGTCTTACTGCGTCATTAAACCTGTCTTCCTGGTTGTCATCTAACTGTGTCATTATACCTGTCCTCTTGATTGTCATCTTACTGTGTCATTACACCTGTCGTCCTGATGTGTTGTCTTACTGCGTCATTATACCTGTCGTCCTGATGTGTTGTCTTACTGCGTCATTATACCTGTCGTCTTGGATGTCATCTTACTGTGTCATTATACCTGTCGTCTTGATTGTCATCTTACTGTTTCATTATACCTGTCGTCTTGGTTGTCATCTTACTGTGTCATTATACCTGTCGTCCTGATGTGTTGTCTTACTGCGTCATTATACCTGTCGTCTTAATTGTCATCTTACGGCGTCATTATACCTGTCGTCTTGATTGTCATCTTACTGTGTCATTATACCTGTCGTCTTGATTGTAATCTTACTGTGTCATTATACCTGTCGTCCTGATGTGTTGTCTTACTGCGTCATTATACCTGTCGTCTTGGATGTCATCTTACTGTGTCATTATACCTGTCGTCTTGATTGTCATCTTACTGCGTCATTATACCTGTCGTCCTGATATGTTGTCTTACTGTGTCATTATACCTGTCAGCCTGGTTGTCATCTTAATGTGTCATTATACCTGTTGTCTTGATTGTCATCTTATTGTTTCATTATACCTGTTGTCCTGGTTGTCATCTTACTGTGTCATTATACCTGTCGTCTTGATTGTCATCTTACAGTCATCATACCTGTCGTTCTGATGTGTTGTCTTACTGCGTCATTATACCTGTCGTCTTGGATGCCATCTTACTGTGTCATTATACCTGTCGTCTTCATTGTCATCTCACTGTGTCATTTTCCCTTTCGTCTTGATTGTCATCTTACTGTGTCAATATACCTGTCGTCTTGGTTGTCATCTTACTGTGTCATTATACCTGTCGTCCTGATGTGTTGTCTTACTGCGTCCTTATACCTGTCTTCCTGGTTGTCATCTTACTGTGTCATTATAGCTGTCATCTTGATTGTCATCTTACTGTGTCATTATACCTGTCGTCCTGATGTGTTGTCTTACTGCGTCATTATACCTGTCGTCTTGATTGTCATCTTACTGCGTCATTATACCTGTCGTCCTGATGTGGTGTCTTACTGCGTCATTATACTTGTCGTCTTGGTTGTCATCTTACTGTGTCATTATACCTGTCGTCCTGATGTGTTGTCTTACTGCGTCATTAAACCTGTCTTCCTGGTTGTCATCTAACTGTGTCATTATACCTGTCCTCTTGATTGTCATCTTACTGTGTCATTACACCTGTCGTCCTGATGTGTTGTCTTACTGCGTCATTATACCTGTCGTCCTGATGTGTTGTCTTACTGCGTCATTATACCTGTCGTCTTGGATGTCATCTTACTGTGTCATTATACCTGTCGTCTTGATTGTCATCTTACTGTTTCATTATACCTGTCGTCTTGGTTGTCATCTTACTGTGTCATTATACCTGTCGTCCTGATGTGTTGTCTTACTGCGTCATTATACCTGTCGTCTTAATTGTCATCTTACGGCGTCATTATACCTGTCGTCTTGATTGTCATCTTACTGTGTCATTATACCTGTCGTCTTGATTGTAATCTTACTGTGTCATTATACCTGTCGTCCTGATGTGTTGTCTTACTGCGTCATTATACCTGTCGTCTTGGATGTCATCTTACTGTGTCATTATACCTGTCGTCTTGATTGTCATCTTACTGCGTCATTATACCTGTCGTCCTGATATGTTGTCTTACTGTGTCATTATACCTGTCAGCCTGGTTGTCATCTTAATGTGTCATTATACCTGTTGTCTTGATTGTCATCTTATTGTTTCATTATACCTGTTGTCCTGGTTGTCATCTTACTGTGTCATTATACCTGTCGTCTTGATTGTCATCTTACAGTCATCATACCTGTCGTTCTGATGTGTTGTCTTACTGCGTCATTATACCTGTCGTCTTGGATGCCATCTTACTGTGTCATTATACCTGTCGTTTTGGTTGTCATCTTACTGTGTCTATATACCTGTCGTCCTGATGTGTTGTCTTACTGCGTCATTAAACCTGTCGTCTTGATTGTCATCTTACTGTGTCATTATACCTGTAGTCCTGATGTGTTGTCTTACTGCGTCATTATACCTGTCGTCTTAATTGTCATCTTACGGCGTCATTATACCTTTCGTCTTGATTGTCATCTTACTGTGCCATTATACCTGTCGTCTTGATTGTCATCTTACTGTGTCATTATATCTGTCGTCCTGATGTGTTGTCTTACTGCGTCAATATACCTGTCGTCTTGATTGTCATCTTACTGCGTCATTATACCTGTCGTCTTGATTGTCATCTTACTGTGCCATTATACCTGTCGTCTTGAATGTCATCTTACTGTGTCATTATACCTGTCGTCCTGATGTGTTGACTTACTGCGTCAATATACCTGTCGTCTTGATTGTCATCTTACTGTGTCATTATACCTGTCGTCCTGATGTGTTGTCTTACTGCGTCATTATACCTGTCTTCCTGGTGTGTTGTCTTACTGCGTCATTATACCTGTCTTCCTGGTGGCCATCTTACTGTGTCATTATACCTGTCGTCCTGATGTGTTGTCTTACTGCGTCATTATACCTGTCGTCCTGATGTGTTGTCTTACTGTGTCATCTTACTGTGTCATTATACCTATCGTCCTGATGTGTTGTCTCACTGTGTCGTCTTACTGTGTCATTATACCTGTCGTCCTGGTTGTCGTCTTAATGTGTCATTATACGTGTCGTCTTGATTGTCATCTTCCTGTGATATTATACCTGTCGTCTTGATTGTCATCTTACTGTGTCATTATACCTGTCGTCTTGATTGTCATCTTACTGTGTCTTTATATCTGTCGTCCTGGTGTGTTGTCTTACTACGTCATTATACCTGTCGTCTTGATTGTCATCTTACTGTCTCATTATACCTGTCGTCCTGATGTGTTGTCTTACTGCGTCATTATACCTGTCGTCCTGGATGTCATCTTACTGTGTCATCTTACTGTGTCATTATACCTGTCGTCTTGATTGTCATCTTACTGTGTCATTATACCTGTCGTCCTGATGTGTTGTCTTACTGCGTCATTATACCTGTCGTCTTGGATGTCATCTTACTGTGTCATTATACCTGTCGTCTTGATTGTCATCTTACTGCGTCATCATACCTGTCGTCCTGATGTGTTGTCTTACTGTGTCATTATACCTGTCAGCCTGGTTGTCATCTTACTGTGTCATTATACCTGTCGTCTTGATTGTCATCTTATTGTTTCATTATACCTGTTGTCCTGGTTGTCATCTTACTGTGTCATTATACCTGTCGTCTTGATTGTCATCTTACAGTCATCATACCTGTCGTCCTGATAGGTTGTCTTACTGCGTCATTATACCTGTCGTCTTGGATGTCATCTTACTGCGTCATTATACCTGTCGTCTTGGTTGTCATCTTACTGTGTCTATATACCTGTCGTCCTGATGTGTTGTCTTACTGCGTCATTAAACCTGTCGTCTTGATTGTCATCTTACTGTGTCATTATACCTGTAGTCCTGATGTGTTGTCTTACTGCGTCATTATACCTGTCGTCTTAATTGTCATCTTACGGCGTCATTATACCTTTCGTCTTGATTGTCATCTTACTGTGCCATTATACCTGTCGTCTTGATTGTCATCCTACTGTGTCATTATATCTGTCGTCCTGATGTGTTGTCTTACTGCGTCAATATAACTGTCGTCTTGATTGTCATCTTACTGCGTCATTATACCTGTCGTCTTGATTGTCATCTTACTGTGCCATTATACCTGTCGTCTTGAATGTCATCTTACTGTGTCATTATACCTGTCGTCCTGATGTGTTGTCTTACTGCGTCATTATACCTGTCATCCTGGTGTGTTGTCTTACTGCGTCATTATACCTGTCTTCCTGGTTGTCATCTTACTGTGTCATTATACCTGTCGTCCTGATGTGTTGTCTTACTGCGTCATTACACCTTTCGTCCTGATGTGTTGTCTTACTGCGTCATCTTACTGTGTCATTATACCTGTCGTCTTGATTCTCATCTTACTGTGTCACTATACCTGTCGTCATGATGTGTTGTCTTACTGCGTCATTATACCTGTCGTCTTAGTTGTCATGTTACTGTGTCATTATACCTGTCGTCTTGATTGTCATCTTACTGTGTCATTATACCTGTCGTCTTGATTGTCATCTAACAGTCATTATACCTGTCGTCCTGATGTGTTGTCTTACTGCGTCATTATACCTGTCGTCTTGGATGTCATCTTACTGTGTCATTATACCTGTCGTCTTGATTGTCATCTTAGTGCGTCATTATACCTGTCGTCCTGATGTGTTGTCTTACTGTGTCATTACACCTGTCAGCCTGGTTGTCATCTTACTGTGTCATTATACCTGTCGTCTTGATTGTCATCTTATGTTTCATTATACCTGTTGTCCTGGTTGTCATCTTACTGTGTCATTATACCTGTCGTCTTGATTGTCATCTTACAGTCATCATACCTATCGTCCTGATGTGTTGTCTTACTGCGTCATTATACCTTTCGTCTTGGATGTCATCTTACTGTGTCATTATACCTGTCGTCTTGGTTGTCATCTTACTGTGTCTATATACCTGTCGTCCTGATTTGTTGTCTTACTGCGTCATCATACCTGTCGTCTTGGTTGTCATCTTACTGCGTCATTATACCTGTCGTCTTGGTTGTCATCTTACTGTGTCATTATACCTCTCGCCTTGATTGTCATCTTACTGTGTCATTATACCTGTCGTCTTGATTGTCATCTTATTGTTTCATTACACCTGTTGTCCTGGTTGTCATCTTACTGTGTCATTATACCTGTCGTCTTGATTGTGATCTTACAGTCATTATACCTGTCGTCCTGATTTGTTGTCTTACTGCGTCATTATACCTGTCGTCTTCGTTGTCATCTTACTGTGTCATTATACCTGTCGTCTTCATTGTCATCTTACTGTGTCATTTTCCCTTTCGTCTTGATTGTCATCTTACTGTGTCAATATACCTGTCGTCTTGGTTGTCATCTTACTGTGTCATTATACCTGTCGTCCTGATGTGTTGTCTTACTGCGTCCTTATACCTGTCTTCCTGGTTGTCATCTTACTGTGTCATTATAGCTGTCATCTTGATTGTCATC
Source organism: Semicossyphus pulcher (assembly GCF_022749685.1). Taxonomy (NCBI): domain Eukaryota; kingdom Metazoa; phylum Chordata; class Actinopteri; order Labriformes; family Labridae; genus Semicossyphus; species Semicossyphus pulcher. The sequence goes on from NW_027211692.1 coordinate 12,021,609, forward strand.
TTACTGTGTCATTATACCTGTCGTCCTGATGTGTTGTCTTACTGCGTCATTATACCTGTCGTCTTGATTGTCATCTTACTGCGTCATTATACCTGTCGTCCTGATGTGGTGTCTTACTGCGTCATTATACTTGTCGTCTTGGTTGTCATCTTACTGTGTCATTATACCTGTCGTCCTGATGTGTTGTCTTACTGCGTCATTATACCTGTCTTCCTGGTTGTCATCTTACTGTGTCATTATACCTGTCCTCTTGATTGTCATCTTACTGTGTCATTACACCTGTCGTCCTGATGTGTTGTCTTACTGCGTCATTATACCTGTCGTCCTGATGTGTTGTCTTACTGCGTCATTATACCTGTCGTCTTGGATGTCATCTTACTGTGTCATTATACCTGTCGTCTTGATTGTCATCTTACTGTTTCATTATACCTGTCGTCTTGGTTGTCATCTTACTGTGTCATTATACCTGTCGTCCTGATGTGTTGACTTACTGCGTCATTATACCTGTCTTCCTGGTTGTCATCTTACTGTGTCATTATAACTGTCGTCTTGATTGTCATCTTACTGCGTCATTATACCTGTCGTCTTGATTGTCATCTTACTGTGTCATTATAACTGTCGTCTTGATTGTCATCTTACTGCGTCATTATACCTGTCGTCTTGATTGTCATCTTACTGTGTCATTATACCTGTCGTCTTGGTTGTCATCTTACTGTGTCATTATACGTGTCGTCATGATTGTCATCTTACTGTGTCATTATATCTGTCGTCCTGATGTGTTATCTTAATGCGTCATTATACCTGTCGTCTTGATTGTCATCTTACTGTGTCACTATACCTGTCGTCCTGATGTGTTGTCTTACTGCGTCATTATACCTGTCGTTTTGGTTGTCATCTTACTGTGTCATTATACCTGTCGTCTTGATTGTCATCTTACTGTGTCATTATACCTGTCGTCTTGATTGTCATCTTGCTGTGTCATTATACCTGTCGTCCTGATGTGTTGTCTTACTGTGTCATCTTACTGTGTCATTATACCTGTCGTCCTGATGTGTTGTCTTACTGTGTCATTATACCTGTCGTCTTGGTTGTCATCTTACTGTGTCATTATACCTGTCGTCCTGATGTGTTGTCTTACTGCGTCATTATACCTGTCGTCTTGATTGTCATCTTACTGTGTCATCTTACTGTGTCATTATACCTGTCGTCTTGATCGTCATCTTACTGTGTCAATATACCTGTCGTCTTGATTGTCATCTTACTGCGTTATTATACGTGTCGTCTTGATTGTCATCTTACTGTATCATTATAACTGTCGTCCTGATGTGTTATCTTAATGCGTCATTATACCTGTCGTCTTGATTGTCATCTTACTGCGTCATTATACCTGTCGTCTTGATTGTCATCTTACTGTGTCATTATACCTGTCGTCTTGATTGTCATCTTACTGTGTCATTATACCTGTCGTCCTGATGTGTTGTCTTACTGCGTCATTATACCTGTCGTCTTGATTGTCATCTTAGTGTTTCATTATACCTGTCGTCTTGATTGTCATCTTACTGTTTCATTATACCTGTTGTCCTGGTTGTCATCTTACTGCGTCATTATACCTGTCGTCTTGACTGTCATCTTACTGTGTCATTATACCTGTCTTCCTGATGTGTCGTCTTACTGCGTCATTATACCTGTCGTCTTGATTGTCATCTTACTGTGTCATTATACCTGTCGTCTTGATTGTCATCATACTGTGTCATTATACCTGTCGTCCTGATGTGTTGTCTTACTGCGTCATTATACCTGTCGTCTTGATTGTCATCTTAGTGTTTCATTATACCTGTTGTCCTGGTTGTCATCTTACTGTGTCATTATACCTGTCTTCCTGATGTGTCGTCTTACTGTGTCATTATACCTGTCGTCCTGGTTGTCGTCTTACTGTGTCATTATACATGTCGTCTTGATTGTCATCTTCCTGTGATATTATACCTGTCGTCTTGATTGTCATCTTACTGTGTCATTATACCTGTCGTCTTGATTGTCATCTTACTGTGTCTTTATATCTGTCGTCCTGGTGTGTTGTCTTACTACGTCATTATACCTGTCGTCTTGATTGTCATCTTACTGTCTCATTATACCTGTCGTCCTGATGTGTTGTCTTACTGCGTCATTATACCTGTCGTCCTGGTTGTCATCTTACTGTGTCATCTTACTGTGTCATTATACCTGTCGTCTTGATTGTAATCTTACTGTGTCATTATACCTGTCGTCCTGATGTGTTGTCTTACTGCGTCATTATACCTGTCGTCTTGGATGTCATCTTACTGTGTCATTATACCTGTCGTCTTGATTGTCATCTTACTGCGTCATTATACCTGTCGTCCTGATGTGTTGTCTTACTGTGTCATTATACCTGTCAGCCTGGTTGTCATCTTAATGTGTCATTATACCTGTTGTCTTGATTGTCATCTTATTGTTTCATTATACCTGTTGTCCTGGTTGTCATCTTACTGTGTCATTATACCTGTCGTCTTGATTGTCATCTTACAGTCATCATACCTGTCGTCCTGATGTGTTGTCTTACTGCGTCATTATACCTGTCGTCTTGGATGCCATCTTACTGTGTCATTATACCTGTCGTCTCGGTTGTCATCTTACTGTGTCTATATACCTGTCGTCCTGATGTGTTGTCTTACTGCGTCATTAAACCTGTCGTCTTGATTGTTATCTTACTGTGTCATTATACCTGTAGTCCTGATGTGTTGTCTTACTGCGTCATTATACCTGTCGTCTTAATTGTCATCTTACGGCGTCATTATACCTTTCGTCTTGATTGTCATCTTACTGTGCCATTATACCTGTCGTCTTGATTGTCATCTTACTGTGTCATTATATCTGTCGTCCTGATGTGTTGTCTTACTGCATCAATATACCTGTCGTCTTGATTGTCATCTTACTGCGTCATTATACCTGTCGTCTTGATAGTCATCTTACTGTGCCATTATACCTGTCGTCTTGAATGTCATCTCACTGTGTCATTATACCTGTCGTCCTGATGTGTTGACTTACTGCGTCAATATACCTGTCGTCTTGATTGTCATCTTACTGTGTCATTATACCTGTCGTCCTGATGTGTTGTCTTACTGCGTCATTATACCTGTCTTCCTGGTGTGTTGTCTTACTGCGTCATTATACCTGTCTTCCTGGTGGCCATCTTACTGTGTCATTATACCTGTCGTCCTGATGTGTTGTCTTACTGCGTCATTATACCTGTCGTCCTGATGTGTTGTCTTACTGCGTCATTACACCTTTCGTCCTGATGTGTTGTCTTACTACGTCATCTTACTGTGTCATTATACCTGTCGTCTTGATTCTCATCTTACTGTGTCACTATACCTGTCGTCATGATGTGTTGTCTTACTGCGTCATTATACCTGTCGTCTTAGTTGTCATCTTACTGTGTCATTATACCTGTCGTCTTGATTGTCATCTTACTGTGTCATTATACCTGTCGTCTTGATTGTCATCTAACAGTCATTATACCTGTCGTCCTGATGTGTTGTCTTACTGCGTCACTATACCTGTCGTCTTGGATGTCATCTTACTGTGTCATTATACCTGTCGTCTTGATTGTCATCTTACTGCGTCATTATACCTGTCGTCCTGATGTGTTGTCTTACTGTGTCATTATACCTGTCAGCCTGGTTGTCATCTTACTGTGTCATTATACCTGTCGTCTTGATTGTCATCTTATTGTTTCATTATACCTGTTGTCCTGGTTGTCATCTTACTGTGTCATTATACCTGTCGTCTTGATTGTCATCTTACAGTCATCATACCTATCGTCCTGATGTGTTGTCTTACTGCGTCATTATACCTTTCGTCTTGGATGTCATCTTACTGTGTCATTATACCTGTCGTCTTGGTTGTCATCTTACTGTGTCTATATACCTGTCGTCCTGATGTGTTGTCTTACTGCGTCATCATACCTGTCGTCTTGGTTGTCATCTTACTGCGTCATTATACCTGTCGTCTTGGTTGTCATCTTACTGTGTCATTATACCTCTCGCCTTGATTGTCATCTTACTGTGTCATTATACCTGTCGTCTTGATTGTCATCTTATTGTTTCATTATACCTGTTGTCCTGGTTGTCATCTTACTGTGTCATTATACCTGTCGTCTTGATTGTCATCTTACAGTCATTATACCTGTCGTCCTGATTTGTTGTCTTACTGCGTCATTATACCTGTCGTCTTCGTTGTCATCTTACTGTGTCATTATACCTGTCGACTTCATTGTCATCTTACTGTGTCATTTTCCCTTTAGTCTTGATTGTCATCTTACTGTGTCAATATACCTGTCGTCTTGGTTGTCATCTTACTGTGTCATTATACCTGTCGTCCTGATGTGTTGTCTTACTGCGTCCTTATACCTGTCTTCCTGGTTGTCATCTTACTGTGTCATTATAGCTGTCATCTTGATTGTCATCTTACTGTGTCATTATAGATGTCGTCTTGATTGTCATCTTACTGCGTCATTATACCTGTCGTCCTGATGTGGTGTCTTACTGCGTCATTATACTTGTCGTCTTGGTTGTCATCTTACTGTGTCATTATACCTGTCGTCCTGATGTGTTGTCTTACTGTGTCATCTTACTGTGTCATTATACCTGTCGTCCTGATGTGTTGTCTTACTGTGTCATTATACCTGTCGTCTTGGTTGTCATCTAACTGTGTCATTATACCTGTCGTCCTGATGTGTTGTCTTACTGCGTCATTATACCTGTCGTCTTGATTGTCATCTTACTGTGTCATCTTACTGTGTCATTATACCTGTCGTCTTGGTTGTCATCTTACTGTGTCTATATACCTGTTGTCCTGATGTGTTGTCTTACTGCGTCATTACACCTGTCGTCTTGATTGTCATCTTACTGTGTCATTATACCTGTAGTCCTGATGTGTTGTCTTACTGCGTCATTATACCTGTCGTCTTAATTGTCATCTTACGGCGTCATTATACCTTTCGTCTTGATTGTCATCTTACTGTGTCATTATACCTGTCGTCTTAATTGTCATCTTACTGTGCCATTATACCTGTCGTCTTGATTGTCATCTTACTGTGTCATTATATCTGTCGTCCTGATGTGTTGTCTTACTGCGTCAATATACCTGTCGTCTTGATTGTCATCTTACTGCGTCATTATACCTGTCGTCTTGATTGTCATCTTACTGTGCCATTATACCTGTCGTCTTGAATGTCATCTTACTGTGTCATTATACCTGTCGTCCTGATGTGTTGTCTTACTGCGTCAATATACCTGTCGTCTTGATTGTCATCTTACTGTGTCATTATAGCTGTCGTCCTGATGTGTTGTCTTACTGCGTCATTATACCTGTCTTCCTAGTGTGTTGTCTTACTGCGTCATTATACCTGTCTTCCTGGTTGTCATCTTACTGTGTTATTATACCTGTCGTCTTGATTGTCATCTTACTGTGTCATTATACCTTTCGTCTTGATTGTCATCTTACTGTGTCAATATACCTGTCGTCTTGGTTGTCATCTTACTGTGTCATTATACCTGTCGTCCTGATGTGTTGTCTTACTGCGTCATTATACCTGTCTTCCTGGTTGTCATCTTACTGTGTCATTATACCTGTCCTCTTGGTTGTCATCTTACTGTGTCATTATACCTGTCGTCCTGATGTGTTGTCTTACTGCGTCATTATACCTGTCGTCCTGATGTGTTGTCTTACTGCGTCATTATACCTGTCGTCTTGATTGTCATCTTACTGCGTCATTATACCTGTCGTCTTGATTGTCATCTTATTGTGTCATTATGCCTGTCGTCCTGGTTGTCATCTTACTGTGTCATCTTACTGTGTCATTATAGATGTCGTCTTGATTGTCATCTTACTGTGTCATCTTACTGTGTCAATATACCTGTCGTCCTGGTTGTCATCTTACTGCGTCATTATACCTGTCATCTTGATTGTCATCTTAATGTGTCATTATACCTGTCGTCCTGATGTGTTGTCTTACTGCGTCATTATACCTGTCGTCTTGATTGTCATCTCACTGCGTTATTATACCTGTCGTCTTGATTGTCATCTTAGTGTTTCATTATACCTGTCGTCCTGGTTGTCATCTTACTGTGTCATTATACCTGTCGTCCTGGTTGTCATCTTACTGCGTCATTATACCTGTCGTCTTGATTGTCAACTTACTGTGTCATTATACCTGTTGTCTTGATTGTCATCTTACTGCGTCATTATACCTGTCGTCTTAATTGTCATCTTAGTGTTTCATTATACCTGTCGTCCTGGTTGTCATCTTACTGTGTCATTATACCTGTTCTCCTGGTTGTCATCTTACTGTGTCATTATACCTGTCGTCTTGATTGTCATCTTACTGTCATTATACCTGTCGTCCTGATGTGTTGTCTTACTGCGTCATTATACCTGTCGTCCTGGTTGTCATCTTACTGCGTCATTATACCTGTCTTCTTGATTGTCATCTTACTGCGTCATTATACCTGTCGTCTTGTCATCTTACTGTGTCAATATACCTGTCGTCCTGATGTGTTGTCTTACTGCGTCATTATACCTGTCGTCTTAGTTGTCATCTTACTGTGTCATTATACCTGTTGTCTTGGTTGTCATCTCACTGTGTCATTATACGTGTCGTCTTGATTGTCATCTTTCTGCATCATTATACCTGTCGTCCTGATGTGTTATCTTACTGTATCATTATACCTGTCGTCCTGATGTGTTATCTTACTGCGTCATTGTACCTGTCGTCCTGATTGTCATCTTATTGTGTCATTATACATGTCGTCCTGATGTGTTGTCTTACTGCGTCATTATACCTGTCTCCTTGATTGTCATCTTGTTGTGTCAATATACCTGTCGTCTTGGTTGTCATCTTACTGTGTCATTATACCTGTCGTCCTGATGTGTTGTCTTACTGCGTCATTATACCTGTCGTCTTGGTTGTCATCTTACTGCGTCATTATACCTGTCGTCTTGGTTGTCATCTTACTGTGTCATTATAAGTGTTGTCTTTGTTGTCATCATACTGTGTCATTATACGTGTCGTCTTGATTGTCATCTTACTGTGTCATTATACCTGTCGTCCTAATGTGTTGTCTTACTGTGTCATCTTACTGTGTCATTATACCTGTCGTCCTGATGTGTTTTCTTACTGTGACATTATACCTGTCGTCTTGATTGTCATCTTCCTGTGTCATTATACCTGTCGTCCTGGTGTGTTGTCTTACTGTGTCATTATACCCGTCGTCTTGATTGTCATCTTACTGCGTCATTATATCTGTCGTCTTGATTGTCATCTTACTGTGTCATCTTACTGTGTCATTATACATGTCGTCTTGATTGTCATCTCACTGTGTCATTATACCTGTCGTCTTGAATGTCATCTTACTGTGTCATTATACCTGTCGTCTTGGATGTCATCTTACTGTGTCATTATACCTGTCGTCTTGATTGTCATCTTACTGAGTCATTATACCTGTCGTCCTGATGTGTTGTCTTACTGTGTCATTATACCTGTCGTCTTGGTTGTCATCTTACTGTGTCATTATACCTGTAGTCTTGGTTGTCATCTTACTGTGTCATTATACCTGTCGTCCTGATGTGTTGTCTTACTGCGTCAATATACCTGTCGTCTTGATTGTCATCTTACTGCGTCATTATACCTGTCGTCTTGATTGTCATCTTACTGTGTCATTATACGTGTCGTCTTGATTGTCATCTTACTGTGTCATTATACCTGTCGTCCTGATGTGTTGTCTTACTGCGTCATTATACCTGTCGTCTTGGTTGTCATCTTACTGAGTCATTATACCTGTCGTCTTGGTTGACATCTTACTGTGTCATTAGACGTGTCGTCTTGATTGTCATCTTGCTGCATCATTATACCTGTCGTCCTGATGTGTTATCTTACTGCATCATTATACCTGTCGTCTTGATTGTCATCTTACTGCGTTATAATACCTGTCGTCTTGATTGTCATCTTAGTGTTTCATTATACCTGTCGTCCTAATGTGTTGTCTTACTGCGTCATTATACCTGTCGTCCTGATGTGTTGTCTTACTGCATCATTATACCTGTCGTCTTGATGGTCATCTTACTGTGTCATTATACCTGTCGTCCTGATGTGTTGTCTTACTGCGTCATTATACCTGTCTTCTTGATTGTCATCTTACTGTGTCAATATACTTGTCGTCTTGGTTGTCATCTTACTGTGTCATTATACCTGTCGTCCTGATGTGTTGTCTTACTGCGTCACTATACCTGTCTTCCTGGTTGTCATCTTACTGTGTCATTATACCTGTCGTCCTGATGTGTTGTCTTACTACGTCATTATACCTGTCGTCTTGATTGTTATCTTATTGCGTCATTATACCTGTCGTCTTGATTGTCTTCTTACTGTGTCATTATACCTGTCGTCTTGATTGTCATCTTACTGTGTCATTATACCTGTCGTCCTGATGTGTTGTCTTACTGCGTCAATATACCTGTCGTCTTGATTGTCATCTTACTGTGTCATTATACCTGTCGTCCTGATGTGTTGTCTTACTGCGTCATTATACCTGTCGTCTTGGTTGTCATCTTACTGAGTCATTATACCTGTCGTCTTGGTTGACATCTTACTGTGTCATTAGACGTCTCGTCTTGATTGTCATCTTGCTGCATCATTATACCTGTCGTCCTGATGTGTTATCTTACTGCATCATTATACCTGTCGTCTTGATTGTCATCTTACTGCGTTATAATACCTGTCGTCCTGATGTGTTGTCTTACTGCGTCATTATACCTGTCTTCTTGATTGTCATCTTACTGTGTCAATATACTTGTCGTCTTGGTTGTCATCTTACTGTGTCATTATACCTGTCGTCTTGATTGTCATCTTACTGTGACAACATACCTGTCGTCTTGATTGTCATCTTACTGTGTCATTATACCTGTCGTCCTGATGTGTTGTCTTACTGCGTCATTATACCTGTCTTCTTGATTGTCATCTTACTGTGTCAATATACTTGTCGTCTTGGTTGTCATCTTACTGCGTCATTATACCTGTCGACTTGATTGTCATCTTAGTGTTTCATTATACCTGTCGTCCTGGTTGTCATCTTACTGTGTCATACCTGTCGTCTTGATTGTCATCTTACTGTTTCATTATACCTGTCGTCCTGGTTGTAATCTTACTGCGTCATTATACCTGTCGTCTTGATTGTCATCTTACTGCGTCATCATACCTGTCATCTTGATTGTCATCTTACTGCGTAATTATACCTGTCGTCTTGATTGTCATCTTACTGTGTCATTATACCTGTCGTCTTGATTGTCATCTTACTGTGTCAACATACCTGTCGTCTTGGTTGTCATCTTACTGTGTCAATATACCTGTCGTCCTGATGTGTTTTCTTACTGCGTCATTATACCTGTAGTCTTGGTTGTCATCTTACTGTGTCATTATACCTGTCGTCCTGATGTGTTGTCTTACTGCGTCAATATACCTGTCGTCTTGATTGTCATCTTACTGTGTCATTATACGTGTCGTCTTGATTGTCATCTTACTGTGTCATTATACCTGTCGTCCTGATGTGTTGTCTTACTGCGTCATTATACCTGTCGTCTTGGTTGTCATCTTACTGAGTCATTATACCTGTCGTCTTGTTTGACATCTTACTGTGTCATTAGACGTCTCGTCTTGATTGTCATCTTGCTGCATCATTATACCTGTCGTCCTGATGTGTTATCTTACTGCATCATTATACCTGTCGTCTTGATTGTCATCTTACTGCGTTATAATACCTGTCGTCCTGATGTGTTGTCTTACTGCGTCATTATACCTGTCTTCTTGATTGTCATCTTACTGTGTCAATATACTTGTCGTCTTGGTTGTCATCTTACTGTGTCATTATACGTGTCGTCTTGATTGTCATCTTACTGTGTCAACATACCTGTCGTCTTGATTGTCATCTTACTCCGTCATTATACCTGTCGTCCTGATGTGGTGTCTTACTGCGTCATTATACTTGTCGTCTTGGTTGTCATCTTACTGTGTCATTATACCTGTCGTCTTGATTGTCATCTTACCGTTTCATTATACCTGTCAGCCTGGTTGTCATCTTACTGTGTCATTATACCTGTCGTCTTGATTCTCATCTTATTGTTTCATTATACCTGTCGTCCTGATGTGTTGTCTTACTGTGTCATTATACCTGTCGTCTTGGTTGTCATCTTACTGTGTCATTATATCTGTCGTCTTGATTGTCATCTTACTGTGTCATTATACCTGTCGTCCTGATGTGTTGTCTTACTGCGTCATTATAGCTGTCGTCTTGATTGTCATCTTACTCCGTCATTATACCTGTCGTCCTGATGTGGTGTCTTACTGCGTCATTATACTTGTCGTCTTGGTTGTCATCTTACTGTGTCATTATACCTGTCGTCTTGATTGTCATCTTACCGTTTCATTATACCTGTCAGCCTGGTTGTCATCTTACTGTGTCATTATACCTGTCGTCTTGATTCTCATCTTATTGTTTCATTATACCTGTCGTCCTGATGTGTTGTCTTACTGTGTCATTATACCTGTCGTCTTGGTTGTCATCTTACTGTGTCATTATACCTGTCGTCTTGATTGTCATCTTACTGTGTCATTATACCTGTCGTCCTGATGTGTTGTCTTACTGCGTCATTATACCTGTCGTCTTGGTTGTCATCTTACTGTGTCATTATACCTGTCGTCTTGATTGTCATCTTACTGTGTCATTATACCTGTCGTCCTGATGTGTTGTCTTACTGCGTCATTATACCTGTCGTCCTGGTTGTCATCTTACTGTGTCATCTTACTGTGTCATTATACATGTCGTCTTGATTGTCATCTTACTGTGTCATCTTACTGCATCATTATACCTGTTGTCTAGATTGTCATCTTACTGTGTCATTATATCTGTCGTCCAGATGTGTTGTCTTACTGCGTCATTATACCTGTCGTCTTGATTGTCATCTTACTGTGTCATTATACCTGTCGTCCTGATGTGTTGTCTTACTGCGTCATTATACCTGTCATCTTGATTGTCATCTTACTGTGTCATTATACCTGTCGTCCTGACGTGTTGTCTTACTGCGTCATTATACCTGTCATCTTGATTGTTATCTTACTGCGTCATTATACCTGTCATCTTGATTGTTATCTTATTGTGTCATTATACCTGTCGTCTTGATTGTCATCTTACTGTGTCATTATACCTGTCGTCTTGATTGTCATCTTACTACATCTTACAACTTGTGAATAACATACATCCTCATGCAGCACTTACAAAAAATAGACGATTTAAACACTAACCCAGACACTGGTCGAGGTGGTGGAGTGGCAGCTATTTTCAGTTCTAGTCTTCTAATCAACCCTAGACCAAAACTTAGTTTCAGCTCTTTTGAAAGCCTTGTTCTGAGTTTTTCACACCCAGCTTGGAAAACTTTACAGCCTGTTTTATTTGTGATAGTATACCGCCCTCCTGGCGCATACTCTGATTTTCTAACTGAATTCTCAGAGTTTTTATCAGATTTAGTCCTGAGTTCAGATAAAATAATTATTGTAGGGGACTTCAATATTCATGTAGATGTTGATAATGATAGTCTTAGCATGGCATTTATGTCCCTTTTGGACTCTATTGGTTTCACTCAAAGTGTAAACCAGCCTACTCACCGCTTTAACCACACCCTCGACCTTGTTCTAGCTTATGGCCTTGAAACCGAAAACTTAATTGTCTTCCCACAAAATCCTCTTTTATCAGATCACTATTTAGTAACATTCGATGTCTTATTAACCGACTACTCTCCAGTTAACAAAAATGTACTCACAAGATGTTTGTCTGATAGGACTGTAGCTAAATTTAAGGAAACAATTCCAGCTGCTTTTAATTCTTTACCACATCTGTTTACTACAGAAAGCTCTTATGCTAATGTTAGTCCCTCTCAGCTTGATCAGTTTGTTGATAGTACTGCAGGTTTGCTGAGAAGTACTCTAGACTCGATTGCCCCCTTAAAAAAGAAGATTATTAAACGACAGAGGCTAGCTCCATGGTATGACTCAGAAACTCGTAACTTGAAGCAAATGTCGCGTAAATTTGAAAGAATGTGGCGATCCACCAAAACAGAAGAGTCTCGTTTACTCTGGCAAAATAGTCTTAATAAATACAGGAAGGCCCTACGGCATGCTCGAGGTGTCTACTACTCCTCCCTCATAGAAGAACATAAAAACAATCCCAGGTACCTTTTCAGCACTGTAGCCAGGCTGACAGAGAGTCACAGCTCCACTGAGCCAAGTATTCCTATAGGCCTCAGCAGTGATGATTTCATGAGCTTCTTTAATGACAAAATCCTAAAGATAAGAGACAAAATTTGTAACCTCCTGCCGTTAACTGGTGCAGATGTATCTTTGGAAACTGCTCAAAAACCTGATGTTTACCTTGACTGTTTTTCTCCAATTGACCTTCCTGAGCTAAATTCTCTGATATCTTCGTCTAAACCATCAACCTGTCTTTTAGACCCGATTCCAACCAAGCTGCTTAAGGAAGTCTTTCCCTCAATTAGCACTTCTTTACTAGATATGATCAATATGTCTTTATCGACGGGCTATGTACCCCAGTCTTTTAAACTAGCTGTAATTAAGCCACTTCTTAAAAAGCCTACCCTAGATTCAGGCACCTTAGCTAACTATAGACCTATATCTAACCTTCCTTTTATCTCAAAGATCCTTGAGAAAGCAGTCGCTAATCAATTATGTGACTTTCTTCATAACAACAGTTTATTTGAGGACTTTCAGTCAGGATTTAGAGTCCACCATAGCACTGAGACAGCCCTTGTGCGAGTTTCAAATGATCTACTTACTGCTTCAGACAGAGGACTTCTCTCTGTACTCGTCCTGTTAGATCTTAGTGCCGCTTTCGACACGATAGACCATCACATCCTGTTACAGAGATTAGAACATTTAATTGGCATTACAGGATCTGCACTAAGTTGGTTTAAATCTTATCTATCAGATCGATCTCAGTTTGTTAATGTTCATGATGTGTCCTCTATGCAAACCAAAGTTAGTCATGGAGTTCCACAAGGTTCTGTGCTCGGACCGATTCTTTTTACCTTATATATGCTTCCTCTGGGTAATATCATGAGGAAACACTCCATTAATTTTCATTGTTATGCAGATGATACTCAATTATACTTATCTATGAAGCCAGATGAAACCAATCAGCTATCTAAACTAGAAGCATGCCTTAAGGACATAAAGATCTGGATGACTAGAAACTTTCTGCTACTTAATTCAGACAAAACTGAAGTTATTGTGCTCGGCCCAAAACACCTTAGAGACTCTTTCTCTAATGATATAGCTGCCCTAGATGGCATCAGCCTGGCATCCAGCACTACTGTTAGGAATCTGGGAGTTCTATTTGATCAGGATATGTCCTTCATCTCCCACATAAAACAAATATCAAGGACAGCCTTCTTTCATCTTCGCAACATAGCAAAAATCAGACACATCTTGTCTCAAAACGATGCAGAAAAACTAGTCCATGCATTCGTTACTTCCAGGTTGGATTATTGTAACTCGTTACTATCAGGCTGCCCTAATAAGTCACTAAAAACTCTGCAGCTGGTACAAAATGCTGCAGCACGTGTGCTGACAAGAACTAGGAAGAGAGAGCACATCTCTCCTGTATTAGCCTCTCTGCACTGGCTTCCTGTAAAATATAGAATAGAATTTAAAATCCTTCTTCTTACTTACAAAGCTCTTAATGGTCAGGCACCAACATATCTTAAAGAGCTCATAGTGCCATATTACCCCTCTAGAACATTGCGCTCCCAGGATGCAGGCCTGCTTGTGGTACCTAAAGTCTCTAAGAGTAGTGTTGGAGGTAGAGCCTTCAATTACCAGGCCCCCCTCCTCTGGAACAATCTACCAGTCAAGGTCCGGGAGGCAGACACCCTCTCTTCTTTTAAGAGTAGACTTAAAACTTTCCTCTTTGATAAAGCTTATAGTTAGGGCTGGCTCAGGCTTGGACTAGCCCATAGTTATGCTGCTATAGGTTTAGACTGCCGGGGGGATCTGACACACCAAGCTTCTCTCTCTCTCTCTCTCTCTCTCTGACTCTCTGACTCTCTCTCTCTCTCTCTCTCTTCCTCTCTCTCTGACTCTCTCTCTCTCTCTATCTGTCATATTAATGCAGCTCATTAACTCTGTATTTTCTGGTCCCATTAACATTACTAACCACATATCTTCCCGGGAGTTCTTGTGCTCCCTTGTCTTGAAGGTTCCTGAGGATCGTTGCTGCAGACCACCTGCTGCTGTGGACCTGCTCGACTGCAACAACTACTAACATCAGCCTTCCCCATAGTATCATTATTGTTGCTGCTAATGCTAATAGTAGACCTGTTGACTTCAACTGTTACAATTACGATTACCTCAGCCTTTATCATTACTCTGCTTCTCTCGCTAATTTATTTATTTATTTATTTATTTAGCCAATCTTCACCCTAGTCTACCACTATTATTGGCATTGTAACCATAAGTATGTGTCTGTTGTTGTTCATGTAACAAGGACATATGTTGTTGTGGTAACAAGAACATATGTTGTCTTACTGTGCCATCATACCTGTCGTCCTGATGTGTTGTCTTACTGCGTCATTATACCTGTCGTCTTGGTTGTCATCTTACTGCGTCATTATACCTGTCTTGGTTGTCATCTTACTGTGTCATTATACCTGTCGTCTTGATTGTCATCTTACTGTGTCATTATACCCGTCGTCCTCATGTGTTGTCTTACTGCGTCATTATACCTGTCGTCTTGATTGTCATCTTACTGCGTCATTATACCTGTCGTCCTGATGTGTTGTCTTACTGCGTCATTATACTTGTCGTCTTGGTTGTCATCTTACTGTGTCATTATACCTGTCGTCTTGATTGTCATCTTACTGTGTCATTATACCTGTCGTCTTGATTGTCATCTTACAGTCATTATACCTGTCGTCCTGATGTGTTGTCTTACTGCGTCATCATACCTGTCGTCTTGGATGTCATCTTACTGTGTCATTATACCTGTCGTCTTGATTGTCATCTTACAGTCATTATACCTGTCGTCCTGATGTGTTGTCTTACTGCGTCATCATACCTGTCGTCTTGGATGTCATCTTACTGTGTCATTATACCTGTCGTCCTGATGTGTTGTCTTACTGTATCATTATACCTGTCGTCTTGGTTGTCATCTTACTGTGTCATTATACCTGTCGTCTTGATTGTCATCTTACTGTGTCATTATACCTATTGTCCTGGTTGTCATCTTACTGTGTCATTATACATGTCGTCCTGATGTGTTGTCTTACTGCGTCATTATACCTGTCGTCTTGGATGTCATCTTACTGTGTCATTATACATGTCGTCTTGATTGTCATCTTACTGTGTCATTATACCTGTCGTCTTGTATGTCATCTTACTGTGTCATTATACCTGTCGTCCTAATGTGTTGTCTTACTGCGTCATTATACCTGTCATCTTGATTGTCATCTTACTGTGTCATTATACCTTTCGTCTTGATTGTCATCTTACTGTGTCAATATACCTGTCGTCTTGGTTGACATCTTACTGTGTCATTATACCTGTCGTCCTGATGTGTTGTCTTACTGCGTCATTATACCTGTCTTCCTGGTTGTCATCTTATTGTGTCATTATACCTGTCATCTTGATTGTCATCTTACTGTGTCATTATACATGTCGTCTTGATTGTCATCTTACTGCGTCAATATACCTGTCGTCTTGATTGTCATCTTACTGCGTCATTATACCTGTCGTCCTGGTTGTCATCTTACTGCGTCATTATACCTGTCGTCTTGATTGTCATCTTACTGTGTCATTATACCTGTCGTCTTGATTGTCCTCTTACTGTGTCAATATACCTGTCGTCTTGGTTGACATCTTACTGTGTCATTATACCTGTCGTCCTGATGTGTTGTCTTACTGCGTCATTATACCTGTCGTCTTGATTGTCATCTTACTGCGTCATTATACCTGTCGTCTTGGTTGTCATCTTACTGTGTCATTATACCTGTCGTCTTGATTGTCATCTCACTGTGTCATTATACCTGTCGTCTTGATTATCATCTTACTGTGTCATTATACCTGTCGTCCTGATGTGTTGTCTTACTGCGTCATTATACCTGTCGTCTTGATTGTCATCTTACTGCGTCATTATACCTGTCGTCTTGGTTGTCATCTTACTGCGTCATTATACCTGTCGTCTTGGTTGTCATCTTACTGTGTCATTGTACCTGTCGTCTTGATTGTCATCTTACTGTGTCATTATACCTGTCGTCCTGATGTGTTGTCTTACTGCGTCATTATACCTGTCGTCTTGATTGTCATCTTACTGCGTCATTATACCTGTCGTCCTGATGTGTTGTCCTACTGCGTCATTATACCTGTCGTCTTGACTGTCATCTTACTGTGTCATTATACCTGTCGTCTTGATTGTCATCTTACTGTGTCATTATACCTGTCGTCTTGATTGTCATCTTACTGTGTCATTATACCTATTGTCCTGGTTGTCATCTTACTGTGTCATTATACCTGTCGTCTTGATTGTCATCTTACTGTGTCATTATACCTATTGTCCTGGTTGTCATCTTACTGTGTCATTATACCTGTCGTCTTGATTGTCATCTTACAGTCATTATACCTGTCGTCCTGATGTGTTGTCTTACTGCGTCATTATACCTGTCGTCTTGGATGTCATCTTACTGTGTCATTATACATGTCGTCTTGATTGTCATCTTACTGTGTCATTATACCTGTCGTCTTGTATGTCATCTTACTGTGTCATTATACCTGTCGTCCTAATGTGTTGTCTTACTGCGTCATTATACCTGTCGTCCTGATGTGTTGTATTACTGCGTCATTATACCTGTCGTCTTGGATGTCATCTTACTGTGTCATTATACCTGTCGTCCTGATGTGTTGTCTTACTGCGTCATTATACCTGTCGTCTTGATTGTCATCTTACTGTGTTATTATAACTGTCGTCTTGATTGTCATCTTACTGTTTCATTATACCTGTCGTCCTGGTTGTCATCTTACTGTGTCATTATACATGTCGTCTTGATTGTCATCTTACTGTGTCATCTTACTGTGTCATTATACCTGTCGTCTTGATTGTCATCTTACTGTGTCATTATACATGTCGTCTTGATTGTCAACTCACTGTGTCATTATACCTGTCGTCTTGATTGTCATCTTACTGTGTCATTATACCTGTCGTCTTGATTGTCATCTTACTGTGTCATTATACCTGTCGTCCTGATGTGTTGTCTTACTGCGTCATTATACCTGTCGTCTTGATTGTCATCTTACTGTGTCATTATACCTGTCGTCCTGATGTGTTGTCTTACTGCGTCATTATACCTGTCGTCCTGGTTGTCATCTTACTGTGTCATCTTACTGTGTCATTATAGATGTCGTCTTGGTTGTCATCTTACTGTGTCATTATACCTGTCGTCTTGATTGTCATCTCACTGTGTCATTATAGATGTCGTCTTGATTGTCATCTTACTGTGTCATTATACCTGTCGTCTTGATTGTCATCTCACTGTGTCATTATACCTGTCGTCTTGATTGTCATCTCACTGTGTCATTATACCTGTCGTCTTGATTGTCATCTTACTGTGTCATTATACCTGTCGTCCTGATGTGTTGTCTTACTGCGTCATTATACCTGTCGTCTTGATTGTCATCTTACTGCGTCATTATACCTGTCGTCTTGGTTGTCATCTTACTGCGTCATTATACCTGTCGTCTTGGTTGTCATCTTACTGTGTCATTGTACCTGTCGTCTTGATTGTTATCTTACTGTGTCATTATACCTGTCGTCCTGATGTGTTGTCTTACTGCGTCATTATACCTGTCGTCTTGATTGTCATCTTACTGCGTCATTATACCTGTCGTCCTGATGTGTTGTCTTACTGCGTCATTATACCTGTCGTCTTGACTGTCATCTTACTGTGTCATTATACCTGTCGTCTTGATTGTCATCTTACTGTGTCATTATACCTGTCGTCCTGATGTGTTGTCTTACTGCGTCATTATACCTGTCGTCTTGATTGTCATCTTACTGCGTCATTATACCTGTCGTCTTGGTTGTCATCTTACTGCGTCATTATACCTGTCGTCTTGGTTGTCATCTTACTGTGTCATTGTACCTGTCGTCTTGATTGTCATCTTACTGTGTCATTATACCTGTCGTCCTGATGTGTTGTCTTACTGCGTCATTATACCTGTCGTCTTGATTGTCATCTTACTGCGTCATTATACCTGTCGTCCTGATGTGTTGTCTTACTGCGTCATTATACCTGTCGTCTTGACTGTCATCTTACTGTGTCATTATACCTGTCGTCTTGATTGTCATCTTACTGTGTCATTATACCTGTCGTCTTGATTGTCATCTTACTGCGTCATTATACCTGTCGTCCTGATGTGTTTTCTTACTGCGTCATTATACCTGTCGTCTTGGTTATCATCTTACTGTGTCAATATACCTGTCGTCTTGGTTGTAATCTTACTGTCATTATACCTTTCGTCTTGGTTGTCATCTTACTGTGTCAATATACCTGTCGTCTTGGTTGTCATCTTACTGTGTCATTATACCTGTCATCCTGATGTGTTGTCTTACTGCGTCATTATACCTGTATTCCTGGTTTTCATCTTACTGTGTCATTATACCTGTCCTCTTGATTGTCATCTTACTGTGTCATTATACCTGTCGTCCTGATGTGTTGTCTTACTGCGTCATTATACCTGTCGTCTTGATTGTCATCTTACTGCGTCATTATACCTGTCGTCTTGGTTGTCATCTTACTGCGTCATTATACCTGTCGTCTTGGTTGTCATCTTACTGTGTCATTATACCTGTCGTCTTGATTGTCATCTTACTGTGTCATTATACCTGTCGTCCTGATGTGTTCTCTTACTGCGTCATTATACCTGTCGTCTTGATTGTCATCTTACTGCGTCATTATACCTGTCGTCCTGATGTGGTGTCTTACTGCGTCATTATACCTGTCGTCTTGGTTGTCATCTTACTGTGTCATTATACCTGTCGTCCTGATGTGTTGTCTTACTGCTTCATTATACCTGTCGTCTTGATTGTCATCTTACTGTGTCATCTTACTGTGTCATTATACATGTCGTCTTGATTGTCATCTCACTGTGTCATTATACCTGTCGTCTAGATTGTCATCTTACTGTGTCATCTTACTGTGTCATTATAGATGTCGTCTTGATTGTCATCTTACTGTGTCATCTTACTGCGTCATTATACCTGTCGTCTTGATTGTCATCTTACTGTGTCATCTTACTGTGTCATTATACCTGTCGTCTTGGATGTCATCTTACTGTGTCATTATACCTGTCGTCCTGATATGTTGTCTTACTGCGTCATTATACCTTTCGTCTTGATTGTCATCTTACTGTGTCATTATACCTGTCGTCCTGATGTGTTGTCTTACTGCGTCATTATACCTGTCTTCCTGATGTGTCGTCTTACTGCGTCATTATACCTGTCGTCTTGATTGTCATCTTACTGTTTCATTATACCCGTCGTCTTGGTTGTCATCTTACTGTGTCATTATACGTGTCGTCTTGGTTGTCATCTTACTGTGTCATTATACGTGTCGTCTTGGTTGTCATCTTACTGTGTCATTATACGTGTCGTCTTGATTGTCATCTTACTGTGTCATTATACGTGTCGTCTTGGTTGTCATCTTACTGTGTCATTATACGTGTCGTCTTGATTGTCATCTTACTGTGTCATTATACGTGTCGTCTTGGTTGTCATCTTACTGTGTCATTATACGTGTCGTCTTGATTGTCATCTTACTGTGTCATTATACGTGTCGTCTTGGTTGTCATCTTACTGTGTCATTATACCTGTCGTCTTGATTGTCATCTCACTGCGTCATTATACCTGTCATCCTGTCGTGTCGTCTTACTGTGTCATACCTGTAGTCCTGGTTGTCATCTTACTGTGTCATTATGCCTGTCGTCCTGGTTGTCATCTTACTATGTCATTATGCCTGTCGTCCTGGTTGTCATCTTACTGTGTCATTATGCCTGTCGTCTTGGTTGTCATCTTACTGCGTTATTATACGAGTCGTCTTGGTTGTCATCTTACTGTGTCATTATACCCGTCGTCCTGTTGTGTCGTCTCACTGTGTCATTATGCCTGTCCTCCTGGTTGTCATCTTACTGCGTCATTATACCTGTCGTCTTGATTGTCATCTTACTGCGTCATTATACGAGTCGTCTTGGTTGTCATCTTACTGTGTCATTATACCCGTCGTCCTGGTTGTCATCTTACTGCGTCATTATACTTGTCGTCCTGGTTGTTATCTTACTGTGTCATTATACCTGACGTCCTGATGTGTTGTCTTACTGTGTCATTATACCTGTCGTCTTGATTGTCGTCTTACTGTGTCATTATACCTGTCGTCTTGATTGTCATCATACTGTTTCATTACACCTGTCGTCCTGGTTGTCATCTTACTGTGTCATTATAACTGTCGTCTTGATTGTCATCTTACTGTGTCATTATACCTGTCGTCTTGATTGTCACCTTACAGTCATTATACCTGTCGTCCTGATGTGTTGTCTTACTGCCTCATTATACCTGTCGTCTTGGATGTCATCTTACTGTGTCAATATACCTGTCGTCCTGTTGTGTCGTCTCACTGTGTCATTATACCTGTCCTCCTGGTTGTCATCTTACTGCGTCAATATACCTGTTGTCCTGTTGTGTCGTCTCACTGTGTCATTATACCTGTCATCTGGATTGTCATCTTACTGTGTCATTATACCTGTCGTCCTGGTTGTCATCTTACTGTGTCATTATACCTGTCGTCCTGATGCGTTGTCTTACTGTGTCATTATACCTGTCGTCCGGGTTGTCATCTTACTGTGTCATTATACCTGTCGTCTTGATTGTCATCTTAATGTGTCATTATACCTGTCGTCCTGGTTGTCATCTTACTGTGTCATTATACCTGTCGTCTCGGTTGTCATCTTACTGTGTCATTATACCTGTCGTCCTGATGTGTTGTCTTACTGCGTCATTATACCTGTCGTCTTGGTTGTCATCTTACTGTGTCATTATAACTGTCGTCCTGGTTGTCATCTTACTGTGTCATCTTACTGTGTCATTATACATGTCGTCTTGATTGTCATCTCACTGTGTCATTATACTTGTCGTCTTGATTGTCATCTTACTGTGTCATTATACCTGTCGTCTTGATTGTCATCTTACTGTGTCATTATACCTGTCGTCCTGATGTGTTGTCTTACTGCGTCATTATACCTGTCGTCCTGGTTGTCATCTTACTGTGTCATCTTACTGTGTCATTATAGATGTCGTCTTGATTGTCATCTTACTGTGTCATCTTACTGCGTCATTATACCTGTCGTCTTGATTGTCATCTCACTGTGTCATTATAGATGTCGTCTTAGTTGTCATCTTACTGTGTCATTATACCTGTCCTCTTGATTGTCATCTCACTGTGTCATTATACCTGTCGTCTTGATTGTCATCTCACTGTGTCATTATACCTGTCGTCTTGATTGTCATCTTACTGTGTCATTATACCTGTCGTCCTGATGTGTTGTCTTACTGCGTCATTATACCTGTCGTCTTGATTGTCATCTTACTGCGTCATTATACCTGTCGTCTTGGTTGTCATCTTACTGTGTCATTGTACCTGTCGTCTTGATTGTCATCTTACTGTGTCATTATACCTGTCGTCCTGATGTGTTGTCTTACTGCGTCATTATACCTGTCGTCTTGATTGTCATCTTACTGCGTCATTATACCTGTCGTCCTGATGTGTTGTCTTACTGCGTCATTATACCTGTCGTCTTGACTGTCATCTTACTGTGTCATTATACCTGTCGTCTTGATTGTCATCTTACTGTGTCATTATACCTGTCGTCTTGATTGTCATCTTACTGCGTCATTATACCTGACGTCCTGATGTGTTGTCTTACTGCGTCATTATACCTGTCGTCTTGGTTGTCATCTTACTGTGTCATTATACCTGTCGTATTGACTGTCATCTTACTGTGTCATTATACCTGTCGTCCTGATTGTCATCTTACTGTCATTATACCTGTCGTCTTGATTGTCATCTTACTGTGTCATTATACCTGTCGTCTTGATTGTCATCTCACTGTGTCATTATACCTGTCGTCTTGATTGTCATCTTACTGTGTCATTATACCTGTCGTCCTGATGTGTTGTCTTACTGCGTCATTATACCTGTCGTCTTGATTGTCATCTTACTGTGTCATTATACCTGTCGTCCTGATGTGTTGTCTTACTGCGTCATTATACCTGTCGTCTTGGTTGTCATCTTACTGTGTCATTATACCTGTCGTCTTGATTGTCATCTTACTGTGTCATTATACATGTCGTCTTGATTGTCATCTCACTGTGTCATTATACCTGTCGTCTTGATTGTCATCTTACTGTGTCATTATACCTGTCGTCTTGATTGTCATCTTACTGTGTCATTATACCTGTCGTCCTGATGTGTTGTCTTACTGCGTCATTATACCTGTCGTCTTGATTGTCATCTTACTGTGTCATTATACCTGTCGTCCTGATGTGTTGTCTTACTGCGTCATTATACCTGTCGTCCTGGTTGTCATCTTACTGTGTCATCTTACTGTGTCATTATAGATGTCGTCTTGATTGTCATCTTACTGTGTCATCTAACTGCGTCATTATACCTGTCGTCTTGATTGTCATCTCACTGTGTCATTATAGATGTCGTCTTGATTGTCATCTTACTGTGTCATTATACCTGTCGTCTTGATTGTCATCTCACTGTGTCATTATACCTGTCGTCTTGATTGTCATCTCACTGTGTCATTATACCTGTCGTCTTGATTGTCATCTTACTGTGTCATTATACCTGTCGTCCTGATGTGTTGTCTTACTGCGTCATTATACCTGTCGTCTTGATTGTCATCTTACTGCGTCATTATACCTGTCGTCTTGGTTGTCATCTTACTGCGTCATTATACCTGTCGTCTTGGTTGTCATCTTACTGTGTCATTGTACCTGTCGTCTTGATTGTTATCTTACTGTGTCATTATACCTGTCGTCCTGATGTGTTGTCTTACTGCGTCATTATACCTGTCGTCTTGATTGTCATCTTACTGCGTCATTATACCTGTCGTCCTGATGTGTTGTCTTACTGCGTCATTATACCTGTCGTCTTGACTGTCATCTTACTGTGTCATTATACCTGTCGTCTTGATTGTCATCTTACTGTGTCATTATACCTGTCGTCCTGATGTGTTGTCTTACTGCGTCATTATACCTGTCGTCTTGATTGTCATCTTACTGCGTCATTATACCTGTCGTCTTGGTTGTCATCTTACTGCGTCATTATACCTGTCGTCTTGGTTGTCATCTTACTGTGTCATTGTACCTGTCGTCTTGATTGTCATCTTACTGTGTCATTATACCTGTCGTCCTGATGTGTTGTCTTACTGCGTCATTATACCTGTCGTCTTGATTGTCATCTTACTGCGTCATTATACCTGTCGTCCTGATGTGTTGTCTTACTGCGTCATTATACCTGTCGTCTTGACTGTCATCTTACTGTGTCATTATACCTGTCGTCTTGATTGTCATCTTACTGTGTCATTATACCTGTCGTCTTGATTGTCATCTTACTGCGTCATTATACCTGTCGTCCTGATGTGTTTTCTTACTGCGTCATTATACCTGTCGTCTTGGTTGTCATCTTACTGTGTCAATATACCTGTCGTCTTGGTTGTCATCTTACTGTCATTATACCTTTCGTCTTGGTTGTCATCTTACTGTGTCAATATACCTGTCGTCTTGGTTGTCATCTTACTGTGTCATTATACCTGTCATCCTGATGTGTTGTCTTACTGCGTCATTATACCTGTATTCCTGGTTTTCATCTTACTGTGTCATTATACCTGTCCTCTTGATTGTCATCTTACTGTGTCATTATACCTGTCGTCCTGATGTGTTGTCTTACTGCGTCATTATACCTGTCGTCTTGATTGTCATCTTACTGCGTCATTATACCTGTCGTCTTGGTTGTCATCTTACTGCGTCATTATACCTGTCGTCTTGGTTGTCATCTTACTGTGTCATTATACCTGTCGTCTTGATTGTCATCTTACTGTGTCATTATACCTGTCGTCCTGATGTGTTCTCTTACTGCGTCATTATACCTGTCGTCTTGATTGTCATCTTACTGCGTCATTATACCTGTCGTCCTGATGTGGTGTCTTACTGCGTCATTATACCTGTCGTCTTGGTTGTCATCTTACTGTGTCATTATACCTGTCGTCCTGATGTGTTGTCTTACTGCTTCATTATACCTGTCGTCTTGATTGTCATCTTACTGTGTCATCTTACTGTGTCATTATACATGTCGTCTTGATTGTCATCTCACTGTGTCATTATACCTGTCGTCTAGATTGTCATCTTACTGTGTCATCTTACTGTGTCATTATAGATGTCGTCTTGATTGTCATCTTACTGTGTCATCTTACTGCGTCATTATACCTGTCGTCTTGATTGTCATCTTACTGTGTCATCTTACTGCGTCATTATACCTGTCGTCTTGATTGTCATCTCACTGTGTCATTATACCTGTGGTCTTGATTGTCATCTTACTGTTTCATTATACCTGTCGTCCTGGTTGTCATCTTACTGTGTCATTATACCTGTCGTTTTGATTGTCATCTTACTGTGTCATCTTACTGTGTCATTATACCTGTCGTCTTGATTGTCATCTTACTGTGTCATTATACCTGTCGTCCTGATGTGTTGTCTTACTGCGTCATTATACCTGTCGTCTTGATTGTCATCTTACTGCGTCATTATACCTGTCGTCCTGATGTGGTGTCTTACTGCGTCATTATACCTGTCGTCTTGGTTGTCATCTTACTGTGTCATCTTACTGTGTCATTATACATGTCGTCTTGATTGTCATCTCACTGTGTCATTATACCTGTCGTCTTGATTGTCATCTTACTGTGTCATTATACCTGTCGTCTTGATTGTCATCTTACTGTTTCATTACACCTGTCGTCCTGGTTGTCATCTTACTGTGTCATCTCACTCTGTCATTATACCTGTCGTCTTCATTGTCATCTTGCTGCGTCATTATACCTGTCGTCTTGATTGTCATCTTACTGTGTCATTATATCTGTCGTCCAGGTGTGTTGTCTTACTGCGTCATTATACTTGTCGTCTTGATTGTCATCTTACTGTGTCATTATACCTGTCGTCCTGATGTGTTGTCTTACTGCGTCATTATACCTGTCGTCTTGATTGTCATCTTACTGTGTCATTATACCTGTCGTCTTGATTGTCATCTTACTGTTTCATTACACCTGTCGTCCTGGTTGTCATCTTACTGTGTCATCTTACTTTGTCATTATACCTGTCGTCTTGATTGTCATCTTACTGTGTCATTATACATGTCGTCTTGATTGTCATCTTACTGCGTCATTATACCTGTCGTCTTGATTGTCATCTCACTGTGTCATTATACCTGTCATCCTGATGTGTTGTCTTACTGCGTCATTATACCTGTATTCCTGGTTTTCATCTTACTGTGTCATTATACCTGTCCTCTTGATTGTCATCTTACTGTGTCATTATACCTGTCGTCCTGATGTGTTGTCTTACTGCGTCATTATACCTGTCGTCTTGATTGTCATCTTACTGCGTCATTATACCTGTCGTCTTGGTTGTCATCTTACTGCGTCATTATACCTGTCGTCTTGGTTGTCATCTTACTGTGTCATTATACCTGTCGTCTTGATTGTCATCTTACTGTGTCATTATACCTGTCGTCCTGATGTGTTCTCTTACTGCGTCATTATACCTGTCGTCTTGATTGTCATCTTACTGCGTCATTATACCTGTCGTCCTGATGTGGTGTCTTACTGCGTCATTATACCTGTCGTCTTGGTTGTCATCTTACTGTGTCATTATACCTGTCGTCCTGATGTGTTGTCTTACTGCTTCATTATACCTGTCGTCTTGATTGTCATCTTACTGTGTCATCTTACTGTGTCATTATACATGTCGTCTTGATTGTCATCTCACTGTGTCATTATACCTGTCGTCTAGATTGTCATCTTACTGTGTCATCTTACTGTGTCATTATAGATGTCGTCTTGATTGTCATCTTACTGTGTCATCTTACTGCGTCATTATACCTGTCGTCTTGATTGTCATCTTACTGTGTCATCTTACTGCGTCATTATACCTGTCGTCTTGATTGTCATCTCACTGTGTCATTATACCTGTGGTCTTGATTGTCATCTTACTGTTTCATTATACCTGTCGTCCTGGTTGTCATCTTACTGTGTCATTATACCTGTCGTTTTGATTGTCATCTTACTGTGTCATCTTACTGTGTCATTATACCTGTCGTCTTGATTGTCATCTTACTGTGTCATTATACCTGTCGTCCTGATGTGTTGTCTTACTGCGTCATTATACCTGTCGTCTTGATTGTCATCTTACTGCGTCATTATACCTGTCGTCCTGATGTGGTGTCTTACTGCGTCATTATACCTGTCGTCTTGGTTGTCATCTTACTGTGTCATCTTACTGTGTCATTATACATGTCGTCTTGATTGTCATCTCACTGTGTCATTATACCTGTCGTCTTGATTGTCATCTTACTGTGTCATTATACCTGTCGTCTTGATTGTCATCTTACTGTTTCATTACACCTGTCGTCCTGGTTGTCATCTTACTGTGTCATCTCACTCTGTCATTATACCTGTCGTCTTCATTGTCATCTTACTGCGTCATTATACCTGTCGTCTTGATTGTCATCTTACTGTGTCATTATATCTGTCGTCCAGGTGTGTTGTCTTACTGCGTCATTATACTTGTCGTCTTGATTGTCATCTTACTGTGTCATTATACCTGTCGTCCTGATGTGTTGTCTTACTGCGTCATTATACCTGTCGTCTTGATTGTCATCTTACTGTGTCATTATACCTGTCGTCTTGATTGTCATCTTACTGTTTCATTACACCTGTCGTCCTGGTTGTCATCTTACTGTGTCATCTTACTTTGTCATTATACCTGTCGTCTTGATTGTCATCTTACTGTGTCATTATACATGTCGTCTTGATTGTCATCTCACTGCGTCATTATACCTGTCGTCTTGATTGTCATCTCACTGTGTCATTATACCTGTTGTCCTGGTTGTCATCTTACTGTGTCATTATACCTGTCGTCTTGATTGTCATCTTACTGTGTCATTATACCTGTCGTCCTGATGTGTTGTCTTACTGCGTCATTATACCTGTCGTCTTGATTGTCATCTTACTGCGTCATTATACCTGTCGTCTTGATTGTCATCTTACTGCGTCATTATACCTGTCGTCTTGGTTGTCATCTTACTGTGTCATTATACCTGTCGTCTTGATTGTCATTTTACTGCGTCATTATACCTGTCGTCCTGATGTGTTGTCTTACTGTGTCATTATACCTGTCGTCTTGGTTGTCATCTTACTGTGTCATTATACATGTCGTCTTGGATGTCATCTTACTGTGTCATTATACCTGTCGTCATGATGTGTTGTCTTACTCTGTCATTATACCTGTCGTCTTGGTTGTCATCTTAGTGTGTCATTATACCTGTCGTCTTGATTGTCATCTTACTGTGTCATTATACCTGTCGTCCTGATGTGTTGTCTTACTGCGTCATTATACCTGTCGTCTTGATTGTCATCTTACTGTTTCATTATACCTGTCAACCTGGTTGTCATCTTATTGTTTCATTATACCTGTTGTCCTGGTTGTCATCTTACTGTGTCATGATACCTGTCGTCTTGATTGTCGTCTTACAGTCATCATACCTGTCGTCCTGATGTGTTGTCTTACTGCGTCATTATACCTGTCGTCATAGATGTCATCTTACTGTGTCATTATACCTGTCGTCTTGATTGTCATCTTACTGCGTCATTATACCTGTCGTCCTGATGTGTTGTCTTACTGTGTCATTATACCTGTCGTCTTGGTTGTCATCTTACTGTGTCATTATACCTGTCGTCTTGATTGTCATCTTACTGTGTCATTATACCTGTCGTCCTGATGTGTTGTCTTACTGCGTCATTATACCTGTCGTCTTGACTGTCATCTTACTGTGTCATTATACCTGTCGTCTTGATTGTCATCTTACTGTGTCATTATACCTGTCGTCTTGATTGTCATCTTACTGCGTCATTATACCTGTCGTCCTGATGTGTTTTCTTACTGCGTCATTATACCTGTCGTCTTGGTTGTCATCTTACTGTGTCAATATACCTGTCGTCTTGGTTGTCATCTTACTGTCATTATACCTTTCGTCTTGGTTGTCATCTTACTGTGTCAATATACCTGTCGTCTTGGTTGTCATCTTACTGTGTCATTATACCTGTCATCCTGATGTGTTGTCTTACTGCGTCATTATACCTGTATTCCTGGTTTTCATCTTACTGTGTCATTATACCTGTCCTCTTGATTGTCATCTTACTGTGTCATTATACCTGTCGTCCTGATGTGTTGTCTTACTGCGTCATTATACCTGTCGTCTTGATTGTCATCTTACTGCGTCATTATACCTGTCGTCTTGGTTGTCATCTTACTGCGTCATTATACCTGTCGTCTTGGTTGTCATCTTACTGTGTCATTATACCTGTCGTCTTGATTGTCATCTTACTGTGTCATTATACCTGTCGTCCTGATGTGTTCTCTTACTGCGTCATTATACCTGTCGTCTTGATTGTCATCTTACTGCGTCATTATACCTGTCGTCCTGATGTGGTGTCTTACTGCGTCATTATACCTGTCGTCTTGGTTGTCATCTTACTGTGTCATTATACCTGTCGTCCTGATGTGTTGTCTTACTGCTTCATTATACCTGTCGTCTTGATTGTCATCTTACTGTGTCATCTTACTGTGTCATTATACATGTCGTCTTGATTGTCATCTCACTGTGTCATTATACCTGTCGTCTAGATTGTCATCTTACTGTGTCATCTTACTGTGTCATTATAGATGTCGTCTTGATTGTCATCTTACTGTGTCATCTTACTGCGTCATTATACCTGTCGTCTTGATTGTCATCTTACTGTGTCATCTTACTGCGTCATTATACCTGTCGTCTTGATTGTCATCTCACTGTGTCATTATAGATGTCGTCTTGATTGTCATCTCACTGTGTCATTATACCTGTCGTCTTGATTGTCATCTCACTGTGTCATTATACCTGTCGTCTTGATTGTCATCTTACTGTGTCATTATACCTGTCGTCCTGATGTGTTGTCTTACTGCGTCATTATACCTGTCGTCTTGATTGTCATCTTACTGCGTCATTATACCTGTCGTCCTGGTTGTCATCTTACTGTGTCATCTTACTGTGTCATTATAGATGTCGTCTTGATTGTCATCTTACTGTGTCATCTTACTGCGTCATTATACCTGTCGTCTTGATTGTCATCTTACTGTGTCAATATACCTGTCGCCTTGTTTGTCATCTTACTGTGTCATTATACCTGTCTTGCTGGTTGTCATCTTACTGTGTCATTATAGATGTCGTCTTGATTGTCATCTTACTGTGTCATCTTACTGCGTCATTATACCTGTCGTCTTGATTGTCATCTTACTGTGTCATTATACCTGTCGTCTTGATTGTCATCTTATTGTTTCATTATACCTGTTGTCCTGGTTGTCATCTTACTGTGTCATTATACCTGTCGTCTTGATTGTCATCTTACAGTCATCATACCTGTCGTCCTGATGTGTTGTCTTACTGCGTCATTATACCTGTCGTCTTGGATGTCATCTTACTGTGTCATTATACCTGTCGTCTTGATTGTCATCTTACTGCGTCATTATACCTGTCGTCCTGATGTGTTGTCTTACTGTGTCATTATACCTGTCGTCTTGGTTGTCATCTTACTGCGTCATTATACCTGTCGCCTTGATTGTCATCTTACTGCGTCATTATACCTGTCGTCTTGGATGTCATCTTACTGTGTCATTATACCTGTCGTCATGATGTGTTGTCTTACTCTGTCATTATACCTGTCGTCTTGGTTGTCATCTTAGTGTGTCATTATACCTGTCGTCTTGATTGTCATCTTACTGTGTCATTATACCTGTCGTCCTGATGTGTTGTCTTACTGCGTCATTATACCTGTCGTCTTGATTGTCATCTTACTGCGTCATTATACCTGTCGTCTTGATTGTCATCTCACTGTGTCATTATACCTGTTGTCCTGGTTGTCATCTTACTGTGTCATTATACCTGTCGTCTTGATTGTCATCTTACTGTGTCATTATACCTGTCGTCCTGATGTGTTGTCTTACTGCGTCATTATACCTGTCGTCCTGGTTGTCATCTTACTGTGTCATCTTACTGTGTCATTATAGATGTCGTCTTGATTGTCATCTTACTGTGTCATCTTACTGCGTCATTATACCTGTCGTCTTGATTGTCATCTTACTGTGTCATTATACCTGTCGTCTTGATTGTCATCTTACTGTTTCATTATACCTGTTGTCCTGGTTGTGTCGTCTTACTGCGTCATTATACCTGTCGTCCTGATTGTCATCTTACTGTCATTATACCTGTCGTCCTGATGTGTTGTCTTACTGCGTCATTATACCTGTCGTCTTCGCTATCATCTTACTGTGTCAATATACCTGTCGTCTTGATTGTCATCTTACTGTGTCATTTTCCCTTTCGTCTTGATTGTCATCTTACTGTGTCAATATACCTGTCGCCTTGGTTGTCATCTTACTGTGTCATTATACCTGTCGTCCTGATGTGTTGTCTTACTGCGTCCTTATACCTGTCTTCCTGGTTGTCATCTTACTGTGTCATTATAGATGTCGTCTTGATTGTCATCTTACTGTGTCATCTTACTGCGTCATTATACCTGTCGTCTTGATTGTCATCTTACTGTGTCATTATACCTGTGGTCTTGATTGTCATCTTACTGTTTCATTATACCTGTCGTCCTGGTTGTCATCTTACTGTGTCATTATACCTGTCGTTTTGATTGTCATCTTACTGTGTCATCTTACTGTGTCATTATACCTGTCGTCTTGATTGTCATCTTACTGTGTCATTATACCTGTCGTCCTGATGTGTTGTCTTACTACGTCATTATACCTGTCGTCTTGATTGTCATCTTACTGCGTCATTATACCTGTCGTCCTGATGTGGTGTCTTACTGCGTCATTATACCTGTCGTCTTGGTTGTCATCTTACTGTGTCATCTTACTGTGTCATTATACATGTCGTCTTGATTGTCATCTCACTGTGTCATTATACCTGTCGTCTTGATTGTCATCTTACTGTGTCATTATACCTGTCGTCTTGATTGTCATCTTACTGTGTCATTATACCTGTCGTCTTGATTGTCATCTTACTGTTTCATTACACCTGTCGTCCTGGTTGTCATCTTACTGTGTCATCTCACTCTGTCATTATACCTGTCGTCTTGATTGTCATCTTACTGCGTCATTATACCTGTCGTCTTGATTGTCATCTTACTGTGTCATTATATCTGTCGTCCAGGTGTGTTGTCTTACTGCGTCACTATACTTGTCGTCTTGATTGTCATCTTACTGTGTCATTATACCTGTCGTCCTGATGTGTTGTCTTACTGCGTCATTATACCTGTCGTCTTGGTTGTCATCTTACTGCGTCATTATACCTGTCTTGCTGGTTGTCATCTTACTGTGTCATTATAGATGTCGTCTTGATTGTCATCTTACTGTGTCATCTTACTGCGTCATTATACCTGTCGTCTTGATTGTCATCTTACTGTGTCATTATACCTGTGGTCTTGATTGTCATCTTACTGTTTCATTATACCTGTCGTCCTGGTTGTCATCTTACTGTGTCATCTTACTGTGTCATTATACCTGTCGTCTTAATTGTCATCTTACTGTGTCATTATACCTGTCGTCCTGATGTGTTGTCTTACTGCGTCATTATACCTGTCGTCTTGATTGTCATCTTACTGTGTCATTATACCTGTCGTCCTGGTTGTCATTTTACTGTGTCATCTTACTGTGTCATTATAGATGTCGTCTTGATTGTCATCTTACTGCGTCATCTTACTGCGTCATTATACCTGTCGTCTTGATTGTCATCTTACTGTGTCATTATACCTGTCGTCTTGATTGTCATCTTACTGTGTCATTATACCTGTCGTCCTGATGTGTTGTCTTACTGCGTCATTATACCTGTCGTCTTGATTGTCATCTTACTGCGTCATTATACCTGTCGTCTTGATTGTCATCTCACTGTGTCATTATACCTGTTGTCCTGGTTGTCATCTTACTGTGTCATTATACCTGTCGTCTTGATTGTCATCTTACTGTGTTGTCTTACTGCGTCATTATACCTGTCGTCCTGGTTGTCATCTTACTGTGTCATCTTACTGTGTCATTATAGATGTCGTCTTGATTGTCATCTTACTGTGTCATCTTACTGCGTCATTATACCTGTCGTCTTGATTGTCATCTTACTGTGTCATTATACCTGTCGTCTTGATTGTCATCTTACTGTTTCATTATACCTGTCGTCCTGGTTGTGTTGTCTTACTGCGTCATTATACCTGTCGTCTTGATTGTCATCTTACTGTCATTATACCTGTCGTCCTGATGTGTTGTCTTACTGCGTCATTATACCTGTCGTCTTCGCTGTCATCTTACTGTGTCAGTATACCTGTCGTCTTGATTGTCATCTTACTGTGTCATTTTCCCTTTCGTCTTGATTGTCATCTTACTGTGTCAATATACCTGTCGCCTTGGTTGTCATCTTACTGTGTCATTATACCTGTCGTCCTGATGTGTTGTCTTACTGCGTCCTTATACCTGTCTTCCTGGTTGTCATCTTACTGTGTCATTATAGATGTCGTCTTGATTGTCATCTTACTGTGTCATCTTACTGCGTCATTATACCTGTCGTCTTGATTGTCATCTTACTGTGTCATTATACCTGTGGTCTTGATTGTCATCTTACTGTTTCATTATACCTGTCGTCCTGGTTGTCATCTTACTGTGTCATCTTACTGTGTCACTATACCTGTCGTCTTGATTGTCATCTTACTGTGTCATTATACCTGTCGTCCTGATGTGTTGTCTTACTGCGTCATTATACCTGTCGTCTTGATTGTCATCTTACTGTGTCATTATACCTGTCGTCCTGGTTGTCATTTTACTGTGTCATCTTACTGTGTCATTATAGATGTCGTCTTGATTGTCATCTTACTGCGTCATCTTACTGCGTAATTATACCTGTCGTCTTGATTGTCATCTTACTGTGACATTATACCTGTCGTCTTGATTGTCATCTCACTGTTTCATTATACCTGTCGTCCTGGTTGTCATCTTACTGTGTCATTATACCTGTCGTCTTGGTTGTCATCTTACTGTGTCATTATACCTGTCGTCCTGATGTGTTGTCTTACTGCGTCATTATACCTGTCTTCCTGGTTGTCATCTTACTTTGTCATTATACCTGTCCTCTTGACTGTCATCTTACTGTGTCATTCTACCTGTCATCCTGATATGTTGTCTTACTGCGTCATTATACCTGTCGTCTTGATTGTCATCTTACTGCGTCATTATACCTGTCGTCTTGATTGTCATCTTACTGCGTCATTATACTTGTCGTCTTGATTGTCATCTTACTGTGTCATTATACCTGTTGTCCTGGTTGTCATCTTACTGTGTCATTATACCGGTCGTCTTGATTGTCATCTTACTGTGTCATTATACCTGTCGTCTTGATTGTCATCTTACTGCGTCATTATACCTGTCGTCTTGATTGTCATCTTACTGCGTCATTATACCTGTCGTCTTGATTGTCATCTTACTGTGTCATTATACCTGTCGTCCTGATGTGTTGTCTTACTGCGTCATTATACCCGTCGTCTTGGATGTCATCTTACTGTGTCATTATACCTGTCGTCCTGATGTGTTGTCTTCCTGCGTCATTATACCTGTCGTCTTGATTGTCATCTTAATGTGTCATTATACCTGTCGTCTTGATTGTCATCTTACTGTGTCATTATACCTGTCGTCTTGATTGTCATCTCACTGTGTCATTATACCTGTCGTCTTGATTGTCATCTTACTGTGTCATTATACCTGTCGTCTTGATTGTCATCTTACTGTGTCATTATACCTGTATTCCTGGTTTTCATCTTACTGCATCATTATACCAGTCCTCTTGATTGTCATCTTACTGTGTCATTATACCTGTCGTCTTTATTGTCATCTTACTGCGTCATTATACCTGTCGTCTTGGTTGTCATCTTACTGTGTCATTATACCTGTCGTCTTTATTGTCATCTTACTGCGTCATTATACCTGTCGTCCTGATGTGTTGTCTTACTGCGTCATTATACCTGTCGTCTTGATTGTCATCTTACTGCGTCATTATACCTGTCGTCTTTATTGTCATCTTACTGCGTCATTATACCTGTCGTCTTGGTTGTCATCTTACTGTGTCATTATACCTGTCGTTTTTATTGTCATCTTACTGTGTCATTATACCTGTCGTCCTGATGTGTTGTCTTACTGCGTCATTATACCTGTCGTCTTGATTGTCATCTTACTGCGTCATTATACCTGTCGTCTTTATTGTCATCTTACTGCGTCATTATACCTGTCGTCTCGGTTGTCATCTTACTGTGTCATTATACCTGTCGTCCTGATGTGTTGTCTTACTGCGTCATTATACCTGTCGTCTTGATTGTCATCTTACTGCGTCATTATACCTGTCGTCCTGATGTGGTGTCTTACTGCGTCATTATACCTGTCGTCTTGGTTGTCATCTTACTGTGTCATTATACCTGTCGTCCTGATTTGTTGTCTTACTGCTTCATTATACCTGTCGTCTTGATTGTCATCTTACTGCGTCATTATACCTGTCGTCTTGATTGTCATCTCACTGTGTTATTATACCTGTCGTCTTGATTGTCATCTTACTGCGTCATTATACCTGTCGTCTTTATTGTCATCTTACTGCGTCATTATACCTGTCGTCTTGATTGTCATCTTACTGTGTCATTATACCTGTCGTCCTGATGTGTTGTCTTACTGCGTCATTATACCTGTCGTCTTGATTGTCATCTTACTGCGTCATTATACCTGTCGTCCTGATGTGGTGTCTTACTGCGTCATTATACCTGTCGTCTTGGTTGTCATCTTACTGTGTCATTATACCTGTCGTCCTGATGTGTTGTCTAACTGCTTCATTATACCTGTCGTCTTGATTGTCATCTTACTGCGTCATTATACCTGTCGTCTTGATTGTCATCTTACTGTTTCATTATACCTGTCGTCCTGGTTGTCATCTTACTTTGTCATCTTACTGTCATTATACATGTCGTCTTGATTGTCATCTTACTGTGTCATTATACCTGTCGTCTTGATTGTCATCTTACTGTGTCATTATACCTGTCGTCTTGGATGTCATCTTACTGTG
This sequence comes from Semicossyphus pulcher, assembly GCF_022749685.1. Lineage (NCBI taxonomy): Eukaryota > Metazoa > Chordata > Actinopteri > Labriformes > Labridae > Semicossyphus > Semicossyphus pulcher. Next base: position 12,057,243 of record NW_027211692.1, read on the forward strand.
TCATTATACCTGTCGTCCTGATATGTTGTCTTACTGCGTCATTATACCTTTCGTCTTGATTGTCATCTTACTGTGTCAAAATACCTGTCGTCTTGGTTGACATCTTACTGTGTCATTATACCTGTTGTCCTGATGTGTTGTCTTACTGCGTCATTATACCTGTCTTCCTGATGTGTCGTCTTACTGCGTCATTATACCTGTCGTCTTGATTGTCATCTTATTGTGTCATTATACCTGTCGTCTTGATTGTCATCTTACTGTTTCATTATACCCGTCGTCTTGGTTGTCATCTTATTGTGTCATTATACCTGTCGTCTTGATTGTCATCTTACTGTGTCATTATACGTGTCGTTTTGGTTGTCATCTTACTGTGTCATTATACGTGTCGTCTTGATTGTCATCTTACTGTGTCATTATACCTGTCGTCTTGGTTGTCATCTTACTGTGTCATTATACGTGTCGTCTTGATTGTCATCTTACTGTGTCATTATACGTGTCGTCTTGGTTGTCATCTTACTGTGTCATTATACCTGTCGTCTTGATTGTCGTCTCACTGCGTCATTATACGAGTCGTCTTGATTGTCATCTTACTGTGTCATTATACCCATCGTCCTGTTGTGTCGTCTCACTGTGTCATTATGCCTGTCCTCCTGGTTGTCATCTTACTGCGTCATTATACCTGTCGTCTTGATTGTCATCTTACTGCGTCATTATACGAGTCGTCTTGGTTGTCATCTTACTGTGTCATTATACCCGTCGTCCTGTTGTGTCGTCTCACTGTGTCATTATACCTGTCGTCCTGGTTGTCATCTTACTGCGTCATTATACCTGTCGTCCTGGTTGTCATCTTACTGTGTCATTATACCTGTCGTCCTGGTTGTCGTCTTACTGTGTCATTATACCTGTCGTCTTGGTTGTCATCTTACTGTGTCATTATACCTGTCGTCTTGGTTATCATCTTACTGTGTCATTATACCTGTCATCCTGTTGTGTCGTCTTACTGTGTCATTAAACCTGTCGTCATGTTGTGTCATCTTACTGCGTCATTATACCTGTCGTCCTGATGTGTTGTCTTACTGCGTCATTATACCTGTCGTCCTGATGTGTTATCTTACTGCGTCATTATACCTGTCGTCTTGGATGTCATCTTACTGTGTCATTATACATGTCGTCTTGATTGTCATCTTACTGTGTCATTATACCTGGCGTCTTGGATGTCATCTTACTGTGTCATTATACCTGTCGTCCTGATATGTTGTCTTACTGCGTCATTATACCTTTCGTCTTGATTGACATCTTACTGTGTCATTATACCTGTGGTCCTGATGTGTTGTCTTACTGCGTCATTATACCTGTCGTCTTGATTGTCATCTTACTGTTTCATTATACCCGTCGTCTTGGTTGTCATCTTACTTCGTCATCATACCTGTCGTCCTGATGTGTTGTCTTACCGTGTCATTATACCTGTCGTCCTGTTTGTCATCTTATGGTGTCATTATACCTGTCGTCTTGATTGTCGTCTTACTGCGTCATTATACCTGTCATATTGATTGTCATCTTACTGTGTCATTATACCTGTCGTCCTGGTTGTCATCTTACTGTGTCATTATACCTGTCGTCCTGATGCGTTGTCTTACTGTGTCATTATACCTGTCGTCCTGGTTGTCATCTTACTGTGTCATTATACCTGTCGTCTTGATTGTCATCTTAATGTGTCATTATACCTGTCGTCCTGGTTGTCATCTTACTGTGTCATTATACCTGTCGTCTCGGTTGTCATCTTACTGTGTCATTATACCCGTCGTCCTGTTGTGTCGTCTCACTGTGTCATTATACCTGTCGTCCTGGTTGTCATCTTAATGCGTCATTATACCTGTCGTCCTGGTTGTCATCTTACTGTGTCATTATACCTGTCGTCTTGATTGTCATCTTAATGTGTCATTATACCTGTCGTCCTGGTTGTCATCTTACTGCGTGATTATACCTGTCGTCCTGATGCGTTGTCTTACCGTGTCATTATACCTGTCGTCCTGGTAGTCATCTTACTGTGTCATTATACCCGTCGTCCTGTTGTGTCGTCTCACTGTGTCATTATGCCTGTCCTCCTGGTTGTCATCTTACTGCGTCATTATACCTGTCGTCTTGATTGTCATCTTACTGTGTCATTATACGTGTCGTCCTGATGTGTTGTCTTACTGCGTCATTATGCCTGTCCTCCTGGTTGTCATCTTACTGTGTCATTATACCTGTCGTCTTGATTGTCATCTTACTGTGTCATTATACGTGTCGTCCTGTTGTGTCGTCTCACTGTGTCATTATGCCTGTCCTCCTGGTTGTCATCTTACTGTGTCATTATACCTGTCGTCCTGATGTGTTGTCTTACTGCGTCATTACACCTGTCGTCTTGGTTGTCATCTTACTGTGTCATTATACCTGTCGTCTTGATTGTCATTTTACTGTGTCATTATACCTGTCGTCATGATGTGTTGTCTTACTGCGTCATTATACCTGTCGTCCTGGTTGTCATCTTACTGTGTCATCTTACTGTGTCATTATACATGTCGTCTTGATTGTCATCTTACTGTGTCATCTTACTGCATCATTATACCTGTTGTCTTGATTGTCATCTTACTGTGTCATTATACCTGTCGTCTTGATTGTCATCTTACTGTTTCATTATACCTGTCGTCCTGGTTGTCATCTTACTGTGTCATTATACCTGTCGTCCTGATGTGTTGTCTCACTGCGTCATTATACCTGTCGTCCTGACGTGTTGTCTTACTGCGTCATTATACCTGTCGTCTTGATTGTCATCTTACTGCGTTATTATACCTGTCGTCTTGATTGTCATCTTAGTGTTTCATTATACCTGTCGTCTTGATTGTCAACTAACTGTGTCATTATACCTGTTGTCTTGATTGTCATCTTACTGCGTCATTATACCTGTCGTCTTGATTGTCATCTTAGTGTTTCATTATACCTGTCGTCCTGGTTGTCATCTTACTGTGTCATTATACCTGTTGTCCTGGTTGTCATCTTACTGTGTCATTATACCTGTCGTCCTGATGTGTTGTCTTACTGCGTCATTATACCCGTCGTCCTGGTTGTCATCTTACTGCGTCATTATACCTGTCATCTTGATTGTCATCTTACTGCGTCATTATACCTGTCGTCTTGTTATCTTACTGCGTCATTATACCTGTCGTCTTGATTGTCATCTTACTGTGTCATTATACATGTCGTCCTGATGTGTTGTCTTACTGCGTCATTATACCTGTCTCCTTGATTGTCATCTTGCTGTGTCAATATACCTGTCGTCTTGGTTGTCATCTTACTGTGTCATTATACCTGTCGTCCTGATGTGTTGTCTTACTGCGTCATTATACGTGTCGTCTTGGTTGTCATCTTACTGTGTCATTATACCTGTCGTCCTGTTGTGTCGTCTCACTGCATCATTATACCTGTCGTCCTGTCGTGTCATCTCACTGTGTCATTATACGTGTCGTCTTGATTGTCATCTTACTGTGTCATTATACCTGTCGTCTTGAATGTCATCTTACTGTGTCATTATACCTGTCGTCTTGATTGTCATCTCACTGCGTCATTAAACCTGTCGTCTTTTTCGTCATCTTACTGTGTCATTATACATGTCGTCTTGATTGTCATCTTACTGCGTCATTATACCTGTCGTCCTGATGTGTTGTCTTACTGCGTCATTATACCTGTCGTCCTGGTTGTCATCTTACTGTGTCATTATACCTGTCGTCTTGATTGTCATCTTACTGTGTCATTATACGTGTCGTCTTGATTGTCATCTTACTGCGTCACTATACGTGTCGTCTTGATTGTCATCTTACTGTTTCATTATACCTGTCGTCCTGGTTGTCATCTTACTGTGTCATTATACCTGTCGTCTTGATTGTGATCTTACTGTTTCATTATACCTGTTGTCCTGGTTGTGTCATCTTACTGTGTCATTATACCTGTCGTCTTGATTGTCATCTTACTGTCATTATACCTGTTGTCCTGATGTGTTGTCTTACTGCGTCATTATACCTGTCGTCTTGGTTGTCATCTTACTGTGTCATTATACCTGTCGTCTTGATTGTCGTCTTACTGTGTCATTATACCTGTCGTCTTGATTGTCGTCTTACTGTGTCATTATACCTGTCGTCTTGATTGTCGTCTTACTGTGTCATTATACCTGTCGTCTTGATTGTCATCTTACTGTTTCATTACACCTGTCGTCCTGGTTGTCATCTTACTGTGTCATCTTACTGTGTCATTATACCTGTCGTCTTGATTGTCATCTTACTGTGTCATTATAGATGTCGTCTTGATTGTCATCTTACTGTGTCATCTTACTGCGTCATTATACCTGTCGTCTTGATTGTCATCTTACTGTGTCATTATACCTGTCGTCTTGATTGTCATCTTACTGCGTCATTATACCTGTCGTCCTGATGTGGTGTCTTACTGCGTCATTATACTTGTCGTCTTGGTTGTCATCTTACTGTGTCATTATACCTGTCGTCTTGATTGTCATCTTACTGTGTCATTATACCTGTCGTCTTGATTGTCATCTTACTGCGTCATTATACCGGTCGTCCTGATGTGTTGTCTTACTGCGTCATTATACCTGTCGTCCTGGTTGTCATCTTACTGTGTCATCTTACTGTGTCATTATAGATGTCGTCTTGATTGTCATCTTACTGTGTCATCTTACTGCGTCATTATACCTGTCGTCTTGATTGTCATCTTACTGTGTCATTATACCTGTCGTCTTGGTTGTCATCTTACTGTGTCATTATACCTGTCGTCCTGATGTGTTGTCTTACTGCGTCATTATACCTGTCGTCTTGATTGTCATCTTACTGTGTCATCTTACTGTGTCATTATACATGTCGTCTTGATTGTCATCTTACTGTGTCATTATACCTGTCGTCCTGATGTGTTGTCTTACTGTGTCATTATACCTGTCGTCTTGATTGTCATCTTACTGTGTCATTATACCTGTCGTCTTGATTGTCATCTTACTGTTTCATTATACCTGTTGTCCTGGTTGTGTCGTCTTACTGCATCATTATACCTGTCGTCTTGATTGTCATCTTACTGTCATTATACCTGTCGTCCTGATGTGTTGTCGTACTGCGTCATTATACCTGCCTTCTTGGTTGTCATCTAACTGTGTCATTATACCTGTCATCTTGATTGTCATCTTACTGTGTCATTATACCTGTCGTCTTGATTGTCATCTTACTGTGTCATTATATCTGTCGTCCTGATATGTTGTCTTACTGCGTCATTATACCTGTCGTCTTGATTGTCATCTTACTGTGTCATTATACCTGTCGTCCTGATGTGTTGTCTTACTGCGTCATTATACCTGTCATCTTGATTGTCATCTTACTGTGTCATTATACCTTTCGTCTTGATTGTCATCTTACTGTGTCAATATACCTGTCGTCTTGATTGTCATCTTACTGTGTCATTATACCTGTCGTCCTGATGTGTTGTCTTACTGCGTCATTATACCTGTCTTCCTGGTTGTCATCTTACTGTGTCATTATACCTGTCCTCTTGATTGTCATCTTACTGTGTCATTATACCTGTCGTCCTGATGTGTTGTCTTACTGCGTCATTATACCTGTCGTCTTGGTTGTCATCTTACTGTGTCATTATACCTGTCGTCTTGACTGTCATCTTACTGTGTCATTATACCTGTCGTCCTGGTTGTCATCTTACTGTCATACCTGTCGTCTTGATTGTCATCTTACTGTTTCATTATACCTGTCGTCTTGATTGTCATCTTACTGTGTCATTATACCTGTCGTCCTGATGTGTTGTCTTACTGTGTCATTACACCTGTCGTCTTGATTGTCATCTTACTGTGTCATTATACCTGTCGTCCTGATGTGTTGTCTTACTGCGTCATTATACCTGTCATCTTGATTGTCATCTGACTGTGTCATTATACCTGTCGTCCTGATGTGTTGTCTTACTGCGTCATTATACCTGTCGTCTTGATTGTCATCTTACTGCGTCATTATACCTGTTGTCTTGGTTGTCATCTTACTGCGTCATTATACCTGTCGTCTTGGTTGTCATCTTACTGTGTCATTGTACCTGTCGTCTTGATTGTCATCTTACTTTGTCATTATACCGGTCGTCTTGATTGTCATCTTACTGTGTCATTATACCTGTCGTCCTGATGTGTTGTCTTACTGCGTCATTATACCTGTCGTCTTGATTGTCATCTTACTGCGTCATTATACCTGTCGTCTTGGTTGTCATCTTACTGCGTCATTATACCTGTCGTCTTGGTTGTCATCTTACTGTGTCATTGTACCTGTCGTCTTGACTGTCATCTTACTGTGTCATTATACCTGTCGTCCTGATGTGTTCTCTTACTGCGTCATTATACCTGTCGTCTTGATTGTCATCTTACTGCGTCATTATACCTGTCGTCCTGATGTGGTGTCTTACTGCGTCATTATACCTGTCGTCTTGGTTGTCATCTTACTGTGTCATTATACCTGTCGTCCTGATGTGTTGTCTTACTGCTTCATTATACCTGTCGTCTTGATTGTCATCTTACTGTGTCATCTTACTGTGTCATTATACCTGTCGTCCTGATGTGTTGTCTTACTGCGTCATTATACCTGTCGTCTTGATTGTCATCTTACTGCGTCATTATGCCTGTCGTCTTGGTTGTCATCTTACTGTGTCATTGTACCTGTCGTCTTGATTGTCATCTTACTGTGTCATTATACCTGTCGTCCTGATGTGTTGTCTTACTGCGTCATTATACCTGTCGTCTTGATTGTCATCTTACTGCGTCATAATACCTGTCGTCCTGATGTTTTGTCTTACTGCGTCATTATACCTGTCATCTTGATTGTCATCTTACTGTGTCATTATACCTGTCGTCCTGATGTGTTGTCTTACTGCGTCATTATACCTGTCGTCTTGATTGTCATCTTACTGTCATTATACCTGTCGTCCTGATGTGTTGTCTTACTGTGTCATTATACCTGTCGTCTTCGTTGTCATCTTACTGTGTCATTATACCTGTCGTCTTGATTGTCATCTAACTGTGTCATTTTCCCTTTCGTCTTGATTGTCATCCTACTGTGTCAATATACCTGTCGCCTTGGTTGTCATCTTACTGTGTCATGATACCTGTCGTCCTGATGTGTTGTCTTACTGCGTCCTTATACCTGTCTTCCTGGTTCTCATCTTACTGTGTCATTATAGATGTCATCTTGATTGTCATCTTACTGTGTCATCTTACTGCGTCATTATACCTGTCGTCTTGATTGTCATCTTACTGTTTCATTATACCTGTCGTCCTGGTTGTCATCTTACTGTGTCATCTTACTGTGTCATTATACATGTCGTCTTGATTGTCATCTTACTGTGTCATTATACCTGTCGTCCTGATGTGTTGTCTTACTGCGTCATTATACCTGTCGTCTTGATTGTCATCTTACTGTGTCATTATACCTGTCGTCCTGATGTGTTGTCTTACTGCGTCATTATACCTGTCGTCTTGATTGTCATCTTACTGCGTCATTATACCTGTCGTCCTGATGTGGTGTCTTACTGCGTCATTATACTTGTCGTCTTGATTGTCATCTTACTGTTTCATTATACCTGTCAACCTGGTTGTCATCTTACTGTGTCATTATACCTGTCGTCCTGATGTGTTGTCTTACTGTGTCATTATACCTGTCGTCTTGGTTGTCATCTTACTGTGTCATTATACCTGTCGTCATGATGTGTTGTCTTACTCTTTCATTATACCTGTCGTCCTGGTTGTCATTTTACTGTGTCATCTTACTGTGTCATTATAGATGTCGTCTTGATAGTCATCTTACTGCGTCATCTTACTGCGTCATTATACCTGTCGTCTTGATTGTCATCTTACTGTGTCATTATACCTGTCGTCTTGATTGTCATCTTACTGCGTCATAATACCTGTCGTCCTGATGTGTTGTCTTACTGCGTCATTATACCTGTCATCTTGATTGTCATCTTACTGTGTCATTATACCTGTCGTCCTGATGTGTTGTCTTACTGCGTCATTATACCTGTCGTCTTGATTGTCATCTTACTGTCATTATACCTGTCGTCCTAATGTGTTGTCTTACTGCTTCATTATACCTGTCGTCTTCGTTGTCATCTTACTGTGTCATTATACCTGTCGTCTTGATTGTCATCTTACTGTGTCATTTTCCCTTTCGTCTTGATTGTCATCTTACTGTGTCAATATACCTGTCGCATTGGTTGTCATCTTACTGTGTCATGATACCTGTCGTCCTGATGTGTTGTCTTACTGCGTCCTTATACCTGTCTTCCTGGTTCTCATTTTACTGTGTCATTATAGATGTCGTCCTGATTGTCATCTTACTGTCATTATACCTGTCGTCTTGGTTGTCATCTTACTGTGTCATTATACCTGTCGTCTTGATTGTCATCTTACTGTGTCATTGTACCTGTCGTCTTGATTGTCATCTTACAGTGTCATTATACCTGTCGTCCTGATGTGTTGTCTTACTGCGTCATTATACCTGTCGTCTTGATTGTCATCTTACTGCGTCATTATACCTGTCGTCCTGATGTGTTGTCTTACTGCGTCATTATACCTGTCGTCGTGGTTGTCATCTTACTGTGTCATTATACCTGTTGTCTTGATTGTCATCTTACTGTGTCATTATACCTGTCGTCTTGATTGTCATCTTACTGCGTCATTATACCTGTCGTCCTGATGTGTTGTCTTACTGCGTCATTATACCTGTTGTCTTGATTGTCATCTTACTGTGTCATTATACCTGTTGTCTTGATTGTCATCTTACTGTGTCATTATACCTGTTGTCTTGATTGTCATCTTACTGTGTCATTATACCTGTCGTCTTGGTTGTCATCTTACTGTGTCATTATACCTGTCGTCCTGATTGTCATCTTACTGTCATTATACTTGTCGTCTTGGTTGTCATCTTACTGTGTCATTATACCTGTCGTCTTGATTGTCATCTCACTGTGTCATTATACCTGTCGTCTTGATTGTCATCTCACTGTGTCATTATACCTGTCGTCTTGATTGTCATCTTACTGTGTCATTATACCTGTCGTCCTGATGTGTTGTCTTACTGCGTCATTATACCTGTCGTCTTGATTGTCATCTTACTGCGTCATTATACCTGTCGTCTTGGTTGTCATCTTACTGTGTCATTGTACCTGTCGTCTTGATTGTCATCTTGCTGTGTCATTATACCTGTCGTCCTGATGTGTTGTCTTACTGCGTCATTATACCTGTCGTCTTGATTGTCATCTTACTGTGTCATTATACATGTCGTCCTGATGTGTTGTCTTACTGCGTCATTATACCTGTCGTCTTGATTGTCATCTTACTGTGTCATTATACCTGTCGTCTTGGTTGTCATCTTACTGCGTCATTATACCTGTCGTCTTGGTTGTCATCTTACTGTCATTATACCTGTCGTCTTGATTGTCATCTTACTGTGTCATTATACCTGTCGTCTTGATTGTCATCTTACTGCGTCATTATACCTGTCGTCTTGGTTGTCATCTTACTGTGTCATTATACCTGTCGTCTTGATTGTCATCTCACTGTGTCATTATACCTGTCGTCTTGATTGTCATCTCACTGTGTCATTATACCTGTCGTCTTGATTGTCATCTTACTGTGTCATTATACCTGTCGTCCTGATGTGTTGTCTTACTGCGTCATTATACCTGTCGTCTTGATTGTCATCTTACTGCGTCATTATACCTGTCGTCTTGACTGTCATCTTACTGTGTCATTATACCTGTCGTCCTGATTGTCATCTTACTGTCATTATACCTGTCGTCTTGGTTGTCATCTTACTGTGTCATTATACCTGTCGTCTTGATTGTCATCTCACTGTGTCATTATACCTGTCGTCTTGATTGTCATCTCACTGTGTCATTATACCTGTCGTCTTGATTGTCATCTTACTGTGTCATTATACCTGTCGTCCTGATGTGTTGTCTTACTGCGTCATTATACCTGTCGTCTTGATTGTCATCTTACTGCGTCATTATACCTGTCGTCTTGGTTGTCATCTTACTGAGTCATTGTACTGTGTCATTATAGATGTCGTCTTGATTGTCATCTTACTGTGTCATCTCACTGTGTCATTATACCTGTCGTCTTGATTGTCATCTTACTGTGTCATTATACCTGTCGTCCTGATGTGTTGTCTTACTGCGTCATTATACCTGTCTTCCTGGTTGTCATCTTACTGTGTCATTATACCTGTCCTCTTGATTGTCATCTTACTGTGTCATTCCACCTGTCGTCCTGATATGTTGTCTTACTGCGTCATTAGACCTGTCGTCTTGATTGTCATCTTACTGCGTCATTATACCTGTCGTCTTGATTGTCATCTTACTGTGTCATTATACCTGTTGTCCTGGTTGTCATCTTACTGTGTCATTATACCGGTCGTCTTGATTGTCATCTTACAGTCATTATACCTGTCGTCCTGATGTGTTGTCTTACTGCGTCATTATACCTGTCGTCTTGGATGTCATCTTACTGTGTCATTATACCTGTCGTCCTGATGTGTTGTCTTACTGCGTCATTATACCTGTCGTCTTGATTGTCATCTTACTGCGTCATTATACCTGTCGTCTTGGTTGTCATCTTACTGCGTCATTATACCTGTCGTCTAGGTTGTCATCTTACTGTGTCATTGTACCTGTCGTCTTGATTGTCATCTTACAGTGTCATTATACCTGTCGTCCTGATGTGTTTCTTACTGCGTCATTATACCTGTCGTCTTGATTGTCATCTTACTGCGTCATTATACCTGTCGTCCTGATGTGTTGTCTTACTGCGTCATTATACCTGTCGTCTTGATTGTCATCTTACTGTGTCATTATACCTGTCGTCTTGATTGTCATCTTACTGTGTCAACATACCTGTCGTCTTGGTTGTCATCTTACTGCGTCATTATACCTGTCGTCTTGGTTGTCATCTTACTGTGTCATTATACCTGTCGTCTTGATTGTCATCTTACTGTGTCATTATACCTGTCGTCTTGATTGTCATCTTACTGCGTCATTATATCTGTTGTCCTGATGTGTTGTCTTACTGCGTCATTATACCTGTCGTCTTGGTTGTCATCTTACTGTGTCATTATACCTGTCGTCTTGACTGTCATCTTACTGTGTCATTATACCTGTCGTCCTGGTTGTCATCTTACTGTGTCATTATACCTGTCGTCCTGATTGTCATCTTACTGTGTCATCTTACTGTGTCATTATACATGTCGTCTTGGTTGTCATCTTACTGTGTCATTATACCTGTCGTCCTGGTTGTCATCTTACTGTGTCATTATACCTGTCGTCCTGTTGTGTTGTCTTACTGTGTCATTATACCTGTCGTCCTGATGTGTTGTCTTACTGAGTCATTATACCTGTCATCCTGGTTGTCATCTTACTGTGTCATTATACCTGTCGTCCTGGTTGTCATCTTACTGTGTCATTATACCTGTCGTCCTGGTTGTCATCTTACTGTGTCATTATACCTGTCGTCTTCATTGTCATCTTACTGTGCCATTATACCTGTCGTCCTGATGTGTTGTCTTACTGCGTTATTATACCTGTCGTCCTGATGTGTTGCTCACTGTGTCATTATACCTGTCGTTCTGATGTGTTGTCTCACTGTGTCATTATACCTGTCGTCCTGATGTGTTGTCTTACTGAGTCATTATACCTGTCGTCCTGATGTGTTGTCTCACTGTGTCATTATACCTGTCGTCCTGATGTGTTGTCTTACTGAGTCATTATACCTGTCGTCCTGGTTGTCATCTTACTGCGTCACTATACCTGTCGTCCTGATGTGTTGTCTTACTGCGTCATTATACGTGTCGCCCTGATGTGTTGTCTTACTGCGTCATTATACCTGTCGACCTGATGTATTGTCTTACTGCGTCATTATACCTGTCGTCCTGGTTGTCATCTTACTGCGTCATTATACCTGTCGTCCTGATGTGTTGTCTCACTGCGTCATTATTCCTGTCGTCCTGGTTGTCATCTTACTGTGTCATTATACCTGTCGTCCTGGTTGTCATCTTACTGCGTCATTATACCTGTCGTCTTGATTGTCATCTTACCGTGTCATTATACCTGTCGTCCTGTTGTGTCGTCTCACTGCATCATTATACCTGTCGTCCTGTTGTGTCGTCTTACTGTGTCATTATACCTGTCATCCTGATGTGTTGTCTTACTGTGTCATTATACCTGTCCTCCTGGTTGTCATCTTACTGCGTCATTATACCTGTCGTCCTGCTGTGTTGTCTTACTGTGTCATTATACCTGTCGATCTGATGTGTCGTCTTACTGCGTCATTATACCTGTCGTCCTGATGTGTTGTCTTACTGTGTCATTATACCTGTCGTCCTGGATGTCATCTTACTGCGTCATTATACCTGTCGTCCTGGTTGTCATCTTACTGTGTCATTATACCTGTCGTCCTGATGTGTTGTCTTACTGCGTCAATATACCTGACATCTTGATTGTCATCTTACTGCGTCATTATACCTGTCGTCTTGGTTGTCATCTTACTGCATCATTATACCTGTCGTCCTGATGTGTTGTCTTACTGCGTCATTATAGCTGTCGTCTTGATTGTCATCTTACTGCGTCATTATACCTGTTGTCCTGATGTGTTGTCTTACTGCGTCACTATACCTGTCGTCCTGATGTGTTGTCTCACTGTGTCATTATACCTGTCGTCCTGATGTGTCATCTTACTGAGTCATTATACCTGTCGTCCTGATGTGTTGTCTCACTGTGTCATTATACCTGTCGTCCTGATGTGTTGTCTTACTGCGTCATTATACCTGTCCTCATGGTTGTCATCTTACTGCGTCACTATACCTGTCGTCCTGATGTGTTGTCTTACTGCGTCATTATACCTGTCGACCTGATGTGTTGTCTTACTGCGTCATTATACCTGTCGACCTGATGTATTGTCTTACTGCGTCATTATACCTGTCGTCCTGGTTGTCATCTTACTGTGTCATTATACCTGTCGTCCTGATGTGTTGTCTTACTGCGTCATTATTCCTGTCGTCCTGGTTGTCATCTTACTGTGTCATTATACCTGTCGTCCTGGTTGTCATCTTACTGCGTCATTATACCTGTTGTCTTGATTGTCATCTTACCTTGTCATTATACCTGTCGTCCTGTTGTGTCGTCTCACTGCATCATTATACCTGTCGTCCTGTTGTGTCGTCTTACTGTGTCATTATACCTGTCATCCTGACGTGTTGTCTTACTGTGTCATTATACCTGTCGTCCTGGTTGTCATCTTACTGCGTCATTATACCTGTCGTCCTGCTGTGTTGTCTTACTGTGTCATTATACCTGTCGATCTGATGTGTCGTCTTACTGCGTCATTATACCTGTCGTCCTGATGTGTTGTCTTACTGTGTCATTATACCTGTCGTCCTGGATGTCATCTTACTGCGTCATTATACCTGTCGTCCTGATGTGTTGTCTTACTGCGTCATTATACCTGTCGTCTTGGTTGTCATCTTACTGTGTCATTATACCTGTCGTCTTGACTGTCATCTTACTGTGTCATTATACCTGTCGTCCTGGTTGTCATCTTACTGTCATACCTGTCGTCTTGATTGTCATCTTACTGTTTCATTATACCTGTCGTCTTGATTGTCATCTTACTGCGTCATTATACCTGTCGTCTTGATTGTCATCTTACTGTGTCATTATACCTGTCGTCCTGATGTGTTGTCTTACTGTGTCATTACACCTGTCGTCTTGATTGTCATCTTACTGTGTCATTATACCTGTCGTCCTGATGTGTTGTCTTACTGCGTCATTATACCTGTCGTCTTGGTTGTCATCTTACTGTGTCATTATACCTGTCGTCTTGACTGTCATCTTACTGTGTCATTATACCTGTCGTCCTGGTTGTCATCTTACTGTCATACCTGTCGTCTTGATTGTCATCTTACTGTTTCATTATACCTGTCGTCTTGATTGTCATCTTACTGCGTCATTATACCTGTCGTCTTGATTGTCATCTTACTGTGTCATTATACCTGTCGTCCTGATGTGTTGTCTTACTGTGTCATTACACCTGTCGTCTTGATTGTCATCTTACTGTGTCATTATACCTGTCGTCCTGATGTGTTGTCTTACTGCGTCATTATACCTGTCATCTTGATTGTCATCTGACTGTGTCATTATACCTGTCGTCCTGATGTGTTGTCTTACTGCGTCATTATACCTGTCGTCTTGATTGTCATCTTACTGCGTCATTATACCTGTTGTCTTGGTTGTCATCTTACTGCGTCATTATACCTGTCGTCTTGGTTGTCATCTTACTGTGTCATTGTACCTGTCGTCTTGATTGTCATCTTACTTTGTCATTATACCGGTCGTCTTGATTGTCATCTTACTGTGTCATTATACCTGTCGTCCTGATGTGTTGTCTTACTGCGTCATTATACCTGTCGTCTTGATTGTCATCTTACTGCGTCATTATACCTGTCGTCTTGGTTGTCATCTTACTGCGTCATTATACCTGTCGTCTTGGTTGTCATCTTACTGTGTCATTGTACCTGTCGTCTTGACTGTCATCTTACTGTGTCATTATACCTGTCGTCCTGATGTGTTCTCTTACTGCGTCATTATACCTGTCGTCTTGATTGTCATCTTACTGCGTCATTATACCTGTCGTCCTGATGTGGTGTCTTACTGCGTCATTATACCTGTCGTCTTGGTTGTCATCTTACTGTGTCATTATACCTGTCGTCCTGATGTGTTGTCTTACTGCTTCATTATACCTGTCGTCTTGATTGTCATCTTACTGTGTCATCTTACTGTGTCATTATACCTGTCGTCCTGATGTGTTGTCTTACTGCGTCATTATACCTGTCGTCTTGATTGTCATCTTACTGCGTCATTATGCCTGTCGTCTTGGTTGTCATCTTACTGTGTCATTGTACCTGTCGTCTTGATTGTCATCTTACTGTGTCATTATACCTGTCGTCCTGATGTGTTGTCTTACTGCGTCATTATACCTGTCGTCTTGATTGTCATCTTACTGCGTCATAATACCTGTCGTCCTGATGTTTTGTCTTACTGCGTCATTATACCTGTCATCTTGATTGTCATCTTACTGTGTCATTATACCTGTCGTCCTGATGTGTTGTCTTACTGCGTCATTATACCTGTCGTCTTGATTGTCATCTTACTGTCATTATACCTGTCGTCCTGATGTGTTGTCTTACTGCGTCATTATACCTGTCGTCTTCGTTGTCATCTTACTGTGTCATTATACCTGTCGTCTTGATTGTCATCTAACTGTGTCATTTTCCCTTTCGTCTTGATTGTCATCCTACTGTGTCAATATACCTGTCGCCTTGGTTGTCATCTTACTGTGTCATGATACCTGTCGTCCTGATGTGTTGTCTTACTGCGTCCTTATACCTGTCTTCCTGGTTCTCATCTTACTGTGTCATTATAGATGTCATCTTGATTGTCATCTTACTGTGTCATCTTACTGCGTCATTATACCTGTCGTCTTGATTGTCATCTTACTGTTTCATTATACCTGTCGTCCTGGTTGTCATCTTACTGTGTCATCTTACTGTGTCATTATACATGTCGTCTTGATTGTCATCTTACTGTGTCATTATACCTGTCGTCCTGATGTGTTGTCTTACTGCGTCATTATACCTGTCGTCTTGATTGTCATCTTACTGTGTCATACCTGTCGTCCTGATGTGTTGTCTTACTGCGTCATTATACCTGTCGTCTTGATTGTCATCTTACTGCGTCATTATACCTGTCGTCCTGATGTGGTGTCTTACTGCGTCATTATACTTGTCGTCTTGATTGTCATCTTACTGTTTCATTATACCTGTCAACCTGGTTGTCATCTTACTGTGTCATTATACCTGTCGTCCTGATGTGTTGTCTTACTGTGTCATTATACCTGTCGTCTTGGTTGTCATCTTACTGTGTCATTATACCTGTCGTCATGATGTGTTGTCTTACTCTTTCATTATACCTGTCGTCCTGGTTGTCATTTTACTGTGTCATCTTACTGTGTCATTATAGATGTCGTCTTGATTGTCATCTTACTGCGTCATCTTACTGCGTCATTATACCTGTCGTCTTGATTGTCATCTTACTGTGTCATTATACCTGTCGTCTTGATTGTCATCTTACTGCGTCATAATACCTGTCGTCCTGATGTGTTGTCTTACTGCGTCATTATACCTGTCATCTTGATTGTCATCTTACTGTGTCATTATACCTGTCGTCCTGATGTGTTGTCTTACTGCGTCATTATACCTGTCGTCTTGATTGTCATCTTACTGTCATTATACCTGTCGTCCTAATGTGTTGTCTTACTGCTTCATTATACCTGTCGTCTTCGTTGTCATCTTACTGTGTCATTATACCTGTCGTCTTGATTGTCATCTTACTGTGTCATTTTCCCTTTCGTCTTGATTGTCATCTTACTGTGTCAATATACCTGTCGCATTGGTTGTCATCTTACTGTGTCATGATACCTGTCGTCCTGATGTGTTGTCTTACTGCGTCCTTATACCTGTCTTCCTGGTTCTCATTTTACTGTGTCATTATAGATGTCGTCCTGATTGTCATCTTACTGTCATTATACCTGTCGTCTTGGTTGTCATCTTACTGTGTCATTATACCTGTCGTCTTGATTGTCATCTTACTGTGTCATTGTACCTGTCGTCTTGATTGTCATCTTACAGTGTCATTATACCTGTCGTCCTGATGTGTTGTCTTACTGCGTCATTATACCTGTCGTCTTGATTGTCATCTTACTGCGTCATTATACCTGTCGTCCTGATGTGTTGTCTTACTGCGTCATTATACCTGTCGTCGTGGTTGTCATCTTACTGTGTCATTATACCTGTTGTCTTGATTGTCATCTTACTGTGTCATTATACCTGTCGTCTTGATTGTCATCTTACTGCGTCATTATACCTGTCGTCCTGATGTGTTGTCTTACTGCGTCATTATACCTGTTGTCTTGATTGTCATCTTACTGTGTCATTATACCTGTTGTCTTGATTGTCATCTTACTGTGTCATTATACCTGTTGTCTTGATTGTCATCTTACTGTGTCATTATACCTGTCGTCTTGGTTGTCATCTTACTGTGTCATTATACCTGTCGTCCTGATTGTCATCTTACTGTCATTATACTTGTCGTCTTGGTTGTCATCTTACTGTGTCATTATACCTGTCGTCTTGATTGTCATCTCACTGTGTCATTATACCTGTCGTCTTGATTGTCATCTCACTGTGTCATTATACCTGTCGTCTTGATTGTCATCTTACTGTGTCATTATACCTGTCGTCCTGATGTGTTGTCTTACTGCGTCATTATACCTGTCGTCTTGATTGTCATCTTACTGCGTCATTATACCTGTCGTCTTGGTTGTCATCTTACTGTGTCATTGTACCTGTCGTCTTGATTGTCATCTTACTGTGTCATTATACCTGTCGTCCTGATGTGTTGTCTTACTGCGTCATTATACCTGTCGTCTTGATTGTCATCTTACTGTGTCATTATACATGTCGTCCTGATGTGTTGTCTTACTGCGTCATTATACCTGTCGTCTTGATTGTCATCTTACTGTGTCATTATACCTGTCGTCTTGGTTGTCATCTTACTGCGTCATTATACCTGTCGTCTTGGTTGTCATCTTACTGTCATTATACCTGTCGTCTTGATTGTCATCTTACTGTGTCATTATACCTGTCGTCTTGATTGTCATCTTACTGCGTCATTATACCTGTCGTCTTGACTGTCATCTTACTGTGTCATTATACCTGTCGTCCTGATTGTCATCTTACTGTCATTATACCTGTCGTCTTGGTTGTCATCTTACTGTGTCATTATACCTGTCGTCTTGATTGTCATCTCACTGTGTCATTATACCTGTCGTCTTGATTGTCATCTCACTGTGTCATTATACCTGTCGTCTTGATTGTCATCTTACTGTGTCATTATACCTGTCGTCCTGATGTGTTGTCTTACTGCGTCATTATACCTGTCGTCTTGATTGTCATCTTACTGCGTCATTATACCTGTCGTCTTGGTTGTCATCTTACTGAGTCATTGTACTGTGTCATTATAGATGTCGTCTTGATTGTCATCTTACTGTGTCATCTCACTGTGTCATTATACCTGTCGTCTTGATTGTCATCTTACTGTGTCATTATACCTGTCGTCCTGGTTGTCATCTTACTGCGTCATTATACCTGTCGTCGTGGTTGTCATCTTACTGTGTCATTATACCTGTCGTCTTGATTGTCATCTTACTGTGTCATTATACCTGTTGTCCTGGTTGTCATCTTACTGTGTCATTATACCGGTCGTCTTGATTGTCATCTTACAGTCATTATACCTGTCGTCCTGATGTGTTGTCTTACTGCGTCATTATACCTGTCGTCTTGGATGTCATCTTACTGTGTCATTATACCTGTCGTCCTGATGTGTTGTCTTACTGCGTCATTATACCTGTCGTCTTGATTGTCATCTTACTGCGTCATTATACCTGTCGTCTTGGTTGTCATCTTACTGCGTCATTATACCTGTCGTCTAGGTTGTCATCTTACTGTGTCATTGTACCTGTCGTCTTGATTGTCATCTTACAGTGTCATTATACCTGTCGTCCTGATGTGTTTCTTACTGCGTCATTATACCTGTCGTCTTGATTGTCATCTTACTGCGTCATTATACCTGTCGTCCTGATGTGTTGTCTTACTGCGTCATTATACCTGTCGTCTTGATTGTCATCTTACTGTGTCATTATACCTGTCGTCTTGATTGTCATCTTACTGTGTCAACATACCTGTCGTCTTGGTTGTCATCTTACTGCGTCATTATACCTGTCGTCTTGGTTGTCATCTTACTGTGTCATTATACCTGTCGTCTTGATTGTCATCTTACTGTGTCATTATACCTGTCGTCTTGATTGTCATCTTACTGCGTCATTATATCTGTTGTCCTGATGTGTTGTCTTACTGCGTCATTATACCTGTCGTCTTGGTTGTCATCTTACTGTGTCATTATACCTGTCGTCTTGACTGTCATCTTACTGTGTCATTATACCTGTCGTCCTGGTTGTCATCTTACTGTGTCATTATACCTGTCGTCCTGATTGTCATCTTACTGTGTCATCTTACTGTGTCATTATACATGTCGTCTTGGTTGTCATCTTACTGTGTCATTATACCTGTCGTCCTGGTTGTCATCTTACTGTGTCATTATACCTGTCGTCCTGTTGTGTTGTCTTACTGTGTCATTATACCTGTCGTCCTGATGTGTTGTCTTACTGAGTCATTATACCTGTCATCCTGGTTGTCATCTTACTGTGTCATTATACCTGTCGTCCTGGTTGTCATCTTACTGTGTCATTATACCTGTCGTCCTGGTTGTCATCTTACTGTGTCATTATACCTGTCGTCTTCATTGTCATCTTACTGTGCCATTATACCTGTCGTCCTGATGTGTTGTCTTACTGCGTTATTATACCTGTCGTCCTGATGTGTTGCTCACTGTGTCATTATACCTGTCGTTCTGATGTGTTGTCTCACTGTGTCATTATACCTGTCGTCCTGATGTGTTGTCTTACTGAGTCATTATACCTGTCGTCCTGATGTGTTGTCTCACTGTGTCATTATACCTGTCGTCCTGATGTGTTGTCTTACTGAGTCATTATACCTGTCGTCCTGGTTGTCATCTTACTGCGTCACTATACCTGTCGTCCTGATGTGTTGTCTTACTGCGTCATTATACGTGTCGCCCTGATGTGTTGTCTTACTGCGTCATTATACCTGTCGACCTGATGTATTGTCTTACTGCGTCATTATACCTGTCGTCCTGGTTGTCATCTTACTGCGTCATTATACCTGTCGTCCTGATGTGTTGTCTCACTGCGTCATTATTCCTGTCGTCCTGGTTGTCATCTTACTGTGTCATTATACCTGTCGTCCTGGTTGTCATCTTACTGCGTCATTATACCTGTCGTCTTGATTGTCATCTTACCGTGTCATTATACCTGTCGTCCTGTTGTGTCGTCTCACTGCATCATTATACCTGTCGTCCTGTTGTGTCGTCTTACTGTGTCATTATACCTGTCATCCTGATGTGTTGTCTTACTGTGTCATTATACCTGTCCTCCTGGTTGTCATCTTACTGCGTCATTATACCTGTCGTCCTGCTGTGTTGTCTTACTGTGTCATTATACCTGTCGATCTGATGTGTCGTCTTACTGCGTCATTATACCTGTCGTCCTGATGTGTTGTCTTACTGTGTCATTATACCTGTCGTCCTGGATGTCATCTTACTGCGTCATTATACCTGTCGTCCTGGTTGTCATCTTACTGTGTCATTATACCTGTCGTCCTGATGTGTTGTCTTACTGCGTCAATATACCTGACATCTTGATTGTCATCTTACTGCGTCATTATACCTGTCGTCTTGGTTGTCATCTTACTGCATCATTATACCTGTCGTCCTGATGTGTTGTCTTACTGCGTCATTATAGCTGTCGTCTTGATTGTCATCTTACTGCGTCATTATACCTGTTGTCCTGATGTGTTGTCTTACTGCGTCACTATACCTGTCGTCCTGATGTGTTGTCTCACTGTGTCATTATACCTGTCGTCCTGATGTGTCATCTTACTGAGTCATTATACCTGTCGTCCTGATGTGTTGTCTCACTGTGTCATTATACCTGTCGTCCTGATGTGTTGTCTTACTGCGTCATTATACCTGTCCTCATGGTTGTCATCTTACTGCGTCACTATACCTGTCGTCCTGATGTGTTGTCTTACTGCGTCATTATACCTGTCGACCTGATGTGTTGTCTTACTGCGTCATTATACCTGTCGACCTGATGTATTGTCTTACTGCGTCATTATACCTGTCGTCCTGGTTGTCATCTTACTGTGTCATTATACCTGTCGTCCTGATGTGTTGTCTTACTGCGTCATTATTCCTGTCGTCCTGGTTGTCATCTTACTGTGTCATTATACCTGTCGTCCTGGTTGTCATCTTACTGCGTCATTATACCTGTTGTCTTGATTGTCATCTTACCTTGTCATTATATCTGTCGTCCTGTTGTGTCGTCTCACTGCATCATTATACCTGTCGTCCTGTTGTGTCGTCTTACTGTGTCATTATACCTGTCATCCTGACGTGTTGTCTTACTGTGTCATTATACCTGTCGTCCTGGTTGTCATCTTACTGCGTCATTATACCTGTCGTCCTGCTGTGTTGTCTTACTGTGTCATTATACCTGTCGATCTGATGTGTCGTCTTACTGCGTCATTATACCTGTCGTCCTGATGTGTTGTCTTACTGTGTCATTATACCTGTCGTCCTGGATGTCATCTTACTGCGTCATTATACCTGTCGTCCTGTGTGTCATCTTACTGTTTCATTATACCTGTCGTCCTGATGTGTTGTCTTACTGCGTCATTATACCTGTCGATCTGATGTGTCGTCTTACTGCGTCATTATACCTGTCGTCCTGATGTGTTGTCTTACTGTGTCATTATACATGTCGTCTTGATTGTCATCTCACTGTGTCATTATACCTGTCGTCTTGATTGTCATCTTACTGTTTCATTATACCTGTCGTCCTGATGTGTTGTCTTACTGCGTCATTATACCTGTCGTCTTGGTTGTCATCTTACTGCGTTATTATATCTGTCGTCCTGACGTGTTGTCCTACTGCGTCATTATACCTGTCGTCTTGGTTGTCATCTTACTGCGTTATTATACCTGTCGTCTTGATTGTTATCTTACTGTGTCATTATACCTGTCATCCTGATGTGTTGTCTTACTGCGTCATTATACCTGTTGTCTTGGTGGTCATCTTACTGCGTTATTATACCTGTCGTCCTGATGTGTCGTCTTACTGCGTCATTATACCTGTCGTCTTGGTTGTCATCTTACTGCGTTATTATACCTGTCGTCTTGGTTGTCATCTTACTGTGTCATTATACCTGTCGTCTTGGTTGTCATCTTACTGCATTATTATACCTGTCGTCCTGATGTGTTGTCTTACTGCGTCATTATACCTGTCGTCTTGGTTGTCATCTTACTGCGTCATTATACCTGTCGTCCTGATGTGTTGTCTTACTGCGTCATTATACCTGTCGTCCTGGTTGTCATGTTCCTGTGTCATTATACCTGTCGTCTTGGTTGTCATCTTACTGTGTCATTATACCTGTCGTCTTGGTTGTCATCTTACTGCGTCATTATACCTGTCGTCCTGATGCGTTGTCTTACTGCGTCATTATACCTGTCGTCTTGATTGTCATCTTACTGCGTCATTATACCTGTCGTCCTGATGTGTTGTCTTACTGTGTCCCTATACCTGTCGTCCTGATGCGTTGTCTTACTGCGTCATTATACCTGTCGTCTTGGTTGTCATCTTACTGTGTCATTATACCTGTCGTCTTGGTTGTCATCTTACTGCGTCATTATACCTGTCGTCCTGATGTGTTGTCTTACTGCGTCATTATACCTGTCGTCCTAGTTGTCATCTTCCTGTGTCATTATACCTGTCTTCTTGGTTGTCATCTTCCTGTGTCATTATACCTGTCGTCCTGATGTGTTGTCTCACTGCGACATTATACCTGTCGGTTGTCATCTTACTGCGTCATTATACTTGTCGTCCTGATGTGTTGTCTTACTGCGTCATTATACCTGTCGTCTTGATTGTCATCTTACTGTGTCATTATACCTGTCGTCCTGATGTGTCGTCTTACTGTGTCATTATACCTGTCGTCCTGGTTGTCATGTTCCTGTGTCATTATACCTGTCGTCCTGGTTGTCATGTTCCTGTGTCATTATACCTGTCGTCTTGGTTGTCATCTTACTGTGTCATTATACCTGTCGTCTTGATGTGTCGTCTTACTGTGTCATTATACCTGTCGTCTTGATGTGTCGTCTTACTGCGTCATTATACCCGACATCCTGGTTGTTTTAATGGCTATACCATTCCATGTAACATATACTGTAATCTTCATCCTCGATACGTCTGACTCACCTTTACAAGTGCAGCATTAAAGTTGGTTCGTGTTCAGGGGCAGAACTTGCACATTCTGGTTCTCTGTCTAAGTTGAGCAGATGGAAAAACAGAGTCACAGAGTCATGATACTGGAGAGCTGAGACCAATTGGATCAGACACACCTACACTACAAGTGTTATACAAGAGCAGCAGCTGATGGCTTTGTTACTCCTTAACCTGTTAAATTAACTGCTATTGTCAAGTTATTTACAGATCGATTTGATATTTGCCAAAAAAATTAACTCCCCATTCTTTCAAATTCTGTGTTTTAGTCTTTACATTTTAACAACAAATCTCATCCTGAGAAAATGAATAATGTTTGGAACTCAGACATAGCAATTCCTATGTTTTTAGATCCAATAAGACTTTCAGGCCTCAGGATTGCCTACATTTCCAATCTCTAAATGAAAGTTTGCTGTTGAGTATGTAAACCAAAACCACTCAATCCTTTCACATTAAAATCATTCTCCCTATTCATATTCATGCTTTTGTAATCCCTCATCTCCAATAGTTTCCTTGAGGCTTAAAAGCTCAGGAGGTGAAGAAGCTCCAATATTAGAAGCCAAAACATGATGAAACCTCCATAAATGTTTAACTGACACCGCTGAGACTGCTCTGATGAGTCTACTGGTTTCTGCTCTCAAACCCGCAGGTTGTTTTTCTTTTCTGTTTTTCTCTCTTTAATCTATCATGCAAGCCTTGTAGTAGGTCAAGTGCAGTATAATATTGTCCGTTTCCAAGTTGAATAAGTGGAGGATGGAAACATGGACGTTTGCCTTTGATGTCTTTTGCATCACGTCCTGAGTTGAACAAAGCACCACTGTGACTCGTCAACCCACCATCTGAAAATGTGCACGGACAGACACTGTTTTAATGTTCAGTGAGGAATAAGGTCACGGAGGGTAGCAGGCTGACTCATCTCCTCCTGCTTCAGACCTGTTTGAGTTTCTGGCCGGGTGATAGTAAGACTTGTAAAGCGCTCAGATTTGTTCCTGTGATGGAAAACTTGGCCTGCACAGGGGACGACTGAGATCACAGAGCCACATGTTTTAGAGGCACTTCATGAGAGACAGTGTGAGCTCATTCCATGACTGTGGAGAAATGATTCAATTTACAGGTCCCTCTTTCAGAGGAAATATTTTAGCTGGGAATTTCTAAAGAAGTGAGCACTAAATTAAAATTACAGCTTTATTCCTTAGAAAATATAAACTGTAAACAAGCCTTAGCCATGCATGGGAACTTAATAGGGTAATTTTTTACCTATTTTGTTGTCTTAAAGCTCCTGTGAGGAGTTTTTCGCTGGTTATGAAACAGATTGAAATTAATTCTGATTACTCTTTATGAGCTACAAAAGCAAACCAGACGATCAGAGACAAGATTGAGTCTTTCTATAGTTATTTTTAATGCCTGAATCTGCTGGCTGCTTTGTTTACATTTTCCAGGGCAAAAATGTAAAGTGAGTGAAACATATGACTGTTAAAGAAAGCAGGATGAGATTTTTTGTTTAAAACCACCACTTAAGCATGTACAGGACAAAATCTGCAAAGAGATAAGAGGTACCGCTTTGTCCACAGGGGGCGCCAAAATCAACACAAACCGAAAGTTCCTCACAGGAGCTTAAAATTTGTATTTATCACAGTATCGATTGAAACAGACTTCCTAAACGTCATCATGGTGACTGTTCACTTGTAATTTGAATAATTTGCTTAGTTTTTAGGGCTGCACGGTGGTGCAGTGATAAGCGCTTTCGCCACGCAGCTAGAAGGTTCCTGGTTCGAATCCCGGTTCGGACATTGGGGGCCATTCTGTGAGGAGTTTGCATGTTCTCCCCATGCATGAGTTCTCTCTGAGTACTCTGGCTTCCTCCCACAGTCCAAAGACATGCTCGTTGGGTTCATAGGTGACTCTAAAATTGCCCATAGGTGTGAATGTGAGCACGAATGGTTTGTCTCTATGTGTCAGCCCTGTGATTGATTGCTGATCAGTCCAGGTTGTACCCCACCTCTCGCCCAGTGACAGCTGGCATAGGCTCCAGCCCCTCTGGGACCCTGAACAGGATAAGCTAAAAGATAATGGGTATATGGATTTAGTTTAAATGGCTAGATGCTGCTCGCAACATTTCCAAGGATGGAGTTCCTCGGTCATTTAAGAATTTAAACAATGACATATTCACCAAATGTTAAATAACATGACAATATTTCAACTGCCTGATAGACAGGCACGCCCAGTATTTCAAATACAATTTCTGATGAGCTTATAATTCCTATATTATTGTACAATCATGGATTTGCTAAGGTAATGAAAGTCTGCATTTATATAAACCATCACTAAATGTTTCAGCCTTGCTATGGAATCCTCACAATACCCACCCCTGCAATTCTCCTGTGTCATTTCCACCTGCCACCTCATTTAACACACATCATGTCTGCATATGCACTGTTAAAATAGGTTGGACTCCATTCCTGGACGTCAGTCTTTGTCTTTTTAGTGCTACCAGAGAGATCAGTCACATAACTTGTGTCATTTAAGGCTACACATCATGCTGCACAGGAAGAGCACATCTTTCTTCTTATTCCATCAGACATTTATTGGAGCAGTTTAATTGTCCCAAACAGTTTTCATATTTATATGCTGTTGTTGGTGCTGTTTTATATCCTGTTGAACTCCATTAAGTATTAAGTTTTACTTTAATATGTTCCTTTAATGCTTGTACATGTTTGTACAGTTCAAGCTGATGGTCTTAAATGAATGCAACTGATGAATAGGAAGCTGTTTTTCATTAATGACATTTTCCTTTAATGGATTAACTCACACATGTGTGTCCAATGTGTTGCTTTTATGTATGTGCAGATAAAAGAGAATGATCAGAACAAACAGGATTACCAGCAGGACCCTGATATCCTCTAATGACTCTGATGGAATGTCCTGTTTTCGTTGGGGTCATTCGGGCCCAAAGGAGCAGTCGGCATGGAAATAAATCTGTATAAAAGAAAAAAAGGTTGCAGGGGACGCTTTTGTTATCACCGTCCTGGGTCACACAGCCTGTGTTCTGCAGCATTAGATCAGAAACATGTGTTGCCATGTTTTCTTCATGTTCAGTCAATGGGGCCTATAACTTGAGCCTCTGGAATCACTGGGAGTTACAGCAGCTAAAGATAACAGGGGGGTCGGAGCACAGCGGTGGGCTCTGTGCTTCTGTAAGTCGGGATCACTCGGCCCTGACAAAAAGAGGTGGATAACATGCACCATTGAATTCTGCTACAGCAGCAAGTGATACAGTGCGATCTATTGATTATTCTCGCTTGCTTCAAGATAAAACTAGTAAACAATGTGACACCACAGAAATGCTCACCTGTCTTTTTTCAGCATGTTTTTTTCATGTTTCCGTCGTTGCATTTGTTTCGGACTTTTGCATGTGTTTTTGAATTTGCAGCCTGTTTCTTCTAATGGAAAGATTGCCCTTATCGGCCACCATAGTTTTTGAATTTGCACAATGACATTTGAGCTACGAGCCAGCACACAACATAAACAAACTTTATACTCACCTTTGTGACCAACAACTCTGGAGTTTCAGACTGTTTGAGACCATTCATTCGTGGGTGTGAGATGCAGAAAATGACTCTTGGCACTGTTGAATCGGGTTTCCATGGTAACCTAATCGCTGCAATCAGACGGATAAACAAAGCAGTAAACACATGAGTTTACAGCTCTCGAGGATTTCAAGTTTATACTTAACAGAATGAGGTCACACACATTCACATGCACTAACACGTTTGTGCACAAAACTGCACAGACACCAGACACCAATATAACAGGCCTCGTTCACAAAACAAGTCTGCAACAAAACAACACGATGATTGAAGGGGATGGTGTGACAGGCCAGGAGGTTTTGTAAAAACAATTTGCAAAACAAATGTCAGAATAAAGATAACGTAAACTAGGTGAAAAGATTGCAGGGGGTCATATGTTGTATGTTGGAAAATATGTGACATGAGATATTGGACTGCATAAATATATTTGACTTCCCTTGATCGATCTGTTCTCTCTCGTGCCTGCAGTAAAAATAACTGACTCACATGTTCCAGGCAGCAGTAAAGGAGGGGTGCATGAAAAAGACGGGGTGAAAAGAGGGGAAACAGAACCGATGACCTACTACGTGATTGGCTCCAGGAGTTTCATTCTTTCACTCCTTCACTGTGCTCCACTTTGTGAGTGAGCATGTTGAGCCGGAGCGTTATTTATGAGCTGAATGTAAAGAAGACATGCAGAGATCGGCACGAATGCACCAGAAATACATACTGAGCATTGGGTGCGTTACAGCTGAAGGTTTAAGTGGTTGCATGTGTTCAAGCACATTGTAAAGGTTTGAAACTCGCCCATGTTTAGCAAAAATTACAGGTTTATTTGTGCAAATACACGACACCAGTTTTCAGCAGAACTAAAACGTTTGAAAACATCACACCTGTTCTTAGATCCATCCACTGGCTCCCCGTCAAAATTTCATTTTAAAATCCTCCTCCTTGTGTACAAAGCTTGAAATGGCTTTGCTCCTCAGTACATAACAGACGTGCTAATCAGCTTCAAACCAGCTAGAACACTCGGGTCCACAGGGAGTGGTCTTTTGACCCTCCCAAAGCAGGGGACGCTGCTTTCAGTATTTATGCCCCAAGGATCAGTGTGTGTATGTGTGTGTGAACTTTGATATTTGAGTTTTTATTTTATTTTTTTCTGCTCCTCTGAACTTTATATAACTGTTTTTTAATTTTCACCTTTTTAATAATATTGCAAGTGCTTTTTCCCTTCATGTGAAGCACACTGTGTTGCCCTGAGTATGAAACGTACTATATAAATAAAGTTTGACTTCACTTGACAATATGCAACGCAGATGCATCTGGAAGGAGATGGATTGTGTTTCTCATTATCACACTATTTAATAATGTGAGACATAGCAGGAACCTTCCAGGAAAGCACCAACAGCAGAAATGGAATGCCAGTCTGCCTCATGTACTACGCCATGATTCATCTACAGCTAAAATATTTGTTTAACCAAAACTTTTCTGGGTTTCCTTCATTTTCTTCAACAATTATCATATTGTGTTTTTATTAAAACCCGAGACAGATGAGGAACTAAAGGTTAAACCTGCTGACCACCGAACATTAAAAAATGAGTTCAAAAATTGTCAATACGTGGGGTAGAGCAGGCGCCCCATATAGAGAGGCTACAAATGGAAATCTTACTGTAACTCATATAGCGCTTTCACACTACATGTCACATTCACCCATTCACACACACATTCACACACTGGTGGCACAGGCTGCTACGTAAGGTCACATTCACACACCCTTGCCTATGCCATCAGGAGCAATTTGGGGTTTGGTGTCTTGCCGAAGGACACTTGAACATGTAGACTGAGGGAGCTGGGGATCGAACCACCAACCAATTGAAAGACGACCAACTCTACCACTGAGGCCACAGCCGCCCCTGGTTAGTCCTATAGTGCTTAACGCAGCGGGCGCAGGCTTAAGTCCTGTCCTCAGCCCTTTGCTGCATGTCATCCCCCATTCTCCTCCCCAGTATTTCCTGTCTCTCTTCAGCTGTCCTATCAATAAAGGCAAAAATAGCCCAAACTAAATCCCCCAAAAAGTACAGTTTATCTCCCTTGTTCCAATGTGGGAAAAAGTATAAATTCCACAAACTCACAGAAATGGACCAAACTCGGGCACTTAGAGCAGTTACAATAAAACAAGCCACACTATGTTCTTCAGGTTCAATGGTCAAAGGTTCAGGTAACTCATAAATGTTCACACCTTTAGATTAAATAATTCAGATCTCATAACTATAAACATTGCTGCACATCTTAAACAGATTGTGCCAGTATTCTAACTCCACTATAGTTTCATACAGTATATATTTTACATATTTCTCCATAGGATTTCCCCATAAATTAATCTACATCTTCCAGTTATATTCCCTGTTGATTTAACGGCTGTTCATTTCAATCTGCACTTGCATATAGAAAAGGCAGACCTAAACCATGCCTGGGCAGATAAATATACATACATGTACAAAACACACACAACTGTAATTATCCCACTGACTGCTGCTTCCTGTCTACGCTGCACACTCCGTGCCAGAGTGAGGAGGGGCTGCGTGAAGGATATTAGAAACATGACAGGGTTCAGAAGAGTTCAGTAGAGCACTCTCCTCAAAGAGCAGCTCACTTCATTTAACCCCTGACTGGATTGCAAAATACTTTTGACTGAGCAAAAAGCTAAATGCGTTGACAACCGAATCCAGTGATGAATGCAAACACAGTTGTTCCGAGACCGTATAGAGCATGAGAAGAGAGGGAAACGTGGATATAAATTACTTTTGTCTTCCCGCTATAGTTGTTCTAACCCCTGTTCTTGTTGAAGGCCAAACTCCAACCATCTGGTTTTGTTTCGTCTCCGTCTTGAAGACTAAAATACTCAATACTCATCGGCGTTTAAACACTCACTTTACAGACATCACAATGAGAATCTCCTGCTGCTCCGAGAGCTGGAAAACAGAGATCCATCGTAAACTCATCGAGCAGCACGCTCAGAATGTCCAGCATTCGCTCGCTATCACGAGCGTGTTGCCAAAACCCTTTTTACCGTCAATGTGATTTACATGCTCACTGACACGGAGGACAGCCGGTGACATGTCTGTAACTCAGCGATGACGAGGTCAATGCCAAACAGCCGTGTGGATTTTGAGGGCTCCAATAATATTTCTGGGTAAAAATATCAACAAATTCCAAAATCTAACTATAGCTCAGTTCAGCAGTTAGCTCTCAGTTAGATGTATGCTCGAAAATAGAAACCACACACTGCCTGACATCCTGCTGTACCATGGCCCAGTTCCACAGATCCCTTAAAGGTGGGTCCATGATAATAAATAATACCAAATACAAAAAGAGCGAGCAGAATCTTCAAGCGTTGGAATGTGTTTGACACTACAGAGTCAACTTCACTTGAGCGTCCCTCAGTCAGACCCTCAGAGACACACGCACAAACATATATACAGAACGTGCATACACATGTTGAGAGAACACATACATTACCTCCACCCAAATTTACAATCACAGGTGACATAAGCATGTGTGAACCATGACGGACTAGTAGTGTGGGTAGATGTTGCGTTTTCTTTAAGCTGCAGGAAGTTTCACAGCATGTTTTATACACAAACACATCTGAAGTCTATATAAAGGGATAACATAAATCATCACTTATGCGCCTTTATACATGTGTGTTGGTGAGTGCACGGGACGTTTTCAGGAGGGGTGCTGTTGTGGTTCCCTGAGCCAATCACAGCGTGTAGGTGAGTGTGGGAGTGGCTCAAATTAGCAACTGGGCCCCACTCAGACCGGCGAACATGGCGAAAGAGCGATGCATAGTTGGCCTTCTTTCTGTTGGACAGGAAGGTGCCTCAAACCGGGTCGGACAAGCTAACCGGATGTTAGCATGCTAGCGCAAAGGTAAGGTAACAAAGAAGAAGAAAGCATTAGCACCAGGTGCCGGTAAAACAGGTGAGGCACTGTGAGATTTGGAACCGGAGATAAATGCAGATACTACAAAGAGTTTTGTGTTAATCCTTTGAATAAATGAATGAAAATTAAGTGAAAAGTTTGAAAGGTAAAACTGGCATATCATAAGTCTACACATCTATTCTCAGCATGATTCTCACCGTAAGAGAAATGATCCACGTCGATGTATTATGAAGGTAAGATGCACAGTTTTTGGGGTTTTTTTAAGATTATTTTTTGGGCCTTTTATGCCTTCATTTCAGAGAGGACAGTCGACAGTGGCAGAAATGGAGGAAGAGAGAGTGGAGACAACACGTGGCAAAGGGCCGAGGGCGGGAGTTGAACCCTGGACCGCCACATTGAGGACTGTAGCCTCTGTACATGGACGCCGATTCAACTGCTTTTTTTACCCCGTGTTTTACAGGGGTTTTGTCGGAACACACTTTAACATGAAAACAAAACCAACGGAGCTGTGAAGTAAACGTTCTGCCTCACGGACCGCGGAATCGGTAGGGCCCAGGCCCGACCCACTTTTGAAAAATTTGGAAAAATTGTTGAATAGTTCCCAGTAAAAATCAAACAGCATTGAGGCTTGAAATGTCTATCCCTTAATAGAAGTAGGATGTCGTCTTCAAACTAATGCTTTCCTGCAAAATATCAAGAAGTAAAGCATTAACAAACGTTACTACATGTGTTAAAACCCTGTTATGCTGCGGGTCATCTATTAGGACAAACCAGTGCTTTGCTCTTTTTGATGTAGTCGTGGAACTTAGTCAAACAAAACAAGTGAGACATTAAATAGAGCCACTCACACACCAACAGAAGGCCTTGTCCACAAAAACCATCACACATGGTTCTAATCATAGCATCTGAAGCCGACTGAGAGCGGAGGCTTAAGTTCTCTGAGGAGAGGTCAGTGTCCTTCAGACAGAGGGCCGGGGGGGGGAAGCTGGCACATAAACACACCATTGTTACTGTGATTGCTGTTGTGGTGGCTACTGGGGATAGTGCAGGACAAGTCAGCCAGGATTGACTATTTGAACGGTGATGATGTTGCAGCAATCACATATCAAACTGCAGGACATTTATTCTCTTTGGGAGTATTTGAAACTCATTTGTTATTTTTATGTCTGGAATTAAATTAAAACCAGTGAAAAACAAACTGTGAAAAGGGATTTAAGAAATCATCCTGTCGTTGGAAGTGAATTATGTTCTTAATTGTAACTTGATCGAGCATGCAATCGCAAATTCTGATTAGGATTTATTTTGTTTGCTAAGAAACAATCTGGGGCAAATGTTTTTGAAATGACTAACAAATATCTTTAATCATGCTCCAGAGCTTTATCTGCTCCAGAAACCAAACTCCGCTGACCTTAATGTGTTTTTTACGCTTTCGCCAGACTCGTCATTTCATCCTTGACAATTTCTGCAACTAGTCTATCAGCATAAACTGTGTTATAAGATCATTTAACAAAACTGGGGCAGGATAAACCAACAAAATCTACAGTATTTGACTGACACAGATTTATGGATATAAAAGCTTCAGTAGCCTCCCTGTCTTACGCTACAGTCACCATGCCATGACACTAAAAAGGCCAAAGGTCACATCAGACAGCTTTAGACATTGATCAAAGGTGTTAGGACAACTCGGCTCACTTTCATCAGTACTGTTGAGAGTCTATCAAACCTGAGTCAGAGTGAGGTCACATGACTGAATCCCAAGAACTAGATCGCTCAAACACTCACACAACCCACAAACTCACAGTCTAAACTACTATAAACAAAGACAGACCAGGGAAATGTTAATGACAACACATTCAGTACTTTTTTTTTGTGTCATCAAGAGTCATTTCAGACATTTAGGACTTCATGCAATCCCTCAGGACAATCAGGATCTGCGGTAACATTATTGATTTGTAACACATGGTGACAAGTACAAACAAGACACTTCAGTTCCATACTGGTCTACCAGTCTACCATAACCGCAGTTCAGGCTGCTTGGGATGCCAAAAGCCCAAAAGAACAGAGGAAGCAGACATTGTGTGAGAAGGGACTAACAGGAGACGGACCCTAAAAAAGAACAAGCTGAGAACAGCTTAGAATTATTGAAGACTAGACATTTCATGTGTAACAACTATTCTCATGAGATTCAACTGTTCGTTTTTATGCTTTCCACCCAGAGAGACAAAGACATTGAACAACTAGAAACAAAGAATGTTAAAGACCCCCGACAGTGAAAATCAAGTGTTGAACCTTGTAAACATCTCCATGTGGTGTTCTTCATGTGCTACAAGACAAATCAGGGACAACATAAGCAGTCTCCATGGCTGGGCCTGTCTGCTTTTAAACTGCAGTGTACCAAGGACAGGCTGAACAACACGTGTTCAGATTGGCAGGTTGGAGACGTCACAAACCTAATGAGCCAATCCCGTTAATGTACGGGGCGACGCTATGCATATCATTATGTGTAACCTATGGCAACAACTTCAGCGATGCGCGAGCCGGCTGTAACCGTCATCGTAACTTTTGCAAACTCACTTCTGACTTCTAACGTTAACATTACTACGACTAATTACTACATGTCAAGCTAGTTAAGTGCGATGGCAGAGACGTGTTTTGTTTTCACGACGGAGGAGGCGGTTGGAAATGTGCATAGTGGGCGGGGACTATGCAGATTGGGGAATTTTTAATGAGGGAGAAGGAGGAGATGCCTTGGGAGGATTTTTACAAGTTAAAGGATAACTTCGGGATTTTTCAACCTAGACCCTATTTCCCCATCTGTTTGTGTGTAAATGACTAGTGGAGACATCAATTATTGAAATCGATCCAGCATTCAGGGAGGGAGCACCGGCCGGCAGCCGCGAAATTAGACACAATGTAACTAAACGGGGCGCCAGGCATACGCGAATATTCAGCCACTAAAAGCGCTTGTTTTTGCTCCTGACAGGTTCAGATCGTTATAATAAGTGTCTGACAACACTGTGGCAGCCATGCTACTTTACCTTATGCTCTCTGTTGTTGTCTGTAACCAAGTCTCGCTCACGGAGAAGTCTCGCGCTGAAATCTCACGCGAGACCGTAGTTGTTGCAGGAAGAAAGAGTATCAGACACAAATTATTATTTCAAGCAGAGCATTTTATATGTCTTATATGGCTGTAACATGACAGGAGCTGGTCTTTAAGAAAGCAACACATTGGATGACAATGTACATTAAGATGAGATGAGTTCAACTGCAACTCCTGGCTTCACTCAAACATAGATTTCTGCATGAGATTTGACTATCACAGAGTAAATTAATCAGAAACTTCTACCTTGCTAACTACCTTTCTAGTTCATACTACTTTTTGTGCAGACAGAGCAAATAGCAGAGGGAATATGCCAGATTGGGATGGCATTGACAGCTCCCAGCCCACTCTGACCTGGAAAGGTCGACTGAACAGATTAGAAACCAAACAGTAAAAGCCAGAGCTGATCCTGCTGGATATTTCTCCTGCATCTTAAAAAATACAATAAGCTATCCATGCAGAAATTGCCGTCTGTTTTCTGATTATATGTTGTAATCCCTTTCTTTCCAAGCTACCCAAATGTGGGTTTAAAAAACAAATGAATCTTTTACTCCCTTCATGTGCTGTATATACAAAGACAATTTAATGCTTATGGTTCTCTTTCCAAACGATTAAAAAGATCCTCTGTTTGTTTACCGCTCTGAAACCTGCACCTGGAGCCTACACACAGACAAACTGATGTTTAGGAAAATAAACTTCTATGCGATTTCTGTTTCATAAAACCATCCACACCACTTTGGACAAAATTTTAACCATGTGCTAGCTGACATAAATTACCCATACCCTGGCCAATGTGTGTGAAGTGAAAAATAAGAAATGTGAAGGGTGAGTGTAACACCAAGAAACACAAGAACATAAAATGTGCTGAATTATTACAAGAGAAGTCCACGCATGAGGAAAAACATGTCAAGGATGTTGAAAGAGCGTTTCATGTAAGGTGATATTTTTTCCAAACCACGCTATTCCTGTCATTCGCCTCCCACAGAGGTGGGCCCCCACTCATAACCGAGCAGTGAGTGTGAGGAAGCTGAGGCCAAAGCAATATGTGTCTACAGATTCCTCAGGGCCTACCAGCTAGCTGTGACTTTTAACAGCCGCCCCGTGCCTCCGCACTCCCTTTAGCCCACACTGAGAGAGGAGAGAAGATGAGAGCAATATTAGTTTATCATTTCCCACTGTCAGCAAACATAGCGCAGGGAATTTCCTTAAATCAAACAGCATGCTGCCGAATCAAAGTCACTTTAAAACCACCAGGAATCCTGATTTTAAGTATCGTAGCTTGAAGAATAATACAGCTGCCTGCGTAGTACTCCGTCATCTGGAGCAAATTAAAGCCAAAGAGAAACTGTTTCCTTGGCAAGAAAAACGATGGACCAGATTCAACTTTGTGATCAGCGGAATCACAAACAAACAAATCACATTGTTCTGGCCACAAAGATAAGCAGGCGCACGCACGCACGCACGCACGCACACACACACACACACACACCAAAAGCCTGTTGGAATTTATTCTCTCCCCATCATCTCCTCTCCTACAACCCCCTAAGCCTCTTCTCTAAGAGGGGCTTTCACTCTTCAGTTATGATGACAAGACATAATTAATTCCACCATCTGCCTTCCTAGAATAACAAAACTGCTCTGTTAGCATTTTAAAGTGGTAACCTCGAAGATCTCCTTCTCTTTGGCGGCACCTATAGTGATAAACGGTAATTGCGGGAGCACACTTCCCAGATATTATGCAGTGAAAGGATTTTCACTTATTTTTGAAGTTGTATCTGTAGTCATCGAGCTTTTCTTTGTTTGTTCAGCCATAGTAGATTACTGTTTACTCAAAACACTTGCAGAGACCGGAAAAGCAGCCGCTTAGCTCCGCCTACCCTCTCTGGCAGACCAACCACTGCTGGCTGAGGGAAAACGCGTCACTAACTGGGCGCTGCTTGTGATTTTTTTCCGCGAAAGTCGCACCAGACACCCAGTCTGTAATTCTGCAAATGCAAAGGCTTTCATCAGTGGGCCATAGGCTCAATCACCATTGTGTTATCTCATTTGGCGACAGATAGTGACTTAACAGACATTTATTTAAATGACAATCTTCCAGATTATTACTTTAAACACAATTTAAAAGAGGTTTAGAAATAGGCATGAAATCTCGCCTGATTGAATCTTTTTTGTATCGAGATGATCTTGGAGAGAGGACGAACAACTGCTTTTAAAGTTGCTGTTTCAAAGTGAATCAACTGTCAAAAAAGACAGATTGATGGCCCTCAGGAGTGTGCCTCTGTTGGTAAATCAAGTTGAACACATGGACATATTTACGAGTACGTCTTACCCCCACAGCGACTATTACAGCGAATACTCTTATTTTACAGTAGCAGCTGCAAGAGCAACTTAATTATATTTATTGGATTCTGTGTTAGAAACTAGCCATAGTGAAACAAAAAATCTGATTTATTCACCGATGAGAAAGAGAAGAGTTGTTGTTCACATGTGTTGGTGTGTTGTCCAGATGTTGAAATAAACAACACAGATGACAAAAGCAATGGAACAAGCCAACCTGGCCTATGACCTGAAGTAATTGATGCAAGGGATCCCCATAAATCCTCATTCCATGCTCAGTACTCATACTCCACACAACACATCTGAAATGAAGTTATCTCCATGCTCCTTCCTCTGTGGTTAGAATACTACTAAAAGGCTACACAACAGTCATTTACAGCCTTCCGTGCTACTAAAAACAGTGAACATTAAAAAGATATCTCCTCTAAAACAGGCCTTAAAGTGCAATGTGTGTGCGGCTGTGAAACGTGCACGCATTAGTGTGCATCCAAAGTGTGTGTCTGTTTGCTGATGTTTAACAATGTGGATGTGGGATGCGGTGAACCAGCAGAGGGGGAGGAACATACATGTAGTATTTTGAAGGCCAAAACACACATTATATGATTTAAAGACAGCTTGTAGCAGCTGCTGTTTAAAGGGCACTGTTTCTTGAACACTGTTTACAGGTGAATAACTCAGAAATGTCAGGGCGACAGAAACAATGAGTCAACCACAACACGCGAGCTTTAAGCTGGAGATCAGTTCGCGATCAGGTCACGTGTATAATTTTATGTTGAAGCCCTGGAAGTTACAGTCTAACACAGTGTACAATACAATCTAATTTAAAGGTACATTTACTAACAATTGCACAGGGCACAATTTTTAGGGATTAGAGGTGCAATAAGACCCCAGATCAAAAGAGTGTTCCATTTCTACCTTTGAATGCACCATTTAACTTTAAAGTCAGAGACAGACTGCTATATGTCTGATAAAGTTAGTGTTCTCACTAACTACAATGTGAAAATGCTGTGCGTGTAAACATGCTGGTTTGAGGGCACAGAAAGCCTCAGTGAAAATAATGAGATTTTGGAAAAAGCCAAAAAAACTAAAGTGACCCCCACATGCCTGGAATGATTGGTTGGTTTGCGGTTTCTATTGTAAGCACAAAACACGAGTAAAAACAAAAGGATTCCGCTGGCCCATTTGAGGAGAAAGAAGAATGTAAAAGGCATATTGAACTAATCTATGGCACATTTGTCCTTGACCATTTTAGCTGAAATGTGCTTTTATCTGTCTTTGGCGGAGACGAGCTTGGGGCACTTCAGACTTAATGTCTAAAAAATTATCTAACATCAGGGAAGCATTTAAATTCTTCTTGTTAGCTGTGCTTCTGTGTAAAAAAAAAAACATGACCTACTTCTAAAAGTTAATCACACATGTTAAATATTATATTGTCTTGGCAGCAATTAATAATACAAATAATTTAAGTCTTTTTGATGCCGTTTAACAATCTTTGAGAGACCTCCACCTCCCAGACTCTTTCACAGCCGCAGTTACTCTTGGATTACGTTACAGCTGACTGGGGGGGGGGGGGCAGGGGAGGTACACCAAAGTGTGCGCTCAACTGCAGGCGCTCACAGAGACATGCCTCCTTTCCCTCTGTGCCTCAGACACAGTGGACTCATCTGAGGAATCAAACAGGAGAACTACAGAAACTGACTGTGGACCTATTATTCTTCCATAGGGATTATTATTCCTAAAAGAGCAGCAGCTTTATTTTTGTACAGCTGCTGAAGGGAGGTGAGAGAAACTGGAGATTCTTTTTTTTTCCTATGGTGACAATAGCTTTCTGCCTGTGATTGCATGTTACATATTTATAATGAAATTATGCATGTAACATTATTTGTTTCTTTATGGTAATGTTATGTGTGCTCCTACCAAAAATATCTGCCTGATTCCAAAATGCATTTAAATAGTTATATATAAATAATGTTAAATACAAAATTATGAATGAGTTGTAAAATGTCCTATTTTAGGCTACATAAAAGTTGCACATATCATTTTATCTAATAATCCATCTTTATACGTGTTTATAGTAACAAGTAATCTGTCTATCATTATGTCTGTGCCTGTCTCTCCAGGTGGGTTTCATTAATGCTTCAGGACAAAGTCTAGCCCCCCCCCTGTTCTCTGCACAATGAGTGTGTGTGCCTGCAGCGCTTCATACCTGCGGAGGAGGCTGCTGGAGGCTCTGTTGTTCTTGGCCGCTGTGGTTCTGCCGACGAGAGGCGACTGCCCCAAATCGTGCGCCTGCTATGTTCCTACTGAAGTGCACTGCACCTTCAGATACCTGACCGCAGTACCTGACCACATCCAGCCAGCTGTGGAAAGAATTAACCTCGGGTGAGCTTTCATTTTTTTCCCGGCTTTTAGCAGAATGAAAACAAGCGTCACAGATACTCCAGGGGAAGTACTTGTTTGATTTAAACCACAGACTACAAATGCTGCAGTAATATTACAGAGAAACTAATGTTAGCTACTGCCTTTTCAGAGTTTAAACTAACTTACCTTAATAATCACTAGTGGTTAAAAGAAACAACTAAAACAACATATAGATTCAAAGGGACATGCAGTAATTTTTCGTTCACTGAAATTAGCTTGGGTGCTAACTGGGCATGCAGGGTTATGTCTGCTAGCTAATTGCTGTCTTAACCTTTACTCTAATTTTATTTAACTATAATGCAAATAATGTAACTTCAAACTACTGTAGCTCCTCAGTTCTAGATTTTCAACTTCTGAAAATTGGGCAAATCAATGGCTTCCTGTTACAAGGGAGGAGCTAAAGTCCCACCCTGTCAAGTAGCTACTAGCTAGCTACCTTCTGTGCCATTAGCCTCTCAGAAAACTCAAAGTTGGTCAGTTTTCAGACCAAGAACGACCTGACACATAGTAAATAAAATAAAATATAAATCATAAAATAAGATGTATTTAATTTTTTTAATTGACCTTACCAAAATTGTAAAGGAGGATAGTGGGAAGCTGCCTCAAAATAATACTTTTACAGAATTACCGCTGATTTGCAGAAAAAGAACATAATTACGGTGCGTGCTCACAGGTGTTTTTAATTATTCTACCTGATTAGACCTCTGTTTGTGGAGTTTTTATACCAGTCATGTCATGGCAGGATTAGCCCAGGTGTAATTAATAACTAATAATTGCTGCATTCCATTTAGTTTCCTATATTGTGCATTCTGGCTCACAGGCAGGGCTTTCTAGCACACATGGAATCCTACTTTAAGCACCTGTGCTCTTTCTGCTGCAACATGTCAAAATGTTCTGTCGAAGCAGAAAATGCGTCTCTTGTAGCACCAAAAGGGAGAGGCCAAATTTTGGGCCAACCACATGCAGGAGTGTAAGAGAGTAAAATGTTCAGAATGTGGCCGATTCTTGTTTGTTGTTACCTGTTTTGAAAAATTAACAGCATAAAAAACAAAAATATGTCTTTTTAAAAATATATATATATACTATTACAATAACTAGTTGGACACTAGTCATATTGAATATTGTCTCCTTCTTAGTCACAAAAAAATGTTTTTTTAGTTTCCAGTTTAAAAGGAGTGATGGAATAAGTTGCAAGTATTAAGCCAAGAACTGATATCCTATGTCAATATCAAAGGCCAAACACCCTGATTCACCTGCACAGGTGACATCATCCTCACTAACAGATTAAGCCTCTTCTCATGACTGTTTGGTTATGAAGACTTCATTGATATCTGGTATATTTTCTACCTGTAATGGCACAACTACTTTAACTCATATGTGTGTTGTAAGAACATTCTTTATGGTTATATGATGTGACATTTACCATAATAGCCCACTTAACTTCAGACTG
Organism: Semicossyphus pulcher; assembly: GCF_022749685.1. NCBI lineage: Eukaryota > Metazoa > Chordata > Actinopteri > Labriformes > Labridae > Semicossyphus > Semicossyphus pulcher. The sequence continues at coordinate 12,097,223 of NW_027211692.1, forward strand.
AGCATAAGCCTAATCTGGATGAGTAATCTAAAACGTGTGCAGGGCTGAATATGAGACTATTTTCACATTTCATCAACTTGACAAAAACATACAATAGTACATCTTAGATTTGACTTGATAAGCTGAATTCTTTTGTTTTCCTTCCTCTGCTTTCAGGTACAACAGTATGACTGTCTTGGGAGAAAATGATCTTTCAGGACTTGAGAACTTGGAGTTGTTGATGCTGCACAGCAACACTATCCACAGTATTGAAGACAGAGCCTTCCAAGACCTCAAGTCCTTACAGGTAGCATAATGTGTTTGTTTTAATATCTTCCATAAAATGATGTATTCTTGAGAAAACATGTATCGGCATTTCTAGTGAACACCATTAAATATATTTCATGTACAAACTTATAGTGACTTAAAATAATATTCTTACGCCAAGATTATTTTGAAAGATACTTGCAACTTCTCAAATATGTTCTCACAGGTCCTGAAGATGTCCTTTAACAAAGTAAAGGAAATCAAAAAAGAGACATTCAAAGGTCTGGACAGTCTACTGAGACTCCACATGGACCACAACAACATCGAGTTCATCAGCCCAGAGGCTTTCTACGGCCTTACCAAGCTACAGTTGGTCCATCTGGAGGGGAACCACCTCCAGCAGATCCACCCTGACACTTTCATCACACTGAGACACAGTGGGGTGTTCAAGGTGTCCTCAGTAAGAAACATCCACCTGTCAGACAACCTCCTCACCACTCTGCCTGCGGATATATTCTCAGGCTGCAGCCAGTTAGAAAACCTCTTCCTCCATGGCAACCCATGGATGTGTGATTGCCGTATGAAGTGGTTCTCAAAGTGGTCGCAGAGGAACACAGGTGAGGACTGAATGTTTGCTTTGGAACTGTCTGAAAGCATTTGGAAAGGTGTCAGGTTGTAAAATGTTTATAAGGGAAGAGAACCTCTTCTTTCGTAATGAAGGACTCTCCCCTAATATGACCATTTTCCTTGATCAAAACCTTTGTGAAGCCACATTTGCTAGCAGCTCTAACAAGACACATCTGGTGAAGTTGCTAATTGCATTGGTACTTTAATATGATGTTCTACTCAGACTTTTAAAGTGTTATTTTTTTTCCTGAAAACTAATAGTACATGGGATTGTATCCACAGCAAAAAAGACATATCCAAGGGAAACATATAAATCTTTGCAGGGACTTAACTGAAGGCAGATACCTTTTTGTAATCCTGAGAGCTACAGAAAACACACAGAAAGAAAAGTTAGACCTTTTATTTATGTGTTGGCCAATGTAAAAGGCAACTCATAAATTAAAATTCAGCATGTTTATGATGATCTTTTTGGGTTTACACCTTTTACTGATCAGTTTTGGTTTGGTTGGCCGAAAATACGGAAACTGTTAATGTCTTTTCTTACATGGCAACAACTAAACGCTACACAACTTGGTTTAAATGTTTCCAGGTGTGCTGAAATGCAAGAGAGACCGGAGATATCCGCGAGGCCAGCTGTGTCCTGTTTGTGAAAATCCTGCCCCGTACCACAACAGACCTCTATCCCTTCTCCCCAGTGATGCCTTCACATGTGCCAAACCCTGGATACAACCTCATTTAAAGCAGAAAAACATCAGCCTGGACGAGGGGGACTTTACTCCAGTTGCCCCCAAGGACTTTATTGCCCCACTAGGCTCTATACAAATGAATCTTACGGACCAGTTTCACAGTGATGCCAGTCTTTCCTGCACTGTCCAGAGACCCTCAGTGTTCGAGAACCTGACACAAACCTTTGAGGAGGAGGAGGGAAACAATGTCACAGTTCTTACCACATGCATAACAACCTATTTGGTGTGTAACGTTGACCATGAACATATGCAGCAGTTATGGCAGATACTGGCCAGCTACAGTGACTCTCCAATGAGACTGGAAAGAGGTTTTATGCTGGCGAGAAGCCCCGAAATGATTTACAGGTATAGTCAGATGAAAACAGAAGAGGGAGAGGAAGGAATTCACACGGACATTAAGGCTGATATTAAAGCATCCCCTGCATGGTTGATGCAAGGAGAGGTGAGCTTTCAGCTTGACCGCACTACGACCACTTTCTCTACTCTGCATATTAAGTACCAGTCTTTGGTCAACCTACGTGTGGAAAACAGATCACCTAAGAGGGACCGCTATTCTTGGACCATGATCAAGCGAGATAATCAAACCAAGACTGAGCACACTGTACTTACAGGTGGGAATTAGACATCGATGCTTAATAAAGCAGCTGACATAAACTTCAAGCTACATCTAGTATTAATAAAACTCTTACCTAATGCATGACAATCTTCAGAGAATTTCTATTTCCAAAACAGGAAGCATTGTAAAAGTGTCAGAACTCGAGAGACTAACTGAATATGAAAGCGATAATTACTGTAATAAAATATTTGTTTTATGTTTAACATAGGTGGTGTAGCACAATTGAGCTGTCAAATCCGCGGTGAGCCAAAGCCCTTGTTGGAGTGGATTTTACCAGATGGAAGTAAAGTAAGAGCTCCTTACTCCAGTGAGGACAGCAGGATCATTATCAATGCAGAAGGGAAGCTCACTCTTCGGGGTGCAGATGCGTCAGACACAGGTCTCTACCGGTGCATTGCCACGAACTACCTGGATGCAGATATACTAATCTTTCGAGTGACAGTGCTGTCCCCTGATGTGGAAGAGTCTGAAATCAATGGTGTTCAACTCTCAAGAGCACTGGGTGGAAGTCTGGTCTTTGACTGTAGCTCTGCAGGGGGTCCCAAGGCCTCAGTCCAGTGGATTCTCCCTGATCACTCAGTGCTGGACAAGTCACATGGGAACAGGAAAGTGTTTGAGAATGGAACCTTACTGATTCATAGTCTCACAGAAAGGGACAGAGGATTTTATAGGTGCTTGGTTGCTAATGACCTTGGAGTTGACCTGCTTGTGTCTCAGGTAACAGTGACCGAAGAAAGGCCTGGGACAGCAACACTTTTGGAAAGTGGGGGATCAGGGATGGAATTGGACGACAAGGTTGACCCTAGCTTGACTGAAAACACAGTCATCCTCAATGAGGCCCCCTCTTCAAGTCCCTCTGACAAAACTAGTCAGGAATCCAGAACCATCACCTCAGATCGACCATACCCCAGACTCAGGTCACAAGGTAGAGGAGGTGCTGGAGGTAGACTGGGGCAGAGAAGGAGGGTGCAGGTCAGCAACAGACGTGTCTGGAGTGGTAGGGTCTTTGATAAAGCTTCTAGGAAAGTGGACCCTCAGAAATTTGCAGAATTTTTGAAAAAGGCTCAAGATGGATCAAGAATAAAGACTGGGTCAGAGAAAGACAAAGTTAAAGATGCAGACTCAGACAATGGGCTCTCTGGTGATGGTGAAATTGGCTCTGGAGAGGATCGTAATGAAGATCAGCTCATCATCATGTCAAGGATATTCACACCAACTACAGATAATCCACAAAAAGGTAGACCATTTGAAGTTACAGAGATTATAAATGAACCAACAACAGAGTCATACATGCAGTTAGACACTTCATCAATTAAGTCCAGATTCACACAGAATCCAACAGAAAACATTGAAAGTCAAAGTGATGCAGTTACACCGTATAACACATTTCCACACAAGGGTCACGCATCTAGTTTTGATGAGACCACTGAATTTTATGCCTTGGAAAGAACTACCAAGCCAGGCTCAATCAGGCACCCAGTAACTCTCCAACTTACTGTGACAGACACGTCACAAGAAACTCAGCTCCAGTTCTCAGGAGAACAACATGCAGAACCAGAGACATCTACTGGTGCAGCACTTTCATTTACCACAGACCCTAATGTCACTCCAATGAGTGATGGCCCAGACCCAGTGGAGCTAGTCATCCACACATCCAAAGATCCAGAAAGCCAGACCACATTCACAGCTGTCACCACCACAGAGAGACAACAAGATGAGATAACCTTCCACACTACCCAAACCATCAAATCCCCACGTCTGCCTGCAGGATCCACCATTATCTCCAGGCAGCAGATCCATATCATCCCAAACAAAAACAGCAGAGGGGGCCGAAGGAGGACCTTCCAAGGGCGCAGGAGGATCATTAAGCCCAACAGAATCACTGATATTCAGTCATTCATCAATAAACTTAAACAGCCCTCCGTGAGGAAGGAAGGGAATGCCACGGTGCCATATAAAATTGAATTGACCACAGGTAAGCAGTCTCATTTTGAAAGTAAATAGAGCCACAGTTCATTTTTTGCTTGATGGTATGTGCTGTATATCGCTGATATTTTGTGTAACTGTGTCCTTTTTTTCCCTCAATTCTCAATTCCCCTAAGACTGTGAGGAAGACAATAAGAAGACATCAATGACTGATCTGCAGGTGGTCACACCAAGTTCCTCCAGTTCTTCTTTACACAGAACAGAGAGACCAGCCTCTACACCTAAACCTTCTACAACAAACTACTACATTACTTCAAAAGCCCCTGTCGCCCAAACAGAGTCAAGGATAGACAGTTCCAGTGGCTACATAACATCTGCTGATAGCCCAGAGTTTGACACTACAATTGATCCATTGTTTACGGCAAATAAAGAACCCCCGATCACCACCACGGCTGCTACTTCTAAAACTGCCTCCAAGGTGATTCGTGGAAGAATCCCATGGAACAGGCTGTTTGGAGGCAAGGAGAGGGAAAAGATACTGGGCAGGCTAAGGAAGCCATTCATCATGCAAAAAACCTCAACTACAGCTGAACCTACAACAGTAACCCTAACCACAACCCCTGCTGCTGTGCTCACCACCACCGCAAACTCACTGGCTGAACCTGATACTTTTTCCCCGCCCAGACACCAAGGTAGCAAAGAGGGCTCATTAGATGATGACTACGAAGAGTTGTCTTCTGCAGATTTTGATTTCACAACAATAGGACCCAGCATTCACGTTATAACTACTACGAGTTCATTATATTACTCCAGGCCCTCCGCTACTGCTGAAACACCAGCAGAATCGCAAACTCTACCTTCACCACCTACCGTCAAACCACCCTCAAGTGAAGATCCTTATGAAGCCATATCATCTGGGTCAGGGAGACTTCCTGATCATTGGTCTGTAATCAGACAGAGGCCTGGTGGGACAAGAAGACAGCGAGGGCGAGGAAGGAGGCCCTTTAGGGGCAGGAGACCCTTCAAGAAACCTGCAATCACTAAACTACGCCCTACTACCACAACTGAGGCTTTAACTACTGAGTTAACAACTATGGAAACTACAATGAAGACAACCAGAATACCACAACAGACTGTTATACTCCACAATCCGCTGTACAAACCATCTAGGAAAGAGGACAGAACTGCAGTAGCTGTTTCCACTGACCAAACATCAGAGGAGGAGAACGACTTAAATGAGGAATTAGACTGGAGCACATCTAGCAGTTTACCTGTCTCCACTACAACCAAGACACCATTGATCCCCTCAACCACATTCAACCCCACTACCACTTTAATACCTACCACAAAGAGGGCTTACACAACAGCTCGGACCAGAGTCCACAGCAACATCAGACCACCAAAGAGGAATGGTTACACCACTCGTAGACCACTAATAAGGAGAATCAGGCCTACTTTGCAGAGCAGTGGTACTAAAGAAAGTGCAGATAAGAGCCTTATCTTTGATACAATGACCATCTTTACAGCTGAGCAAGAATACAACAACAACCCTACCCCAAACAACAACAGAGGCACACACAATGCCATATCTAGTGTTTATAATCATGTCACTAACGTTGAAACTACAAGTGCCAACATTCCTGGCTTTGAACCAACTACAAAGGTCATGACAAGCAAGCCTAAGATTGTTGGGGGCAATGCAGCTAGCTTTACTGTGTTATCCAACTCTGATGCCTTCTTGCCATGTGAGACTGTTGGAAACCCTCCGCCAACTATAACCTGGAGACGCTTATCCTCAAGTACAGGTACCAAACCAATTTCATTAATCTTATCATTTAGAAAAAAGGTTCAGGTGCAGGGTGAACAGCTTTAAAAAGTCATGCAAAAATGTTCATTCTGTAGTAAAGGGGCAAATAGTCATTACATGTTGTCAAAGTCAAATGTAAATTTAATGTTTTTTTCTGATTTCGAAGAGCAGAGAGTACAGTTTTGTTCACTCTGTAATTACGTTTCCTGAAACTGCCGTTTGTTGTGTTATGTCTTAGGGCAATTATGTGTACACCCAGTCTGCTTCATGAAGAATGTATGGTGTTTTTTTTCTGTTATATGGAATTTTAATACAACACTACCAAATTAAACAAAATTAACATTAACTATTACAAAAGGTAATAAATTACTCAAAAACCACAATAGAAAAATACGTTTAAATAGGTTTAAATTCTGGATGTTTTTAAGTTGGATGTTTCTTAAAAGAAATTGTCTTTTTTCTTCAGGAAGCACCATTACCATTTCAGGAAGAATGGGCAAATTCGAGGTGTTGAGCAACGGCACACTGTCGATCCAGAATGCCAATGTTAAGGATCGTGGTCAGTACCTCTGTCTAGCTGAGAATGATCATGGATCCGATAAACTTCTTGTCACCCTCTCTGTTGTGGCCTACCCCTCACGCATCCTGGAGCCAAAAATGCGGGACATAAAGTCTTACGCAGGAAACACTGTAGAGATGAAATGTAAAGCAGAGGGTCGGCCGTCCCCCATGATATCGTGGATCCTGGCCAACCGAACTCAGGTCAGGGGTCAAAACACAGAGAAGGGCAGGGTATCAGTATCTGCTGAGGGAACACTGATCATTGAGCAGGTGTCTGTTTATGACAGAGGTCATTACAAATGCATCGCCAGCAATCCAGCAGGAGCTGATACTGCTACAGTCCGACTGCAGGTTGTGGCAGCTCCCCCAGGCATCATGGAGGAGAAACGGCAGCTGGTAAAAGTTGGTGTTAGCCACAACTTGTGGCTACCATGCACTGGCCAAGGCAGCCCACAGCCCACTATTCATTGGGTCCTCCATGACGGGTCAATGGTTAGATTTAACAGACCTGCCAGTAACAAAAGGATATCAGTTTATGTCAATGGAACCCTGCACATTAAGGATGTGACTCTAGCAGACAGCGGGAAATATGAATGTATTGCTACCAGCTCAACTGGTTCAGAGAGAAGGGTGGTGACTCTGACGGTTGAGAAACAAGAGTCTGCACCTCAAATAGTGGCGACATCTCAGCGCATGACAGTGTTGTTTTTTGGGGACCAGATGAGACTAAACTGTTCAGCCATAGGAGACCCTAAACCCAGGATCATGTGGCGGCTGCCCTCTAAAGCTGTGGTGGACCAGTTACACAGGTAAAAATGCATTGATCAGTGGCAGTAATACTCAGAAGAAAAGATGGTAGCATTTATTGTAAAATTATTGGTAAAAGCTAAAATAGACAGGGCTAATGTTATTGAAAGAAGAAACATTACTGATTGCAGAACTTAAAAAAAGAAACTTAATTATTTTAAAGGCAGACTACTTCCTTCCTTCCTAACTTAAGTTATTCTCATATATGTTTTGTATTTCTCCAGGATGGGCAGCAGAATTCAGGTCCTGGATAATGGTACTCTTATTGTTAGCACTGTGAGTGATAAAGATGCCGGAGACTATCTCTGTGTAGCACGAAGCAAACTTGGTGATGATCTCCAAATGATGAAGGTCAGTGTGTCAATGAAGGCTGCCAAGATTGAGCATAAGCTCTATGGAAAAAAGCAGATACCATACGGTAACGACTTGAAGGTTGACTGTAAAGCCTCAGGGGCACCAAAGCCAGAGATCTCGTGGGGTCTACCAGATGGTACAGTGGTCAACAGCGCACTACAGTCGGATGCCAGCAGTGGAGGAGGACGAGCACGGCGCTACACACTTTTCGACAATGGAACACTATACCTAAACCAGGTATGCAACTGCATGACATTTTCCTCAATGAAATAGAAAAACCTTTTAAAAAGACTAAGATCACTGTGTTATCTTTCCCCAGGTTGGTATGTCAGAGGAAGGGGACTACACCTGCTATGCTGAAAACCAGGTAGGCAAGGATGAAATGCATGTGCATATCAGCGTGGTGACTGCTGCCCCCAGAATACGTCCATCCAGCCAGACCTATGCCAGAGTGAAGCCTGGAGAGAGCATCCGCTTTGACTGTGAAGCACTTGGGGAACCAAAACCCAAGATCATGTGGATGCTGCCCAGCAACGATGTAATTGGAGCATCAAATGAACGCTACCTAATGCATGTCAATGGCTCTCTGGATATCAGGGATGTGAAGCTTATCGATGGTGGGGAGTATGTTTGTATTGCTCGCAATCCTGCTGGAGAAAATAGAAATGTCTACAAGCTTGATATAGACGGAAATCCACCAATGATCAATGGCTACCGACAGAACAGGACTGTAATCAAAGACGTAGCTGCTAAATTCTCTAGGAAATTAATAGCCTGTAAGGCTGAGGGCAACCCCACTCCTAGTATCACTTGGATTATGCCTGATAACATCTTTCTGGCCGCACCATACTTTGGTAGCAGGATTAATGTTCACCATAATGGGACATTGGAGATTCGTAATGTGCGGCCAACTGATACAGCAGAGTTCATTTGCATGGCAAGGAATGATGGAGGAGAGGCAGTAATGGTGGTGCAGCTGGAGGTGACCAGTATGCTCAGAAGGCCCATCTTCAAGAATCCCTTCAACGAACGCATTGTGTCTCGGGTTGGGAAAACCACAGTTCTGAACTGCTCTGCTGATGGACGCCCAATGCCGGAAATCACTTGGACTTTGCCTAATGGGACACGGGTTACTGGAGAACGCCACCATGGCTCTCATCACCGCCTAGGCAACGATGGAACGCTGCTCATCTACAACACTGACAAAGAGGATGCTGGGAAATACCGCTGTGGTGCCAAGAATTTCTTGGGCTACATAGAGAAGCTAATAATTTTGGATGTTGGGCAGAAGCCTTACATCTTGACAAGGCCTAGGGGCATCATACGCAGTGTTTCTGGAGAACCTCTCTTTCTTCACTGTCTATCTGATGGGAGTCCCAGACCCAGAATCTACTGGACCATTCCAGGTGGCCACACTCTTACTCGGCCTCAAGTCCTTGGGCGTTACCAATTACTAGAGAATGGTACTTTGGTTGTTCAGGATACTACTCTCAATGACCGAGGGAACTACATCTGCAGGGCTCGGAATGATGCTGGGGAAGCGGTGCTCCCTGTCTCTGTTATCATCATCGGCTACCCTCCAAGGATCACGTCAGGTCCACCTCCTAGTGTGAGGGCAGTGACTGGGAAACCTTTCCAGCTCAACTGTGCCGCGACTGGAATGCCTAAGCCAGAGATCACCTGGGAGCTGCCTGATCATTCAGTTCTGTCAGCAGCAGAACAGGGCCGGCCAATGGGTAGTGAACTGCTTCATCCTCAGGGCACACTCATCATTCAAAGGCCCACAGCTTCAGACTCTGGCACATACAAGTGCCTGGCCAAGAACCACCTGGGTACAGACTCAAAAGTCACATATGTACATGTACTGTGAGAAAAAGACTCAAGGGAGAACAGTGGTAAAACTGAATGTAAACATTAACAGACATACTGTCACTTGTGTCTACGAGGTACGGTACTTGTTTTGTCACATGTGGGTTAGCGAGAAACACAGCTTGTGGTATGTAATTTAAAAAGTGACAATTGTGGATTAAAAAGTACACAATCACAAGAAGAGAAATGAATGACATTTTATAAAAGAGAAAGGAGAGAAACCCAGCGTGGAGCTAGAAAGTTGTTATTGTAACTCTGGTCCGTTGGTCTGGAAATTCATTGGTGGTTCTCATTTAGGCTCTTTCTCATGGGAACAAAAAAGCCAGTGCAAAGACTCAAACTATAGGCTATTTTTCTGAGTAGGGGTTGTTGGCTTTAAATATGTCCTATTACAGCACATACAGACATACTACACAGAGAGTGGAAACAAACTATATAACAGATTGAAAGAAAGACATTAGGTCTCCCAGGGGGGTTATTATCTTTAGACATTGGCCAGAAGTTGTCACTCTCATGACATGTTTTGTTCTTTAACAGCAAGAGAAAAAGCATTGGCAGTAGGCTAAGCAAAAAGTAAAATAGAATTCCTTAGGAATTCATTGAAAATCCTAATCCCAAGATGTTCAAAAAATATATTAGGCCCTTTTAACACTGGATACATATCTGCATTTGCAGTAGTGCATTGATACCAGATTTACAACAGATTTCTTTATCATACTTTTTATTTTGATGACAGTGTAAAGCCGATTCCTTTATGTCCATTGGACCAATGGCCAAATCATCACAAAGACACTATCAATCTATTGTGTTGTACACAAGAATTTACAGTAATGTTATACATTATGCTAATCTGTAACAATACAGTATATGTATATGTATTTGTAGTATCTACTTCATTAAAGTATTCCAGAAAATGAAAATAAATTTTTGTATGTTTATATTTGATGATTTGATACACTAAAGCATTTTTAAACATTACATGTATCATGTATATGAAATACGGCATAGTACTGCTGAAGATACACATTACTGGCCGGCTACTTTAATGAAGACCATTAGGATTAAGTTGTACCCCACCTTACAGGAGGGGGTAATGACTGTGGCTGCGGTAGAAACCTTCCAGACATACACAACTCGGCAGCTGTGAAAATAGTTCTTCACCCAGCTCGTCAATAAGAATGACCCACAGGGGAGCCTTGGATTTTTGTTTTTGATTGTGTGCTGTTTTTTACTGCCCTCCTGCAAATTGAACTGCAAGATGAGGGACGTTGAGACAGAATAGGGGAACAGAGACATGTATATGAAAAATCTGAACTTGTATGTAATTGACCTGATGTATTATTCCTGTTTCTGAAGTTAATCAATAATGATGGTGTAATTACACTGAGAAATATTTAGAGTGAGATCGTCTCTAATATAGTGATGTTTGTTCTGTTCATACACTTCTTTGGCCGCTAACTTTTTTTTGTTAGTCCTAAAAAATAGGTTATTTCTAATGGTACACTTTGGGACAACTACGCTGTGCCTTAAGGGCAGCACCTGGAAACAATTTGTCAGTAATTTGCACAAAATGTGAATCGCCTTATAATGAAGCACATTTAAAATCGACCCTTTTTAAATAAAAAAAATTGCTGCGACTCAAACTAAGGTATATTTTTACACTCATCTGGAAAACAAGAGAAAATCAATTTTCTTATTGTTAAAATGTGTCGGATAAAACTAAATCAGACTATTTCCTGCAGTATTTTATTACTGCTGTAGCACAAAGGACAGCTTTAACCACAAATGTTGGTAACATGATATAATTAATTTATAGTGACTTCTAGTACCTAACAGCTGCATTTTAATGGGCACTCAAAAAAGAGGTCAGTCGTTTATCCTCAGGTGGATACATTCCAATAAATAACATTTTGAGGTTTCTGAGAAACAAATGTTCCATAGTTAAGAGCGAGTTCACGGCAGTGTGATATGACCCAGGTACATACGGGGAGAGAGGGAATTGTCTTCCATAAACTTTGGAATGCAGGCTACTGGTTCCATGATTACAGAGAAAACTGCTTGCATATGTGAACTAGGCGACAATCATACACAAATTAAACTAGTTAAATGACGTCTTTAAAAGCCTCTATATATCATTATATCTGGTTCTCTGTGTGATAGACAGTTCATCATTCACGCCCTGTGTCCCCTGTGGAAGGTAAAGAGTTTATTTGTTCAGTTCTGCCTTTGCGGTTCGTGTTGGAGAAAAGATATTTATGAGGATTTTAAACATGTGATTTTCCCATTTGTTCCTTTTCTCACGGGTGTTTAAAAGGAAAAGAGTTGAAGTCTTACACGTACCATTTACAAAATATGGTTTTACGAGAAGCTACTGAAAGGAGCAGTGTGTATTTTATGTTTGTGTGCATTCAGCTTCACTAGGTCAAATATACTGTACCTCTGAACCCGAGATCTAGACACAGTGGGTAAAGTGAGATGTGTCAACATGAAGATTTGCACTCCCACCACCATTTCACAAGATGAATAAACAAAAACTGTTTTTACACAAGATGAGGTAGGGCAGTTTGACCACTCCTTGGCCACCTCGAAGATTGTGGAAAAACAGAACAAATCTGCACAGAATCAAATGACATCATTCTGCTAGTGCTGTGCTTTTAGATTTTGCACAGTTCATTCTTTTTTTATCTGGATTCTGCTGTCAACTCACTACCAAAGTTTTTGATATTAGACTCCATAAATTATGCCTAAACTGCAGTGATAGTTAAAAATAGATGCTTTGTTCAACCAGTAATGGTTGAGAGAATAAATGTTAAAATTAAAAAATCTGCTACATTATGATCTATGCCATAGAAATCTGGGCCACAGTAATTGCAAATCAAAGATCCCAACAATGCCAATATAAATAAATAAATAAATAAATATGGTCATCAATTCTGTCAATACAAGTTATATTTGTTTTGTTTTTTTGAATAGCACAGTAGGCTAAAAACGTGTCAACATAAAACAAAATCAGTATTAAGATTTCAAATTATAAAATTTAAGATGCAGAAAACATAAATGCATATCTGCTCTCCTTTTACTATTTTGTCACTCTTTTCTTCTCAACACTTCTCTCTTCCTCAACCCTCTAATCTACACTTCCATACCTGAAAATTCCTAACAGTCAAATCAGCTTATGTCAGCTAGAGAGCTAACCAAGCTAACATTGTCTAGCGAGCTAACCCCAGCTAAAATTAGAAAGCTAACCAGCAATTAAGCTAGTTGTCTCACCAAGTTACTAATACTTATGGCAGTTGACTGGTTAATACCAACTTTATATCAATAGCTCATAAGCTAATTAGCTAGCTGGCTAGCAAGTTTGCTCACATTGATGACTGTACTAATTAAACTTGACACACACAATACAATAATACCATAATATAATACTCACTGCAGTTAGGTCCTGCCTATTGAAGGCAATGTGCCCACAGTAATAAAACAAATAGATTGCGTGCTGCGGTCAGAGACTAAGGGAAATGAAACAAAGCTGAAATATTTTAAAAACACAATATTTAGGAAATATTTTGGGCTTTTGGTGATGGAGCCAACACTCTAACATTGGTAACAGGATATCGTATTAGGAAGCAAAATTGGATGTTAAATTTAATTGCAACTGAGCTTCTTCTATAATGTTAGAAGATATTTGAATCCAATATTTAACTTCAATTTCTTAAGATACTATCAGCACATGCTTCTTTTAAATTTCATATTTTACCATACATTTAAGAATTCACTACCACTTATTCAACTAATATAAGTTGACAATATGTGTGCCATGTATCTGTGTGTGCGCAATAACTGAAATGAGTCATGACAAACAGTTAAAAGGGGGAAAACTTAGAGCCGAGTGAGAAAAGGAGGAAAGGAAGGATAAAGTCTACAGTGGTGGATGAGGGAAACCAGGATAGGGTGAGACATATTTTTGGGTTTATGGTATGCGTTCCACAGTTAAACTAGAGTGCTCGCAGCCTGAACATGGAAACTGAGAACTCAGGAGAGCACTGAGCAAGAGAAGTTTGACACAGTACTTCTGTGTAAGCTCAGTGAGTCTGTCTTTTGCTGCAATCCAAGCAAGTAGTCGGGAAAATCTTTTTAAAATATAAAGGTAAGCCTTCCAATAGGTACACACATGCTCATACAGTAGATCGCCGTCTCTCTCAGTACAGTTGGTAATGCTGGAATTTCACATCTGCATTGTAGAATCCACACATCCACCTTTTCAACCACAAGTAAGACAGATTCATCTTTGCACTTCGCTGCCATGTAGGATCTGTTGCACTGTGTTGGCGGATCCAGGTTTCTCAGACCATTGCTTCTGAGGAACTGACTCAGAACTATTTTTGATCGTGTTTCAATTTCAACAGAGCTAATATTTTGGCCGGTATACTGGAAAGAAAAGCATGCAGTTATCAGTCGTTGGCTCTACAATGGGACTCTGTGAAAGCTTTAATTCTTAAGGTCTTCCTACCTAAGACCCTTTAAGCGCTTTAAGTCTGGTACTGTAGAAGAGCCAGGTACAAGGGCAATGGTGCAACCATAAATCAACTGACTTTAGCCATAAATTTGCTATACCTTTTAGAAAGTGGACACGCAACCTTTATTAGGCAAGAGAGGCCTAATAAATACAACAACAAAAAGGATCCAACATGGCACAAACATTTTATATTATAAAGCATGGAATACATTTTTTAATGGGTGCCTATCCCTCAGTCTCTGTCCTGGGGGCAGTGGAAGTATAACAGTGGGGGTCCTCCAATCTGATTGGGTGCAGATGTGGTCCTTTGGTCCCCAGAGAGTAACCAGGTGGACTTGTGGAGCCTAGCGCTGTATACCTAACCTTCCCAACCTCAGTCGCACAAACACTGAACTAAAAACATCAAAGCACTTCTGCATGATTGAGTCCCTAAGGCGAGGGGAAGCTTTTAAACAAGCCAGCTCAGCCAATTAGGCTGCATCAACAATGTGGCACTGCTACTTTACAGGAGAGGTTGATGTTTCTGTCTGACAGCTTTTCCAGGAAACTTTTCAAGTTCAGTGTTGAATCAATAAAGGTAAGTAGGGTTGGTGCCTGCAGAAACTTCCAGGGGCAAGAACTTTGGGATCTAGCATTAATGACATGGAACCCCTCAGTCTGTAGTAGGTGTGATACATCCGATGACCGTTTACTCGCAATATCCCTAACATTAGCTTTGGCAAGGTGTTTCCTTTAGTCAAGGCTTGCAAATATTTAGTTGATTTATTCGAAGATTGGAGTTGAGGGAATTTTGTACTCTTTTCTGTGCCAATGGTTGTTTGAATAAGTTCCGCTGTGTTTATCCGGTTCATCATAATCTTTTGCAACACCATTGTTTCCAGTATAAGAACAAAAAGCCAAATAAGTTGCAGTGCTGTTGTGAGAAAGGGACATTTGTTGGCAAATAACATTCCTTTCCTCAGTCCCATCCACCGCCAGCATTTCCTCTGTGCTTGTGGAAACAAAAAAGAGTCTAATTTACCACCATGTTGTAAATCCAATGTGTAATTTAGAGGCAATCTGGTGGAGCTGTAACACAGCTGAGGAAACACTAAACACCTATAAATAAAAAATGAGGCGGGAGCAGAAGTCCTACAATCGGACAGCTCTGTATAGAAGTGTTTTAGAGTTTAGGTAAGATATATGTACATTCTCTGGAAAGAGGCTCTTTTAGAAATGTGCTTTCCATTATTGATATAAATATGTAACCTTGGACTGTTAATATCATAAGCTGTCATGATGTAAATTACAATAGTCCTAAAGTAAACATATAGTCAAACATTCACACACAGTGTCTTATTTTGTAAGAAAACTACTTCCAGGACAAAGCTTTTATTTTTGTAACTATTAGATACATTATTAAATTATTATATAAGATTGCAAATCCAGTTAAATCGTGCAACTATCTACCCTTATTGTGTTGTCCTTACCAGCCTCCAATAGATGGCATCAACAGCTCTATTGTTCTGTCTGCACCTGTTTTGCAATACTTAATAACCTGCAAATTACATTACATTCCAGATTTCAATATAAACATCTTTGTAAACTGCAGTAGAGACAAAAACAGACATAAATGTATTGTTTTAAACTCGTAAACAGACTCACACTTCTACTTTTACACAAAGTGGTGCGGTGAAATCATTTGACATGACATCACTGAGACCACCTGCTGCTGCTTGTCTGTGTCTTTACGGCACCTAGCAACCTCAGATACCACGATGACATCACAGGAAAAGCGGAGCCTCATTATAGCCCTGAGTTCGCTGGCTGCTCCTGAAGACATGTTGGCTACTTAGATTGTAAAAGTAGCTGTGGAAATTGCCTTAAGCTGTTTTCTGTCATATTATTTTATAACAAGTTGTTTTATGTTTAATGTCCAAGGCAGTCAAGCAACCTTTTGGCATGGTTTCGTTTCAAGTAACTCACAACACAATCCCTATGTCTCATCAGGCCTTGAAATTACAGGCCTCAGAATTCAATTTTAGAACTTAAGTCTACATATGAAGAAAATGTGTTTAAGGGTCAGGCAATTACAGTGCCTTCTGCCCCAGTTTGAACATGACATTGACCTTTTTGCACATGTATTCCACACCATCATGGTTAACAGCTGAAGCTGACACGTTCGGCCCAGTCTCTTGGCCTATCTGCTGCCCTCTGTGTGCACACAGGTCTCTGCCGAGTACATAGACACCCTGTCAAATATGCCTGGTATCCAACACTGGCCGGTCTGTCAAAGAGAGCTGTTGTGCCTCATTTTTTCCCCCCGCAAAGTCTCAAGCCAGGGCTCTGCATCCTGCTTTCACAGGCAGTGGGCTGAGGGATTATTAGACAAACATCAACACTCTGGTTGAGAATTTAAAAGAGGAATGTCACTGCTGACAGGTGCCAGAAGCACTCAAACAGTGTTCCCACTTTGGTTTTAAATTGCAGTAGCAGATAGAGTTTTTCAACATTACTAAGCTGATGTCTCGCTTCCTCACTAGTCTGTGGTTTTGCTTTGAGGTCATCTGTTAAAAAAAGAGTCACTGAGACGGTATGTAAGAGTGTGGTCAATGCTGTTTAGACTGGAAGTAAAGCTGTAGATACTGACGCTCCTGATGACACAATATGTCTACAAAAAAATGCTACTCAAGAATAAACATGATACAGCTCTATTTTAATGTAACCACAAATTCCTATGGTGATTGTAACAGAGCTATTTTAACATGCATTAGTAGATTAGACACTTTGAAGCATGCATGTTACCATGTTTCTAAGAGGGAATTTGTTGGCGAACAGTAGACTATTTTTGGATCTAGCATGCAGGCATGTTTCTGTCCCCCTTACCAATGTAAGTTCAGTCGCTCTTACTTTAGCTCTGCCCTAGTCTCCACCAAATCCCATGGGAAATATCTGGCTCTTAAAGAGCTATATTCTCCCATAGGATCAGCTAGTAACTAAGGCCATGTCTACACGTACACCGGTATTTTTTATAACTTAGCTTTTTCTCTGCGCTTTGGCCTTTCGTCCTCACACAAATGCCATTTCAGGTCACTGAATACGGATCTTTTGTAAAACTCCAGCCAGGAGGAGGAAAGTCTGTATCCATGGAGGCGGGGTAAACTGGCTCGTGATGTCAGGCTGTGCGCCGTTATCTCCCTTGTGAGGTGTCACAAATGAGGCAACTTTCCTTGCAAAATGACGGATGTGAAAAAAACATGATGCCTCTAAACTAGCTAACAGGACTTTATACATGTTTATACATACAGTTACTCATCCACTTTATTGATATATCATCCCCCTTTTCCTCTTTACATGATTAACATTTTTGTGAATTAGACAGCTTATGAACTTTTTGTCCAGTTTCAGATGTTCAGTCTGTACATCTGGCTCATGGTTTTGTTTAAACAAACTGGGGTTCAACTTGACATCTCATAGCGGGAAGAACAAAACCACATGAGACTAAGAGTTATAGGAAGAGGCATATTGTTTAACAACACGCCGAAAATACACTGGTGGCCAAAGCCGACGCTAACAGAGAGTAACATAAACATCAGTGCAAAACTAACTTATATGTTCATAGACGCACACACGATAAAAAGAGTCCGTCTGCGATCAATGATGTCTCCGTATTAAGAGCAGTAAACAAGTCCGGGCATGTCTCCCTCACTGCTATGTTCCAGGGGGATGCGCTGAGTCGTGCTGTGTTCAGGAGCACTCAGAAACATGAGTGATCAGACACGATTCGAATTGGAAAAATCGATTTCTTTAAACCCAGCCCTAGTGCTTGTGTGGAAGGCCGAACGAAGGAGGATAAAACTATAGACATGGCCAGACTTTGTCTGTCTGACATCTGACATCCAAGTAGTATACATTGGTTTTATCAGAGCTATTCCTGAAAAAGAAAAAACAGCTGCCTGGTCCGGCCAAAAACAGCAGTTAGACTTAACCAAGCCAGAAAATATATGGCCTGTAAAGCCAACAGAGACTGATCTGAGAGATGTTGAAACCCTTATGAGGAAACCAGCAATTGGGTAACAATTGTGGGTTTGTCAAAGTGTTCTACTTTTCTTGTTACATAGAAGTAATCTGTTTTTAATAGGTTTAAGGTTTGGATTGAACTCACTTCACAGTCGGATGGAGAAGCAAAACTACCATTAAAACTTTAACTAAACATGTGTTGGTCTAATTGCATGCATTCCTGCAAAGATCAGTTGTGTAAGTCAGGTAGTGTTTAATAGGTCATTCATTGATGCATATCCCAGACCTAAGAGATGGGAGAGGTTTTGTAGTAATACCCAAACAAAAGCAGTTGCTAGGTAAGCGTCTGTGAGAGAAACAAACTGGAGCTGGGGATGGAATCGAGGACATCATTCACCGGTACAAGTCAAGGAGCCAGTTGGACATGCTGATTTACGTGTGTGCGAGCGCCTGCACAGTTCTGAAGCAGACGGTCAATACACCCACACTGAGAGCATTGGACTCAGGAGAAATGATGGAATGCACTCAAGTCAGCAGTTGTAGAGGCCTCAGAAAGCTCCTAAAGTAATAAAACAAGAAGCTTTAGTCGGACAAATTGACCTTTTTCTAAACGTGTTTATCATCTGCATAGAATGATACTCTACACCCTAATGGCTCATGGCAGCAAATGTGGTTTTATCCTGAATAAAAGATAGAACCGCTGTAGCTCAGTATTTTTATCCATCACCTCCTTCACCTCCATATGTGCTGCTGTAGATTAGTCAGTGTGGGTGACCATATGGGAGGCAGACACTGAACAGCGCACCAGCAGAAGCAGTAGCTAAGAAACCTTACACTGTCAAAACAAAGTATGGCCCACACATTTCAACTACGCAAGAAGAAGCTGCCGTAGGAAATGTATACGGATAAACATGCCTACACAAAGACAAAGACAGCCACAAACAAACCACCAGCGAGGGCCACCCTGAATGCTTTTTTTACTCTCTCTCTCTAGGTCCTTTTGTACGTCTTTCTACCTGTCACGATGACAAGATGATCAACTGTCGAGTGTTTGTAAAGGTCAGGGGTCACAGTTCATTCACACCATGCCCTCGCATCAGAGGCTTTTCAGACCACAGCTGTTACAGCTCTGTGTCAGCTTGATATTTGCCCTAAATCAGCAGGGTTTCTTTCCATTACCCCTCTAGCTACATAAAGACCGCCTTTTTCGCTCAAAGCAGGGCTGCTGACGGCAAAAACCCGGAGAGGAAATTAAGTTTTTCTGCGTCCATTCTCCAGCTCCATCGGGGGAAAAACCGTGCGAGACGGTAGCTGTGTTTGAGTAATCATGAGGTGTGGGATTTGGCAGGAGGTGAAAGTGATGAGTGGTGACTTTAAGGTCAAAGGGTGGCGAGGGAGGTGAGAAAAGGAGCGCACCTACAGAGAGGGGAAAGCATGTGTGTGTTTAAGGGCGGGTGTTGAGGAGACTCAGAGGGGCTTAAATGGAAAGTCAGTCCAAGTCTTGTGTTACTCTCTTTCTATTTCCTCTCCTCATTCCGTTCTTCCTGTCTGTCTGAGAGGGAGCTGACGAGGATTACTGTGTGTGCGGATCGAGTGCAGTTTGCCTGAACTGTGCATTCACACACTCATATTTGATTATGCCTTTGTGTGAATGTTTCATGCAAATTTAAAACATTAATACAAGAGGCCAGTTTGCAAAGAGAGCCTCGTCCTGGAGAACTCTGTGATTTTAGAGATCGATTGCCAAAACAAAACAAAAGGCCGCTTATTTAAAAAGCAGATTAATCATTTGACCAACTTATGTCAGACCTGTCATGAAACCCTGGACGTCCAACAAGGAAGCACAGATGAGAAATAGAGACACGCAGATTGACTCGTGTTAAACTGAAAAGCAGCAAGTAAAGTGAAGTCCTTTCCAGGAGAAGTCATGCTCGATGCAGTCCTGATCAGACCCAGATGTGCAGAGATCACAGCTATGGGGAGCATGAAGACTGCATGTAAATATGGAGGTTGAGAAGTTGACCTCAGGTACAGTACATATGACAAAATATAGGCTGAGCTTTACATAACACAACAACCACAAGAGAAACACAAATTTAGTTAAGCATATGATGAGGAAGTGAATGCTGCTGACCATGCTGATCTTGTCCCAGACACAGGAAGTTGCAGCACTGCCATGCTAACTGCTGGCACACGACAGAATGGGGGGCAGAAGGCCATCCGGGTCGTGAGATAAGAAGAGAGAAGTAGATACCAACATGTGTATACAGTTTTTAATCACTGCAACACAACCAGAGCCATATCTTTATAAAGAAAACATAAACCACAGTAGTGTTTAATGGCGTGTTATGAAGCGTAATAAACAATCACATTAAGAAACATTATATTTAAATGGATAAAAGTCAGTTATAAGATGTACTTTATGATATTTGGGGTCATCATCTAAAGCATATAGTTCTATATGCAACATAAAAATGATGATTTAGATAAATATTTCAGTGAGTGAGATCAGCAAAGAGATAAGAGGTACAACCTTGTCCACAGGGGGCACCAAAATCAACACAAACCGAAAGTTCCTCACAGGAGCTTTAATGTCATCTTTAGGTAAAAACTTAAAAGACTTTATTCATGTAATTTGAAACTGACTAACCAAGTTTAGTTGGCTGCTGAAGCTTTCCGGCTTAAACTTTTAAAAATAGCAAAAAAGACAACTGACAAGGCCATCGTCAGATTCATTCATGCACCAGAGTATGACTCGCTGCTTGTTGGCCTAATAGCTTGTTAGACCGTACTTTGGCAGGACTGCAGTTTGATTGAACGTTAACACTATTTTTAGTGCTTATACGTGCTAATCAGAGGTGTGGACTTGAGACTTGGTGACTTGACTCCAGTCGACTGGAGTCACTGTTTTGATGGATTGTGACTTGACTGGACCAAAAAATAAATGACTTGAGACTCGACTTGGACTTGAGGCATGATGACTGGGATGACTTGAGTGTGTTCATAAGTTAAAATGTTAGCTGATGATAAAATTGTCAAGTTTCTGTCTAACTATCAAGTATGTATGCAGCGCAAACTGGGAATCATGATTAGACGACTCACGAAGCTCCCTGGTATGTGATTGTCATGATTGGAGGACTGGCTGTCAGTCAAACTCCTCGCTATGGCAACACACAACATCAAAGACCCCCAGCTCCCTGATGTTTTTTTCCTTAAAGAGAAGCCTCATCAGTCGTACTCATTACTACTCAATACAGTCCCAGACCAGACCATCATCATGGCTGCTTCTGTGCCAAGATAATACAGATACAATTCTTTTTGAACAGGTTATATAAATTGGCCAATAATATCATTATTAGACGGGCTACTAACACCTTGTCTTTTCTCTTTATAAAGACCGATAACCTGTGACTTCACTTGACTTGCCCAAGAAAAAATGACTCAATGAACTTTCTACCCCCAAGACTCAAAGACTCTGAATACTTTTTATATTTAGAGGTCTCGGCCAAGGAATACCAGGGCAACATAACACTCAACCTTCCCCAAACAACTCGTTCTCTGGAGACCTTCAGACAGGACAGTGTCGGCTACAAATTACAAAAGAAATAAAATAGGGAAGTTTCTTCATGCTGTCTAGAGGGACGGAGGATGGAGGGTGAAACCACTAACAGAGAAAAACTGTCTAGTTTCACAACATGGATTGTGTCTTAGAGACAACTTAGTAAAGCCTAACAGGGTGGGAAGGCAGTGGGTTCAAAATGTGAATGGATTTGTGAGCAGTGGGGAAGTTTTATATCAGTGAAACATCTGCCAAAAGCTGTCATATATTTTCCACCTTGGAACAGGAGGTTTTACTGCCAGATGTTTCAAAGCAGTTTATTCTTGAAGGAATTGCACTATATTGTCTCAAAGGTCTTACTTCCACTATCTAAATTGGTCCGTGCTTTACCAATATATTTCACTGTTCTTCCTTTTGTGCAGTGCAATGCTGGGGTGGGCTGCAGTTCACCCAAGCTGCAGAGGAACAAACGGAAATAGAAAATAAAGAGAAGGATGTGTCTAACTACTCATCTTGACTCATCCTTTTTTTTCTTGCATGACCCTGTTAGTGATTTTCCTGTTATTTCAAATTTCATATCAGCACACCCCTGCACAATGAAGCAAGTTTAAATGGATCAAATAATACACAATACCTTCCTATCTAACGGTTAAGCAACTATATCAAATAATACAGAAGCAGTGGCAAGAACAAAAAGTAAGATAGTTAAATTTGAGCATGCAAAGCTTCTGTCATATTTCAGTATTCATATAATAATACAATGTTTACACTTTATGAGTTGACCATAAAACATGCGTGCAATAATGGCTCTGAAGATAATAACCCTGTAGTCTGCAGCCCTTCCTTACACATGACAGGAAATAGAAAGCAGAAGAAAAAGAGAAAGTCTTCCCGTGGCTTGTGTATCACCAACGTGCAAACAAGTACTCTTGTTTGCAACATTTAAGCTGACCAGACAGACGGGCATCACATTCGTGCATGTCACATAAGCGACAAGGAGCACAAAACTTATTAAGACCTGCACTGGGACCTTGATGGGACTCGACCGACAGATATTAGAATAAACAGCAGGTCAGTTACAAAACCTTAAAGTGTAATTATCATAGTTTATCAGGATGGATGTGCAGAGCTACAGATTGTGCAGATGTTGAGATCTACATCAACTGCAGATTGGATGTAATCTAACAGCTACAGCTTTAAGGAACGTTATCTTGTTCTATATTTTTATGCTTAACGCAACTTGAACATGTGTTCAAATTGTCTCCAAAATGTGCCAGGTTCTCACATTTGATTGCTTTATCTACTGCTTTAAGTACAAGGTTATTATATTTTTGTCCAGCTTCATTATGTGTACTCATCTTTTATAGTAATGAGAGAAACTCTTTTGTATTCTTTCAGACAACACTCATGGAGAGTTATATAACTTTCCCCACTTTCCCTGGCAATCACAGCAGCCGCACCAACACCACTTGTTCCCGAGACAACGTCTTGAAGACGGTGGTTTTTCCCGTTCTCTACTCCTTTCTGTTCCTGGTGGGGCTGACTCTAAATTCCGTGGCGGTGTGGGTGTTTTTTCGCATCCCGTCCAAGTCTCACTTCATTATATACCTGAAGAATATTGTGGTTGCTGATGTCATCATGACCTTAACGTTCCCTTTCAAGGTATGATTTAACTGGTTATTTACTTATAAGGGTTTATATGCTGTTACTGAATCGTTTAATAACAGTTATTGAACTATTTTGAATCGATAAGTTATAGGTCATTAATAAGACTAATGTTTTGGTTGTATGGTTTAAAAAAATTAATTCATATCAAAGTCATTAATAAAAAGAGAGTTTTCTGCAAGGGAAGGGTGGACACAGTCAGGAAGATTTTTCACAATTTGGCATCCCTAATACTTTTTTATTTCCATTTAAATTAGTTCATGATAATCAACAATAAAGTTTTCTAATTCATCTTTCTAACCATTTTTTTATGATTTGGCATCCCAAATGTTATATTTATTTCCATATGAATTAGTTAATAATCATCAATAATAAGGTTCTATTTCATCCTTTAAACCAGGGGTGCCCAATCCTGCTCCTGCAGAGCTACCTTCCTGCATGTTTTAGGTTTATCTGTACTTGAACACAGCTAATTTGAATGATCTGCTCATTATCAACTGAAGCTTCTCAGGGGATTGATAATGAGCAAAACATTCGAATCGGCCATGGAGCACGGAGAAACCTAAAACATGCAGGAAGGTAGCTCTCCAGGAGCAGGATTGGGCACCCCTGCTTTAAACAGTTCATTCACAATTTGGTATCCCAAATGTTCTGTCTTTCCATATAAATTAGTACATGATTATCAATAATACAGTTAACTATTTCATATTTATAACGCTTTATTCACAATTTGGCATCCCGAATTTACTATTTATTTTTATATATATGAGTTAATGATCATCCATAATAAAAGGTATATATTTGATCTTTATAATCGTTTTCTTTTTTACTATTTGGCATCCCAGATGTTCTATCTATATCCATATAAATTAGTTAATAATCATCAATAATAATGGTACTTCTATTTCATCCTTTAAACAGGTCATTCACAATTTTGCATCCCAAATATTCTACACATTTCCATATAACTTAGCGAATGATTATCAATAATAAAGTTATGTATTTAACTATACAAATTGTTCATTCGCAATTTTGGATCCCAGATGTTCATTGTATACAACTAAATGGTTGTTTCATTTGCATAACCTTTTATTAAGAGGTGCTACTTAAAAAATGGCACCGTTAGCTAATTAACAAACTATATTATAGGGTTTGGATGAATATGAGTGTTTAATAGCATAATATGTGTTTCCGCAGGTATTGTCAGACTCCAACATCGGCTCCACTGGGCTGCGTATATTTGTATGTCAGGTTTCCTCAGTGCTCTTCTACCTCACCATGTACATCAGCATACTCTTCTTCGGCCTCATCAGCATCGACCGCTGTAGAAAGACCCTCAAGCCCTTCAGGGGGACTAACGCAGCCCGGCTGACCCGTCGCAAACTCCTCTCAGGAGCCATCTGGACCTTTCAGCTGGGTCTGTGTCTGCCAAACGTGTTCCTCACAAGTAAAACCCCGAAGTCTCCAGATTTCAAGTGCAGTGACCTGAAGACCGAGGCTGGGCTGTACTGGCACGAGGTGGTGAATTATGTGTGTCAGGTTGTTTTCTGGGGAAACTTGGTGACAGTGGTCGTATGCTACACTCTTATCACCAAGGAGCTGTACCGATCCTACTCCCGCACTAAAGCCCAGGGTGCTGGAGGGGCTTTATGTAAAGCACCAAGTGGGGCAACAGTCCGGAAGCCGGGCCAGGCTAAAAGAAAAATGAGCGCAAATGTGTTCCTGGTTCTGGCGGTGTTCTTTGTGTGTTTCGTGCCGTTTCACTTTGCCCGCGTGCCGTACACAATGAGCCAAACCAGAGTGGTTCTCTTTGACTGTAAACTCAAACTCTTCTTCTTCCAGCTGAAGGAGAGCACACTCTTCCTCTCATCCTCAAACTCTCTGCTGGATCCTCTCATCTACTTCTTCCTCTGTAAGTCGTTCAGGACCACTCTGTTCAAGACCCTGCAGCTGCCTCCCGGGACCTGCAGCTGGCTGCTAAAGAGGGGGTCAGACTCGGACACGGACAGCACTCCTATGAGAGACTCCTCTGGCTGTACGTAGGGCAATATGATTAAGACTTTCCTTATATGCTATTTGAATCTGATACAGTGCAGACTCCTGCTTTATTTAGCCAGCGGAATAGGACTGCAGTCTGTCCTCAAGACAGTCATGAATATTGTGAGACACAGTATAAGTTTGTGTTCATGAATGTTAAAAAAAATAATACAATGCTTTTAAAAAATATACAGGCTGAACATCGTAAACTTAAATTATAATCTTTGCATGTGAAAAATGTTTAAAAGCAAAAACATGAACATGTTTTTTTTGCTTTCTTTTGCGACACTCCAAGAACTGAAACTGGCATGTTTTTGTTTTTTTTATGTTTTCCTTTCTGTTCTCCATTCCAGTTATTATAAACAACATGAAGTTCCTCTTTTAGAATTTTCATAACCAATACATTGGAAAAAAGACACGTGATGCTGTTATTTACAAAAAATATATCTAATCCTTTAATCGTCCTCTTAGTAGCTAACCTGTATAATAAACCTCATGTTTTATAATTATCTCCTGTAAATACTCTGTAATCTCTTATTGTTGTATGTCCATCGTTGATGTGTCAAAATGTTATCAGCATTAAACATTTGTACTTTATTTGTGTCCAGTTGTGCAGCTAACAGCGACCTTTGTATGAGAAAGTAACTGTTTAAGAAGAAGCATTAAACCCCATAGGGCTGTAGGCTATAGTAGTAAAAAAGTAAAAGAAGATAATGATTACATGCAACATTGTCACTAAATGAACACAGTTGTAACCACTATACTATGGTAAAAAAAAGGAAAGTTCATATGTTTCAAAAACAAGAGATGCGTTCCCATTAAAGAATGAATGACCATATTGGGACCAGTAGAAACAAAGCAACCTGGATTTGACAAAAGATTTCATCAGCGTAGCCTGAAAGACATTGTTAAAAACACTGTATGCCATTTGAATAATTTTCCTTCCACAGCACCTCAATCATCCTGGATTTGCATCTTTCTGGTTGAATAGGCGTCCACACTTTGTCACTCACCTTTTGAACGTGTTACCACCCAGGTGTTACAGTGTGGAGCAAAAGAGGTGAGCATCGCAGGTGAGTGACTTAAAATGATGTTTTTCTTTATGAGTTGGAAAGAGTGTTGTATTTAGGTTGGATGTAAGCGTGACTAAAGACATATCGCAACAGACTTTGATTTATGTGAACATAAGACAGCCAGAGAGAGTTTTAGCCTCTCTTGGTTTGGTTACCAATGAGAGAATTGTATCTATGCTGGTTGAAGAACTATAATTGGGCCTTGTTGGCGAACTTTGTCAAGATTATCTATCAAAAGCAAACTTTAATCTTTCTGTAGAGGATTAAAAAATGCTAAAAAATAATCCAATTTGATCATTGGATTTCATTACAGCAAACTCAAGTAAGTGTAACTCAACTAAACTTATAAAACTATATTGTGTTTTGACAAAAGCGTTTTGCACAGAAGCTTTAATTTGTCTCAAACTAGTGCTTTTCTGCCACTTTTTTAGCAGGTAGTTTTTACTGTTATGGCCCATTCTATATATATATATATTCACTCATAAAGTAAGGCTTAGTTTTATTACACAAAAGACACCTGAATGTAGGGCATTTAAAAACAGAGCACACCAGCGGATTCCAGGTAAAACGTTTTTAAACAAATTACAATGGAGAAAAAGAACAGCAGGCTTATTAAAGAAGCTTTTAAGCAACTACAAACTGTCATGTGACTTCTGTGTTGTACATCCAGCACTACTCTATGTGATAAAGGCATAAAATCGTTTCTTTTGCTGTTCTATTTTGTACGGTGAAAACAAATCTGACAATTACCTAACTTCCCCGACTCAGTGTCAAAAGAGGAAGCGTCAGGTTCCACATCTAGGACGCATTCAAATGCTCTGGTTGAGCATTCAAAACCAAATCATAGTAACAAATGTGTTTGAAAGTAATGATGAATGCAAATAAGGGTCAAATGGGAAAGCAGGGAACATTCAGGGCAGTCGTGAGTCTCGGACGAGTCCTGGGCAGCTGCTGGTTACAGTAGAATCGCACCTCAACTTAATAGCTCTGAAACTGCACTATACAAAATGTTGCTTTAAAAGTTAATGCCAATGCACTCTTGCACCAATAGATTCAACTTGCTTTCGTTTCCAAATTTGTTGAAACATAGTTCAGATATCTGAAGCAAAAGCTCTGGGTGTGGATCTGGTCTACAGGCCCAACACAACTCCATACAAATTCCATCAAGAACTAATCACAGATGTAAACCAGGTTCTGCTCAAAATCAGAAAACGTTGTTGAGTTTTCTTTGATGTCTGTATGTTCTTTGTTCCAGATTTCACAATGGACTCCAAAAACTCTACGTTCCTCTCGCCTGATTGTGCTCCTTTCAGCTTTGTGTCCATTAATGTAGCCCTCGCATGTCTCTACTTCCTCTTGTTCCCCGTCGAGTTGCTGTTGAATGGGGTAGCAGCATGGGTGTCTTTGCGCCTCCCGTCCACCTCCACCTTTGTAGTGTATCTCAAAAACCTGGTGGCCGCTGACCTGCTCATGACACTGACCCTCCCGACGATGGCAGCTAGCATGCTACCCGGAGCAACAGTTGCTTTGAGGGCGTTCAACTGCCGTTTCTTTTCTGTCATTTTCTACTGCAGCTTGTACACAAGTATCACCTTGATGGGTCTCATCAGCCTCGACCGCTTCTTCAAAATCGTTCGCCCATGTGGAAAGCTGTTGGGACAAAGCGTCTTCTTCAGTCACGTGATGTCCACCTTGGTTTGGTTGGTGTTATTTGGCACTACGGTTATCCCGACTATCATCCTGACCGACCGGAACCCTGAAAATGTCACAAACGACTTCTGCATGTCCCTGAAAAGTCCGGCTGGTGTTTCCCTTCACAAGTGCGTGGTTCTCTCCATGGAGATCCTTTTCTGGCTCATCAGCATACTGATTGTGTTTTGTTATATCTGCATCACCCTGACAGTCCTGCAGTCCTTCAGAAACTCTGGGAGCAACAACAGCCAAGGCAAGAAGAAGACCAAGCTTCGGGTCTTCTTGATCCTTCTGGTGTTTTTTGCATGTTTTGTGCCTCTTCACATTATGCGTATTCCATTCACTCTGCATGAAGTCTTTGATATTTACGGCTGCACTCAATCCTGGATTAATATAGCCCACAAGTTTGCACTGTGGTTCTCTACCACTAATGCCTGCCTGGATCCTCTTCTCTACATCTACTTGTGCAGGGAGTACAGGGAGAAGCTGGCTGACATGATGAAAGCGAGAGGGATATGTGTCAGGTTTTGTTCAAGGGAAAGAGAGGAAACCTCAGAGTAAATTAAAGTCATACCTTCAAAAAAAATGAGATGTTATCAGACATAAACAAGGCTGTGTTGTGTTATGGAATGACTATCATGAATAACTTAGAATATTAAGGCCCTTGCTTTCTAACAGTAACTTTTTATCTTGAAATTTTATGTTGGACTGCCCTCTAGTGACCACATGAGGACTGTTTTCTATCTAGACTAAGAAAAGGGAAATATAAGGCAGAAATATGATGCATTTGATTTCATTAATATGTCAATTCCATGACAAAAATACACTACGCAAATGTATTGTGATAAACTTCATGGTCATGTCTAAGAGCAGGGTGTCCTTATGCATGTAAAGAGTGATGTATAGATTTATAAAGATATATAAGTAGGAGTTTTCATGAATCTACACTATTGTTCATAACATATGGAGGTGTTGTTTTGAGACATTTATCAATAAAGTTAAAAAAGGTTTTGTGTTTCTGTGATTGTGACACTGTAGGTACAGTTGTACCATTAGCTGTGAGGAGTTTTTCACTGGTTATGAAACAGTCTGACATTTATTGTGATTACACTATGTGACCTACGAAAGCAAAGCAGACCATTAGGAAGAAGATTGATTATTTCTATATAGATATTTTTAATGCCTGAAACTGCTGGCGGGGGGGAGGTGTCAGACGAAGCGATTAACTGCACGCTGCCTTTGTTTACATTTTCCAGGGCAAAACATTAGAGTGAGTGATACATATGACTGTTAAAGAAAGCAGGATGAGATTTGTTTGTTTCAAACCACCACTAAAGCATTTACAAGACAAAATCAGCAGAGAGATAAGAGGTACGGCTTTGTCCACAGGGGGCGCCAAAATCAACAAAGCACAAGTTCTTCACAGTAGCTTTAAAGGGGACATGTTTTAGCTCTGCAATCAATTTTCTATTACTCTGTCTTTTTGAATCACGTTGGTGAAGTTTGTTTCATTTTAAAAATGTACATATATTTTAATTTAATTATTTTTCGGAGCCTCTCCTTCCTCCTGAAGGTCAGAACTTATCCACGATTGGCTGACAGTTTTTGGAGTGACCGCGTAGCCCCCCGTGGGGGAGCTGCCGCACTGCACTGTCACTCCAAAGTTGTAGAAAACATGGCTGCTCTAGGATCAGTTATTCGGCCTTATATGTACGAGCCTGAATCACGAGGAGGTATCAAAATGATTAGTTGAAATCTTGACAACGACTTGACAACAAGCTAGTGCAAGAATGCAGCCTGAGGTGAATGACGATGAATGAGGATGTCGATTTCAGCGAAAGCAAGGTTCTATGTAGAAACCTGCAGCTGCTCTGAACGGCACATTCAGAGGCGACGTTTTCAAAAATTAGTGAAACCCATGCAAAATATGAGAATATCCATTTAAAAGATATGGCCCCTTTAAAGGGTGATTGACACTAAACAAAGACTATAACATATAAATATTGAAGGGACGTTTTGTTGAGTTTCTAGAATATACTCTTCATCATTAGTACTTTTATTGCAACGTTACAAATTGCTACACAGAGCAAGAATATAAATGAGCCCTACAATGTTTTAGCCTTTTCTTTCAGTTGCTTTTACCAATTGCTGCTAACATAAATTGAATAACTTGCCAATGCTTGGCTGCAGTCATCATGGCTGAGTTGCCACAAAATAACTTCTTTTATTTAATTAATTTGTTACATTCAGGTTTTCATCACCACATTAAAACCTTTCATTAGTTTTAAAGACTCTCTAAGTAATAAACTTTGCGTTTGTGCAATACTGTCTTCCTAAGTGCCAAGCAATGAAATTAAAAATGTAAATGAAAAACCAATGCACCCACGTTGTTCATCAGCACAACACACTGCACCTATAAATTTGGTCACTAATACACACCACCACTCTTGACAGAGATTTTAATTAGTCTGACCGAAGTGGAACTGAGACAGTAAATCTTCTTGCACTTCCTTTCTTTGCTGCAGAGTGGCCTCACTTGTTCTGCTTTACTGTAATAGCTGAGGCCACCTGTTGGTCATATGATGCCACTGCGCCAGGCGCTGCAGAATCAGCTGATGAACTGTTGCGGTAAATAATGCAATCAATCAATAAACAAACTACCTTTGATCAGCTCATATTTAAAAGGTAAGACAGAAACAACAGTATAGGAGTCATTTGTAGGCCAAAGGAAGCACTGACAGCTGAATCCAATCTCTGCCCTTCTCCACTGTGGGCTGGGTGTGTGATGTCTGCTTTGCTTTTGGCTAAAGACCAGTGGGTTTTTCCTATTTTTGCATATGTTCCGAATTGTCCCATCACAGCTGAAATGTTGATTTGTTTGCTAGGTAAATCAACAGTGTTTCTTAAACACCTACCATGTCGGTACATTGCCACACAGGTCTGTCTTGCAGCTTTGGGTTTGAGAAGAGTGAGTCAAGTCATCAACTGTAAGTTATAATCAAAATGTATCTTGATTACATGAATGGTTCATAATGTAGTAGTTGATCAAGAGTAGCTAAAGACACTCAGCGTGTTCTTTTAATATTTTCTTTGAGAAGAGGTAAGATTTTATACGATGTACTATGATACATGTAAGCACAGCATGTTAACACAGTGTCAAACAAATGACAATTATTTGCTGCTGTACTGTACATTAGAAAATCATTACTATAAATATATTATTACTTTTATTATCATTATTGATACCACATACTGTTTATTATATTATACTATATAATTGCAGTTCAACTTTTATATTACTTTTTACTATTGACTTAATATTCCGTATCAAACTATATTATATACATATACATACTGTAATATACCATACTGTATGTAATTGCCACTTTTATATTGCACCTTATATTGTACTATATCATACACATTATACCTCGTATCGTACTGCCTTATCTCATGCTGCTAAATGTCGCTGCTATTACCCATACATGTCACTTTATCTCATAACTGTCACTTTAACTTGTCACTTACCCCTACTTGTTTAACAGTTGTATATAACACTTATTTTATTATATTTTATTCAGTTGATTCTTTTATATTGTATTTACTTACTTGCAAATTTTTATTTGTGCTACTACAACACCTGAATTTCCCCACTGGGGATCAGTAAAGGATTATCTTATCTTATTTTATTATAGCGTTTAAAATGGTCAGAAAGTAAGAAATAATGAATACATGTTTATTTTATTGAAACCATACCATGTCACCTCTGGTTAAAGGCTATGTACTATAAAGAAACTGCTTCAATTAGAGTTTTTGGTTCACCCTGTGCTTTATCTCTTTCTGGTTTTACATGAAATTACACATCAGCCTCTCAGTTAATGTTCAGAGTAAAGATGTCTCGTGTGTAACTAGTTTAATTAGTTACTCTTTTATGCCTTCTACCTAATAAGAGTCCATCAGAAGAAAGAGAGGGAAGAAGAAAACAACAAGCAACCCTTAATGAATTCAGATTTTGTATTACTTATTTTATAATTATATTGTATTATTATTGCAGTATTACTTTGTATGTACTTATATTTGTTTTAAATTTACTACATTTGGTTAGGGTGAACAAAAATAGGGATAAGAGTATATATAATACTGAATGAATGTGGAAGAAATGTGCATATATATACACATATACATATATATACACATATACATATATATATATATACATATACACATATAGATACATATACATATATACATATATACACACACATATATATATACACACACACACACACACACACACACACATATATATTATACATATATATACATATATATATATAGAGAGAGAGAGAATAGTAAAGATTAAAATAAACAATAAACAACACTGTAAACAATACATTACTCCCTTTTTGCTTAGCCTGCAACCCTGACACACAACAGCGACAGAACATCGATGCATGGATGGACCCGTTCGACATTAACCAGCATGGTGAGTCGAGAACTCAAACACCATTGATCTCAAGATGCTGACACATAAAGAAAATGTTTGCTGAATTCTAAAATGTATTTTCATTTTCCTCAGGCGTAGCGACACCATCAAATCAAACATCTCACAATGATTCGCACTGTGAAGGCTTCATTTACAACCCGAATCTTGCCCCCGCTCTCTTCTTCTTGATGTTCCCCATAGCTCTGTTGCTAAACGGTGTTGCAGCCTGGGTGTTTTTGCACCTCAAGTCCACTTCCACTTTCATAGTATATCTGAAAAACCTCGTCGCTGCTGACATAATTATAGCCGTAATCGTCCCAATCCAAGCTGCAAGTGACCTGTCGGGTGCGTCAAACGTACAATTTGCACTTTCATGCCGTTATTTCAGTGTCATTTTCTACAGCACCATGTACACATGTATCGCTTTGTTGGGGTTAATAAGTCTGGACCGTTTTTTTAAGATCATGATGCCCCAAAGCAAGGTGTTTGCTAATCTGACCTTTAGCAAAGTGGTATCAGCATCAATCTGGGTGATTCTGTTTGGCAGCAGTGCTTTACCAAACATCATCTTAAGCAATCAATCAACGGCGAATATGACGGAGATCGGTTCCTGTATGAAGCTGAAAGGACCAGCCGGGCTCGAAACACATGAACGGACAGTGATTTACCTGAATGTCCTTTTCTGGCTCGTCAGCGTGGTCATTGTGGTTTGCTACATTTGCATCACAAACAAGGTGATCCAGTCTTTCAGAAACTCCGGCAGCAACAACAGCCAGGGAAAGCAGAAGATCAAACTACGAGTCTTCCTGGTCGTCATCGTGTTTTTCGTGTCGTTCGGACCGTACCACATTGTCAGGATCCCGTACACTTTTCAGCAAGTCAACTATTCTTCCAAAACCAGCTGCGCGTACTTGTTAGGCAAGTTTGCCAAGGAGATCAGCCTCTGGTTTGCCACAACAAACATCTGCATGAACCCACTTCTCTATGTGTTTCTGTGTCGGGAGTTTATGGAGGAACTGAAGTCTATGATGAAGCGTTTGTCTGCCCCGTTTCGTGCGGCCTCGGCAGGGAAAGCAGGCCGCGCTTTACCACAGACGAGACTCTGACAGCACTGGTGAAAATGCTCTTCTATAGACTAATCTCAGATGTTGCTGATTTCGTAGACTAAATGTCAGATTGTGGTGTCATTTCTATTTCTATTTGGTTTGGTTTCACATGTGCCTCTGCTGTTATGTGGCTTGCAAACATGTCGCTCTAAATAACTTGTAAACCATGAACAGGAAACACAATAAGGATGGTGTGAGACAGTGTGAGAGTGTTAATGTGCTGTTTTTGTAGAAAACACAGTTTTATAGGTGCATACAATTAGAAGGCAAAAAGGGTTCATTGAAGCTGCCATGCAAAGCAGGTTAAAGCTAGTTAACATTTGCAAGTTGTATAACATTTGTGGTTACAGTTAAAATGTCTTTGATGTGGCTCTGCAGATGTGTCTATCAGCTCTTATCATCAGTTTGCTGCATGCTCATCAGTGCTAAACATTCAAAGTTACTGACTGCATAGAATAAAGGGTGTGTGCAAAAGTTTGGTTTGTAACGTGTTATTTGTCTTGATAGAAAAAATACATGACCACAGTTTTTGCTTCTGGGTAAAATGCCACCTCAACTTTCTGGCTTTTCTAAAGCACACGTTTAAAATAACGCTGGTTTCAAGCATTAAAGCCACTATGAAAAAGTGGTTATATCAGGTGCCACCGGCATTAGCAGATTGGTTTAATGTTACGCATTAAGGGCAAAAAGTTTCCCTCATTGAAAACAACTCAGCGCGTAAACGGGCTCTGTCTGATCGGGACATAATGCTTTCATGTTTGTAATATACAGTCCATGTCTGTTTGTTCTTTTACCTTTTTGTGGTTTTACCTAAAAACAAAATGTTCACTGTAAGAAGCAAATTGATCTTCAACACAAAAAAAAGAAAATAAATAAAGAAAAATAATAATAATGTGCAGTAGATCTAAAAATTGTAGTGATAAATAAAAAAACTATTATAATATTTCATTTTTAATGTATAATAATTTGTATATGAAAGCAAACACATTTTCCATCAAAATGTATAATAAAGATCTTTTTTTATTTATGACTATTAATATTTATTAAGGCAGGTATTCTTCTTTTTTCATCTCTGAAAATAAGCCAAAATAAACTTAAAGGTGACTGCTTGAGTATTCAAGCTGAGCAAAAGTATGTTGGGTTTTTTTACTGAAAAGTCTCCTAAAAGTTTGGTTTTAATTTCTTTTAAGTTTGTGATTTGGCAACAGAAGACTTCTTGTAAATGAGGTACAGTGTGATCTAACTGCAATGCGGATGTGTGACCTGATTACTGCCACTATGAGCTCAAATGTACCAACTCTGCGGCTCTGGAAAACACCTGTCTGTGTGTCATTAAAAGTTGTAATGACACAACAAGTAAGGGTCACATGAATTGAAAGTTTACTCCGAGTTCTGTACACACATCATTTCTCAGATACTTATTTCCCCCAGTTGGCCCTGACCCAACTAAATTCACAGAGGAAGGAAATATCGCTGTTGTTCTCAGGATGAACTATTTTTGTCTCGATAGCACAGAAGGGAATTCAACGGTAAGAGAGCAAAACAGGATCAGAAATTAGTGCAAGGAGTTTTTCCAATTTACTTTATGTAATGTGTTGTTTATGACAGTTGTTACACACAATTTGCAATCTAAAAAAAGATGTGTGGTGTAGTTAAATAATCTGCTTCTAAAGTCCTTGCTTACAAGAGAAACACAAAGACGAACAAATTAGTGGTGAAATGTTCACATCATTCTCAGCAACTAAAACCACAACTCTGAGTTTCATGATAAAGAAAAGACAGACAGATAGAGGTGGGGGGGGTATATAAGCCACAGGATATGGGGGGGGTGGAGCAGCAGGGGAGCAGGAGGTCTATAGATGTGTGTCGAGCAACGAGCCCACGGCTTTGGTGTTCAGCTGTCAGCGGCCACGGAGACTGACGCAAGCTAGCGGAGGAAGGGGGACTGGCACGGAGCAGAACAAGGCTCTCGGCAAGACAATCGGAGCAGGAAGCGAGGAAGGAAAGGGGCTTTCACCCCGGAGGAAGACTGGCAAACTGGTTGGGATTGTGACAAGACAGCCACACAGTAGCTGCAGAGACCACCCATTGTAAGAGCATCAAACACACACATGCGCTTAAAGAGTGAGGGAGAAATACTGGGTAATCCAGAGGGACTGAAACTCTCTTTAGGTTAGAGGCTGTGTATTTGTAGATTGATAAAAGAAACCAATGTAAAACTTGGTTTTTCTTTTATTTCATTAGATTTCT
The DNA here is from genome assembly GCF_022749685.1 of Semicossyphus pulcher. Classification (NCBI taxonomy): domain Eukaryota; kingdom Metazoa; phylum Chordata; class Actinopteri; order Labriformes; family Labridae; genus Semicossyphus; species Semicossyphus pulcher. The sequence goes on from NW_027211692.1 coordinate 12,133,162, forward strand.
GTGGGTAGGAAGGTGAAAAGAGAAGTGGATATTCCCCTCTTCCTCTTTTTGAAATACTGTATTTTTTCTCTGCTTTATCTGCACATCTTCTGCACTCACAGCCCATAAGGACGCATTAAGGAGGTAAGAGAACCTACATCTTCTAGACAGAATACTTTATCTAACAACAGTTGTGACAGACCTAATTAACATTATTTTCCTCGCAGTATTGTATATGTTGGTTGCCATAGCTCCTGCTCTTGGTCTGGTTGTTATTCTATTCAATGTAAAGACAGCACACCAGGCAGATATACTGTCAGACAGGAGGGGGATGCAGTCTGTTGTTGGAGGCATTCATCACTGTGTGGGAGGTATATCTCTGCAGTTGAACTGAATTAGAAGTCCTACCATGGCTAACTGAGACCGTGTCTTAAGGTGGTGAAATAGAGTTAGGCAAGTTTGTTTCTGTTAATTGCACAAAACGAAGCGTATGCTGCAGAAAGTGGTAGAAAACTAAATCTTCACACAGTGTTTCCTCTTTATGTCATTTATTTATATGACTTTTCTGTGTGTTTTCCCTTCATCTACTTAATCTGTGTATCAATCCAACCCTCATCATATCTCTTACTCACAGTTTCCTGAAGGTCCACTGAAGAGAGGAAGATGAACGCCACCCTGTCGAACACTTCCATCAAGTGTGTTCGTGAAACCGGCGTCACAGCCGTGGTTTTCCCCTGTCTGTACAGCATCCTCTTTATAGTCGCCCTCATACTCAACTCCCTGGCCGCATGGATATTCTTCAGCATCCCCAGCACCTCCACATTTGTCGTCTTTCTAAAAAATGTGGTAAGACTTTCAGATTTTGGCTTTAAAATGTGTTCGCCAGTGTGGAGTAAAACTAATAAATCCCTCATTACCAGGTGGTGGCTGACCTGCTCATGACTCTGACCATCCCTCTGAGGGTCCTCAGTGATGCAGGTGTCGGTTCCTGGAAGCTCCGCGCCTTCCACTGCCGATACTCCGCCGTCCTCTTCTACATCACCATGTACATCAGCATCCTCCTGCTGGGCCTCATCAGCCTGGACCGCTACCTGAAGATAGTCCGGCCCTTCGGGAAGTGCGCTCTGCAGCGGGTCCGTGTCGGCCAGGTGCTGAGTGCGGTTATCTGGGTGGTGATGCTCTCTCTTGCGCTGCCCAACGTTATCCTGAGTGATCAGCCACCCCGGGTCTCTGGAGGCCGACTGAAGTGCACGTCCATGAAGAGCAAAGCTGGCATGCTGTGGCACGAAGGATTCAACTACTTCTGTCAGGTAAATGTTGAAGGAAGCTGTAGTTTACAAAATTGGGTTATTTGCTTTCAAACCAAGATTAAGGGAAGATCAGTACAACACTCATGTATGGTAACATAAAGCTTGAGCCAGATAGTGGTGAGCTAAGGTTAACATAAAAACTGGACCTGGAAACGGAGGTAACAGCTAGCCCAGCTCTGTAAGAAAGTAACAAAATAAAAAAATAACAACATACAAACAGAAGTGGTAAAAGTATTATATTTGCAAGTATTGGCTAAATATTTGGATTAAAAAACTACTCTATCAAGTAGTAAAAGTATTACTAGAAGTATTGATGAGGCTTCTTTACTGCAGTAAAAGTGAAAGGGAAAATTCTCGGAAATGCACTCACAATATAGAAGTGAGAAGTGATTTCTCTAAAGTACATTTTAAATGTGCAAAGCTAACCGAATGTAACGTTTTATTTAGGAGACTTTTAGACTTAATCCGTCTAACGACAAAAATAAATTGGCAATGTAAGCTGTTTCACTTTCATCTGTATCGCTACAAGTCCTCCCAGTCATCAAGAGAAATCACATCTGCTAGACGCCTCTTCTCAGATGTGGAGTTTCCACTTTTACTAGTTTTATGTCATTTTACACCTGTCGTGCGTAGAATTCACAGAGGGACGCGCCAAATAATACATAGTGTCCCTGCCATTGAGGTTAAAATTGCTCCTGATGATTGAAAAAGAAAAACTGATGATTCCCTCCAATGTATCAAAGATTAAGTAAGGAGGTTGTTTCAAAATGCAAGGAGTGCAAAGTGCAGATACTACTGTTAAAATCTGAGAAGTGGAAGTAAAACGTTGTCAGAAAAATAATACTCAAGTAAAGTGCTGATGAATGAAAACTCTACTTAAGTACAGTAAGCAAATATTTGTACTTTGTTACTTTCCACCCATGTATATGATTATATACTCACCGGCCACTTCATTAGGTACGCCTGTACAATCTAATACAGTTCAATTTGCTTTTATGAAGTTTAGTTGTTGTTGAAGAATCAGAAGTTCGTAAATTCAATGATGTTTAATACTGAGGCCGTACTTAAAGGTGGTACTGAACTACATTATATTGAGATGTGTCTCTCATTGTTATCCTTACATACACGAGGGGGCCAGAGTATTAGAAACACCTCTGAACATAATGCAGCTCAGTACAGCCCCACCAATTATGAGGTTGATGCTGAAATATCATTGAATTAACACCTCTGCGACAGCTTAGAAAGAAGCCTGTACGTTACAGGCAACATATAAGCAAGTCTTAAGGCTGAGCTGGTGTATTGGATTACATTAGATGTCTCAGGTGTAGCTAATGAAGTCGCCGGTGAGAGTATACCGAGGTGATATATCATTTTAATGGTTTGAATTTTGCACAGATGAAACTGTTGACCTATTAATTTCTCATGCACTGATGAAAATATAGATAAGAAGCTGTGAAAACTCCCCGTCTTGCTAAATGTTTTGTTTACATGAACTTTGCAGGTGGTTTTCTGGGGCACGCTGGCCCTGATGGTGGTTTGCTACACTTTCATCAGCAAGAAAGTCTATGAGTCGTACAAAGCCTCAAAGAGCAAATCTCAAGCTGCCAGTCGCAGAACCAAGGCGAAGGTGTTCGTGGTGGTGGGGGTGTTTTTCATCTGCTTCGCCCCCTTCCACTTCGCCCGCGTGCCCTACACTCTGACCCAGACGGGCAGCATGGCGAGTCACTGCCGGGCCCAGAACGCGCTCTACATCGCCAAGGAAACCACCCTGTGGCTGTCGGCCACCAACGTGTGTCTGGACCCGCTCATCTACGTGTTCCTGTGTAAGGTGTTCAGGAAAAGACTGACAGCTGCACTCTGTTACAAGCTGGTCCACAAAGGTACCATGGAGTCTCCCACATTGACGTCAACTCAAGTGGAGATGTCACAGATAGGCCAAAGTAACCGACTGTCATACAACGGGATGCCACAGTAACACACAGGACAATGTACAATGGGACACAATAACTGTCAGGGTGTGAAGAGGCCTGAAAGAACGTGTTATTTTACTTGTAAATAGCATTTTATTTTGAACATTGAGGTTAATGCATGAGTGCAACATGTCTGGATGGGTCACGCAAACAATGACTGTTCTCGATACAGCACTAACCACCGGTCACATTTGTTTGCTAAGTCATCCAAACACATTTCCTTCATCGTGCTTTCTATCATGTTCCACTTCCTCCACTCTAATCTCGCTCAAACTGCACTTTCCCTCCACCAAACTTTGGCTTAAGGGTACAAAAGTCGAGCATGTAATCATGCACAACACACACAATGTGACCAGGGACTGAATGATAACAAAAGCAGGGGGAAAAGGACTTCCACAGACACATCTTTAAGCCATAACGTCTGTGTATAAATAACAATAACCATAATGATAATAAAAGTCATATTTTAGATACTACAATTGCACATTGTTTCACTTTTATACATTAAATCTCTTAAGTTATATTAACAGAGCTCAAACAAGCACCTTTTTTTCTCTGTGAAACTAGTATGCGGAAGTCAAAGCTGATAAATAAAAACTAGCAGACTGCATGGCTTTGCAACAATTACAAGCCAATAACAATAGAAGATAAAACCAGTTGCTTCACCACAGTGCTGCTGATGTAGATGTTGATATGATTCATAGCTCACAACATGCTCAAGCACATTTAAAATATCATGAAAAAGTCATATGCATCAAGTGAAAATAAAGATAACGTTATCTTGGTCAGTACGATCTTGCACAAGGTTAGGTTTTCAATGAAACTTAAATGCAAACAAAATCTAACAACGCCCTGCAAACCTGCAAGTAGCCGTGCATAAGTATTGCACTACATCATTGCCTCATTAAATTTCAAATTGAACAAGAGGAGGAAAAAAAACGAAGAATTGGAATAAATTGACTTTTTCCAACACTGCAAGACGGGTTTCAGGACATTCACAAACTGGTTCTGCAGGATTAATGTCACCTCCCACCTGATTTACACTGGTCTCTGCATGTGGCTCTGATTAATGTAATAATGAAATATGATCTCCCTCCATCCCACACTCTGTCCGCCACGACAGAAGCTGATATTTGGGCAGGAAATTAATGAGCTTCACGACGGTCGGAGCGGCTACACTGCAGCCGAGGGGAAGGACCGTTCGTCACCCTCAGATTAAATCCTCTGACAGATGACCCTGCAGTGGTGAATTATATGAAATTCTAAATGACATTCATGGAAATTAAATAAACCCTAGAGATAGTGTTGCCGAGCAGTATATGCACAGACACAAGTTGGGGACAGAAGAGAGCTGGATAAACAGGGGGCAGGTGGAGGAGGGGGCTGACAGTTTCATATTACTTGATGTGTGCGAAGGGCCTAATGGAACAAGCTTGCAAAACATAGAAACCTGTCAAGACTACATGACAGTAAGCAGAGGTTTATAAACAGTTTCATGACACAGAGAATTGGCTTTAAAGCAGCTTATCAAAGCTTTGACTTGGGCTTTAGGTTCAAATAAATCATATTGAGACATATTAATTTGTTAAATCTTCTAGAAAAAAAAGAATCAGAACAGGCACACCTTATTCCTCTCAACACCTCAGGTAAAACTGAAAACTAGAAAATCCACTATGAGGTCAAGTCTCTGAAATCTGTAATAATCAATATTGGCCACTAGGGGGAAGAAAAGCCTGGAAGAAAATGCATTGGGATTTCTTTTCCCCTAGAGGCGGAACTTAAATACAATTTATGTTACAAAAATAATTATGACTACAGAGTTTCAAGAATATATTGCCAGGCTGTTCAATAAGCAAGATATTTAACCGACATTGTACAGGAGCAATAGGTTTTTTTTAAGGTTTATCAGTGTTTTTACACTACTAATTTAGCATTGCTTTTTTTGAACAAGGAAACAGGACAAAAAGTTAGAAAGGGGACAAAACCTGATGCAGCAAAACCAGTATTTTGTCACTGTCTTGGACTCTTCTCAAAAACTGGGTTTTATCTACATTACCATAAATGCAAACTGACCACAATCAATTCGGCCACTGTGTTCTGCAAATAGTTAATGAAACTATTTTATGTAACTTTATGGGTATGTTATCTAAGAGAGTGAGGAGGAAGTGCTAATGGTTTTTGACAAAACAACATAACAGAATATTACAACAGAAAAACGAGATTAAGAGTATTTACTTTAAACGAACGTGTTAACATTTACAACACAAGTTCAGTTAACTCCATACCAAAGAAGTGCATACAGGAAGTAAATTACGATAGCAAACTCTTGGCTAGCTAAGAGCAGCTACAGCTAACGTTAGCCCAAGGCACACTTAATATAACACAATTAGGCCTAGCTTACGTTCAGCTCACAAGGCTAACTTACAGTTTTAATGCCGCTCCTTTGGCCAGTCTTCATCGTCCTCCTCCAATTGTGGAAAAACGAGTCTCCACCACATTAGCAATAAGCATCCTCATTGCTGGAATTAGCTGTCTTTGTCACTGATATTAATAATGGACTTTTAAGTTTATCTTATAACAAAAGTAATGCAGTCCATAATAATAATAACTTGTTGTGTTCCAATCAATAGTTTGAACACAATTCACATACTACAAAAGTTAATTATGTTTATGCCGTCCTACATGTTCAATCAGACTGGTAATGATATGAACACACCCACTCAAATTGGTTAGTTTACTTTTGTATATAAACCAGATTGATGTATCCATATGTATGACTGTGTAAGTATTTTTTGTTGTTTTTTGTAATAAAAGCCTTTAGGGAGCGTTTAATAAAGGTGCATGTCTCTGGGTGTAAACCCCTTATTATAATACCATACAGCCATTTAAAGCTCTCTGGGAAAAGCAGAACACAGTAGTCATTCTAGCAACTCAACTGATAAACTTCTAAGCTCGTGGCATGGGTAACAAAAGTTAAGGTATATGTCTACAAAAATGACAGTATATGGTCTACAACAACATGAAACATATTGACGCTTTCGCGCGCTCAAGTTAAGTACAAGCACGCGCCGAGATAAACACCGGATGCAAAGCCCTATTTGTACAAGCCACGAGCTACAAGGCTACAAGGCTAACGCCACGTGACTGCTGGGTCATGTGATCGAGCTACGTCTTCTTCGCTGCCGTCAACTTTTCCTCCCGCATATCCCAAACAAACGAACATGGCGGACGTTGAAGAGCGGCGGAGTCTGCTTGGAAATGAGGGCGATGTGTCGCATAGTGACAGTCAGTCTGACGGGACCCGGGAGACGCCGAGACCTGGGAGACCGCTGCCGGCTATCTGCGACCCCAGCCACCTCCTGCACCGAGTGGTTATCCTGGTTTTCATGTGTTTCCTGGGATTCGGTGAGTACTAAAAAACACATAACAATAACTTCCCTAAGCGTCGTGAATGGGTATTGTCGAGATTTGGGACTAAGTTAAATAAGTTACATGTGTTCGAAAGCTTGCATTGTCGTTGCTCTTTGTTGCTCATTTAGAAATGCAGTATTTTTATGAATGAAGTCTGTTAATTTAGTTTATTTGTTCCAGGAAGCTACTTCTGTTATGACAACCCAGCTGCACTTCAAACTCAAGTCATTCAGGTAAGTCATGGTCATTAAATGCAAAGTTGTACACCAGAATGCTATATACAGTAATTCAGATACATGGCTGAGACACAGTCCTCCTTTAGAGATACATGGAAGAGAGATAGGCTTCTGCATTTAGATAGGCATCTTTGCATCGTGAAATCTGCATTATAATCCAACCAGAACAGTCAAGTTAACATCCTCCTATGCTGCCATTAAAGGATATTATTTAAAGTCCACACACTATAGACTACCATGTGTTTCAAAGGGAGATTGAAAACTATTTAAGTGACGGACAAGAATCTGATATGTTTCCTCCCTGACTGTGCCAGGATCTGAACCTGAACACTGCAAAGTTCATGCAGCTGTACGCCTGGTACTCCTGGCCCAACGTGGTCCTCTGCTTTTTCGGGGGATTCCTTCTAGACAGGGTTTTCGGCATCAGGTACGGAGACCAACAAGTCACGTTTACTTCGTGTTTGGTGAAATTGAACAGCTTAAGTGCTTGTTATCTTGCTAAGTGTCATCTTTCTTTATGATCTTTTGTTTTTTTTACAGGCTAGGAACTATCCTCTTTTCGCTCTTTGTCTGTGTTGGACAGGTAGGTTTACTTTGAAATCTAGGCATGAAAGGCATTACATAAAAGAGAGAATATGATAACGTGTGTTGAATAATCTAGATATCAATCAATCTGGAAGTTTTCTTGGTTGTATTTTAACTTCTGCACAGGTAATATTTGCGACTGGAGCTATAGTGAATCGTTTCTGGCTTATGGAAGTTGGACGTTTCATATTCGGGTGAGAGCATAATTTGGATTCTCTGTCAAAACCTTTTCAATTTATGCACATAATCTAACAAGTTTATATACCCCTGGCTGTCTTTCTGCACTATTACACCTTTATGTTATCACCAGAAATCCTATATCTTTAACCAGGAAATTATAAATAAATTACCCCTAGACAATCTGCATTATCTGTCCATAGTCCATGGTGTGGCCAAAACTAGTTTTCTGCTAAATAAAAGCTGTTTTCTTTCCTTCTGCAGTATTGGAGGCGAGTCCTTGGCTGTGGCCCAGAACACATATGCAGTCAACTGGTTCAAAGGAAAGGAGCTCAACCTTGTTTTCGGCCTTCAGCTGAGCATGGCTCGACTGGTAAGACCACTGCCCACGAGACATGAAGTAATGAAATTAATAGGTAATACAGCATGTGAAGCTTTATTCACCCTCTTCTCTACTCGTCTCAAGGGCAGCACAGTGAACATGAACATCATGGGCTGGGTGTACAGCCAAATCGTAATCCTCGTTGGCTTTCCTGGACACACTGCACTGGGAGCATCTCTCATGATAGGTAAAAATATAGTTTACTATTTTGTGCTTCAGTCAGGGAGACGCTTTGAAATTGCCAAGTGTTTAACATTACTACTCAGGTTACATGTTTTCTGCCTCGAATACGAGCTCTTTCTTCCGCGACTGCTGATCTCGGATAACACAGCCAGCTGAGACAGAAAGAAGAAGTGGAACTAAAAGTGTGGCTGCCTGCTACAGATGAGTCACATGATGAGTTGGAAGAAGCATCACTTCTTAAAATTGTCTCAGTTCACTTCTTAGTGTGCTAAAGATACTTCCACTTATCTTGCAGTAAAAGTGTCCTTTAACAGTCTGTATCCACTGCCACTGTTGGTTAAACTTTAACCAGACCATTTGAGATAAATGTCAATAAAGAATCAATTAGCACTCCTCTGGTATCTTAATTTGAGCTGTTGGATTATCTTATCACCAAAATATAACTTTATTTTTTGTGTTTATTTAAGCCTTTTTAATTCCTTTTTCCTCTCCTTAGCTTCTGTAACCTGCCTGTTTTCACTCATCTGCGCCTTGGTGTTGGGATTCCTGGACAAAAGAGCAGAGAGGATCCTCCACAAGGAACAAGGCAACACAGGTAATGAATTCTGTCTTATCTTTTGTTTTTCCTCTTTGGCCTCATCTGTCAATAGCTACCAGAGTCACAGTCTGTGTGGGGAGTGGACCATGACAGTCTGTGAGGCCACGTTTTGTTTTTGTTGTTATCTGCTTAAACTCCCACTCTCCCTAGACAGATCATTGGTTTCAGCACTTTCACTTCTGTTGTGTGTCTGCTGTCTAATGACGGGGGCAGTTCTTTTCAATGTGATGTGGTATAATCCTCCCTTTAGAGCTAATGGCATCTTTGTTAGGCTGTCAAATAGTAAATAATGCTCTCCAGCCGATCTGAATGTGTGTTTTCGTCCTGCATATTAGGTGAAGTGATCAAGCTGACAGACGTGAAAGACTTCCCCTTCACCCTGTGGCTCATCTTCATCATTTGTGTGTGCTACTATGTCGCCATTTTCCCCTTTATTGGACTGGGACAGTGAGTATTGCATCAGTACCATTTATCAATCACAAGCATTTACTGTCTCTTACATTTTCTGCATACCTGTGTATCATTAAACATCCTAATCCTAATTTCACATTTCTCATTTTATGTTACTTACCTATTTATTATGTTATATGCTTTGTCTGTCCTTTGTGTGATACGCCTGTAAAATCGAATCTTTTTATAATGTCTACGTCCATTTTTTTGACACTGCCATAGTGGTTAGTTCAATTATGCAGTGTGTTTTAACATTGAGGTCATTTTAGTGGTGTTGTACTGGACTCCTTTATGTGTGTAAATAGGATTTCAGTCTAATATAGCCCAGTGCAACATACCTTTTAACTTTAACTGTATTATTCATTCATGTCAGTGTATTAAGTTTAGATTACGAGAACAAGGAATAGTGATTTCCTTATATATTAACTGTTTTCAGCTTGGGGTTACAGCAGATGTAGTTTGTATATTGTATATGGCAGCAGGCCATTGCTTATGTTCTTAGTAATGAGGAAACCAGACACCCATCAGGTGTGGCAAAGTGTAGTAAGATATATACACAAGTCTTTGTAAACACAGACAAGCCATTCAGGTCCTTAGGTGTACGAATCGAACATTTCTGACATATGAACTCGAAACACCTCAAGGCTTTTGTTTTTTTGTAAAAAAAAAACATGCGATATGATATGATACAATACAATATGGCACGAGAGGTTATGATACGATACAATATGTTCTGATACGATATGGTGTGATATGATATAATACGATACAGTGCGATATTGTGCGATGCGATATGGTGCGATACCATATGATTGCATGTGATATGGTGAGAAAGGATAGGATATGGTGCAATACAATATGACATGGTGCATTACGATGTGACATGGTGCGATGCAATATGATGTGATACAATATGATACGATATAATATGGTGCGACGCGATGGTGCGATACCATATGATTCAATGTGATATGGTGAGAAAGGATAGGATATGGTGCAATACGATATGACATGGTGCGTTACGATATGATATATGACATGGTGCAATACGATATGATACAATACAATATGATACGATACGACATGATATGATATGGTGCGATAAGATATGATATACAATATGATGTGGTGCAAAACGATATACGATACAGTGCGATATGATACGATGCGGTGCGATACGACATATGATACGATCTTTACGATACAATAAATTGTTATAAAACGTTTCAATGCGATTCGATACAATACACTTTTATTGTCCCTGTAGGAAAATTTGTCTCAGACTCGAATGCTGCTCCCCTATAGCTATCTCCACTGCAATATTTTAAATAAATAAACCAAAGAAAAACATGCTGTTCGCTTCCCAAACAAGGTCATATAATGGTACATGTTAGTTGGAATTAAATAGGAACAGTGCCTGTGTCAGAGGAAAGATTCAACAGTGCAACCCAACAATGCAGAAATGGAGTCATAAATGGAAGGCAGTTTGACACATGGGTTTGCAGTGAAAGAAAACAATGGAAGCTCTCACAACCTGCATGTCCTTCTCTGAAAAGCACTCTCAAATCACTTAGTAACTGACATGTTTCTCCACAGAGGGCCAGCGCTTACGGAGCAAATTGTTGTTATGCAAATGGAGCAGAAAAAACAATGTATGGAGCACTGACAGCTACCTGCTCCAGGAGTCCACTTGATTTCTCCTTCTCTTGTGGTCACATCATTATAAAGGCTGAGCAGCACTCTCAAATATGAGCTCATCATGTTGTCTTTTTATTTACAGGGTGTTCTTCATTGAAAAATTCAACTTCTCCCCTGCTCAGGCCAGAGCTGTCAACAGGTAACTCAGACCAGCTGTAGTCAACCATAGAGCCGTACTTACACTTTTATAGTCTGCCGGTAACTTTTTTTTCCTATCGTGTGAGGTGCATTTTTATTATTCCAGTGGATGACACGCTTAATTACTTTTGTTTTTTAGCATTGCAAGTGTTTGAGCTGAGAAATGTTCTGATCTTGCCTAATGTAGGGGTACTTGAAAGAGAAAGGAGCTAAAACGACATGTTTCAGATGGAGGATGAACTTGCTGGCTGCATAAAGGGCCGAGATATGATAATAAGGATTTTTATCTAACTGCGATACATGCAGAGCTCCTCTAGTGGAGTCCAAGAATCTCAAGATAGAGCTGGAAATGAGCACAACAATGCACCTTTTATAGATTGATTTTGATTCATGTCTTGATGCTAGTCTCTTCCATTCTCTGCCTCTCCCAGTATTGTGTACATCATCTCAGCGCCTGCATCTCCAATTCTGGGCTTTATGGTTGATAAGACGGGGAGGAATGTGATTTGGGTAATGATTGCTGTGGTTGCCACTCTTGCCGCTCACATGATGCTGGCCTTCACCTTCTGGAACCCATGGATTGCAATGGTAATGCTCCTGGCAACCTTTTGTAGTGTAACATATTTTTCTTATGTTATAAACTGTTGTCAGATGAATTGATATTAAGAAATTCTCTGGATAATTACTGACAGAACGTGTGTGTCCTTGCTTGTTTTCCAGTCCCTGCTGGGTGTCTCATACTCGCTACTGGCCTGTGCTCTGTGGCCCATGGTGGCCTTTGTGGTACCTGAGCATCAGCTGGGGACGGCCTATGGATTGTATGTACCTGTAGTGGCAGTAAAATGACTGATCTCATGCTCACAGTTAAAAGACATAGATAGATAGATAGATAGATAGATAGATGAATTATTGTTGGTTTTATTTGTCATTGTCACCAACAGCATGCAGTCCATACAGAACCTGGGACTCGCTCTCATTGCCATGGCAGCTGGATCCATCCTGGACACCAGAGGATACCTGGTTTTGGAAGTGTTTTTCTGCACCTGCATCTGCAGTAAGTTATCCTGCCTGTTTGTGTGTGGGTTAATGAGATTCAAGTCTTTCAAACTTGTGCTTGTGTACTTGTGCTTTTGAGAGACGTTATAATTCTCCACATTGTTTCCTCCCCTCATCTCATGCAGTTGCACTGATGACAGTTGTGATGCTGTACTTTGTGGATTATCTAAGAGGTAAGAATTAATTCTCCCACTTCTTCACTTCTCCCCCTCTCCTCTCTGCTTTCCAACCTCTCTTTTCTTCCTTTTTTCACTTTACTGACACTCTTCAGCACGCCTCTCTCCTTCAACCAGTCTCGCCCACTTCTAAACTCTCCGTTCTCCCTCTCTTGTTCCAGGAGGAGATCTGAACCGGTCAGCCTCAGCCAGAGCCAGACTCCAGAAAGAAGCCACTTCAGACGCAGAGTGAGTAGCTTCGACCCTTCACCCTCCATCATTTTTACGACCCACTTTACCCAACAATTAGACAAGCATCTCAGAAACATAATTACAAACCCACTCGTATAATCAAGCAGCACACAGGCAAGAGCTCCTGTACTCATTTGTTCAGGATGTGTCCTTAGCTGAACTTCCAGCATTCAATTGAATCCAAATTTATTGACTATAAATCTACTTTTTATTCAGCTCGAGTCTCTTAAGCATCCAGTGAGGTAAAAAAATAAACAAGTTCATAGATTGAGTGCCGTATTCACTGTGATAGTTACAGTTGATGATGTTTTCCTCAATAAGAGACTGTTGTTTTTATGGGTTTGATCTTTGATCCCGTATACTGTATTGAAGCCAAATGACTGGCATGCAGAGTTGCAGAATCAGGCCTCGTTTTACTGGTGTAAAAAGCTGGCAAGGTTCAGGAGTGCAAAGTGGTAAACAGAACACATTCCTGATAACGTGCTCACCGCCCTGCTGTGTCAGTGTGTCAGATCTCAGGATGTGCGATGGTGAAGCAGATTAAGTGAAACACCTCAAGCCTCTACTTTATTGTTGCTCCGTGCCAAATGAAAACTTGCCGGTTTATCGTTTTCAATGACTAATTGCCAGGAAAAGTCCGTCTGATATCGCATTAGTGCCGCTCTTCAACAGAGCACACAGAAAACTGACCGATGAGCTGCAGAGTCTGTGTGTCACCTGCTTGAAAACTGTCAACATGCGCACGACGCTGCTGCCGTCACAGATCATGTCGGCGGGATGATCGAGGCAGACGCTCCGTTACGTGAGGTGGCTTATAAGTGAGACTAATACTGGTGTCAGCCGAACCTGGTTAAAGCTGTGGCTACAGAAACAGAGCGGACATGACTTTAAAGTCCCAAAATAATAAGAAGTATGATTGTTAATTGTTTGTTTGAACATGAAAACACACTCAGTTTATCTGGTATAATTCCCTGCAATACATTTTAGTTTTCCCCAATATCGTGCAGCCCTAGTTCATATGTAGGTATTAAAACTTAAACAAAATAAAAACTGTCCTAACTACGGTTGTGAACAATGTCAAGAGAAAAGTTGAGTTTATGTTCTGGTCCATCTATGGTTTTGGTGGCCTACCTTGCGTCATCAGTGCTACGACATATTTTTAATTTGGTCACTGTGACCTAGATGTGCTGTTTCACTGTGCTGCAGCATTTCCTCCACCGAACCCCTTATAGAGGAAGTGGTTGCTATATACGCAGACCAGATGAGCACATTTATTTAGGTTTTAGTTTTCAGAGAATTATGGGTCTAGACTTAAAAAAACACAAATTTCCTGCTGGGTAAACCCACTTTCTGTTCTCACTTTTGGCACGAGAGTGGTCACACCTGTTTCTGCCTGTCCGTCTCTCTATTCATCTTATCTTTGTAATAGATAACAGTGTATACATAATGTGTTATATGTTACTTATGGCTTGTGCTGTGTGAAAACAGACTAATATTTCTGGTCCGTGTAAATGATATTTTCCAGATGATGATGATGATGGTGATGAAGGAAACACACATAGTCCTGGGCTTCAGAGCCAGCATGCTGCACTGTCCACCCCAGAGCTGTCAATCAACTGCCATGGGGCGGGACTGCGCTTCTGACTCCGCCCAGTGCTGTCACCTGTGGCTCTTCCCACCTGAACTGACTGTCTGGACCCAGCTTTACATAACCGACCCTGAATTCATAGCTTTTCACGTCCCTATGAGGACACGGACAAATGACACGTAACGGTTTGGACTCTCTGACTTCTCCGACATCTCCAATATCCACTCTCCACTGACGTGTGTGTATGTATGTGTGTGTGTGTGTGTGTGTGTGAATGCGTGTCAAACTTCAGCATGAAGTTTTGAAAGTAAATGAACAAAGTTGAGGTGCTTTTAAAGCGTTTTAACCTTTTTAAATGTTCAGCAGAAGACGAATCGTATTCTGTGAAAAGGTGCCTATAGCCTTTATAAAAAGTGCTTGATTTTATGACATGTTAATGCAACTACCACTATAGGACTCTTGTAATAATGAACTTGTTTTGTATGTAAAGGGGGAACATGTTTTTAAATGTTTTTTATACGTTCCTTTTTACAAATTGTTTTCAGCAGGACTCGCCGTGTTGCAGACGACTCAGCAGTTCATTTACGCACATATCGTTCGTCAGCACTCGCAAATAATTGCCAATCAAAATCTTCCTTACTGCACTCTCCTTTAGGCTGTGTGAGTTCATATTCAGTTTAATCATACGCCTCATTGACCTTTCACGCTGGATAATCTCAAAAAGAGCATATCTCTTTATTGTTAAAATTTTTATTGCTTAATTCTTTTATATCTTAATTCATTTATCTGCTCTTCACTGCTTTCAGGGGTTCATAAAAATTAATTTTCTGTTGCATCATCAAATGGCACATTACTATAACGATAAGAAAAAGAGAGAGGCTCACTTTTGAACGCAGTTACCCGTGTAATGATATTCAGAACTTTTTACAAATTGTTTTATTAACGCAACCTTTTTAAAGGCTCAGCTCCACATATAAATAATATGGACTGTGTTCTGCTCGTTTATCAAGCTCAGGTAATTAACTTGTTGTGAGCGATGCCCAAAACTTTTACTCACTTCATCTGAAGGATGAGACAAAATACTCGTGCAATATTTAAACTCTCACCATTCCAGTAGCTAGAAATAGATTTATCTCTCTGTGGTTTCATCAGGGTGCAGACTGTGGATGATAAACATTCACTACCTCAGTTGGTCAAGTAAATATTAAAGAGAACTCAGCTCAGTTACAAGTGAAACAGATTTAAACTTTCAAACAGGACGGGCAGTGAAAGGCTGATTTAAAAAAAAAATCTGTTTTAAAAGTTGTAATCTCGAAGATCTCAGTTTTGTTCTCTCTGGCGGCACCTATGGTGATAAACGGTTATTGCGGGAGCACACTTCCCAGATATCCAGACAGTGTCGCATGTGTGACGTCCACGGCTGGCTCCGGTTGTAACTCTTGATTTTCCTTTTTAGACTGTTTGCCTTCATCTCGAATTTGTTTCTTTTTCTTTGGATTTTCACTTATGTTTGAAGTTGTATCTGTAGTCATCGATCTTTCCTTTGTTTGTTCAGCCATAGTAGATTACTGTTTACTCGCAACACTTGCAGAGACCGGAAAAGCAGCCACGTAGCTCCGCCTACCCTCTCTGGCAGACCAACCACTGCTGGGTGATGGAAAACACATCACTAACTTGTCAGTCGCCACCGGCACGCAGTCCGTATTACTGCAAGGCTTTCATCAGTGGGCCATAGGCTCAGTCACCATTGTGTTACCTCATTCGGCGATTGATAGTGACCTAACAGACATTTATTTAAATGAAAATCTTCGAGTTTATGACTTTCAGTTACAAGGAAAATGCCCAGAACAAATAAGAATATGGTCAGTAGCTCTGAGTTAAAGGTTGTGATTGCACATTATAATGACCTCCGTGTCACACAGACGGATACATGCTGCTCTCCTGACGTGTCACTCATTTGCACTATGTTGTGACTTTGCTAACTCAGAATATTTGTGTTAAACTACAAATGCAGTGTATATGAGAAATTCCAAATCTGTTGTACAATCAGAGAGAGACTGGAAGGAAAGTCACTTTTTGTTTTTGTACAGCCAAATGACATCTGACATCAGGTTGTTCATGGAACAATGGCATTTAATTAAACACCTTTGTCAAAGCGTTTGAGTCCTTTTCTTATTGTACAACTCTTAAGTCATTTTCCCTGCCCTTAGCAACAGACTGCGGCTGACTGATGCTCGTGTTAATATACTTGTTCTTGTGTAAGAGCTGCCTGCAGAGATGATTAAAGATGGCGACATTATTATCCCTGCAGGATTAAAAGGCGACCCAGTAAACCAACAGAGGGTGAGCTTGCTAGACTAGCACCCATGTCTGCTTTTGGCTTACGCAACAGGTACCTCTCCAGGCTGGGCGCGCAGGTATGCACACGCACACTAATGATAAGACACAACTCAAGCATAAACCCATTCATTCACCAGCATACATTCATTAAAAATAAGCCATGGAGGCTTCATTTAACAGCTTCATTGTAAAATTAAACACTCTTCAACTGTCTTTTTCTCCCCTCTCAGCTCCCAGACCACTGCTCCACCCATCTGTCATCACTCGCCTACAGGAGTGTTCTGAAATGACGCCCTTCATTCAGCCGTCTGCCCCCTTCAGCGCTGTAGCTCTTTGGCTGCAGACAAGTATGCACTGAAACAGAGGATCCTTACAAAGTGTCCTCTTTTAAACAAGCACTTTATACCTTCAGGGTATTTTTAACCTTCATATGAGTGATTGTTGTTCTGGGGATTTTTTTTGACTTAAATTATCACTAGAGAGATTTATTTTTGGATTTATGAAGTTCAGTTGGTTGCACACTTGAGGTGTTTGCCTCTTTGTAGAAACCACACGTTATTTCTTTGTTTGACTGGTTCTTTAAAGTGCCACGGTGACTTTTCTTTTAGAGGCTCTACCTTCTGCAAACGACAGAGGGCGCCAATTCACTCAAATGTTTATTGTTGCCTCCAGGCCAGAGTATCATTGCTTTTTAATAACCACCTACAGCAGGCTCAGCATGTGCAATATCAGTAAGTGCCTTTCCTTTTGCTGGTCCTTTATGTTTTATAGATTGCAATAAGTTAGAGGACATCATAGTGTACAAAAGGCCTTACAAGTCCGTGACTTCTGTGACCTGTTGAGTGTTTCCTCATATTATATTTTAAATAAAAAATGAGTTATTAAACACAGCTTGTAGGTGGTTTGTAAAGCCCACTGAATCATCATGGTAACTATCACTTCTATGTTAATGCGTGCTCTCTGCCATCCGGGCCTGTTAGTGCTGCCTTCCCCCTCCACACACACACGCTTTGCTGCACCACTCCTCATCAACAGCCAGGCACGGAGGATCTGACGGTGCGTATCAGAGCCCCAAAAGTGGAGATGATCAATGTAGAATTTCGAACTGACTTCAGGCGTGCAGGCCCTGAACTTGACCATAACCACGTTTAACAGATGACAGTCTTTGGGGTCGTAAACCCTCACAAACAAATAGGGTAGGAAACAAGGGGTGTGCAGGGACTTGTTGCGCGCACGTGCTGTCCGCGAGCACCTTCATCATGGAGCAATAACACGTCGTCGAGGAGGAGGAGGTTTCATGAACCCCAAACGGCAACTTGCAGCGGGGCAGAGATTTCAAAGCACGCAGTAATTTTGTTGATCACACCTCTGTGTGCAAAGAGCGCGAGATTTTTGTGCTGGGATGCACGAGAGCACAGTGCAAGGAAGCTGTGCGCGAGAGACCAAGATCGAGCTGCAGTGGAAATTAAGAAAAAGTTTTCTTCCCGATGAGAGGCGACAAATCTGGGAGGAGAGCGCCTCCACGGTGAGGTCAGATGGATGACTGTGCTCCAGTGGCGCCTCCTGACGCACAGACCCCCAAGCAGAACACCGTTTTGACTCACACCCCACAAAAAACCAAATGGCTGTAGGCCACCAAAGGTAGTATGTAGTAAGTCACTGCAGATGTGGAGATGCCCTGTCAAACAGATGAGCTCAGAAGTTTTATTTCAAGGCCCTGTCACATAACGTGAACTAGACCGCTTCTTATATTGCCTCGTCGGACTGCCGTGTAGGGGTGACGTGTTTAGTAAAAACACAACAAATATTTGATCGACTTCTGTCTTTGACACAACACAAAACCTCTGGGCCTATGTTCTTACTATTCACAGGACGCACCGGTAAGATGCATAGAGGCACATGTTGACCCCCCCCCCAAATAAATAAATAAATAAAATAAAATAAATTAATAAAATAAATTAATAACAATAATAATAATAGATAAAGGAAGTTGTAGTCCCCCATCACCACTGTTACAATGAAATAATAACCTGGGATACTAGTGTGCGATCGCCCTTCCCCAGGGAGAAGGCGTGCAGAATAATTAATGCTGTGATTACAGCCGATCGCCAAGTTAAACGACACCGTCAGCGCACGCTGTATAAAAGCGCGCGCACGTTCAGCGTCCCATTGGCTGCGAGGATTTTCCAAGTGTGGTCTCTCTCCGGCTGCTCCCGACTCACTTCTCACTTCATCCCTGTCTGTGTCACCGCGGAGGGAGGCAGACAGACAGAGAGCTCGTCATGCTGAGGAACGGCACTTACAGGTTAGTGCTCATCACAGTCATGCATGTAATGCAACAGTGTTTATTAAGGTGAGAAGACAAGCTCCTGCAAAGGCTGCCTAGACATGCTCTGCTGATGAGTGATACAATCCTGCATGACGTTTTCTACTACGTGCAGCTGGACAGAGAGCAGGACAGGCTGTCCACTTCACGCACGGGTTATTATATGTCATATCTAGAGAGTTGTTGTGTCCTAACTTGAGCGGTGTCCTTCCAGGAGCATGTACCAGGGGGAGGAGGCGAGGCTGCGCAGCGGGACTCTGGCTGTGGCTCGGGAGAGGAAACATCTTGCTCTGTGCATTAATAACCAGGTAAGATGCATTCACATGACAAATTAGAGCATTTCGTTAAACTAGTTTGTATGTATCTGTCCACCGCTCTGAAAAAATATTGCCAGAGGATGATGGTCCCTTTTGGTGAGGGAACATTTCAGCAATGATGTAATTCACTTTGTGATCTTTTTATAGTAAGTTGATGCTTGGTCTGCTCGTGCAAGTCTCTCCCATGGGGAAAAACGAACCAAAATACCTTCCAAATATTGAATGATGATCCTCTGCAGTATGACAAAGCTTCTCGGCACATCCCCCTGTGGTTTAGCAGCTGGAGATACGACAGAGAGGCATCAGCACCATGGACAGAGAAACTTTACCTAAACCCTCCCCCCTTCCCTTCTGTGTAGCAACATTAACTTCTTTTAATTTCTCTCCCCTCTTTCAGACATTCAGTCGCACACTTGACTGCGTGCAATATGTGTTGGGAAATTGCTTTTTCATGTTGGCTTTAGGCCACTTAAAGATTTTTGTCATGGCAGCAGCTGAAAAGGTCTCATTAATACTACATAGCATAGCTCCTGCTATAAACGCCTTCATTATCAGCACGGAGCAGGGAGGGCATATAGAGCTGAACTTCTCATCTTCTCAGAGCTCATGTGTGGGGATATAAAAAACACGAGACTGACAGTTTCAGAAGAGAAAAAGTTGTAATCGTCTTCTTCATGTGAAGCCGTTCAGCTGGAGTCATCCTCAACAGATGATGTCGTCTTGTGTGCTTGAGCAAGCGTAGGTGCACAAGTTCACCTGGTTGCATGGAGCTTCTGAATATTTAATGCCAGTGATGTAGTGTTGCGCATTATCGGCGGCTGGGGATATTGAGCGCGCGAGCCCTGAAAGCACTGTTCCATCACAGCTTTTGACTTACTCTGCAATATATTATGATGGTGCAACAACCCCCTTCCAACACACACACACACACACACACACACACACACACACTCTCTCTCTCTCTTGTTCCATGCATGTTCCTTTTAACTTCCTCATTTTGCCTCCAGATTTGTTCCAATCCATTCCATGTGCACCACCTGCGGTTGAATTCCATTACCGCTTTCCCCCCCCAAAAAATGAGACTCTGTGAGACGTCATGTCAGAGTTCTGCCGAGGAGGACACTCAGAAGAAGCCCGGTAATTGGCGTGTGAAATATGACTGAGGCTACAAATGCAGGTTATTGAATATGGAGGCTTGTGTCCGCGCATGTGATGCAGATTCATCGTCGAGGCGTGAACCCCCCACCCTGAGAAACCCATTAATCTACACAGCTATTACCCCATAATCAATGGGACAGCTGAATTTTATGGCTGCAGGTCCTGGTTGTTAACCATTTTACACAGAGCTTATTTAAACAGCATGCTGCAGGCGGGGGTCACGTTTTAATGGGGTTAAGCATGAAATATACAGAGCAGGCGACATTGTTGACACAGCACTCCCTGATATCATTCATCAATATCATGCACGAAGCCTCTTGTTGCTCCTAATTCAATGAAAATGCACAGAAATCAAACACACACGGGCGTCTTATACACCCCGTGACAGCTCACTAACACAAACCGTGGGAGTCAGACACAGATGCGGCCTGCTGTAATATATAGAGGGATGTACATGGTGGGAGTGTGTTGCCAGGGAAGGGTGTCATATTTCAGAAGTGCATTATCTTCTCTCCCCCAGTGGGACGGAGCTCTGCTGAGTGCTGTTTGTGCCAGCTCACTCAAACGCCCAGCGATTGAGTCGTAATAACCCGTGCAGGAGCGAGATGAGCCTGCGCGCTGACAGATAGGTGACTGTCGGCCCGCCACGGTCATACGACAGAGAATTATATACCCACAGTGTGTGTGTGTGTGTGTGTGTGTGTGTGTGTGTGTGTGTGTGTGTGTGTGTGTGTGTGTGTACTGTGGAGGAAAAATAATGTAATGCACTTTCTTTAAAAGGAAAATGCACCATAACTCCTCCAAAACAAACATAAAAGGTGCATGCATGAATGCACACTGCTGCCAATTTTCTTGTCATTTCCATCCCGTCCCATTACAGCGCCTTGGAAGCCTGGTTTGCTCTAAATGAATGAGCTCAGTCTTTGATCACTGAGAGAAGCCCCCTTTACCCATGATAGGCACATGTGTGTGTGTGTGTGTGTGTGTGTGTGTGTGTGTGTGTGTGTGTGTGTGTGTGTGTGTGAACATGCTCTCATTCCCTCCCTCACCATATGTTAACCAGAGCAGCTCCCTATCGGTTAACAGCAGCAGGGGGAATCTCCCCGCGCTCCATTTTGCACTTTGATAGAGTAGCACTCATCACATCCCACCTTTCTCCACACTTTGGATGTCTTCTTCTTCTTCTCCTTCCATTTCTCCTTTTCTTCATCCATTTCATCTTCTTCCTCTTCTCCTTTTTTTCTTCTTTTTTTCCCTCCTTTTTCTCCTCCTTCTTTTTCATCTGTTTCTTTTTCTCCTTCATCCGTTTCTTCTTTTTCTCCTTCTTCTTCATCTGTTTCTTCTTTTTCTCCTCCTCCTTCATCTGTTTCTTTTTCTCCTTCATCCATTTCTTCTTTTCCTCCTTCTTCATCTGTTTCTTCTTCTTCTCCTTCTCTTCCTTCTTTCTGTTTTTATTCTTCTTTGTCTTGTCCTCCTCTCACTCTTCTCCTTCTTCATCTGTCTTTCTTCTTCTCTTTCTTCTCCTTCTACTTCATCTGCTTCTTCATCTCCTCTTTCTTCTCCATCTGTTTCTTCTTCTCCTCCTTCTACCTCATCTGCTTTGCCTACCCCTCTTTCTTCTTCTTCCTCTGTTTCTTCTTCTCCTCCCTTTACTTCATCTGCTTCTCCTCCTCCTCTTCTTTCTTCTTCTCCTCTTCCAGCTCCTTTAGGAGCTCCCTTATCTTCTTCCATCCCTCATACCGTCTTCAAAACCTCTTAGCATTCTTCCCAGCAGGATCATCGGCTCGTTCCATGTGGTTTTGAACACTCATGTTTATTCTGTGCATTAGAGCTGAAGTGATGAATCACTTTGCAGAAATCAGCAGAAAATTAATCCACAACCATTTTAGAAAGTGGATCAATCATCACGTATCCAGCAGAACCTCCACATGTTAGCTTGTTCCAGCTTCTTATATCACTTTTCTTTTACTGCTGTTTGGACCAAATAGCACATCTGTATGTGTGCATCCTTATCTGAGCCTAGGTCAGTGCGCACCT
This sequence comes from Semicossyphus pulcher, assembly GCF_022749685.1. NCBI lineage: Eukaryota > Metazoa > Chordata > Actinopteri > Labriformes > Labridae > Semicossyphus > Semicossyphus pulcher. Next base: position 12,155,508 of record NW_027211692.1, read on the forward strand.
CCTGCTGCAGCCTTGTATTGATGGCTGTGTGACTGCAGGGTGTTATTGTGCGAATGTATAGCTCCTGCACGCTGTTATCTGATCAGGATGAAACTGCTTCCTCGCTGCAGTTCTTTCACAATAAAAGTTTATCATTTTGATTTTTGGTCAATTCAAACCTGAGCATCTTCTCCTATCTCTCTCCTGCTTGTTGTTGCCCTCCTCTCTACTCTCCTCAACCTGGAGGTTGGAGAAAGTGCTTGATTTGTCCAGGTAGCCGTAACAGCGAGAGAAAAAAGGCCTTTCAAATCATGTCATCTCACGAGCTCATCAGTAACACCTCCATCTCTCGGCGGACTCCAAAGAGTAAATGTTGACTTCCATATTACTCGGCGCACGCACTGCGCATGTAAATTGATTTCCGATGTTGCGATTAACGAGCATCTCCACCGGCGCAGCTCCTCCTCTTCCTGATTGGACGTTTCGAGCTGCGGCTAAACAGCCAATAGTCTGATGAGATCAGGTGTGCGTGTGTGTGTGTGTGTGTGTGTGTGTGTGTGTGTGTGTGTGTGTGTTTACATGTGACCGTGTGCATTCAGGTGTGTTTCCTCTCTTGGTGCACTCAGGTGTGTGTCCGTTTTGCAGGGGACAGAAAGCTGATCTCTCACACTCTCAAAGGAACAAGCCTCTTTTTCTGTGTGTGTGCGTGAGTGTTTTAGTGTGGACATTCAGCTCAGCCTGCCATCGATCTCCGTGATAGAACTAGGACTCTGAGAAATTATGATTTTAATAACTCGTAAATTAAAGGGCAGCAGACTTTCTGCTACACGCTGCTGTTTTTTCATCTTCCTTCCCTCATTTCTCAGTGACAAAACGCTTATTACCGCCTACCTCCAGCTTCCTTCCTTCAGTCCTTCACTCTATTGATTGCCCTGATTTTGATATAAGCTGCTTACATGCTCACACATCTCCCCTTTAACACCTATATACAGCTAATTTAATAAATTGTTGTGTCTACATCCTGCATGTAATCCATCCCTCCTGTCATGATTGCTCTTGTTGCTCCCTGGGTGTTACGATCGCTCTCATATAACTTTAGTGCATTTTATCCGCTCCGCAGACCCAATACATTACGTTTGGTTGTAAACACAATACATAGCAGCTGTAAAAGATGAGTAAACAATGATAGCAGCTGCAGAAAGAACAACAAAGGAATATCAAGCAAGTGTTGCGACTTCTCAGAGGAATAGTAACAATTCATGATGACACTTTTACTGTAATAGTCCGTGTTTTAGTCATAGATTTAATGTGTAATAAGTGTTTCACAATGACAGTTGGTAGGTCTGTTGTCATATAGATGTATTACTGTCGCTTTAAATTGGGCATATCTGTTATTTCAGCACGCCCAACAGGATATCAGCATATGAAGGTTTTGTCTATAAAAATGTACTTAAACGGCATCATTATCATTTGTCATGGATTCTTATTTTAGCCTGAGAATTTGGATGGAGTCTGCAGTTATAGCTGCATAACACTTGTTGACACTGTTATATTGTAAACCCTCATTGGGCCTTCTGCCTGGCACATCCTGGACACTTAATCCCTTTCTGGCTGCGCTGAGCGGAAAAGCGAGAACATTCAGGACTGTTGAAGTAATGCAGAAAACTAGTGCGCAGTGTGTGTGGAAAACATGCAGGCAAATGAGCTCATGCAAGGGGTTAAATTATATGTTGGTGCCAGAGGTGGAAGAACTCGCATTACTGTAATGAAGTAGCTTTTTTGTATATTTTTCAAAGTCAGTAATTTCACTTTGACTTAAGTGTGTTTTAAATGAAGTCATTTGCTACATCTGTACATTGATTACTGAGTAAAATATGTATCTTCAGACTTACTTGGACCAGACACCAATCAAATGCATCGCATCAAAAACAGGCCAACCAGATCAAAGTGTCATGCATCGCTTCAAAACAGACGTAACACACTCGTTTTAATTATATTAAGCCTTAAATCATAGGGGCCGGGTCACTTGACTGACAGGTGGATCCTACTGGCTGTCACACAGACACAGACACTGAGCTTAACTTCACCTGTTTGTGTTGTTGGAGACTTTTGGGGATTTTTTAATTCAAAGTTTGGAAAAATAATCTGTCTCTGTGGGATTTATGGAACTTTATGGCTGTGCAAGAAGTCTGAGCTCCAGCTTTTCGGTAAGTTAAATGCTAGTGTTATTGTACTGAAATATTTTTAGCACTAAGTAGCAGGTATACTGTGCTCGCTTTAGCTGCTTGTTAGCCTGTGCAGTGTTTATTTATTTATTCGTCAGTCAGTAAACAGGAGTCAGGAGTTGTTGGCTTTTCCCTGGAGAGATTACAGCGGACCGTAGTGATGAAGAGACCGGTTCTTTTACGTTTCCCGTTAAGTGTCGGCTCGCCGCTCTCTCACCGGGCGAGCGAGCAGCGAGTCCGCTACTTCTTTAGTCTGATAACTAAACACCTGCAGTCAGTCACCGGCAGAATGTCCTCCCGGCAAAGTCAAACTACCTCATTCATTATTTATACAGTCTATGGATAATAACCGCTAGCTACGCTGAGGAGCATATAGCCTAGCCTCATAGCCGTAGCTGGCTGATTCATGCGGCCCGCCTATTGTCCTCAATCGGTCGCGCTTCAGCTCTTTGCCTTCCTCTGGATAAGCCGGCTCTGGCATTTCCAATATGGCGACCCCCAGCGGTGGCGCAATTTTGGCTTCAAAATGCTTCTTCTGAAACAAATGTCTGACGTCACTGAGACTACGTCCATTATTTATACAGTCTATGGTCGTAACACAGGTAAGTTCGGAACCGAACATACTCTTTAAAACACCACACAACAACACAAACAAACTAACTGATCGAGGCAGCGGTAGACCATGAGCAAGTCCCGGGTTCTGCGAGGTAAAATTGCTGTTTTTGTCAATGGAGTCTGGTGGCTAAGAAGAGCGCTATATAACTGCTGTTTCTGGTGAAACAAAGGATGTTACTTTTTAACAAAAGGTCTGTCTCTCGTCATTTTGACATCAAGACATGTTAACACAGGGCCCAGGTTTGAACATTTCAAAGTTTCATATTAATTATAACTGTTGAGCTGAGGGAACACCTATTACTTTAACTACATAAACCTTAAGTTCATTGCATACTAACTAAGTAACTTTCACTTTGAGTACTTGAGCAGAATATCTCAGTACTCTTTACACCTCTGGTTGTAGCACTAAAAGTGATTTAAGCATCTTTTTTCGTAAAGATTCACAGATCACAAATATGACGAAGTCATGAAGAAGTGAGTCTTAAATAATCTACAATTACAACACTTAAACCGAATTTTTTCCATTTTTTGCACTGTCCCTTTAACTGCAAACATCAGAAGAAATCATGACCATCATTATTAACTCAGAAGTCCTGATGATTGAAACACCTAGTTGATGCGTTAATTAACATATTTTTCTTGCATTGAGTCATGCATGAGAGACAGTTAACTCTTTAATATTCCTGATATGTCCTGATGTACTACATGACTGAATTTGAGCCTTTTCATGCATGAAGTCATGCATAAATTCATCATAATTCACGTACACTTACCATAAAGTGTTCCCTAAGACACTAAAATGCTCCTGGGGAACTGCTGAGTCGGGGGAACTCTCTGTGGGTTCATCGCTACGAGGGTCACCTTTCTCATTACACGCACTAGACATCATTGAATCCTTATCCATCATACTGATCTGGGACCTGAACGTATCTTTACACCAAGCACATAAACACCAACACACTTGCCAAAAGAGAGATGAGTGAGTACTCGAGATGAAGTGGAGCTGCTTTGCTGCTTTGGGAGCGCATCCATCTGTCCGCTCCCATTCAGCTTGATGGCACTGGACCCAGAATTGCCTGACTCGGGCCTCACCTCCCTGGCCTGCAGCCGCTGCCCGGCTGGTTGGCAACCTGCAGCATGCACACACACGTGCTGCTTTGCATCAGAAACAGCATTCCCAGTTGTTTTCTTCTCCCTAACAATATGTGTGTTTATGATTATTGACACAGAGTCTGAGAAGCTGCTACTAAAGGTTAATTAAACAACTTATATAAAGAATAAGAAAAGGAGTTTTCCTGTGTTTTGTCTCAGTTATGCAGCTGTACCAGACAGACAGTCTGAGTGGGCGGAGGAGCAATTACGCACACAGGAAATGCTGCTGATTTATTGCTGTATCGAAACACATCTCCTCCTGTGTCAGATCCACGGCATAAAGAATGAAAAATGTGTGAACATATTTGTGTTTTTCACTGTGCAGGATGAAGTGAAGAGGTATCACCGCTACTGCAACCACAGCGGAGGGCAAGCAGCTTCAAAGGTGGAGAGGTAAGTCGGTAGTCGTGCCCCCAACATCCTCATTTATTCTTTAATTCAGTAAACGAGAGCAGCTGCCAACAGTGTGTGCTGTTTTTGTTGTTTCTTATCAAATATTGAAGTTTTTCTGTCCTTTCCTTGTTATCGTCCTAGAAGCCGTCCTCAGAAAAGTGAGGAAGAGGACGACAATAGTCCTCATCGTCGTGAGCAACAGCAGCACCTGGAGACTAAGGCTATAGTGTGAGTATCACCTGTGGCTCTTTCAGTGTGTAGCCAACTGAATGTACAAGCAGTGGGCATTTTGATTACACCCATTGGTTTGAAGCATAGGCTGTATGAACAGATGGACGACATGACAGCTCCTTGAAACTGAAGCCCAAACCTCTCTATTGCCCCCTGCTGATTGGCTGCAGTAAAGGTCATAAAGCCCGCCTCCTCCATGTTAACAGATGGGACGTGAGACAAACTATAAAATCAAAATACACGCCAAATAAATGTTTCTCAAACATGGTTTCTGTCATTATAGTTAGTTCTTATCATGCTGATTTACGTCAAAGTGTTTTTTCATTTTTCTGACAAGTTTATTTTTAATTAGTTATTTGATGCTGTAAAAAGGATGATTGACAGTATTGTTGACAAATATGGCTCCTGCAGCCGATCTGTTCCTTATTAGCAGAGTAGAGGAGGAACGGCGAGAGAAACAATCACTACAGTCATTGAAGTTTCCGTATCTGTGAACGTCTGCTTCAGACCAACACAAGAAGCTGTTCTGCTGTTAAATGCGTGCGGGATCTTTGCTGTTTTTTTTCAGAAAGTTAAGTGTGTGTTTTGGTTAGCGGAAGTGGCTACGGCGGCTCCACCCTCCAAATGACGTCACCAGCGCAAGATAGCAGCTCCTATCACGGAGGCTGTTTCGGCTTCAATTTCGTACAATAGGAGCAGATGGAGACGAGTCGTCCATCTTTATACACAGTCATTGGTTTGAAGACTCGAGATGGGCATTTTGGGCATCGCCATCTTGGTTTTTCTGGACCCGGAAGTGACCATATTTGGCCAACAAGGTGGACAAGCATAGTTTTGTTTCTATCCTGGTTGACAGGCTGCTGTGGTAGCAACTTGTCAATCACAGGATTATCTGTGCTAAAGCATAACCTGCTTTAATCACCAATTCTAAACTAAATGGGGCAGTGAGTAACAAAATGAACACCATGCTGTATTGAAAAAGACTTCTACACAATGCAACTTCTGTGTGGAGTCGCCTCCTGCTGGCCATTAGGAAGAATGCAGGTTTAAGGCCATTCTTCCCTTGTGAGTCTACGTCCACTTCTTTTCCTCACTTTTCTTATACTTCACTTTGAGTGTCGCCCACTGCGTGTTACCTTTGACCTTAAAAAGTGCATTATGTTTGTTGTGCGGCTTAAATTCAATCTTCTGTCTTATTAGGTTTTGGATTCGGGGTCAGGGTGCACTTTTGAGCGCAGGGACCCTCGTAGACTGCCATCTAACACCACTTTAGTTAAACACCAGACCATGCTTTTATAGGTGTAGACTGAAGGACAGCTCTCGCCTCAGGCTTCCACTTCCTTGAAAGTCGGAGGACAGAGAAGAGAAAGCCAATGTATGTGCGGAGAGTTAACATGATTGGGGTTTATAGAGGTGAGACGGATAGAAGGAAAAAAATGGCAATGGAGTGGGAAGCATGGAGAGATAGGAAGGGGGGATAAAAGTGGAGAAAATGGGGATGGAGGAAGGTGGAAAGAGGGGGTAGGTATTGGTTTTGGAGCCAGGAGTTATGGCTTAATTCAGTTTGTTCCATTTGGCTCAGCTGTCTCTCTGCTCCAGTAGAGGTGAATGTGTTTCTCCATTGGGTAATTGATCCTACACTCCATTCTGGACCCTGCCGACGGGCTGACTACGGGGATGAGAGAAAGTGAGAAGTGAGAGACGGAGAGAGCGATCTGTGGAGGTTGTGAACATAGGAGGGGAGGGGTCAGAAAGGTGTGAGCAGGAATTAAATGGAAGACAAAATACAGAGAGAAGATGTGGGAGAAATAAAAGTCAGAGAAGAAGAAACTGATGTTTTTTTACTACTTTAAAGTCCCATTTTAAATTGTTTTATTCTTCCCAGGATTCAGCGGGCCTGGCGTGCGAGCACATCCCGCAAAGGACGCTGGCAGGGACAAGACGAGAGCAGCACCAGCCGTCCTCTGGGTGAGACGCAGCCTTCCGAGAGCCTCCAGGACCCCGTCATGACCACCAACATTTCTCCGGTAAGACCGCATAAAGATCCCAGACGGCCATATGGCGCGACACGAGAGTGAGGCAGGTGGCGATACATCCACACAAGTTATCAGCTGTTGTTTCCGTGGTGGGTGAAAGTTATTGTGTGAGTAGACGCATGGATGGATAGACTAATAACGAAGAGAGCGAGGGAGGGGTGTTTACCTCCAGTGTCATCTGTGGGGACCGCGGGGGTCGTATTGGTGGAGGTGGATCTGATGCCAGCTGGCACTGTGCCCAGATCTGTAATTAGCCGTTAATTAGGTAAATTTTCAAAGCTGGTTGATTGATTAATGAAGTGCCTCTGCCCTTGTCCTACCCCCCCTCCACCCACCTCCTCACCCCGTCCTGCTCCCGAGGGAGATCAGCGGAGAATTAAACAGTGCTCACAGGGCATGGCAGCCAAACAAGAGCCAGGGAGGGAAAAATGACTGTACGAGAAGCAGATCAACAGTGAGCAGAGAAAGAGGGAGAGAGAGGAACAAAGGCAGGAGGAGAAGATAAAGAGATGAATGCAAAAAAAGAGGCCTTTTAGATCGCTTCAAGTTCTAAGTGACAGACGAGGACACGCACACACACGCACACGCACACACGCACAGTCTGCTTGGCTGCTTTCTCAGTCTGTGCTGGCTTTCGCAGTGTAGTAATCACACAAGCAACCTGCACACTCCTGCCCACGCTCTGTGCAGAGACTCAGCACTGAAAAACATGATGTCATGTCTGCATACTCACCAGTGTGTGTGTGTGTGTGTGTGTGTGTGGGAAGCATTTTATCCCACTCTCTTTTTAAGCAGTGCTGGTGGAAAGCAAGATTCTCCCTCAGCAAACAGATGGGCTGGTGTCGTGGTGTGTCTGCATGTGTGTGTGCGTGTGTGCTTTGTTTTTAGGTTGTTTGTTCTGCTTGAAAGAGTTTGTTGTTCATTAGCACAGCAGCAAATGTCTTCCTAATTAGAAAGTTACTGTAACTTAAAAACCAAGATAACAGAGACCCCTCCTCCTCCTCCTCCTCCTTCTCTCTTTTCCTTCTCTCTCTTTTTTCAGCATTATTTAAAGTATATTGTCTACATATATACAAATATACCACCCATCCTGTCCCTGCAATGCAGCAGTGGCTTGGAAGGTTGGTATACTCTTATTTCTATACCCCTAAGCCCCCTCCTTAAACAGGGTGGCATTGTTCGACACCCGTGGTGGGTCGTGTAAATTTCTTCAGGTAAAGTTCGGAAGTGTAAATTAGAAGTTCTTTACTTTAGTATTTTCTTTCGTGCTTGATGATCATACTTCTGCTCCTCAACTTTAAACATCTTGTTAAAGGTCCTTGGTCCCTGACGAACTTCAGCTTTGTGTGGATTTTGGCGCCCCCTGTGGACAAAGCGGTACCACTTACTTATCTCTCTGCTGATTTTGTCCTGTTCATTCGTTAGTACTGTTTAATGATAAATAACACTTTTGACGCGTGTCATTTACTCATTATAAAGTACTTTACTATTGTAGCTTTGTAGACAGATTACATGAACAACTTTAACTGTGTCTCAGTTCAGAGGCTGCATCCTTCGAAGGACACAATCTATGGAAGACGAGTTATTCGTAGCCTGCGTAGACCGCTACAACCGAACTGAAATGAGACGGTCTGGTCTACAGAGGATTTCCTGTTTGCGTCACTAGCTGTTCCCGCTCTTAACCTTGCGTTACCATACGTTGCTCCTGTTGCCTAGCGACAGGTGGCTGGCAGGCTAACTAGCCATCATTGCTAACAGCCATTTAAGAATCTCGTTTGAATTGGCGCGCAATGAATCTCCGGATACATTGGGCCGCAAAGGATTCACCCGATGGATCGTTTGCGGCGCAGGAAAAGGAGGACGCAATTGACGGCCACGTCTGAAGGAGCTTTCGAAATGGGACAGCCTTCGACGCGCCGCTTGGACTTCAACTACGTACTACTACATAAACAAAATAAATTAGGGAGATGCAGAAAAATGAAAAGTCTAAAATTGAGTCGTATACTCGTCTGTTAAGCACAAGTCCTCTAATACTTATCAAACGGGAGCCACATTTCATGTCGGATTAAACTAAAATTCAGTTTTTGTGGACAGGCACTGCAGTTCTTTACCCTCTCCACTCCCTTGCATCACTCCTCGTGCCTCCACCTCTGCCCACACCTCTCTCTCTCTTCTACCTCTCACGTTTTTTTTTCCTTACATCACCTTTCCTCCCGCTCTCTTCGTCCGTCCTCGCTCACGCTGTGTCACTCTCCTGTGGCTGTTTGGCTCTCTGAAGGACGGACATTCATCAGGTATAAGGCCAGGGGTGCCACATTATATCTGCCTGTGTGTGTTGGTGTTCGGGTGAGCTCATGTGGGCTTCAAGGACCTTGCAACTGGCCTGCAGGGGAGGGGGGTTCAAACATACTTCATGTATATTTAATGAAACGCCGATATAGAAAAAAACCCTCTATCCACACTCTCACTGTCCTAACACCTCCCAGGATTCAACTCTGTCTATATCGCTGTCAAGCTGTCTTCTATGTATCGCAGTTGTCCAGCGATGGTGGGCCCAAGCACGTAACCTTCGACCCAAATGCATTATTTATACAAAGAGGGGCCAGGCCCTGCATGTCCTGCTCTGGTCATTGCTGGCCCCTTGATAGTAAATCAATAGGTCTGACTGTTCTGAGCACACTGCGGCTGTGTGTGGGCTGAGCTGCAGGGGCTGCTGTGTGGGTGATTATGTAAGATGTTGGGAGCGGGGTTATTATAAAATACAGATGGGCACTTTGAGAGCGCTGACCTCCACAAAGGCCAATAGTTCAGTCTTTTATGATATGCAAAGCTTGATGTATTTCTAAAAGTGTAAGAATTAAATTTGAATTTCAATATTATTGCATGTTCTTGATTGGTTACGAGCCTAAATTGATTGGATGCTTCCTTTGCCTATAAAGTCCATATTTGGGACTTGCCCATATAGATTGGGCAAGTTGTTTTTTCTTTATCCGGCTGAAAAAAAAGCACCAAAAAAGCACCAAAAACAATCGTAACATGAACCAAATGTGTGCATTTTAAAGCCGTAACACCCCCTAATAATCCCCTAATTTTTGATGCCACTTTCGTGTTGGTCCATTGAGTATGAAGCTACAGCCTGGAGACAGTTAGCTTAGCTTAGCATAATGAGTGGAAACAGGAAAACGCTAGCCCGTCCCTCCTCTATTAACAGATTCTACATAAAAATGTAGACCATGCAAACTTAAGACCCGTTAATTTATCTTATTTGGCCAGTGGGTATAATGATGGGGTAGACGGGGGTGGGAATGTGGGCGGGGATTTAAAGTCTTAACTGTACTACATAAATATATAATAACTGTATGGCTTGTTAAAATCCAGTAAAAACAACTTTGAAAGAATAACCCGTTAATTGCAAGTAAATCTTTTTCAAGTTCATACTGCTAAATCATGCCAGAGTACAGAGAAACCGAGACTCACTAGAAACAGTTGAACGCCTAATGAACCGGGAAATAACGCTGTTTATTTTGCTGACACATCTGGAGCGGCGAAATTCGCCTCACTTTTGATCTGACCACGCGGTAGCTTCTCAAGTTGCTAGCTTGACCGTAAACAAAGCAGCGCACGCAAAAGGAAGTCTTGGCTGGAAGTCCTTGTCGCTAACCGCTTGTTGAACCAGACACGCCCAGCATGTTGTCCCCAGAGGCTATATCATCGTCAGACTGTAGCCGATGGGTTCTGAGATTGGCCTGTCCCTAAACAAAGATATCTGCCAACCAGCATCTTTAAAACTCACTAATTGCCACATTGTCCTTTTGTTGCGACTCAAAAGAAAAAACAAGTTTACGGGGGTTATGCAAGGGACTATTTTTTGGGGGGCGGATGCGGTGTCCTTCTAGATTCACTACTATTTTCCCAGCAACCACACAGACAACAAGAGTCCCTCCAGTTACCCTTTTTTTCGAGTCTGTATGCTAAGCTAGGCTAACCATCTCATGGCTGTAGTTTCATACTCAGAGTACAGACATGAGACGAGTATCATTTCATGTAGCTCTACGTCCATCTCCATGACAAGTTGAGGTTTTACGGGGGTTATGTCAGGGACTATTTTTTGGGGTGACCTTCTAGATGATGTTTTTCCTGGCAACCACACTGACAACAAGAGTTTCTCCAGTTACCCTTTGATTCCAGCCTTTATGCTAAGCTAGGCTAACCATCTACTGGTTGTAGTTTCGTAGTCAGAGCACAGACATGAAACTGGCATCTTTTCATGTAGCTCTTGGTCCATCTCCCTTTAATACAACCTAAAATATTCATCAAATGTACCAACATACTTAACATTTTTAATGGGAAACGCTGAGGGCAACACTAATAGTAGTGCAGGCCATGTTTCTAACGCACCTCCAGGCTTAACTTAACATTCTGCATGTCCACTTATCTGGGTATAAATCTGAAAAAGCTGCCCGATAACTGATTGGATTTCAGCTTTGAATACATATGAGGGCTTGGACACAGGAGAGAGCCTGAACATGTGAACATCTGCTCGCTGTAATGGACACAAGGTGGATTTCAGTGCTTTTTGCTGGCATAAATGTAGATTATTACGGGACATTTTGCACAGATAGCTCCGTGTTTAGCTTTGAAACTACGCTCTTTTGTAGTGTGACGCATATATGTGCTTAAGTGTGAGTATCCATACGTGCTGACTTTGTTGCTTGAGTGGATTCCCATGATTCACAGCTGATCGTGACCCTCTGGGATGCTTGCTGAGATCTATTCAGGGACACAAACCAGTGATCAAAGCTTAAGTGTTGAAAAGCTTCAGCGCTGTCATTACAAAGGAACTAATAATAATGCTGCTGGGCTGCCTGATCGCTAATGGAAAGATTTCAGAGATGGATGGCAAAGAGACGAGATGGACTGTCAGTAGAAGAGAGAAATAAAGAGTTGAGGGTAAAATATAGATAAAAAACACATTACATCATCTCTGCTCGGGCTGTAATACAAGTTTTTGGCTGCGTTTGTTCGCTCACAGTGTTTGTGGACATTGATTTGTTCCTATCTCTGTGACATGTTTGCACTTTTTCGCCTCCTTTCAGAGGCCCAGGCGGAGAGAAAGTGTTAGTGTAAGCATTCCTGCAGCCTGCGTAGGAGATCATTCTCTCATCTCTCACCGCCAACAATCTCACAAAGCCAAGTGACGGCTTCATCCGTGCCTCCACCTCTACCCCCCTTAATCCCTTTTTCCCACCCTCACTCTGTGTCATCCCTCGCTTTCCCTCCCACCGCCTCTTGACGCACACACACTCGCATATCCTTGCGCTCCCCAACACACCCCGTTTCTGCAGACAGATGCTAACAGATTACTTGTTTTATTGGTGTCAGTTGGTGTCTCATTTGAAATGAATTTATATACCTCTGCCTGGGAGTTGACATCGATCGGGCTTAACTCATTTAATAGCCGTGACATTTGCCTATTAGCTTATTTACTGTCAAAACAGGCCGCGGCTCAGCTGGCTTCCTGAGAGACTCTAACTCTTCCATTTGTATCCGTTAGAGGGAAAAACGTGATTGCTTGTGCAAAAAATAAACTGTAGAGGGATATTCAATTCAAGTGCACACACTGACATGGACTTAAGTTAGCTCCAATCATGTAGAAACACTCATTTATCGTATAGTGTACATTTCTAAATAGCAGCACTAGCCTGTGCTTGACACAGGCCTTGCCACCTAACAGCCACAGTTTGTAGTTGTTCCCTGTTTCCATTTCGACAATGTTCAATATTTCCCTCTTGTATTGATAAATGCAGGATAATATTGTAGTGTTCTCACTTAGCTCTCACTCACTCGACATGCGTCTTCTCTTCCCCAGAACGCCGAACTCCTGCTTAAAAGTAGCTTTATAACAATTATAACTGCCTCTTCCCTTCCCCGGAACTACTTCAGCCAATTAACGGTGGACACCTCCCTCAATAACCAACTGCAAAACAACAGCAACATAAACAGGAGCTTATACCCAGCGCTACAATATATATTTAACCACACAATCATATTGTACTTACTGTGTGGCAGCTTAATCTAAAAGGCAACTGGACTTGGTTGCTTCAACCAAATTCCATCCATTCATTATCTATACAGCTTTTTCTGTTCATCAGCTGTCATTGGGCGACAGGGGGGTACACCTTGGACAGGTTGCCAGTCAATCAAAGGGCTGACACACGGCGCACACTGACACCTTCGGGCAATTTATTCTTACCAGTTAAAGTAATGAGCATGTCTTTGGACTGTGGGAGGATGCCGGAGTACCTGGAGAGAACCCACGCATGCATGCGAAGAACATGCAAACTCCACACAGAAAGGCTCCTGTACGAACCAAGATCTGAACCAGGAACCTTCTAAGTGTGAGGCTAACCACTGCACCACTGTGCCGCCCTCTTTGCAAATCCATCCATCCATCTTCTATACCGCTTATCCTGTTCGTGGTCGCAGGGGCGATGGAGCCTATCCATGCTGCCATTAGGCGACAGGGGGGGGTACACCCTGGACTGATCGCCAGTCAATCACAGGGCTGACACATAGCGCACACTCACACCTTAGGGCAATTCATTGTGACCAGTTAACATAGCAAGCATGTCTGTGGACTGTGGGAGGAAGCCGGAGTACCCGGAGGGAACCCAAGTAGACACGTGAAGATCATGCAATCTCTACACAGAAAGGCCCTTGTCCCATCCATGATCCGAACCAGGAACCTTCCAACCACCGTGCCGCAAATAGTCAAATAAAGTAAATACCACTACGAGTGTTCAATCATAGCTTAGCAAACACGTGCACGAGAGTGAGAGAAGGTATTTTCAGCATCTGAGAAGCTACAGTACATACAGTGCTGTACACACTCAGCATGCACACGATATAATACCTGGAAAGTGGTGCTCTAAAATAGCCATTGATTTTGTGAAAGCCCACTGAGAAGATATCTTGGGAAATCGACAAGAGGAGAGAGCTGATGACTCGTGGAGGCAGAGAGAGAGAACGATGAATGAGTAGGGAGCTGAATGGAGGAGGAGAACAATGAGGAAAAAGATGTCATGGATTTTGGAGCGAATGCGAGGATAATAGATTTACATTACAGCCTCCACTCGTGTGGGTCTGAGATGAACTGTATGTGTCTATTAAAGCGTGCATCTTCTTCTTAATCACTGTCTCCATCCAGAGTGCACCAAAGATGAACGTCGAACCGTCTTACATGCTCCTATCCACTCACGTGCACAAACATAAACACACCGACGGTCTTCAGCAGCACATTAAGACCATCTTATGACCCCCTCAGAAAAAAAATCAATGAGAGCTGTTACACAAATGGAGAAGGACTGACGGGTGAGAGAGAGCAGAGCGTAGGATGGATCTTGATCAAGACACTGGAGGGAAGACGGGACGGCTCATTTTAGTCGTCTCCCTTTGTGGCGTTTACTGTTGTTTTTTGTCAGCAAAGCATCCGGAATCACTTGATTGGATATTTACAGCAGGTCGTGTGCAGCATTTCAATGAGAGGGGCAGTTTACAGCTGGCGTATTGGGGATTTGATTGGAAGCTGTAGCTGAGTGCAAACTCCCCCCTGAGCTTCTAATTGGTTATTTATCTAGAAAACGTGCCATTTAGCTGACATTACTTAAACTAAACAAGCGTGTAGCTGCATGCATGCCTCACGCAGACATGGATGTGACACATATATACACTCACACGGACTATAATGCAACATAAATCAGCTGGAAGCGTCTCCCAACCATCTGCAGCTATAATAACAATCTGGTACCTAAGGCTATATGCTCTACTGTTCTATTACAGCACACTCCTCTGCACACACTCTTCCTCTGCAGTTATCTTCTTATAGTTTTCCCTCCCCATCCTCTCTTCCACCATCTCCTTCAGTCTCCCCCTCCTTTCTCGAGCACATATAAGGCTTGTGCCCCTCTTTAGCCCGTCTCGTACGCAGATCGGCTCAGTCCTCATGGCCAGCGAGTCTTCCATAATGAGATCCCTGGAGGAGAGAGGAGTAGCGTAAAGAGCAGGGATGGGCGGCAGAAGGGAGGAGAAGAGTTGAGGGTAGATCTCCTCTCTGACCTGCTCAGAAATTAAACCACTGGAATAGTTCGACTTTCTTTCTGTCTCCCTAACTCCATCGTCTCCTCCTTGACTCCGCTCATCATCCATCTGCCATTACTGTCCATTAACAAGATCAGAGGCATTATAATACTCCTCTGACAGCATTCCTGCTGTGTGTACTGTACGCTTGGTGGGGAGGAGGAGCTGAGGGAGAAGCAGAGACAGAAATTGGTTGCAGTCTTCAGAGAGTGGAGCGTCTCTGAATGTAGAGGAGAATCTAAAGCGTGCATATGTAAGAGGAGGGTGGGGACGGCAATGGAGGGCCAGAAAAGCAAAAGAAAATGAAGTCTAGCGACCGAATGTGTAAACCATGCATGCATATGAAAGAGGCAGTGGAAATGCACATATCAAGACACATCTTTTACTCTGCAACTTTCCACTCAGGCTTCTAAATGGACTGTACTTTTCTCGTCTTCTTCAGACCACTCAAAGCGCTTTTACACTGTTGGCAGAGGCTGCCATGCAAAGTGCCAATCAGCAATCAGGTTTCAACCATTCACGCTCATTTATACGTCGATGGCTATGCCTTCGGGAGCAATTTGGGGTTTAACGTCTTGCCCAAGGAGCTGGGGATCGAACCGCCAACCTTTTGATTGGGAGATGACTTACTCAGCTGGTAAGAACGGGCGTACTTGTATGCATTCCCTAAACAGTCTTTTGAGTCGGAGTACACTGTCCCCTTCCTAACCTAAATGCATGAGACCAAATGCGCCCCTCCCCCACTGATGCCGATCCTGAACCCCAAGCCAGTCAGTCTGCGTCTTGAGTTCATGCATGGTTTCAAGTGAATAATGTGTGTGTAAATGAAACAACATAAATATAAACAGAACATAAACATAAATACATTATACAATCTCCTCCAGGGTCCCTGGCTTGTAACTCAAGGCTTTCACTGCTTACTTTCTATGAACGCATTTCGTGCTTTACTACTACAAATAAATATACACAGAAACTTACACATTCGGCCTCAGGCTCAGTTTGCTGTTGTGAAGCAGGTCCATAAGGTGCTCTCTTATGATCTGATCGTTGCACCTTATATAGTCAATGCATCAAGCGTATAACCCCTTGCTTTAGCTACAGATCTCATTTTAAGTTTGCTTGTCCTCTTTCAAAAATAATCTCTCTGATGTTAATGAGCTTTGGTAAAGATCATCCAGCAGCTCAGTCCTCCATCGACCACAGGGCGGCTAAGTAGAAAGGAGCGATGAGCCGGTCGATGAATGTTAAACTAAAGGCACCTCGCTGATATCATAAAGTCCGGGCACTGACAACGAGCAGCTGATTGTCTCATTAGTCTCTGCCCTAACTGAGAGCCGAGCGTCTACCTCTCTGCTGTAGCGGTGCATTAACACTTTGAGCAGGAGTTCGATAAAAGAGACTCTTAATGAAATGTTCTCAGGCCATTTAAGGATTCTGTATTTGGCAGTGTGGTTAGTGGTTGGCCTTTCACAGACACGTGCAAGTTTCCTCATCCTTTGTATCTATTTATCCAGCCACCTGCATCTGCATCTATTTGTCTCTTGTCTATCTCTGGGGCACACCTAAGGTATTGAAAGAGATACTTAATACTCATTCAAATGAGTATTTCAATAGCCAGTGTGCTGTTGTGTCAGACGCTGGATTCCCTGCTGTAGCAACCCATCGATCTTGTACCTCTTTACTTTGTAACGAGCTGTTTCTTTGCCTTTTATATTCATCTTTGAATAGACAATATGGCTATTCGGTAGTAGTCATTGTCAAAGCTGAACCAGCTCCACCAGAAGAGATTACATTTGATACTGAAAGTAGACAATGCCATCACAAAAGCATTAATTCCATCCAGCCATTGTCGTCCACCTATAAGGGACCAGGTAGCTATGGCAGCAAGCTAAGCAAGATATTCCAGGTGTTTCTCTCCACAGCACCTTCTGGGGGATCTCAAGGTTTCCCAGGCTACATGAGATATATAATCCCTCCCGCAAGTTCTGGGCCTACCTCCAGGTGTCCTCCCAGTTGGATGTGCCCAGAAAGCCTCCAGAGGCAGTTGCAAAGATATGCAGTGAAATTATTTCTGCTATGATATAGTTAAATTGTTGGATATGAGTTATAGGGGATTTGTGAAGCAGCAAGTCTTGTTATCATCTCCTCAGAGTATTTGCTTTCTGGTTCGGCTGGCAGCTGCAGGGCTCAGTCGATTCTCAGTCAATGAATCCTGGTCTAAAATCTCAAGACTTTTAAATTGAAGAAAGACCTCGTAGGATTCAGACTGAACTATAACCACTCAGCCATGTTGAATGTGTGTATGTGTCTGTGGATGCAAGTCGAAACAAAATGTCAGTTAAAAACAGGCCTTAATTACCTTTAGGAATGACGGTCCCCATCCGTAACCTTCCAGCCGGGCGTCCTCATGTTGATGTATGAACAAGTGTGTGTGTGTGTCTGTGGATGCAAGTCAAAGAAATTGTGAGTTAAAAGCAGGCCTTAATTTTCTTTAGGAATGGTGGTCCCCATCTGTAACCTCCCAGCCGGGCGTCCTCATGTTGTGTCAAAAACAAGTATGTGTGTGTGTGGACGCAAGTCTGTAAAATAAGGTGTTAAAAACAGGCCTTAATTTCATTTAGGAAGTGTGGTCCTCATCTGTAACCTCCCAGCCGGGCGTCCTCTTGTTGTGACAAAAATAAGTATGTGTGTGCGTCCGTGAACGCAAGTGTGTTTTTCTATTATTGGAAAACTGTGTTAAGTATGCCAGTAGAGGCTCTGAAGATGTCACGTGGGTGGATTTCTCACATGCACATTTGATCTCTGTCTGCCCTGTTCTCATGTCTTTTTGATCTATGAGTCAGGGATTAAGGGAGGAGGTTTTGTCCTCTGGTTTGATGCACATAATGAGTATCCTTTCTTTACGGCATCACAAAGGGAAGAGCATAACACATTAAAGGAGTGAAAAAGATAGAGTGGAGATTGCTGTGGGCCAAATGCCAAAGCACTCATCTAATGCATGCAGTCCATGTGCACATGTTGGCGTGCACTAACTTAGTGAGAGAGCTTTACTGTGTTGGGGAATCTTCCCAGCCAAGAGCCTTTGCTTTGAAGTTGTGCCTTTGTCTATAATAGATTGTTGAATCTTTGAAGCCACTGTTAGAGCTCTTGTATTTGCATATGCATTTACATCAACTGTAAAGGTACCGTGCAGGCATGTGTGCGCGCTCCAGTGCATGCATGTGTGTCATGTGCACCCACTCACAAAGCACTTGTCTCCCTGCCCTCTGTAGCACTTTAAATATTGGCCCAATGTGTCCTCAAAAAATCTCCTACCATCACCATGGTAACAGCGAACTTCTTCAGGACGTCTTTATTTACCTATGCAAATGTCGTCCTAGAGCGCTCCAACCCGTCAATCACAATCCTGAGCATATTGTTAAGAAATTCAGACGAAAAGGTGAGAACTGTCAGTCTGTGCTCGGCGAGTTATGTAACCTCCACTGTGCAACACTTTGTCCAAAGCACAATACGTGTCTGCCAAGTGCTCTCTGTACAAAAGAGTGAAGCTTTCTGAAGCTGTGACAAATCTCATATTACCTCATGGCCATGTTGGTGAGTTTAACATCAGAACTTTTACTCTCTTTTATCTTTTTGTAATCCTATTAACCGCGCTTTTATTTGTGTGGTATTGTTTTCGTAACTGTTTTCTTCAAGCTTCAAGCATACCCAGCAGCATTTAAACTTCTGCTCATTTATTTTGTCTGTTTACACATTACAAATTGTTGAAATGTTTTGGGAAATTAAGACGATTTACTGCATTTTACAGACAACCAGCACAGTGCTCTTTCTCTACGTCTTGTACAAGCTACACAAGTCCGGGTTGTTTTCTTTCTTCTTTTCCTTTCCAGTCTGGTTTGAGTCTTCTCCTGAGCTTTCCTACCTGAGATACTAGACACTCTTCTTCTTCTAGCAGCTTCTTCATCTCCTCGTCTTCTATCCTAACTCCCCAATCCTCTTCCGCCTTAGCAGCTCCCACATAAAGCTTCTCTTACAGTTCCACTTTTTACACCACTGTGCAAATCATTACAATATGTACGTGTTTCAGTGACAAAGTATGCGATTAAATGTTAAAGCAGCTATCTTCCACTTTGTCCTGGCCGAGCCATCTGGGTATAGATTTTGTGGATTGTGGAAGCTCAAGTATGTCATGGTCTTCTTTACAAGCCGGGGTCAGTCGAGAGCTTCAGTGAGTGCCTTAATAAATGACATTGTATGGAATGATGGGCTGGCATATCGGGGTAGTGTTAGGAGCGTTTAGTTTGGAAAGGGCCAGTTGAGGTGGTGTATTCAGAAGCTCCTTGGACACCTTGATCTGGAATAAGAGCCTGGGGCAAACCTTGAAGACGCTGAAGTTATTGTATATCCCATCTGGCCTTGGGATTGTCCAGGGAGAGGAAAGAGCAAGGGCGGGAGTGGCAAATGAGATACTTTGCTGGCGGAGGTCCCAAACGTTTTGAAATATTGTTCCGGGTGATTTTCACTGGTGGTCTTAAATAAGTTATTCCGATCTTGGCACGGAAACACAAATAGCTCAGCGATCCTCTCCATGAAGCAATTTCTAAAAGCCTGAGCTGTAATAGCAACCAGGAAACGGTAGCCTCTGTGTATGGTTAATGACTACTTATGAGCTGCTGTTCTATCTCCTTGAACATAATGGTTTGTGTGCATGTGTGTGTGTGTGCGTGAGGGAAAGAGGTTTACGACACTGTTTACAGTAAAACATTTACTTTGAAGAATGATATCATGCATCATCTCCAAATGTTCCGCCTCCTGCAGTCATTTAGCAGGAGCTATTTCCTGCCACGGAGTGAACAGGGAATGAGAGAGCAGAATTAGTATTCAACTTGAAATACTAAGACACTGAGAGGAGAGGTAGAGAGAGAGGAAGGAGAAGCTGTGACACAGTTCAGAGCAGTTGCATTAACTGAACATAATATCTCTTGACTCAGTGCTGTTGTTGACAGCACAGAGATAAGCATGGTTTTGGGAGTTGAAGGAGCTTTAGAGAACGTTTGGTTTAACTTTTAGTTTTTTATCCTGCTCTAAGAAGCAGAATTGATTATATTATACATGTATCACTGGAGTATTAAACTTTGATACTCAGTATTAAATTACTTTCAGCTAATTAACAGTGTGTTTTTGCAGGATTTTTGCAGAGGTATTTGCACATTCGAGAAAGCGTAAAATCATCAAGTGTTTAGCTGTTTACCTTTTCGTGTTCGCATTTTGTGTTGTGGCCATATTTTGGTTATTCATGTTTAAAATTCTAACTATTGCAGTGATGTGGTAGAGTGGTGTCATGGAGTCAAATAACACTGACTTCCAACATAATGTTCACAAATAATTTCACAGCCCGCAGTTGTGTCTCACTTTTTGCGTGCATGTGAAAAAAAATTAATTTGTCCTCACACATTCAATTTTGTGAATTTGTAAATAAGTTTTGAAGGAGTATAAATATGTATATATGTAAATTTTGTAACTGTAGTAACTAAACTATTTTCAACTTTGAGATTTCCCTAAGTCTGAGTTACAGACACACAAACTGCCCATCTGCATGCGTGAACCTGAAGTTACGAGCTACGAGCTACGAGTAACAAGCACTGATTTTGACCCTTTCTTTACGCCTCAGCTAACCAGCCAATCAGCTCGCCTCAACGTTGTCCACTGACAATCAGAGGAAGCTAAACAGGGCAATAACAAACATATAGTGTTTGTTATTATAAAGACAAGATGCAGATTGTGCAGTATACGCAGTCGTATATATATATACTGTTATAGTTCTTCAAGAAAATTGATAAGTTCACTTGGATCATTCCAAATAATCTTCAGTCCAATTTGGATAAATTGAGCTCCAACTGAGGATCCAGTGTTGTATTTTTCTAGTCATAGCATTATTCAAATTTATGATAAAATTAATACATTGCAAGTTTCTGTTCCTAAACTTAATCCAATATTTCCATCCATTATATGTCCACAATGGTCCAAAGTCCCAAAATATAAATGACAAAAGCGCATCATCATTAAGACGTGTCAGCCTTAATGTAGATGCTCCTAGTATCCCTGTAATTGCACCTCACCCCATTAGTCATACCCTATACGTACTAACAAGATCTTGTGCAGAGCTTCGTATTAAAGTAAGCATGGGTGTGCATACACACAGAGAATAAAACAAAGAGTTACTTTCATTGTTTAAGCAGAAAAATGAGCACCATATATCATTATATGCATTCAACACGAAGCTGGCTCCGAGTCGTAAGAGACTCAGCTGGCAGGAGGATGAGAAGATAAAGAGCTTCGGTAAAGAATGGGGATATGAATCTTTAAAACTGTAATATGCAGCTTTCAGGAAGAAAAATGACTCATAAAATAATTTCTCTTTTTCCAATTTATGGCCACACGGAGGCTTTAAAGTCAGCCGGCTCTGAGAGTATCTTACCCTTATTAAATAAGGTAGCACCATTAAGAGCTCAGCAGATAATTACTCACCCAGATGGCATTCTGGGGATCCAATGGTGGTCTTTTATTTACTCAGCATAAAGACAGTTAGTTGATTTCTAGAAGTAAAAATTATCCTCATAAATGTTACTCCTTTAACAGTTGCATTGGTTAATTATTTGTAATGGTGGTTAAAAAGGTCCATTTGAAATATAATAGAATGAGAATAAGTGCACTTTATGAGCTCAGTTTTAATTACCATTTCTGTATCTTTTTACATCTATTCCTCTCACTTCTTCTTCTTTCACACTCCATGTGTCGACTGTTAATTGGCTTGTCTGTCACCCCAAAATACTTCTGTCCTTGCAGTGTGAGGCGTATAAATATCCGTATTCTCTCCCTTTTTTTTTCTTGCTCCTTGCTCGGCACAAAGAGTAAGAGTATAAAGGAAAGAAAGGAGAAAGGAGACATTATTGTTTGAAAAAGTGACATGTGCACTTACTAAATGACTGATGCATTCATACCTGAAGAACTCCAGATATATTTTTTAAGAAGTGTTAACCCAGAATAACCTTGCACTTGACAAAATGATTGCATAACAATCTTGAGATGACACTTTCCAACTCGACAATCATTTCTGCTGCTCTTGTCCACTGTTTTTCTGTGTCACTGCTGGACAAAGTTAAATACTCAACTATAGAGCACACGCATTTACAGATACATAGATAATTTGACAGCTAGACGTACTGTATCTTTGCAGTACAGAGCTCAGGAAATATAATGAGCACATCTGCAATGTCACAACAAAAGCCCTAATTACCTTCTCATTATTATTCAATTTCCATCTCTTATACCTCTTTAATGTCACATATATCCTTGTCATTCTGTATAAAAGACAACGTTCCAATACAACACAAACAGTGGCCACACAATGTCTCATTAACTTACACAAAAAACTTCTCGATTTGTTGTAAAAGTAGCCTGAAAAAAAGAGACTGAAAGGATACAGAACGATTGAACTAAGTTGTTCTTGAGGTTTTGAGGAAGCTTAATCCTTAAAGAATTAGTTTAACAATTATCAATATCACTCTTAAGTATGTAGGTTAAATGTGAATGGTTCTGTCTCGATATTAACCCTAGATATCAGTCACTCTTGCACCTTTGCTCTTTCTCTTCCTTCTCGTGAACTGTTGTCCCTGTCCCTCGCAAAACCAAAAGTCAACAGTGTATTATTTTAGCCCAAACCATGATCTTTCACTCAACTTAACCAACTAACAAAGTTTTCTTAGGGCGGCGTTGGCTCAGTGGTTGAGTCGAACATCTCTCAATCGGAAGGTTGGTGGTTTGATCTCTGACTGCTACAGTCTACATGTCAAAGTGTCCTTGGGACAAGGCACTGAACCCCAAATTGCTCCCAAAGTTGAGCGTGTGAATATCCGTAGATCCTGATTAGAGATTAGCATAGTAGCCTTTGCAATCAGTGTATGAATGTGAGTGTGAAAGGGTGAATGTGACATGTGTAAAAGCGTGTTGAGTGGTCGGTGGACTAGAAAAGCGCTGTTTACCATGTAGAGTCCATTTAAGTTTTGGTGCCTGGAAGCTAACCAACCCAACCTGCAGGAACAGATCATGGTTTCAACCAATCAACCCATCGACCCATTCCACACTCTTCCACACTTCCACACCTTGCATAACCTAACCTGTTTTCTTTAAACAAGTTTTTTTTAAATCTAGGGTTCCAATTGGGCATTGATCAAAATGAAGCTACAAGTTAGCAGCTAGTTAGCTTAGCAAAAAGACTTGAAAGGGGGAAACAACTAACTTGAATCTGACAGAAAGAAACTGAATAGGCCTACCAGCACACCAAAGCTCACTTATAACATAAAATTAAGCGTCTAATTGCGGAGCTAAGGCTCCTGACAGTTACTAGAAAGCAAATTATCAGTATCCCCTAAAATGTCAAACTATTTCCTTTAAAGTCCTTACTTCGTAGCCACAATCTACACCAACGGCCGACATACAGCGTGACTAAAATCCAGTGAAAGTCTGTCATTTCTCCATCTCAGCATACCCATGTAGCTAAACACACTCGAGCTAAATCTCGATAAATCAGCCGCCTGCTGGAAGGGGCTGGGCTGTATCGGTGACAGCAGGGCTGCTGTCTGTAGTAGCATGTGTAGAGGCTCTGTAATGGTTATATTTAGCTCCTTATCTCCCAGACGGCTCTCTGAACACAGTCGCCTGGCACAGCAGCATATTCTGGTGAGAACTGAGGAAACTGGGAACGGTTGATGCTATTCTGGCCCAGACGAAACTAAAGCATCAATAATCAATAAAGATGATCATCTTTTGTTTACACAACAGTTGCTCAGTCTTCTCAGCCCTAAGTGTGTAATGAAAGTCGTCTTTTAGCAGTCGGTATAGTTGTCGGTTTTATTTCACCCCAGCCTCGCTTGTAGCATAAGGAATACAGATCCTTCTCATTTTTCACTTTTTTTTTTCAATCCCTCTGCGTTTTCTCCTCACCTGTATTGTCTCTTTACCTCTGTTCCTTCCCCCCTAGTTTCCCTCAGTAATCTGTCTGGCAGAATAAGAGTTGGAAACAGGGTGTGTGTGTGTTTTGTGACAGTGTGTGATGTTTCTTCTGATCCCTCTGAGTGTTTGAAGCTGCATTACATCAGATTCTCTACACTGCCTCCAAAGCCCCTCAGTCATAGTGAATCTGTGTGTGAGGAGGATGAGCTGAGGCATTGATTTTCCCATACATCCTGCACAAACATGACAAACACACACAAACAAGAATTTGAATTACATGTACTCACAGTGTTGCACACCGGCGCACAGCACATGCATGAATGCATGCACACTTTTTGCACTTGCAGGTACTGTACACACGCTGACGACATCAGTATGTTCTGCTGCTGCTGAAACACTGGGGCTTTCTCTTCTGCATTATAGATGAGGAGGCAGCGAACAGCTTGTTTGCTTTCTAAATTAAGTTATTCTCTCTCTGCCTCTCTGAGAGTTGTTGCATGTTGGCTCTTCACACTTCAACACAAGCCAGAGCTCGAGCCCATGTGCGTCTCTGTTTTTCTGTATCTTAGCACACGTGTGTACATAAGTGTAAGGAGGCTCTCTGCTGGTATTTGGTGTGAGCAGCTCTCATCTTTAATGCATGCTGCCCTGTGTATATGGAAGTAACACCCTCTAAGCTAGAGGCTGTCCTGCTGGTCAGCCTGTAGCAGATTGGTGCTAGCAACTAAGCATATGCTCACACATTGACACAAAGCTTCTGTAAGACTTTACATTGCAACCTTGGAACACCTGTGATCTGTCTTTGGCATTGAGGCTATCGATTTAGCATAAACAGGAAACAACACGGCTAAATGCTGAAGCCACTGTGAGATACTTTCAGATAATAGATAATGACCCCCAGAACACTAAAGTCGAGAGGAAAACCCCCGACACCTTTCTATGAACAAAAAAGTAAACCCACAATGATGTAAAACCTTGGATTCATGTGTGCTTGCAGTTTTGTTTGCCTTGACTAAAGCTGCTTTCCCACAGGTAAAAAAACGCTAACACCTGCTTAATGGGAAAGGCTACAATCGGCATTCAAATGATTCTGCAGTAGACCCGGGTAATTATCGCCTCGGCTCCGGCATCAATCGACATTGATGGGAACACAAAGCCCGTGTTGACACGCTCACCTCCGCCCCCTTTCTGAAGTGATGCTATGCTACGTCGGTAACTTCTGCGACTCCTTGTCTTCTCAGCTACAAATTCTGCCCATCCCCGTCCGAGCAGCGCTCGAACATTGATCCAAATTTGTCGCTGCCGAGTTTGATAAACAGACTGAATGAGTAATAGATACAATAAAGACCTAACCACCGTAACATCTTCACTGTTTGTGACATCAGACAGTGACGCTGCAGAAAATAGACCGACAGGCGTATACTCCACTGGCAATGGGAACAGAGACAATCTGCATCTATAAGCGGGTCTTCCCGTGTCTGAAAAACCCGCGTCAACGCGCTAATTTCCGTGGGAAAAGGGTATAACATCTGCCCTAATCTCTCACAATAAGATCCAGATTCTGAAATCCAGGCCCTCCAAAATCCTTGCAGAAACCAAACTCTAACATCGTGTCTTGCATCGTCTCTATTTCCATCTCTGTGACTCCACCGATCACAGGATGTCAGAAAAAGATCAAAAGAACAAAAACAGCAAAGTGGATGGAGAAAAAAAAGTGTGTGGAGTCGCGTTGCTTTTGTCAGAAACAATGATCGGTGACATTGTGCGTTTTTCCTTTTGTGCTTCTGATTTGGTTTATTTCAGGACAACAGAATGCTTTATTCTAAAATAACAAGATCAGACACGAGCGCAGAAAATGCTAAAATGTAATGGTAGATTCTAAACTCTCCCACTGCACAATCTGTTACTTCACTGATAAGATACTGTAAAAGATATTGAGACAGATATCTTATGTGATAAAGGAGTGTATTGCTGTGGTGTTTCTAACCATCAGCCCCTCTGTTGACTCTCTTTGTCTGTGTCTGTCTCTGTCGCTCTGTCTGGCTCTTATTGAGGTCTCCTCAGGGGCAGAAGTTCCTGCACCTTTTTGTAAAACCTTTAGCCAGGCTGGACACTTCTGTCGTTTCCATTCCTCCCTGGTTTCATTACTCTCTGGTCTGACTTTGACAGAGCTCGGTCAGACACGATTGATTCACTGAGAGACGAAGAAGAAGGCAGAGGGAAGACCTCGGAGCTGCTGCACAGTCGTCTGGTGCAAATCAGGCTCACACACCCACACAGGAGTATTTATATACTCTTTCCTTTTCCGGGAGCAACTTGTTGATCTGCTGCACCACATGCATGCAGCACACGTACAAACAAACACAAATAAGGTCATTGCCTCTCTGCTTGACTGGATGGCAGTGATTGCCCTGTGGATGCCTGTGGCCTTGTCTTTATCTCGTGCTACACAGAGGCATTACTTTGTCTATCGGATCTGCAATACATTATTATGGTGTGTGTCTGTGTGATGTCTCTCTCTCGGTAGCCTCGCTCCCGTCCTGGACAACCTATTCCCATATCAGGCAGCCTGACTACCCTGAATGTCAAGGAGAAATGACTTATCAGTCTCCCATCCATCTATCCGTCTCCCTCCCTCGCCCTCTCTCCCCCGGTCATGCCGTCTGTCGGTGCGGCCCCCAGAGGGGCTCTCTGTTCCTCTGCAACTTTGTGTCCACCCCGTCCAGTGGGAAAGACGGGTCAGGCAGTGACATTTATCTTCACAGTAACGGAGGATGCTTTCAGACTGGGAAATTACTTTTTGTCCATTTATTTGTCAGTGTGTGTGTCCAAGGTTTCCCTTATGGAGCTGAATAAAATATTTTTTTTGCAGCTTGCCTGCTAATGTTGAATTCTTCCCGGCAGTTTAGTACTGTCAAACAAACTTTCTGTATGGCCAGAGATTAAAAGAGGAAAGAAAGTCCCTTTTTTTGTACCTGGGACAAAAACAACTCAAGGTCCACTCTCTATGTGTACAGGAAGTTAATGTAGTCTCTCTGACGTGGATTACCCCTCGATCCCACAGGATCCGTGTCCGGCACGTTCCGTCTGTCTGGTCAGCAGCGCAGCGTAGGGCAGCGGAGGGCAGTGGAGCGCTGGCCCAAGCAGCTGGAGATCACAAGATCGCGGGAGGATTACATTATCGTGCTGGAAATACAAAACAACAATAACATCCAAGTTAAACAGAGAAACTCACAAACAACTGTTCAGTTTGCACCTCTGAGGCTGATTATCTGCTCATTTTGGATATCATTCCGGGAGTCTGTACCGGTCTGTTTCATTTTGAAAAGACCGGATGCTCTGTGTTGTTTTCTGTCTGACTTCCTGTTTGGAACGATCTGCCTTGTTGAGCTTGACACGCGCTTGAAGCAGCCTCCTTCAAAAAAGTAACTGCGTGTATCTTTAGTGGAGCAGAGCTGAGAGACGCTTCTGGGACGCGCCGGAGAGGGACTGCAGCGCGTGCTGTGGAATCACGATTATTGACTTGAATGGGCGCGATCGACTCCGGAGGTCGCGGCGCACACGGAACGCACCAGAGACGGTTCCTGTGGAATTTGAGGGTTACGGTTTTGGAGGAGGAGTAGGAGAAGTTGGACCTTCTGGCCATGGCCATCTTGTTTTTTGGGCTCCTGAAGGGATCATATTTGGGTGAGATGGAGGATACGCATTGTTACATCTTGACATGTCACTATAGTAGTGACTTTTCAATCATATGTAGCCACACCCTAAAATATACCAGGGTTTTTGTGGTCTATTTTACTGAAGAAGATTGGGATTAAGACCCTAAACTAGTTTTGAAAATGTCTACTGAGGTAATAAATGAAATGACAATAGGGTAATTTTCTCATCTAGCTTCATACAGCCATGTTACTTTTAGCAACCAGTTGAGTCGCCTCCCTGCTGGCTGTTTGGGAAAATTGCAGGTTTAAGGCATTCCCTCATTGGCTTCACTTTTGAATCAAGGAGGCTACCTCTTTACTGTCGAAGACTAAGGGTGCTTTCTCACCTGACAGTTCGGTTCGTTTGGACAGGTGAGAACACGCATTCAAACCATGGCCCGCCAGAAAAGATGGGACTCGTTTCCAAATCAGGTCCGGTTCAATTCAGGAGAGATCTCAAGATAAACAGACTTAAAGTAGGACCTGAAATAGGAAGCAAACACAAAAACTGTGCATTGTGGGTTGTTGAGGGATGTTGACACTTGCAGAGACATCCACGCAGCCAGGCAGCAAGATGAGCAGAGGACAACTGTCGGGGGAGCAACTAGTTGAAGGTTCAAATAGAAATATGTGCTGACCAAACAACTTCACTGATGCTTGTCGAAGCGCACAAGAATACAGAGGTATTCAAACGGCTCAGTGACAAACTAAAGGAGAAGGCTACTGATCAAACTGTGGAACAATGTTGGTTAAAAGTAAAAATCTGCGATTCTCTCCGTCTTGTCCTTTTGTTCTTGTACTTGTTCGCTTTGTTTACTTCAGAGAGTTTTCCCACATGGAGATTCTGACCAATCAGAAAGCAGTTTCCTCTTTTGGTCGGCTGGTAAAAGCTTGGTAAAATGGACTTTGGGTGTGAAAGCACCCTAAGTCAGGGCCTTTAATGGTCCGCACACTTCAGTCATGTGATGACATTTGAGCCAATTCCAACTACTAATGACGACCAGTGCACCATGAGATTTTTCTGTCATACTTACACAAACATTTCAAGGTCAGGAATAAACTTTCAAGCGGAGACGAAACTAATTCTGCTCTTGCAGCTTGTTTGATTGTTTGGAAGAAATGTAATGACAAGCCTGAAGCTCACATCTGTGAGAGGATGCCAATAATTATTTTCACACACTATTTAGCTTTAAGAAGATAGAGCGAGAGACAGCTTATGCCCGAACCAATATCCTCTGGGTGTAGCTGACAAACCGATGCTTTAAGGAAAGTTGTAATTTCATTCGTCCTTGTCAGATTTAAAGTTTAATAACCAAATGATTATTGGACAAAGCGGTTCCATCTAAAGGTTTGCTTACAGTGTACACTTTAAACCACATCAGACAGTCTTCATCTGCTGTTAGAATATGCTCGGTAATCATGGAGATAGATCTGCGTTTTTCTATCCATTTGCAGTCAGGTTGGTTATAAGCGTTGGGGCAGAGCTCGTCCACGCCATGATAACACAATGACAGGTCATCTTCTCAAAGGTTACCCCCAGTGCCGCTCCCATACATAGCTAGATGGCGGCAGATGGTGGCGCCACCCATCTACTGCAGATATCTCATTTAACTGCGAGATAATGCACGCTTACACACCACAGCGGCCATGCTTTTTTTTTTCTTCTCTGGGGTTGTATTACAGGCTGATTGAGATTCTGCACCAAGCCTTTCCTCTGCGCTCATTGCTTTTATCAGTGGGCTTTTATCTCCCCACACAACCTCCATCCTCCACCTTCCCACCTCGACCCAGCAGTCAGATATCGCAGCCTGCCCCTGAGCCCCCTGCGAGCTGCCGGGGTGGCCAGCTGCTCGCTCCGACTCCAGCCCCCTCCAACGCCACCTCCACCGCTGTTATCAAATCATCCATTTCCCTATTGGAGTCTGGTTAAATAGACGACAGTATTGGACACAAGCTGTAGTATGGTTTGTTCATTCTTGTCCTTGAGGGCCGGCCGGTGTGGACATACAAATGAGTTAAAGGAGGGGGATGACAGCGATATTGTTAAGGCTTTGTTTACAATAGAGATAGAGTCAGGATGGGTTTATCAGGCAGCGTGAGTCTGAGGGGCCTTTAATTAGATCTGGTCAATTTTCTCACTCGCCCTCCACCCACCCTACATTTTTCTTTCCTTTTGCATCTCTTGATCTCTTATCGCTCTCATTCACAACACACCATTTTTTCAGTTAGCTCTTGCCTGTTAGGGATGACCCCCCTAGCTTGTTAGGAGTATGCACACACACATTCGTAAGTCTCTACTGTGTAAATATGGCAGCCGCATGCGTATAAAGGTGGGCGATTTGAAGGCTCGCGGTTGGTTAAAGAGGCTGATATGTAAAACAGGTCACATCGAGAAGGACGCGTGCGTGTAAGTGCGTGCGTGAATGTGTGTGCGTTTGAATATCTGCTGACATAGGCTGTGTGCCCTCCAGCAGTTCTCTTTGCTTACCCAACTCTTATTAAAGCAGTAAATATGGCCGGGACATAAATTTGACGTCATGATTTAATTCCTCTCTCCACCTCTCTCTGGGTCTCTCTCACACGCTCTCCTCTCTCTCCTTGTGTGTGTGTGTGTGTACTTGTGCTCATTAATATGGCATTAATGTTACCTTCTAATTACAAGAAGCCAAGACTTGCTGGGGGGCGAAGTTTGATGCATTCAGTTTCAGGGTGCTCCTTTGCTCTTTTGAAATATGCCCACCTTTCCGTTCGTCATCAATCTACTTTAGAGCAGGTGATATATTGTAGCCTGTGTGAGTTTTTATGAGTGTGTGTAATTGGAGTTTTATGTAGATGTTCTTGGGCTGTTAAAGAGCCAAACACGCTCCAGGTGTTACTATGCCCCCTGCTCCCGTCTTGAAGGCACTTTGGAAGGCTGCAGCTCGTTGTGAAACAACAGGATGCGCACTCAGGAGATTACAGCGTACCTAGGAATGCAACGCATAATCAAACACGCAGGAACACAGCCTATAAAGAAACTGGCAGATATGTTGTAAAGATAATTAATTCGCTCTTTAATTTGGAGTTTGGCACATTTAACTTAGAGGAGATTTAAGTGCTTCAAGTAAAACCTACATCACATGATCACCCTCCGTATGACATGTTTATGACACTTGAGGAAAACTTTTAATTTATGTAGTCATTGAGATGATTTATTTTCTGTCTCCCGCCAAAATCTGCAGTTAATGAACATCAAAAATACAGGAAGACGTCTTCCAAGATCTAGTGCCAAGCCACTTTGTTCCTGATCAGTATTTACCCCAACATTTACGAGCCCATTAAAGTCTGATCAAGGCACGGAAACTGTCGTGAACAACATCGTTCTGTTAATTTACTCCAAGCATTATGGCACTTTGTATTAGTGGTAATGGTGCAAGGGATGGGGGGAAGGAAAGAGGAGGTAAGGTAGGTGGGAGGGACACTTATGTGACTGGATGAACTGGCTCTAACAGAGTCTTTAGATATAATCATCTTATTACAAGGCTTTGTTAAATACTTGATTCTGATTGGATTTACGGCATTCCGAGGAATGTTATTTCTCCGTTGCTAGGACTAATTGAATCATATCAATCCGCCGAAAGAAGAACAGAGGGAAAAAAGTAAATAGACAAAACAGAAGAGAGAAGGCAATAAAGTTTGAACGATGCAACAACTGTAAGCTACGACAGAGAGATCTACAAAACTGAAGACGGCTCATTAAGTAAACATTAAACGGAACACAGTTTGGGATACGGCTGAGTTTAAAGATGGTGAATGAAAAAGAAAATGTCTACAGACTCCGACAGTGAAGAGACAGAAAACCTCAATCAGGTGCTGCGCTGATTCCTGTCGTCCTGTTCACCTTGTGTTACTTCCCCATCAGTGGAAATGTTTCCATTTAATGTGAGTAAAAACAGCTAGCTTAGCTCGTTCTAATGTGGGTAGTTAGGTTAGCTCATTTTAATGCGAGTAAAGTAAAAACAGCTAGGTTAGCTCATTTTAATGTGAGTAATAACAGCTAGGTTAGCTCTTTTAAATGTGAGTAATAACAGCTAGGTTAGCTCTTTTAAATGTGAGTAATAACAGCTAGGTTAGCTCTTTTAAATGTGAGTAATAACAGCTAGGTTAGCTCATTTTAATGTGAGTAATAACAGCTAGGTTAGCTCATTTTAATGTGAGTAATAACAGCTAGGTTAGCTCTTTTAAATGTGAGTAATAACAGCAAGGTTAGCTCATTTTAATGTGAGTAAAAACAGGTTAGCTCATTTTAATGCGAGTAAAGTAAAAACAGCTAGGTTAGCTCATTTTAATGTGAGTAATAACAGCTATGTTAGCTGTTAGTTTTAAATGGAAAACAGAACTAAAATCATTTTTCAAATTATAAAATAATTTCCATATCATTATTTGTTGTTAAATAATTGATTTCGTAAGTAGGTTGCCGTGTAATAAGCGGGATAATGTATAGTGAGCAGGTTGTTATCGTGGAGGAACCACTTCACAAAACTATCACCCTGTCGGGGTTCCACTCCGCGATAACAACCTCCTCACTATATATTGTCCCTTACATAATGTATGGTACAACAACTGGGTATACTTCCAATTGTGGTGAATTTTATTACATGGAAGCCAAACACATCATTCTTTTCTGTCTCTGTATCATGAACGTGCGTGTCCAAAGGCGTACCAACATGTCACACACATACACAAAACTAGTTTCCTTGGTGAATAGCTGTGAAGGAGGTTTCTCCGACTTGTGAAGGATCCATTTGGGGAAGAAATGGGATGGAATATCACAAAGAAAGAACACTTTGCCTCCTCTCTGAAATCTCCAGCCTTCTCTTCCTTTATTCTGAGACGGAGTGAGACAGTGAAAGAGAGCATTAGTCAGAGTGTGAAAGGACGAGAACATAAAAGCTGAACACCTCAAGACTTCATACAGGTTTGTGGTTTTCATCACCGAGCTGATAGAAGGAACAGATTGGCTTTCTGTGAATTGTTCTGTTGAATATGATTTTATACTACAGAAATTAGAAAAAGAAACACAAGGTTAGAATGACTTTCTGTTAAGTCTGCCTTGTAGAATTAACTTAAATTATGTCACGGACACCTTGAGTGGCCTTTAACTTTGAATGAAACAAGATTAAGTCGCATATCTGGCCTGCAACTGTTTATTATGAACAAATTATTACGAACAAACTAGCCCAACTGCTGCATCACTTTAAGGTTAGCTCAGCTGGAAAAGCTTCCTGTAGGTGTCTGACATTAAGAGCTAATCATCCAGAGCAGTGAGTTTTACAAGTGTGCATGTTGACCTGGCAATGGGCAGTCAGTTCATAACCCCCTGACTATAGATTTTTCTTCCCCTTAAGTAGCTTTGAAGCTAAAAACATCACCTCATTTACCAGTATAACAT
Source organism: Semicossyphus pulcher (assembly GCF_022749685.1). NCBI lineage: Eukaryota > Metazoa > Chordata > Actinopteri > Labriformes > Labridae > Semicossyphus > Semicossyphus pulcher. Next base: position 12,188,416 of record NW_027211692.1, read on the forward strand.
CATTGATTGACTGGTGATGAGTTCATGGTGTACTCCGCATCTCGCCCAATGACAGCTGGGATAGGCTCAAGCCTCCCCGCGACCCTGAAGCGTTATAGGTAATGGATGGATGGACATGCACATTGGCTTGTTCCAGCTCTTTATCCAAGCTTTATGAAGCTTGCCCTAATGAAAACTTCAAACCCATAATTTTGAACTATGACCCATGGGGATTTTTGCGACCCTGCCAACCAATCAATTGGAAATGTTTAGTATTTCGTACTTATTCTCCAGCCTGACATCACCAGATTTTTTTATTTCCAAGGGGCATTAACCAGATCCTTAAAATGTCTCTAGACACCACAACCAATTAATGCACAATACATGTCAAGTAGCAATAGGCTGCTCGGCTAGGCTAGTTCTAACATCCAGCTGATATGGCTTCTAGTTCAACATGGTCAACTGGCAGGACATGATTTAGCAGCAGTTGCTTACCATGTATACTTAATGTGAGGTAAGTTCCAGTTATTGAATACTGACATGATAGAGGATTCGGACATTGAGAGCAAATCAGAGGTAGCCGTCTAAGTTGTTTAAAAAAATGGCTAAATCCGGCCCCATAACGTTGTGATTGGCCCGGCCTTAATCAGGTTGGGCCAATCAGGTTGAGCTTGAAATCTGTCTGGATGGGGACATCTGGCTGCACAGAACAAGTTGCCGACTGTGCTAGATCAGTGAAGAGATTCACTTTGATTTTACTTTTTTGTTGGTCTATTAATCACTAGAAAAAAGGTCCCATTCTTTCTGGTAGTCCTAAATTAGACTGGCCTGCACCTCCACACTGCTGAACAGGGATGCTATGCAAATGTAATCATACAAGTCTGATTCTCCCTACAGCTTTAATGTGCCGTGTGCTACCTTCCGTACACTGAGCTCACAATGTCAGACTAATTATACATTACATAACGTGCAATCAAGTTGTTCAGAGATGTCACACTGTGCTACACACAAATATAAATATCAGCTGTGAGTGTGTGATTATCAACAAAGGAGGGTGGGATGTTTGACAGGGACAATTGGCATTTTCTATAATGAACACATCCCTGAGATGTGACATCGCGCTCAGAGTTGATGGTTGAAGCGAGATGTATTTGTTAACAGTGTAGTATATGAAATGATATGGCCTTTACCACTTTAAATTCCAAGTAACGTTGCTGCTCGGCCATCTGTAGACTTGGAAACTTCAAATAGCACAGCTTGCGTTCTCTAACTACAGACCCCCGACTTCAAAAGAGTCGTCCACACTTTGCTCCTGACTGAGACGTTCACAGCAGTGAGGGAGGGAAGGAAAGAGCAGAGTCTGACATGAGTGAACACATTTCCTTTGCTTTTAAAGTGCCACGTGAGACAGGGAGTTATAATTTAAAGACCTGGAGGAAGTTAACTGCAATCAAACACCTGTGAGCAATTCAACCGACAACAAGCACTGGCTCAAGCACCCAATGTATACTGCTCATATAATTGAATTTTTCACCGCAATGCAGGGACAGCCAGATCTGTCTGTTTGCCTGCATGTCGCTCAGTCTGAGTGTGTGTGTCTGTGTGTGTGTTTCTGTACCTGACAGGGCCCCAGTGTGTGCTAGCTTCACCCTGTCACCCGCTCCCACAGTGAGGTGAAATGCTTTTCACTGCTCGCTGCCTCTCTTTCTCCATGCTCCTCAGGCTGCACGAGCATCCAGGTGGGACAGCAGGCAGAGCATATTGAAACCCCAAACCTCTGTGTTGGTGTCTGCATGTACTATTTTCCTACATGTGTGTGCGTGTAAAGTGTGTGTAGCTGCATGATTTTCTCCCAGCAGAGTGTATCCAAAAGCGGAGACATCGCTGTAGGCAAGCTTTCTCTATCCAACACTGCCGTCACAAGGTTTTCTCCCTCCTGCTGCTGCTTCTACAGGATTAGAGATGCCACCGTCGCCTTTTCTCTGTGTTTGTGTGGCTGTCTGCTTCACAGCCACAATGGCGGAGTGAACGGACAAAGAAGTAGAGAGCCATATCTGTGATTCACTTAAGTACAGCCACAGTGATTTAAAAAAAAAAAATGGGGTTGCACCACCTTAGCTCACCTCTAATATACCGAGTCTGACTTTGTGCAGGCTGTTCTCCTGTTGCCAGTCTTTGCACCGCCTCGGCTGCAGCTTCATAAACGCCAGCATCAGGCTGCATGACTAATAGACCGATATTACACTGATAACAATCCTGTTTGTGGTCGTAATTGTGTGAGGCAATTTCCATCCATATTAGCTCATCTGTCCTAAAGTGATAAGAAGCGGGAAACCTTCCCATTAACTGGCTGGAATTAGTCATCAGATCTACAAATATTAGGTGCCATGGTTGTCGCTCTGAATGGACGTCAGAAATATGTAAGGAGCAGTATGGACGAGTGATTGCTGGAAAAATACTAATCAAACTTTTCTGATTATCCATTTGTATATGTGGTGTTTTTATATGTGTGGATGTTTGTTCTCCTCCTATATTGGCTTATTGGGGACTTCAGACAATTGGAAGATGTGTGTATTTGTGGGGACAAAAATATGTTCATTTGGTCAAATTATGGCAAGTCATTGCAGCCTTAAGACCAAAACAATGAGCTGAAAGAGCCTACGGTGCCTCTCAGAGCTGAAGAACCTTGAGTTAGGTAATAATCCTCTGTGGGTTCATTATTACGATTACCGCTTTCACATTACACATGGTAATTTTATTCATTGATAATATGATAATAATTATAAGAATACATTAAAGCTCCAGTGAGGAACTTTCGGCTTGTGTTGATTTTGGCGCCCCCTGTGGACAAAGACGCATATTGCTTTGCTTATTTTGTCCTGATCGTGCTTAGGTGGTGGTTTTTGACAAAAATCTAATCGTGCTTTCTTCAACAGTCATGTGTATCACTCACTTTAATTTTTTGCACTGGAAAATGTAAACAAAGGCAGTGTGCAGTTAACCGCTTCGCCCCACCAGCTGTTTCAGGCATTAAAAATAACTATTAAAAAAATAATCAATCTTGTCGCTGATGGTCTGGTTTGCTTTAGTAGCTCATATAGAGTAATCAGAATTAACTTCAGTCTGTTTCATAAGCAGCGAAAAACTCCTCACAGGAGCTTTAAATAACATATTGTTGTTCCCCAGTGAATAATTATACTGTGGGTCTAACACAAGCATGTATGTAGTAAGTTAGAGGTCCTCACAGGTCCAAAATGATGGACCCAAACCCTAATGTACCTGGGACATTTCTTCCAAGGCCGAATGGACCCACAATTTTATAAATAAGTATGTCTACCTGAACAGCTGTTTCCTGAGATATTACAGACCTGACCTAGTGCATGTTAAAGAGGACATGCACCTGTGACCAGAAGTTAAAAGGTTAAAAATAGACCAGACAAATGTTGTAATGGAATTTTCTACTTCAAATATACTTATCGTGTCCGAAACTATGACTCTTCTACCCATCTTACGATTTCATTCTTTTATCATTTAGTTTTTTGTGACAGACATGCAGAGATGTGTCCGTCTTTACTGAGGTGAACGGTAACAGACACTCGTATTACACTTAAAAGCGCTTGTTGACATTGTGCAAACTGCAATAAGCAAGAACAGACAGAAGAGGTTCTTCTTTTTTTCACCTCAGAGAAGAGAGTATTTACCTCTTCTCCGCTCCAATGCCTCTGACTGGCAGGTGCTGTGGCTTAAGGTTTTTACTTTCAATCGTAAACTGATCTTAAGCCTGAGCATTATGCAAATTACACAAACAGCAGTATGTGTTTCCATCTTGATCTGCACTATGTACAGGTCTTCAGCGATCCACCTTGAGTCTTGAGTCCTAGTGTCTGTTGTGGCCTGTGAGGACCTCTAAAGTAGGCTGCTTGTCATAGGATGGAAATGTCCACTCTGATGGTAAATATCATATCAAATTGTGCCCTCTTACATGCACTAGTGTTTTTACAATTTCCTGGAGTGGCAGCAAATCCCTCTCTCCCTAACTCTCACACATTCATACATGCGGCTCAATCATTCATTGAGATAAACAGCGGAGCTTATCAGTAAGGAGCACAGGCTGTGACACGGCAGCCAAGTAACCTGCCTGCTCCCTGAGAGGAGACAATGCCGACATTCACGGAGCACACATGAACACACCGATGTGCATAACCTTCACTGTCAACACAATGAAGCAGATATGGTGCAATCAGACAGTCCACTGCATTAGAATAATGACCCTATTCACTGACAGTCAAAGATACATTCCAAATCCAGTCCAAATCCATATCCCTGCTAAGGGTTTATCCAAATAAGGGCGGAAAATGTTCCAAGATTTGCCTTTATTGGATTTATCCCTCCTCTGTAACAGAATATTACAACGCTGACATTCACCAATGCAGCAATTATACCAGGGATTATATTCTTTACATCCAGCAGCGCGAGTCACTTACACATAGCAGGTGGTGTTGGCAAAGTGCCAGTGATCATAATGAAGAAGGTGAGATGGGTTGTGCTGAGTTCAGAATTAAAGGGCCATTGCAGCCTTTTGCATAAATCCCTCTTCTTACACTCGCGGCCCTGTTTCAGTCCTCAGCGATAAATTCTGTTTTGTGAGTGCAGTACCTCTACACATAAACCTGCATCAATCTTAATGCTGCAGACAGCACTTTTAAATATTAAAGGGATAATTTCCAGGCCTCTGTATTCAACTTGTAGCACCTACTTGCAAAAGCATGCAAGTATAAAACTAGTATTCCGCACTTGCTGCACGAACAGCCATACATCATGACCTCATGCTGCAAAGGCGGAAGCATAAAAAACAAATGTCAGATCATAAAACAGAAGTAGTACAGCATAGCGTATAAATTCTTTCCAACTCCTGGGTGGGTGGGTTTTTACCTCCTGTTCAAATTACTCACTCCACATTGGAAGTGGCATAAGTATACGTTCTTTACTAAAGTAAAAGTAAAGGTACTTGTGTAAGAATAGTACTACACAGTATGACTTCTTTACTGATTTAAAATAGAGAAAGCTCTGAAATTGTACTCAAAGCATACAAGTAAAAAGCAGCCCTCTGTAGGACATTTCTACCAGTTCTTTCTGTGAAAAGCCAAAACAACCTACATCATTTAGGGAGGATATGAGGCTTGGGAGCTATGGAATATCCCACATCAGTTAGATGAGGGATGTCTTGCTGCTCTGAATTGGCTTGCATGTCATCATCATGTTGGCTGGTTCACTTGTACCAGTGATGCCACTACAAGTTCTCCCAGTCAGTCACTGAAAATGCATTAACCAGACATGTCTTGTCAGCAGTCAAGTTCTCCTTTCTTCCTTTTTTTCTTGTCTTGTCTTGGATTGTCTTGATGGATCCACCAATGAACCAATTTTCCTACGTGTTGTGTGTCTATGTATGTCCAATTCAATTATATTGAAATGGGTCTCGGCGTCGATGGATCTTGGTTTCGATGGATCCTGGTGTCATTGGGTCTTGGTCTCAATGGGTCTTGGTTTTGATGGATCTTGGTTTCAATAGGTCTTGGCGTCAATGGGTCTTGGTTTCAATGGGACTTGGTGTCATTGGATCTTGGTTTCAATGGGACTTGGTGTCAATGGGTCATGGCATCAATGGGACTTGGTGTCAATGGGTCAAAGCATCAATGGGTCTTGGTGTCAATGCCTCTTTGGTGTCAATGCCTCTTGTAAGATGTAAGATGTAAGAAGTGGAAACCAATATATTTGTGTGTTACAATGTAGGGGTAAAGTAAAAAGTTGTCTCTTTGAAATAGATACATGAAAATTCTACTGAAGTACAGTAACAATGTATTTCTAATTTCTTACCACCTCTGTCCTATGTGAGCCTCTAAAGTAGAATATGATGCACCCTCTTCTTCTGTATTTGCTTTAACACAAATTTCATGCCTTTCCTCCGTCCCATCATGGTCCCATTTTCAAAGTATTTTTGGCTTGTCTCTACTTGTTATCAAGAGCAATGAGCCTTTAGTTCAGCTAGAACACAGCTGAATACTGGCACTGACACACTGAAACAAGGCTGTAATGGGGCTCTGTTGGTGCGTGTATTATGTGTGTAAGCATGTGTAAGTCCTCGTGTGTGTGTGTCCCCTCCACCTGTGAGATTTTGAGTGGAAAGATGTCGTACTGAGAGTGAGATACGTTGTGGCCCATTGAACACCCCCTCTTTTCTGTTCCCCCTTATTCCATTTTCCCCCCCGCCTCCTCTTAACCACCCTCCTTCTCTTCTTTCTGAGCACTTTCCTTGAAGCCTACTGTGTCCATCCCTCTACATTTTTACCCCTTTGTTGCAATCTTTCCCTCCGTTATACCCCTGTTTCCTTTTTTCTGATAGTGCCCTCCACTTATACCCTCTTCTCTCCCCGCCTTTCTTTGTACCTTCTCTCCTCTCCTTTTCTTACATGCTCCAATTTCATCCTTTGCATTGCTCCCTCTACTCTCGTTTCCTCCATCCCTTTGTCTTGCTCTTTCAGTTTTGTCCCCCAGTTCAGCATCACTACATCACTATTTTGCAATTTTCTTTCCAGAACTGCCACCATTTATCCCTGAACTCTTTCCCTTTCTCCATCTTAACCTTTGAGAATAAACCCCTGATGTGGACCCAGCAGGATTTGTCATTCCTGGCCAGCATTGCGCTCCTATCGAAGGGGGGAAAGTCTTTAAATAGAAGAAGACGAGGGATACATATAACATCTGCACAACTACAGTGAACTTTAGTTACTTTGAAAAAATGGAATGTCACAAAATGTGATCTTTATACTCTGGAAAAAAAAAGATTTTTACAGTTTGAAACAAAAAATTAAAGACCAATGGCATCCCAGGTCTTTAATCCCATCCCACGTCTTCTCTTCCAATAAGTAATGCTTTTTTCCAAGGAAAAGTGACAACAATTGGTGTAGTGAGTGGCTCCAACATGTTTTTTACCCTGGGCTTCGTCTGTCAGGCTACAAAAAGGCTTCCCAAACGTCTTTGTCAAGGTCATTTGGGCTGTGTGTGTGGAAGCAAACAGAGGAGTTTGAATCCTTTAAACAAGCAGCCTGCAGAAGCCCTGCAGACACTACTCAGGGCTAAATAATGTAATGGTAAATGGACTGTACTTATATAGCTGTTTTCTAGTCTTCCGACCACTCAAAGCTGCTTTTTACACTACATGTTACATTCACCCATTCACACACTCATTCACACACTGATGACAATGACCTAAGTGCCGATTTCCAATTAGGATCTGTGCATTCATACCCGATGGCTATGCCACTGGGAGCAATTTGGGGTTCTTGCCCAAGGACACTTTGACATGTGACTGTAGCAGTCAGGGATCGAACCCCCAACCTTTGATTGAGAGACTACCAACTCTACCACTGAGCCACACCTCCATGTACTGAGAAAGCCCTTTTTACAGACAATATTCTCCTAAAAGAAGTTGCAAATGAACGTTTCTTTTCGTCCATTTTTACCAAACCCCTCCTTCTATGTTTCGCTCCGCTTCTACATTCTCCATTTCCCTCCCCTGCTTTGTTTCATCTCCCTCCCCTCCCAGTTGTCTCTCTGTGTGTTGTCTGCGGTGGCCTCTTGGCTCTGCTTTAATCTCCCTCTGCCCTGAACATCAGTCAATCACCAGCAACCCAACCTGCCACCTGTCTCCATTTCCCTGGCTGCGCTGTGTAACACTTTCCCTTCAGCTGGTCCTTCATCTCTCACCCCGTCCTGTCCTCGCTTTCTGTCCTACTTCCTATTTCTTTCTCTCATTCATTTTCAGTGTGATGGAAAGCAAACACTTCTCATCCTCTTTCTAATTTCCACCTTTTGAATATTTGCCTCTTGTGTTAATTAAAATGTCAGTTGTGTGTGCTTGCTCGCGTGTGTGTGTGTTCGAGTAATTTGTTTGACCTTCACACAGCCCTGCTTTCAAACCTATCTGATTTGTTAAAGGATCAACATTTAGAATAGATGTGGACGTTTGCAGACTGCTTCATCCATAATACATCATTAATAGTTTGAATTAGCTGCAGGATTGGAAAAATGATCTATTGCGTTTGAACTTCACCTTGAAAAAGGGCTAATGAGATGTGAAGAGGACGGCGGGCACGGATGGCCCGAGAAGCAATCCATCGGGGGGGGGACAGAGGGAAAACAGGAGCAGGAGTTGTTTGGGGTAAAAAAAAAAGAATGATGAGTGAAGATGTGAGCGAAGAGAAATGAGCGAAGAAGGACAGGCGGACAGGTGGGAAGACGGAGAGGTCTGGTGATGGGCAGAGGGCGATCTGCGGGAAGGAACAGAGACGGGAGAGACAAAGGGAGAGGGATGAGGAGGGGAGAAAGAGATTGCCGTTTTAAGGAGATTAGCTTTCAGATAGAGGGAATGAGACAGAGAGAGAGGGATGATGGGAAAGTCGTAGCTGTGAGGGCAGGAGGACGAGTGTGAAAATGTGAGTGTGTGAAGAGGCCGTAAATGCTTACTGGGTTTGTTTTAGCGGCGTTTGATTGACGACGTAATGTCCACAGTGGAGAGTGTAGAAAGTACTGATCAATTGGATGTCACCCTTGGAGAAAAAACAGAGCATGCTCCATAAAACCAGTGCTCAGGGTATTAGCGGTCCCAAACACACACCTGAAAACAACATTAAGATGCTGCAAGTCATAAGTATGAGAATGACATAGCGTTTTTCTTACACTAAAAGATCCCAGTTGTTGATTTATCCGATAGTTCCTCCTTTAATTACGGTGTATGTGCAAGGGTGCAAGTATGTTGGAGTTCTGGTTGGGTGCAACCTGACCTGTTTATGAGGCACCATAACACAGGATTTATATGAAGGGATAAACGGAAAAGCCAAGCAGGAATGAGGAGGGCGAGGAGGAAGGTGCGGGCAAGATGGATGCAGAGATGAAGCGTCAGAATGGAGAGGGTCAGTAATCACTCGGCGCTGCACTTTCAAACATCACCAAAACTCGATATTTACTGTGTGCGCACCGACCGCCGGACATCAATACAGCTGAGTATTAACGAATGTAGATTTCATTCTCTGCCAGCTTTTTGATACACTTATTCAGTGATAAATATTCCAGCAGAGAAATCCATCTTACTACCACTCCCATCGCTTCTTATTGCCATCAGTGTTGTTTTGGCTTTATGGGGGCGAGGTTATTGGACACTTTCCAGCTGCAACTCAACAAATAAGGCAAAGAGAGAGTCCAACTCGTTTTAAAATATGTCAGCAGTAAAGCTTTTTGTAAAATCCTGCGTTACCCGATGAGAAAAGTGATACTTTTGTGTTACCAAAAATTAAACCCCCTTTGCGACTTGTTGTGCATGTCGGTTATATTGTCAGGACGGCGTGTAGCCTATTGTACGTCTACCTTTGATTGTATTGATTCTACCGTTATTGCATAGCCTCGTTTACGGCCCATAATCTGTAACTCTGCAGGTTAATAACAGGAATGACAGACGCAATATAACCTTTACAGCTCTTTATTATGCTAACAATGTGACAGCAAACAGGGTAAAGGCATACAGTATTAGACACAGCTGTTTCATTGAAAACAATACAATACAGGCTCTTAGTCTCACCAGTGTTGTGGAGCTGTGTTTAGTTGCAGACGCTTCTTCAAATTTGAAGTAAAGCTCTTCACAGCTGACAAGCACTTATTCTCCAGGCACAACTTACATTCCAAATAATTCAAAATAATTGGAACATTTCCACAAAGTAAATGCTCTCTCTGCCATCTCGCTCATTGAATTAGCTAGCAATGAATGCACACTGACACAACTGTGTTTACCTTCCACTGGTACGCAGCCTTCTAAGTAGGAGAGAAACAGAAACAGTGCATCAGGGAATTTTCAAAAGAATGCTTTTAAAGTCCGGGATGAGAAAATGTTTGTTGAAACGCAGTCAACAAGGGTCGTCTAACTGTTCGTTTAGCTGTTAGCAGTAGCTCTCTAGCTAACGTTAGCCACAGGGGCTAGAATGTGAACTGCTGCTTGTAAACTCTGCTGCTGCTCCTCTGTCTGTCCTTCGCTGTTGTGGTCCCACTGGGAAAGTACTGACAGAATCATCTGGATTTTATATCATAAATATCCAACATGTTTGAAAATATAGCAACAGCCCTGATAAGTCTGCGGCAGTTCTGGAAGTATAAGAACCATAATAAACCCTTACATTAGCAGATAATCTAAGCCCAGCATCAGAACCAGCCAAGGGCATAAGCCAGATTCCTCCTCCGATTGTCAGGAGGGGCAAATTGGGTAAAAATCAGCCCAATTCTTTTGTGGTCTGAGTCGGGCCTTAGGTCAATCTGATTTTAAACCTGTTACCGGCATGTTAAAAACAATGTTGACCTCACATATCCAGGCTGAATCCCCTCTCCCTCTGGTCTTCTTGTTTCACCTTGCCTTGGACTTTTCTCCAGGTTTGTTTTTTAGCCCCTCATCTCCCCCTCCCTCCCCTTCATCCCCTTCCTCCTGTGTATCTCTCCTTGCCGTTCAGTTATCTTGAGTGTTGCTATAGTTACTGATCTAAGAGAAAAGAGGTGGCTGGGGTGAGGCAGCAGGGAGGTCCGGAGACTGAGAGATTTAAATGAAAGTCAGGTTAGGACCTGCTGGAGGGCCTAATGTGGTACCAGAGTTTAATGCACACGCTGACGTATACTAACATTTTGCAAACACACTCCGAAATCCAAGAGGGTGGAAGTGTCAGTGCTGCCTTCAAAATAAAAGCTCCGAAATAAAATACTAACATCTTGCAAACACACTCAGAAATCCAAGAAGGTGAAGGTGTAAGCACTGCCTTCAAAGTAAAAGCCTTACAATACAATACTAACATTTTGCAAACACACTCAGAAGTCCAAGAGGGTGGAAGCGTCAGTGCTGCCTTCAAAATAAAAGCTTAAAAAGAAAATACTATCATTTTACAAACACACTCAGAAATCCAAATAAAGTAGAAGTGTCAGTGCTACCTTCAAAATAAAAGCTTTGGGTGGGAAAAGAGACGTAGTATATCTGGAAAGTTTTGGGGTACCTACATGTCTTATATGTCCATATATGTTCTGTATGACTATATTTGGGCGGTTGTAGAGAGGGAAGGCTTTCTTTATCTCAGTCCCTTCTTTTTTTTTTTTTTTACGTTGAATTAGTCTTTCAGGCAGCTTTCATCCCTCTCCTCTTCTGTCTCCTCTGCCCTTTCACTTCGACAAAACACAACACTTTTTCATGTCCACTCCTCCCTCCTGTCCGTCTCCTCTCTCTCTTTCTTCCTCCTCCTCCTCAACTATTCTTTTTTATCCTCTCTTTCTGCTGTCTAACCCTTTCAGTTCCTCACACTTTTTTGTACATCTTTCTCTGGTTCACTGCTCCCTGTACTTTTCCCCCTCTCTTTTCTTTAATTTAGATTTCCATCGCACTTTGTTCCGTCTGTCTCGCTCAGACTCCCTTTCATTTCACTTCTTTTGATGACAATCTCTCATTTTCACTTTCCCCTTTGTCTCACCCCGTCTCCGTCTCTCTGCTCGGCCTCGGCCCCTCTCTCTCCCCGGTTTCCCTGACTCACTCACTCACTCGCTCGTGGTTCGCCTCCATTAGTATTCCCCCCGGGGGTGGCTCGACTCCACAATGTGTCGTGTGTCATCTCACCAAAAGGCAAACAATGAAAAACGAAAATGTCTGGAGAAGCCCGGCTGTGTCGCTGAGTGTGAGAGAGAGACGGTGGAGGAGGAATAAAAGAGGGGAAGAGGATGAGGAAAAAGGCGGTGAAGCAGACAAAGAGATTGTGCTTTGTATTAAAGGAGCACAGACAAGTTTGGTCATCCATATGTATGGACGCTACAGACAGACAGACAGGGACGTGCTGACTGCTTGTGTGGGGTGAATAACTGCTCGTTCTCTCTGCTTCCCATAAAAAAACACCCTGCTGAGGTGTGCTGTGATTGTATGCAGCAACATGTTCCAACACAGCAGTGTGGACGTGCGAGTTAGAGTGGAGAGGCATGATTTGTACCCTCTGCGTCTTCGTATGTGTGTTTCTGTGTGTGTTTTAATTGCTTCTTGTAGTCCTGCAATTATTTTTGAAGTTTTGCACCCCAGATTGTGCTTTTATCATAGATGGTTTAAGTTCTAATAAGGTTAGGATGTAGCAGAGAGAACGACTATAAAGTTATATATTTGCATACAGGGCTTAAGCTGAAACTAGTCAGTAATTGTTTCCTTGTTTAAAGTATTTTCATACAGCGAAAATGCAGTATAAAAAGATGGACGACGTGTGTCCACCTCCTTTAATTGTACCTATTTGAAGCCAAAAATAACCCCTGATGCTGGCGCTGCCATATTGCACTGGTTTTTTTAGCCAGAGACTGGGCAGCAGAAATCGGTGGGTGGAGCGGTAATAAAGCCCTGCCCCTTCCGCTAACCATAACGCATTTTTAACTTACTGAAAAAACAGCAAAGATCCCTCACAACAGCTATTTCTTTTTATGATAATTTTTTACTTTTATGCTTTCATTAAGAGAAAGGACAGTGGATAGTGTTGGAAACAGGGAAGTGGGGGGATGACACATGAGAAGGAGCCAAGGATATGCGTTGAACCTGGGGCCACCGCGTCGAGGACTATCGCCACATGACATGGGCCACAAACCCATGCCCCATGTCAGCATATAGCTTCTTGTTTTGGTCTGAAGCAGACATTCACAGATATGGAAACTTCAATGACTGTAGTGATTGTTTTAGTTATGTCTCCTCTTGCCGTTCCTCCTCTACTCTGCTAATCCAGCACAGATCGTTTGCAGGAGCCGTATTTGTCGACAGAGCTGTCAATCATTCTTTTTACAGCATCAAATAACTAATTAAAAATGAACTTGTCAGGAAAATGAACACTTGGACGTAAATCAGCATGATAAGAACTAACTATAATGACAGAAACCATGTTTGAGAAACATTTATTTAACGTGTATTTTGATTTTATAGTTTTGACTCATTAACATGGAGGAGGCGGGCTTTATGACCTATACTGCAGCCAGTCAGCAGGGGGCGATAGAGAGGTTTGGCTTCACTTTTAGGGAGCTGTCATGTCGTCCATCTTTTTATACAGTCTGTGCTCTCAGGTAAAAAGATTTTGTGCTTTTTTCCTAAATAATTGCAAACATATCTTTGTGTTTTGTGCTGGTTTAGAAGAAGTTTTAGCTCTGGGAACTTCAAAAAACTTCTCCAAAAGTTCGTACAAAATGAAAACCCTCATCAAGTTGTAGTCCAATTACTTCACACATGGTCCCAATGCTTGCATCCACTCAGCTTCCTGTAATAAGTGCCTGTGTATATGCCTGTAGTACACAACGTGCTGCTGTCAGGCCCAGCGCTCTCATTACAGCAGCACTGACAGCACAGGTGTGCTAATGGTGAACCTTTTCCTCTGTGTTCCCTTTCTCCGCTGCTGTTAGCTAAACAATGGCTGGCAGTTCTAACCCGGAGCACTCCTGTCGTCTCGCTGGCTATTCATGGAATGCACAAGCAGCCATGAATATGAAATGCATGTATTATTCACTGTGACTGTGATCTAGTCCTGGATCTGATTTGAACCTCATGCATGTCTCTCCACAGTAAAACACTGGTGGCAGGCCCACTCCTTTTTCATTTGTGGGAGAAATATGGCCTGTGTGCCGCCGGAGGGAGGTCCTAACTCTTTTTTCCACTACTAGGCACCCGCACGTATACATTATACTAATGCACACACACACATACACACACTCATAGTTCACGCAGCAGTCAGCAATCCTCCCTCACTCTCAAAATCAAGCACGCACTCAAGGTCTCCCTTTTCCTTACACCCTACACTGGGGGGGGTGAGTCGGAGTGTGATATAGAGGGGGTCTCAGCGTGTGTGTCATGTGACGTAACTCAGGAGCAGGGTCAGTGACAGGGTGAGGAGGAGAGTGAAGGCGGGTAATGAAAGGGTGAGATGGAGGGAGGACGAAGAAGCACCTTCTCTGCCGGGGGTTGAAAGATCACTCCGTCTTCCTCTGAGGCACTTGAAAGACCCGCAGCTGGATGATCAGACACGCATGCACGCGCGCACACAAGAAGGCTTTATATAAGGCTTTCTAACATTGTTGTGATGTCATGTTTTATAATGTGATGCGTCTGACAGCAGGGGAGCTAAACCCAGCGGGAAGCTAACAAGACTGGAAAAGAGAGGAAAACAATGAGACAGTGATAGTGAGTGGTTGCAGGGGGTGTGTAGCCGGGGATACAGTGCCCCCCTACATGGTAACACTCACACACATACACACACACACACACACACACACTGACCTTCAGTGGGTACCTTGGTAGACAGGTGGCGGTGCCACTGCCTGTTGCTAAGCAATTACCAAGTCCATTACCCCTGCAACATGCCCGTAATGTGTGTTTTCTTTCCCTCTGTGCGTGTTTTTGTGCGTGTGTGTGTGTGCTAGAGAGAGAGAGAGGTAGAGAGAGCCTTCATTAAAGCAGGTATAGTGAATAAAACATAATTTACAACACAGGCTTTCAGTGTTTTCTTGCTATAAGCGACCGCCTGCTGTTGGCTGACCCTCAGTACACAGTTTTCTGCCGTGTTTTTTAATAAAAATTTCAATTATATAAAACCCAATTTACACTCAGTTACTGCGCGCCCTCTGGGTGGAGCTGATAGCTATCGGATATCAAAGAAAGCAAAGTGTAAATGTACCCCAGCAGCATTATAGCTGGATTAAAATCTGATTGTTCAAACCGCCTGGGGAGGCAGGAGCAGTTTTTTTGGCAGTTAGCAAATAGCTTCAGGTGCTCTAATAATGCCTCCCTCTGGACTTCTGTGAATGTAGCCGAGCAGAACCAAGATGGATGGCAATGAGACTTGTGATCCAGCCAGTGGAGAAACACAAATGGAGCAAAGTTAAGAGTTCGTTTAGCGCAGTGCCTGTATATAAAGATGGACGACGCGTCTCCATCTACACTCATTGTACAAAATTGAAGCCGAAATAGTCCCTGTGGTGGGCGCTGCCATCTTGCAATGGTGATGTCATTTGGAGGCAGAGCTCCCGCACGTCGGCGTGTTTAACAGCAGAATAGCTTCTTGTGTTGGTCTGAAGCAGACGAGATTTGGAAACTTCAATGACTGTAGTGATTGTGTTAGTTACGTTTCCTCTCGCCGTTCTTCTTCTACTCACAGATCTGCTGCTAGAGCCGTATTTGTCAACAGAGCTGTCAATCATCCTTTTTACACGACAAATAACTAATTAAAAATAAACTTGTCAGAAAAATAAACACATGGACGTAAATCAGCAAGATATAAACTAACTATAATGACAGAAACCATGTTTTAGGAACTTTTATTTAACGTGTATTTTGATTTTATAGTTTGACTCATGTCCCATCTGATAACATGGAGGAGGCGGGCTTTATGACCTATACTGCAGCCAGTCAGCAGGGGGCGATAGAGATGTTTTGACTTCACTTTTAGGGAGCTGTCATGTCGTCCATCTTTTTATACAGTCTATGGTTTAGAGTTGGATGCAGATTGTACAAAAGGATCAAAAAAGAGCTGCAAACATATTTAAAGCAGCAATAGACAAGATGCTTTTTTGGCCACTTGTTAGTAGCAGAGCAAGTTTTTAAGCCCCATAAGGAAATAATATTGCCAAACAAAGCTAACACATGACACATACAGCGAATGCAGTGCAACATTAGCATTCATTTGGATATTGTTTTTCTGGCCATCAGGCAAATAAAGTTCCAATTTTGTCCCATTTGGAGCTCTGGTTTGGTCTCCACCAACTCCTCAGGGAAAAATCGAGCCATTTTTCAGTATCTGAAAACGAGGCCTGGAGACAGGAAGACGGACATCTTTCACAATATACATCTTCATTTGACCCTTTGTTTATCGCCTAGGTGCAGTTTAAAAGAATATGTGTGGATTTTTTTAGGCCTTTAATTCGTCCACAAGAGTTTCTTTAAAACATTTCATTAACCCTTGTTGGTAAGAGGAAGAGAATTAAGATTTATTGTCACGCCTCTACATCCAAGTCCGGAGCATTACTTCATCATGTGCCTGTGTGTGTGTGTGTGTGTGTGTGTGTGTGTGTGTGTGGTCATGTGCCCATTCTTGTCACACGCCCGCTGATATACGACTGGCTAAATGCAGCAGCTTGTGTTGCTGTAAATAACTGGCAAGCTATTAGAAAAGGTCGGACAACTGTAGCCGGCAATTTATACACTGCAGACTCCGGCACGTGGACACACACAAGAAGCACCTTAATCCCATGCATTTACCACCACAGGTACACAGACAGATGGTCAGATGAGCAGACACAGACTGTTAAACACCCCTCAACCAGCCAGGAGTGGAGTTGATGTGGTTTGATACCCTCCCCTAACAGTGGGCCTATAGCGAGAACCCTATTTTGCCCCCCTAATGCAGGAATGATTGACACTCTGATGTGATTACGTTCTCCCCTGTATTCTATTAAAATCACTGCTCTCTGAAATAGAGGAAAAGTGTTGCACTTACCCCGTGTCACTGCCGCTCCGCCCCTCTGTCGTCACTCTGCTTTCACGTCAGTTAAACTCTGCTCGTTCTGTAAAGAGAACCATAATTTAAGGTGACCTTTTACCTGTGCACAGAGGCGGGGTTATGTCACCAAATTAGAGCTTGTACGGGAACATGCAGAGCAATCAAGAGAGACATGTACATTTACCAACCAGACGTAGTAATTCCAAGTAATAAGGGCCTGTGTTTTTACTGGAAACAGTTATGCAAAAGGTATTTTTACCTGTAATTTGCAAAGTAATCAATCGTACTAGAGTTTGTGCCGTGTTTTTTTTTGTTTTTTTTGTTGTTATAACAACCTCTATCCTCACTAAATCTCTGATTTTTATTCTTTCGCTCAAAACACTGGAAAGGACTGTCTTTGATTGACACTCCTGCTGCATCTGTCAGTCAATCCTAGCAGCAGTCTAACAGGTTGATGGTACTCTGAGATAATCAGTTGTTTTGTTCCATTATCCTTCCCAAAAGATGTGAGTTGTCTTCATTTTTTTCCATGAATGCAAGGCGATGGTTGGCCAACTGTAAATGCGATCCAGTTTCTTGCTTAAGGACAGGAGAAACTGGGGATCAAACAATCAACCTCGCGATAAATAGACTGCACGCGTGGGTCCTGAACAAAAGCTGTCCCTGAGAGAGTTTTAGCATGGCAGCAAGTGTGATGTGAAAATCAACGCTCCAGGGAAGAAATAAATCAACTTCTTTATGCTCATTTTATAAGTATAAAGCGTTTCTCGAGTTATACACCAATCAGCCATAACATTAAGACCCCCTTCTGCTGCCAAAACAGCCCTGACCTGTCGAGGCATGGACTCCAGTAGCGTTCTGAAGGAGCAGCGGATCCTTTGAGTTCACTTCACCTATCAGCGGTCATAATGTTACGGCTGATCGGTGTATATTTCTTTGGTGTTTCACATAATGTTGCTGAGAGTTAGATGGGAAGAATGAGGCCACTTTCATATATGTATGCCAAATAGAGCCATCCTCAGGTTAGCTTAGCTTAGCCAAAAGTTTGGGAACAGCTTTCCTCACTGACAGAATTAGTTGTTTATTTTGTTCTTGCTTCATAAGTTAGTTGTAACTTGATGATTAACGAGCTCTAGAGGGCCTGGTAGGTTGAATTTACCACTTTTGGACAGAGCCAGGCTAGCTTGTTCCCTCTGTTTCCATTCTTTGTGCTAAGCTAAGTTAGCTAGCTAGCTTGGAGTAGCTTCACATTCACTGGACAGACATCATTTTCTGTTTCCACTCTGTTCAAACATCTCTGTCTTTAAACTTTACAACAGTATTCCTCTTTATTATCACTTCTATCTTCTTCTCATTCTTTCTCATACACATCCGCTCATCCCGCTCTTCTCTCTCTCTCTCTCTCTCTGTGGGTGGGGTGGGGGGAGGGCCCAGTTGTAGTGGAAAAGGTGATTTATGGCGTATGGCTGTTGGCTCTAAATGGGATGTTTTATTCAGCGGTGGGAGGAAGTCTCTGCCTTTTCTGCCGCTCTCCAGAGCATTGCGTTAAAACACAGAATACGAGAACTCACAAATGCGTGAACGCACACACTCACACACACACACACACACACATACAATCTAATAGGATGATTTAGGGACAGACTCTGACATTTCCTCTTACGTTTGGAAACACAATCGACAAGGACAGACGCGACAGACTGACAGAGACAGACGGACGGACTGACGGGCACAAAGCAGCTGACAGAGAGTCAAACACAGACGGAAGAATAATGACAACTTCTGCAGGAAGTGTGGACTTCACTCGTGTGTGTGTGTGTTTAAAGTCAAGGTCACCCCGGCGGCGGCGGAAGCGGCCTGCATTTCTCTCCCTGTTGTCAGCTCGGATGCTGACAGCTCCTCGTACAGTTGTGAGCAGCAGAAATGGAAATTTGTCCGTCTGTCTGACTGTCTGTTCATTTGCTTGTGTATAAATGTGTCAGTTCTTGAAAGTAAAAAAATGCAAGCTTGCAGATGTGCAGGTTTGTGCATGCACAGAGTGTGTGTGTGTGTGTTTAGTCTGGTGTGAATAATGCAGTCAGAAAAACAGTGTGAATATTCATTAGCTGTGTACCAGTGACAGTTACCCATGTACCTGCCACTCAGACTCTCTGCTGGGTGCACACACACACACACACACACGCACACATCCTTGATAAGCTGCTGTGCCGTTCACTCTGCTTCCTCTGCATTGAAATAACTGCATTTTTTTGTGTTTATTGACACTTTGCAAACATGTGTATGCAAGCATGTTTGCTTCGAGGGCGGAGGAAGTGCTGATTTATTTATTGCATCTGTCAGTAAGAGTCATCACGCGCACGGGATACACTCCTCCTGTGTGTTTATGACCTCACATTGACGCCTCCGTGGCACAGCTCCCAAACTCTCCGCTTTAATTCCCGCACAAGTCCTGCTGCAGAGACAGGTGTGCTAAACATGACTTATCCCTCATGTCCGCCCCCCCACCACCACCACCACTGCAAACTAATTGAACCCTGTGTGTTTGTTTGTGTGTGTGTGTGTGTTCTCTCCACATATATCCCCGGAACTAATTTCAACTTCATTCTCCCTCAGCGATCCGGAGAGCAAAGACAAGTCGCGCAATAGCTCAGCGTGGAGCCGTAAGCGCGGCAGGTGAAATGGGGCTCGGTGAGCTCCGCCAGAATATTCAGATGGTTTTCATTTTCCACAAGATTGGCTCAGGGGTGATGGCCACAGAGACAGGAAGATATGAAATTAGGGGGACCCGCACTGGGGAGGGGAAAGTGTGTTTGTGTCAAACATCACCATTATTCAGAGCCTCATTGAGGCTGAGAGGAAGCAGATGGTTTACAAGAGGAGGGAGGATTTGTTTTCTGCTGCTGCTGCTTTTGCACGTCTCTGCTCTCATTTAGCTGTTTGTACATTACAGTGTGGTAATGTATACACTAATGTGCATTACCTGGTGTGCTTTAAGAGACCCTGAAGGGCGCAATAACACAGCATGGGACATGTTAGATTGAATCGTAGGGAGTCAGGGTTAAAAAACAGAAATAATAGACAGAAGGGCAAAAAGAAAGCGAACAAAGCGGAGGAGAGGATGTAGGGGGAAAGATAATTGGATGTTAGAAAAACAGAGACATGGCTTCCTCTCCAAACTCTGGAGTTGACCTTTTGTCGGAGCCCACCTGTCCTTCAACGTCTCCCTCTCTGTTTTCCATATGTCCTCTATTACTTCCCCCTCTTCCCCGCAGGCCCCCACAGCTCAAGCCTTTATTGTGTACATGTATGTGTTTGCATGATCATTAGTCGCGTGACGCCTCCTCCTGCAGAGACGAATCCAGTCACAGTGCAGCCGTGGGGTCGGATAGCAGGGAGACAATCCCGCTATTAAAGCCACCAGCAGCAGCAGCGGCTCCTATTCTTAGCTCAGGCAATCACAGCACTCTCATTATTACTCAATAGGGTGGAGGCACGCAACTCATGATCTCTCATCATCTGCTCAGCCGCCGGCAATAAATGCACTTAAGATTTTGCACACACACACACACAGTTACTTATTACCACTTATTGTATCTGATATTTTTAGTATTGTGAAATGAGTGGGGAGATGAAAGAGGAGAGGAGGGGAGGGGGAGGAGACGCTCATCAATACTAATTATAGCACTTGTATCAGTGCTGATAAAGCTCCTTAGTTCTCAGACTCAGCAATGGGAAATTAGTTGATGTGTTACAGATAGTCTGATTCATGATCCTATTGTATTCTGTGGTAATAGAGGGGGAGTGTGTTGGGATTCATTAAGATGTTTGACACTACAGCAGATATGTGCTGAGGTCGTACAGGACCCAAGGCAGAAACCGAGTAAGCAGCTGCTGAGGATCACATGACCCTTGAAGAAACACAAATTTGAAGATTAATTTTTTTGTTTTTTTTTGTTATAAGCAAATTGTGCGGGGTTTTTTTTAATATATACATTTGCACTCAAAAAAAAAGGTCCCCTTGCAGGTAGAGCTTGATGCTGCCATGAACTGATCTTTGTAGGAATTGTGTTGTGGTACTACTTCCTCATGTAATTATTTAACCAAATTAATCCATTCAAATTAAGTAACTCTGCTTATTGCAGAGCATAAATAAGATTATCCATCCATCCATTATCTGTACCGTTTATCCTGTTCAGGCTCATGGGGGGTCTGGAGCCTATCCCAGCTGTCATTGGGCGAGAGGCGGGGTACACCCTGGACTGATCGCCAGTCATTCACAGGGCTGACACACACGCCTCTTTTACACTGCCAGTTCAAGGCGGGATTATTACGCCTCTGTTACGTTCCGTCTTCTATGTAAAACGCACGGAGGTGGAATGGTGGGGTGAAGTCTATTCGCCAGCATTGGAGGTAGTAACTGAGGTGAAACATTGTCAGTGTAAACAGCAGAGCCGGCAGGGCAGAATCTCTCAGTCTCTCAACCAGAAGGTTGGGGTTCGATCCCAGACTGCGACACTCACATGTCGAAGTGTCAATGGGGCAAGAGACTGAACCCCAAATTGCCCAGTGGCATAGCCATCGGATATGAATGGGCATAGACACTGACTGGAGATTTGCATAGTAGCCTTTGCCATCAGTTTGTGAATGTGAGTGTGAATGTGGCCTGTAAGCAGGCTGACATGTGGCCTGTAGCCTAAAAGCAGCTTTGAGTGGTCGCAAGACTAGAAAAGCGCTATATAAGTACAGTGTATTTACCGTTTACCTCATGCACGTTTGTGCCGGAAAGCTCTGTTAAAACTCACACTGGGGAGGCTTTACACCAGCATTGTGTGGTTCAATATAAAATGGCAAAGGCAGCATGACAGCGGAGCTTCGCTACAGTACTGTAGAGACAGACAACCTTTCACGCTCACACCGACCGGCAAATTTAGAGACAAGTATGAACCTAACGAGCATGTATTTGGACTGTGTGAGGAAGCCGGAGTACCAAGAGGGAACCCCACACATGCACGGGGAGAACATGCAAACTCCACTACGTCTGAGCCAGGATTTGATCCAGCAACCTCTTAGCTGTGAGGCAACAGCGCTAACCACTATACCACCGTGCCGCCTATTATGAAATTATTAAACAAATAGTCCAAATAAATTACGTAACATAAAAGTTATTATGCGTACATTATTGTGAAATATTCAACGTATAAATCCACAACATCTTTTGGATGATAAAAATAACAGCATGTTGCTTGTGCTTCTTATGTTGACTTTCATTTTTATGGCAATAATGGGTTTTCTTTGGTACTTGTTTTTGTGTACTATTTATCATGTTTTTTTGTATTGTTTATGTTTACATATACACCCAAGAGAAAGTATGAACCATCTTGGATCCTATCATCAGAGCAGTGATCTTTTAATATCCTGTTATGTAATTAGTGCACATCTTTTGTAATGACGAGAATCAGAGCAGAGAAACAAGCGATAAAGGAGGACGGAGGCTGTAAAACGCTGCACAAACCTGTGAGATGACATCACCGTCAGCTCCAGAAAACCATCTGTGTCGTGCAGCTGCATCTACGCCCAGTCTGCTGATCTGCAGCGAGCGTGAAGTGAGACTTTTATCTACAATCTGTCTGAAGCTTTCACCACAACTTAGCTCTGTGAGATTGAGATAGCAACATAACACTTTTAGATTAAAAAACCTTAACATCTCTGGATTTATCTGAGTAGTTTAAAAAAAAAAAAGAATCAGACGAAGAGAGATAATGGAAAAGAGAGCCGAGAGGAAGGAGGAGAGAGATGCTGCTCTCCTCCTCCCTGCTCCTATGTCATGCCCGTGTGTTTGTGGGTGTGTTGGACAGGCCGAATGGCTTGTTTATGGGCAGATTAATTGCTTTTATGGCCTTGTTTCTCCCTGTGAATGGTGCTGGGTGTTATAATGAACACCCACGCTGCCTGCCTGCCCGCCGTGCCATTCATGCTGCTGCTTTTCAGAGCGTAGCCGAGCTTTAGCTAGAGCTTGCCATGGCTAAACGCTCGCCGCATGGCCCTGCACAGGTGGCAGATATCATCAGTGTGTGTG
This sequence comes from Semicossyphus pulcher, assembly GCF_022749685.1. Taxonomy (NCBI): domain Eukaryota; kingdom Metazoa; phylum Chordata; class Actinopteri; order Labriformes; family Labridae; genus Semicossyphus; species Semicossyphus pulcher. Next base: position 12,211,045 of record NW_027211692.1, read on the forward strand.
TGTGTGAGGCCCAGCACAGGTGGGTGGTTCCACTCGAGGCCAACGGGGCTGAGGGCGACTAGCAGCTAACTGGACCGTGACTTTTAATCATTTCCCGCTGAGCTGAGACGCGGTAAGCTAAGGCTTTCCGCAGAGTTAAGCTATACGGTCATAGACGCAAAGATTCTTCAATAGACTTCCAGACGAGGAGATAGAGTGATAGCTTTGAGAGGAGGTGCGAGGGACCGTTTAGTTAAGAGGTTGAAGGAATTACGACTAGGTAAGCGCTTTTCACGTAGCGGCTTTACATGGATCAATTAAAAATCAAGCAAAGTCTCCCCCTGTCTCTAGTCCTCCTCCCCTCCTCCTCTCACCTCATCACCTCTAATCATGCGTTTCTTGTCTCTCTCTCGTTCCGCTCCTTTTGTCTTCCCCTCTTCCTCTCTCTCTCTCTCATTAATCAGGTCTGCAGGCTTTCTCTTTCTCCTGCCTTTCTACTTCATTAAGCCTGAAACAGCGATGGCCCTGTGCTAATGGACAGTCTCAGCTCTAACTCACAGCTCAGGCCGGGCTATAATTGTTAGTTTGTGTGTGTGTGTGTGAGGGCTGCATGTGAACTTGTGCACACATAGTTTTATCACAAACATTGTAAGGGAAACAGGTTTTATGTTTCTATTAATTGGTGATTTCTGTGTGTGGTTGAGTCAACATCAAACAACAATCACGAGTAACAATGAAATCATGATGACCTTCAGGCCATTTATCAGACCTTAAAGGGGGCTATTATGCTGTTTCACATTTTAAGACCTATATATAATGTTACAATGTTGGATGTTCAGACTAAACGTGGGTGAAGTTTCAAATCTGTAGGTGAAAGTATGTTGGAGTAATCCCCAGGCTTCTCAGCTCAGTTTGCAGGCTGCTGTGAACGCCAGGTTTCACACAGTTTTTGTGACGTCACAGAGTGCAGCCTCAGCAGGATTCGGAGAGCTGGCCAATCAGAGGAAAGCGGGCTTGTAGAGGCGGGGTTTCTTAAAGTGACAGAGCTGACTGAGTTGCTTCAGGCTGTATGAGGGCCTGCACAGAGTTTTTTTTTAACTGTAAATTATGCTAAGCTACTCCACAGGTATCACAGAGTGAAATATGAAGCTTTAAATTAGCATAATGCCCCCCGCCCCCTTTAAAGGCTCACTAAGCCAATTTTTCATGTTAAAATCAGACTGTCAAAGGCATGCATGGCAATACAAAAGTGCCTTACACCTGAGTTATATCTTACAGCCAGCAGGGGGCGACGCCACTGGCTGCAAAAAGAAGTCCAATTGGATAGAAGTGCATGAGAAGTTACCCTGCGTTCACTTGTTTAAGTACCTCAATTAAATTCTTCATGTCAGCTTGATGTTTACTGAGTAAAATTGATGATAGTAGGGTAGGCACTGGGGCGTGGCTACCTGTGATTGACATGTTGCTCACATGGCGACCTGCCATGGATAGAGATGTAGGATCGTGTCTCCACCTTGTTGTCCAAATATGGTCACTTGAAGGTCCCAAAAAAACATGATAGGGTTGGCGCTTCAAAACTGAAGTCCACAAACAAATGGCGGCTGGGGCTCAGTGGTAGAGTCGGTTGTCTTTCAATCAGAAGGTTGGTGGTTCGATCCCCAGCTCCCTCAGTCTACATGTCAAAGTGTCCTTGGGCAAGACACTGAACCCCGAATTGCTCCTGGTGAATGTCACAGGAAGTGTAAAAGCAGCTTTGAGTGGTCGCAAGACTAGAAAAGTGCCGTATAAGTAAAGGCCATCCAGTCCGAATGGGTGACTTCAAAGTGGCCACACCCACAGTCTATGGGTGAAATCAATCAGACAGTCACAGAGGGTACAACACATCCAGTGTTAAGATATGTACAAAGTCTCCTGAAGGAGCTTCGTCACAACTGGGGAATACATTCTGTACGTTTTAAATCGAAACTCTAAGTAATAAACTTTAACCAATCAGGGAGGGCCTGACAAAAGACACTAGCAAGTTGGATTTAGCGAGGGATCCTGTCTCTTTGGAGCGTGACCTGACTTAAGAGCAGGGTAACTCGGCCTCTGCCGTATTGATTGGATCGTTATTTTGTTAGATTTGTCTCTTGTACGTTTAAGTGCAATACTAAACCACTGGAGGACTGTTTTTCAGGCCAAATAGCACTTTTAAGTCTACTTTACTTTGTGGCTGTAATTTAGACTCTTCTTCGGAGAGGGCCTTGGTCTGACTCTTTCCACTGAGACTCCTGAACACGACTTTCCTTGGCCTGGGGAAGGCAAAAATAAAGTTGACTACACTTAGGAGGTCTTTAACCAAACTTGTTCATATGAAAAATAAAGTTCCAAATTGGATCATATCAGCTTAAATAAAACTCTCACAGGGGAGCTCATATTCCTTAGCCCGCATCTCTTTTACTACTCATTCCACAACCGCCTTTACAGTGTCATTAAGCAAGCATGCCGATCCCTCCATTTGACCATAATACCCAATAAAGGCGGCTTTATAGTTGCATACATTTACCTTCACATCTTTGCATATATATTGCCCTCCACCCGGCGGTGCTGTCGTTAGTACAGCTGCGTTCTGCACGGCTTGCGGCGGAGGACAGGTAGTATTGAGTGGCGTTGTAAAAGCAGCTGCTTTACTGTGTGTGTTTGTTCTGGCATGTTAACGGCCGGCTTTACTGCTCTGATTATGGCCCACCGGGGGAGCCGGGAGAGCTAACTATACAAGGAGAACGCCGCAGGCAAAAAGGACAGGATGAAATGGTAATGTGCATCACCTCAGGGCGTGCATGCCTTTGCAGTGACGATCAAAAAATTGTCTTATGGGGGACATTGTTTCCTGCTGATTCCTCATATCTGAGCTGGGAGAAGTTTGGGCCTGACTCTGTTTTATCATTGAGTCAGTATGTAAAGCTTTTATTTTGCCTTAAGCCTGCTTTCCCACTGGTCAAAAAACCTGCTAACACCCGTCTTCTTTGCTTAGTGGGAAAGGCAATTCAGACCCGGGTCAAATGACTCTGCAGCAGACCTGGGTAATTATCGCCTCGGCTCCAATCTCCGCCCCCTTTCCGGCGCAATGCTATGACGCGCATTATAGTTCCGGCTGCTGTCTAGTAACTACAGAAGAACAACACACAACGGCGAATTTGTTCTTTGTTTCGTGCAAGATGCAGCAAGACAGCGAGGTGAGAGAGCTCCTTCTGATCCGATTGGAAGAAGAAATAAGGCGACAGGTTTCCAGCGCGTTTGTGATATGAGACGGTGACGCAACAGAAAAGAGACCGAAAGGAGTATCATCGGCATTTATTAGCGGCTCTTCCTGGGTCCGAGAAACCCGTGTCAACACGTTAATTTTGGTGGGAAAAGGGGTATTATTTTTGTTTGTTTGTTTTCAGCTGCACTAGAAGTCCTTTTCCTTTACATGGTTGTACTTTATAAAGAAATTGATTGTTATTCTGGTGCATCAAATCTGAGATTGACGTGGAACATTTAACTTTGAAATTTCCTCATAATTAACTTCGGAAAGGGGAAACTTTATGGAATTGATTAGACTTACAAACACATGCATGCACATGAACAGTGCACAGAACTATATTTCTCCACCGTTGGACCTGCCTGTGCTCCGGCCTGACATCACACAGATGCTCATTCTGTCGCGAGGACAACCAGGGACCTCTAAAATGTGTATGTGTGTGTGTTAACCCCTGGCAGCTTCTATTGTCTCCTATAGCTGGCATTGCCCACACACTGGCCCATCTCCACCATGCTAACTCTCCTCTTTACCCCTCCTGTCCGTCAACACAGTCATTAGCTTGCTGTTTATCGACTGTTGTGTCGTACAGCAGCTTTGTGTTGTTGTGTCTTTTCTTCCTGGCTTTGTATCAGCTTGTGCGACTCTTTAGATTTTCTCCTTGCTCCATTTCCTCTTCCTCAGTATGCAGCTCTTCTCCTCTCTGTCTCTGACACCGCTAGTCATTAGCCTAACCCCCAGAGCAGAAAGAACCACTCTGTGTGTGTGTGTGTGTGTGTGTGTGTGTGTGCGCGTGTGTGTGTGTGTGTATGAGAGAGTGTGCCAGCCAGCTTTGATAGCAGGGTCACTCAGGGACGACATTGCCGGAGTCTGGACTCTGAATCCCAATGGACACACACACACACACACACACATGCAGGTGTAAGAAGCAAAGACCGGTCAGGAATAACTACAGATAACAGCACCTGTCTTCTTTTGCTATCACACCCACCCACCCACACACACACACACACACACACACACACAACACCCGGTGTACTGACAGGTTGTGTGTCCCTGTGGCAGAGGAGAGCGATGAGGATGTGAGGATGATGGCAGAGATGGCGCCGGCTGGCTGGCTGGGCCAAAGGACCCCAGGGAGGCTTGACTGATAGAGGCTGCCTCCAAACCCTCTGGATAGTGTGTGTGTGCGTGTGTGTGCGTGTATGTGTGTGTGTGTGTGTGTGTGTGTGTGTGTGTGTGTGTGTGTGTGTGTGTGTGTGTGTTAGAGAAGGGGGTCCATGTAATAAAGCAGATGGTATGATGGTGTTTAAACCAGTCAGGTTAGCTTCAGTAGAGGACCAGGTCATGACAGCTTTTTGGCTAACTGGAATAAGTCTGAGCCTCAAGGTTAAACCATTATTGGGTTAGGAGTGCCTCTTCGCTGTCTAATAGCGCTAGCAGGAAATAATACATGGGTGTCATACGGCTGATTGTCTTTGTTAGCTTGATTAAGGCAGACACAAGCCGCTTTCGCACTGCACTGCTGAAAATTTCCCGACATTGTCCAGGTGGGCTGCACGTCGCCGAGATTTTCATCCCCGACTTTATGCAGACTTTTCCCGGCCAGACTCCGAGTGACATGTCCGCAAAAAGTCGGGATGAGACGCAGCAGGAACATTCACCGCGAGTGAGTGGGCCGGGTGATGACGTTAACATCATGCGACCAGTGCAAAACCAGAAGAATGGCATGTAACAAGACCTCTGATGTTGAAGAAGAAGGATCGTTTACAAGACGACAACAGCAAAGATGTCTGCGTCTGCAGATGAAGAGATTCTGGAGCTCCTGGCTTTGAGGGCCAATGCCAAAATTGTTCTCCAGTTGTCGGAACAGCAGCACACTTTGATGCGTTGGAAGCAGGAGAAATGGGCAAGTTTAAGGATGTGACTTTGACAAGGGCCAAATTGTGATGGCGAGACGACTGGGTCAGAGCATCTCCAGAACTGCAGCTCTTGTGGGGTTAAAACCACACAGGGGTGTGGGCACATGAGCATCAGAACTGGACCACGGAGCAGTGGAAGAAGGAGGCCTGGTCTGATGAATCATGTTTTCTTTTACATCATGTGGATAGCAGGGTGCATCACTTACCTGGGGACGACATGGCACCAGGATGCACTATGGGAAGAAGGAAAGCCGGCAGAGGCAGTGTGATGCTTTGGGAAATGTTCTGCGGGGAAACCTTGGGTCCTGCCATTCATGTGGATGTTACTTTGACAAGTACCACCTACCTAAACATTGTTGCAGACCAAGTACACCCCTTCATGGAAACTATTCCCTAATGGCAGTGGCCTCTTTCAGCAGGATAACGCGCCCTGCCACACTGCAACACTGGTTCAGGAATGGTTTGAGGAACACGACAACGAGTTGAAGGTGTTGACTTGGCCTCCAAATTCCCCAGATATCAATCCAATCGCGCCTCTATGGGATGTGCTGGACAAACAAGTCCGATCCTTCAAAGGTCTAGTGCCTCTAGTGGAGTTCATGCCACCAGTGGGTGGGATATGTTGGGCAGCAAGTGAACATTTTGTCCTGGAAGTTGATGTGTTGGAAGCAGAAAAAAGTGTACGGATGTGAGCGACTTTGACGAGGGCCAAATTGTGATGGCGAGACGACTGCATCAGAGCATCTCCAAAACTGCAGCTCTTGCGGGTTGTTCCCGGTCTGCAGCGGTCCGTATACCAAAAGCGGTCCAAGGAAGGACAAACAAGTCCGTCCATGGAGGCCCCACCTCGCAACTTACAGGACTTAAAGGATCTGCTGCTAACGTCTTAGTACCTGATACCTCAGCACACCTTCAGAGTTCTAGCGGAGTCCATGCCTCGACGGGTCAGGGCTGTTTTGGCAGCTCATTTAACTACAGTTAAATATGAGTAACACATGAATGCATCTTTGTAACACTTAAAGGGTTGATATAATCGCAGTGCGTACTTCAGTCATTCGTACATATAATGTGGGTGACAGGTTATTGTTCATAGTTGCATAAGATACTATGTTGAATGCTTATTAGTGCATATGTCCAGCACTTATAGAGTGCATTCACATAAGACATTCATTATGCATGACTGTGCTTTCCCTTTTGACTGCGTGTGATGTAATAACCATTCATAAGATACACTGCAGAGTGGCTGCAGCGTCTGCAACTCTGTTTGTGGTTAAAGCCATTAAAGGAAGTAAACTGGACAGACTTTATACAGAGCAGTTTGTGCAAGACGTTTTTTTAATCTTCGCTTTGGTTCAGATTTTAAACGTTACATATAAAGTTAAGTGTAAGTAGTTTTACCCTCCTTGCACACTGTTTGTCTCTCACCGTGTAAAAGAAGAACTACCTGGCTAATTAAAGGTTCATCACAATGCATGCCGTCTATGTGTGCTTGCGTTCCTCATTGGTGTCTACGCGTGTGTGCCGCTTTCTGCAGACTGTGTATCAGAGTTAATTGAGTTCATCGGGAAAACAAACACAGCTGGCCGGCGTTCTGCAGAGCTGGAAGACGACAGAGTGATGACCCGGAATCTGTTGCCAGCGCACATCAGGAAGCTCATCAAGTATTGAAGAGGAAAACCAACTTAGACTGAGCGGCTGCGGAGGGAATACAAGAGAGGCGAGGAGGGGATGAGAGTAGCGAAGCGGACACACGGAGGCGGGAAAACATGAGATGTATCATGTTTGTTATGAGGCGAGTACAGTGTGGTATTGTGCAAAAATGAGGGAGTTAGATTATGACTTTTATGTCTCCTCTCTTTGTCTGTCACTCCGTCCTCTGAACTGAGTTAAGGGAGCATTACGAGCAGCAGGAGAGCTATTTAAATCATGTGTGTGAGTATTAGTACGTGTGTCTGATCAGCTGGAGGTGCACGGGACAGATTTACGCCCCATGTACAGGAGAGATGAAGGCCATTTCCCAGGCAGCCCATTCCTCTCTTCTCCTTCGCTCTCTGGATTCGGTCCAGTTTAATTTCTTCAGAGCCCACAGGCTTGTTCTTTCACCTCCATATCCCTCCTTCCCCGCCGCCAACGAAGGACCTACTTTCATATTCGCTTCCTCTTTTAACTCCCTCTGCGGCTCTCAACCGAATCACTTTCTGTCTCCCTGCAAAGTGCTGCATCTTTATCTTTCCGCTGCCCTTTGTCCCCCGCAGCTGAGGTATCTAACCTCTCAGGGCGTCAATCACTCTGCCCCGCCTCTCCCTCCTCTGTCTCCTGTGTTGTCTCTGAACCATAACCCGTTTTTTTTTCCTTGTATGAACCTTTAACCTTCCTACACAAGCTGGATGAGTCTCACAGGTTGATCCTCCTGTGAGTAAAGCTGCTACCTTGCATGAGTCACATGACACCGAGTTAAATAGTCCCTTATCTCAAATAAACTATTAATATAATGATCAGTATTGAGGATTTGCATGGTAAGGACTTGAACATAATGTGATCCGAATTCAATTCTTTTTTAATAAGAGTTAAAAAAAGTAAAGTAGGTGACTATGTTGATGCATCTGCACCCAAAATAAGACAAAAAAACACGGTTTCTGAAAATATCCTTCCACCTCTTCAAAAAAATAGAGCCAACGATGATTCAAACTGCTGACTCCAGCAGAAAAAACACCACTAACTTGATCTATTATGAAACAAAATCCCTTCTCTAAAGTCTTTTTCTTCTTCCAAGTCAAGTGAGGTGAAGTCATTGATTGTCCCATTATGTGCAGCCAGGTTTAAAAACTATTAACAAGACAAATAAGACGGCGGTGACACCCGGCTCAACTGCACGGCAATAAAAAATGATTAGAAAAAACAACTATGAGACAATAGCTCTGTAAAAACATCATAAAAAAAATAATAAGCGGCATAAAAACCCCGAGATCAGATCAGAACGAGGTAACATAAAGTGCAGCTGCTGACGTGCGTGAGTTATTCTATACTGAGCGTGTACACAAAGGCATCGTTGAGTGGTTTTCTCCTCCTTGCGGAGGATATATAGCTGCAGAAAGAGGCAGGTCAGGAGATGGTTTTGGCCTTCCTGAAGACCTGCCTGCTGTAAATATCACTACACTGAGCTCGACTCCGCCCACCTGTCGTGCTCGGGACGTCAACAAGCCGGTCAAGCCTAAAAGAGCTTTTTCTATCGTGTGTCAAAGTGAGAGCCATCAGGGCACAAGACAATTTAGTTTTTCCTGCAAGAATTTAAAGTGCCATTGACGGCATTGAAGCCGAATCCACACTTGTGTCTTTACTTGTACAAGAAGGAGCTCTAAAGGGATCTCGTAAAGGTTTAAATGCGTCCTTTTAATCTAAAATGAGAAGATTGAGATGAGAACATAATCTGACCTTATACTTATATTAAAGCAAAGCAGATAATTCAATCCAAACACCGCCCATCTTCTCGGTCTCTTTTGCCCTTGCTTGATTTCTTACATAGATTTTCTCCAAAGAATTCCCACCTGCCTGCTTGTAGAGCACTCTTTGGTCTGCACAGGTCCACCTGAAAGCCTGTGAGTAGACACAGGCCCTCACTGATCCAAAAAGTTTTCATTAATCTGCAGCAGCTTGCTTTTAATAATTCATTCAACCCCGACCTTCATGAATCTTTTCTGTACTGTATTTTTTCTTTTAAGTTTGCAACACTTGTTTAATCATTGATTACATTTGTGCGTGCGTGTGTGCGTGTGTGTGTGTGCGCTTGCAAAATTCCGACACTGATATCCGGAGCGCATTATTCACCACTTAAATAAATCCCTGACTTCAGCAGGACATTTACAACAATCTTAATACATGGTATTGATTCCAAAATCTATAGCTGTATACATTTTGCAATTACTCCGCTCTAAAGCAAATCCTGTTTGTCTTGTCAAAAACATTCGTCTCCTCTTCTGCATTCCGACCCTTCCCCTGCCTCAGTGGAAAACCCCGTCCCGCATCAGGAGCAGGAATGCCAAAAAAAAGTCCCGGAACATAAACCAGAGGTTTGCATAATTTAGTGGCAGAGTCGACGGAAAATCTATAGTCATTTTGGGCTTTGGCAGTGCCAAGCAGGCTTGTATTGATTGGTGTGTGTGTGTGTGTGTATGTGTGTGCAAATATGTGTGTTGGTGGATTTATGGTGGAGAGAGAAGGAGGCAGGGAGGAGGAGAGGGAGATGCTGATGGAGAAGAGACCTTGAACCCACAGCGCACTACACAACAACAGAAGAAATAGAGCCACTGACAGCCAAATACAGAGCAGCAGCCCTCCTATGTTATCCATCCCTCCTCCATCCACCACCTCCGCCGTCATCAATCTCCCTCCTTAACTCCACTTTCCCAAACTAAATGAAAATAAAGGAAGACAGGCGTGAGGAGGCGATGAGAAGAGAAGGCACGGAGTTAAGAGAGATGGAAAAGGGGGGAAGCGATGATTCGATCACACTGAGAGAAATGCAGAGAGAGTCCCAGAGCAGGGCGGGAATCGGAGCAGACGTACATCATACAGCAGGAGTTCATGGAAAGGAGACCGTTAAGTCTGTTTTAAATGGCTCTGTATGCTTAATGTTTGCTTTTATTCAAGAGTATTTTACAAAGAAAACATAAAAGCAATGGAAAGGAATCGTGTGCTGGCGTTAGCAGCAGCTCTACGCCGGGAAATTGCACCCTTGAATGAAACGAAGCTCCTCCTCCGCCATTGTTCTCCTCCGCTGTTGACAAAGTTGATATCAGAATGCCCGCCCCCTTCTTGATTATGATTGGTCGGTGAGGGAGAAGTGACACTGACGAGCGGAACTATTTTCAACTACGAGTGCAGTGAAAAAAAGATGATGGCGAGGACGTTTTAGCGCTGAGGACGCTTTAGCGCTGAAAACGCTGAAGTGCATTGGTTTTGTATAGAAAGGTGCTGACACGGCAAAAAACTCTGTTAGTGGACACTTGAGTATCATGTCAGCCAAATCAGAATTGAACAAAAAACATGTGTCATTTCTGAGCTTCCATTAGTGTAACTGCATGTCTGTTTTTGAGGTGAGCTAATAGTTAGCCTGTTCCGGCCTTTTGCAGGACCATCAACTACTCTATAGCCCCTTTGGTCAAAAAACCCACTGACACCCACTGACACCCGGCTTTTTCGCTTAGTGGGAAAGGCTACAATCAGCATTCAAACCCGGGTCAAATGACTCTGCAGTTGACCTGTTAATTATCGCGGTATTGTCGGTAACTTCTGCGACTCTGCGATCGTTCCAAATTTATCGACGCCAAGTCTGATAAATCGGAACATCTTCACGGTTTACTAACCCTGTCTCCAGCACGTTGTGTGACGTCAGACGGTGACGCAGCAGAAAAGAGACCGACAGGAGTACACTTCACTGGCAATGGGAAAAGAGACATTAGGCATCTGTAAGGCATCCCCACCTGTTGTCTCTCTAAATACCCAAGTCTTTATTCTTAAGTTATGTTAGTGCCTTTAAAGTTCAATCTTTATTTCTGCTTTCCCTAAAGCCCCTTTCTTTTTAAAGTTTATTTAAATGTATCTGACTGGATGTGTGTGTGTGTGTGTGTGTGTGTGAGAGTAACTGACATCAATAAGAGAGAGAGACGGCTTTCCTTCCAGGATAGCATTAGAGCGGATTTGGAGAGGCCGAGGTGACATTGACTCTGAAAGCAGAGGAAGGTTCAGGGAGAGATTCGGGTTGTAACGGAATCAAATATAACCGAGGCGCAGCTTCGCTTTCACAGAAAGACAAACAGAGAGGAGGAGATGAAGAACGGCGCTCATTGATCACCAGTCAAAGTCAGTGATTCTGTCTAATGAGCTGCGTGTTCCGTCTGGGAGGGGGAGGAGTGAGAAAAACAACACAATGAAACTGGACAAACAACAACGTGGAGCTTTGTATTAAAGTAGATCTGATGCTGGTGTGTTTGGTCTCCTTTAAGAACAATGTAGTAAGACAGTGCTTCATGTGTATGTGTGCTTATTTACACCTCAAAGAACACACTTTCTAAGACCCCTTCATGGTTATTAATGCTGAAGCATATATATGGCTATATGATGAATATTAAACAGCTGAGACACAAAGTAATCACTGCAGTACGGCCGTTTTTCTCTGTGAGGTAGTGCATCTAATAGATGTAATATATTTCCTCATGTGACTCTTTATAGGCCAATCTGCCATCTAATAGATGCAATATATTCTTTCATGCATACTTCATTATGCAGTAATGGTGCAATCAAACAAAAAGTCAACTAAAGGTGCAGGTTTCACTGTGAACACACACACGCGCACGCACACACGCGCACGCACAGATCCACCGTGACGTAGCCCGGAGCTGCTCAGTGGCCTGATGTGACCCTCTTGGCTCATCAGGAAGAAACTGCTCCACTTAAACTTTGTTGCTCCCTTGTAATTGAATTAGTCTGCTCAATTATGTAGAGGCAGGCCTGTCCTCATTACACAGCACTATTAAAGCAGGAGGAAGGAGCCGAGGGGAGGAGAGCAGCAGGCGAGCGGAGCTAAAAGTCGTTTTAGTGAAAGTTACATCGCCCTAATCTCCCGACGTGTCGGCCACATCTGTACAACAACTGCAGCGTGCTTCATGAATTATGTCCGGCTCCATCTCTCTCTCTCTCTCTCTCTCTTTCTGTGTTTGACTTTCCTCTTTCACTCGCTCTCCGCTTCGGGGGCCAAAAGCCTGGAAAATGCTGAGGCAGCGATTTAACTCGAGTTCCTCCAAAAGCTCACTTCGCTAACTTCACAAGAAAACGTCTAAGTGAGCCAAAATGCTGCCAGACCACTTGCTGCAGGGGTCCCTGAGCTCAGCACAGGATGATCACACGTCTGCACACACACACACACACGCGCTGCAGGGACTTTTTCTTACAGATCTTTCTCTTCCTCTAAAGCCACATATCTTAGATGTCCCCCTTTTCTTATATGTGTCTCTCTGTTTGTCCCCCTCTAACTCACACAGGAGCAGCTGAAGAGCCTCCAGAGTGGCTTCAAGCATGTTAATGATGGAGGCTTCCAGCTGCAGAGGTGGGTTCACACACACGCACACGCACACACACACATTCCAAATGCAGAATGAGCAGCGGTGTCTTGTGCAGATATAAAAGCCAATTTCCCAGCAGATGGGAGCGAACCACCGTTTGTTTAATTACTGATAACACAGACTGAGATTGTGTGTCCTCTGAACGCCCCCCTTTCTCTCCTGGCTCAGCGATCTTCTGACCATGGACCTGGACATCAACATCAATATCAACATGCCGCCAGATGAGACCAAGGTGTTGATGTGAGTGGACCTTATATAGGCAGCTTGTACAATCAGAAAACAGAAAACTGGGTAGGGGTACAGCGTACAGCCTAGCCCGGGGGGGGGTGAGTGCTAGCCCGGGATAGGGCACCTCACCCTGGCTCTGTTAGCCGTCTTCTTTCTGACACATCTCTCTCTACAAACTCTTGTCTCTGTAGTTTTCTCTTGTGTGTTTAATTTAAATGTGGCGGCCTGTAGAAGCCATGTGGTGGGGTAGGCAGCATCAGAGTGTCTGGAGCTCACGTGACCGGAGCCTGGGTCTGTTGAAGGTAGCAATGCTGCTTGGGTAGCGGTGATAGGTTGGGTTAATATAAGTATTGGGATGAGGGGTTTCTTCACTGAGCTTCCTGTGGAATACTGCGCATTTTGTTTCTTCTAAAAGTGATTTAAATGACATAAAACTCCCCCCCGAACGACCTCGATGTTAACATTTTACACGTTCAAAAATGCATCATATCTGAAAGCCTACATGATCCTCCATGCCTGTGTTTCTACATCGTCTCTTTATCTCTGCATGCAGCATCCAGCGGGCCTGGCGTGACTTCCTCCAGAGACAGGAAGTGGAGAAGAGGAGCCCCTCCCCTCCCTCCCTGTCCTCCTCGGACAAGATGAGCATGTCAATCAGCATGACGACCCTGTCAGACGGCAGCACTCCGGTAAGTCCTGCCTATGGCTGACATATATTCTGCATCAGAGATGGAAAATGCTTTCAGAAGACGCTGCGCCTGAGAGTGTTTGAGGAGGATGTGTGTGCGTCTTTGCTCGGACAGTTGGGGATGATGAACACATGCTGGCTGTTGTCAAGGCTCATACTTGTGGTATAAGTACGTGCTGTTATTTAGGATGAGACGTTTTGTGCTGCTTTATTTGGAAAATTCAGGACAGTGCATGTAGTCCCATTCCTGTCCAGGAGGGGGCAATATCCCTCAGCTGATTTCCTCAGTATGCAGTCTCACAGCCAGCTCTCCCTCTGTAAATAGAAGTCGGCCTGACATGCACACAGTCGCTCACACAGCACGCTGAGAATTGAAACCAGTGAAACAGTCATTCTCATTCAGCACATCCTCCCTTCATTTAACCACACCACAATAAATCCAGGGGATTTTCCCTCCCTGCGTCTCTCCTGGTCATTATAATTCAATCCCGACGTCTTCTGCGGCCCTCCAGCTGAATAGCAAGCGTGTGTACACTTCTCGGCTAATCTCCGAGCCTGAAGTCAACAGGCAGGGTTAAATCTCCGAGACGGCTGCGAGAGTTGTGTGTGTGCGAGCGCACTTAGGCGGTGCCTGTCCACTCGATTGCTACAGAGAAAAGCTTTTTACCCGGACGGAGACTGTTTGATTTGGTTTCTAGCGGATAAAAAGGAGGTCAGAGGGGCTTTCGAGTGAAGGGAATTCAGAGTGTGCTTTCTTCAGAGTTTTACAATAACTTGTGTGAGCAGCCGACGGTTAGTTTTCCAGGCTTTTGTGGATAAAGCCATCAAGCGTCCTATAAGGTTTACACACACACACAGAGTAAATATTGGTTGTGTTTGAGATCCGCTGGGACGTCCGGGAAATGCTTAGCTCAGTGACTCTGAGACCAGATGATCATCACAGAGTGTGTGTGTGTGTCCATCTCTGTGTGTGCACAAGCTCCCTAAGGTCACGGGAGATAGAGGAGAGCGGCTGCGAGGAGAGGAAGATGAAAAACAGATGTTGGTTCACCGGTTGAATGTGCTGACGCTGTACATCGGCCGCCCTCTGCGGGGAAACGAAGGCTCAGCTTCTCCTCTTTCTTTTATTATTTTTTTTAACCTGATTGATCGCAACAGTCCGCATCACACCTGCTGTATTTCCTGTCTCGCTTCATACGCCTCCTCCGTCTGTGTTCTCCGTCTCTTTCTTTATGTGATTGTCTCTCCCCGTAAAGCGGTGCATTTGTCCGATGTGACAGCTCCGCCCTGTTTGAATTTCTAACAGTTTTGGTTTTCTGTCGACCCAGCGATACTTTCTCAATCCACGCCAAGGTCCATACATTCACGCATGCACACACACGAAAGGAGACACAGCGATGTGGCAGCCACCTCTCAAGTGATTGAATTTGTAACCTTTGTGCCTATAACATCCGTCTTTGACAAAACGTAGCTGCATGACACTACAGCTTATGTGTGTGTGGGTAAAATCTACAAAAGCGAGGCCTTTCTTGTGCGGCTATAACCGAGCTAATCCCTCCTGAGTGTGTGTGTGTGTTTTAAAGAGGGATTAATTTAATGACATAGTTGACATGCAGCTGTCCCAATGATCCTCCACGCCGTAACTTAGCTCAATCATCGCCATCGCCGTCCCGCCAAACAGAGCAGCTCTGGATGTCTCTCTTTATGATCGATCCCTCCGCTCCGCAGCAGCAGCAGCTCACGCGGGGAGGCAGAAATTATAGGTTTCATTAAAAGGGAACCTAACAAAACTCTGGCTTTTATGCCCAGATATGAATCAGCTGTCTGAATTTTATTGTTTCATAATACTGTACCTACCGCGTCAACACACAACACAGGCCCTCCCTGAGTACGCACACGCACACACACGAGGGAGAGGGAGCACACACACAAACACATGGACACAGGCACAGACCACTACAGCTTTAATTTCAGACTGTCTCGATGATAGATGTCTTTTTATAACCAGACATCAATCAATAGCGTTTGGGGACTGGACGTGTGTTTTTGCAGCAGGATTGCCAGTAAATTACGGGAGAAATGAGGAGGAAAACAAACATCCAGAACCCACACAAGATGTGTGCTTTTGATTTAATACTATTTGAGCTGATTTAATCCTGGATTTCAGAATAAAATCCAGTTTCCTGCCTTGCATCTTTGTTTATTTGTGGCCTGCATTTTGGGTGTGTGAGCTGTCCGCTGCTGTGGTGCTGAAATGAGATCTTTGGTGTAGTGGAGAATGTTTGACACTAGAGGGAGATACTGTATCACTTTGTTGCTTTTCTGGGGAGGAATCAGACCAGTTATTTTATTATTTTATAATAATATTTAATAAATAAAGTCATGTGTTGCCTCCGGCATGTATTTGCATATGTTGAAATCGTGCGTGTGTTTTTGTTTTAAAGTAATATTTTGGCCTCATGAAGTGCATTCCTGTGGGTTAAAACTTATTGTAGTGCCATGTCAGTTTAACAAGGGGAGGATAAAGAGACAGAATATATGCAAATGTGTGTGTGTGTGTGTGTGTGTGTGTGTGTTTTGGCTGGTGAAGGGCACACAGGGGCAGGTTGGTCCATCTGGCCCGCTAAGGTGCAGTGAGACCGGGCCGAGCCGAGCAGCACTGCCTTCCCCCGTCTGCCAGCTGTCAGGCTTCTCCGTCTCTGCCCTCTCCATCGCTGCTATCTTAATGCTCCCCTCCTCCTCCTCCTCCACCTCCCTTTTCTGTCATGTCATAGTTTATTTTAGCCTTTTGCCTTTCATATTTAATGCGTTTCTCTTTCTTCGTGCTTTTCTCTCTCGGGCTCGGGCTCTCGGTCTCCGTTTCACCCACCTGCTGTTCTCTTGGCTTTATCAGGTCACGCAGCTGCAGAACCGGCTACAGAAGCCTGGCAGGAGAGATAAAAAGAGGTTAGGTAAAGTTTGGGGAATATTTGTGGAGTTACTGTATGTCTACCTTTTATGTAAAGTGCAAGTATATATAGACTCTGCAGAGATAAGAGACATTCAGCAGGGTTGCGTTACCTTTCCAGGTCTGCGGGTTAATTTATGGGTCTGCTGAGAAAAAAAAAAAAAAGCTGACTTTTCTGCGCCTGACTTAAATTCATCATTACACAAAAGCATTAGAGCTTCAGCAGATTACTGAGCAAGCAGTCAGCACATGCTGTACCCTGTGTCAAAGCATTTAACCCCTCACATTCATTTTCACCCATCTAATCCAATGTAGGGTGCAAATAGCGGCCCTGTCACCGAGCTCAAATAATTTGAATCCTCGCAGTCTTTTTCTATTCTACTTACAGGCCGACCTTTTATTGCTTCAGATGGAAGGAAAGCAGGAAAGGTCACATATTGTGTCACCCCAGTAGAATGGTTATTACACTAAGGCCTGAGCATTGTTATAGTATGAATAAGCCCCCCTCAGGCTCACTGCGCCCCCATTCTCTTTCTATTTACTGTAAATTAACCTCACAGTGTAACGCTCACTGAGAGCTGGACAAAAGCAGCTCACCAATCTTCATTGAGTCAACAACATGAAATAAGAGTGCTTTGTTTGATATTGTTTAGCTTACTTTAAGATATAATCAGTTTAAATATGACAGAAATGTTTGTTAGGTCAAGTTAGGTCATAACAGTAAAGAGAAACCACAAAGCAAATCTGATATTCTGCAGCAGTGGTTCATAACCTTTTATCCCGCTTGTATCTAAGAGAGGCTGAGCCCCCCTAGCCCGCTCACACATACACAGAAACAATAAAGTGATTCATTCCAAATCTTCATTATCAGAAATGAACACCGATCAGCCTAAAGTTGGCACAGGTGTGGCCTACAAAGTAGCAACTATATTTGAATGAGGACCAAAAAAATAGATGACAGTCTCAGTGCAGACAAAGTCTCACGCACCCCCAGCGATCTTTGGTGCCCAGCTAAGGGGGGCCCGGACCACAGGTTGGGAACCACTGTTCTATAGCGTAGTAAAGTTAATTATTGGTAAAGCGTAGTAAGCGTAAAGCATGTAGTAAAGTTCATTATTATTATTAGTTTTAAAAATGTATAAAAAGGCATTTAATTCCCCTCTTTCAGACATGACATGTAAAATACAGTGCAGCAACCACATCTGCTCCTTAAATGCTGCAGAGAGCAGCCATTCCCAGCTTAATAGAAAATATATTTTTGGATCATCCACACATCAAATCTGCAACTCTGATCAACACTTGAGATTAAGATGAAGCATTTCCCAAAAATGTATAAAGTGGTCCAATAGCAGTGAAGTGCAAATAAAGAATCCATCCATATCTAAGTAACTATCGGTAAAGCAACAAAATAAATGCAACTATTCAATTGTAAACTTGAAAAACAAAAACTTTTCTTCATATAATCTTTTAATATAATCTTCTTTAAAAAATAGAATAAAAATAAATATAATAAATAAATACTTTTTTTTTTTTTTTTTGCTGTGGACGACCTCTCGGCGGCCGCCTGCAGTACCTTCACGTCCCACCAGGGGACTGCAGCCCACACTGTGGGAATCACTGATAGAAAGCATGCTGCACGGTGGTGCAGTAATTAGCGCTGTCGCCTCACAGCTAGAAGGTTCCTGGTTCGATTCCTGCTTCAGACGTAGTGGGCCTATCTGTGTGGAGTTTGCATGTTTGCATGTTCCCTCCGGGTACTCGGCCTCCTCCCGCAGTCCAAAGATGTGCTTGTTAGGTTCATTGTGAGTGTGATCGTGAACGGTTGTCTGTCTCTGTGTGTCAGCCCTGTGATTGACTGGTGATCAGTCCAGGGTGTAACCCCGCCTCTTGCCCAATGACCGCAGGGATTGGCTCCAGCCCTCCCGCGACACTGAACAGGATAAGTGGTACAGATAACGGCGGATGGATGGATGATGTAGAGCTTAGATTTAGCAGAAACCTAAAGCTGCCTATAAACACGGACAGATCTTGGTAATGAAATTAACATTGCGTCAATAACGACCAGATTATTGTGCTTCATTACAATGTCTGATATCAAGCCAGTGGTCCACTGCACACTGTCACCCCTCCAAGCAGTGCCATTTCCCAGCAGTCGTCCTCACTCCTCTTCCACCGTGGACCAGAACATCCCTGTGATGATTTATTCTCATTATGCAAATGCAACATAAGGCTTTGGAAGTTAATGCTAACCCCCACTAGTCTCCCTACGCTGGAGGATGGCTGTAACTGCAGCCAATGCTTCTACAATCCTGTTACTGTAATACCAGCGACAATGCAGAAAGCCGAGGTCAGCCGATTAAGGATTCCCCTGAATTAGTTTACGGAGGCCTCATGGAGGCAGCTCACGTGTTTAATCATCTTTCTTCATTCATTAGGTGCAAATTGATTGAAGAGGCAGCCAACACATGCGGTTATTCTCTCTTTTTATTCCTCGGGAGTGATGCCCGGTCTGTAGACTGCACGTTTAATTGACATAATCCCTCTTGTTGTAATCTCTCACCTAGATAAGGTGAGCTGAGTGTTGCAGCGCTGCAGGTGTGGGGTGTGTGCCGGGTCTCCGCTCTGTCTGAGGTGGGCCGGGGCGGAGTGACAGGCCTGGCAGGGTGTAAGACGACTGCTGTGACACACAAACCCAGGTATTGACTGACAGAATCATTAGTGACCCCTTAGCACTCCATCCGTCTAGATGTAGACGCTACAGAATCTGCAGCCACACAGACTTAAGACAATACAAGCCTTTCCTGTCCGTGCACTCCAGCTCTAAGATCCGTAATAAATCTGTTAACCCCCTCCAGACATGTGAAGGACATTCATATGACTTTTATAATTATGTATTAGGGAGCTGGAGCGTTCAGTGCAATAATGTCTGACGGGGGGCAGCGAGCTCTGACTCCCTGCTAATCACCTGCCAGCGGCACGTCACGCCCGAACATGGGCCCTTTCACACCCGGGACATGTCATGTCATACGCTCTCCGAGGTGTGGAGTACACATTACGTCCGTGTGACATGCTCCACGTAATGTGTATGTGAAGGTGATGGAGAGGATGAAGGTGGAACTAAACGCACATTGAGTCTTAATTAGTCAAACCCCCAGAGCATGGTCTTTCATGCGTGAAGGAACTAGTGCAATGAAATCTGCACTATTTATATCTGACTGTTCCTTGTTTACATATAATAGCATCTATTGCTCCAGAGTGACGTCATGTTGCATTTGTATTATCTCGTACAATCCACAGGGGGTCACTGTTCTGCTTTGTTAGGGCCGACTAGCCATGAAGCAAGGGAGTAGTCATGGTCCAGTGAAAACAGGGGGTCAAAATGCATCCAAGCTTTACTCTGGAGGGAATTTCTCCTTTCTTTACATCAATATCAATCTGAATTTGAAAGAATGTCATGTGCAGAATCTAAAAAACCTGGACCAAACCACAGGGACGCTTGCGGCCGCCGTGTAGAGGCCTCTCTCAGTCAACAAACTCTCTGATAACGCTCGTCGAGGGCCTCCTCTCGCGGAGATAAAAACACATTATCATCATATTTGTAATTAAAAAGCAGAGGTGAGCTGCTGTTTAGTATTTCAGCAGCCTATCTGTGTCTTTCCCCTATCTTCTGCCCTCTGCCTCTTCTCCCTGAGCCTTTTTAATTTCACGACACTTCAATTAAATATTAAAGTGCTCCGGGATGACGTCAGACTCGCGAACAAGCTGCTGGGGTTTT
Organism: Semicossyphus pulcher; assembly: GCF_022749685.1. NCBI lineage: Eukaryota > Metazoa > Chordata > Actinopteri > Labriformes > Labridae > Semicossyphus > Semicossyphus pulcher. The sequence goes on from NW_027211692.1 coordinate 12,230,982, forward strand.
TCCAGTCGGCCTTCTATTTATATATTTCCCTTTTTTTCCAGCTAGCTTTACTGGCATGACGTGTAGATACATTTGTGTTGTCCAGAATATACAGGAAGGAGGCGGTAGAAAGAAACAATGATATCTGCTAATAATAAAAGATGCTGGTCTGAACACTTCTGGGTACATTAGTAGGATTTGATTTAAGGCTTTGCACTCCAATGGCTGTACTGACATCTAGAAGGATGTTCTACCACTATCATCTATATAGATTACCATAAAGTTTGGAGTTTAAGACAGACTTTTAATCTTTTTTTGTTTCATCTAAAAAGTGGGCTGCGTCCTGTATACCAGTGTGACCAATATACCAGTAAAAAATGCAGAGAGGTATGTTGTTGTCTTTATATTTTACCCAGACGATGGCGCTGTAAATTTCCCCTTTGTGGGACGAATAAAAGATTATTTTATCTTATCTTATAATCTAGCTAAAGTTGACTGTTGTTAAGTGGTGACCTCACTAATCACCACTAATTTGCCGCAGTGCTGTTTCATGTTTTCCTCGCTGTTTTAAGCGACTTGATTGTTGCTAACGCGTCGTCACGGACATGCAGCATCATGATCGCCAGTGCAGCCACCACCTTCGCAACAATCAACGTTACCGTTGGCTGCTAGCTACCGCTAGCTACAGCGCCGGTTGCCGTAATGCTGCGGTACAGCGAACACGGCATGATGGTAGGCTGTAATGTGTGTGTGTTTCGCATGTGTTTTAATAACTTGTATACACATTTTTATAACGATAGAAAACCTTTTTTCCCTCTGGAATACCCCCAGAAACAGACAGCTTATAGTCCAGATTGTATAGTATTTTATTTTGAAAAACCGTGCACTCTACGTTCAGCTTTACTGCAGCATTACGGCAGCAAAATGCAGGTAGTGTCTCTTCTTCTTCTGTGGTTTTCTCTCTCTCCCTTCCTCTCATACCAACAGAGCCCCCTTCCCTCCAACAACCGCCACATTATCACATTGATCTCGACTTGCCTGGCAACACGGCCATAATTGATCATTAATGTCTGATTGGGGACAGTGCAGATATGAGGAGCAGCAGGTTGAGACAATTACGGATCATCTCGGCTCTGGAATCTATTGATTGGGGCTTTGCAGAGGTAATCAAGGCCACATTAGACACATTCGGCAGAGTGTCCGTCTTTCTTCGTAGTCCATGTAAGATTTCTAGAAGAGCTTTAAGTGGATCGTTCGGTTGATGGATTCTGGACACATTTCACTGATGAACGATATAATAAGGATTTACTACACTTCAGCTCTCTCCACATGCAGACAGTGAAGTTAGACGTCTTAAATCTAAGAAACAGAAGCACATCATTTTTTAGTAGTTTTTATTTTACTTTTCATAGTTTAATCTGTTAGTTTGAAAATGATTTATTGCTTTTAATGGATATTATATTTTGCAGAATTCAGAAACTCATCTTATCTATCCAAAATGAATGCTGCCTGTTTCTTCATCTGTTATAAATAAAGCCGCAACGGTGACAGTTATTTAACACAATAGATTATAATGATTATAGGGAAAACATTGTCTTTAAAAGGCAGACTTTTGCGACAGTAGTGTTGGTGGGTGTTACGTTCCCCAAACATGGTTATGGGTTGAGGGGAGTAACAATAAATAAAACCCAGGAAGAAGAAGGAAGGAGCAGATTAAGCACTTAGGAGTTCAACATACCCAGGCTTTCTTTAGGTAAGCTGGCTTGACAACGCCTGAAGCCCCACTTAGACATAACGGGTATCAGGAAGGTGGAAGTTTCTCTGTTAACCCATTCTTTCAGGCTCTGTGCACGCTCACAGAAAAAGGGGCATTTTATGCGTCAGTTGGCGCTTCTTCCGCATAAACAGGTTCAAGGTTAAAACCAACACTGCTGCTGCAAATAAGGCAGGAGAGGAACGCTGCAATTCTAATATTAATACGTAAGTTAATGTAGGCCTATTATATTCATCACTAACTGAATGCGATGCATACAGTATGTGCTAACTGCACGACTTTGTTCTGTGGCTTCACATGCTGAACATTAAATTTCAGAAGTGTCCGTATCGCCTACATTTAACCTCAGCTGAGGATCTATATTACCCAGGGCAGAGTAAGTTACCATGGTGATCTTAACAAGAGTAGGTCAAAACCTCATATGTGGCTGACCGCCTCAGGTCAATGTGCGCTTTTGTGGGCAATGTGTTACAAGGACTGTCCTCATGAGGCCGATGACAATGTGTTTGAAAGCAGGTGCGCGCTGCAGACGTACGTGAGGACAGCGGAGGAGCAGCGGAGGAGCAGCGGAGGAGCAGCCCCGCCTGCTCCCCGAACAAAGTATCCAGAGCTGTATGGAGAGAGTCAGTGGAGGTCCAATATGCTCCATGATTCACCATTGCGATGTTGCAACTCTCTCTCTCTACGGCTCTGAAAGTACCGTCAGTCAGTCAGTCAGTCAGTCACATACAGTGAAGGGCTGACCCTGAGTTTAGGCTTAACAGACCCGGCTTACCCACTCATCTCGCTTCGTGGTACACTCCTCTGATATATACGTCTTTAACACTATTAACTAAAACAACAACAATAGAGAAACACTGTAGTCTTGAAGAAAAACACCGTCCCTCCACTAGTTAGCAACGACACACACGCAGTCGTATGGCCCACTGGCACTGGCTGCCTCCTCTCTGCTGCTCTTTGTGCTCTCTCCTTGATTGGTAAGCTGGGGGAGGTCAATCACCTGCTGCACCGAGGGGAGAGCAGCACCTGAGGAGCACGCAGGAGAGAGAGAGACCCAAACACACAAAACACGATGGCGCGTAACAGTGGGTATGTTATATATAAATAATAATAATAGGTTAATAATAATAAAGGTTACTTTTATAACACTCAAAACTAACGTGACAAAGCGCTTTACAAACCATAAAATCCTAAATGTAACATACACAACAATGTAGGAATAAAACATCATGGATAAGACTTAAAATATGCCTTTAAAAGTGGTTTAAGAAGATACTGTAGCCAGCTGGAGTTCCTCAGGCACGATATTCGGTCCCCTTTAGTTCTGAATTGTGAGGTGGGAACGGTAAGGAGGTTCCTACCTGAGAATCTCAGGCTTGAATTTGTTGGTTGGGGACAGCAGATCAGATATATATTCTGGGACCAGGCCATGAAGTGCTTTTACATTTACTATGAGTCATTTGTTTGTTAAGGCTTTCAGTAATATTAATATAACATACCATGAAACCTATCACATCAGGAGCTATACTATTCCAACAATTGAGTCTCTAAGTCTTGTCTCTAAAAACTCATTTTCACTGCAGGCCCATTTAAGCAATGTTAAAAATATCACCTGGGTAGACACGAGGGTAAAAACACTTCCTGTTCCTGTGAAACAAGCCGGGCCTTCCTAAACCAGAGCGAGTGCTGACAATGTTTTATTAATTAGTGAATCATTTTTGGTCATGCTCTCAGCCTCTCACATTAACTGAGGCATTCACACACACGCTGCACATGCACATGCACAGAAACATCATAATTAAAGAGGGAAGGGAAGGTGTAGAGCCATCCATTTGTAAGTGACAAGATTTTGCACACACCTCAAGAGCTGGGAGGTGTGTGAGTGTGTGTCGTGTGACACTGGGTGCAAAAGAACAGCCTGCAGCGCTGTGCATATGCAGCCTCATTTACAGATTCCACTCCTCCATTATCAGCCGGATCATTATCCTCTCTGCTCCCTGCCCCTCGCCGCCTCACTTCTACCGGGACTCAGCGAAATCCACTCACCCAGGATTTTACATTTTTACATGCGAACCTGAAAACTAAAATAGCTCACCTCTGAGCGCGCAAGTCCACATGCAGGTGCAAAGTTTCTTGGAAGTTGAAACAAAGGACACACTCGACCGGCTCAGTCGAGAAAGCGAGACAGACAGAGACGCAGAAAGAGAGAGATGGATTTTTATTTTTATTTTTCAGTGTTCAGAAATTCAGAATAAAAAATTTAAGCTATAAAAAATTCAAACACTAAAAATTCAAGTTGCACAAACTCCAGAGGCCAAAATACGAGTTACAAAAATTTAAATTAAAAACAAACAAGGAAAAGAAACCGATTCTGTTTTAAATCGAACCAACATCCAGCCAATCAAGTTACGCTCCATTGGTCATGTGCTGTTTCACATATATATATATATAATGTTACAATGTTGGATGTCCAGACTAAACGTGGGTGAAGTTTCAAATCTGTAGGTAAAAGTATGTTGGAGTAATCCCCAGGCTTCTCAGCTCAGTCTGCGGGCTGCTGTGGACGCTCGCTTTCAGACAGACTTCTCAAGATGTTTCACTCTGTGATGTCACAAAGTGGAGGAACTTTATATTTGGGCATCTGCCCGAGACACAGCAGAACTTCCTGCCCCTGACGCAGTTCAAGGACAAGCCCACCCTGCCTCGGAAACTTTTTTTAACTTCGCCACTCTGCTCAACAGCTCTCCTCGTCAAGCTGGTTAAGAATGTCTTGCAGAAAGTGTTTCTTAGGTTGTGACGGACAGACATGAGTGTTTACTTTTCTGAAGGTCAAGGGCAGAAGACATTATCTCAAATCGAAAAAGTGTAGTTTACTCTTTGCCGAAAACTCTGTGAAATCTCCATTCACATGCGGAATGTCTGTGTGTGTGTGTGTGTGTGTGTGTGTGTTTTGACCTGCGCGATCCCGCCCACTGCCCATTTCGTCACCCCCCGGGTTGCCAGATAATGAAACAAATTGCCGCACAGGACTCGTTACTTGTCATTGTCAAAGCGCACGTCTTGCGCTCGAGTTGGTTCAGTGTCCTCAACCTGGCAACCCACGTGAGCTCCGTGACGACTGGAAGCGTAGCTCTGTTTGGGAATAGCTGAGTGTGGGTGGTTGAGCAAGTGAGTGAGAGAGACAGGAAGTGAGTGTGCGCGCATGATCAGCGAGAGTGTAATCGGTAACTGAAAATAACAGAACGACTGTGCAGTGAGGCTGTGTGTGTAATAAAGCCACGTACTCCTCAGGACTGCAGCCGCGTCTTGTTTCCTGCTCGCTTCTGTGAGTGTAAAGTGACGGGAGTTAGCCTCGAAGCTAGCGGCAGCTTTGACCCTGGAGCAGACCGATAAGTCTCCCCTTGTGCTTTTCGACCAAAGTCGGAACGTACACAGGCCGGGCGAAACAGGAAATAGCGCATTAAGCATTTCCTGTCAGAAAAGATTAGTGAAGGGAGTTAGTGATTGATTTCTTAAATGTGCTTCAGTAATTCTTTCTTCGATTGCATGCTGCTGTATTATTCCTGTTTCTTGTCAGAATGACAACCCTCTCCCACTCGCTTTCTGCCTTCTTTTTTTTCCCTGCCTCATCCGAACTCGTATTTCTGAGAGCTTCCCTCTGTTGTTATTCTTCTTGAACAATCCCACTGCTTATTCAGCCCTGTGAGATCCCACTAATAGACACAGTAGCTGCTGAGGCGTGGAGCTGTAGGTTACACCGAACCGACTCTAGGAAATATATTAGACAGCAGAATACAGCTCAGATTGTTGTGTCTGCATGTGTTAGACTCTGTGTGTGTGTGTGTGTGTGCTCTGTCAGATGTGACCATCTAAGCTGCGATTTTTTATTGAAATACTGAACATGCAGTCTGTTTGAGAAGGATAGACGGAGGGAAGGGGAATTTTGTTTCTCGGTTTATTGGTTTGGCATTTAGAGAGCGGAGAAATCCCTGGAAGAAGGAAGGAGGGAGGGAGGGGAATGTATCGAACAGAAGGGAGATAAAAAAGAGGGAGAAAGAGCCTATTCTCCTCCCCTCTGAGTGGTCTGCTCTCCAGAGAGAAATATACTGATTTGTGATTAATGAAAAGATGGAGAAGAGGCTTCCTCTCCTTCTTCCCCCTCCCCCACCTTTTACCTTTTGCTCTCTCTAACCTGACTCTCTCACCCGGAAAATCCATCCCGGTAATGATGTGTTGGGAATGATTACAGATAAAGAGAAAATCAGCCAATAAATAAAAGGGATGCAAAAACACTCTACAGTATTATCGCCGCACCAGCACTCTGCAGGAACGGAGATAACCTGTTATCATGAAGTAAACACATAACCTCTTGCAAAAGTCACGGCCTGCTCTTGTGCAACTTTCCCTCCACTTCTACATTAAGTTTGCATTAGCGCTAATTTAGCGCAGCAATGAGTACGCTTTAAATGATGCAGGCAGGTGATGCAGAGTGTTTTAAAGGGAGTTGTGTGGAGCTCCTTCATGCCTCATTAGCCGAGTAAACTGATATCAGCGGTTCTGTCCTTATTATCACCTCCACCACGCAGCACGCATCCCCGTCCTCTAAAGATATCACCGTACACGGCATCACTTTGGCCTCCTAATTCTCGGATGAATAAAAAGGGCAAGGGGAGCAAGTGGAAGGAAGTTTGTCTTTAAACTGTATTCACCAGGCAGGAATAAAAACAAGTGAAATAGCAGAGTTGTAAGATGTGTAGAAATGAAACAGAGGCGAGCGTAGGTGTCGTCATGAGAGAAGATCAGAAGCTACGGCGAAAAAAGCTGCACCTGCCTGTCGCGAGGGAGACTTCACAGGAAACGTGCTACAAGAAGCGTCATTCATAGAAATGACTGCGAAAGAGCAAAACTGATGTTAGCGTGTCAAAAGAGGAGACAGGAAAGCAGAGGCGTGAAAGGAAGGGATGGTAATTATGAGGAGAAGCAGCGTTTCTCCTGGAATGCGGGGTCTGATTGTACGCATAATGTCAGGGGGTTTTAAGGTGAAAGGAAGAGCCAGGCAGGGATAAGGCAGTGCAGAGGGGTCGCATAAAGGTGAAGGAGAGGAGAGACTGAGGAATGTAAACAGTGTAACCCAAGAGTCAAAAATTTTAAGATAATGAGACCATCACATAATTATCTACCGATTATCCTGTTTAGGGTTGCAGGGCGGCTGGAGTCTATCCCAGCTGTCCCTGCGAGAAGCGGGGTACACCCTGTGCTGACCGCCAGTCAATCACAGGGTGGACACATCAGCCAATTCAGAGGCTGCATCATTCGAAACACATATTTGAAGGCCGATTGCATCACATCGGAGGCTGTCCCATTTCGAAGGCTCGTTCAGATGCAGCCAACAAATGTGTCCTCCTTTTCCCGGGCCACGAAGGATCCATCGGGTGAATCCTTCATGGCCCAACGTATCCCAAGATTCATTGGGCGCCAAGTCAAACGAGATGGCGGACTCTTAACGACACTTTCAAATGTAAACGCTTTTGGTTTCAACTCAGTCGAATAGCCAGTGATACAAATGTTATAAATAGTAAAAGGGGCCTTGAAACAACGTATGTTTGACCGCTAACTACCTGTTGCTAGGCGACAGGAGCCGCGTTTGGTGACGCAAGGGTAAGGGAGGGAACAGCTTCTAACGCAAGCAGGAAATCCTCCGTAGACCAGGCCGTCTCATTTCAGTTCGGCCTTAGCGGTCTACGTAGACTACGAATGACTCATCCTCCGTAGACCGTGTCCTTCGAAGGATGTCGCCCCCAAATTGAGACAGACAACCTTTCACGCTCACTCTCAAACGTTACGGGCAATTTAAGTGTCACCAATGAACAAGCATGTCTTTGGACTGTGGGAGGAAGCTGGAGGGAACCCACACATGCACGGGGAGAACACGCAAACTCCACTCAGAAAGGCCCACTACATCTAAACCGGGATTCAGACCACGCACCTTCTAGCTGTGAGGCGACAGCGCTAACCACTGCATCCTGAAAGGAATCAGTCAATCAATATCTATTTAAATAGTGCCACATCACAACAAAAGTTCGCTCATTTTTATAGAAAGCCAACATTACTTGGCGACAGAGGGGAGAAAAACTTCCTTCTAACATTGGTGGACAGCCATCCGCCATAACATGCTGGGCACTAGGAGAGTTTGATACCGATGATAGCCTACATATCTTACTTCTTTTCACCAGCTGCTTCTGGGGAAGCTGCCCAGGTAACTCAGTCTTCTTTGGAATACTTGGAAGACCGTCCTAACCTTGTCCGCTATGCTGCCTCCGCACAGAACGCAGAGTAAAAACAATCATAAGAACGGGGGGAAAAAAGTAATGCAATACGATATTGCAGTACCCCAAACCATGGTCTCTAAAGGACCGTAAAGTTGCATCAACAACTCTACAAAACAACAGACAATCTAACCTTCAGCTGGGGTTTGTTGTTGTATCACACTGCCTGAGTTTCAGCTAGGTCTGTCTAATAAAGTGGCAAAAGTACTATTGAATTGAGTCAACTCATTTAGTATTCAGGTTTGTGTATTCAGTAATATAAAACCTGTTGTTGCAAACAGAAATAACTGTGTACCCTTGTTGTAAACTGAATGACAGCAGACGTACAGTCCCAGACTACAACGGCTGCATACTCACGACGCATTCAGGATTCACAGAGCAAACAGAGGATGCCTGACAGCTTTGATATGACAACACGTTTCCCTCTCACGTACTGCTCCGCCGTCTCAAAATCAGTTATTCTCTGGGTTCACGAACTCTGAGGAAACTAGAAAGTCGGAGAGTGAAAGAAAAAAAAAAACTATGTGGGAGAGAGGAGACGGCGAATGTGAGGGAATAAAAGAAAAGTCTTTCCAGGAACTCTACTGTACGACTCTTCAGCGACTTCACACTCCTGCCGGGAGAAACAGAGGTTTTGCTGAGGAAGGCGATCACGTCACTATTAAGATGAAGGCTTTTTAAGTGCTTTGTAGTAAGCAGATCTCACCTGGGAGTAGCAGAGGTAGAGAGTTCAGCAGGCACAAGCAAGGAGACGCTAACTAGTTTGGAGACTGGGAAGTTTTCCAGTTCCAGTTGTGTTTAATAATTGCGGACATGGAAAAACCACTGCTATAGGTTCCTGTCTGCCCTACGTTTATGTTAAATTAATTAAGCGTCCCTTTCTCTGCGCCGACCAGCTGCTTTAGTCTTCTATGTGGATAAATATTTCATCGGGTGATTTCCATTCTCCGGTAGGCAGCTGTCTCCCTGCCATAAAGGCCGGAATATGGAAATGACCATCGCCTCTCTGGCGCACGGTAAATGTATTCAAATCACACAGCATCAATCACAATATATATCTAATACACTTCTATACCACCATCCTTTATTTGCATATGTTTCAGAGACTTTTACAAATTCAATACTGTGCTCTTACCACTACCATTCGGAAAGTGGAAACGCTCGCTGCATGCATAATGCAGCACACGAGTCCTCGTTCAACCCAGCGGTGTTGGGGGGGTTTTTTTCAGCACAAATCCATCTTGTTCAGTGAACGAAGGCAGCACAGTACGCACAGCCACCATATTTCAGTCAACAGCCGTAATTAAATGACAAATGACTAAGCAGACGCTAATTTGTCGAGCAGGGGTTGATGTGATGTATCGCTGCAGTCGAGGGGCGTGAGGAGTGTTCGGTGGCACAGACATGTGCGGCAGGAGTGTCTTCTGGGAGATACGAGCGCTGAGATCTGACGGAATCACGTCGTTAAGGACATCCTGTTGTAGTCAAGTGCTTTCAAAACACAGCTGATTTATGGGGACTTCAGATGCATTTGTCTTAACAAGATAAGAATATCACAGGAACTCTTTAATATCATGTTACCCCAATGCAGTTAGCGAACATTACACCTTTGTATTAATACACAGTGCGTGTTAATACACTTGTAACACATCTTTATGTTACTATATAAACATCATTGTCTAATTTTCAGGGTGTATTTAAGTGGTTTTGAGAGGTTTTCATTCTTCTGCATGACGGTTTTTGAGGATGCGGTTTGTTCCGCTGTTGCATTATGTTTTATTAGATGTTACAATTTTCAGCCTGCCCTCACTGATATAAATTGGGTTCACAAAATAACAGAAGCATGTGTCAGCACAACAAACTGCAACCTTCAAAGTAAGTGGAATCAACACCTCTTTAAAACAGGGCGGCTGTGGCTCGGTGGTAGAGTCGGTTGTCTCTCAATCGGAAGGTTAGGAGGGTTCGATCCCTGACTGCTACAGCCGCATGTCCTTGGGCAGGACACTGAACCCCAATACTGGAAGGCATAACCATTGGTGTATGAATGTGCATAGATCCTGATTGGAGTTTGGCATAGGAGCCTTTGCCATCAGCTTGTGAATGTGACATGTAGTGTCTAAGTGCTATGTACAATGCATTTACCATTAAATGGCATCAACAAAAAACAGAGCATTATAACCTTCAAAGTAGGACATTATTGAAGGACTGTTGTAATACACTGCGTTTCTATAAGATCTATTAATCTGGCGCTGGTGTGTCTGTGTCCACGACTTGAGAAACTCTAGACAAATACTGTCTGAGAAGGAGATTAAAAGAGTTTTACGGAGTGCAAACTTCATTTCAAGCCAAGCAGACACATATTTCATCAAGTCGTGTTCGAGACCGACGCTAGCTTGTGTGAACGCTGCTGCGCCCGCATGTGCTATTAAGTTAAACTCACTGGAGCGTGCTTCCATACGGCCTGGCCTCAATGCAGCCGCTGTCATGCAAGCTCCAAGCGCTAAGATTAGCTAATTCACTTTTCGGTTGAGGAAGATTGCTCTGCACAAAAGGCACACTTTGTTCTGTCTAGCACTCGATTCTCTGTATGGGGGAATGGAAAGTCTGTCTACATTGCTGTGGTAAAGATTTTTGCTTGGACTAGGGTCAGAAACGGCCATATGGGACAACCCTAACCCACCATCTTTCCACAGTGTTTGCTCTTTTTTCTCCATGTCAAGAAAAGAGTCCATGTCTGTGGGCCAGAGCAAAAAAAGCTGACCCGGAACCCTGAACCCAAACCCCAAACCCCAACCCTAACCCTAACCCACCATCTTTCCATTGTATTTTTTGCTTTTTTCCTCTCTCCCTCTCTCTTTTACAGTAATTAAAAGCCCATATCAGTGGGCCAATGCAGAAAAAAAGCTGACCCTGAACCCCAACCCAACCCCTAACCCTAACCCTAGTCCAACCCTAACCCTAAGCAAAAACATAGCTAACGCTATGATGTTAAATGAGGAGAGGATTCTAAGTTGTGATATGTATTGAACACACTTTATAGGAAATCTACGTAGTATGAAATCAAGGGATTTACATGCATTTCCAAGTGAAAGCACTGCCATTATGCAGTGTTTACTGTGCTGCACTAGAAAGCAACAGCAATTCCACAATAACGTTGTACTTTAATCACAGGCAGCCCAAACAGGTGTCCTAACAGTTTGAAACTGTACCTGCGAGGGATTTTCCATAAACAACCTCCATGTCAGCGAAGCCGTGTTCGTTTCTGCACGGCTAATTATCCTCTAGCAGAGATTGGATCCAGCATTTGGATCCATTTCAACAAGCAGGCTGCGTGTGCTGAGCAGGAAATCACAAAAGGACACGCGGAAAACTTTTTGCATTCGCAGAGGAGCACTCAGGCAGATTAGTTTTACTTTGGTGTGAAAACACAGAGCGCTTATGCTTTTGTTTTAATGATGTTTCACTCGCAGGTCACTAAGATCACCTCACTTTCAGATCGTAATTGCGTTTGGTTGTGTTCTGTCTGAACGTGTTTGCGCGGCCAAGCCCACTCAACCCCTTGGTCCCAGCCGAAAACACATGTCCCTTTGATCAGCTCTGATGTTTAATTACACCAAACAAGATAAGACTGTGTCCTCCATCTGAACTGCTCCGGCTTTGTCTTCTACACTCCTATCTACTGCTAATAGAAAACAGCTGGGCATATCATGAAGAGGGATGAGATGTCTGATCCCAAAAGGTTTGCTATCATAGCTGCTTGTGCTCATCTTGAGCTGCTTTGTGGAGGCGGATGTACACCCGGTGTTCAGCGATGGGTTTTGTGCGGTCCATCAAGTGAGATGTTGTCATGGGAGGCAGCAGCGTGTCTCGCTGCTTTATTAACAGAGATGTACACCTTACAGGCAGAGGGTAAGACAGAGACAGAGCCCGCAGTTGGTTCCTAAACAGGGTATAAAATTGTGGACCGCTGTCTTATGATGAAAAAAAAAAGAATAACTGTATTAAACCAAGCTGCTGACAGAGATGAAAACAAATGACTCCATATTTCCCCACCCAACCTTAAACCACTCTGCATAGTAGCTCCAGCAGTAGCGAGGAGGGTGGACGGAGAATGTGAGTTATGGAATATGTAATGAATCGTCTCAATGACACCACTCGCTGCCAGATCCCATAGTTTAGCTCCATCCATCACTAAAGGAACATTTCAGACTCGTCCCCCGCGCGGCGTCTCATTTTGAAATATGAAAATCACAGCCACCGTGTCCGGTTTTAATACTGAAGCCATCGATTCACAGGCCGCTATCTCGCCACAGCCTTAATTACATGGTATCTCGTGTGCTATCTGGCCTCCCGTCTACGCAGGGCCATCATTCAGTATAAGATGAGTGAGATGAGCTTGTTCTAATTAAATAAGAGAGAGAGAAGAAGAGAGATTACAATAGCAGTGTGGGCAATATGACCTGGGTGGTTTAATGTCTATATTAGGCGGCTTTATGAACTGTTTAGAAGTGGAGTCACACTTAAGTTATATAAGAAACCTTGAAAATTATATGAAAACAACCTCAAGGGAGATACCTGTGGTAAACAAGCGTTGTTTGTTCAGCTATTAAAAAGGAAATATTGCAATATTTCATGCTTCAGAAACAGAATAATAAAGGGCAGGCAGAGTGTGATTCATCTTGTAAGTCACTCAGAACACAGCAACATAAAGGCACGGCTGCACATGCATGAACACAACAAAGGCTTTTGTGTTTGGTTTTAGAAAAGGAGAATTTCTGCATATTTTAAGGACATGAATACCTACCTTACTACCTTTTCTTATTGGTCACATTGGCAGAGATCCTAGACGGTGCCAAATTGGACATACCGTAGCCATGGAGAAGTCATGTGTAGGTGTGTTAGCTGCTTGAGTTCAGCATTTTTGCTGTCGCCATGTTGGTTTTTGTGGAGCCAGAAGTGAGGAGTTGGAAAAGGTAGCTTTAGGTCTCAACACAATTAAAATGGGTGAGTTATACAAAAATCTACCCCCATATACAGTAGTACATGAATGGAGAAATTAGCTCTCAGTCATCGAAGGCAGACTCCTATGCCGATGCAAAAAACAAGGGAACAAATTACACCCATACCAGCGTCCCTGCACTGGCTCCCCATTCAGCACCAAATCAATTACAGGACTCTTCTGTTTGTCTTTAAAGCCCTTCATGGCCCCGCTCCAAGCTATATTACAGAACTCATATCCCCATACGGTACAGCTAGGCCCCTCAGATCGTCTGATCGAGGGCAATTAACCATCCCACGATCGCAACTAAAACTGAGACAGGGCCTTCTCCGCAGCCACACCAAGACTCTGGAATAGCCTCCCATCAAATATAAGACCATAAGAATATCAGCAGAATCTCTTAACGACTTTAAAAGATGCCATCACCTCGCAGTTGATTCCTTACTTTAGTTTGTGTAATGAAAGCTTTCAGTCGTGCGTCAGTTTGGTGTATTTGTGTGCGTGTCTGTGGATGTGCACTCTATGTATTTGTGCATGTATTTCAAATATGCATGTCATGTGATCATCTTTAAATTGCTCTATCATTTGTTTCTCTTTCAAGTTTCTTCACGGTTTCAAACACTGTTTTGTTTTAAAGCGCTCCAAAATACATTTGACCTTTGACCTCTTGAGACTTAAACCGTTTACAAGCTGTAAACATTTCTGCTCTAAAGTTGGGCTTTTTAATATGGTGGCTAATGGTGATTGACTCACTTTCGGTGCCAGCCTCCAGTGGACATTTGAGGAACTGCAGTTTTGGCACTTTGGCTTTAGCTTCATTTTTAAGGCCCTTGTTAGTGATGAGAAGACAACATCGGACTCCTTTACTTTCACCCCAACACGGTAACAAATAAAATGAATGCTCTGTGTGCCGATAAGATGATGCCAGTAGTGGCAGAAAGCAGGCGGCCCCTGCAGAGAAAAAGGAAACATTTCTTTTTGTGTAACAACATGAGTGCTGCTGGAAATGCTTAAAAAATAGCACAGAATGGCACTGAAACAGTAAATATCTATAATCCCTGGCATTTCCCATGTCCCAGCACCCCCCACTATGGAACCAATCACTTTTCCTCCACACAGTATCCATTTGTGTTTGAGTGTGTGTGTGTGCATGTGTAGGTGGCCCCTGCTGGAAGGCATAGGTCTCAATCCTTGCGAGTGTTATCTCTTTAACCGAGCGTGGAGCCTCCTGTAGAGGTGATCAGCTGGGTAGCCATTTCTCTCGCAGTGGGACACACACACACACACACACGCACACACACACACACCAGTCATAAACCCTCATTGCTTTGCTTTTTTTCAAAAGGAAATCGAAGAGCTGCAGGAAATCTTTAGGGGGAAACATGTGGAAAGGAGGGATTAGGAGGAAGAAAGGAGCTGGAAGCGTTTGGTGAATGCAGTTTTATTGATTACAAGGACATCATTTTTGTTTCTTTAATTAACATCAAAGATATTCCTCCTCTTATGTCTCATCCAATCAGGTTGTGTATTCCTGCATGTACTCCCAACCAAGGTCAGATTGTGTTTAAAGGCTAGTGTGATCAAACGTGACCTGCTATTTGACTTGCAGGTCGTAGGTCAAGATTAAACCTGCTGAGACCTTGACCTCTTGGCTTGCTTTGGATGACCTTGAAAGGAATAACAACAAGATTTATGACTTCTTCTTCCTCAGGTAATATGCCTTTAAATGCAGTGGGGCCTAGGCACGCAGTACAGTTTCATTTTAAGTCGGATCTTATAGGTAACTTACCGTACAACACCTGCATGCCCACCGCTATCGCATCCATAGCCTCCCCCTCGCTCTACTGGGGCTTTATTCTTCACGCTGAAGACACAGGCAACCATCACAGCTCCGCCAGTCTCACAGCGCAGCGCGGCTTGTGACTTCACAGTGCTGAAATCAACTCGGATAAGAGGATTATGGGAGCGAGGACGAGTGAACAGGACGTTTAGTGTCGGCGCGGAAAAAACAGCCCGATCAGCAGCTGAGGGTTATTAGGGAAGCTCCCAGACTTATAGACTGGCGCCTTTCTCTCATTTACTTCTCCCTTTAGCTTCTTTTGCTTCTCTTTTCTGCCACTTTCCTGATTCTGCTTGACTTTTCGGGGAATCCAATCTCCTCGCTTTGGATCCCACTAATTTACTTACCGTCTACCTGTTATTTCTTGTGTAGTTTTTGCACCTTTTCTGTTTAATTTAGTTCTTCTTCCTCTAGTTTCCTGCGTCTACCTTCTTCCACTAATGTGCCAGCATGGGAATAATACCGCAGCTTGAATTCATGAAAAACTTTGTCTTAACTGCTGTCGGGTTAGTGGGAATACTGTATGTCCTCTTTTTAGTGCCAAGAAAATATATGTTCAGCTCCCCTGCCTTAATGTGTGTGGAACGGCTGAGTGCTGCAAAAAAAAAAAGAGCCGTAATTGCAGCGCATCTGAAAGGAGCGGGCAAAGTGACGATCCCCCGAGGACCCCCCGATACAAGAGCAGATAATTACTCAGAGAGAGACGGAGCGACACAGTCATCGCCTTGTTCTCCTTATGGAGCATCAGTCGCACTGCCTGGATGGATTATACTGTAAAAACGTGATACAGAGTCTGTTGGAACTTCCTCTTCAGATTTGTGTCTGTTTTCCGTGTGAGGTGTAATGTCTGATAAAGCACGGCCGCTGCTCTCAGTTACAGAGTGACTTTTACCGCCAGTCGGTCTTAATGTCACAGCGGAGAGCAGCAGGATGTTTTGTCCTCGGGGAGTGAGCAGACTTAAGTGCCTGGCTTGCTGTTTCATGTTTTCACTTTTTATTAGTTCATGCATTTTAAAGCCACTACTGCAGAGAGTGGTTTTAATGCAGTCACAACAGAAATGTATGATTTCAGATTTACTAAGATGACCTTTTGCTTTAGGAGAGAAGATTAAGCATGAAAGCTGCGTCAGCGAGGCCCAGACTCAAAGTACTAAAAGTATACAGCCAACACCTTCATGAATAAATACTAGTGTAGGTCCTGCTTTATGAGAGTAATGTCAGCATGATGTACGTTAAGTATAAAAGTACTTTACATCAGACTTTTTGATCATTTTTATCGTCTCAAATGATGTTTTTTAGATTAATTTGTTGGATTTTTGTCTTTATTCGATAGGACAGCTGACGAGATACACGAAATGTGGGGCGCAGAAAGTGGGGAATGACATGCACCAAATGATCAGCAGTCCGGGATTCGAGTCTTTAAGGGCCTGTGTCCACTAACACCGCTTTTTTGCTGGCAGCGTACACAACCTAAATTTCAGAGCGCTTCTCACCAGCGCTTACTGTTGCTAGGTTACGAAAGTTGTCTGGCGGCACTTCCCCTACCCTTTGTAGTGACCGTTAAACCTGTTTTAAATTGCTCTGTATGCCTAAGAATTACTTTCATTCTAGGAAATTTTACAAAGAAAACATAAAACGATGGAAAGGAATCATGTCCTGGCGTTAGCAGCAGTTCTACTCCTGGTAATTCTACCTTCGATAAAATGAAAAGATTAGCTTCTCCTCCAACATTGTTGTTGACAAAGTTGATATCAGAAGTCCTGCCCCTTCTTGATTTTGATTGGTCGGTGAGGAAGAATTGACACTGACGAGCGCGGCGGTGTTACAAAAGTGTGTGACCGCAGTGACAAAAAACTGTGTTTTTGCGCTGAGGACGCTGAGCTCTGAAAATGCTGAATGGGTAGAAAATAGGCGCTGCCAGCGCAAAAAAAGCTGTTAGTGGACACAGGCCCTAAAAGCTCAATCACAGGTCGAGTATATGAATATTTAAACCACAAAGTAACTTAAAGTGATTATCTCAAAGATTTTCATTTAAATAAATGTCTGTTCAGTCACTATCTATCGCAGAATGAGGTAACACAATGGTGATTGAGCCTATGGTCCACTGACGAAAGCCTTTGCATTTGCAGTATATAGTATTATTACAGATTGGGTGTCTGTGGCGACATTCGCGGAAAAAATCAGAAGTTAGTTAGTGCAGTTAGTGACGCATTTTCCATCAGCCAGCAGTGGTTGGTCTGCCAGAGAGGGTAGGCGGAGCTTAGCGGCTGCTTTTCTGCTCTCTGCAAGCGTTGCGAGTAAGCAGTAATCTACTATGGCTGAACAAACAAAGAAAAGATCGATGACGACAGATACAACTTCAAAAATAAGTGAAAATCCAAAGAAAAAGAAACAAATTTGACGCTCAGATGAAGGCAAACAGTCTAAAAAGGAAAGCGACAGTCAACGATGAAAATCAAGAGTTACAACCGTAACAAAGGGAGCCAACCGTGGATGACGTGTACTCTTGTAATTGCTGTTTATCGTCTTTAGAGACGCCAAAGAGAACGAAACTGAAATCTTCGAGATTGAATCTTTAAAACTATAGCTGTCAAATTATACTTTCCACTGCCGACAGCTGGTGTGGTTAAGTGCCATGTTCAAGGGCAGATGTAGAGCACTCATATAGACTGGGAACTGTTTATCATTCACACTCTGCCCTGCTTCTCCCAACTGGTCTCAGACTTGAAACTTTCCAATCATAAGCTCGCTTCCCTCCAGAGTGTCAGGCCTTTAGGCAACTGCTTATAATGCACTATAGTCAGTGTGTTTTGGCATGAGGACAGCGTCAGTGCAATTGTCTAAATAGCCTTTCACTAAACTGACATCTGATGTGATGAGGTGTTACAGACATGGTGCAGAGCCCTCTGAGTTAGCGCATTAGTGAGTAAGTGCAGCTTCATTTAGCTTCGACTCACTGAAACTCAGTCAACTTGCTCGCCGAGCCGAGGACCTCCACTCTTCTATCACGCTGATGATGACAACACGTTCGCTTAAATGCATTAACACAGAGATAAATGTAGAAACGGAGCAGGCAAAATCAATCAGACAGTAAATGGAATGCGGTTGTTTATTTGTTAAGAAGAAGAAGAGAGAGACAGATGATAGATTAGAGCCAATTATGGCTGAATGTATGTGCAGAGCAGAGGAGAAGAATGGAGTCAAGTTGATCGATGGATGAGAAAATGTCTGCACCAATCTTTCATATTAAATGTTGAGCATGGAGACAAATAAGCTGGTTTGCAGATAAATTGTTTTGTTTTGCACACACACACACACACACACACACACAATTACACATCATTCAGTAGGCCTTTTAAAACCGCTGCCTTTAACTGTGATGTTTCTGCAGTTTGTACACGTGTACGACTTCACACACACACACACACACTCATGCACGATGCATCTTTAAGCAAAGCTTTCAACATCAAAACCTTGTGCTGTCTCGTGTGTGATTTTCTTTGCATATACAAAAAACGTTTCTAAGCTTCAGTTCGCACTCAGTCAGACTCCCGAAAAGCCATTTACTCGCTCAGCAGGGGGGCCAAGGTATTCATTCCCCATTCCAGTGGCATTTGTGACTCCAATCATCTTTCACTTGTATCGCTTTTGTGTAATTCGGCCAAGAAATAAGGAATTTAGAGTAGGTCTGTGAAGTCCATCAAACGGTAACACCAGCAGCGTCACCTCTGGCATTCAGCTCTGCAGGTGTCAAAGCCTAACAGTTGTCGTGTTTAGTGCGCCGGACTGAGCGGTTAGGATTACATCATAGCTGTTCTTGGCCTTCACTGAGCATTCCTGCGACTGTCTCATGTTAACCAGCCCTGTTGCGAAGGTCCCCTGCCCTCAATATGTTGTTGACAATCGTACACTGTAGGCGCAGCCGTCCTTTAATCTCCCGGCAGCTTTATGTGAAGTGATATTCCCTGAGAAATAAAAACTCAAAGGCTTTTTTTAAACTGAAAAATGTCATCTAGGGGCGGAAAATTATTTTTCAGATTTTTCTATCTCCTCCGCCAGAGAAAACCAATTTCGCTTTTATTGTCATATTTCCAGCAAATGAATTGAAGTTTCTTTCTATGGCGGGGAAAAAGTTCTAATCCTTATTGCTACAGGCAGAGAAATAATTGAGTCGGAGAGAGGTCAACACACGAGCACACTTAAAGTTAATGGCACACACACACTGGTTTTAAGACACATGTACATACACAGACAGACATGAAGTGCATGCATACATGTGAAGCATCTACACAGACCAGCACACACACATACATGTAAATACACAAACTCGTGCAGAAGTATGTTTTTATAATTGGGCTACAATTACTATTACCTTCATTGTTGCGTGCAGTCTCTACAGTCAAGCAAGTTTTCAGTGATCTGCACTGCTGTGCATTAAGCTAAATGCTAATATCAGCAAGCTAGAGTTAGCATGATAACAACTACGAATTGGAACTAAACACAAAGCTAAGCTAAAGCCCTTTTTACATTGCAGCTCCATCATAGTGCCGTAACAATGCTCCACCTTTGTCATTTCACATAGAACCACGCCACGCCGGCGTGAAGCCGCCCCCGTTTTAATACAGCGTTCCTGCAAAAGCAAAACGTGCAGTAGTTCTAAACAGCTCGTGCTTCGCTTACACACACACAGCACTGTTCTGCCCTGTCTGCTCTGCCGTTTCCACTGACGCCGTTCCGCCTCTGTTACTACCTCCGGTTCTGGCTCAGAGGCGTAACAACTTCGCCCCACTATTCCACCTCTGTGCATTTTACACAGAAGATGAAAAGTAACAGGTGTCATAATCCCACTTCGAACTGGCAGTGTTTAAGGGGTTAAAGGCTCATGGGAATATCATTAGTTTAACTCAAATGTAGGCCTGATGATGGTGCTAGCTAGATGAAGAGTTACGGGAATCAAAGTAGTTCGTATTCGTCCTCTTGGGACCATAAATATCTTAGTTTCATGATCAAAGTAGGAATCTGGACAAATAGACCAATCCTTTTTTTCTCTGAACAACAGTGCAAAAGCATACAACATATTAGATATACACTATGTGCTTATTTAGATCAGAGAGAGGCAGCGCATGATCACATTATGAAGCTGGAAGCAACAAACGTTTGGCCTGATTCTGCTCTATGAAGGATTAATAGCGTTTGTTCTGTGAATCAGTGAATAAATATACGCAAATGTTACAGCCATCTGCAAACCAATAGTTAAATACAATAAATACAATGGATGTCATATTGGAGGATATGAAATGTTGAGGTGTGGTCTGAAATCCCAGCGTGCTTTATGAATGCATGGTGGGCACTGACATGCTCACTGGAGCAGATCTAAACATTGCCATGGTCTTACTCAGTAATATTTGTGTGCGGACGTGAATAATCATGCAGTGGCGCCCCCCCCCCGACTGTGGTGCCGGGGGGAAATCATGCCGAACAGCACCCAGCGGGGATCCTTCCATTCCATTAGCTAAAGTACAGGTAGATCTGGCCTGACTGTCTGACTCCCACTGTCACGTCCATAGAGGCAAATGTGTGTTAGTTCATGTTTGCAGGCAGGTATGTGTGTGTGCAAGCTACGGTCACGCTGTTCTGCCTGCAAACACCTCCCTGATATGTGGCCATTAATCATTGAGCCAGCCCTATAAATACCTTCTTAAGGGATTTCTCTTGTGTGAGAGTGCGGCTGTAATCAAGCAAAAGAAGAGGCCCTTTGGTCTCCTCTCTCTGTCTTTTCTCCCTCCCTTCATTCCTTTGTTGTAGAGGAGAAATGAAGGCTGTTATTGAAGCTTTCATCCATACGCGTCCTTGCCTCACCTCTCTGATGAACGCTCCCTCAGACCTGCAGAGAAATACTTTGATTGAAGGTGACAGCTGCCAATAGTCATGGATTTTCCCCCCTTTGTTCCAAAGTGTGTGTGTGTGTGTTTGCATGCGGGAGTGCCAGTGCCCGTCCGCTTGTACGCTTGAATGCGGTTGGTCCGTCTGTCAGCCAGGTTTCATTCATTAGGATCATATCCAAATCACACCAACTCAACCTCTCATCTCTCATTTAGTCTGATGGACAGCCGCTCGGGGAAACTCAGAGGAGACACGTCCTGCTCACTCACTCTGTTTGTTTGCGCTTGCATGACTATACGTGCATGATCATGGACATCTGAAGGGCAGCGAGTTTAAAACTGCACTTTCTCCTCTTTAAAATGAGCACAACATTTCAATAACTACTCTCGGTCAAACAGCACAATCCGGTGATATCCAAACTAAACAGATAATATTCCAGTTGAGCCTGGTGGGCACCATCGATTGTCCTTAAAGCCCAGTTTGCCAAAACCACTCAGCTCATGTTCCATGACTGTATAGCAGCATATTTAACAAGCTGTGGGTGTAATTACACAAAGATGATTAGCGAGAGAGAGAATAGGTTGGCTGTACATCTTCTGGACTGGCAGCAGTAATAAAGCTGCTTAGAGAACTGTATTGAACTTCATTAAGAATGTACCTGCTTTTAAGCCTGACATTCACAGATGTAACATGACAGTAGAAAGGGGCATTTTAATGTCTAGCTTTGGCTTTTAAAATTGATTGGAAATGTATTTTTTATTCTCTGTTTCATCCTTTTGATCAGGGTAGATTGTCCCTTCTAGCAAGGTTCTGCTAAAGAGCATCCTTAGTAGCTGAAATATTTTAACATTGTGGGAAATGTGCTTGTTTGCTTGCTTACCAAGAGTTGAGTCGAAGATGAGAAGATTGTTACCACTCTTATATCTCTGTTACATATATGATCCTTCAGTCAAGCTTAGCTTAGCCTAAAGACTCAAAACAGGGGGAAACAAATAGCCCAGGCAAGAGGGAGTCCTGCACATCTCCCCCATCTTTATGCTAGCAAGACTTCTGCTAGCATAAAGATCATCCCAAGTAACCAGGATATTTTAACATTGTGGGAAATATGCTTGCTCGCTTGCTTACCAAGAGTTGAGTCGAAGATGAGAAGATTGCTACCACTCTCATATCTCTGTTACCTGTATGTACCTTAAGTCTGGAGACAGTTAGCTTAGCTTAGTGTGACTAAAAACTGGGGGAACAAATAGCATAGCCAGGCTAGCTGTTCCACTAGGTCTTCCATCTGCTGGCTCAAGCTTCATATTTAATGGACAGGCATGACAGATGGATCAATATACTCATCTAACTCTTGGACAGAAAGAGAATACATGAGAAACTTGTGAGACTTTTTGGAAACAAGGGCCACATCAATTTCATTTTGTTATGATCTTTAAGCTAGCAAGATTTCTGCTAGCATAAAGATCGCCCTTAGTAACCAGGATATTTTCACATCGTGGGAAATATGTTTGTTCACTTTCTTGTCAAGAGTTGAGTCGAAGATGAGAAGAGTGGTACCACTCAACAGTTAGCTTAGCTTAGCGTAAAACTCAAAACAGAGGTAAACAAATAGCCTGGGCCAGAGATAGTCCTGCAGGTATCCCCCCATAAAACCACAACTTGTCATTGCTCTAGTTTGTTACTTTGTTGTAAGGACTAATTAAACTACATAGAATTTGTTCAAGGGAGGTTTAGAGGTACTGCTAGCGCACAAAGCCATGCTAGCTGTTTCCACATTTCCAGTATTAGTGCTAAGCTAATCCTTCAATCTTCTGTCTCTAGCTTTGTGTTTAACGGACAGGCATGAAAGTCGAATCAATACAGTCATCTTACTCTCGGAAAGAAAGAGAATGAATGTGGAACTTTTTGGAAACAAGGGCCAGATCAGTTTCACTTCCTTTGGGGAATAACTGGTTTGCTAACTGTAACTTCACCTGAAAGCTGAAATCAGTGGAATCCCTTCATTCCGTTCACAGCTCGGCGTATCATCCTGCTCATATCAGAGACAGCACAAAGCGGAACAATAGCTTCAGTCTGATCTGACATCAGCATAATTCATAAAGCTCTGCAGGCGTATCAGTGTCACACATGTGCCAGTGCTGTTTAATTACTAGGCAGAGATAATCCACAGGTAATTACTCCTTTTTTATTAATTTCCATTCTTAATGTCTCCATATCCAATCATTTAGTTTGTCTCAGCTGCTGATGGGCTGAGTTTGAAGGCGTTTGTATTTAGTGAGGAATCATTTCAAATGTAGCATTGTCTTATTGCACGGTGAGCCATTAGACTGGTGTAAATAATATGCTAAGTTGGAATAACTTCAGGCAACAATATATGGCTCTAATATATTCTAAATCCAGCAGCCACTATAATTGTTGGCTCTGTGCCTGGAGCAATTATGTATCAACACTTTACAGCCAAGTCTTGGTTCCAAATATGAAATCCCATGGTGTATTAGCTTTTTCTCCCTTTACCTTCGAATGCTTCAGTGTGTCTGAGAGCTGTTTTTATAGCTGCGTTTGTCAAGTGGACTATCAGCCAGTCTGAAGTGATGTTATGGAGCTCGACCTTCTCATGCTTTAGTTTATATTTTACCATGGTTTGTAAATGGGTGTTGCGTGAAAAGAGAACCAGATACGAGTAGAAAACTCCCCAAAAAAAGTAAAGGAGACAACAAAGTTACACAAGAACAAAAATGCTGTGGAGCAGATACCGAGGGCAGCGTCATTACGTTTCACTTCCTCGGACATCATTCTCCCTCGTCCAATTAAGCCGTCCGGACACACATCTTTGCAGACGGGATGGAGCTGCTCAGCTAAGACCCTGAACGTCTCCCAATGGTCCAGTTTCTCTGGATAAGCAAGTGGATCAGCGCAACGCGCGGCACCGCTGAATCTGAGAGCCTGGGACCTGCTTTGTCAAGTTGAGGGAGCTCCAGCTGTTCTGTTGCTTTAAGGAAGTGAGAGCGCATCCTTTACCCGAGCAAAATGAGCTCGCCTGGAGAGAAGGAGAGCGTGTAGATTTATAGCGGGCACTTTCAGCTCGAGCCAAATGGTTCTGTGATGCTATCGGGCCTCGAAGCACCAGAGACGCAGCCCTTTGTCTGTCAGAGACTTACACATACAGTGCACGGGAAGATATCCAGTTTATCTCCCTTATCCTCATCCATCTTCCATCTCCATAAATATATAAATACAGAGGGTGTGAAAAATGTACAACTACACAGTACAAACCTCACCAACAAACACCAGCCCTGCATATTTCATTCACTGCATCAGTTGTTTCCTTGTCTTGCATCATAACAACAACTCTCAAGGTGTGCGGGAAACCCGACCATGACTCGGCTCTTTGCTGATGACTCATCCTCATCCTGCCCAAATCTCCAGGGCTGTTCCCATAAATCAGAGGGTCCACATTTACGTACACCAGCGTAATCACTGTCTCGCAGCAGGATATTTGAAACCCTGAAATTAATTTGAAAGTAGTTGGATTTGATCAGCGGTGATGCAGCTGATTTCCTCAATGTGCTGAGCTCTACGGGCTGAGAAATGAGGAAAGTACAGTGTCTGTCTGTGTGTGTGTGTGTGTGAGAGAGAGAGAGAGAGAGAGAGGCAGAGAAGGTGCTCACATCAAGCAATTCCTGGATGTGTGTGTGTGCATGTGTGTGTGTGTGTGTAGAGACAGTAAGATTGTTGCTAGGATGCACATCTCTCTCCCCAAAGGAAATGAAATCTGGATGACGGTACAGCAGCCATCAATTAATCCTTCATGAAGTCAGGACAGTGTCACACACACACATGCATTGCAGCACACACACACACACACACACACACAGCAGTAATCTAGCAGTATTCCAGACTGCCGTAAGGTAACCGAGATCTGAAACAAGCATTTAACAATTTCTATTTATACCCGACCTTTACCGGAACCTTCTGAGGTCTGTGTGTTTGCGCAAGTTCATTCATATAAAGGAGCGTCATCAAGCTAGAAAAACTGCATATATCAAACGCTGGGCTACAGGAGCGAACACCCACACAGTAACACAATTACCGGCGAGTTTATGCAGTAAGTTATTGGCCTTATTGAACCGCAAAACAGAACGAATGTAAGAGCCAGACGGCTTTAGTGGCTTATGAATAATGATTTCTCGGCGAGGTAATTTGATTTAGCATCGCGTACTTTAAGCTACTTTTTCTTCATCGGTGAATTGATTCCCAAGGTTGAGAGACAGCAGGATGATAGTACTCCGGGGTTGTTTGAACTCCTTTTTCTTTATTAACCACTTTGTAAGTGGAGGAGATTGAAAGAAGCAGACAGAGAGGTGGACGCTGAGAGAGAGGCCGGCATAAACATACTGTAAGACCCATCAATATCGCAGCAGCGCTAATTATTCTCATAGCTAGTGATGTGATGGCTCGGTGCTTTGTCTCCTTTACTCCAGCGTCCCTCTCGGCTTCATCCCATTATATACCTTGCACACAGTCTATTGCGTTAACTCTGCTGCCATTCCTCTTCATCAGCAGATCGACTTTTGATGCGCTTTTGCCCCGCGTGAAGCATCGGGCCTGCCCGGAAGAGGCAGAAAATGGAAGTGGACGGACACAGAAGTAGATTTAGCGCCTTGGTATTGAACCACCGGTTGCAGCTTTTGGGGGTTTATGACAGCCAGGGAAGCCTTGTCAAAGAAATGGGATGCTGTAATTCTTCTGACAAGCGCAAGCAGACACAAAGCGCAAGGGCTTTGTATCTATATGCAATGGGGGAAAAGAAGCCCGCGTAGTGTATTTTGCGACTGATTCCGCCGAGGTGTTATGTATACATTGGCAGAGAGCATAAGATAAACAGTGAATATAAGAAGAGCTTGTTCACCCGCGTATCCTCCCAAGAGTACGGTTCCTTTTATACATGACAGAAATATCAAAGGCCCGTTTGATCTCACCGCCGGCTTTTCACCCTGCGAAACAAATCGACACGGTTCAGGGCTTTTTTTCTTCTTCTTCTGAATAGCTGCTTGTTGGAGTTTTGATGATGAAATGTTGCAGCCTGTTCAATCCCTCATGCTCTGAATTTCTCAGCTCCTCCCTTTGGTGCTCCTTTCTTTTACTAGTTCCCTCTCAAGTCTTACTCACTCCTTCTCCATGGTTCAACATCTCACCTCGTGTGGATTTACAACTGTACGGGAGAGGAGAAGTGGAAGCAGATAAAAGTAAAGCGAAATGTAGAGCAATATGCCAGCGTAGTTAGATCTAAATGCTCGCCATCACACCCCCGTCCAATCTTATTGCCACACACTCCCACTGTAACAGGCTCTTAACCGTTCCGTCTGGTCCAAGCTACTCTCAGCGCGCTTAATGTCCACCAATTAGGCCCGGGCTCATTTTGGACTGAGCTCGTCTGATTATTTGTCATCCGTCCCATCAGAGCCGTGTTGCTGGACTCATAACTGCTACTTAATTGGCTAGGAGACAGAACGCTGGGTCTGTATGGGTGCTTAGGCGGGTTACTGACTGATGATGATGGCTAGTGTGGGACTGAGAGAGCCTATCTGTGGGGTAATGGAGACTGAATGGATGGTGCCCCACAGATGCCTTCTATGCTGGCTATTTAGCCCATATAAGCCCTCATGTCTAGACTGGTGGTGCTTATTAGAGTCGGCCAAGTACATGGTGGTTTCTGCGCTCCATGATTAAACTTAAACATGGCAGCCAGAGTGCGCCACATGGCGGAGGAGAGTCAGTGTGACGGGACAGAGAGCGTACAACTTTCCAGACAGATAAATTGACATAAATATTCAGTGTACTGTTCAGTATGACCATTTTAATTGTGGACCAAACTTGGTGAGGAAACACTCCCTTCTAAAGCAAACCTCCATACACTGCTCTTTAGCAAGGCACTAAAAGATACCCTCATTCATGTTCATTTCTCGCCATTAAAGCTGTGTCCCAATTCAGGGGCTGCATCCTTCAAAGGGCAAATTTGAAGGCCGAGTGGTGCCTCGAAGGCTGTCCCATTTCGAAGGCTCCTTCAGATGCGGGTTCAATCGAATAGCTAGCCTCACATACTGTATATAAAAAAAAAAGGATAGGGCCCTTGAAACAAATTATCTTACCCACTAGCTACCTGTTGCTAGTCGACAGGAGCTGCGTCTGGTGACAAACAGGAATACCTCTGTAGACCAGACCGTCTCATTTCAGTTCGGCTTTAGCGATCTACGCAGGCTTCGAATGGCTCTTCCTCCGTAGGCCGCATCCCTTGAAATGGACACAGCTAATGTGTGTCTTCAGTTTGGTCAATAAATCCCATTGAAAGACCACAACCATTTTTATACGTACTACTAAGTAGTTTGTTTATACAAAGCCTGAAATAGCTTTTTCCTCAGTGCCTGCGCCATGATGGCCACAAACGTGGTTATATTTGGGTGGATTTTATTTAACTTTTAATAAAAGTTGAAGTACACACACAAGACCTGTTTATATCTCAAATGGGCTCCAGGAAGGCAGTGGGAGTCAGAAAGTACACTATTGAGAGATGGAAACATGTTTAGTGTGGTCTTTTTATGATAAATGTGGACAATGACTTCATAATTGGATAATTGGACTGTGATTGACTGTCGATCAGTCCAGGGTGTGTCCCGCCTCTCGGCCAATGAAAGCTGGCATAAGCTCCAGCCCCCCGCGACCCTGAATGTTGACCCTGTATGGATGGATGGCCTCATTCGGTCAGCCAGCTTTGTTTTCTGCACTGACAAAGTTTTTCTTAGTTTTTCTTTTACTGCAACCAACTACTCATGAGATAATTGGCAGGAAACCTAATGTCTGCTCCACCTTTAATTTGAGACATGGCCAATCTTCTTTACTTTTTTTGGCTCCGACATTTTCTGTACTTTCTCTACAGACAGCAGCAGTCTATAGAGGAGCGCCCATTTGCTTGTGTGTCCACCGCTCATTGCTCCATAACACACTAGTGTTCAAATATTATGGTATCTTAAACTCCCAGTAGAGCGGCTCATTGGCCAACAATGGGCCGTTGTAGTTGCATTAGGTGTGTATATATTTTGGAGCTCACAAATGTGATGTGCAATGCTGGCAAATAAGATAAGTGGTCTGCCAACTTTCCCTGGGTAAATAATGCTTCGAAATAAACAGATAGAGCCAGTGTTTTGTCGATTGGGACAGATGGACTACACCTCAGCAGATAAGACGGCGAAATGCAAACAGATAAACAGTCGGGCTGATAAGACCCTTTGGATCAAGCTGCGAATGACTGGATTTGGCTCAACAGACAAGTGGAAGGAGCAGCGGCAGTGGAAGGAAGAGCTGATATGGTGTGGAAATAAAGGACAACAGAGGGGGCCCTGGCTGCTTCCAGAAATAGAAAAAGCAGCCAATATGTCCCAGAGTGCACGTTGGAAGACGACAGGACGAGAGTGTGAGGAAAGAGGAAAAGCAATGGTGGAGAACAAGGGGTCGTAACTGCTACAGCTTGTATGGAGTCAGACTGAATCTGTTAATTTCACACCTCGCTTCCATGTCCACTCTCTCCTCTTCGGCTGCTTTATCGTACAAGTCCTGTTATATTAAGGAACAGGAACATATTCTGCAGCCACTCTCCCATGTACTGTAACCATAACAACCTGGGGAGGGATCATTGTTCTCATATCCCATCCTACACTTGTGCACTGTTTCTGCTGTTGTTCACTAGAGGCCATTGTCTGAGCCCTTTTTCACCTTCATTTGGAGAGTACGGCTCCCAAACACAGTCACCCTTGTTTCTGCTAAAGCTAGAGTCTCCTCTGATTCACACATTGTTACTGGACCAGCTCTTATTTTCAATGGCCATTGGAGAGCTCCATTAGACAGTAACATGTGCCAACATCCTCTTATTGTGACCAACCAACAGGAGTCAACAGGGCTTCAGCATTGAAGCAAATGAGCCCGGTAGCAGGGGTGTGCACCCTCGACGCCTCCTCACCAAGGCTGTGTGAAGAGAGTGAGATACAACTCAGCAAAGCTTTTTAACTAAACCATCATTATTAAAGAGCTAAGACCACTGTCAGGCAACCATTGTTACTCAGAATGTTAAACAATGACGGATTTGTTTTCTCTTTAGATATTTCTTGTGAGCCAAGATTAGGTATTTTCATGTCATGTCGTGTTATCGTGCAAAGAGCAGCAGGCCAGGTAGAGAAAAACTAATGCACATATGCAAAAGGTGACTCTAGTTTTTGGCTACCGTTGGCTAATTCAAATCAATGGGTCTATCTTACTGTGTTTACACCGAACACGAATCAAATATTCACCTTGCGTAACTCGTGCGAGTTTGACCGCCGAGTCAAAATTTGCGTTTAAAAAACAGGCAAATATTTCCCCCTCGCTTCTGGAATGGAGGAGAGGAAGCGGGGCTTATCTCCATGGTTACCAACGGCGTCAGGAGAATCTTGATGTTGATAGGCTTTCGCTACACCACGTGACGCAAATTCACCAAGGAAGTTACATTTTTTCAACTCACGCAAATTCACGTCGCAATCATTGACTTTGTAAGGAACCTTGCCGCAGATTCGTTAGAGGGTCATATGCAGTACTTAAAATATACCCATGGCCAGTGTTGTGTCTGAACATGTTCATTGAACGTGCTCATATTTTTGGTGACCCGTGAACTGGACGAATCAATTTGCAACTCATGACCAAGAACGTGAGCGTAGTTCACTTTGGAGACAGTGACCGACCGCTCACGTTCCGAGAGGCGTCGCCAAGCACTGTGCTTTTTTATGGCAGCGCCTGGCATGCATCCGGCAGGGCTAATGCTGATAGCAATTCAGACAATTCAGCTACCAGCACTGCAGACGCCAGTTCTTATGAACATTTGAGTTTTATGAACAAATCAATATCAGAAATCTCACTTTTTTCCTGCAAAGTGTGTCCGTCGGGTCCGATAACACAAGTCTGAACGTCACATCAGCAATGAAACGACACATTGAGTTGAAGCATTCGGCCAGTCTTGGGAAATCACTGCGAGTTAATAATGACTACAAGAAATCTTAATTACTACTGAAAAAAAGTAGCTTGGTGCACTTAAAAAAAAAGAATGTGAACTAGTTCATTATTTAAAAGTCACATCATATATAATATTGGTTAGTTATCTCTTCTTGCAGTGATTAATATGGATGGAATGGAATTTTGGTTTGAGCTAAAGCTGATTACCATTAATCAGTTTCTGACACGACCTCAACTTTGACCTTTTGACCTCATTTTTGCCACATAGCTCTTGATATCATTAGCTCGATACTTTAGTGATCAAGCTTTAATCTCCTAAAAACTATACAATTATATTCATGATATTTTGTTAGTGAAGAAAGGTAACCACGCCGCAGCAGCAGTGTCGTCGTTTCTGCGGTGTGTCACTTCATCCTGTAACTATTGGAAGACTATTTAGCTATCTGTCTCTGTGTGTGTGTGTGTTCGTGTGTGTGTGTGTGTGTGCCATCATTGGAGACTTTTTCCATTGTTGTACTCACCCACTGCCATGGGGCCCAAACAGGCACTGACTGGGAGAAAAGGGAGAGACCAGAACTCAGAAGGAAGAAAAGAGCAGTGGAAACAGATAAGAAGCATATAGGCGACAAAAGAAAACACGCACGCACACGCTGAGTAAAGGAAAGCTGTCTGAGTAAAACCAAAAGCACCCTTATGGAACTAAAACGTAAAAAGGTCAGCCTGTCTGTTAGAGAGAAGCGTTCCTCAGGGCTCTGCAGCTTGATCTTTACCCCATCTTGTTTTCTGAACATGTTTTTACCACCTGCAATTTCCTTCTATTTCCCTCCAAGGCAGCAATGTGCCGTTTATTCAGGCACCTGTACAGTCCTCTGAATAACCTCAAAGGGGGCAGTAAAAGACATTAGAAGCAGGGTTTACTGTATAAGTGGGAAATACATAATGCAAAGAGCTTGAACCCACATTACAAACACGATCCGCAACTTGTCTTCCTCCTCCTCTTTCTTTAAACTTTCTCCTCGCCTCTCTCAGGGGGAGTAACCTCTAGCAGACAAACAGCAGACTGGATGCTACATATCTTCTTTATTTCTTCCCCTTATTCCCTCGCTCGCTCCCTCTCTCCGTGCCGCTCTCTCCGTTCTGTGGTGATGTCATTGATGCAGAGATAAATATGTTGCTTTAAAGACCGGCTCGCTGCTGAGGGACGGTCCGCAGTGCAGAGAGGTGGAGGGAGGGAGGCTGAGCAGAATGAAGCAGTGTGATACAAACAGGAGGACGGAGCAACTTAGTTTGAAGCGGGCTCTGCTCTAATGGCGCATACTCGCTTGTGATGCATGACAGACAAGCGGAGACGGGGTGAGTGGCAGAGAGAGAAGAAGGGGGAAATAGTCAGTTCATGTTTTAAATATGCCTCGCTGCTCGCTGGTCACAAATCAATGGGCTAAGCTTTAGTGAAATCAGCAGCCGGGATCCTGTGGTAGAGATTTAAATAATGATCTACAGAACTTCTACACACACACATGTCAAACCACGCCCCTCCACACGCACACAAGTATTCACTTCAGCACACAGAAGAAGCAGGCTGGGTTTGGGGCGCGTGCAGACGTCTTGCAGTAGAGGTGATTTATAGCCCGCCAGCTCATTCCTAGATGAATTCTCCCATGAATCATTGCACCTGCAGTGGTGATGGCAGACAGGGCTGTGTCACTAGCTTCTTTTTTTTTTGTTTGGCCCGGTATGACTGTGTTTGGTAGGGTTTGTTTTTGTAGCTGTGTACCTCCTTTCTAAAGTGCATACACAGAGAGCTCGAGTTTGTTTTTCTTTCTGACATCTTAAAGTCATGTCTGCCTGACCTGTGCCAGGCTGGGGGATGATGAAGATGTGGAAAAAGAAAGAGGCAGCTAGGTGTGCATGTTTACTGCAGAAACTGAAGACTGCATAAAAGAAGCGGTGAAGCCTCCAGATCTGAAGAGTGAATCTAATGCGAGCGGTCGAATGGCCAGCAGGGGGGGACGGCCTCTTGTCCATATATGGTCACTTCTGGCTAACGCCAACCCGGAGGACTCAAAACAGTGGTCGACTGAGTAAGAGGTGACTCAACAGCGGCTACGTCCACTTGTACAGTCAGCGGCTGAAATCTTCATCATAAACTGTATCGGTCCGAATATAAGACAGGGTTTTTTCCCACGACATACATCTGAAAAAGTTGGATCGTCTTTTAATTGGGGTCAGGACTATCAGCATACGTTCACAACAGTAGACGGCCCCACTTATCTACATGTCTGAGGCCAGCCGTCACTCGCATCTACAGTGCCAGGGGTATGAAAGATGGAGAGACACGGTGATCGTCCAAAAGTAGGCCAAGTTAGCCCAACTGAGGCGGAGTAATGACGTCAATTCTAAAATAGTTGTTGTCACAGAGTGTAACATCTGAAAATGGCATGCCAAAAAATATCATGGGCCACGGTAGTGCCGCGTAGCTCCATGCCCTGTCCTTTTGCAGTCTCAGCCGTTCTTAGCCTGGCTCTCTGCACCTTGGTCAAGCTGCAGCCTGCCCTCCTCAGCCCGAAAAACACCTTACAATGCGAACAGTCTTACCTAACAGATGGTAACAGAGAAAATTGTACCGTGGTCCTCGAAGGGGCCGCTTCCAAGAGACTGACAGGAGAGTGTGTTACTGAAAAACAGAACAAAGGTACGCCCCTTACCAGAGTTGTTATCCAGCTGTTTAAAGACAAATAGACCTCACTTCACTTCGATGGTTAATGATTTATTGAAATGTTGAAAGGCTTCCTGGCAGTCACAAGAACATGCATTGAGGTCCGGCTCAACAGCTCGACCTCTGTTTTTGATCAGTGTCTCTGCAGGGGTGCAAAGTAACCAAATTGTTTTTGTAAGATCATGGTGCTTTCATTCTATTTTTGGTTAACAAATACAAGAAGACGTACAGAGTGTACTTAAGGGACGAGGGCTATCATTCATTGTCCATCGCACAACAAAAAGTGTCCTTGCCATCAAGAGGCCGCCACTGTCCCCTCTCCCATCTCTGCTCTCTGTCTTCTTGGCTCCAGCCCTCTGAAAGTTTCATATTAGATAAGCTGCCGGCTTCACCCTTAAAAGTCCAAATTAAACTTTCCAAATTAAAATGGCCGTAAGGGTCTGTGTGACCTAATTCATCTTCAGTCCACGAGTGTCTGCGCAGAATGTCCAGCAGAAGCCGAAAATGTATGGCGCTCAATCTGTGAAGACGTCCACGTCTACAGACGCCCTGTTTCTTATAGTGAAATGTGCACACATACAGTTGTGCTCGTGTGTTCCTGGCTGCACATAAGTCACGGTTCAAACTGCAAAGTGTGTGTTTAAACATAGCGTGAACTATATCCAGCACAGCCCTCTCTGCCCTTATTTGCTGTGTCGTCAGCTGCTGTGTCCCCATCCTCGGCGTGTGTAAGTTGCTGAGTCGCGTTAGTTTAAGCCCAGATAGACCACAGGCCTGCGCACATATTTGCTTAGAAAAACGCAGACGCAGCTCAACCCCGGACGCTCTTGTCGGAGTCGGTGGGCAGCGGGAGGCTGAGGAATTTGCTCAAGGATTTTCTGCCTCTCTGTCTTTAATCACGATGCTAATTAAAGTTTACTGGCTAATTGTGGCTGAGATAGTGTTTCTGTATGCTGCCTGCTTCTCCGTGCTACTGCCTTGCTAATTACAGAGCTAATGGTCTATTGGTCTGCTTTGCTGTGGACACAACTCTAATGCATGAACAGTAAAGTGATGGATTACAGTCTGTGTTCATCAGTCCTGGTCCCGTCGGAGCTTCCCAGGAGCTTCAGGCTTCAGCGATGAAACTGGAGCACTGAAATTCATCTTGTCAGTCTGCCTCAGCGGTCAATAGTTGTCATTTCATGCCAGCTCATAAGACTTCTTATCAACCTGTAGCCGTACACGCGGCTAATCCACTGACACACATGTGCATGCACGTGACAGCGGATTCCTTTCACGCACTGGCGATCGTCTCCAGTCAGATTCGAACATTGACAGCTGGTACTGACAGGCTGATATCCTGAGGCCGCTGCTAGGTGTGTGTAGTATTTGTGCATTCGGTAGCCGTAACAATGATTAACGGGGTTAATTGGGCACAGTGAGGCTCTGATTATGCTGCGGGATGACAGGGAGAAGCTGGAAAGCTGTCACCGTGCTGTCGGAGCGTCGCGCTCTACCTAGACATCGTGTCTGACTTCTGTCCTTGTAAATCCCAGCAGATCAAGCCGGGGAGACACGCAGCTCTTCAGATGAAAAAGTTTCTGTGTGTCTTTGGTTCAACAATTGTCTTTGTGGAGTTTCAGATCTGAAACTATGGAACTCCTTCTGTGTGAATCTTGCAGTAAGATTGCGTGCTCAGGTGTGGCGTTGCAGGCTTCTGCACCCATGAGAAAAAAGTGTGAGACACACCTGCCATGTGGATGCCTGTTCTTCACTCCCAAGTTGTGAAATATGGCAGCCTGGAGGGGTCAGACAAACATGGGACACTCATCCAGGAAACAAGTAAGTGTTGGTTTCTTTTCAGAAGAAGAAGACTTCTTTCTCAGGAACGCAGTGTACGTTTGCTGGTAACATATGCTCATAAGGTACGTAGGTTACGTAATAGGGGTGGGACAAAATACCGATATGGCAATATATCGTCGTCCTGACTCATGCAATACAATTGTCGACAGGCTCAATTTTCGAAATTACTTCATGACTTTTGCGGTGGTGCTTACGACATGAATGAGGGTCACGTGAACGGTAATAGTTAGGCCGAAGAAGAAGTTAATCATATATCGTGATGTATAATGATCATGACGATATGACATGATTATATGATTGTCTTGCAATATATCAATTATCGCAGAATCGCTGTATCATGATATTATCGTTTGCGCAGGTCACGTATCGCGTATTGTATCATATTGTAAGTTACCCTGCGATTCCCGCCCCTATTACGTAATGTTTTGGTACCTAAACAAATCCAAGTTACACCTAACATTATCTGTTAACGTTAATGGTTAAAGTTAAATATTTTCATGTAAATAAATGTCTGTTCTGTCACTATCTATCGCTGAATGAGGTAACACAATGGTGATTTAGCCTATGGCCCACTGATGAAAGCCTTTGCATTTGCAGTATATAGTATTATTATGGAAAGCGACCATCAGCGAGCAAAATCAAGAGTTACAACCGGAGCCAACCGTGGTCTGGATATCTGGGAAGTGTGCTCCCGCAATTACCGTTCATCGCCATAAGGTGCTGCGGAAGAGAACGAAACTGAGATCTTTGAGATTATATCTTTAATGTCCAAAAGTCACAATATGTAAAATGTTGAAATGTTGAAATCTAAACAGATTTTGCTTACTAGTGAAAGCTAACTTTGCTTATTTTAAGTCTATTTCTATGTTGCATATTCTTCATAGCTAACTTAACCAAGGGTCCCTGAGCATGTTAAACCTACGCGCGGTGAGTGATACCTACATTGTTATATTTTAAATCATAGGGCCACAGACCAAGCTGCTGTATTTGACAAGTAGAGGAGATGTTGAATGGGGACGGGGTACAAATTGTCATGCCTGCTGGAGCTCAGCGAGGTCACACAGCTGCATTCCTGAGAAATCAAAGCACCGGCTCCTTTGAGATCCTTTTCATTCAAACATACAGAGTTGTGTACGTTAAAGGAGTGGTCTCGGCTGTGTCTTGCATGTGGAATTGACGGGGAAAAGTCTGAGGTTATTCAGTCTGTTGATCACAAAAGCACAGGGACAGCACTCTCTGAAGGCAGGCCTATTATAAACACGGCTTTCTTTCAATGCTCCTCCGTGCATGCATGTGTCGGCGTGCTCGTGTCCTTTGCCTTTGTAATGGGATCTCTGTGATGTCTTGACTGTTTGTCAGACGAGCCGAAGCCCTCTGTGGGCGACAAACGATAAACACAAGGGTAAGGAGAGAGAGAAATAGAGAGAGAGACCTATTTGAATTAGGGATTCCTCTTTCTTCACTGCGCCGCTTTGAAGCTCGGGAGAGGCCTGGTGATCGGATCAAGGATGCTGTAAGAAACGGGATAAAGGAGGGGAGGGGAGCGGTGAGATTTTCCTCCCTCTCTGGGAATACGGGGATCTTCTGAGATTCCCTCGCCGAGGGCGACACTAAGCTTGTCATCGTGACACTTCTGCGTGTGTACAGGCATGTATGTGTGTGCACACAGCTGATCCTCACATACTGTCAGAGCCCGTATAATATTGACCACACACACATAGATCCACACACACACACGCGCGCTGATGCATGCATATCTCCTAATGGCAAATCATGTTTGAGTCCTCAGATCCTTGATTGAATTAGATCAGCATGTTTCGGCCTTAAGAGGATTGCTCCACATGCATTTTGCATGAGACTGTAATCGCCACTGTTACTATAACTGCTGCTATTCAGGGGGGAGGATTATTAGTGCAGATTACACGCAACTATTTAAGAGTTACTTCAACAGAAAACATCACACGCCACCCGCAGCGTGAGCACACATCCACACCAGAGGGAAGTGATAACACAGTAAAAGTAGTGTTTTAACATCCTTTCCCTTCTCTGATATATATCTAGAGATGTTTTCCTGCAATTTTACCCTCTTAAAGCCCCCCCCCCCATCTTTTTTTATACGTGTCTCCACTTTAACATCCACCGTGTCTGTGCCCTTACTGCAGTGCCCTGCATCGCCCCGCTGTCTGACGTATTGATCAGGACAGCCTCAAGCTCTCTCTGCATCGTCGTTCCCTGGAGCCCAAACGCTCCATACTGCCCTCAGAGTGTGTGATGAATTGGATCATTTGTTACAGCCTTGAGTAATAACCAAAACTCTGTATACAAACATGCCGCTGATGAGATGTGTAGCTGTACCTGTGCCACAAATCATCTTTTATTCAGACTTTGTTCCCCTCTTTTTTTCGGCTCTGCTTTTATCTTTCATCCAGGTGTCTGCCTTTAATTCTCTGCTTAGACTATAAGAGCAGAAGTGAGTTTATCTCCCGCTCTCTCTCTCTGATCCCCCGTGGTGCATGTGTGTGTGTACCTGCCTCCTGTCTCTCTCCGTGTGCCTTGAACTGTGCTTTAGAGTAATTACCTGGAGAGGCAGAGAAATGAGAGGGAACACCTGACCTTTAAGTCTTTATCAGCCTGCAAGCCTGGAGGGGACGATACAAACACAAATACACACCCTCGCGTCACACACAAATGCAATCAGGATGGGTCTTGCATGCATATTACACACACACACACACACACACACACAAATGGTGCTCAAAACAAGAATGCAGCACACACACACACACAGAGTCATTTCCTCTTGGAAACAAATGGCGTCATGGGCAGCGGTGACAGGCCGTCTCCGTGAGGGATTCGGTCGCATCAGCCAGGCGCATATGGCAGCCCGTAATTACACTTGCCCACAGTCGCACATAATTGATCATGTAATCAATTAATTAATGCGAGGCCCCCCTTGTTAGTGGCCCATGAAGCCCATTTGCTTTTACAGGTCGTTAAAGTGATGAAGGGCTGGAAGGAAGGTTATAAAAGAATATAGTCATGGATAAGTAATGCCGACAATAAGAAAGGAAGAGGAGGGTGTGTGTACAGTATGCACACACGTGCACAAACACTGCAGGTACACACATGTCCAATCACATCTGCTCCCTCTGCACAGCTGTCTGTAACTTTGAGGAGTAATTGTCTGGCCTATTTCTCCCTCCGTCCCGCTTGTTTCTCTCTCACTCCTTTACATTTTTCGAGCTCCGCTCTGTTTGTCATTCCACCGCCAGTTCTCAACCATCTGTGTACGCGCGCACACCAGTCGGGCGGGGGCAGGTTTGTGTACGCGTCGACAAATGGAAATTAATGAGGAAGAAAGTTCTCTGGAAAAAAAGTCTTATTCAAATCACACTTGGCTTTGTTGCAGAGGAACGGGCTTGACAGATGAGAATAAGAGGGAGATGTAAGAAACTCTCCCCGCACCGTCCCGTGTGTGTGTGTGTTACAGAAGAAGTGAATTGTCTGCAAATACCTGTCTATCTTGTTTTCAGGATACTCTACACGGGCTGCAGAGAGCCGAGCAGACTGAAGCAGTGATTTAACACATGACTGCTGTCTCACTTCATCAGTGTCATCTCCCACCCCGCCCCTCCCCCTCCCCACACACACCCACAGTCCCATCTATTGCTTCATCTTCCACTCAAGACCCCTGACTTGTAGAGATGGTTGTACCATATGTTTCGCTCCAGCTCCCAAACCCTTTAAGGCTCAAACCCAAGTACACAATGTTACATTTCAGAACTTGTGATGTCAAAAAAAACACTGAATGTTCTCCAGACTACAAATCAATAGGTCATTTGGTGATGTCATCAATGTTGCTTTCTATAGTTGGTCAGTATATTTACCATTACCTGTCTTGTGAAAGGCTTTTTGATTCTAACACTGGGGGCACCAAATCCCAGCCTTGACAGTGACGGTAGGCGGAAGTCACTGCGTCAGAGTTCAGCCTGAATGCTGCGTAAACACAAACAAGCCTTCTAAAATGGGAAAGAGCTCGAGACTACCGAACAATCAATCCCACCTTGAAGTAAGCGTGAAGGCTTTTGGATGCTTTCAGGCTTTGCTTTGTGTGTGGTTTGAAATCAGGTACATATCAATGTCAGGAAACCCGCCCACATGTCGATGTCCACAGACCACTGTGTCTTAAATTGTAGGGATCTCTGTTGAGTCCAACGGCCCTCAATTTAAGCAGATGTTCACCTGTTTTACTCCAGTTTTTGTCGCTTCCCCTCCTGAAGGCAGCCATGTTGCAGGATGTTTTGCCACTCAGTCCGACTATGGGGGCTTAGGCCATGTCTACACGTACACAGGTATTTTTCAAACTGTAGCTTTTTCTCTGCATTTCGTCCACACACAAACGTTTAAGGTCACTGAAAATGGATCTTTCTTAAAACTCCAGCCAGGGTGAAGACTTTTTGGATTTCATGGAGATGTGTAGACAGGGTAAACAGCGTTTTATTGGCTCGTGATGTTGATGATCTCCTTGGTGAGGCATCACAAATGAGGCGACATTCCTTGCAAAATGACGGACGTGATGCTTCTAACCTTGCTGACAGGACTTTTTACATGATCACACATTTATGTACAGTTACTCGTCCACTATAATGAGGAACAGAGGCGTCTGTAAGCACTACGGAGATGGTAAAATGGTAAATGGTCTTCCGGCAATAGATTTTTTCAGACTTTTGATTGGCCGCCATTTTCTTTTTCTTCTGTGCATGACCGGGTTATATCACCACCTGTTGGTGTGGCATTCTCATGACACGATTCTGATGTGTTTTCGCTGTCGACATGGCCTGAGACTACCCTCTATTGATGCATGACCTTGGAAACAGTTGTCACCAAAACCTTTTTCAGCTCAACATTCAAAAGCAGCTGTGGAGCTTTCAATCACATCACATGATTTCCATCTGCAGCGTTAGCCCAGTTGTCATGGCATTGTAGATGTTAAATCTATTTTCCTTCTCGTCCTTGTTGGCTTAAAAGTTGAGACTGAAAGTTCAGTCTTAACCTTAAAATCTCAGCACATTTCAATAGCTGCTCTGGAGCTTTCGATTGGATCACACTGGGTAAACTCCATCGGCTCAGGAAAATAGTGTGACATACTCAAAAGCTCCAGGGCAGAGATGGACCTCCTGGTGAGATTGTTTTGTCAATTTAACGCAGAGTGGCTTTAAAAAGAGTGACCGAATAATGCATTATCAACTTCTCTCCACCTCAGACACAAATGTCTTGACACAATCTTTAGTGAGGTGTCAGGTCTCTGGGATTATGGCTCGCTCACACTCTCTTTTTAGGCTGCATGGTTAGACTACTTCAAAGACGTAGGCATGCTGTCCTTAAACTGCTTCAGCTTTGTTTCAGTGGATACATTTCCAAATTTACCTACCCAACCACCTACCTACCTACCTAAACCACCTACCTACCTAAACCACCTACCCAACCACTTAACTACCTACCTAAACCACCTGCCCAACCACCTACCTACCTAAACCACCTGCCCAACCACCTACCTACCTAAACCACCTACCTATAAACCACCTACCCACCTGGCCACCTACTTAAACCACCCAACCTACCTACCTACCTATCTACCCACCCACCTACCTAACTTTCTACCCAAGGACCTACCTAAACCACCTACCCAACCACCTACCTATAAACCACCTACCCACCTGGCCACCTACTTAAACCACCCAACCCACCTACCTACCTAAATCACCCACCTACCTGCCCATCTTTCTACCAACCTACATATCTACCTATCTATCTGTTGACAGTCGGTATAATATTTCTACACACGGCATTTTAACAGCTCAAAACAATTTTTACTGTTTAAAGAGAAACTTGTAAAAACTGAGCTTTACTTTTTTTGTTTACTAATAACTGACACAAGCAACATGGACGTTTCCCGTAGTGTTTTTGACTGTGCTCCCTGATGCATTCGTATTTCTATCTATAGTATAATATTGACATGAAAAATTGTCTGTTTGTACATTTACATTCAATTAAATCAGCAGAATTTGGTTGACAAGGAAACACATCTGAAAATGTGTTCTATAAGATTGTAGGATCTGAAGTATGACCAACTTGTCGTACTAAGTAAAGCAGGAAGTATTTGAAGCTGAGCAGGGCGTTAGTATGAAAAACACTGTATCATTATTCAGTTTGTACTATTGTCCTTCTCTTCTACATTTCATGGTCTTTGCTGCTGCAATGACCCAGTTTCTCCGGGGGGGATCATTAAACTTTCATCTTATCTTAACTTCTCTCAGAGCAAAACCTGGAGGCTCTCCTGAGCTCACACTCAGGCACAGCAGCACACTGCGGCTGCATTCAGACACAATGGCTGCAAAACACTTCCACAGTGTGCTACATTAACATGTCATGTCTCGTCGGTTATGTTAAGTTTTATGTTTTTAGTCCTGTCTTCCATGTTTGCCATGTCCGCTTTTATTTTGTAGTAACTGTCCTCTCTCGTTTCAGAAACTTTATTTCCTGCCCTGGTGTTTCCTCGTCAGTGTGATTGTCTGCTCCACCCCTGATTGTGTCCACCTGTTTCCCATTTCCTCATGTATTTTAAGTCTGTGTCTACCTGTGTCCTGTGTCAGATCGTCTTGTCTCTAGTCTCGTCCTGATCCCTCTTGTCCAAGTAAGCTTTGTTCATATTAGTGTGGTCTTTGCTCTGGTCTTTAGTTCCAGCTTAGCTGTGATTTTTTGTTTGTACTTTGGTCAAGCCTTTTTTCCAGCATTGCTGTGATTTTGTGTTTTTCTCAACCTGATCTTAGTTTTCCTGCTTAGCAGCGATTTTATGTTGTACTTTGTGTTTCTTTGGAATTTTCGTGGACTTCCTTTGTTAAAATAAACCTTTTGATTTTTCTGAATTTTGAGTCGTGCTCTTGGGTCCTTTTTTTGAGTCCTGTCAGTACGATCTGACCAGTATGGACCCAGCCGACTCTGAGACATTCAGAAATGCCTTAAAGAAACAAGGCAGCCGCCTGCATCAACACGAGGAGCAGCTGTTGGCGATTAATCAGGGAATCAGCAACCTGCACAATCAACAGGGAGATTTCCAGGCCTCAGTCTCTCAGCAAGTTGGCCTCCTGTCTGAGCAGCTTCACCGGGTGCTGACCCAGATGGGAGCTGTCCCACAGACCTCACCGGTGCCCACGACCCCCAGACCGGCCCAGGCGGACCCTCACCTCCTGGCTCCGACCCGCCTGGCTGCCCCAGAAAGATTTTCGGGCGACTCCGGGGATTGTAGGCCATTCTTGGTTCAATGCGGCCTGCATTACAGCCACCAACCCGCCTCATTTCCCACCGAGCGATCCAAAGTGGCATTCATGATTTCCCACATGACGGGAAGAGCGGCGGCATGGGCCACGGCTGAGTGGGACAGAGACTCTAATGTATGTGATTCCATTCAGTTATTCAGTGACACTTTTAAAAAATGTTTTCATCACACGACTCCGGGGCGAGAAGCTGCTCGAGCCCTGGTGGAGTTAAAACAGCAGCAGCGGCGTGTTTCTGACTACGCCATTGAATTCCGCACTCTGGCTGCCGACAGTGGGTGGAATGAATCAGCTTTATTAGATGCCTTTTTACATGGACTTTCCGGTCCTATTAAGGATCAACTGGCCCCTCTGGACATTCCTGCTGACCTCGATTCTGTTATAGCCATGGCCACAAGGATTGACAACCGTATCCGGGACCGGGTCAGAGACAGAGAATTGACTGCACCACGCTCATCTCGGCACTGGGGGCGCACTCTTCCCCAGCACACCAGGAGGCTACCTTTCTCTGCTGCTTCAGACACCAAGGAAAGAACAGCGCCCTCTAGCAGCGCGGAGGAACCCATGCAGCTGGGACGGGCCAAGCTGACTCCCGAGGAGCGGCAGCGACGTCTACGGGAAGGAAGGTGCTTTTACTGCGGGGAACTAGGACATCTGCTCGCTGCCTGTTCAGTAAAAGAACAGGCTCATCAGTGAAGAGAAGGGCGCTGGTGAGTCAAATTCAGTCTTTTGATTACCCGTCTCGCCTTTTGTCTCAAGTGACCATAGACATGCATGGACTAACCGAGGTTATAGGTGCATTAATTGACTCGGGGGCAGACGAGAGTCTGATGGACTGGGGGCTAGCTAAGAAGTGGGGACTTCAGTGCACACCTTTGACGCAACCACTAACTGCTAGAGCTCTTGACGGAAACCATTTATTCAATGTAACCCATGTTACTGAACCTGTCAGCTTGACGATGTCGGGAGGACATCATGAGATGATTACATTTCATTTGTTTGACTCAGCTCAAAATCCACTCATCCTTGGCTACCCTTGGCTCACCCTCCATAACCCTCACATTGACTGGAAGTCTGGTAAGATATTGAGGTGGGGGGAGAAGTGTGGAGGCAGATGTTTTGCAAAAATTCCTAAGACTGGTCCTGCCATGGTCAGTGACACCACTGACTTCAAGGAAAAGCAAGAACAGTTCCCTGATCTTTCTAAAGTACCTGCTTGCTATCATGGGTTAAAAGAGGTGTTTAACAAGGTTCGAGCCACTTCTTTACCTCCACACAGACCCTATGACTGCACCATAGAGTTGTTGCCGGGGGCGGCCATTCCCAAGGGGCGACTCTACTCCATCTCTGGGCCGGAAAGAGAGGCCATGAATGACTATATCTCTTCTTCATTAAAAGCAGGGCTAATACGACCATCCTCGTCTCCGGCAGGGGCCGGATTCTTCTTCGTCAAGAAAAAAGATGGGTCACTCCGACCATGTATCGACTACAGCCCGCTGAATAACATCACGGTTAAGAACAGGTACCCCCTCCCACTCATGACAGAAGCATTTGAACAGTTACAAGATGCTAAAATATACACCAAACTGGATTTACGTAATGCTTATCATCTGGTCAGAATTCGGGAGGGGGATGAATGGAAAACGGGGTTTAATACCCCCACTGGACACTACGAGTACCTGGTCATGCCTTTTGGCCTCACTAACGCACCAGCTGTTTTCCAGGCCCTAGTAAACAACGTGTTAAGGGATTTCCTGAATGTGTTCGTTTTTGTATATCTGGATGATATTTTGATCTTCTCTCCTGATGAGAAAACCCACATCCAGCACGTGGAACAAGTTCTACAACGGCTATTGGACAACCAGCTGTTCGTAAAGGCTGAGAAGTGTGACTTTCATGTCAAAAAGGTGTCATTCCTGGGCTTCATTATTGAGGAGGACCACATCAAGATGGACCCTTCTAAGGTCAGTGCGGTGGCCAATTGGCCAACACCCAGCTGCAAGAAGCAGGTTCAGCAGTTCTTGGGTTTTGCCAATTTTTATAGACGTTTTATCAGGAACTTCAGCTCTATTGCTGCCCCCTTGCATGCCCTGACTTCTAATCATGTACATTTTGAGTGGAATTCCCAGGCGGAGGAAGCTTTTCAGAACCTCAAGAGGATGTTCACATCTGCCCCGATCCTCATCGTTCCTGATCCTCATCGGCAGTTCGTAGTGGAGGTGGACGCCTCCAACGAGGGGTTGGGGGCTGTCTTATCCCAACGTTCGGTCAGCGACAACAAACTCCACCCCTGTGCTTACCTGTCACGTAAGTTTTCCACAGCTGAGCGGAACTATGATGTAGGAAACCGCGAACTGTTAGCTGTTAAAGCTGCCTTAGAGGAATGGAGACATTGGTTAGAGGGAGCCGAGCACCCTTTTATAGTCTGGACTGATCATAAGAACTTAGAATACATCAGAAAGGCTAAAAGACTGAATGCTCGGCAGGCTCGATGGACTCTATTTTTTAATCGTTTCAACTTTACTTTGTCTTACCGACCTGGCTCCAGAAATATCAAGCCTGATGCTCTGTCTAGGATGTTTCCTCACACATCTAAT
Source organism: Semicossyphus pulcher (assembly GCF_022749685.1). Classification (NCBI taxonomy): domain Eukaryota; kingdom Metazoa; phylum Chordata; class Actinopteri; order Labriformes; family Labridae; genus Semicossyphus; species Semicossyphus pulcher. Next base: position 12,275,305 of record NW_027211692.1, read on the forward strand.
GCCAAGGAGCCTGAACCCATCCTTCCACTTAACCGTGTGGTTGGAGCGGTGACTTGGCAGATAGAAACTGTGGTCAAGCAGGCTAATGGTGAGGTTCCAGCACCTAGTGGCTGCCCTCCGGACCGGCTGTTCGTGCCGGAGACGGTGAGGTCACAGGTCATTCACTGGGCTCACACTTCCTTGCTTACCTGTCATCCTGGGGTGAAGCGTACTATGTTTGTGATCAAGCAGAGGTTTTGGTGGCCGGCAATGGAGAAGGAGGTGGGAGAATATGTTGCTGCCTGTCCCACCTGTGCAAGGAACAAGACTTCATCATTGTCTCCGAGGGGACTCCTTCATCCTCTTTCCATCCCCAGCAGACCGTGGTCGGATATATCCCTGGATTTTGTTACGGGACTCCCGGTTTCCCAAGGTAACACTGCCGTATTGACGGTGGTTGACCGTTTTTCCAAAATGGTACATTTCATAGCTTTACCTAAATTACCCTCAGCTAAAGAAACGGCGGAGGTCATGATGCAACATGTTTTTCGAGTGCATGGATTTCCCAGGGATATTGTATCTGATCGGGGCCCACAGTTCGTTTCCCGTTTCTGGAGGGAATTCTGCACTCTCATTGGAGCCACGGTGAGCCTTTCTTCTGGGTACCATCCTCAATCCAACGGGCAGACGGAGAGACTCAACCAGGTGTTGGAGACCTGCCTACGCTGTTTGGTGTCCCAGAACCCGGCCTCCTGGAGTCGCCGTCTGATGTGGGTGGAGTTTGCCCACAATTCCCTCCCTACCTCGGCAACTGGACTCACTCCGTTCCAGTGTGCCTATGGTTATCAGCCCCCCCTGTTTCCTGAGGGGGAGAAGGAGGTGGAGGTACCGTCTGCTCATGCTCTGATCCGCCAATGTCACCGGGTCTGGGCAGCAGCTCGGAAGGTCCTGACTCGCAACGCGGCCAGGATGAAGAGGATGGCCGATCGACGGCGGGGTCCGGCCCCGGAGTACAGGACTGGTCAAAACGTCTGGTTATCCACCAAGGATTTACCCCTTCGTGTGACCTCCAAAAAGCTGGCTCCCAGGTTTGTGGGTCCCTATACCATCTCCAAAGTGGTTAATCCTGTGTCTGTCCGTCTCCGCCTCCCCAGGTCTCTCCGGGTCCACCCCACGTTTCATGTTTCCAAGGTCAAGCCCGTCATGGAGAGTTCCCTGGTTCCGGCTGCCAAACCACCGCCTCCTCCTCGTATGTTGGACGGGGGTCCCGTCTACACGGTGAAAAGACTGTTGGATGTCAGGAGTCGGGGTCGAGGACAACAGTTCCTGGTTGACTGGGAGGGGTACGGTCCTGAGGAGAGATCCTGGATCCCTGCTAGCTTCATTGTGGACAAGGACTTGGTTAGAGACTATTATGCACAACGCTCACAGAACCCTGGGCCGTCAGGAGACGTCCCTAGAGGGAGGGGTACTGTCATGTCTCGTCGGTTATGTTAAGTTTTATGTTTTTAGTCCTGTCTTCCATGTTTGCCATGTCCGCTTTTATTTTGTAGTAACTGTCCTCTCTCGTTTCAGAAACTTTATTTCCTGCCCTGGTGTTTCCTCGTCAGTGTGATTGTCTGCTCCACCCCTGATTGTGTCCACCTGTTTCCCATTTCCTCATGTATTTTAAGTCTGTGTCTACCTGTGTCCTGTGTCAGATCGTCTTGTCTCTAGTCTCGTCCTGATCCCTCTTGTCCAAGTAAGCTTTGTTCATATTAGTGTGGTCTTTGCTCTGGTCTTTAGTTCCAGCTTAGCTGTGATTTTTTGTTTGTACTTTGGTCAAGCCTTTTTTCCAGCATTGCTGTGATTTTGTGTTTTTCTCAACCTGATCTTAGTTTTCCTGCTTAGCAGCGATTTTATGTTGTACTTTGTGTTTCTTTGGAATTTTCGTGGACTTCCTTTGTTAAAATAAACCTTTTGATTTTTCTGAATTTTGAGTCGTGCTCTTGGGTCCTTTTTTTGAGTCCTGTCATAACATCGCTGTCAGAGGAGACGGATGACAGCGAAAGAAAAGGGAAAGAGAGCGAGAGAAGGAGGAGACCAGCTACAGTGCTGAATGACTAATGACCTTTCAGCTCAGCGCCACTAAGTCAAACAGGGAGGAAGTTTGTGTTAACGGCTGCGTGCAGGGTTATTTGCACATTTGAGTGCTTGGGCCAATAATAAACACACGAGCACAGAGACGTACATAATGCCTCGCCTGCCTTCTGCATGGCTGTTGTCACATTGATTCATGGCGGCCCGTCCTGCTTACATACAGTCGATTTGTAATAACATTATCTGCGGGCTAAAGAAATATGTCACCCACCATTTGTGTGAGGGTATAGATTTGTTAAAGGTGCGTGCGTGTTTGTTTAGCGCACCTGAAAGACAAAGTTAATTGCCGCTCGGAGACCGCAGGGCTCCAGAGGAAGCTGCAATATGTACGACAATGCGAGCGGAGGAAAAAATCACTTAGGATTGGTGGATCTTGGCAGGTGTGTGTTGAAAGGAGAGAGCATCGCATGCGCTTAATTATGGAGGGGAGAAGGAGAAAAACAAACTGAGAATCTTTGCTACAACGTGAAACCATGTCTTGCATATTAACAAGAAAAGCCCGGAGAAAAAAAAGAGGGAGACAATTAAGGGCTGACTTTGAGACGATAAGAGCTGTGTCGAGCTAAAAGAAGAGAAATAGAGGATGTAAAGCAAAAACAATAAAGACATTAAAGCTTGTGAAGCCAAATATCACCCACAGAGATCAATGATCCCATTAAAGCCTCCAGCAGATGCTTCTTGTTAAGCCGAGGCCGGCCATCGCTGCACATGACAAGTATTGATCAGCTATCCAGCTCCAATTTAGCATATGGAAAAGCACCAAATGATTATAACATGCAATGCTTTCATGATTAAAAGCCTACATATCAAATGCATGTACACGAGTAAATGAGGTGAGGGATTATGAGAGTAATCAATCAGCGTGCCTTTTCTCTTTCTCTGTGTGTGTGTGTGTGTGTGTGTGTGTGTGTGTGTGTGTGTGTGTGTGTGATGACGGAGATGTTGCCGCTGCCTTCTGACATTTTCACCCACATGGAAAGTAAAGAGATAAATCCCTCTGCTGCTAATTACAGTGTAAAACTAATAAAGTAGTCCCTCTATGAACCAGGAGAAGTGTGTGTGTGTGCTTAAGAGGAGAATTTCATGCACTGATGTTCATGATAGGAGCGAGAGGGGCAGTGGTCTGTGTTAGAGGAGCAGAGGAGGAGGAGGAGGGTGGAGGAAATGAATTAGGGTGAAGAGAAAGGGCTGATTGGTTTCATTCTGTAATTTATGCAAACGTGCGTACTCCTCCGCAGCTGATCCTCCCGGCTTCCTGTACAGTGTGCTCTCATTTCAGAGCCCAGTGGACGGACAGTTGTTGCTCATTTCAACAGAAGACAGTAGAGCTGCTTCTAATTAGTATTTTTATGGTGGATTAATCTGCAGATTATTTCCACCAAAAGTTTCTGGTATGGCTTTAAATCGCATGCTTCTCAAACTAAAGCTCAAAACTTAAACACTTTCCAAGAAAAGCAGCAAACCTTTACAATTAAACAGCCGGAACCAGATACAATTCTAATATTTGCTTGAAAAGTTACTAAAACGTTTAATCCATCCATCTATTATCTATAACGCTTATCCTGTTCAGGGTCGCAAGGGGGCTGGAGCCTATCCCAGCTGTCATTGGGCGAGAAGAGGGGAACACCCTGGACTGATTGCCTGTCAATCACAGGGCTGACACAGAGACAGACGACCTAATAACGCTCACAGTTACACCTATGGTCAATTTAGAATCGCCAATGAACCTGACGAGCATGTCTTTAGACCCTGGGAGGAAGCCGGAGTACCCGGAGGGTATGTCTGAACCGGGATTCAAACCAGGAACCTTCTAGCTGTGAGGCTGCAGCGCTAATCACTGCACCATCGTGCAGTAGAGATTAGCAAAATATATATTAATAGATTAGCAAAATAGTTAACAATTGAGGCGCTGGTTTAGCTCACATGGTACAGCAGGTGCCCCATGTATAGAGGCTACACTTCTCAGCACACTGATCGCAGGTTTGACTCCCGGTCTGCCAATCATTTGGTGCATGGCGTCCCTCACTCTCTACTCCCCACATTTCCTGTCTCTCTTCAGCTGTCCTATCTCCATCCATCCATCCATCCATTATCTTCCGCTTATCCGGGGCCGGGTCGCGCTGGCAACCTACTCAGTAAGGTGACCCAAGCGTCCCTCTCCCCAGCAACATTTACCAGTTCCTCCTGGGGGATTCCGAGGCGTTCCCAGGCCAGACGGGATATATAATCCCTATCTGATAAAGGCAATAAAAAACAGCTTACAATTGATTTTCTTTGACTGACTAATTAATTGATCATCACAGCTCCAGTTACTAATTATATTTTAATACTATATTTTATACCAATTATATTATATATATTATTTTATTTTGGACGGTAGCACAGTCTGTAGGGACTTGGCTTGTGAACATGAGGGTGGCCAGCTCATGTCCTGGGCTCTGTCGAGGTGTCCTTGAGCAAGGCACCGAATCCCCCACCACTCGGGGCGCATGTCCATGTGCAGCCCCCTCACTCATCTCTCCATTAATGCATGTCCGTGTCCTGTTTGTGCATGTGTATTTAGGCCCATGTTTGTGTATCATGTTTGTAAAAACAGAGAGAAAACATTGAATTTCCCCTCGGGGATAAATAAAGTATCGCTTCTTCTTCATCTTCTTATACTCACATCTTAATTTTAGGGTTCCTTTGCCCCTTTGGGATTCTTCTCTCTGCCTTTTTTTGCTTGTACTTTCAACAGTTTACTGCGTGATATGATGTTGTTTCATGATGTGTTCATGTGTTACCTGCATGATGTGATGGAATATTCTGAGGTATTATCTACAGAGTAGAATACAAATGAAGATGCCCGATCTTACCTTTTCTAGTCACTCAACCTCAGAGAGACTTAAGTACATTTTATTTTGGCGACCAGCGTTTTCCCTCTGAAGAGCCTCTCCTCGAATGTACTGCATCTTAAACTGATTGAGCTCTAAGCCGCTGCTTTTTTCAGTCTGTGCTCTTGTCGTTTTGCTAAAGTGGGTACTTCAATTAGGTGTCATTGTGTGTGTGTTTATGTGTGTGTGTGTGTGTGTAATCTGTGCTTGCAAGAGTTTCCCACTGGGAATAGTGTTATTGTTATCCTCATAAAATCGAGGTACCTTGAATACGTCCACCTGGAGAAACAAAGCTTTCACATCACAGAGGGCTCGTTCTTGTGCGCCACATTTTCTTCCTTTCAATTAAAAACTAATTAACAACTAATTATAATGACAACGACTCGGGGACCCGGAGTCGATTATTTGTTTTTGTTAAACCTCAAGATGATATTTAGAGGGGTTAATAATGTTAACTTAAACCTGTTGTCATTAAGGAAGTGTGTTTCTGTAAGAGTGATGTACAAATACACACTCTGTCCTTTGCTTTCACACATCAGCCTTTTCTTTTTCACACACTAGTAAGCCCGCCTGCTAACACCTGCTCTCACATCCAGCCTTGCACCTACACACACACAAATACACATACAGTAAGGCTTTTCTGACAGACAGACCCCGTCTCTGTCCACCCTTGACCAAATGACAGTGGCAGCGCTGTCATCCGTGAGCGGGGTGTCTCTCTTTCAGGGTTTGATTCTATAAATCACTCAGCAGCGGGACACCTCCTCGCCTCCGCTGACACAAACACATCTGACAATCAATTCATCATGATAGAGTCAGATAGGATACAGTGGGTGTGTGTGTGGGGCATCGCCAAAATCATGCTTTCTGACAGCTTGCAGAGTGACTTTTGCCCTCCTCTTAAACCAAACCCCATTGTAAAAAAACAAGATTAAAGCTGTTTTTCTTTGCACGCCTAAAACTGTGTGCAGTCTCATTTCACATGGCTTCTGATCTGCTGTATGACTGTAAGTCACAACTGAGAGTAACATGGACGGATGATTAACTATATACATGTCTGTAAAGCCAGCTACATACAGAGGAAGAACATTCAGAGAGGCTTGTAAGGAGGCTGAGAAAGTGTCTCATTATCAACTGCCCTCTCCTCCCTTGGGGTCAAAGTTCAGTGCTGAGGCAGCGCTGAGTTCAATGTCAAATTGTAAAATATAAGCAGAGTAGTGTCTACATAGGCTGTTAGTGGTAGCGTATCAAACATGTATGAGCCAACACACACACACAATTCAACATAATGCCTCTCGGCTAATAGGCAGAGTTGCTGGAGGCCTTCAGTGGCCCTGGGAGCCCAGTTAAAGGCTGCAGGGGAAGGTTTGTATGTAAATGGGTCTATTTGCAGCGAGGGGCAGGGTCAGAGGGGCCTCACGCTGTTTAGCATTATCAGCAGCACCCACCATGAGTCAAGGTGTCAATGCCCCACCACCCTTTAATCACCTGTAGGGAGACCATTAAAAGCTGGTGTGTGTGTGTGGTTGGAAAGGGAGTGTTTCCTTTCTATGATGCATCTTTTTCTATATGTCTCTATACGTTGATGATGCACTGCTATATGTATGTATTTGGTCGTTTTTTCACTTGCTTGTTTGTTGTTTTTCCCATTATATTTCTTTTTATATAGTTATCCATGTTTATGGCCTCTCTCTATGAGCCCACATGCATGTTAGTGTGTCCGCGTCTTGGTTAGCATCGACAAAGCGCTCAATTTAATGAGCGAGATGGGAGGAAAATAAATATAGTGCCTTTGAAAATGATTTCATCTCATCCTTTTATTGCCTCTCATTTCCCTCCATTTATTGTGTGGGAGAGAGTGTATGGAAGCTGCGAGAGAGAGAAAATTTGAATCATTACACCCCTGTGTCAACATTAGTTTGTCTTCCTTTATGCCTCTCTTCGTCTTTATTTATTCCTCTCAGCGCAGCTGTGCACAGCGAGCCCTGGTTTCAACAGTGGGACGACTGCAGTGAAGCCGTAACGCACTTCACGGAAAATATGTGTCCCTTCTACTTAAAAAGGATACGTTAATTGCAAAGTACTCACAAATGTTTCACATACTTTCCCTGCAGAAGAGGTGATGTTTGCACTCCTTCCTCTTTGTCTACCCTCAATAAAGCAGCAACCCCCCCTGTCCTCTTCTCATATTGTTAATTGGTTTGACATTTCCTGCCTCTGACCTAAAGAGAAACTGTCATTAAACGAGCCGACCAATAAGGGTGCTGGAATCTGATGTGTGTGGGTGTAGGTGTGTTTGATTGCCAGTCAGAGAGGTCACAAGCGTTCCACATGCTAGATTGTTCTCATTTCCTCTCCCTATTTTAAATTCAAGTAGATACAACAATGAGGATCGGTTTACTTCCTGTGCTATATTGCTGTTTTTTTATACTAGTGTAGCATTAGGTGCAGTTGGCAGGGTCAGAGGTTAGCTATTGGAGAGAGGGACTGTGGGATTCCATCGATTCACAAGGAAAGTGCCCTGTAATTGTCTGCCCAGGTGTTGCACACAAGAACACGGTGGGAAAAGTACGCAGGTCAACAAATAAACTATCTTGAGGAGCAGTTTGAAGAAACTTCAGCACATTAACTTCATTGTAAAAGCAGAAAGGGAAGAGCTTTCCTTCCTGGTGATTAGATTTAAATCAGTGACACCAACCAATGATTAATTCCTCCCCCTCATGAGACAGCTGTGCAGTTACTGTACTGTACATCAATAAAGATTATAATGCAAATTCTCCAATTTGATTTATTGGTAGGTAAGAAGGTAATTAACTTTAATAAAAAGTGTCTGCTTTACTTAATGTATCAGTATTAACTCCAAAGACAGCAACAGTGAGGCTTAGCTAAAGCGCTTTCAGCTAGCTTTATTTGAGTAGCTTACAAAATACAATAGACACATTTCTGTTCAGTGACGATCAGCAAGTTTCATGTGGTGGATATTTGATGTTTGACATTTTACATTTGAGTAGATATTGACATCCAAACCAACTAACCATAGGATAAGACTCTACGTTAGCTAGAATGAAGCTACGTTAGCTAAAATGAAGCTTACACAGCCTGTTGTTATTCGGGACAGCTACAAGGGAAAAGAGAGAGGACATGCTATATTTGTGTAACCTACAAAATAGAATAGATACATTTCTGTTCATTGTCACTCATGTGGTAGATGTTTGATGTTTGACATTTTATATTGCACTGATATGGACGTCCAAAACAACTAACTGTAGGAGGAGAAACTACGTTAGCTTAAAAAAAGCTACGTTAGCTTAATTGAATCCTATACAGTTATTAGGGACAGCTACTCGGGAAAAGAGAGAGGGGACATGTGACCAAAACTGCACTGAGAATAAGCTGTAAAGAAGTCATAAGTAAGACTGGGAATGATGAAGACATTCACAGGCAGTAATAGACTGTTAGCGCAGGGACACTAGCTTCTGCGTCATTTATTACAATCAAGGAACGTTAGCGTGTCAGTGGTGAGTCTTTAGCCAACTCTAAAGAAAAGGAGCTATACATCAGGCAGTAAAGTCCGAACTACCATAATCCAGTGTAATAAACCAAATCTTAATATGCATAGTTGCACATCTACATGCATTTCATTCCAGAGACACTGAGCTGAGATGATTCTTTTTATAAGTCGCTCTAAGGTGGCCGTGTGCTGCGGGAGTCTTTCTCTTAATTAAAGCTGTTCTGTGTGTGAGGTCAGAGCCTACAACATTAGGACCATTACCCCAAGGAGCAGAGAATCAATGCGGAGGGAGAGGAGCATTCTTCTTTTTCCTTAACTCTATCGATTCTCATTTACCTCCAACCATCCACCCACTATCCGCTGTCACCGTGCTGCACGATGAGGACAAGCGGCTTCGCGAGCACATATGTCTGCATGTGGGTGTGTGGGTGTTTAATAGAGACTGTATTTTATCCTCGGTTTGATACTGCTACGATTTCTGTTTCTTACTCTGCGTCCATCGGCTTATTTTCCACCGCCTGTTCCCTGACATTGAACCCAATCTTTGGCTGCCGCACAGCTGGAGGTGAGGAAGCAGTATGTGAAAATGTGTACCGTGTTTCGCCTCGAGCCCTTCTCTTGATCTATCCTTCACTCCGTGTTCGCCCTTTCCGCATCTCCTCTGCCAGGCTGCGTTGCATGTCAACAGTGTTTCTGCATTTGTCTTTGCAATAAAAACTGCACTAAAAGGACACTTTTCTACCCTTTTTTCTCTTTTCATTTATCAAACACATATCACGCTGTCTCGGGAATGACACATTTTTCATTACATCCATCTCCCTCTTTCTCTCTCTCTGGACATTTTGTAGGTGTTGGTGTAATATATTGTGAGGTGCGGCGATTAAAAGAGAGTGGGAAGGAGCCCGGGCCTTTAACTTGTCTCTTGGTATATTATACGTGACATGTTTTACAGCTGTCTGCTTTGCTCAGAGCACCTCGATCTTTCTCAGAACAAAGACACTGTTAAAAATCTGAACCCTGCCAGTCTGTGTGAAGGTTAGGCAGTTTTCAATCTCGGAACCCATCGGCTACAGTCTGACGACGATACAGCCTCTGTGGACAACGGTGAATATGTCAGGCGTGTCCGGTTTAGCCAGCGGTTAGCTATAAACGACTTCCAGCCAAGACTTCCTTTTCCGTGCGCTGCATTGCTTACAGTCCAGTTAGCAACTTAAGAAGCAAACGTGTTCAGATCAGAAGTGAAGCATATTTCACCCGTCTAGATATGTTAGCAAAATAAAAGGCGTCATTTCATGGCTCGTTAAATCCCCCGGAGGAGCGCCCGTTCAGTTGTTAGTGGTGACTCTACGTTACACAGAGGCTGCACTCACTAACTGCTGCGGAATAAACCTGAGACAGAAACCTGATTTACTTTAATTAACGGGTCTTACCTTTGCCGAAATTACAACATCATAATGCAGATCATGAGAAGAAATCAACTTTTAAAATGCTCGCTTGTTGAACGGAGGTCAGATCGATCATTTCTGATGCATTCGAGGAGGTCGGGAAATCTGAGCGCTGAACGGCATTCGTAACACAGCGTCAGGCGACTTTATCTGAACTTGAATTTTTGACCTTGAACGGATTGTTAGCTGAATGTAGAAGTCTGTTTATAGAGATTAATAAGAAGCTAAATCGTTGTCAGATGGGAGCCGGGGTGTCATCACGGCGAATTACTCTCCTCTTTGTTTTGCTCTCCACACGGAATGTTTTACCTGCATACACCACAGCCTGCTGATACGTGATTGGTCAATACTACTTGAACTACAAGCATACTAAAAACGGAAACCAGCCATTTATAAAACATTTGCTCAGTGTTACATAAAAACAAAGGTAGAACATGCTCACTGCAACATTAGGAGGCTCTTTTCTGGATGTTAGTACGGCCTAAACTATCAGAATATGATTTGTAAAACGTCCATGAAATGTGATTTGTTAACAAAAGAACATTCTCAGTGCATCACCCTCCCTGAAAACGTTTTCAGGGAACTTTTATCCTACTATTGAAAGGATAAAGCATTTTCTGAACTAAATAAAAACTTCCCACTCAAAACATTACCAGAACCAGCACGTAACGTAGAATCTTTAAAGAGAGAGTAGGCTGTTTTAAACATACATGTGTCTTCTGCTGTACATGAATCTAGCGGTGGTGGCCCTGCAGCTGCAAAATTGCAAATTCAAACAGGTTCCTTTCTAAATCTCCCAAAAGATAATCACAAAACAAACAATAACTGCACAAAAGTTTCAATTAAAGCTGCTAAACTGCAACACCTACCCCAGCTCTGTTTATAGAGGCAGAAGTTGGGTTAATAAGTTTGTATATTTCCCCTCTTGATCACATGATTGATGCTCACACAACATCAGTATGATATTATGAGTATCATCACTCATGCAGGCAAACTGACAGTAAAAAGGGGCTGCTGGGGCTTCTATCCACCCAGAATAATGTGGCAATATTCCTCACACGCAGCCGCACTAAACTGTGTGTATGAAGCGTGCACTCTCCGTGTTGGTTGCACATGTGTGTGTGTGTGTGCACCGACAAGGTTATATGGGAGTCTGTATGTACATATATTAGCTGTGACCTCATCATCTTTTATTCTAGAACACCACTGCAATCCAGAGTCTCGGGACGTTTGTCTTTCAGTTGGGGAAACAATGGGCTTTATTCCGAGCACGGTTATCCAAATCTGACTTTTAAATTGTACACAAACACACATCACGCATTCTTTGACATCTTTCCTCTGCATTGCCCTCAAATGCTTCCCGCTCTATTTTCTCACTCCGCCGTCTCTCCGGGGAGGACTCGTATGAAAGGTCCAATGCCCAGGGACATGCTCGGTTAATAGCCCCCCTAAATGAAGTCATCCATAATGTTACAACCCTTCCATATACACTCCGGCATGCACGCACATTCTCCTCTGTTTGCCCCGGGACGTATCGGAAGCAGAGTCCGCCGGGATGCCGGTGTGGAAAAGGTAAATTTGACTGGATAAGAGGGAGGGGAATGATTGAATGAGTGACCTTGGAGTGGTAACGGAGACGAGAGACGGACAGGTGGAGTTTGATTAAAGGTTGGAGGAGGTGAAAGACAAGCTGGAGTTTAGCTGAAGGAGAGGAGTGGCAGGGGATGGACGGCAGTAATGGTACTTCAAGAGGAGGAAGATTGAGGGAGCTCTCAGAGGTAGCTTCTAAGCTATTTTTAAGTTTTAGATGAGCATGCATATTCATTTCAAATCAAAACGGTAAATTTGCATCACAGAAGCATCAAACAATCTAATGAGATGTAGAAATAAGATATATTTGGAACGACTTCCTCGGGATACTCGCTCTGTAAGAGTAAATGCGTCTCATTGTTTCGTAACTTTGGGAATAAACGTGAAAGCCGGCCACACAAACAGGGTTAGTAAGCGGAGCAGAGTTCTGTGGGCGTCGTTCCAGCATTGCAGCTGCGTTACGTCACCGAGAGCCGCCGTTTCTCTTTCCTGGTCCTTCTCTGAATATTTCACACCGTCGTTTTGCTCCTGGGCTCTCTCCCGGAGAGAAAAGGGAACCATAATAAATTGTGCACTGCCACTTTTGCCCTACTTCCTTCCACTCTCTCTCTCTCTCTTCCTCCCTCTTGATCTAGTTTCCCAACCCTCTCCGCTCTCCCTGTCCGTCCCTCGAAATTCCCTATCTCTGCCACCAGCTTCTCCCTGCTTTCCCAGTCAGAGCGGTAATGGGTCTGAAAGATGTATGTGATGTAATCCAAACAGACTGCAGGTCTGTGCCGGGGATGCCGCTCCCTCTGCTTCCTGCGTGAGTGCTGCACCCCCATCTCCATCCTCCATCCTGCAGTCTTCATCACGAGGAAGCCTCTCCTTCCAGGCTTAAGTAAAAGATGTCTGCCAATCTCTCCCAGGCCGAAATAGTCCATAATATAGCGTTTGTACAGTACATCCTTGTAGAATATGAAGTCATCCCCGAGAAATGTTAATAAAAAGCCCCAGAAAGATCATCTAGATTACCTCCTACATGTTTTGCATTGACATTTAGCAGGCTTCAGGCTGTTACTCTTTTACTACAGGGCAAAATACTAAATCTCTACCTTTAGGATAAAAGTGTTGTTCTGTGCATAAAGGCAGTCGCTCCATTGCCAACCTTTCAGCTCTAATATTTCAAACGTACGAGACATGAGTGGCAGATCATCGCACGGCTGACCTTGTGAACCACGGTGGCCCTGCGGGGCTGCAGGCAGGTTCCTAGCTGATCAAAGGCTGCATAAACGGCGTGAACTTTTGTACCTGCATGTATCCGCCTTCTCCGCTCGCTGTCACTCACCCGAGGAGGAGCAAAAGCAAGCGAGTGTGTCTTGTCAAAGAGCCACGACGCTTTTATCTGTTCAAATAAAAAAGGCAGGCTAAAAAAGAGTGGGGTAAAGAAAGGGAGGGCGATGATGTGGAAACAAAAAAAAAGTGTTTATGCAGGGACCGGGGGGATAAGTAAAGAGAGGGAGAGAAACCAACAGAGGGAGACCAGCGGAGAGGGAGATGATGTAGGGAGAGGGAAAGCCGTGTTTTTAAAAGCCACATTTGAGTAAAATATGCGGTTAAAAGTTGATCGCGAAGAATTCTCACACACTCTCTGCTTCCTTCTTTTAAAGGAGTTAAAGGACTTACCTTGTAAAAGCATCCTCTGGCACATCTTTGCATCTCGGATGATTGAGGTTTGACCTCCATCTAGACAGCGTTCCCCTTCCTGTTTTAATCCCTGTCCCCATCTCCTTTTCTGGTCTCTTTCTTTCTCCTTCCTGAAAATGTTTATACCTGCGACTTTTTGAGGAAAACACAATGTGCTGAACATCTTGTTCTTTTCTCTGAGTGAAATCTGAAAGGTTAAGTGAGCACACGTTTCCAATCTTTTCTTACTTTTTCTGCATTTGTTCTTCTGAAACAGCGTAATCTACAACTAAAGCATTTTAATTGAATTATTCTGCCTGCAAAAACAGGGCTGCACAGTGGTGCAGTAGTGAGCGCTAGAAGGTTCCTGGTGCGAATCCCTGTTTGGACGTAGGGGGCCTTCCTGTGTGGAGTTTGCATGTTCTCCCCGTGCATGGGTGGGTTCTCTCCGGGTACCCACAGTCCAAAGACGTGCTCGTTAGGTTCATTGTTGACTCTAAATTAGAGGTCTTCACGGGTCCAAAATGTCGTGGCCGAACCCAAAGAGACCCGCAAGTGTACGACCTGGAACCCAATGGGATCTGTCTATTATTTGAAAGCTGGGACCAGAACCGAGAAATGTCAGGCTTGACCCCGGGCCGACGAAAAAGACCAGATTGCATTCGATTGTATCTTTGTGTTCTACCTCATGTGACGTAGCCTTCTCCTCTGTGCCTGGCCGTGCATGTAATCCATCCTCCTCGCCAAGAAAGTTCATAAAACTCATCCAGGTTTTCTGTCATCCATGTCGTGTTGATAAAAACAGCAATGCTAATCCTCTAGTTATTTCAGATTCCACTTGCTGTCATGCAGACGGGTGACAAATGAGCGGCCCGTTGAGAAGCAGCATTGCCGTTTTGTTGCGTCTTGCATAATAGAGATAACTTCAACAGACAGACCCAGAACCCGGGATTATAGAACGAGTCCCGACCCGGAACCGGTTGCCCACATAAAGCATGTGTCCTAGGGTTCCAGTGGACCTGTGAAGACCTCTACTCTAAATTGCCCATAGGTGTGAGTGTGAGTGTGAAAGGTTGTCTGTCTCTATGCGTCAGCCCTGTGATTGAGTCAGTCCAGGGTGTACGCCGCCTCTCGCCCAATGACAGCTGGGATAGGCTCCAGCCCCCCTGCGACCCTGAACAGAATAAGCTTTACAGATAACGGATTCTGCCTGCAAACATACCTCCAAACCGCATTAAAAAGTATTCCTTCTATTTTTTGCTTTCCAGCATTAACTCCAACAGGTGGCTGCATCTGCTGTAAGCCGTAAGAACTGCAATAAAGCTTTAATATTCAGGCAATGCTGTGTGAATGTGGGGCAATAATGTCCATTGCTCTAAATCTGTTACAGGCCGTGACACCATTATTACGCCTCAGTAATCTAGTGGCTCATTGACGTTCGTGCTCTCCTGTTGCAAAAGGTCTGAGCTAAGCACTGGCTCAAGGATGCAAACACAATGCATGGATGTTAATACAGGGCGTGCACTAACAGGCTCAGAGCGGAATAATACGACATGCATACACTAAGCTTATTCATTAGCACCTTCGCGCTCGACTGAAATAACCTTACGCACACATGCGCGCATCATTTCCTTCGCTCACACACACACACACACAAAAAGACACACTTGTTCCCCAAAACAACACAAAGCCTGCAGGAGTGCTGCGTGGCTGCACACATCTGGGTCAAGTGGCCGTTGAGTTGTGGCTTTTTAACAGATTGGATTCGCTCTCATCTGCTCGTGGACAGCACTTACTGTAGTTTCCATAATGCTTTGAGTGAGCGGATTGAGCGGAGAAAAGCAGGACAGAAGACGGCTCGACTGCACCTTTCAGAGAAGTTTCTGGAACGTTGCCAAGCAGGCACATAAGGCATCAGTATACCTCCCATTTTAAAGCTTAAAAGCCAACCTGTGTTGAAGCACTTAAAGAGCATCGCAGAATCATTATATAACAGTATAAACAGTCAAGATGAAGGCTCTTTTCGCTCCATTTTTTTATGTGCATTTGCAGCAAACGAGCTGAAGTTTTATGTGAACGCAGCAAACACTTTAAAAGGTCTGGAACATCCTGTTTGCTGCATTCATTTTCTCAAGTGCTCTTATTTTGGCGTCCTCTCTTCTTCATCCACTTTTATTTTTGCTTCCAACCTCTGACGAAGTGTTTACTTCTAATTCATCAAGGTTTGGCTGTATCAGTGCTGTCATCAGACGCACTGGTTTACAGTATGTCGCTGACAGTTTATAGTGTAACAGTTTCGCTCGTCTCGACGCGTCAGAAGGAGTGAATCAATGTGACAGCAGCTCTCTGATTCACCTCGGCAGAAGACTCCATGACAAGGGCAAACTGTGATCCAGCCTTGTTTTTAACGCAGGACGGAGGAGCGGTTGTCAGCGGAGGGCAATCTGATCACAATAGTTTCCCAGCAACCGCCTCTAAAGCTACGTCTTTGTCTTGTTTTTGTAACCCTTGTTCTTTGTGTTTAATTCACTAAAATAAAACAATGATGTTCTGATTTAGCAAATCTAACTTTTTATTGCACAGCAGGAAGGAATTCTGTTTATATGCACCGCTGACCCTGATGCACCTGCTAGGTTTTGTCATATCTGTTATGTCTTAAAATGATTATGTACAATTGGATCCATCATCTTGAGTCCATCAAGGTTTGGGGTCTGTAATTTTGGACATGTGCAGACATCTGAACTAAAATTTAAAGATCCAGTGCCTGATTTTCTCTCCAGTCGTAGTTTTCTCTTAGTGTTGGTGCTGGGTAGGGCTGGGTAATATGACAATATTTATCGTTAAAACAATATGAAAATGTCTGTCATGTGTTTTTCTATGTCGTCTCTATCGTGATGTCACAAAACCAGCAGCTGAACTGCTTTGCGTCATTTTGACAACGTTTTACGTTCTAATCCTTGCACATGGGAGTGAACCAAAGAGGGAGGCGCTGGTTATTAACGTGGACATTAATGTGCAGAAAAGGACTCGCACAGGATTATCCAAACATAGGTTTTAACATGTGGTTATTTCATATAGACTAATGAGTTCTTAAATTACCAGAAAACATGATATATCGTGATATATATCCTTATCATGATATAGGATTTGGCCATATCGCCCAGCCCTAGTGCTGGTAGGTCTTAGGTAGGTAGGTTCAACCCAAACCTTGTGTGTCTCTTTTAAGGCATCCCTGGCAGCTGTTGTGTTTAGGTTAAGAAGTGGTCTCCCTGAAAGTTTAGTTTCTCGTCAGCTGCTCGGCAGCAGTGGTTTAGTTTCCCCTTATTAAAGTGCTAGTTAGTGAAGGGAGCTGTTTTTTTACCTCATTATTAGGTAGTGTTTCCCCTCTCCCATCCAATCAGTTACGGTTTTTGTGGTTATCCCCCTGCTCTGTAAATTGCTTCCAATCCCCTCCATCCTCCTGACAGATTCTACCTTGCACATATGGATGGCATTGAATGTGCCCGAGCAGTGTAAAATATGCATTTCATGGCGACATTATTGGCATCCAGTTTTTACGCATTTTATTTGACATCTTGACAAGGAAATGGACCAGAAGTGACCTCACAAGACAGACTGCTTGCTTAGCCAATGGGCTTTTTTCACATACATCCAACAGGAGGAAAAGCACAGGTGTTAATAATAACTTAAACAATGGTTTTGCTCTATTCAGGTGTCTGAGAAAGCCATGATAGGCAGTCAGAATGCACACAACCAGGACCATGAAATTGAAGCAGCTAAATGGAATACAGCCATCATTAATGCTACTATAAACACCTGTGCTTTTCCGCTGTGAAAAAGGCCTATGGATGGCTTTATTGGAGCGTCGCTCACAGTGAAAGAAACAGTCACAGAAACTGCCCGCGAAATCCCGATAGGTCATTGCTCTCTGGGATTTAAGAAATTCCTGTTTAAGGCATGTCCATTCAGTCCCATCAGCGCACTTAAACCATATCACAGTCATACTAGTCCGACCTTTAAACTCGCCACAGGCAGGAAATCCCATTTAACCTTTCTGATGCTTTTAAATTACACATCACACTTGCATCTAGAGGTTAAACGAAACCGTCAAAACTCTCACACACTCAGCTGCAGAGCACACGCTTACATCCGCACCAGTCGCCTCCCTAATCTAACTAAAACACCGATGCTATCCCCTCTCACTAATAGATACATCAGCGCCGCCCTCTGCCAATCAGAACGCGGCTTCAGCCCAAAGTGATACGGCGAGCAACGATCCGACCGCCTTCACTCTGACAGAACTGATATAATGTTGTTATAATGTTGACGCTTGGTATATCGACTTCCTGTTAATCGCAGACGAGGAGAGGAGAAGGGAAGGAAAGGAGGAAGTAAGGAGGTAAATGTCAGAGAGCACCTGATAATCAATCTCCCCCTCACTGAATCCTTGACTCCAGCGGATTAAGAGCGACGGAGAAAGTGCGAGAATGAAAGAATACGGAGGGTGTCATTTTAATTCACTGACTAATACCATCAGCTGCTTCATTTCACCTCAAGGTTACTTTATGTAAATTTAATTTCGTGTCATCTGATTCTTTTCCCACCTCTGTGCCGGTGCAATAATGAGCCGCACTCGTGCCAGAGTTCAGATCACAGTCTCGGGGCTGTTTGGTGGGAGGTGGCACACACACACACACACACACAGAGGGAGAGGAGAGGAGCTCAGTCAAAACAGTGCGTCAGCCTTTCGACAGCAAGACAAGTAATTCAGTTCTTGCTCGTTCTCTTGGCAGAACACGAGCGGCTTGACTTCACTCTCAGATAAAGATACAACAGGAGGATAAAGAAAGCAAGAAAACCTTGCTCTTGTTTGAGCTCGAGTCTTTCGAGCTGATATTCGCTGTTTCTACCTGGTGCACCTTCAATCTAATCGGAGTCCTTGAACTCAACAGCAACTTCTGTAATCACTACTCCACACTGCGGCACTTTGAAAGGAAAATATGAAGATTATGTGTCAGTACTATAGTGTGTGACTGTGTTGTAATGTGTCAGCAGCAGTAAAGCAGGTCAGACTCTGTCTGCACTCAGTGTGCCAACTGAATTACTAGGAAAGCTCTCACTGATGGGCTGCTGCGGCTGCAAGCTGAAATACAGTTTCCTGGGAAACCACTCCTCTATACTACAGTATATAATACTGAATCTAACATACACCGATCAGCCATAACATTATGACAACCTGCCTTGTATATTGTATATTGTGTAGGAGCCCCTTTTGCTGCCAAAGGAGCCCTGACTGTCAAGTCATGGACTCCACAGGACCTTTGAAGGTGTGCTGAGGTATGTGGCACAAAGACGTTAGCAGCAGATCCTTTATGTTCTGTAAGCTGCGAGGTGGGGCCTCCATGTTTGTCCAGCACATCCACAGATGCTCAATTGGATTGAGATCTGGGGAATTTAGAGGCCAAGTCAACACCTTGAACTCGTCATGTTCCTCAAACCATTCCTGAACCACTGTTGCAGTGTGGCAGGGCCCATTATCCTGCTGAAAGAGGCCACTGCCATTAGGGAATACAGTTTCCATGAAGGGGTGTACTTGGTCTGCAACAGTGTTTAGGTAGATGGTCTGTGTCAAAGTAACATCCACATGAATGGCAGGACCCAAGGTTTCCCAGAAGAACAATATCAAAAGCATCACACTGCGTCCTCCGACTCGCCTTCTTCCCATAGTGCATCCTGGTGTCATGTCTTCCCCAGGTAGGCGATGCACACACACCGGGCCATCCACATGATGTAAAAGGAAATGTGATTCATCAGACCAGGCCGCCTTCTTCCGTGGTCCAGCTCTGATGCTCACGTGCCCATTGTAGGCGCTTTCTGCAGTGGACAGGGGTCAGCATGGGCCCCCTGACCGGTCTGCGGCTACGCAGCCCCATACGCAACAAACTGTGATGCTCTGTGTGTTCTGACACCTTTCTATCAGAACCAGCATCAACTTTTTCAGCAATTTGAGCCACAGTAGCTCTTCTGTTGGATCGGACCACATGAGCCAGAGTTCACTCCCCATGCGTATCAATGAGTCTTGGCCGCCCACGACGCTGTTGCTGGTTCACCTTTTCTCCTCCACTTTTGGTAGGTACTGACCGCTGCAGACCGAGAACACCCCACAAGAGCTGCAGTTTCAGACGCTCTGACCCAGTCATCTAGCCATCACAATCTGACCCTTGTTAAAGTCGCTCACATTACACTTGTCCATTTCTGCTGCTTCCAACACGTCAACTTCGAGGACAAACTGTTCACCTGCTGCCTAACGTATCCCACCCACTGACAGGTGCCATTGTAACGAGGTGTTATTCGCTTCACCTGTCATGATGTTATGGCTGATCGGTGTGTATGATCTCTGTCTTCTCTTACCCTCAATGAGTCTTAAAAACAAACCAGTAATTCCCAAATTCAGTCAAACAGGACACGTCTCATGTGCTGTCAGTCATTATTTAAATGCACCATACGGGATTTTTTCTGCATAACATATTTATTGCTGCAGAATTATCTCTCAGAGTGTCTCCCTGATTGCCTTTTTCTCCATTTTCACAGATTGCTGTAGTTAAATCCAACTCACCCGCCCCTCATATGAACGGCAGCTGGTTACCCTGCTTATTTCTGCGCCAAACTCCACATGGCTCGCCAAAACTAATCAGCAACAAGTACACAGTTGCACTCAGTCACCCTTTGCAGCACTCCCATGATGCTAGCACGTGCGACTGCCTGCAAAAAGAGTTTTAATTTGAGAAGAGTGACCTATTTTTTCTTTCTATGTTTTGCAGGGAGTTTACAGTCAGTGGCACGGGGGTGTCGTCATGCATCTCAGGCTGGAAATGTGGTCTCAAATGTGTTGCAACGTATGTGCCTGTGTCTTTAAATACCACATGAACGGCACTGGGATTGCCACATTGTGCTTTAGCTCTTTTGTGCATAAGACAAGGGCTTTAATTATGATTGGTGTGAGGATTGTGGTTATTATAGTTCAGTCTAATCAACACTAATCTCTGCGTATATGTGTGACTTTCAGCTGTTGAAAAAGGGAGCTTCTTTATATGAATAGTTTCATGTTTTCTCTGCATTGACAGAGACAAACTTCACTATTGATCTGCTGAACGCCGCCCCGCCCCTCATATCCCACAGGAAAATTAAAGCAGAATAGAAAAACCTCGTATTTCCCTTCCTCCACGTTTCACTGATTGTCCTCTCCGCACTGCCGACCCAGACAGCCCCGCAGTAATTCAGGACTTTTGACACACGCACCATTTTTATGCCATCGTCTTCCTCCACGCGTGTGTGTGTGTGTGTGTGTTTCTCCAAGCAGCTCTAATGTGCGGGGCGTGAGTCTTTTACAACATGTTCAATATCACACCACAGGGCCTCGCGACCCAGACAACAACTCTAACGATGCAGGGAGAGGGAAAGATGGAGGGATGTGCGGAGAGGTGGCACTGAACTATCAGTGCAGAGTAAACCCATTTGTCTTCCTCCTCTCATATTCGCAATACCCCCTACAGCCTATAAAACATACCGCACACAAACACACCTACGCACAATAACAAAGAAACATTATATCTTCCAAATTCCACATTATACATCCCACTGAAGCTGAACCGCTCCGATTTCCACGCTACATTCGTCTCCTCGAGCTATGCTTCAATTACCAAAGCAACAGGGCTGTAAAGTGGAGGCAATATTTGGACCATCTGTGTTGCCATATATATTTGTTATCTTGTAGGATCTGTGAGTTTAATGTGCTAACTCCTCTGCATCAAACATGACTCCAACAAAACGTTGTAATGTTACTATCAGATGCAGGCCCGAGCTATGTGATTGCAATCAATACCATGAGAGTAATATAAATACTTCTACAACAGCAATATGTTGTTACAGTACAAAGGTACCTGCGCACTAAACTCAAAGCACCCTCAAGCTATTATTTTAACCCCGTCTGATACCACTCTCATGTCTGTAGCTGGCAGCCAGTTAGCCTAGCATAGCATAAAGACCTTACTATAGCTGTGTCTCAATTCAGGGGCTGCATCCTTCGAAGGACATATTTGAATGCCGATTGCGTCACGGCGGCGCGTCAAAGGCTTTCCCATTTTTAAGGCTCCTCAAAATGGTTCCCTGCGCGCCAGTTCAAACAAGACAGTGGACTCTCAAGCGTAAAAGTTTTTGGTTTCAACTCAAGTCAAATATCTAGTGACACACAACAAAAAAAACAAAAGGGGCCTTCAAACATTAAATTACCTTTAAAACAGTAGGTTAAGTTATGTGATGTTAGCTAGCTACCTGTTGCAAGGTGACAGGAGCGCTGTGTGACGCAAGGGTAAGGAGGAGAACAGCTGGTGACGCAAACAGGAAATCCTCCGTAGACCAGACTGTCTCATATCAGTTTGGCGTTAGCGGTCTACGCAGGCTACGAATGACGCATCCTTCGTAGACCGCGTCCTTTGAAGGATGCATCCATAAATATAAGCTTGAGACGCAGCTTATATTTAAAACATTTACATTATTTCTTGGCTAAAGCAGCGACTTCCTGGAATCTCTGTTACTGCGAGGTTGCCAGGAAGTCACTGCTCCAAACAAGAGTTTCAAAATAAAACCACAAATTTGTCTTTATTGTTGTTTAACACTTTTTGTACAGATTAATCAACAAGGTGTAAAGTATTGATTGGTGAGCATAAGAGGTGCTGGTGTTGGGTTATAGTGTCTATCAGTTTTCCTTGTATAGAGACGAGGTCGGTCTTTTCCCTGTTTGCATTATTTATGCTAAACTAAGCTACAGTCTGCTAACTCTTAGCACTGTATAAATTATACATTCTTAGCATATATATATATTTATATAATTATACACTCTTAGCACAGTCGCTAGTAGTTTTCTAGAGTGTGTGGTCAATGATTGTTTTCTGACATCATCAGTCCTACTGAAGATGTTTGGATGCGCTAGGCTAATATATGGCAGTACAAAACAAAGGTATATTTCTTTAAATGTGTACAACAAATAATCTTACTTCATCTGTAAGTGTGATGTTGTGATTTGCTTGGAAAAAATTGGAAGGCCAGTCTAATTAGTCTACCTCCAGAGAAGATGATGATGATAAAGTCCAACAAAGACTATATTAAATCACAGTTATTGCCCGAGTAAAATATTTACAGCTCTTGTAGAATCTCATTTTAAAGAGGCTGTCGGGGTTAACCGGCGCGGCGCTCGCTGGACACGGACATAGTTCCCGAGCAGATTAAACCTCTCCGTACAGACGGGCGCGGTGAGTGAGAGTCTGACAGGCGGGCGGACTGAAGGGAGATGTGCGCTAATATTTGCCCTGTTATCCATTGATCCGTGTGGATGAGTGTGGAGGCTTTGTAGATTAGGTGGCCTGCCTGTGGGCTCTGTGGAAATCAGCCGGATCCACTCTCACATCAGAGCGCCTTAACCGGTCTCTGCTTTGATCGGGATTTAATCTCTCGGTCCCAAACATGAGTAATAAAGGCTTTAAAAAAATTGAAAGTTGTTAGAGTGACTGAATGATTAACAGTGGCTCCCATATGGTGCTGGGTAACCAATATATTCCATTAGTATTGGGTGCTTTGCTTTGTTTAAGGCTCGGATCTGTTGTGCAGTGGAGCGATTTAACTAACTGACTGATGTCTCCAGCGGTTTTTGTGTAAACGCTCATAAACACTGATCATTTTACAAGTCTGGCTGATTACGCTTCATTAAATAGTGCTAAAGCAGCCCATGGGGTAAAATATCATGGGAGGGGATCTGATTATTGTGTTTCCCACTTAGTGATATGGGTTTCTAGTATCGACGCTGCGTCAACAAACACTGTGGAGTAGTGCTTGCCATCGTCATTTCCATTTCAGGCTCAATTAGGAACGCACTGACCGGTCGCTGGACATGCGAGCACAGGCGGACTCGGCCTTTAAGGAGGGGCACGAGCTTGATGACACAGAAGATGGCAGCCTGGTGTGGGAGTGTTGTGGGAAATGAGAATGGACACCGCTAAAGGGCTTGGTCTCCTCTTTTTCCCCCCTCCTCCCTTGTATTCCTTTAATAGTGAATGAGCGTGCTGTGTTTGTGTGCGCCGGATGTAAAAGCAGGACAGACGCCGAGTACCTCTCCGCTCTCCTCATTCACATGTGCTCCCCTGAGATGCATATAGGCTTGTTTTAGAGTGCGGAAAAGAGAAGCGAGAGCCAGAGAGGAAGCCGAAGAAAGCAAGGCGCTTTTTTTTTAACCCCTTCAGTGCAAGGTGACTTATGTAAGCAGAAAAATAGTGCTGCGTGTGTTTCCACTCTCTTAGCTGACTAAATGAGATCAGACCAACTGTACTTCTCCTCCATTTCTTCCCTCATTCCTCCTCTTTCTTTTCCACCCACAGTCCTTTCCTCATCTTCTTTCTGCACTGCCAAGTTCCCTCCTCTCTCGCCCACCTGAGCCCAACACCTGTGCGAGCGGTAAGTTCCAGGAAAGGGGGCCAGGATGCTGTCGCAAGCAGCCTGTCACGAGCTCTCTCCCACTGGGTACCGCACACAGCCTGCCTGCGCTGCCTCCCCTCCGGAGAGCCACAGCTACCCCCAGAGATGCGTTTTCTGGAGGGTTCTTTCGCTGCACACTCTGTATTTTGAAAGCTGGGGGACTTTTCTTATCTCCTGCTGTTCCTACACACACATTTAAACACAGCTGAGTGCACACAGCTGCACACACACAAACACATTGTTCTCGCACCAAACCTGCTCATGAGTGTGGGCTGCTTCCCGCTAGCGAGTCGTGATAACCCTCTCACCGCCAGCAGATGGCCTGCTCTCACTCATCAATGTAATGATCCGGCAGCCAATCACAGGCCATGTAATATTCATGAATGAAAACAAGGCTGGATGGCTGAGTAAAGTGTTTGGTGAGGGGGAACAGACATTATGTTTGTTTCTCTCGTTCATTCACATTCAGAGCGTTGGTTCCATACTGCGTTGTGAGGGGTTTGCTCTGCTGCTGTCGCCACGACATCAACTCAGCCCGCAATGATGGAGCGCTTATCGGTTCGTAAAGGGTAAACAAAAGTTGGACGCATTCGTCAAATTAGACTGCTTTCTCAGCTGAGGAAACAACATTATAAAAGATACAGACAAAATAATACTGTTTATTGCCTTTCCCAGTACACAGACCACGATGCATCTTAAGGTTAATAGTTGAAGAAGTGATGACAGGAAAAACACGACTTCCGTCTTTTGTACTTCTTTGTAAATATTGGACCAGCCTTCATTAAAAGGCCCTTGCAAGCAGAAACATACTAAAGGTCAAATGCATCATTAGTTTTAACCATTCACCCAAATTAGGCTGCATCTGACTTGTATCCAGTAGAGGATAACAATCCTTGAAGGCCCGATAAAGTTGCTAATGCAGGTCCCAGTTCTCAGTTTGCAGACACAACAGATACATGAAGGACAACGTCAAAAATATAAGAACAGATATTCTACAGCTCAAGTGCAAACAAGGATCAAGTGAACACAAAGAAACTCCTACCACACTAAACCAGAGACTAGAGAGCAGTGGCAACAAGTTAAATAAAGAATATGAATAACCAACGTAAGATAAACAGATATGCAGCCTAAGAAACTATCTACTTAAGGTGCACATAAAAGACATAGCTAGCAAATTAAGCTTGTCAATAACAACGGGAATAAAAGAAGGTCTGGCACGCCTCGTGTATGTGCGAGGCATTCTGAAACGGCAGCCAGAGGGAAGGAGGGAGGAGAGAGGGAGGCCTGAATATACTTGGTACCTTGGTACCTGGTACATTCGTACAGCTCAAACGTCTCAACACAAAAGGATGAATTGCTATAATAATCTCTTATTTTAGCTTTTCCTGTTGTCACTAGTAGGTCAATGTTCTGAACCATCCTGGAGTTTTGCCACATCTACTTGAAGGTTCGGCACAACATCTGGTGCAGACGTTGGCCTTAATGATCACCATGACATATATATTGGTCGATTTCAATGAAATTTCCAACTGTTGGTTGGATTGCCTTGAAATTTGTTACGTTTATGTCTCCCTTAAGTCTCCCTTGAGTTACAGGAATCCCTTAAGTGATCATTTAAGTTTTCATGTAGCGATGAGGCACAGCAGTAGTTTTTCCAATACTTTGCTGTATGACCTAATACTTGACCTCACGACCCCTATCAGGCGCTGTTGTATTTTGTGTTTCGTGCTATAACATATGTTACTATGTTAAAATTTGGAACTTATCGGGTAAACATAGCAAACAACCTGCTGAACATCCATCCATTACCTATACCGCTTATCCTGTTCAGGGTCGCGGGGGGCTGGAGCCAATCCCAGCTGTCATTGGGCGAAAGGCGGGGAACACCCTGGTCTGATCGACCAGTCAATCACAGCGCTGACACACAGAGACAGACAACCTTTCATGTCACACTCACACCTACGGGCAATTGAGAGTCACCAGTGAACCTAACGAGCATGTCTTTGGGCTGTTGGACTGTGTGCACGGAGAGAACACAGAAAGGCCCACGCCAGGCAAACCGGGATTCGAACCAGGAACCCTCGAGCTGTGAGGCGACAGTGCTAGTGTTAGCATGCTAATTTTAGCATTTAGTTCCAGTACAGCCTCATAAAACTGTTTTTTGACAAAGCGATTAATTACGGTCTTTAAAATGTTTGAAAATTGGTGAAATATCCAATTCTTCAAATTCCTTGTTTTTTTCCCAACCAAGATATTTAATTAACAGTGAAACAAAACACAGTTGACACATGACTTTCCAATTCAGAAACTAGTAGCAGCTCATATAAATTAATTTCCTGTCGACTGAAAAATCAATGAATCCTCGCAGCACAATACAATCAGCCAAATGATGCTGTTCTTAGAGTCATCGCGCTGATTCGTTTCTATTTCCTTAAACTTCATTTATACCATGTTCACACCCGGCGGAGAGCAAAGCAGTGGAACGTGACACCGCTCCGTTATCTGTGGCTGCCAATTAACTTCATACACCTCCCCCCCCCCCCCCCCCCCCCCCCCCAACACAGTCACACAAACATTAAATAAATACACAAACACACCCGCTCTGAGACACACACTGACAACATAAAGCTGTGGTGTTATCTGTGATATGCAATTAGGGGGATGTTTACCATTGTGCTGATGGTTGCAGTAATGACTGGAGTATTAATATATTAGTATGCACGGGCTGATTCGCTCTGGAGCGCTACCTTGCTTTGTAAAACCGAGAGAGAATAAAGCGTCTGCAGTTATTTTCTCTCTTTCTTTGTTTCTCTCGCTCTCTCTCTTCTCGGTCCAAATAATCTTCTGGCCTTTTTTTCTACTTTTTTCATTTCTTTTTTTTTCTCTCGTTTTCAATTTATTCGCTCTATTTATTCTCTTTCTAATTCCCCCTTCGTAGGTTTCTCTCGTCTTGCTGAAAGCTTTTCAATCCCACATGTTGTGTATAGAAAGAAATGATCATTACTCAGTATTACCAACAACATATAATGGTGTCTTTTACTCTTAAGGTCTTTTTATATAAATACAAGGCCAAGCAGATGATCAAAAATAATCAGAAAATAGAATATTTTGTTGTCGACTCGACCTTTTTACCTCTTTTCCTCCTTCCTTCTTCCTCCCTCTGCTCCCTCGCTCTCCCCGGTGTAATGACTCATCTAATGTGTCCCGAGTCCAGCTTTCAACCATGCCACCGGCCTCGCAATCACACACAAAGCTAAGGAAAAGCTCGGCCGCAGCCAGCCGTCTCCATCAAACCAGGAAGGAGTGCTGCCACGGATGAAAAGAGAGACAGCAAGAGGTGAAGAGGAGGAGGCGATCGGTGACACAAAGGCACAGCACGGGAAGAAAGAAGCAAACCTCGAGGAAAGAAAAGAAAAGAAAGAGCTTGAGCTCTATATAAAGCATATGTGCATACTTGTTAACCAGTCCCTACTTGCTTTTCTACATGACCGTCTGCCTGAAAGAAGAGGAAGAGCTGCAGGAAGGGTCCCTGCTGACGCCTCTTTGAAGGACATCAGGGATCACTGTTAGGCCCACATCTTTTTTGGTCCCTCTCTCTTTCACACACACACTGACACACACATTTTTCTCTCTCTCCCCCTTCAGTGAGTCATCGGTGATGTGTCAGACCCAGATCGATATTGGGTGTCTCTTCCACAGATAGAACGGCCGGGCCAAGAAACCCTTTAGGAAGGAGGAGAAAGTTAGGCTATGAAAACGTTGTCTGTCTTGACTGCTAATATTGCTATTGACTCATTCCTCTGGGGGGCCAACCTTAGGTACAAAAAAAAAAAAAAAAGACGCACAAGTGAAAATCTGAATATTGGCACTTGCACAATCTATCTTGGAAATGTCAACCTTTCAGCAGCCAAGAAAAACTGTCTTGCCTAAAGCCTGGACTTCTTGACACAATTCATAAGGGCTTTAAAAGAGGTTTGCGAGCCAAGGTAGGAGGGTTATCTCAGGTAATTCTCAAAGCAACTAGTCGTCAAACTAAAATGACAAAATGGGTTGTTTGTTGACTTTCCTATCGACCCCTTTGAACATTTCCTGGTGTGTCAGTGCCATCAAGAAAAACTCATGTGACTTTGAAAAGCATTTCCTGACAGCTTTTCAGTTAAAGTTTGGTGGCAACTTAAACTACTTTGTCCCAGTCTGTTAAGATTGTAATCAGGAAATCCCTGCCCTGCATGTATATGCCGGGGTCAGATGCAGGAATTTTCCTAATAGCATCCTAATATGTCCAGCTGCTCCCACCTTTACTACATAGAGGGAGGAGCCATTATTTACACGACCACAAGGGGTCACTGGTCAGGAAAGTTAGTGCTTTAGTGCTTAAAAGAAGAAGAAGAAGAAGAAGAAGAAGAAGGAAGAGAAGATATACATTTTTAGTCCTGGAGGGGATGAACAGGACCCTATGGACATGGATTAAAGTGGTAATCTCTAAGATCTCAGTTTCGTAGTCTTTGGCGGCACCTGTGGCGATAATCTGTAATTGCAGGAGCACACTTACCAGATATCCAGACAGTGTTGCATGGGTGACATCCACGGTTGGCTCCAGTTCTAACTCTTGATTTTCCTCGCTGGCGGTCCTTTTCCTTTTCAGACTGTTTGCCTTCATCTGAGCGTCCAATTTGTTTCTTTTTATTTGATTAGATCGAGACTTAACAGACATTTATTTAAATGAAAATCTTTGAGATTATCACTTTAATGGAGAGAGTGAGGGGGCTGCACATGGACATGCGCCCTGATCATTTGGGGAATTCAGTGCCTTGCTCAAGGGCACCTCAACAGTGCCCAGGAAAGGAAACTGGTCATGTTTCTTGACACCCAATGAGATGTCAGTCCAATCTGAAAAACATTGTTTTTTTTCTTAGTCAACTCTTAAGCGGAATATGTTTCTATTCAGTTGAAAAAGAAATCTGCTGAGAGCAGGATGATGGGACGGGCAAGGCTGGAACAAAACCCACCCTAAAAAACAAAACAAATCAGTTAGCTTAAAGGTGCTAAAATTCTCTGTAGAGCTTGGTAGAGCTTAAAAGTTGTCGGATCATCTCTGAATGAACCCACTTTCAAAAACATGTAGTCTTTGGACCCATTGTTGACAGTTTTGCCCTGACAGGACATATTATTTTAAGAGTATTTGTTTTAAGGAGGTACAACAGGTACAAGTTGTTTTATAAGCCCCACAGTAAATGTGTTATTTCAACCAAATTTGGTGGTGTCAAGCCAAAGGTGTGCATCTCCTTGTTAGCACCTTTGTCTCATATCTCCTCACACCTCACACCTGTCTGACTGCACTGGAAAAACATCCAAAGAAGATCAATACAACACATTTAGTCAGTAAATCCCTTCTGCCGTCTAATGCACCACAGTGACTGCCCCGCCAGCCCGGTGGTGGATCTCTGACTGGAAGACATGCTGCTCAGGGGTTCATTTGAAGTTCATGGTTTTCTCTGACAGACAGCTGCACACACAGTCCTTCATTTTCCAATGAGTGTTTACGTGTGTGTACCAATGGATTTGTGTCCTCTGTGTTTTCTAGAACTAAACTCCCAAGGATGAGTTCAACAGGTTGCAGGAGGCCTGTGTCAGAGAACAGTTGGTTTCCATGTTGCTTTCTCTCCAACAAGACCTGTTTCTCTACACAAATATCCCCTGACATGGTTTATTCTCCTTAATCATATCTGTGGGGCATGAATTTTACAAATGGTCTTTTGAAATCTTATCCAAGGATGTATTTTATTTGTGATTCAATATCCCCGCTAGGTTGGGAAATAACAGTTTTTTTCCCTGAATGATCTGAGCCTTTGAGGGCTTTAGTTCTTCTCAGGGCCATTTCAGTTGAGCAGTGAGGTGAGTGTGTTACATATTTATCAGCCTTTTTCTGTTTGGTTTTTATATGTTTTAGTGTTTCAAAAGGAAAAGTATTTGGCGCTTGTACTCTGAACACTTTTGTCCATAGCCATCAAGTAACATCCACGTGGACATGCGCCCCCAGCGGTGGGGGATTCGGTGCCTTGCTCAAGGAAAGGAAAGGAGCTGACACCAGCTACCAGCCTCAATTCCACGCTTGGTCCATACCGGGACTTGAACCGAGCACCCTCCGGTTCCCAAGCCAAGTCTCTAGAGACTGAGCCACTGTCTACCCCAAACCAGGACAGGCTCCAGCCCATGCGACCCTGAACAAGATAAGCAGTATAGATAATGGATGTTTTAAAAGGAACAAAATAGGCTTAAACCAATTTTGGCTTTGGTTCCTTGTCTCCAGACACCACCTGTTGGAAGCACAGCAGCTTTATGCTGCAACAAGAGGCTGTTTTTTTACTATGATGTCTTGTGAAACAAGGTCCTCCATGATGAGAAGAAATCACAAAATGTTACATCAGTAGAAAGTTCTAAAAATAAAAGAGATCAGGGGCAAACCAGCTGCTGGATGTGCACATTGGATGCCTGTATTGCAAATGGTCTTTTGATGATCCTTATTGTATGTTCAATCTATAAACACATTGAACTTTGCATGAGCTTGTTATGCTGTCACCAACATTTTCTATTCCTGTGGGCTCTAAATCAGCATTTCCCAATCACTTCTTCTTACTCAGAGTACATCCAGTCATACAGGCCTCAGCGCATCCAATACAGTGACCCCAGGGCGATCAGTTTCCACATTCTGAACAGGATGACATGCAAAATATATACCAAGTCTGTCATCTTAAAGGAGCGCATATGATCACACTTCCTGTTCGGATCAAGAAGAGAAAAGCAGTTCTATTAGAAATCTGATGTCAGCGTGAAGGAAACTCGACCCCTGCTTCCCTATTCCACTGGTGTCCAGAGTGTCTATCTCCAGTGATGCTGCACCACAGCTCCCTAAACCGCATTACATAGAGTGTGTGTGATGGGAGAGGCTGAGAGACACAGAGCTTTATTCACAGAGCGTGAGAAAGAGTGTCGGAGGTTTAATTTGAAGAATGAAAGGACAGGGTAGAGAGCCTGAAAAAGAGTGAAAAAGTTTCCTCACATGCTTCAGATGTGACTATTTATCAATGGGCCCTTTCAGAGTAAGATCATCGTCATCCTGGCTGTCAGAGAATCATCTGCGTGTCACACGATGCAGCAGAACATGTCATCTGATATGGACGTCATGTAACACTGTAATCTCATTCGTTCGGCCTTCTCCTTCCCCCACTTTCTATCATCATCCACACACACACACACACACACCTTCACCTACCACACCTCTCATTTCTGCAGTGCTGGCTGGGCTGAACCGCACGCCATTGATCTGTTGGAGTGATTGATTGCAGTGGCTGACGGGTTTCAGTCACTTTTTCCACCTTCACATGAGCACTCAGTTTGCACACTGTGGTACCTTTGGTGCGTGTTTTACTGTGTTTTATTTTAGTGCGATTTACGCACGCACGGCTTTATTTGATTCTTGTCCTTTGATGGGGAAATTCTGCAGCTTTTTCTTACCAAATATTGTCTTTCTGTGCTGCTGAAGGCTGTGCAGCGTAGGCCAGAGGGCACGGTTCCTGCAGGACGGGGTCATGTGACAGACTTATCACAGGCAGAGGAAGATAAGACGCCATTTGTTCCTGTTTGTGGTAAAACAGAGGGCAGGGGAATGTTGATACAGCAGAAGGACGAGCGGTTTGTGGAAGATTCCTGATAAAACACAACTCGCTTCCTGTGTGCACAGATAAAACTGAAGCTGCGACCGTGCGAGGAAAGAGTACACCACTTTCTCTCTACCTCGACCTGCCTTATTCTGGGATGTTTATGTAAGGTTTGGGGTGTTTTAAGGTCCTGCATTAGCATTCAGATCAGAGTTTAGGTCGAGGTTATTGATCCACTTGTTTGATTAAAAAAAAACAAAGGTCTTTTTAAGGTTAGAAAACAAATCAATTTAAAGCTAAAGATCTGAGGCTGAAGACTGCTGCATCATGGACATGCAAAAGCAGGATCCTCCATCTATAAAGCCAAGGTGTCAATCAATATTGACCTTTCAGCCTTTTCCACAACAGTTAATCCCTGACTCCAGGCCACCCAGGACCTGACTCGTATGAACTCATCAAACAACTCCCTGTCGCTTCACCTTTCTCTCCCTCTGTCTTTTTCCTCTTTTCATGTCTCGTCCGTCCTCTCATCTCCCTGATTGATGTTCGACTCCGACTCTCGCCCTGTGACTCTCTTTCACCAACACTCTCCTTTACCTGCTATCTCCTTCTCTACGTCGGTGCTTACAGTCTTTCTTTTATTAACAGCAGAACAGTCTTTTTATGTTCTCTGTGCGATTTGTCTGCCTGCCTCCGTCTGGCTGCCACCGAGTTCAGCTTTTTGTGTACGAGGGTTTCCTCTCATATCAAAAGAGCAAACACATGAAAAATTGATGAAAAGTTATTTGTGGATTTCAGGGTCAGATGCCGGATAGCTCTTTTGCCTTTTTATTCATTACTGTGCGCTAACAGAACTGTTGAATTCAAAAATATCTCTGGTTACATGGAGAGTAAAGCCACTGAATATGTAATGTTTGCTTCACTGCTCACCTGCCCTCTCCCAGTAATTTTCCACTCACCCCTCTTCTGCTCCACTCTGCCTGCCGGCCACGCCCACCTCGTCAGCTTGCTCAGCTCACCTGTGCGCACAGCTGCTCCTCATCAGTAATCAAGCCAGTATATAAGCCTCTCCTGCCCTCACACTCATTACCAGATTGTTCTTTGCCTGACTGATTCTGTGACTGTAGCCTCTGTATATGGGGCACCTGCCCTACCAACTAAGCTAAACCAGCACCCCGAGTTACTCCTTCTAACCTACATCTAAGATAGACTGTTAGGTTGTTCTGTGTGCCTCTCCACCGTGGCTGTTTGGCGTTCCCCTGAACTACGCTACTCATCCTACTGTGTCGCCACACTCATCACCGTGTGCCCATTGCACAGCCGTTTCTCTGCTGGCTCCTCTCACTCCCACCTGGCTCTGACTCACACAGTTCGGGTTCCCGGCCCATTCCAGTGACTAACGGCTTCTGGCCTGACTTTTGTATTTGAACTGTGTTTTCAGCTGCCTGTTTGTCCTGTACCTGCTGAAGCCTAAAGTAAACGATCCCTGTGTGTCTGTGTGCTGCGAGTGGGTCTTAACACCCCTGTTACGAAAGTTTAGTTTAATTTCAAATTAAGACACATTTACTGTTCAGTTTAGACATCTTGGACATATCTCTAACATAAAATGTCTCTTTAGGAATTTGATCAAAAGAAAAGATCTCCAAAAAAGCCAGTAAGTAGACGTTGAGTTAAGTTTTGTTCCATTTTGGTTTGGGGTTTTTTGGTGTCCAATTATTTCCACAGTGAAGATCGAGCTCACTCCTGTTTAAAATCGGGAAAAAAAGAAGCTTAATTGAGGTGGTTGTGGCTCAGGGGTAGAGTGGGTCGCCCTCCAATTGCAAGGTCAGTGGTTCGATCCCCATCTCCTCCAGTCTACATATGAAAATATCTTTGGGCGAGACAAATATGTCCCAGAGGCGTAGCCGGCAGTTTATTAATGATTAGCTTATTAGCCTTGTTTGGCACCACATTAGCATAATGTGTGTGAGGGCGCCTCGCGTGGATTGAAGACTAGAAAGGCGCTAATATGAGTGTGCAGTCCAGTCAATTTTAATTGAATTTTTATTGTTGTCTTATAAGATATCTATCCAGAGTAAGTCTGGGTTAACTCTAAGCTGTTTGATTAGCATCTTTCCTGATTAGCTTCGCCATCAGATTAACAGAAGTTGCCCTACATCTCATTAATGCGCTCGGGCTCCCCCGATCGTGAACTGTGGTGTTCTGGGGTCTCTGGTTTGATCATCTGCCCTCCTTCCCTTTATTTTGTACCCTTCATCGGGGCTAATAATAATGACATCCAATTAGCACTTTGTAATTACCTCTTCACCCAGGGAGGCCTGATGCTGATTGGCTCATCAAAAAAATGCGCGTGTGACGAGAATCTCAAACTGATTTGAAATCTCTTCCTCCCTGTCAGCCTCACCCTCTCTCCCTTGCACTGCACATTTACAGTCAAGCTTAGCATCTCTGTGTTTTGTGTTACTTCCTCTACAAATGGTACCACCCAAAAACTCCCAAATGGGACCGGATGAAGCTATTCTGCCTCCACAGGCACTGCTGTTTACTTATGTACGCACACACACACACACACACACACACACACACACACACGCATACACACTCACATATGTGTTTGCCAATTGATCATTACCAACTGTTCTTCCCATCAGGCCCTGGCAGAGCGTTCGTCTCTCTCAGATGTAGTGAGGCAGGCATTTCCACTGAAGTATCACAAACACACACGACAAACCCGGTGTCGATCGTGCGTGTGTGTTTGCATGTGCACAAACGTTTCCTCCGCCCCGCATCAATCACTGTCCACCCTCTAATGAGGACGAAAGAACAGAGTCATTAAAGCACCTCATTCTCCCGCCACCGATAGATCCGAGTGAAGGAACGAGTGTTAGAGAGCGGAAGAGGAAAAACTGCGAGATAGCGGTAATGAAAAAGAGACAAAACAGATTAACATACGTGGGGGGGGAAGTGTGACAGAGTTATAGGTGGAGCGGGTAGACGCAGACACGAAGAGCTGGAGTGAAAGACAGAGAGACAGACGGAGGGAGGAGAGGGAGGGAGGATTCCTGGAAGGAGAAGGAGAGGCTGCTGGGGAGGGTGGATGATAGTTTCATTTGTGCAGGCCTCCTCCGTGGCAAATGGAGGAAATCGCGCAGATTTCCTCTTTTCATGTGCTGTGTTTCTGATGCGGGGCCAATCCGTCTGCCTGGCTAAAACTCAAAGACCCATATTTACTCTCTCTTTCTTTCCTTCTCTTCACTTTCTTTCTGCTCTCCCCTCCTCCATCTCTGTCAGAGTCAGTCAAAGGCTTGTCAAAGCGCTACTTAAAACCCAGTTGAACCCTTTTTTGTAAGCACATCTGCCCTAGAGCTAACAGCGCTAATGCTAAGCTAAAGTACATATCCTGCCTTTTAACCTGTTTTGCCTTTTAGTTCTTCACATTGCCCTTCTCAGACCTCTGGTTTTCCCATGTTTGGAGTGCTGTTGTGGTATTTGTGACAGAGCTGCAGTGTGTGTGTGCATTGGGAGCGTATAGGAGGTGGATACACACTGATCTGGATGGATGGCACCGGGCCCAATGCCCTGTGGAAGACCGAAACACTGTGCTAGAGGATTAACCGCTGTTTAAGCCCTTATGTCTGGTGCTGCTGCACTCTGTGCTCTTTGTGTGTGTGTGTGTATGATTGTGTGTGCACGTGCATATGCGAGCTTGCATTCCGATGTCTCTGTGCAGCAATGTCTGCTGCTAGCAGATTAGCACGGAGAATGAAACAATGGCCGAGCTTTGAGACAAGGGAGGCAGAAAGGGGGGGTATGAGGGAAGAGAGAGGGAAGGAAAAAGGAGAGATGATGAAGGAAGAAGGGGAAATATTGACTGATACGTGGAAATGACGAGCAGGAGAAGAGGAGTATTAACCAGGGATGAAAAGAAGGTACCTCTCAGCACGGAGCAGATGAGGTCAGGAAAGGTGTGATGAGATTTGAAAATGGAAAAAGGAGAGCCAAAGATATTTATGAGGAAGCAGGCCGAGTTTGAGATAAAAGTTGAGGGACCAGTGTGTGCGAGGGAGATGGACGGACAGATGAAAGCATAAAAGGCTGCAGATTTAGGCTGTTATCTGTGAGGCAGCAGTTAAAGTGCCCGGGGCTTCCCCCCTTTTTCCCCTCTTTTTCAGGAGCCTGTTAATTCTCCGGGATGCAACATGCTCCTCGCTGTTATGCATGCATGCACACACACAGATGTCTGCTTAAACATTCATTAATTCACAGTGTGAAGCCGTACATGTGTGATAGATTTGTCTTTACACCAACGCCGCACACAAACACAAACAAACACGCACACACACCTTTGGTTGCCACCATCCATCAGGCTCCGTCCCCAAGTGTGTCCTGCTCTCGCCCCCGGCCAGCAGGTGTCACATCGAGAGGAGAGTTGGCTCTCGCTGAGCTGTTGGCAGTGGACCAGGCTGTCCCCATATCAAACACACACACACGCACACACACACTATGCTTGCACACAAATATATACTCGCTACTGTACACACAGAGAGGGAGAAGGTGACACACACACACACACACACACACACACGCGGAGCTGTTGGCCTGTCTGGGTTTTCTGACAGGCTGACAGAGGGCTGCTGGCTTTACACCCACACAACTGTGCAACCCACCGGCCTTCAGCTCCATCAATCTCTGTAGCATAAAGCATAAGCACGCACATAAGCCTACTGGCATAAAGGGTCTGGAGAGAAGAGAGAGGGAGAAGGGGAAGAAAAGAGAAAAAAGATGGTGAAGGAAAACGAGAATATACGAAAGACAGAGAAAAGAGGAGAAAGAAAAAGAAAGGGAAGAGAAAAGAAGAAAAGAAAAAGGAGGAAAAGAGAAGAAAGAAACAGAAGAAAGAAAAGAAAAAGGAAGAAAAGAGTAGAAAGGGAAGAGAAAAGAGGAACAAATTAGAAAAGAGAAGAGAAGAAAAGAGTAGAGAAGAAAAAGGAAGAGAAGTGAAGAAAGAGAAGAAAAGAGAACAAAGACACGATAAAGGAAGAAAAGAAAAGAGTAAAATAGAAAAAGGAAGACACGAGAAGTGTAGAAAAAATACGATAAAAGAAAAAAGAGAAAATATAAAGGAAAGAAAAGAGAACAAAGTGTTATTGTCGTTATAAAAACAGATGTTAAATTGTTAAACAAATTGAATAGATGGATTTATTACATAATGTCAAGTGTTCTTCTACAGCTGCTAAGTAACAACTCCTATACACTTCAGTACGTCCACAATGGAAAGCTTGATTCAGTCTAATACAGGTATTAGGGATGGGCCAGGATTCTCAAATATTCAAATAATCATTATTTATTAAAAAAGGGACTCAAGCGACTATTATCTCATCTTAAAGATACAGAGGTCCTTTGAATAATGGTCAGCAGTTCCCAGTGAATATGGTAAAAGTATTTAATGCTTGAAATGCAGAACAGGTATGACTATATCTAGAAAGTGTACAAAATAAAACATTTTCAAAAGAAGAGGAAATATTGTGATAGTTTGTTAAATGTATTCATTTATTTATGTATTTATTTTTCTCTTCTATTGACACTGGGTTTATACTGATACAAAGTGTAAACTTGTGTCATGTCTGCGGTTGATGTTGTTGTTTAGGTTACTTTTCATATTTTTATTGCATTTCTTGTCCAGTTATAAATCCACTTTTTTAACATGTTTGACATCAATAAGAGAAGATCAGCTTTATTGATCCCCGACAGGGGAAATGTACTCGTTACAGCAGCTCAGAAAAGAAGCAAATTAAATCAAGTACTAAAGTAATAAAAGTAGACAAAAAGCACAGGGGGCAAGAAAAGGGTAAAAGATATGACAATATAAAAAATAACAAACAATAACAGAAATTAAAGAAATAATAAAAGAACTATACACACTATGTATAAATTTTCAATCAAACAATCAATATCAAATTGCACATAGTTTGTGTAATTCTCTGGGCTGCTTCCAAATGTCTTCACCTTTTTTAACAGTTTAACGTACGCAGAAAGCCAATCAGCGGCTGCATGGGCGGGACTGAGGCTGGGACAATCCTTTAACCGTCCAACAGCGTTAGAGCCCATTGGACGGTTAAAGAACTGAAAACGTTTGGGGAAAGTACTCGAGGAAATTATGCACATGTACAGTAAAAACAAAAGTTGTTTTTCACTCAAATATCTTGATTTATTCCGAAGTGAAAAAAGCAGCATGATTTTAAATTGACCACAAATCAACCCTCACAAGAAGTACTTACTGGTTTCCTGCTGCTATCTAATGTAGCTCTTGTGTTAGCTGAAACTAGATTGCAGTAGTTGGACGCAGCAATCCCAGATATCGGCTTCAGCAGAATAAGCTCCGACCCCAGCAGAAAACGGCTATCTAGAAGCCAATGCTCGCTATCAGCAGGAGAGAGAGACCTGCAGTTATTGGTTTGATTTGTTTGCCTTGGTCATTAGCATCGGCTCGTAAGTGTTTATGGGGACTGCGCTGCAGCCGAGTTTTATCTCAGAGGCCAGAGGTCCAGTGTTGAGTTGGCCTCAGAGTAAATGCACTGTAGATAAACATCAGCGACGTTTCCGGCACCCTTTGGCGGCATTACATTCCCTCTTTTAACTGCACTTGTAAGCTGATTCTGTTCCTACTGTTAGGAAACACCCGGAGTCGTGCACAGTTTATGATTAAATGTGGGAAGAAAATGTGTTATCCTCACAAATATAATGCATTTGCACATATGTGTGTGCGCTATAGTAGCCGCTGTATAAGCGACTAAGAAGCAGGATTTTTTGGGTGATTTATGGGGTCTTGAATCCCTCCTCCGACAGTCTCTAAATGACAGGTGTCCAACCTTGGCATTTCCCCGTGTAGATTCAGAAGCAGGTCAGTGGCTCTCTCATTATGTGCCATTACTGTTTGGCTGTTTAAAGGGGAATCTGGCAGTAAAGCAAAGCACAGCAGAGGAAAAAGCCAGGAAGTGGCAGCTGTCAGAAGTCAGCCAGGAGCCCATAAAAAAGGAAATCCTGCTTCATTTCCAGCAGAATATGTGACGGGCCGGGCTATTTCTGCACATTGTTGCGGTCAGTGTTTCTCTGTTTATTCTGCAGCTTTGTTGTTGGAGGTGTTTTTTTGTCAAACTCTTGGCTGGAGAACAGTCAATAAGCCTCTTCATGCAGTGTATTTGATGGTGTGACTGTGAGCAGCTGGCAGGACGATAGAGCAGAAGGAGAGGGCCGCTACTGATTGTTTAACCGGAATGAAACACAATTGAATCCAGCCTTGAAGTGCATGAAATATACCAGTTAGGCTTTTAAACACCTGCATCCTTGATGAATTTAGTGGCAATCAACATAATTTCATGGGCGATGTATGAAAACATATCGTGCGCTCTGCATTTGATGTTTTGCAAAGAAAGGCGGAGACGACGGCGGGAGTGACAAAGCGTTATTGTTTCGGGAAGTGACAGGAGTTGAAGGTGTGTTCAGGTGAGCCGGATCGCGGAGGGAAAAGGAAATGGAGGATGAAAGACAACTGCGGCAAATACCATGACAGCTTAAATTGTTCGTGTAATTGCTGGCCTGAACATAGACGCGATAGCATCCAGGTATTTTTTGGGGTGAAGTGACACACCGACAGAAAAAGAGGGGGAGAGACGAGGCGGACATACTGAATACTACTTTCTATCCCATCCAACTGTTTTTATTTTCATTTTCTCATAAAGAAAAGTGTGGCTGGAGATTCAACCAAAAAGGGAACAGTATCACAAAAGTTGAATGATGTGGAGTCGATACAAAGAAAATCTCACGACGGCTGACCCTAACACACTTTGACACATCCTGACACTATCTTCTTCTTCTGCTGCAGACAAAACTTTAACGTCCCGCTGTGCATCACTGCAACTTCCCTCCACTCCACCAGAGAGCACAAAACACAAAACATTAAGGAGGCAGTGTGTCTCACTTATCATATCATCTCATTTAAAACCTGCAAGTGGGTATGACTGCATCAGCACAGAGATATGTACTCATTAAAATGGATGCGATGCTTTAAGAGTTGCTGCTGCTTGATCAGTTATATTCCTCTTGTCACA
Organism: Semicossyphus pulcher; assembly: GCF_022749685.1. NCBI lineage: Eukaryota > Metazoa > Chordata > Actinopteri > Labriformes > Labridae > Semicossyphus > Semicossyphus pulcher. The sequence goes on from NW_027211692.1 coordinate 12,314,797, forward strand.
TAATCTTTAATACATTCTCACAGAGCTAGTTAGACAAACACATTGATTAGTACAAAATGTATGACCCAAAGGATCTTCCTTAGAAGCAAATGGAAGTAGCCACCGTGACGTCACCCATTGGTTTCAGGCCGCCATGTTGGTTTTCTGGAGCCAGAAGTGACCATATTTGGACAAGAGGGCGGTGCTGGAGAGGAGCGAGGGATTAGCAAACGCTTAACAGCCTACACCTGTGGCCGATACGTTCGCTCGTGAATGAGCTAGTTTAACGTCTTGTTTCCACCGGAGTAGATTCTGTTTGTGGTGGTGACTGACTGCAGTTGTTTATTTATCAGACTAAAGAAGTGGACTCGCCTCTCTCTAGCCCGGTGAGATAGCAGCGGGTGAACGACATGTACCGGGAAACGTAAAATGACAGGTCTTCTCATCACTAGCTGTAATCTCTTCGGGGAAAAGCCAACAACTCCAACGACTCTTATTTACTGGCCGACAGGGGCAGATGCAGACTTTTTCAACTGGGGTGGCTTAACTGGGGCACTGACTTATGCAGGGGTGGCATGACCAGAGTAACACTTTAAAGCACTAAAGGAAACGTACCACAGTGAAATACAAAGAAACCTACTAGCAGCCTGTTGCAACATGTCCCACCTCTGACAAGGCAAATAGCCAATCATAGTTTAGGATTTTTGGGTGGCACTTGGCATCAGATTTCAAGGGGGACCCAGGCCACCCCTGGCCACCCCTCTGGATCCGCCCCTGCTGGCCGACGATTAAATAAATGTTTGATAAACACTTCATAGGATAACAAGCCAAGTTTCCATAAATTCCATAAATCCCACAGAGAGACAGATTATTTGTCCGATTTTTGCGTGAAATAATCCCCAAAATGCTCCAACTCCAACACGGCTCTGGAAAGAAGGTTCAGTGACTGTGTGGCCGTGTGCCTGCCAGCAGCTCCCACCTGTCAATCAAATGTGCCGGCCCCTATGATTTAATATAATTTAAAAAATTCATTATCTTGAACAATAAAATTAGCTATTTACAACAAAACCGTTTTTTGTACCAGGCTGTAAACATGTTTATTTCTGCTGTAAAAATGAGCATTTTCCCATCTGCTGTAATGTTATTTCTTGGTTTCTGGAGGCAGCCTCAAGTGACCACTCGAGGAACTGCAGTTTTTTGCACTTCCACATTGGCTTCATCACACCGGTTGAGGTTGCCGTTTTTGCACAAATATATTGGCTAATTTTGAAAGAGTTAAGGCATAAAAACATTGTTGTACGATATGATACAAATAACTTGACATAACTTAAACATGAGGGAACATTTTTTATTTGTGTTTAACTTGTCAGAAGATTCAGATTCAAAGAATTTACTTGAAATAATCTGATTGTTTTGGCCTTTAAGGGTTAAAGAAACATAATATTTAAACATAGAAATACCAAGCTTATATGAGAGATGTCTGTTTGACTTCTATTATTCCCCTTTTAACGTACATTTCCACTAAACCTCAGATTTACACACAACAACAAAATGCATTGAACTACTCTTTCTATACAGATCTATCACTGCAGCTCAATAACTGGAGCAGGGTGTGGTTTATAGGAGCAGATGAGAGATAAGAAAAGTGTTAGCTGGCAGAGGGTGTGGGGTGTGGAGAAGGTAGAACAAAGTGATGGACATAGAGGGAGATTCCTTCTGCAGCGTTTACGGTGAATACCAATGCTCTGTGGTCCAGATCAAAGCTCTGGCCTCCTCTTATCTTTCTCTTCCTCGCTCTTCTTCATTCCTTCCCTTGCTCGCTCTGTCCTCCTCTCCTTACTTTCTAAGAGTTTTTCTCTCATCTACCCCCTAACCCTCACTTCCTCCCCAATTCTCCTTCTTCTGGTCACTTCTGTCTTCTCTTTTCTACTCCCATGGGCAGTGTGAGGAATGATCCACGCCCAAACTATCTCCCACCATACCTCCAGCCTCTCTCTCTCTCTCTCTCTCTCTCTTTCAGCTGTGTGTGAGGGATTGTGTACATTCAGTAGCCCGGCTATCTCCAAATAGCCCATAAATCATTGAGGCCTGGCATGGCGGGGAGAGACGGCCAGCGAGGGCAGAACTATTAGCACAGCTGAACCACACTCATCATTGTCCTCCTTCTCTCTCTCTCTCCTCCTCTGTCCCTCACTTACATTTCTACTCTGTCTCACATCAGCAGCAGCTCTGCCTCTGGAGGATCAGAAGATTTACCTTGTGTTTCTCTGAGTACGCAATGACTGCAAAATCTATAAATGTGACAACCAGTTATTCCTCAAAGCCATTAGTCAAGCCAATTCGTTAGCGTTAGCGTGTCCACACTGTGTACTCATACAGCTAGTTGCTGTGCGGCTTAACACAGACATTTTAGCATGGACGTATTAGCATGAAAAATTAAGACATTTAACATTCATTTAACAGCAATACACGCTAGAGTGTTACACATTTCACACTGCGTTATTAACAACAGTTTAAAGGCAACATACAAACTAGTTTGAGACTAGCTGTGTGATATATACAAGAATAGCACGAGGCTAACATTAGCGTTTATTAAACGTCGTCGGCTGTTTCATCGGTAACAAGGCAGTGAATTAATTTAACATTCATTCAACACTTTTATAAAGCAGTTGTCGGCAGTTGAGTGAGGTCTTGCGGTGAATATCAGCAGCAACGCTAATACCTAAGTGTACTTGTGTTATGTACAGCTACTTCCTGTTTGAAGCGCTCAGCAGCCTCTCTGATTGGCTGCCAGCTACAACGCGAGATTTGGACCGCAAGATTCCAACCAGGCCGTCATAAAATACATGCAAATTAAATCTTTGCGACACAATACATTTATATTATACATGATATATGATGTTATATTTATATTTATACGTTTCATGACCTGAGTTACATTTATATCCTCTTAAATTAAATATCTTTGGATTTCAGACAGTGTGCAAAATAAGTTTCCAGGGCTGTCAGCCGTCTCGATATTGGAACATAATTAGACTTTGGATCACATGACTACTTCCTTATTAACAGGGTCCCCGATAGTGATGACAACACTGGGATTTATCTTCCCTCTGTTCACAGAGAATTTTGGCTTCTTTTAGCTCCATGTTTCTGGTTTCCAATGCACAAATTTACTGTTTTGGTTGACTCTGTATTCATAGATGTACTTTGGCGGCAGCAGGCAGCTGTTTCAGCAAAAAAAAAGCATTTAAATTATATCTTATGTCACCGCAAGCCACCAGACAGCAGACAGACGAAGCTAGCTGGTGCACATTGTGGAGCATTTAGCATCTTCAGAGCCAAAGATTTCCCTCAGAAGTTCTTCTTATGTTTTCTTATGTTCTCTTTCTTCTTATGTTTTCTTTTATATGTTGTCTCTTCTACTAAACGCTGACCCAAACAGCTGTTGAGATATCGTGCGCTGCATGCATAGGTATACAGGGCTGCGGTGCGGAGTAAGGCATAATGCAGAGGGCTGTCTGACGTTAATGTGAAGTGATGACAAAAAAAGAAAAATACAGCGTACACTTAAACTGAAATGTTTGTTTATATGTTGGACTCTTTAAGTGGCTAAAGTGACTGTTATCTACTATATGTAGAACGCTCACTATTGATAAGTTCCTCTTACAACCCCGCTTGAAAAAATCTGAACCACCCCTTTAAGTAAAGTCTACAAAGTTTCACAAGCTTTGTCTTACATAGCCTCTAATATGTACACTTCGCTATGCGCCCTGTAAACAGCTGTTTTAAGAAAAAAGAGCTTGTATCTTTCTTTTTTTTTTGCACACCCTATCCAGATCAGGATCTTTACTACACAAGGTGTACAGCTTTTGTCCACAGGGGCCGCCTACATAAACACTAAATGAAAGTTCCTCAGAGCTGCTTTAAAAGGTGATAAAATGTCAGTGTTGTGTTTGCAGCTTGTTTCCCCTGTGTACCAGATAATCAGTTTCTGCACAGTGAGGCTTTCCAAATGTGCAGAGGAGGAGCAGAACCACAAATATTAAATGTTTTTATTATGCTATATTTATAGTTGGCACAGCTACATAGCTGCTGATATCCATGCCAGTAGCCTGCGGCAACAATATACATCAGCTGTGTACACTGTCGTCTTTTGCCATTTATCTGTGAAAATGCATTCGGCAGTATTGGATAGGTACAATGTTACAATTTCAGTTGGCAGACGCTTTTGTCCAAAGCGACGTACGTCTGAGAGTTAATACAACAAAAGCAAGGATTAAGACAGAAGGTAACAAAGTCAGTGAGCGGAAACAAACAGCTTCAAGTGTGAACTGACACAGGTTCCGACAGGAGGCAAAACACTGGATGGAGTTTGGTAACTCTGTGGACCACAGAGGAGAAGAGTCTAGTTAGTGACTCAGGGACTTGTTGTGATGGGAGTACCAGGCGCCTTTCATTGGCTGAGCGTAGTGGGCGGGTAGGCAGGAGCCGTTTTTGTTGCTGTTTTGTAAGCGAGCAACAGGGTTTGAATTTGATGCGAGCGGCGACTGGGAGCCAGTGGAGGGATATGAGCGGCGGAGTGACGTGTGCCGGTTTGGGTTGATTGAAGACCAGTCGCGCTGCTGCGTTCTGGATCATCTGCAGAGGTTTGAATGTGCATGCAGGAAGGCCTGCCAGTAGGGAGCTGCAGTAGTCAGTGCGTGATATTACGAGAGTCTGTATAGAAGGAGTTGTGTTGCATGCTGTGAGAAAATTATTGGTTTAATTTTGGGGACCCAATGAAAATTTTATTTTGAAATTCTCTCAAGGAAGCCCATATCTGTCACACTGGTTTCCCACTGTGATCGTTAACTTTGAGCTCTTGTTTTACGTGTTTCATCAGTCAGTTGATTAATGCAGTGGATCTACTTATATTTTCAACCACATCTATCTCTTCACTCTGCGTGTTTACTCTTGCAGTAGAAAACCGTTCAGCTCCCTCAGAGTATGTTCCTCCACTCCAAACCCGACGCGTCTCGCTGCGAGGAAACATGTTGAGCTCCAGCTGATCTCCAGTCAGCCAACAGATGGATTAAACTCTGTCACTGTGATGCATTGCTTTCATTTACCAGTTTGCTGAATGTGTTCTATAGTCACTCATTGCTATTCATTGCTCCTAAATGCCTCTCTATATGATGGCCATCTTATTAGCCTACAATGCTAACGTGGGGTTCTGCACGCTTAGCTAATCCCTGTGTGGGTGAGGGACGGGGAGCTATAATGCCAGCCTGTTATTGAGCTGTAATCCTCGCACTAACCCTCCCTCCGTTCTCTACATTTAAAAGGAAAAGAGGCGGATAAATTAATAAGGCTGCTCGCTTGTATGAACAAGATAATTCCAACAGGTGCGCCTGAAAATCAGATATTCTGTCTCGCTCTTTCAGTCAGTTATTCATCTGTTTTATTTCTTGGTAAGTACCTCTCCAGAAACCCTCGAGCAATAAACTTGCTACTGTGGCGTAAAAATCCCTCAACTCCCAACTGTTCCAATAGTTCAAGTTTGTGACCCGTGAAAGGAACGAAAGAGAAGCTGATGGAAAAACACTCCAAGCGATTGCGATGCTTTTTTATCGCGTCGGCTTTTCAAGCAGATGCTCCGCTCGTCAGCTTGGGACAGACGCACTCATACGTCGGTCCGGATGTGTCAGTGGGATGCAAATTCATATTCATTTGAATATGCGCTTCTGGTCGTCAAATCATGGAGTGCACCCCCCTGACACTGCAGCCAGCCCATCTGCTAGTACAATACATATTCATATATATTCACAGAGTTTCATGCATGCTTTCTTTCTGTCCTTTCCTCTCTCTCTCGTTCTTTCACGCTCATAAATGCGCGACCATATTAAAACTCTTACATCGCGTCATGGGAGCATGATCGGGAACAGGAAGAGAGATTACTGATATTGTTTAATTTCCCTCGGGTGCACTGTCTTACAAGAGCCCAGAAGCATATGGCCGCCTGCCTGTTGCATTTTATATGTGCTCACGTGGACCGCATTACATTTGTTTGCTTTTATAAGTGTGTTCCGAGTCTAGCTCTTAAAATTAAGATGGATATCCATGTCAAATCGCCTGTCTCAGCTTTATCTCCCGTGTTTGACACATGGTTCGGGCAGTTTTTGGCGACCTCCTCGTGTGTAGTGAACCCGCTCAGCCACCTGTGTCTTCCCGTATAGCTCGTCTCCCATAGGACTCGGATGATTGATATGTCAGGCAGTTTGCCGGTCACCTCTCAGGTCCTCTCTCCACTCCGGTCTCCTCCCTGTGGTCCGAGGATGACTGATTTGTCAAGCGGCTCCTCCAGACGGCTTCTCTGCACCCTGCTGGGCCTCCTGTGACCAGCTTCTTTAGAGCTGTATGTCACTGTATGGATGATAAATGCTGTATATTCTCTCTGTTTTATTTCTTTTTTATTTCTTCTTCTCCTCCCTTTTTTATTGTATTGATTTTACCCTCCTGTCTTTTTCCTTCTCCCTAGCCATTTCACTCTCTGGATCTCTTATTAGTTTTTGACTGGAGGAACTGGCATGCAGAGTTATGATTAGTCTCAGACACAGTTGCTAGTTCTGCAACCTGTCAAAGAAAGTTATTCAGAGACATTAACGCACACAGGGACTTCTTTCTGCTGTATCTGTGTGTGTACAAGAGAGAGACATCTAGCATTGGGATTTATGTCAGCTTGTGCACATGCATGCACACATATTTCAGCATGACATGCACAAACAATCATCTTGCATGCATAATTGGATGTAAATGAGGAGAGGTTGGGCTGGATGTGTCGTGTCTGACAGCTTGGTATCACTGGTATTAAAATGCGATCGTATTGTACCCCCAAGACTGGCAGATCTGTCCGACATTTCCCAGTTAAAATCCTCTGGAGAGGAAAGAGTGGAGAGGAACTTGTGTTTAAAAAGTGCAGAAGTAAAGTTGACAAAGTGTGCCAGAAGAGCTGCAGATAGAGTGCAGAAGAAGAGAATTGTAGGAGGCTTCGTAGGAGGAGTCGGTCAGCGGGCTCGAAGAGAAAGGCAGGGATCCTCATTGTCTTCCTTGTTAAAAACCTTTGCACAGATTCTCCGTAGATGAGGGCTCTGAAGATGCTCTGCAGGTGCTCTTTCTGAGTCATAGTTAAGCAGTAGACTGGAGGTGGGTTAGCAAGAATAATATAGCCTCTCAACTGCAGAGTAAAGACAGCTTTCAGGAGGGAGGTAGGAGCTGAGACGGACCCGCTTATTAAAACTCTGTCGACTCCCTTTTCCAGCCTTTGTGTTGTCCTGTAATGCAGTGCCACAGTTTGACATTGTCAGCTCTTAGCACAGCTGCTTCCTCGTGCTAACAGAGGAAGTACTTTTAAGATCAGATAGTTAGTGCTGCAGGGGAGAGTCACTCTGGAATTACACTACACTTATAATGGTGCCTTGTCGGCACATATAGGGCAGACTAACAGCACATACACATACTGTATATTATATACAGGTACACTTTCCTCCTGTGAATCTGGATTAATTGCCTATACTTGTTTAAGCGTGAGCCAAGAATAAGCAAAAAGTTGCAATTATTTCTCAGACTAGACACCAGGGAAGGTTGCATGTCGCTCCTGAAATCTGATTGGCCACTTGGGCTGTCATGGTAGTGACTTTTTCCAACCGCGGTGAAACACTAACGCCCCCCTCGTGGTTTGGTGGTTAACCACCGCCCCAGCCTGCTGCCGGACTATGTTCTGTTTATTTAACTACAGCGCGTCCCTGAATCGGTAAAACATCATCGACATGAGTGAACACAGCATGAGCGGTGGAAACGCGACGTTATTAACCACTACTAAGTTAGTATCCTTGATTGTTGAAATTAAATCAGTGGTGATGGCTAGCGGCTAAACTAGCATGTCGCGAGCCTGCACACGGGCTCGTCTGCAGCGATTAGATGTTGAAACAGTGTGATTTTAAAACGACTTTGTTGTTCATAATGTTTCGTTCTGTATGAAAACAGAGTTTACTGTGTCCTTTTAGATTTTAATGCGTCAGAAAGTAGCGATGATAACGGTCACGATGTCCACCCCACAGATGGCGTCACATAATCGCGGTATTGCAGCCATGCTGTTACCATGACAGCCCTATTAATCCTAAACTGGTATAAGCTATCTGGCCATTCAGAGGCGGGACTTATGTTCAAATTATTTCGGGCTATGTTGCAACAGGTTCCTAGAAGCTATTCAATGTAGCAGATTTTCTTTTGTTGGTTTGAGAGACATTCTAGAATAAAGAAGAATTTAGCATGAAAGATTTACATGTTGCCTCTCTGTTGTGTTATTTCTTAAACTTACAATGAATCACACAGGAATGTAACATCTGTATCTGTATGATGAATGATTGGTTTTGACACAAGTGGTAAATAAATGTTATTGGGAAGTGTGTGTGCGCTCACATACAGCATGCCACCCCTGCGTAAGTGCCCCTGTTGGGCCACCGTAGTCTGGACTCGACCCTGCTGGACTCACTTACACAAACACACACTCATGCATTTATAGAGGAACTGACTCAACCTCAAGTTCCCAAATTATGCTTATGTGTGTGTGAGTGTGTGTGTTTTCATGTCACATTACTCAGGCTCAATTTAACTAGCAGCTGCCCTCTGCGTGTCACCCTGCTCCCTCCACACACACCCTGACAAGTGATGCAAATCTAAGCACACACACACACAGTAACAGAAGTGCAGTCACACACACTTTTTGTGTCCTACAGACTGCGGGTGTTAGTGACAACAGTTTAAGGGAAATTTCCGAGCTCATCTAATGACGTCATCACACTCCTGTGTGCTGTTGTTAGACTACAGGAACACACACACACACACGGACACACGCATCCCACAGGGAAGACCAGATTAACACACAGAGATGGGGACCGCTCAATCACTATGGTTACGCAGATGGGCCCAAGAGAGAGGACAGCCAGCACCGAGGCTGGAGGCAAATCACACACACACACAGATAAACTGACACACAGTGTATATTGTGAAATGCTTCCTGGAAGGTGTCCCTGCTCCACTTACTCCCTCAGTCAGTCGAATTTGTGAATGAGTGTGTTAGTGTTATTAAATATTACACAATGGTATCTTAGATAATGTTTTCACACTTGGAATAAATCACTGCTATCATTCTCTGATTTGGATTTACCGTGTCTGATGCCTTTGCACACATTATTTGTGACCTTTAACCCCTATTTGTGTCGTTTTAGCTGCAAGTACACAATGCAAGGTGATTTTATTCTACTCTGAAAACCATAAATAATTCATAATAGCTCAGTTTTGATTTATCTAATGTCTTTGTTTCTTTTATAATCTGACCCGAGCTTTTATTCTGAAGGGTCCCACTGTGCCTCCCTGTCCTTCTGTCTCTGTGTATTTAACTGAGCCTCCAGGCCTCCATAGAATATGGCCTATGACAGCACGGCAGACAGCAACTCTTTTCTCTTCACACTATAAAGTTTCATTGTCCCTTTTCTCATCAGGGAATTGTAGTAGAGATAGCATTAAAGTGAACGATATGGCTTCTGTGTGCTCCATATCAGCCGGGACAGGCAGAGAATATATCACTGTGAGTAAAAAGGGAATTGGGGCCTTGAAAGATGGTTTAGGACTTCCCTTCTCTGTCCTCGCTCACATGCTGTATTACCTTGTGGGGTAAAATCACATCACAGACTATAACTCCTCTTACTCCTGCACTCTCTTGTCTCTTTTTCTCTCCTCCTCTGTCCCTCCGTTCTGCCTTCCTATCTCTCCTTCTATCCCTCGCCGATCCCTGAGGGGACTTGCGTTGTCATCCCTCCCGTCTCTGAGGGGCCGTGCGGCCTGACAACCCAGCAGCCTGTTGTCCCCGGGGGGGGAGCGGCTGAGGGTGCTGCAGGAGCAAGAGGAGAGATACATATAAGCCCAAGGAGTGAAATTGGAGATGGGGAAGAGATTTAGCTGCGGCTGTGGCCGAAATAGATTTCAAGCTCGGGCATGCACACGTGTATCCGCGTGAACAGAGCATGCATATAAACAGAAATGTTGTTTACAGACGCCTCAGACGTATGGCTGACTATTCTTAGCACAGAGACAGGCACTGAAATGAGAGCAAGTTGGTTTATTTGGCTGCAGCTTCACCTGTCTGCACTGAGACATATGCACCCAGACACACAAATAGCTGGAGAGAGAGAGAGTGTGTTGACATATATGCTTATAAATTGCATTGGTTTTAGGCCGTGTGGTTCATTGCGATTCTTCTCCTTCTATTGTGCTCATCCATTCTCATAAACTTCCCCTCTGAGGCGATCAACTCCCTTTGTTCTGCTCTAATGCAGTGCTACAGTATATTCATCTCCTTATATGCCCATGCATCTTTCCTGTAACACTAATATCTGTGTTCATTCATCATCATCATCATCCCTCATACTCCAGCTGGGCAACTGTGAAATACATATTGATGCAGTTATATAACATTCAGATTGGTTATAAAAAACATCCAACATGTTGGACAAATCAATTAAAATGTGTAAAGTATCTTTCCTTGAAGGCACTGACTTTGTTGCATGGGTTTGTACATAAGACAAGAGAAAAAGTAGTCCATTTTTTTAATGTCAAAAGCAGAAAAAGGCGCTACAAGTAATATGAATAATGGCTCCCTTCAGTTTAAGGCTCTGGTATCGTGCATGCTGACTCACTGACATGACTTACTGTGACACTGTATTAAAAAAAAAAAGGCTGAGAGAGAACATTCTCACCTCCGCACATCTGGCCAGCACTGCATGGTGTGGGCGTGCAGCTGAACTCTATGACCCCATTCGAGTGTTTGCGCTCATTAAAGGAACAATGAATCATCCTGCTTGTTATCTTAAATTACCCTTTAATACTTTTGAAAGAGTTTCTTAACTCGTGATATCATGCGCAATAACACTTTTTAATATCAGACTATATTAGGTTCATTATCATGAGCAATATCGCCTCCAATATTAGAGGCTATATTTACAGAGTGCGTTATTATGTGCAATACCGCCGCTTATTTATTAGTTCTATGTGCAAATAACTTTCACTATCTTGTGCAATACAGCTTCTCATAATTATCACGTGCAATTACGTTTAATATCATGCGCTGGCTTTTACACTCATCATCTCGTGCAGTATAAGTTTTTATCGCTTCTTATTATCCCTGCAAATACGACTGTCACTGTAATTGCCACCATTACTTTCTCAGCTTAATTTTTTCTGAATGTCTTATGGTACTGTTGTTATTTTAGAGGCACTGGCTCTTTGCATTCAACCCTCATGCACTTTTTATCGTATATTTCACTTTTTTTGTGGCTTTTTTTGCCTTTATTAAACAGGACAGCTGAAGAGAGACAGGAAATGTGGGGAGGAGAGAGTGGGGGGGTGACATGCACCAAATGACGGGCAGACCGGGAGTCTAACCTGTGATCAGTGCGTTGAGGACTGTAGCCTCTGAGCTTTATTAATATCGCGTTACAAATGCATAACTAAATAAATGAACAAATAGATCGAGAAAAAAGCCAACTAAAGACACAGCACAATGGACTGCAATTATACATAGCACATGTCTAGTCTTCCTCACAACACTACAAGTCACATTCACTCTTTCACACACACATTCATTAGAGATGAGCGAGGCCTGCGCAGTATCGACCGCCGCCTTGCCAAGCACCTACATGACGGTTAGATTGTTGTCCGACTTTGAAGTCTTTTGAAGTCTCACAGGAGCGAGGCGGTCGCAGTTTTCAGGGCCAGGCGCCGCAGTTGCTCTCCACCGACTGCACAGCTCCGTGCATGATGGGAAACGACTTGTCTGGTTTGAGTAAAGCGCCTATTGGCTGAAAAAAGGAAGTGATGAGACGTCTGTCTTATTCATCATTAGTCATTAAACTTCATGAACTGTCAGACAGACACCAAAACGGTTTTATCAATGATGGATGGCGTCATATCGAAATAACTATCAAAAGCCCTGAATAAAATATAATGAGAAATTATTTGAAGAAGGACTTGGTGTACAAACTCCTGTGTCCAATTAAAACAATAATAAGGACAATAATAACAACAACAGACGAAGACTTTAGTCACATCAATTTACAGTGAGGTGTTGGTATTATAGATGCTTGACTACGCGAGCAGCAAGCTGGTCAACAAAGAAGAGTCCGACTTTATGACTCCTCCCTCCCTCGCCTGTTGTCGAGGCGAGCCGGCGGTCATCTCGAACGAGCCTATTCACTGCTGGCAAAGGCTGCTATGCAAAATTGCTTGGGGAGCAATTCGGGGTTCAGTGTCTTGCCCAAGGACGCTTCGACATGTAGACTGCAGGAGATGGGGATCGAACCGCCAACCTTTCGATTGGGAGATGATCGACTCCTTCACTGAGCTACAGCCGCCCGAATTAGAAATAGACCCAACCAACCAAAACTTGCTAGACGATGACATAATGTTTGTCAACATCTCTGTGGTATAAGGTTGCATTTTCCATTTATATAACATTTATCCATATTAGCTACACCTCCCATTAATCTGCCTTCCTTTACATGCGTCCTCAAAGCAGCCAACCATCCTTACATCCTTCTTTTCATCCATCACTGCATCTCTCCCTACAAATAACCTTGTCCTTATATCTTCATTGTGCCTTTGTGCCGTCTACTGTAGGCTGCCCTTATAGATCTATACATGCAGTCTTGTCTCTGCAGCTTCGGCTTCAGGGTTGCGCTGACAGTAAGAGACCCTGCAGCAGACCCAATGAGTCTGTCTCGCAGCAGACCTGTGGAAGCGGTGGCCTTGCTGTCAGCGTGTGACACGGAGACCCCGCTGGAGCTGCCAGACAGAACCAGTCAAGTGCAAAACTAATCTACCTATCCATTTGTGTGAGAGCGGCGGAGGCAGACGGAGGTGGTATAATTGTGCGCGCTGTTATATGGATTGCCATCTCTCTTTTTTTTTTGTTTGTTTCTCACGGTTATGGAGGCCAGATTTCACAGCCCATTTTTACAGCTCTCTGTCTCTCTCTAAGCTGTTTTAGATTGCACAGACATGCTAATAATTGAATGAAAAACAGGCCCTGCGTAGGTAGGTGTGGCGCGTCTGTGTGTGTGTGTGTGTGCGGTTTAAAGCCCGGCCGCATTTTATGAGCAATAAGCTGTTGTTTGTGATCCTCTGTGGATGCATAGATAATGTGTGTCTTAGTCAGCAGTGTGGTAGACGCCGCGTTATAAAACTGTGCTCAGGGTAATTGACTGAAAGGAGGCGAGACAGGAGAATAAAGGTGAAAGATAAAGCCGCATCGGGAATAATGTATACATTGATGAAACCATCAAAATCTAACACATCACGTCTCTATCCGGAATTTGAGCTCACACTTTAACACGTCCTGTAAGATGAAAACGTGTCGCCCAAGTGAGTAAAAGTTACGACTGCGTTATGTCTTTGCATTACATTAGCATCTCTCTCCTTCCCCGTGCCCTTCTGACCAAAGCACCCAGGTAGTTAAAATGTTAATGAGTTGGATCAGTTTAATAATGTCACAGGAGCGAGGCTCATCAATCATGGCTTCATATAGAACAGCATAATGCTGACGTGAATACAGACTCGATGCAAATGAACGCTCATTGTGCCGCTGGTTGTAACGTTTTTCCACCGTTCAGACTCACGCTCCTTTTTCTTTCAAAAGCTTTTATTCTTTCCACTTCCTGTGCCGCTCTCCTGCGCGTCTCCTCTGAATGTGTCTCCTCTCTCCGGGCTCTTCCTGCTCCGTTTTACGCTGCAAAAAGCTGTCGTTGCTTCCTTCAATGCTCCTCTTTTTGAGGGGCTGTTTTTTGACACACAATACAGTACAAACAAAAAGCGCACACACACACACACACACACACACACATACATAGCAGTGTTTGTTGCCAATACAATGCTGTCACTCCCATCAAGATGTGAGGTTTGAACTAAGATGGCAGATTATACTACATCTCTCTGGTCCTCTTTACTGCTAGTTTGAGTGTGTGTGTGTGTGTCTGTGTGTGTGTGTGTGTGTGTGTGCAGTTGATTCTGCTTTTACTGTTTATATCGAGGCAGTTATACCTCCAATATTCCAGGCTGTGTTTGCCCATTACAGCCAATGATGTGACATTATGTTTTGGTCATGTAGACTTACAGGAAACGACAATTCCCTTTTTAACTATTAAAAGTTACCCACTTTAACTCACGAAACTTTTCTAAATTCCAATCTAACTTCTAGCGATATCATTATATTAAACTGCATATGGAGTTGTGAAGTGTAGTTCCTAAAGGCTCCCCTGGTCCCATACGTTTAGACAATGTTATGTAACTCAAAGTTGGAGCACTTAAAGCTTAATGGAACTTTCAACTCTTCTGCTGTGTTGGAAAATATGTCTCTATTTAAAGGATGAAACCCTAATCGATAAAAACACAAAGTATAAAGTAAACTCCAACTCCCAAGGTGCATTTTGGTGGGATACGTGCCTCAACAGAGCTTTAAATCCATCTCTGAATTGCTTCTTTTCCACAGCAGAAGCTCTGAGGTTTTAGATTCATCTTGCGGGCCAAACTTACTTACAAAACAAACATGACTTATCAAAAATTATGTTTAAAGCTCCTGTGAGGAACTTACGGTTTGTGTTGATTTTGGCGCCCCCTGTGGACAAAGCTGTACCTCTTTTCTCTTTGGAGATTTTTTCCTGTTCATGCTTAAGTGGTGGTTTTTAACCTAAAATCTCATCCTGCTTTCTGTAACAGTCATATGTATCATTCACTTTAAATGTTTGCCCTGGAAAATGTAAACAAAGGCAGCGTGCAGTTAATCGCTTTGTCTGACACCTACCCCCCACCAGCAGTTTCAGGCATTAAAAATAACTATATAGAAACAATCAGTCTTGTCGCCGATGGTCTGGTTTGCTTTTGTAGCTCATACAGAGTAATCAGAATTAATTCAGTCTGTTTCATAACCAGTAAAAAACTCCTCACAGGAGCTTTAATTAATAACAGACCACAGTGACATAAATGCTTTATATTAAGGTCCTTGTAATAAGCGGTATAATAAGACCCTTATAAGATGCTCATTAAGACTAGATAAATGCTAATAAGACTGTGTAAGTGTTAATAATAGTATGCACTAATAAGGCACTGCTCTCGCAATAGAGACAGTAGTTAAAAAAAAAAAAGCATAATTAACTGTTAATAAGCGCATTGTTACTGCATAGTAAAGTACGTATTCATCTTAATAAAGCAACTGTAAAGCTTAGTAAAGGCTTGTCAATGGCATAATAGGTAAGTGAGTAAGACTCAATGAATGAGTTAGCAATGCTTTATTAACAATTATAAGACACTTATAAGGCTTTCATTACAAGTTTATTATAAGTGCTTAAAAATGTCTTATAATCTGACAATAAACATGATTATGATACTAATATTATATAATCTTATTAAGATATATTTAATAAGCTGTTAATAAGCATCTTATAAGGACTTATAAGGGTCTTATTACCTATTAAGTATTGCTTACTACAAGGATCTTAATATAAAGCGTTACCAAGATGGTATTCATATGGCCCACCCAGACTTTACAGTCTATAAAAGCACTAATGTGCCTGCATACGAGGGCACTTCCTGTGTTGTCCTTAGAAACACCCCATACAAACACATAAACATACATAAACATTTCATTTATGGTAGCTACAGTTTCCATCAGGAAGCATGTGAAGCTGAGGTCAGCAGTTCTCGCTCTGTCCATGTTCTCAGTCCAATCACAGAGGCAAAAAATCAATAATCAAAGACGTCTTACTTCTGTTATTTTTAGACGAGTGAATCTAATCCAAACACTTTAGGAACATGAGTATGTGTGTGTGTGTGTGTTTAATAGCACTGTTTATCTGATTCTCTTGTGTACGTGCGTGCAGTTCTGTCCACATTTGTCGCTCCCTTGTTTCTCATACAGCACACAGCAGGCCTCATCCATTCCTAATTAGTGTGTGATCGATAGCTGGTTGTTGTGATGCTGAGCGTGGGGAGCCGTGTCAGAGCAAGGGAACAGTGACATTTCAGCCGACAGGGATTACTCCGCTGACCTTATTGTTGTGATTAGAATTCAGCCCCAGCTCCCCCAGAGATGACCTCACCTTGTTCACGCTGAGCCGGGACGCTGGAGGTTGTTCGAAAACTCTCTTCCATCCCCCATCTCCTTTTTCCTCACCTCTGCTGTTCGGTTCTGAATCATCCTCTGCCATACTTCTTTTATTGTTTTGTTTTTTTACTTTTTCAACCACGTTCTATTTCTAGATGGTGAAACAGGAAAGGGGAGACAATCTACCTCCTTTTAGAGAGAGTGCTGCATATTTTGTGCTCCATTTACTCTCCTCTTTTTCATTGTTGCTCTTTCGGTCTCTAAGAGTAGTGATTACAGATCATTTAAACTGTGATGTCTGGTAGGAGCAGGTAGAGACTGAAGGAAAAGGTAATTCAGCAAAGATGATGGTGTAGTGTTGCATCAGCTGGTCTGAAAAGTTTTTTAGGCTTTTAGCACCCAATACTGATCACTGCCAATGTACTGGAAAGCAGAAATGTCAGAGGCTGATCTCTGAAAAGCCGCATAAATATATCTAAAACTGTCTGCAGGGGCCGATAGCACGACGGGTTAATGGAAGAATATTTGTAATGTGCGGCAACTAAACCAAAATGACCTGTAAGACAGTCTGAACCATGGTACTGTAAAGATTAATGGGTGATTCTAACGAGCACAGCAGGTGTCATTTATACCTGCCTTTAAACCCCCACACTGAGGCCAGCAGAGCAGACAGGCTCTGCATGTGTGTTACCTCTGCAGGTTTGGCTTTAAACCGTGCCAAGCTGCAGAGTACAGAGAGTCATGTATAAGATACACCAGGCTGCTGCAGAATAACCCCACTACTGTGTCATATAAGTTAATTAAAGTCTCATTTGTGTCGGTTTATTTTACACGTGAACAAACTCAACATGTTTCTATTGTCGGCTATGAATCAACCTAATATGTGGAAACAAATGGATCAGACTTGCCTGCCTTTGGCTGCATAATTGTTTTGCCATCTGTTTCCACATCAACTCTGTGAACCTGTAGAAAACAGAATCAATTCAATGTTTGAAGGTCTTCTTCACTCCGCTTTCTTGGTTAGCCGTATGCATGAGGAGGTTTACTTTTTAAATTAGCTGTAAGTTTTAAACAAATTTCCAGGAAACGGGAGAGTAAAATTCAAAGGCGTGCACATTTACAACCACTGCTGCGATCTGGGAACCCATCGGCTACCGTCTGAGGACGACATAGCCACTGGGAACATGCCGGGGCGTGTCCGGCTTAGCCAGCGGTTAGCTATAAACAACTTCCAGCCAAGACTTCCTTTTCCCTGTGTTGCATTATTTGCAGTCCAGTAAACAACTTGAGAAGCGACCGTGTGTTCAGATCAAAAGTGAAGTGAATTTCGCCTCTCCAGATACGTCAGCCGTTTCACTGTAAATAGTAAGTTACATGAGGCTTCACTCTGGCTAACTGTGGTATGAACCGGGTACTTTAATTAAAGGGTCTTACTGTTGCCAGAATTTCAACATCTTGATGCAGATTTGTAAAATATAAAAATGAAGCTTTGTCAGGTCTGTCCTCAAGAGGAGAAGAAAACTACTTTTAAAATGCTCATTTGGGGTTGGAGCTATCATTTCTGATGCATTCGAGGAAGTCGGGAAATCTAAACGCTGAACGACTTTTGTGACACGGCGTCAAGGGAATTTATCTCATTTATCTCTTTAAGTTTAGATCTAAAACAGATTGTTAGCTGTTAGCATACATACTGATACATACTGCATTCCTGCATACACCGCAGCCTGCTGATAAATGATTGGTCAATACTGCATGGACTAACAGTGTACTACAAACAACAAAGATCTAAAACCCCTGCCTACAGATTCTACATTTCTGTGTAGAATAGAGATTACCACTGCTGTAATGCAAATATGAGGAGCTGATTTGTCAAGACAAACAGTTACACAGCAGGCGTCCTTCGCTCAGTCGGGTGCCATTAAACCATTCCAGGAGAAGAGGGTGAAACAAGATTATGTAATCAAATGAGCTCATTTCAAAGCTCAAACAAACAAAATGGAAAATGTGGTGGAAATAAGGCACTTCTACTTGTGTCGAGTTCTTTATTGTCGTTCTTCATCTCTAAAGCAAGATTCTTATTTGTCACATGCTCATACAGACAGGCAGTGAAATGCAAAGATTGTACCACAAGGTTATGCAATAAGGATAAAAAATAAGGACCATAAACTCTTAGACACATAGTGAACGTGTTAATGTGCGATGTGTGTGCATGTGTGCATCGTGTATCCAGTCACAATTCCACTCTGTGTTGTTTATGAGGTGCTACGGTTTGACCTGAGAAGGGCAGAGGTCACAGTCCTGACAGCGTGAGGAAAGAAGCTCTTCCTGAGTCTCTCTGTGTTCGCCTTGATGTGGCGTAGGCAGCGGTCAGACTGTAGCCACTCAAACAGTCCACCTCCCCAGCAATGCACCCGCTGAGGTTTAAGTGCACATTCATGCAAGTTTCATGCTTTATGTACGTCATGATTTGTTTCCATTGCACCTTGGTCCTTTTTAATGATACGACTTCTGCCTAGTGTAAGAACTTAATTACAATTTGTTGCCGACTTGTGTCCTTAAAGTTGTAATCTCGAAGATTTCAGTTTCGTTCTCCTTGGCGGCACCTGTGGTGATAAACAGTAATCGTGGTAGCACACTTCCCAGATATCCAGACAGTGCTGCATGTGTGACGTCCACAGTTGGCTCTGGTTATAACTCTTGATTTTCCTCGCTGAAGGTCGCTTTCCTTTTCAGACTGTTTGCCTTCATCTGAGCGTCGAATTAGTTTCTTCTTCTTTGGATTTTCACTAATTTTTGAAGTTGTATCTGTAGTCATCGATCTTTTCTTTGTTTGTTCAGCCATAGCAGATTACTGTTTACTCGCAACACTTGCAGAGATCGGAAAAGCAGCCGCTTAGCTCCGCCTACCCTCTCTGGCAGACCAACCACTGCTGGCTGATGGGAAACGCGTCACTAACTGGGCGCCGCTTGCGATTTTATCTGCGAATGTCGGTGCAGCCACCCAGTCTGTAATACTGTAAAGGCTTTCATCAGTGGGCCATAGGCTCAATCACCATTATGTTACCTCATTCGGCCAAAGAACAGACATTTATTCAAATGTAAATCTTCGAGATTACATTTTTATGTGCAAATAACAATGAGCCTCAGAACAGGTTGATGGAAACACTCTGCAAGTCTGAAACAAGTATAGTGGCTGGCTGAGGGGATAATCACTCACATGCTCGGATCTATATTTTCCACTTTCCTGAAAGATTTTGCTCTTATAGTGTTGAACGAATATGAAACAACATACAAAGCACTTGGAAACAACTTATCGGCACAGGCACAGATGAAACTGTGGCGTCCCCTCCTTGTGTACAAGTATGCTCTTAGCCATGTATTTGTGCATGCTAAGCAGCTTCTGATTACATGTTCACTCATACCGGATCATGGATACTGGTCTGAGGGCAGTAGCAGGGTTATTATCATCATTACTTGGTGGCTGGCTCACACATAGACTATGGCCCAGAGTAGCAAAGTAACTGCAGGGACGTATAATGGAGCGGCAGCAGTGGGTGAGGAGGGCAGGATTGTGGATTTAGTCGCAGCGTTTTGGTTCCGCTGGAGGGGGGAAGGGAGAAATACAAACCTGTCACACCTGTTAAAAGTCTGCTCTGCTTATCAGAGAGTTTTTCCAGCTCAAAAAACACAAGCGGCCCGTCACTGAGCGGAGGAGAGGAGTGGAAATCATTACTTATGGCGCACATATTGAATGCAGGAAAGGGATAACGGTATAATGGTTACAGTAGCGAGCGAGGAGGACAGCTGTGGAGCGACGGCAGTAAAAATGGAGATGGAGTGCTGGAGGGTTGGATGGCACCGGGGGAGCATTTCAGGGCATAAGAATTCCTGTGTAGCCTCCCACTGCTGCCAGCTCAGTGATAACATGCATGAGTAGACCTTAGGTGAAAGAAGATGGGAAGATGAGCGGAGAGGTAGGATGGGAAAAGCAGGGCCAAATTGACGGACTGAAAGGAGCAAAGTGGTTTGAAAGCCTCCCACATCCTCCCTTCCCTTCACTCCACACGGGGCGGGAGGCGCGCGGGGGGGGGCTGCTAAGGACGTTAGCTTCCATTAAAATTGCAGCATGTTTACATAAAACTAACAGCCGCATCTCATCCTCCTACATGACACAAATACGCACCATAACACCATTATTTACTGATGAACGAGCAATGCCTTAATGCAAATTAACATGCACGCTATTAGACAATGTACACAACGTCCCCTCATCAACTCCCACTCGTCTGCTTTTGCTGTAAATCACAACAATCATAATGCATTTAAGTGCAAATTTGATATTGCATTACTTTTCTTCCAAGCTGGCTGGCATTGCATTAAACGAAGCTGCAGAAACACACACAAGCACACACACTAGTCATCTATCAGCAGCCATATTGATGTGCTACCCTGTTGTTTAGCTTCTGAATGATTCAACACACTCGATTGCAAGGTCCATTTGCTGTCTGATTCCTTTTGTCAGGGTGGTTTTCTCAATATTCTGCTGATGATACCCCCCACCCTCCTCCTCCCTCCCTCCCTCTCCTCTCCTCTCTGCCAGGGAGCTGTGGGCTTGATGCCCTCATGCCTATTTACCCTCTCAGCCTCTTCAGCAGCAGCTCTGATGTTGCATAAAGCATCAGAGATGGCACAGGGAGCCTTGAGGAGAGCGATGGAGAGAGACAGTGAATGTGGAATACAAAAGAGTGGAAAGAGAGAAGAATAGGGCTGGTGGAAAGAGGAGGGGGAAAAAAAGACACGTAAGTGTTCGGTGAGAAGCTCGGGTGAAGGAGGGATGTGACAAATGTGAAAAAGGAATAGCTGTGAGAGGGAGGTGCTCATCGTGATGGAGGTGATAAGGCCCCCCTCCAGGTGGATTCTGTGCCAAAGTGGCCGAGGTGACATCCTCCCTCTTCAGTTCCAGGAGCTTTTGGCTCTGCCTCTGACAGGGCATGCATCTCTGCAGGAGTGGCTGGTTGCCATTATGGCTCTCTCAATGGTTCGGGCTGGATTGCCTTTTGTACATTATGAGTTTTTCAGCGGGGAAAATGTTCAGACAGAAGTCATGACTTTGTCTTAGTGTCTGCACAGCGCTCTGCGTCTGCATCCTTTCAACACAAATCTGCTGCATCTCAATCAAAGCGTCTCTCTGTTTATCGGCCCGCCAATCCACCTGCCTGAGCTGCAATGACCACTGAATGCTTGTGTTAACAAATGACGGATGCAATAACAAAAACCGACCCATCATTTCAAACAAACTCCGGGAATCCATTCTCTGATTCTTCCACTACTGCTATTATATAATCCACTGTTATGATTCAAACCGCTGTAATCTGATCTCATTTCCTTCACTGTCTCCTCGATTACTTCATCAGTGAGCTAATCTTTCAATGTCTTATCTGTCTGCGCCGATATGTGTGAATATGCTGCAGTCGGGGACGTTTTTTTTTTGTTAACTAAGAGGAACATTTGTGGCTCTAAACTCCATAAAAGAGAATCCAAATGCACACAGATTTAACAGCCAGACACTCACGAGTCCTGCAGCCAAAGAGCTTTATCTTATCATATGTAAGAGGGGAAATATTCTGACTGTCTGGAAAAGAGGGAACTGATAAATGCAGTGTGGTAGATATGCGACATGATAGGGGACATTGACTGCACAATGAGCGTCTGTAACCTCCCGTAGGAAACAGGAAGTGCTAAAATCTGGTCACACCGATAAAAGGTTATCCAAAGATAGTGTGTGATACAGCATTAAATGATAAATAAAATTGGCCTTTTCCAATCTTTAAAGTGAAGAATATAACACAACAAAGTTTAGCGCATCTACAAGGCACCACTTGATGCTGTCAGAACATAAAGCTGAAACTTATCCTTGACTTTTTGGGAAATAAATAACAGTTAAAGGTGGAGGATTTTCAGATTAAAACATTTTAGATTAAAGTATCCCTGTGATCTCGGCTACAACAGTTAGAGGGGAAATTGCTGCGTATTTAATCCTGCATTTGGGGAGAAAAAGCAAGAAGGGCAGTAAATGAGTTTGTGCAAGCTATTAGGCTGCAGCTAATTATTTTTGATTTGCATGCTTTTAGGCGCCATGAAAACAATTAGAAAGGCAATTAGCTGGAGGGGAGAAGCGGTACTGATATCCCCAAACAAAAATGCTTATGAAATTATGAGGGAAAAGCAACACAAGTCCTGCAGCTGAAGAGATAAGAGACAAATTAAACCTCACCTCTATCAAAAATATCACATTATTTAAGAATAATTTCAGTCCGAACAATTTACTCCAACAAGGTAGAACTTGTGGATATGGTTTCATATGCAGGAGCTTCTACCAGTTGTTGATTAAACATCCAACTGTCTGAGTCAGTGGGAAACACATGTTGATTTTCTGCAATTATTGTCATCTACAAAAATCACTGTATGCTTTACAGCCCATTAACCTGATGATTGTAGCAGATATAACTGACTCAATCCAAATGCATATCAGATAAGGGGTACTCTGGGTTTAATAGACTGTACACACACACTCGTTAACACTCAGTCTGAACCGCTGAGAAACGCTTTGATACGATATCACAGCCTTTCATTGTGTCTGTTATTACTGTATCAGTGTTACGATTTTATCTACTTAAATCACAATAGGAAACTTTAATATGGACATGTATATTGGTGTCTGGATATCTGTGTGTATATATATATAGCATGTTCTGGCTCTAATTGGTACTATAAGGTACTACTACTATTTTTGAGTCCGATAGCGATTGAGGCTAAGGGTGGATGTCAGGGTGCAGGTTGGGCTTTCAGCTAAGAGCAAAATTTGCACCCCATTACACACAGACTGTAGAAAAGTTACCACCATATTTGCAAAACAAGAACAGTGTTTTTAATCTCTTAACATTAAACATACTATGGTTTCAATTCCCAAAAAAAATCTTAATTTCGCTAATTTCAAGCTTCATATTTCACTCTGTGATACCTGTGGATTAGTTTAGCATCATTTACAGTTAAAAAAAAACTCTGTGCACGCCCTCATGCAGCCTCTCCCTGACACGACTCAGCCAGCTCTGTCCCTTTAAGAAACCCCGCCCCTACAAGCCCGCTTTCTTCTGATTGGCCAGCTCTCAGAAGCCCGCTGACGTCACAAAGTGTGGCGTGTAGAAAAAACTGTGTGAAACCTGGCGTTCACAGCAGCCTGCAGACCGAGCTGAGAAGGATTACTCCAACATGCTTTTAACTACAGATTTGAAACTTCACCCACGTTTAGTCTGGACATCTAACATTGTAACATCATACATATGTCGTAAAATGTGAAACAGCATAATACCCCCTCTTTAAAGACTTTCTGGACAGGATTTTGCACAGTTGGTCTGCTACTGCTTGCCCCTGCACTCTCTGCCATCTCTGCAATGATGAGTTATGAGGCCACGTCTGAGTGTGATGCAGAAATATCTCACACCTTGTAGTCCAGGCTGGATCAATAATTGATCTAGACAGTGTGCTACCACCTGCCAGGCCCCTCAGGGTTCTCATACACACACAACCAGAAAACACAGACGCACACACACACACGTCTTTTTCTCCTATTACTGTAATGATCTTTACACAACCAACTCAGCTATGAAATGGAGCTGTCACTCAGTCGCATCACAGCCGATCATGTGTCAGATTGTGCTTAACCTCGACAACACGCTGGTGACCTGCAGATGCATGGCGGCTTCTGGGGTCAAACTGTGCGAGCTGTAGATCATCAGGGGCGGTGCTGATGCTGGCAACTTCAGAGGTGGAATCTTTTTACAGATGTTTTACTGCAGAAGTAGAGAACAATCTCCTCTTTTCATAACAACCATCAACCCTTTTACTTTCATTTTCTATTTCATTCAGCCCCTCCAGTTTTAATTTGCTCCTTAAATCACCTACTGCTGCCTCCCCTCTCTATTCTCCCCCCATCTCGGGATGTTTAGGCGTTTACGAGAGGAGGTGGAAAACAGCAGGTGCGAGGCCTGCACAAAACACCAGAGAAGTGATCCAATTTGGTGTGGGCAGTAAATTGTGTGGACATCTGCGCACTGCACGATGCAGAGCTGAGCACAGGCCAGAGTGGATGCATATCTGTGCCTGGCTGTACTGCTGACGGGGCACCGAAACAAACGGGTGGGGTGCGAGGAAGGCAGCGTAGAGAGAGAGAGAGAGAGAGAGAGAGACTAGGGAGTTGGACCTGACACACTCTCAGAGCCACCGTCTCTGTATCTGACTCTTTAACCACTGTGGATGTTTTCTGCCACGTTGCAGAAAGAGTAGGAGGGTGATAGGATGAAGGGGAATGTAAGGAGGAGTTGAAAAAGTCTGACCTAAAACTCATCCAGTTTCTAAGACAAGATAGCCGTTTGAAATGGATAGAAAAGCAATTCAAATCCGGCCATGGGTTAGGGTTAGAGTTAAACCATGAGGTCTCTTGAAAAAGGTCCTCAGGAAGTGTCTACCTACAGCTCTTGCAGCAACAAAGCTCACAATCCTCTGTGCACAAAGCAGTAGCTACAGCCATGACCAGTGTGGCTCATATAAAACAGTAAGAGCACATGTTCCTGGTCCTGAATCTCTCCCCAGCCCCACAGGACACCTTTCCAGGCTGGGCTAATTGAACAGATTACAAACCTTCCCTTCTTCCCCGCTAATTAGCATTACTGTGCCAGGGACCAAATGGGTCTGGAGTACAGGTCTCTGCCCTCCACTCTTGCGGATGATTAAGATCTCCTTCCACAGCAGTGACTCTGGTCGTAACTTCATTAACGACTTGGCTGACTTTTTCCGACTCTTCTGGTTCCAGTCTCCCCGGGGGGGGGGGGGGGGGGGGGGGGTTAGGTCTGAACTTGGCCTCCCGACAATGGAAAGATCTTTGATTGGATTGAATAAGTTTTCTCAGCTGCAATAGAAAATGATTCTTCCTTTATCATTTCGTCCGCTTTATATCTGCAGGTCTACCCTGACATACTGGTTTTGAGTAATCATGCTTGTCGTCATAATCATCCCCTTAGTCGCGTCGGATAAACTATCATTTTCATCAGCGCAAGCATGACCGTAATCACTCTGATTTCTGTAGTGGTTGTCACCATTATCATTAGAAACGCTTTAATCTTCCCCAACTTCTCCATCAATGTAATACTCGTCCTCCTCCCCCTGTGTTCTAATATTGACTCCCCCTTCCTTGCTGTTTGTTTTACGCATTAGCTATCTTCATGGTTCTGACCATACGTACATATTATGGTAATTTCTGTAATTGCTCATTTTGGATTTAAGGCTTCTTGATGAACTTGTAGCCGTGTCTGATGCCCTCTACCACCGAACAATCCATTTACCCTCTAAAAACCAAGTTAGATTGACTAATTCGATAAATCCGAGACTGTCCTCATCGGGCGAAAAGCTGTACACTGCACAAAGCATACTGCAGCCTGGAACCCAACGTGCTTCCCATATAAATGAATCTAATAGCTGAGAGTGCTTGTATATACGTTGGACAAGATGTTGCGCTCACAATTCATTTCACACTTCGTTAGCAAGTGAAATTGTTGGCTGGATGTACAGTATGGAAGGGGAGATCAATATGTTACAGCCAGGTATTAGTGGTGCAATCCAATGCAGGCGCTGGGGTTCGACTGATTGTGTAAACATAATTAGAAAAAACAACCTTACGGAGGTGCGTGGTTATGCATCATAGCACGTGAACACATATAAGACGCAAGTGAGCGTACACGTGCCGATGTTTGGACGTACACATGCATGTAGTTGCCTTGGAAATAAACAACACCCCGAAACAAACGCACAACCCGCTCGCTTTGTTCCGCTCACCCATTTGAATGGAGTAAATCATCATTGTGTTTCGGAAGGAGATTGATGGTCTGTCTCGGTGGTTTGTCCACCCTTTCTATTTAGAACGACGGGTCAGAGGGCCAGTTAAGGATCCAACCTCTATTGTGGCCGTCTGGCATCTCTATTCATCATCGCACAGTCTGCATCCTGCTGCTGTCTCAAGGCACAGCATGCTTTGTGTGGCACTTTGTGTACGTGGGGCAGCAAATGTGGGAAAAAAGGTGTATGTCCACATAAGGTTGGCGGTATGTTAGAGAGTATGACAATATATATTTGTCAAGCCATATACTTTATACTGTGATTTATCACCTTTTATAACAATATGTGTTGTAATAGGTCATTGTTGGAGATGGTATGGTACCAGAAGCCTCTGGACGACACACTTGAGTTGTCGTGCTCCTGCTCAGCTCCGGAGAATATAAAGATATCTTCCAGGAAGAAATATCCAACATGCTGAAAAAACTCTCTGAGTTTACCATTGACTTGAAGACTGCAGAGGCGTTGGTGAGACCAAAGGGTATCACCAGATATTCATAATGTCTGCTGGGTGTATTAAAGGCCGTCTTCTATTGGTCTCCTTCTTCGATGGTAGGGCCAGATGGTAGGCCTTCTAGAGATCCAGCTTTGTGAACATGCTTTCCATTTCGGAAATTAAAAGCCGTATGAGATAAATGGAATATGGAAGCTCTTTTTACTGTTATTTTATTAAGTTCATAACAGGAAATGAAGTGTAGGAGATACTTGTCCTTCTTACCCACAAAGATGAACCCCGCAGCCAGTGAGTCCTTGATTTAGGATTCAATGGCTTCGGTCTCCTGGGATAGACAGGGGGGATAGTCGGCTCTGGGGTGATGTAAAATCCAGAATGAACATTATGCTGCAGTCATAAGACAGATGATGTGGAGGCCTTGATGGCCCAGGCCTTGATGTACACCTCCTTTATAATGGCAAATACTCAGGGGATACCCCAAAGCGGTCCAGGAACTCTGCAAGAGATGGCAAATTAGGGTCGAGAGACAGATAGACCTAAGGCATAAGGCATTGCCATTTGACTGAATTGAAAGGTAGAACCTGTTCCCTAGTCAATCTATAGAAAGTGCGTCCAAACGCCACATTTGTTGGGGATCTAGGGTGGAAGATCCCCAAACAAATAGGGTGGAAAGTCAGATTTCCATGATGGTTACCTGATATGCTAAGGTGTACTGTAATGGTTCTATGAGTCATAAAGCAGAGGGGGGGAGGATCATGGGCTCTGGTGTTAAAGGACTCCAACAGAGACCCCCAGGAATGCCTGGTTGCACAGTCAGGGAGGAATACAAAAGCAGCATGGGACTAGGTAGCACAGCTCGACAGGGACTGTTGTGGAAATAAAGCCAATGTCGACAAAGGTTAATTTTCTGGATTATCCAAAACATACATTCTTCTGTAAACACCCGGAATAATTATGACCTGAAACATACTGATATCACAATCTAATTTGATATATACCATATTTATCCTTATCGCCAATTCTTAGCGCATATTTCTTGGCAAGTAGAAAGAGTTTTGTGGTACAATGCAGCATGAAGTAAAAGATTTCTTCCATGGCAACCAGGAGTGTAACTTCTTTATCTGAAAAAGACGTGCCATGGTGGTGAGAGACCTGCATTGTCTGGCCTCTCGTGGCCCCGTGTCTTTCATAACCAAGCAGGACATTTCCCATTTGCAGGTCTTGCCTTGTAGCACAGTCATGTTTCTGACGCTTCATTTTCTGTCGACTGGGTCGGCCCGAGACTTATTTCAAGGTGAGCTTTTTCCCATCGGCCCCTGGAAAGAGAGAGGGAGAGGGAAAAAGTGAGAGGGAGAATCCTCCAAGGTCACTTTCGGTGTCTCTCTGTTAGAGTTTGTGAGTTCCTGACAAGGCGGAGACAGTTTCAATTTCTCACTGACTGTCAGGAGCTCCCTGTTTTTTAAACGCCTGCGAGACGGATATAAGCAGAGGAAGATGTTGCCTGACTTTTCGGTATTATCTGAGGGGCATTCTTTTCTCCGGCCTTATCTCTCTGTCAGTAATAGGCCTTCAGTGATTCCTGCCAGATAGTTGTTGCGGATGGACTGTTAGGCAGGCAGATAAAGCAAAGATTTCCGAGATACTGTAGATCTAAACCTGGCTGTTTTTCCACATGTTTCTTCCCCTCGGCGATTGGTAAATCCCTTTGAATGGCAGTTTGACAGACACCACATCCACCTCCGCTTCGTAGTAGAGCGGGGGAGAAAACAAAAAGGGAGGACTGGCTGTTCACAGCGAACTTTCTTTGACCACATCCTCAATCAAAAGTACAGAAGGAGTCATCTTCTGTTTCCAGTTTTGATGAAGACATGGATCACAGAGCTTTGATGTGACATATCATGGACATCTTCATCTGGTGCTACTGACTCGGAGCTTGTTGCTGCTTTATTGTTTCGGAAACAACTCGCCGAGGGGAAGGATGCCATGTCAAAACTGTTTTGCGAGGCTTTGATGCTTTTGGGAAGCGGAAACTTCAAAGAGAGCAAAGTGTAGCCAGCGTGCGCGCTGTATATGCGCAAGAGTGACCAAAACAATAATGGCCTCCTGTTGACAAGTTAATGATAGGTTAATTGCCTGTCGAGTATATGAACTTTTTGTCCTCACATTCTCTTCAAGATAACCCCCTCTAAAGTAGCTCCTATAAGGCATTCAGTTAACTCTACAACTCGTTACATTACTTCACAATGACTAATGATGCTTGGGGAATTTGGGAGGCTAAGCAGAGGGGAGGAGCGGCACGGCTGATAAGAGAGTTGAAAGCAGTAGTAAGGAACGGCGTGGCAGGAATAGGCCGGACTCCTGCTGCCTCCTCTTTAGGGAGATCCCTACGAGTGCTGTCCCTGCTGTAGTGTAAGAAGAGGCCCAGCCAGGGGTCTTTGAAGTACTGCTCTGTTATTACATGGATGAACTCATTTGTGCTGCTATTATACAATCAGCGCACAATGTGTAAAGACAGCTCCCACCCTTCAAACAGCTACAAATGTAGGCTGAGCCAAGCCGGCCGTGCAGAGCGAAGAAAACTGTGACACACTGAGAGATTCCCAACGTTACTGAAGTACAACGCGGCACTTTAGTGTTTCCAAATGTTTGGCTTTCCACTTAAGAGAGGCAGATCCAGTTACTAATCATTGCACTTGTCATACAAATACTTTGAAATATGTTTCACTCCAGCAGTGGATGAGATCGGTTTATGACTCGCATTTAACTTGAGCTCCATTTTGGGAAATGTAAATTACCAGCTGTTGCAGGAAGACACAGAATGCAACATGAAGATATCATGCCATGTTGGTGTTAACCCCTCTCCGGCTCTGACATTGCAGCTGCCATCTGCGTGTTTGTGTGTGTCTGGTGTGTGTGTTAACTCACAAGTCTACTACAGTGTTATCTTAGAGCAAGATCCCCTTTCCAGACATAATAAGATGACTTCCATCCGTCCATTATCTATAGCGCTTATTCTGTCCAGGATCGCAGGAGGGGTTGGAGCCTATCCCAGCTGTCATTGGGCGAGGGGCGGGGTACAGCCTGGACGGATCTGCAGTTAAACACAGGGTTGACACATAGAGTCAGAAAACCTTTCAGGCTCACAGTCACACCTACGGGCAATTTTAGAGTCTCCAATTAACCCAAAGAGCACGTCTTTGGACCGTGGGAGGAAGCCCGGAAATCCCACGCACCACCGTGAAGCCCATAAGATGACTATACAGAATATCTGCCCTGTAAACATCAGAAAGCTCTTGAAAGTCTGACTGAAAAGGTCGTATATAAGAAGTTTTAATGGATTTTTAATGGTGTTGTTGAGGAGATTGCAAACTCCTCGTGCACTGTTGGGGATTCTTACAGCTCAGGTAATCCAATATGGAAGTCTCTTGGCAATATGGGATTTCTGATATGCACGTTTTTCTGACCAACTCACCCCATTGTGTAGCTTTATAAACATTTTATATTTTTTGTTTTACTTAAAAAAAGTGAAATAATTGGACATATTTCCAGATTGCGCGTACCTTTTACAGCGTTTGGACCTACTTTCTGAGGCAGCTACACAACTTTGGCAGCCATCCTTGTTCGACACAACCCAAACCCAGCTAAACTTATTCACCTCCACATAGACTGGATGTATTTTAGTGCTGTTTCTATGGGTTGCATTAGACTGCACAGGTGTACTGCTTAACTGAAAATGACAGCCTTTGTTTTTAGGAAGCCGAATTGTACATCTACCTGCAGGGTCCTTAAGATCCCCGAGGGTTTATAACAGGTCTGGAAATATTCTAAATTCAGACCATCAGAAGTATGTTTAATAATTCACCTACATAGTTCCCTCCCTCTTTCTCTCTCTTCCTCTCTCTCTCGGCCATTTGCAAGGTCAGTGGGTGCAGAAGGTTGGGCTTTGCTTGAGTTCTGTCGTCGTCACTTTTCCTCAGAGCTGCAGGCTGCGACAGAGAGACGCTTCAAACACCGAACCTGTGCCGGCCGGGGAGCAGCAGCAGCGTGCTCGTTTTGCGCTCAGTTTGAAGTCTTGTTTCTCGGTTTTTTTTGTCAACTGCAGGCCGACTGGCTGTGTGGAAGCGTGCGCAAGCCCACAGTATAAGGGGACGCACTTTACTCAGAGCCTGTTTATTTCTCCAGCTGACGTGGGAGCGAGGGAGCGCGGGCTGAACTGTTGGTTGGGCATCTCTCTGCGTGGAGGAAGAGGAGAGAAGCGGCGTTATTGACCGGCTTGGATTTAAAGACATCCACGTTATTTATTTATTCCACCAGGATTCTTTGAGGACAGACTCAAACACTCGGGGCGATGACTGGTCTGAATCATGCACCGGCTCTCTGTAATTTCTCCAGCGCAGCCAGCCTCGCCACAACCAGCAGCAGCAGCAGCACCATCCGCCCTTAGAATAAAGCTGCTGTGAAACAACTCAGCACCATCACCGTTGTCTAACAGCTGGGATTTACACTTTACAATGTCTTGAGACGCGACAGGGAAGCTACAAAGATGATGACAGTGAGTATGGGCTCGTTTAAATGGCACTGATGTCCATCCAGGCTACTTTTAGCTCGTCTCCAGGGGTCTAGCGTTTATTCCAGCGAGCCGGTGACTTTAATTCTGACCGATAATAGTGGCTTTGGTGGGGGTCAGTGTGGTCACAGCTGTAGTGGGTGTCATCTTCCCTGTCATGGTGTGATATTGGGCGTTTCTGTCCTCGCTGTTGCCTGGGGGATATCTGGTTCCTCGTGGGACTTTTTGGGAACATTACATCATGAGAGTAGCCAATGACGAACGAGGAAACGCACGCGTATTATCCTGATGTTTATACGCTAAATAACGTGTATTTTTCGATCTAATCACTCCTATCAAGAAGATAATTTTTAGTTAAATGTTGCCAGATGTAATCATGCAACTGTCATGCGTGCAGAGTGCGCTCGGTGCACGCAAAGACTGGGCGTGTGCGTTTGTGTCCTCTCGCAAACCGCTGAAATAGAGACCGACAGGCAGGAGTTGTGAGGGGTACTCTTTCTGTGACATAAATTAAACGCCCCCCTCCCCTCCAAACACCCGCCTGGCTGCGGGGTGGGGATCGGTGCAGCTGTCAATTTGCATGTATTTTTTTTGGTGGCCAAATCCTGCCTGTATGGTCTGCCTGCCTGCGCGTCGGTTAATCCCACAGCGGATCAGCTTTAGCGCTCCAGCCTGCCGTCTTGCAGCGCCTTCCTCCCTCTCTCTTTCTCTCTCTCTCCCTCTTTCATACACAGGCACTTTAAATGATTACATTATTTTAATCGGGCTCATGTGACCGGCATGTATTGACTGTGAGAATATCTGGCACACCAAAGGCTGCACAAATCGGGATAAGGCTTCAAGGAAAAGGATCGGTGACCGAGATTTGAAACGCGATCGCCTGCGTGGATAGCCTGCTCCTGTCTGCTTCTACGTAACGGTCTGCCTACTTTGGAGAGGAAAAACCCACCCGGTTCATGAATCCGGGTTTTTAATAGCACTACACTTGAAGGGTGACAAAGCCAAGATGACAGGCGGGTTCACACAGCAGCGGGACTGGTGACCGTGCGGTGATCCAGCGCGTTAGATGAGCACGTCGGTAAGGTTGCTGAGACATTTAAGCTAAATCCATGCTACATTTCCAAGCCTTAATAGACTATTACCTTTAAGACATTCTCATAATCGTGACTGGGCTTATTTTGCTGTAAAACGCCGGGTTTACGCGTAGTATTAGGCCATAAGTAAGCTGGTAATGTGTGTGCCATTAAGTCCTCCCCCTACAGGGGCACCTCGAGTTCTTTTTACGTCAGGAACCTGCACATTGCTGGAGATAATACGAGCTGAATGTGGGGTTTTGCATGTTATTTTAACTGTCTAGACTGAGGAAAACAAGAGTCATACATTGTGGCACTGGTCTATTTCAAGAGAGTGTAATAATCCTGAAATGTAACCCTCCCTCTAAAGACCTTGGAGGACCCAACACCCCCAGTGGCTGTGCATTATGCAACCAATTCGTCTTAATAGCATTGTTTTAACTATCTCCTGACACTCAGCCATCATGTCAAGGCACAATCTGACCCCCATTTTCTGCAGCCAACAGCTCCACCTTCATCCCCACATCTGCTGCCCTCCTCCTCTCTCTGATCATTTAATGGAGAAATGCAAGATCCTCAGCATTAAGTGGCTTATGTCTCTGCACAGCATCAGCAATCTGAATATCCACTCTCCGAGATGCTGAGTCACTTTGCTTAGCCCAACATGGATATTTTCTGCATCTAGTCCTTTGACGTCAACAGCCGGTGTCTGCACAGGTGTGGTCTCTAGCAATCAGGAAGGTTTTTTTTATTCGGTTTTATTACACAGGATGCATTGCAGTTTCTCCCTCGTGTGCAAAAAACTACTGTAAGTCCTTAACCAGTAATCAGCAATCTTCATAATTAATTCCTTTTTCCAGAGCAGCTCATAATGTGGCTCACGTAGGAATGTGTCGTTAATTTCTCTTTGCCCTGAGAGAAATTTCGCCGCTCCTTTGCTTTTCATTAACTTTTAAAAGTGTTGCGAGGCGCTGCGATAATGCGCTCCTGTGGAGAAAAAGACTGATAACTCTGCGAGAGAAGGCTCGGGTCAGGTGGAGATTTGTGGAGGGGTTGTAAACAACGCGGACGTTTTCATTAGCTGTGAACTAATCAGTCAGGCTGTGATTTCAGCTCTGCGGGAGCCTCGCAGTCAAGGTTAGACGACGGCTCTGGACTCATCCGTCCGTGTCACGCTTTGCATGTCAGTGTCACTCACTCACTCCCCTCATAACGCCGCGCTTTGTCCCTGTGGTGCTGTGCAGATGTAGCAGTGGGTGGTGGGATATTATTCTGACACATGCAGCCAACACGGACTCCGCCTTCGCTGTGTGTGTGTGTGTGTGTCAAGTGTTGCACAATCCCATGCATTTACACAAATACAGAGAAATGTGTTAGCAGTGAGCATGGGCTTGTAACACTGGGAAGCTCTGGAGCGCTACAGATGTCCAAGAGAGACAGTGACTGCAAAATTCTGTGCAGACAGGAAGTTCCTGTGCGACAGGAAGTGCTTTGTGGTTGCCGGTCTCAAACCACAACACTAGCATGACTAATCTGATTCCACACACTTCCCTAAATTCTCCTTCCTCCTTCCCTCCCTTTTTTGACTGTTTCTCGGCCTATACTCGGTTTCACTCCTTTTCTCTGTATCTTTGTCTTCGTAGGATTACCGGGAGGATGGCATGGACCTGGGGAGTGATGTATCCAGTCGCTCCAGCTCAGAGTCCAACTCCAACAAGGTCACACCTTGCTCCCCTTCTCTCGACCTGGCCACCTTGGAGGACTACAAATCCTCCCCCTCTCTGGACCTGGTCACCTTAGAGGACTACGAGGAGGACGAGGACTACCAAGAGTATAAGAAGAAGGTGATAGAGGAGTGGGAGAGCGAGTACGGCGAGGACTACACCTCACCACAGCCTCCTGGTCAGGAGGAAGGCGGCGGAGGCGGTGCGGGGGAAGACGGCCTGGGCGAAGGCTACAGGAAGACAGTGAACAGCCGGAGCCTTGCTGAAGAATTCCAGGATGTGAAGACCGTCCCGCCTCTTCCGGCCCCCGGCGGACGCACTGCAACCTCAGTCGCAGCCGTCCCGGACGAACTGAAACAGAACGGCAATCTGATTTTGCCCAGGAGCCACCAGCTCCAGTCCCCTGGTACACCAAAGGGGGGCACGGGGACTCCTAAACTGAGCCACCGCAGCTCCAGTCAAGGCAGAGGGAGCGGCAGCACTGGTAGCGCAGGTGGTGGTGGTGGAGGCGGCGGTGGTGGAGGAGGAGGCAGTGGAGGTACAGGGGGACGGATGGGGGGATATAAAGAGGAGGAGGGCGCAGAGGAGGAGCCTCTGCCCACCATGGACTGGGCGGCCCTGGAGAGACACCTGGCCGGGCTTCAGTGCAGAGAGCAGGAGAACCAGAACCTCAACCACATCCAGAACCACAACATGGGCAAGACCAACTACACCTCGGTGAGTGTGTGAGGATTTAACATGGAAGATGTGTGTCAAAGGTTACCTCGCACATCATTTTTCTTTTCTCATGCTCTGGTGGACATCTGTAATCCAGCAGTTATCCGTGTCAGATGGGTCCTAGAAGCATGAGGTTAGGTTAGGGAGAGGGATTAGTCGGGTAATGTGGCGCTAAGCTATGTGGCTCAGCTATTGACCTGACCAGCACTGATGTCTGCGCTACATAAAGGTTCCCTGGTTTAGAGATTCTCTGTAAGTCAGTGCAGGAAAACAGGACACACTCTGAGAAGTGTAGGAGGGCAAATAACTCCGACAGTGCTGTTTAACCTTATTCTGAAAATCTACATTTCCTTTGTTGTTGCTGTGTCCTGCTTCCACCAGAAGAGGTCAGTGTTGCACTGGTGTTCTGCACACAGCTGCTGCAGGCCTTTCATGCCACACCAGCAGCTCCACCAGCACTAAAGGCTTTTATGATTCACTCACCATCCCATGACATCACTCAGTTTGAATCACAGCCAGAGTTTTATGGGAGTTTTTTTCTTAGTCTGCGGATCCAAAAGGGTGTAGCTTTAAAATGTTTAGGGAGGAGCAGGAGGAAATTGTTTACAGCAGCCACAGTTGCAGTGTAAGCGAGGTTACACAAATGTGTCAGGGGGGATTGGTGCTCTCTTTTGGTATGCAAGACCTTCTCCTTAGTGCGCACGGACAATGGCTGCAGCCAGTGCCATTGTGAGCGTTTTGTGCGTGTTGTGTGTCTTTGTTTGTCTGTCCTGGAGGCCCCCTCTGTCTCCCTGAGGCATGTCAGGAATGCAGCGGGAGAAGAGGGGGGATGAGAGGAAGGGAGGAAGGAAGGAAGATGGTATCTTAAGGAGCGGGCAGTTCGGGGTCACATGGCTCGTGTGTGTGTGTGTGTCAATGTTCATTACCTGCTGTCCATCTTAAACGAGAAGGTCACCTCCTGGCTCGCTTCAGTCTGGGGAAAGTATGTTCTGTCTCTCTCCCGAGGCAGTGGGCTGTGATATAATTGACCCTGGTGGAAGAGAGCCTCCATATGCAGCCGCTATCTACTGCACATTCACGTTTGCTCAGCGTCATTCTCGGTCTCTACTGGTGTCTTAAATGTGGGCACATGAAGGGACTCTACACTAGGATAGATAGCAACGTCCTGATGGTGATAGAGCTGCAGCTTCTCCTTTTACAAGAAACCCCTCAGAGAGAAAATCAGGCCTCAGATTTCGATGGCCCTGAGTAGATTAGAAATAGGTATTAGCCGCGTAATCCCACCTGAGAAGGAAGCAGAAGAGAGATACCCGAAAAGAGGAGATACACAAGTTCACATCCCGGACGATCCCGCTCCTAAAATTATTTAAGTGCTACCCTTTAGGTTGTTTTCGCCATATCCCTGAGCTTCCACGTGCCCCAAAAGAGGACACACACCCTCTGAGTATACATTGACCCTTCGCTAACCTGCTAACAAGAGCGCAAAAGCAGTCAAGTGTCAATATAGGAGCAGACAAACTCCCACAAGACATCCCCGGTCTTTCCATGTCAAGGAGCGTCTGAGTTCCTTCGTGCTTAAATTTTCAGGACTTGGCAGACACCCCGGAGGAAAAGTGGGGGCTGCTGCTTTTAAGATGTTGTTAAATATTTAGACATCCACTCAGGCAGGGCCCCACCGGCGAGATGATGCGTGTGTTCATGTATGGAGAGGTCTGTCTGTCTGGGATGCTGTTAGGGTCCACGGGGACACAAATATTCATGCTTCAGTAGAGCTTCAAAAGCATCTGTGCTCTCTGAAAGGCGGGACACAGCGGAGCTCAGAGCTAATAATCTGCGGTGGTCGCCAGCAGTGCCTGGAGACGCGTTTAGCTGGTCTCCTGTCGGGCAAGACACAACGTGCACACACATATTGTTTTATGTGAGTAAATGTTTAAATTGGAATCAGGTTAAATGAGCTGTAAAGTAGAAACACACTGCATCAGTCAGGACTGGTTTCACCGCCTGGCGTAAAGTAAAGTAAAGTAATTAAGAAGCTACACACGGGCAGCTATGGCCACTTTGGTGCCCAAGGTGAGATTAGGCACCCTATAGGAACCTTATTTAAAGTTTATTCAAAGTACTGTGTATGTCTTCATCATTGAAATTTAAAATATGTTCCTTAGAAATATTGCTTACTTTATACCTGCTATCATTAAACATTGAGAGTAGAATAAAATAGAGAGAATTACTTCATTGCAACCAAATTTCAGTGCATCTCCTCTCTGTGATAAAAGCTTAAAACACGAAAGACAAGATAAACAAATATTCACAAAAGACAAGTCATAAATTGCACTTAACACAGTTCAGTTCCTTGATGGGTAAAAGTCTGGAAGTGCTTAAAGGACCTTTAGCGCCTTCCAGAGGGCAGCAGGGTGAAAAGGTGGTGTCCTGGCTGAGACGAGCCTCTGGTTATGTTTGTGGCCCGCTGTCGACATCGGGATCGGGATATGACTTGGAGAGAGGGTATAGCTGTGTTCTACCCAGTGCTGTTTTTTTCTTGCTGAACTCTCTGAAGTTCTTGTCAGCCTCAGCGCAGCTATAAATCCACACCATGATGCCGTGAGAGAGGAAGCTTTCAACAGAACAGCGACTGACTGTCGAGAGTTAGAAAACGCAGGCTGTCGGATCAGAAGAGAACGGCCCGCAAGCTAACCAACAGCATCTACAATCATTAAGAGCAGCGTGCATCATATCATTACTCAAACCTACCGGGACCTAGAAGACCACCTACATCACCGTTCCTGAAGCTACAGCCAACAGCAGGTTAGCTTAGCATAGCATAAAAGCTGGAAACAGTTAGCAAGGCTCTGTGTTGTGGTAACAAACATCTTCCACACAAAAAGTCTGGTTTGCAGGGAGTTTTGTGCAGAACTATTTCCTGTGCCACATGAAAGGCTGCACTTATTCTGCATGTTGTTGCCTTTCTGCATTAATGAACCGCTCGTGTGTAGTTTCGGGTGTGGTTTCTGGCTGCAGGCTGCAGGCTGTGGGCTTCAGCAGGACTCACGAGGATGAAGGGCACGCTGACCCGTCTGTAATTTGTTTCTAATGAACTCCGCAGTCGCGTGGCAGAGAGGGGCCCACGGGGAGCTCGAGCACACATGGGGTAACACTATCCCTAAGCCTCCTTTTAGCTCGGCACCCCTGAAAGGTAAACAATAATATTATTCTCCTGAGCCGGTCTCGGGTTGAATAAGGCACAGATGGGGTCAGTGTGCATGTATGGCTGACCGAGCTCACTCAGAGATTTACCTGTGTGTTGTTGCATATTGGAAAAGTATTAAATCCATGCCTGCAGGCTACTTCTTTTTCAATCTGGGAGTGCACACACCCAGACTTACTCATACAATTTAAAAACACCCCATGGGCAAAGTGTGGTTATAAAGATAGGGCCTCTGCCGAGACCTGCAGTAGCACTCCGCCTTCAAAGTGCAGAGAAGAGCTCTCTCTCTCTCTCTCTCTCTCTCTCTCACTCTCACACACACACACACACATTCACTTAACTCCTCCGAAACATAAACATTTATTGCAGTGTGCATAGTGAGAGTGCAAAGTGCACAGTGTATACGTAATTTTGAATCCTGTGAAAATCAGCAGGTAGATTCAGTAATGCCTCATGACATCACATCTATGACATCCCTAATTTCACACAGCAGAGCACCAAGAGTAAACACATTGCCCCCCGACAGTGCTTACATGTTTTCTTCATGCATAAATATATGAACTCTATGCACTGTCAGTCACAACATTGATTGACAGTCTTGTCTTCTCAAGCATTGTCACAGCTTTAAAGGTGACTTTCATCTAACGACGTCTGTGGCTACAAAGACGCTTTGTGTCTCAGAAAAATATATAAAACATTTAGCAAAACTGGATGCATGGAGTTTAACGAAAAGGTCTGTATCAAGTTGCATTATGGGACTTGTAGGATCTTTGAGTTGACTCATATTAGGAAATAAAAGTCAGTATATGGGGCGCTGGTTTAGCTCAGGGGTGAAATCATGCGTCCCATGTGCAGAGGCTACAGTCCTCGATGTGGCGGCCCGGGGTTCAACTCCCACCCTCGGCCCTTTGCCGCGTGTCATCTCCACTCTCTCTTCCCCTGTTCCCGACACAATCCACAGTCCTCTCTCTGTCAATAAAGGCATAAAAGGGCCAAAAAGTAATGATAATAAAAAAAAGTCAGGATGCATGGGCCGAGAGGGGGGGGCACACCCTAAACTGGTCGCCAGTCAATCACAGGGCTGACACACAGAGACAGACAACCTTTCACCTACAGGCAATTTAGAGTCCTCAGTGAGATGGTGGAGAACATGCAAAGTCCACACAGTCGTCTCGTCTGAACTGGAATTCAACGCATCAATTTTGACCGTTTTTATGTTTTTAAATGGGGCCTCCAACTTTATGTAAATATGATACAAAAATTATGGAATTGCTGTAATAAGAAATGGCTTATAACAAAGTTATTACGTAATAATAACTCTTACTGAATCATTTCTGTTCTGTTTGGATACATGTGGCTATTTTCCATTTTTCTGTTTCTTGCTGGGCTGCACGGTGGTGCAGTGGTTAGCACTGTTGCCTCACAGTTAGAAGGTTCCTGGTTTGAATCCTGGTTCGGACGAAGTGGGCCTTTCTGTGTGGAGTTTGCATGTTCTCCCCGTGCATGCATGGGTTTTCTCCGGCTTCCTCCCACGCTCCAAAGACATGCTCGTTAGGTTCAGTTGTGACTCTAAATTAAAGGTTGTCTGTCTCTGTGTGTCAGCCCTGTGATTGACTGGCGATCAATCCCCGTGTACCCCGCCTTTCGCCCAATGACAGCTGAGATAGGCTTCAGCTCCCCCTGCAACCCTGAACAGGATCAGCGGTGTAGATAATAGATGGATTTTTCCCGCTGCCAGAGGAAGTAACAGGTCCATGAGCATCTACTTAAAAGGAAAGCGCTGCTCAAACACGACATATAAACAATGAAAAGACCACAAGTGTGGAAAAAACACTGAAGGGCTGTGGAGAATAAAAGGATGGGAAAGAACGAGTGAGAGGTTAGAGCAAAGAGCAAAGGCACAGAGTGGTTTCTCGGTTTCTCTCCCTCCACTCCACGCTCTGTGATTATGTGCGAGTTCAGCAGTTGAACTGTGCCCGCCACCCTCCCCTAACAACCTAACTACTACCTTCGCCCGGCGCTACGTAGAGGGAGAGAGAGGGCGAGGTTTGGAGAGGGAAGAAATTGTAGGGTTTGAGAGGCCTTGAGTGCAGTTACAGTGGATAAAAATAAGCACAAACAATGAGAGAGGAGTCAAAACTAGAAGTTAGCTCCTCCTGAGCGGGGAAACAAAGCAGGGAAGAGTTTGGGGTAGAGAGTGATGATGAAAAAGAGCAAAAAGAGAAGGTTTGTGGGGTCAGATTTATGGTTAAAGTGAGCCAAGAAGGAGCGTAAAGATCTGGATGCAAAGTTTATATGGGAGCAAAGTGGGAGGGGCTTAATAGTCAGGGGCGGGGCTTCTTCCAGGTGTAGAAACGCCCTTTGAAGCTCCAGTGTCTGGTTCAGCCCCTTAGGCTTAACCACTGTTCCTCGTGTGTGTATGCGCCGGTACCAGCTGCAACTCGCCCGGCCCTCTCACACACACACTCCTCCTTACACACACTGCCTGCACTGCCTCTGCTTTAAACTCATACATTTTTCTGTCTCCCTCATACACACACACACACGCGCACACACTCACCTCACTAAATCAAAGGATATCTTTCTCCTCTCATGGTTTCCTGACAGTCCGCCGGCGTTGGTGGATGTTTTTCTTTTTCCTCACCTTATGTTGTTTTTTTTGTAAGTGGAGTATTTTTCAGCTCAGCTTAACCTTGGATTCCTCACAGCACGTCGGGCACTTAACTCAGGTAAAGCAGAACATCATTAGCTCCCTTTCTGTTCAGCACATTTCTTATACATGTGATTTCTCTGTCGCCAAACTAAGACAAAAGTTTAGATTTAAAGTTCGATAAACTGTACAGCAAAAGCCTCTAAATGTGATTATAGCCCAGGGCGCTGCATTCCTCTGCTGTCACATGTTGCCGTTAGACTTTGTGTGTAACAAAGACTCGACTTTTAAAGTGTGTTTCCCAACAAAAAGTAGAGCCAACTCCACATCTGTCCATGCATCTCCCCTTCAGAACTACATTCTGTGTGACCCTCTAACAAAGAGCAGGTTCACGCAGGCAGCTCTCTGACCATATGTGGGTTGCTGAGGGTAGCCCTCGTTGTTGTTTTTTTCTTCCTTTTCTGGCAAAGAAAGAAAATCATCAAATGTGCAGTGCATGTGACTCCTGTTTTAAATAAGCAAAGTTAGTGCTGCACACCTGTTTTGAATGTTCCTCTACCTCGAGGTGCAGAGAAAGTGACACAGCGAGCCGAGCTCAGAGAGCGAGCTGCTGCAAAATCCAACAGATCTTCTCTCTTATCTTTGTATTGCGTTTCAAATGTACACCTTTATTTAGCAGGTGACTGCATCCACGTATGCTCTTCACTTGCACCTGCATGGAGGA
Source organism: Semicossyphus pulcher (assembly GCF_022749685.1). Classification (NCBI taxonomy): domain Eukaryota; kingdom Metazoa; phylum Chordata; class Actinopteri; order Labriformes; family Labridae; genus Semicossyphus; species Semicossyphus pulcher. The sequence goes on from NW_027211692.1 coordinate 12,356,021, forward strand.
AACACAAAAGCTTTCAAATGCAAAGAAAACAGACCGGCAACAAACTGTTTACAGCGTCGTTTAATCTGCACTTGGAGGACATATTGAGATGAAATAAGAACCGGCAGCATGCTCTGTGAAGTTTGGCTTTGCACCGGCCAACGACTGTGGTCTCTCGCTTGAAGAACAAAAGAAAGGCAGAAGCAAAACATCAGAGCAAACTACCTTAAATGGGTAAAATTAGATTTGCAGGCCTGAGCGGCCAGCCACTTAGCTCACTCTTTGTTGAACATGCTCAATCCAGCCAAGTGTGCCCCACAGCCAACTGTGTGCCTCGTGTCGCAGGCAGCCAAAATATACAGTAAAGCAGTGTTTGTTGAGTCTTGGTGGAGCCCAGTGTTGACCCTGTGACCTTTTAACTCCATTTAATTCCATTTTCCTCCGCTTATCTGGGTTCAGGTCGCGGTGGCAGCAGGCTAAGCTAGTTAGCCCAAACGTCCCTCTCCCTAGTAACATTTTCCAGCTCCTCCTGGGGGATTCTGAGGCGTTCCCAGGCGTCCTCCAAGTTGGACTTGCCTGGAAAACCGCGCCCAGAAGGCATCCTAATCAGATGCCCGAACCAGCTCAACTGCCTCCTTTCCATGCGAAGGAATAGCGGCTCTACTCCGAGCTCCCTCTGGAGGTCTGAGCGCCTAACCCCGTCTCTAAAGCCGCTTTCCCGCTAACAACCGGCTTTTTGCTTAATGGGAAAGGTTACAATCGTCATTCAGACTCGGGTCAAATGGCTCTGCAGCTGACTCGGGTAATTATCGCCTCGGCTCCGATCGGCATTGATGGGAACTCAAAACCCAGGTCTACACGTTAATCTCCGCCCCCTTTCCGGCGCGATGCTACTCTCCATCTGTAACTTCTGTGACTCCTCGTCATCTCAGCTTCAAATTCCGCCCGTCTCCATCCGAGCAGCGCTCGAACATCGTTCCAAATTTGTCGGCACTGAGGTTGATAAACAGACTAGGAGTATACTCCACTGGCAATGGGAAAAGAGACAATCGTTATCTATAAGCCAGTCTTCCCGGGTCTGAAAACCTGCGTCAATGCGCCAATTTCGGTGGGAAAAGGGAGCCCAGACACCCTTCGGAGGAAACTTACTCTGGCCACTCATGACCATAGGTGAGGGTTGGAATGTAGATCGACTGGTAAATTAAGAGCTTCGCCTTATGGGTCAACTCCCTCTTCACGACGACTGTCCAAGATACTTGAATTCTTTGGGAAGAGAGGTACTGCCCCAAGCGAAGGAGTCGACCTTTAACTGTGGTTGTAACATGTAGTCTTCTTTACCTATGTTTTTACTAGAAGGGCTTCAGATTGACATGCATTGACATACAGATAGTAACCATGAGAATTCAACACATCAACAAGGAATGGGTCATTAAGTTCAAGGCAGTGTGTCATCGTTTAAAGAGCTCTTATCTGGTGTCAAAGTACAGTTTAAACAGCCGACTGATAATCTCTCCTCTTCTGCACTTGTCAACAAACACAGATCTGCTTGTATGTTTGTTTGGTCAATACGGTCTCAAGATTTCACCTAGCTACTGATTTGGAGTCAGGCTGGGTGCATTGTGGGTAAATCAGGTAGAGATGCTGCTGATTAGAGACACTGTTTGAGGTGGGAAGCAGCCTCCAGCTACACATTCCTCAACTCTTTGTCGTATTGATCATCTCCATTGATACACACAAACACGCCCTTCCTCTGATTCCTCACAACCGTGATTCACCGACGTCTCAGAGTCGAACCCCTCCTCAGCTCGTGTGTCATGGAAGTTAGCTTAGCCTCATTTTACTGCGCCGTTTAAAATCTCCACCTTCTTTTCTTCCCGACTCCCCCCCTGTCCTTCATACTGTCCCCACTCCCGGCTAATTGTCCTCTTCCTCAAGCTGTCAGGAAGCATTATACCCTAATGTTCTCACACAGCCAAAATACAGCAGGAGACCATTCCCCTCTCTCTCTCTCTCTCTCTCTCTCTCCCCCTTATGAAAACTATCAAAGAGGGGCGCGGGGCCGTGAGTGGCAGAGCGTGCTGCGGAGGAAATGGGGATTTATGTAGCAGCGAGGAGACGGCCTCTAATGTTATAACTTCGTGTCAGTCCTCATACCGCGCAGTCACTACAGAGCGGAGATGAATACACGCACACACACACCAATCACGCACAGGCGGGTTTAAGGTTTACTGCGAGACGGCAACAAAACGAGAGCGAGGGCTGGAAATTGAGAAAGAGAGAGACACAGGGTTTATGTTTTCCAAGCAGTGAAGGATTTTAAACTCGCATCCATCACCTCTCCTGTCTGCTGCCGGGAGAATAAAAGGACTGAGTCACACACACACACACACACACACACACACACACACACGCAGAGGCCTGTGTGTACGAGCGAGCACGGACATGTGTGCTCATTTGGGTGGAGCTGAAACATGAAACAGGGCTCCTCTCTGCTCCTAATTATACGGTTTGTGTGTGTTTTTGAGTGTGCGTGTGTGAGAGAGTCGGATAAGTGGGTTGCGAAGTCGGGGCTGTTTATATCGCGCTAAAAATAAAAGGCGTGTTTAAATCACGTCGACGCACACCCACACAGAGCCCAACAAACCAGGAGTATTTTAGTCTCTGTGAGTCTGACTCTGTGTTATCTAAGTTCATGTGACCGTGTGTGTGTGTGTGTGTGGGAGAGAGACGCACACACGCAGAGAGGGAGAGGGAGAATTTGTGCCAGCTCATGCAGAGAGCTTCATCTGTTGCTGTAGAGAGAACAGAGCTCTTTTATCTCCTAACATTCTCATAACACCAGAATAATCATAGCATCAGACTAAAGAGAGGCTGCAGCTGATGCTTACTTTCTTTATCAGGTAACTGTGTACTTTTTAATATGTCAGAAAGTAGTGAGAAATTGATGTTTGAATTTCCTCAGGCCTGAGATCTTCATATTGCATTGTTCTGGTAATCAAATGATTTAAAAAAGGGCAGCATCTATAAGTTATCAGTTACTTTAGTGACTAATCAATGGATCATTTGGGGGCTTTAAATGTCTGAATCTGAAGTCTGAATTTTTTACTGTGACAATATTTTGTTTGGTTCAAAGCCCAAAGGAATTAAATGCATGATCCATCCATCATCTTTAATGCGGGGGGGCTGGAGCCTATCCCAGCTGTCATTTGGCGAGAGGCGGGGTTATACCCTGGACTGATCACCAGTCAATCACAGGCCTGACACACAAGCCTCTTTTACTCTGTCAGTTCAAGGCCTCTGTTACGTCTCATCTTCTATGTAAAACGCACGGAGGGGGAATGGTGGGGCAACGTTGTTCCGTCTCTGAGACGGCAACGGAGGTAGTAACACCGGCAGAGGGCGTGTGTGTGTGTATGAAGCATGCCCTGTTTGTTTAAACCTTGTGCACATTTTGCTTCTGCGACGCTGGAACACGATGTAAAAACTCGCATTTGGGAGGCTTTACGGCATCATTGCTCTGACCAAAGTAAAATGACAACGGCGGCGTAATGGCAGAGCTATGTTACGGCGCTGTGGTGGAGAAAAAAAGGCTATAGAGACAGACAAACAGTCACACTCACATCTACGGGCAAATTTAGAATCCAAACCGAGATTCAAACCAGAAACGTTCTAGCTGTGAGGCAATGGCGCTAACCACTACACCACTGTGCAGCCTTAAATGTATCAAATATATGAATATATAACTAAAGAAAGAGCTGGAATCAGAGAGAGTTTAAATTTTTGCTTGAAAATGTATAATTTTTGTTTATCAAGTAGTTGCTAAATTAACCAATCATTAAAGGAGGGGGGTATGACAAGCTTAATATTTCAATCTGTGATACCTGTGTAGTAGCTTAGCATCATTTACAGTGAGAAAAAACTCTCGCCCTGGTGCTCTGTGCAGGCCCTCATACAGCCTCTGCCTGAAATGACTCAGTCAGCTCTGTCCCTTTAAGAAACCCCGCCCCTACAAGCCCGCTTTCTTCTGATTGGCCAGCTCTCTGAAGCTCTGTGATGTCACAAAGTGCAGCATGTAGAAAAAACTGTCTGGAACCTGGCGTTCACAGCAGCCTGCAGACTGAGCTGAGAAGCCTGGGGATTACTCCAACATACTTTCACCTACAGATTTGAAACTTCACCCACGTTTAGTCTGAACATCCAACATTGTAACATTATATATATATGTTGATTGATCTGTTGATTTATGGTTATTTTCCACATTTTCATGACTTCATTTTTTTCTTTCCTCACTTCTTTATCTGTAGTCAAGACATAAAGAATCACAAACAAACTCCTGTCCGTCTCAGCTGCTTGGTATTCGCTGCAACTCACAGCTCCTGATCCTTAATGCACTCTGTAATTGGCGGTCAGTTACTCATTTACTCGTTTGATCCACACATTTGTTGATGCATTTAAAAATGTGGAACACATATTAATACAGCCTGGTGGTCACAGCAGGCTCAGCCTTTCCACCAGCAGACAGTCCTCATTAGAACAACCTCTAGTGGCGGATCATAAGACCGAACACACACGCACAAACACACACACACACATGCATGCATGCACTCGCTGGCCTTCCACATCAGTTCCTCCCTGTCAGAGCGAGCTCATTACCGCCAGATCCCCGGCCCTCACACTGAGCCGACCTGCTTTGCTATGCAGTGTTTTTTACACTGGCACAAAATGTCAGCTCGCTAAAAGCATCTGTGCTCCTCTCCGCCTGCTGAGAGGGAGAAGGAAAGGAGGAAGACGGAGGAAAGCGGTGAAAAGAAAGCAAATGTAGCCACACTGAAAGGCCAGAGAAAGAGAGGAGGGATAGATGGCACGGAGGTTGAACAGAGAGAGAGAGGGCAAGCTGTTTGTGGGAGACGGGGGAAGAGGCGTCGCAGCTTGAAGGAGAATCCTGAATTTTCCATGAGCTGTGAAGAGTTGAACATTTACCACCAACAGCATCGTTTCCATCGCTCTCTGCACTTGCAGGGTATCTGTCTATCATCAGCCACAATTCCTGCATCTTCAAATATGTCCACATCTCAGCGTTAAACACACAGAGCCCCCCATGAGTGTACTTTTGATGCTCCTTCAGTACGACGCACACTCTCAGCGAGAGGCACACACACAACAGCCATTCCTCCAGCTCTGTGCAGGCATAAATTACACACTGCTGTTGGAGTTTGGCACTAGAATCAGCACGCAGTAATGTTTTAGCAGAAAGACGCTCTTTGCATAAATCTTTTAGTTCTTAGATTTGCACCTCCCAGACGAATATCTCACAATGTGGCCTGCGTGTGTGTGTGTGGGAGGCTAAGCTGCATCGAGCCAGCCTGTTGTCTCCTCCTGTCTCCAGTTAATTATCTTTGTTCTGAATCTTCCTCCTGCTCATTTAGGCCGCTTTTATAACCACAGAATTTGTTGTTTCTTGCTGTTTAAGATGGCTTATACTTCAGTAATTGTAGAATCAGGGGCTTCGCAATGCAGCCTGGGTGATGTCAGACATTGTTTTCCTCTCTGGCGTGAATAAAAGACCTGCTGCCTCGGTCCCCACCTGTGCAATGACTCAGATTGTAACCTTGACAACCGTGTGAAGGTCAGCAGGGGGGGGTTGTTTTTTTCGGAGTGACTGCTTCCATGGTGATAGAGGAGAGAATCTGGGGTTTGCTGTGGATTTGTGTATCAAAGCACGGCTCACAGATGTTGGACATCAAAGTTTTTATCTCCTGCTGTGTTCGCCTGCACTTGCCCGAGCGTGCACGTGCACCACGCTGAAGAATCTGTGTGCATTTGTATTCAAAAGGGAGAAGCAGCAGGCTTTAGTGTGTCTGAAGCTGTAAAGATCTTAATCACATCATCGATTCACTGCTACGTGGAATTGGATACTTCTTTGATGTTGTTCACTCGTTAAGCCTATAGCCCCACTAAAGGCTGTTAAATCTATATAAGCCATTGTTTATATAGATGGACGACACGTCTCCATCTCTCTCATTGTACAAAATTGAAGCCAAAACACCCCCTGTGACGGGCGTTGCCATCTTGCGATGGTGATGTCATTTGCAGCCAGTGCCGCGCAGTAGAGATCGGCGTGTGTGTGGCCGTAGGCACTTCCGCTAACAAAAACACACACTTAACTTAACAGAGAAAAAAAACAGTGAAGATCTTTTTAACAGCAGAACAGCTTCTTGTGTTGGTCTGAAGCAGACGTTCACAGATATGTAAACTTCAATGACTGTAGTGATTGTTTTAGTTACGTCTCCTCTCCCCGTTCCTCCTCTACTCTGCTAATCCAGAACAGATCGGCTGCAGGAGCCGTATTTGTCAACAGAGCTGTCAATCATCCTTTTTACAGCATCAAATAACTTATTAAAAATAAACTTGTCAGAAAAATCTCGGACGTAAATCGGCATGATAATAACAAACTATAATGACAGAAACCATGTTGAGAAACATTTTGTATTTTGATTTTATGGTTTGACTCATGTCCCATCTGTTAACATGGAGGAGGCGGGCTTTAAGACCTATACTGCAGCCAATCAGCAGGGGGCGCTCGACATGTTTTCGCTTCACTTTTAGGGAGCTGTCATGTCGTCCATATTTTTATACAGTCTATGTTTAAAACGAACAACTTCTAAGCTTGGATCTGTAACATCATCTCTCGTCTCTTATAGAGAATGAATCATACTTAGTCATGTCTACACATAGAAACAGACTGCAGGGTATAATCAAGGTGTGGAGGAAAATAAACAGCATCACCTTGAATGATCAGTCTTATCTGTATAACACTATGACCTTGAAGTAGAAGGCCCCTATCCTCGCTGACCTTAGTCCCCCCCTGTTTAAAGAGTTCAGGTTGATTACATCTTGCGGCAGATACAGTTTGCCAAGATGCAGGACCAAGAGGCCCTGCTGCTACTGGCCTTTTCAATAACTTCATGTCATTTTTATGGATTGTATTTATTGTATATATTTGAGTGTTTTCTGCTGGCTGCACACCAAACAGCCCTTAGGGGATAGTAAAGATACTTTGACCTTTGACCTTAGACTATACTTTTGGAAAATCTCTCTGCAAAGGCTTTCATGGGGTTGAATTTGTTTTTACACGTTAAAGTGAAGAAGATACAGTATTTATGTGGTGAATGAAATAAGAAAGCTTTGGTGAGACCTTCGACCACGTTGACCTTCTGACCCCTGCATACCGGACCAATCACTGCCTATAGTGGGCAGGCTTGTCAGATTGTTGCCTCCCTCCAATGCTGCTTAACTATACAAAAACATGAATTTAAAGCGGACTAACATCTGAGAAGAAACACATTTTAAGTCTACACTTTGCACCATATTTAAGAGTCTCCATTACAAGGCTGTTCTTGGGATTTGCAGGCTGATTCACTTGTGCATAGTCCAGTAAATGTCTGTTATGTGGTACCAATTATTAAGAGATTGTCGATCACTAGAGGGCAGAAAGTAGACACCAAAGAATTAATAATAATAATGCTCTAATTTACTAAATGAATCCAGCAGAAACACAGCTACATACCAGCTGAAATGGGGAAAACAGATACAGGATCCTGCCTCTCTTCCCAGCTCCGTTTTAGTCCCTCTGCTCTCTCTCACTCGGCTTTACAGTTTTGCCCCTCCTTACCGCACCGCCTGTAAACTCAGCATCAGCTCTCGAGTGCTTTTACAAGGCCCCGTTTGTAGCTTTCACTGCAAGAGATACAAGTTTATCACAGTTCAATGTCACACACAGATAATTATATCCAAGGTTACAGTAACAGGACGGGCACCGCTCCAGCCCCCCGCGCCGTGTAGCTGGGCACCACGCTGAAGGCCGAACATGAGCCAGGGGTGCGCGGGCCGGAGCTGAGAGATCAGAGCAGGGAGCGCATCGATCTGCTTCCATCTCATTAAACACAAGAGTGGGATTATTGGGGAAAGCAGCGTCACCCAGCAGAGATCAATATGGGATAGAGAGATCGGGATGGAGGTGTGTGTAGATACCGTTGCCAAAAAAGAACAAAAAGGAAAGCTGGAACAGATGATTGAATCGCACCGGGATGCAACATTCCCCACATTCTGCTTTAATAGAAGTCAATGTAAGAAAACCAAACACATAATAACAGGCGGATGTGTACAATTTGTAGTTGATTTACGGCTTACTTATTAATCTTTTAATCAGTGATTTTTTTGTTGTTAACATGTTAATTGTTAATAGTTTAAGTATGAGGCAAAAATGCTGGAAAAAATGTGATTTCTAACTTTTCAAATGTGATGTTTTGATGTTTTTCTGTGTTGGATTTTGTTGTAGATTGAATATCATTTTGTTTTGAGCTGACTAAACTTATTGTAGAATTTAAAGTAATAATCTCAAAAATTTCCATGAAATAAATGTCTGTGAAGTCACTATCTATCGCTGAATGAGGTAACACAGTGGTGACTGAGCCTGTGGCCCACTGATGAGAGACTTTGCATTTGCAGTGTGTCATGTTTTTATGGACTGTGTGTCTGTGGTGACTTTTGTGGAAAAAACCCACAAGCAGCGTCCAGTTAGTGACGCGTTTTCCATCAGCCAGCAGTGGTTGGTCTGTCAGAGAGGGTAGGCGGAGCTAAGCAGCTGCTTTTCCGGTCTCTGCAAGTGTTGCGAGTAAACAGTAATCTACTATGGCTGAACAAACAAAGAAAAGATCGATGACTACAGATACAACTTCAAAAATAAGTGAGAATCCAAAGAAAAAGAAACAAACTCGACGCTCAGATGAAGCAAACAGTCTGAAAAGGAAAGCGACCGTCAGCGAGGAAAATCAGAGTTACAACCGGAGCCAACCGTGGACGTCACACATGCAACACTGTCTGGATATCTGGGAAGTGTGTTCCCGTAATTACCGTTTATCACCATAGGTGCCACCAAAGAGAACACAACTAGGATCTTCGAGATCACAACTTTAATATGTGTCGGGGTTTCCCGCTTTTTCCCCCCATTAAAGTAGCTTTATTATTTAAATCAAAAGTCTAAGAGGGTTTTTTATGGGTCACACAGAGTATAAGAACTTAGAGGACAATGTGGCTATAGAGATAAAACTGACTTTTCAAAACAAAATTATTCATGATTTAATAGACAAATAGTCTTTTAACCCAAACTATACCCTAAGTATATGGGATGATACCCCATTTCAAAACCCCGATGAAGAAGCAGGGCAAATGTTTACCCTTCAGTGAGATCAACAATGAACGGAGAGAGCCGAAAACAGAGAGGTGTGTTTATAACAGTGATGGGCCGAGGTCAGGAGAGAGGAGAGGAGTGAGAGATGGAGAAGGCAGAGATTATCTGCGTAGGTTGGCCTGCGTTTGGATTATAGTCCGGCCATCTGCCGCTGTTGGATTATAACCCTACAAAGAGACAAACAGAGACATGCGATGCCCACGTATAGTTTTAGACAGTCACCGTGACGACAGTGATGACACATTTTTGACTCAATAAAACTGCTATAAGTTGCAACACTTTGGTTAAAATCAGGAACTGTTTGAGTGATTAATAATTAGAAGATTAGACATCTGAGGAAACATTGATAACCGCGTCATTTTGTGGTTACTGAGTGTTAAAACCACATAAAGGGTTCGATTCCCAGCCGTGTTATGCAGCCTCCGGTCCTTATTTACCATTCACGCTGCACAGACGGGGATTAAGATAAAGGTGAATGGAGAAAGTCACTCCTGCCCTTCTCTTCCGCTCCCTCTCTGACTCTCTGTCTGGCACGACTCCATACGACTCCAGCGGAATGACACCCCGACCCTGACCTCCGCTGGCCCCCCCCCCCCCCTCCCTTTTCCACCGTCCCCTCTCTGCACACACTCAGCCCAGCAGCTCCTCCCCCTCTCCAGTCCGTACCAGACAGAGAGAGAGAGAAAAAAAAGCGACCGGGAGTGTACTCTGCTTTTCACTGCACCCCTCCCTCCCTCTTTTTCTCTCTCTCTCTCTCGCTCCTGTTCTCACACCCCTCCTCCTCGTCCATACTCCCCTCCCTCTCTCTCTCTCTCTCTTACGGCTTTAGGAAAGCAGCGATCAGACCCTGCCCTTCTCTCTTATAACAAACAGGCAAAAAGCAGAAACAGTCAGGAAGCAGAAGGAGAGACAAGCAGGAGAATTGATCTTCAGTAGTTTAGATCAAAGACTGGGTGGGATCCCTCCTCTTCCTCTTCCTCTCCTCTTCCTCACCGCTGGAATACCACTGCAGGGCTGGGAATCTTATCCCAGTCCCGCTCCTGATCCCCCAGCTCAGCCTGCTCCGCTGTAGGATGCTGTGAAGGATGGTCCACCAGGAAAACTGTGCTTACCAGGTAGTTCTTAGAGCCTCACGAAACATCACTTTCATTATTCTTTTGCCTATTTGATGTCGGTTTTGTTGTTGTCAGTTAAGTTTGTCCTCAATCCTCGGATGTCACGCTAAAATTCGGACATTTCTGCACATGTGTAGGACTCTGTGTGTGTCACTGCAGAGCTCTGTGTAGGAGTGTTTCTCTGCTTTTCCAGGTTACGTGATTGTGTTTTGCTGGTTGCTAAGAGAGCACTTGACTCAAGGGAATAATGTCCTACCTCCACTCCACCTCCTCCTCATTCACAGCCTCATCAATCCATGTCAAGGAGGCATGAGGTGTGCATGCATCTGCAAGCTTACAGTGTCACGACTGAACAGTGTGCGCAAATGTATCCTGTTTCATGTAGAGGATGCATGTAATCCAGCGCACTCAACATGGTGATAAAGAGAATCTAAATGTGAATGGTTGCTTGGAGGGGTTGTGTATTTGTGTGTGTGTTTATGTGTGTGCGACATGTGACAGCAGCGTCCCACTTTATCTAACGAGAAACGAAGCAGCCATGATTAAAGGAAGCAGAGTGCATCACAGCTGTGCATCCGCTTCTTTTTTTTTTTCTGTACCCCGGCTCCGCTTTAGGGAGGAAAAGTCTGCAATGCAGAGGAGAAGGAGTGTGGGAACTGGCAGGGAGGTAGATGAAAGGCAGAAGAGATGAGCTGAATATGCCAGGGGAGGCATTGACGGGGAGAAATGGAGCTGCTTCTTTGATGGGGAGAAGAAAGTGTCGAAGCAGGAGGAGATGTCAGAAAAAAGCTGCAGAGGAAGTGATGAGAAGGAAACATGAGGGTCCTTGAGACGGGTGGGCCTTTTGGGTGCACTTGAGTGTTTAATCAACATGAAATATGAAACTTGAGAGTCCAAATTCTGTCCAACATTTTCCTTTGGTTCCAGTGGAGTAGGATTTTTTGTTCAGGTTCAAAGCGGTATATTTAAGATTTTTTAAAAGCGTACCTCTTGTCAGTTTTCGGCACATCTTTGCAATGCTTGAATGTAGGTTTTTAAACTGCCCTCAGGTCTCCGGTTTAGGATTTTTGGTGTTAAAAAACCTCAAATCGTCGAACAAAACATTCGTATTAATCTCATTGCAAGTTCACGCATTTGCACTTGCATGTCAGGAGGGTGGATTTGCGCTTGTGTGCGGGTGAGGGACCAGTTGTGTAACAGGATAAAGATTTCCTGCCATGTTTGGTGGCAGATAAGAGCTGGAGCGACAGAAAGATAGAAGGAGGAGAGCAGCAGATAACCAGGGCCGGTGGAGACGACGGATGAGAGATGAAACAGAACCAGGAGAAGTATCGACGACGCAGGCCGAGCTAAACGATGGGAGAGAGGGGTGTATCGCTTTCTGAAGCAACTGAGATGATGCGTTATAGGTCGGATAGACAGAATAATTGACGTTGAGTATAAGGAATTAAAATTTAGGGAGATAAAAGTTAATTGATGACGTACTATTAAGGAAGGATGGAGAGGATAAGAGAGAGAATGAGAGCGGAACAGAGGGTTCAGCCTCTGATAACAGCGACTCTCCAGAGGCCCCTCAATTAGACTGGTAACCTGGCAACCAGCAGGCAGACAGCGCCCCATAACACACACACATACGTTGAGGGATGGAAGGAGGCAAAGTGCAATGAGAAAAGAATGGTGGAGAGGGCGTTTATTGAAGGAATAAAATGTAAAAGGATTCAATAGATTAAGTGGAGAAAGAGGCAGGGTGTTGTCCCTGTATTTGCTCCGTCTCCCGGGGCCATTCATGTCTTGGGGCTATTTTTGTTTTGGTTATCAGCTGCGTTGGATTTCTTCTCTTTTAATTAAGGTGTGGCCCTTGTCTTTCTGACTTCGGCTTTTGGCTGTCTGAAGCAAAGACAAGAGAAAGGGATGGAAACGAACCAGCTGTCCTTCCTTGTTTCCTCATCCCTTAATGTTTGAGGCGAGCTCCCACTTAACGTCACAAGCAATTTGCCAATTAAGTCACAGACCAATAACATGTCCATTTGACCCATAGTCAACCTAACCATGTATCGATTTAAGCCAAGTCCATTTTGAGCATGCCTGAGGCTAAAAGGAGCAAGAAAAGATTCTTCATTGAATCACAGGAATCAGCTGCTGCAGCCGCCTCCGTCATCCTGATGCTGCTCCTCATTTTATCAAGTGCATAAGTGATTTAAAAACACGCCGCTCTATAGTGCGTTTAGGTCTCAATATGTCATCCTGTTTGCAGATTCTCATGTAAAACTATAAATCTTCTGGTGCCGTGTCGCGGCAGCAGGGCGAGCGGTGATGGAGAGATTTATCAGCTTGGCCGCAGCGTGTCGTCCCGGCCTGCAGGAAGCTTGCCAAGGCCCCCGGGATCTCTGATTGAATGTTGAATCCTCTCACATAAAGCGCTTGTGTGTGTGTGTATATACATGAGGAGTTTATGCGTAGCTATGTTATGCATATGTGTCGACAAGCTTGTGCAGTTTTTCTATGCCTGACTGGAGAGGGCTAAAGGAGAGCTCCTGTGTCGGTGTAACAGTACACGAGGTGCGGTCTGATGAATTATAAATGAGGACTAACAGTACAGTAGATACCACAGATGGATCAGGCTGGAATGACAGACGTGATCGATAAGACTGGACAATAAACCAAATGTACTGGATTACTGACATTAAAAATGTGTCTAGAATACAAGGAAGTAGTTGTAACTCCAAGTTTTCATTTTAAATTACTTTTAACGTGTAAATTAAACAAAGAAAATGCACCACAGCTAAGGCGTATTGTTTAAGCTAGCTAGTCATCATTAGGCTAAATATTTCCCATCTGCCAATCTAGAGTTAGCACACAGATGAATCCTTGTATGAAGCAAGTATGCACTTAATTACGTGTGGTCATACAGTAATGAGTCCAACACATTCTCAACCCCAACTCATCAAATACCACAGCTTGGTCTGTGGCTTCAAATGATGATTTCAGATACCAAACTAGCATCAGTTTAGCACCTGCGTGGCTCCATAGTCAACTTAGCAAACAAATGCTAACATTTCACCTTTCATGACTTTTGGATGTGCTGTACTGATTGACATGTAGTTGGTGATGGAGGCATAGGCATGAAAACTAGGCTGCTTAGAGTTACAAGTGCGTACTTAAGTGCGTATGCTAGCTAGCCAACTGAAGCCGACCTTTGCTCTCTTCGTGCTACGTCACCTGACTTTAACACCACATCAAACTAAATTGTATATATAGGACAGCAGTCTCTTACATGAACATGTTAGTTGTAATGATATAGACTTAAATCACATTTACCAGCCTTATCAACCCATGTAGGCAGGGACATTAAATTAAGACAGACATGCAAGTAGTTTAGAAGAGTCCTAAATTCCACATTTAAAGATGTAATACTGTGTGTGTACTGTGATTTTGACCTTGTTTTACTTGGCAGTGATGATTTCTGCTTCATATTCTGAGCAGCGAGTCTGTTTCCTTTAAGACAGGAGCCTTACTCGATCCTAATATCAAACAATTTGCCAAAACTTCAGCCCCCTCAAACTCCGGCCTCTGTGTGAGTTAGTGGACTTCCTGTCGGGCCGCCCCGTGCTCCTCTTGCAACCCAATTTGTTTGGAACACAGAGCATCGCCATGGTGAAATTCTCACCATGTTGCTATGGTTGCAGCCCCCGTTATTTTCCTCCTGCTTTCCAAAATAAAGGCAGAGTCTGAAGCTTCTTTTCATATGTGTCCGTGAAAGTAAAAGCATGGACATAAAGGAGCAATGTTATAAAAAAAAAAAACAGAGTGATTGTGAGTGCATCACGAGTGTAGGTCCATTCGTATCAAACATATGCATGCTCACACACACACAGAGCGCCATTGGCCTTGGATCCCAGGCTTACAGGAGGTGCCAGGAACCCTCTCTCCCACAGTCACCCTCTGTTCACTTGGAACAATACGCCATTCTCTGTGAGCGGTTCTTTCTCTCTTTCTCGCCACCTCTCTCTCTCATTTGTTCGCTCTGTCAGCTGACCCACAGGGTCAAGCGTCAGAGGAATCAACCTGTGTAAAAGTCTCAAATACGCAGCTGAAAGTATAACAAGTTTTTGCCTTGTTTTTGTCAGCGTCCCGTGTGAGGCACCCATTGAACCCCACCCCTTATCCCTTCTATCCCATTTGAATCAGCTCTGACTTCACCTTCACCATGAAGTCAGCCTCAGTAATGAAGCAGAGAACCAGTCGGCCCCACCCTTCAGCCCCAAACAGGCCGCTCTCGCTCCCATCTAATACCACTTTTATTAGCTTGTGTGTACGGCTGCTTGCGTGCTGTATTGTCCCCAGCAGCAGCAGCAGTCCCGTGTGGGTGCATTCAAAAGCCAGGCAGACAATTCTCTGTACTCTACCCATAATCCTTAGGGATCAACACTGAATGAATCCCACTTCCTATTTTTTCATTTAACCCCTCTGTGCGTGCATGTGTGTGTGCGTGTGTTTGAATGCTCTTTGATGTTATCGTGCAAATGCATCATTCCCCAACTGTCTTCATCTCCATCTCCTCCTTGCCTCGCTCTCTCAGCAGAGTAACAGATGAACGTGACTCATTTTCATCAACATCGTTCGACGTTCTGTTCCCTCGTACATCTCTTCTCATCTCTCTTGTGCACCCTTTTGTCCTTGGCTGGCTATTTTATTTCTCATCTGATATCCTGGCTTCCAGTAAGATCTCTGACTGTTTGCTGTGATTCATCCTCTGAATCAGTCAGGCAGGTGGAGGTGTGATACTTGAAAGACAAAAAGAAACAGTACAGAAGTTTTAAAAAGCTTTCCCCTGCTAAAGATCGGGGTTAAAGTTATGTGGATTTCTGAGGCTTATAGAAGTTAGGAATGCACAGTTTTTGCCGGTATCTAATATGCCAATATTTTCCAACCCTTTTTGCCGATTGCCCATTTCAATACCGATGTATTAGGCACGTTTTTTTCCACCTAATTGCAGAGAATATCAAGTCTCCCCTGTAGTGGAATCGATATCATGCCTACTCTTATTGTAGTGGCCAAAAACTGCCATACCGCAGACATCTTGCACCGTTCTTCACGCTTGACAGAAGAGGCGTTGTATGTGTCTGATCACTCACGTTTCTGAGCGCACCTGAATGCAGCATCCCCCCGAAACACGACAGTGAGGGAGACATGCCCAGACTTGTTTACTGCATGTACTACGGAGACATCAGAGATCGCCGACGGACTCTTTTTATCGTGTGTGCGTCCCTGAATATGTAAGTTAGTTTTGCACTGATGTTAATGTTGCACTCTGTTAGCGGCGGCTTTGGCCACGAGTGTATTTTCGGCATGTTTAATGTTGTTAAGTCCGGTAAAATGATGAGAATGTGAGCTAACTGTTAGCTAGTTAAGAGTTGTGAAAGTTGTTTAACTTCTGTTCATTGGCTTGCGTTTCTGTGATTTTTAGTCTTTATTTGTATATTATTGATGACTTGCTCAGGCAATGCGCACACTCATGGCAAAGTCTATTATGCCCATCTCCAAACAGGATCTGTGGACATTCATACAATGAAAGAATGCCTTCTGGAGCAATTTGGGGTTCAGTTGTCTTGTGAGTGTAGCAGTCAGGGATCGAACCCCAACCTTCCATCTGCGAGACGACCGACTTTACCACTGATCCGCAGCCACACACAATCATACACTCATGGCTGCTACGTAAAGTGCCTCACGGTCGAACAGTACTAATAACATTCACACACTGATGGCTACGCGATTGGGAGCAATTTGGGGTTATGTGTCTTGTCCAAGGACACTTCGACATGTAGACTGCAGCAGTCAGGGATCGAACCGCCAACTGTCCAATTGATTGACAACCAACTGAGCCACAGCCGCCCCCTAAATGCCCTTTAAATAATGATTGCTGATATAAAACTGTTTAAAATTTAAAAAATAAAGCTTTAAATAAGTGCTAAAACAATTGATTTTATTTTTTCTTTAACTAATTTTACCTCTTTTAAAATGAAAAGATGCGCTGCTGTTCTCTGTTCATATCCTTGTACATTTATACATCTTCAGGATTTGGACTGTAGACAAGCATTTTCAAGATGTCAGCGGGAGCTTGGAAAATTATGATTGTGTTTTCACATTTCCTGACACCACATGGAAAACACTAAACCATATAATAATACGTAATATATAATAATTACAGTCATCAAACACTAATTTACGTTCCGTTTTAATCATTCCACATTACAAATGTGCCATCTCCCGTCTTGGTGCTTATGAATTATGAATTTGTTTCCACTTGGACATGGTAATGCTTTTACCATCCTCGCCATGCCGACCATTTTTCTGAGTAACCAGTTGGTGGTTTGTGTGTTTGAGTGAAGCCATGTTCCTCCGCTGTGTGATTCCGCGGCCGTATGTGGACATAATTTTCTGTCTGGGCGGCTATGACAAATATATGAGTCACGGGTCGATAACGTCTGGCTAAGATGAGATCATTACACACCGTGGAGAGCTGGGATTGAAAATGTAAGTCACTGATACCCAGCACAGGCGCTCTCTGTGTGTGAGTGAGTGACTTTGTGTGTGTTTGTGTGCCAGACTAATGGTCCATTGTGCGCTGTCAGGGTTTATTTAGCAGGCCGGGGCTGTGGGCCTGCTGCCTTTGGAGTCCAGACAGGGCGCTATTTTTACCTTAGCAGGAAGGGAGCACACTGGCTCTCCTGTTAGATAAAAACACACACTTTCCTCTCTATTTAACCTCAAATATGTAGGCTAATCTACATTAAAAAATAATCTGTCTTTAACATACTTACACTGAATTGTAAGGCATTCTAGAAAGGAGAGTTAGGAAGCTTAAAAAGAAGATTTAAGAAGGGAGGTGGTGTGAGAGCTGGTGTCCAGGAGAAGCTCCATAGAAGAGACACACACATGGGCACACACAACACAAGTACATAGTCATAAACACACACACATGGCTGAGGTGTCTCTTTCCAAACTGGTTGCGAGCAGCTGCTCTCCTCACGTCAGGGCGTGAAAAACGGAAAAAACACCAGTCTGTGTCTCTCCCTCTCCCCGGCTGTGAGAGGCCGCCCTGACCAGAGGGTGGAAGGTAGGGAGGGTCTAAAGGGGCCTTACCTCTGACCATTGTGCCTTCACAGTCCTGTGGGAGAGGCAGCACGGCACAGGAAACCTAAAGGAGAGAGTGGAAGCGCAGGGAAGTGAGGGAGAAGAAGTGTCACAACATGTAAGAGAAAGACGAGGAGAAGACACCAGTGAAGGAGGAGATTGTATGTCAGATTACGGCAGGGGTGAGCCGGATGGAAATATGATGTCTACTGACTGGACTCAACCGCGGGAGTCGGTGTGGACTACCCTACTGACTGGGGAATAGAGAGGAAAAGACAGGAAGATAAGGAGGGAGGGAAGGATGAGGGAGGCGCTGGATAATATGGATGGATGTGGTGGAGTGGATGATGTCATCAGGCAAACATCCAGCCTCTACCTCAGTGATGACTACAAAGAGGTAAAAGACCATGTTGTGTGTCTTATTCCATTCGTTAGTCATTAATTAATTGAAACTAATGAATGCTGAAGGCTTCTGGGAAATCTGTGCGGGCATTAGCGGTGGAATATTTAAGCAGATATATTTGAAACAGGTGATACAGCTACTTCTGTTTTTGTTTGGTTAATTAGTTGAGCAGTTAAGGAAGCACATTTATTCTCTTTCTTACCAAGAGATGAGAAGATAACTGTCATGTTTGTCCTTAAAAATACAGAGCTACATCCAGCAGCCGGTTAGCGTAGCTTAGCAACAGGAAGCCGCTATCTTCCGGAGCCGGAGTTATGTTCTGTACTATTTTGTTAGCCAGGAGCAGTGACTATCAACCTCATGGTGACGTTTAACCTTCAGGAAGTCACTGCTCCCAGCCAAGAAATAGCCCAGCACATTAGCCACCTCTAATGTGTCAATTTTACACTTTGCTTTGTCTACTTAAAGTTAAATTGAGTTGCATAAGGGCTGGTTGGCAGAATTTGTCTCCTTTTAAACTAGCTATGTCTCCCTGTTCCAAGTTTTTATGCTAACCTAAGCTAACCGGCTGCTGGCTTTAGCGACATACTAAACAGACAGACGCATATTAAATCTTCTCTTCTTACTCTGGACAACAAAGCTATTAAGCCCATTTCTTAATATCCCTTGTTGTTGGATGTTTTGTTTGTTGTGTGCAGCTACGATACAGGCTGATGTAATGCCTGAGGTTTGGGTATTAAAGTGGATACATATTTGGGGCGAAGCTGTGACATAATGGTGTCATAGTAAACAGGCTTTTATCCTTAAATCTGCCTCATTCTTCGGGAGGAAAAACAGACTCCTCCACTGAATCTTTTCCCACAAATCCATAGTCTGGCCTTCTCGCAGAGATAAAGCTCAAATGTCACTCGGAGACCCATTGTCCTGTCTCAACCCACTTCATGCTCCCTATCTCCCCTCCCTCCCTTTGTTATTCTCCCCCCTTTTCTCTCTTTTTATCCCTTTATCCCAACATAACCCTCCCCCACTTATTTTACCCCCACACACACACAATTCACAGCCTTGTACCTCTTGCTGAGTTGTTCTCTTCCGCTCTGAGTGACAGGAGCAGCCTTGCACTGACCTGAGGCTGAACTATATGAGGGGTCAGAGGTCAGGTCCCTTATCTGGGATGGAATGCTGCACTGCCTAGACAGACAGGTCTCAGATTGCAGGAGAGGGAAGACCATCTTACACGCAGGCACACAATTCTTAGCTTCCCAAGATAGAATATATTTTTTAATGTTTATACTTACTTGGACATTTCAGGCTTATTTGCTTTCTTGCCGAGAGTTAAACCACCCCTTGTGTGCGCGGTAAAGCTACTGCTAGCATCTGGTTAGCCTAGTGAAGCATGGGAAACAAACTAGCCAGGCTCTGTCTACCACCACATTCTTTGAGTCTTGCTGTCATTTTAAGCTTTCTAGGCTCATTGTTGAAGCCCCCTTCAGGAAGTCACTGCTCCCAGCCAAGAAATAGTTCTGCACATTAACCCCCAGAAACCCAGACTTTTAGTTCTTATCTTCTGTGTTGTATTTTTTTTGTTGTTTTGAGCTTCAGAGGTACTAGAAGGCAGATCCACTTGTTTCTTTATGTTGGCTACAAGCTCACCAATGCTAGCTATAGCTACATATTTAGGATAAATACAGAGAGTGATATCCATGTTTTCTTATGACTCTCAGGTTAAAAACGAATATGTGTTTCCTGGAACCAACCCTTGTCTGTGCGGTAAATATTAAGCTACTGCTAGCAGTTGGTTTGCCTAGTGAAGCATGGGGAACAAACTAGCCAGGCTCTGTCTACCACCACATTCTTTGAGTCTTGTTGTCATCAGAAAAACAGACTTTTAGTTTCTAGCTTCTGTGTTGTGTTTTTTTATTTGTATGGGTTTTTTGGGGGGGCATTTTTTTAACCATTAAGATAGAGTCTGTGAGCTTCAGAGGTACTAGAAGGTCTGTAACCATTGGACAGAGCTACCCAAGATATTTCCACTTGTTTCCAGTCTTTATGCTTAGCTAAGCTCACCAATGCTAGCTGTAGCTACATATTTAGCATAAACACAGAGAGAGATATCAGTGTTTTCTTAAGATTTTCAGCTTTAAAACGAATATGTGTATTTTCCTGAAACAACGCCTTGTCGGTGCGATATTTTAAGCTATTACTAGCAGCTAGTTAGCCTAGTGAAGCATGGGGTACAAACTAGCCTGGCTCTGTCTTGTTGTCATTGGAAAACCAGATTTTAAGTTTTTTTGGTTGGTTTTTTTGCATTTTTTAACCAACAACACAAAATATTTCCCCTTGTTTCCAGTCTTTATGCTTAGCTAATCTCACCACTGCTAGCTGTAGCCACATATTTAGCTTAAATACAAAGAGAGATCAATGTTGCTTGCAATTCTAAGCTTTAAAACGTGTATTCTGCTAAATTTGACAGTGTTTTTAAACTGATTTTACTTTAACTATATTTTCTGATGCAGTTTTAACCTAGCCTGAACATGTGTGTGAACTGCGAAGCTACAAAGCAGAGTCAAAACACACTCAGACAGAAGACGTGTTGACCTTGTATTTGTTTGTAGAGCTATGAGCTCAGCAGCAGCTCGCTGTCAGGCCTGGAATATATATCAGAGGGAAGCTGTCCCAGTTCTTACAAGCACACATGTACATGCGTCTCTCTGATGATTCATGTGAATAGAAATGTGGGTTGTACCCATAAAAACTGCGTGTGAGTGTTTGAGTGCTCATGTATGAACAGTAGGTTCTTGTACCCAGCCGGGGAGTGAGGTATCGGCCAGTGAAAAGCCTCCATTGTGCAAAAACGTGAGAGCACATAGTGAGGAATGAAGGGAGAGAGAAGAAAGGAGAAAGGGCTATTAATAAATGAAAAGGTGGCACATTTTATAGGCCAAATATTTTGGCATTTTTGATTTAAAAATGTAGATATAGTCAGGCGGCCAAAGGGGAGAAATAGAGTAAAGAAAAGGGCAGAAATTTGCAGGCATTTAAACACATCTCAGATCTTAACCACTAAACAATTTCCAGCCACACAAACCAGCAATTTGGGGGAGGATGCTCTTTGTTAGCGCAGATAATTAAATTCCTCTCCCTCCTCTAATATAGATTTTCAGGGTAGATTTGAGGGCTCAAAACAAGCACCCCGACGTCCATAGCCAGGGCTAAATCACCCTTTAGGCCTGCGGGTGAATGGCTGCAGCGCAGAGCCGAGGAGAAAATGTCTTTGTCAATGAGGGTTTTTCAGCAGAGGAAATTGCTTGGTGAATTTGAGGAAAAACACAAATTAGCGCGATTGTGTTTGCCCCCAATCTAATTTGGACGGTGCAGAGTCTGGCGCTCAAGGCCAGGAAATGAGGGAGGTGGTTCGGGCTGTCACTCAGCCTCTCTCTCTCTCTTGCTCTTTCCACTCCCTTTCCCGCGTGCATCTTAAAATGTAAATTTAAGGGGTAGGGCAATTTTCCATTTCATCATGTGGAAACAGGCTTTAAGATAATTTGCCATCTCTCAATTTTATTAGAAGGCCTAGTGGGAAAATTAAACTGTAGAGCACATTAAAGGTTCCGATCTCGTCGTATCAGGGATGATTTTGGTTTGTTTCCGGCCCGCTACATGCAAGCTTTGCATTTCATCCGCTCAGAGCTTGAAGTGAAAAGTCACACCTGGCTCAGGAGCACAAAGCAAATGGAAACATGACAGGATTTGATTGCTTTCTCTATTAAAGATGCAAGAAAAATCCATCTTCTTTGAAGTGAAGGAAGAAGATTTTGAGACCGAGATGAAAAAAGGAGGAGAGGCAGGCTCGTGTGTTTACAGCCTGTTTCGCACCTCCGCCTCTCAGTGGCCCATTCTACACCTTTGTAAATGTTTTATGGGCCTGCCATGATGACTGTTTTTACCACACACAGCCCACCCACACTCACACGAACACAAGAACACAAACGCAAACATGGTGGGAAACAGATGATGTTTATATAAAGACAGGAAGTTGTGTTGTTGAGCAGGTGTGGGGTGCAGAGAAGAGGAGTGCATGTTAATCCAGCTGCAGACCAGTGAAAGCTTTAGAGAGTGAGTTCTTTCCCTGTTTATCATGAGAATAAAATGTGTGACATATACCCCTTTCCCTCCTGAAATTAGCGTGTTGGCGCAGGTTTTTTAGACCTGCTTATAGATTGTCTCTGTTCCAACTGCCAGTGAAGTATACTCCTGCCGGCCTCTTTTCTGCTGCGTCACCGTCTGCGTCTCAAATTTGGGACGATGTTCGAGCGCTGCTCGGACGGAGACGGGTTGAATGTGTAGCTGAGATGAAAAGGAGACGCAGAAGTTACAGACGGAGCATAGCATCGCGCCGGAGATTAGCGTGTTGACATAGGTTTTGTTTTGCGATCAACGCGATCGGAGCTGATAATTACCCGAGTCTGAATGCCGATTGTAACCTTTCCCACTAAGCAAAAAGCTGAGTGTTAGCAGGTGTTAGCGGCTTTTTTGACCAGTGGGAAAGCGACTTTAAAATTGATTTCTATTGTGCTTGTGCATCCTGACTTTACCTGCAGTTCGCTCCAGCCACTAAGGGTATAATATAGAGCCAAAATGTTTTCTTTAAAATCAAAGTATTAGGCGGCTATTTTGATAGTAGTTTCTGTCGATCATAAAAGCAGGGCGCAGGACATTTGTTGGTTCCTGCTTCCTTAATGTGAGGAGCTGCTGCTTTTCTTTGTCTTACATAATTGTAAACTGATTATCTTTAGGTGTTGAATATTGTTAAGACCGAACAAGACATTTAAAGATGTCACCTTGGAAAGATAAAATGGTTCATCGGTTCATACAAGATAGCTGCATGTTAGCTTGTCCTTGAGTACTGATGAGTTTAACAGTGGCAGTGGATGAAAGGTTTTTCATTTTAAATCTCTGCAGCCTATTCTCTATGTTTTGCACCCTAACTCTTGAGTCTGATCACTGGATAAGAAATGCAGTAACTCTGTCAGGCTGTGTAGGTTTTATAAGTGACACTGTTGACCTGCTGAAATAATTAATAATGAGTTACAATCACTGGCTGGAAATTGAACTTAAAGTTCTTCCTTGCAGGCATTTAGACGTTTCTATTTGTCATTACATCGTCATACAATCCTCCAGCAAAGAATGTGTGTGGTCTTTCTTTCACAAACAGTTACTCTGATGCAAAAAGTCCCCCGAGCCCTCCTGAGCGCGCCACACTTCCACCTCAGCACAACCTCCATGTTTCTTTTTTCCTCCGCCCTCACAACATGAGGGGAGCAAACAGTTATCAATGCTCAGCGAACCTGCTGCTCTGTGGAGAGCCCTGACTGACAGCGTGTCAGCTGTGTGGAAGTCGGGCCCGTGTGAGTGATGTGTGCGTGTACATAAATGTTCGACTGCTCCGTACCACACAGCCTGCTGTAGCTCCTTTGAACTGCAGCTCTCGAGTGTGTTCAACTTGACTCCCCAGGCTGTCTTTCAAACACACACACACACACTCACACACACACACACACACACACAAAAAGGAGCAGCGCCAGGTCCAACCCTCTACATGCCAGTGTGTGTGCTGGCAGAGCCAAGCTCGTCTTGCGGGCTCTTGTGTGGAGTGGGATTATGTTAATTTGTCCTTGGTGAAGGCGCTCTCACCAACGCCTGCACACAATTGTCAGGAGAGACTGACAGAGAGAGAGAGAGAGAAGGAGGGAGGGAGTGAAGGAGTCGAGAAAACGAGTGGGAGAGAGGTGAAGCTGTGATAAGAAATTTGGAGAGAGGAACAGAAAGAACAGATACTGTAGCTGGAGGCTGAAGAGGAGAAGGAGGGAGATGAGTGGAGCTGGGGATAATGAGGAAGAGAGAGCAAGACAAGCGACCGGTGAGGCTGAATCAGGTGGAGAAAAAGGGCACGGGGATGAGAGGAGGAAAGGTTGTTAACATTGTAGAAGTCATCACCATTAAGCCATCAGACACCCCTCATATGGTTTTTAACCTTTAGAGTCTAGAAATATTAAACCAGCAAGTCCAAACTTTGGGGTCAGTCCCTCCACGTGTCATAAGATAAAGTTAGAAATCGCTTCGAGGGGTGGTTACTTTAAGCGGGGTTATATGAGGTACTCGTAAGTGTCAAACAGTCATCACGGCCCTGTCAGGAGAAGCCGGTTGGAGTTCCTACACTGAGGCTAAGCTAAGCTAAGTCAATGTAAAGCAGTGACAACAAACTAAAATACAGCATGCACTTAAACTGAAATGTTTGTTTATATGTACGACTCTCTTAAGTTGCTAAAGTACGTGCTACTTGACATTATCTAATGCTTTAGTGATTAAAAAAATACCTTCAGGCCGTCTGATTCCTGTGTGGAGAAGGGCACTGCAGTGTTCAGACTGCTTGTGTCTGTCAGACTGTAAACATCCTGCGCAGAGCGTCTTAAAGACTTGTGAGAGTCCTTCCTGCTTTCACCAAATTTCAGGCTCTGATGCTCGTGTGTAACAGTAACAAGTTCAACTCTTCCCTCTAGATTAGAAACAGTCTGAGTGGCTCATTAGTTGTTCGCACCTCAGTTGGACGTGTTTACCTGCTATCAGCACAGACATCCTGGGGGGACTGCTGTGTGTGAGCGTGTCTGAAGTGCTGCCAAAGCCGACGCTGAGCTCAGTGAGGAATTCAGGGTTGGGAGGAGGGCCAATGAGGGCGCCTGTGGTAGTATGTAATGTTGGGATTCTTGCAGATTTAAGCATGTATGAAAGTGCTTTTTCTCTTCTTCATGTGGAGTTTACCGTACACTAACTTAATCCAGTGTAAGTCCTGTATTAGAGGATCTACTTTCTGTGTGTGGATATTGGCATCCTCACTTGTTTCCTGAGACAACAGCACCGCCTGCTGGTGAACACTGGTACTGCACATTTTAATAACCCCACGCTCACATTTTTTTCATGCTTCAGCTGACTCCACACTTTGCATCACAGCGTGTTGGAATGACACTAAACCTCTGACTGCAAATTACGTAGAAGCTGCTGCTATTAATACACCTGCACCTGTGATTCGGCCTGTCAGAGAGCGCTAACAGCGCTTCTATTTGTGCACAGTCACATGAGGGGGAAAGAGGGGGATGTTTCATGACAGGAAGCTATAAATAAGTAGCTGGTTTTCTTATGACATGACACTAAGCAGTCACCCTGCTGAATATGCCTAATCCTTACCAACCTCGCCCTGACCTTTAACCTCACTTTAACGCTACAAAATAAGTCACCAAAAAGATCACACCCTTACCCTGTTCATCTGCTGTTTCAGGCCCAAAAGAATGAGAGGGAGTCTATCAGGCAGAAGTTGGCCCTGGGCAGTTTCTTCGACGATGGACCGGGTATCTACACCAGCTGCAGCAAGAGCGGCAAACCCAGCCTGTCCTCACGGTAAGACCTCTGACCTTTGTCAAATTAACTCTTTCTAAACCAACAACATGTTTCCTTTAACACTTTCCTGACTTTTCCTAAAATTGTGTCATTAAAGATCTACTAAATTATGGGGGTTGTGGGATACAGTAAGTAAGGGTAATACAAGTAAAAAAATTATCAACATTTATGCCTCCAACCGCCGCCGCCGTCATTTTGACCCCTCCATAGAAACAGCTGGGGCGAGGTGCTGTCACTCAGCTGTCAGTGACATCGGCTCGCAGACAGCTGAGCTGCTGTAGTAACGCCTATTGTTACAGTTTAGAAAAGAAGACAGTCACATTACTAAACACATATATAATTCGTATATTAGCTATTTTTGGATTTGAAACATGGACCGGAGAAAAAGAACGATGGATGTGGAGGGAGCCCTGGCAACGCTCCAGGCCATGAGTGACGGAGAGTCAGATGGGGGAGATATAACGGAGGAGGTAGATGACCCGTTCACCCGGATGATTAGCGTGAAAAAAATAAAACAAAAAAGATCTTCCTGAAATGCCGACGCGCAGCATGTGGACAGTGCACTGGAAAAGTCCACAGCAAGCGTATGTCGTGTGCGCGTATGTGTGTGTGGAGTTTTGATGTAAATATTGATTCTCAGGTTTGCTTTATGCATTGTTCATGCTATATTTTTCTTAAAATGTTCTTAAATTATTAGACATTATTATTATAAATGTTGTGCTTGTGTGAACATGTGTGAGCGACTGAGAGAAAGTGAGCGAGTGAGCGCTCCGGTCACAACATTAGCCTATTATCCAATATTCAAAATGTTAAATTGTGTTGATTATTTTGTTGTTTGTTTGTTGTATTTAATTGAGGAATTGTTATGTAAAATGAGCCTTTTTCAATCTGTTATAAAATGAAGCATTGTTATATTACTAAAACCCATAAACTTAATTAAAAAACTAATAACAACCAATCTGCTTCAAGAAATTAAGTATTTGCGGCAGGGGGTAAAAGTGACCCCCCTCCGGCGGTTCTAGGAGGATTGGAACGTTGGCGTTTCTAGTGTTAAATGTCAAAACACAATAATCATCTCCGTACAAGGAATGAAAAACACAAGGGCCTCAATCTGAAAGTCCACATTTACCGTCAAAGAAAGACGACAAAAGAAAGGACAAACGGGGAGGAAGAGAGTGACGGGAAGTAGGGAGGATTTGAGCTGTGTGAACAATGAACCACAGACAGTCATCCCTTGTGGCTCTCACTTCCTAAAAGGCACCTACAAGAGGGCACACACACACACATGGTGCTACCGCCTCCTACACTGAACCTTACTGGAACTACATGCTCCGTTAGCACTAAAGGGCTCTTTGTGTTCCTGCGAGCTGAATCACGTGGTTATATTGATGCAACACATTGATGACTGGTTGTGATGCTTAATGTCTAATTGATGGTTACGGGAAATAAGAAGGAAATGTGATGGGCTTCTGTCAGAGACAAGTCAGAGACACACTGAAAAAGGGAACTCCCCAGCTGATACCATTATTGATATTTGACACATTTTTCAGCTACTATTCTTTTCTCTTAAAACGCATTTTTCCCAGAAACATCCCATATTTTATTCTTTAAAGAATTGTGGGGAAAATAAGTCCTGCAACACGACTCTAAGACAAAGTGGTGGTGTGCATTTTGTGACTCTAATTTCGGCTCGGTGTGCACTCGTTGATGCTCCTTTAAAAAAGTCTCTACACCTACATGATGCGTGCATAATTACACCAGAGATATCTACTGAGTGAGTTATAGGTCAAACATAAACTTGTGTCTCTCATTACAATCTATGTCATTTTGTCCACTATGTTAAACATTCGGAAGCCCTTAGCAGATATGTTTTCTTTACTCTGTTTTCCCGCTAAACAAGTTTTTGCTGGTTGTTTTCTTGAGATCTGGACTTATTAATCTTGTTATCTCGATATAACAACGTCAAATGATCGTAACTCGTCTCCCCAGAGTTGCAAAAGCACAAAACAAACATAGAAACAGGCTTAGCTTTACCTCATTAGTGTGGGTAATGGCAGCATGGCATGTCCTGGTCTGTAATATCACAGTGACCAGACTATTGTTTTGTTTTCTAGATCACCGGAAAGCTATCTACCAGCTTTGTTTAAACTCGAGATAACGAGAAAAATGAGTCCGTTATAATTGGAAAACCTGCGTTGTTATCCCAAGATGACGAGAAAAATACGTCGAGATCTCAAGAAAACAACCGGAGATGACTCGTTATTGTGCGAAAACACAGATAAAATGCCAAAGCATCACTTGAATGTATACAAGAGGATAGTTTCCAGAATACTGAGTAAACCCATAATCTATACTGACTTGGACTCACAGGGAGGTCTTTGGTGCTGCCTCTCCCCGGGAAAAAAACACAATCGACCGCTCAGGTCCTGTTTTAATCAGAACTGATTGGATCTATGCTTTGAAACCAATCAGCACGCTTTGTAATTACTGCATTGAATAAGCAGGTTATTGATCCGCAGCGGGTTGTATCTACACCTAGTGGTGTTCTGCTCCTCCATGGCACAAAAACACACCCGCAGCGGTCACAGGCAGATTGGATCAGACCTACCCGAGGCTTCCTGGATCGATCCATACCGAGGACAAGGGGGGAGAAAATTAAAAACACAAGCTCTGTTCGCTCTGGGGATGAAGGCAGCTACCATTCGTTAGGACTTTCTTTCCATTTTGTTTGTTTTTTACTCTTTTTATCTCTTTAACACATCACCTCTCGAAATCCTTCACTGAGGTGAAGCTCTTTTAAAACTCATCAAAGGTCATTAGCATTAGCGGCAGTGATGTTGACATGGCTGTCTGCTTTGGCCCCGGTCCGAGTCAATTACCGCAGAAAGAGCCAACATTGAAGTGACTCGACTCTTATCTGCATTTATGCTAATATTGACACGTCTCCCCCGGTTTGAATCCATCTCTGTCTCCCTGCAGGCTGCAGAGTGGGATGAACCTACAGATCTGTTTCGTCAATGACAGCGGGAGCGACAAGGACAGCGATGCAGACGACAGCAAGACGGAGACAAGTCTGGACACTCCTCTGTCCCCTATGGTACGTAGTGAAACCTTCACTGAGCTATTATAGTATTTCTGCAGAATTCAAGAATAAAACAAAGGGACAAAATGTTTCACAAGACGGTAGATCAGATCTGATGTGAAACTGAAATTGAGACAGGGCAACAATGAAAGCAGTGAACCGGAGATATCATTCTGAATCAGAAAAACCCAGAGGTTCAGTCTTTGCTCACGTTTTCTGCCCTGTTAACCAATTCATAGCCAGCAAAGGAGAGGTGAATTGGAAATCCCTCGCCATGGCCATGAATGAGTGGCTGCATTAACCTCCCGTCAGCCTGAGACGCATTTAACAGAAAGAGAGAATTATCACCTCTTTACATGTTCATCCCCGCTCTACTTCTTGTCTGTGTGCAAAATCTACGAATCAAAATGTCAAGAATAAATTAATCCTCTGATCTATTCTTTCTTATCTTTCCCTCTTTCCTCTCACCTTCACTATACTTTCGTTTCCCCTCCTCATTTCTTATTCTGCTCACCTTCTCCTTCATTTTTTATTCCACCTGTCTCCTTCCTTCCGCCTCGTTCCTCCCTGCAGTCCAAGCAGAGTTCGTCCTACTCGGACAGGGACACCACAGAGGACGACTCCGAGTCTCTGGAGGACATGGACTTCCTGAGTCGACAGAAGAAGCTGCAGGCGGAGGCGAAGCTGGCCCTGGCGATGGCTAAACCCATGGCCAAGATGCAGGTGGAGGTGGAGAAACAGAACCGCAAGAAGTCACCTGTGGCAGACCTGGTTAGTACCAGAATTATACAATAAAGCCCCTTTTAACCGGGAAGTTTAGCATCAGTAAGGACTTTTCTACTCCAGTATCCATTGATAAAAAGTCATATGGTTTTGCATGCCAAGTCAACACAAAATTGATACACTTGAGTCAAAAAAATCCACTGAGATAAGAGCAGAGTTACTCCCCAAAAAGACAAGTCATAATTGCTGCTTCAAGCCTTTGATTTGACTTTAATATTACCAATGGATCACATGATAACTTGTAAGTGAAAGGGGTTTCTTGTAGTGACGAATTTCCCGAAAATCACCACCTGACTTCACCCGCCCCGGTGCAGTTTTGCGTTTTGGCGTTGCTGAAGCAAAACGTGCGGCGTGAACATACTCAGCTTCACATACGGCCCACCGTCCTGCCTCTGTGCGTTTTACATGAAAGACGAAACTGAACAGAGGCTTAATTAAGCCGCCTTGAACTGGCAGTGTAACTAGCTGGTGTAAAAAGTGGAACATGTAGCAACCAAAGGGCGAGGTGTTTTTCTCAGAAGATGGTGGAGAGAGAGTGACTATTAGACTCATATTTGCCTCGTAGCCAGAAATGAATGAATCTTAATGTTCCTCAATATCTGACTGATAGTTCCTCATACTCACACAGTAGGTGTTTTGTATACAGCTTGTTTCTGTGCCCCAAAGATTTATTTAAATAAGGCTAAAAGTTCCCCTGGTATTCGCAAATGTTCTCTTATTCTAATAAATTCT
The DNA here is from genome assembly GCF_022749685.1 of Semicossyphus pulcher. Classification (NCBI taxonomy): domain Eukaryota; kingdom Metazoa; phylum Chordata; class Actinopteri; order Labriformes; family Labridae; genus Semicossyphus; species Semicossyphus pulcher. Next base: position 12,385,948 of record NW_027211692.1, read on the forward strand.
TCCAGTGTTCGGCAATCCAATGTTCTAGGTTTGTTTCATCATCAGCATTGTTGATGCAACTGAGCAATCAGCTGGCACATGGGGTTGTTTCCAAACTGCTATCAGCACATGATGATTTGTAAAAGCAAAACTAGCAAATATGCCTCCTTTTGTTGTAGTTCCTCTAAACTTACTGTCAGACTGCGGATTATTTAGTGATGGACCAAGAGGTGTGTGGGCTGTGCTTCACCAACACATGACTGTTATGTCACAGGAAGCCACCTCCTCTCTTCCGTCTCTTCCTCTGCCCCCGTTTAGAGGAAGGAAGGTGATGACCACCCTGCTCATCATTATTTCATCCCTTTTTATCCGCCTCGCTGCCTCTTTGGAAACACACACACACACCAACGCGCTCAGACACGCACACTGTGGGACTTACACACACACACACACTCTATTTCCACCCGGACTCACAGGCAGAACCGCTTTACTTATTCAGGGGAGAGAAGGGCAGCTCGGCCCGGGTCCATCTATAATTCATATGCCGGAAAGCATTGACTTCAGTGTTTAGGGATGTAGCAGCGCTCAGCAGTCAGAAGACATCACTGTCACATCCGGACCGAACACACACACACACACTGAATATTAAGATGTGTTTAAGGCTACAGCCGCCTGCCATGTCCACAACAGCACAGATCCATTCCACTGCAGGAGTTAAACTGGCTAAATGTTTCCCCAGAACAGCCGGGCTTCTGAACGCTTTTCTAAATTATCTTGAGACAATAAGATAATTTACCAAAAAAAGATTAAAGCGCTACGTCCTCTTATTACGTATAATGTTTTTTAGAGATGAGGAAGGCCATGCTAGCCTGCATGGATGGCATCTTGACAACCGCAGCAACTGATGTAAGCTGAAAATGTGACATTGAGGAGTAAATATATTGATCAGGGCATCAGACTGCACTCAATCAGGGTTTAACACAGGCAGAAATAACATTCAGACAATTCCTTGTCACTGTTGGAGTAGTCTACTTATGAATCCTCTTTGACAGTCATGGCAGTGATCATACGACTGAAATCAAGTGAGATCAAATCAACCAATCCATCAACTTTATTTAAAATGCAGACTCCCAATACAACACCAACACACAGTCTACTGAAAGGAATAGGACAAAAATACTGCGAATAAATAAAAGCATGCAGATAAAAGAAAATGTAAGAATACAGTTTAAAGTGAAACTAACACTTTAAAATGAATCAGTAATAAAAGAAGGTCACACTTTTTAATTCTCCGTAATTATTTAGAGTATAATGAGCAACATGATAAGTCACTGATACCTGTATCTAGAAAAAAAATGGCCTTTTGTTTTCTCAAGATTACCAGATGAATTAGCCTGAATTGTTATTTTGAGATAAATAAATAGTTAACTTGAGATCCTGATATTATGGCATTAGAAAAGCAGTGCTAGCTACAGTACAGCTGTTCCTGCCCTTTGTATTAAAATAATCGTTACATGGATGAAATAGCTGGCTGATATTAATGAGTAAAGGTTGAAATAGTTAGGTAAACACAATGGCTTAACACTTGTAAAATGAGCTCAGAGACACAAACTAACAGCTGAATTAATTTGCTTAAAGTGATTTAAGGAGGGGGAGTAATGTACAACTGTTGTACAAGCGGCAAATAGTGGTAAAAAGTATTAATCAACAATTTATTATTTTTTGCTCCACCAACTCACTAGTTTTACAACCTAACTGAAACTTTTTGGGGCTTTTGTTGCCAAGCAACACACACATTCTCCTGGACTCTTGCTACTACACAGAGCAGCTACTTTGTATCGTGTACATTTATCTGTTGGTCTGCTCTGTGATTCAGAGGTACCAGCTTGATTAATGTAGACATACATGGTCTGCTGTAATGTTAATTAACAGTATTCCGAAGATGTGGCTGAGGCGGAGTGATACACAGAGTAAGCACTCACGGAATGCCTCTTATCCAATCAGACTACTTGGTCGAAATAACTGTTGTATGAGCATAAATAAGCAATATCAATCAACTAGTTCCACAACTTAACTGAAACTGGGCTTTTGTTGCCAAGCAACCCAAACATTCTCCTGCACTCTGTGTCTACAGGTTACCACAGATCAGCTGTTTTTTATCATGTACATTTATATTTTAAGATTCAATTAATCATCAACCAGTGAAGTAAGAGTCTGCTGTGTGATTCAGAGGTACCAGCTTGATCAGTCTAAACATACACAGTCTGCTGTGATGTTAATTAACAGTATTCAGAACACCTGGCTGAGGCGGAGTGATACACAGAGTGAAAAGTGACAGTGATGTTGTACTGTATATCAGCACTAATGGAATGCCTCTTGTCCAATCAGACTGCTTGGTCGGAACCAACTGTTGTACACGAATAAATAACTGATATAAGTAGCTGTAAGTGATAAGTGGTTGAAAGTTTCAGCTTCTGCCTCTTGGAGGAAACAATGCTAATTTTTTAAAGGAAATGGTCGTACAACAATATCCAAATTAAAAGCAATTTTCAAAAAAACATGTTGGGTGGTGTTCATAAAGCGTCAGTTGAGCTCATCTGATAAAAAAAGTGGAGGTTTACGTCAGACAAATGAGGCCCTAAAATCACAACTCTGGCGTTACACTGCTGCTGCCAGTCAGTTTAATTCTGCTCCAACTAAACTGGATTGTCCTGCCCGCTTGTCAAGGACAGAGACTGGGAATCCAGCCAGCACAGTAAGCCTGCATCCAAATGTCTGCGTGTGAGCTGGGTGTGTGGGGTTTTTCTTAAATCTGTGCAAAGAGAAGCGCAGAGGGAACGCAAAAAAGTCAGACAGAGAAAGCAGTGGGAGAGATTTAGATTCTACTGTAAAACGTCAGTTCCTTCCCTGATATTGAGTCATTACTGGAGGTTTATTCGTTACTATTGAACACTCAGGCTGTAATATTAACACAGAAACTCACACCGCGGTCAGCAGACTAACACCTATTTACAAATCTTTCCCGTCACCCACTCGTTTGTCTCCGACATCACATGTCTCTCTATGTCACTCTTTAGTCTCCGCCTCACTCAAAACTGAAACCGACACATGGCAGCCTCCAGTGGAGCTGCAGCAGAGCCAGTGTGAAAGTGAAAGAGGGGTGAGAAAGTAGCAGGGAGAGCCAGCCAGACGCCGACGCACGCAAACACTTCAAGTGGCACATGCAAAGCGAGAGAGAGAAAGTGTAGCACATTTTCTCACCTACTGTTTGAGGCTGTAGATGACGTGGGGGGAAGGGAGGGAGAGAGAAAATGGGTGCAGGAGGGGAAAAGAAGGAATGTAGACTGGCTGGATGGGAGAGTATGGTAAACAAAAAAGGAAATCATCCGCATATTTGTACCTGAGAAAAGCACACAAACGAATATGAAGACACTGCTGGTGGTGAGGGACTCAAAGCCAGCAGAACATTGGAGAAACTATAATGAGGTTTTGAGAGCACATTGAAAGTAATAATGAAAAATAAAAGGACCGTTTGGTGCCATAGTTGCTGAGTGATCGGCAGAAATGCAACTCCAAAACTTCCAGGACACTCATAGGAAAATCGTGAGTCATTTCTCACCCTTTATTGTCACTCCATATTACAAAGTAGCTGTTTTCACTACTCTAAGTCTGTGGGATTTTGTGCTGAAAAACAAAGATGAGGGATTTTAAGAAGTTCCCATTCAAAGTGAAATCATTCAATAAATATAGGACAACAAATGAAGTAAAATGAACCAGGTTGTTTCAGTCTGTAGAGTAGATAGTGGGGTAAAAGCGATGACTGTATATATAGACGGACAACGCGTCTCCAGCTGATCTCATTGTACGAAATTGATGCCAAAATACCCCCTGTGACGGGGGCTGCCATCTTGCGATGGTGACATAAGTTGGAGCCAGAGTTGCGCAGTTGAGATCAGCAGATGGAGCCGCTAACCAAAACACACACTTAACTTACCGACAAAAACAGCAAAGATCCCGCACGTCGGCGTGTTTAACAGCAGAACAGCTTCTTGTGTTGCGTTCACAGGTATGGAAACTTCAATGACTGTAGTGATTGTTTTAGTTACGTTTCCTCCCGCCGATTCTCCTCTACTCTGCTAATCCAGAACTGATTGGCTGCCGGAGCCATATTGGTCAACAGAGCTGTCAATCATCGTTTTTACAGTGTCAAATAACTAATTAAAAATAAACTTGTCCGAAAAATGAACATTTGGACGTAAATAGGAACTAACTATAATGACAGACACCATGTTTGAGAAACATTTATTTGACGTGTATTTTGATTTTATAGTTTGACTCATGTCCCATCTGTTGACATGGAGGAGGCGGGCTTTATGACCTGCCAGTCAGCAGGGGGCGATAGAGAGGGAGAGGGAGCTGTCATGTAGTCCATCTTTTTATAAATGGACTGTACTTATATAGCGCTTTTCAAGTCTTTGCGACCACTCAAGACACTGATGGCAGAGGCTGCTATGTAAAGTGCCCAACTGTGCCCAGACTGTACCGGGAGCAATTTGGGGTTCAGTGTCTTGCCCAAGGACAATTCGACAAGCCTGAGGGAGCTGGGGATCGAACCTCCGACCTTCCGATTGAAAGACGACCGACTCTACCACTGAGCCACAGCCGCCCCAAATTATTATATTATATGATATTATTATTATTATACAGTCTATGGGAAAATTTACAAGCAGAAGGGGCGCTGGTTTGGCTCAGTTGGTAGAGCAGGCGCCCGATGTGCAGAGGCCACAGTCCTCGACACACTGATCGCAGGTTCGACTCCCAGTCTGCATGTCATCCCCCATTCTCTACTCCCCACATTTCCTGTCTCTCTTCAGCTGTCCTATAAATAATAAAGGCAAAAGCCAAAAAAAGAAAAGTACAAGCAGAAAGTTCCAACAGCCACTGAACGCATCAGCAGTTTTTTGGTATAAAACACTGATTGTGTACTTGAAATCCCCCAACTTCACAGAATCCTCATGTGGAGTGGTGAACCCCTCAAAGGAAAAGTGATATTCCCTTTTGTTTCAGTATCAGAAGTCTTTTTTCCCCCCAGAACAACCAATAAATTGAGAATCAAAAAAAAAAGTTCAGCAGACATTCATGTCATGTGGCTTTTGATCCGATTCAAATGGTCTGACCCAAATGGAAGAAACAAGTCATTTAGCAGGAGTATTGCGTTGTGGCTGAACCTTGTTTTTATCCATCTCTTGTTGTGTAAAACCTCCAGATAGAGAAAGTAAGATGTCTAACATATTTTTTTCCCTCTCTGTCTGTTCGTGTGTGTTTTTCTGCAGCTTCCACACATGCCTCACATCAGCGAGTGTCTAATGAAAAGAAGCCTGAAGCCCACCGACCTGAGAGACATGACGCTGGGGCAGCTGCAGGTTATAGTCAATGACCTTCATTCCCAGATTGAGAGTGAGTTGACCACACACACAACGTACTCACACACAAACAGAGTCACTGACCTCTACTTTCAACTGCAGAAATGAGCAAATGGGGAAAAACAACTGCATGCATACTGACCCATAAACTTTATAGTGAATGTGAAAGTACTTTTACATATGTTAGTCAGTTCAAAGAAGAGAAGCAGTTAACAGCTTCCCCTGAGTATTTACTGTCACTGCACTGTACAGATCATTGGTCCTGCTGCTCAGGGATAAATGACCTCTCATCTTACACAAAACAGCTCCAAAACTCCCTATGAGTCCCAAATCAGGAGCTTGTTTTTAGTTTCAAAAAAGACTTTCCCCTCAAACTCTCAATTTTGCGTGATTCATAGTGTCAGCTAAAATGGCCGAAACACAAGACGAGAAAACAACCTCAATATTTGGTCTTTTTGAATGGTTTCGTGAGATCACTATGTGAGGCCGTTGTGGGAGGTTTCAGTTCTTCATGCAGATTTAATGTGAATCAAATAGAAAATATGCTACAGAGATCACTGTGGTGTAAAAAGTAGTGCCATTTTGTAAATATAAATATAATGTGGGTACATTTCTTGTTAAAGTGATATGTGTGTGCTTATATTAATCCTTATGTAATCTACCTCTCCAGGTCTGAATGAGGAGCTTGTACAGTTGCTGCTGATTCGGGATGAGCTACACATGGAGCAAGACGCCATGCTGGTCGACATAGAGGACCTCACCAGGTGATGAGACACTAAATGAAGAAATTATCCAATGCCTCCCCCTGCTTTTTTTATTCATTCTGTGTAGATATAAAAGATAATACTTATTTATTTAAAGAGAAAGATATGAAAGAGATGAAATAAGAGTGGGTTAGTCCATCTCTTAACACATTCTAAATATTATACTACTTCATTTCTCCCTCCTGAAGATGTCAATCGTACATTATAAGTACCAAATATGTAGTTTAATTTGTTTTTTAAAAAGTCTTTTAAGATTACACGGACAATCTTACATTGCACATTGTTGAACAGATAAAGAAATTCTGTTTTACCATAAAATCTGGAATATAAATCTGGAATTTAAATGGAATATAAAGCTATTTATTAATACAAAATGTGTTTGAAAGTTATTTCAACACTATTTCGATTTATTTTAATTTGAAACACAGTCAAAACACACACGAATTATAGCCTACTATCTAGGGGTGGGCGGTATACCAGTTTCAATACTGTCACCGGTTTCACTTTCTGCCACGACATGGATTTTGCAATACCGTCATTACCGGGATAAACTATAACAATAAATGAAAATAATAATAAGATGTAAACTGTTTATATGTATATGAAAGCACTGCTAATGAGAAGAAAGTCTTAGATTACTTCTCCAAATATTCTTTATTGCTCAGACAGGTTAATCACCAATACAGCTCACTCACAGCTTTAAACAGGGCAGGCTACTCGTCCCTGAAGACATGAAGGCCTTTACCTCATTTTCATTCCTATTTTGTACCAATGAACACATTTGTTTCTTTAAAAATCCTTCTTCTTTGCTGATATGTTCCCGTACATTGATCCCTTTTCATTCCGGAGCATCGCGCTAAAACCGTCAACACAAAAAGCAAAAAAAAAACACTGTGATATAAATTTTAGATCATATCGCCCACCCCATGGATTGCGGCTGCACTGACGGTTTTACGCGTTTGAAGCCCACTTTTTAGCTGAAAAAAAAGAATTAAAAGTGCGGCTTATACACTGAATTTTACGGCAAACATTCTACTTCTTCATAAAAATGTTGTGCTTAAATTACCCATAATGCAACTCAGTTCAATTTAATATAAGCTTTATTTATATAGGGGCGGCTGTGGCTCAGTGGTAGAGTCAGTCGTCTCTCAATCAGAAGGTTGGAGGTTCGATCCCCAGCTCTCTCAGGCTACATCTCGAAGTGTCCTTCGGCAAGACACTGAACCCCAAATTGAAAAAATATGAATGTGATATCTGATTGACAGTTGGGGACTTTACGTAGCAGCCTCTGCCATCAGTGTGTGAATGGGTGAATGTGATATGTAGTGTAAAAGCAGCTTTGAGTGGTCGCAAGAACTAGAAAAGCGCTATATAAGTACAGTCCATTTACCATTTATTGGAACCAACGTAACAGAGACAATGTTACCAACAGTTTTAGCCACTGATACTCCTTATCTCTAACTGGCGCTGACTCATGTGACATTATATGGGACAATTTATCAGACTGCACTTAGCAGCCTCATAGGCCGCAGTATTCCCCATGACCTGTAAACAGACTTTGGTGAGTGAAATTCCCCTTTCACAAAAACAGGAGTAAATAGTACATTTGTTAGGGACTATTTTCAGCTGAAACAGGATGATGTATTTGGGATAAAAGTACAGTACCCTTGTTAATATATTACACTTATAATGGAAAATGTATCCCAAAACTAAATTGTGTTGTTAAATTCCACGTTAATTAGGTTTTGGACAACATTAAAGGTCAAATGCACTCAGGAACAAGCTACACTGAGCTTTATCTTTATCCGTTATATGTTAAAGGATCAATTCTGACCATTAAGATCTATCAAATATCACCAGGCTTATTGTTAAATTAACTTTATGTTCCTTTTTCTCTTTTTCAGGCATGCTGAGAGCCAGCAGAAACATATGGCTGAGAGGACCCTTTCAAAATAAGATGCCCGTCCCTGCTCCACCCTGCTCCCCTCTGCCAAGCTGAAGCTCCCGCTCCAAACCAGACTTTTCCCCCTCCGGCCATTCCACCTCTGCCCCGTTTCCATCCAAAACCTGCCCGCTTGTCCCCGAGTACTTTGCCCCTCGCTGCTCCCCACCCCTAGCGTCTCCCCATGTCTACCTTCCTGTCCCACCCACCCACCCACCGACTGCAGCGGTAGCACAGAAGAAGGCCACCCTCTTTCATCCGCTTCTGTGGTTTTTCTCCCAGCGCCAAGGATGGAGGAGCACTTCCTGCTTCCTGGGAGAAGAGGAAACTGATTGTGTGTTGTCATGGATTCTGTCCCCAGCTTCCTGTGCAGTGATCGGCCTTGCTTTGCGATTGTTTCTTTTTAACTTTCTACATTCGCCACTAAATTATAACTGTCAAATGCAAAAAAATTGTGGGAAAAAATAAAATAATAGTGAAAAATTTAGTAGAAAGTCAGTCATGAGAAAAAAGAAACAACATTGTATAAAAAAAAAGATGGAAACTAACTTCTTCAGACCATTTTAAGTTGGACGGTAATTTTAAAGTATTTCAAAGTCGACCTGTTTTTATTCTGCACAAACGGTAGTTTTCAACTGAGAAATGTTTGTTTGAAGGTGCTAAAAGAGTGTAAAAGGAAACATGCCTGCCTTGTAGTGGAGTCGTAGCTTTTGGTAATACGTTCACTCTAATTGCTCTTCAACATTTTGTGAATGTTGATTCTCTGACACGAGTCATTTTAAATGAATAAGTGTGTTAATATTGTTTTCATCCTATTGTAATCAGAAACTTTATTTGAGGGAAGAAATGTTTATGTACAGATATGTAAAATAAAGAATAAACTTTGTTTCATATATGTCGGCCTGCTTGTGCAGTTTTTTGTTTAATTTTTGCAGCGGGCTGGTTGGATGAATTTGCTCTTGCTCATTGGCTTCCTCTTTCTCATGAACACAAAGTGTAATCACTACAGAGAAAAAGAAAACATCACAGCAGAACACGTAGGATGACTCAACTCCCCGTGTTTCGGTCTTGCCTCATCACGTCATTGTTTGTCTCGCTCTCAGCGGGATTGGTTTAAGGCCTCTGCTTATTAATGTGGACAACCCCTTAAAGTCACAGTTATTAGAATTTTGCTTTCACGTGAAAAATGACAGCTGTGGACTGATAAATGGTCACTAGGGGTTTAAGATAAAGATGCATTGAATGATTCTAAATAACAGTCACAGTTAGTAATGACTACTGTGTCCTTCTAACTTAAGATGTCTATCTGAGGAATTCCCCCTTCCCCTCCGGTGGTCATCTTTTCTCTTTAATCATATCATAGACTTGAAGAGTGAAGGTGAGTTTCACTCTTTGTAATGCAGCCAAAGAAAGGCCAGGAAACTCCTCTCACTCCTCTCACTGACCACTGCAGTTTCAGAGAATGCACTTCATTTCAAAATGTGTCTTAATGTGTCTCTCAGCTTTCTCAGGTACTGAATGACACAACTTCTGACACGTGTGGATACAAAAACAAAATGTCTCATCATCCAGCTTTCAATAATATCAAGCAACAATTTATTAATGAATGGATTTTCCTTGTGAATTCCCAACCTTTTTTGAAATTTTTTACAGGTTTGTAACCCCACAAGCATAAAATAACATACATTTATCAACATGTGCATATACTCATATATATACTGGCTGTGATATGTGTCAGAATGAGAAATACTTTATTTATCCCCAGGGGAAAATCTGAGCGTTGCAGTGGCTCAATACAAAACAGAAGTCTGACGAAATATAGAAACTATAACTAGAGTAAAACTATGTAAAATATGTAGATTATATACAGAAAAATGTGAGAGATATGTAAATTATACACACAGAATATGTAAAACTGTGAGTTATATATACACTATGTATATATATATATATAATTTTGGTGATTTTCTGACTTGTTTTATTTAGCATTTTTATCCATCACAAAGATACTGTGAGTAATTTTGTGTCAGTCTTGGCGGCAATAGTGGACAAAGCGTCTCTTTGTATAAATTTAATGTCAATGTACATTGATACTGATTGGAGATTGGCATAGTAGCCTTTGCCATCACTGTGTGAATGTATGTGTGAAAGGGTGAACGTGACATGTAGTGTAAAAGCACTTTGAGTGGTCAGAAAGATAAGATAAGTTAAGTTAAAATTATCGTTAAAGATAATCCTTTATTGATCCCCAGGGGGGAAATCCGGGTGTTACAGCAGTACTAAGACAAAAAAAAAAGTCAGTGAATACAGTATAAAAAAAATGAAAAAATAAAATAAGAATAGATAGATAAAAAATATGAGGGATCCATATACAATACAAGGTATATACAACTGTAATACAAGTAGGAATAAGTGACAAGTTAAAGTGACAGTTGTGGGATAAAGTGACAGTATGCAGGACGAGGTAATACAGTATGGTATGAGCTCTATGGTTTATGATATGGTACAATATAAGGTGCAGTATAAAGTAGAATAACGGTAAACATTGCAATTATAGTCTAATATAGTATAGTGTAATATAATAACAATAACAATATCGTAACAATGTACATCATGAACATATACAATACTACAATCTAACACACTATATAAAATACGATACTATAATAACAGTGACCAGTAGATATAATAGTATGAGATAGTGCAGTAAAATATGGAGTCTAAGTAGTAAGTACAGTACAGTATATGAAGATGTAACCCAGTGGTAGATATTAAAGTATATAGCAGGTATATAAGTAAATCAGAACAGCAGAGTCAATGAGGTGAGGGTGATGAGAGTCAGAAGACTAGAAAAGCTCTTTTTAAGTACAGTCTATTTACAGTAAATGATTAGATATACATGGTATCTCAGATATGGTAAAGCCAACAACGGTGTCACTTTATCCTAAATAAGACACACAGGCAACAATAAATGCAAATATTAGCTTTCAAATAATAATAAAAAATAGCATTTATATGCAAAAACCAGAGGTGAAAGAAGTATTCTGATAATTTACTTAAGTTATACCAAAAAGTAAAAAGCGTGTTAAAATGTTACAGGTATCACATTTTGTATTAACCCATACACTTTATACTTTCACTTATATTTGAGTTGTTTTTTTGTGTTTCTCTAATTTGTACTGTTTTTTTGAAGCTATCTGGCACTATCATTTCCTTCAGGATTAATAAAGTTCTATCTTATCTTATCTTATCTTACAAGTCCAGCATTAAAAATCTTAAACTTCACAAGCATTATAAGCCAAATACTGTACATATAAAAACCCCTCTGGAGTTCTGTATTATTATTATTATACAGCTATTTTATTTATCATCACTGATGCATTGTGCTGCATTTAATTACTGTAGCTAGTTGAGATTAATGTAGTTTAAAGAACTGTATATACTGCTATTAAATTTAATCTTTAATTTTGCATCATTTGTGAACTGCTTGTGAATTTGTATAGCAACTAATCTTTCCCCTATGAAATGTGGTGGAGAAGAAAATCCAGTAGCATAAAATGAAAATACTTAAGACTCAGAAATAGTTAAAGTACACGTAAAGATAGTAGGCTACAGTATGTAAGCATTGAGCATATTCTGGGATTGCGTTTTCTTCCCTGCCTGACCTTGGCACATCTGCAAGATCCACCGCCCACCCGGGCTATGCAGAGGGTGAAAAAAACCTAAACGAACCCTCCTCTGCAGTGATGTCATCAGCGCGTCGACTGGACCTGATTACGTGGGTCACGCTGATCCAACACTGAGCCAAAGGTAATCTGGCGCACCGAAAGTGCAGCATCGAACAATAACCATCATGTGAACGAAACAACATGCAGATGAGCCTGGGTTTACCCGCCCTGTAATATACTGAAACTAAAACAGCAAAATTATATGAGGCATACGTCATTCTTGTAGTACATGAAATACATGTGTTTAAAAATGCCAAGACTATTCATTATTACGAATTAATTGCACACATCGAAGGGGGTCGGGTGATCTCAAAGGTTAATATGCATCTATGCTGAGTAATATATGAAGCTTCTACTCATCCTAAAATCCTAGGTTGACAGAAAGGCTATCTAAATAAAGATCACACTTACGTCACACTTTGAGTTTACTTTTTCTTTCCGGGTATGAAACACATATTTCGACTTCCCGTTTCTCACTCAGCCAATGCATGCTGGAAGATCGCAGAGGAAATTACAACATGACGTTTTAGTTTTCTTTTTGGTGGCGCTCCTGCAGGCCGGCAGAGGGAATCCCCAGAGAGAGGCCTATATATAAAACCAGATAAGAAGGCAGCTCATTGCTCATTGACCGGGCTCCACTACAGATATCAATCTGATCAGAAAGATGGCAATCTTTAATATCTGTAAGTCACCGAGCCTGACCGAGATATAACATGTTTCCATTCTGTGTTTGTCATGCAGCCTGAGCACCAGTGGGACTGAGTGTAAACCCAACAGACACAGGTGTTGATGCTTGTTATTCTCTCTCCGTGCAGTCTTCTCCAGCTGTGTGCTGCTGCTGCTGACCCTGAGCGCGCGCTCATCCTCAGGACATCCGGTGCCCACTCTGAGCACAGAAAAGTGCAGCGATTGTTCATCGCTCTTTCAGGGCCTCCTGCTGAATATCACACAGCTTCTCGACAATGTGAGTACAATTCACTACAGCGTATTTATGTTCGATACTTTTTCTCTGTTACAATTAGTAGATTTTTAATGCTTTTATGTTGTGTTACAGGATGTTGTGTGTTATGGCATCCCCTCTAATAAGATGGTGGTGAAGAGTAGAACTGAGACGGTACTGGCATGTGCTCCTAACATGACTCAGGTAACACTTGTTGATTTAACAGTAAAATACATGATGAATTATTATTTTAAAAAATATGATTAAAAGGAAAGACCAGCCAAAGTTTGAGTCTAGCTGCATATTTTTTACACAATTGTCTTTTGTTTTTATTTACTTAATTATGAAAAAATTATAGCACAATTTTAACTTTATTTGGTCAATTTCAGTCAAATTGCTGTCATATTTCTCATGTTTGAAATGTATTCCTTAACACAGAACTCAAGCTGTATGACGCAAAGAAATTCAACCTTCAATGAGGTAAGCTTTAGTTACTGTCAAGTGTTATATTGAAATTTTAATGTGTGTACATGCAAAATCTATTCTACCTAAAAAAGCTGTTGTTCTTTAACTGCTCTAATACGTCCATTCAATCACATATTCTTCCTATTTTCTAATCTTCTAATATGCAGACAGATGGCTGATGGGTAATTTTCTTCTCCTCGTTTCTCTTCACAGAGCGAATGTATGAGTAACATCATGAAGGACTTGGCCCACTATGCAGCTGCTATTAAGTCCTACCTCAACTCCGATCTCAGAAGTCCTAAGGAAGAAGTTGCACTTCTGAGCCCAACTCTGGGAGTAATACGGAGCCTGAGGAAGGTGTGTTTATTATGCATGTGTGGGAGGGCTATAAAAGGAAAAAAAAACACAAAGTCATGATTTAAAGACAGAAATACTGAGGGAGAATCTCTGGGGAAATAACATTTTGAAAGTTGCATGATGAAATCTTCCTTGGTTTACACAGAACTGCTCCCCGGTGCCAGATGAAGAGAAGGACTCCTCAGAGGTATTTTTCTACTCTGCTTATTTACTCCTCACCTTTCAGTTAAAGAAAAAAATATTTTTTTATATTTAGACACACAGAAAAGTTAGGTTGTTTATTTGTGTGTGACATATGTGATTTTGGTGTATTCATGCTGCTTCCTTCTGTGTTGTCTCTCAGGAGGACGCTGCCCAGCTGTGGGGAGACGACACCTTCAGTAACAGGCAGGAGATGTGTAAGATGATGAGGGGCTTCTACGTCCGAACCATCACCATCAACAGAGCCATGGGCTACATGTCCTCAGGAGACCACAGGAAGTAAACAACCTGCAGCCCCATCATCATCACTCCACATCAATACTGCAATATCCACACTCCTTTAATTCATCACAACTAAACAAGCCTTCCTGATCATTCACTATGAATATTTACAAGTACCGAACGAGTAGTTCTTCACAGTGCACATGGTGCACTGCTCTTTGCTAAAGTTAGCAGTGGAGGCCATGTTGGTCTATTTAAATGTATGAATGTATTCCAATATTTGGGGGATTGTATCTATTTATTTAAGATCTATTTATTGCATCTATTTATTTATTTATTTGGTGGCCTGTGATGTTATTTATTCTTATTTATAATAAAGTATTTATTGGTGTATTTTTGTGCTGATGTTGAAGTTATTTGGTGAAACTGCATGCAAATGAAAATGCAAGGTTTAATACTCAATCACAAATAACACAAAGGCAGAAATGAGTGTTTTATTATTTCACAATTCTTTGTTTGGGCTCTGACATGATTGAAACAAGTGCAAAAAGGACAGACCGGATTTGATGGTAATAAAGGAAGCGACCCTGTTATTGCAAAGTAAACATTACTGCCTTCGGCATGAAAGACAATAACAGGGTAGACATACCTGCAGCTTTTCCCAAATAGTACTGAGATTTGTGGAAACAGAAACAAAGCTGTGACTAATGACGGCATCAGAAAGTTTAAGGGGAATATTTTGACAGCCGTCTGACAGTACAGTTTGTTATTCAGGTCTTAAAAGCTGAAACAAGCCATGAGAAGATGTCTCACAAAATAAATGAATGATGCCGGGGTGTAGCTGCACTTACACAGACATTAAATTCAGCCTTGAATCCAAATGCGTGCGATTTGTTTTCTCACCGCAGCGTTCACAAAACAAGAGCAACATTTATATGTAAACAAGAGATCTGTGCTCCAGTCACAGTAGGGCAGGAATGGATTCATAATTCAAGTCAAACAGAAACAACATTATGACGCGACTCAATTTAGTTTTACAGGTTCAGATTCGTCAAATAAAAAACAAATAAAAAAATAGATATAGTTTGAAAATGTGTGTAAAAAAACAAATATGTACAGTACATAATGGTCACAAATATAAAAATGTATGAGAACCAAAAGCGCTTAGTATTTCAGTCTGTGAACTTTGGCTGGTCACAAGCATGTGCAAGTGATGTCATGCCAAATTGTTTTATAGAAAGTCCCACAAACACAACATAGTGAAACGATACACACAGGTTTGTTTTTTACATTATTTTTGCAGTTTAAACACTACAGCACCTACATTTCATCTGTTACTGGCTACATAATTAGCTACTTAATATCTAAATGACCTTTACACTTCTACCTCTACTGGTCATTTTCTGAACCTGAAAATGCTGTCCGTCACAATCATGACGTTTGGACAACATTAGTGGAAAATGCCCGACTGTGGCTCTTTCCCTGAAATGCAGCGATACAAAACCTATACATTAGTTTCACGTCCAAAGAAGAGAACAGCCGATGTTCGGTCCGTGGGTCAACTCTGCTTTGTTGTAGTCCTGAGATTTTTTTTTCTTCCTAATGCTGAAGCAACAGACATCAGTCAATGGAAGTCAAATCCCTTTCACTTAGCTGCTCGATTGTCCATCATGTCTGAAAAAAAGCAACACAAGGACAATTACTACTCTGCCCATATTTGGTAAGTGTGTTCATTACAACTATGACAGCTTTTTATTTAGATTAAACAAATAGTTACATCCATCCATCCATCATCTATACCGCTTATCCTGTTCAGTGTCGCGGGGGGCTGGAGCCTATCTCAGCTGTCATTGGGCGAGAGGCGGGGACTGATCGCCAGTCAATCACAGGGCTGACACAGAGACAGACAACCTTTCACGCTCACAATCACACCTACGGGCAATTTTGTGGTCACCAATGAACCAAACGAGCATGTCTTTGGACTGTGGGAGTACCCGGAGGGAACCCCACGCATGCATGGGGAGAACGTGCAAACTCCACACAGAAAGGCCCATTTTGTCCAGACCGAGGTTTGAACTAGGAACCCTCTAACCCTCGCTGTCTGTGAGGCGACAGCGCTAGCCACTACACCACCGTGCAGCCCACAAATAGTTACATCTAAATAAAAATAAAAAAAGTTTATACTAATACTTACCTATAAAAATAATTGAAAAGAAAGACAAGTGCCTGTTAAATGTAGTCAATATCTCCAGAGCCTGGACAATTCTAACTCAGTAATATACAGCTCTGGGTCAGTATTTGATGTGATATAGTTAAACAAAAGTGAAAGAATTGATTACATTTTGATGAGAAAATCAACACTAGATTGTTTATAAAGCTGCACAGAGCAAATGTTTGGTGTTTTCTGCGATGCTAGCGTTGTGGCTCTAGGGTCTGCACGATGACAGTTAATTAGTTGCAGACTGCTGTTTTTGTTTAAAACCACTGAAGCATGTACAGGACAAAATCAGCAAAGAGATAAGAGGTGTGGCTTTGTCCACAGGGGGCGCCAAAAACAACACAAACAGAAAGTTCCTCACGGGAGCTTCAAGTGATGAACTGGCACACACATTTGTATCTACATCAGAATAAAACATAATAATTTTTTTGACTTGTTTATTTAGCATTTTTATTCATCAAAAAGCTACTGTGAGTAATTTTAGTCTTGGCGGCCCCAGTGGACAAAGTGTTACGTCTAAATCTCTTCGCTGATCTTGTCCATTACTTGCGTAATTAATATTTTGTAATGAATAATATTGTATCATGCAACAAACAACGAGCAAACTGACGAGGGACTTACTCCAGGACAGAAAGCGTGTGTGACACTTTAACACTCACTTTTTTATAGTTATTAAATCTATATGCACATTTGCTCCGCACTGTTGCTCATCACATTTAAATTTGCTATACCTCCATATAGTCACTGCTCAATGCTGCAGTGTATATTTGTATTTTTCATAGCATATCGTCTGACACTGACGGGGAACAGGCATTAGAAATGACTACACAGAAATAATCAATCTTTTGCTGATGGTCTTGTTTGCTTTTGTAGGTCATAAAGAGGCATTGTAGAAATTCCAGGAGCTTTAAATCATCATCAGGTCAAAAGGTCGACCAACACTGATTCATGATTTAAAAAAAAAGCATCCCATGAGCCTCAGCTGTACTACCGGACCCCCAGAATTTGGCTGTCGACCATGTCTCATAGTGATTTTTATAAAGGTGGTTGAAAAATGTATGACAGCATTATAGCAATGGTAGCTTTCTATGACATGAGGCATAAGGGCACAGTTGGGCACTGTTACAGAATTAGAGGTCAAAGGTCAAAATGTGAGTCATGAAAACGTGACTAGTAGATAGAATATAATCTAAGCTTTACAATGATGAATGACTGTGATATTCTGTGTAGGTTACCCTCTTTTAAACTGGCTCTGTGTGAAGAATGTCAAAAACAACTTGTAATGATGGAGGGATGAAAAAAGGAGTGATAGCACATAGAAAGCTACCATTGCTGCAATGCTATCATACATTTTCCAACACTAGAGACATAGACCTTTATAAAAATCACTATGAGACATGGTCCCTCCAAATTGGCACGACCAACCCCCTGGCTCATGGACTATATGTGTTTAGTGCTAACTAGCAAATATCACAACGCTAACACAATTACCTAAAGCCGCTTTCCCACTGGTCAAAAAAAACACTCACACCCGGCTCTTTTGCTTAGTGGGAAAGGCTAAAATCAGCATTCAGACCCGGGTCAAATGACTCTGCAGTAGACCCGGGTGATAAACGCCTCGGCTCCGATCGGCATTGATGGGAACACAAAACCTGTGTTGACACGCTAATCTCCAGCACGATGCTATGCTCCCTCGGTAACTTCTGCGACTCCTTGTCATCTCAACTACAAATTCTGCCTGTCTCCGTCCAAGCAACGCTCGAACATCGTTCCACATTTGTCGGCGGTGAGTTTGATAAACAGACTGAATGAGTAATAGATAGAATAAAGACCTAACCACCGTAACATCCTCACTGTTTACTAACCCTGTTTCAGGTGCGTTTGTGACGTCAGACGATGACGCAGCAGAAAAGAGACTGACAGGAGTATACTTCACTGGCAATGGGAAAAGAGACAATCGGCATCTATAAGTGGGTCTTCCCGGGTCGGAAAAATATGCAATACCGCGCTAAATTTAGGTGGGAAAGGGGCATATGCTTGTCAACAGCTTAGACATGAAACCTGCTAAACACCAGCATGTAATTGTCAGTGTTGCATGATAGCATCTTGACGTTAGCGCTTCAAAGTGTCATCAACTTATTATTTCAGCTCTGGTGTTTCTGGTTAACTACCATTATTATATGATTAAAGTATCCAACAAGTTTATTACCTTGCAGTGTCTGACGGAACTCGTTTGGCAGGTCATCCAGCTCCTCCACGCTCTTCCACAGGTGGTTCGCCGTGGCCTCTCCCGGCCGCCTCCTGCTCTTCCACTCCACCAGCATCTTCAGCTTCTGCATGGTCACATCTTTCTCTGCTGCCTGGATGTCGTCCAGCTCTCTGGAGTTCAAGTCCAAATAGATGGCCACCTGCTTCCACTCCTTCCCGAGCCGCTTGGCCACCTGCAGGAGCTGCTTCTCTGACATGTCCTGACCCTGAGCTGATTTCAATCCATCTGGAAAAAGAAGCACAACAGGTGCTGAATGTAGGTTTGATTTCACAGGGATGCATCTGAAAGTAGCGCAGGTGTGTACTGGTTTGAAGAAAGTCACCTGACTCGTCCTTCCAGCGAGGCCTTTTACAGGTTTCCTCTTCTTCTGACGGGCTGCTGCTCCTCTGTCTGCCTGAGAGACACAGATATGAGGTGAGGCTTCCTGGTGAATCTAAAAGTTAGGATTAAAATTTGAAAAACAAGAAGCTTACTGTTTGTCCTTTTTCTTGGCTTCTTTTCTGTGGTGTCCACACAGTCACCTGAAAGCAGAGAGAAGAAGATCAACATCAAATGACACATATTTCAAATATTATATCAAATATTTCAGACTAAGACCAGGCGAAGTGTTACCTTCTCTGATAGTTGCAGACCACACAGTCTCATCAGTGTCGTTCTCTACGAGAGACAGTTTAAAGGGAGGAGGCTGCTCGAAGAAAGCTTCAAAGTAGCCTTTCATCTTTGTCACAGCGAGGGTGAATTTCAAATCCTGCCAAAGAAACATACATAAAAATGAAAGTGCAGTCAATGCATAACATGATAATAATAATGCAGACACACGTGCATGTTAAAACGAGACTGACCTCAGGTTTGATCTCCCCCTCCGGCTCGCTCAGCAGGCGATACGTCCCCTCGTCGAGCTTACACGTCGGAGGCTTCTCTATCCGAATGTACCGACTCTTGTAGCCTCGCACCTGTTTGCCTATATCCTGGTTTGCGCGAGCACAGCAGGAAGACAAAACAAGACACAGGATAAGTCACTTCCCTGCAGATGGTGGACTGAATATCGATTCAAATCCAATAAGAGTCAGAATGGAAAAACTGAAGGCGTCTGACTAGAACAAACCACTTATAAGTGAAGGCTGGAAAATGTGTTATCATAAATGTAGTTGGATTATTCACCAGCTGCAGCCTCTGCTAAACACCCTCACACAACCACGTACACACTTCCTGAGTGACCTCAGCTGCACTACGTGGTGCCCTTACGGTAATACACACAGCAGGGGCATTCATATCATTATGAGACATACCACCAAACACCAGGTCATTTTTTACTTGAAAAAAATTTCCAAACAATACGTCAAAGGGCATCTGATGAGGTCACTTTTACCAGCAAGTCAATGCTACTTAACCAGGCACTGTCACACCTTTTTTTAAAACATTTTTTAAATTTCGTTTACTAAAATTATGACAAATGTTCGTCAACGACCATTGTTCCCTGACTAAGACAAGACGCTGGTGAGCTAAAAATAGATCGTTGTTAGACAAACTCTGATGACACATATGTTTTGTTTTCGTTAACGAGATAAGACTGGACTAAAATGTTAGTGGTGGGCTATTTTAAAGCCTCAAGCACCAGTTAGAGATAATGAAGGTGGTTATGAACTTTCTGCTAACCCAGGCTTTCTGCTTTAGTTTCTGTGTGCGGGCGTTTGATGTGTCATTTGACGCACAAAAAGGAGCGATCACCGGCCGTCTGATTCAGTCAGACTGTTTGAATGAGAAGCGATGATTAAAAGTTAGGACCACGCATAAAAACGTAATACAGCGTCCTTATATACCGCGTCCTCTTTGTTCTTTTACTGTATGGTAGATCTGCTGAAATTTAAAGTGTTAATTTGACCTCAAACAAACAGGTAAAACCGAGATGAGGAAGACTGGAGAGGGGAGGGGGGTCATCGAGGGCGTAGTTTTCATTGTAGGGACGACAGCTGCACTCTCCCTGCCTTATAAAGTACATTCACAAACAAATAACTACTATCAGGCGATTATTGTTTAATCACTGCTTAAGACTGAAAAATTACTTTCGCATATTAACTCTGATCTCTGTTTCTTTATCTTTTTTTTAACCCATGAATTATCAATATGTTTGGTCGATGATGGGTCCGGCAAAGATTGTAACTTTTGACGCTTTCATGATGAGGTGTTTCCATTTCAAATGTCCTGCTGTAACCAAAGACGTCAGGGCAATGATAGGAATTATTATTTATAATACTTAAACAAACTGCGCTCACCCAGGGTGACAGAGAGAGAGAGAGAGAGAGAGAGTGTGTGCATGCAAATGGACAGCGCGGACGCGACACGATTAACGGTTATTTGATTGGGACATGTTGTTCAGCTGTATTACTTTCAGTTTAATGAAGTGTATGAACTATAGACTGGAGTCCTTGTTTATAGTGAAAGACTGCTGTGTCATATAAACTAAAATTATAAGTAGGGACAATTCAGTAATTTCTGGATATTGGTAGGGGCCGTCCCTACCCAATTCTAGGACCTTGGGGGTGATTGACTAAAAGTAATGACTAAAATGTGACTTTTTATTGACTAAAACTAGACTAAAATGTTGTCAACTAAAGCAAGACTAAAACTATCAAGGCTAAAAATGACTAAAATGTGACTAAAACTAATTTTCGTCTAAAGACTAAATCTCAAATTGCTGTCAACATGAACACTGCCATATAACAAAGTGTATCATAGTATT
Organism: Semicossyphus pulcher; assembly: GCF_022749685.1. Classification (NCBI taxonomy): domain Eukaryota; kingdom Metazoa; phylum Chordata; class Actinopteri; order Labriformes; family Labridae; genus Semicossyphus; species Semicossyphus pulcher. The sequence continues at coordinate 12,407,196 of NW_027211692.1, forward strand.
TGACCATACCTTATGACATCATCACAACACATTTCAGTGAGCTCTTTGCCTCATTGTTATTACACAAGCCTGGAAATCCGCCGTGTGTTCTACAAAGTCACACAGCATCAAAGCCAGTGCACACTCAAATATGAACAAGAAGTGAAAGCACAGCCTTTACACTGGTCTTGTTATTCGCTCACAAACTGTTTGACAGGTTTTTCAGGCATTTTGCTGGAGTTTTATCCAGTTGGTTTGATGTAAATCGTGATTAACTAAGGTAGAATGACTCAGGTGATGGTCTCATGAATGGAATATTTGTGCAGTTTGTGTAAGAGGAGGGTTTTTCATGCTCGTCTTGGGGAGGAAGAAATTCCTCAATAAAAACACACTTCGAAGGCGCAAGCAGGTTGCCACTTCTGACTTTGACTGATTCACGTTATTTTAAGAATGAAAAAGAAATTAAGTGTTCATAATGTTTCTGTGCATATGATTTATGAAAGTTTAAAGTCAGCTATTCAGGCCATAACCTTGTGCGCTTTGTATCCAGTAATGTAATGGCTGAATTTCATCGTCACACAGGAACAGATACTGAAACAGCAGACAGAGAAAAGAAGAAACTCCGAGGTATATTCTAAAAAAATTCATCCTTTTCCCATACCTTGATGTCAGACGCATTGTTGGTGGCCAGGTAGACATGGAAGCTGTAGTTGTTGTTGTCACCGCCCAGCTGCTTGTAGACCAGGACCACCCCGTGGTGCTCTACAGATTGAGTCGTCTGAATGATGGGACCCACGGGCGACAGGGACGACACGTTCCACTTCACATGGCTTCCCGAGTGGTCCACTGTGGGCTCGATGAGTGGACGGTTGTCCTTTATGTGCAGGACGCTGAATGTCATCTCATTTTCTGGATCTTTGGGAGGATTTAGGAAAGAGAGGGTTTTATGTTTCACCTCAAGCAGCTTTAAATTAAAGGTCAAAGATTGTGATTCTCAGTTAAATTAGCTGTTTTAGAGGAACTACAAATTAAACACACAGGAAGAGACAACGTCTTGATATCTATTCTCACCAGCGAGGCAGATGGAGTGAGGGAACTGGATGGACTTGAGGACAGACGCGTCCTTATTGACTGTGTCCACGTTGAAGATAGGTCCGGCAAACTTCCAGGGGCCCGGGAGGAACGAGCCAAACTTGGACCAGGACAACACCGAGTACCGCACGAGAACCGGCTCCGATGCTTCAAACACCAAGCCGGTGACCGTACACTCGTACGTGCCCTCTCCTTCCAGCTGCACCCTGAAACACACACAGAGTCAAACAGAGTCGGAGATGAGTTACATGCAGAATTATCAGAAATGTGCACAGGGCAGAGCAGATCAGTCGTACTCACTGTAATCGTCCCTTACTGATCCTCCTGGGTGTAACACGCTCGTTACCGTGGCTCTGTTAGACAAATCAAAACAGTTTGTTGATTGGTTTGGACATAAATAAAGTCAGTAAGTAAATAAAGTTCTAAGCTCACCTGCTGGATGGCTTTGCATTTTTCACAGCAGAATTTGGGCCTCTCATCTGTCAGAAGGATAAACGAAGGATGATTTACAACACACACGACACCGTCTCAAAAGCAGAAATTGTGCCCCTACATCAGGCTTCTTCTTACCTTTCCCATTTGAAGCCTGTGCTTCAGGTCTGTGGACGGATTCTGCGGTGTAAAATAATTTAAGTCCAACATTATTGCATGAAAATCATACGTCAAAATATGTGTTGAGCCTCAGGCGGACATCCTAGTCACACTTTTTAGATTGCTGTTCAACTTTTTGGGTTGAGCGAGAGGATGGAGCACGCTCAATTACATGTTGAATTAAATTCTGTGGTGCAAAAAGGCGATCAGAGCCGGAGGCAAAAATATGTAGTATGGCTGCCATTAAGACGTGGTTGTGGCTAAAGTCCACTTAACCAAAAATGGCGGTCTGGATGTAAACAACATACAAAACTGTTAGAAAGCAGAGCAGTTGCTTCGGCTTTAAAGGACAGTGTTAATACAATAAAGACAGAATATTGTTTCATGAAGCGTCGCACCATTTTTATGCTCGTCTGCATCGTCCTCTTCATGTTCTGCAAAGAGAACAGAGGACATCAACTCGGTTAAACCCCAAACAAAGACTGCATTAAAAGGACTACATGACAGCTCCCTAAAAGTGAAGCCAAAACCTCTCTATCGCCCCCTGCTGACTGGCGGCAGTATAGGTCATAAAGCCCGCCTCCTCCATGTTAACAGATGGGACATGAGTCAAACTATAAAATCAAAATACACACCAAATACATTTTTCTCAAACATGGTTTCTGTCATTATAGTTAGAGCTGTCAATCATCCTTTTGACAGTATCAAATAACTAATTAAAAATAAACTGTTGACAAATACGGCTCCTGCAGCCGATCCGTTCCTGATTAGGAGAGTAGAGGAGGAACAGCGAGAGGAAACGTAACTAAAACAATCACTAAAGTCATTGAGGTTTCCATATCTATGAACGTTAACCTCAGACCAACAGAAGAAGCTGTTCTGCTGTTAAATACGATGACGTGCGGAACCATAGCTGTGCTTTTCGGTAATTTAAGTGTGTGTGTTTTGGTTAGTGCAAGTGAGACCTCTTAGCGCAAGATGGCAGCTCCTATCACAGGAAATTTTGGCTTCAATTCCATACAATGAGAGCAGATGGAGACGTGTCGTCCATCTATATATACAGTCATTGATTACAAAATATTTGTATTGTTTTATGACATATATAAATATGATGCAAATTATTACCTTCCTCTCCTCCATCCCTCTCAGCACAGGATTCTGATGAAAGTCAAAATACAAGAAAAAGAGGAAGGTGAAAAACAGACAGACATTTTAGAAAACACACTTACTTGGTTTCCTGCTGAGTTGGGTAAGAAGAAATATAATGGCCTCATGTTTATACGGTAAATAAAAAGCTAACTCTGAGTAAATTAGCTTAGTGATGGACAAAGGCTAAACAGGGGAAAACAGCTAGCTTAGCTCTGTTTGATGCTAACAAAAGCTGCCTTTAAACATATTTTAAGCTAACTGTGTAACTAAAGCAATATGATTTTATACTTTGGGTTTTGTACAAATTAAACAAGATACAACCTGTTTATAAGTGGGCTTAGGATTTGCTGGTAGCTGTATTCTTTCTGCCCCTAAAGAGAGCCAGGCTATGTGTTCCTGCTCCCCAGTTTTATGCTAACCTCAGCTAGGCTAACAGTGTCTTTGCTGTAGCTTAATGTCAAGCATACTGGCATGAGAGTGGTATTGTCTCATATACTTCTCAGCATGAACGCAAATAAGTACATTTTATTATATGATAAACCAGATAAAAGTGTCTCTAACCAGCGTCCTCATCCTCTTCTTCCTCTTCCTCCTCTGAGCTGTCCTCAGTGGATGTTCCTGTGTTGTCTGTTCAACGAATGCACATGAAAGGGATGTGTTAGAGAGCTAACACATTACACTCAATTTCCAACGAATGCTGAGTAAAAGGGATTCATTACACAAAGGTTAAATGTTATGAGGGAAAAAATATTCTAGATATAAAAGAGGAATTAAATGTCAGCAGATGACCGAGTTGTTGGATGAGTATGAAATAAAAGATGATGCCTACCTGAACCGCTGCTGTCGCTTTCTATGAGATTATCTGGAACACATGAGGAATTGTCTTGAGGTTAGTGCTGTTGAAAACTGATGTAATAATGTCAAAATGTGAGAAAATATACTTGTTTTCATTTCTATCTTACTATTATTTCATCAATAAAAATATTCTGTCAGCCATGCCATCATCATCTTGAGGGAATTCACATGATTTTAAGGGTTTTTTTATAGCAGCATTTTTGTGGTTAGTATTGTAATAGAAATAGCAAAGTTATTTTGGTGTCTCATGATAATTTCCCCTTAACCTGTACTTAACTCTGCAGTGAAAACAGACACAAACACCACCTAATAATAAGGAAAGTGTGTTTCAATTTCTCCAAACTACAGGTAAATACTACTGGAAAAAAACGTGTTGTATTCAGACTCCCTATTTTCTCACTAAACAAAAACCATCGAAAGAGAAAGAAACCTCAGTTGCAACCACATGTACTGTTTGCGCCACTCACTGTTTCAACCTTTCCTTACTTAAAGGAACAATTCGCCCCTGGACAAAGCCACTGTCGGTCAAAGCTGGTGTTCTCTGTAAATGATAGAAGCAATAATATTTGAAGTTGGCGCCATAGCTGTGGAGAAAGTTGTACAAACAGCTCGTGTTTCGCCCATTCTAAATTCCTACAAAATCCAGCGTGCACTGCGCCCCTCACTCTGAAAGGAATGATCCAGCAAGAGTGAAATACTACTGTTTCACTGCAGTCAATGGCTCAGAGCGGTACAGAATCCGAAATACAATAAATAAACCGATGGATCGTGACGACCTGACGATTTTGAACGAGACATGACTGACATGTCTGGGAGGGAAAACAGGAGAGCAGGTAGCGTTTCAAGGCACCTCACAGAACAAATGAGTACATTTTACGGTATGTGGTTTTTTCAACTAAACACCACAGAGAGGCGGGTGTCCTAGATTGAGGAAGTGTAGTTTAGCGAGCTCCCTGGCCCTGGAAAACCTCCACCAGACTATGTAAAACACGTCATCTGGCGGAGGTTTTCCAGGGCCCATTGGAGAAGCGGATAGCGTCCTCCAAAGGCCCCTGATAGCATGATAGGACTGAGGTTGAAAATCGGCGAACTGGCCCTTTAAGAAAAGTAATAATAGATGGACTTTAAATGTCAAAGAAATTGTCACTGAGCCTCTGCGTTTATCAGGTGCAGCCTCGGTGATGAACCTCTACTTTTAAGTTTACTTCTGTGCTTTTAACAACAGTCGTCATCCTTACCAGTCCTCAAAAAGCCCTCAGCATGTCTCACTTACGCCACCAGCTTTCACATATTTATCATTCCTGAGCAGCTGAACTGTTGCACCCTGTGAGGAACACTATGATAAGTGCCATGCATTAACACTCTGGCACATTTATACAGATGGGTCCAGAGGACCTGCTTCTTCCTCTCTCTTCCCAGCAGCAGTGAATGTCCGTGGACCGGGCCATCTGGCTGAGCGCCTGGCCGGCTAATGGATGGAACCCGTCCTCTCTGGCCTGCGGAGTTTTATCTTAGACTAACAAGCAGATGCTGCCATCGCTGCTCTACTCGCACCACCTCCCTCATCAATCTCTTTCCTCTGCTCTGCTCGATCTATCTGCTTCATCTCCCTCTCTCCTTGTCCTCGAATGCCTCCCACGGCAAATCTCTGTCTCTGCTGCTGCCTCGTCTCAGCCAGCAGGCATCCCTCTTCGCTCTGGCATGGCCGCTTCCCTTCATCAGCCTGACAAACAAGGTGGAGAGCAAACACCCTCACAATACACACATGCATACACAAGCACATACACACTTGTACACAGCTTTAAAAGTTTGGATAGTTTCATGGGTGTTTGCTGCCATCTGCTGGTGTGAAATAAAAAAAGCAAAGCCCAGGCTGGTGTGTGTCTCACAGCAGTAAATCTGAACCTTTCTGGCTCGTCAATGATCCACAATAAATGCAGTTTCCTGGGTAAATGTCAGCACTTAATTTAGTGTTTCTGCTGTCTGCTGTCACGAGGGACCACCCATGGAGCGCCACTGAAATCTCTTGCCTCATGTTAAATTACATTAAAAAAAATCCAAATGACTTCCACGCAGTGTGGTAAACAAATTTAAAGTTAGGGGAAAAGACCTCTCATATTGGATAGGGGTTAACTGCATTGAAAGGATCTTTAACTGAAGTATTGTAAAAAGGGCATCTACTAATGATTTAACATGGGGTGCTGGTTTTCGCTCAGTGGTTAAATCGCGCTTCACACATTCAGTAGCTAGAGTCCTCGATGCGGCAGCCCTGGGCTCGGCTCCCGCCCTCTGACCTTTGACGCGTGTCATTCCCACACTCTCTTCCCCTGTTTCTGACACTATCCACTGTCCTCTCTCTAAATATAAAGGCATAAAAGACAAAAAAAAAAGTAAATAGGAAGCTCATTATAATTTCCAAGAACTTAAAGTTACATCTTCAAATTGCTACATTTGTCCAACCCCCATTAAAGGGGGGGTATTATGCTAATTTCAAGCTTCATATTTCACTCTGTGTTACCTGTGGAGTAGCTTAGCATAACTTATAGTTAAAAAAAACTCTGGTGCTCTGTGCAGGCCCTCATACGGCCTCTGCCAGAAACGACTCAGTCAGCTCTGTTCCTTTAAGAAACTCCGCCCCTACAAGCCCACTTTCTACTGATTGGCCAGCTCTCTGACCTTGCTGAGGCTGCACTCTGTGATGTCACAAAGTGCAGCGTGTAGAAAAAACTGTGTGAAACCTGGCGTTCACAGCAGACTGCAGACTGAGCTGAGAAGCCTGGGGATTAGTCCAACATACTTTTAGCTACAGATTTGAAACTTCACCCACGTTTAGTCTGAACATCCAACATTGTAACATTATATATGTCTTAAAATGTGAAACAGCACAATATCCCCTCTTTAATGACAAAGAAAAGATGCAAATCTGGAACCAATCAATTTTGGACTTTTTTGCTTGAAAAATTAATAAAACATTTAATCCATTAAAAAAAAAAACAGGTCGAAATTTAATACTTAAAAAAATTATTTTTGCAGCTCTTATATTTTATTGGTATAAGAAGAGAAAAGAAAGATCCCTTAATTCCCAATCATCACCAGCTGCATGTTCTTCTATTACCACCATGTCAACTACAGAGAGTTTTTGGCCATTTAATTTAAATAGTTTTACATGTGTGCAGTGTTGAGAATAACATGCAAAACTGGGAGCAAAAGTACGGTGGCCAACAGGGCCAAATATCCTGAAACGGCCCTAAAGGTTTCTCTTGGGAGAAAGGGGCTGCAAATTCAGATACGTTGCAAAGCCAAAAAAACAAGCATGCTGCAATAACCCAAAACAAATGCTGCTGCAAATGTGCTGCAAATACACGAATGAAGCAAAGACCCAAAATTCAAATGCAACAGAAAAATTCTGCATATCCAGTCATCACAAGAGCTCCAGGCTTTGCATTGCCCTTGTCAGCCACTGCACACAAGTCATAGTATGACTGTGAATGAACCCGCTGCCCTCTAAGGCAAATGATATGGAAATAAGGGAGGGCAAAGAGAGAGACAGGTCTGAAGTGATAAAAGAGGAAGGAATGAAAACAGTGACCAATACACGGGGATGCTCTGTGAGAAAGTGAAAGAAAAAGAGAAGCCAATATAAGTGGGGAGGGAAGGATGAAAAAATGTGTTGATGTTTACCTTTGTTTTCAGGCGCAGGGATATCTCCGTCTCTGTAGGGCAGAGGAGATAACAGTCAGACAACTTTGAATTACACAGACTCTACCAGGGGTCACATAAGGGACGTCTCAGACATGTAGTGACAACCAAGAAAGAATTTAGAGGTTGTAAGTGACGGCTCTTTGCGCAGCTGCAGGTTGTTGTGTTAAAACCACTTCTGCTTTCAGAAAGGAACACACTCGGTCGAATCAATCACAAAAACAGGAAGTGTGCATCTCACTCACACCTCCTGCCGAGTGATAGATTCATCTTCCCACCCAAAGTCTCTGACCCACTTACAGAGTGCTGATGGTACAGGAAACCAGCCATGGAAAGATACTGGCCGAGTAGGTTTTGTCATTAAACAACAGCGGTCCGATTCATACAGACACATATTTATCTACTCTCAGTTTCAGACACAGATGATTCATATTTAATGTCATAATTTATTTACTTTCAGTGGTGCAATATTACGCTGATATGATAATTTGGTTAAAAAGTTGCGTGTCTAAATTAACGATTCTTAGAACACTGTCATTAAAAACAAAATGAGTGACTGAAAGTTTTGTTTGACACATAAAAGGATAACACTGACCAGAATTGTGATTATATTGCCATATTGTGATTTATATACGTTCAAAAATGTAATTCTTACTAAGAGGAATTTTTTAACCATATCGCCCTGCACAGTGGAGATCACTAGCAGTTCTTCCTGACGACCTACCTCTATACATCGTTTAAAATGTGCTTGATAATCCAGAAATGTAGCTTATAAAACATACAATGAGTAAAAGTGTTATAATAGATCAGATGTTGAGTCTGAGCAGAGGACCGGAGCAACCTGTTGACACAGTCTGAGCCTGGACAAGAGGCAACACGCCCGATTTACCTACACATGGAGGACAAGACAGAGAGCCAACCCCACAAGACAAACGAGTTCATCACCGGCAGGCGTGAAAAAGTAGGTCACATCCCGCCCTGCGTCTTTTCCTAACAGTGCAAACTGGGTGATCAAAAGCAAAATGATGAATCAGGAAATTAAGTCCATAAAGCCTGACCAGATGATGGTCTTTTATTTTGTAGGCTGTTAATCCTGATAAGGCACAGTGGTTTCCTTTGTTTTGAAACATCTGTACAGGAAGTGCGCTTTCTTCTCCTCAAGGTCAAAGTGTTGGCAGCTCGGTCACAGAACAGCAGCACTGAGGCTCATTGGCTGAAATGGTAAAAATGTTCTAATAGTGAATAAACTCCCTACGAGAGTTCTCAGACTTTCTATCTTCTGCTTTGAAAATATGATAACAAAATCCTGAGCGAGGGTGTTGGTCTGTTTCTGGCTGAGAGATAAAGGCCGCAGCATTCACATGCTTCCTGCAACGTCTCATAAACACAATGAGGAGAGAGAACATCTGTGTGCAGATAAACAACTGTCACTTAGTCTGCATGTTATACACAAAATAACCGTTGACCTTTACTACTTTCAATTATTAATATAACGCCTCACTGCTTTCACTGTTGTGTTTATAGTGGGTCATAAACATAAAAGGTGAATGCCGTCATTGCTACTGCTTCTAATATTAAGTTTACCTTATATTAAACTACTTTTATATCCCTCATAGTCATTTAATTCTAATTTACTGAAATTGTGTTATAAATGTAGTACGGTGTTCATTAAAAGCCAGTGTGGTGGTGTTTATTCAGGGACCTTTCCTGCCTGCATTGCCGTGTGAATGATACCCAGGTGACAGCACAGTAGTATACACAGAGGACAATGAGTCAACCTGTCTGTTGCCAATTATACAACTGATAATAACACTGTAAAACAGGTTAAGAGGTTGATATAAATCAGGATTATCCTCAGGTTTTAAATAAAAAACGATTTAAAATGGGACTGCATGTTGGTAGAGCATTAGCAACGAAAATGAAAAAATAAATAAATAAATGGAAACTGTAGCAGGAAGTTATTATTTTGTAGCTCGTTTGTAGTCCAAACTAGGGTGATTTAAATGGACATTCACACATTAGGTTATTTCTAATGTCCTATAATATGTTAGTTATGTTAGTTTTACAACTGCCGGTTTCAAACTCGCTGCTCGCGTGCAGTCGCCTCTCTAAACAGTGATGTTACCGTGTTGACAGTGAGTCATCACAATGTAACAACACAGCAGCGTGCTCACACAAAGAGATGACCTACCTCTCGTTGTATATCTTTGCATCTACGTTTAATTCCACGTATTCCTAACAAGGAAGCGATACTTTTTAGATTTGGTAGATTAGTTTTTAAGAGACAGCAACAAAAAACAGCACTTCCTGTTAACTCGGAGGAGCGATTTTAGCTTCCCCTTCTCGCATCATGGTGTCTAATCTGAACACCATGAAAAGATTAAACACAGATGTAATGCAAGAAGTCAGCATTCGTCAAAAATACATAACTAAAACGTACCCGTCCTCCAGGTGAGAAGCTGCTCCACAGCTCGCCATCTCCGCCACCATCCTCATTCTCCAACCAAACCCCGTTATACTTTTTGTTCGTCCTCAGCGTGCAGCACCTGCGCGTAAAGGCACCTGAATATGATCCTACCATGGGCTATCAGTGTCAGGTTAATGCTCTGGGCAGTTATCGGCGCTATAATGGTAATCCGATCCCTCGTGGCTGAGCGAAATCTTCACATCACTTGTCCTTTCAGTTGCACCAACCCTTCTTCAGGAAAACAAAACAGCTGGAGTTTCTACCAAAAATGCGCTCACAGTATGCAAAACCCAAAACGGAAACATCCAACAAGCCGTCGTGCATCGTCAATGTGGATTTATTGTTTCCTCTCACAAACTGCAGCTTGTGGTCGAGAGATGAATAAAAATAGATCTTCAAAACATGTTCGTCGGTACTGCGCTGCACAGAGCGGCGGGATCCGCTTGCAGGATCAGCGGTGATGCGCAGTTGCGACGCAATGCATGAAAGCACCCCAACAAACGCCACATGTGGGCGGGGGTGCAGCATCCCGCCTTCAGCATGGTTTTTAGCAAAGTCTTGTTGATGATTTACAGCCGGACTTCTACCATGTTTTTAGTAACCAAGGTTACATTAAGCAAAGTAGATAAGGAGAGTTTGCTTATTAAATCAGCTACATATCTGGTGATGTATTTATAACAGGTGGGGAAGTGACGCTTCTAGAGACCCCATATATTCTCATCTTGATACATTATTTCACATTATCAAAGGTTTTTCCTAAAAGAAGCTATTCCGGGACTTTTAAAATAGTAAAAGTTGGGAAATCACAAGCGCAACTTTCAAAGTAAGACGTCTGCATTTATCTGAAGCATATTTGTAAGTCTCCCATTTTCTTCCCACATGAAAGTAGCAGCCAGAACTCAGTGCAACTAGGTCAATTTGAGCGGGAAGACGTGCATTGCAAAGCTGCATTACCTTAAAGTCACCACCAGATGTCACATCAGACAACAAAACAAGCACAAAGCTGCAGCAAAACCGTGCCTCCCCAAAATATCCTCGCACCGGAAGACGCACTCATGCAAGATGCGAGTATCTGACATGAGTGTGAACATAACATGTAGCTCATATGAAACGTCTAAGGAATCAAAGGATCCATTCGTGGCAGAAGCTCACTGTCAGTCGGAGAGAGCGAGAAAAGAAGGGAGAGCTCTCTGTGAAAGCCGGAGATGTCCAGTGGGAGGAATGAGTGAAGGATCAAGGGCTTTCCTATTGATCTTCCTCTCATTGATCTTCTCCTCTCCTCTTCTCTCCATCCACCTGTCAAACTTCCACAGATAGAGATGAAGTTTGCAGCAGAAAGGGGGGAGCGAGAGGAAGAGAGAGAGTGAGACAGATTCAGCAGACTAACATGGATGTTATCCAAGTCCCAGAGTCTAGAGGGAGAGATCAGCTCCTCGGTGCAGGGAGAGACAGCACAACATCAGACTCGGTGGCGAGACGATACCCCCCCAATACCTCAGGAAATAAGAGGAGATAAAGCGAGAGGGGAGGAGGAGAGGAGAGGACAGGGAAGGTCAGAAGGAGAGGAGAAGAGAGGAAGTGAGGAGTAAGATGAGCTCATCATTCAATAGTTGTGACGATATTTTACCACAAATGTGATTATCATGGTAGCACATGAAGAAAAGAGTCAAGAGATCATCAAAGTCATCTGGATTCATCCTCTGGGAACCATACATGTCTGCTTTTCTCTCTTTTTTTTTTTTTTTTAGAGATTTTTGGAAATATTTCATTATAAATGACATCTTTGACCTGCGAGTGGAGCTACAGGAAAAGTTAGGCTCACCAAGGTCATCAAGAATCATCTTCTGGGGGCGTTGGTTTGGCTCGACGGTTGAATCGCGCGCCACATGCGCAGAGACTACCGTCCTCGGTGCGGCAGCCCCGGGTTCGTCTCCCGCCCTCGGCCCTTTGCTGCATGTCATCCCCAATCTCTCAGTGTCCATGGTCCTCTCTCAAGGCCCAAAAAAATTCCCTTTTCCCAATCCCTCCTCGGCCCTATCCCTAGTTCTGGATTTACCATGACTGGGAAGTTGCTCTTCAATAGAGAGCTACAGGGGGTAGTTGTTGAAATTTCTACCTAGGAAATGGGCACTCAGATAACAGTACTGTTATACTTCTTATAGTAGTTTACACCAAGTTCTTTTGACATTGTGGCATTGTGAACAGCAATTATTTATACTGAAATGCTTGTTATAAGGATCCAAATAAACTTACTTTGCATCTACATCAAACTGAAGCTTTCCAAATGATTTAAAAAACATTCGCGTCATCATTCAGGAAGACATGACATTCTGCCCTCACACCGGCAGCCATGTCTCATGTTCTACTGTCTCTGTGCACAAAGCATTCTGGGAATTTAATTTAAGTTCTCTATTTGGAGCCTGCATCTGAATACATATATAAAAAAAGATCATTCAGGGGTGCCGGTTTAGCTCAGCGGTTAAATCATGCATCCCATATATACGGAAGCTACAGTCCTCGATGTGGCTGCACCGGTTCAACTCCCTCCCTCTGCCCTTTGCCGTGTGTCATCCCCACTCTCTCTTCCCCTGTTTCCGGCACTATCCACTGTCGCCTCTCTGTCAATAAAAGCATAAAAAGGCCCCCAATTTTTTTTTTTAGATCATTCAGATAGCTACATGACCTTTACCCTCTTGTGCCCGAAAGAAATGGAACCTACCCAATGGAACGTCATGCAAAACAGAAGGGTAGGGCCAAGGGGTGATTAGGATTTGCTGCTAATCGGACTAAAAATGTATTACTTGCAAATGTATTTCTATCTTTCCTTAAAAAACAAAAACAAAAGTTAAGAATATGGTAATTTTGTTACTGTAATTAGCATGCTAAACATTAAGAGACTGGAAAAAACTTGCTTTTTGACTTGCAATTCAAGTTCTAAAGATTCAAGACTTAACTTGGGATTGATCCAAATAAAGAAAAACTCTGGGAAATGTTGTAATCATTAAAAGCTGAACTGAGATTTATTTAAAAAAAACAGGTATTAAAAAAGGTCTTTATCAAAAGAAACAAGAGACGTAATCTTTCCCTCCGCTGTGGCTCAGTTAAAACAGTCTTTCATTGTGTGTGTGTGTTTGTGTGTGTGTGTGTGTATTATGACAGGGCTTTTTTTTTACAGATCGACCAACCTGTTTGGAAACCATGATGTCACACACCCTAGAGGGTTAATATGAGCCCTCATTGTGCAGTCTCATTATCCATCACATAGACACACACACTCAAAATAACTCACAGAAAACACACAGTCACTCACATATAAGGATACTCAGCGGGGCAGGAAGAAAACCCATACCCCTGTGCTAAAACACTCCCTTTATAACATACATGTATTCACATACGCAGATGCACAAAAGGTGTCCTCTTACTCTGGAGATGAGGAACGCCATATCCTTTCAATTTCAATGGGCCATTTTGCCATCAGGGCTGAGTTATCACTGGAAAGATCCATAGTAACAAAAGAGCCGTGCCTGCTGCAGCCCCGCATAAAGACGCCGGAGCGAGGTGAACAGGGACGAGGAGCAACACCTTTGCATAGAGAAAATGGGAGAGAGACTCTGGAGATCGTCCAGCCGTGAGAGATTTTAGAGGCAACCTCATTCAAACCCGTACACAGCGTCATGTATAATGCATGGGCTTAAGAGTTGACAGTTGTGTGCAATCAATAGGATTATCTTCCTATATGGAAGCACAACAGCACGAAAACAGAGCATCGTTGTTTTCAGATGCAGGGTTCTGGGTTGAACTTTTTCATTAAGTGTGCGTTGATTTAATAGCAGACAAGTCCTGGACTTGTATTCAAACACTAATGACTTGTGACCAAACTTGTGCCACTTCACTCTCTACCAAAAACACCAATTCTCTTTAATTTAACTCAGCCCCTAAACTTGTTCTTTCTTTATCTTTATTTTTACACTTTATTGTTTTTCAGCAGTCTGTTTGCTGTTGCCATCTTATGGTTTTCCCCTCGGGTTGTGATGTTTTATAAGTCCCTTGGGGTTTTGTTTTCATCTCACCCACAGAGCTTATACTTCTTTTGTTCTCTATTTTAAGTTTGTTGTGATTTAGATCAGAAAATAAACCTAGCCCCGCCCACTGACTGTTTTTGGGACATTAATCAAAATGCGCTATAGTGCATCAATTACATTTTCTGTGATATCTGTAAAGCACTTTTACAGCTTTATTTGGACTGATGATACAAAATTTGTTGTAATTAATGTCATTTAGAAATCTTTGCAGTATGGGGTGCTGGTTTAGTCCTCATTGCACTGATCGCAGATTCGACTCCCGGTCTGCCGATCATTTGATGCATGTCATCCCCTACTCTCTACTCCCAACATTTCCTGCCTATCTTCAGCTGTCCTATGAATAAAGGCAAAAGCCACAAAAATAATCTTAAAAAAAAAAAAAGCTAGAAGATCATTGAGGTTGTCCATCCATATCCATCCTATCCCAGCTGTCATTGGGAAAGAGGTGGGGTACACCCTGAACTGATCGCCAGTCAATCACAGGGCCGACACATAGAGACAGACAACCTTTCAAGCTCACATTCACACCTACGGGCAATTTAGCCCATAGGTGCCCGTCACCAATGAACCTAACCAGCATGTCTTTGGACTGTGGGAGTAAGCCGGAGCACCTGGAGGGATCCCACGCATGCACAGGGAGAACATGCAAACTCCACGCAGAAAGGCCCCCTACGTCTGAACTGGGAGTCATACATGGAACCTTCTTGCTGTGAGTTGACAGCGCTCACCACTGCACTTCCCTCGTTGAGGTTGTTCTCGGGCAAAAGCTTAACTTTAGCGTGCTAACAAGCTTACAATGACAAATGTAAAATGCATGTTTAGATGTATAATATTTACCATCATTTTAGTTTAGTGTGTTAGCATTTTCTTCTTATAAGCACTGAACACAAAGTACAAACAAGGCAGATAACTATGCATATTTTGAGTGACAATTATTTTAAGGTGATGACGGTGCTGAATTTTAATTTATATCAAATCATTTGAAAGAAGAACATGAAAGTCTAAAAATAAAACCATCTAAATCAAGTTCATTGGGTGATACAGGAAATATAAGGGATTCAGCAAAGTCAGCAGGATTGATCCTCTGGGAATAACGAATGTCTGAACACATTTTCAGGTCAATCCATCCAACTGACTTATTTCAGTTTTGACCAAAGCGGGGAACATTGCCATGTTGAAAGCCATGCAGCTAGCGTGGCTAAACATGCACTAGCTGCATGGCTTAGTTAGTTAGACCTCTAAATAATGGGAGTCGCAGGGCAACTCACGAGACGATGCGTGATACGATACGCGGCCCACGATAACGATAATATCACAACACTGATACATCACGACTTCTGATTAACTTCTTCTTCAGCCAATTCATTTCATTGATCCTCATTCATGTAATATGCGCCACCGTGAGGAGTCATGCAGTAGTGAAACGGTGAGTCAAAATTGAGGGGAAATCTGTTTAGAGCGCCGTATATTTGGAAATTCAAACATCAACATTTGGTACCCGCCTATCCACATTTGTATTGCACGAGTCAGGACAATGATATATTGCTGTATCGATATTTTGCCCGACCCATATTTTCAACACTGTTTAACAATATTAGATTATATCTATATTTTCTAAATATAGAAAGAAATATTTAAATGCATGTTGCTGTTTTCTAACAATATATTGAGTAGAAAGCTGTGAGTCATTTAAAACACGTTGCTATATTTGGCATTAATATTTTTTCAACCGTGGCATCTTGACAACAATTTAAAGTAAAGGTTTATGAGTTTAAGTTAATTGTTTTTGCACATATAAAGTTTGTAATGACGGACCAAACAAAGGCTGAACATCAGATTTAGTCCAAAGAACACGTGTACATTTTGAATCATGTGTTTACAGTTAGTCTTTCAGGATGTTCATCACATCTGTCCAGTGTTTGGAATTGACACCTACACAGTCTTACTAACAACGTCTTGGGACTTTTTCTTTGTTCCTCCTTTTTACTGGAGGGGATTCGTTTTAATTGTTGTACATTTTCACATATTAACAGATGTCCTGTCCGTGGACATCTATAAAGCTGCATGGAGGGACGAAAGAGAGGAACTGAGAGCATTATTTAGACAACAAGACAAACAGAGAGTGTTTAGTGTCTGTGTTGTCTCTGGGGACCTTGAATATCTCTCTCCCTCCCATCTCTTACACACACCATCCCCTTGCTGCTCTATATAATACTGAGCCTGTGTAATATGTGTCGCAGCCTTTTCCTTATTTCATCTTTTACTTTCTAAATTGTTGATTCTGTGTTTCAGAGCCCTTTGGGGAACTTGTTGCATTCAGGGGCCAAAGACGGACGATGTGTGGGCGTTCGGCAGGGAGAGACGTGACTGAAGGCCGTAGTCTAGCCACCTTATGAGACACGAACCCCCTCCTCTTTCTTTAAGAGTGACTCAGCGCAGTAGTGCGGAGGCAGGGGGTCGAAAATCCCCTGCCCTCCGCCTCCACTCAAAACATGTGGGAATGGGAAAACGTTATCCTATATTTAACCTCCAGGTGTCTGTCTGGTTTTTGTTTGTATGTATGTGTGTGTGTCAGTAACTGAGTCATCAGCAGCTGGGTGTAGTAGACGGTTTCTCTATCTTACAGGGGGAAATGATGTCGCCCGTGTTCTTCAGGGTTGGTTGGGGGCTTTTAGTAATGTAGGAAAAGCTGTGTCTGCCCCTTAATGCCCCCCCCAGACTCACCTCCCTCTGATGAGAACTTTCCCCATTAAATCTGTCTGAGGTTTGCGTGTGTGTATGTTAGATTTGTGTCAAGAGAAAAGAGGAAACATACCTTGTAAATCTTACTTCTTCCTCCGCTGTCAGCTCCAAATAATGCAAAGTTTACAGCGATAAAAAGACGGCTCCTCTCCCTGGGAAGAGTAAAACCTTCATTTAAAGTTATAAAATACGCAATTTCTTACACAGAGAGATCATAAGTCCGTTTTGTGGCAGTGAGAAAAGACAGTATTCCTATAAGTTAAAAAGACAGTGATTGATGTACATCTATATAAATCTTTCCTGGCAGCAAGATGTTCCTATTTGAACAGAAAGCTACGATGCTGAGTCAAATCACTTAGTGCAGTGTATTATAGCCTATGATCATCATAAGGGCAACTTTATACTGTTATTCAGCCGAGCTCAGCACAAACCTCTCAACTCATCAGATTTATTAAGAGCACTGAGACCGAAAAGGTCTTAACCCCGATCTCCTCTGGTACGGATTTCTCAGCTTTTAGAGCCAGTTTTCTCCTCAAAGGAAGTCAGGATTCCGATTCTTCTCGGAGCCAAAAACGACACAACGCTGGGCGAACCAGCCACATAAAGGTTAGAGGTGCACTCTTTCTTTTCAAACATATTTGCTATATAAGTGACCACATCCAGGTGCAGTCGAGTTCTGAGGAAAAGCACGTTTATACAGCGCAGGTTTTGAAACGAAGGCCCCGTCTCACTCAACCACATGTTGTCCAGTGACACAAACAAGAGAAAGCATGTTTGAAACTTTGAAACGCCCACGCAAACTAACGAGAACATAAATAAAGTTGCCCCAAACTCTCCACTCAGACACACACACACACACACACACATGCACAGTCTCGTACGCTTAAAGACCTCTGAGCCAGCAGCGCGATAAGATTAGAGGAAGTACGTGGGTGTGAAATAGCTGTGGTGTGGGACTTTCTTGATTCACACAATCTACACTGACTGCAGGCCCTGCTTTTTATTAGAGTCCAAGCTGATGGGAATACCCACACACCCGTATCCTGCAACTGTGGCTGAGAATTGAGAAGATACAGTATGCACACACATATTCAACCAGCCAGAACTAATGCATTCCTCCTCTATGGTCATCAGACAATAATAACTCCATACATGCTTTCCCAGCAAGAGATTCTTTATGTAATGTGCGGACACTTCTGTGATGCTATACGCTTAATTACATATCACAATAGTATATCGCAACATGCAAAGGCCCGATTGTGTCCTTAAACACAGTCAGTAAAGAAGCAGAGGCTGGAGCTGGTCCCGGGACAGTAACCCCCAGGTTGTGACTTCTGCTCTCTCGACCCATCAGTCACTCCATTAACAAAGCCCGAAACCCCGACAAAGCTTTCTTTGTTTCATAATTAATGCCAAAATGATAACCGTGACATTGACGGTTGGGCGGTCCGTACATCAACCTCCCTGACACATGAAAATGAACGCTGCCATTCATCATCTAACAGCTAATGGACCCCATAAGGCTGAATTATTAAGCACAACACAAGAGACCTTTTGTGCCAGATTAATGGAGGCGTAGAGCACAGCACATTTATTACAGTGATATAGTGCAGTTGGTGTGTTATTAGGTTGTTAGCCATACAGACGGCTGCAACTTCAAACCATTGTGTCAGTTAATGCATCAGGGGGAAAGATGCCTTTGTGTTGCTGGTGTTAACAGATTAACAGACAGCACATCCTATTTCTACTTTGTCACTAAGCATCTAGGGTTCGGCCTAAGTGTCGTGACATCTGCCACAGCAAGGGAACTCCACTTTCTGTAAATATAAGGGATAGACCGATTATCAGCGCCGATATTCGGCATTTTGACGGCATCTGCCTTTTTAAAAATTTTTTTTTTAAATCCGACGGCCGATAAGAGATCAATTTAAAACTGGGTTATTTTGGCTCTGATGCATATGCTTAAAGGCATTTAAACAAAGTTAAGTGTTGGAGTTTGTATTATTCAAAATTTTGACGCCAATATTTTCACTTTTACTGCAAATTATCGGCTTCAAATATCTGTTATCGGCCTCCTTGACTACTAATAATCGGTATCAGTATCGGCCCTGAAAAAAACATATCAGTCTATCTCTAGTAAATATACGGCGCAATACGAGACAAATAAGAACACTTATCCATTTTTGTTTCCTGTGGGACGAAGCGGGTCTCCAATTAGTTGGACGCGTTTGCTGAAAGCTGCTCCTAGATGCACGGAGAACAAGAAAGAGGGAGGGAGATAGAGATAGAAAAGAGGAGTTTATTTTATCCATCTTATACTCACATAAAAGGACAGCACTTTGTGGTGGATTTCAGGGAAGGAGGGGGGGAAGGAGGCAGGATGTGGTGGGTTAGAAAGAGACCTGAGGAGGAGAAAGAGCCGGAGACAAACAAGAGCGGAGAAGAAGGAAATTATTATTAAAAACTTGAATAATTGTGATCATTGGAAAACAACTTTAAAAAAGGATACATTCATCAGGAGGAAATGGTTCTTATTATCTTATTTATCACCTTTTATTAAGGCTGGTTTAGCTACTTCTCTACTGCGGAGACAGAAGTGTTTTCCTACTTTCCAGACACTATAGAGAGAGAAGGCTGCGATTAAAAATAGCACTTGTTCCCTATATATGTCAATAAAAGCCTGCAGAGTAGCAGAATAGCAGAAGTGCTGGGAAAGCCCTCGAAACAAAGGAACCGAAAAGGGTTCCTTTCAGAGATACTGAGCTATCGATTGTGTATTTGTTTATTTGGTTAGAAGGCAGCCGTGGGATCAAGTTTCCCTAATCGGGGCAGATTGCAAGAAAGAAATACGATGCTGCATAAATTAGGTTGCATGATGTTACCCTTCTGCTGAATTTCACGTCATAATGCCTCGGTAATTAGATTCAGTGTATTGTGCATTAGGCCGTGTTTGGGGAAAAAGGAATACAGACTGGCAAGATGATCTTAAAGGGGGGGATTCCTGCTTTTTAAAAAGGATTCTCCACTTTTTGTGACACCATAAAGGCCTGACGAAAGACTTTATTTTAAATAGAGTAAGGTAATAGTCTTCTTTGTTCTGTCTTTACATCATAAATCCTATTTTGTGAGGAAGAAAGGCAAAGAAATCCAAGAAGGACTTTGACAGTGACCTTCTGCACAAGCTTTGTAAAATGAATCATCACAGTCACTTCACTGCAATAATCAGTTACAATTCAGCTCTTGTGAAGCAGCTGACCGAGCCGCCTGTCCTGCATGTTATCCACAGGGGAGTAAATTAACACGTTTGGCCAGATGAGACGAGATGTAGTTTAAACTGGAGATTTAGTTTTATGGTTATGTTCTCCAATGCAGCAGGCACATGGTTCTCTTGGGTGATGCTGGACTAATGTGAATCCAGACACTCATCTAATGGGGGGCCATTACTGCCCACATTGCAAGAACTATTCATTTTTTATGAGAGGGGTAGATCTATCGGAGCCTTTTATCTGGGGGCATTCACCCTTACTGGTTACATCTGGCACTGAGTCCATGCAGGAATCAGTGAGGATGGTTCAGTCTTAAGGGGGCAACGGGTCATGAAGTGAGGTGTAGATGTGGGGAGAACCTGTTGTGGTGTGTTTATTTTATCATCTACAATTCATTTTTCCAAATTAAACAACCAACCACTGCATAAAATAATTTAAATCAGTTCCGCCTCAACAAACTACACCAGTAACATGCTGCTAACATGAACGCATCATGCATCAGAGACACTCCCAGAGACTATTTTCCTACGCTACAGTACCTTAAGTGCATTTTTCTAATAACAAGCCCACTCAGCCTTCATAAATTTGACTTAAGGAACATTCGCAATGCAGCATGTTTGCATGTTATTAAATATTTATTGGTGGACATGGAACTAGCAGAATATTTCTTTCCTGAAAAAGTGATCACCCCAGCAATTTTCAGAGATTAGTAGCACGAACGTGTCTCGGTTTTTCACATGGAAACAGTTCATTCTTAGAAGAAAATCTGGGGCACTTTTTCTGCAACATTTGGACTCAATTTGATGGCAACTGTGTTCATAAACTTAATGTTTTTCTTTCCTTGTTTCACTCCTGTGTGTAGCTATTCTTAACAGGTTATAATATACACTACATGTGGATATGTTCTGATATGTGCTCTTCTGGATGTGATGAACTGTTAGAAGTTACTTGTATCCCCCTAACCCCAGGGTGTCTATGATTAAGGGTGTGAATATGTCAATATAAATGTTTTCTTTTATATTTTGGATTGGTAACCAATCTCTCTAGTGGCTCTACCACTGCAGAATTAGGTCTAGTTTAGTTTTACAGTCTACCCAAGCACAGTGTATTTCTCACTCTCCCATCTGTTGTTGGCACCCCTCCTACGTGTACAGGATTCCCTACTAGATCTTACCAAACAGCGTACATCATGACTCTGCAGCAGGCGCTGCATTGATCTGAGAGAGGGTTGTTGATATGTAATAGTTGGCTCTGGATGGTTCAGGTAAGGCTGACTGACAAGTGATGGGGACCATATCTGTGGGTTGTTCTGGTAATGCTCGGAAACTGATAGGAAAAAAATGCCTCCACGTATTAATGATGTAAGATTATTCATGATTGTCATCACTGTTGCTCCACTCATTTCACCCCCTCTACAGCAGACAGGTCTTCCTCACCGGGGGGGCACCTGCTGTCCCGCTCTGCGCTGCAGTGGCTGTGCGCGCGGATGAGAGCACATGATTATTGAACAGCTGGAAGAGGAAGCAGACCTGTAACACCTGAACGGACTTTCAACATTACAGCATCGCGCGCACGGGAGAGACGCAACGCACAACGCATCACTTTCCATCCCGGGAGATCCAGAGATGATGCCCAGTCTGCCGGGCGGCGGCAGGGCAGCGTGCGGGACGACAGGCACCTTTTTGTCGGCGTGTCTGGTCTCTGCTTGTCAAGCCCTCCGGAGCTGCGGGGAGGTCCAGTGCGGCGATGGTCAGCAGTGCTGTCCACACGTCGTCAGCGGGAACGGCAGTGCCAGCGCCGCGGTGCGCTGCTGCAAGCTCCCCATCCACGTCTTCTTCGACAATGTAGGCTGGTTTACGCGGAAGCTGTCGGGCATCCTGATCCTGTTGCTGCTTTTTGCCATGGGCTACTTCATCCAGCGCATCATCTGCCCGCGGCCCCGCAGGCACCCGCAACACGACCGCAGCGAGGAGCCCTCCCTCTTTAACGGACACGCATCGGCGTCCCAGGACTCCCTGTTGGACCGGTACCCCGAGTACAGCATCGGGGACTTCGCGTCACCGAACCTGCCAGCCTACGATGAGGTCAAATATTTACCCACGTATGAGGAGAGCATGCAGGAGATGCACAGAGACCGGTCGGATGATAACTTGCTGTCTGAAAACGAGAGGGGGAGTCGGGACAGGGGGAGAGCGGCGGGACCGAGAGCCGGGGAGCAGAGACGGGAAGTCCTGGAGGTGTCAGGACCGCAACAGAGCCCAAGGACGTCTCGGAACTCTGTCTGACGGAAGACAAGGGATTGGGCAAAGCTACAGAGACAATATAGCGTTCTTATTTTAAGATAATCAGGGTAATTATCTTGCAGAGATATAAACTCAAGTGCAATTATAATCCTGAATGTTAAGAATAAAGGATGAGGCTGAGAAAACGTACGTGTTCTGTAAGATTATAGGGGATTACCCGCCTTTTGTATGCAAATAACTGCGTGGGTTAGGTAAAGGAGATTATAAAGGAAGCGAAGGCGTCTGAAATTGACGCTCTTTGTGTTGGGGGACAGCTAATTTGGCTGCGGTACAATCGCATTAAGTTTTACTTAAGCACCTCAATTTTAAGTGGCACCGTGAAACAGTTTTTCTTCTGTCAAATTCTCGTCTTTTCTCAGACTTAATGCTAAATATTCTGCTGGACTTGAACGACCTCCCTTTCTTTTATTTATTACAAAAGATTTTTTTCCCCAGTAACCTGAAATGTGGGCTGAGTGAGGAAGGGAGGAACATCAATTTTAATACTTTTCGTAGGCACACATTTTTTTTTATCAGCCAGCTTTACAGCCAGTTAATTCATGGCTTATCATACACACGCTTCACTGAGGGCAGACAGGAGTGTGTTATCAGTGACCTGAGCCATGTCTGATACTGCAGAAGCTGAAGCCACAGCAGAGGGGTGCAATTAAAAAAAAAAAAAGGCTCTGATCCTGGGTGCCATGCTGCCCTGAGGCTACATGTATTAGTGTTGCCCAGGTTCTGAATACAGGAGAAACAAAGGCAGAGATTACAGCTGGCATACTGATCGAGACTGAACTGCCAAGAAACAAAGTTGTATTTTGATGATAGCATGTCGGAAAGATCACAACTGCACAGCTCAGACCAAGCACAGGAAAAGAAGCAATCTTTTCTTTGGTTTGCAGACTTAGATCTACTTTCCCGTTATTTTCCGATAACTAATGATGCAAGAAGTATCTTTTTTTTGCTGCTGCAAACAGAAAACTGAGCTGACACTACACACACCTCATTACATAACACTTAACGGTCTGTCTGCCTGGATTAAAGCTGTATTTGTCATTAACTGTCCATTAAAATGCCTCATTGTGTTAAAATAGTGAAAAATCCATTTGTCATTAGACATTACTTTACTTGGTGAACAGGCACACATGCCACATCCTCTCACCAGCACTGACGTGAAGAAATGTTAGCTTACTGCTAATCCAAAGCAAAGAGATAATCTCCATTACAGCTGCAAGTTATTATTACTTTTACTATCAAATAACCTGCAGATTGTTATCACAATAAACTTTGGTTTATGAGATTGATTAGTGTCATCATAGGTAACCAGAGACACAGATGGGGTCTAAAAATAGCCTTTGTTTGACCAACAGTTCAAAACAGTGATTTAAAGAAAAACCAGACAACAAACTTTTTGCAATTTTCCTTCACTCACTTATCAATAAAGTAATTTTTCTGCAAATCAACTAATGAATTTAATACCTTATTGTTTCAGCTCTGATATCCACACAATGAATGGCTCTATAATTGTGCCTAAAAGGTGTAAATCACCCAGTAGTGACCCTCAGCGTCACTCTTTTTGACCACCACACTCAATCTAAATTTCTGTCTAATAATAAGCTTAAACATACGTAAAGCAATAATTCCTGCAAAAGCATCTGGACTTTACAATTAGAGACCTTGAGCTCCTCTAATGGTCCTGCCACTAAAAGTCTGAGTGTGATTGTGGTGGCTTGTGTAATCCAATACCGCCTGACCATGATGGCAGAGGCAACACTGATGGCTTTCCCTTCCAGAGGGAGCATTGCGGGTAGGTGGAGTTTGCACTTAAAAGCATAAAATCCATTCTTAAAAACCACTGATGGGTACGTGATGTTGAGCGTGTGACCTTCAGATGCATGAAGCCATGCGTGAGTGCTACTTTAACCCTAAGGAGGTGTGAATGTTGCACCGTCACTGCAGTTGTAATCGTGACCCAGCTCCGTATCTAAGCTGTGACGGAGGGTTTGGGTTCTGATACGGTTCCAGGGATGTGTGCCAATGAACCAGTTATGTTATTGCTCACTGGACTAACAAACAGATAAACTATAAAAGGTCAAATCAATGAGCATTATCCTCCACATGAATTCTACATCATATGCAGGAAGTGTATTTTTAGAGGGAGCTGCATTGTTTGGCTATCGATCTAATAGATGAGAAAGTGCTAGTCAGTGACTATGAGAGTACATTGCTGTGATTAAATAAAAGATGAGAGTGTGTTTGGTATTTTGTTACATTTTATAGTTAAAGAGAGAGTGTTTATACTGGACATTTCAATTCTCCTTCTCTATGTGTGTGGCCGCTCTCGGCGGTAATGCATGCGTAACCCGACTCCTCACTGATAAGTCTTTTCATAGATTACTGCTGTTTGGTCTGGATGACTTCAGTTTATTACTCAGTGAGTAGGCTTGGAAAGGAAGTGGATGGAGGGTGTAAAATAAGAGAAAGAAAGTGAGTCAGAGAGAGGCTAAAAGTGCAGGATGCTGAGGGAAGAAACGACCCATTGATAGATTTTCCCTACAACTACCGTTTTCTCTCATGTTTAGCATCTGCAGCCAATGGCGATCATCTTCTACCTTATCCGTCCACATCATCCTGATGCGGTCTAGCAGTTGTTTTTTTGGAGAGCCCTGGGACGCATCCTCTCCCTCATTCGTCCCTCCTGGCCCACTAGAGGAGATGGATAGGCTATAATGGTCCGCTGATGTACTGGCCTTCTGCCAACCAGGGGGTGGAGCTGCATGGCAAGGAGTCGGTTTCACACCTCAGCAGAAAAGGAAATACAAGAATAACTCAAAAAGAGAGGCACATACAGCAGATATATTGGACTTTAAAACACACACACGCACACACACAGAAATACCCTCTCTGGGTGCAAAGCTGAAAAAACATCTCTAAGACCATCTCTGTGATCTTTGTATGAAACCAGTGGAGCATCAAGACATGAAAAGGAATACAAAAAAAATAGAGAAAGCAAAGAAAAGGAGGGTGTTTTGGTTAAATATATGTTTTTTCCATCTGTTTTATTACCTGACATTCACAGAAGGCAACGTTTTGAATATAGGAACTGTAAAAATATCTATACATATCAAAACACTAAGTTAAACATCACTAACAAAACACAAAGATACATTTGTGCGTGACTGAACACGCAAGAGAATAACAAGAGACACTAAAATCACTGAGAAGCTGAGATGACAGAGGCCATAAAGGTGTTGTTGCTGAGAAATACAGACACTCAGAAGTCAAATCATCCAACTATAAAGACACAATGTACAATGTTTGTGCCAGTGTTTTACATTACGCAGCAACAGGCTGTAGTCGCATTCTTCTTGTCATTCTAATCTTCACATCTCCAGGTGTTCTCTTAAGTTAATGACCTTGTAACTTCTGGTGGACGTTGCCTCCGAGTGATGACAATGTGTCTGTAATTGAGGCACAGAGTCAGTCCACCGAATGCATGTAGGAGTCCATTTCTTGCAAAGCGGGTGTTTAAGAGAAAGGTCTCCTAGAACATTAACGCCGCACTGCCACGCTGCTCCTCACAGATGCATTAGCAGCTTTCTCTCTTTCTCTAGCCAACTCCATCTCTATCTTCGCCTGGATTTTCTCCCAGTCCACCTCAACCTGGCAGAGAGACAAAAAGATTAAACGGGATAAGATAAGCACCTTATTTAAAGTTGATCAGTACTGGATTGATAACATGGAGCGGCTTAATTAGTTCCCTCCTGATCCTGATCACACTAAACTTTCTCCATCTGACGTTCAGATTGTTGTAAAAAGCTGCCAGCTACTTGGAACAATGATAAAAAGACACCACTGCTAAAACAGCAACCAGCGTCATTCCTAACATCAATGCAGTGCCAAAATCAGACAGTCTTCCCCAAACTCACCCCTTCAGCATACTGCAGGAATCTCTTATTGGTCTCCTTCCTGCCAAACTTCTGGAGGAACTTCTGCCTGTAGGCCAGCACGGTGTCCACATGTGTCTTATGTTTGACTGCTAGCTCCAGTGCCCTGCACACAAGATGACACAATTAGGACACATTTATCCTCTATAGACAAACATGCTTCACCTCAACTCTTGCTCGAACCTGATTTTAGACCTTTTTCTAAAAAGTTACGGCTACCGGGCAGAGAAGAGCATCCTTAAAAAACTTTGCACACAAATTCACACAAACCAGTTGTACCTCTCCCAGTTGAAAAGGTC
Source organism: Semicossyphus pulcher (assembly GCF_022749685.1). NCBI lineage: Eukaryota > Metazoa > Chordata > Actinopteri > Labriformes > Labridae > Semicossyphus > Semicossyphus pulcher. Next base: position 12,433,649 of record NW_027211692.1, read on the forward strand.
AACATTGACTTGTATGGCCTGGTAGATGAGACCAGCTTGTAGCAGGGTGGCCTCGGCCTCCTGGGCCTGACCGCTGAACATCAGCATGTGGGCCAAAGCGGACTCCTTAGACGGCTGCTCCTTTATAAAGTTGATGTACTGCACCCGAGGTAACTGAGACAAGATAGGGAGAGTGTGTGTGGAGAGGAAAGAGATTTTCAATGAGGTCCTTTTTGTTTACTTCTCTGTTCTTCTGTTTCAATTCATTTCATTTGTTTGTGTCAGGAGAGCTGGCTAGAAAAACAGCACATTTGATTTAATTAGCCTTACCTCTCCAATGGCAGCATAGGCCATCTCAGCTGTGGTCAGCTCCCTGTTTGCCATCGCCATACCAGCAAGACACGCCCACAAAGACTGGTCCTATAGAGGAGGGGAGCAGAGGAGATGAGCATCTTTAAACGTCACATCTCACCATCAGACACAATGACCCCAAGAGTAATTTTTGAATGTGTTTCAACATTGAATTTTTCTTTACATTTGACATTAAATATATCTATATACATATTTAACTTAATATACTGTTAATTATTTCTTGATCTTGTTTCGTATTGTAAGGCTCATCGTAATATCTAACAGCATGCACAGCATTTCAGCCAGGTATTTAATTTGTCTGTCATACACACATCTGTAGGTAAAGATACGCTTGCATTTTACTTGCATAACGCCACCAAAAGGGTGTTTTAATTGAATTTCCTTGTTTTAATGTGAGAAACTACGGTGATTGTGTGTTTGCCTCTGCCATAATCTCTATTTACAAATTCTACAAATGGAAAGTGTTCTGATTGTGCAACGCTTGTAGTCCGAGTAATATTGACCAATCAGGTACCAGCAGGCTGCGGCGTGTGCAGGAAAAACAGTCCGTGTGGAGAGCAAAAGCAGGCGAAACGTAATCGCCGTAATGACACCAAGCTCCCATCAGGTGTCACCTGACAACCATTTAGCTTCTTATTAATGTCTATAAACAGACATCTGCAGCAAGTTCAGCTAACAATCTTCTCTAGATCAAAAATTAAACTTGAGACAAATTCCCTCGACGCTGTGTCACGACAGCCACTCAGTGTTCAGATTTCCTGACTTCCTCAAATGCATCAGAAATTATTGAACCTACCTCAGTTCAACAAACAAGCATTTTCAAAGCTGTTTTCTTCTCCTCTTGAGGACAGACCTGACAAAGCTTTATTTTCACTTTTTGCTAATCTGAATCATGATGTTGAATTTTCGGCAAAGTTAAGACCCGTTAATTAAAGTAAATCACAAGAAAAACGGTGTATTTATCTGTAAACAATGCAGCACGCGGAAAGGGAAGTTTTGACTGGAAGTCATTTATCACTAACCGCCGTCTACACACCAGGCATGTTCACCGTTGTTCCTAGAGGCTTTATCGTCATCAGATAGCCAATGGGATCCAAGATTGCCTCTGCCATAACGGGGATAAGGTAAACACAGTACTGTGCCTGAACACATCCTGTGAGGACACAGATGCAGCAAGTTGCAGCTACTTCTCTGCTATTCAAGCCCCGCCCTCTGTGTTGACATGGTATAAGAACCACAGGTAAGTGACACACAGTTAGATAAAAAGTGAATTCAAGAGTTCCAAACCATTTTTGCAGGAGTCTAAATATTATCTGCACTATCCCACTTCTGAAATGCTTTAAAGTCACTTCCAGTTAGTAGCGTTTAAAATTAAACAAATCCTGGCTGTGTGTGTGCGTGTGTGTGCGTGCACAGGGACAGGGTATGGTGGTGTCTTTATGGTCCTCATAACATCCTGCTCATATCCTGGCAGGCCTCATTACAGTCATGCTCCGAGCCTTTAAGAAAACACGCATGACGCACACAAAAACAAACATAAACATAGACATTTGCCGTTCACGATGTCCATGAATGTAAACAAATGTGTCAGCCCCTTTATTCTGTGCAGCTGCAATCATTAAAGCAGAGCCCTAACCGCCAATTGACCAACAGTTGAGCAAACTTCACACTGGAGTCTGTAATTGCCGCTTTAATCACTGTCCATCACAGGGACATGCAGCTCTAATCGGAAACCACTCTTGGAAACAACAAATGACACTGTCAGCCTCTGCCTGAGGTCATAAACTTCACACAACACTCCACTGTCACAATTTTAAGGATACATCTTTCTTTGGTGAGCTAGTTGGTTTATAAATTTCATCCACTGTAAGTTCCGTCCGTCTGCTTGTGTCTGGCTGTAAACTATTACATGCATCAGCTCCTATCAGGTGAGGGATTACTGACAAGAAACACTGTGATTCTGGGAAAAGCCACGCTGCCACCAAACTCTTACCAGAAGTGGAGGGGGGAGGAGTTGAGGGAAAAGCTCTTAAAACCAGCGCCTCTCTCTCTCTCTCTCTCTCTCTGTGTCCCTTTATTCCCACCCTCCTCTCGCGACTGGCTGTCCATTTCTCCAGAGTTGTGGTTATTGCATCATCGCCCAAAGCAAAGACACAATCTAGCACTGCGTTTAACATGTGCATGTGTGTGTGTGTGTGTATGCATGTGGACAGTTTACACATATATATGGTGGATGGCGTGTGTATTTATGAGTGAGGTCCAAGGGGGCTAAATCCGGTAAATGGTGTCACCAGGCTAATTGAGGGCTAATTAAAGCCTGCTGGTCTGGTCCCATAAACCTGTCCACTACCTTCTCATTTCAGTCTCGCTCTCATTCATACATACATGTTTTGTGTGTGTGTTTGTGTGTGAACTGTGCCAGAGTCTTAGACTGCAGGATATGTCGCACTTTCTTTAGGTGAATTGTATAAACACACACACACACAGACACACAAGAACGGCCAAATTTTGTTTGTTTGGGAAGTGAAGTTTAAACTGACTTCTACAACGGCACAATTGTACACATTAAGAGATATGCAGGTATCTCACCTTGGCAAAGCGGCAGAGTCGCAGCGCGTCCTCCCAGCGTGCAGACGTGCTGTACTCGTGCAGGAGGGCTGGGTAGGGAGGTAAACTGCTGTACACCAGCGACCCGTCTCCTTGCCGTAATGTCACCTTGGTGCCAACGTAGCTCAGAATGTGGGGCGTACGACTGAACTCACTTTGATTGCAAACAAAAAACAACACACATGTCAGAGTGAGAGCAAGTACATATATCCACATCATTACAGTTTAGCTGTCACAGAAAAGCAAGCTCATAGCTCATGGTTGCAAGTATCAATAGTGTGCATGCAAAAAGGAATGAATGCTCATGGGAGAAAAGGACCGACTGTTCAACGTTACGCAATATGTTATGACTAAGTTAAAATTAATTAAACATCTTAATGTGAACAAAATGATGGATTGTTGTAATTAAAAGTACAACTTATTGACCATGCAGTTGTTGACAGTTTGCATATGCATGTGTGCCAGGATTTCTAATACAAAGAGAAATCTGTGGTAGGCCACCATATATTCACTTTTGCCGCATTAATGATATACTGACAGTTTGGCCTGCACTAACTTGCAGTGGATTTGATTCCAATGTACCCTTAAAACCTTGGCATATTCATAAAAGTGCAGCCTTTGTGTTTGTTTATTTATTAGCTCTTACCACTGGGTATCTGGCGTTCCTCACTTGCACACTGCATAAAAAACAAACTTATAATTTGCCCAATGATATAATCTGGCTGCCGGAGCACCAAAATAGAAACAGCAAAACAACAGGAAATCTTGATCCTATTAAGAGCAAATGTAAGATGTTTGAAAAAGTCTGATTCAGCATAAGTTGTGCAAAAAAAATAAAAAATAACCACAGCGAGCCATAAACCACTGAGAGATGCAAAAAGAAATATACAGAATGTACAATATGAGCATTAACAAATGCAAAACTGCTCAGAGACATGCTAAAGTAGTCCTGGATCGCCTTCATGCAGCACAGGGACTCTGCTTTAACGCCGCCTATACTGGCTCAAGCGGAGGACTCATGGGCAGGAAGCATCGTACGGTCCAACAGCTGCTGGCCAAAAAAATTGTGCCTAAAGTGCATGTGTGTTGCACATTAGGGAAGGAGCAAGAGGTTAAAAAAAAGCTGCCTCTATCTCTCTTCTTAGCTCCTCTTTAAACCTTTAATACTACTTTTCCTCCATGGCCGTTCAAGCTTACATGAAAACGGCACTGTGGCTGGACTTCTCCTCACAGCTGGATGCTCGTATATCCGGCCAGCTATTTTTTCATTCCATCCAACGCTTAAGTGAATTAAGTGGGAGCATAGGACTGTTTAAGTGTACCTGCCATCCTTTATGTACAGTGTCTTTGGCAGCAGGTCCTTGTCAGTGAAGACAGCACTCGGGTAGTACCAAACTGTTAACTGATTGTCTTGGACTCCACACAGGATGTTAGCTGCATCGTTCCATGCCATACTGTGAACCATGCTACCTACAGGGCAGAGCACACGTATATCAAACAATCAGCTTCATCCGATGTTAGTTATGCAAAGAGAGTCGCTACACATCCTGCATAGCGAGTTCCTTCCTGCCTGTCTTACCAATTTTGCAGATTTTGGGTTCTCGCCCAAGATGACGCACGGAGGTCAAGTAAAGGTCACGGTTCTTGTCAACCAGTGCAATTTTCCTTTCAGTCGATGGGCCGCACTGGTCCAGCGCAACCTCCACCACCTCCAGCTGCATGTGGAAAAATGACACACACAAGCACAAAAGGTAAGAGGGAACAGACAAGTGATCGATGGAGGGATGACAAAAGCTCAGGAAAAGAAAAAGGGGGAGAGTGGTTCGTACTCTGACCCAACAGCCTTTCTGCCAAGTGTGTGTAAAAATGAGAGGGAGATAAAGGGACAGAGTGGGAATATATGTGTTCCAATGTGTGTGTATGTGTGTGTTTTGGCGCGAGCCAGCTGGCTTCAGTGCAGTGTCTTGGAGCTGTGGAGTACTGGCAGAGAAAGCCATGCTGACAAACAGTAAGTACTGCTACCTCCACTTCTTTTCCTTCTCTTTCTTTTTGTCTCTTCGTTTGACTTCGAAAAGCCCTTCCCCCATGTTGTCTTTATTCTCTCTCCCCTCTGTATAAAAGGTAAGTATATCTTTTTTACAGAGAAACTGACTCTGTAAAGACACTTACACTTAACTAGATGTATTTTATGAAACTTGGCCTGCTGAATCATTAAGTATTTGTAGCCAAAGCATAAAGGTTGCTGGCAAATAGTAAGAATATTATAGAATATTATACCTTTTATAATAAAAAAATAACTTTGTGAAATACTTTGAAAGTCACCTCATAATGGCGCCTGATGTCGCCAAGGTTAATGCACCCCTTTTTTGCAGGGACACTCAAATTAATGTCACTATGCAAATTAGTGCTTTTATATTCACAACACAAATAATTCCAAAAACAATCTACAGTTAAAGCTCCAGATAGCATAACCCCTTATTTTGTGTCCAACACCAGCTATTGTTGTCGTGGTCCTAATAGGTTCAACAACCTCGTCTACATTTCCCAAGGTTGAGGACGCATATATCCATTTGTTGGGAGGTCATTAGCCTGACAACACCACATCTACCACGGTTATCATATGATGAAAGATCATTTATGAAATAAATTTACATTTGACGGGCCGTGCGGCGGTGCAGTGGTTAGCGCTGTCGCCTCACAGCTGGAAGGTTCCTGGTGCGAATCCCAATTTCTGTGTGGAATTTGCATGTTCTCTCCGTGCATGTGTAGGATCCCTCCGGGTACTCCCACCGTCCAAAGACATGCTCGTTAGGTTCACTGGGGAATCTAAATTCATTGGTGACTCTAAATTGCCTGTAGGTGTGAATGTGAGCGTGGATGTCTGTCTCTGTGTGTCAGCCCTTTGACTGACTGGCGGTCAGTCCAGGGTGTACCCCACCTCAGCTGGGATAGACTGCAGCCCCCCCACGACGCTGAACAGGATAAGCGGTATAGATAATGGATGGATGGATTTACATTTGTCATCAACTTGAATAAAACTAGCTTACTAGTTCATGTAGCTTTATTCTATTGGTCGTAAGTACTAATAGGTCTGATGCTAACACCTCAGTTAAACGATGCAGGTTATTAAAGTATTTACATACTTTACAAGTGGTCACTAAACCAGATTGTGTTTTTTTGCTCTGTTACTCTAAAATATCATTTATAAACATGTATTTAAACGCATCTGAAACACATTCCCACTTTCAGTGTCTAAAGGAACTTAAGAAAAACAACATGTAGGAACACTTCTTTGTTGCTGAAATGCATGAGGTTAATATGAGGTCAAAGATTACCCACCTTATGAGACAGGGGCTTCCCATCACCAAGGGCTTTCCCGGTCAGTGCGTCAAAGAGAAGGATGACTGATGAGGAGACAGAAAAGAGAACCTATTTAAAGCACAGTCCATAATATCTATAACACCATAGCTCTGACAGTGATCCCCTCACCTTTTTCATCGCTCTTGTCTCGGATGGCAATAGTGTCGTTACTAAGCGAGACACTCTGGGAGTTGAGGATGTCGGCTCTCATACCAGGGAACTTAGGGGAAGATATCAATCGACCTTCGTAAGAGAACGTATACAACCCTGCTCCATCCACTAGCAGGAAATGTCTGGGGGAGACACAAGACGATCCAGCGGATGAGAGTACAGTGAGTGTATGATCTTATATTAGGCTGAGAGGGGAAGTACGGAGAGGAGGGAGGTGAGATAGATGTTAGAGAGCAAAAGAATGAAGTCGATTAGAGTTAATCAACTGACACAAGCTGGTAATTCAAACATGTAATGCACATTAAAACATCGTCGACTTACTCATCAAACTCAGCTGTGATTTCTGAACAGCCAGTAATCTATTTAGGTCTATGCTGAGCGTCAGGGACACTGCACTGGAGTATTGCACAAGAGCTACTCCATATTAATCTAATTTCCCCCTGTGGTTTCACTCTCAGCCTTATTGTATGACAGGGCTGAAGCATTAGGAGAAGCTGATAGACGATCCAACGGCCTGTTCTTCCTCTCTCTTGTTGACATGCTCCTGGAAAAGGGACTTACTTCTCCGCTTGCAGGATGAGGCTAACTGTTCCCTCCTTCAGGTCAAAGATGAGGGGAGTATTCCAGTTTCTCGAGCTGGCACAAATAAAGACAAACAAAAGGCAAACAATTAAATTGGTGAATACACAAGAATCTAATTACAGTGATACATCTGGCAAACGCTCAGAGGTGAGAGAAGCTCAGACACACGGTTAAGAGCAGAACGGAAAAGAGAAATACGGTGGAAAAGACTCAATATTTTTCCAACCAGGTCTCTTTAATTCCTGTTTTTTTAAGTCTTTAAAAAGGTTCAAACTTTGGAGAGATAAATCGCTACATAGTATTAGGGCAGCAACTAAGGACTATTTTAGTCGACTAGTCATTGGTAATTCAAACAGTTGAGTAGTTGGATAATTAATTGCACAATTAACTAGTTATTTAGATATCAGCTTTTAAATGTATTTGTAGGGTCTTTTAAGCATGTGCTAACTACCAATAAAGAGAATAAATATGAGTTCTTCATTTAAAAATATGTCTTTTAATAAACTTTGGTGATTTGGCTTCTACTGATAAAAAAGATGAATAAAAGGAGGAAGAACAAGAGAAGGAAAGGAGAAAAAACCTGTGTTCAAATGGGGAAAATGTAAACTCACACAGCTTGGCTGTAACTTTGGACTGTTAAGTTGAATGTCACAGCTGATGATGTAAAAAAGAGTTGCGTCAAGTTCTTTCTATAGCACTACAGTGTTATATTAATGTAATAAGCCATTACAACTCTGTCTACAGACAGCTAACGTTAACTATCTGAGAAGCTAATTGTCTTAATTTGGGTGGGAAAGGGTGGTTATATGGGCGAATCTTGTCTGCAACGTGCCGTCTTCTCGCGCACTACCAACATGCTACCATGATAAGCAAGGTCCGCTTTACAAATGTTACAGGCGATCCTTTTCTTTGCAGCGTGGAGGGTGAAATGCTCCCAGAGTTTTAGGACGCGAACATGTTGTATCGGCCGCCGGTATGTTTTGTTAACCTGCCGCTTCCTTGTCGCTATTTAGCATGCGCAACTCTCAGCAGAGATGGTGAGGATGCGAGATAGATCACCCCTTAGCAAACTCAGCTCCGGAAAACAATGTTAAATCCGCACCTTATTTAGCCTATGCTCCGCGCACAGCATGACAAGAGCGATGACGTAAGCGACTATTATCAAAAATTCTTGGCAACTAATTTCGTCATCGATTAACGCTGACTCATCGTTGCACCCCTACAAAGAATGGACTTCATTTAAAGTAAAGATTACCCATTGTTTGATCAATAAATGTGAAAGATGAGCTACTGAGGGCAATTTTCAGTTCAGTGTGAATAGAGGGTGAGAATGCAGGGACAGTAGGAGTTGTCTTCTTACTTATAGACATAGCACTGGAGAGATGTGGCAACCACAAGGTGACCGAATGCCAGAGAGGCTTTGATGACTCGATCTCTGAACTCCAATACGTCCACTGCATCGTTCATCACATTCCTCACCTGAGAAGAAGAAAGAAAGGAGAAGGAGAAAACAGTGAAATAAAAAGGTATTTTATCCTTCTGAAAAAACACATTTCATTTATACACCTAAACGACAAAGGGGACACTGGCTCGACTAACACAGAGGTGAACAGTCAAGTACACATTAGAGAGGATTTATTCTTAACATACACAGGAAACAGTATGTCAAAGTGTACGTAGGGCGAATGTGGTCAGAGAAAGCAGTTTTTACTGTTTTCAGTGTGTGCGTGCAGCGGTCGCTTCTCATTTTTTCACCTGCATAGATAAATACTTCCCTCCAGCTCTCCCTGTGAATGAATGAGAAGGCCTTTTCCAGCACCAGGTGAAAGGTGGGGTTATTTTTACAGCTTTACAAATCTTCCTCCTCTGCTCCCTCCAGCAGGCCAAATTTACATGCAACACAACCAGGAATAAAAAAACATTCGACCGCAAGGTGGTAAATTTAGCTGGCTGATTCACAAACCACTGGCAGATGTGCACTTTTTAAAAAGGACTGCGAGGAGGAGAGGGGGAGGAGGGAGACAGAAAAGCGCCTGCGAGGCTGAAAATAAATGGCTGATGACCTGACTTTGTTCGGTTTACACAAACTGCACTTACTAAAGACGGCTTTGGCAAATGACGGCACATGTGTTTTTGCCTACATGCATGTGTTGTTTCTGTAGGTGTGCATGTGTACCCCCCCGTTTGAAAGTGTACGAGTGTGTGTGTAAGTACATTTGGGCGTGTTAACCGCCTGTAAACGCTACCTTGTGGTTAGCGCGAGTTTAGACAGCAGAGAATGGTGGAGCGAGAGAGGCTACAGGACAGGCCGGTCATTGTCACTGCAGGGCTGCACCATGGCACACTGGGAGGGTCCTACTTTAATATATGACCACAACTAGTCAAAGCCTGGGAGGCATTTCTCTCATATGCAGTCACCTCTTTACCGTCTGTTTTATTTTTAATTCTCTCTAACTTTTAAGACGGAGCAATCATTCTTGCAATATTCATTTGCATATGTTTGTAACTCTTTCTGTCATTGCTTTGCATTCTATCAGTCTATCAGTTATGATTCCCAATGCAACGCTTAACTGACTTTCTTTAAGGCTGAAAAAGAGCCAAAACATAAATGTGGTTGTGTGTGTGTGGCTCTCTTTCTACCTGCATGGTTCTCCTCTTGGTAAGTGTGATCACAAAGTTCTTCCACTCCCAGTGCTGCTCCACCACATGGGCAAAGATGACGTGCCCGTTGCCGCAGGCCCCAGCCAGCTGGGTGCCGTCTGCAGACCAGGCCAAGCTGAACACACTGCCTGTGTTTGGCTTCTCCAACGCGTAGGACCACTGGAGAGAGAAGGAGAAGGATACGGTTAAGGGCTGCAGATATTCCTCTACAGTCTTCAATAATTACCTGGGAGGCAGCTCAGCTACCAGAAACAATGAGAAGTTTGGGAAAGTGAAAGCAGCGAGAGTCGTGTGTATATGTGGGCACATAATGTAAACTGTGCTGCAAAGACAGGGGCCCAGTCGGTCAGTCATTGAGCTGTGATGAACTGTGAGACACTGAAGTAGCGCTCGGCCCTGCCAAGTCCAGCACTCGTGCTCGTAAACATACACTCTGCTATCCTCATCTGTTACATACACGGGGGGCAGGGGAAAAGGGAGGGTTTATATACGAGCCCCCAAACTGAAGCCAAAAGCTGATTAACAAGACCTCTCCCTTTCTTTTTATGAGAAAGAAAAGGTTCGAAAGAGGCTGGGGGGGGGGCGGGAGGTTTGTCCGTGGTCCACTGTACTGCGTCACGTCACTGCTGATGACTGTCAGTGATGGAGAAAGACACAAATGAGAGACATGCTGCCCTTTGCAGTCTAACACAAGAACTACTTGACTCGGCTATCTTCCTCTATGTAATCCCTTCATTTTCTTAGTTTCCAGGACTTTTTCCTTCCACGACTGCCTTTCCACACTCCTGTCCCTAAAGTCTTCTGTGGAGTATCAAAAAATGGTGCTTTGATTCAAAACAAATCAGCGGAGACAGTCTGGATCCACCAGCACTTAGAAGTTTTCCGACCAGGATGATCACTCATAAACACAGTCAGTAGCTAGATTAGCAAGGTAAGGTACACCAGACCTCCCTCTTCCTTTTGGACGCAAGCAGCTGGCTGATCTTAGTTGGCCTGAGGCTTTGTCAGCTGTGATCATACATGCATCTACACTGTAAACTGCTTATGGAAGGAAGGATGTGAGCCTTATGCTGCCTGCGATGGAGAGACAAGTGTGGTGCATTCGGCAGTATAAGCGAGGTTTGGAGAAAAGGCCTTGTGTGTTTGCTGCATGCAGCTGTGGGATGTGAGGTGTGGGATGAGGTAACAGTCAAAAGGCTGCAGGTTAGAGGGCTCCTGCTTGGATCTCTTTCCCTTTGCCTCATACACACACCGCTCAGTTGGCTTGAGTCAGCACCTTCTCAGCGGTTAATGTCATATCAGGCCCCAAACAGTTACAGAGCTTGTTAGTTAAAGCAAAATTAATTGCTATCTAACTTCCCCTTTCTGGAGCTCCTAGCTTCCTTACCTATAAATCCTGTAACAGGAATTAATTAGCCTTTTTTAAATGGAGATTTTTTTTCCTCTTTTCCAAACCTGAGTCTGTCTCATGTGCATGTGCTTGCACGAGCTCCGCAGCCAAGCGGCCCCGGCCCGGGCCAGCGTTTACAATAATGGGAGATCTCATCTACTCTTCAGCTAACATCTTGAGATGGCTCGCTCTGTGTTAAAGCACCCCAGGGGGAAAGGAGTGGGGAGGAGGGTGAAAGAGAGAGAGGGATGGATAGATGGAGGGTCAGAGATTCGGCTGAATGTATACACCAGACTGTAATGAAGCAGGACATATGATATCAGCCCGAGGAGCACTGCTGGATCCATGCTTACCTAATGCTTTTAACACATTGAGCCATTTGACTCCAGCCGGCAAGCCAGCAAGTGAGAACGTGTGTGTGTTTCTGTGTGGGAAGGGGGGCGGGGGGGTTGTCTTTATGTGTGTGCAGCACTTGTGTGCATACCAGTGTATGTGTGTGTGAGTACAGATGAGATAAGTAAGTGTAAATACAGTAATTCTAAGAATGAAAAATATAATATAACAGCTCATCAGAGTAATTAATGTGTGTTAAGACGACATGAAACAAATGTTCACTTTCTTTTTTCTCTCTCATGAGTGTCCAACGTCTGTTTTGAAGGTGTGTGCGCATGTGTGTAAAGGAGGTGAAAATCCTCTGGCTTGTCAGAGTTGTCAGCAGGTGTCTGACTATGGGACACAGGGGGATCTGTCCTGAGATGGACGAACTGGGAAGAGAAGAAACATGGGACATGAAAACCCTTTCCAGAGCTGCATTCATTTTGATCTAGCTTCCTCCTTACAGGTGAGGAGTTTAAATAAGAAAATCAGCATCAGGAAGCTTCTAAGTTACAACAGAAAGATAACAGAAGAATTTAAAGAGGGGGTATTATTATGTTTCTTATTTTAAGGCATATACGTATTTAATTTTACAATGCCGGTTTCAGTTTCAAATCTGTAGTTAAAAGTATGTTGGAGGTATCCCCAGGCTTCTCAGCTCAGTCTGCTCTGAACGCCAGGTTTCACACAGTTTTTATCTACATGCTGCACTTTGTGACGTCACAAAGTGCAGCCTCAGCCAATCAGAAGAATGCGGGCTTGTAGGGGCGGGGTTTCTTAAAGGGACAGAGCTGACTGAGTCGTTTCAGGCAGAGGCTGTATGAGGGCCTGGACAGAGCACCAGTGTGAGAAAAATAAGGAGTTTATTAAACTGTAAATTATGCTAAGCTACTACACAGGTATCACAGAGTGAAATATGAAGCTTGGAATTAGCATAATACCCCTCCACTTTAAGACTTGGAGCATGTCCATACCATAGACTGTATAAAAAGACGGACGACATGACAGCTCCCTGAAACTGAAGCCAAAACATTTCGGGCGCCCCCTGCTGACTGGCTGCAGTATAGGTCATAAAGCCCGCCTCCTCCATGTTAACAGATGGGACATGAGTCAAACTATAAAATCAAAATACATGACAAATAATTTTTTCTCAAACATGGTTTCTGTAAGTATAGTTAGTTCTTATCATGCTGATTTACGTCCAAGTGTTCATTTTTCTGACAAGTTTAGTTTTAAGTAGTTATTTGATGCTGTAAAAAGGATGACTGACAGCTCTGTTGACAAATACGGCTCCTGCAGCCGATGTGTTAACAGAGTAGAGGAGGAACGGCGAGAGGAAATCTAACTAAAAAAATCACTAAAGTGATTGAACTAAGTTAAGTGTCTGTTTTGGTTAGCGGAAGTGGCTACGGCAGATCCACCCACCAATCTCTGGTTTCAAATGACATCACCATCGCAAGATGGGAGCTCCTATCACAGGGGCTGTTTTGGCATCAATACCATACCATGAGAGTAGATCATCTTTTTATACAGTCATTGGTCCATAATAAGGGAGATATTACAAGACAAAAGAAAATGTCTTCATCTTCTGAATCTTATGTTACTGTTGGTAAATAACAACTGCACATTACGGCCATTATCTTGTAGATGTAAAACGGACACATGTCAGCATCTAGCTTTGCATATTAAATACTTTCAGAGCAGCCACATTTAATATGAGACTGTACTGAGGCTGTTCGGGGTGGGTAAAGGATGGACTAAGAGAGAGGCAGTAGATTGGAGATGCAGCCAAAGGGGTGGAACTCTACTGGAAGTTCACTGGACAAGACTGGTGGGTAGTTTCAAGATTAGGGCAGAGATATTTTAGCATAAAAAGTTTCTGAAGGTCAAAATGAAGATTTAGGTGGGGCACGTCCACTCTCTTGTCACTGAACCTTGTCCGTCCATAATGGGCAGCTTTGTGGCCAGAGTGAAGGTGGCAGACATGACGTGTAGTTCTCAGCTGGGGAGAGCAGGGGAGGCCCCTCAAACATACAATGAGCTTACACACACACACAGACTATGTATGTATGTACACTACATATAGCAGCTATAGATGGCTGTGCATGGTAAGTCTAGGTTTGCTCTACAATGCAGGCAGAAATGCACACGCCCACACGTGCACTTGTGTCAAAGACATCGCGGAAGGCCAAGGCTTGCTAGTCTTTACACTTGTGATGATCACTTTGAGCTCCAAGCAAAACACCCACGTATACATCCTGTGTGTGTTGACATGCGTGTGTTAATGTGACTCAGACGCACAGACGTTAGTAGCATGTAAGTGACAAACCCTGGAGTGGCTGACTGGTAAAATCATCCTGTGGGATGCTGCAGTAACACACAGGATAATTTGATAATGCCGCTCCGCCATTGGTGTTATTAACTAAATGTCCTCTTGTTCCTTAAAGCGATGATCAACAGACTTCAGCATGCAACTTTCCACACACACACACACACAGACAAGCTGATACTTCTGCAGACAATGGCACCGACAGACGTATGCATGCACGCGCTCAAAATACACGGCCGATCTTCAATCTCGCAGCCTCTTTAAAGCCTCTTTAAGCAGCAGCCCTCCTCCCCTCCCCTCCTTGCTCTCACTGCATTTCTCGACATATGTTTACCATTAAGACTGGCAGGTGTTGTGGGCCTGCCCCTTCTCTCTATTGTTGCCCTGCAGCCGCAGCCAACACGGGGAGGCCTGCAAAAAGGTTACGTAAAAAAAAAAAAAAAAAAGTTAGCTCAAAGGCATGGACGTACTTACTCTGAAAACCTTCAAAATTACTACTCAAACCTGTTGCTTAAGGCAAACTCTGCCTCTTATGTTCTATATGCTCCTCTTTATATACTGTAGACTTCTTGTTACTTGATTTGACGCATATCACCGCACAGTTAAGATGATAATACACTTACTCAGTAGAAAATACTTATTTCTTTTAGGCTTAAAAGCAGGATGTTGGAGGGTAAAAGTTTTGTCCTTTCCACAGAGGAGCTGCTTGTATTGTGTCTTTTAGCGACAACTTTCCATGGAAAAAGAATAAGTAAAAGTATCAAGTTTGTACACTTAATTCTAAATTTAATTTTCTGACTTCAAACAGCAGCTGTCCATCCAGACATATTTGGGCCAGAACATTGTTTAGAACATGTTGCTGGTATATTTCTGTTGGCTCTAGAGAAGGTAATATGCTAGACTTGTTTGGTATATGGAACACTAAATGAAACAACACGAACAAAACAAGCAAAAGTTATCTGGAAATCAAAGCACTGAAAACGAGAGAAGCACACAGGCTGAGAGGGGAGCTGGAGAAAAATCAAAAACAAAGTCAGAGTAGAAAATGAAAGCGTGTATCGGAGTCATTGGTTTACCCCTTCCCCCTCTCTCTCTATCTGCTCTACCTGAAACAGCGCTCTGGTCTTCACGGCCCCGGCTGAGGGGGTGTGTGTGTGTGGGGGGGGGAGTGGTGGAGCTCGGGCCAGGGAAAGGGTTAATGACACATGTCTGGACTAATGGCTCCCAGTGGAGCTATCTGCTGATTCAGCCCCATTACTTCACAAGCATTAAATATGTCTGCCCTGACCGCTCTCTGCACCCCCACCCAACCCGGCTCCCCCAGCCCTAATGTGAGTCAACAACATGCTAATCAGAAGGGGGGGCATGAGATTCTCTGACACTCCTGTCACACTGAAGCGAGCGAGCAAGCTAACGTGCAACTGCTACTTATGTTAATGGGTCAGCCTGAGTTTGTGACCCTGAGAAAAAGCTGCATTTTATGCAGCTTCATCTCTGCTGGTCCTCAGTGTAACATACAATCTACATGGTACATATACAGTGCTGTGTAGCGTACATATAGTAGAGCTTACACTGCACTTAATATTGAGAGCGATCTGAAGCTTAAGTACAAGTTACAACATGAAGTACATATTGTTAGAGGACTTTACATCATAGACAGAGTGTGCCCTGTACTGATGTCATGCAATATAACCAGTATATATGAGCAGCAGTGTGGTACGAATGTTTATCCCAGATCCTATAATTGATATTGAGAAAATTCTGTGATCAAATCAGAACAAAGGAAAGTTAAAAAGTTTAGTCCCTTTAGTTTTTAACATGAGATCTTTTGTGGTATTAGTTCATCACTGTGCTCACAGGCTAGTGGGAGCTAGTGGGAGCCAACCTAGTCCAGGGTTAACAGTCTTACATAAATCAGAACAGATGGCAGACTCTCTGCAAAGCCAGCTGGCCTCAGTTTGCCTGTGTGTCTGTGCGCAGGACAGGACCTGGCAGTGCAGGTACAGAGTGTAACTCCCTGCACATAATAAACACATAACACGTGTCTGAGTGTAATGGACACTAGGCATATACAGTCAAGTATGAAATGCTGACACAAATCTTCTCCTCGGAGATAAAAAACCCTTCTCAAAGCCATTCTGCGAGATGACAAATTGTTTGAGAGTGAAACTAGCCATTTGTTTGGAGGAGAGGAGGAGGCACGTTTTGGATGAGGGTTCATCAATCTCTCGCCAGATTAGGAGGCCTTGTAAAAGTCAGCTTGCACTGACCCCTTCATGGGGGAGGGGGTTAGCTATTAGAATAAACTGGGTCTGTGTCCAGGCCTGGTCAGACGTGTGTGAACTAGAATTGAAAACGATCCGTATCACCGCAAAATTTCTAGAGATGATAGTGTTATTATGAACCAAGCTACGTGTAGATGAATGTTATTACTCTGGTTATTTTTACCCCCTGTATCAACTGACATACTATCATAGGGAAAGACACTGAGAGTAACACACGCACAGACACACAGTCACCACTCAAACATCACCGGGATGGTGCTGACCACCTTGATACAAGCCTTTGATCTAAATGCAACTTTACTCAAGAGAATTCATTGTGTTCACTCTTTGATGCACTACCTCGGTTAAGCCTTTAAAGATAATTGCAAAAAATAGCTATTTAAAGCTCCTGTGAGGAGTTTTTTGGTGGTTATGAAACAGACTGAAATGAATTCTGATTACTCTATATGAGCTACAAAAGCAAACCAGACCATTAGGAAGAAGATTGATTATTTTTACAGAGTTATTTTTAATGCCTGAAACTGCTGGCGAGGGGGGTAGGTGTCAGATAAAGCAATTAACTGCACGCTGCTTTTGTTTACATTCTCCAGAGCAAACATTTACAGTGAGTGATAAATATGACTGTTAGAGAAAGCAGGGTGAGATGTTTTGTACAAAATCACCACTTAAGCATGAACAGGACAAAATGAGCAAAGAGATAAGAGGTACGGCTTTGTCCACAGGGGGCGCCAAAATCAAGACAAACTGAAAGTTCCTCACAGGAGCTTTAAACTACCAATGTAGCCTATAAACATGACTGGATTACCAACAAGGAAAAATATTAAATTGCCACAAAATTAGATGACTAAATTGAAAACTTGTTAAACTGATAACTTTTATTAAATTTTTAAAGTTGCCTATTTGTCTGGACAGTATTTCCTCGTAACAACACAAACCAAAAGTTCCTCACAGGAGCTTTTGGGCCTGTGTCCACTAACACCACCAATTTCAGAGCGCTTCTAGTTGCTAGGTTACGAAAGTTGTCTGGCGGCATTTCCGCTTCCCTCGGTAGTCATCATTCAGTCAGTTTTAAATCGCTCTGTATGCTTAATATTTGCTTTAATTCAATAAAATTGTTACTAAGAAAACATAACATAGGAATAGTTTCCTGGCATTAGCAGCAGCTCTAGACAGGAAATTGTGCCCGAATAAAACAAAATGTTTAGCTTCTCCTTCGCCATTGTGGTTGACAAAGTTGTTATCTGAAGTCCCTCCCCTTCTTAATTTTGATTGGTATGTGAGGGAAAGGTGACATTTACGAGCGCGGCGGTGTTCCAAAAGTTGAACTATTATCAACTTGGAGAGCTGGGAGCGCAGCGACAAAAATCAGCTGACACCGAGGGCGTTTGCGCTGAGAACGCTGAACTGCTTTGGTTTGTATAGAAAATAGGTGCTGCAAGCACAAAAAACGCAGTGGACACAGACCCTTTAGGAATTTGTGAGGTTGCAATTGCAAGAATTTTAATATAAACATAATCAGTCCTTGACTCCAAATAAAGCCCCCTGCAAATTAAACCACACAGAAGTGTGCTTTATCTATGCAGGCTTATAATTCCCCACAAAGTTTCTTTATGAGGGAAAACAGGAAGGCTGAGGAATTGCTGTGTGTACAAATGACACACAATGCACAGTGCAGCATAACCTTCAAATTGAATCTTTATTCTTCGTAGTGTTATAAAGTTATGGCCTGTAACAAAACATAATGTCTATTTGCAACTGTTTGAGTGCCCATTATACACTAAGTGAACTCACCAGCACTTAAGAGTATTTTCTCTGCCTGCTACACAATAAATCATTTGCATTCCCTGACTGTGCAATAACACACAATAACTACGGCTATCGTGTAAGCCCATTTCTAAACATAGGCCAGTAAGAGGAACGCTGCAAATCTCTGTATTGAAATACCCACTTGGCTCGGCTAAAGAGATACAGAGGCTGCGCCTGGGACGAGTGTAGAGTGGCACAAGTTGGAGCTTTGGCAGTGCGAGGGAAAACGGAGAGAGAGGGGGCGGGTGAGTGAGGGGGGGAGCAAGACAAACTAGAAGATACGAGAGAGAGAGAGAGAGAGAGAGAGAGAGAGAGAGAGAGAGAGAGAGAGAGAGAGAGAGAGAGAGAGAGAGAGAGAGAGAGAGAGAGTAATGATCTACACATGGTTTCATGCTGGAGCCTCAACATAGTAACCATAGACACATGCTGGGGCCTCCTGGGACTCATCAGTAGGGCACAGCTGTGAGCTGGACAGCAGAATTCTATTAGCACCAACTATGCACACATGTGCTTGCAAACACACACTCACTCACAGGCGCGCGCACACACACAGGTAATTTTGGTTTTTGACTGTGTTTTGGCATGCTACAGCTGGAACATCACATAAGACCATTTACTCTAATGCAGCCAAACTTTCTGGCCTGAGGTACCCCCACAGCTCTGTCAGATGAATTTATGTACCTCTTCATTGATTCCCACCTATCATGTGTTAAATTTAGATCACTAGTGATTCTATGAAAACAGCTTTTGTTGAAGCTTATTATTTCAAACATTTATCCATTACTCTAAGCTAACTATTTCAACAATATAACCATTACTTTTCACTAATGATTTCAATCGTTTCGCCAATAACTTTCTGTTTCAACAGTTAAGCCAATTAAAGTAATAATCTCAAAGATTTTCACGTAAATAAATGTCTGTTAAGTCACTATCTATCACAGAATGAGGTAGCACAATGTTGATTGAGCCTGTGGCCCACAGACGAAAGCCTTTGCATTTGCAGTATTACACACTGGTGGTCTGTGGCGACTTTCGCAGGAAAAAATCACAAGTTAGTGACGCGTTTTCCATCAGCCAGCAGTGGTTGGTCTGCTAGAGAGGGTAGGCGGAGCTAAGCGGCTAAGTGTTGCCAGTAAACAGTAATCTACTATGGCTGAACAAACAAAGAAAAGATCGATGACTACAGATACAACTTCAAAAATAAGTGAAAATCAAAAGACAAAAAGACAAAAAAACTCATTTGACGCTCAGATGAAAGCAAACAGTCTAAAAAGGAAAGTGGACCAACCGTGGACGTCACACATGCGACACTGTCTGGATATCGGGGAAGTGTGCTCCCGCAATTACCGTTTATCATCATAGGTGGCGCAAAAGAGAACGAAACTGAGACCTTAGAGATTGCAACTTTAATTCAACGTTTATAGCAATTTTTTTAGAACATTTATCCATTACTTTAACCTCCTGAGACCCTGCATCCTCATACGGGGACATTACATTTTGGCTTCACAGCACCATAATAATTAATTCTGCGAACCTTTGGTCTCATTCATAGACACTTTGTCCATCACCCTATGGTCACAAAAGCAAATTGCACTGATCGGTGTACATTCAAGATGGCCTTGATCCCGACCAAAATGTGTTGCAGTCGGCCTCTACAGAACAGAACAGAACTCTACTCTACTACAAAACTCAACCAGGTACAAAAGCTCTTCAGATTTTATGATTGAAACTTGTTTATTTAATGCGTATTAACAGTTGTAACATGATATGGCAGACAAATTTGACTAATTTTATCAATAGCAACAAGCTACAACACCGTTATACACGAGGTACTCACATGAGGACTTGGGACTTTTTCAATGTAACACAAAGACAATTCTTAGGTTTTGTACTTATTAGGTCCTATTAATCCCCAAAAGGTAGGAGAAATTAAAAATGCATACCAAAAAAGCTCGGGTCTCAGGAGGCTACGATAACTATTCAACTGTTTTCCAACCTACTCTGCCACTGGTGGCAGAAATACATTTTCCTGGTTTACACACAAGTTGAAAGGTCTGTGAAACTGTTGCCTGTGGATTTAAATAACTTTCTTTGAACACCCTTTGAGACACAAAGGGTGTATTTTGCAAGACACTCCCAACTTCCAAGCAACCCCCCTACACTTCTCTTGAATTAGTTATGTAATACCTGTTGATAAAAGCTACTCTAAATTTCTGCTACTCTTGGCTCTTGGTATCGCCGTGAGCACCGGTTACAGAAAAGGACACATTAAGCTAAGTGCATACACAAGTACTGTATATACTTGATGACAGGCCTATAACTCTTTTATTGAGGCAAACATATATAACAAATTATACCAAATGAAGGAGCCAGTTAATAAATTAACAATGTGAAAGTGCGCCGTTCTGATGTATGTCGAAGCCAGCAGAAGGGGGGGAGGAACCCTAGGGTGCAGCCAAAATTAAACCCTTTCAAATCATCCTTTTCTGGACCTTGGTCCACTGCCTCCAGCCCGGCCCTCGTCCTCAATAACAGCCCTTAATGAACTCTGGGTTGGCAGTAAAGCTCGAAGTGATACCCCAGTTACACACATGCTCTGCTTTCACTCATTTGTGTGCACCACCGAAGCCCTTTATTTGCTCCCTGCCTTCGTCACTCACTATCACGCTTAATCCTTATACAATTTCTCTCCCTCTTTCCTCTCTTCCTGCTTCTTTCTCTCCGCGAGTGTGACATGTTTGTCTAGCTAGTGGAGGTAGTGATTTAGTGCCGCAAAGAATGATGACTCTGCCAGAGGGGCTGGCAGGGCACTGTCTCACTGTCATACGCTTACTCCAGCTGCGGGGGGAGGGAAGGATGGAGGGGTGGAGAAGCGAAGAGAAAAAAAAAAAGGGAGAGGGACAAGAGCAGCGAGAGAGAAGGAGAGAGAGAAACTTGAGGGAAAGAGAAACCACCGTCTTTTATGGAGACCAATCCTCCAAGCCTCACTGCCTAGGCCAACTTTACAGGATATATTGGACAGTTCCACACTACCCCGCCCCCCACCCCTCCAACTGCTCTCTTTTCTCAGCTCTTTTTCATGCTCCCCTCCTTTTTGGTTTCCAACAAGGCGAGCCTTTAGCCGAACTCTGGAGAGGTGTAAAAGTATTACCATGTCAACAAGTGCCTTTTACTCTAACCCACTTTACGCACACAGGCACCGGCTCTCTCTCTCACACACACACTAAAAAAAATTGGGGTCAATCATCTGCAAGAACGACCTTAGTATACACTGTTCCACAGAGTGTGCCAGAATAAGTTCAGCAACACAGAAAACCGAAGCCTGTTCGGCACAAAGGACCTGGAATACAAAGGAGAAACCATTATCCTCACAGGATAGGGAAGCTAATGAGCTCCTTGGGATGATAGATTAAGTCTACATGTAAGTACTGCATCCTACAGCCTGATGCTGTTCACACACTCCAAACTAGGCTTTAAGGCCTGGCCATCTCATTTCAAGTGTGTAAAAAGGAATCATTACAATTATTCCGATAAAAACAAAGAGAGAGATGAAGGGTGATAAAGACCCCGATTGCCCTCTCAGAGAGTTGTGGTCTTTTTCTACCAGTTCAGAGTGTATGAAGGCAGCCGGCTTACGACAGAGAGGGAGAGTGCAGAGAGCAAGAAATAGCACGCAAAAGCACAGATTTGTAAGAGAAGGGAGGGAGGACGGGAGGGAGGGGTGAAGCAAGTGGGGAGAGAGAGAGGGAGAGAGGGAGAGAGGAGTAGCCCAGCCCAGTTGCCTGGGGAGAAAACTGCTCTGCTGCTGACTCAGGACTCTCTTTGTTTGACAATGCTCCCTCGCTCTCCCTCTCTCTCTCTCTCTCTCTCTCTCTCTGACACACTCTCAAACTTACTTGTCTTTTTTTAAACTCTCACTCACCATCTTTTCTCGTGTGCACATGCTCTCTGTCAGACTTACGTCAGTAAATTCACTTCGACTAACTTTTTTACTTTACTCCTGTTTAACCCCCTACCGTGTTTTTTTTAAACTCCTCTGTATGTCCCACTTGTGCTGCCGTTTTTGTTCTTTTACATGGCTTTTTTTTCTCGACTTAAATATACAGTACTAAACGTCCCCTTCTAGTGTGATTAAAACAGATAAAGGCTTGCAGGCTAATAAATCTACAGTGGTTTCTTTTGCCTTTCCACGCTCCACTAACAGTGGTTCACAATCAGGATCAGAACTCTGGGCTGTTTTATTCTCTTCCAGCAGCGGCAGTTTCCAGATGTTGGCTGGCTAGTGGTTGGCAGAAAGCTGCCAGCGGTGGCTCAGGTACTGTATACGCTCCCTAATGATAGAGGGGGAGAGCTGTTAGAGGGACTCATTGAGAAGACAGGGAAGCCTAAGGCCTGGCAATGAGGGAGGAGGTGGCATGAGAGTCTGAAGTATAAAGAAAAAAAAAGGCCACAAGAAGACTGGCAGACTGTCGGACAGTCAAGAGTGATAGACTCTCTGAGAGAAAATAATGGTTGGCAGCTATAAGGATGGCAGACAAAGATCCTATAGAAAGTGAGGCTGCACGTTAAAGAGGGAAGGGAGGAGAGAGAAAGAGAGAGGAGCGATGGTGATTCCAGCTGGACATGGACCCATTTCCCAGAGTGGCAGTGCTGAGCAAGGCTCACAAAGACCCTAAGGGGACCCCCTGGACTCAACCAGAAAAAGAGAGGGAGGTAAAGAGGGCCCAGGGGAAGGCATGAGGGAGCCAAGAGGGGGGGGGCAGTGATAAGCACGAGGTAGTCCAACACACCCTGACGCGGGGAGGAGGGAGGCATGTGCAGCAGAAGGAGGAAAGATACAGAGGGATTTTCTACTTGTGCAGAAAATGGGAGAATGCCTGTTTGTATCTCAACAGAAGGAAAATAATGTAGCTCAGTATCCCACTTGAGTCCGCTCAGGCTCGCTGTTAGACCAACATGCTGGCAACAAAGCACTCAGGATGGATAGACAGATAAGGGAAGAAGAGAATGTTTTTCAACACAGCGGAGTTGGCAAAGGAAATCACAGATAATAAATCATTGATTGTCAGGATTGTGGGCCCTCAGGCGATTCTATAAAATAACAGGCGATGTCATGAAGTTGTTACCAGTGGTTTTACACTTTTATAAACCATGCTTGCAAAACACATCACTGCCTTTATGAAGAATCAATTTGATAAATGATTTATGACTCGTCCTCTCCCAAACCTTGTGAGGGTGACAGCTGTTATCTTATTGCGGTAGGAAAACTGCAAGGAAAGATATTTTATGTATTATACATGACAAGTCAGTGAGAAATAGGGCTCAGCCTGACTAACAGCCAATTAAAACCCATCTAACTAAGTTGCCTGTGGTTATGAATAACCATCAATTGGGGGAGTAGAAAGAAGAGGGGGTGGAGAGGAGATGTATACTGGCTTATCAGCGGGAGTGTGACAGGAACCTGGATCGTACCAGAGCTAAGCTCAGCCACGTCTTCAGGAGACAAGCAGAGGGAGGGGAGGAGTGATCACAAAGTTCAATGAGGCCTGGGTCTAAGGCCACGTTCAGATCGACATCAGCCCTGCTTGAAAAAAACGCAGGCTGCATCATTCATTTGAATGAGTCCAGACTGGAAAAAGTTGACCCAGGCTCAACTTTTGCCACAACGCGATGTGATGTCATACAGCGAGGCGCATGCGCTGTTATGACGCCAGGCTGTTTGAATGCCTGCTAAATCCTGAATGAGCATCAAACAAAACAAAACGGGAAGTGGGAAATAATCATGCTTTGAAGTTGTGTTAAAGAACTCTTGATTATAAGAGTGTGCCCTGCTTATATGACCTTGAGCAATAAACTTCTACAAGCATCCGGGTGTCTGTTTTTCCTGTTTAAAAGTGGAATTTTCTCTTCATTGAACATTAAAGTTGCTGAAACTCAGACCAAAGAAGCATCTGAGGAGCTTAAGTATCATTAAAACCGGATTTGTAATCCAACCCGTGCCAGTTAAAAAAAAACAAATATTGTGCAGGTTTTCAAAACGCAAAAGCAAGCAGTTATTACATTTCTAAATGTGAGCATGGGTGTACAGTGGGAGAGAGAAAACAAGCGCAGAAAGGGGGGGAGAGAAAAAGAGGGGGAGGCGGGGAAAAAGAAGGGTGCTCGCCTGGCACAATGAGTCCTACTTGTTAGCCAGTGACAGTGTCAGGGATCGTGACAGGGTCCAGACGCTAGACACCAGCTGCAGCGCCTCGTAAATAGACTGCTGTCTCGCAGGCACATTTGCACGGCAATGGTTGCACACACACGCACACACACACAGACACACACAGGCATGTGGGCACATGCATATACTATGGCAGGCACACAGACAGACACTGACTTATTGTCTCTCCCAAATCTTGTAAAAAGGGACAGTGAACCTCTTTGTGCCTTGTGTCCTGTTAAAGCTCCTGTGAGGAGAAAATGCACTCCACGCACAAGAACTCAACAACATTGCTATGAAAATAATTAAATATGTAGTAATAATTCAATCATGCATTCAATAAGAGCTAATGTTGATGCTTTATGGTTGGACAAAACAGAAGAAGCTGTGTGTGCAGGACGCTTTCTGGAACTACAAGACTGATCTTTTGCCTCAATGTAAACTTTGTGTGTGTGTGTGTCTGTGTGTGAGTATGTGTCCCCCCCCTCTACGGTGATAATGAGGGGGGGTAACACACTACATCTGCCCTGTGGTGTGCAGAGGGAGAAAATGTGGAAGAGAAAAAAAATAATAATAAAGAGTGGGAGAGAGTTGAGAGTTTAGGGCGAGAGGCGAGCCGAGCTAGACGGGGAGGTGAAGGGGTTAAATGCGCGGGGCTGATCCTGCTGAGCCAGCAGCAATACGTTAAAGTGCAAGGTTTCATTGTAGCAGATACAGAATGAAACTCCTTCCCATTAGTCACGCTAGTAACTGAAAAGACTCTTCGCGCTGCTTAACCCTTTCTGCGCCGCAAACAACCCGCAAGCGACAACACAGGTAGAGCCTCCGTGATTGGTCGACGGCTTCTGTGTTTGTGTGTGTAAACTCACAGGCACAATGAGATAACAGTAATTATAGAACAAGTGTGCATATGTGTGCGACTCTCTCTAACGTGCTGCACGAGTGTCTGAACTCGCACATAGAAAGCGACAAAAATGGAGTGACCTTTGAGGGGGGATTTTCTTTTTCTTTTCCTCTGTTTCTCTTTCACCCCCCCCCCCCCCCCCCCCCCATCCTCGTCTTGAGCAAGCCTCCCACGCCACGCTACAGCACACACTGTCTCCGAGGGGCTTAGGGAGGAGAAAGCAAGCATACCCTTCCTCCAGTTAGAGCGGGGCAGAACCATAATCATCGTAATTATCATCATCATCACACTGCCTTAACCGAGACACACCACAGCAAAGCAAGTGGTGCAATGACAAAACAATGGAACAAACCAACCGCGTAAACAAACCCATAATGAGAGGGCGTAAGGTGAATCGGGTCATTACAAAAAATAAGGAGCAAGTTGTTCTCAGTTCTGTCGGTTACAGTTGTAACAGGACAATATTTTTGTTTACGCAGAGGAAAGGGATACAAGCTGGCGTCCTTCAATAAAAGGATAAGGTATTTCCCCAGTCTCCATTAAAATGTTCATGCTCTACACATATTAATGTAACTGCTCAGAAACACACTCAAACACACCTTACCCCTCTAGAAAAGACATATGTGTTGGCTCAGACCTCTCTCCAGTCCATTTGTTTTAGTGCTCCAGAAAAAAAAAGCCATTTGATCCTAATTAAATCAAAATGGAGCATGAAACGCCTGGTGTTCGGCAACACAAAAACCCAGCCCTGGCTGTTTGTTTTCATTACGACAGCTCTGAAACGGCAGTACACTGACATCTCAGAGTAAACTGGAAGAAGCCCTAAACGTCCCATGAGGTCAGAGCGGGGAACAAGTAATATTGTTCCCCGGCCAAACGCTCAGCAATAATAAAACAACAATTACCATTCATCATTCTCTCATTTCCCCTCTCATTACAACTCCAGTTACCATCAGCACCAGGTAACGGGAACATGTGGCAAGCAGCCTAATGTGGTTTACAGAGATGAACAATGTATGGAAACCATACGGCCTGTAGTGAGCTACACAAAATAAACCATGCTGCCCTGGAAAAGCTGACAGTGTGCCGCAGATACTGTATGTTTAAGGGGAAAGAACATGACGGATCACAAAGCATAAACGTCAAATTGTTGGATAAGAATAAACAAATAAAACACCCAAAACAGAAGCTTAGCATATGTGGAAAGTACATGGAGCCAAAGCTCCAGTTCTGTGCAGGAACATGTCCTCTAGCATGCCAAATGCTGTGAACATACTTGCTTTTTGCATAAAGTTATACCCACCTGAAAAGCAGCTCTGACAGGGGATTTTTATTGTTTGTATTTTGGCCCTTTAGACCTGCATATGCAGAATGTTATCAGCAGAAGTTGAACCAATGAGGAGACGCCTTTCATTGATATGACATGGTTCAACTTTTAAAAGAATGAAAGCACTTGTTACCTTGACACGCAATTAGCCATCACCCCTTAAAAACCTTTGGTCATGTGTGAAAGGGGTTTTAGAGTAAGGATGTCGAATTGCATTGTTAATGCAAGAGCTTTGTGAGTGCACTTGTAGTGATAGGACTGTCTGGCTGCAAGAGCCCAGCAATATTGGTATTACAACTGATATTACAATCAAATTAAATAATCAAAATTTAAAGAGATTTATCGCCTCAGTAAACTTTCTGCTTAAAGGAGCAGTACGCCCCTGGAAAAAGCCACTCTCAGTCAAAGCTGGTGTTCTCTGTAATCGGGAGAAGCAATAATATTTGAAATTGGCGCCATAGCTGTGGAGAAAGTTGTACAAAAAGCTTGTGGGTTTCGCCCAGTCTACATTCCTACAACACCCAGCGTGCATTGCGCCCCTCCCTCTGAATGGAACGGCCAAGCAAGAGACCTTGGAGTGAAATATTACTGTTTCGCTGCAGGCAATGGCTCAGAGCGGTACAGAAATACGACGAGAATATACCGGTGGATCGTCTAAAAAATCTTCAGGTCTGCAGTCTACATTTCAAACCTTTTGATTTTGAACGAGACATGACATCGGAGGCGGGCGTCCTAGATTGAGGAAGTGTAGTTTAGCGAGCTGCCTGGCCTCCACCAGACGACACGTTTTACGTAGTCAGACGGAGGTTTTCCAGGGCCCATTGGAGAAGCGGATAGCATCCTCCAAAGGCACAGAGCGAAATTGTATTTTTTCCGACCATAAAGGAATTAGTTTCCCATAATAGCATGATAGGACTGAGGTTGAAAATCAGCGCACTGGCCCTTTAAGTACAAAGCTGCTGCAAAATCTTGCAGTTGCTACTTCTTTTTGCTTGTTTTTGGCAATAACTTCCACATGTCCACTAAGAACAGTTTCTACTGCTGCTAATTACTAACATCCCATTTAAGGGATCAAATATTGATGGGAAGTAAAAGGCTGTTTTTCTTACTCCAGTCTTGTCACAAAGCCGCAGAGTGTTGAAGGAGCCCGCAGCAAACACCTCTCCATCCGGCGCCCAGGACAAAGACGTTACCGGGTAGTCATGTGACGACGACGAGTACAGCAGGCGACCAAAGCTGTCCCATACCTGTTGAGGAAGGACGTTATTTGAAAGCAAAAAACATCAAAACAATTCCCTTAGCGTCTAAAAGCATACACACCTTATATTTACAGTCTTCTCCACCTGACAGTATGAGGTCATTGACTGAATTCCAGTCCACCTTCAGAACAATGCCATCGTGGGCCTTCCACTAGAGAGAGACAGAGGGAGAGATAGAGACAGAAAAGAGAGTTTTAGGTCAAAGTAACAAAACGATGCCTAACGTACATACCGTCTCCTTAATCGTAGAATAGAGAATAAAAGATAAAGACAAGCAGGATAAGCTGCAGAGAGAGTGGCATTTATTCTTGGTTATGTTTCTCAAATGTTTCATATCAGCCGAACAAAAAGATGACTCATTACATGATGTGTGAGAGTGTAACAAAGAGCAGAAAGCCTGTCGCCAGCCTTATCTTACCCCTCTCCTATCTTGTTCCTGCTCTCTCTACGTGCCCACACTTTCTTTTCTGACTCGTGCCCAAGGGAAACACAAGTAAATACATGCACAAGTTTGTTGTTTGCATCTGTCTCAGTGTCAGGGGTTGCAGAGGTAAAACAGTAAAATCATTTTGGGGTCCTTCACACAGAGCACTTTGTCACACCCCTGTCAGAGCCAGGCAATGTAAAACCACTCAATGCTAACCCTGGTTGGCTAATGCATGTTGACCCATTCAGATTGAGAGACCACACAGGTTCTACTCGCATCGCTGCGTTGGTCTCCAGGGGGTCTCACAGAGAGGTGATGAAGCTGGATGTATGTTTGTGTGCGCTTGTGCCTGCACATGCCTGTGTGGTAATAATTGAGGGAGAGCAAAGGGTTGAGAAGGCGCACATTAAACCCTCCACTGTTTATGTAAGGTCCCCGGCGCTATTCAGCTTCAAGTACAATAATAAACAAAAGTATACATGGAGAAGAAAAAATACTCACAAGTGTGCAAAGGTCTTCAGTGATGCACACTTCATTAATGCAGTGCATTCAAAGACGTAAATCTATTGAATTTGTATCCCTTTTATAGCCTTTATATAGGAATGCAAATGAGTGAACCTCATGTTTAATTTAAAGACCAAGGGCTAAGCTATGTCAGGACACAGGATAAATCAAATCCAAGCAAAATCCACACAGGCTATTCAAACTGTTACTTAAAGATAAAGAGATTAAGTTACTTTGTCACAATACTATTGGAACTTATAGTGTCCACAGTAAGTTATATCTTTCCCAAGCTTCCTGTTAAAGACCAGCAGTCATGTTTTAAGACATATAAAATGCTCTGCTTGAAATAATAAATTGTGTCTCCTTTCGTAAAATTACAGCCGAAAACAAAACACGTCTCTCCCATCATTTAGTGGAAACTTGTTGAAACTTAGCTAGCTTGAAATTGAGTAATTAGTAGCAGTAACGTTAACGTTGGTAGTGAGTGGTAAGTTTGCAAAAATGACAATGCGGGCTAGAGCTGGCTCGCGCATCGCCGAAGTGGTTGCCATCGGTTGCACATAATGACATGCATAGCGTCACCCCGTCCATTAACAGGATTGGCTCTTTAGGTTTGTGACTTTGTTCAGCCTGTCCTTGGTACACTGCAATTTAAAAGCAGATAGGCCCAGCAATGGCGATGACTGCTTATGTTGTCCCTGATATGTGGAGATGTTTACTCGGTTTAAAGCTAGATTTTCACAGGACGGGGTCTTTAAAATGTGCAACATACAGAATCAAATAGCAATCTGCTTGCAATTTCACAGGTACTTTAATCAAATCTTTTTCCTTATCTTTTTAATCTTTCTATTTAGAAAACAATTCAGCCTGGACAGATCATTAAATTGTTACGCTCTAAATGATTCATGTAGAAGCTGCTTTTTTAAAATTAATTTCAAGTAAACAATTATAAATTTTTAATCTTGAACAGAGTTTGTTACAAAGTTATATATTTTAATATTAAAAGTGACCCATGTAGATTTTTTTACTCTTAAAAGAAAACATAAAGTTCAGGTACCTGTATAACTTTGGAGCTGGGTTGCAGAGGCTTGATGACTAGCTGTCGTCCTGATGTGTAGAGGATTCTGTCTGAATCTGGACCCCAGGCCACCGAATACACAGGAGACCCTGAAGGACATGGAGAAACACAGGTACAAAGATTATGCGGTCTTGTATTAGTCTCAAGGGATGAGCAATGGCTTGGGCTAGAAAACATTTAAATTAAATGTGAATTATTTCCTTCTCTTTTTGACAAACTACGACTTGTATGACCACCAGCTCAAGGACACAGCAAAGATAGTTCCTCCTCTTAGAAAGTATCAGATTCCCTCAGAAATCTCACCTCACTCAGCCTATGCAACAGCACTTAGCTTGCAGGCACACCAGCTGAGAAAACCAGACGAACCTCAACAGTATATGCACAAGTGGATGTGTGTGCGCTTTCCTGCACATGTGTGAGGGAACATGTGTATGTGTGAGTATGAATTGGTTTGTGGCTACGCACGTGTGAAGGGGAGAGGGCCTGACATTTAACCCCACTCCAGGTGCATGTGGTTTCTCACAAATGCCAACGAGTCACATGATCTAAATCTGACAAAGGCAATGAGGAAGGTTGAGACATGTTCCTCCCTCTCGCTCGCTCACTTCGTACCTCCTTCTAGAGCTCTCTTAAAATGGGTCAGAATACCCAAAGAAGAGTGTGTGTGTGTGCGTGTGTGGATTTGTGGGCTCTGAAGAGAAGCAACACCTGCAGTGGTGTGAGTGCCATGTGGAGGATAATGCGTCTCCGTGGTAATGCGACCAAATCCAGGTGTTCTACAAATCTGTGTGCCTGTTCAGCAGCTCAATCTCCAAACAGCCACCTGAGGAAAAATGTTCCTACAAACCGGGGCTGGATGGATTACCGTTTCCCTGCCAGGTTTTCCACATCACCCGTCATTCAGCAGGAGTGTGCCATCCATTCTCCCCAGAAGCCAACTTTCACCCCCCCCTCCCCATCTTTTTTTTGCTGTCCCACATCTGAGACGAAACGTTTAATAACTCAAAGAGCATGATGAATCAATTAATAAGTAAGCCATCTGTAATGTGAATGCTGGATAGAGAAATGTATCATTAGGAGTCTTTTTTATGGCTTTTAATAAAACTCCCTTCCTATAAAACTGTGAAACTTTATGGAGTTTTGAATAAAAAAAACTGGAGCTTTTGGTTGTACTGAGCAAAATTACATCCTGATAGACCCAACACTTACACACACACACACACACACGTGTTCGCACGATCGCACAGCCAAGAAGAGAGAAAAACACTTCCTCCTTGATTGTCATTTAAATGATCTGGCTAGAGTTAAAAGCCTCAAAGCTAAAGCAAACATTTTTAATGCTAGCATAATATTACAAAATGTAGAATGAAAGTCAGAAGAGGAAGAACAAACAACATAAAAGGAAAGGTAAGTTATTTGCCATCTGGGACGGAGTGTAAAGGGTGATTACTTCGAGGCTGGTGTCAATGAGGAGCCACATGAGAGGGTTAACTCCTCTGTCTAAATCTGTGTTGCATCATACTCTTATATTGCATTTAACTTTATTCTGGCAATTACATTTAATACTGGCATTTATATTTAAATAACCATAGATCCACTTCTCAGCATTATCTTATTGTATTTAATGCACATATTTGATTTTTCTTACTTTTATTAATGAAGTATTTCTGATTCTGATGTTTGTCTCTGTCACAAGCGGCACTCTTTAATCCAAAGGGTCCAAAAGCAATCAGTGTGTCCAGTGTTTGTGTGTGTGATATAGAGAGACAGAGAGGATGCAATTGATGTCAGTATGTCGTGTTTACTGAATGCCTGCAGCTGGTTGGTCAGTGACTGGCTCCTGCTGCTGGCTGGCATCGGTTATGGATGTGTGCTCGCATTGGCCTGTGTGAACTCAGATTGGGTCTTTCTCATATTATTGTTCATATTCTGTGAATAAAGTTTCATATTATATAGTGAGGCGTAGACTATAGCCTCTATAGATTTGTGCAAAAAAATAGGTTTCTCCTTGCTGATATAACAGCAGACCAGACTGTGAACAATGTCCCAGCTTCTATGTGAAGCTTTCTATGTTCAAATGAGTTCTAGTGTAAATGCATTGGCTTAAGGCTGAAAAATGTTTGAAATTCTACATATGGTAGCTTTATGTCGATAAATCAAAAAAATTATAAATGTCTGAAGAATAAGTGTTAAAAGTTTACAATCTACTTCTACTACGTTGGTTACCCGCTTACTAAATATACAGAAAGACCTGCTATTCTGTTGGTCTTTTTATAACATCCCAAACAACCTCAATCTTAAATGTCAAAATGATACAGTGTTGTGTTTCTGTCTCCAGGAAATCATATTTAGACACATATAAAAAGTGCACACACGCTGGCTTGCAGAGACTACGTTGAAATGATTAAACAGGCAAAAGTTTCAAGCTGCAAAGGCACAGAATTACTGTTCCTAAGCTACAGCTAATGAGGTTTGCTGGCTACAGCTGTCCTTTCAGGCAGTGAAATCAATGATCCTAAACTTTCACCTCTATCAATAAAAAATCACATCTGCTGCTGTTTTAAAACTGGACTCTTTCAAAAATTGTTATTTTGATATGAACAAGTAGTACAAACAAATGGGCCACAGCAGCCTTTTTTTGTCAAAAGGGTGAAGAAGATGTGTGCATAACAAATGGATGTACTCCTTATCTTTATTTGGATAGCAGTTTCACAAAAGCTCAATGAACGAATACTGAATGTAGCTTAAATTCAGTGAAGTAAAGGTTCTTCAGCCTTACCTTGGCTGGCCAGGGTTGAGCGCAGCATCCCACTCTTTGACCAGATCTTGATCTGTCCATCTTCTCCAGCTAAGTAACCAGAGAAACAGATTCAATGTTTGTCACATATGTGAGATACTGGAATTTAATTAACACAATTCTAAATCTATATTTGTAGCAGGTTGATTGAATTAGAATTAGTTAAATGGCAATACAACGATGCATTCTCCTGTCAGCTTTACCTGTGATGAGAGCAGTCCCATCGTAGTTCCACCTTCCTGCCAAAACAGCTCCTTTGTGTGCTTCAACACTCTTCTCAATGCGCCCTATCTTAGAGGCCAGGTGGAACTTCCCTGTACAGAAACAAAAAGAGGCTTACTTTGTGGCTACACTCTAGCCCCGCGTGAATGTGGGTGTTTACAGTCTATCATTAAGGAAGCAGTAGTGTCTGCTGTTATTCACTAGCTACTGCGTGGATGTCATCTTATATCAAGTACATAAGAGACCCCGGTTTCATCCTGTAAATGTGAATGATTTAGGTTGCTGCGTCAGGCAATCGAGCTGAACATTTTTTTATGTCAAGTCCAAGAGAAGAATATTGCAACACAGCTCTGTTTTCTCCTACAATCTAAATTACAAACCTATTTCATAAAGCAGATGACTAAAACTAAATGGATTCTGTTGGGTGAATTAGGGCAATTTTCTATCTGCTAGACTTGCAGGGTGATCAGGCATGGAGACAGTTATTGAAGAGGTAAGCCTAACGTACACTTTGTGGCAGTGTGTATTAAAAAAATACTGAATGTTCTATGTAATTTCTGTTGGCTTGAAAGTGCAAATCAGCACGCTGCTGGTCTCTCCCATTTCTAAATTTGGACGTCCCAACAAAAGTGCATGTTACTGGTCCAGCAGGAGAGACGTTTTTTTCATTAGCACGTACAGTATACTCACAACAGTCCTTATCAGTGTAGCCAAAACATTGTGTGTGTGTGGTGCTTTAGTGCATAGATTTGTTTGTTTGCTTGTTAACTCGGAGGTGGTTTTTTAACGATATGTCAACAAGAAAGCATTATAACCCTTTGCTATTTTACGTCCATATATATATATATACGGTTTGATGATACGTCTGTGTGAAATGTATTATGACCCTGCATTGTAAATGAAACTGACGGACGGTTGATCCAAACAGAAAGCCGAACGATATTCTTCATGCTTAATTTCATCCTCTATGGGACAAGCCTTCTGCCATTCCTCACAATAGCCCTTCTGGTAGAATAGAAAACAATCTCAGAATGCAGTTATTCTTAGCAAGGGGGAAACATGAAGCATACTAAAAAGGAATAGAAAAAAGTATTATAAAATACTGGCACAAAAAATAATTCTTGCACACAATAATTGTAACTGGAAAATGGTGAAATTGAATGTACGCTATGCAAAAACAAACAAACAAACAAATTAAATATGTTGCCAAAAGAAAGGGAGGCTGACTCATCAAATAAGGTTAAGAAAATCCACAACGTTATTAAAGTGAACTCCCACCCAATTAAGGTCTGGCTGTTCGACTGCTTTGTGTTCTACTAGATCCCACAGATCTCCAAGAATATCTTAAATAATCCTCTACAGAATCCAGGTCTAAAAAATTGTGAAGAAGATCTTTCACTGCGCACTGAAGTGAAAAATAATTAAAAGGATGTGATGGTCACGTTTTTGTTTTCAAATAAAAGACTATAGCAATACTGATATCTCTTTATCTGTAACAGGGCGAGAAGCAAAATAAGGCTGAAGTGAATCATAACAGAGTTTTCACTACTCTCTGGTCTGCCAGAGAAAATTGCTGCTTCAGTTTGTGGGTGTGTTTATGCAACCCTACACTGCCATTAGTGTTTTGACCACATATTGCCTGCCATAAGTATATCCATATTCTGTGTGTTTATATCTAATATAGGCCCGAAGAAAGAGGCATAAGAGGGAAAGTGGATGCACAACACATAGACGGTGTCGCCAAGTTTAATGCTACAAATACAAAGGCTTAATGAAAACTAAAGCCGACAGGGACACATTGTAACATAAAAAACCCTCTCAGTGTAAAATAGTTGTCAAAATGATTGAGCAGGGTCAGTTTTACATTATACATAGCAAAAAGGTAGATATAACTTCCCTAAGCAATAGAGATTAACTCTTGAGCTGTTAACTTATTCCTCTAATGATGAAGAAACGCTCTGTTACCCTATTCAGAATTAAAACAGGATGAGTAAAAAGGAGGCAGACCAGAGAGTTGTCATGTTTAGTTAGTTCAGTTAGCAAAACACAATTTCTATCCCATGAACACAATCATTGATCCTTGTAAATTTACACTGAATAAACAACTTGTGGAAACTGACATATTAATTCTTCTGAGAGAAAGAGCCCTGTAGTCTGCATGCCAGATTTTAGAGGGGGGAAGAAAAAAAAAAGAGACTTGCCATCAGTGCTGGTAAGGACAAAGATCTCAGTCTGGTTCTGTTTCTTGCCACCAACGGTTTTGGGGAACCAGTGCAGGTCAATAGGGTAAATGTCTTCTGGCAATTTGACAACCAGGCTGGTCTCAGTGGTCAGCAGGTTCCACTTGAGGATCTGGTGATCCTCGCTGCATGAGTACAGCTCATCTGCTGTGGTCCAGCCAACACAACTAACAAGTTCCTTATGTGGTCTGCTGTTAAGGAAAGTGATCAAGGTAAGTTATTATCCCAAATGATTGTATGAAACACTATTTACCCTCTGCAATGAATACGGTTACCTGATGGTTTGGTACAGGCAATCTCAAGCCAAGCAATAGGAAGCGGCTAATTACAGCAATTATCTAAAACCTAAGCTGTTGCTAACAATAGCAATAGATACAATAGCAAAGTTTTTGACGGAAACTGTTCCATAATGTATATTATAGCTTTATATCTATATACAGTAGGCTGTATTGCAAAGCCATCTTGAAAGGATATGTTTAGGTTCCTGTAGCAGCGATGTCTTCAATCTCATGGTGATATGTTCCTCTGTTGATCCCTATTCGAACAATTGACAGTTAGTGACTGTAATTTTAAAGTTCCACATCACACCCACATCAACCAACACACAAAATTAAACACAAACAGTTAAAAAGAGCAAAATAATAAAACTATAAACATTACCCCGTAAACAAAGCGAGTCAGCAGTTGGCATGCTCCGGTGGCTGTTACGTTGCATGAAACAAGCGTCTGCAGTTGCTACGGTACCTGCCACTGTTGCTAACGTGACTCCTCAGATGTTTCCGAGTCTTGCCTGTGACTTGAATGCTAACGTTTCCTTAGTTTATATGGTTAAAACACACATCGTTCTGTCGTTACATGCGGTTTGACTTGTCAAAGGACATTGTTTACGTGTCGTTTACTCCAGAAAAGGATGCACGAGTCGTCAAAGCAGTACAGAGCGATCCTTTATATCAC
Source organism: Semicossyphus pulcher (assembly GCF_022749685.1). NCBI lineage: Eukaryota > Metazoa > Chordata > Actinopteri > Labriformes > Labridae > Semicossyphus > Semicossyphus pulcher. The sequence goes on from NW_027211692.1 coordinate 12,469,480, forward strand.
AATTCAGCAGTTTATCACTAACGTTATCAGAGCTAACCTTAGTTAGCCATTTTAACTGGGTCACAAGCAGCTTCAAATGTGAGTTCTCGCGAGAGTTGCAAGTCTCGCATCCTTGAAAAACTGATATCTCGACTTATTTAGAAGCACAGTATGACATATATAAAATAAAGGTTTTGATTACACTCATTCGAATCTAAAAATATTAACAATTATAAGTGATTCATCGAACAAAGATTTCATTGTATGAAAACTATTCCTCCGGGCGGGACTTCGTTGTACTGTATCGGTGCAACAGTTTAAACAAGAATAAACATTAAGCTTTGAATATACAACAAAATGTATAAATAACATGTAATATTGTGAATAAGTATAGTAACTTTCGTGCTTTTCGCCTGATAGTTGTTTAAAATGAGTATCGTTTCGTGTGAGCGAGGCGGAGTTGGCTTCGTCCCCTTTTTTGAATTTTTTTCCCCTGCCCTTTGAACGTTCCATGGTGCCTTGCGTCAGTTTGTAACGAATTTGGTTCGACGGCACAGTTTAGGCGCCATTTACAAGTTAGAGTTTTCAAGTAGGAGAGCGACTCGGAATGACACGGGGCTAAACTTTGTGGATTATATTTACACCTCTTTGGATTAACGATTACTTTTGTCGAAACCGTGATCTGGGTCCGAAAGGAAGACTCTTGACAGACCGTACCCAAATCGTGGAAGGTACATAGAAGCGTTTTAGTTGAGGTTAATCACTGGGTTCCGTCTATTTGCTGAAACGGATAACGTTATTTCCAAACCAGACTGACTATTGATGGACTTTTGCTTAACATTACTGACGGTGGAAAGCGCATTTACCAAGGTTAACGAGACTCCGGGATGTTATGAGAAATGCTGTTTTACTTGCCTTTTAACATAAATAGCCTTTTTCGTTGACACACACACACCCCATACAGTAACATGAAACTTTTCCGACTGTCTAAGCTAATGTTAATGGGATAGATGGTTGCTAAAGTTTGAGCTGCAATACCTTTGTGTGGTTAATGTCAACTACTTTAGCTTTGGCAAACGGTAGTTAGGCGTTCATTTCAATTCAAATTTATTTCGTTGAGTTCAAACACAGTTAACGCAACAGTGTTGTGTTAACGTTTCACGTACTCAACGCAGATACATTTGCTAGTCAAAGGTAGCTATCACGTTAGCTTTAGCTCTGCTGCGTTATTTAACGTCACATAGTTAGCTCCAGCAGCTAATTTAACAATAGCGCAGTAACGTGGCAAATGTAACGCTACTCGATTTTCTCACTACCAAGTTACATATGAGGGGAATGTTCGTGTAACTATTACGTCATTATTAGTCCGTTACCGTTGCGTTTTAGAATGTGTTTTTCAATCAGCTCGCGAGTTCGGTTGCCCCGTCCACACCTCCGCCCCCAACATAAAAGTTAAGGGGATTAATAGCCATTACCAGTGTCAGTGTGAGTCCTCGATCAATTTAGGACGTTGTGTCTTCACTATCGGCCAGGAGGACAGTTTCGCTGAGTCTGTTCTGTAGTTACAGTGTAACATAGGCTAGGCTGAGAGCTATGAGGAAAAATTAAGCTATTTGCATATTAACTGAATTTATGCGAAACCTTATTTTCCTGTTTCCCCCATCATCATTGCGAGGGTCATTAACCGTCCAACTTTATGATGCGCAAATCAAAAGCCTACCTGAGAGGCAGAAGGGCAAAAACAGATCTATCACAGGAGGAGGCTGTTTATTTTTGTTTTTATTTGGGTTTTAGTGCTGGAATAGCTTCTAAATCGCTAAATCAACATGTAGATTGGCAGCCTAATCGCTGCTTTCTCTTCTAATGTCATCAGGCCGACAGCCTTTCTTAATGAATCTTAAAACAATCTTATTCATGTTGCTACTTTATACAATGTTGCTACCATATAAAGAATATACCGAGTAAAAGTTACAGGGGCGGCAGTGAGATTTGACTGTGGTAATGATTTAAGCCTGACAACGGTAGCTGCGTGTGACCGACTAAATGTGCAGATTGGAGATTGACAGGCACAAAAACCATTCATGGATTTTCCCTTTTTACCAATGACTCCTTCAGATTACAAATCATGCCATCTAAAACTGCAAAAAGCTCAACTGCCTCCGCCAAGCCAAGAGGGAAAGGGTCGCAGCCTCGGGATGACTCCGAAGACGAGCTGGATGTACCCCCTCAAGAAACCAACTCAAATGGCCAAGAGGAGGCACCGCCGACAACTGGCAAGTAACAAAGGCTGTTTTGGTGTCTGTGAATCTAAATAAGTTGTGTGCACTCAATGGCGATGCGTGTATAGCTGTGTTGCTACTGGCCAATTGGCACAGCTGTGAAGCTTTTTTTTCTCACTTAAATCTCATCACGTAGTTAGAATGGCTGGGATATTTTTTTCTAAAGTGTCAGTCATCAATAAATGTCTTATGATTTTTAAGATGAGTTTGTTATCGTCGAGTGCACTTCTTCCTCGGATCCACTCAGCAAACGAGGTAATTTATTCCGTATTATAAGGTGTTATGTTGTAGACTAAAAGGGTGTTTGGCTTAATTCTTAAAACTTGATCATTTGTATGATTATGTATACGCGATTGTTACGATTTACACAGGAATTAACTGGTGTTTGTGTTCTTTAGTATATGTTGAAATGCTTCACTGGGTGTCAGGCTGCAACATTTTAATTTACAAACATCGACCCCTCAGCTTGTTTATGCTTATGTGAGCACAATAGATTTTGGACAGGTCGTTGTGGCTTGGTCTGATGGAAACAGAATCGGTTTTACGTTATACATGTCTCAAAACAGGATTTTCTCTGTCAGAGTTTCAGTTGCAGTTCAGTATGAGTAAAAATGTGACGTTGATGATCGAAATGTACACGTTAGTTATTTATTGTCGACGAAATGAATGTGGCGCATCTACTCTCGCGTATCAACGCTTCTCGCTGAGAGCGTTTGTATTATAACTTGGATTTGTTCATAAGAGGCCACGGGCTCTTTTCTTTTTGGGTTTACTCTTGTTTTCAGAACAAAGAAAAATAACGCCTGTCAACTTTATCGGGAGTCGTTGTTTGACTGCTGTTGTGACTCGCTGCCTGTGTTTTGTTTGTTTGTTTTTTTCTTGCTCCTCCACCCCTCCCCCATGCACCACTGTCCCCCACCTGAAACGACTCGCACAGAAGAATAAAAAGTTGTACTTTTTTTCTGTGCCACAGATCCGTCTCACGGGGAAGCTGCCGAGGCGGTTGATAATCGAAGTTTGGAGGAGATTCTCGGTAGCATCCCTCCACCCCCGCCCCCAGCAATGACCAATGAACCGGGCGCTCCTCGTCTCATGATAACACACTTAGTTAATCGCAACTTTAAATCGTATGCAGGCGAGCAGATTTTGGGTCCTTTTCACAAGGTACGACCAAACATGGTTAAACATGTCAACCCTTTGTGGGAAACACTTTGTTAATGTGTTGTCTGAAGCTCACAGATACACCATCCTGTGTGGTGTGTCTACATTTTATTTTATTTTTCTTTAATTATGTATTAAGTGACTGTAAATAACATGATTTGTGGTGTGGTAGACATAGTAAACTAGAAAAATACCAATAAAACTACAATATGACATTTATTTGAATTTTAAAAAATATTTTTCTGAAAGTGGAAAAAGTCACACTCCTCCATTTTGATTTAGGGAGTGTATTGTACAAAGGTTAGTATTCTAGTGATGTGCTGACATTTCCCTTAAATTATGGCTTTCTTCAACCTTTCTTTTTTCACTCTTTTTTTAGCTCCCCTCATTGCTCTGCAAATATTAGTATATTAAAATTAATCTTAACTACACTCACTTGAAATACTCTCATTGTCACATTGTTTCCATGCTGAAATGTTCATTTATAGCTTCTAATTCTGTGAGATTTGCATTATACGTTTGTGGATGCAGAATATATTTGAAAAATTGATTTAAAATATTTTTTCATCTTCTCCCTTATCTTTCTCTCAGCGTTTTTCGTGCATCATTGGTCCAAATGGAAGTGGGAAGTCCAATGTGATAGATTCGATGCTCTTTGTGTTTGGATACAGAGCTCAAAAGATCAGATCGAAAAAGCTCTCAGTACTGATTCACAGCTCTGATAAACACAAAGATGTGCAAAGCTGTACTGTGGAGGTGCATTTTCAAAAGATTATTGATAAGGTATATATACCTCTCTCTATATCTATATCTCTGTCATACAGATACACACTTCACTCACTCTGGCCTCTCCTAAATTAACCCATACACAATCTAGCCTGAATGGGCTCATTTAGAAACATTTCTTGTGAACAGATATTTTTCTTGAATTTTAAAAAGATTTTTCCCTCAATGCTCATGACATAATAATGCGACAAATTATCACGTCAGTGACTAAACATAGGCTGAAATCAGTCATGAGAGTTGCAACTAACACCCACACATGCAATAGTCGATTCATAATGTGTTAGAAATGATTCCTCTATTTTTAAATAATTTTTAATTGTGCCATTTAGTCACAAGACACCAGTTAGATGACTGTGCTGTGAAAAGTCAGCAAAATGGGTTTTTGTATGAGGATAAAATTATAGTTTATTGCATTAGATGAGAAATGACTTGAAAACAAACTGTAGTTTGAAGTACTTGTGTTTAGGCTATTTCTGTATTTGATCTGCCACAGGGGGTGTACGTTTTGCCTTCACCACTGTTAAATATATCCAAGCCTCTCAGTTTACTCCAAGAGTTCACAAATAATTAAAATCAAGTAGATTTAGTAATGACATAATTATATAAAGCCTGTCAGCTTTATAATGAGCCATTTTTGCTACTTAAAAATATTTAAAAAGAAGTGGTGTAGACAGCTTGAATTATTAGACCTGTCTCCAAAACTATGACATGTTTAGGCAAATAACATACCGTTATGCATTTCATTTAGAATCTCATCATCATTATGTAAAATGTTGCTTAACTTACATGTATTTAACTTGATAGAATACACATTAATATTGCAAAGGTATATTTTCATGTTAGTGTAGCTGGCTTAGATCTGTTGTGTGCTTTTTCAAACAAGCCTTTTTCTTGATTGTTTTTAATGTGGGCTGATTTAGTGTAACCCCCCTCAGTGGATTTGTCAGTATTCTGAGTATTATCGTTTGATGTGTAGAGCTGTTTGAGTTTCTCCTGAACTGTTCTGCTCTAAGCTGCTCTGTGTCTTCTGCCCCTCCCCCCTGTGAGCCAGGAAGGAGATGACTACGAAGTCATCCCCAACAGCAAGTTCTATGTTTCCAGGACTGCCAACAAAGACAATTCCTCAGCCTACCATGTCAATGGCAAGAAAACCACATTCAAAGAAGTGGGGGCTTTACTCCGAAGCCATGGTATTGACCTGGACCACAACAGATTTCTAATCTTACAGGTAATTGTACCTTTTTTAATTTCTTCTTCCCCTTCTTACTCCTTTTTTTCTCCTCTTTTTTTTCTCCTTGCTGTGACCATTTCATTCTGTCAGAGATTTCCTGCTCTACGTTCTCTGCCCATTTCTCAGTCCTCTTTTAGCTAAATGTTGCATGGCTACTTTAAAGCCATGCCTGTCTGTGGGAATAACCTGTTGCACTGGAATTGAGAGGAGAGGATGTGTCCTCTGCCAGCCCTTAGACTGCTATAGCAGCGCATCATGGTTTGAAACAATGTGGAAAAGGTGCGAACCATTATTTGCTGCTTTAGAATTTTAAGGAAAAAAGGCAATTTTTTACCCAAACATGGACCCGGATGTGAGCTGAACCACTGACTCAGATTTTGTAGGGGGGGGGATCTTTGATGGGGTTGACCCACCAGTGAGGACAGGTTGAACCTCCCTTCCCCCCTCCCTCTCCCATGTACCTGCCACGCTTTAGCAGCACGTAAATATTGGCGTGTGAAAATAGACCCCAACCCCAATATTGGCAGTGCTGCTTCAGTGTGGCAGGATCAGACACCCTCCATTACCATGCTTTTGATATTGGTTGAACATATGCCTGTGTTTTTTTATCTCCAGTGGGAATGTAATGCATTCCTGTTTATTTCAGAATTATTTTTCTTGTTATATTATTTTTATGTATTTTTTATTGAGCATTTTGTTTGAGTTTTGCCACTAGTTACACCACCCCTTCTGATTGTATTACATGTGTGACCTAGCCATTATTACTGATTAACCTTAGACTTATGGGGTGCTGAATCGTGTCAGAGTAAACAAAAAAGGCTGATTTATTCTTTGTTGTCCAAGTTTTTACATTTTATTCCATTTTGCTATTTTTTCCAGTATGTTGTAGTTTCAGGTGAACAGCTTGTTTCTACCCTCTGCTGGGGTTTTGTGGTTAGCTGGTTGATTATATGTGTCCTTCTTGACTTTTCTGTCTGTTTATGTGTGCGAGAGTGTGTGCATGTTCTCACTCTCCTTGGATGTTAGCTTTGCAGCTTTCTGTCTATGACATGGCTGCATGACTGGAAGGGCTTTTAGGTTGTTCTTCAAGGTCACTTTTCCAGGCCTCTGGCTAAAGGGAAGCTGTCTATTTTGTGCAATGGTCAGAGCAGAGGATGACGAGGAATTCCCCCCTCCTCTTTCCTCTCCTGGCTTCTCCTTTCTGTCTTACTTAAAAGTAATGTGAACGGCCTTTTTTCACCAACTTAAAGAAAAAATTAAGACTTTTATTTTTTACTTTATCAAAATTAATGTTTTTTTTTACTCTGAATTCATTTTGTAGCTTGCTATTCTTAGCCAGCCTAGCTCAGAAATAAAAAAAGAGCACACATTAAGACCAATGTTATAAGGCTGGAGAGCTATCTGTAAGTTGGGCCCAAGTGTATGTACCTGATTTTGAAATTCAAGTGCAGCAACAGTGAGTCTACATTTTCATGTTATCAAAAGCCTTTGTTTGAGTCACTTTAAATTAATTAATTATAACTTGTTCAAAATGGAACAAGGTGGGGTGATGGTGTGTCTTCACAAAATGAATACTTTAACATGTCTCTGATAACACTCTTCACTCTACACTACAACACCTTTTACACCAGGTTGAGACAAATCCCTTATTTTTCAGATAAGAACATTTTTTTCATTATTAAAATTTTTTTCACTTTTAGATTTGAAAAGATGCGTCTGTCTGTGTGACCAAGTGTAACCTTGGGGATGATTTTTAGTGTCTATGTGGCAGAAATAACATTGTGTTCTCAGAGAGCCTCTAGAAATAATTTTTGGTACACTCTACATGAGTGAATGTGTCTGCCAAGTTGTGTGTGTGTGTGTGTGTGTGTGTGTGTGTGTGTGTGTGTGTGTGTGTAGCCTACAGCATTATTGCAAGTTTAGAGTTCTGAATTTAATTGACCACACATTTTAATAGTGACTGCTGTGATTTTTTTTCTATTTAATTAATTCAAATAATAAGAGTTTTTGTTTTGTTGCAAATCTCCTGTGAATAATTGCATGCATGTCTTTGTCTATGTGCTGTTCTGGCCTGCACCTAGGGCGAGGTGGAGCAGATTGCCATGATGAAGCCCAAAGGTCAGACAGAGCATGATGAGGGTATGCTGGAGTACCTGGAGGACATCATAGGGTCCTGCCGTCTCAAGGAGCCCATCCTAACCCTGGCCCGCCGCATTGAGCTGCTCAATGAGCAGAGGGGAGAGAAGGTGACATACACTCATACACTATCTACTCACTCTCAGAAGCAATGTTCCTTCCTGTGTCCTCGCTGCATTTGCTCTGTAGAGATTAGAGTTTGGGGGGGTGGGGGGGTCATTTGTGTGTGCACATGTTTGAAAGCTTTTGATGGACACATTTATTAGATGAGAATAATACTTTGTTTTTGTTGTGTAACTGTCAAGTTTGTAGGATAACTTAGTAATGGATAAGCCCACTACCCTAGGCATGTCCCTTTAAAACTTTTTGTGCACACATGAGAATGTTGACAATTTATTTTGTTTGATTTATTTTTAATTATAAGCAGAGGCTCCAAGCCACAGAAGTGTAAGAATCAAAAGATTGCCATTATAGCTTTTATCAAAATAATGATGTGCCATCAGAATGATGGAGATACTTTAGATTAAACGTCTTTTTATTTATTTAATTATTTTTTCTATGGCACATGATTGATGACTACACATTTTATTGAAGTTGTGTCACCTGGTATTAAGTACTGTGATATTTTCTCTGTCCTAGCTGAACCGAGTGAAGCTAGTTGAGAAGGAAAAGAATGCTTTGGAGGGAGAAAAGAACAAAGCAGTGGAGTTCCTCTCCCTGGAGAATGACATCTTTAAACACAAGAGTCGACTCTGCCAGTATTATGTGTGAGTGCACCAGCAACATGATCTGTTCTGTACCAGACAAATTAAATAATAATGTAATTATGGTAAATTTCAATGTAATAAGCTTAGAAGAAAGAAAAAAGTGTTCAGATTGAGTGCAAATTTTATTTTCTATTTTTAATCTTTCACAGGGAAGGCATGACCCTCCTCTGGTGTCACGCCCTGTTCTTTTTTTGCCTTGTGTGAAAATTATTAAGTGTACCTCTCACTGTTTTTTTCTTCTGACATGTCTTCGCCTTCAGTCACGATCTGCAGAAGCGTGTGGTGGATAAGGAGCAGGAGAAGCAGAAGATCTTGGAGGACACCAAGGAGCTCACTGAGAAAAATGCAAAGATATCAGAGGAGACGGAGAAAATGAACCAAGAGCTCAAAAATGTGGAGAAGTAAGGCCTGGTGTCTTCTTCCTCCCCTGCTTTTTATTACAAATTTAACATGCTAAGAAGGATACAAACTTCTCTACCAGTTCAATTAATTTTTTTATGGTTGTTGTGAAGCCCCCAAACATTTCCTGAAAAGGAGAATAGAAGTAACTGGTAATCTGTGTGTACTAAAATTTGATGGTTACAAAACAGAACATAAGGTTGTTTTTTTCTCTTTGGAAAAAAGATCAAACATGATGTTTTGAGACGTCACTTTTATACATTTTTGGCCTTTATGACTGTTTAATTTTTACAACTAACGATATTACCTTACAATCCAAAGTGTGTAGGAAGTGAAACCTGGCTCAGCTTGACTGTGAAGAGTTTGCTCTTTTATAAAGAGACTCTTATACCCTTCCTCTTTGTTATGTAAAATCTTTTTTGTATCTTTTTAAGATTCTTATGACTTATTTAATATTTAGTCATTTTTTCCTACATAATTAAGTCTGAGTGTACCCAGTAAAATGCTGTTCCTCCACCAGGAAACAAAATAAGCTCAACAAGTACATTGAGACCCAGAAGGAGAAGTTCACCCAGCTGGACCTGCAGGATGTTGAAGTGCGCGAGAAGATTAAACACTCAAAGAGCAAGAACAAGAAACTGCAGAAGCAGCTGGAAAAGGACAAAGAAAAGGTGTGTTGGTCTGTAAATGACAGTCATCTTCTACAAACAGTTCACTGGCTTAATTTAACTTGGTGTTACTGTTTGCTACTTTGCAGTGATTGTTTCACTCCAGCAGTATCACAGTGGGCATTTCCACAGTATTTAGATGCAAACAAACACAATCTGTCTGGAGAGTAATTGTAGCCGTTTTTCATAACTTGCGTATCTTAACAAACGCCGGGTTATACTGAGTCAAGACAAGCTAGCACCAGTGGTATGACACTCCACTGTTACTCTGTTTATTTTGTCCTCTGGCCAAGAAAGAAACATGGGCACTAAAAATACAGTTTCCGTTGCTTATAGAAAACACACAGGGTTGTTGTTCTGAGGCTGCGAGGAAAAGACATTTGTAATGGCTTTACAGAAGCCTGAATATAAGTGATAGATTAATTACAGACTCGAACAACCACATTTGAACTCTGATTTATACTTTTTTTAAATATTAATTTAGATTGCATTAATTTTACTAGAAGCACCTTTAAAATGTTTCCCCCCCAAAAGCAACCCTCGTTTTAAGTTTTTGTTTTACAGTTTTGAACACATCTGCACAGCTTGTGTTTTTTAACAATGGTTCATTTTTCACTTTTCATATCACATAACTACATATAACAACTGTATATTAGAAAAAGGATCCTCAAGTCATTTTATTTTCTAGAAATACAGAATTTTAAAAGTGTGATTTTAAATGAAACCTAAACATTCTTCTGAGACGATTCAGATTTGTGTAAAAATTCAATATAATCCATATAATGTAGTGTTTTTAAAAAGCCTGTCTGTTAGATGGATTGTTTGTAAATATACCCGATAGTTACAGCTACACTAAGCAATACTAAGTTTAACTAAGCACAGTGAAATTAAAGTAGCAATAATCACAAGTTTGTAGTGTGTAAGAAAATTGCTTTAATTTTTTTTATTTTTTTCCTACCTTGGGAAAACGGGAACGCCTGCCCTTCTTCTAAATTAGTCGACATTATCCATTGAATAAAATAAAAACTGTATAGAATTGTAAATCAAATTTTATGGCAGGGATACTCTCTGCCATAAACTAGCCACTAGGGGGCTGTGGAGTAACACACAAGCTGACTGTTAGTGCTTCTATTGATGTCTCACTCATGTTCTTGTTTCACAATGTATGATCTTCCTGTCACTCACGCCGGTGTCTCCCCATCTCGCACACTTACTGAAACACTTTTTAACACACACCTAGAGTTTAGAGTTCCCTTGTAGCTGTAAATGTATCCTCTCTGCCCTAAAACACTATCTGCTCCTACAGTCCCTGTACTCTTCTCTGTCTTGGTCAGAGTCAGGCAGACCTCTGGGGAGCAGTGTTCTGCTGTGTTGTAGTCAACTATGGCCTGGCTTGTGTAACACTCCCAGCAGCCATATTCACATTTCACCCGCAGTTAACCCTGCAAAACAAAGAATACGTGCACACACTACTCCTTGCCTTGTTCCAGCCCTGCCAGCAGACTGTTGTGCCAGTCTTAACCAGGACTTGCTCAGTCCTGAGTGTGTGTTTATAGTTGATTACGGTTGTGTGTTTTGGCCTGCTTATGAATCTGTAGCACTGTTGCTTCTTACTGGCACTGGCCAAAATGTAATCCTCTTATTTAGTACTTCTTGTCTCCTAAAGTGTTCACTGAACCCTTGATCTTATAATTTAATATAAGAGATAAAGGGCTATTAATCCGTGCTTTGCTGAAGTGTATTGAATTGTGTCCTTGCATTAAATTGAGACAGGTGTAGCTGCTGTTGCTTGGAAATCCAGAGTGGCACACATCTCATTTGTTTTTGTACCTTCTCCTGTCTGGTTCATCTTTCAGCTGGAGGAAGTGCGCGGCGTGCCAGCCAGCAGCGAAAAGGCCATCTCTGAGGCAACGGCTGGCAAGGAGGAGCTGGAGAAGCAGAAGGTGAAAGAGGAGGAGAAACTTAAGGCGGTGATGGAGAGTCTGAAGGAGGAGACCAGCGGCCTGCAGCAGGACAAAGAGGTGTGCATATAAACATGTTTGTGTTAGTTTGTTGCATGTTTTGTTTTACATTTTGCATTTAACAAATCGTCTTCTGTTCTTTCATCCGTCCTGTCCGCTTTTCATCTTTCCAGACCAAAGAGAAAGAGCTGATGGAGCTCAGCAAGGCAGTAAACGAGACCCGGTCTCGTATGGACCTGGCTCAGTCGGAGCTCGACATCTACCTCAGCCGCCACAACACCGCTGTGACACAGCTCAACACCGCCAAGCAGACGCTTCAGACAACCTCTGACACGCTGCGTGAGCGCCGTGCCGCCATCAAAGACCTGGAAGTGAAAATACCCCAGAAAGAACAGGAGCTCAAGAAGGTAAAAACCAGCATCAACATTATTGTTTAAGGCAGCATTTACACGGGACATTTTGCATCCTAAAAAAAGCTTCTCCTTAATTTGCTCCTCTTCTTTCTCTGCAGGATGAAGGAGAGCTAGGGCAGCTGATGAAGGTGGATAACGAGACCAGGGAAGTGGTGAGGGAAATGAGGCAGAAGGTGGATGAGGCCAAGAGCTCTCTGTCCTCCAACCGCAGTCGAGGAAAGGTCCTGGATGCCCTCATGCAGCAGAAGAAGAGCGGCAGAATCCCCGGCATCTTTGGAAGATTGGTAAACAACTGTTATATCAACCTGCAATGAAAAGCAGCAGTTTGTAGTCGCTGTATCGTGATATCTTATTGTGCTCGTAGGGAGACCTTGGAGCCATAGATGAGAAGTATGATGTGGCCATTTCCTCCAGTTGTGGTGCTCTGGACAACATCGTGGTGGACACCATTGACACAGCTCAGAAATGTGTGACGTTCCTCAAAGAACAGAACATCGGGGTCGCCACCTTTATTGGTCTTGACAAGGTAAAGATCTGAGACCTCAAATAAAGATTGTCAACCGCTCATTTGTTCTCTTAGAGCTGAGGTTGGTTTAGCTTTAGTTATATTAACTGCAGTAGCTGATCAAGACGGTTAGGAAGTTGTTGGGTTTGTTCCTGGGATCATCGATAAAGACGTACATTCTGCTCCTCCTCCTTTGCTTCAGATGAAGGTTTGGGAGAAGAACATGGCTCCCATCCGCACTCCAGAGGACAGCCCCCGCCTCTTCGACATGGTGCGAGTGAAAGATGAAAGTGTGCGGCCGGCGTTCTACTTCGCCCTCAGGGACACCCTGGTGGCCCAGGACATGGAGCAGGCCACGAGGATGGCCTTCCAGAAAGACCGGCGCTGGAGAGTGGTCACCCTGAAGGGACAAATCATCGAGATGGCCGGTGGGTGGATTACTTGTTCGTCTTACCCTTTATACTTTTTGGCTCTCTCAGTGAAGGATGTGATAAATATTACGTGTGCTTCACAGGAACCATGACCGGAGGAGGAAGAGTATTGAAAGGCAGGATGGGCTCCTCTATTGGCACTGAGTTTTCTCAAGGGGAGGTGAGTGCAAACTACACACATTAGGGTTTGTGTTAACAGATGTCTTGGGGTAGATTTTCTTTTCAAAACAGACCAGAAGTTGAAAGTGATATTGATATAAAGTCATTTTGTTTCTTTACTCTCTATAAACGGATAAGAAGTAATGACCCATCACATTTGAGAGGGCTTTGGTTCCATGCAGGGAAACTTCTGTGTGGAGAGCAAACGAGTCAAGCACATTAAGCAGACCATCTGCGATTGTCTGAAGACGATTTAGCTTTTTAAAAACATATCTGCATAACGCAGCAGAAAACCGTCCAATCGTAGACTCTAAACTCCAACTTCATTCTTGTGTCACAAGTTGCTAGTCTGTTAGTAATAGCTTTTTGGATACCCGCTGGCTACACAGTGAGCCCTGAAATATCCGTAGTTGGCAGAGGCTAGGTAGCGAAAAGTTCCGGTGTTATAAAATATCAACAAATCTTTCATAGAAATGTACAGTATTACATTCAAACAAATTCTGTCCGATGGAAAGGCAAAATTTACACAGCTGTGTCCACTCTGCAGGAAACATGCGCTTGTAATTTGCACCTAATTGAAAGCTGCTAATGTAGCGCTAACACTGATTCTTTTAGACAGGGGAGCTGTGATTGTTTTTATTTTACCTCTAAGTCCTAATACACGTTTGTCATGACTTTCCTCAGTGTTCAGTGTAATCAAAGGATTCCAATAAAGACATGATGCTTAATATTTTAGGTTCATTTGTTATACCAAGGCACACTAAGCAACTAGCTTTTAATACACTGTTTCCATATGTTTGTTCTTGAATCAAATTATTGCATCATTAACATTTTGTGATTTACAAACCAGAACTAAAGAGAAAAACATCATTAAGTTTTAACTATCATTAAACTGTAATGACGTCCACTCTGAAAGGAGGATCGACCCTTCTGTCACATTCAATGATTTTCATGTGTTTTCTGCAGCTCGACCGCATGGAGAGCAAACTGAACGAGAAAGTGTCAAAGCTGCAGGGCTGCCAAGAGAAAAGGCTGCAGCTGGAGGAGAGCGTCCAGCGTCTGCGGCCTCAGCTCCGAGATATGAAGAACACTCTGGAAAAATACGCCAACAGCATGACCGTAAAGCAAACACACCTCTTGCATTTCTTTCAGTCTATTTTTGACTCTGCATTTGTGATTGAAATAAGAACCTCTCTAATTCATACTCAGCCATATAATGTGACAATAATTACTGATGTAAACGTTCGCTTTAAGTGAGCCTGTGTGGCTGAGTGTTTTCTTTCTTTCCTTCAGAGTCTAGCTGACCAGGAGGCTCACTTGAAACTTCAGATTAAGGAACTTGAGGCCAACGTGCTGGCTGCTGCCCCAGACAAGGCCAAACAGAAACAGATGGAGAAGAGCCTGGAGGCCTTCAAGAAAGGTAGAGTCCTCCTGTGAACTGCGAAGAGAAATATTGCCGTTAATTGCTAAATTGTATAAAGATAATGATCAAACTGATGTCAGAGTGAGCTGTAATTTTATCAAAATGTTTTTCCAGTTTAAACTCTGAATACTAGTCATTAGAAACTGAACATCCAACATGAATGTTATTATTTTTTCTCATTATTTTCCCCCTTCACAACCCTCTCTCTCAGACTATGACGCAGCCTCCAGTAAGGCGGGGAAGGTGGAGACCGAGGTGAAGCGGCTCCACAACCTGATCGTAGACATCAACAGCCACAAGCTGAAGGCGCAGCAGGACAAGCTGGATAAGGTCAACAAGGAGCTGGACGACTGCTCCTCAACCATCACCAAAGCTCAAGTGGCCATAAAGACAGCCGACCGGTGAGGAAATAATGTGTTTAATATGTTTGCAATGTTCACACACTCATCCCCGTCCATCACAAGGGCCAAGTCAGGAAGTACCTCTATTTTTACACTAGAGCATTTGTCTGTGCGTCACATATAGGGAGCTTACAGGAACACTTTCCTTATGTTGTCATGGTTTCTTTGAGGTAATCAATGTTGTGGCAGCGTGTAGTGAACATTATCTGAAGCTGGAACGTTGAAGATTGATTGTGTGGGCTGGACAGCCCGGCAGTCTGCTGTAGGGCAACAACACTGTTGGCTGTGTGTGACATGGTTTGCTGTGGGGGAGGAGTTATGCAGCGTATCGATGTCAAATAACAACCTTGGTGCAGTTTCTAATGTGTAACCATTTAATGCTAAAATGGGGCTCTTTTTCGCACCATTTGGCCTTTTATCCACATTAATCAGTGTTCCCTATGGTCAGGAGAGGTGCTACTGTTTGTAGCATATATCTTGAGATGCACATTATTGCCTTCATTACTTTCTGATGGCTGCTATTTGCATGTTAGTATGACACAAGTGATGCCACTGATCTGTGTCTTTTTATGTTGGATGACTTCACAGTTGTGTTATATTAATTTGCAGCACTGTAGGGATTATTGTTAGCTTTGTTTAGCAAGTCATTTTTATGAGCTGCATTAAATCAAATCATGATCACAGAGCAACAGCAATATAAAAATATGTCTGTAAGAACATCTGGGATGTGTGAGAAGCTACCGGTGTATTGAAACATGGAGAACAAAGAGAAGCTCGCTTTTACTTTTGTTAAGGCAACCGCCGAATCATTAGCTGTCATTAACCTAACCGTTATTTTGTAAACTGACAGATTTTGGCTAGCTAAAATACTTTGTGTTCAATACATTAGTTATATCTGCATTAAAAAATGGACAGAGGGCACTTGCTCTGGCTTTGATGGAGGGTGACAGGCTGTTCCGAAATACATTAATCCCATTAATCACAGGGAAACAGGGAATCGTGTGGGTAGATCACAGCGAGTACCACCAGCTGGCCTGCCTCTCCATTCATCCGATTGGACAATGAGAAAAAAACGGCTATGACGCCAGGCGCTTTTCTGCTTTGAGTTGAAGTTTTTTCAACTCGAGGCACTCAGAGCATTTCCTCAAAAACGCGAGGCGCTCAGCAACGCAAAAGCAGCGCGCAAAACGCTTCCCTCTCATTGAAAACGACTACAAAAAAGCCGCCCCTGATCGTCTGATCGGGACATAATGCTGCTGCTAATCTCTTCTGAAGGACTGCTCTTGTTACACCTCCTGCGTAGACACAGGTTAAATGTGGCTTAGCTTAGACCCTGATGATGAAAGATGGATTACTGTCATGGAGCTCCTTGTAACCATGTGAACATTAAGACGCTTTCTCTTCATCTGTCACAAAAGAATCATGTAGTAAGATGGAACCATACATCACCAGCAGTTATCCACTCACACACACGTTTAAGGGCTGCCACTCTGTCAGAGGCTAACATCCGTGTTGTTTGCTTTCTGTGTCCCCTTCGCAGCAACTTGAAGAAATGTGAGGACAGCGTGAATCGTCTGCAGGGCGAGCTGGAGGAGAACGAGAAGTCGATGGCTGAGTTCACAGAGCAGCTGAAGAAGCTGGAAGAGGAGGCCGGGGAGATCATGAAGGACTGTCAGGAGGCTGAGGTGAATTATTCACCGCTCAGCGCTTTATGTTTGAAGATCACTGTTTTTTATTTAGGGTTTTTCCTGTTACAGAAAAATGATCAGATATTTCTTTCTAATATTTCCAAAAGTAGCATTGTCCTTTTTAATGACTGCTGTTTGTTAAAAATCTGGTCTTTCAATGTTGAGTTAGGAAATAAAGCCAATAAAAGGCCCACAAAGGATTCAAAACTAGTTGAAACTGTTAATAATGTATTACTTCGGTCTTACCAAAGTGATAAAAGTTTAAAATGTGTGGGGTTTTTTGTCTTTTGCCCACCAGGCTGCACTTCCCGAGGTGCAGGAGCAGTATCAGGGCGTGCTGAAGGAGATAAAGGTCCTGCAGCAGCAGGAGCACGCGCTGCAGGAGGAGTCCCTCAGCGTCCGGCTCCGCGTCGAGCAGATCGAGACCTCCATCACAGAACACAACAACAAGATCAAACACTGGCAGAAAGAGGTGCATGAGGCTGTTTGAGCTCATCAACTTTGCAGACACTTTTTAGATAACAAATTTGAGTCTTAATTAACGATTCTTTTTATTTGCTTCAGGCCACAAAGCTGTCTCTTCATTCCGTTGAGGACAAGCCAGCAGAGGAACTTCCTGTTCTTACATCTGCTGAACTTTCTGGAATCCCCGATCCCAACGTCATCATCAACAAGATGACCGTGTTGGAGACCCAGTGTGCTCAGATGAAGCCCAATCTGGGGGCCATCGCTGAGTACAAGAAGAAGGTACGCACAAATTAGAACAGGCATCCTTCTATCTAATTAATCTTACACTTGTAATTGTTTCAATTATTTTTCTTATTGTCTTACAGTAAATACACAGAGTGTGAGAGGCACTTATCAAATTGTAATTGATTGAAAGAAAGTAGAAGTTGTGGAAAAATACATAAGAACAATTCTCATCTACGTCGCTGTGTGTGTTTTCAGGAGGAGCTGTATCTGCAGCGCGTGGCTCAGCTGGACGAGATCACCACAGAGAGGGACAGTTTCAAACGTGGCTTCGAGGACCTGCGCAAACAGCGCCTCAACGAGTTCATGACTGGATTCAACATGATCACCAACAAGCTGAAGGAAAACTACCAGATGCTCACACTGGGTGGCGACGCAGAGCTGGAGCTCGTGGACAGTTTGGACCCCTTCTCTGAGGGCATCATGTTCAGGTAGGACTTTGATTCTAGTTGTACAGATGCTTTTCTAGACTTACATCCTGTCCTTTCTGTTTGAGCGCTTATATTTCTGTTTCTCTCTCTAGTGTTCGTCCTCCAAAGAAGAGCTGGAAAAAGATCTTTAATCTGTCAGGAGGAGAAAAGACCCTCAGCTCTCTGGCTCTGGTGTTTGCGCTGCACCACTACAAACCTACACCGCTCTACTTCATGGACGAGATCGATGCCGCTCTTGATTTCAAGAACGTCTCCATCGTGGCCTGTTACATTTATGTGAGTATGCACCTGTGTGTATGGTGTTAAATATAGACATTTAAGATCGGTTTCTTTTAAGTATAAAGTCCATTTTGTAGTTGTGTAAGACGCTAGTCACAGAGAGCCTCATGGGCTGCTGCTGTGTGATACCGTTGTATTAGCCGGTTATTTTTAAATACTGGAGCTAATCAGTGCAGTAATCACTGACTCATGAGAGCTTTGTGTTTCTGTTGTGTAACGCCGGAATAATGTTGGCGTTCAGACAAATCACCTGTTTTTGGGAGCTGGTTCAAAACAAACAGCTAACTTATTAACCCTTTCCCTGCACTGCACTGTGGACGTTATTTTTGTAGTGTTTTGTACAAATGTTTCCTAAAGTAAAAACATTTAAATCTGGACAAAAATCTCATCTTCATATCAGTAATTTATTTTTCTTTACCTTGTTTGCAGGAGCAAACAAAGAACGCTCAGTTCATCATCATCTCCCTGAGGAACAACATGTTTGAGATCGCCGATCGTCTCATTGGCATCTACAAGACTCACAACACCACCAAGAGTGTTGGAATCAACCCCAAGACCATCGTGTTCAAAGAGCACGAAGCTGTCACTGCTTGAACCTGACGAACCTCTGCTCAGCTCATTTTTACTTTCATTTTCACACCCTGTGTAAATACTTGTATCTCTTTTTATCTTCTCCTTTACTATGAAATGCTGCTATTCTTTACTTCTGTATCACCCAATAAATGTTTTCTGATACAAACTTGTTCTTGATGCATGCAAATGATTCAAATGTTCCTCATAATATTTAAATCTTTTGTCACATGGCTTCAGTAGATTCTTATAAAGTCACAGGTCATCTTAAAGGGGCCAGATCTTTTGAAAGGATATTCTCATATTTTGCATGGGTTTAACATTTTTGGGTGTTTATTGTTCACAGTGAAAAAGTGAAAACTGCATAATTCGGTTTTTCCAGAATGACATCTTTAAAAATGTCGCCTCTGAAATGGGCCGTTCAGAACAGCTGCACGTTTCTACGTAGAACCTTGCTTTCGCTGAAATAGACCAATCACCTCAGGCTGCCATCTTGCACTAGCTTCAGTAGCTTGTAGTCAAGTCGTTAAGATTTCAACTTACCATTCTGATACGTCCTGGTGATTCTGGCTCGTACATATCCAGGGTTCCCACGCGTCCTGGAAAACCTGGAAAATCTGGAAATTTAGAGACTAGTTTTCCAGTCCTGGAAAAACCTGGAAATTGATTAAAATGACCAAATATCCTGGAAATAATTTATATTGTCCTTGAAAATTAAAATTTAATTTAGCCCCACGGTCAGCACAAGTTTGCCTCCTCAACACCGGTCAGGGATCCCATAGCTGTCCCATTCACAATCGAGTCCTGCGAGGGGTGCAAGACCGATCCTAGAGCAGCCATGTTTTCTACAACTTTGGAGTGACAGTGCAGTTTGGGATCGCACACATGGGGGAGGGGCTACGCAGTCACTCCAAATACTGTCAGCCAATCGTGGCTACGGTCTAACCTTTGAATAGCAAAACGGCTTGTTGTTTCAGGAGGGAGGAGAGGCCCTAAAAAATAATTAAATTAAAATATGTAAACAATTTTTAGAATAAAACAAACGTTACCAACGTGATTCAAAAACATAGCTAAGTATGTCCCCTTTAAGTCTCCCATTAACAAGCCAGAAAGTATATTACGCATTCTAAAAGATGAAGAACAAATGGCAGATCTAAAATAATACAACTTGTGTGGGACCTGCACGAACAGTCAAGACTAATGTAATGTGTGATGAATGGGGATGTGCTGCTCCGGGGTCATGTGGATGCATGAATGACATTTTTCACACAACAAAGACAACTGTAGCGAGCGTCAGTTAACTGAGCTCACTGCAACACTAATTAAAGTTTATCTTCTCTCACACTGGCTTTTTAAAATTATGAACACAACAACAATCTAAAGTATTTAAACAATTTTATTATGACGTTTTGTTTTAAAATAAAAGTAAAGAACATATAGACGATTACAACCACCAGAACGGGTCTGTAACATTCAACAGAAATCGTTTATATAGTCATTTAAAAAAAGCATTTGTTCAGACAGGTGGCTGCAGAAACATAAGATCTATAATGTAACATTTCTGGAGTGCTTTGGTAAAGATTTTCCTATAAGGAGTTTTAAAATAGTCTGCACCACTTTAGTATAAAGCGCACTGTCCTAAGCACAAGCACTATTGATCGTGGAGCAACAGTCCACTCCAATAAGGCTGTTAAGTGTGGTGAGGTCAAGGCAGGATGGTTAAAGGCACAGCGAGGGAGCATCACTGCAACATGATCTGTGGACAGGTTCACTGTGTGTCTGCTTCCACTCACAACGCGCTAAAGTTTTCATACTGTAAGGAGATACATGTGCAGCAGCTGTGCTGGTGTCCTGAGCTCTATGACATAACAGCACTGCATGATGGGAAAGGTAGGCACCAGCTTAATACTTAAAGTTCCCAATTATTGCAAACCTAATGTATGGTAAAATATTTTGTTAGTGTTTGATATGATTTGTGCACATTAATAAGGCAGTGTGAATAAAACTAGAACAAAACAGGAATATAACACAATATATTTAAAAATGTAGCTACATAGAAATCGGGTTTTTAAATATTCTGTGTGGTCCTCCATGTATTTAGTGTTACAGTCTGGCCTTTAATATCTGTTTATTCACTGAATTTTCAAGGTCAACTTTCTTCAAGTGGTGAAGTGTGGTTACTTTTGAATATCGAAATAATCCAAGAAATTTTAAATCAGAAATTGCGGATAATTTAAAACAAATGCTTGTGGACGTTTTTCTTTTACAACAGGAATGTGTAAGTGAGTCTTTCTCAGCTTCGAAATAAGAAGATTGTTCCAGTTTGGTCTTTTTCAGTGAGATGTCAGAGTTTTGATAAAGGCAGCCAGCTGCTGGACAGCCCTTTCACCCGCTGAGGAGAGGGCACAGCTCCATCTCCCTACAGCAGCCTCCATCACCGTGTATGCCGACCCTGCCGTGTCACAGAAAGACGTGATCAGTTCGCTGCTCACACCGTGAACCATCTGACTGAACCGAGAGAGCAGAGAGAAACCGAGCGACGCCCCTCCCACTGGGTTGACCCACAGCGCTGCCAGCAGAAGCAGCAACCCCAGCAGCACCACAGAAGAAGTCGGCTGGAGGTCCTGCAGCCAGCCTTCGTTATGATCCCTCCCAGCTTCAGACTCTGCAGCGGCCTCCGCGCCGCCGCATCGGGCGCAGCAGCACAGCTTTGGGACGGGAGCTTCCTCCAGGCTGCCGATGGTCACAACGGGCCAGTGCTGCTGGAGGTACTCAGCCGCCCGCGGGTTGACGGAGAGATTTATCACAGAGGGCAGAGGGGTTTTAATGAACTCCTCCACCCGCTCTCTGAATATATGCACCTTCTCCAGGAAGACCAGTGGCGAGTCCTCCTCCTCTACTGCTGAGCCCAGAGACACCAGGTCCAACTGTTCCTCCTACAGGAAATTAGCCAGTCAATCAATCAACAGAACATTAAAGGATAACCTGATGATCGTTTATGAAGCATATAGTATATATGCAGATTTTTGGCTGTCTGTTTATATTTTCAAATGTAAATTTTAACCGTTATGGCTCCTGTATTTAGTACCAATGTATTAGACCAACAAAGATATCTGGTAAAAAATTACCAAAATAAAATGTGCCATTTCCTGTTACTTCCTGCTTATGCTGAAGTATCTTGTTTGTGGGAAACAGTCTCTGAATGTGTGAAACTCACCTGCAGCTCCTTGACTCTGTCTATGAGGGGGTCGTAGGCCCTGGACACCTCCGCACCAGCTTTATCCAGAGCCTCCAGGTAGGCGTGTCTCTTCCGGGCCAGCACCGCCTCCAGCGTCTGGAAAAACTGATTGACCTCCTGTCGGTCCTGCCTCACCAGACCCTCACAGCGGGCCTTCTCCTGCTCCAGCTGCTCCCCTAGCTCACACACCTAACAGAGGGAGAGGGCAGCAGGAAAGGTTAGCTGTTTCCATAAATCAATTGAACAAAATACAGCTTTCCATGTGCATTTGCTGAAATTATTGACTGGATTTCCCACCTGTGCCCATCGACGCTCAGAGAGTCTCGCCAGCAGCAGCGACGGGGTCTGTTTCTCTCTAATGAAGGCCGCCTGCAGGTCATCTATTGGATGGCCCTGGTGCTCCCCGACAGTCAGACACATCCCACAGATCAGCTGTCGATCCTGGATGCAGTACATGTTCAGGGGCTGCCTGTGGTGCTCCTCACAGGGAGGGGGTCTTGGCTCACTTTCACTCTGGTACTGTGAAGATGAGTAAACAGACATCACTGATGAGCACAAAATGAAGTCAAATAAGAGGACTTGAGTCTGATAGGAGGTCAAAAGGGAATATTTCATAGCTTTTCTCTCCTACTTTCTCAATGATGGCCCGGAGAGATACGTTGCTGGGCAGAGCGTCAACGCCCGCCGGGGGCAGCTCCACCACGCTGCGACAGTTGGGGCATTTTAGTGGTAAGCGGAGCGGACGCCAGATGGAGTAGTTTGTAGACACCTGGAGCAAGTTGTCCAGGCAGTTCTTACAGAAGGTGTGAGAGCACGGCAGGACTCGCGGGTCAGCGAAGAGAGAGTAGCACACAGAGCAGGTCAGGTCCTCCTCAAGATTGTCCATGGTGGAGACAAGAGGTTGGGCTCAGGGCTGAAGGTTTGGGGGGAAAGATCTGCCAGGACAGCAGGATGGATGAAGAGCTACGTGTTGCACCTGTTCAGCAAAATACAGTAACTTGCTAAAACTGTACATTGAAAAAAAACCTGGTGACTTCTGAAAAAATAAATTTGATTGAGTTTAGAGAGTCAAATTAATCACCATGTATGTCAATGATCAATTATTATTTCAGTTTTTCAAATGTGTTATGATCTGATGCTTCTTTCTGTCATTTATGGTCCTGCATCCCATGACTGTCAGAGAGTATTGTTGTGTATAATTAGTGTTTCCCTATTAAACCCAGGAGGTTTAACTACAAGCCTAACTTGGCTTAATTTAACTAAGTCAATGTGCGGAAGAGCAGATCTAACACTGAAGAACAGGAGAACAGCCCCAAACCGGCTCAGCTCCTGTTAGAGGATCAGTTATGTTGTTGTGTGAATGTGTGTGTGTATGGGCTTGCTCTCCTCTAGTTACAGTTCGCACAGCAGTGACAATAGGAGGCCTTATGCCAGCACCCACCCAGTCCCAGCACACACATACAAAGACACACCCTTTGTGGTCAGGTCAGGCTGTTCAGCTGTCCCCAAAACCTGATCCATTATGGAGCCAACCTGCAGCCTATAAGGCGCCAGGATTCAAACAGGTAACAGGTGTCATGCAGCGGCAAGATTATTATCAGCAATTTAACTTCAGTGTTAACTTTAGAAAATGCAATATTGAAAGCTTGAGGAATGTCGAATATTCTCAACGTTTGAGTGCACGTGAAGTTTACAGGCAACTGTTTGGCCAGTGTATCTCTCCATAACATTGTTTTGTTATAAAAATGGACTGTTATAAACATGGACAGTTAACCGCAGTTAAGCAAATACTCTGTGGGTTCACGCAACGCACCTGAAACAAGACAACGCACTGTCCACATAATAAATCACTCCTTGTTTATCTTTATCTTAAATAACGTTAACTTGGCACTCCCAAATACTAGAAATGTTTCGTTAGCCATATTACATATGTTACGGCCACTTTTCTTGCAACCCGTTTCGTATTTGCAGGCGTGTTTTATCGTCTATTCGTTTTAGTCCTGGCGACACAACGTTTAAAGTTTAAAATTATATTTAAGGCGACAAAACTACAGTCAAAACTCACCGTCTGTTCGGAGAAAAGTGCCTGTCCAAAACACAGCTTTCATTTCCTGTTCCTTCTTATGCTGCCTTCAAGTGCTCTCAGTAAATTCCGACAACTCCGCGGAGCAGCGGGAAGTACACATTTCAGCGTTTGTGTAGAAAATACAGGAAAGCAAAACGAGTCGGGGAATGTAGACATATGTACTTCACCTATAAAACGCTTTTCTATAAGTCCACGCTTGAAACATTTAATCTAGGCGCTGTGGCTCTTTAGGGTGTACTAAGCCGTTCTGCGCTTTATTTCCAATAGTTCTGAATGCATCATTTTTAGTTGCCGCAGTGCGCATGCGGATAAACGGTTTCCCTGGCCATTCAGGATCCACATTTTCTCGATTTGAATTCAAGCTTAACCGTTAGAAAAACTAAGAAGTTTGGCTGTTTTACTTTTTCTTTTCTTTTTTTTTAAACACAAAACATTAACGCAAAATGATAAACCACACCACCTCTTCACAACAGACCACACACACACTCAGTCTCCCAGTTTGGGTTTCACTATTTATTTTCTTGAAGACAACCTATCCTGTATAGCCTATCTCCCAAAAAGGTGTTTTGGGCAAACCAACTTTTTTCCTTCCATGTCATAATTTTAGATTTGAAACCACATGTTTGCTAACAAGGAATGCTGCAAAAAAAATACCCCTATGTTCAACAGAAGGTGTATGAGCACAATTTGTAATCATTTACTACAGTGTTTGAAGTTAACACAAAAAATGGGTAAGGGTAAGCAAGGGTAAGTTTGTACACCTAGCTGGTATAAGAGGAAAGAGGAGTATGGGGCTAAGGACTCTGCAAGGTACTAAAGGTACAGCAAACTTGTTCATGGGTTTATTTATTATTCAGGAGAACCCACTTAGGACAACTCTAGCCTGACATGTGGGACACCCTTTGACCTTGAGAAAAGGAAGTTAAATCCTCTCTTAGTCTAGCTGAGATACATTAGCAGATTCATTACTGCTGCTCCTGAAATAAAGTCATTATTTTCTCAAGTATCACTAAAAAGCATCATTGGATTACTCTAGAAATACAACAAAGATTGTGGTTGAGTGATGCATATTGTAGAGGTTGTTGGCTGGTCAAAACCTATGAAACCGACCAACACACCTTTAGAAAGACTTCAGGCCTCACTTTGCAGTAAATGTGCAAAACCATAAACTATTTAGCAAGTCGGACACTAGTGAGGGGTAAGGGAGGGGGAAACATGTAACATTTAAGCACAGTTTTACTTAAAATGAAAATTACACTGTATCCACAGCCTAAGGAAACTAAAATACCCTAAAAATAACTGTGCTATAGTTTAGTACATGCAAAGGTTATGATTCACAATCCTACGTGAAATGGCCATTGTTCTCTTCTCCCTTATGGCAACAATACTGCAAAGCAGTGATTTTGCTGTAAATTGAAGGAAAAATAAAGTGTCACAAGGGGGAACTGGTCATTTGGTTGATTATAGTGATGGTGTCATTATTTCACAGCATCAAGCCCATGTCTGGTGCGTAGGTTAGGGTTCTGGCGTGAGGGTGGAATACGATCGTCGTCAATCACCTTTACAGAAGCAATGAAACTAAAAGCTGAAAATAAAAAGTATCATAAAAAGGAACACACTGGAGGCAAAAAGAAAAGCCCAAAAGCCACCAAATGCATCTCAATACAATGCACTGCTGCTCCATACCTGCCAATAGCATTGTCCAGTGTCAATTAATACTAACTTAACAATAATTCAAAACAAAAGAATAATCCTTGTGATGACGATGATTTTTTTTTTTCATATCCAAAGTTCTTCCTTTCAGGGATTTTTGAGGATCAGCCTCTCTTTCAAAGGCAGAATTTCTTTCCTGAAACCTTTGCTAACCTCATTGCGTTGCGTTTCTCAATTTTGTTTCTCTTCAGATGTTGTATTTGTATTTTTTTTCCCGTCTCTTGCATGCGGTCTCACCCAGCCTTGCATACTCCCAGTCACGCACGCAGCCAAGCACACTCAACTCATCCGTCCATTCTCTCGCACATATGCGACACGCGCAGCCGGACTCCTGGCCCCGCCCACCAGGGGGAGAGGATGGTGCCCTGTCGGGGGCGTCTCGTTGGAGGAGATGAACCTGGCTCCTCAGCACTGAGTCCAGACATTCATACACAATGGGTCCATTCACACACATGTCTGATAGCGTGGCCGATTGGGGGAGGGGCACATTGAGGGTGGCGCCCTCTGTAGTCGGAGGACCGCAGAATTGTGATGGTTGTGGTTCATCTCAGTTCATAATTATAGTTATTTTCATTGTTGCATTTTGTTGTATTGTAATATGTCAAGATCTCTTGATTTCTTATTTTTGGATGTCCTTGGTTCTCCCCGGGCAGACATCGAGTTTTTTTGTTGTCATTTGAAGTAGTTTTCCGAAGATGACAGCTCCAATAACACAGAAGTTATGTTGGCATGTCTCTCAACGCATTCGATGTAGATGTTTTGCTTTTTTTGCAACATGTAGCCACTCATTCTCACTCGCACCCACTCGCCATCTCAAACTTCATTTGGGCTGGTTTCCCCTGGAATGCCAAATGAAATCCACACATTTTTCTCTCAGATAAGATGCAGCCATGGATCCCACGAGCCAAGCACAATGGATCAAATTTCTCACACTCTCGCTCTCTCTCGCTCTTTCTCTCCTAATTTTTTTATGTTGAACAGAGTGCTGCATCGTGAACAAAACTCCAGAATACCCCAGATGCCGTCTAGAACTGGAATCCCTCGGCTGGCACGTTGGCGGAGTTAAAGCCGTAAGTCCCGCCCTGGATGGCTTCTGGGACCAGGCTGTTGTCTTCATCGATCTGAAGGAAAAGGAGAGCAACAGGTGGTTAGCAATGTAGAGCAGAAATAAGAGGTGATCCACTTCAATGCAATGGTAGTTTTTAAACATAAAACTTCCTTCTTTAACATAGCAACTACTGTTACGATTGAAAGAGTAACAAGTAGCGATAAAATCAACCTTTAAGGTGACAAAACTTACTGCATCTATAGTTACTTACATCATCAGATGAGAAGAATTGATCAATAATTTCATATGCCAGTTTGTAGATATCTTCATTTTCATGATTCTGCAGTTGCTCCACTTTTTCCAAACCTGAGGGGAAAGAATAACAAAAAAGTCCACGATTAAAACACCAACGAACACACGTCATTAAAACATGCTAACATTTGGATTGCACAATTTAAACGCACCTCCACATTCTTCAATAAGGTTAGCAATCGTTTCAGCCTCATCGTCTGCCATCTTCAGGATATTGCTGAGACCATCGAGAACGACCTGCACGACCTGAGCGTCCTTCACTGTCAGCAGGTTGCAGAATGGAGGGATCACCTGCTTCTCAATCAGGTGTGCCACCTGTAGGTAAGCAGACAATGAGGAATATCAGTAGACTGATGCGTTACAGAAAGGGGGGATGCTGTAATTATTACTTTTTATTGATTTAATTTATCATTTTAATATCAAATTTGAAAAAGGTCAGTAGGGTTTACAATAATAAAACTTCACTGTAATCTCTGTTTATTACGGAAGCCCTAAGCGGACTTGCATCCATACATTTTATTTACTCCGTTTTCCTGTGATAACCAGTAATTTCTGGTCGTTTTCTCGAGATCTCGACTTATTTCTCCCGTTATCTCTGGATAACAAAGCTGGTTTTCTCGTGATAATGGGATAATTTTCCGACGATCTTGTTTTTTCAAGATGTAGATAAAGTAGCACCACTGTAACGTTAGATGATCATAACTCGTCTCCTCAGGGTTTTAAAAGCACAAAACAAACATAAAAACACGCTTAACCAACCTCATTAGTGTGGGCAGGTCTTGGTCTGTAATATCACAGTGAGCAGCCTTTTGTTTTGTTTTCTAGATCGTCGGAAAATTACCCAGCTATCATGAGAAAACAAGCTTTGTTATCCCGAGATAACGGGAAAAATAAGTCGAGATCTCGACCAGAAGTAACTCATTATCACAGGAAAACGGTGTTAATAAAATGTATGGATGCATGTCCGCTAAGGGCTTCCGTAGTTTATCAAACTAATAAGCTCAAAAAAATGTTTCAAAGTTTCTTACCTGATCTTTTCTTCCACTTATTGTCAGATTGCTGATGGCCCAGGCTGCTTCCTTCTGAGTGCCAAAGTCACCCTAAAAAAACAACAAACAATTAAAGTGAGCAAAATATATATATTTTTTAATCTCCGATCGACTTCTACAGTTTCTTAAGACAGGTGGATACACACCTTGTCGAGCAGGTGAATGATCATGGGAACTAGCTTGGCCTCAATGACAGCCTGCACCTGCTGCTGGTTGCCTGCTGTGATGTTGGACAGGAACCACACTGCCTCCTACAGGACAAAAGGCAGAATACAGCAGTCTGTGACAGTTTTCCAGTGACGAGACAGAAAAGCCAGGAAGATTTATGGCTTTACAGGTTTTATCCTCACAAAAAAGCCAGCGGATTTCGCTGTGTCAAAACTTGAGCTAGAGAGAACGAATCTGTCCATCACTTTTCGTTTTTTGTGTCTGAACCGGATCAGAACCCAGAGATCAAACCTGCGAGGTAGACTTCTGGTCGAGACAGGGTGCTGTGGGCGGGGCTAGGGTGGTTGTGAGGCTCTAATCATCGACCAGGTCACAAAGGGGGGCCTCTTTTTAAGCGACAGGTCTCAGATGCACTCCGATATCAGCAGAGACACGAGGTCTTCAGCACCCTCTGGCCACCAACCCATGGTATCACACATTCAATCACATGCACACTGACCACCCTCCACCCCCTATCTGCCTAGCCCCCCAACTGGGATCCTCTTCATCTTCTTCACGATTCTTCATGTTGTGAACTTCCAGTACCCATCTGACCCGTCTGCACCTTTCACACAGCATTCACACAAGCACCAAGTCTCTGATTTCATCACTTCCAGATAACACTTCTTGATCAACAGACAGGGGGGTGAATGAGGATAGAAGGACAGAAAGAATAGACGATGTTTTACCTTGTTGATTTTCTCCTTCGGGTGTGTGAGCAGTGCGGGGAAGTGGCTGAGAGCGTCACAGTTGAGCACCACCTGTGTCTGCTCATCTGTGCCAGTCACAATATTGCCAACAGCCCTCAGGGCAGCAGTCTGGGTGTGGAGAGGGAGTGGGGAAGTTGTTATGATAATAGCGCTTTCCAGGTAACCCACAGATGTTTGTTGTAGCACGTGTCTCGAATGTCGTTCAAATTCATACCTGAACTTTGACCTCCTGGTGACTGAGCAGAGGTACCAGATGGGGGACGATGCCGGAGTCGATGACCATTTGGATCTGCTCGTTCCCGGCGTCCGTGAGATAAGACAGAGCCCACACTGTGTCGACCAAGATCTGGAGGAGGCAAAGGAAAAAAGAAACTAATGAATCTTCCATTTAAACCTTAAATTATAATATAGGGATTAATGTTGTGGGAATGTAACAATGCTAATCATTTATGGAGACCAATGAACAATACTTGATCAATCAGATTACTTACACTGACATCAGTGTGGTGGATCAGCACGCAGAGAGCTGGCAGGATCTGAGACAAGAAGAAAAGGACAGGAGGAATCATTAGGTGAAATGGCTTCATGGTAGCTGAGTTTGCTGCACAACCCTGTGAATGTGCATGTAACCAGCTTGGGTAGACCCCTCATGCTGCTCTCCAGCTCTGCCAATAAACACACCTCTTACATTTTAGGAGAAAGCTAGTAAAGGCAGAGGACCTTCTCTTGCATAAAGGAAAGGT
The DNA here is from genome assembly GCF_022749685.1 of Semicossyphus pulcher. Taxonomy (NCBI): domain Eukaryota; kingdom Metazoa; phylum Chordata; class Actinopteri; order Labriformes; family Labridae; genus Semicossyphus; species Semicossyphus pulcher. The sequence goes on from NW_027211692.1 coordinate 12,499,003, forward strand.
AGTGGAATCAGAAAGATAAATAAAGCTTATAAAAATAAAGTTCAACTATGTTTTAACTATTTGTAACAAAGTGTATGTTTGTTACAACAATGAAAGGACATATTGGCTGAGTGCACATAAGCATCCCTGACTGGTTTCCTACACCTATATGCTCAAAGATCACATACGCACCTCCTGGATCGTCTCCATGGGGGGTGGAGGGTCCTTGTGGCGGCACAGGTTGACCATCACCCAGGTGACATTGCGGAGGAAGGTGATGGGGATGGAGGGACTGATGAAAGACAGCAGGGGCTTGACCACACCCAAGCTGATCACGTAGTCTCTGCACTGAGGGCCGTCACCTGAAGAAAACACATGAAGCACACGTCGTCTCAGGATTGACTATGTAATGACAACTATATATATATATTTTTTTTAAAGATTCTTTTTTGGCTTTTGCCTTTATTATATAAGACAGCTTACATAAGATAGACGGGGAATGTGGGGGGTAGAGAGTGGGAGACAACATGCACCAAATTATGGCAGATCAGAAGTCGAACCTGCGATCAGTGCGACGAGGACTGTTCTGCTCTACCAACTGAGCTACACCAGCTCCCCATGACTACTACATTTGTGTTCACACCAACTGTGACTCACCTATGATGTTGCCGAGGGCCCAGACGGCCTGTTCGCACACATTCTGGTGAGGAGACTGAAGCAGCCTCAGGAACAGCGGCACAGCATCTACAGGGGGGAAAAATAGGTGTCAAGTATATGTACAGGCATCTCAAGATCTGGGGTGTTTATTGGATTCAGGTGCGATCTCGTCTTTCTTACAGTTTGTGTAACGCTCTAGGAAGGAAGGTAAACCTTTATCATCTGGTCACTCATTTTACAGTAATGTTTAGACTTTGCACAACAGAAGAAAGAATTAGATGAATTCCGACATAAAGCAATACTGTTAAAAATACAGTTTTTAAAACATTAAGTGTAAACATTTAAAGATATGGATTGAATATGCTACATTTAAGTAGTCAAGGTCGGAGATACTCTGCTAATAAATCTCCATAAGTAAATAATTTCAACTGCCTTTAAGTTCCAGCTTACTGTAAGTGCTGCTAATCAGTGTGATCAATCACAACCTCTTAATGTGCACGTTGCATTGATGTGACAAACAAAAATAAAGACACAGAAGTTCGATAAAGACAACGTTTTTGAATAAATAACCAAATGTTAGAAAGGAAACTGACTGTATTTGTTAAGTACAAATGTTATGTTATGTTATATATTAGTTGGCTGTATGATGAGCTTCTTGGCGGGCAATGTAAGGATACAACACCTATAATAAGGCATTACATCATAATAATTACATTTGTCAACATAACACTAAGAAAAATGCAGCTGGCTATCCAAATAATTCAGGTTAATATTGATAGTGTATGTGCTACAGGCATATTTAATATGCCATTCTTGTGTGCAATTATGAGCTCCTTAAACATTATCTACTGAATAATAAAATGTAAATGGAAAGTGTTTCTTTCCTATTTCATAGAAATCTGCCAAAGAGATAATGATATTTTAACTGAAAAATAAAACAGGAAATAACTGCATATCCGACTGAAGATACACAAATAAAAAAAGACAGGGTGGATAAAATCAAGTGGGGGGAAAAAAGTATTGATCGATCACTTACTGGACTGGACCACTGCCTGGGTTTGCTCTGAGGTCCCAGATGCTATGTTGGTTAGCGCCCAGGCTGCCTCAAACTGCAGAGACGGGCTGTAGAGAGGTGAAGGATGGATAGAAGTGAGCATGGCTGGGCAGTGGCATGAAAAAGTTAAAAGTATGCTCATGAGTCATTTATGTTTCTGAGCAATTCCTGGAAGGTAAAAACTAGAGCGCGTTTACATAACTTCTACAACACTCAGATGTAGGCGGGGCCGAACCCTGCTGGCTCATTTGCATTACTTTGAACTGTGTATAAAGTCAACAACATCAGGAGAAAGGGTTTACTTGTGTTGACTGCTACATTATGAGAATCACAGTGTGCTTACTTGTCCTCTCTCTCCAGGCAGAGGACCAGTATAGGAAGGATCCCAGACTTTATCAGGTCATCTATGGGAGGGTTACGGTCACTGGACAACAACTTCCTGCAAAAACAAAGACGAAACACAAAACCATCACTCACACATGCATACTCGAACTGCTTTACTGACACATACCGACAAGAAGAAGCAATAACACAAAGACAGAAACAGCTGAAGAATGTGAACGGTCTACAAGTTGTATGTCACGCAAGTGCATGCTCATGAGCCAGCATCAACAGGTACAAGGTGAGGGCATCTGCAGTGACAAGAAAGAGCTGCAGGCTAGACTTAAGAGCAACGAGAATAACAGGCAAACAAGTGGAAAACAAAATACCCTGAAACATGAACAGGTTTCATGAATTAAAGCTACCCTTTTGCTGCAACTTGTAAAAGGGCTGCACAAGCATTTACAACATCCATTTATCAGCCGGGGCTGACTTACTATAAATCACTGCTGTCTAACCAAGCTGGAAAACACACTCAGTCCATTACAAATAAACTGATACTCTATTTGGTAAGAGGCAATCAATTTAGATCCTTAAGGCAAACTGTTGGAGTACTGGTGCTGAATTTCTGGCAAACTAAAACCAGGTGAACTAGATGGGAATCTGGATTTTAATAGCCGCTGTTCAAGCTCAAACAAAACAGAAACATCGTCCAGCATTAGTTCAGTTTATTCATAGTGAAAATAATTTTATGGCATGGGCAGCAGTAAGGTCATGATAGGCATGACAGCATTTCCTTCATAGTAACTACATCAAATGTAAAAAAAAATAACATTTATAAACTGAATTCATTTATGAGGTTTTAGAGTAATTAAAGCTGGGAAACATAACTTTTAAAAGCAGCTCCCTGCAAACACATGAGCATGCACTGCCTCACTCATGGTGCAGGAAAAGTCCTCCAAAGAAGGAAGAGAGGAAAACAGCACATTGTTTTCACCACCCACTGCATCAAGCTACCTTTTCTACTCTTGTGCAACTAGCTTGCTAGCTTTAGCTCGTAAAACCCCCCTGTCATGCTCCATTAATGCCCTGGTGGAGTGTGGGCAGGCAGACAGTAGTTAGGAGACAGGCAGGTAACCCAACTAATCATTTGACGTTTGAATGACTGTCACTTGACTGGCTTATTACAAGCAAGTGAAAGCAAAAGGTTGCCTACGTCTTTTTCTGTTTTAGTCAGAGCGTTTCCGTTGTTGAAATGTCGTCAGGATAAAGAGAATTTCAACAAATAACAAAAAAGCTTTTGAAATAATGCCTGTAATAGTGTTGGAAACCTCATGCGGACCAATTCTAATTCTCTACGGTGACTTTCACATCTGTATAAATAAGTTATTTAACACTTTAAATAACACCTCCTCAACAGTTCACACTTCAAAGCTGCAGTTTGAGCATCTTCTTTAAATGCACGCTCATGTCACAAACGCATAAACCTGCAGTAGGCTCACTTTGCTTTCACATCGCTGGTGAAGTACCCCATCGTTCGCTGGACTTTTCACCTGCTGTTGTTCTAGTTGCTAAGAATGCACCAAAGTTTGACGACAGCTTTTACTAGACCAGAGGGGAAAGCACCCTGGGGCACTTTAAAATCTGTGAGAATCTAATTTAAAATGACAATAAATGGTGATACAGATTAACAATATCAAGTTATTGACCCCCTGCTGATTTAAAAGTGTTCTGATATACGGTGTAAAAAATGGGTGTTCCTACCTTGCAGCCTGAACAGCACTCAGCTGGACGCCCTGGTTATCACTGGTGGCATTCTACAACACAACACATACAATGTTATAGAGTCATGCACAACATTTTAATATTAAAAATGCATCCTTTTTTTAAATCTGTATGCTACAAGTATTTTAGTCATTCAAGCAAGATTAGTCAGCTTTCTATTTAAACTTTATTACAATATAGTTACATTCAAATATAGTTAAATTACAGGATGAGAGCTAAATTCTGATGCAAAATACACACTGTCCTTAATATTGGTTAAATCACAGTTCAGAAAATAAATTAATTTACAATTCATACTTACTTGTACTATTGCTTCAAGAGAGGTGTTTTGCTGAAAAATGAAACATTTGGAAAGTCACACATTTGTTACCAAGTATCTCATGTCAACAGTTGCAAGACGGTCAGTAACAGGTAAATCATGAACTGGTCGTTAGGCAAGAAAAGAAATAGCAAAAAGCCCGCCGAGTTCTCTGAGGGGTGCATATCCTGGCATGACCATATGAGGCTGAGGAGACATCTGTTAGCTTCGCTCATTCCAAAATTACTTTTGTATGTGAAGTTGACAAAGCAGGAAGGAAAGTCACCAAAGCACGACAGAGCATTGAAGTGAGGCTGATGATTGCCATCAGAACAATGTAGCGACTGGCACTGAACCGGTGTGGTGTAACAAACAAGTCAGCAGGGCTGGACATGCAGGCCAGCATTCAACAGGATCACTTGCCAACTGGCAACCTCACCTGACGCCCTCAACAGGGAGTTCAGGGCCCAATGTAGGCCATCTCTGGTAGGGACCCTGAGTATCACTTAATATCCATCTCTATTTTTTTTGAGCCTTCTTTAAAAACCTTTCCTTACAAAGCCAGACAGTGAAGTTCATTGCCTGTGCATCCTCAAATAATTTACAACAGAAGTCATAACCAGGAAAAAAACATTGCAACTCAACCCTGCACACAAATATGCGTGTAGATTTATATTTGTGTATTTACATTCCATGTCTGCAGGGGGAAGATTTAACAGACAACCGCGGCCTAGTTTTGGTCTAGGGAAATTAATAGTTGTGATAAGAAGTCAGACACCAGCAGAAAAAGGAAAACTGAGGGGGGAAAAGGATTTTGTAAACATCTGATATCAGAAGACGGCATATAAGATCTAATAAGCTCAGCGGGCAAAAATAACTACACGACGGGCAACACACTAAAAAGAAATGTCTTAAAGGCAACAAATCAAAACAGCCCCGGTGATGCTCACTTTGTTATGTATTTTAACCAAATCTGCCAACTCACTTTTCCACAAACCCCTCTGTAATATCTTGCAGTGAGTCAGAGCAGCCCGTTTTGAGTCAGCCCTCTCAATACCAATCGGCTGTTACTGTGATTGAATTTCTGAACTGCTGAGTGGCCATTTTAATGTCACCACATGTAGAGCTCTTTAGTGACGGCGGGGTTCTTGATCAGTGTATTTTCTGTGACGTTGTTAGACTGAAAAATGTAGGTCTGATGTCTGCCAACACTGCATCCAAAGAGGGAAGAAAAGTGAGAAATCTATGTACAAACATACCGATCTGAAATCTCCATCAACATCAGAGTCCTCACAGATGTCCTCATGGGGCACATTTCTCCTCTTCAGCAGGTGCTCATCTCTTTTGTTCTGCGTTGGAGGGAACAGAAATATGTCATGTATATAACAGTGGAAATTCACAATGATAACAAGGAAACATCTGTCAATACTAAGATAAACTGCAGCCAAATGACCAGAATGTAAATGAGTTGTAAATAACACAAAAGTCACTGTATGTTGGTAGTTGTAAGAACATTATAACAAGTATGTACTTACCTTTCTGAGTTCAACCACTACCTCAGTCCTCTGTCTTCTCATAGTCTGTTAGAGAGAGAGAGAGTTCATTAACATTATATAACAAGAGACTTTAATCCCAACCATGCGTTGCACAAGTCAGTGACACCAGCTAAGACATTAAATGTGGGCACGGCCTGAGATCAGGATCCAGTTTGTGCGGCGAGAGCTGATCTGCAGTGTCAGTCATACCGGGAGCATTAAGTCAACAGCCTGCATACTGCACATGACAGTACCAAAACACACTGACCTAATATGACTCAGCTATAGTTACTGCAAGACTGTTTAAGATGTATCTTCAGACAGCTAACCCCATATTCTCTGATATATCGTTTCTATGCTTGTTCTTAGGTACACTCAGTTGACAATTCATATGGAACATGTAGCCAAAAATGACCAGCAGCAGTCCTCCAATATGCCCTGCCTTCAAAAAGTTCAGTGTGTTGCAAGTTAGAAAGGTGCCGATTGGGCTGCTGCTAAACAGTATTCCTTAATAGAGCTGTTTTTAATATTTGTCTACCGACATGGCTCATGAGCTTGGGAAACTGTTAGAAACACTTGAAAGAAAAGCACAATGCAGTTTATCAGCACCAAAAACTACAACCTCCAAAATGACAATGGACTTCTATCCGACAACTCACTGAAACTGTTTCAACAATAAATAATCACAACAACTTTTAAGGTGAGGTTTATGACAGGAATTTGCTTGCAGCAGTTTAGCATGAATCGTATATTTAAAGAAGGGCACCTCTAATAAGGCCATATGATCTTCATGGGCAGTAGCAGGTTTTGTTTTGCAGTTAAAAAGTAGATGTTTTGGGTAATGCTTGTGTTCATCAATGACAGACCACCACGGTGATGAAACCTGGAGTTATTAACAGGTTGCCAGGCGAGGCAGCAGTCTAGTGGCCTAGCTAGCTCTGAACAGAAAGTTTTTGTCAAACAGGATGTATCAGTCTATCCTGCTCAAACACATCTTAAGGCAGCCTGCTTGAAAACAACCCCATTTCCTGCTAATAGTAATGAAGTAGAGGCAAGCTGGGGTGACTGTAAATCAACAAGTACCTTATGGATCCACTATTAGCTATTTGAACGTGTAGCTTTGATCTCTCCGTCATGTGATCGTGTTAACTAGCTTGCTGGTCGTGATAAGGCTGTCTTCTAAACTTGTGCAACGTAGGTATACCACGGAATGAAATGTTACCACTGTGACACAATTTATAAGACCCAGGTAACTGTCCAGCTAAAAGGCTAACTGGTTTCCGCCATTGTTTTAGGTAATAAAGACGGGGGATGGGTGGTACTGCAGCCACCAGCACCACCAAGCTTAACGGTAGCTAGCAAGCAAGCAAGCAAGCTAGCACGCAGGTTAGCTAACTGCAGTGTCAAAATAGCGCTAATCTGCCGCTATTTTCTCTTACCAATAAAACACATATATTCAAAATACAACCCGAATTCCAATTATGATTGATTTTAGATATATATTAAACGTATTCACTAACTAACACATCGACCTAAACGGATCCGGTGGATGATATGTTTCAGTTAAGCTAGCATGTCCCCCGTGGGCCTGGCTAGCAGCAAGCTAGCAGAGCACATTCAGCGGAGGCGATGAACTCTGACGAGCTTTAGACATGTTTCATAACCAGCGCGGTCTCATGGTGCAACGAAACCAGTGAAACCTAGCGGGAAATGGCCCAGCCAAGGCCAGTGACCAAAACCTGGTGATCTGTAAAGGCCCTGACCGAGGCTTTCGATACAAAGTTCCCGATGGTGGAAATTAGAAACGACGTCACAGTGAAGCCAGGAGGCGAAGCTGGCCGCGAACAGAGCGTAGAGGAAAAGAAGAGATCCTCGACACAAATCTGCAACTTTTACCTCCAAATCTCGGCCCTTATTCTTGAAATTCTTCAGCCGCTGGTTGTCCAGTTTCTCGTTGTCAGCCATGTTAGCAGTTCTTGTTACGGTAAATACAGCTGAACTCGTGGATTTAGCTCGTTAGCTACCAGCTTTTCTGGTTCCCTTTTCTCAGCCTTTCGTTAACGGACTATTTTCTGCTGCTGTCCGCGGTGCATACTGGGAATGCCGGTGGTGTAGGCAGCCTCGCGCTCTGGCGTAGGGGAAGGGTGGGGAAATCCCCTTTACTCTCATTGGCTTCACTGTGAACATCTAATCTGCAGGGCGCGCCACATAACAACATTCAAACTCATAGTCATCATTATATTCAATGACAATCAGGGTCCAGTATTTACATTAAAATACATGTATATTTTATACACTGCTATAAGGAAGTACATTACTGAAGTACTACACTCACTATATGTACAATGTTGAAGTACCTGTTCTTTTCATGAGTAGATTTTACAAATAAAATAAATGTTCATTTTAAACTGTTTTACTGTTATTTAAAGCTCCTGTGAGGAGTTTTTGGCTGGTTATGAAACAGACTGAAATTAATTCTGATAACTCTATGAGGAATGATTGACTTAAGATTCCAGTTTTAATCAATAATAAATATTAAATAACATCAATATAGATCTTAAAAGATTACATTTCAATCTATGGCAATCAAAAGAGTCATAAGATTTTTACTTTAAATCTTAATTTTAATCTCTAATTTTAAAGACTAATTTTAACTTTACCTCTATCAGATAATCAATAACAATTTATTACTTTAAATCTTAATATCAATCTCGGCTAGTTTCTCTATCCCCTTGTCTGGTTACCACCGTGGGTCCCCTGGTGTCTGCTCCTCGCTCACCGGCCTCGTCCTCGACCTGAAACACTTATGAGCCTTGCGGACACAGTAAGGCTTCCCTATGTGATTCTCTCCTGCTGGCTTCCGTAGGTCTCCCAATTCCATGACATACTTTTTACGACTCACTTAGCTGTGTGTGTGAGTATATGTGCCCTAAGGTCGTCAGTCGTGTAGCCTGTAGTGTGGATGCGCTTGAGCTTACCTTCGGGGCCCCACGAAGATCTTTGAAGAAAACTCTTACGTGTGTGCTTGTTTGAGCAACTCACAGAAACAGACAACCAGAAACTCCCTTAAAAGTTTTTAAGGGTCTTTAATAAGTCAAATGCGTCAATATCAATTTAGACTCAAAAGAACAAAAAGATAAAAAGAGACTTAAAGGGGCTCTAAACTAAAGGGGCACCAGAAGTTCCCTTATCTAGTTTCCTATTGTTTTGTTTCTATTAAGTTTTTAATCACATCTTTGCCGTCAAGCCATCTCAACAAGCATTTGTTGTTCCACTTGGGAGTTTGTCTAATAAACTCCCGAGCTTCACAACTGTGCTCCACACTTCACGATATCAGTGCTTCACACATTCCCTCAACTAAGCACCTTGATCCGTTTAAAAGAACACAGTGCACTAGCCTCCTATGCTATGCACTTTGATCTGTTAAAAAGATCTCAGTGCCCTATACACCTCTAAACTAACACTTATCCAAGAGGCTCTCGTACCATGTGATTTTGTATCTCTATAATTAATAAAATTGCAGTCATAATCCCAACACTTGAGTTTGTTTATAAAACTCTAATGCTGTATGACTTCGCAAGCCAATTGAGATCTGGTTGGAGTCTTGCGAGAAGACACGCGAGCAGCACAAGATAGCTGCTTATGAACTGCAAGGGGAAGTACCTAACCACTCCGTCCTCGTGTAGCCCGCGCGTGAACGGACCTTTTTTCTCCGTGCAAAACCGTTAAACAGTCTGTTCTTGCGCACATGCACGTCTCAAAAATGTGTCAAGACCTTGTACCTGCACTCTAGCTGGAAAGTCCCTGGGTCAAACAGGGGTTAAAACCTACTGTGTCTGGTTAAAAATATATATATAAATTTCAAATTAAAAAAAATATATATAACACCAGCTGTGTCTAGGTCAAAAAAAAGTTCAAACACCTGCTATGTCTGGGTCACAGAAAGTTCAACACGTTCCCATGTTTGGGTCACAAAAGTTCAACACTCTCTGTCACACACACTTTCTTACAGCAGTTACAGAGGCCTTTAACTAAGCATAACAATATGTTCATTATAACCAACGCAAAGTAAAACGTATTTTCTTTTTCTGTAACCGGATATAACAAACCAAATAATATTGACAATAAAAAATGCTCAAACCTTAAAAAAGTAAAAACTCATCTTTGTCTAATATCACACCAAGCAGATTATATGTTGTCAAGCAAATGCAATCATTTAAAAAAGTAATATTATGAGCAAACAATCTTTTAAGCATGTATAGGTAACTTCAACCTGTCAGGTGACTTAAAGCATCAGTACAATTCTTCTGGAGATTCCCTCCTTATGTTATTTTGGTTTGGGCCTTTTAGTCTCTTCAATTTGTTTTGTAATCAACTACTGATGAAGATTCAATAATCAAATTTTATAAGCCATCCCATCCTAAAGACGGCCTGTCCAAAGGACGTATGAAACAGAACATTATAACTGCACAACTTCTTCTATACATTCAACACACCACTTAAGCATGTACAGGACAAAATCCGCTTTGTCCACAGGGGGCGCCAAAGTCAACACAAACCAAAAGTTCCTCACTGTAGCTTTAAACCATTCTAGCCGAAACATGACTGGATCACCAACAAGGACAAATATTCAATTGCCACAGAATTAGACAACTAAAACAAATATTGAGCTTAAACTCAAATAAGTTGATGATGATATTCTTTTGATTTGACTTAATCAGATTGCTGATTCTAGCACAATGAACTTTTTCATTGTGTCCGTGAACATTTCACAGGCTGATTTTGCTCTCCATTTTATACTTTGGAATAACTATTGACTATCTCTTCACAGTCATGTGCAGGTCAGGAGGAGCAATTATATCGACCAGTAACTCCCACAAGCATTGTGCAAAAGTGAATCTACTCTTTAGGGCCCTGGCTTGAGATATTTACTTTCCTCTTTTGCAACCTTTATTTAAATAATTTATTTAAATACCTCATAGACTGTACTTTTCATTTTGTCACCTACACTACAGAAGAACAACCTCAGTCAATTTAAGAAATGTTTTTATTGCAACAAACAATAATGAAACATGACATGAGTTGACAGATTTTAATGCTGTGTCATCAAATGTGTTGGATGTACTATCAATATCACACATATTATGCTTGTGTAGCTAAAGAAAATCTTATTTTGAGATAACACTGACAGTGTCCCTCGAAATAAATAAATAAATAATGAAATAGCACATAACAAGAAGATTTTATATTTTACTATTTTACAATTAAAAAAAGAAAAAAATTTACAGTTGGAAAACAGCATTTCTTTGAGCCACTTTAAAAACAAGTTTTATCATAAACAGTATGTAAACTTTCAGACTGAACCTTTTTGCTAAGGCTCATATCAGCTTTTTTCTTCTTATCCAAGATTACGCACAGCATCCTCATGGCTTATAACCACGATCCAGACACTTTGTCTTCACCAGCATTGATCTGAAGTTCTTACACTTAAAGCTGTGATCATGCCGTTCCTTTAGTCTCAGCCAAAGTGATGCCACATGTCGAAGGCCACAAGGAATCCTTCTCGCTTATGATTGAGTCCTCCTTAAAGATCTTCCTCCATCACCTCCTGCAGAGGACTTGTTTCACAGCTGTGATACTGAAGCCTTTAGACCTCATCTTAACCTTAATGTCCTCTTGAGTCTGTTTCAGCGGCGTCTTCAACAGATAGACAATCCTCCTGAAGCCGTCTTCCAGTCCCATGCCGCTGATGGCTGAACACGGCTGGATGAACCAGGCCCTGCCCTCGCACAGCCGTCTCAGGTCCAGTTTCAGGCAGAGAGCCTCGGGGCTCAGAGCTCCCTGAAGGTCCTGTTTGTTGGCGAGAACCACGAGAGGAACTCCTCTGAGACTCTCGTACCTCAGGACCTAGAGAGCGGAGGAAACAAAGCAAGGAACACTTTAACTACTAGAATAACCCGTCCAAGTTAAACCATCACTTATTAAGCATGAAGCTGCATTTAACTCTCAATATACAGTTTAGAGCAGGGGTTCTCAAACTTTTTTGGGCCAGGGACCTCTTAGAGGGGAGAACATTTTCCAAGGACCCCCTCATAATCGTAACGTGGATTAAGCATATGCCTACTACCATTTGCACTGTTAGATGTCATTGGGACTATTTGTATTGTAAAACGTATCAACCTAAATACTTCAGACCTGTTTCTTAGTGATAAACAGAAAACCATTTGATCTGAATTATGTTATTACCACTTATATACTTTAAAACAGAGGCTCATTATATTCAACATTGTTGTGGACTCAGCTTGCCGGCATTTACACTGTTCAGGTATTGATCTTAAAAGCTTTCAGAAGATTAACAGTATAAGACAGCTGCAGTGACTTGAGTGATTCATGACAGATTGACGTGATGTGTCACAATCACATCAGTTTCTATTGGTCCAAAGCTGACGTGGGTGGAAGTAATGGACACAATCTGATTGTTTCATTGGCGCAAATGGTCGTCATCTGTAGACATGCAGTTTTTAATGATACAGCAATTTTGTAATTTATTATAAGCTTATTATAATTAATTTGCGGACCCCCAGGCTGTGGTTCGCGGACCCCCAGGGGTCTTACGACCCCACTTTGAGAACCACTGGTTTAGAGCACACTTACATGTTGTAAACAGAGATAAGGACATTTTTAATGTTTATTAAGGTATTGTCAACAGTTAAAATCCCTCCTGTGTATCTGTTTAATAGCTGAGAATATAACACTGTTGTACTTTAATATAATGTTTATATTGATTTATTTATTAGTTAGGTATTTATCTATTTGGAAACACTCCTCTTCACTGAGCATGGTGTCTTGCTGGTGGAGGTCATGTGATCTTGCTAAAAACTATATTTTTTAAACTATGAATATATTTTTAAACCTATATGTATATATTTGTAATTGTGTATAGACAAATAATGAATGCTTTATAACAAACATTAGTTATTGTGTATAACCGTATACTATTAATGTGATTACAGCCAAAGTACACAGTGTTAAAATTATTCATAATGAGTAGAATTTTATCAACAGTTTCACGTTTATAATTGTTGACAATACATATACAAGTATCTCTTAGAAAGGTTCTTATATTTGCTTACTACTATAGGACATTATGGTGTGTTGTAAAACCTGTTCAAACATCCCCTCCAGACATGTTTGAACTAAGTCATTAACAGCAACCTCACTTTAAAATAGATGTCTACTATTCACTGAAAGTCCTTTATGAGTGTTTTGGCTGTCACGTAACTTAATGTGTGTTTTGCAAATTGGACCACTTCCTAGTTTACAAGTTGTGATGTCACAAAATCAGCTAATAGTGTCAATGAGATGAGTGAGATGTAAGACGAGCACAATGAAGGTCAAACATCCAAGTGAAGTAACAACTAGCAAGTTATTTTTAAGTGCATTTTGTCTTTCAGCTTTTATATACTGCTTATTAATGCTTAATTATGGTGTTAATGTTCGCTTATAAAGGATCAACTATTTTCTGATTTAATTACCCGGTGCAGTTCCTTACGAGCCTCGTCCACCCGCTTCTGATCCCAGCTGTCCACCACAAACACCAGTCCCGCTGTATCCGTGTAGTGATGCCTCCAGTGGGGCCTCATCTTCTTCTGGCCCCCCACGTCCCACACGGTCAGGCCCGGGCTGCTCCTGTCCGTCTCCAGCGTCTCCACGTTGAAGCCCACGGTGGGCACGGTCACCACGCTCTCGTTGTACTTGAGCTTGTAGAGCAGGGTGGTCTTTCCTGATCCGTCCAGGCCCAGCATCAGGACCTGCGCTTGTTTCTGAGGCTTGGATCCATGCACGCCCATGGCCTTAACACTGCAGCCTGTGTCTATAGGAGAAAATGTATGGCTTCTCCCTCTTGTATAGCAGTGTAAACTAAGAAGTCTGCACGCAGTGTCTCCCTTTGTGCTGTCTATCTGTAGGCTTAGTGTGTCTGGTGTCTCTGCTATCAGTATGCTTTATGTACACACAGGCAGCTGGTCCCTCCCCCTGGGTTGTGATAGGATTCCTTCTGTCTCTGCGTGGCTTTCAGTAAACCTATTTATATCCAAAGTGACGGTGCAACTAAGTGGGAATAGATGCAGTTCTCTGGTTACAACAGTACAGTCAGTGGAGTCATAACTACACCTGCCCCGGATCATCAAACACACACACCAGCAGCCAGGAAGTCCATGTTTGGCACAACGGGAGGATTGTGTGTCCTCTTGGCTCGATATCCCATACGAGTGACATCACAGGGACATTTTGGTGGAGGATTACTCGCCCGGGCTGATGGGTAAATGTAGTTTTATCTTAAGATTGACAGTAGGTCGTCTCTGCAAAACATCTTTTGTTAACATGGACTACAACACTGCACTTTCACTTTTTGTAATGAATGACACTTTCAAGTTGGTACAATACATACAACAATACCAGTCTGCTGTATATCATCTCTTATGCTGGCTGACTTCAAATTTGTTGCAAGTCTATTTATCAACTATGACATGTCTAAACTTGGAAGAGAATCAGAGTCAGAGGCAAAACTAAATGCAGTCTATAGCAAAGCTCTTACAAAATATATAAAATATAATATTTATAAATATAAATATATAATTTTAATATATAAAAAATATAAATTAAAATTGAACTTCATACCCAGGTCAGACCCAAATTCCACCCCCTCATAGAGGTACTCCCCCGTCCGCCTGTAAAAACATGACTTTTAAACTTCACACAAACACATCATGATGTGGATGTCAGTCTTGGCCTCGTAAGGTTCAGGTCTGATTTAAAACACTAGATGGCGTGTTGAGCCATTTTTTTAAAAAGATATGTTTTTGGGCTTTTGCCTTTATTTAGATAAGATATAAAGGAAATGTTGGGAGGAGAGAGTGGCGGATGATGATCGGCAGACCGGTAGTCAAACCTGCGATCAGTGCGTTGAGGACTGTAGCCTCTGGATATGGAGCGCCCACTCCACCAACTGAGCTTCTGTAAGAAATGTCAGTAGTAACACCCACATTTCATGTGTTTCAACAAAAAGCAGTCACATAATTTGGTTGACAGGTTAAAAAAAATGTTTTGTTTGAATTGAATTGTGTAGTACCTGTAGTAAAGTAGATTATTGTCCGGTTTAAGGTGAAGGTTTTAAATCATCTCTAGCGTAAATTGAGTATAAACAACTGGAGAGAAAACAGTGAAGGTTCTCAGAGTCAAGGTGATGGTGATTCAAAGTTTAGTCCAAAAGGCAACTGGACTTGGTTGAAGTTCACCTCTCATCCGAAAGGCTTCTTCAGAGCTGAAACGTCTTCAAGAACTTTAACCGAGTCCTTTAGCCTTTTGGACTAAGCTTGGACTTAGAGAGAACTTAATGGACAACCCGGTGAAACAACAAGCTCTTGTGACATCTAATGAGAATATAGTTATCCATGTGTTTATTTACAGTCTCCATTCCTAGATGCTGACTTAACCAAAGTGCAAATCTGTACAGCATACAGGTAACACAAAAGTCTTATAAAAAAACAAGAACAAAGAATTATTTGATCATTTTTAATTTTAATGTTACCTTTTCGATTTACATTTTAAAATTTCAGAATTCTTTCATTTTTATTTGTATTTTTTTTTTTTACAGTTTATTAAAGTCAACAAAAACAAGTACAAATGCCACATAAACATTCTGTAACATACATTATCAGGGGAGAATGTGAACTGAAGCGCACAAACGAATCTTTATCTTTTATCTGGTATATATCTCTGAAGTTAAACAACCCATGAACAGGCGCTCTGCTGTATAAACCGTGGAGGAGGGGCGATACTAACATCAGGACAGTATGTACATTCATCTTACAATTTCATGTCTCTCGGAGACATCATTTAAACGATGCTTTTCTACACGTGAGTTAAGATGTGACACGGAGGTCGTGCAGTGTGCGTGTACGATCGACTGCGTTACATTGAAAACTGAGAAGTAGTTTTGGCAGCAGACTTCATAACAGGAAATGAAGAGTTAAAAAACATAAGGCAACAATAACGGATTTCATTCAAAGGCTTGGAGGACTTTTCTCTGAGTGGAGATGACACTGATGGCAATAATAATACATGACTGAGTAGCAAATGATATGTAAAAAAGAAGCCTATTGAAGGGCTGTAAATGTAGCATGGTAAAGTCCTAATTGATATCAAATTTAGGACTAAACTATTAGTCCAAATGGGCCAATTTCTTGTAGGTGTAACGCATTTATTTACCTTCTTTATGCATGTTAAAATAACAGTCAATGTTATTATAGTGTCAGATCACGTGATCTAGTAGTTAGAGTCATAATGAAATGTTACAACATTATCACCACATTATATCAAGTGGTATTGTTTTTAAAATCTTTTTTATCCGTTTATTTTTAAACTCTTTCAAAGTGGTATTTGGTTTGAAATCTTACTGGAACATCCAACAATGTTGTCGTGTTTTTAACAGAGAAAGAAAACAGATCAAAGTGGATTCTCTGCATGTAAAAAAAAAAAATCTACATTCAAAAGTGAAATGAAACTTTATCGGCACAAAAAGTAACAACAGCAATCATTTCTTCGACATTCAACGACTAAACTTAGAAAATAGGGCAACTAAAAACAAATCCATCGTGTGATATGGCATCGTCATGGCTTCTCTTGCTGTACAATATGAATGGTGATATTTGAACAATCATAAATGCGTGTTATTATTTGTGTTGTTCATGTATAAAGGGAATAAAGTCATAAGGATGATTTGCACCAGTGACATGTATTTGATCCCGATAAGAAGACCAACCTGCCGACGTGATAAAACTCCAGACTTTTCAGTGCAGACACTTGGTAGACTTCGATATAAGTAGCTGGGAAACGGAGAATATAAAACACACACAGACGCTGAGTAAAATAATGTGGAAGTCAAACTCCATGCTGCCTTGTACAATATTAATTTGTCATTATTGGCAAGACAATGACTTGCTTGTTAATGTGACACTTGTGTGCAATTATCGAACAAAGACCAACATCTATTACTGTTTATACTCTCATTCACACACACAGATACACGCGCGCACACACGCACAAACATACAAACATGTGCAGACTCATGAATGCACCCACAGCTGCACAGAGCTGAATCTGTTTATTTTGCATAACAGTGACCCAGTTTGCATTAAGGTGTCAGGACAACATTGCTAAGCCTAAATTAAAGACGTTAACTCTCTCAGTAAAAGGAAAGGAGTGTGGACGGTTCGTGTTTTGATGCATTGATGACTGACGTCTGTAAATATCTGTGATAGAAATAGTTCTCGCTCGGAAAAAGTCGCGGGCTCTCTTTTTAAATCTCTCATCTTAAACCTATTTATTCTTACTTATACTCAAACATTATATAGATACTGTGTGTGATCTACTTCTCGCTGGCCTTGCCTTTAAACTTGACCACCATGACGGTGATGTTGTCGGGGCATCCACGATAGAAGGATTGGAGGACGATGCTCTTGGCGCCAAAATGAGGCTCGTCCAGTCGTTCCCTGATGAAGCGGACCGCCTCCTCGTTGCTGAAGGTGTCCCACAGGCCGTCAGACGCCAGGATCATAAACTGCGGCTGCAGCTTGTTCAGGTCAAACGACATGATGTCGGGATCGGGAATGACCACGTTGAGGTTCTTCAGGGGGTAGTCGCCCAGAGAGCGGGACATGGCCAGGATGCCCTGAACGCGCCACGAGCCGTTGAAGCTGATGAAGCCTCCTGATGAAAAAGACATAAGAGAAATTATTGGAAAATGATCATACGAGGGAATAAAATAAAAGAGTTGGGGGAGGGGTGTGAGAAAGAAAGTGAGGAAGGAGGAGGATAGAATAAAGATGGAGGAACACAAAGGTGACAGGAGAGGCAGACAGATGTTTTTCATGTTGCTGCCTTTAAACAGACAGATTATTTCTGCTCCAATGAAGCAACTGGCTCTTTTATGATATATTATACATTCTTTCTTCATTGAATTGTTTATGTTGGATACATGTCAATCCATGTCACATCCTGTCAGTACAGCTGTGTGTCCTCCCTGGCTTCAACATTTTTGCACGCTGGGAATAGTACTGGAAATGACGGGAGAAGACTTCCATACTAGGTCAGGCTGACTTCATACTTACTAGTCAGCGAGGCCAAAGCCAGCTTTTGAAAACACTGAGGTTGAGAGTTCAGGCTATAAATGTTGTTTTCATCTCAAAATAAATCCCATTATGTGTAACTTTCTATAATAAACTGCTCTTAAGTTAAAATCCCTCACTTCCCAGAAAAAGCAGAGAGGATATGAACTGTGTGTCCTCAATGGTATCTACTTCAGCAATGACAGCCTCTTAAGCTAGCTGCTTTGACGTAACTGTTCAAAGCAATTAGAAACTACTGCTGGGGGCAGTAGATGCGCTAATAAGTGCATTCGTGTTCCTTCCCTCACAGTGTCATGAGACTATATTTATTGTCTCTTTATTTTAAGTCTGTTTCTTTTATTATTAGGTTAGTTTGCATTCCCTCATGTCTGTGGTTTATTGACAATAATACGTGTGAGTAAAAGGCTTTCGTCACATTTCGCACAAACAATATGCTCAGAATACATTAAAGGAAGGATAAAGCACAGATGCATAATGCTAAATACAGTAATTATATTAATGGACAACTATTCCATAGGGTGTTTTTTATATGGGATCTTCCCCTTTGACTTTATCTGTTAAAAAAGTCTTTTATACAAACAAGAGATTTTTAAAAAGGCTACAAATAAGAAGATAAAATAAAGGATTGATTATAGTTATAATTAAGGAAATATCAAGTAGTTAAAAAGTTCACTTTTACTTGATCTTGAGGTATAAAAGCATCGTATTCTCAGTGATGTTCTTTATACGCATGCTGCCTCATCTTCCCTGAAAATGTTGCACTCACTGAACCATGCGGCGTTGCGATTTGTGTCTGGTTTGGGTTTAGAGAAGAAAGAGAGAAAGTTGTCTTGTCTTCATTATATAACCGTAGGATGGAACAATGTTACATCTTTCTTTACAAGGCGACACTACATGAACTGCCTTCTTCTTAAGTTGTTGACTCCTAAAACCTTCAGTGGCTGCAGCCTTGGGTCACACGGACATATCATGTTTGTCATTCCTCGAACTCGATCTGTCTTTGGTCAAATGTTTTTGCTCCTTCATCTTGGTCTGAGATACAGGGTCAACCGCTTCACCTGCTTCGCTTGGAAGACTATAAAAACTGAATGAAGGATCAGTCGATTAGTGAATGCACCTGTCTTATTGCTGAATGCTGTTAACTTATTGTTAGATACATGTTCAGCTTGTTTTAGCCTGCTGTCTATTCTGTATGTGAAAGTTTTTATGCGGCTGTCTTGGCCAGGACTTTTGTGTCTCAATGGGATTATTCCTGGTAAAACATTCACTGTATTATGTGGCTCTTATAGTCAAATTTGGTCATGGTAGGTCAATCATTTTAAATCTGTTATTGGTGGTGAAACTGTCTGAAGCATTGACAATACTCTGTGTGTCAAAGGGTGTGAATTCATACTCTCATTGTCATTCTAAGCTCTTGTTTTCCAGTGCACAGACACAATTAAGCATTTAAGAGTTGCAACAAGTAAAAGAAAAGCAGTTTTCCCTCATTAGCATTTAAATTCATGCAGGTGAAGGTGCTCTTATATCTAATCAGATCATCAGCTCTGCCTCTGGAGCCCGTGGTGCGGGTTTAAACTTTCTGTCATTAATTGTTCTTCAGTGTCTGTTTACAAAGAGGTGTCACAGAAAGAGACAAACACCTTCGTGACAAGATAATGTTTCCCCCATGAGAGAGGGCGACTGTGCGAACAACAACAGTTTCCCATATGTGAGGATTTATGATTAAAACAACAGGGGATCTCAGCGTTTATGGTATCATAATAGCGAGTATGTCACATGAATAAGTAAACAGTTCATAATGAAAAAAATAAATCTCTTATTTGTTCCACTGCTGAATGTGGTCATTAGATGGAGCTAGTGAGCTATCCTGACAGTGAGCACGCTGACTGACTAACTCACCTCAGCACAGAGAGTATGCAGATAGGGGAGGAGGGAGATGACTGGAAATACACCTTAAATACTGCACACACTGTCTGGCTGTTATGATAACATGCAGCTTTAGAAACGGATTGCGTTATCAGTCACTGGGTTCGATGTCAGCCCGAGACACAAGATGTGGAAAATAAAGGATAATGGTGCTCAGCTTTGATCATGACAAGACTTATTTTACGCTTTCATGACAACAATCTTGGGAGTTTTAACTAAAGCCTTATTGTGCTGCTCTGGACCGCGGCCGTTTCCTCACCGGCCTTCTTGATCCTCTTGCGTTCTTTCAGCTGGTACGGTTTGTGATCGTGCGATAGAGGAATGGCGTTGCCGTCTTTATCGCAAAGGACTCCGCGAGAGTCTCCGACGTTGGCCACCACCAGCTCCTTATCAGACAGCAGGGCCACCAGACACGTAGTACCTGAAGCAGATGCAGAGGAGAGGAGAGAGGGGTGGGGGGGCAGCAGGCGAGGCGGGGAAAGATGGAGAAAAATAAGGAGAAGGGAAAGAGTGGAGAGGAAGAAGTTTTAATATAGTACATTTTGGGGAATATAAAGAAATAACTGGTAAAAAACAAATGTGGAGAGTTCAAACTTTAGGCAGGTGATGACACTAGGAAAAATCCAGGAGCCACAAAAATGAATAACTATTCATTCTGAGTTGGACAGGAAAGTAGCAACAAATTCCAAGGCAGTCCATCCAGCAGTTTTTCATCCCACTGTATATCACCCAACACTAAATCAAAGCAGCCTTTAATTAACTCAGAAATCTGAGTCGAAAACGCTTTTTATTTGCTGCACGACCTCAGGAGAAACACATTGTATTTGCAGTGCGCACACACACATGTTCCTCCTGCACTTAAAGTGGAACACATGGATCCATGTGCAAACACTGCAGAGACTCCTTTGATGTAACTTCTCTTCCTTGTACCGCTCTCCAACCACGCTTTCCTTTCTGCTCCTCCTTCCTCTCTTTGTTTAGCTTCCCAGCCAGGCAGAACAGAGTCTGGACTCAGAATCTGAGGCCTATTGTGTGAGATCCAAAGTCCTGGAGAGAAAGAACAGATCTGCCTGCTCGGCCATCTGCTCGCACAGAGAAAAACTGGAGAGAGAGAGAGAGTGAGAGGAACAGAGGAGATGAAATAAAAGAGATGAAAGTAAGGGGGGGGGGGGGGGGGGTCCTTCTAACTTGGACAAACCGGACAGAGAGAGAGAGAAGGGAGCAGAGGAGAGGAAATAACAGGAGGTGGAAGTAGGGGGGTCCTACTAACCTGGACAAACCAGACAGAAGGAGAGGGTTGTGTTCAGGGAGAGATAGACATATAGTGTACAAAGGGCCTCTAAAACTAACAGAGCTGGATTAAATGCCATTGTAAGAAAACGGATGACCTACTAGCTGTTAGGACCTCCCTTTAGACTTCCTCCTCTTTGTGTTGTGTTGACTGACCAACAGTTGATGTACAGCTGAATTAAATAAATCGATCTCCCCGTGAAGGCTTCTTGGATTTGCTTCAGTTACTCTGCCGTACTTTGTACAGTCAGTGTGTGAGGACAGAGAGGGGAGAGACGTAGCACCGGGCAGCAGAGGATGCAGATTAAAGGGCAGAGATGTGAGGAAAGAAAGAGATTACTTCTCAGCGGGACAATGATTTTATTCTTCCCTTTTATAGGGCGAGAAAGGAAGCGATAAACAGGAAGATGAGCAAAAAAGAAGACAATAGCTATGAGTAAGAGCTCCAGCTGGAAGCGAGGCTGATGAATGAAGTGAATATTGATGCCACTTAATTGTAAATGACTTACTAAATCTTTTACACACAGTTTGTGAAAAAAAATCCATTTCTATTAGTTTCATCATTGTATGCATCCCTAATCCTTCTCCTCCTGCCTATAGCTGCTGCTGCTGCTGCACTGTGCCATGCTGTCCAGCTAATTATCCTTATCTCGTTCCCATGGCGATTGAGATAATGGACTGAGGTGCCTCGCTAGCGCACCCTCCCCCAATTAGCCCAGCCATGCCAAGCACACTTTTCAGCATTCCCCATTAAAATGGCACCACGGCCCACGTGCACCCGGCGCTCATGCTAATTATTAGCTCGGCTGGGATAGGCACACCTTCAGCCCTCTGGTAAGATTAACATCTCAGCCCAGGGTAGAGTCCCACTACTATTTGTATCAGTGTGCCGATTCAGTCGCTCAGAGTCAGCGGAGAGTCCGTGTTTGTGGTTCTCGTGAGTCTGCAGAGTATAAGTGTCCAAACATTAGCAGAATATTCAGTGGATTGATGTTCTTAACGGAGCTGCTTGGCATGTAGGTGAAAAATGTGCGTGCAGGGGTGTCACCACCCTACTCACCTCCTTCGGAGCATTACTAAAAAAACACTCCCTGCCTATTAGTCCAGCCACAGCATCCAGTTTCGTTGAGCTGCCGTACTGTCTTGCCTGCCCTTCTTGGACTGTTAACATTTACAGCAATGCTATTTTTAGCATTTTGCACACTGCATAAAGCATTCTGAGCCACTGAATTTACATACTATGTCACTATGAAGCTTTAAACAACCTCTGCTGTCTATAATATATAGCTGTATTCCATTCAGCCCTTTCTATCCAAAAGAACAGTAGCTTGCAGCTGGCCTCAGCCTATTTGGATGCCTGTGTGAGATTTTGCTTCAGGCTCTTGTGTCCTTATTTAAACCGCCCACTCGTTTCTCCACAGCGTCTCTCTTTCCTTTTATGTTTTTTGATGCCAAGAGAAGGGAAGATAATTGTTTATCATAAACGTACATATGCGTGGTTTATCTGGATATGGCAACACTTGTGGGTCAGGCAGGAAGTGGTTTCAAAGAGCACTCCAGCAATGTAACAAAGCACTCTATATAACACTGTTAGAGCTAGTCTTTTTTTAATACGCCATATTGTTGTTTTTTTGGTCAAAGCCTGGTGCCCACATTACCCACAATGCAACTTGACCACAGCTTCTTTCGCATATTCAGTTTCACTCCCCAGCGGACATTTTTACATCCAACAGGAGGAAAAGCACAGGTGTTTATAGTCGCATTAATGATGGCTGTGTTCCATTTAGCTGCTTCAATTTCATGGTCCTGGCTGTGTGCATGCTGGCTGCCTGTCATGGCTTTCTCAGACAGCTGAATAGAACAGAACCATTGTTAAAGTTATTATTAACACATTAGCTTTTCCTCCTGTTGGATGTAAAAATGTCCACTGTGAAATAAGCCCATTACTCTGACAGTCGGTGGGGTCTCCCTGTAAGATAATCAATCTCCCAATATCCTTCTGTTTGACACAACCAAGGTTGCAAAAACATGAAAGTCCCGTGCCTGCAGTCCTAACACACTTAACATAAAAATGACATCCTTGAATTAATTCTTTACGTTTATTACGCAGGCAGTAAGAGCACTTTTAAACCCAACTTGCAAACTTGAAACGGCTTGAAAGTTTCCTGAGACGATAGATAATTCATCACAGCGAAACACTCAGCCCATCTCAGCTCTGTGATGCTCCTGCAGTCATGCAGTGAGTGAGAAGTGCTTTAAAAAGTCTCCTTGTTGAGTTTTAAGAAATGAAGGCTTTGAAATTTAACGGTCGCTGCCAAAAAACATGAAATGATGAGCTGTGATGTTATAGAACAAGAACGGACATATATAAGATGTCAGCCTGTCAAACGTGTTTAGTCTTCATCAGTATGTTCATGTCTCCAGGCCGTGCACTTTAGTCTAAACTACACCTGCAAAACAGTTTTAAAAGGGATTATTTTCATCTTTAATAATAATTTCATATCTTGTCTATAGTTTGGTCTACAGTTTGTCAGTCTCGCTGAAGGCCTTTGGCTGTATAATTGGGGGCACTTAAACAGTTTTTCCACACTTTGAACTACTAACAAAGCTTTCTCTACTTTGTTTCCTACTGAAGTTACCGGTTCGATTGAGGCAGGGTTCTGCAGCAGTCAGGTGTTTCCCCAGTGTTTGCCTTCAACGCAACCAGACCACAGATAGGCACCTTTTGTAATAGGCGATGAACTTACTCGCAGGTTGCAAATAAAAATGTGTTTGCTGTGTCTTGCTGCATGTCAATGCAAAGTTGCTGCCACAGACCGCTCAACTAAACCTTGTGCATGTTGTCCCATGTCTCATACAGGGCCAAATCACCTTTAAGGCCTGTGTCCACTAATGGCATTTTTTGCGCTAGCATTTTTCACTGGCACTATCTGTTGCTAGGTTACCAAAGTTGTCTGGCGGCACTTCCGCTTCCCTCGGTAGTGACCGTTCAGTCTGTTTTAAATCGCTCTGTATGCTTAATATTTGTTTTTATTCACTGAAATTTTACAAATGAAACATAAAAACAATGGAGAGGAATCGTGTCCGGGATTACCAGCAGCTCTACACCTGGAAATAGTACATAAGACAAAAAGGATTAGCTTCTCCTCCGCCATTGTTGTTGGCAAAGTTAATATCTCACGTCTAGCCCCTTCCTGATTTTGATTGGTCAGTGAGGGAGGAGTGATATTGACGAGTGCGGTATTCCTACAGACGCCAAGAGTGTTTTTGTGCTGAGGATGCTGAGCCTGAAAATGCTGAACAAAATTAGTTGCCAGCACAAAAAACGCCGTTAGTGGACACAGGCCCTTAAGTACCGACTCAGCTGGCATGGAACCTGCTACTACATACCACACCAGGTACTTTCCACAACTTTTGCAGAAAGAAGACCAAAAACAGGAACAGTTCAAAGAGAGGTGACGTGAGTACAGTCAAGTTGTACAATACAGTATCAGCAATAAAAACCATATTGCTTTGATAATACTATGATCTATATATGGTAAAGTCAAATTAAATCAATACTGACACTTAGCAGTCACGTTTGGGTTTGGGTGTCAACAATCTTTCGTTCCCTGTTACAACCTGTGAGCCAGTTAAGGTAGCTCTTTGATCATGTTACTGTAGCTTCAGTGCACATATCCAATCACACTATTAACATATGTTCACAACTGTTAAACAAATAAGATAAATTGGGAATGTCATCTTTGTAGCTTTAAATGAGAAGCTTAGCGTTTGACACAAAGGGTGGAAATGAGTCCCGAAGAGTGGAACTAGTTACTATGAGAATAAACTACATTCACAAGTGGACAAAAAAAGGTTGGTTCCAGTTTGTGTACATAATTTGACCTGTAAAGTCAGTGTGGGTGTCTTTATTTGGTGCCGCCGCAGTTTAAATAGCGCTGCTCTCTGTGCAACAAACAAAGTGATCTGAAGAATGAAACACTCGAGAGTTTGAACAAAGTGTGACAAACAGCCTTGGTGTGAGTAAACATTTAGTTAAAGGGGAATGGAATGTAAATGGAAAACAACAATGCAAACAGAGATCGACATCGCCGGAGCCTGAGCAGAGACAAAGTGACTCAAAGCAATAAAGAAACTGCCGACGACGACATCAGCAATCAGCCTAAAATGATTATAAGAGCAAACAAATGCAAAGCTTAGAGAGCAAAAACAGAATGAATGGTGCTTAACGAAAATGTAGCTTTAGTCTGAAGAGAAGGAAATGAGGAGAAGGAGATCTATACTTTTCTTGTAGCTCAGAAAACTGGGTGCGAGTGTGTGCTGAAAGACGTGTCGCACAGCTGCATAAAGGTTAGTGCTAACAGAATACAACACCACATCAAGGAGACTGTTTCCATAATAGACTTGTAGCTCCTGGCATTTCCATCAAAGTCTCATCTCCCTTATCTTTCTTTCGAGCGCTTTTGTTCGCTGATAAACAACAGAGGGATGAACGAACAAGGGGGATAAATCTGATAGGCTGTTGTCCTGGGGACTGGGAGATGAATTGGGAGTGTATCTCTCTATTTTCCCTCCGTCTTCCTCCTCTCCCAACTTAATTTAGGCCCCCGATTGCGACAGAAAGCAGGGAGCTGCTCCCCCTAAATGATGCTATTGTTGACTCAGATACAGGGACAAGAATGCACAACAATTACCTGATCGGCAGATCGACCTCTCCTGAGACGCTGACGAGCAAGCTGGGACAAATACCGCAACTAATCCAATCCTTGACTGTCTAACGCTCGGACTAGACAACACAGGAGCTTGTCTGTAAGTTTATGTAAGTTATCGGTGTCAGTCTCTTTTTGCTGTGCTTTCAAAATAAAGGATGATAGAAATATAGAAGGCTAAGAAAGAGATAAGAAAGATCTTTGGAGCCTGGATGCAACAGGTCACGTATAGCTTCAGAGCAGAAGCAGGCAGAGGGATCAGGTGGGGAGATTTACTTTGTGGATGTTTTGAGAGCAACAAAGATGGGAGAGCTGATGCTTCCAGGCAGCTGAGGAAGCAGTGAAGGAAAGGAGGATGAAGAGGTCAAGAGGAGGGGAGCGTAACAAAAAGTAGATATCCACCTTTTCTGTTAGGCAGTAATCAGCCTCCAGACTAATCTGGGGATTTTAATTCCTCAGTGTATCATGTGACCTATCATTCTCTAGGAAATGTGAGGCCCTCTCAGCTGCCCCGTCATACCGATGACCCCCCCTAACTAACCTGCATATGAGTCACATGTCAGCTGTCTGTGACGCCTCTCATTTAGGCTGTTCAGACTTGTAATCTAATAGTGCCTAATGTTGGTGTGTTACAACTCTGGTCTTATTTTTCTTAGACTTTCAGCTGTCTTCTCTACGATGACAATGAACTCAAAGGAACTGCTGAGATCTGGGAACATGGGGACACAGCTTCAACAAAGTCAAACAGGGCAAGGAACACAATTAGTCACATGATGAGACAGTTTATGTAGATGATCTATCCATCCATCCGTTCATTATCTGTACAGCTTATACTGTTCAGGGTCACAGTAGGGCTGGAGCCGATCCCAGCTGTCACTGGCCCGAGAGGCGGGGTACACCCTGGACTGATCGCCAGTTAATAACAGGGCTGACACACAGAGACAGACAACCTTTCATGCTCACATTCACACCTACGGGCAATTTAGAGTCACCAACTAACCTAACGAGCATGTTTTAGGACTGTGGGGGGAAGCAGGAGTACCTGAAGGGAACCCACGCATGCTCCAAATAGAAATGTTCTATTTTTATTCAAGCCCAAGAATTCTTTGTATCACTGATAATCAGAATCTAAAATAGCTTTTCGAACTAGGAACCTTCTAGCTGCGACAGTAGCCCTTTCTACACTGTGGTTCTGCCTCAGCTCCGTCCTCATGCCACCTTTGTCATTCTACGTTGGAGCATGCAACGCCCGCGCCCCAGTGTGTGTTTTTGAACAGTGCTCCGGCGTTGACATGTGCAAGGTGTAAACAAACAGCGCGTGCTTCAAATACACACACGGCGCTGTTCTGCCCTGCCGGCTCTGCAGTTTACACAGATGCCGTTTACACCATTACACCTCCGTGTTTTCTACATAGAAGACGAAACGTAACAGAGGCGTGTAGAAAGGGCCCAATGCACCAAATAATAACAGCAATGTCTTTGTTTTACCTGCTGGCTATTTACCCCATATACACAAAAATAATACCATTATTACCGTGTTTATGTATCATGGCCAAACTTAAAGCTAACTTTCTCTTTAAGCACTGACAATGCTATACGTCTACTTTGCTCTGTAAACCAAAACCTTTTCCCTGCGTCTCCATTTCTCTCCTCTGCTCCTCACTCAGCAGAAAGAGTTAGTTTAATCAGGGGCACCGGAAGGAAAAGCGACCTCCCCCACGGGAGCGCTCAGTTCCTGAGGTTGCAGCATTTCACTGCAGTTAGTCTAATGTAATCATACTATAATCTATATTTCACATCTCTCCCTTGCATGTCCAATAAGCCAATAATGGTCCTGGCATAGAAAGAAGATGTTTATGATCACCAGTGTTAACATGTGGACGTCTTTAATGTCCCATGCTCCTTTATTTTCTCCCTGTAGAGTAGATGTTAAATAAAAATGACACTCAACACTTTACAGAAGATTTTTGTAAAATGTGTGATGAAAGGATTCAGCTTCACGTCTGTGTCTTCCTCCTTTCCCCCAAAGTTTGCTGTGGTCTGTCTGGTTCATCACCCTCAGTATCCGTGCTCTCACTCTCCTCACTATCACTTTGTCCCTTCCCCTTTTTCTCCGCCCTTCTCTTTAATTCTTAGTTCTATGGCTCTTACAACGCATACATCCTTCCCTATGACCCTTCTCCTACCTCTTTGCATCCATCACTCTCTCTCTCCCTCCCTCTCTCGCCTCCCCTTTCCTCTCTGCCTCCCTCCAGAGATAATTACTACAAGCCTTGTGAAGATCAGCTTGTATTTAAACAGCTGAATAAGCAAGGCCCGGGGCTGCTGACACTCACTGTTCAACAACAGTCAAGTGAAACAGTGGAGGGGAAATTAATAGTTAGCGTGTAGCATCATAAGGAACATTTAAAAACAAACGCTCCGCTCGTTCTGGTGCGTTCTTATTGTGTCGCCAGTAATGAGCAGCACTCCTGGGTAAAATCCATCTGTATGTACAAACACACTCACCTGCTTCATTGTAAGTGGCTGAGAGCTTGTCCAGCATTTCTCTGTCCAAATTGAGGATCTGCTGCTCCAGGATGGACGGATAAGACAGCCCGCCGCCTCGTTCCTTTTTTCCATCTTTCTCTTTGTCTTTTTCTCTGTCTCGCTCTTTCTCCCGCTCATAGGTCAGCAGCTGCTGGCGGAGCGCCTCAGGCAGGTGGGCCTTAGCAAAGTCAGCAGCAGCCTGATGATGGAGAACAGAGAGAAGAGAGAGGAAGAATAAGTTTGCTGCAGGTACAAATGTGCACACAATCAGAGGTGAAACCAAATATATTCAGTGCTGTGTGTTTTCTTTTGAACCACATCAAAGCAGTTGTATTAATATATATGAAGCAGACTAGTGCTGAGACAACTGACTGATCAAAAAGGAAAGAAAACGAATCTACAGGAAATAATTCAACAATATTTTTTATAATGGAATAAGAATTTAATGCATAAACCTAAAAGAAGTAATCAAAACAATTTCATGACATTTCCTCAACTCTTGATGGGATTTTTCACATTTTAATAATATTTTGTAAACCATAAATTTAAAAAAAAAATCTGTTAATTAAGCAATATCACAAGATAGGGAGTGATGTTGTACTGCAGCCTCGTGCCTACGACCAAATCACAGCAGTGCTGATATTCAGAATAACACCACAACCTCGAGTGTGATATTGCTTTTATACAACAGTTATACAAGTGGCAAATAGTAGTAAAAAGTATTAATCAACAACAGATTCTTTTTTGCTCCACCGACTCAACTAGTTCCACAACTTAACTGAAACTGGACTTTTGTTGCCAAGCAACCCAAACATTCTCCTGCACTCTGTGTCTACAGGTTACCACAGGTCAGCTGTTCTTATCATGTACATTTATCGATTTGTTTTAATTTATCATCAACCAGTGAAATAAGAGTTTGCTGTGTGATTCAGAGGTACCAGCTTAAATAATGTAGACATACACGGTCTGCTGTAATGTTAATAAACAGTAGTCAGAACACCTGGCTGAGGCGGAGTGATACACAGCGTGAAACGTCCCAGTGATGTTGTTCTTTATACAACAGTTAGTTCCGACCAAGTCATCTGATTAGACGAGAGGCATTCAATGAGTGGCGATATAGAGAACAACATCACTGGGACTCACTTTCACTTTACGTATCACTCCGCCTCAGCCAGGTGTTCTGAATACTGTCAATTACAGCAGACCTTTTTTACTGCGGCCTCGTGCCTACGACTAATTCACAGCCGTGATGATATTCAGTACAACAGCACTCATGTGATTAACTATATCAGCACATATGGAATGCCCCTTATCCAATCAGATTACTTGATCGGAACTAACTGTTGTATAAACATAAATATAAAAATATTAGTTGCCCTGATGTCTCCACAAATAAAATGTATTGATGAGAACTGCAACGATTGACTTTATGATTTATTGCCTATCAAAATGTTCTTTATTTGGCAGGTGATATTAACACGAGGCTTAAGATGTAGAGACCTGCGTCACCTTTCTGCTTTGCTGAGGCAGATAACCCAGGGATAAAACAAGATACAGAAAGAAAAAGTGCATCGCCAGTCAAAGGCACACAGCCTCACACTCACACCCTGCTGTGCTGTAGAGCTGAGCCAGAGAAACTGAAGCCTCACCTCGATCCATTTTAGTCCGAGGGTAACACCAACTAAACCAGTTTTCTCACTGCAGTTTCAGAGCGAATCACGCCTCCCAACCCCCCCCTACTGGCTCGGATCCAAACATGGAAGACAAGCCGCTCCAAGGTCGCAAGGTTCAAAAAGTTACAAAAGTACAAACGTCAGATAATATCCCGCTTACGTGTCACTGATCTGCAGCACCCAGGATTCATACGACTCATATTTCATGCTTGGATTTCATCTGCAGCAATTAAACAGCAGTGGATGAGGAGGCAAGCAGTCAAGACTGCAGGAGAGAAAACAATTTCCTGGCGCTGAATATATTGCTGTGAGGTCATATGACAGAGACCCACAGATGAACCTTATGTCTCAAGTGTTCAGAAGCTGTCCCCATTTAGCTCGCTCTCCTATCTATACCTCCCTGCCTTCCTCTCTCCGTCTATACCTCGCTCTGCTCTGGGAAATTACTTTGGAGGACTCAGATAACCCTGCGTCCCCTGCTTCTTCTCCACACATGAAAACAACTCATCTACTCCTCTCTTGTTATATCTTGTGAGTGTTATTGAAGCCTTCCTCTGCTGGCTCTGCCACTCTTCCCCTATCTATTGCAATGAAACCCAAACACTTACAATGTTTTTCATTTGCGGATGAGTATGAGTCTCTATTATTTTTTTCCCACTCATGTTTTCTACATCCCCTCACTCTCTCCTTTGTCTCGTCTTGCAGGCAATCAGCGTTGGCATACCGTCGTCCTGCGGTTGCCATTCAGAGAGCAGGAGTCATAAACCGAGGTCAAAAGGTCATAAATAAAACAAGAAGACTTTTGTCTGCCGGGGGTTTTTACTGTGCCAATTATTGAGCGGTTTAATTGTCTGCCTGTCAGTCCTTCACAAAGCACCGGGGTCCTGAACCCTTTCACAGCTACATCCCTCCCATCCATTTGGCCGCCCCTATCACGTGCACGTACCAATCAGTCAGTGAATGCGTGTGTCTTAGGTCGGGAAAGGAGAGGCTAAGTCTTGGTTATCTGACCATCTAACCTGCTGGCTAACAGCATCGACACATCCAGCACCTGACTGCAGCATCTGCTCCGGCTTAGAGGATGAAAGGAGGGAAGGGAGGATGAGGGAGGGGGAAGGAGAAGGTATGGCAAAGATCAAGGATAGTAAAACAGAAGGATGAGTGGTTCGCGCAGGAGCACAACAAGGAATTCAGGAAGAGTGAGAGGGCAGAACTTAATGAGGGGGTATTATGCTGTTGGACATTTTAAGACACGTATATGATGTTACAGTGTTGGATGTCCAGACTAAACGTGGGTGAAGTTTCAAATCTGTAGGTGAAAGTTTGTTGGAGTAATCCCCAGGCTTGTCAGCTCAGTGCAGCCTCAGCAGGCTTCGGAGAGAGCTGGCCAATCAGAAGAAGGCTGGGTTTCTTAAAGGGACAGAGCTGACTGAGTCGTTTCAGGCAGAGGCTGCATGACGGCCTGCACAGAGCACCAGTGCGAGAAAAATTAGAGTTAGAGTTTTTTAAACTATAAATTATGCTAAGCTACTCCTCAGGTATCACAGAGTGAAGCCTGAAATTAGCATAATACCCCCCCCTCTTTAAATAACTGAGATATACAGGGCTGTGTTTAATGGGAGTTATTCTACCTGAAAGAGAGGGGCGGGGGGGTCAAAGCAAAGTTTCATTGAGCTATAAGGGGTCAAAACTCCATAGTGTACAGTTAACTTCTCTATAACCATAATACAATGCCATGAAACCCGACATCTGATGCAAAAGTGCGAAAGTAAGAAACATTCTGTTTGTCTCAACCTGTTGGTGCTTAACTTTAAGCCATCTGCAAGATGAGTTACAGGCAAATATTTCCCAGAGGAAATACCATTTTTTAGCTGCTAAATGCTCCACAATGTTTAGCAGCTGTTTGGTTAGTTCATTTGTTTTTATTGTTTGGTGCTTCGCTTGAGGAGTGGACATTTTTCACTGGAATTGGCCTTTTTACTGCAGAACACTCAGAAGAGCTGAGAGGAACTGCAGACCCGTGTGAGTTAACCTTCTGTGTTTGGGTGTGTCAATATGAGCATCTTATTTCACATTATAGATGTCATTTAGCCAATTACAAAATAGTGCACGTTTGTGTCATGTATTATAACTAATAAGTGAATGAACAGATCTTATCAGTCCCTCCAGGAAGTTGCGTTCCCAAGAATTCACGCAAAGTGCCGAAACTTTTTTTCAACCTTACAACTTTGGCCAACTGTTGCAACTTTTCAGCAAATGGGACCAATCAGCCAATTTCCCTGCACGTGTGAAGTCGTTTATGTCACCAAACTCATTCTTTGATTTTTAAAACATTGATCCCCTGAGGTCTGCAATGTTGTATCTGAGGGCATTTTTTACTATATTACGTCGGGGCATGATGCAAGTTCGGGGTGTGTCGAACGTTGGGGTGGGTTGTTCGTCGGGGTGTGTTGCACGTCACAGAGCAACCTGCAGTCGCGGTGTGATGATCACAGAACAGAGACAGAACAGCGGAAGCGACTCTCAATCCTCATGTGTTTTTGAGACAACAGCAAGTGTTGGCAACACAGTGTAAATTCTATGTTAAGCGGACCAAAACGTGCGACAGCCACAGTTTGTTTTACAGACACAAAACAGTGAAAATGGCTCCTAGTGTAGACCACACAGTGACAATGCCATTCAAGTTTTTTAACATGTAGAAGTGTTCAGGATGGGACTTATATCAAACATATAAACTTTAGGGCAAATAAGACCCTGCCGTTTGAGTTACAGCAACTTCCTGTTTCATGGCGAGACATGGAACTCTGACGAGCCGCCGCGGCCACACCCTTTGAGTTTTGTACACGTTTCTGAGAACTTTCCTCCGTTAATGTCTCCTCTGTATACTGGACAAATTTGAGGGGAATTGGGTGAAAGCCCTAGGCGGAGTTAGTTCGCATATTCATCATCAAATTGTGGACTTTCTGTTGGGTTTTAGGCATGGGTGCAAGAGACTTTTTTGTAGGTATGGACATGTTAAACATACATGCCAAATTTCATACACCTAGGTGAAAGTAACCTCTATGGGGACCCCTTTTTGAAAGCTTCAAGGTGCGGCTATTAAGCCACTTTACCGCGCCCATGTTGGAGACCCTGCACAATTGCATTGGTTAGATAATAAGAAGACTTACTATTTCTATATACCAGGTCAGTGTCAGACAAAGCGATTTACAGTGCGTTGACAGGAAGTGCCTGTGTTGACATGTTTCATGGCAAAGTTACGCAGTGTATTAAAGACTAGATTGCCAAGACTTAAAAGAGGTAGGTACGTTTTTTCATACAGGACAGGATCAGCAAACAGATAAGACTTAGCCTACCGCTTGGTCCACATGGTATGCCAGACTAAAGTTCCTCACAGTTAACCTCATTACAAAAACAGGAAGTATTTTTTGCAGTGGAGAAATGTTTTATAGTGCCTCTCGATCCCACCACAGGAGAGCTGGCGTGGAGTGCAATCAGTCATGGCTGTGCGGAGCGTCACATTGGGCTCTCCTTCACACCACACTTCACTTGCGCCGCACATGCATTCACAAAGGCTCGTACATTAAGCACACAAACCCACACACACACACAAACACACAAACCCTCTTATCTCAACAGGGCCACCTACACACTTTCCTCCCGGTGCATCATCTACCCCGTTAGCCAAACCCTCCCCGCTGACTGCTAACTGTGAGCCACTCAGATGAACAGTCCAACAGAAATAGTCAGGCTTTTTAAACACTTCCATCCATCATGTCGCCCCGGCCGGCAGAGAAGAGGAAAGTCATCCGAGTTTTTCTCTAGACTCACCCTGAGGGAGTCTCATAACCGAGGTAGAAAAATCTCTCTGTGCGGCCTCCCTGACAGATCAAGCAGGCAGATGGAGAGGAGAAGAGAAAAGGGAAAAAAGGGGAGGCGGGGGGAGATACTGAGGGAGAGTGTAAGAACCATTCATTAGCATCACTCAAGCACATCATTAAAGGAGGAGAGGGAGAGAACGGGAGACGGTCCCTCCACTTTAAAAGACAGATCATGGGATAAGTGACAGGAAACCATCAAAGCCTTGAAATACAGAGAAAGCGGAGGACACTGGAGAAGGAAAGACACCGGTTTCAAATATTTCTCTTCTTTCTTTTGATGTCAAATTCACAGCTTTTAAATAATATACACAAAAGTGATCACTGACAACATTATAATATGCAATTTCCCTATCCGAGTGCAGTACGCGACGACTTTAAACTGCTGAAAGCTCTGGACAGGTGGGTTATAATCTGTCTTTACACTAAATTAAGCATCATAAATGCATTATAATGGTTATTAAAGAGGGAATGGGGGGCTCGTTCTCTACATTAACACACATGCTGGCTGCAGAGGTGTCGTATGTCTCTCCTCAGGATGACTCTGCAGAGCTCAGTCTGTCCACAGGGCAGAGAACAGCATGAGCACGCAAGCCTGATTTTATTACCTCACACCTGAGCTTTGTATGTGTCAAGGCAATGCCAAGCACAGGCTGTAAGTGTGTGTGCGCGCATGTGTGTGTGTGTGTTGGCAAAATATTGTCTCTACATAAATAGCAGCCCTCTCATTTGTACTTCAGAGGAATGTGAATGCAGGCAAACATCACTGGGGTTAAAGCAAAGGACACATAAACATAGACTCATCTGTCGAAAGATGGAGACTAAAAATGGATGTTGGCGATGGAAAAGGCAAAACAATTTAAGCTTAATGTAAATTTTGGAGCTAATTTGGAGCGCAAGCGCTGCAGTGGTTAGCGCTGTCGCCTCACAGCTAAGAAGGTTCCTGGTTTGAGTCCCAGTTCGGATGAAGCGGGCCTTTCTGTGTGGAGTTTGCATGTTCTCCCCGTGCATGCGTGGGTTCCCTCTGGGTACTCCGGCTTCCTCCCACAGTCCGAAGACATGCTCGTAAGATTAGGTTTATTGGTGACTCTAAATTTGCCGTAGGTATGAGTGTGAGTGTGAAAGGTTATCTGTCTTGAGGCCCTTTCCCACTGGTCAAAAAACACACATCTTTTTTGCTTAGTGGGTAAAGTTACAATCGGCATTCGGACCCGGGTCAAATGCCCCGCAGTAGACCCGGATAAATATCACCTCAGCTCTGATTGGCAATGATGGGAACACAAAACCCTAACCTAAAGCTAATCTCCGCCCCCTTTCCGGCGCGATGCTATGCTATGCGAACATCGGGCACCTGTTTTGGCCGTGTTTGTGACGTCAGATGGTGACGCAGCAGAAAAGAGACCGAGAGGAGTATACTCCACTGGCAATGGGAAAAGAGACAATCGGCATCTATAAGTGGGTCTTCCTGGGTCTGAAAAACCTGCGTCAACGCGTTTCTTTTGGTGGGAAAGGGGAATAAATGTGTCATCCCTGTGATTGACTGGTGATCAGTCCAGGGTGTACCCCGCCTCTCGCCCAATGGCAGCGGGGATAGGCTTCAGCCCGCCCTGACCCTGAACAGTATAAGCGGGATAGATAATGGATGGATGGATAGATTTGGAGCGCAGCTTTTAAGTCGACAGAAACAGAATGTTTTGAAAGACTATGATTCCATTGTAATGTGACAAACTCCATCGGACAGCTGAAGAGAGACAGGAAATGTGGGGAGGCGTCTAGGACTGTGGCCTGCTCCAACTGAGCTAAACCTGCACCCCTGATTAAAATCTCATCTCATCATGCACAAGCTCAGCAGTGGAGTTATCTTACTTATTCTGCCTGCTTCAAAAAGTTGAAGTTCAGTATTAATTCAAGGAATTCAAGCTAGAACGATAATGACATAAAATAATCATTTAACAGACATAACAACTGCCGTCATCTGTCTTGAATGAAGCCACCCCTTGGACCGTTTCTTCCTCCCTCATGAGTTTGAAGTCGTTGTGCAACTGTCTGAACAACAAGCCAGTGTGGATTTATCAGGAAGTGATATATTCAGAGTTAGACAACTCTTTGGAACCGGTTTTCAATTGGAGGCCGTCCTTGATTTCCAAAGAAAAGCAGCTAAACTGAAAACCAATTTGTGTATCCGTTTCACTTGTGTTTAGAGAAAGGACTGTAAAACTGAGCATTGCGCCTCAATAACTGGCTTCCTGCGCAGTGTGCGCCTGGAGCCAGATTGAGAGTGTTTGTGTGGCCTCGAAAATACCCCCTTGCGTCCAAACACACAGATTCCAGCCATCCCAGAACTATTTCACTCTTCCCTTTCCTTAAATCTCACCCCAGCGAACAGTCTGGGCACGGACGGGGGACGAGGCGGCTGTGGAGTCGGTGCTCTGGACTTCAAATCTCCATTAGTTGCCACACACACAAATATAAACACAAACAGACATCACACAAGCTGAAGCACATTCAAAAATAAACCACTCCGAGCAGCATTCATATTCAAACACCAGCCTCGTCTCAGAGGGGACATGTAATGGCCGCGAGTGCTAAAGAAGACAGAACTGCCTTCTGTAAAGTGAATGAAGCTTTCCGAAGCGAGAAAAGGAGAGCCATAAAAGTGGATCAGGACTGGAAAGTTGAAAAGAAGTCCATTAAAAGTGGCAGGAAATGCTTCAGTGCCTTCAGCCTTCAGAGAGGGGAGCTCGACATGAAATACTGCCTCTCGGTTAAACAAGAGTCGGCCCCGGCTCTTTTCCCCCTCTGTGCAGAGAATGAGAGGTGTGAGGCTGGCATGATAAGAACATCTGGTAACCATAGTTGCGGCTGCCAAGGCCTCCGATTGGCTGAACATCTGTCCCACCTCAGCAGACGTCTCGTTCAAAGTCGCCTACAACTTGCGGTAACACACAAAGTCCTGCCCTCGAGGACGACGGGCCGCAGGTTGTTGGCTCATTCAGCTGCCAATAAAGCAGATTTTACAGCAAAGGTGACCCTCTAGCATCACACACTCACACCCGGACACACACACACACACACACACACAAACAAACAGAGACAGATCTTGTCCCTTTTTACTCATAAAGTGAAGGCAACTGTTATGGGTGTGATTGGAATTCAGGCAGTGAACAGATTGAGCTATCATCAGTCTGCCTCTCCTCTTTCAATACACACAACTTAAGAGTAAGACCTTAGCGTGTGTCCTTCCTGAGACATCCAGGTCCATTAGAGGAGGTGAAACCCCATATTAAACCTAAACAGTCTATTAGACAGGGGCCGTCTTCTTGATCCATAGCTTCCTATAGCCTAAGCCCGTAGTGAGAGCGCCCTGCGAGCGTCTACGGCCTGGAAACTGACTCAATAATAGGGTAATGTTTAGTTTATAGGAAGGAGGCTCAGCATCATTTCAAAGGTTCTGTGAGGCCGGAGTATGATTCATATAACTGCTGAGGTGTGCAGGGATTTAAGCTGCTTGTATTACAGCCGGACTGATACTGGATATGTGCTGGTGAAAGGTATTGATGTCTGAGTTTTAAGATCATCATCAAAGGTTAAGTTTTATAATGAAGGTACATTTGTCGAGACATTTGTCATACATGGTCTGAAGCGCTCAGAAAGGTTGGCTGCTTCAGTAGAAGAAGAGAGAAAGACATGAACGCCCAACTAGTATAGAATGAATCAGTGTTTGCCCATTCCTTTTCTAATATTAGCTTTTGCATTAGCATTAACAGAGAAACTACAATCATATAATCAGTGCTAATGATTTAACATGATCACAGCAGGTCAGTGAGTTACTTCAGCTGATGTTTGTAATGCTTAAAGGGCCAAAGATTGTGTTTAAGTAGTCCGACTGGTGATGAGATGAAGAGGAAGCACAGAAGATATGTTGGACCTCATATTGTACGTGTTTGAATGTTACAGTTAGAGCTGAAAATGTCACATAGCGCAGCTGTCGTGGTTTGAGTACGTATTTTCATTTTTATTGGTTATACTGTGAGCTAACTCTCCTGTCCTTTCAGACCCGGCCACTCCCACCTTCCTCCGTCTCTGCCTGTAGAATCACCTCACCTGTCCATTCCCCTCACTCACCTGTTCCCCACTCCCTGATAAGCTCCCAGAACATTTAACCAGTCTCACCAGTACTCTGCCAGATTGCCTTAGCTTTCCAGCGTTACTTAGTCTTCTTTTTATTCAGTCTTTGACCCTACTTGTATGCCTGACCCTTCTGACTTAGTTTGCCTGCCTGGACTTTGTATCCTTGTACTTTTGTTGCTGTTAGTAAAAGACAGCTACGTCCACAGACTGCATATTTATTTCCCCCAATTGTCTAGCCCAAATGACCCCGTTGTTGTTAGCATGACATCAAGATTATTAGATCCATTAAGCAGCCGGGCTAATTAATCCTCACGCTCAGCTGTCATGGAACAGAAAAAAGAACTCTCCACTAAATGTGGTCAAAGTAAATCGATTGTTTATGCTCTCTTTGCTGCAAATATGTCACTTATCAGTACAAGTTATGTAAATGCAGATCTTTGATTAACATCCAGGATTAATCGGCTTTTATCTGTGTGATATTGCTTTCCTTCTATATTCACCTGATGAGAGCGAGAAAAACTGCTGCCACTTGTACAGCAAAATAATTCATGGGGAATGTTGGTGCAGAGGCGCAGATGCTCACACATCTCCAGCATGGCAGTAAATAACATTTAGACTTTTATATTGCTGCCTTCCTTTTTTACACACACACACACAAACAGCCACGCAGTGTCAATGTGGCATCCATGAAATGTTCTGCTAGTCGTTAAGCACTGCGGCGCTGTAACTTCCTGGGTAATAATCTACATAGCTTTTGAGTGTTAAGCAGCTGTATTGCAGAGGAACACATTCTTGCTGTGTGCGCATGTGCTCAATATTAATGTGTGTGTCACAGACAGACAGACAGAAGCAGTTATTACATTTGGCCTTCGCGTGTCGCACGCCTGTCTCGCAGAGCGGAGGGGTGGCAATTAGAATAACTCCAACCGCCATAAATCAGCAGGGGGTCATAAACACCTCAGTGAGGGGGGGGGAAGAAGTGATGGAGGTAAAAAAAAAAATTTAAAAGGAGGTGAAAGGAAGAGAGCAGAGGTGATAAAATCATTTTAGATGTGCACTCGGGTGAGGAAAAATAGATGGAGAGAGACAGAAAATGAAGAGAGAGAAATACTTCCTACTCAGGTCTGCTGCCAAATATCTCGCAGGTATGGGACTGATTAAAAAATACACACACACACACTCATGAGTCAGATTTATATGTTTTTTTCACACAGACACTTGCACAGAATACTGACAAACCTTTTATACTAAGCCCACGTCCTTCATTTCTTCCATATAAAATGGATATCACCGCGACAAGCACAGGCGTTTAACAAGTCCGGACACTAAAAGAAATTCATTCATAGTGTCGCTATTCTTCCAAACTGATCGTTAGCGCTCCGTTTCTAGAAAGCATCAAAAGAGATTTCCTCCGTAGCAACACCTCAGACATGATTAGGGGGTATACGTGCTAGAACATGATGATGCTGTGAGAAGGTGGTGTTTTCACGTTGTGATCGCAGCACCCACAATGCTTTGGATACTTTCTCATCCGCCACCTCCAGCAGGTCTATTATTACAGCAACGTGTAATCCCACGTCTTCAATACCGCCGCCAGAAAACAAATGATAATTCTGAATAAACATTACAACATTCCGACTGAATTATCAGGAAAAGAAACCTTTCCCACGAACCTCTTCTCCCAGGGCAACGTTGGGAAACTACAGACAGGTCATATGAAGTGAAACAGGGAGGAGGGGAGTGTGAGGGGAGGCTGCAGAAACTAATGGAGCAATGTCACCAAGCTGCAGGGTCGACACTTTGCCTCCGTCTTTTAGGCAGGCAAAATGCTTTATTGATTGAATAGTGAAGCCAAGGCAGTACGGTATATAGCAAGAATGATAGCCCTGTCACTCTTATTATACGACGGCACCACGACAGAGTTCTGATTATGTTATGTAATCCGAGTTTATTGATCAGCGTAGAGCTGAAACAAATGGACAATTAATAGACGAGTCGATGTGCAGAGAAGTTGGCAGCTTTTTTGACAATTGATGGTCAAACTGTTCTCCAGTACTCCACCATAAATCTGTTTGTTTTTATTATTAGTTTGTAAAAATAAGATATTTTAAATCTCTGGTGATTTATAAGTCGCACAACTGATTAATTGACTTTGGCCTCTTTGTTAATGTCTTCTCCAGTGTGGTGGAGACTGAGCTCAACTTTTCAAACCGTTTCAGGGCCAACCTTGTCAAATGAAAGGATTGGTTGCTTTTCCTTTTCTCAAATGAAAGTATACTGAATAGTTTTTTCTTAAGTTTAAACTGGACAAACAACAAGCATCCAAATAACTGATTGATGAATCCACAAAAATTGTATTTCTGCGATTCACTAAGGCAGGAAGGCAAAGCAATATCTCATGAAGTTGTCATCAGGCCATCCATCCATCCATTATCTATACCGCTTGCAGGGGGCTGGAGCCTATCCCAGCTGTCATTGGGCGAAGGGCGGGGTACACCCTGGACTGGTCGCCAGCCAATCACAGGGCCGACACAAAGAGACAGACAACCTTTCGCACTCACACCCACACTTATGGGCAATTTAGAGTCACCAATTAACCTTTCAAGCATGTCTTTGGACTGTGGGAGGAAGCCGGAGACCCCTGAGGGAACCCACGTATGGAACCCACGAGGAGAACATGCAAACTCCGCACAGAAAGGCCCACCTTGCCCAAACCGGGGTTTGAACCGGTGACCTTCTAGCTGTGGGGTAACAGCACCACCGTGCAGCCGTCATCAGGCCATTACTGTTGAAATTATCTCTGCATAAAAATGTAGAGTCTGTAAGCACCGGATTTTAGTACGGGAAGTGTTCTGGTTTACATTTATAGTAAGTTTGTAGTCCGAGTAGTATTGACCAATCAGGTATCAGCAGGCTGCGGCGTATGCAGGAAAAACAGTCCTGTGTGGAGAGCAAAAGCAGGCGGAAAGTAAACCGCCGTAATGACATCCCGACTCCGATCAGCGTCATCTTCCAACGATTTAGCTTCTTATTAATCTCTATAAACAGACATCTGCAGCAAGTTGAGCTAACAATCCGTTCTAGATATAAAATTTCAATTTGAGACAAATCAGCGTTTAGATTTCCCGACTTCCTCGAATGCACCAGAAATGATCCGACCTCCGTTCAACAAACGAGCATTTTAACAGCAGTTTTCTCCTCTTGAGGACAGACCTGACACAGCTTCATTTCTACTTTTTACTAATCAGCATCATGATGTTGAAATGTCAGCAAAGGTAAGACCTGTTAATTAAAGTACACCACAAGAAAAACGTTTCCTTTTTGGGTTCATGCCGCTGAACATTTTGACATTGTGTGGGAGCACCTTAAGAATAAGGTCCACTAATGTAATAATTTCATGTTTGTTTTAAGGTTAAAGCTAATAAAGATATCGCTTTAAAAAACATCATCATAGAAAATAACCCCCCCAAAAAAATTAATTTAAATGGCTAAAAATGTCTCTGTGTTTTGGTCAGTTCAGATGATTTGATCAATTCTTCTATTGGATGACAAATCCAACAGCTGCATGATGACACAACTTGGCTTTAAAGACAATTTTCTGACATTTCCAGATGAAACAACTCCTGGCTTTAATAAATAATCTCCAGACTAATCAATTATCTACATAATCAGTTACAGCCCCATATTTCTGATTGCAGCTTCTAAAATATGAGTTTTAATCATGAAAACAGAGACTTGATTAGTCTCATAGACTCGTCAACAAATGACTCTATAATGAGACGAACTGTTAACTGCAACACTTACAGGTGATAATGACATATTGAAGAAAACTACATTGGTGTCAATCTTTAAATAGAACTGGCTCATTGGCAGGTAGACAGTAAACTGATCAGATGTGAATACTGGTAGACACTAGTAAAAAAAAGTGTGAAATAGAGGAATGACAGGAAGCAGACTAAATTATAGCACGTTTGCAGTTTTCTTAACTGAACAGATGTGAGGCCGGAATGATGACTGCTTCTGTTCAGGACCCAGAGGGTTTAGCTAAGCACTTCTCAGATAGCCATCGGCCCGCAGATGTCCTTGTGCTGAGGACAGAGAAGGCACCGGAACAAGTTTATAGAACATAATTGTACATAACAATACTTTAGCTCCTCGGGGATTCACAAGTAAAGAAAGTGCTGATTTTTTAGCTAAAAGAGAAGAGAAGAAGGAGACACTAATGAAATATAGACGCTCACTGTCTCCATAGACTTGTCCTTTGGCATCTATTAGAATTCCACTTGTCCTCCAGACCCCAACACCTACCTCTGCTCTATTTATATACATACACCCCTGCACGGTTTGGATTATATATGCTGCTGACATTTACTTGTCGTCATTCTCCCTTTTGTTTTCAGAGAAAGAAAAAAAAACCCAGGGGGAGTTTATTTATGTAACACCAATCAGCAGCAATATTCTTCACATGCAGAGTTAAAAAGCTGCCTACTTGTTTTTACAGTCGTCTGTTTTTCTGCTGTTATTGCTTTTGTGTTTTATTGCTTTGTTCCGGTCTTTTAGTGCTCACAGACAACTACTTAAAGAGAAGTTTCCTGCTCTATCCCCGGTCCCATCATCCTCTTTAGGGGCCTCTTCTCCTGGGCAGAGAGCTTCGAGTTGACGTTGCTATTACCAGCAATCGTCTGCCATTGAACAAAAATTCCTGCGGTACGAAATGTATTGCTCGCATGTCTGAACTCGGAATGAATAATAAATGTCGCAGTGTGAGATTTTCATTATAGAGAAGACGCCATCCAGAGGTCTGGAGCCATGCGGGCGACAGAAGTTGAGAAAGGAAAACGGGGGGAAGTGTGGAATTAAGTTCCATCACATTATCTATAGCGCTTATTCTGTACAGGGTCGCCGGGGTGTTGGAGCCTGTCCCAGCTGTCATTGGGCGAGAGGCAGGATACACCCCAGAGTGATCGCAAGTCAATCACAGGGCTGACACATTGACACAGATAACCTTTCAATTTAGAGTCACACATTAACCTAACGAGCATGTCTTTGGACTGTGGGAGGAAGCCGGAGTACCCAGATGGAACCCATGCATGCACGGGGAGAACATGAAAACTCCA
This sequence comes from Semicossyphus pulcher, assembly GCF_022749685.1. NCBI lineage: Eukaryota > Metazoa > Chordata > Actinopteri > Labriformes > Labridae > Semicossyphus > Semicossyphus pulcher. The sequence goes on from NW_027211692.1 coordinate 12,542,073, forward strand.
CACAGGAAGGACCCATACCACCGTGCAACCTTTCCAAACCTATCTTCCAAGAGAGACAGAGTCTGTCGGTCTCTGCATTTATTCCACTTGTTAACACTGGGTGTTATTAGATCCCTTCCTGCTGCGACTCCAAAGTAAGTAACAATAAAAAAATTCCACACATCTCATTAGTCTCTGGGGCGGCTTAGTGGTAGAGTCGGTCGTCTTTCATTCGGAAGGTCGGAGGTTTGATCCCCAGCTCCGTCAGGCTACATGTCGAAGTGTCCTTGGGCAAGACACTGAACCCCAAATTGCTCCCAGGGGCATCAACGGTTATGATAACTGATTGACAGTTGGGCACTTTACGTAGCAGCCTCTGCCATCAGTGTATGAATGGGTGAGTGGTCGCAAAGACTAGAAAAGCACTATATAAGTACAGTTCCTTTACCATTTGCTGTGTCTCAAACTGAAACGAGACAGGCTGGTCTATGGAGGATTTCCTGTCAGCTGTTCCCGCCCTTACCCTTGAGTTGAAACCAAAAACGTTTACATTTAAAAGTGTATTCCACGGCCGATTAAGAGTCCGCCATCTCATTTGAATTGGCGCGCAATGAATCTCGGGCTACGTTGGGCCGCGAAGGATGCACCCGATGGATCCCTCGTGGCCCGGGGAAAGGAGGACGCAATTGTCGGCCGCATCTGAAGGCGCCTTTGATGCGCCTCTGTGACGCAGCCTTCAAATAAGTCCTTTAAAAGGATGCAGCCCCTGAATTGGGACACAAACGCCCAAATGTTGAGCTTCAGCTAAGATAAGGTTAAGTGACATGCTGTGATAATTATCAGTACAATGTCACAGTAACTGAGTGAACAGCTGGTTGATGTTCAGCACCTTCTCATGCTGCTTTTTTTAGTTCAGTTGTCACACATCAACTTTACTTCGTCCACGTCTGAATAAGCAGCGGGGTTTTATAATGATAGTCGGGCAGACAGCAGGCAAAAGTTTCAGAAAACAAGAGCGAGTGTTCCTCTTCCCTCTTTTGAATGTGGGGCACAAAAAGCCTAGAGGAGAGCAGCTAAGTAAATGTCAGCTACGCCTCTCTTTCTCTCTCTGACACACACACACACACACACCTATCGCAATCTTACACTCTACCAATTGCTCACGCACTCCGGGGCCTATAATCTCCCTCTGCGCCCACACACACCGATCACACACACACACGCACACACTTGGCGAATGTTCTTATTTGTATTCCTGCGATCTGGAGCCTGCGCTCTCTGGCAGACACTGATATATCAACTGCATGAATATTCATTCGCAAGTCAGAGTGGCAAGCTTCACGGGCCCACTCTCTCTTCACACATGCATGTACACACAGACACACACGTTCGTCTCTCACATTATGGTGATGCATCTCTAAACAATGCTAACCTTCCACATGCAGATACAGAACGTGCGCACTGAAGTGTTAAGCGCCGTCGCAGCAGGGTCTTTCACCGTCAGCTAACAAACCGTGCAGTGTCTGTCACAACAAAAGACACACAAACACACACACAAAATGGATGTCAAAGATGAGGTCTCTCTCCTGCTGTGATTAAAGCTGCTTATCAATCATCTCCTGCTTGATTAATTTATGCAGTGGATTTCCTGGTAGATTAATGGCCTCTGTCTGAGAGCTTCTTAATGTTTGAGCCGCTTCAATAAGAAGGGTGCAACCTGTGATTAGGGCTGGGTATCGACAAGGAATCGATTCGAATTCTGATCCATCCGTTACATCATGTACTTTTTATTTGACATGACCAACACACCGCTCAGAACTATATCTACAATTTGATGTCACTTTTATTAGACTTATGAAGGCTCATGGTTTTAATTAAACGAACTGGGCTTCAACTTGAGATTTGGCCACGAGATCTCACAGCACGAGGAACAAAACCACACGAGACTAAGAGTTATAGGAAGAGGCATATTGTTTAACAACACGCCGAAAATACACTCGCGGCCAAAGCCGCCGAGAGAGTAACATAAACATCAGTGCAAAACTAACTTCATGGACGCACACACGATAAAAAGAGTCCGTCGGCGATCACTGATGTCTCCGTAGTACGTGCAGTAAACAAGTCCGGGCATGTCTCCCTCACCGCCTCGTTTCGGGGGGATGTGCTGAGTCATGCTGCGTTCAGGAGCGCTCAGAAACGTGAGTGATCAGACACGTTTTTACACATATTTTTAAAGATCGATCTCGGGATTTATGAATCGATATTGGGGCATTCAAATGAGAATCGATTCGAATCGGAACAATCAATGTTTTAACCCAGCCCTACCTGTGATACACACACACGTTCAGAGAGTCCTTAGATGCCCTCTTCGAGCCCTCTCAGACACTAGCCTGAATCCACTCTGATTGAAAGAAAAAGGAAAGAAGAAATCGGTAAATAATTAACAACGCCGCAGCTAAAGTTTCCCTTTCTCTCTTCAAAGACTCACAATTATTGGACTTTTAGCTTAACGCTGATGTTGTCAACTCCATCAGAGCGTGAGCGCAAATCCCCCCCCCCCTCACCATTTGTGGGTGGGAAGCTATTAGGGTGCTGGTGCTGTAGAGACAATTCAAGACCTCTGTCACTGTGCATTCGTCATCTCCGCCAGCTCGCCAACTTTCTCTCCTACGTCTTAACGGCTCATTGCTCCGGTGCTTCGTCTCTCTCGCTCCCACACACACACACACACACACACATATGTTGCAGCACACACACATACAGAGCTCCTCTGATCTGAAATATCAATTTGCATTTCTCTCCACTTCTCTGCAAGCACAATGCACATCAACGCAGCTGTCGCGTATCAGTCACTCTCGGTGAAACCTTGTCCTTGTTCCTTTAGCGCTCAGTATCTGCAGCTTTGATTGAAAGGGCGATTATACATGTAGCCTTCATAATACAGAATCTGGACTAACAACTATGTTCTCACAACGCTTCCCTCCTCCTCCTCCTCTCTTCAGGTGGATAGATCCTCTGCTCTTATCAAAAGGCAATGTTAGCACGGCACAAAAATGAAAGTGAAATAAAGACAGATGGAGAACAAAGCTGGCGCTCCCAGTGAGCTCTACAAAGATTTAGAGATGAAAGAGGAGAATAATAGATAAGAGAATTTCCAGTCTTAACACCAAAGCTGTAGTTTTGAGAGGAGAGCAAACAAAGTTTTTTGTTTACCGACTACTTTAGTGCGAGTGTTTTATCATCCGGCAATGCCTTCGCAGAGAGGAAGAGCAAGGTAGGAAAGAAGGAAGGAAGGAAGGAAGGAGGTGTTTACATTGTGCTGTAAACACACACCAGCCTTCTGTTGCGGCAGCTCCCCTTTATTACTTCTTCATGCCAGAGGTTAACGCCCTCTACCAATCTGCGGAGAACTCTTGTATTGAATTGTACTCCCACATACAACCGTGGCATACAGCTGAGCAAACAACAAGTAATTTATTAGTGTTGTATATTTTTTTACTTCACATTTTAATCGATCTTTCTTAATATTTCTTTATATTTTACAAAATGTATAGCCCAATCAAACAGCTACGACCTGGGGGCTCACGCAGTCGCCTCACAGTAACTCTAAATTCCACATTAGTGTAAGGCGAGATGAAAGAGAGAGGTTAACGCACTAGCAACGACCACACCATCAACAGGCTGCGATGTAACAATCTACGGACTCATGAGATTGATCATAATGATGCCTGGACTCTGAGAGGTCAAACTTCTTGTGGTCAACGTTTTGAGGGGAAACTTCACTGGGGATCTGTCGTAGCACCCGGGCACGACAAACCCCCTCAGGGCCCGGCGGATGGGAGGACAGAGAGAAGCAGAAAAAAGAGCAGGGGTGGGAGGGAGGGGTGCAGAATGCGAGAGCGAAAACCGGAAGAGGCGCGGTTGAGGTCCTGCTCCTGAAACTTTGCTATATAACATCAATTATTAACGTCATTATTTAAAAAGGGGACTATTTGACATGGTGCACTCTGCCTGTAATGTTACTCCGCTTTTCCACTGGTCAAAAAACCCACCAACACCCATCTTTTTTGCTTAGTGGGAAAGGTTACAATCGGCATTCAGACCGGGTCAAATGACTCAGCAGTAGACCCGGGTAATTATCGCTTCGGCTCCGATCAGCATGTTCTACAGTCGAGACATCGAAGCTGTATCAAGACACGCAGAATGAGTTGTCCCGTGCTGTTGCTTAAACCCACATGGCGAATATCAAGTTTATCAGTCACATTAAGACAACCCAGAGTTTACCAGCGTCCATATAAACTTTTAATCAAACATGTTCACCCAGGAAGTCATACTTTGTGCAATTCTACTTGAATGGGAGGCAATAAATGAAAAACAAATATTGACCTGCAGACAGTAAAAAGATCTGCTGACAATAAGTCCATAACAGCAACCATGTGTGAAAGTGGATCCTGGAACTGCTTTAACTTCAACAGGGACGAGCAAAAAATGTCAGACATGCAGGAAACAATCTGAGCCAGAGTGCTGATTGCTTGGGTAATTTATCAAACATCATACTTAAAGTGAAAGTCAAATGACTGCAGACGTAGCAGTGAGCTGCTCTTGAAAGCCTGATCAGTGCCTGCCAATTTCAGCATATATATTTTACACTAGTTGATGAATCGAGCTCTAAATATAACATTAATCGTATTGATACAGACACCTGACGATTATTGAAATGCAGATCGAGTCTTCGACATTCTGAGAGACTTTTGTCGCCACAAGGCAGCTCGCTCTGCCAAGTAGCACTTCCACCGTCCCGAGTCCGCAGCTTCCTGCGCTCCATTCATCCCTTCCTGTGTCCATCCATTCACGGTGGCTCTCATCTCCATACAGCTGGCTTCTCTGGCACAACAACTCTTTCAATTAAGCGACACGGCTTACGTAAAAAAAATAAAAGGCCGACAGCGGGCATATGGAGCACAGTAACTGCTCCATATTTCACATGCACACATAATTTCCATATACATATACAGCGTGTGGAGAAGCAGCAGGCCTGTAATTGGGGCACCCATAAATAAGGAACAGAGTGACGCCTGGATTTCTGCTGATCTGTTTTTGCACGAGATGCATGTGTGAATAAATTGACTTTTTTTTTTTAATAACGCTGCACTCTTTCCACTGGTGTCATCTGGATTACTCCCTCCCCCCTTCAGATGCTTATTCTTGTGCTTCCATCTATATCCTCTTCCTACTTCTTAACCTCGGCCTCTTTCTCTCGCTGTCACTCCGGAGACAGATGTTGCATTTATCACGTTAATTACAAACCGCCTGCCTCTTCTCTCGGTCTGATTAGCGGCGAAGGAAAAAAAAAAAAGCACGACTGAAGAAAAGCCGCACGCAGAAACGCTTCGCCAAGGCCCTCACGGATGTGTGCAGGTATGAAGATGCAACACAAACGCTGACCTCTACTCGTCCAGACGCGGGCCCCTTAGCATCTTTCCAATTCATCGGAGCGAGGGGAAAAACACGGCGATCAATGCAACGCCTGTTTGTGTGTGTGACACAGAGCAAACTGCACTAGCTAATAAACACACAGACATTCATAATAATCAATACTCATCTACTCCGTCCAAAGCTTCCAGGGGGAAAATAAAAGGCCTTTGTGTGTTTGCCTTTGTGAGTGGATGCGTCACTTTGTGGGGAGTAAGACCTTTATCAATCAGAGCATTGATTCGATTCAGTGGAGTTGTTAAGTGCGTGTGGGGACAAGGCTTTGCATGATGAAGCCATGAATACAGGAACAATGCAGTGGAATAGGACTGAGGGATATGAGTAAGCCACAGCTACTTTCAGCATGTGAGTCATGCCACATTCAAGGACAGAAGCAGGAGGTAGCTCCTGCCTCACATCAGTCTGTGCGACAGGCTCGTGGGAGAGCAAGACATGTCCTCCCACACTCTGGCAGAGTGGCTCAGAGGAACGGATGTCTCTGAGACAGTAAAATCTGATCCAGGATCAGCGTGTCTTCTAACGTTAGTCGTCAATCTGCAAAAACAAGGAACTGACTGAGCCTCAATCTAGAAGCAGCATTTCTCGCTGGCTCTGTGACCCATCTGATGGTAATTTTCCTTCATACCCTAAACTTAACTTATTCCCACAGGTCAGGTTGATTTAACTGTTAAGCTGCTTAATGATGAGGTGACACATGCTGCTCCATGAGGGCTCTAATCTTGGGCACGGCCAAGTTCCCATACAACAAAATGAGGACAGGATGTGTAGCCAGAGACCAAACCCAGAGCCCAATTTCCAAAACAATCCCCAACGTTGCCCATTACAGCTCAGAACGACACCGTGGGCGTTCAAAAAGTACTTTGTGGAAAGCGTCCAACAACTCTGCTTTCAATGGATTCCAGCTAATGAATTGAATGGACTCGTATATGCTGACTGAGCGTGCCCACGTAGGGAATCATTTTGGATTCTGAACATTATTGCTCACTTTTGGTTTGCAGGCTCATGACAGATTGTACATTTGTTGTGGTGCCCGCTCGGTGAGGGAGGGCTGCAGGCGCTGTGGCGGAGCCAGCAGGCGTCGGGCCACGGGTCTCCAAGGCAGCCCAGTTTCCACAGCAGGTGCAGGACCATAATGGAGACGAGTCAGTCAACTTTGGCCTGTTTGCTGCTTCCAGGCTTAGACACCACCGCCCCCCCCAAGGGACTGCATGCTAAGAATAGAAAATGCCTTTTCTTTTACAAATCTTTGGTTTTTAAATTCAGCTGTTGCAGGTCACCGACTTTGTGATGTTGTTCTCCTCGAAAGTTTTCTTTTATGTGAAACAAGGGATCACTGATCGTTTTGTACAGGTTGTAAAGCAAATTTGTGATTTGTATTTTGGCGATATCAATAATGCAGACTTATTTTAACTTGACAGTGACAGAGACTGCTTTTTAAGACTTTATTATTATACTTTAATACACTTTCATTTTTCAAACCATGACTATGCCTGTGGAAGGCTATACTGACTAGGTACTACAATATATACCGTCACCCTGACTCGTGCAAAACATCGATTATCGATTTGCTAGTGCTAAATATGGATATTTAAATTTACAAATATATGACAGGTTTCCCTGTGATCTTGACTCACTGCGTCACTACTTCATGACTCCTCACGGTGGCGCTTAAGACATGAATAAGGACAACGTGGACGACGTCAACTGGCTGAAGAAGAAGTTGACAGCAGGAGAGGAGGAGGAGTCGAAGGAGAAGAAGAAGAAGAAGAAGAAGAAGAAGCAGGAAAAAGAGAAGGAGAAGGAGAAGGAGAAGAAGAAGGAGAAGGAGAAGGAGAAGAAGAAGGAGAAGGAGAAGGAGAAGAAGAAGGAGAAGAAGAAGGAGAAGAAGAAGAAGAAGGAGAAGGAGAAGGAGAAGGAGGAGAAGAAGAAGGAGAAGGAGAAGAAGAAGAAGAAGAAGAAGAAGGAGAAGGAGAAGGAGAAGAAGAAGGAGAAGGAGAAGGAGAAGGAGAAGAAGAAGGAGAAGGAGGAGGAGAAGGAGGAGGAGATGAGGAAGGAGGAGGAGAAGGCATAAATACACATACTCTGCACTTCCCCTTTTTAGGGGTGTTTTGTATTCTTCCGTTACTCAGATATCGTGATGTATCATTGTGATTGTCTTACAAAATATAAATTATGGCAGAGTCACTGTATCGTGATATACTAATACTGATACTGATACTAATACTGACTGATAAGAATCGAGCTTTCCCCGCAATCAACACAAAAAAGTCTCACATTCTCCTGGAGCGAACAGCGACCGGCTCACAGACTAACGGGGTGAATGGGTGAAATATGAGGATTCTTTTCATGACTGATTTTCTCCACATCTGACACATGATTCAGTTTGGCCTTTAAAATGTCAGAAAAAAAAGGTCAAATTTTCTTGTGACAGTTTCCAGCAGTCTGAGAAAACATCTTCAAATGTCTTGTTTTGTCTGACCAACAGTTCATGTTCAGCTGACTCTGATATAAAACAGACAGCAGCTCAAACTGGAGAAGCTAGTTAATCTTTTGGCTGAAAAAAAGATGAAACTGATAACTCAGTTGTAGTTGCCAGTCAAATTTCTGTCAATAAACTATTGAAAAAAAGCGCCTAATCAGTTCCAGCCTAGTCAGGACTCCCTTGTTTTGTAACACAAACCAATTATAACAGCTGTCGTGTAACTGGAAAGGTGGAAAGCAGACTGACAGTCACTCGGGCTTACAGGGCTGCAAAGCGGCAGAAGTTAGTCGAGACTTGTGCAGAGCGTGTGCCATCTTCAGGAGACATTCTGATTTAGTTTGTGTGTGTGTGTGTTTGCATGTGCGGTGGTGCTGTAAGTAAAAGTCGTGGACTCCCCCCCCCCCCAGGACCGGAGGCAGTAGACTCTTTAATATTTCAGAGCGGTGATAAATAAGTCAGACAGACTGCAGAGAGATAAGGTGACTCTGCGGATAGGGGTGAGGAGGTGGGCGGGGCAGAGGGGAGACAGAGGGAGAAAAGGAGAAAGGGGGAAATGGATATATAGGGAGGTGGGGAGTGATACATAAGGTAATGGAGCAAAAGGTCAGAGAAGGCATGAAGAAAAGGAATGAGGAAAACAGGAAGCGTATAAAAAGGCACTGCTGAATCCAAACACCTCTGGCACAAAGGGAAAAATCTACTTTGGTAAGCTTCCTGTAAACATTTTATCAAACTAAGAATAGTCAGTTAAACCCAGTTGAGTCCAATCAGATGTGTGATCCAAAGGAATCTCTGACCTTCACTGTTCCCATTTCCTCACACAAAAACCCTCACACATCTCCGATTGCGCTCCCCTGACGATACTGACCTGGAGACTTTTAGTGTGAATGACACATTTTGATTTCCGAGGACAAAAGAGATCAGAGCGGGATCAGAAGCAGAGAAGAGATAAGCAGGTTGGGGGGGGACAGAGACGGTTACTGTGGGGAAAGGTCAACAGAGGCGGAGAGCGAGAGTGAGAGAGACAATGACAAACAGAGGAACGAGGTGGGAAAGCATGTCGGGCCTTCTTCTCGGGGGAGGGAGCGGCCCCGTTGTTGCCGTGGCCTTGAGTCTGACAGGCTTATGATCTGCAGATGAAAAACCTCCACTAGCGCTTCACATAATGTGATGTACAGTTCTGTGAACCTTTTCCTCATACGGACTCTTTAAGCCTCAAATAAACATGTTGCTTTTCTGCTTCGGCTTCATCCTCATATCCTCTAAAGAAATAACTTCTTCCCAGCCTTTTCTCCACCTCCAAACAGCAGCTTTAAGCTCCCTCTTCCACTATCTTCACGTATACTTCTGTAAGCCTGCAGCGCTTTTATTTCTTGGCTGCTTTACCAATCCTCCTCCTCTTTTTTCCTCTCGGCATCTCCCCCCCCCCCCTCTGTCCTCCTCTCTCTCTCTCCTGACCCGATTGAGGGCACTCATCATCCACGCCATCATTTTCCCCTCCTCTCTCGCCCTCAATGAAGCATCCTCTCCTCCTCTGAGCAGCTGTAAGTAAAGCTGCCAGCTCCTGCTGCTGGATAAGCTTATTAAATCAAGTCAGGAAGAGGGCAACATACAGACTTCTCAGGATGTATGCAGGTAGTGGATGTGTGAACACTAGAAGGAGAGGGGAGCGAAAAAGGATTCAAAAGTTCAGCAGGAAGAGAAAGAGGAATTAATTGGGGGAAGAAATAGGTAGGTAGTGAGGGGGGGGGAAGTGAATCCATGGAGAGAAAGTATAGTCCCAATCTCCCCAGTGGGATTAGTGTAAATCTAATCTGCCCCGCTGTCTCTTCTGCTCCTTTTAGCCCCGGTTTAGAGACGTGCTCAGGAAGAGAGCAGGGAGCCTAAGAGCCTTGAGCTGTTAGCATTAGCTCACATCACCGTAAGCTCCCTCTGCGCCACACTAATCAATTACCAGCCCTGCTTATCTGCCTCTAAAACTTCCCAGCTAACCTCTGAGCCATCACCAGCCTATGACCCTAACACACACACGCACGCACACACACACACACAAGCTGCAATGCTATTTTAACTGACATCCATTTACAAAACACACTTGATATGATGGATGATGTGTATCTGCTGTGCTAATGGGCACCAGTCTCTGCGGCATCGCTCTCACATCACCACAGTTAAGTTTACGTTGGTCCAATAAGTAAGGGATAATGTGAAGTTTATTGCTTTCTCTCTGCTGTTTTAGCCTCTTTTCTTTTTTACCCTCTGTAAACAGACTGACGTCAGATTTACGGGGCTTCTTTCGGCGGACTGATATGATCACAGTAAGTCCTCCAGATTGTGTGATTAGAGCTGCATCCCTAGCAACGGTCTGTTCTTCATAGCAACGGTCTGCTATAGAGAAAGAGCAGACCTCGGAATGTCTTAATTAACCAATCAGAATCAAGTATTTAACACAGCCGTGTAATAACCAACGTTACTACAATAGCTGGTCATGACAGTATGGAAAATAGATAAAGGCCGAAACATCAAAAACTCGTGTTCGTCTTATATATATTTTTGTTGGGGGAGGAGTGCAGGCTGAATTAAATAATCAATCTCAAACTTTGGATGCAATTGACATTTTTTTAATGCCTTTTCTGACATTTTACAACCAAGAGTAAATCAATTAATCAAGACAATGAATGACAGATGAATCAATACTGAAAATGATCGGTAGCCCTGGTGTCAGACATAATGTGTTAGTCTTACTAGACTGCAAATGATCTGCTATTAAAAACCTTCGCTTACAAGCCTGCAGGTTATTTTGTTAGAATGTATAGTGTTCTCACCGACCATTCAAAATCAAGAAAGGGCGGGGCTTCTTATATCAACTTTGTCAACAACAATGGCGGAGGAGAAGCTAATCCTGGCAGTCGCTGCCATTAATCTAATGCACCCAGACTCGTTTTTTAGAGGGTTACATTTCCAGGTCTAGAGCTGCTGCTGATGCCAGGACATGATTCCTTTCCATTGTTTTTATGTTTTCTTTGTTGAATTTCCTTGAATAAAAGCAAATATGAAGCAAAGAGAGCATTTTAAGACAGACTTCACGGTCACTACCTAGGGAAGCGGAAGTGCTCCGATACAACTTTTGTATCCTAGCAACAGTAAGCACCGATAAAAAGTGCTCTGAAATTGAGGCTGTGGGTGCTGTCAGCGCAAAAAATGCCGTTAGTGGACACAGGCCCTTACAGATTAAGAACTTTTTGGTCACTTGTTTTCAGCCATTTATGTATTTAATTCCATAAATACAGGTATTAACAAATAAAAAGCAAAATTATCTAATAAGATAAATGTAAATTTCATTTTTGAAGATGCCCAATGTCGAAACCAAGCTTGGTTGTGAATCGGAAAGATGTGTGAGAGAGCAGTTATGTCACTGGGGTCAGAGCATGCGAACAGCCCATTTCTGATCTCCTGAATGAGGCCAACGTTACCTCCGGAGGCCTCAAATATTAAGCTCTGGCAGCCAGTGGACGGCCTATCTCAGTCTGGGACGTGGATAAGTGCAGGGTTTACGCTCAAGATTGCAAGTTGTGGCCCTTAGCCACTGTTGGCTTAATACAAACAAAAGGTCGTACAAATCCTGATTGGCATCAACTTTAAATCCCATTGGAAGATTAAGTTTATTTACTGCAGTAACTCTGATGAACATGTGGGCTTCAATCTGTTTGCAAATGACCCTCAAGCTGCTTCTTTCCCCGTTTTGTCTTCCCTGTTAAACATCATCTGTTTTCTCCTTAGGGCCAAGATGGTTTAACCGACAGCCTAACCAGTGTTAGATTACTCCTGCTGCACCACCCTTCTCAATAAGTGCTTTGAAAAAAAAGAGGGACCCACAGAGGAAAACAACAGGGTGAAGCAAACTCTTAAAGGGTCATAAATCTGAAAGGGCCATAATCAACAGTGTGTGGCACGCATCCAGCACGACCGGCTATACAAACAATCTCACACACACTCGGCCTGCAGACTGAAGAACGCACACACACTCACATACGAGTCCTCCTCCTCCCTGTTTTAATCACAAGCACAAATTAATGCTTTGGAGTCAGATCCTTGCTCTCATCCTGTGAGCCTTTGTTACAGTGTAAATTACAGACAACCTGTCTCGCAGCAGAGTGTATTTGAAGGTTTGTAGCTCACAGAGAATAGAAACCATGTGAAAATATCAAACATTCATTTCATCTGCATTCCTCCTGTCTGGATGGGGTGATGTTTGGAAGGCTGTGCGGCACATGTGTGCAGCAGACCGACAAGTAAACGCTCGACGTACATACAAACACGTCTGCAGCGGAGTGACACATTCGGATTAACAAAACGGGAAAACAAACTTGAATCATTAAATGAGGGCATGGTGTGGTGATACGGCAGCGGTAGACAAACACAAACCGGAGGCCTGTTTCCATTTACCAGGATGCACCTGCCCGGCCCACAGGCCCATCTGGCCAGCGTGAATGGAGGAAGAGCCACAACTGCGAGCGCTACAAAATTCACAGCCCGGCCTCTTTGCGCACACAATCACACCAATGTCGCTAACTCTGAACAGCTGCGACTCGCTACCTTCTCTCAGCCAACATTCTTCTGCCGCCGTGCCTCACTGCCAAGACAGCGAGCAGGCAAAGTCCAACTGACTCATCTATTTTCTCAATCCAAACAGACAAACAAACAATTGTGGAGCTGGCGCTGGCTGGCATGCAGACTTAGGCCCCTATAGTCGGATTTAAAACGTAGACGACACTCAACAGGGAAAAACAAGCATTCCTTTTATTTCAGCGTTTTATATAACTGCCTTCTACGAGCCCCTCTTTCAAAACAAAGCGTAAATAAAACCAGTCAATTCCAGCCATGTGATTAGATTTAGGGACTGCTAATCAGCTAACACGCCAAAACAAACAAACATCCTGTAAGACTGAGCAATCTAATAGCGCTGCTTTGGACAAATATAGCACCGCTGTAGGCGAAGAATTATGCATTCAGAGCCAGGCTGCCTTCCCAACCTCTAGAATTGCATTGCAAACCTACTCTTCCAACTCAATCAGCATGCCTGGCATTTAAAATAGCGGACACATCACATGGGGTAGTATGTTAGTGCAGAGACAACAAGCGACTGAGCGTGGCAAGAGGCCGAGCAGCAAGTGTGGGCACAGCGGGGCCGGGGGAGATGCTATAATGGGGGGACAGCAGGTTGACATGGCCTTGGAGATGGAGTTTTTGTGGCGTATTCAGTGACTGCCAACCCCCCTAAGAGAGAGGAGGGAGGAGGGGAGGATAGGTGAAAAGAGAAAACAGGGTGATTGTGGGTGACACAAAGGGGTGGGGATTGGCAACTTCACACAACAGCTCCATTACCGAATGCGACCTACAGCGCCGTGTCAGCTCAAACTGGGAGAGAAGTGGGTGCGACGGTGGGAGGATAAACACCATGAAGCAGACAAAAAACTCACACACTAATATGTTATGTGTGTGTGTGTGAGAACAATGACCTTGTGGCTTCCTTCTGCTCGGAGCTGTGCGTATATTTAAGTTAGGGAGTTTGAGAAGAAGTGTTTGACAGAGCGGGTGTTAAATTATTGAGCAGTCACTGCCAGCAGGGAAGGACGGCACACTGAGGCTGGAGAAGGCGCTCTTATCTGGCGCTCCGTGCTGTTGGCAAACACACACAAAATCCTGTCAAACGGACACAAACACCTATCAAACCAGAGAAGGGCTTTTTTCTAACCTTCTATATGCTCCCAACTTAGGTTAAGAGACACTCTTAGACACACTGGGGCAAAGATATGTCTAAAAAGGGAGAGGATTTTTGAAGAAGAGTCTATTTTATGGAAATGGATGAGGGTGGAAAAGAGAGATTACAGATGTTTGACTTAAGGGCTAAACATTTGACAGGCAACAGCCCCATTCATGCATTTTTTTGGTGTGTTTTACTCCATGACTCCACTCCTCAGTCGCTCCCCGTCAGTCCTCTCGCTGCAAGGAAAACAAACCTCAGCACCGGGGACAAATTACCAAAAAGGTCAGAAGGCTTTTCGGCAGAACCCTCCGGCTCTCCGGGCTCTTCTCTGCCGCACAACTTTTTCCAGCAGAACCCGACCTCCCGTGTGCTTTCCACTTCACTTTACATCAAGGCAGAGCTGAAATGTGGAGCGTCAGCTTTTGCCACAAGTGGGTGCAGGAGGATGGCAGCAATTTCACTGATCGTCATCAGATTAATTCCTCTCTTTTACCCTGAAGAGTCAATGTGCAGGGTAAACTGAGGGCGCTGCCAGGAATTCAGTTCTACTCAAGGACACTTCAGCGTATGACTAAAGCCCTGTTGTTGATGCTTTAGCCCGAGCCTGGCGGTGTAAGGACTGTCTCTCTATTCTCTCTACCACCAGCAGTCATAGTCATCATGTCATAGTTTATACTGGGGAATGTTCCGGGCCATGAAACCACCTCTGCAGACAGACTTTGTCCTTAAACGGCCAATAACTGATTAATTGGCCACTTGGGAGCAGTGGACACAAGCTATAATCAAACAGCACTGACTGAGGTGGGACAATATATCAGTACAGCAACATACCGTCATCCTGACTCATGCAATACAGTTATTGATACTGATAGGCTGCCTCCAAATATCGATATTTGTATTGACTAATATACAGAGCTCAATTTTGACTCTCTGGTCACTACTTGACTCCTCATGGTGGCGCTTACGACATGAATGAGTGTAACGTGAACGGAAATTAACTGGCCGAGGAAGAAGTTACACATATCGTGATGTATCATTATATAATTGTCTTGCAATATAACGATTATCGCAGAATTGATGTATCATGATATTATCGTTATCGTGGGCCACATGTCGCGTATGGTATCGTATGGTATCGTGAGTCACCCTGCGGTCGTTACCTGGAACCCAAAACAACAACAAAACCATTTTCGACTCCTCACAATGGCGCTTATGACTTAATGAGGGAAATGAGAACGGAGTGTACTTTATGATTGTCTTGCAAAATATCAATTATCGCAGAATCTCTATATCATGATATTATCGTTATCGTGAGCCACGTATTGCATTTCGTATCGTGAGTTACCCTGCGATTCCCACCCCTAGCACTCGCATATCAACGGCTTTTATTGAGACATGGCAAACGTAGTTAGTAAACAGTTACACATCCAACAGATACAAAGCAACATTAGCATTAGTTTGGACATGCTGAATGTACTGTTGAATGTAAATCAAAACTCTATTTTTGGTTCCGTTTTGGTCTCCACCAACTCCTGAAGAAAATGTCTGGCAAGTAGGCTATACAACCTAACTTTGTCTTAAGCTGTTTGGTGCTGGGTAGTTACTGTACTGTCAGTTATTAGAGCTTTCTTTGTGGAAAACAGCTGCTAGCTTCGGCTAGAAACAAACCCCAACAGCAAACTTGAATGCCTTGTAACAAAAAAACGAGTCAAAAGACACTTTAAAGCCCTATAGAGCTGAGGGAGACTGCAGATTTGCACTTTGTTATATAACTAGTCACACGATCTACTTTCAGTAGCCCTTTTTACACTGCAGTTCCGCCTCAGCGCCGTGACGAAACTCGGCCATCATGCAGCCTTTTCCATTTTCCATTGGACCAAGCAGCGTTTTGGCGTTGGGGAGCAAAACGTGCGCAAGGTGTAAACAAATACACACACATGGTGTTGTTATGCGTGCTAGCTTCCCCGTTTACACTGACGCAGTTTCGCCTCTGTTACTACCTCCGATGCCGACTCACCCGTCCATTCCACCTCCGTGCGTTTTACATAGAAGACAGAACGTAACAGAGGCGTAATAATCCCGCCTTGAACTGGCAGTGTATAAGAGGCTAGTGTAATTTCAGCTGCTTTAATAATTCTTAAATTGTATATTTAATTCTGGTGATTTAATTTCTTTCCCATTACGTCTCACAAACTTGCCTGGGGCACAGACAGAAGACCTCATGTGTCATACTGTGTAGCAGGTGTCGGCTCCTGATAGGCCGTGGGCATCTATGTCTCTCACAGTGAAGTCGCCTCTCCCTGGAAGTCCAGATAACACCACACTGCCCCTCTGATCTCTGTGTAAATCCTCAACATCCATGAAGGAGAAGCGGTGCACCTTCCTGCGCAAGCTGGAAACACACACATACATATTCATACACTCACACACACGTTGCCGTCCTTGGTCTTCACACACACACACACACACACACACACACGCTCTCTTCATTTGCCCTCTCTCTCTCTAATCCTGTAATGCCAACAGTGCAATTAGTCACATACCGGCTCTTTCTTTCATCTCTCTGGGGAGAGCAAACTCAGAAGGAATTCAAACTGCTAAGTATCTTAACTATGTAACCCAACCAATGCTCCTGTAGTCAAACACAAACATGTAAATTAACACATTAAAGCACTCTAATATTCAAACACCATCGTTTTGGACTGTAAATGTGCTTCATTGTGAGGTAAAGAAGGAGCACTATGCTTCACCAGTGCTTTAACTGCCCTCTGAAGTCCTGCCGCTTTGCAATTTAGAGGATGAATAAGTTGAAACTGAAATGGCCATTCAGCTTGAATATGATGCAAAGTGAAAGTACAGATAAGCTAAAATACAGAGAGGATCCCTCTAAAAGTGCCCTCCCTCCTGGAGCTCTTTCTTCTTCTTCACAAGCCTGCACTCTCCCATCACCTCCTTCACAGTTATATGTATCAAAGCCCACTTACAAACAAACACCACTGATTGAAAGTACATGAAAGAGAGCTGTGATAAAAACCAACAGAACAGCAGCTGAAAGGATAGGAAAAACCAACAGAGAAAAAGCAGCCCCCGCTCAAGTTAAACAGCCTTGTAGTCTGTGTCTTCTCTGTACTCTACAGCTGAGGTGATTCTGCAGCGCCTGCAGCCACAACCTGACAGTGAGGCAGGGAGGAGGAGGCTGACTCTCCACATGCCGGTAAGGAACAAATGGCTCATGTTGCAGTTATATAGATGGAGAGCCCAGGGTTATCACTTTCATGCAGGTTATTCCCATACGTCAGCTGGGAATCCATCTCCATTTAACAGATAAACTCCTCCCTGAGCCAACTTGTAATGTGACCGAGACTGCCGATGGATATATACACATTAAACACTGATTTTTAACACTTTGGAATTGAATTTGGGTTGCTGTGTGTGTGAGAGAGGGTGTGTGGTGTGGGGAGATAGGGAAAGAAGGAGGGAGGTTACTACATGTTATTTAGCACTGACTGATGTATCTGGTAGTAAACGGATTGGATTGAGTAGTGTTCGGAAAGTGACAGCGTCGACCTTAATAAGAGTTACAGTTTTATCAGATATACAGGTGGAGATTAGCTTAGCTTAGCATAAAGACTGTAAAAAGTGGGAAATAGCTAGCCTCTCTCTTTCAAAACTAAAAGCACAACAACCTGCTGCTATTGTACATGTTACATCTTGTTTCTTTAATCTGTACACTAACAGAAAGGTACAATTAGCTACTCGTGGTTTCACACGGAGTTTATAGGTGCTGTGATTATTTCCTGCAAACAACAGCCCCACGCACGACTTCCAAGTTGCACAGTACTGAGCTGGTGTTTGTGAAGAAATAGTGACGCCATTACAGCTCCGCTGAAACAGAAATAACTGTTGTCACATTTATTTTTAGTGATTGCGTAAAAGGCACAGAACGAGTGGATTTAGTAACCTTTGGACAGATTGAGGCAAGTGGTTTCCCTGCTCCGGTCTTTCTGCTAAACTAAGGGGGCTTTCACATTAGGGACTCGGGCCCGGATCAGAGTACACTTGACCACAAAGTCCAGTCCGTTTGATTAGTGTGAACACTACTAATGAACGTACTAGGGTCCACTTGAAAAGGTGGTCTCAAGTACGGTTCATGTGTACTCGGGTACGGTACGCATCAGTTGTGAAAGCTAAGGTACCAAACCACGGAAGTGGACTGCTTTTCAGAACGATATTCTTCAAAACATCAAAACAATGGCGAAGGTCGGCGCGATTTTATGGGCTTGGGATTCACACGCTTTTCGACACTGGAACGACAACATAAACAATATCACGTAGTCGATGATACTCTTCTTCTTGTTCTTCTTCTTGTTTTTGAAGTGCACCTTCTGGTTCGGAGTCCTACGGCAAGTACACTCGGGTACAGGACGAAATAATTAATGTGAAAGCTGACCGGCGGGGGAGAAGAGGGGGGGGGGCAACCGTACTCAGGCACGGTACGAAGCAATCGTACCTAATGTGAAAACGCCCTAAAGCGTGGTACACACTACAAGATAATCAGGCCGATTTTGGGCCCGATTCCGACAATCAAAGTCCCGATTTTTTTGATGGTTCTACGGGTTATCTTGGCAGATGTTCCTGTGGTGTAAGGTATGTTAAGAGTGATTTTACTTCCCCCGACCTGCTCGGAAGGCCGTCGTGGCTGTGGATTGTCACATGGAATGAAACAATCACCAAAAGGGAAGCAAGCAGATTCAAGAAGGAAGCACAACAACCACAGCCATGGCAACAAAAGCAAACAGGGAGCATAAAGAACAGCTCATGTTCACGCCGTCTCCATTGCTTCATCCACAGTTTGTTCTTTTTAGTTCCTACATTTTTTGGTAAAAAGTCTAATAACTGTTTACTCTAAAGTCTTGTTTGACCACGAGAGATTTTGCGAGATATCCAGTTTTGAGAGTCGGACTCTGGTTGTTCGTGAATGGAATCTGCTGGTGTGTGTGATGTGCTGTTTTGGCGTAGTCGTTGCTCTCCACACACTATTGGAGCAAAACTGTTATATGTCATGTGTGAGGTCTCTCACATTTTCAACATCTGTTAAGATTTGAAAAATCTTTTGCAGACATGAGATTGATATCAGTCTTATATTATTAGTTCCCAGAATATCTAACAATGTCTATGCATAAAGCGCGTTTTCAAACGTCCTATTACCTACATCATTCTAAAGGGTTTGATTGCTTTGCCGGTGAGTGCTAATAATACAGTGATTACATCAGGTGCTGTGATTTCTTGCTTTCAAAAGCTCCATTTGCAGCCTGAGCTCTTTCACAACAGCCAGCACTTGCTTTCACAATTATTTAACGATGTAAGATGTTGTTACGAGGAAGAGAGCCAATGCTTTCTGAAAGCACAAAAGCAAATGGATGAAATTGTGGCAGGCAATCTTAAACATTTTATAACATTTTACAATTGTAAATCAATGATGTAATTGCATTTCTTTTTCCCGTTTTGTTCAATCTAATCGATTGGCACAATCATGCCACAGAGAAAATGTGTTTTCTATTTCTTTCCATTACAGGCTTTGTAAATAGTTTCCAAGACCTGTTGATGTAGATGAAACTCTTGGGAGCTAGATAGATGTTGACACAAGTCCGACATTGTTTTAATGAGTGTGTGTGGTTTGGATGAGCAGGGTGTGTGTGTATGTGTGGGTAGAAATGGAATCAGCTGACACCTTGCTAACTAGCCAGCTGAGGCATCCAGTATTCCTAGTGTGGCCTTCGGCCGTGCAGCGTTCCCTCTGCTGCATTCAATGCCCTGTGGCAAGAAGAAAAATCTACATTGGCTAAACAGAGGAAGTTGTATCTGAAGGCTGCTGTCTGGCAAGCGTTTCACACACTTCAAAAGAGGGCGTGGGAATGAAAACAGTCCAAATTGTTGCCCATGGACATGCAGTGATAAAACAGCTTCTCGCCTACATTGGCAAATCTGAGCCTTCACTCACTTTCACTCGCTCCCACTCGTTTTCTCCTTTTTGCTGTCACATATGCAAACATACAGTATATCTCCAATTCACCATTTATTTCTTATATTCTTTTGACAAAGTGTGCTGTATGTGTGGCAGGTCTGACAGGTTAGTCCACAGAGGGAAGACGCGTTGGGGAAAAAGGCCGCAGGGAAAAACAATCCATCGACCACTTTTGGTCAAAAGCTGCAGCAGTCAGCACAGCGGCCTAAAATTTAATTTCCCCTAAAAGAACAGCTATCCTCTATGCCTTTGCCTGCCTATTTTTAGCATGTTATCGTTCAGCCTCAATCAGACCACCGCAGTCCAACTCAGAGTGAAGCCAGTCGCTGCCTGTCAGGCTCAAAACAGCAGGGAACTCCTCAGTGACCGGAGCAGGCTGATCAAAAAAAGTGTGTAATGTTTAATGTAGAAGCTGAACGGAGAGATACAGAGGAAAACGGGATACCCCGAGACTACCCTGAGTCTGTACATGTTTTCACTGTGTCGCGTCAATACTGTCAGCTGAGGTCGTGTTTGCAGAGCTAAGAAACAATGCCAGTGTTCAAGCAAGCCGTGACTTCATAAATCAGCGTTTTCATCTTCCCACTGAACTGTGGCGTCATCTCAAATGCTCTTTGTCCCTTTAACTGACATCATTTTTTTTTAAGGGTCTCATTGAGGGTTGCTTTGTAAAGCTGCTGCCATGAATGCATTGCCAAGCTAATGCGCGCATGTTCAAAGACAATGTCAGTTGGCACCGAGGAGATGAAGAGATGAGAGATTTCCTCGCTGACTGTGGGTGGACACTGACCACCAAATCAGTGATCTAATGACCCACTGCATGCTTCCCTCATAGTTTTGAGCTCAGCTAGTTAAAGCACACTGATTTCAGTTCATCCTCCTGCTTCCTGCTATAATCATGTTAGACCATGAGGCCTATATGCTGTCTGCATTCAAACAATGTTGTTTGGGTGCAAAAATAAACGTGACATACTGATATTTTTGGGCTTGATCTGAAGCTGTAAATAGGCAAGATGCAGTTGCCTTGCCATTTGGAAGCAAGCAGCATAAGAGTGGGCGAATGTGCGTGCAGGGCTGTAGCAAAGAATTATAGGTTCCTGCTCCTCTTATCCACAAATACTCGATACGCATGGGTGGATTACCAATTTCCTCCAGGGGCCCTTCTTCACTGTGTGTCACCTAGTTAGGCTTAATTCAATTTAAAAGCTGTATGGGAATACGCACCCTGTCTCAAAGAGGGTGGAGTTTGTCGATGATTGAACGGTGCATATTT
Organism: Semicossyphus pulcher; assembly: GCF_022749685.1. Classification (NCBI taxonomy): domain Eukaryota; kingdom Metazoa; phylum Chordata; class Actinopteri; order Labriformes; family Labridae; genus Semicossyphus; species Semicossyphus pulcher. Next base: position 12,563,092 of record NW_027211692.1, read on the forward strand.
CATAATTAATTTCTATTTAATCTAACTGCCATATTAACAAAGTGTAGTTGCCTACAGCGCAGTTTTGGGCCCCTAGGTTCCCACACGTGTTTTTCATCTACAACATCACGCAGCAGCAAATGGCATTACTAAGGACTTAGTTGTAAGCCTGGTGCATCTTATGCAGATTCTAAAGGGTACCTTGTGCGTCTGCATGAGATGGCGGGGGCCGTGACAAGTGTAATTATTTCAAGATTTGAATGAAAACAAGCTGCCTTCCAGAGACGTACAGTGCTGACGTGGTAAATGCATGTAATTGCACTAGTTGTCTAACTACATTTCTCAGGAGCTTGCTTCTCAGGAGTTTTTATTCCAATGTTTCTCTACTGTAATTAAACATCCTTTGACAAGCAATGTCCCATTACATTCAAGGAATAAGTCTGAGGTTATTTATATATATATGAACAAATGTTTAGAGTTGTTGTTGCATGCTACTTTAGAAGTGTCCTGGCTAATAGTTATCCTGCTTGGTGCAATACTTTAGCTTGGTCTGCAGGGTCTTGAAAAGTGTCTGACAGATGGAGAATGAATACAAAACCAAAACTGAAATTCGGTTTCTGTATGACCTGTGTATAACTTTTGGCAGTGAATGCAATATAGTTGTAGCCTATATTTGCTGGAATTTGACTTTTCTGTATTGTATGTATAAAACTACTACCTCTAAGGAGCTTCAGGTAACCTGACTGAATTTCTCCCTGGGGTACTTTTGCTAGTTTAACTTCTTAGAGTGTGAAGTAGCCTATTTGGTCACTTGGAAAGCTTTAAAGTTGCTTCTGCAGCCTTGGGAAAAGAGTGAGAAAGTAATGTAGTCTGTGTGTCATAAGGGGCCACCTTGCCTCTCGTTTTCGTCTCCACACACAGCACTCACCTCTCCTCCATGGCCGTCAAAAACCCCAAATATAGACGGGTGACTCTTGTTGACGATGTCGGTGAGCACCTCGAACCGGTCCTCCATATGCTCTCGCCGGCCTTGGATGGAGTACACGGCCACGTTGTTGCTTTTGAACTCCCAGGTCTTGGAGAACTGGGCGTCCAGTACGTCCAGCCCGCCGAAGCGCTCGTTCTGCATCATCTCCGCCACTTTCCCCTTGACCATCTTGACCGCATCCCGGCTGGACTTGACGATGGTCTTCACTTCGTCTGTGTGGAAGAAGTAACTCCACAGAGCCAGGCTGATACACAGCAGGAACAGGGTCTCCGGTCTGAGCAGAAAATAACGCATGATCCTACCTAACAGAGACAGCAGGGTCATTGTATCCTCTATCATTTATTTATTTACACGCAGGAAATCGCGGCAGGTTGTGTGTCGCTCGCCCCCGCCGCAGGTTTCAGTCCATCGTCGGTGGCGTCGCTGGGTTGGTAGCGGTGAAACAGTAACATTTAACCGAGCGTTTCACACAGGGACACATCAATATTATACTGACTACACGGGTGTCACTTCACTGCATTTTTGACCGGACTCACCAGGCAGGAGGTAAGGTGTTAACAACAGAGACAGGCAGCCGGGAACAAACACGGTGCTCCGGCAGGTTCCCTCTAGCATGCAGCCCCTCGGTGAGCCACCAGCGACTGTGCGTTGACCATCTGATGCGGTCTGAGATCACCGACTCCCCGGACAGAAAACGAAGGTCGCCCGAGTGGACAAATTAAGCCAGTGTGTTGTTGGCCAGAGCGGAGTAGTAGGCAGAGCCTTTCTTCCTAGCCAGCCCTGCTTCTCTGTTCCCAGTCCTGAAATAGCGGTCTGTGTGGAGACGCTCACATTCCCAGCTGCCACACTGCCTGCCTGCAACTCACTGCTGGTGCCTGACTAAACAGTGGTGCTGCCTTCAAGTGCAGCTCGTAATGTACCGAGATCCTGATGAGACAGTATGCTAACCACAGAATCAAGACAGCCCTTTAACTCTGTAAAACAAAAAGACTGTTGGATAATATATAGACTAATGTATGTCTCTGGAAAAAATCCGAAATATATTTTTAAATCTACGAGAAACTCTATAAGATTCACAATATCCAAATTGGGGTGCTAATGCAATTTAATAATCATAAATCTAATGTCATTTTCAACTGGGTATAGAGATACCAAAATAAAACGAACCTAACAATTTTACGATCAATTTTTCAAACAGCTTTTAAGCACATTGTTCATATATAGTCATATCTTGGTGGCACCGCAGAAAGTATTTCCAAGTTTCCATTTAATACATTATCGTTACGTGCACTCGTCTTGAGTTTACTTATTTCCGATAGTCAATGAAGGCATCCAGAGAGCCGCCATACTACAGGTGCACACGAACCCCGTACATTGACTAAATATGAAAATCAAAACACGTTGTCCTTGCTTTAATCATTCACTTATAACCAATGAGAAACGATCAGTTATAACCCAACATTGGATGACAAACTGCGCATAGTGGCCAACTGAATTGGAACCCCAGACACACATGGGGCCCACAAGCCTGCTGTGGCATTGATATTACAGGTTACATGATGCCTATTCTAAACTAATTTGTGTGTATTCAAAACACCACATAGCAAATCTGGGATCTTGAAATAGTACCTCATTGGAGTGCTGTCTAAGTTGCTCAGAGCGTGAAGGGAATTGGGGTTAATGTGGTCCAGCATCTAATTTTTGCCCAAGGTGGAGTAAATCCCACCATGGTTAGAGGGGAAATAATTAAACTTTTTTTTTTTTTTTAATGAATGTTGCGGTTGATGTATCTGTATTTTAAATACTAGACCGTCCTCAGGCTACTATGATTGTTAATTATTTTCATTTAAAACCAAACGAGTACTCATACAAAGTCCTACTTCACTATTTATTGTCCAAATTAAGGTCTCATATGGTCTTAAATGATAGAGAATACCTACCTTGTGCGTTTTTCAATTCACTTGCTGTCCTAGCACTGACTACAGTACTCCAAAATTATCAGAAGCCTACAGTATGTAGTCCAGTACATGCTATATGCACTGGACATATGTTGCAGAAGTGCAGAATTTCAGAACCAAATAGGACACAGCTCTCACTTTTTCTTTCCTCTCCTTAATGTTCTGTTGTTAACTTATCTTACTTGTAATTACAGGATGAAATCCCTTTGTCAAATGTTACCTTTAATTTTGCTCATGGACCCTGAACAGTTTTATTCATACTGTTGTTCGATACTGTTGATCAACTAATACGAAACTGAACGAAATATATTTTTTAATTAGCCTTTAATTTGTCATTTTTATTAGATTCAAAATATTTTTTAAAGGAAATTTATTCAGGCAAATAAAGACACCCCTGGGGTCCTTGAGTCTCACATTACGTCACCAAACCTCCCTCGGTCCTCGGTGGGGAAAACGTGGACTTCACTCCGGGTTGTGTTGTGTATTTCCCATCAAAATATCTTCCGTAGGTTCTGTCATCAGTCGTTTGTACCAGTAGGAGTTATCGAATACTTTCAGTTAACATTGTGTACTTGTTTCTTTGCTAATGTCCGTTAGAATCCCTCTTCAAAACGAGCAATTTAGCCTCCAATGCTAACTGTGTGATACTAAAGCTATAGAGCACCAGCTAGAAGCGTCATCTAAAGAGCATGCACTGCAACTTTCCAATGATGTAGAAGTTTTTATATACAGTCTATCTATTTCTGATTATACACTTGAGACGGTGGTACTATATTATTTACGGGCTGTTAGAAATAAGTTTAGTACACAGTGATTGCTACTAGCTAACGTTTGCTATTTTCATGCTTATGTCAAAGCTGTTCTGACAGATCCGGTGGTTAAATCTGTCATGTTTCTGTCCACAGAGATCACGGAGCTACACGAAGATCCACTGACCTATAATTACCTGTCGAGTTGACAAGTATGGAGTACATGCAAGCTCCTGCCACAAGCAGCCAGGGGAATATGTAAGTGGGGAAAAAAGCTCCTCACAATGTATACTACATGTATTTATTATTAAATAGTTTAAAACTCAAAGATGTGTTTTGATTGACACAGTTGTGTTATCACCGTTTATATATTTCACTGAAATGTAATAATGTTGCTTTCTCCACCCAGCCTCTGCTGTACCTGTGGTGTCCCCATTCCTCCCAACCCGGCCAACATGTGTGTAGCCTGCTTGCGTACTCAGGTAGACATCTCAGAAGGAATCCCCAAACAAGTCACGGCGCACTTCTGCAAGCAGTGTGAAAGGTTTGTTACAAGAACAAATAACAGATAATACTATTTCTCTCTAAGAAAGTTTTCCTGAAGATTTAATGATAAATCTGATGGTTGAATGTTCATCCTCCTCTTTCACACAGATACTTACAGCCTCCAGCCACTTGGGTGCAGTGTGCTCTAGAGTCCAGGGAGCTGCTGGCCCTTTGCCTGAAGAAAATTAAGAGCTCCATGACCAAAGTGAGTGTGAATCTTACTTAACATCTGGAAATACAATTTGAATATTTGCTCTGAGATTAAAGTATCAAAAAATGACATTTTGTTAAAACACCTGCTTACTTGTGAAAGAGGTCATTTCAGTACATTATTCTTGGTTAGGCTTTTGTGGGTGTGTGCAGAGCAAAAAGCTGACACACAGTCAGTGGACTCTTTAAAGGGACAAATTATTTCAAATCATTGGAGAGTTCCAAAAATGAAAATCACTGTAAGAAAGTATTGTCTAAATGCATTCCTAGATCTTTTTTCATGGATCATATCAACATTATATTGCATCCACTTGTCATGATCATGTTTCACCACAGTTCGGAAAATTAATTTGGGGCTAATGCTACTTCATGTCTCTCTCCTCACAGGTGCGTCTTATTGATGCTGGCTTCCTGTGGACAGAGCCACACTCCAAAAGGATTAAGCTGAAAGTGACCATCCAGAAAGAGGTAAGCAAACCGAGTTGAAGTGATAAGTGTGGGAGGGTGACATTTAAACAAAGGATAAAAACTCATTAGGGACCTCAGATAGGCAGCGAGGTTTGTTCTAAAGGTTATCTGGGTTGTTTGTTCAGGTGGTAATTGCCAGCAAGCACAGTTTATGTTTAGAATAAGGCTTTATGGTGAACATATATAAAAATAATGATATCAACATGTAAAACACGCATCCAGTTTCCGCAAGGGACATTAAGATTGTGATATAAGCTACAGACTTTAGATAAACTCTTGTCTTGAGTGAGTTATGTGTGTTTGAGAGAAGTGTGTTTGCTGTGGCTGTCATCTCATCTCCCTGACCTTTAGTGAGAACCTGAGGCCTGTGCCTCTCAGGGCCAACTCTTTTGTTTGTGCTGTTTGAGGGTCTGTTTCATACTGTGTCCAGATCCCAGCTGGCAGTATATCTAAATAGCTCAACATTTAAGTGTTTTGTCCCCCAGAAATGATTGAGTGTAAGCATAGAGTTTTTGTTGCTGATTGCATGCAGTTTGGGCATATGGTGTGACTTGTTGTTGTCTTTGCCTCTCCAGGTGATGAATGGCGCCATCCTACAGCAGGTGTTTGTGGTGGAGTTTGTCATCCAGTACCAGATGTGTGACGACTGCCATCGCGTGGAAGCCAAGGACTTCTGGAAGGCCGTGGTCCAAGTTAGACAGAAGGTAGGAAAAGGAGAGATTTAATGAAATATCCAATAGATTAATATTTTTGATACATTTTCATTATATATATTTTTTGTTTTAAAATGAACTCACACATTTTCAACCTTTTAAATTATTTGTTAATATGCAGAATTTTAGGACGTATTCATTAGTTGTGAATTAATTAGTAGCAAAGGGGCCGAAAAAAATGCTCATGATCTGGACTGGAAGCATACATGGAATTAAATTGATACTAAAAGGTTACCAAGGCTGTAAAATATGTAACGTATATTCACAAACATGTACCTCTCCACCCCTTAATTTAGGGATGCACGATATTGGATTTTTTGCCGATATCCGATATGCTGATATTTTACAACTCATTTCGCCGATTACGGATACCGATACCAATATTTTTTTCCCACACACCCAATTGCAGAGATCAACAACTCTTTTATTTTTTTAGCGTATTAGTGTACAGTATAATGGTGATACTCTTATCACATTTGTTACAACGGTCGGGGTGACGGGTCTTGAGATGGTTAATCAGGTTTGTAGTGTTGAAAGACTTTGCCTTGGCTCCTCCTCGCATCACCGAAGCTGAGCAGTCATTGCAAATAGCTGTTTTGCTTTCTATTTCGGACACTTTGAAAAACTTCCACACCACGGAGGTAGACACACGTGACGTCATCAAGCTGCGCCGCGCAGGTCTTCTTCGTGCCGGGGACATTGCACAGAGGTCGGGCATTTAATCAAGTATGCAGCAGCCCATTATTTTATCGGTTAATTATATTGGCGGATATTGGCATGTTGGCCGATACCGATAACGTGCCGATAATATCGTGCATCCCTACCTTAATTGTGACCCTAGATGAATATATGTCTTTAGGTTTTATATAAAACAAAGGTAGAGGTCTCAGTATTTGGCAGTTAGTACACCACTAAACCCCAGGGTTGCATTTCTTACTTTTATGACTGAAACCAAAGCTTCCCTGCCATGCTGCAGAGACAGTAGATATAAGACAATTCATCAGAAACAGACTAATCTAAACTAAGTCCATGCCTTCTGTAGCTACATCACAATAAAAGCCAGAGTCATTTCTCCTCACTGAAAAGCTTTTACTGTGAAACAACTATACAGGAAGTATGAATCAACAGCATACTACTTGTTCTCACATGTCTCCCAACTGTGCTTAGCCCACAGAAAGCATATTTTTAGTAGAAGTAAAAATACCAATGTGGCCTGAGAAGCAGAAGGTCTTAACTGCAGTGTTATTCTGAAAGTCTAAAGGCGGCGACAGGATTTGGCGAGGCTTTTCATCCAAGTCTCATAACATTACATGTGTAAATATTTAGGGTACGGTGCTTGAGGGATCTTTATGAATCTCTGTGTGGTCATGACGATGCTGTTTTTTGTGCAGACTCTTCATAAAAAGACATTCTACTATCTGGAGCAGCTGATCCTCAAGCACAAGCTCCACTCCAATGCCCTCAACATCAAAGAAATTCATGGTAGGTCATTGGCACGTCAATTCTTTACTTTACGTTTAAATGTGTGCATATCTCTGAAGGGAAGGGCCTGCTATATCCGCCTGTGCCTCGAACCAAATTATACTGAGAAGTCTGAAATACGTCTCATCCGTCAGCGGCCTGACTAATGTGGATTAGAACTAAGCAGAACATAATGATGTGTCGAGTGTTAATTACCCCTTCCTGTATCAGACTGCAAGCCATGCATGCATATCGCTGGCGCCAATCAGCCCATACAGCTGTCCTCGCATGGGCCTCAGAGGGGCAGGCATCGTGCATTTAATCAGTGTTCTGTAATCAGAGCAGGCATGTCATACCAAATTCCTGCAATGCAAGCTTGATTCATGCCCTATTTGGGGATGCTGGATGCTACATCGCACACACACTCGCACAGAATTTGTTTTCATGACTTTAGAGGACATTTGATTTACTTGCATTCATTTCCTGGACTCTTAACCTTTTACCTAACTTTAACCAAAACCTATCCATCCTTGCATTAAACCTCCTCAGCCTTCATCTCATAAGGTCCCCAAAAGAAAGCTAATTCCCTGCAATGTTACCCTGTAAATAGGTGTGTGTGTGTGTGTGTGTTATTATCAGCATTTAACTAGTGCTATTTATTCTTTATTTATTTTGATGGAAAAAAATATATCTTTCAGTCAAAATATTTTTTCTTGCTTTAATCCCTGCATTCCACACACACACACGCACACACACACACACACACACACACACACACACAAACAAACACAGGCATCCAAACACTCTGGCACACACGCTGAGCTTTGAGTGACAGCTCAGCAGCAGCTCTCTGTGCTCTTGGACAGGACTATGCAGTGCAGTTTTGGCTGACAGTGTAATTTTAAATCATCTCCATATCTCGGCAGGACTTAAAAGCTTCATGGAGGTTACAACATGTGGCTGCCATATTTGTCTCCAGTCTTCGTCTGCTCTTGTTCTCTGCATCCATATGTGTTCTGCAATGGTGGTGAGGAGCTGTTAAGCACGCCTGTGATGAATTTGTTGGGAGGAGGGTTTGATGATGTCACTCTTCTCTCTCAGATGGCATTGACTTCTACTATGGCTCCAAGCAGCACGCTCAGAAGATGACCGACTTCCTCCAGTGCACCGTGCCCTGCAGGTGAGAGAGGCTTCATTTAGATTTTCATTAGATTTAGAAGGTGTGTATCAAAATGTGGGTTGAATTATCAATTTTACTAATAAAAAAACAAACAAAATTTTTTTTTACATGTTCACTTCTATGACTGTAAATGTCATTATTTAAAATGCTGCAGGATGTTGTTTCTGGATGACAGAAACTCAAAACATTACGTAATCACTCTGTTGGATGCAGAAGCAGCATGTTGACACGACCTTCCATAGTTCACGAGTCAAACTGCACAATGCACTTCTCTTTCCCTTGTGTATATAACATCTCATTTCATCCAGGCCTTTTAGTGTTATGATTTGTCCCACTGGGACAGCGTGAGCTCTGCTGCGTCTCTCAATGACGTCTGAGAACAATAATAAACCTTTTTCCTTTTTTTTTTACTCTTTTAAAGGTCGAAGACGTCCCAGCGCCTCATCTCTCATGACATCCATTCAAACACTTTCAACTATAAGAGCACCTTCTCTATGGAGATCGTACCTGTCTGCAAGGTATACAGAAATATGTTTATTTAATGTATTTATTTATAAAGTTTTATCTTTTTTACCCAAATGTTGGAGCTGAGGCACACCTTCTTTTTAGGGCTGTCATATTTCTTCAAACATCCTGCCTGAAGCCTTCACTTTGTGAGTTTCAGAATAAGAATGAGAAATACTTTATTAATCCCCGGGGGGAAATTCGGGAAAGTTGTTGTAAGTGAGCTGTCTTATCTGTCTTATTATCTTGTCTTATTATGTCTTATTATCTGCTGATATACAGATGGAAAGCAGAGGCTTGCCAAAAATCACTTGTGTTTTGTTTTTAAAAAGTAACACTTAATATACAAGGGGTATAAATTCTTGACAGATGTGAATTGGTCATTTTTTAATAGTTGCTTAATTGTATTTTGACATTTATCTTTAGGTAAGTGCAAAAAATAGCAATCCATAGATTTGGGTGTTCAATGTAGTCAGTGAAAATAGGACTCTAAATACTGTTTCGCAATCAACAAATATCAACAGCTTAATTGGATTATGTTTTTTTTCCCCAATATTTTTATTACACAAACTTTTACACTCGCATGCAGACAAATCAAACGGTACAACATTAAAAACACTCACTGGCCGCACAAACTCAAGTCTCATCTAGAT